>NC_062284.1:2500000-5000000 GCF_902655055.1 Lutra lutra | reverse complement strand
TACAAGGTATGAAAAATCTGGAGAGCTCCGAACACTCAGACTCAAGGGTACTACCCAGAATGGTAAGTAGGATCGTCTCAGAACTCAATGAAGGGTGACACTCAGCTGAAATCGCCTGGGCCACACACTGCCTGAATTTTCCTTTAGCTTTTTTCTTGCCTTTCACATTTCTGCTTTCCCTAGTGCCAGGCATTGTGCTGAGCTCTTGAGAACTTTCTCAGGGAGCGCACAGGACGTTAGACTTGCACGTCGGTGGCAAAAGCGATAGGAACGCTGATCGATGTTTTGGGAGCACCCAGGAAGGACACGTACACAGATTGGCAGCGTTAGGTAAGACTGCGAGATGAGTGAGAGGTATGATTTGGTGGGAAAGGCCAGGGAACAGGAAAAACCACCGTAAGGGACCTTTGAGGAAATGTCAGGAAAATGAGCAACAGAGAGAGATGACAGGAGACAAAATAGGGACCAGATCTCAGTTTGGACTTCATCCTAAAGATAAATAGCAATTGTTGGAGGGATCTGGGGACAAGTGGGATAGGAGGAGGCTTGTTCACTAATTTTGTACATATGTGTATCTCCACCACCCAAATCAGGGTATATACCATTTCCAGCACCCAGTAGGATTCCCATGGGGAGCTTCCCATCTCTCTTGTGCCCCCAGCCATAAGCAGGTATCACATTGTATACTCCTCCACATCTGCCTTTTGTGGCTCAATGTAATGTCTGTGAGCTTCATGTATATTGAGTGTACCAGCGACTCATTCTTTTTATTACTATGTAATGTACAGAAAATTCATGAAAACTTTGAAATGGTCCCCAAAATATTCTTGTCCAATGAAAAATAAGGTGTTGCCTAGCACACACTCAGGGATATCGGATTCTATGCAGGCTCCACACCGTTCATTGTCTTTGATATAAAGAACTCTAAGGTTTTTTCAAGAAATGGTTCTTGTCTAGAAAAATGCAAATTGTGTCCAGTCGATTTCTTCAGTCCTGCCAGTTTTTCATCTATTTTTAAATATTTCATTATTTCTCATTTAATTATTGTTTATATGTGTGGTCCTTTGAATTTCCCTTTGAATCACTTGTACTATCTTTCTGGATCTCATTAAAGAGTTAAACCTTTGACATGTGTTTATTTTATATCTTTAAGAGAATCATGATTTGGGGTGCCTGGCTGGCTCAGTGGGTTAAGAGAATTATGATTATACTTGACTTTATAAAAATTATTCTTGGGGTGCCTGGGTGGCTCAGTGGGTTAAGCCTCTGCCTTTGGCTCAGGTCATGATCCCGGGGTCCTGGGATGGAGCCCCACATCGGGCTCCCTGCTCAGCAGGGAGTCTGCTTCTACCTCACTCTCTGCCTGCCTCTCTGTCTACTTGGGATCTCTCTCTGTCTGTCAAATAAATAAATAAAATCTTTAAAAAAATTATTCTTTAACACCAGTACGCTATTGTATGAGCATGCCACAGAGGGACATTAGCATTTTTTCCCCCAGTAGCTGTTATAAATAAAGCTGCTATGGACATTTTTGTGTTAAGTCTTTTGTGATTGTATGCATTACTTTTTCTTGGGTAAACAGTATCTAGGAATGGGATTTCTGGGCTATCGGGTAGAGACAGTCATGTTTCCAAAGTGGTTGGTATCATTTTATACTACCACTAACACTGTGTGACTGTCCCATTATCTGCATCCTTGCCAACACTGAAATTGCCAATCCTTTTCATTTTAGCTATCCTGCAGGGTGTGTAATGGTATCTCATTCATTGTTCTTCTTTTTTTTTCTTTTTTAAGGTTTTATTTATTTATTTTACAGAGAGAGAGAGAGAGAGAGAGAGATCACAAGTAGGCAGAGAGGCAGGCAGAGAGAGAGGGGGAAGCAGGCTCCCCGCTGGGTAGAGAGCGGGATGCGGGGCTCAATCCCAGGACTCTGAGATCATGACCTGAGCTGAAGGCAGAGCCCAACACTCTGAGCCACCCAGGTGCCCCTATTTTTGGTTTTCTAAAAAAATTTTATTTATTTGACAGAGAGAGAAAATGAGCAAGGGGGAGGAGCAAGAGGAGAGGAAGAATCAAGCCTCCTGCCCAGCAGGGAGCGTGATATGGGACTCTTCCCAGGATCATGACCTGAGCTTCAGCCACTTAATACCCAAGCGCCCACGCTGTTGTTTAGTGACCCATAGAAGGTTTTTCAGGAGGGAAGTAAGTTAAACGGCTTTCAGAAAGCTCTTTCTGGTCATTATGTGGAGATCGACATTTGTATGCCAGCGCTCACAGCGTGTCATTGATAATCGCCAAAAGGTGGAAACAAACCAGGTGTCCACCGGGAGATAAAGAAATATATACACGCAATGAGCATGCATCAGTCTCAAAAAGGAATGAAATTCTGACACACGTAACAATATGAACCCTGAAGACAGTACGTTAAATACAACCAGCCAGGTACAAAACAACCACTATTGTATGATCCCACTCATATCAGGTACCCAGAACTCAGAGACAGAAAGTGAGATGGTAGATACCAGACAGAATTTATGTTTGGGATGATGAAAAACTTCTGGAGATGAATGTTGGGGATAACAACCCCAACATAACACTGGATAACACTGTGAATGGAATGAATGTTAAATGAACTGTACACTTAAAATAGTGATGGTAAATTTTATGTCATATACACTTTTACCCATGTGCGCACGCGCACACACACACGGACACACAGATACACACACGAGCCTGGTATTCTGCATCTGAGTACTGAGCAGCAGCTCCTGTCTCAATTGTACCTGCAAAATTCTAATTCATGCAAGTGCCCGAATAAGGACATAGAAGATTTTATGAGTTAATGTTTCCTAAAAGGAGGAAGCACGCCTCACAGGGCCACATGGGGAAGCAACAGGTTTGGTCAGGATGCAGAGAGGAACAAGGGAAAGCCTAAGCCTGGGCCTTATTGGGGTGTGTGCAGGCAGGGCAGGGAAAATAGCTTAGGACTGGCTAGTGTGAATAGTGCTGGTGGGCTGTGGAGCACAGGGGATATTCCCAGATATCTAGTACCTGACCCTGAATGAATTTTGGCTGGGGGAAACACTGGAATGGTGTGTGAGAGTCAGAGAAGGAGGGGGCTCTGGTTACGGACTGGAGATTGGAGGCAGGGTTTGTAATAGGACTTTTATGCGCTGGAAAAAGCAAGATCACAGACTTTAGCTATTCATAGCTATTTAGCTATTTTGTCCTCAAAAGGACAAATACTGGATCAAAAAAACACACAGAACAGTTGGCCCGGTGGCTATCTAGCACCATTTCAGTGGAACTTTTGGGTGATGAGAGCAGAGACTTTCAGGAAGTAGGGCCCAAGTTCCTCCATACAACACGGAAACATTTTACTCTGAGTGTGAAATGGAGGGACAGGTGACGTATAAGACGTCCTTCTCGGCCAGCCCATAACCAGGTTTTCCATTTATACAACATTAGCCAAAACAAAAACGGGAAATTTTTGGAGTCTCTAACAATATTTTGGTGAAGTTTGTAAAATGTATTAAAAACACAAGTTTGACAATAATGTCTTGGTGTAATTCTCAGGTCAAGTGTATTTCTCAGCAGTTATGTTGCTGGAGGGTGTGAGCTGATATCTAGAAAAGCACAACGGATCTGGAAAGTCACAGACTCAAGGTCTGTGAGAGCCTCTATTTCCAGGAAAGCCCAGTGTGTAACCAGTTACTCGTTCGTTTTAATTGTGTGTTGCATGAGGCTAAGAGAGAGAGTTTCTTGTATCGTTACTCGTTCGTTTTAATTGTGTGTTGCATGAGGCTAAGAGAGAGAGTTTCTTGTATCACAAGCTCTTGGGCAACTTACAGCCATCACAAGTAGTCTAGAAACTCCAGGAGACAGTAAGAAGTTGCTGAAGATTCTACAATAGTGAAGGAGCTTCTGAGGGCACTGATGGGAGGGGCTGTTGATTTTAATTTGGAAGTAAAATCTGTAAATGAGGAATATGTCGCCACCAGCCCCAAAAGGACTAAAAGATATGGGACTTACATGTCTGCAAGGAGCGTGTCAATTGAGTTTCCTTGGAGAAGTATGTCATCGGTCATGGCATACCTGTGCTCCTGGAGGACGTGGGAAGATCTTGTCTGTGCTGGCTGCATGCGGTGGCGAAGCTGTTGAGGTTTCCCCAACCCCAGAAGAGGTCAGTTATGCTCCTTCAGGGGTAAAGGCGAAATGCAGCTGAGAAGCTGTTGGAACAGGCACTCGATATAACGTATTAGCCACATTTATAAGAGCAAAATATAAACCTATTGTTGATTGGATAGATTCAGTAATCTTAATAGTATTAGATATTGAATATCTAAAGACCCAATGGATGGGACCAGAGCACTCATGTCATAGTAATCCACCATGAGTGACCTGCTGAGGACTGATTATGAATGTCCTTCTAAAACTGATATGTGGAAGCCCCAACCCCCACCCTGATGGGATTTGGAGATAAGGCCTTTACAAAGATAACTAAGATTCAATGATGTCATAAGGGCATGCCCTGAATCCAATAAGACCCGTGGCATTACAAAAAGAAGAGGAGAGAGAGAGGGGAGAGAGATTTCTCTTCTCTGCACCACTAGAGGGAACGCCACGTGAGGACACAGCGAGAAGGCCCACAAGCCAGGCAGGAAGATAGGTTGGACCAGAAACTGAATCAACCGACACCTTGACCTTGGACTTCCCGGCTTTCACAACTGTGAGAAAATCAATTCCTGCTGATTAAATCACCCAGTCTGTGGTATTTGGTTATGACAACCCCAGCAAACGAATCCGGCACCCTTTACTTTGTCCAAGTTTAAGAACAGGCGAAATTAGGCTGTCAAACGGAGAAGCAGCAGGGATAATCACCCTTTTGTTAATTAGGTTTTATATAATAAGTTTTAATCCTCGAAGGCCCTGTTTTAACTTACATTGGGCTACAATAGCTATTTTAACTAAGGGGTCCGTGGAGTCCCATTGTACCAAGCCAATTTGAAAGTGCCAAAGATTTAGTTTTAATTTATTACTTGTTGTGTTAGAGTGTGTGCCCAGTGTGGGATATTTTTAGGACAATGGGTATTATGACTATGGGAAATTTAGGCAAAGCTATAGTTGAAGTGAGACATTCCTACTTCTTTTCTCTATCTTATACTTAGTTACTTTCTTAAGATTATAGCAGACACGATGTTTAAATATAGTGGAATCTCTAGATATAACTGTAATTTGAGCCCCAGTATTAAGACCATGAAGTTACGTCAATTGGTGCATTTTAGCAAATGCTAAAGTTAATTTAGAACTTGGGTTGCAGACACACAAAAGACAATCAGCACCATTTTTATCTTTGTTACATAAATTCTTCTGGTATATACATTGTCTGTACACAAATTTTGGATTTCCAATTGGGTCAAATTACTTTTTAGTTAGATGTTGTATGTACATATGTAATGTATCTATTACACATTTGTGTTAAAATATTGGGCAGACACATAATTTATTTAGTTACCTTTTATTTTCTCCCCCTGTATTTAGGCTTTGGTTTTGTTTTGTTCTTTTTTTCTCTGCCTACTGGTTTTCTCCTGTTTCAGGCTTCTAGCTGTCTGAAGCAGTGGTTTTTAGTTTCTGTCGCCGGCTGATGAGAGGAAAGAAGGAGGGGGAAGAGACCCCTGGTTCTAAGCAGCAGCTTCTCCCTGCCCACAGCCTACTCTGTCCCCTTCTTGCAAATCCCCCAATATACACCTGTTTTTCTCTTAAGAAAAATCTTTTAGAACAGTCAGATAGCTGTATCTCTAGGTGGGTAATGTTGCCCCCCCTTTTTCTGTCTCCTGTCTGTCCCTGACCATTCTGACCAACCCCCCTTTTTTGCTTTTGAGTGTTTATATGATAAAGTCCTAGTCTGAATACTTCCATCAGGATCTGGGGGGCATAGGAGCTGCCCCCTAGATGTCTGTTTCCTAGCCCTGGGTTGATTTAGAGCAGGGGAAATCCCGGCAAGCATTGTGGGGATTATATAAAGGAGGTGGCTGTGGGTACAGACTTGGGATGGGTTGGGGGGTTTGTAAAATGTCTTTCCAAGCTTGCAAAAGTGGATTGCAGGTGAGATGTAAACAACTTTGGCTGTTCCCTGGGCCCCGTGGTTAAGAGACATCAGAGACCAATACAGAATCCAGCAAAACAGAGTTTGAGCAGCCCTTCTGCGCCCTGAGGCGTTTTCCAAGAGGTCAGTGCTACTGGCTGTGTCCCCTCAGCCACACCTGTGTTAGGCATAACAACACAGTTTCCAGGCATGAAGGAGCCAACCCCCTGCCCCCAAACAACTCCAAAGACAATGAAACAGCATCTTTCGTAGTAGCAGATGTCTGTCATTTTTACCTTTCTGCTCGCAGCACCATGATACCCCTTTGGAGAGCCACCCCTCCAACTCCCAGCCCATGCCCATGACCTCTCAAGCCTAGCGCTCCAGAGGTGGTTACATGACTTCCACCTGGCCAGTCAGCATCTCCCACTATCTTGGTCCCCATGATTGGTTGAGGGATGGGCCTGGGATTCCAGCTAGTCCATTGCTAGAATGTACTGGGAGCCTGGCAGGTGCACCCTTTCTGGTGGGGCTGCTAGCCTGTTAGCGTGACATCTTGGAACCGGAACTGGGAGGGAAGCACCCGGTAGAGGAGGAGTGAGAACTAACTTGGGAAGAAACCACCACAGAGGAGAGTACAGGCGGGAGTGGGAAAGATACCGGTTCTGACTGGATTGTCCCATGCCCTGGATCCTGCTGGGAGGTCAAGTACATGAACTGGTAAGTTCCCTTTCAACTAAAAAAATACAAGGTGCAAACTGGGGAGCATAATATAAGATGGTTTGTGTAATAAAAGGGGGTGGTAGTGTTTATACGTATCTGCTTGCAAATGCATGTAATCTTTTCTGATAAGTAAGAAACAAATAATCAAGGATACCTATTATGGAATGGGAAGGGGGAAAGAATCATAGAAAGACTTCACTGTATATTTTTTAATATCTTTTGACATTTACACTTCTGAGAATGTTACCTATTCATAGTATTAAATACAGAATTCTAAAAATATAAAAACCAGAGTTTGCAATGGTATTTGATAAACTTTAGGAAGAACAAATCCTATTACATCAACTGTATTGAATTTTCAAAGTGTGTGTTAGTAAGATAAGTATATTTATATCCCTAACCACCCAGGAGTAAAGTAAAAAAAGAACAGTTAAGAGACCAGGTATGGGAGCGCCTGGGTGGCTCAGTGGGTTAAGCCTCTGCCTTAGGCTCAGGTCATGATCTCAGGGTCCTGGGATCAAGCCCCACATCAGGCTCTCTGCTCAGCAGGGAGTCTTCACCCAACCCCCATCCCCGCCTGCCTCTCTGTCTACTTGTGAGTTCTCTCTCTCTCTCTGTCAAATAAATAAAACCTTTAAAAAAAAAGAGAGAGAGACCAGGTATAGAGAAAGATCTTAATTAAATTTAAGGTTAGGGGTGCCTGGGGGGCTCAGGTCATGATCCCAGGGTCCTGAGATTGAGCCCCTGTGGGGTTCCCTGCTCAGCGGGGAGCCTGCTTCTCCCTCTGCCTCTGCCTCTCCCCTCTGCTTGTGCTCAAGCACGCACTCTCTCTCTCTTCCAAATAAATAAAACCTTTAAAAAAAATCTTAAATAAATAGGGGCACTGGGTGGCTCAGTTAGTTAACATCCGACCCTTGATCTCAGCTCAGGTCTTGATCTCAGGGTCATGAGTAGAAACCCTGTGCTGGGCTCCATGCCTTAAATAAATAAATAAACAACCGAATGAATTTAAGGTTATATATACATAGCCTGCCTTGTGTTATGTTTGCTGAGAAGATGCAAGAAGCTTTTTGAGATATCCAGTGATAACTGCAAAGTTCTTCCAGAATATTCAGTGTTACCCACAAGGAACTTCTGTCTCTGAGTAGGATATAGTAGGTATCAGTAGGTCATCATTCCTGCTACAATGATTGGGTGGGGGAGGGGGTGGAAAGGATAAACTTCAAAAATCATATTTTTAAAGACATCACAGAGCAGTGGAAGCAGAGAAGGAAGAGCCCTTTCTAGGGGAGTTGGGATCATTCGTCCTTTTTTCCTGGGTCATTTGTGAAGTCTGGGCATAGGCTAAAGATTGGGCTTGGTTTACACTGAACTGTTGAGGCCACTCAGACTATTGTTATAGGCTAGAATCTAGATATGAGGTTCTTTACCCCTTGGGATATTTGGTAAGTGCTAGAGTAGATTGCGGGGAAGGTTGGGGGGGGAGGGGTGGGGCTGTCTGGGGCTTGGGCTGGAAAGACAGAGTAAGATCTGCCGTCTCTTCGTGTGTGAAAGGTCGAGTTCTGCTAGGGAAGGGCCTGCGACAGACATAAGGCAGGACTCATTCTCAAGATAATTAAAAACAGACATGGACGAGTCTAATTAAAGATGCAACTCACTCCAACTCAGCTCAATTCCTGATTGGATTGAGGCATCATCCCTTGGGGCTATGTTGCCTTACAGAGGATGGGTAAACTCTGCAGGAGAAAATATGATTACCTTCAACTTCTGTGGTTCTTTCATACACAATATTTGGCATATAGTAGAAAATTACAAGTCATAGAAAAAACAGGTACAGTAGAACGTTCAGGTGGCCTCCCAAAGATGTGTGTGTCCTAATTCCTAGAACCTGTGGATGCAGAGACTTTGTGGATGTGGTTAAGGGTCTTGAGATGGAGAGAGGATCCTGGTTTATTGCGGGTGGGGTGCTGATAAACGCACAAGGGTTCCATTGAGAGTGAGGCAGGAGGGTCAGGGTCAGTAGGCAGAGATGTGAGGCAGCCAGAAGCTGGAGTTATGTGATGAAGAGGTCCCAAGTCAAGGAACGCAGGTGGTCCCTAGAAGCTGGAAAAGACAAAGAAATGGATTCTTTCCGGAGACTCTAGAAGGAGCCAGCAATGCCAACACCTTCACTTTAGCCCAGTGAGACTGCTGGACTTCTGACCTCCGGAACCAGAAGATAATAAATCAGTATTGTCCTGGATCACTAAATTTGTGGTTATTTATTACAGCAGCAATAGGAAAACTAATACAGCAGGGCAGTGTGACAGATAATCAAGAGAGAAAAAAAAGACAATAAAAGTAGACCCACACCTGATCTGGATGTTAAGGATTTAAAATAACTATTTAAGGGGCTCCTGGGTGGCTCAGTGGGTTAAGCCTCTGCCTTCGGCTGAGGTCATGATCCCAGTGTCCTGAGATCGAGCCCCGCATCGGGCTCTCTGCTCCGCAAGGAGCCTGCCTCCACCTCTCTCTCTCTGCCTGCCTCTCTGCCTACTTGTGATCTCTGTCTGTCAAATAAATAAATAAAATCTTTTAAAAAAATCTTTAAAATAACTAAATATGTTAAAGAAGGGGTGCCTCGGTGGTTCAGTCTGTTGAGCATCTAACTCTTGATTTCAGCTCAGGTCATGATCTCATGGTCATGGGATTGAGCCCCGAGTTGTGGGGAGCCTCAGAGGGGAGCCTGCTTGAGAAACCCTCTTTCTCTCTCTGCCCCTTCCTCCTACCACTCTCTCTTTCTCTTTCTCTAAAATGAATAAATAAAATCTTAAAAAAATAAATAGTGGGAGCAGTGGACAAAATGCTGACAAAGTAGGGAATTTCGAAAGGGAATTGGAATATGTGAAAACCAAATGAACATTCTAGAATGGAATAAAGAATGGGATGAAATAACGAATTCAGATGGGCTGAGCAGCAGAGTGGACACAACAGAGACAAGAGCATAGTAAACTTGAAGACAGGCCAATGGAAAATATCCAAACTAAAGTTCAGAAAGATAAAAGAACAGAAAGAACAATGTCAACTGCAAAGGTCTTGTTTAACGGCTTCCCAGAATATAATATTTAGCCAAGAAGATTATTCCTTTAATCTTAGAATGGTTGTTGCCTAAAATAAAAGGGAATTTGTGTATTTAAACTATAAATAAACTCACTTCATAAATCCTATTGTAGGTGTTCCTATTAGACGCCTGGATCTAGTTTTGCACACTGATTATAAAGTAAAGCTTCAAGCAGGTTTGAATCTAAAAGCCACATCATTTGACAACTCTGAAGTTGTTTTCATATTTGAAAAATGGAGGTGGTAGTACATGTCTCACAGTTTTAGGATGAGGATGAAGTGCCATAAGCCCTTAGCATAATGCCTGGTTCCTTGTGGATAACACTGAATATTCTAGAAGAACTTTGCAGTTATCGCTGGATAGCTCAACAGAGTAAACATCTGTTTTTATGAAGTTTTTCTTGGGCGGTACGTCCGCCTTGTCAGAAGAGTCCTCAGGGGAGGATGAGGCAGGGAACTCGCATCGCATAAAATGAGGTTTTAAATGAGATAATGGGTGTGAAGCTCTCCATAAAGCCCTTACAAATGGTGGCTTTTCCTACTATGGCAGGAACCTCAGTTTACCAACAACTCAGGTGTGCAATAAATACCATTTTCTTTATTTTTAGGTAATTTTATGTTGTAGAACCCAATCAGCTAGAGTGATGGCACATTAATCTCCGGAATTTGGGGTCTTATTTCCTTTCTGCTGTCGAAGTTCTAGAGGCTCACGTTGTGCCAGTGTGTCAAGGGTGGGCAGTCCTGGTCATCTTTCTCTGTAGTCACAAAGTAGTATCCCGTCCCCGGGCCTGTGTCTTCTTCCCAGCAGTGGGGTCTCTCCTCAACTTCCATTCCCAGTCTGGGGGCCACGGGAGTCTCTCTGCTGCCACAGCACCAAGCAAGGACATGGGGATCTTAGAGAGGCTGCCTGGGCATGGCTGGCCCAGACATCTAGACAGCAGTGCCCTTTCTGCAGTCACATTCCCTGGGGCGCTGGCCAGGAAGCAGGGCCCCAGGCCTTTCTTTCCTGAACCCACCTCATCACTGTTCTCACAAACCACTTCCTCGTTTATCTTTCCCCTTTTTAAGGGGCTTTTATCTGGTCTTCGTAGAGAACCCTGTCTTCTTAATAGGCGTAGGCCTCTGGAAACTATTGTTTTCAGACTATAGTAGTCCCCATTTATCTTCGGGGGTCCTTCCAAGACCACGCCCCCCAAGTGGATGCCTGAAACCGCAGATTGTACTGAACCCATATGCTGTTTTTTCCCTATACATACATACCTATGATAAAGTTTATCATATAAAGTTTATACATATCAAATGTACAAATTAAGAGATTAATAAAGATAGTGAATAATAGAACAATTCTAACACTATACTGTAAGGAAAGTTATATGAATTTGGCCTGCCTCTCAAATTACCTTATTGTTCTGTATTCACCCTTTTTTACCCTTTGAAGATTTATTTATTTGAGAATGAGAGTGTGTGCAGGAAGGAGGAGTGGGGGAGAGTGAGACAGGATCTTAAGCAGACTCCATGCTGAGTGTAGAGCCTGATGCTGGGCTCAGTCCCACAACCCTGAGATCACGACCTGAGTCAAAACCACCGCCACCACCAGGCGCTCCTCTGTCCTCACCCTTCTTATGAGGAGGGGAGATGACAGAATGCCCATGTGACAGATGAAGTGAGGTGAATGACGTAGGACCGTGGCGTAGCATTAGGCTACTACCGATCTTCTGACGCTATGTCGGAAGGAAGAATCATCTGCTTCTGAACCACGGTGACGATGGACAATGAAAGCACAGGTAATGGGGGACAGCTGTAGCTTTCATTACTACTTCATCTCTCATCTGAGCCAATAAGCACAGAACTGTCTTAAATTGATGAAGAAGGGGAGGAGGGAGGATACTACAAGAAAATAAAAATCTAGGGGCACCTGAGTGGCTCAGTCAGTTAAACACCCGCCTTCAGCTCAAGTAATGATCTCAGGGTCCTGAGATCGAGCCCTGAGTCAGGCTCCCTGCTCAGCAGGGAATCTCCTTCTCCCTCAGGCTACCCCCCAACTTGTGCTCTCTTAGATAAATAAATATAATCTCTCTCTTTTTTATAAGATTTTATTCATTTATTTGACAGAGATCACAAGTAGGCAGAGAGGCAGGCAGAGAGAGGGGGAAGCAGGCTCCCCGCTGAGCAGAGAGCCCAAAGTGGGGCTCGATCCCAGGACCCTGAGATCATGACCCGAGCTGAAGGCAGAGACTCAACCCACTGAGCCACCCAGGCGCCCCTAATCTCTCTCTTTTTTGAAAAAAGATTTTATTTATTTATTTTCCAGAGAGAAAGAACAAGAGCGCAAACACAAGCAGGGAGAACGGAGGCAGAGGCAGAAGCAGGCTCCCTGCTGAGCAAGGAGCCCACTGTGGGACTCTATCCCAGGACCCTGGGATCATGACCTGAGCCAAAAGCAGGCACTTAACCGACCGAGCCCCTCAGGCATCCCAAATAAATATAATCTTTATTTTTTTTAGGATTTTATTTATTTATTTGACAGAAATCACAAGTAGCCAGAGAGGCAGGCAGAGAGAGAGGAGGAAGCAGGCTTCATGCTGAGCAGAGAGCTCTATGCGGGGCTCGATCCCAGGACCCTGAGATCACGACCCGAGCCGAAGGCAGAGGCTTTAACCCACTGAGCCACCCAGGCGCCCCATAAATATAATCTTTAAAAAAAAAGAAAAAGATGGGGCGCCTGGGTGGCTCAGTGGGTTAAAGCCTCTGCCTTCGGCTCAGGTCATGATCCCAGGGTCCTGGGATCAAGCCCCACATCGGGCTCTCTGCTCTGCAGGGAGCCTGCTTCCTCCTCTCTCTCTCTCTGCCTGCCTCTCTGCCTACTTGTGATCTCTGTCTGTCAAATAAATAAATAAAATCTTTAAAAAAAAAAAATAAAAAATAAAAAAAAAGAAAAAGAAATAAAACTCTGGCATTTGAGGGTTCCAGTGATGGTATAATGCTGGTACCAGATTAACTTCCCTGCCATGAACAACAGTATAACTGGACAAAAGATGCGAGCCACTGCTCTCAGACATTGGACAATGGCAATGTCTGACTGTGATCTCTGAGAGAAGGGGAGCTCAGGAGATAGACCCCAAATTATTTTGATTCTCTGCTGGGGAACAGTTTTCCAACCACAGCATGGCATGCTGGAGTCGTAGCAGAGTAGGGATGCCCTGCTGTGTTGTGGAGGCAGAGATCAGAGTGCAGGGTTGCCAAAGCAAACACAATCTATAGGTCATGGCCCTGGAAGGATGTTGCTCCACGTGTGGGAGGCAGAAATCTATGTGGCAGGTCCCCTGTGTCACTGCCTGAGAGCTGGGGTGCACATGTGTTGGGGAAGAGTGCCTGAGGCTTCTCCAAGAAAATGTGCTACAGACTTGAGAACAGAACAGATACAAGAGGCCCAGCAGATAATGGAGCCTAAAGCATCTACAGTACATCACAGTGTCCGTGAAGCCATCTAAAATTCCTATATACGTGGTAAAACAGGAAAACGTGACCCTAACTAACAACAACAACAACAACAAACAGTCAATAGACATTGACCTCAAGATGGTCTAGATGTAGGGTTTTGCAAAGACTTTGAAGAAAATATTATAAATATGTACAAAAAGTAAAAGAAAATATGTTCAAAGAATTAAATGAAAAGATGTTCATCAAAAAAAAAAAAGATGTTCATCATGAGTGTGTTGATGGGAAACCAAGCCCAAAGGTATGCAGTAGATAAGGGACCTAGGGATGAAACTGTTCTCAAGCTGCTTGGACCTAACCGTCATTATTTTAGACTTTTGTTCACTCCTAATTCTAGAGATACCTGGTTCTTTTGATAGCTGTTCCTTTTTAGGATTCTGTAGTATAAACTTAATTGGTTTTTGCCTTATCCCACTACAGGCTCAGGAATGGTCCCGTCTGAGATCTGCTAAGACAATGACCTTTCCTCTTCTGTTACGTAGCCTCCAAAATTGTATCACTGTTGTCTCTCCTATGTTGTCCCCACCCTTGTAGATATATTGTAGGTTGTTGTTGTTGTTATTTTTAAAATCAGTTTACTATTGTTTTAGTAAGGGTCTGAAAAGAAATGAATGTAGACTTGCATGTTTAATCCACAGTTACAGCCCAGAACTCCTGTACTATGTCTCAAAAGTGATTTTTTTAAAAGATTTATTTATTTATTTGACAGAGAAATCACAAGTAGGCAGAAGTAGGCAGAGAAGCAAGCAGAGAGAGAGGGAGAAGCAGGCTCCCTGCTGAGGAGAGAGCCTGATGTGGGGCTCGATCCCAGGACCCTGGGATCATGACCTGAGCTGAAGGCAGACATTTAACTGACTGAGTCACCCAGGCGCCCCTCAAAAGTGATTTAAATAACATAACATTTCCTGGAAACTGTTCTCATCCAATATGTGAAGAACCTTCTGTCTGCCTCCTCCTCACTAAAAGGCCTCAAATGAGATTTCTCAATTTCTTTCTTCTTGTGTTCTCAGGGGCCACAAAGCCTCTAACATAAATTATAGTTACGCCAATCCCAAGCCCATTACTTGGAGATGACAAATCAGGAAGAGAGAGACACTCATTTTCTTCTAAGGAAGTAGCCCTCCTCAAGGGACTTGGGCCCACCACAAATGCATACCTTCTTAGACATGTCTGGCCTTTGATGACGGTAAATATTAAATTGTGCTTCAAACATAAAACCTCTACTGCTTGTAATTCAAGCTAAAACATTAAATGATTACCTAGGTTTAGAAATCTAAAAGGCTTTCTTTTCCCTTAAACAAGTCCTGTCAGCCTCAGCATTAATTTTCTCAATTCTAGTAAGCACTTCACTCTTCTCTGCCATTTGTGGGGGGGAGGGAAGCACCTTTGTTGTACAAAGACTCATGGAGACAACTCCTTTTTGCCTATTAGAATTCTCCACACAGTTGGTAGCCCCAGGTGTGCCTCCAGCCTGTGTTCTGTGATTAGGACATCTACCTGGTTGGAGCTTTCTTCTATTTTTGACTTGGTTGCCCCCTGAAAGGGGAGGGAGCTTCTCCCCTGCAGGTACAGTACTCCTTCTAAAAACCAAACTACAGTTCCTACCTACTGTCCAAGTGCGTTCATGTTAATTTTACCTATCCTGGGTGGTCGTATTATCTTCATCCATTGGGCCCCAATAGACCCTGCACTCTATTTCCAACTGCAACATACTAGAAACCTCACAAACCTCAAAAACCTCACAGTTTTTGCATCCCCTCTGTTTGCCCTCACACAAGCTTTTTGCCCTCTTTTTTGCTTCATGGAATCTTGATTTCATGCAAACGTCTATGCACATCCCTCCTCTCCTAGAAAATGACACTGTCCCCAGCTCAGGGAAAATCTTGATTAGCTGAGTCCCCTTTCCTTAGGTGGGATTGTTCCAGTATGGATCAAGTTCTTCCAGTGACACATGTGGACACATCTCCTGGGGAGACTTCTGAGAAAGGTTTCCTCATTCCCAGAAACAGACCCCTGGGGAGAGTCATTTTCTTCTGCTGATCATTGTCAGGTCTGAGTCAAGTGGCTGGAGCTACAGCAACCTTCTTGTGATGGGGAGGAATCTAGCCTGAGGAGGGCAGAGGAGAAGGATGGAGACTGGGTCCTCCATGACATCCCCAATTATACCAACCACGGAGCTTCCCCACTTCAGGGAATCTTGTTAAATAAGTAAAATGCTCTTAATTTTTAAAGCCAAATTGAAGTTGAGTATATTACATTTTTGTCTGTTTGGCACTCCAGATCCACTGTCCATTCCTCTCTGGATCAGGAAGCTGGGCTTGGCCAATGGCATGCCTCAGTAGTAGATCAAAGGGTGGGACTAGAGAGCCGATCCCATAACCATGCCTCTCTTCACCCTCTCAAGTATGAGGTTAGCTTCTCTCTGTTACTAGTTACATCCCTTGTTGGTTTCTGAACCCGGCCCCTACTTCTGTAATCTCTCCATTAACCTCTCTGAAATGTGCCCTTTTCAAAGTGCCATCTCTTTCCTGTTGGGATCCTGACTAAAATATCGGGTTTTCAATGGATGTTGTTACTGTCCACCTGACTGAACTATAATGGCCTCAGAGACATTTTACTGTCTTGTACATAGATGGATCTGTTCACTGGTTTCAGTTCATGTTCCCCTTTGATGTCTCCTATCTACACAGGTGATGGGCTGACTACTTTCAACACACGTACCTTCTAATAAATCTATCAAGGTTTTTATTGACTCCAGGTGACTTTGGGGCTGTTCGTATTTATGGCCAACCAGGAAATCAATGAAGAGAAATAAATCTCCAAATGTCTTTAGACTAAGGACTTTTTACGCCTTACACACTGTCTTCCAAAGAAGCCTTGCGAGTTGCTCTGGCTGAAAATGCTTTGGCTGCTGCAACCGTTTCTCTCCTCTCAGGCCATTGCTTTGTTTTCCTCACCTAACAACCAGGTTCCTCTGACATCTTGTAAGTTGCTCTGCTCCCAAACCAGCCCCCACATTCGGGGGGCGGGGGGGGGGATGACATCTGAGAGGCTGGACTCTTCACCCAGGTGACCTGAGGTAATACCCCAGATGGCCACTTGATGGCGACCAAGAATCTTCTCCTTCACTTTGCTCACATGATCCAGGAATGGCTCACGTGAATAAAGCAAGTATGGTAAAGAAGTCTGATGAGAGCTACTGATGTGTTCTTACATGTCCCATTGTGGGTCACAGTACTCTTGTGCCTGCAATTTTTATTTTGTTTATTTCTTTACTTGTTTGTTTATCTATTTATCTGAGAGCCAGAGAGAGAGAGACAGAACAGAAGTGCAGGGGAGGGAAGGGGAGGAGAGGGGCAGAGGGAAAGGGAAAGAGAGAAACAGACTCTCCACTGAGCAGGGAGCCTGACTGTGATCATGACCTGAGCAGAGGGTAGGCGCTTAACCAAGTGAGCCATCCACGGCCCCGTGCCTGCCGTTGTTTTTTTTTTTTTTTTTAAGATTTTATTTATTTATTTGACAGAGAGAGATCACAAGTAGACAGAGAGGCAGGCAGAGAGAGAGAGAGAGAGAGGGAAGCAGGCTCCCCGCTGAGCAGAGAGCCCGATGCGGGCCTCGATCCCAGGACCCTGAGATCATGACCTGAGCCGAAGGCAGCGTCTTAACCCACTGAGCCACCCAGGCGCCCCCGTGCCTGCCGTTTTTAAAGCATACAATGGATTATTCTGTTCAATTTCATCCAGATGAAGAACTACTGATCACAGAAACAGAAATGTATGTTCATAGGAGATACAGAAATATCATATGCAAAATGTAAGATGCTATTGTCATCAAAGAGCTGCGGAAAGGTTTCACAGTTAGATCTGAAGTACCCCTGTCCTTTAATAAAATGGGACACACACTTTATAGACGATACTGAGAAGGAAGTCTGTGAAGCCTCTCAGAGACAGCAAGAAATTCACTGTAGACATTCAGCAAGGCCGTAAAGTGGCAAAAATAGGAATTTGAAAACAAAACTGTCCAAGGTATGTGCAGATACCTGAATCGAACAGCCTAGATCTTGCCCTTAGTTCTTGCAAGCACAAGATGCATAGCTATCAGAGACAAGACTTTCTCATCTGGAAATATTAATGGGTTGACTCATGAAACTTTCTTCTATACTCTTAGGGGGCCCTTAGTTCTTGCAAGCACAAGATGCATAGCTATCAAAGAGACAAGACTTTCTCATCTGGAAATATTAATGGGTTGACTCATGAAACTTTCTTCTATACTCTTAGGGGCACCCACGTAAAAACCAACATATACTAAATGCTATCTTACTAAACTAATGCAGAGCATTAAAAAAAAATGTATGTCTGGGACGCCTGGGTGGCTCAGTTGGTTAAGCAGCTGCCTTCGGCTCAGGTCATGATCCCAGCGTCCTGGGATCGAGTCCCACATCGGGCTCCTTGTTTGGCGGGGAGCCTGCTTCTCCCTCTGCCTCTGCCTGCCATTCTGTCTGCCTGTGCTCGCTCGCTCTCCTCTCTGACAAATAAATAAAAAATCTTTAAAAAAAAAATGTATGTCAACCTCTTCTATTCGTAAGTGTCCTACCATAGCAAATGGTGCTTCACCTGTATCCCTTTTAGTCCCTCCAATTCTGATTCCAATTCCAACAGGTCTTGTTTTTTCCCACACCAAGTCATTCTCTGAATCACCATCTATCTAATTCCACTCAATTCTGACACTATCTACCTGGAGATAACATTAGATCCACAGGTTAAGGCAAAGTTCTACAAGATTGTTCCCCTCTTCATATGCCAACCATAAGTCTAGGTTGTCACCTGGGCTTCTGACCAAACATTAGAGATTGGAGGTTCCCATGGCTCCCTCCTTGGGCTCAATTAATTTGCTAGAGCAGCTCACAGAAAAAGAAACACTGAACTCACTAGATTACCAATTTATTATAAAAGGATGTAACTTAGTAACAGCCCGAAGGAAGAGTTGCACAGAGCAAGGGATGGGGAAAGGGGTACAGAGCTGCCATGCCTTCTCCAACCATCTGTCTCTCCAAATCTATACTTGTTCACCAACCCACAAGCTCTCCAAACCCCATCCTTCTGGTTTTTTATGAAGGATTCATTCGGTAGGCACAATTGATAATATCACTAGCCACTGGCAAATGACAAACCTCCAGCCCCTCTCCACTCCATGGAGGTCAGGGGGTAGGACTGAAAGTTCCAACCCTCTGATTGCAAAATTGGCTCCCCTGGCAAGACCTTCCCCTTAGGAAGACCTAAGGGTTTCCTAGGTCACCTCATTCACACAACTTGAAAAGACACCTTTATGACTCTCAACATTTAGACAATTCCAACGATTTTAGGAGCTCTGTGCCAGGAACAGGGACAAAGACCAGATATATATCTCTTATTATAAATCCCAATATCACAGTCCTTTTCACCCTTTCTGTTCTGTGACCCTCCAGCTCCTCCCTGCGACTGTTTGAGGATCTCCCTTGGGCTATAGGGGCTGCCTTGCACACTAAGCTTGCCAGAAGTGCCCGGGAGTTAATGTGTCTCTCCTCTGAGCCCGGGGCTACTGACCAGTGCGGGGGTCTGAGGAGGGACCCACTCCGAGGCAAGGTTTGCCCTTCAGAGCTCCCCTCTGTATCTCTTGGTGCTTGGCCAACACCACACTCTTGCTGGCGTCTTACCTTTCCTATATGTTTTTCCCCCACTCCTTCCCTTGTTTCTCCCTGGAGTATTTCCTTAATAAATCATTTGCACATGACTCCTGTCTCAATATTTGCTTTTGGGAACCCAACCTAGGAAACCAACATCGCTATAAACCATGTAGTTGTGAATAGTCTTATGTTGGGATATACATCAAAGTCCACCGGGGAAAAAACCATACTGAGACATGGTAGAAAGTCCTTGGCCTTGAATCTGACTGCAAAGAGAATTCGGCTTCAGTGTAGGCAGGGAGCGGGGGCGGGGGGGGGGCAAAGTGATAATGCCTGCCCTTTGCTGCTGACCAGCAGGCAAGAGCTGTCAGTGAAATGCTCACCAGGGTCCTTTGTGCTTCAAGAGGAGCGGCCATGGGGGGCTCTCGTAGGGACTCTGCTCTTCCTGACTCCTGCGAAATGCTCCTAGGCGGGGGCGGGGCGCCTGGGTGGCTCAGTCCGTTGAGCGTCTGCCTTCAGCTCAGGTCATGATCCCAGGGTCCTGGGATGGAGCCGGGAGCCTGCTTCTCTCTCTCCTCCCCGCTCGCGCTCTCTGTTGCTATTTCTGTCTCTCTTGCTCAAATAAATAAGTAAACAAAAAAAAATTTTTTTTTTAAAGGAATGTTCCTGGGTTTGTGTTTTGATTTCCTACTCAGTTGAAGATCTGCAACACCAAGACAAAGGTATTTGCCAAACAAGTTTTGAAAACCCAGTGTCTCTAGAACTGTTGGCTACACACTGGCTACAACTGTAATTTTCTCACTCATCATTTCTGTCCACGTCTGTGTCCAGAACACTGTGCCCAGTAGCTGCAGAGTACACTTTTTGTTTAAGAACACATGAACAGGGGCACCTGGGTGGCTCAGTGGAGTAAAGCCTCTGCCTTCGGCTTGGGTCGTGGTCCCAGGGTCCTGGGATCGGGCTCTGCATCGGGCTCCCTGCTCATGGGGAGCCTGCTTCCTCCTCTCTCTCTGCCTGCCTCTCTGCCTACTTGTGATCTTTGTCTGTCAAATAAATAAATAAAAATCTTTAAAAAAAAAAAAAAAAAAGAACACATGAACATTCCCCAAGATAAGCCACATGCTAGACCATGAAATAAATAAATAAATAAATAGTGAAGGATTGACATCTTAGAGTATGTTCTCTGGTTACAATGGAATTATAAATGTTAAAAAAAATTTAATGAAGTAAATCTGCAGATCAAAGGGGTGTTGTTAAAGGATTCATGAATCAGGCAGCATCCCAACTGGCAAGTAGAGCAGATCTCCAAAGGGCTACAGAAAAGGGAGGGTTTTTAAAGGTAGAGCAGGAGTGGAAAAGAGGCAATTAAAGCAAAGAATCCATTCTTAGGCAAGGTTACCCTCTTAAGGGGAAGGGAAGGAGCCTATCAGTATATATCAGTGTATTTCCTAATGCTGATCAGGAAATCCCCATATCCACTGGTAAAAGGTTACATTTCTGGGGGGCTGAAACTGTAATTAGATTAGGTGTTAAGTCTTGGTTTACTGACTTAGTTACTGACTAGGTGATATAATTCTGGGTCTGTGGTTTTCTTTTAAAGAGAAATAATAACAAAAAGAAACCTACAGGAGCCTCCAGTATTTAGAAATTAAGCAACACAGTACTAAAAAACTCATGAGTCAAAGAAAACATCCATAAGGAAAATTTAAAAATATGTTAGGGGTGCCTGGGTGGCTCAGTCAGTTGAGCATCTGATTTTTGGTTTCAGCTCAGGTCATGATCTCAGGGTCCTACGATCGAGCCCCGAGTCAAGCTCCTTGTTCAGTGGGGAGTCTGCTTGGGATTCTCTCACTCCCTTTCCTTCTGCCTCTCCCAGCCTCTAAAACAAACAAACAAATAAAATCTTCAATAAGCAAATAAAAATACCTTAAACTAAAGAGAATGAAAATACAACATATCAAAATATGTGGGGTGCAGATAAAGCTGTGCTTAGAGGAAACTTTACAGTGTTAAAGGCTTATATTACAGAAGAGAAATTTTGAATCAATGATCTAGTGGTCTACCTTAGGAATCAAGAAAAATTAAATCAAAAGTAGCAGGAAGAAAGGAGACAATAAAGACAAGTAGAAATCTGTGAAGTAGAAAACTAACAAAAATAGAGAAAACCAAAAGTTGGATCTGGAAAAGATAAATGAAATTGGTAAACCCTATAAAGCCTTCGCAAAAAAGAGAGAGAAAGTAAAAGTGAGACCAGGGTAGGCAAAAATAGACACTCAGATCAATGGAACAGAATGGAGAGCCCGGAAATAAACCCAGATTACACGGTCGATTAACCTACAACAACAGAGGCAAGAATACCCAAGGGGAAAAGACAGGCTCAACAGATGGTGTCGGGAAGACGGGACAGAGCCACGCAGAAGAATGCCACTGGACCACTTTCTTTCACCACACACACACACAAAACTCAAGATGGAATAAAGACCTAATGCGAGACCTAAAATCATAAAACTCCTGGAAGAAAACAGGCAGTAATTTCTTTGACATCACCCATCGCAACACATCTCTAGATATGTCTCCTCAGGCAAGAAAAACAAAAGAAAAAAATAAACCGTTAGAACTACACCAACCTAGTAAGCTTATGCACAGCGAAGGAGATCATCAACAAAATGAAAAGGCAGTCTACCAAATGGGAGAAGATATTTGCAGACAATACACCCGATAAGAGGTTAATATTCAAAATATATAAAAAGTTCTACAACTTGGGGTGCCTGGGCGGCACCAACTCTTGGTTTCAGCTCAGGTTGTGATCTCGGGTTGTGAGATGGAGCCCTGCATCAGGCTCCCTGCTGTGTGTGGGTGTCTGCTTAAGACTCTCTTTCCCTCTCCCCCTGCCCTTTTTTCTTTTTTTCTCTCTTTATCTAAAATAAATCCTTAAAAAAACACCAAACTTACACAACTCAACACTAAAAAAGCCCCAAATAGGGGCGCCTGGGTGGCTCGGTGGGTTAAAGCCTCTGCCTTCGGCTCAGGTCATGGTCCCGGAGTCCTGGGATTGAGCCCCGCATTGGGCTCTCTGCTCAGCAGGGAGCCTGTTTCCCACCCCTCTGCCTGCCTCTCTCCCTTCTTGTGAACTCTGTCTGTCAAATAAATAAATAAAATCTTAAAAAAAAAAAAAAGCCCCAAATAATCTGATTAAAAATGGGCAGAGGACCTGAATAGACAAGTTCTCTTTTCCAAAGAAGTCACCCAGATGCCCAAAAGACACAGGAAAAGATAAGCAACATCACTCATCATCAGGGAAATGCAAATCATAACCACAATGAGAGATCACCTCACACCTGTCAGAACGACTAAAGTAAGAAACACTTATAAGAAAGTAAGTGTTAGTGAGGATGTGGAGAAAAAAGAACCTTCATGCACCATTCGTGGGAATGCAAACTGGTCAGCCATCGTAGAAACCAGTATGGAAATTCCTCAAAAAGTTACAAATAGAATTACCACACAATTCATGAATTCCACTACTGGGGTGTTTACCAAGGAAAATGAAAACACTAATTCAAAGAGATGCATGCACCCTTATGTTTACGGCAGCATTATTTACAATAGCCAAGATACGGAAGCAGCCCAAGTGTCCACAGATAGATGAATGGATAAAGACGATGTGGTATACCACACACACACACACACACACACAGGGAAGAATATTACTCAGTCATTTCTAAAAAAGGATGAGATTGTGCCATTTGCAATAACATAGTTGAACCTAGAGGGTATAACCTAAGTAAAATAAGTCAGACGAGAAAGATAAGTGCCATACGATTTCACTTAAAGAGGAATCCAAGAAAAGAAAACAAACAAAAGGCAGAAACAGACTCATAAATACAGAGAAAACATTGATGGTTGTGGGGGGCGGTGGGGGGGGATGGACGGGACAGACTTCCAGTGACAGAATGAGTTAAGTCCTGGGGATGAAGTTTTGGAATCCCTGGGTTGTGTACTTGAGACTCATGTCCCACTGTGTTAATTATACTTCAGTTAAAAAGAAAAAAAAAGGCGGAGCACCTGGGTGGCTCAGTGGGTTAAGCCTCTGCCTTCGGCTCAGGTCATGATCTCAGGGTCCTGGGATTGAGCCCCACATTGGCCTTTCCGCTCAGCAGGGAGCCTGCTTCCTCCTCTATCTTCCTGCCTCTGTGCCTACTTGTGATCTGTCAAATAAAAAAATTTTTTAAATTTAAAAAAAAGAAAAGGCGAGGCCAGAGTAAAGGCTCTATGATGGTGCCTGACCCTGTTCCTACAGGTGCTCCGAACGTTCGGAGTCACTGTAGTCTCCCCCCCACTTCAGTTTTCCTTTCCACAGTCTCAGTTACTCGAGGTCAACCGTGGTCCTCATCAGAAGCTCCCGGGCAGCCTAATGCTAAGTCACAGTGTCTCTGCCCCGGCCTCCTGTCTTCTCATCACGGAGCCTTTCATCATCTGGCATCCTCACAAGAAGGGAGAGGACAGACCGTAAGATGCTCAAACAGAGAGAGACCACACTCACCTACCTTGTGTCACGGAGTATTGTGATGATTGTTCTGTTCTGAACTTGAGTCACTGCTGTCCGTCTCTTAGGGAGCCTGATTGGTCCCCGAAGCTTTATCACAGGTATGCATGTAGGTGTAGGAACAGACATCGCGCATATAAGGTTTGGTACTATCTGCGGTGTCAGCATCCAATGGGGGGTCTTGGAACGTACTGAAACCAAGTGGGTGCAGTGTGCCAATTGATAATCTGGAATGACTCAAATCTTTGTCCAGAGGGTCTGTGTTCTGCTGAATGGAAGATGGGAGAGGGAGAAGCGTGGTAAGGAACAGCAGGGACGGCTACAGAAACCGCAGGTTGAGCCCTCCGACGCCCCCAGCGATCCCTTAGCCTGGAGGTCCGTGCGCCCCCACGCCCGCGCGCGCATTCGCCTTGGGGGCTCGGCCACGTGGAGCTCTCTGAACCGCAGCAGGCTTCCAGTCCGGTTTGCGTCCTCTTCCGGACCTTTCTTGACACCCAACACCGAAACGCCTCTTGCAGCCCTAACCTAAACCCCATGCGAAGCCCCCAGTCTTTCCTTCGGTGTTACAGGGAAGAGGGCTGAGTTTTATGGGAGGGAGAAGACAGGCATTTATATTTAGACGTGGTGAAGGAAAGCAAGTCTCCTGCTGCAGCTGAATCAGAAGCGAGGCTGAGACCCTTCTTTATTCGAAAAGCCAACAGCTGCTCAGAGACAACCAGATTGAACCACTTCCTCCTTGCTCAGAAACTCCCGAGTACGTACGTACACACATACACACACACACACACACACACACACACTCTTTATATACACATATGGTTGGAAGAATGAAGAAAAAGAGCACAAACAAAAAGAATTCATTGATGATGTCATCTGCAACTTCGGTGCACCGTTACACATCTCATGTCTCATGATGTCCTGCAATAAAGAACGTTCACGAGTCCAGACAATTCTCTCAAACCAGGAGGTTAAGGATCGCGTGACAGATAAGCACTCACCCGCCAACTAAGACAGACCAGTTGCTTTCATAAAACACACACACAGAGATGTTACTTCTTTTTTTAGAACCTCATGAAAAATTTCAAACACACACAGAAGAATAGTGTAACGATCCCCTCCTATACCCATCACCCAGACGGAACATTCCAATTACACTGAGTTGGAAGGAATCATGAAACAGGAAGTCTGTAGTTTGGGAACAGGGCATAGTTAAATTTAGCTTTCCTGGGAACTTGCTCCAACTTGATTAATCAGCTAATCAAAGCTCTTTGTCTGATTTCAGTTTCCTTATCAGCGTAAAGAAAGGCTGTTCACCGCTCACCATCTGTGCCCGATTTCTATAGATCTGGGTCGAATGCTCACACTCTGTTCTAGATTGTCCATCTTAGCTGATTGCTTTCTCATCAGGCTGGGGGGAAGAAAGGATGACTTACATTATTTCTATATTTCTTTCCACAAAAATGAGACTTAGATTTTAAAACTGCAATCTGCCGTGTTTGAGACGGTGGCAGGATCCCCATGTGAAGACGATCACTGGGCCGATGGAGCTCTGCACCTGGCCACCAGGAGAGAGTTTTGGACGGCACATCTGTCAGATGGTCTTCACACCCGGGAGACCATGTCAAGAGAGAAGAGTGCGGGTGAAGGCCAGAGCCCAAGTGGAATTCTGTGGGACACTCCCATCCAGGGTAGGTCAGAGCTAGGTCCTGACAGAACGGAAGAAACGTAAGGCTGACCCCACAGAGGGAACAGAGGACAATCCTCAGAACTCAGCAGGAGAAAGGCATGCACAGAGATCATGAGGCATAGATAAAAACCCAATTTCTACCCAGCCCATCTCATCCCTCTCTCCCAGCCCTGTCCATCTCTTCCCCAGCCTGTCAGTCTCTCCCCCTTCTGGAATCCCTCATCCCCAGGGGGAAGACTGCCCTTACTCCTTTCCCGCAAGTCCCCTTGTCACCTTCTTCCTCCCCATTCCTCTTGGAATAGCTAATTCCTACTCAACAGTCAGACCTCAGCCTCAAGCTGTCTTTCTGACTTTCCAGGGAGATCAGACCCCACTGTTCTCCACTCTGCACTTTTCCTCTATAAAACATCTAGGTGGTCATTGTGTATCTTCCTGACTCTTCATTATCTACTGCCCTGAGGAGACCATGAACCCCATGAGCGTGGAGACTAGATCTGTTTCATTCACATGGTGGATGCCAAGTGCCTCCCTTAGTGGCTGGCCTGAGTTGTGCTCAGTAGACAGAGAACAAACAAAGGAAGGAATGAATGAAGGCAAGGAGGTGCTGGCACATTCCCAGGACTCAAGGCCAGCTATTCTTCCTGGAATTGCTCAGAAGGGCCAAGCTATCATCTGCAGTTCTGCTCACAATCCTGGGGAAGGCCGACTGTGGCCGTCCCCTGCTGCCGCTCCCACGGCCAGAGTCCCCGCTGGGGTCAGGCCGGCCTCCTGCTCTCCAGCCACAGCTCAGCCCTGCCCGGATCATGACCATTCTAGCTGTCTCCAGGGCCTGGTGAGGGTGGAAGCCAGACTGGAGTGAGTGGGAGGTGAGGACAGGGAGACAGTGGATGTCCACAGTTTTTTCACAAGTTTGGCTTCCAAGAGGAGGAGAAAATTAGGGGGATAGCTGCAAGGAACTTTGGGGTCAAAGCAGATTTTTTTCTTTTTTTAATTTAGGGAGAGATTTAAACATGTTTAAAGGTTCCAGTTAGGAGGAGGAAGTTGAAGAAACAGGAGGGAGAAAGAATCCAGGGAAGAGGAACCAAGTCATTTCTAAAGGGCCCACGGATGCTAATACCAGCTCCTTCTGCCTCCCGGCTGCCTGAGGCCCTGACAAGTGCGGCAGCCGCTCCCCCATTTCCACGTGGGCTGCTGGGGCTCCCGAGCAGGGCCAGGAAGGGAAATGTCAGAGCACTGGGTCTGAGTCATTACACTGACTGCCCACCTCCAGCTTATAAAGAGGTTGGAGAGGCCTAGGGAGGAACCAGGAATTCTGAAGTCAAATTCTGCAGATGTCTACACAGTAGAGTGCAGGGGGAGAGGCAAGGTGTGCTTTTTCTTTTCTCAGATCAACCGAGGGGGGTCATCTGCAGGACCTGAAGGGTGGTCCCTAGAGCAGGGGACACACAGGGGTGCCTGAGGCATGCCCAGAAATCCAGGGGAGGCTGTGGCTGTGGGCTTTCACGAAGGGCTCTGTTTGAGAGGTAGGTGAAGGTTGGTCAAATGTGTGGATCAGACATGCGCCCCGAGTGTGAGAGAATGACCGGTGGTTGGTCTAGATCAACGAGTCTCACCTGGGGAGACTCTACGCCCCCAGGGACATTTGGCAAAGTCTGGAAACACTTCAATCATCATGACTCATGGGGGGTGGGGCGGTCATCTAGTGGGCATGTAGGGGTGCAGCTACACACCCTGCGGGGCGCAAGCTGGGGCAGCATGGAGGGGAAGGAGTGCAGGTTTCATGTTGGCAAGATGAGCGAGTCCCTGTATGATGGTCTAAACTCGTCTTCTGCTAGGAGTGAAGGCAATGTGGAGGATGGATAATGGAGACAGTCGTTTTAGGAGGGGGAGAGCTAGGTGACACAGGACAGGGTTGTCAGACAACAGGCAGGAGAGAGCAACAGGGGCCCCATAAGAGAATGGAGGGTCCAGAGACAGAGTCAGTACAGATTCCAGGAGTGGGGGGTGGCCAGCACAGCGTGCCTGGCCCTGGAATGGCACCAGGGTCCTCCCTGCTAGCAGGCTCGTTTTCTCTTACTGCCCAAGGCCTCAGTCTGCTGTCAGCATCCCCCACAAGCCACATCCATGGGCCAGGTCCTTGGCCCGGCATGATGTGCTAAGCGCAGGAAGGTCTCCGCCTCGGCAGCTCCCGCTTTGCCTTACAGAGGGGCGACCTCCTAACTTGCACCTTGTAAATGTCATTGAGTGCAGTTTGGGCCCCACATGCTCTTGGCGTGAGGCGCCTTTTGCAGATGGCCTCGGTGCTGTGTGGTGAGTGACAGGCGCTGGCCCTGACCATGGGGGAGGGGGGCAGTTCATGGCAAGGACACAGCCCTCATGAAGGAGGGAGAAAGATGAAGAACCTGCTCTGAAAGGGCCAGAAAGCAGGGAGGCCTTGGGGACCCAGAGAAAGCAACTGACAGTCTCAACCAGCTGCTGCCATGGGTCAGCTCCTACCTCTTCTCGGCTTTTTCCTCCTTCCATTCAAGGCTCAGAGTCCCAGGAGAGAGTCTCTGGGGGTGGGTGGGGGGAGCAGTGGCCTCGGCCCGCAGGGAGGGCAGACATGGGTTCTAACGCCCACAGGCGTTGGGGAAGTATCTGGGGAAGTAGAGGCAGGCTTTTGAGAGAGTGGTCTGGACGCTCATTTCCTGGAAGGCTCCCCAGAGACCCGTCCTTCCTCACAGAGTCTCGGATGGACACAGAGCTGCAAGACAGCTCCTGGGGGGGTCACTGGACCCCCCAGTCCAGATTTGTCTCCTGCCGCAGCAGGCCTCATGCACTGTCTCAGTGGGGACACGCACTCCCCCCTTTCACACCCATGGACACGCAGGTTGTGCAAGCGGAGTCCTAAGCCTGTTCTTGACCTCGTAAAAAATTTTTTTTTCTTCTAAAAGGGAAAAACACTATTTTAGTCACTGTTTTGCAGAGAGGAAGAAAGTCCTGTTTGTCCTTATGATTCATGTTGGTGGTTTCTGGATGATGTTGTATTGATTCACGACGACTCCCTCGGCATCTGGTGTGAATTAAGTGGGGCTTTCTCTGGGTGAGAGTAAAATGCGAGATCTGAAACAGAGCTAACATGAAAAGGAGCCTGGTGGGAGCTCAGAGAGTTTGAGCAATCCTCTGGGCTGGAGACGGTCCTGCTGGATGCTGCATGGGCTGAGCAAAGTGAGCAGAAAGCGACATGTGGCTTCAGTGTGGGGCGGCCCATGACGGAATGTCTGCTCCTCGATTTCGCGCCAATGACTCCTCGTGGGTCAGATGGCTTCCTGTACCGTGTTGCTTTATCCTGTCGTGCGGTATCCCGACTAGACCCACGGGGGAAGTAGAGGCAAGGAAGCTGCCATGGGTGTCCGATCAGGGGCCCAGGTTTTCTCTGGTTGGTCCATGACGCTTCCCGGAGAATCCCGGAGCCTATCCAGCGGTTCCGAACGGGAGATGATCTGGCCACGAGTGGAGGCATTTTTGGCTGTCGCAGCTGGAAGGGGGCTCCCGGCCGCCAGTATGTAGAGAGCTGGGAGGCCGCTGAACATCCTACAGAACACAGGATGGTCTCCATGACAAAGAATTTTCCAGACCCAGATGTCAACAGAGCTAAGGTTAAGAAACTGGTCTAATCCAAACCAACCCTTAATCCCAAGTGACTTGATGGTTTCAGGTCATTAACTGACTTCATGAAAAGGCCTCGAGTTATGGTTAAAAAGAAAAAAACACAACAACCAAACAGATCTTTTGAAAAATCACGAAATTTCTGTGTTTAAAAACTATACAGTTGACCCTTGAACAACATGGCTTTGAACTGTGTGGGGCCCACTGATACACAGATTTTTTCCATAAATACAGTCCAGTCCTGTAAATGTATTTTTTCTTATCATTTTCTCTTTTTTTTTAAGATTTCATTTACTTATTTTACAGAGAGAGACACAGCGAGAGAGGGAACACAAGCAGGGATAGTGGGAGAGGGAGAAGCAGGCTTCCCGCTGAGCAGAGAGCCCGATGCAGGTCGATCCCAGGACCCTGGGATCGTGACCTGAGCTGAAGGCAGAGGCTTAACGACTGAGCAACCCAGGTGCCCCCTGTATGATTTTTTTTTTTAAATTTTATTTATTTATTTGACAGAGAGAGATCACAAGTAGATGGAGAGGCAGGCAGAGAGAGAGAGGGAAGCTGGATCTCTGCCGAGCAGAGAACCCGATGCGGGACTCGATCCCAGGACCCCGAGATCATGACCTGAGCCGAAGGCAGCGGCTTAACCCACTGAGCCACCCAGGCACCCCCCCCGTATGATTTTTCTTAATAATGTTTTCTTTCCTCTAGCTTACTTGATTATAGGAAAACAATAGAAAATACATATAACATACGAAATGTGTGTAAATTGTGTTATCGGCAAAAGCCTTGAGTCATCACAGGGTTCTCAGCAGTTCAGTTTTGGGGGACTCAGGTTATACGTGGATTTTTGACAGTGCAGGGGTCCATGCCCCTAACCCCTGCAATATCTCAAGCATCAACCATATGTATCTTGCCTGGATTTTAGGGTTTTTTTTTTTAAGATTTTATTTATTTATTTTAGAGAGCGAGTGAGCAGGGAAAGGAGCAGAAGGAGAGGGACAGGCAGACTCTGTGCTCAGTGTGGAGCCCAGTTCAGGGCTCAATGTCACGACCACGAGATCACGACCTGAGCGGAAGTCGAGTCGGACACTTAACCGAAAGCCCCCCAGGGACCCCAAGAACTTAGTCTTTAAGTACCATTCTCTGCTGAAAAGAGCCAGGGCTTCTGAGAAATGGCTCTCCCACGACTGAATGGGCAAGCAAGGAAAATAGCAAAGACCATGATGTGGATTTAAGAACACAGGAGGCAACCTGAAGGAGCTGTCTCTGCTTGCAAGTGGGATGATTTGGGTGTCGAAAAAAAAAAATGCCAATATGCTGAAATCCGTATCTGCTATCCTGTGGCTTCTAGAATTTTCTTTTATAATATAAAAAGAAATAGTGCTTCCATTGCCTCTCAAACCTAGGTGTTCTCAGCTTTCTTTAGCATTATCCACAATGGCTGGAAGGAAGTTTGCCTCATCTGGGCTCTGCTCCAGAAAGGGAGCCAGAATGAGGCACATGGTAACCACACAGACATCATCAAACAAACCAGGACTGCACACTACTCTGGGATGCTTGTAGCTCTTGTGTGGGAGAGGGCGAGAAATATGTTAACAGGTGACTGCAGAATAGATGGGTATGTCTGTGGGAGGGTAATTTCGCTGGAATCTTCCTCTTCCAAAAACCCAACTCCAGTAAGTTTAAACAATAAAAAGAAGCTATGGGCTCGTACAATCAAGATACGTAGACGGTGCTACTCAAAGCACGGTCCATGGACTGGAACGTTCCACAAACTGTTACAATCCCACAAGGGGGTACAACTATACAGCTGAAATGACCACATGCACAATCCTCTTTGTACCAACCTCCTTTCCTCTGTTGTTGATAATAATAAGGAATAATGAGGGGCACCTGGGTGGCTCAGTCCATTAAGCATCTGCCTATGGCTCAGGTCATGATCCCAGAGTCCTCGGATCAAGCCCTGCATCCGGCTCCCTGCTCAGGGGGAAGCCTGCTTCTCCCTCTCCCTCTGTCCCTCCCCTGTTTGTGCTCTCTCTCTCACTGTCAAATCAATAAATAAAATTGTTAAAAAATAATAAAGAATAATGAGAACACCTGGATTTAAGAGGCAACAGAAGTGCCACTCTTCAGGAGGGAAACTTCTTGAAATCACATGGTTCATTTTTACTGTATGTTACAAAGTATTTCATAAGACAACAGGAACATAAACTTGGAAAACAAAACAAAACAAAACAGAACTGCCTTCGTTACAGTTTGAGAAACACCAGCGGAGTGTGGTAGTGATTCACCATCCCAGCCGTCCCTTAAACCCACCTGCTGAGTTTTGACAACTACTCATCCTGTAGCTCATTCCCAAAGATTTTGTCTTAATTGGCCTGGGGTGGCACCCAGGCATGGGTGTCTTAGAAGTTTAGAGGGCGGCTCTGATGTAGCCAGAGCGGGGGACCAGTGGCCTCAGATGAGACTTGACCCAGGGCTCAAGTCATGGGCTGTCATCAGAGACCTGTGTCTTCACAGCACTAAATGTTTATGTTAGAAAATGAGACAGATATCACATCAGTGACCCCAGCTTCTACCTTAAGAAACTAGAAAAAGGTGAATAAATTAAATCCAGAAGGAGCAAATGAAACGAAACAGTAAAGATCAAAGAAGATATCAGCGAGACAGGAAAAAGAATAAAGGGTATCAGTGAAGCCAAGAGCTGGTTCTTTGAGAAAAATCAATGAAATTGATAAACCTCTAGCCAAACTGACCAGGAAAAAAAATAGAGAAAACACAATTCACCAATATCAAGAAGGAGACAGGGGACACCAATACAGATTGTATGGATGTGAAAAGGCTAGTAAGACAATACTATGAACAACTTTATGTCAATAAATTCTGTAACTTAGATTATATGGACAATTTCCTTTTTAAAATAATTTTTAAATTAACATATAATGTATTATTAGCCCCAGGGGTATAGGTCTGTGAATCGCCAGGTTTACACACTTCACAGCACTCACCATAGCACATACCCTCCCCAGGCTTTTATTTTTTTTTAAGATTTTTTATTTATTTGAGAGAGAGAGAGAGAGAGAGAACATGAGCTGAGGGGAGGGGCAGAGGGAGAAGGTGGCTCCCCACGGAGCAGGGAGCCCGATGTGGGGCTCAATCCCAAAACCTTGAGATTGTGACCTGAGTGGAAGTGAGATGCTTAACAGACTGAGCCACCCAGGTGTCCCTAGACAAACAATTTTCTTAAAAGACTCCAACTACCAAAGCCAACTCAGAAAGAAAGAGATAACTCGAATAGCCCTATATTTATTGAAGAAATTGAATTTATAGCTAAGAAACCTTCTCAGAAAGAAAACTCCGGGCCCAGATGGTTTTACTGTTCAATTCCACCAAATCTTTCAGGAAGAAAGAATGGCAGTTCTCCACAAACTCTTCCAGAAAAGCGAAAAGGAGAGAACACTTCCCAACTCATTGTTTCTGACCAGCTTTCCCTTGAGACCCGAACTAAAAACATTACAAGAAAATATATATGGAGATCCTTCAAACTTACCATTCTTGAGAAAGTCATCTCTTGTTGCCTTCTCCTCCATAGCTCTTTTGAAAATAGGTTCTTCTAACCCAGGACCTGGCCCATACATAACTTCAAACTGTACAACATGGCTTCCTTCTTTCTGCTGTAGATGTTGGGCCCAAGGGCAGCCTTTTCACCTACATCGGGACACTGGCTCAAAAAGGTGTGCTGGGACCATTCTTGGGAGGCTGACCTAAGAGACACAAAGGGAAGGAACAGTTAATGAGCTAAGGAGGGAGACTCATACTGACCCAACAGCTGTGGCAGCCATATTGGAACCACGAAGAGAAAAGAGAGAAAACGGGTCCAAAGACCAAAGTGAGTAGATACACAGGCATAGGCAGAAATTGCAGGAGAGAGGGGGAGAGAGGGAGAGACCAAGAGGGAGAGAGAAAGAGAGACAGAGAGACTGAGTTAGCAGTGAGGGAATATCCCAGTTTCTGTCCCTTGTGAGGTCTCGCTCTTCAGATTCTTTTGGATTCGTGGAAGATTCTTTCTACTTGACACAGTGAGTAGACTTCCCTTTCCTATAGGCAGAACTACCCTGACAAACAAAATGCTCAATGAAAGCTAAGATCCTTTCATTCCTGCATGTTAAGGCCTTGGTGTCAATTCCTAGCCTAAGGATACCATGGGCCACCTTCTTCATTCCCAAAGTCCTCAGGGATTTAATTGGATTCTCTTCTCTGTGTGTTCATTAAAATTGAGAAAAAAACTGAAGTGTAACATACATATATCAAAGCATACAATTCTTAGGTATATACCTCAAATAATTTATACACACACACACACACACACACCTGTATAACCACCACACAGATATAAAACGTTTCTAACACTCACAGAAAGTTGACTCTTTCTATTCTCTGTGGAGTTGCAGACCAGATTATGAGCAGTTCTTGGGTGTCTATGTGCAACGGACTAAGTTGTGCTCTTCCATAATGCATGTCTTAAAACCCTAACCCCATAGGACTGTATTTGGAGATACGGTCTGCACGATGTGATTTAGATTAAATGAAATCATAAGGGGGGCCCCCTAATCTAACACAACTGATGTCCTTGTAGGAAGAAAAGGCACCACAGCTCACTCTCTCCTTCCCTTACCCCTCCCTTATGTGCACAAAGATGAGGTCCTGTGAGCACCCTGAGATGGCGGCCCCCTACCTACATGCCAGAAGAGACCTCATGATGAAGCCGACTTGCCGGCACCTAGATCTTGGCCTACCAGTCCCCAGACCTGGGAGAAATACATTTCTGTTGTTTAAGCCCCTGGGTCTATGGTATTTTGTTTTGGCAGTTTGAGCAGATTAATATACCATGGGACCCTTACGAAGGACAAAGAGAAGAGAAAGACGTCTTGAACAGAAAACTACCCCTGAAAGGAGCTCAGGCAAGTGATTTCACAACACAGACAGGTGGCCCGTGCCCTGCATGGCGGGGGAGGAGAGGGCAGGCAGCACAGCCGGCAAGCCCGCAGCCCCTCTGGCCACTGGGTCTGGTCCACCTCTAGGCTGGCTTGGACAGACTGCACGGAGACATTTGATCAATGGAACTGTAGTTAAATGTCAACCAACAGCCTCTCATTCATCTGTCCCCTCGGAAGTGCTCCAAGACAGCCCAACAATCCAATAGGGCTTGTATTTGATTTTCCCGAGCCAAATGTGAGCCTGGTGGGTAGCTCCAGCTGAGCATCGACTTTTAGGAAACGGAGCCCTTACCATGCGACGGGCTGAGTGCACTGGGCCAGCTGGATGGTACTGGGCCCCTCCGGAAACAGCTCACTCTCTGGAATGAACTGGGAACACCTCTGCCCCCCGGAACTCGGTGACACCTTACAACGGGTCACTGGGAGGGGTCCATCCTGGTCGAGGCCCTGTTACTCTGTCATTGTCCACTCCCAGGTTTCTGTGTCATCAGATGGCCATCACTAACTTATCCCTCCTGTCGGAGCTGATGTATCAGTGACAGTGAGCTTCTGGTCTCTCTCTCTTGCTGCAATAACTATATTTCTTTCTTTCTCTCTCTCTTTCTTAAAAGCTTTCATTTATTTATTTGACAGAGAGAGAGCACAAGTAGGCAGAGAGGCAGGTAGAGAGAGAAAGAGGAGGAAGCAGGCTCCCCAGCAAGCAGAAAACCTGATGTGGGGCTCGATCCCAGGACCCTGGGATCATGACCTGAGCCGAAGGCAGAGGCTTTAACCTAACACTGAGCCACCCAGGTGCCCCACTTTCTTTTTTTCAAGATTTTATTTTTAAGTAATTTCTATACCCAACGTGGGGCTCGAACTCACATCCCTGAGAGTAAGAGCTGTGTGCTCCCATGACTGAGCCAGCCAGGCGCCCCATGCAATTACTTGTTTCTGTTGCTAGGGCTTTCCCGCCCCCTTGTCGCTGCCGTGATTTCTCTTCCTTCTTGTTCCTGCAATGCTGAGAGGCAGCCTCTTCACCCACAAGACTCACCCCACGAGGCCATCCTGTCTGGTAACCCTCAGACTGGGCCCATCGAAGGTGCTGGAACCTCTGTGCAAACCAGGTCCAGGGTCCCGGGAGATGTTGCCCTTGGTTCCGAGAATGAAGCAGCATTTTGTGGGCGCTGCTCAGGCTGCAGAAAGCACAGACTCCCCCAGGAAGTGGTTGGGCTTCTCGTTCATCTGAGAGGAGGAGGCGGATATGATGGACACAGCCAAGCGGGATAAAAACCAAACAGGCATACGAACAAAACCAAAATCCTGACCCTTGTTTCTGGTTCTGGAGTGACTGTTGGACATTCTGCCATCACAAGAAAGGGGAGCATGAGTGGGGGGGCCCCCCAGTCTCCTGGCATTTCACCCCAGGAGAGCTCCCTGGGTAGTTCTTCCCCCCTTTATCCCTTTGCCCACAGCAGCTTTACAAAACTCCCTCTTGTCTTGACCTTTTGGGAAGCCGGCACAGTGCCCGCAGCCAAACAGCCTGCTTCAAGGGGACGGGGTCTTCTGGACCCTTTGATAGCCTCTTTTGGGAGCAAAAATGCCTTCCAATCAAAGCACCATTTCCCTGTCAAGGCAGGCCCCTCTCTGTCCAGCAACCGGCACCCTTTGGGGATAAGAGTTTTCTTGGAATTTATGAAAACACTCCATATTCATTTTGTACCAAAGATGTAAAAATGTGTCTTTGTGTGAAAGGAGAATGCAGATTTTGATGTGGTTTTTTTTTTTTAAGATTAAAAAAAAAACATTTTGTTTATTTGAGAGAGAGCACATGTGTGCGTGTGCAAGCTGGGGGGGGCGGGGAGGAGAAGCAGAAGGCGCAGACCCCCCCGACTGAGCAGAGAGCCTGACTTGGGGCACAGTCCCAGGACCCTGGGATCATGACCCGAGCAGAAGGCAGATGCTTAAGAAGGCGCCCTTGGTGGGGTTTTAAATCATAAACAGGTATTTTTTTCTTTCCATAAAGAGAAGCAAACAATACAGCTGCATGGTGGTATTACACGGTTTTTCCGCTTCTGGAGGACAACTGGAACCACAGGGGCCCCTGGACCATCTTCAAAGCCATGTTTCTAGGAAGCACTGTTTCTACCCTAACTATACGTTCTCACCTATTTCTCCCCATTCTGTATTCCCACTTCTGTCATTTCCATCCACCCACCGAGGCAGCTCTCCCCTGGGACCTCACCAGCGTCCTCACCACTGTCACCCAACAGACTCTGTTTGGCCCTCATCATTCCTGGCTCCCCAGGGCCACTGGACATCTGGGGCCTCTTCTTCCTTGGAACATCCCGTCCTGAGTGTGTGGGACACCACCTCCCCAGGCCCTCTTCCCCTTGTCTCCCCCCATCCTGGAGGTCTTGGTCACTCCGGGTCAGCTGGGGATGTTCATCAAGGGGCTCTCTTGAAGTCTAGGTGAACCACCTACGTCACAGTTGGTAGAACTCAGAGGCCTTCCCCAGGACGCTTCTGATCTCCAGACACTCTCGGGACTCTAATCTTGGGCTCTGGCTTCCTTGCACGTTGTCTCTCTGTCCGCACTATGTAGACACTAATGAAAAATGCAGCCTCCTCTCGGGCTTCCCATGCCGTGTAATCATACCCCACACTGTGGGGTTATTAGACTTTCCTAAAGGTTTTGGGGTGTTCTAGGTCAGGGGTCACGTTAGGCCTTGCACAGCCTCCCACCATCTTGCCCACCCCCTTTACCTTTCATTTTTCTGTGGCAAATCCCAGACCTCCCCATGCCCTGAAGTGTCTCCTGGCCTCTGAATCCTGAGGGCTGCGGATTCCCAGGCCTTCGGGAGTGGAGGGGGTCTCACCTTCCAAAACAAATGCTTACCACGATTTGTAACAGAAACTCTGCAGTAGACTGTTTAAGCGGGTACCTGGGTGTCTCAGTCAGTTAACCAGCGGACTCTGGATTTCGACTCAGGTCATGTTCTCAGGGTCCTCTGCGCTCAGCTGGGAGTTTGCCGGAGACTTTCTCTCTCCTTCTGCCCCTCCCCCATTCACACGCGCTCTCTCTCTAAACAGATAAATAAAATCTTTTAAAAAACAATAAAATAAAAAATATCTTTCTCCACCTTGTTCCAGCCTTGCTGTTTTCTCCTCGCTCCAGACCCACACATCCTATGGATACCTCAGACTCAGGGTGTCCAAACTGGAGCTCATCATCTCCCTTGGAAGCCAGCTACTCCTCTCTCTGCTCCCATGATTGGCATCCCCATCGGGTCAGGTGCCTGGGGTTTCCCAGATTGCTGGGCCCGGGGTCCAGGCCTGCACCACGTCTCCCCCAGAGAAACTGCTTCGGGCCCACCCCTTCCATCCGTCCTTACAGGGAGGGCAGCCACAGGCACGGTTCTCAAACGCCGTCTGATCGTAACACAGCTCTGTGACCAGCTCCCCCATGGATCCCAAGGTCTGCTGACATCCCAGCTTGTGTCCCACCAACCCCCAGCCCGTGCTCCAGCCCATTGGCTCCCAGGGTCCGTCCCTTTGCTGTCTCAGGCTTGTTCCTGAACATCCACTTCCGTCTCTTACTTCTTCCAGAAATCCTTCTACACCCCCCACTTGCGGTTAGGTGCCCTTCCTATGATCGGGGAGGGTATTAATAGCTGCTTGGCCAGACAGAATAGTGTAAACACTGAACTCTCTGGGGAAGGGAAGGGAGGGGGAAAGGTGTGTTTATGTGTGAGCGCTGGGAGTGTGCAGGGGGAGAGGCACAGCCCAAGGTCGAGAATCAGGAAAGGACCGTTCAAAAGGGAAAAACAAAGGAATAATCATGGGAGCTTATCATTGAAGATTACAGAAGTAAATACCAAAAGAACTAACTTAAAGAATGTGAACTTTGCGGGTCTCGAGATCGGGGAGTGTTGCTGTTGAGCCAATATTTATTGTACCACTGACCAAATAAAAATTGAATTAGGAAAATAATTGAAACAGAACAACTCCAAGCCACTGAGCTTGGGTGAGGAGGGCTGATCTGGTCCCACCCATCCCCAGGACTTTGACTGCACCTTTGGAAACTAGACCAACCGTGGTTTCAAGAAATGCCCAGGAAACAAGGAGGAGAACCTCCAAATGCCTTAGATAAGACGCAGCCACTTGAACAATGAGTCTCTCTGCGATTCAGGACGATTCAGGACGGCAGAATTCTGCTGTATTTCGTTTTTGTAAACGCAGACCGTCTATCTCTTGCAGTTTGCTGGGCATTCGGGTCTGGAAGAGGCTGGAGTCTCTCCGCCAGGCTGTTTTCCCTGAAACCTACCGACTGTCATGGCCCCACATTTAAGAAGCTGTGTTTTTGGGTGGTTTCTCCTGGCGGCACGGGTGCCTTCCAGTCCTCTGCAGAGGTGAGGAGGAGGAGGGCTTGCACAAGGCGGGGGTGGGGGGGATGGGGAGCACCATTCCCAGAGCTGTTTTGAACAATATGTAGGATTTTTTCCAGACGTGATTCTGGCCGTTTTAAATCCAGGAAACTGAATGTTTTGGTTTGGTCCTTCCCAGGCCAAGTTTCTACCCAGATTTCCAGCAATGTCAATGCATGATATATAATTATAGTATCTTTAAATTAGGAAGAGGCTGCGTGAAGATGCTAATACAGCTTGCTGCATTTAGAAAAGCTTTCAGCCCGAATTGTGTAGAACAGGGACCTATTTTACTATTTTATTTCAGAGTCACATGTGAACTATGTCTTTTTTAAGCCTTAGAAATTTGTATGTATTTCTAAAGCCTGCAAAAGGGAGCATTACCCATGTGGCCCACCCCTGAGATTTCCAAGAACACGTCTTCTGTGGGGTTTGTAACATAGAAGACTTCTTGGAGGTGTAGATCCAGGGTTTGCCCCCGTATCTGGGAACTCTCACACCCACCACCGTTCCCAAGAGTGGGGTCCTGCTGTCCCCGGCCCCATGTCTGAGCATGCATGCTCCCAGAGCCCTAGGACAGTGGGGAGGGTTGGCCTGATGGAAGTGCTCCCTCTGGCCTGCAAATCTGGTCCCAGGGCACCTGGAGACGCCATCAGCTGGCACAGGCACCAAATGTGTAGGGTCATGAAAAGAACCGTCATGGTTCAGCAGAGATGAGAAAGTCGCTCTGCAAAGAGAGGGAGAAAGGAAAAGCAGATGCTCTGGGCAAGCAGAGAAGAGAGATCTCATGTCCTGAGAGAGGCCAGCCAGCAGACACCTACAGGGACCAGGAGACAGACAGACAGCAAGACAGAGAGACAGATGCATAGACGGAGGAAACAAAGGGACAGAAATCTGGCCTTGGCTCCCTACACGTCCCCCTATACCCTCCGCAAGCCCCCCACCTCCCGCCTGGCTACTCTCCACCAACATCCCTGGGCTGGCCCTGCCACCAATAGTCTCATCATCCTTTCCTTTTAACCTAATGGACAGGACTCTGTCCCTTCTGGAAGAGTCCTGGGTGAATCAGTCACCAGACAGTGCTTGGCATGGAAGGGAGCTGGGGCTGCTGTTTTGTGTCTGTTCTGGGAATCTATTTTCATCCTTTTTGGGGGGCGGTGGGAGAACACTTGGTGCTTTCTTTCCCCCAGAGGGCTGGGAATTCAGTATGTCAGTATAATAAAATTCCCCAAATACGTCTCTTTGTCCAGACAATGGTATTTTTTTCCCTAGTCATTAAGTCAATGCTGCTGTAAGAGTGACACTGAAGTGACTGGGTTTTATTTTTGACCCCAAGGTACAAAAAGTGCTGCTTACTTTCTTACTGTGTACAGGCGGGGTGATGTGTCCAAGGCGAAAGTTCCGGAGCTTCGGAGGGCTGGGAATGGTTGATCTGTGGTGAAGATCTGCCTTGGTCATGACCTCTGCAGTGTCAAAAATCCCACAATGGCATGTTGAGACGTCTGCCCACCAGCTCGTAGTGCATAGTGGGAACTCAGCAAACACACTGGAAAGGCTGGGCAAGGGACGCACATGTGAGTGCTTTGGATGGAACGTGGCCAACAGCCAGCAGGGGGGGAAGGAAGGAGAGCAGGAGGCTGAGGAGCTTGGCTTCAGGGGTGCTCTCTCCATTGCCATTCCTGCCCAGCAAGCATGCTGAGGTTGGGTCGGGGGCAAGCGCCCGCTTGCCTCTGGTCTGGCTTACCTGGAAGGACATAAGGCTTTTCCAGGTCCACAGGCGCTGAGCTCTGGAGGGCGGGGCCCACAGGGGCTCCAGGAGAGGAACCGAGCTGCCTGTTCCACACCACAATAAACACAAACACGCCGGCTGGACTCCGAGGACGTCATCCCCATGAAGCCCTCCGTGGCCTCCAGTGTCCCTTCCCCAACTCTCCTGGGGGAAAGGAGTGCCCAGCCTGAGCCCACCCAGGGCACAGCATGATCATAGGTTCTAGGAAGATGGTCTTGTGGGTTACTCTCCGGGGCCAAGAGGCCTGCAGGATCCCAGAGCCGAAGCTGCCAGGGATGTTCTGGGCAGGCCCGTCAAGGGCCAACCCTGCTCTGAGCGTTGGCTCCGTCTTCCTTCCCTTGTCACTCCAGGCCTGGGAGAAAGAACAGGGTGGGCAGGGCTCAGAAGGTGCTCCAAAAGTGTTGCTGGAGGGAGGAAGTGCTCTCCCTCCGCAAGTGGCCTTTAATCTCTGCCTTCCCCAAAGGCCCCATGAGGCCAGTTGTCCTGCGTTCCCCACCAGAGATTTCCTTCCATTGTCTTCTGGGCTTCAGGAGTCCTGGGAGCCTCTCATTCCCTCAACTCTGCGGTTTTCATTCCATTGTCTCAGGACTTGACTGCTGCCCTGCAAAGTTCAAAGCAAGACATCTTGGTTATCAAGATTTTGGAAAATTATTTAACTTTGCATTTTCTGCCCAAAATTTGGGGGAAGTTTTTATTTTTTTTCTATCAAGTTTAGGGATCCCACCAAGTTGTTATTTTAGGGTTAGTGGGCTTCTCATTTTAATTAGTGCAAGATGACCCATCTCGGTTCATTATAAAGTCTTCCATTCATTTATTTGACAAATACTAAAGGCTTACTGTGACCTAGGCACTGTTTTGGGTTTTGTTGTTGGTTTTTTTTAAGATGTTATTTATTTATTTATTTATGAGTGAGTGAGTGAGTCAGTGAGTGAGTGAGAGAGAACACCGGTGCAGCAGGAAAGGGCAGAGGGAGAAGCGGGGAGCCCAATGTGGGATTTGGCCCTAGGACCCTGGGATCATGACTTGAGCCGAAGGCAGGCGCCCCTCTTTGTTTTTTTAAAGTACGTTTTAGGCCCAACATGGAGTTTGAACTCAGCTCGTGGAGATTAAGATCACATGTTCTAGGGACTGAGCCAGCCAGGCACTGCTGGATGAGGCACTGTTTTAAGTTCTGGCGAGACAGCCATGAAGAAAACAGACAAGACTCTCTACCTGTGAGTGTGTGCGTGTGTGTGTGAGACAGACAGACAGCAGGTGGGGGGCAGAGAGAGGAGGGAAAGGAAGGAGGGAGGAAGAAAGAGGAAGAGGAGAAAAGAGTAAAAGGGAGAGGAAATATAAACTTGTTTTGATGATTAATTCTGTTCCACTTGATTTATTCTGAAATTTCAGGGACTTTTTTGTCATCCTGTATGTTCATACTTTCTCCTGGAAGTCTGGCACGGTCCCCAGCTTTCCTTCCCTCTCTCAGTGATTTCCCCCACGTGCCACACAGGTTTCCCTGTTGCTCCTGTTTAATCATCCAGCCTCCTGTAACCCTATTGACCATAGCAAACAGTGACAAGCGGAGGTGACAGGCCCCCAGTTCCCCTGCCCTGTCCTTGTCTTGTTCCCCAGCCCTCCCAACAATAGGTAATAGCTATTTTCTCAAATCTTTTTTTCTTTCAGTTGAGAGATCTATTTCAGAGAATAGGATTATCAATAAGATTTCACTGCCTTCTCCTTTTACTTTTGTGCTGGGGCTTTCTCACTGGGATCAGATTCATTTTCTTCCTCTTATATTCAGACTTCTTAAAATTCATGTGTAAATCCATTAAGAGCAAGTGGATATTTTTTTTAAAAATCACCGAGGGGTGCCTGGGTGGCTCAGTGGGTTAAGCCTCTGCCTTCGGCTCAGGTCATGATCTCAGGGTCCTGGGATCGAGCCCCGCGTCAGGCTCTCTGCTCAGCGGGGAGCCTGCTCCCCCCTCTCTCTGCCTGCCTCTCTGCCTCCTTGTGATCTCTCTGTCAAATAAATAAAATCTTAAAAAAAAAAAATCACCGAACCTAGTAGTATATATGTGCTCAAAAGGGAAGAGAAAGAAGAAAACAGAAAGAAGGGGGCAGGGGAAGACAATGGAGGTCGGGCTGAGGTTCTGCCTTTCACACCTCATGGTGGGTGACCCTGAGGGAGCAACAGGAAGAAGGTGTGGTGGCATCTATGGCTCTCTCAGTGGGTCGGGTCCCCTGTGCCTCTAAGGCTGTGAGTGTCTCACGTGTGCTCTCCACACCACAAGACCCATAAGGCAAAATCCAGCTATGCCTGGGGCTTCACCGGAGAGACAGTCATCTGCCCCCACTTAGCAGGGAAACCAGTTGAGCTGGATTTTTCTAGGTGGTACTGGAGAGAAATTCATGGTAACGTAAGGGACTTTCAGGAGTCACTGACCAGATGGCATGTCTTACATGGAGAGCTTAGAACCCCATCCTCTGGGGAGAGGTGACCCCACTGTAACAGACATGTCAGCACCTCACGCCCATTGGGGATCTCGCAGGCCCTTCTGATGGGCTGACATCGGCAGACACCCCTCCCCTTTATAGGCCGTCCTGACCATCGGTGGCTTGATACAAGTAGACAAGATGACCAGCAAGATTCCTCCTGTCTAGAACCTGAAATTGGGACTAGCCCACCGAGAAGGGGCGGTTAGCCATGAAAGAGCTGAGATTTGAAGGTCACGCACTGTCATTTCTGCAGGTCAGCCTTATTCACCATGGGAAGGGACATCGTGTACCCGGTGCATTAACTTAACATCCACGGGCTCTTGGGACGGGCCAGGCACCGTTCTAGGTACGGAGGATACAGAGATAAACCAGGTCCCAGTTCTCATAGCACTTACCCAGAGGCAAGCAGTAAATACACGAGCAAGATGGCCAGAGAAAGGCAGAAAGCCCTCAAGTGTTGGAGCAGAGCCATGAACTCCTTTCCCAAGTAACCATTTTCCTTTTGGGAGATAGTTCTCGGCTTGCTACTGGGTTTTGTTGTTGTTTCTAAGCTGAAGTAGGAAAGAAGGGTTGATGGAAACCATGGACTACTCTTCCTTGGTTTTGAGAAATCCCCATCCTCTGAACTCACAGCTCCCCGGTGTGGGATCAGGTAAGTTCCTGGTCTCGCCTGCAGGTGGAGCAGAGCATGTGACCCAAGATGCCACCAATGAGAGGCACGTGCATGACACTAAGGGACACTGAGAAGCAGGTGCAAAGGAATCTTCTCTGGAGAATCCAGCAGATCCATCTGGCTCCCAGAGGTGACGGTAGCAGGCATCCCAACGGTGGTCTCTGCCCACCCAGGCAACAGCGGTGTGTGTGTGTGCAGTGGGGCTCCTACAAGGAATGATCCCCACAAATGACCCCCAAGCCTGGTTCTCTGCCCTCCCTGACGATTTCTGAGGTGCTTACTATCCTGTAATAAGTTCCTCTTCAGCTTAAACTAGCCAGAAAGGAGTCTGTTGCTTAGAAGTCAGGGCTCGCATTGGCACGTGAAGGGAGAAGGGCAATAACCTGATACAGGAGGACAAGATCAGTTCAGCTACAGGTCTGTGCTATGCTGGGAAGAAGTTAGCACAGGGTGATGTGATGGGCCTCTCCGATGGAACCGAAGGAAAAAATGTAGCCCGACAGCATGACATCGGTACTGACTGCATGTCTAAATACATCCAATCAGAAATTATGTATCATCATTCACGCAGGATCTACAAATTTGTCATAGTGGGGAGAAGAAAGCACACAAGGTGATGTGAGACAGACACAAGCAGGGGTGGGGACTCTTTTTGACAGGGTGCTCAGGGAAGCCCATCTGAAGAGATGCCATTGAGCTGAGACCTGAAAGGTAAGAGGGAACCAACCATGCAAAGATCTCGAAAGGAGACTTGTAGGCAGAGAGAGCAGAAATATGAAGGATGAGCTTGGGAGGTTGAGGTCTGGAGGTCAGTGCAAGTGGGCCAAGGACATGATGAGCCTGGGAAGTAGGCAAGGGCCAGGTCACGCCAGGCCTCCCAGGCCAGGGGCAGGCCTTCGGGTTTTGTTCTGAGGATGGTGGAAATCCCTGAGAGGACCTCAGAGAGGGAGCAGCCTTCTGAATGTCCCCCACCGGGCCTCACCTCCTGGTATTTACAGCCTTGTGCAAGCGCTGCCACAAGAGAGGATGGCTGATCTGTGCACCCACCAGGACACTGCAGAAAGGGCGGTGGGTGACTTTCGAGGCTAGGTCATAACAGACCGTCTGACTCTGCCTTGCTCTCTTGGATCACTCCCTCTGGGGAAGCCAGCCACCATATAGTAGGGCCGCTAAAGCAGCCTTATGGAGAGGTCCACCAGTGGGGCCCTGGGCCTCCTGCTCACAGTCCCGGGACCGAGACAGCTCAGAAGCGGATGCTCCAGCCCCGGTCAAGCCTTTAAATGACCATAACTTCCTGAGACAGCCTGAGCCGGAACCACCCAGCTAAGCAGCTTCAAATTCCTGACCCGTAAGTGGGTGAGACCGTAAATGTTTGTCGTTCTAAGCCAGTGAATTTAGGGATAATTTGCTACCTCCTTCCATTGTTCACAACTGGTGTCTGTTTTGCCTGCGGGGGGGCATGCTTTCGTAGCTGTTCGGTATTTGGATAATCAGCATGAGCAGGAGTCATCACATAGAGGGGAGTCATGAGTGAGATGAGACCAAATGGCAGAAGCAGAAAGAAAGGCACACTGTCGGGAGGGCTGAGTCACTGGTGCTGGTTGGAACAGGGTAGAGCAAAGGCCTGTCACTGCCAGGCCTCACTAGCGTCTTGGCTCTTCCTGTACCCGGGTTGTTCTCCTGGGCTCTTGAGCTATGAGACCGAGCTATGATGCCCCATGACTTGGGGTGATAGGAGTTCCCCTCCTTGCTCTACTCAAGCAGTTTTGAATTTGACACTGGAGGGTTGGGTTGCTGTTCTGGTTTCTTCTCCTGGGCTGTGAAGAGTGCTCAGTCCAGGCACAGGTCAGTGCCAGGAGCTGCTTCTGCCTCCATACAATTAAGGTCACATCCTGACCTCACACCAGCCTCTTCAGCCAGGTGGATAAGGGGTTGTATGAGGGGAATCTGCTTCATCCTCTCTTCCCATTAGGAGGGGCTGGGTCATAAGGACCCCACATTCTGAGCAAGGCTCCCCCTCTCTATGCTGGCTGTGTCTTAAGAGTTTGTTTGGGTTTATTTCAAGGACACTCAAACGGGTTTCAGGATAGGAGGTACTGGAATTTTAGCTCACCATAATTTCCAGAAAATCACACACAGCATTCCCCCCAACTGGGGCATTAATTTAAAAAATATTAAACAGAAAAACTTCTGATATGAAAACACAAAAAGTGAACCTTTCTCTTCCACTCTCTGATTCTTTAGATCACGTCCAGTATTTCCTGAATACAAACAGTGCTGTGATGACCATACTTGTTCGCACAGCCACTACCCTGAGTGGGTCTTTCCAAAGAATAGATTCCTGGAAGTTTATCTAAACGTTTTACATGTTGGTAGGTTCTCCCAATGGCCCATCAAAAGACTCTACCAGCATATAATGACCACAGCATACAAGAACACCCCTTTCCTTTTGCCAACACTAGATATTACCAATTTTTAAATCTACATTTCTCTGACCCCTAGCGAGCAGACGTGTCCCTTCTCAACTAGTGGCCATTTTAATTCTCCTGTGAGTTGCCTGTTCTTGTCCTTTGACCATTTGTATATTGGAACATAAAGCTCTGTATTCATTATGAAGGGCCCCTCTGTATTTTAGGGTCATTGTGCACGTTGCACCTGTTGTCTATACTTTGTATTTTACCTTTGATGTGGTCTTTAGTGCTACAGAAGTTTTAAATTTTTGAGGCTGAATCTGTCCATTTTTCCCTTTAGACTTTCTAGATTTTTATGTCTTGCTTTAGGTAGGGTTTCCCCACTCCAAGAATGTAAAAAAAATATATTTTATCCTATTTTCTTTCAGTCCTTTACCTTCCGTTTGCTAGCCAATGTCAATTGTCCTCTAGAAAGGTCGTGCAGATTTACATCACATCAGCCTGTCTGCCCACGCCCTCACTAGCCCTGAGCTCCGCAGTCTTTTCAAATCTTTGATAAGAGTGAACCACCAGTAGCTTCTTATTTTAATTAGCATCTCTTTAATTATGAGTGAGGTCCAGGACCTTCTCGTATGGGTATCAGTTCTCAGTATTTCATTCCCTGTGAACTGCCTGATCCTATCTTGGTCCCAGTTTTTCAGTTGGGTGTTGGCCTTTATCTTACTGATGAAGGGCTCATTCAAAGGAAATGAGCCCTGCGTCCCACCCGTCCCCCCAGTTTGTCTTCTGTCTCTCCTGTCCTGCTGTTCCTTAGAGGCATCTGTCGCCAGCTGCTGGGTGTCCTGGATGGGGCTGCGAGCAAGTCCTCCCCACACGGCACTTGTCGCCTGGTGAGCTGCCTGGACCTTACTCTCCCTGCTCCTGGCACACCCCTAGAGCCAGCTCCCTCTCTTCCTGGCGTCTTTTCCTGAACATTTCAGGCTAGATTTTTACCTTCCACTGCCCTTTATTTCTCATCTTTCTGATACGGATTTCGGTTTGCAGTTTCTAGTCCTATGACAGAGGCTTTAAACACATACCTTCTCTGGGCTCCTGGGTGACTCAGTCGGTTAAGCATCTGCCTTCGCCTCAGGGGATGATTCCGGCGTCCTGAGTTCGAGCCCCACATTGGGCTCCCTGCTCGGCTGGGAGCCTGCTTCTCCCAATTCTCCTTGCCTGCACTTGCTCTTGCTTTCTCTGTCATTATCATCTATTTCTCTCTAATAAAAAGATAAAATACAAAAAAAAAAAACCAAAAAACTTTTCAGTCACGTTTAGAGGGTTGGGCTGGAGCGCAGAGGCCGTAACGGGTTCTCAGCGGCCATCTTGACGCCATCTCTGCCCCCTACCGCCTACGCGCTCGCTTCCGCACTCCGTCCGCCGGGTTCTCTTCCTGTTCCTCGTGGGTGTCCATTTGATGTTCTCTTGTGTGTCAACAACACTAAAATATGTACATACATATATTAAATGTTCTCCAGGTTTTCGGGTCTAGAATCATGTCACCTGGAAATAAGATCATTTATCAAAAAACATCTTAGGGGGACGCCTGGGTGGCTCAGTTGGTTGAGCAGCTGCCTTCGGCTCAGGTCATGATCCCGGCGTCCTGGGATCGAGTCCCACATCGGGCTCCTTGCTTGGCGGGGAGCCTGCTTCTCCCTCTGCCTCTGCCTGCCATTCTGTCTGCCTGTGCTCGCTTGCTCTCCTCTCTCTCTGACAAATAAATAAAATCTTTAAAAAAAAAAAAAAAACATCTTAATAAGCCACGCGTACATTCACACAGATTCGATGGCCGGGCAGATCATTCTGACTGGAGAAGAGGGAAAAAAAAAAAAATCAGCTTCTGGGTCAGAGGCTGCTGGTCGGCATGTCCGCGGGGTCCTGGGGAGCGAGGCCCCCAAGTGTGTAACGGGTGTGGGGGTGGGGCCGTTCTTCACAGGCAGCGTCCCCATCTCCGCCCGGGATTCAATTTTCGGGTGTGGCTTTTCGGAGAGTCACTCGTTCATATTAATGCTAGCGATCAATAGATTCATAATCACTTTCCCGATGGGTCAGGGGCATCTCTCAGGCTTCCATGAGCTCGAGCCTGCAGGCATTGCTGCAACTGCCTTTCGTCCTCCGCTGCGGTTCTTTCTCACGGGTTTGGTTTTTCAGAGCGCGACTGCGCAAGCTCGTGAGGGAGGGGCCGGGGGCAGAGGTGCGGCCGGGGGAGGGGCGGAATCTCAAGCAGGCTCCATGCCCAGCGCCCAGCCCCACACAGGACTCTCTCCCAGGACCCCGAGATCCCAACCTGAGCCAAAATCAAGAGTCAGACGCTTAACTCACTGAGCGCCCCCAGGCGCCCCTTTCTCTGTTTCTGATTCATCCTTTCCCCTCACCCCCTTTTGGATCTTTTCCAAGTCCCTAAGACTCCCCTGCAGCCTGCCCTCGCCCATCCCTCCCTGCTTCCCTGCCTTCCTCAGCGTGTTCCACTGAACATCTCACAAGGGGGTCCCACCAAAAAGACTTGGGGGTCCAGTCTGTTTCAGAAACGCTGCCTTCCACCTCGGCCTCCTCCGGGAAGCCTTCCGGGAGCCTGCGGGGAACTCAGCTGTGTGTCCCTTGTTAGCATTCTGCTGGCCGGTGCCTGCCAGGCCTTGCCAGGGAGGCGGCAAGAGATGTGAGAGGTGTGTAACGGTGCGACACTGGGAAGTCCCCAGAGCTGGGCTGGGGACAGCTATCTCCAGGAAGAGCCTGGAGCAGGAAGGGAGGTGTCTCGGCAGCTCCCACCATCATCGCCTGATCCAAGGCAGTCAGGGGAGGCAGGGACAGCCCCCCAGGCTGGGGACCAGACGGTGCTGCAGTGGTCCCCACAGTGCTCCTCAGGAAGGCAGTCTCTGACTCTCCACCTCAGGGAGCTCCCGAGGAGGTGAGAGGGGCAGCACGCAGACTGGAGGGACAGCTGGATACCCAGGCACGATACTGGGGGCCTTGGTGGGACCTTCCCTCCAGGGCACAATGTGACACCCAGACTTTCTGTCTCTCCCCCTCAAGTCTCAGATTCCCCGGAGAAGACAACTGACTGGCCCTGTGGATCCAGGGCCTGGGTAGCCCTGGCCTGGCTTCTAGAAGTGGCGGGCTGCGAGCAGACTCCAGCCTGCTGGGCTCCCCTGCGCTCAGAAAGGCCGGCGCAGGCCAGATGCAGGGCTCGGGAGCAGAAACAAAGGCCCTGAGGAAGCCGGCGAGGAAGAGTCGGGGCTTACCAGGTCAGCCTGACCAGCAGGCGAGGACTAAGCCTCCTCTGAGGTCAGTGCTGGGGCTCTGGAACCGGGAGAGAGCTGAGGGCGGCCCCCGCCCCTGGATAGATGGGCGAGTCACACCAGCGCCTTAGGGAGAGAGGGGGGAGGCCCAGCCGGGACCCCTCTGTGCGCTGAGAAAACTCTGGGCCGTGCTCCCTTCAGAGCGTGAGCTTGGTCTTCTCAGCAGATCCTTCTGTTGTGTTTCTGAAGTCTAGGAAGAAAGGACCAGTTTAATAAAACGAATTAGAGCCAACATGACAGATAACAGGTAGGAAGTGCTTACCAGGGCAGGCGCAAGCCTGTGAGGTGGGTCTTGCTGTCCCTGTTTCCCTGCTGAGGAGACTGAGACCAGCACCTTCGCAGCCAGGACGGGTGGGTACATGCGTGAAGCCAGGTCTCTGATTCCAGAGCCCGTGCACTTGGCCCCAGAGCAATGCCGCCTATAGATCTTGTTCCTCGTGCACAGGCTGACCATACAACTCTGCTTGCCAGGCCCCTTTATGCCCAGGGAGTGGGCACACTCTGCCACCAAGCCCACATCAAGGCTTTGTCCCGGCACAGTCACTAACGGCGCTTCCTTTCACTCTCACAAAGTGTCCTGGTTTGGATGACAACTTTTAAGGAAACTAGGCTAGCTGGAACCTAGAATATCCTAGCAAGATGCTGGTGGGCAGAGCTTGGAAAACTGGGTCTGCAGCTGCCCCTCACTAGCCCAGAACTCTGGCTCCCGTGCTCAGTCTCCTGGGGCAGACCTCCATCGCTGCCCCCTGGATATCTGGGCACGTTTGCAAACTGGGTTTCCATGATTTCTATGACTCCAAGCCTCTTTGTTTATATTCTCTCTGTCCCCACCCCTCTAATGCAAACTTACCAGATCTTCTCCCTATTTCCCTTCTTTAGCTGTGAAAGAAGCTGTGTGGTCCCAATGCTCCCAGGAAGGACAGCTGTGCTCCGAGTGTCCCCGCTCCTCCCCTCCCCCGCAGTGGATACCAAAGCTTGGGGCTTCTGAATCTTCTTGTCCAAATTTGCAGATGTGTCACAGAAGCAGACACTCAGACCGAGGTGTCCAGGAGAGGGTGCAGAGGGAAATGATGATGTTGGGTGCCGTTTAGTTGGGCACTGGGTTGTCAGTACTGGTTAAGACACAGTCCTTGCCTCAAGTTTCTCGTAGACTGGAGGGAAGGCAGAAGGCAGACGCTACAACAAAATCAGCCCTACGGTTAAGAAAGTGAATCTGTGGGACAAAGTACAACTCAAGCCCCAAAGAGGAAACGGACCAAAAAAGTGAACTGGTCAGCTGTCACCACAGTGCTGTGTAACAAACGACCCCATTGTTCAGTGGCTTACCTTGTGAGCACTTACTTCTGACTCCCACATCTGCAGATTGCCTGGGGCAGCCCTGCCAACTTCAGCTGGACAGCTAGATTGGCTCCTGGGCAGGGATTTGGTTGAAGTCTGCCTTGTCTCATTCTTTTGGACCTGGTGGGCAATGCAGGGGGAAACCATGCCCATGGCAAGGACAGTAGCCCAAGTAGTGGGCATGCTGTTCCAGCAAGCCCATGTCAAGGCTTTGCACCGGGCCTGGTCTCCAAACGTCTTGTTGACCAAAGGGGGCTGGAGGTATACTATTCCCACATGGGAGTGGAGGGAAGTACATCTTTGCCAAATGATGATCCAAGCTTCACAGAAGGCTGCATGGAGGAGGTGTCATTTGTCCTACGCCTTGAAGAAGAAGCTGGATTTTCCCAAGTGAAGGTAGGATAGGGCACGGCTGTCCAGGGGATGAAGAGTATGGGGGTGGGGGTGGGGGTGGCGATGGGAAGCGTGGTCATGGAGGTTCCCCTGGGCTTGAAGCCTGGCATGTGCTTTCCTTGAACCCAATACTCTCCCCACCCCCACCCACCCATCATTTCCCTTATTTCCAGAGTCTGAAACTTCAGCCATGTATCAAGTTCAAGACTTAGTTTTCGACATGGAGTCACAATGGAAAGTGTAGTGGCTGTCCCCAACGGGGGAATTGTCCCAGTTCCCCCCCGCATACATCAGCCAATGTTATGGTCTCCTATCCCCATTATGGAGCTCAGGTCTCCAGTCCTGCAGCCTGAAGCCTGAAGCTGGGACCAACACAGCCCTCTCGGGAAGGGACTCCTCGAAGGCCAAGTCCAGGCAGCAGGAGGAGCACTACAATAAAGCGAACTCAGCAGTGGGACTGGGAAGTCCATTTGGAAAGGGCTGGCAGGGAGCAGAGGACCCCTGCGCACACGGAACTGCGCCAGACAATGGTGGGAAGGATGGTTACAGGACAGGATGCAAACAGCACAAACTTTGACCATGTAAAAATAAGAAGTCACAGCTTCTGGGAGGGGAAGGAGATAGGAAGTGGGTGAGCTCATTTCCTCCTCCTAAATCCCAGGCTGTCAAGAGATGCCATCTACAGGGAAACGTGCTTCAAGAAAGGAATCCAACCTCTTGGTATTTTTCTTCCCTTTTAGGGAAATAATTTAGAAACATAAGGAGCACAATTATTTGCGGTCCGGCCATTTCTTTGGTTACATTTAGGCTTCCTTTCCTTCTGTGAAATTTAAATACTTTTCCCAGAAGAGCATGTATTGTACAAGAGCCCTTTACTCAGAAACCTTTCTCATTCCATCTACCTGGCCTACTCTCCGAAGATGGACGTAGAAAGGGGTCCCTGTCGGCGTTCCTGGGGGTGCTGGCTTTGGCACCTCCTGGACGTTTTCTGTGTGTACTCCTCAGTGTGACATGAGTTTTTTATAATGAGTGGGCATGGCTATTATACAAACAAAACCTTAAAAACCACATTTCCGGAAAAGAGACAATCCCACAATAGGGGTGGGGATACCCTCCGAGCTCCCCAAGCGGCCGCCTCCCCGTGTCTCCACTCCATGGGGTCCCCGTGGCTTCCTGAGCTCCGCAGGCACCAGCCACAGGGAGGTCCTCGCCCAGGGCTCAGAGCAGGTGACTGAGCCTCCCTAGGGCTGTGTCTTCCGCTGTAAACCTAGGAAGTCAACTTTGCCTTGCCTCTCTCTCAGGTGGCGATGAGGGACAGTTGAAGTGCAGGGCCTGTCCTCTGTGGCTGAAGGGCAGAGACAGACTTCTTAGCGTTCTATTCAGCAGGGGATCCAGCTGGAACCAGCACTGCCTCCAGCCGGGTCTGAGGGCTGCCTGTAGGTCGGTCAGGGGGCTCTCTGCAGCTATTTCTGGGTCCGAACAGCCACTCTCACGGTCTCAGCTCCATCTAGTGTCCACACTGGGACACGGTCACTTGCGACAGACTTACCCTCATTTCTACACTTGCGAAGGTACAGCATTCATTGGGCAAACAGGATGTACATAAGATCAATTTAAATCTTTCCTCCCTGTGCTGAGATTGGGTATTTCGAAGCAAGCTTTATGTAAGTTCAGTACTACTAAAGGTTTGTGCCTCCAGTCTTTGGAAGGATAGCACATTCATGCAACAAATACTACTTATAATAATTGACATTTATTGAATGTTTACCATCTGCTGGGCACAATTCCAGGTCCTTTAATTGTGTGAGTTCATTGTGGTGGTGGGGGTGCTTATTGTCCCATTTTATAGATAGGAACACTGAGGCACACAGGTAACGGTAAAATTCATCACTCTTGACTTGTGAGGGCAGGTAGAGGCCATGTCATGGGGCTGGAGATGAGGAGGGAGCCTGATGGGAAGCTCCTCCAGGCTGAGTAGAGAGAGAATGGGGGCTGAGATAGCCCTGGGACTTGGGCTAGGTCTGAGAGGTGAATGGGGAGGAGGGTGTGGGATGGCTCACGCCCAGCATTTGTGTCAGGAAGGAGGCTGTAGTGTGAGACAGAGCATGCAGGGGTGGGAAGTTAGAGAATGTTTACTGAGCACCCAAGTGCCAGGCATGGCTCCTGTCCTCGCAGGCCAGAGCCTCGTGGGGGAAGGTCGGTGTCAAAGGCCGATTCTGAGTGCTTGCTGGTGCACAGACATCCACAAAGGACAAGGGCAGCCGGCGACACGGCCTGGAGTGCAGGTGAACCTGAGCTAACAGGCAGAGGGGTATGAGGCTGAAGGTGGGGGTTGTCAACTTGGAGGACTGGACAGTTGATCTGAAGAAGACGGAGGAGGGTACATGAGGAGATGGACGTGTGAGCCGAAGGAACAAGAAGGGGGTTTACTGGAGCCAAAGAGAGGGTTTGGGGGGAAAGTGAGTGGCCATAGGGCTCGAGGGTCAGGAAAGGGGCAGGGAAGGGGCAGGAGGAGGACTGGAGAGGTCTGGGGGTGTACTGGGCAGAGAGGGTGCTGGGCTGTGGATGCGAAGAGAAGGGAATGAGTAAAACATGAGCAACTCTTCCAGGAGGGAAAGCAGACAAGGTTGTGGTCCAAGGAAGGAGAAGCCGGGTTGAGTAAGGGTTGTTTCCTTCTGTTTGTTCTTTGCAAGGAGGTAACAAGGCATCTGCGTGGGCTGATGGGTAGAACATGGAGAGGGATGAGGTCTGGGGTAGGCAGGGCATCCTCGAAGGTCAGTCACACATGTGGCGAGCGAGGACTAGACAAGGTTGGGGGAAGGTGCCAGGAGGGACAGAGATTCGGGACCTTTTGGGAAAGGGGACAGTATAGACAGTGGGTGGGAAGCCAAGGGAGCTGCCCCCAGGGGCCTGGAATTTCTGGGCCTGAGGAGAGAAATGAGAGTGCTTCTGGAGAGGTCTGGACCCCTGGGCATGGCAGGAGAGGGTCAGGTCAGCAGACAGCGTGGGGTTGCTGGTTTTCTCCTATGGAGCCCCCAGCAGGGAAAGGCCGAGGGTCAGAGCAGGAGGAGGGCTGTGATGCTGCTCTTGGAGGCTGCTGGCCCAGTGGGCTAGGTCAGGGAGAGGAGGGAGCCAAGAGAGGACAAGGAGGCTGAGAGCGGGCACCACGGGCAGAACTCTCTGTGGGGTCAAAGGGCAGGGTGTGTGTGGACCAGAGTGGACTCAGTGGCTCAGGAAGTTGGGGTCAAAGATGGGATTTCTGAGTAAGACTTCGGAACAGTCACCTTTGTGACAACCCTGGGTGTGGCTGATGGGTCTGAAGGCAGCATGGCTGTGGGAGGGGAGGGGACAGGCCCGGGAACCCTGAGGGAGTGGGGAGGGGACAGGGCTGGGGCAGAAACAAAGCCAAACCCCTTGGTGAAGAGAGGACAGCTGGAGGCCACTACAGGGCAGCAGAGCGCTGAGGGAAGGCGCATCCATGGCCTGAACCTCAAAAGGGGAGGTGTGTGAGGTGAGGGCTGGAGCAGGTGTCTGGAAAGGGGGTTGCCCGTGGGTAGCAGGAAGTGAGGTGCTGCCAGGCTGCCCTCTGTCCTCGGTCTCCTTGGCTTTGAAGGAACCCTGTGCCCGGACATCTTTCTCTATAGTTTCTTGGACATGGGCACAATAGCACGTGTATTAACAGCACTTGACAGGTGGGTCCCGGGCAGGACCTGCCAAAGCCAAGGACCAGAAGCCTGCCTGTGGGCCAAGTGGCACTAGGGGTGGGGGGCATGGGGACAGCTTTCCACCAGTTCATCTCACCTGAGGCCGAAGAAAAACACCAGGTGCAGATACAACCTTATTGTGCTGCTTTTAATTACGAAAGATGTAAAACGACATATTATAAAACTTGGGAGCTACTTTATACAAATTCCAATCTTTAAATATTTTTTTTAACAAGGGACCTGGGAGTTAGGGCACTGGCGGGAAGTCTGATTAGTTGCTGTGATGGTCCCACTGCAAAGCGAAGGAACCACCGCGCGTAACAGAGCCAACGAGCGAGTCAGAGTCGGAAGGGTCTTCAGATACGCAGGTGGGCTGGAACCCACGAGGCTTCAGCTCGGCTAATATACAGTAGACTCAGGAGAAATGAAACAGGACAGGGGAGAATTTATGGTCGTCGAGACGTGATCAAAAAAATTTTTCTCCTAACACCATGTGTCCTAAAAACCACAACTGTACGGAAAGAAAAAGTAGAACACGGGTAGGTTTTTAGTTCTATACTGTTTAACTGCTAGTAAATGAGAGTAGTATAGCCATCGCTTTCTTGTAACAAGACTAAATATTGGAAGATCGTTTATTCTGATGCACGTAGCTGCTTCAGATGCTGAGGACCATACCTGGTTTGTTGTAAAGGCAGCAGTGAGGGCAGACTTACCCCTGAAGGTCAGAGTGACACCCGCCCATGGGTGTCCTTGATGCCATGTGAGCAAAGTGGGTTGGATAATGCCCAAAACCTTTTCACAGGAAAAGACTGGACGGGCAGACCTAAGGACAAATTTAATTCAGTGCTAACCTTACTGTCATCATTATATGCCCCCTGGGACACTGCACTGTTCCTTGGGAGCCTCCATTTTCCATGAGTCACTGGGAGAATGCCCCGGGATCAGTGTTCTTCATTGTGTAGGTCCCAGGACTCCTGCTGTGCAGACAGAGCTGGGACCCCCCATGCCACTGACCCCCCTGGGTAAGGCACTGTGCAAAGAGTGGGTTATGCTGGGGCCTCCACTTAAAAAACAAAACAAAACAAAACAAAACTTCTACCATCAGCATCATTCCCTGTCTGAAAGGCCAGGTCAGATTTGGGGGGCCTCTGACCCAGGCAAGGCAGCGTGGAGCTAGCTAGCTTCATTCTCGGCACACCAGGGAGCTGTGTACAATGACAAAGAGAGGGCTTGTACTTGAACAGCGAGAGTCACTCCCTCCTGAGAGCCTCAGGATAAAGGGATCTGAAAACTACCCTGGGACTGGGGCTTGGAGCTCAGGCGAGGACCCTGGCTGGATTTCCCAATTCAACAGCAGAGATTTGGGGTGACTGTGAGGCTCAAGACTTGGGCCCCACAGAGGAAGCAGCAGTGGTGTGCCATCGGGGTTCTTTGAGAGACAGGAGGTAAGGCGATCCTTCTGGAGACAGGAATGGGATGAGGTCTGGAGAGGTTAACAGCCCAGCATGCCGTTCTAGACTCTTCTTGCCATGTGGCACTGACCCGTCCGATTCAGCCCTATAGTAGAGCCCTGCAACTTTGGGCAGGGGCAGACTAGCGAGCTTCAGCCACACTCCTGGGGTCTCCTGGAAGGGCAGTGGCTGTCCAGGCAAAAGTTCCAGCATCCTTTATCTCTCCTTCAGCACTCCTGTCCTCTCCGTCCCGTTTTTCCGTGCCCACACCCCTCCCCAGAGGTGCTCTTCGAACCCAGCCGTCAGGCGTCTGGTTGGGGCTAAGCAGAGGAGGGAAGCGGTGCTGGAAACCCAGTCATGCTAGTTTATGCGAAGGTACTGATGACTAATGACGGCTTCATGAATTAGGTCTTCATTTTACTGTAGATTTTTTCTTCAACTTCAAAGAATAAATCTCCTTTAAAAGCAATTTAGAACAAAACATGGATCTGAAAGGGAAGATCTTTTCAGGTGGGGGCCTGGCTGGGATCCCCGAGGTCCCCGCACTGAGCCCCAAGGCCTCAGCGTGCCCCGCCATCCTGGCCGCGCTCCGAAGACGGTCTCCACCCGCCTGCCCTGGAGAATCCCCTTGAGGAGAATGGGGCCCGGTATCACCGTGGAGCTGGTCTCCCAGCGTCAGAAGCTTACTAAAGTGCAGGCCTCGCTTCACCACAGGCACAAGTGTTAGAAAGGCTGAAGCTCCGGGATTTGGCAAGGAAGGGGACGAGCTGAAGATGGGACTGCCGGGGCGGCCGGGCATATCCATTCACTTCTCCGTTCCTTGTTCACGCCTTCGGGGTGCAGCTCCACAGCATCTCCCGGGGCCCACACCTGCCTGCTGCTAGGTTTGGAAAGAGTAAGGCACAGTCCCCGCGCTCAAGGAGCTTACGGGCTAGCGGAGTTCCAGGAACACTCCTGCTCCACAGAGAAACAGCCTCCCACTGCCGCTGTTGGTGACCGGAGAGGCTGACTCGTCCGGCTCCCCCGCAGCCGGCTGGCGGAGAGGGTGGCCTGCACTGGTCGGGAGCTCGTCTGGAAGACCTCGTGAGTCTGGAGATGCTGCCCCCACCACCGAGAGGAAGCCCTTCTCTCTTCAGGCTCATTCATCACTGGGGGATTTTTTTCTTTTTTTTTTTTCAGTGACTGAATAGAACAGTCCTCCTTTTCCCCTTGTCCACAGGAAAAGGTGTCCTGAAGCAGCAGAGAGATTGCATACTTGGGAGAAAACAAATGAGCATTCACTTTGCTTAACTCAAATCTGTTCTTGACATCATGGTAAAAATTCTTCATGTTGGAAGTAAGGCATCGGGGTGATCGTGGCACGTCCGGTCCATGGCGGGCGGCTGCCGGGCGGGCCGGCGAGAGCAGGGAAGGCGTCGTGGTGATGCGGGGCCGCGGCTGGCAGCCGAGTCAACCCTCGAAGGCCCGCAGCCCCTCAGCGCCTTGCAGGCCGGGCCGGATCTTCAGTGTGGACTAAGTCAGTGGTTCTGGTGCTGCACACGCTACCGCAGCCCGTGGCACACTCTGTTCTGCTTCTATGCGCCGACAGACTAGACAGCCGGTAAGCAGATGTCCTGGTCCCGGTGTCGCCCCGCCCGAGTCGTCGGAAGCCCCGAGGTGGCCCACCTGCGGCGGCATCATCGGGGCCGCAGGCCTGAGAGGCAGCGCGCAGCTCTGTGGTCACGAGTGAGCCATGGGGTGTGACGGGGCCTCGTCGGAATGCTGGGACTCACAGAACCGGCTGCTTCCATGCCAGAAGCCCAAGACCCCTCCGGCCCAGCTGGCTCCATGCTGTGCTGTTCTAGTTCCGCTCCTTCAGCAACACACATTCTGGCCCATTCCATCCTGTTCACAGTCGGTCAGCTCGAAACGTCTCTTCCACAGAGGGGTCAAGCAGGCCCATGCTGGAGTCACTTAGCATGTTGAGTCCGTCCAGGCTCAGAGGTTCAATCTGGAGCTCTTCTTCCAGTGGAAATGGAGTGTCTATGTTCAGGCTGACCTCGGGCATGCCTGCCAGTGCGCTGCTGAGGTCCTTGAATAGACTGGTACTCGAGTCTTCTGGAAGGAGCAGTGAGTGGGAAAAACAGTGCAGGTTAGGAGACATGTACAGACGACAGCCCCACAAACGCTGGCCCTTTACCTTCTAGCCAAGACAGCGATGGCCTACATTCCCCTCGCCCCCACTCCCAGGGTCCAGGCAGGACAGCAATGGCCCATGTGCCCCCAACACCCAGCATCGAGGCAGAACAGTGATGGCTGGCATGCCCCCCGACTCCCAGCGTCCAGGCAGCACAGCGATGGCCCACATCCCCCCCATTCCCAGCGTCCACTTTGCCCTGGACTCTACAGTCTTTTCTCTCAATTCCACCACTCCCTGTTTTTGCAGGTTTTCTCCCTTTGAGCAGTTGTCAATCACTAAAGCTAAATTCTTAAGAACAGGCTTGGATCACTGGGCCCTTTCCCCACTGTTAATGGTCTCTGGGGCCAGATGCCTGCCTTTCGAAAAGCTAAAGTTGAGCCAGGGGACTTTCATTGCTTTGCTTTATAGCATGTTGTTTAAACTCTCTTACAATGGTGATCTGTGAAAACACAGCAAAATACAGACAGCAGAGCTGAGGGGTGGCCCACACTCACCTGTCAGGACGGTGTTGGGGAAACTCCCGCAGTTGGAATACAGGTTTGGTCTCAAATGAAATGAGTCCTGTGGTTCTCGGGGACCTTGCTGCACCAGGGGCACCTGGAGGCACCAGAGGACACACAGTAAGGAATGACCTCTGCTTCCCAGGCGTGAAGGACACAACGCGCTCCCAGAGCAAAACCAGACATGGAAACTGTCTTGGGGGCCTTCTCTCAAGGATCCCACACAGAATATTCCTCTCAAGCAGGCAGGTGCTGGGGTGGAGGAGAGCTCCCTGAGGCGCAGTGTGGGTGACTCATCCCTGCTCACACACAGCCCGGCCCACTAAGCCATCCAAGGAGACACCAGCAGTCATGGTCTCTGTGGCCCTCTGGTCTCACACACCCCTCCCTCCCAGCCACACCGAGGCCTTTGGAAACACCATCTGTGGGAACCCCTCCAAGGCTCTATCTATAACCAAGGAAGTGTTATGACCAAGGGGCTCTTCTGCCCGTAGGTTTCTGGGAAACGGAGGCCGGGAGACCCTTGCCCTCTTATGCTCAGAGGGAGGAACCTCAGGCCCCTCTCCATGAGAAAGCCTCTGGGGGACTGGTGAGAACTGGGGCCTATCTTAAGTGCCTTTGGCATAGTAATATGCCAAACTATTGTTTTAAATCTTACAAAAATAGGCATTTCTATCATTTTTCAGGGAGATATTGACTATTCTAAATTCAATGGGCTTCTTCAGAAAACAAGGAGGCAGAGACTACTGGTTTATGCCATGAGTCTTCACCGTGGCCCACTCAGGAAACATCTGTCTTTATTTTACTGTTGTAATTATTAAGATCTGTAAAATGCTCAAAACCCTTCCTTCTCTCCTTAATCAATCCTAGAACCCAATCCATACTTAATGGACACTACAAAATCTAGAGTTATTTTAAATGGTCCACATTAGGGAGAACCTACAAAGCAAAAGCTAGGGGTCGAATGAAAGTATCTTAGGGAGGGACGTCTGGGCCCACCTGGACTGAGCTCCCCTGGGAGGCCACACTGAGCTGGCTCCGGCAGCGAGGCCTGTGGGCTGAGCCCCTCCTGCGTCTCTGTCTCCTCTGCAGGATAGACCTGTGGACTGCAGTGGTCCCTTCCTTCTAAGCCATTCTACAATTCTAGAACTGGAGTGTCACCAGAAATGTGCTACCACTTGTTCAAACAATTCTTCTGCAGAGGCCTGACACCAAATAAGGCAGCCAGCACCAGGACTCTAGGGCTAGGGGACACTGCAGGGTCCCTCAGCCGCTGGGCACATCTGAAATCTGGGCCATGGGGTACCTGGTCTGTTTGGTGTGGGGGGTTCTATGCCCTGAGCAGCCTGAACGGTGTAGGTGCTGCTCCGAGGAAGAGGCCTGACTGGATGCCCGCTCACCTGTTGAGGGAAGGCTGGGCCTGGCCTCATGGACTGCTGGTCAAAGCTCACGTCTGGGAAGAAGTTGGTCAAAGATGAACCCTTCAGGGAATAAGGAATGGAACGTTTAGCTTGGAATTTGGGGCAAGGTAAGTGTTCCCTTCTGACCGGTGTCCCAGCTAGGACCCACCTGGGCTGTGAGGAGCGGGAAGCCAGATGGAGGCAGGGATGAGGCGGCCTGGGGCTCCTGGGCAGGGGGCTGCTGTAGGAGGGGCTGGGAGAGGTCTTGGGGGGCGGGGTAAGGGGGTGGCGGGGACACTTGAGCTTCCGTGGGCAGGAAGGAAAGCGGGCTTCGATCTGAGGACACCATCTGCAAAACAAAGCCTCTAGTTAGCTTCAATTGGAGTTTCTAAGTGGTAAATCCTTTAAAATTAGGAGGTGTCAAAGTGAGGGAAAAGCGTGAGTCCTTCCCCGGGGTACTCTGTGCTATGCTCCCCGAAGCCTACGTCTTACTTCTGCTCCTTCAAAGTGACCTTAAATCTCACTTCCCCACCAAACATTTCCTATTCAACAACAATTTCTATTGTCTTAAAACACAAAACACCTGTCAATTTAACCAGTGTCCTCAGTGAAAATCATGTGGGTTTTTTTTTTTTTTTTTTTTTAAGTCATACCTTCTGGTTTAAGATGGAAGATCGGAGGAAAAAGAAAAAAACAAACATAGCTCTGTCTCCCAAGCCTTGACTAAAAACATTAAACAACAGGAGACATTAATGAACAACACCTTGAAAATAATAAGACTAAACGGATAATAAACAGCACAAGGACAGAGATCATGGCAGGGAAGAAAGTGGCAGCACAATCTGGAAAACGAAAACCAACAGACAAGCCGTGACTGGGTCAGCAGAGCTGAGAAAGACAAGAGGAGGCTTGTAGTGGGAACAAGCCGAGAGGAAACCGGACTTCCATCACAGGGTCCCTACGGGGCCTGCGGGTCAGCAGTGGGCAGGGGGGCGAAGAGCCAGGAGGAGGCACGGTTAGGGTTCACAGCTCTTGCCCGCGCGGAGACTGGGGGGCGGCACGCTGGAGAGGGCAGAGCTGAGGGTCTGCGGGCCGCACACAGCAGCGCCCGGTGGGTGAGGCGCTTGCTGGAAACATGGGTTCAAGCGAGCTCACCACTCAGTCTTGAGGCCTCCACCTTTCTTTCCCACCCTGACTCTCAGGAGGCGGCAGTCCAGGGATGCCAGCATCCTCTGGAGATCGGACCAGCTGGAGAGAAAATCCTGAAACTCAGGGCGCCCGAGGCTCCCCAGGGAAATGGCTGAGCCGGGTCGGTCTACAGGGAGGACCACACTCAACAAGCCCGCCCATCTACGCAGCTTCTGTGCCCTGTGCTTAAACATGAGCAGAGTGCCAAAAGTCACCAGACTGTGAGGAAAGCCTCTGAATGGAAATCAGAGACCAAGGCAGACATACAAAGAACAGGAACTTGGAGAAGTCCATGCGGGATGAAACTGTCATGAAAAACAAAATTGTCAGGTGCCTGGGTGGTACAGTTGGTGAAGCGTCTGCTTTCAGCTCAGGTCATGATCCCAGGGCCCTGGGATCAAGTCCTGTATCAGGCTCCCTGCTCGGCGAGGAGTCTGCTTCTCCCTCTCCCCTCCTTCTGCCTGTGCTTTCTCTCTCTCGCAAAAATAAATAAAAAATCTTTAGGAAAACACCAAATTATTATACTATTTAAACTATAAAAAATCCTTGTTAAATCTGTTAAAAATACATAAAAAATATTTACGATGTGTATCTCTACATACATTTTTTTTTCAAAGTGGGGATGTGGATGAAACAAGATTTCAAAAATGTTAATTGTTGAGGCTGGATGACAGGTATAGAAGGATTTGTTCAATTATATCCTCTACTCTTATGCTACATGGAAAACTTAACGTTACAAAAAAAATTAAAACACAAACTAGAATGAAAATTACCACTGAAAACCTCAGAGAGATGAAAAAATGATATTGCATCCATAGGACGAGTACAATGCTATAAAAAGGAACACTCACTCGGAGGACAGAAGGGAATTCTCGGGAATTTAAAAGGATGAACTCAGAAATGAAAACTCGACGTAACAGTGGGAAGATAAAGGTGAGAAGCTCTCCCGGACAGCAGGGTGAAATGATTAGGAGAGAGAAGAGAAGGGAAAAAATAGGGTATGAGAGGGAAAGTATGGGCTGTTCAAGATTCAACAATAGGTGTTCCAGAAAGAGCGCACAAAGAAATCAAAGGGAAGAAACCATCCAGGAAAATAATTAAGGAAGACTTCCCAGAAATGAAGGATAGGAGTTTCCAGATTGAGGAAACCCACCAAATATCCAGACTCATGTGACCCTGAAGCTTCAGAACTCTGGGAAATAAAAAGAAGATCCTACAAGCCTCTAGAGGGAAAAAAGGACATTTTGTTCAAAGTATTAAGAATTGGAGGGGCGCGTGGGTGGCTCAGTGGGTTAAGCCTCTGCCTTCGGCTCAGGTCATGATCTCAGGGTCCTGCGATCAAGCCCCACATCGGAGCCTGCTTCCCTACCTTTCTCTCTGCCTGCCTCTCTGTCTACTTGTGAGCTCTCTCTGTCAAATAAATAAATAAAATCTTAAAAAATACATATATTTAAAAAAAAGAATTGGAATGGCACTGGATTTATTATTAGCAACTCTAGAAACTAAAAGGCAAAGAATTAATACTTTCAAAATTTTAAGAGAAAATTATTTCAGATTTGAATTCTGTATCTGGCCAATTATGAGCTAAATGACGGGTAGAAGGACATAGTTGAATCATGCCAGGCCACATAGCCTTCCTCGGAAATCTACTGGAGGGCTTGTTTTTTTTTCCTTGTTGTTTTGTTTTGTTTTAAAGATTTTATTTATTTATTTGAGAGATCAAGCAAGCGCACAGGCAGATGGAGAGGGAGAAGCAGATTCCCTGCTGAGCAGGGAGCCCTATGCCACATGGGACTCAATCTCACGACCCTGAGATGAACTTGAGCTGAAGTCAGATGCTTAACTGACTGAGCCACCCAGGCACCCACGGAGGGCTTGTTTTTAAATCTACTGAAAGGAGATCTACCCGACTCCAAGAGGTGGGGTTGGGATAAGAAATACATACATAGAAAACCAGACTAACAAAAAAGTAAGACATTTATTAACTCCCAGGAGAAAAATATTTTCCATTTTGTTATTTCATGGCATATTAAGTGGTTCAACTCTGCACTATTATAACTGGGAAAACACTAAACACTGAATATTGCTCTCATCAAAAAACAAAGCACAGTGTGAATGAGAAAGAAACGTGTGGGTGGGATTTGGGGAGAGGTGAAAAAGAACCATATCCTAATGGTAGGATATCATCAGAAAATACCTAACACTAAAAATCCAGAACAAAACAAGCATGAAATAATATGGTTATACCAAAGAGATTAGCTAAAGTGTTGAAGGCGCCATCTCTAGGGAGTGAGAAGTACAGGGAGTCGGGGAGGGGAAGACAATGTTATTCCATAACAAGCCCTTTCAAACTGACTTATGAAACTATGTGCATGGAGAACATTGACTTTTTTAAAAATCGTAATATTAGGCAAACAAAAAAAATGGAAACATCTGGAAAAGGATGCTCTCTATGCCTACAGCTCTCCTTAAAATGTAGCTAGAAAGCAAGAGTAACATTTTTTACGTCCTATAAAATAATCTTGCAAAAGAAAATTAAAGGCAATCCAGTAACATAAAAAGAACCATTAAAAAAACAATTATGAAATACCCTCTTACCCTCTCCCAAAAGGGATTACTCATGTTAAGAGTGAGTAATGACTAGATCTGCTAAGTCCTTCGTTGTGTTCTGTCAACTCTTGCTAAATCATGACTCATTTATGGCGAGGTGGGGAGTAAATGATGTCACAGTGTATCTAGGGAGGGACCAATAAGTTGAAAATATATTCATTGATGACTATAGTAAGAACCACCCTAAGTGCTCAGAATAAAAACAAAGTCAACAAGACAAAAATATGATGTTTTGACATCTGAATTTCTGTAACAGGCTTGTGATTTCAAAATGTGCCTTTCTCCTTTTCTCTTCTCCTTCCTTCTTAATTTTTGTCTTATTTTACTTTTTAATCTCTATACTCAACATGGGGCTTGAACTACGACCCCAAGATCAAGAGTCACATGCTCTACCCACTGAGCCAGCCAGGGGCCCCAAAATGTGCCTCCTCCTGAACAGACTTCTTTGGGTTCTTCTGTGGAGGATCTTTATTATATCCCGATCATGCCATGAGCAGTAAAAGCACGGCTCCTCACATCTGTAGGCGTGATTAGGGAAGAGGTCTCACCCAATACCAAAGCTTCAGGGAGGTATTAAAGGTCTTTGGCTTTCCCCCGTGGCTTAAAGTACTCACAGACTCAGTTACTGATAATTTTCCACACCCATGTTAAAGCCCCGGCCTGGTCTCCCCCAGCCACAAAGAGAGGCAGCCACAAAGAGACACGTCTGGGGTGTACTCCACGCCCTCCCAGGCCCCAGGCCCCAGGCCCCAGGTGGCTGCTTGCCCACCAGCAATCATCACAGTAGACGCGGGAGGACACGGGTAGGGCTTCCCGAGGTATTCACACCTGCTCCCCCCTCCGCGATCTCAGGGGAGACCTCGAGGCCTCACCTGCTGAGGGGACCCCGATCAGGCCCCGCATGCCTCCCCATCGGACCGTGGCTTGGCTCTCACCTGCGCCGCGGGATACGGGTTCAGGGGACTGGTGGCCGAGAGCTGCCTGCTGAAGGCCGGCTGCGCCTCGGGGCCTGGAGAGAGCGTGAGCGGGCTGACGGGGGGCTGCCTCCGCCGGGCCGGGCCGCTTAGGGCCGTGGTGGACAGGGACGGGTTGCTGAGGGAAAAGAGCCGGAGGGAAGGGTGAAGGGCGGAGGCGCTGGGGGCGGACGTCTGTGGGTGGCTGTTCAGGGAGGAGGACAGGGCCGTCTTATTGAGCGTGGCCTGGATGGAGGGGTTGCTCCGAGAGCTCTGCAGACCTAGGGACAACAAGGGCACAGGTCACTTGCGGTAACTGCAGGACAAAGCTTTCATTTTCCAAAGACTCAAGAACACTTAACTTCCTTCTATCGGTATCTGATGCTGATTCTGTGAGTGGGGCAGCTCTGGGGTGGCTGTCCTCCTGTGCACACAGTGGAGAAGGGCTGAGCCCACACTGAGGGCTAGTGGCAGCAGGGTGACAGGGAGTCTGACTCACGAGGACACGTGTACACAGCCACCTGGGCAAGAGACCCCAGGGCTGTGCACACATTCTGTTCAGAGCCCCCCAGTGCCTCTGTCCCGGCACCCTGCCCGGACCCTCTGCTGCCTTCCACTGAGAGTCACAGCTCTGGGGCGCTGCCTCGGGGACCTTGAAAATACCCTGAATGCCCCAACAGTCACAGGAAGGGACTCCCCTCTCATGTCTCCTGTTTTCTCTGTTTTTCTGGCTCCTGAAAAATTGTTCGTCACAGTCTATTCCAATTCATGGAAAATGAAGTTTTTGCTGGTGTTCTGCTTTATTTGGGGGGAGGGGCTGTGATTTTTAGCTCGAGTAGGAGAGTTTGGGAAAGGCATCTCCATGACACAGGCTGCCAGGGCACAAGCCCTGGAAGGCCGGGGACCATGTCCTGTGTCCTGCCAGAGCCTTGGCACCGGGCCAGGCATGGAGTGGCTTTGCTCTGTGACTTAATGATGCTTCTGTGTATCTCAGAAGGCAGTGCCTGTGTTTCAAAGTTCAGCCCATTAATCTGGGACCAGCAGCCCGGGTGCGTACAAATGTGTGTTCTTTTCTGTTCATAAAAAACCAAGTGTTCGATAAGAGTTACTGCAATGGAACAAGGACAAAATAAAGCTTTTTTTTTTCCCCCCGGCAAATGATTTTTCTAAACACAGAAAAGAGGTCTCTGGTAAAACCCTACGTAGCTCCACGGAAAGCCCAGTGGTCCACTGACTTGAGCCCCAGTCAGAGCTAAAGACGTGAGCTTTGGTTAGGAAACAAAGTCACTCATTCAGAAGGAAAGCTCAGACATGTTTGTATGCCTTTGTTCACCATGCATTTTAAGGAATGCCTAGAAACTATAAAACCTTGAATCCAGTTCTGGACAAAATGATGTTTTGAGGAAAATAACACACAGTGATAAACACAGGATTTTCAGTTGAAGTGAAGCGTCAGAGGCTGCCCTGGAGAACGCCGGCTTCCCCAAGACCCCAGGAAGCTAACTGCCCATGTTGCGTTATTTGTGTGACCTTGGATGTCCTTATTCACGCAGAATTCACCAGGACACTTGAAAGAGCAGCAGGATAATAAAATGACCTAAGTGAGTAAGTAGAGGTTATCTCTAAAATTAATTCTTCAAACCTAAAATCATGTGGGACAATGGCAGCACCTTCTGTAAGCTTTAGAGAACCTTCCAGATGACTGCTGTAAAGGGGACCTCTGTCAGGTGAGTGGTGGATTCTGATTTGCATGGACAAGTCCTGCTGAACCCAGAGTGGAAACCAGCAGGCATGTCCCCCACTGGCGGACCACCACTGGGGACCCCTTCCTAAGGAAATGGTTCACACCACAGCTCTTCGGACCCGGACAGCCAGGGACTGGATCGCAGCCCTGGGAGTAAGAGACCAACGCCCACCTCAGACATCGACAAGGGCGTCTGTCGAGGTTCAGGTAAACATGGACAGGTTTCAACATGGGGTCTGGGCTGTGGGCGCTCACACATGGTGCAGGAAAACCCAGGTCACACCATGGGCAGCATTCATACAGCCTCATGCGGACCTTTAAGCGCTTCTGAAAATCTGAACCAATAAACTGGCAGATTCCTATTTACTATGCTTATCTCTGGAGTATAAAACAGTTTCATCATATCCAGTATAAATGTTCTAAAATTCAAAATATTCTCTTCAGAAATCCAGTGGGAAACGAGAGGGTTCTACAAAGATAGATGTAATGATAAACCATCGTGGCATGTTCATAAGCGCCACTAATGTTGTTCAGTAAACAGGGCATGGAATGGACCCTTTCTTCTTGGCTTTTGCGTCTTACTCTCCAAGTCCCAGGACACCTGGGCTGCTGAAGACAATGAAGGAGGAGGTCTAGCAGAGCGTTCCAGAGCTCACGGAATCCAGCAGAAACAGACCAACGGGAAAAGTCAGCAGGGTCAAGAGCTCCAGGAACAGGTATGTCGCTATCTCTAACTCAGATGAATCATTCTCACTCACTGGGACCACCTGTGATCAAGCCACCGGTGCACATACATGGGCACGTCCTCACTGAGTGGGGCACACTTACCAGAAGAGCTCCGTAGACCCAGGTGAGTCATGGCAGCCGGCAGGTTGCCCACGCTATTCCCCACACTCATGCTACCGAAGACGTGGTCACTGGTGTCCAGTGAGGCTGGCACGGGCGTGGAGTAGTGGAGGTTGGTTAGATCTGGCAATGACCCCCCAGTGTTCAGGGTCCCCAGAAAGGGTGAGAGGCCTATGTTTTGACCGTTGTGTGGAAAAGCACTGAAAAAGAGAGAGAGAAGTGTTACTTTCTGAAGTGCATTTGGTGGCTAGGGAATAGGAGAGACTTGTCAGGGAAAGGCTGTGGCATCGGACACCCAAGTCCTTACAGAAGCTGAGACTCTTCCGCATTCTGAGGACCTGCCTCCTCGGCTTAACTCTCTGGAGAGCCTTACCTGTTCAGTCAGACTAAGGACGTCATCTATGCCTACTCTGCAGGAACATTTTTCCAAGACCAGATCAGACAATGGGTGTAAAAGTTCGCTGAAAACCATAAGGCCCTATATAAAATGGGAGGTACTACTTTGTATTTGCATGCTTCTTTTTCCAGATTTTAAAAGTATCTTTCCTGCACACACACACACACACACACACACACACACACACAAGTCTCTCTGCATCGAGCAGATACCCTCCAAGATATATTTAGTTACAGTTTTCATCAATTTTAAAGTGAGAAAGGGATGTTAGCATTCGCTTATCCGCTGTGCGCCAGGCACTGGGCTGAGCTGGTGCTACAAAGACCAAGGAGCCGAGCGTGTGGGTTCGCTGTCAAGCCCGCCCCTGACATCTGAGGTCTGCAGCGAGAGTGCGCGTGGAGGCCCACGTACCATCTGTTTACGCGTCTAAAAGGTATGAATCAAATTAACACACCCTTAACTGAACTATGTTCTATGTTTCTGTCCTAACAAATGACACCTCCGTAAGAGCCTGGAAGGCCAGATTCAAATCCAGAATCCTCCGGCTCCTGGAAGCTCTGCCCTGGGACATACGGAAGGTGGCCGTGGTCCTCAGTCTGCCCAGCCTGCTCCGCAACCACAGGGCCCCCACACAGCATTCCCAGCCTACTGGCCAAGCCCTGGCCATACTCTACGTCCCCGCGACTGCATCCGTCAGGCAGGTGATGTGGTCCCCAGTGGCCCCTTGGACTCCAGACCCCATGGGAAGGGGTCTCTAAAGTGCCGCCTAGCCCCGGTCTGTGGGGCACTGCTCTTGGGGTTCATGGGCAGACAGGAGAGACAGAACGGTGGTAAAGCAAGCATTTGCAATGTAGAAGGAAGCATGGGGCCAGGGCTGAAGGGGGTGGGATGATCATTAGGGACCAGAATTGCAGGACCTGCTGGGTTGGGAAGGGAACGCTTTACCAAGCATGTGACAGGGTGCTCAGGCGTCAGGGAAGCCTGGAGTGGCCAGGGTGTCAGGGCAGAACGAGGAAGGGGTGGGGAGCAGGAGATGAGGTAGGAGGGGAGAGAAGTAAGCAAGGGTAAGACGACATGCTGTTCTCAAGAGTCTGGATCAGGGGCCGTGGGAGGTAGGGAGCCCAGTGTAAGCTGGAGAATGACACTTCAGAAATGCCACTGTGGTCACAGCTTGGAGGACGGTGTAAGGGAGCAGAGAGTGAGGCAGCGATGGCCCAGGTCTGACCCATGAGGCTGAAGAAGAGAGGAGCTGGAGGAAGGAGATGCTAGCGGGGAGCGGGGGAGGGTAATGGATTCCACCGAGGGCACTGCTGTCCAACAGAATCTCCCAGGGACCAGCCACGGGCATCAGGGCCACAGGAGACTCAGACAAGGCAGGGAGACAGCCACATGATACAAGTCTGTAGTAGTGTGAGGTGTGGAGGGGCTAACCAGAGGGCTGGGGGGCTTCCTGGAGGGCTCCTGGGCTGAGTTCCAAGACCCAGAGGGTCTAGGTGGGAAAACCAGTTCAGGCAGAGTTCACAGCATGGGCAAAGCAGGGAAGCATGAAACCACACAGTGTGCCCGAGGAATTTAGATACAGCAGGAACTACGACAGGAAGGTCAAGTTCAGGAGAGGTGGTGGTGAGGGAGGCGGGACTGGACAGGTAGGCAGAGCGCACATGAGGCTCAGAGTGACAAGAAGCCAGTGGAAGGTGGGAAGCAGGAAAAGACATAATCCACTGAGGACAATGTGGCTAACAGATGGGGGAGGAGGACTGGCATATGGAGCAGAGCCTGGCGGCAGAGAGGTGAGTGGTGGCTGGTGCGGCTTGGTAGTCAAGGGAGACAGAGCGAAGACAGAGTGTGGGGACTGAGTCGAAGAGACAGAAGGCACTACTGGAGAAGGACTCCCGACTTTCCAGCATGGGGACGCTGAGGTGTATGAGCAGACTGGGGTGGTGGGCGTGTGCTGTGGGGATGACAAGGAATTCTGTCTTAGACACCGAGTTTCCATAGGACAAGAGGACGCGTAAAGGGATGTCTCCTGATGACAGCTCCCTTGGAACAGTGCGGCTGGAGGCCAGGCCACGGTGGGCTGCAGAGTGGACAAGCAGTCACGGGAGAAGCCTCAGGAGTAAATACTCTTTCCAAAGTGTGGCTAAGAATTCTGGAAATGAGCAGGTAGGAAGTAACTATAAGTAACTACAAGGGAATGCAGGGCTAAGGAAGTATTTTTTCTGTGCAGACTCCTTAGTGAGTACATTTAAACACAGAGAGAAAACCTACTACGGCAGACAAGGCTGAACACCCAGGGGAGGGCAGGACAGGCAGGAGGGAGAGGCCTCAGAAAGGCCAATGTGGACAAGGACCAGGGAGTGGGTAAGGCGGTCAGCCTTGGCCAGGAGGACACCTGTGTCTCTGAGACCATGAGGAGAGAATGGCCAGAGGAATCCAGGCCAGGAGGGAACCTGAGCCTGCCTCCCTGGGGGCCTCCCTCTTCCCGGTACAGGTAGGGGGATGGACGGAACTGGCAGGTTTGGGAGGACGTGGGGAAGAAGGAAAGGTATCCAATTTGGCGGATGAGGAAGAAAGATTTTGGTTGTTGAAAAACTGAATGTGGTACCTTGTCTTTCTGATTGGCTGGATATAGGGGAATGGTTATAGCGTCAAAGATCAAGGAGTAGAAAAATGAACTTGAGAACCCAGGGTGGCTCACCCTGACAGCAGACAGGCTCTCTGACTGATGGGCGGCAGGAGGGAACGAAGGCAGAGGGAGGAAGCAGAGAAGACAGGGTCCACTGGCACAGAGCAAGGACGGAGAGTCGCTGGGGCTGGTGGGAAGCCGGTCACTGGTGACATTCAGAACAGTTTCTCTCCGGCTGAGAGAAACACAAGTTGTAACTTTCCAAACACGCCTATAACCTGCCGGCATCCTCTCTTGAATCTGGTAGGAGGCAGATAGTACTATCCTGGGTTCAAAACCTTCTGATGACTCCTATCTTACTTCCCATCCGTAGCAAGCGACAGCGGCCTCCTTACTGTCCAGGCACTCTCCTGCCTCAGTCTCTACCCCTGCTGTTTCCTCTGCCAGGGGCCCCTTTCCCCTTCCCGTCCCCCCATGTCCTAGTCACGGAGCATCTTATCAAGAAAGGTCTCGCCTATCTTACCCTGCCTTCTCTCTCTTCATTGTGCTCACCAATACACGACATGTTTGCCTAGTTGTTCCTTCCTATCTCTGTCCGCGAGAGCATTAGCTCCTGGAAAGCAGGGGTGTGACCACTTTGTTCCCAGCTCTACCCCAGCGCCTGGCATTAGGGGTCAATAATACCAGAATGGGTAAGAGTCACTGACTGGAATTCCAGCTTTAAACATAAGAGCAAGAGGACAACACTTGGCATCTGAGAAACTCCTGCTTTAAAGCTCTGGTAGGGGAAGAGGGGGCAAAAATACCGCACCCCGTTCTGGAACACAGGCCTCTGGAGCCCCGATCACTCAAGTGTCAGGGTTCTTGAGGAAAACCTTAGCCCTCTCTGTGGGGACGCCCCACAGCGTGGGGTGTCCCGGCGGGCTTTCTAACTTTTTGGAGAGAAGGTCAGTCCTCACCCCAGCTCAGCGGACTGGCCATCACCGGAGTTTATGCTAAGCAGCTGAAGAAAGGAAAGCAGGGCACTCCCCGAGGAACGGCTGTCAAAGGCCCCCAGGACACTGCTGGGGAATAACATTCAAGCAGGGCCTGAAGCAGATGTACTGTGTCCCCAGGCTGGCTGATGCGTGTGCTCGGCCTCGGGAGGCTCGTGCAAGGGCCCTGTTCGCAGACCATGTTCTTCCGGCCCCGGAAGGCGCTGCTGCTTCCAAGCTGGGTCCGGTTCCAGCAGTGGCAGCGGTGAGTGCACAGCGGTGACCCGCCTCGGCACGCAGCTCCCTCGGGCCCCCCGGGGGGTCCGGCCTCTCTGAAGGAGGTCCTTCCTGGCAGCTGGGGTCCAGGAGCAGCAGCTCCTCCCCGGCGGGCCCCGCTGTGCTCCCTGAAACCCACCCCCTGAGTAGCCGGTGCGGCGCCTGCGGACGTCGGGGCGACATGACCCCCTCAGCTCCTCACCTGTCCTGTGTCCCAATCTCCTCAGTGCTTCTTCCCTCACGAGCGACCAGGCCGCCTTCTGCAGGCCGCCTGCCACCTTGCAGGGAGCAGAGCCGCGCAAGGACACTAACCAATTAGCGGTTTCATAAGCACTTTTGGTATTTGCCAATTTTCCTTGACTCGCCTTCTGCTGATTTTTTAAAAACTGAGGTAAAATCTACCTGCCGGGAGGTTTCGCACGTCTAAGTGTGAGGCTCGGCAGCCGGAAGTGTGCAAAGACACGCTGTCCGTGGGCGTGTGTGTTCACCGACGCTGGGCTGTGCTCTTCTCAAGCGTGTTTATGGCACTGTCGCTTGCTAGGGCCGTTCGGCCACTGAATTACTTAAAACAAATGAAATATGACTACCAGCGGGAGCTGCTGTTTTTGTGAACGTTCAGCTGACTTCCAAGTTACACCTAACAAGGGAAGTTGCTCGGATTTTTGGGACAAAGTCCCAAGACTTTCCTTAGGGACAACGTTGGGGATAGTCGGTCTCTGAACCTTGAACAGGAAGAACATGACTTACTTGCCACCTCCAACATCACAGGATCGAGGGCGCCCTGACAGGGACTGAATCTGGGGAGAGACATAAAAAACCTGGGATTACTCACTGTAAAGTCAAATTCAAGTTTTTTGAAAGTGTCTTTGTAAGTGTCTTGGGCTCCCAGCACGGTAAGGAGCACCCACACAGGGCAGCCATTTCAGTTCAGACTGGACTTTTCCTGGCACAAGGGGGGCATGACATTAGTGAGTTTTCTTAGTTTCTGCCTTGTTAATTTTTCTCGTAGGTGAATACTATTTCCTTCAAAAAGGCCAATGTTTTGGGGTGCCTGGGTGGCTCAGTGGGTTAAAGCCTCTGTCTTCGGCTCAGGTCATGATCTCAGGGTCCTGGGGTCGAGCCCTGTATTGGGCTCTTTGCTCAGCGGGGAGCCTGCTTCCCTCTCTCTCTGCCTGCCTCTCTGTGCACTTGTGATCTCTGTCTTTCGAATAAATAAACAGAATCTTAAAAAAAAAATCCAAAAAGGCCAGTGTTTTATAGAGAGAGTTTTTAAATCAACATTATTTTCCCAACTGACCTCAGAGAAAAGGAAGAAAACAAAAAAACAAAACAGGGTGAAGAAGGAGGAAATTAACGTCAGAAGGAAACACGTATTTCCGCTAAAACATAAGCTTCAGGAGGGCAGGGTTTTTACTCTGTTCATTGTACTATCCCTGTAGCTAGAGGGCCTGGTGATAGGGGCTCCATAAAGAGACTGTGGGGAAAAATGAATGTACCACTGACTCAACTCTTCTCCCAGAAATGGCTTACGGAGTGCTGCAAATCCCTACGAAGTAGGGTGAGCTCCTCCTTCCAGAGACAGCAGTCCCTGGCACTTGGGGAAGAGTGGGTGCTACTACGTTTCCCGCTGGAGAAGATGGTGCTGTCCTCCAAAACCACCCGTGCCTCCCACGGCCACAAGGACAGCATAGCCCCTCCTACTGTTTAGTATGTTCGTTTTTTATTTCAGTTTATTTAAGTCCCCTGTACACCCAACGTGGGGCTCGAGCTCCTGACCCTGAGATCAAAAGTCTCGCGTGCTCTTCTGGCTGAGCCAGCCATGTGCCCCGAAGTACATGCATTTAAAATGATATCTCCCCCTCTCCTCCCCAAAAGATGAAACATCATGTATATCTTGCTTTTATAAAAAAATGCCCTTTCAAGCCCACCCTTAATGCTAATGGTGACTCTGATAGATCTGGCAGAAGAAATTGGGATCTGACCATAAGGCAGTACAAGCATCACTAATGCCCTTTCTTTCAAAGGAAACACAGCTTCCCTACGGGAAGAGAGGCCACGTCAGGTTCCGTGGGACCTCGGTCCTTCTACAGCCGACAAGATTCACAAGAGCCGTGGTGGTGGGCAGCTGGCAAGCTGTACACGCAAATACTCAGAGGCTCTCGGAAGTCACAAAACAGATGACCGACTTACTGACTCCGAGGACTCGGGTCAAACACACTTCATTAAAGAAACGGGTATCTGGTGAACCAGCCACGCACAGAAACTGGTGATGGGGAGAAGGTTTGGCTCTAAAACAGAAAAATCTGCTTATGACTAGTCACCAGGCTTCAGAGCTTCTAGAAACACGAATGAGGAGTGAAGGATGGACAGGATTTTCTGAATGAGTAAATTCACATGAAAACTGTGAGTTTCGTGAACAGTGTCAAGAGATCCCTGTCCTAATTCATCGACACAGTTGTGGTCAGTTTCACTTAAACCATCATTCCCTAATGTACTCTTCCATCTCTGTCCCCTGACATCTTTGCTTCCTTTTTTCTCAGTTCTTATCTCCCCCACCGCAGGATTTTAGTGACCTCGTAAGTGTAAATATTCAGTGATAACAAACACAGACGACTCCCCTACCTCCTTGGTCTCCCACAGTTGCTTTGGCAGTGGCTTGGGAACGTTTAACAGATTCTCTTCTTTCAGTGGGCCCGGGAAAGACAGCACTGAAGGGGGGAGAAAGACATATTCACTGCGTTTAGAAGGCAGCCATCCCACCCTCAGCCAAATCATCCTCGCAAAAAATGACTGATATGGCACTGTGTATTGACTGGGGAAGAGCTGGTGTGGGCCTCTGCAGCCAGGCACTGAGCAAAGGCCTTTGGAGACACAGGAAAAGGGCATTACAGAGATGGAGAGATAAGAAAAAAAAGCCTAGGGTGCCTGGGTGGCTCAGTTGGTTAAGCAACTGCCTTCGGCTCAGGTCGATCGAGTCCCGCATTGGGCTCCCAGCTCCACAGAGTCTGCTTCTCCCTCTGAACTTCTCCTCTCTCATGTTCTCTCTCTCAAATAAATAAATAAATAAATAAATAAATAAATATCTTTTTAGAAAAAAAGAAAAAGGGAAAGAAAAAAAGGCCTAGAAATGAGGACAGACTAGAGGGTGGATGACTGTGGAGTCGAGCTGCTCTTCTCAGTGGAGCATGGCCTAAGTAAAGGAGTGGTAGGAGATCCAGTTTAGAAGGTCAAGGACAGATCGACAGGCCCCCAAGCTTGGCAAGGAGATGGTGGAAGCCGATGCAATGGGGATCACACAGTGGCCCAGGAGGGATGAAATGAGGATAACCAAGACAAGAGAAACACCATAGGGAAGACAAGGCGGCCGGCCATGGGGCTGCCTGGTGACGGGCTGGGAGAGGGGAAGGGAACTGAAAACCCAGAGGGCTTGAAGCAGAGCTGTGGGATGGCCAGCTCTGTGCTGAGGGACCATCCCACGGTTTTCTGCGTTATTGCTCTCAGTCTGGCCAGGTGAAACGGGGATCATGTCATCTGATGTCAGGAAGGGGATACATCATGAGAGACACTAATGACTGCTCGAAACTAGGGATGCTGTTAGGTCTCAGTGACGGTCATGGCTGCCCCGTCTCAGCCCCACACAGGACAGTCTCCAAACCCAAGAATAACAGACCCTGGAAAAAAGTCACTTGAAACGGAGACCAAAGTTGCTGAGGAGAGTCTGAGATGCAATGCTCTTTACTCGGCGCCAGGAAGATGGCGGTCAGGTCTGCTCGGCTCCTCGGGCCTGCCCCAGCGCTCCCAGGGGTCTCTCTTAATTCTGGTATTCCAGCCACTCTCTTTTGAAGAGCTTATTTGGCCAAGTTAAATCTCAGGTTATAGAGATTCAGAGAAAGAAAACAGTGCCTGGTTCCGAATGAATAGAGGAACCGTGTCACTCTCTCCTTTGTTAGTGGCTTCGGGGGTCATCTCAGTACATCTCCAACAGCAGCTGGCTTCATGAAGCTCAGTATCTCCTGCCAGATCTGCAATTTCGTTTTGCAACCAATTTGCCTTTTTCTGGCATTGTTTACTTACGTGTGTCAATTACCCACTTGCAAAACTTTCTAAGTAGGAATAGACAGCTGAGAAGGGAAGGGTCTTGGGATAATTAATGGTCCAAGGGACCGACTCATTCCTACTTTGCTGTGGATATGGATACAATTTTGCTTCCCTGCACAACCTTATGACCATGGGACTGTGAGGACTCAGATGACAGGGAGCCTTTGTGATCTAAGTACACGGTTCCTCCCCATGCCCTTGATCGTGGCTAGCCTGGATTTTATACAGCCTCTCAGAGAAGTGAACTGAGCAGCTGCCATGAGCACTTGGGAAAGTCCTGAGAGCAGGAGTCTCGGGAGTGTGAAGGGAGCCTAGAGATGCTGCACTCAGCGCCGGCAGGTGAAAGTAGGTCATACCTTCCCCATGTACGTCGTTCTCACCATCACAGAAACCTGGTGGGAAAGGGAAAAAAAATACACTTTTATGTGGTGCTTTCAATTTTATTTATCTAAGAATTAGTGACTCTTTCTGATTTGAAACAGAATCGTGAAAATTCCAGGGTGATTTTGGTACACTGATGCTCATCCAAGGTGCACTAGTGTTTCTACGAACATTAGAATAGGTATGGCCCGTTTGAGTCGAGAGTTGGCTCCTTTCTACTCCCCCTTTAAAATGATCTCAGTCTTAATTTTTTTTTAAAAACTGCCTCTGTCTTGAAAGAACAACGTACAAAGTCTGAGAACCTCTATTCAAATCACAAAATAAAGAAGTTCAGATCAAAACTCTTCCAAGTTGCGGGGGTGGGGGAAGGGCTGGTAACTCCAAAAGTCTACATGACTGGTTCACACGAACCATGCGTGTCTAGAGGGACAGACTGCAAGTCCCATGCTGTATGTTGTTATATAGATTGCTTGCAAAGAGTCAAATTATTTTTAAAAAAATTATCTGTAGTCTCTGTCAATTTAAGTAGCATATATGATAGCTATTCACAAAGTTTTAAACATTTGACTTAGAATAAATTCTGGCTGAATCAAATATTTTTAATCCATAAAATATACTGCAGATGACCAACCACAGTATTTTTCATTGTTCTAAGCTAAAACCCATGAATTAGGTGACCATCCTCCTTGGAGCAAATACCCTGAGTTTTCTTTCTTTCTTTTTTTTTTTTAAAGATTTTATTTATTTACTTGAGAGAGAGAATGACGGAGAGAGCATGAGAGGGGGAAGGTCAGAGGGAGAAGCAGACTCCCTGAGTAGGGAGTCCCAATGTGGGACTCGATCCTTGGACTCCAGGATCATGACCTGAGCAGAAGGCAGTCGCCCAACTGAGCCACCCAGGCACCCCTACATGAGCTTTCAATATAAAATCAGGACAAAGTTTTAAGTTCTGAGCCTTTAAATATACTTAAATGCTTGCTTAAAGTTTAGATAAGTTTCTGGAGAACCTGATAAGCCTCTACAGCTTCAACACCAGGTGTAATGATCATTCTTTCAACATGGATTCCTCAAGTTCCTGCAAGGAGGGAGTGCTAGGCGTGGCCAGGTGGGAGATGACCAGTGAAAAGTCAGAACTCTGAAGCAAATTCTCAAAAACAGGTAGAAGACCGACCATTTCAGTAGAGCCCAGGGCGGGGGCAACACTGAGAATCCCCAGGAGCACTAACAAGCTGATAAACCCAGCACGCTCATAAAGACAGAACGTCTCTCAGCCCACGGAAGCAGAACCCAACTTAGTAATTTAAGACTTTATTTTAGTGCACAGAAAGACTTGGGTAAAAGCCTGTTAAAATGTAGCTTTGTGGGCCCAAGCCTCAAAGACTGATCCGGAGGGAGTGAGAATGGGCCCAGGAATCTGTTTTTAACGATCACCTCTGAGGACTGTCTGCAGACCATCCTTGGCCCACTTTCCGAGGGACCTGGACGAGGCTAGACCTGAATTCTGATTTGACGTCTCCAAAGAAGGCAAGGTGAGGGCTGCCCGGCTGGCTCAGTGGAAGACCAGGTAAGTTCTGACTTGGGGTTGTGAGTTTGAGCACCACAGTGGATGTAGAGATGACTTTAAAATCTTAAGGGCGGGGGTCGCCTGGGTGGCTCAGTGGGTTAAGCCTCTGCCTTCGGCTCAGGTCATGGTCTCAGGGTCCTGGGATCGAGCCCTGCATTGGGCTCTCTGCTCAGCAGGGAACCTGCTTCCTCCTCTCTCTCTGTCTGCCTCTCTGCCTACTTGTGATCTCTGTCAAATAAATAAACAAAATCTTTTAAAAAAATAATAAAATAAAATAAAATCTTAAGGGTGGGGCGCCTGGGTGGCTCAGTAGGTTAAACATTCCACTCTTGATCTCAGGGTCATGAGTTCAAGCCCCATGTTGGGCTCCACACCCAGTGTGGAGCCCACTTAATAAAAATAAATAAAATAAAACCTTAAAACAAACAGATGAAAAACAAAGCAAGGTGAGCAGAGCATCAGAAAATGAGGTGCAGAGAGAGTGAAGGTGAAGCTCTACAACAGCAACTGTCAGCAGGACGGAAAAGAAACTTCTCATGCATCTTTTGGCTTCCTTGGGGCCCTCATCTTGGGAAGGGGCTGGGAACGTGACCATTCTGACCACTACACTGGGATTATCCCATTGCAAACAACAGACTGGCTTCACTCAGCAACCTGGCGTGGTATGAGGCTACATCGCTTCATCAAGACCCCAGGCCCCCCACGCTCCCTTAGTATGGCTGCCCTGGCCCTGGAACATGAGGACCCGGCGGAGGGCTACCTGAGGAAACTGGATGGCAAGCAGATACCCCACCTGCTCTCCTGTTTGTGCCATCCCTCTCCCTCAGATGGGCACAGAAGGAGGGCCTCATGGAGGAGGTGGCACCGCAGTTAGGCCCTGAAGGATAATGATGGGGATGACCATAATGAGAGCTAGCACTATGGCTCACGTACCACGGCCCAGGCTTCACAGCACTGCGAGGCAGTCCATGTTGTCCTCACAGCAGCCCTGAGGCAGGCACCGTGAGCTGCACCGCTAAGTTCTGGGACTAGAACTCTGGCCTGTGTGCCTCCAGGAAGTCCAGCTGCTGTAGTGGGAGGGATGTGGACACTGGGGAGTGAGGTTGAAGGGGACGCCCCAGTGCAGAGTTGGGAGGAGGAGGACAGGGAAGGGGACGTGAGGCCAAATGTGTCTCCTAGCAGGAGACGGGGGGCATGGCAGATGGGGCTGTACTGAAGCAGTCTGCCGGTGGCTCAGCGGGAGACATGGAAGGGGAGTGGCAGGATGACAGCTGAGCTCTGGAGAGAGTGTTCCAGCAGCGCGTGTGAGATGGACGGAGAGGAGAAGGCCCAAAGGCAGGGAGACGGTGTGGGAAACTGGGAGGCCAGTCCAGGCAAGAAGGAAGTGGGGGCCAGGCACTGAGGACAGGAGAGAGGCCGCTCTGAGGCTCGCTGCAGGGCAGGAGGGCTGGGACTCGGCTGCTGAATGCTGTGAGGGCTGTGGGAGGGAGGGTGAGGCTCCCAGGTTCAGTGCCCAGGTAAGCGGAACAACAGTGGCGGCCATGACTGGTTTGTCAGAGCCAAGCTAACGCAGAGTCAACATATCCACGCCCGGATCTGTATTACTGGATGACAAAATACCATAGGATACAACTAGAAATAAAGCATTGAGGCCTATAAAGGGAACGCTTTGTGACTGGACATCAGGAAACAGAGGAAACTCACTCACATCCGTCCCACAGGGCTAAGGGATGGCCGCGGCCAAGGCTGCATCTGTGTTCCGGGCACCCAGGAGGCCTCAGAGCCGCTGGGCACTGACCTCCTGAGTGCAACACAGACCACGTGCCCTCTGCCCGCTCCCATGCCGTACAGATAGAAAGTCTTCCAGCGGCTGGATTTGCAGAAATGGGTCCCTTCACAACAAGCCTCTGGGGCTTCAGCCTCCCCATTCGGGCACTCCTGCCATCTGGGTGATGCTTTTGCCCCTCTTTAGATCTGAGATGTTTGTGCCTTCCCCCTCTCCGTCCTCTCCTCCGTGCAATCAGGGGTCATTAACAGGCTCACTTCCTACGGGTTGTTTGCATTTTAGACCTTCTTCTTAACTGTGCAGGTCACAGCGTTTGCCTGCGGACAGAGGATCATTAAAACACAGAGGTCCAAGACACGCCTCCTTCCCGGAGGAGGAGGTCGGGGCTACGGTTCCCAAACCGGTACAACTCAGCATCTATCTACAAGCTGTGGGTGCAGAAAAGACCATTCTCCCACACTCTTCGGTCCTGAGCTCCAGACTGCTCCTGGGAAGGACAGGACCAGCCCCCATGTCCATGACCACGTGGGAGTGGGGGGCAGTTAGGGGACAGGCCTGGGCTACAGGACAGAGCCAGGGTCCCAGCGAGCCCTTACGCTTGCCCGGCAGTGTGCATGTGAAATGGCGAAGCACCCCGGCCACCAGGGAAATCTGGTCATGGCTTCTCTTCGTAGATTCTGAATAATGAAAAGAAAAGAAACTAAAAATCTTGTCTGGTGTAGAAGCTTATTCCTGTTATTTACATCACCCACTTACCACTGACGCCTAATTGTCACACAACTCAGTAACCATTGTGAAAATTACTAAGGATGAACACACCAATGGCTTCATTCTCTGGGGATACACAGTCCTGCTCACAGATGTACCAGTTTATTGCTCATGTGGCTAAGTTAGGAGCAGGTACTCCCTCATCACCAGCTTGCAAACAGACAGACAGACAGTGGGGACATGGTGGCTGCATCACTGAGCTCAGGAAGGATTCCCAGGGAAAGAGCGGTTACTGCTACTTCTGCTACAGAGCCTGAATCCTGGGCTTCAACTGCATTTTCCTATCACTTTTTAAACCCTTACTTTATTTGGTTGGTTCTATAATAAATACCTTTTTGCCAAGCTAGCTGGTATTTTTAAAATCCAAAGGGAAAGAAAATGAAAAACTTTTAATGAATTACAGGGGGAAAATACACAGAACTCTTTAAAATAGCTCCCACCGACAAATATAATTCTCCAGAAATAATCCCCACCCTTGGAGACTTGAATAATATTTTAAACACACTGGCTTTCCCATGTAAACACATCCATATTTGGCCGTGTTTCTGAGTTGTGCTGTCCTCACACGGCAAGTGTGCACAAGCAGGCCCACAGCTCGGACGCTGGGGCTGGAGGCTCCCCCCGTGACCCCCCAAACCCGACAGACGCTGTGGCCCCCCAATCTCCAGTCGCTGACTTGACAAGGAGTGACCACCTCGATCCTTGAGTCGGCCCAGGAATTCTGCTCCCAATTTCTTTCTTGCTCCGTCTGCCAAAAGCAGCTCTGACACAGTTCTGCCTGATTCCTTCTCACTCACCCCTTCTGACATCTCGCATCTCTCCCCTCACAGGTCCTGCGGCTCCTGGTATGAATACTTCACCTAGTCAATCCCTTTCTGTGCTTTCTCTCTCTGCGTGCAGGCCTCAAAGGCTCTTTATTTAAATTATCTGCAGTTGCCTTCTGGTCTCTAGGCCTCTGGCCCTTTCTGCAGAGGCATAAACTTTGCAGAGAGGACAGGAGACGTGAAGGAACGATAGAGGCTGAAAGGTGGCTCTTTATCAGTGTCTCCGGGGTCAAAACCCATCCATCTGGTTCCCTCCCAGTCCGGGGAGACCAGGATGTCGCTGTACTTCTTGGCACTTCCACTGATCACAGCCGCTGCTTTTCTGGCTTTTGTGTATATGGTCCCATCTCTGCCTCTCCCGGAGCTAAACTCTCACGTCTCCCCATAGACCCTGCTCCTCCGAGCAATGAGCATCGGGCTCCTGTCCAGTTCCCACATTCCTGCCAGCCTGACGCTCCCATTCCCATGGACGGAAACACGGCCAGATGGCCCAGACCGACTCTCAAAGATCTCGTGCTTGAAACGTAAGAAATGTTTAGGCCAAGGCAGTCATCTACGAGTGAGACCAACGGAACAAACACAGCGAAGTCATTACTAATCCCACCCCTACTATATGCAAGGAAGGAAGACCTTGAACAGTCACCAAATAGAGGCTATTTGGGGTTCAAGTGGTCTGAAAAATAAAGAAAACCAGAAAGGCTGGGATTATCTTGACCAAGATTTATTTTTTCCCCTGTTTTAAGACCGAACACCTAGCCCTAAGTGTTGTGGACAAGAGTCAACCTGCATAGGAAGGAGGTAATGCAAGACCATTATTCCTATTAGATTATCACTCCCAAAGGAAAGGCAGGCTTGCGGTGTGTCTTAGTGAAGCAGGCTGGGTTCCTGGCAGATGAGATGTCAGCCCCTAGAGTGTTCTAGCAAGGGCTCTGTGCCTGCAGGCCACTGTGTAATTTCTCCATCACTGAGGGTCGCTCCTCTGTGCCGTGCACCGTGCTGGAGATAAGACCATCAGGATGCTGACTTTTCAAGAAATCTACACCAAGCAGAGGGAGAGAAGGCAGAAGGCAGCCAAGTGGCACAGGTGCCAAGATAGGCCTGAGCCTAGAGGAACTCCAGGCTGTGATAAGGACATGAGTAGTTCTGGGCTGGTAAAAGGAGGAAGGTCAAGGATGGCCCCAAGGAAATGACAACAAAGCCAAGGGTGTTGGTCAGGTAGGCTGGGGTAGATCAGAGAGGAAAAGACAGGAACAGGAAGACACATCAAGAGTGGTTGTCCTGGCTGAAAGAGGTGACTGAGGGCCAAATCCCGGAGCTGGAGTCACTCTAAACAGAATGAGAAAGCGGACGCTGTGAGCAGTGGGCCTGTGTGTCTTACCCATGTATGGGGCAGGCCAGGTGGACTGGCCCCCTCCTCCGTAGGGGTCCTGGGGCTTAGCGCTCAGAGCACTCGTGTGAAGCGCAGAATCAGAATTGGTCCTAAGGGGAGGAGGAGAGAGTCTGACTGAAAATCCATTTTTCCTTAGGAAGAATGCAATATTCTTTGCTGAAAATTACCAACAGGAGAGAACTCAAGCACCCATAGGATGAGGAGTCTGAACCTACCTGAAGTCCCTCACCTCGGTAACAGCCTCTGAGGGTCGCCCACACCCAACAAGACCTTAATCTGTACGTGTATAGTCTCACGCTTCAAAGCTAATGGCATAATGCTCTATTTCAACAACATAGAGCTTGGACTCATGGCCTCCCCCAAGGGGCTCCCTGTTCTCCCTGCAACACAGAAGACGGGTGGGACCAGTGCATTCTTTGCTCCAGATTTTCTCCATGTGAGAGTAAGTCCTCCTGTGTGAAAGGTTCCCTACAGCCATGCTCAGGGGGCATGCAAGGTCGAGACGACTCTGCAAATAATACTAAATGTTCCATGCCTTCTGCTCTCATTCTCTCATGAGCACAGCACTTTCCAGCAATGGCCTGTGAGGTCACTATGGACGGAATGCATAAACTGAGAACCCAGCTACCTTCAAGAGGGTTGTGAAAGGTAAAACAGCGCCCCCTTTTTGGTAAATTCTTCGTTTTAGAAAATATAACGCGCTTCCTAAAAGAAGGCATCTTTTATGTTGACGTGTAATGAATCTATTATTGCTATTCTTTAATTTTTAAATTAACAAGTATCTTTTATAAACAGATGAATATCAACAGACACAGCCATATATGCAAACACTCTTTGAGGGCCTCAGTGGTTTTTAAGACTGTAAAGGGGTCCTAAGACAAAAAGGTTGGGAACCCCAATCTACAGCAAATTTTGGAAATTGCCCCCAACGGCTCCAATTTCTACATAATCTTAACTCTAAGGGATGATTATTTACTTTTTCTCATCCATGGGTCAAACTATCTGCCATGAAAAGAACTTGTGAGAGATGTCAGATTAGCTGAAAATGCTTCCTGTGGTCTCTTCTAGGTGACAGCCTCAGGTGGCCATTAAGCTGTGTGGCCTGACTGTGCACCATGGCGGTGCCGTGTTCAGACAAGGGTATGGGGTGGGAGTAGGGGCAGGGAGGGCAGGTCAGAAGCTGCATGAGGCAGCAGAAAGAGCATAGACCCTGGGATCTGAGACCGCTGGGTTTGGATTCCAGCTCCTTCACAGATGCAAAAAGGCACAAGAGAATATCAATCAAATGCAGAGAGACAACTGGGAAAATCCGTATATAGCCTGGGTTTGGCTAATATGAAGGAATCGCTATTAATTTTGTTACGTGTGATAATGGCATTGTGGTTGTGTTTTCTTTAAAAGAAGTTCTTATCAACCGTTCCTGTTAGAGACATTTACAGGGGCAGTAGTCTATCTGGCGGGGGTGGGGTAGGGGGTAGTAGGGATGGGGGTATACGGCACGACACGGATGAGGACCAAAGCTGAAGGGTGGGCATGGGGACTTCTGGTCATGCTTTTCTCTTCTATGTATGTTTTATATTTTACACTATAAATGGTTAAAAAAAAAGTCTCAGTTCCATCACATGCTAGCTACATTGCCTTGGACAAGTCCTTTAGTCTCTTAAAACAGAACGTAATATTCGTTCTTGAGGGCAGCTGTCAGAATCAAAAACACTGACCTCCACACAACACTCAACCCTGGCATCGGGCCGAGCACGATCACGACAGGAGGGAATGCTGGCTGGGTGCTAATGCTACCCCTGTTTCTCACAGATCTGATGTGATTCTCACCCACCCCCAAGAGAGGTGTGATCATCTGCCTTTTCCAGATGGGTAAACTGGGGCGCAGAGAAGTTATACAACTTACTCAAAGTCACACAGTAAGACCCAACCCTGTAGTCCCCCCAGGACCCCATCTATAGATTTGGTACTGTTTGTGCAGATATTCAATAAATGGTGGGAGATTTAGGCTTTTTAAAAATACTTCCTATAAACACATGTGACAGGCATATCCTCTAGTAACTGGATAAGAACATCAGGAAAATAAAATCAATTGGTCTTCTTTAAATTTCTTTCTACGAGTGACCAACCCGGGTACCTGTTAAGAGCAGATGTCAGCCTGAATCCGGGGTGCTTCTCTTCTTTCCAAGGATGCTGCTGCCTTTAAAAACCAGATGACAGAAAAAGTAAAGACGTTCAATTCACAGGAGCAAAGGGGAACCTTGGGCCCAAGTTTGAGAACCAGCTCTTCTACTCACCCGGGGAAATTCTCCCGCATGCTCCATGCCTCGTTCACTTTGCTCAACATTGTTAAAATGAGGTCAGACTGAGGGGTCTCTCCAATTCCTATGATTCCTGATTTCCATGATTAAAAACCCCCACAAATCCATAAGAACAGGATTAGCTAGTGGGGCATATATGGAGGTTTGGTTTGGTTTTGTCTTAAAAAGGGCCAACAAGCACCTTTGAAATAGTTCAAAATCCATGACCGTCTCCTCTCTAGGGGATATGAGGTCTCCATCCAGACGTGGAAAAAGTCACCGCTCAGCACACACCCCAAGAGTGCGTGGGGGGGGCACCCTGACAACCCTATAGGTGGAAACCGTCTTCCCTCAGAGACACTGTGAGGAGGAACACAACTGGCACAGGGGTCGCACTCACGGAAACGCTTCTCACACTGCTCGCACTGCTCTGGGCAGCTGTGGACATTTCTTCCTTGGACACTAACTTTCAAAATATCGGTCTGGAGAAGTCTTTCTCTGACTAAAAATACAATATTGTATTTATCCCACGACCCTGGAGCCCAGGATTCTTGAGGGCAGCTGAAAACCGCCTGGAGGCAGGAGCCCCTGTTACCCATACGGACGTTGCGTGTCCTGTGTTAATCACCGTAAGTGCTCAGTCAGGATCTCCCCAGAGAACAGACAGAGAGTCAGCCTCAATGCCGAGAGCGCTCTGAATGTCTCTTTTTTTATGTGTACACTTCAGTGTCTCCTGATTCTGACTTGGTGATCTGGGAATGTGCCACACAAGCAATGGGTACACCAGTCTTTGCAGCTGGTTTTAGAGTCCATCACTCTCTAAATACTCAATTTTGGGAGACACATATCCTCTGTATACAAAAATACTCAGAGACCCTAAATCGAACCCACTTAGCAAATCACATTTTGAGAAGCTTATTAAATCTTTCACTCCTTCCAACAGCTTACTAAGACACCTGAGCAAAGGTGGTTATTTTCCCATGTCTCAAATACAAGGACACCGCATCAGGTATCCTCTTGGTAGGTGTAGTGCGAGTGCGTTTCCATTTGATTTTAAATATGAAGATCTAGATTTTTTTTTAATGATTTTTCATCTTAGACATCCAGAGCAGCCTAGGATTCCACCTGAAAGACCTAAGTTTTCTAAGAGACAACAAGATTCTACAATTTATGTCAGAAATTTCTAAAACAATATTCAAAGTGGATAAAATAAAGTGAAAACATTGACAAACAACACGTGCCCGCTTTTTAAAACACGGCTCACTTACCTTGGCCAGCTCTCATCCAGGGGCTGTGAGGAGTAATTGGCTCCGAAAGTACTACCATCAAAGTGAAATTTTTTAATAAAGGAAAAATAAAATTAATGGGAAGTTGAAACCGAATGAAGGCAGCAGAATTGTGGAGAGTTCAACACCTGAGTGTCTGGTTCTTATCCCTCTACACCGACAGCTCTTCCTCCACGCTCTCTCTGAAAAGCCTATTGGAAAATTGCCCCTGGAAAGCCTATTGCTCTCACCAGTGCCCTCTTCGTGTGATTCCTGTGGGGTCTTTTGTTTGTTTGCCTGCGTAGCATCTTTTGATTTCGAGAACTGCCCTGCCCTTCACCCCCAACCTGGTAAGGCCATCCTTCTGCGCAGGCCCCTCTGTCCCATGGAATAGATCAGGCTCAGTATTTCCGGTCAAGGTACCTTATAGCCTCGGAAACAGTGACTGGCTAAAGGACAGGCTCATGACACAAGCCCGAAGACTGCGTCGGAGGAGAAAAGGGAGTGCCATCAGCTGGTGAGCCTGAGAGTCCTGTAAAAGTCTGCAAGAAGAGAAAGCCTGTCCACACAGGAAGTCAGCACAGATGTGGCACCTCGCAGACAGTCTCGATGCTATCAGATGAACCCCCGGATCGAGCCCTTGGGCTTCCAGTGACATCAGCCAGTGAGTGTCCTTTTCTCAAGCTGAGGATTCCCATTACTTATAGCCAAGAGAGCTGCATTAGATTTGTGGAGAAACGCTAAGCTCCTTGGGTTGTCAGGGGCTCCATTTATAAATTCCGTATTCTTCTGGGGGTCTAGCATGCCTCGGAACACATTCCAGAGGCACAGAGAAACAGACGTGACGCTATCTATCTGTGTGGAGGGCAGGAGAGCTGTCTGGTTAATTAAATTAATTAAACGATAGAATAGTTTCAATCAAGGGGCACTGCCTAGGAGGTGCAGTCGTTTAAACGAGTGGCTCTTGGGTTTTGGCTCAGGTCGTGAGCTCAGGGTTGTGATCTCAGGGTTGGGAGACTGAGCCCCATGTCAGGCTCTGAACTTAGTGTGGAGTCTGCTTGGGTTTCCCTCTCCCTCTGCCCCTCCCCCTATTCTTTCTCTCTCTCCAAAAAAATCAATAAATCTTAAAACAAATCTTTTTTAATCATAATATTCTCCTGCTAAAAAATCTTTAATGATCCTCTGTCACGTGCTTGGGCTCAGGACGGAGGGGAGGGGCCTATCCTGTAGGCCTGGGCTGGGCGTCCCAGAATGCAGCACTCGTGTAAGGTGGCACTCAGTTTCCCAGTGATCCTGTGTGAGCGGCCTCCTTTGTGAGGGGAGGCGTCATGATCCCAGTTTCACCTTCCGTGGATCCGTTTTGCCCCATCCAGCTAGCTTACGCCTTCAGCTGACTCCAAGTCAATACAGCAGAAGAGACGATTTTCAGAAGAGAACCATTTCTTCAGCATTAACTGCCAGGCTTCAGGGTGGCGAAGTGCAGACTAGAGTAGCCACAGGAGACAGGAGAGGTGCAGGTGGTCATGACAAGCACCCCCTCCCCTGCAATGAAACACTCCAGCACCTTCACCAGCAGAAGGGAGGGAGGGTGCACGGACGCCCCCGTCCTGTGGTTATCTAGCTTTCCCTTTCCCGCAGTTGGATGAATCTCCATCCAGAAAAGCGTCATTTCATGAAGCCAAAGCTTACTGCTTCCCTCGGTACACTGCCGCCCTCAGTCCCTATCACCCGTCCTGCTAACACCAACATCGAGCAGGGACACAACGGGATCATGATCAAACACCAATTACTTCAATGTGGGGGTTCCAGGTGGCATTTCAGACTTTCTGATACACAGTAACGACATGAACATGCAGCGATCTTCTGACATGTCTTTCTTATGGGGGCTGGCTCTGCTGCCCAGGCCGGAGCGCAGCGGCTACCGACAGGCTCGATGGCCCTGCTGACCTGCTCCGCTCTGCCCGGGTCAGGTTCACCCCTCCTTAGGTAGCCGGGTGGTCCCCCACTCCTGCAGGTCACTGGGTCAGTGAGGAACTTAGCTTGCACACCTGACGGGCATGGCTTACTCCAGCCCAGAACTCCTGAGCTCAAGCCCTCCCCTCAGCCTTCTGAGAGGTCAGGGCCTAGGCATGCCACCATGCCCGGCTGGGATTTTTTTTTTTTAATATTTTATTTATTTATTTGACAGAGATCACAAGCAGGCAGAGAGGCAGGCAGAGAGAGAGGGAGAAGCAGGCTTCCCACCAAGCAGAGAGCCCAACACGGGGCTCAATCCCAGAACCCTGAGATCATGACCCGAGCCAAAAGCAGAGGCCTAACCCACTGAGCCACCCAGGTGGCCCCCAGATGGGATTTTTAATATGACTGAGCTGAAGCATCAAACATGAAACATTGTGACCTCTGAGCATTCTTAATTCTCACTCTCACATTCTTACTTACTGCCTATTAAAAAAAAACCCAAGAACTGTTGGCATCAAGAGAACCACTAGTGCTACTGGCTTACAGTTAAAGTCAATCAAAGGGTGGGGCTCCTGGGGGGGCTCAGTCAGTGAAGTGTCTGCCTTCAGCTCAAGTAAGGATCCCAGGGTCCTGAGATCGAGCCCCACGTCAGGCTCCCCGCTTAGCGAGCAGTCTGCTTCTCCCTCTCCCTCTGTTGTTCCCCCTACTTGTGCTCTATCAACAAAAATAAATAAAATCTTAAAGAAAAAAAAAAAGGCCAACCTAAGGACAACCTAGAAAAGATTCATTTCTTCTTCTGAAGATTTCAGAAAAGTTCATTTGGGTGGCTCTGATGGCTCCACCAGACTGAGAGGTCCTACAAAACAACCTAAAGATGGGGAAAAGAGCCTATTTGTAAACCCGAATTTATCATTAATTCAACAAGCATTTTTGGAATGCCTACCAGCTGCCAGCAACCAAACAGAAAAGCAGCTGGCAACAGGGTCTTCAAAGAGCCAGCCCAGTTTCTCGGCCATTCACGCGTCCCGCCCCCCTCATCAGTTAGCGAAGTTGAAGATGGTCCCACCTGCACCTCTGTATCTGCCCCACTCCCCACCCCGCCCCAGGGCCCTCCTCCCCAGCTCCTTGGCTGCCTCCTCGCCTCCCTCCAGTCTTAACGCTCCCTGAGTTCTGCAGCCCACAGCCTCTCAGCCCACACTGCTGGCAAAGGGAGCTGCCGGGGAGAAGGGCCGCAGAATTGCCAGGTGTCCCGCTGCGGGGAGCAGCCCCAGGGGCCTGGACACACTTGGGGAGGCGTGAGCTGGGCCCACCCTGGCCTCTGGCTGCAGGCGGCCCGGAAGCCCAGGAATTCACAAACCCAGACCCCCAGCTGCTAACAGTGCACAGACTCCAAGTCCGAGTTTCCTGCCGCCCCTTCAGCTTCGCCACCAAACATACTCCAGACTCCCCCTGAAAACCTTCTCCTCCTCCTCCTCCTCCCCCCTGGCACCTCTACCCCTTTTGTAGTCCGTCCACCCGTACTTCACCAACCAAGGTGTTCCCCAAGCGCCTACAGCTCAGAGAGGAAACTCCTCCTCATGTTCCTGCCTCTACCCACCAACAAAGGGGCGCCCTTACTCCTCTGCACGGGCAGGGCAGCGGTAGGGAAGCTTCTTACTCACTCTTCCTCAGAGGAAGGGGAGTAGCTCTTCTGCTGATAAGACAGGACATCTGTTGGCCCACGTACCCATGGGTGGGGTCACTAAGCCACAGAAGCGCCAAAGAGTTCCACCCTCTCTTCTGGGCTGCCTGCCTCGTGGCTGGAGAGCACAGCCAGGCTTCTCCTTTTGGCTTCCTGTTCCCCTGTGGTGAGGGCACCTGGGGCAGGGCTCAGGAGTGGCTTGCTCCAGGCAGCCTGGATGCTGGCCACGTTCTCTCCCAGTCTTGGGGACTCTGGGTCCTCCCAGGGCCAGCATTTTCGGGGCAGGCCTGGGACCTCCTGGGGTGATGGATCTCCGAGTCGGCTTAATAGAACCCGCCACCGAGATGAGTTCCAGGGTCAGATTTAAGACCTAAAGCTGGTCACGGTTTGGTTCCTTTCTAATTGCTCAACCATGTCTTCACCATCGTGCTACTTCCTCTTGCCCTTTCTGCCTCCCGACTATGTCCTGCTAGAATACATCTTACATGTATTCAATTAAAATTAATTAAATTAAAAGTCAGAGGTTTGGGAAAGTGTCTGAGTGGGATCCTCTGGAGTCCCTGCGTGCATGAGGGCGACCTCCTGTTTCCCTCTGCGCGTGAGTGACAGCAGGGTGGCATGGGGAATCCTGAAGTCTGAAAACTCTACATCCCACCCCCATTTCCTTGTCCTTCACAGTGGAAATTACTGATGGGTATTAGGTAAAAACTGGGTGTTGTGATCAAATACATTTTGTTAGTCCTGGTGAGAGAGAACGCTTCTTAACCGCACGGCTTCTTGGAGCCCTGACTTCAACAGTGAGGCTCGGGGTGCGGGGAGAGAGAGCAGGGCTTCTTAAACCTAACAGGCCATGTGTGTCAAAGAAACAGTGTTCTATAAACCAGTGCCCTAAAATTCTCATCTCATTGTGTGAGAAGAATCAGAGTAGAGCCTGTTCCAAAGAGGAAAGCCATTCCGAACTGTGGCCGGTCCTAATGCCTCTCCTCGCGACTGTTCGTGCTGGTTTCCCGGATACCCTATGCTCTTGAACCTTGCTGGGAGTAAAAGTCAGAAATTTTCCAGACATCTATTATTTTTCCCTCTTTCTAAAAATACATTTAGAGGAAAGCATTTTCTATGATTCTTCAGGGTGTCTCCTTCTTTCTCAATGTGTTATCTACAGGGATAATATTATGTTCATTGCTCAGAAATTCAGCAAGATGGTGTTTGGGACCCATGTCTGCGGCCCTTGAGCAGTGAGGAGGGTGGTGAAGGCATGAACACTTGGGAAAGGGTAGAAGAGCCTGTATTCTGAATGCTCAAGCCCGGGCCCCAGCCAGGGACCAGGCAGTCCCTCTCCTGGAGGGTGGCCCCAGGCCAGAGCCAGCTGGACAGACAGTGTCCTGGTCTTTGCCTCTGGTGGCTGCCCACGCAGGCAGCAAAGCCCACAGCACTTGCCTTCACTGAGGCCACGGCCGCCCACTGCAGAAGGAATCTCTCCATGCCAGAGCTCTGCCCACTGTGGCTGCCCACTCTGGGAGGAAGCCGGAATATTTATTAAACAATGTTCATTTTATGTATCATAGGACGGAACCCTTGTCTGGTCCTCTGGTCTGCCCCTTCTAAAATAACTTCCAAGCCAAGAAACAGCTGAAAGATAAGAATTCTGAATATAGTTTCTCTTTTTGTTCTAACAAATGTTCAAATCAGTGTTAACACTCGCAATGGACAGAAGCAGGAGACAGACGTTAGGGAGGTAACAGACACACGTGAAAGGCCACCATTTTAAGCAAATTATTTCTAAATGCATGTGGCCATGAAAGGAAAGATGGAATCTTTCTCTAACTTCTCCTGACTCTATTAGCATCTTCAACATAAAATCATCCCTCTCCTGTATTTCATGGGAGCTCACGGTCCCTGCAGGAGAGACGCGCTGTCCATTTACGGACAGCCCCAAGCTCAAGAGGCTTTTTTGAACCAGCAAATGTCCGGTCCCCGGGCCCGGGTTAGGTGCGCAGGAAGAGCATACGGAGCGATGTCTCAGACCTGTACTGTGATGAACTTTAATTTATCTGCATGTTTGAGTTTTGCTTCCCCTCCCCTTTGGAGGTGACTGGTTTTCTGCGGTTGCTCCCATAAGGTGACCCGTACATGGGGTCAAGTTACACCCTACGGGAGATCACCTGGCAGGAGACGGAGTCCCCTGAACATAGGTGTAGTTGCTCCTTCTGCGACTCTGCACAGGACATTCCCTCTACCTGGGGCATTCCCTCTCCAGTAGCCTTCCTCTCTCCGTACCACTTACCACCAGTCATTTGCCTAAAATGTGCAGTCATTTGCCTAAATCGTTGTTTTACCCGTTTGCCTCTGTCCCTTCCCCCAGACTATAAACTCATGAACGCAGGGAAACGTCTTATTCACCATTGAGTCTCCTGTGTTTAGAACAGCACTTGTACAGGGGGCGCCTGGGTGGCTCAGGTAGTGAATCATCCGCCTTCCGCTCAATTCATGATCCAGGGTCCTGGGATCGAGGCCCCATGCTGGGCTCCCTGCTCAGCGGGGAGCCTGCTTCTCCCTCTGCTTCTCCTCCTGCTCCTGCTCTCTCTCAAATTAATAAATAAAATCTAGACAAACAAAAGAACAGTATCTGTACAGAGAAGGGACACTGTAGATATCCCTTCTGATCTCTTCTGATCTCTGCTGAATACAGGACTACATTATCCCCTCACTTGTGGCTTCTCCTTCCAGTCTCGGATCTGCCTCCAGGCTGCCTTTTCAGGGTCCAGGCTGCCCCTCCTATGAGCTCACGCAGCCCTCGCCGTCTTGGCCACAACTCACCACACTGTGCTGGGAGCACCGTGAGCACTGCGAGGGCAGGGGCCGGACACTGGTGAATACTTAAAATGTTTTCCATGTGTCACTTTCCTTCGATCCCCTCCCCTTCTATGTTATTCCTTTGCTTAAAAAGGCGGTGAGCGTATGTATATCCTTAGACCACACTTGCTGCAAAAAGGATCCGAGATAGCTACAAATAATGTATTTATAAATATGCCACATACGTACTACAATATTCAGAGAGAACACTGACGTGGAGAAAAAGAGAACTGAGAAATTGGAGAAAGACATATTTAAATCAAGCAAAGAAACACTCAAAGCCTTTTGCTTGAGAACTCCCCGCCACCTAGACCAGGTCAGATGACCACCAGGAGACTCGACAGGCTTCACCTCTCCCTCGAGCGTTCTGTGGAAGTGAGGACATATTCCAGAAGAGAACCTGCAGGCTCAGTCGTCATCTCCACCCTCCCTGACAGTGGTCACAAAGTACACAAGGACTACAAGTCAGGGTCTCTCGTGGACCAAATGTGCTGTGTCCCTGGGGACGAAAGAGGGGAGAAACGGTTCTGTCTGCGGGTCCTACACCTCCTCCCCCAGGGCCTCTCTTACGGGTGTGTGAGTGTGTGTGTGTGTGTGTGTGTGTGTCTGTGTGGCCCTGGGGCTGACCCACCTAGTGCGGGGAGGGGAGAGGCCCAGGCACGTGCTCAGCTTGCCCAGGGTTGAATTGGTGACCTTTCAACCTCGGCAGTGGCATCTCAGACAAGTGACTCTGGACGCTCAGTTTCCTCCCTGGAAAACGGGGGTTAAAAAGAAACGAAAATTCAGTAGTTTTGAGGACTAAGTGACACATCAATTGCCCAGCACAGTGCCTGGCCTGGGTAGGTGCTCAGCAAACATGCGTGCCCTCCCCCCACTTCCTGGTTTCTCGAGAAGCCAGCTCTGCCATCACTGCCAGGAATTCGGCTCTGCAGTTAACACTCACCCCGCCTTCCTGCGCCTTCCTCCACTCGTGAGGAGCGAGCGTGCAGGGAGAACTCGGGCTCTGCTGACACACTGCTTCTCCATCCTCTCCCACAAAACCCGGCTCGGTTCTGTGTCCCCAAAGCCCTGAGCACAGAGCTGGTGGCCCAGCAGTGCCTGTCCCTGACCCCCGGGGCCCCGGCCCTGATCAACAAAATTGTCAGGGGAATTCACAGTCTCCTTCTCCTTATTCCTACTTAACAGCATAGGATTTGGGGTATGCCGTGCCCAAGAATTTTCCTAATTACCAGCTTTTTATCTTGGGTGTCATTTGCTAAGTTTGAAACTCCATAAATAGAAGATCCTATGAAATTTCCTCTTTAAGTTCTAATGGCAGTTCACCAGGTCAATAGAAATAAAAATTAGTCACATACCTATCTGTTTTAGCTAGACTATCTCTCTAACTTGGTTCAAAGTCAGGTGTCGCTCTGACCTGGCTGCTTTCTGAAGAAGAACCGAGGAGGCCTTGCAACAGGGCTGAATTACAGCTTGTTTATGTTCCTTTCCTTCACTCAACTCTATCTGTGTTTTCATCAAGTAAATACCCATGATGATCTTACCAACTTTTAGCTGTGGAGATGTTTCTAGTTTCCAACTCACTTATTTTTATCACCTCCATTCATCAGATAAAATGAAGGCTTTGAGGCCAAAGGGGAACCATGGGGAAGATAAATCCCGAAAACCTTTCAAACATTTTAAAACTCATACTCCCCCCCCCGCCCCCCGCCGCCGACAATGAGAAAGGATATTTGTCGTCCTGGCTTGTCCCCGGACCTTCGATGGAGAGGGTGGAAGCGGGTCCTGGCTGGCCTCTCCACCAGCCCGTGGTGGCGAGTCCCACGCACGCTATCAGCCTGGTGAAGGGAGGGCTGCAGGGAGAAGGGACAGGAGTCGGCCCGTGACTGTGAAATTGCCACTCACCGTCAAGAACAGCAACAGGTAACAACAGCAGATGAAAAGACTGATTTCAGCTTTCTACAAGTGTTTACGACTAGGCCTCGAGTCAAGGCAAATCAAATCACATAGCACGTGGGGCTGTTTCCATAAGGTTACAGAGCAATTTAGAACAGTCTTCAGTGTGTTAAGGTGAAAGCTGAAAGAATGGTAATACTACAATTTTAATATTAATGGTAATATTAAAACCCAAGGCAAGACCATGGGTTCATACATCACACCCCAGACAACTCAGAGGTACCCTTGAAATGCACTTATCTAAGCCGGAGAAAGGCTGGATACGAGAACGAGAATGGGATACCTAAGACCGTGGACTATTTGTCCTGCACAGAGTCTTTTTAAAATTTTGACTGAATCAACAATGTTTAAAAATTCAGGGTTGAGGCTTCCAGTGAAAAACCTGAACTCTTTGCCCACACCAATCCCACATTCCCACATAGCAGAAGGAACAGAAATCGAGAGCGGCTGCTCTCTGTAGGTGGGACCCCCATTCTCGTGCTTTTAATGCTTACACCAGACCACTGGGTTGACGTACTGTGTCAGACATCTGAGTCTATAGTCCCTGAGTTAAGCAAAGAGAGAAGAAATATTACCTCAATACAAGTTGAAAATATGCAACTCATTCCCCAACATGGCACAGGTGAAACACAAACAGATTCAGGGTAAATCCGTGCTCAATAAATCCAAAGTCCTTTGTTAAGGGAGGCTTGGCGTACGTTCATAACATTTTTGGGCTGGCATCATAAAAGGCAATTTTTTGGTTGTCAAAGACCAAACGCCAGGCGTGCCCATTATATCGCGCATGTGACATGCGTGTAATGTGTACACACTATTCTGCAAGGGCCGTGTTTGTGAAACAGCTAAAAACAGATTTTATGTAAATGGAATTATGTAAATAGTGAGCTTATTCTGAAAGGAATCATACAATGGAATATGGTTTTCTAAGGGAGCTGCTTTTAGCTAAGAATGGGTCATTAATTTTTTTTTTTGTTAAACATACGGATTTTCTCACGCTGGATTTGGGGATGACTCCTCTCTCTCTTCAGTGGGCTAATAAAATGTCTGGGGTAACGGAGTCTAGGTTCTATTCTATTTTTACAAGCCAAATCTGTTAACTCTTTTTTTTTTTAAGATTTTATTTATTTGTCAGAGAGAGAGAGACAGTGCACAAGCCGGCGAAGTGGCAGGGAGAGGCAGAGAGAGAAGCAGGCTCCCTGCCGAGCAAGGAGCCCGATGTGGGACTCGATGCCAGGACACTGGGATCATGACCTGAGCTTAACCCACTGCGCCACCCAGGTGCCCCAAATCTGTTAACTCTTAAAGAGATCTTCGTGAGCAACAACTTTTTTTCACGGAGTGAAACAGCCACCGTGATGGGTAAGCGGGGCGTCGGTCTCAGGGGATCTGCACACCCCTCCAGGGAGTGACACGCTGAAATCCCTTTGTTAATCGAGAGGAGACATGCCCACACTTTTTCAGAGCCTGTTTACACAGCAGACATAAGGGACAGATGACTTTGTTCCAGGATGAAAGGGAGGATTCTCCGGTAATGCAGCTCATGTTCACGACGGTGATGTTACATGTACCTGAAGACACAGCATTTTCACTGAGGGCTCTCAGAGCACAAACGCCACCACACTGGGCTCTCAGAGGCCGGCCTACAGAGGTGGGCTGAGGGTCTCCAGAAGCGGTTCCGAAAAAGCAGAAAGTTCTTAGAACATCTTAGAGACTTCCTACGACACGCATATGCGCTATTTACACTTGTGCCTCTTTTGCATTCGTCCCCAAGGGCCCAAATCCTGTAACTGCTACTTGGACTTGGCTGGGGGGTGGGGGGAATGGCCTCTGCTACCATTTTAATTTTCTTCTCTTCCTTACCGTGGCACTACTGCACTCTCTATCCCTGTGGCAGCTGATCTCCCTCCAAACGATATTGGGCTCTTTAGTCTTTCCGACTCACAGGGACCGGCCTTGCTCATGAAACGAGCTCAAGCTGGGGTTCAGTCAGGGAAGCCGGGGACCAAAGTGGACTTGGAGCAAGGAAGCCTGTGAAACACTATGGTGTGATGCTTGCTGAGAGCTAAGATTCTGTTATTTAAAAATGTATTTCTGGGGTGCCTGGGTGGCCCCATGGGTTAAGCCTTCAACTCTTGGTTGTTGTACTCAGTGGGGAGTCGGCTGGGGACTCTTCCTCCCCCCTCCCCGTGCTCGCGCTTGCTTTCTTTCTTTCTCTCGCAAATAAAATAAGTAAAATCTTTAAAAAATTTATTTCTGGGGCGCCTGGGTGGCTCAGTGGGTTAAGCTGCTGCCTTCGGCTCGGGTCATGATCTCAGAGTCCTGGGATCGAGCCCCGCGTCGGGCTCTCTGCTCAGCGGGGAGCCTGCATCCTCCTCTCTCTCTGCCTGCCTCTCTGCCTGCTTGTGATCTCTCTGTCAAATAAATAAATAAAATCTTTAGGGACGCCTGGGTGGCTCAGTTGGTTAAGCAGCTGCCTTCGGCTCAGGTCATGGTCCCAGCGTCCTGGGATCAAGTCCTACATCGGGCTCCTTGCTCATCGGGGAGCCTGCTTCTCCCTCTGCCTCTGCCTGCCATTCTGTCTGCCTGTGCTTGCTCTCTCTCCCTCTCTCTCTCTGACAAATAAATAAAATCTTTAAAAAAAAAAAAACAAATAAATAAAATCTTTAAAAAAAGAAAATAAAAAAAATAAAAAATTTATTTCTTAGATCAACTTTAATACAAAAAAGAAACAGAGCCCTGACACGCTGAAGGCCAAGTATGTCATGCTTTCTGTTCCTTTTCAAGTTTTATTCAGCTTCTACAAGGCTCAGACCCACAGAGCACATCTATTTTTGTGGTCTGTAGTCTGTACTCAACAGTATTTTGTCAACAGTTTTCCGTATACTCAGTAACCCTTACAGTTCCTAATTCAGCAGGTGCACAGTGCTCTACTTCCAATGTTCCTGAGGCCCTCCATGTTGCAGTTCAAAGACCACGTGGAGTCAAACCATTCCAGCCCAGAACCTTTCCTTACTGGCAAGTCACTTCACCTTATCTGTAAAGTGGAAATGATGCTGCCGATAACTTCCCACGAGTTTGTGGAGAAAACAAATTTAGATCATGCACTTGAAAGCTGCCTTATCCCAGGGATCCTGGGCGTTACCAGCTGAAGCGTCCCCTCCCCCACCCCAATTCACACCCCTCAGTGTGGCTGTCTGTGGACCTAGAACCTTCAGGAAGATAATGAAGGTGAAATGAGGTAATGAGGCTCTCATCTAACAGCTCTGGGGTCCTTATGAGCAGAGGAAGAGGCAATGGGAGCACGTACACACAGGAAAGGCCGTGTGAGGACAGGAAAAGAGGCCTCACTAGAAACCACTTCTGTTGACACCTTGATCTTGGACGTCCAGCATCCAGAATGGTGAGAAAATAAATGTCTGTTGTTTAGGCCACCCAGCCTGTGGTATTGTCAGGGCAGCCCAAGGCAACTAAGACCACTGGGCATGAGCAGATGACACATGCCCAGGGGGGTGGACACGGAGAAGCACCTTGTCAAAGGTGAGGCCACCCTGACTCCCTCTTGGGATGGCAAGAGCAGCACCACGGTTAGGGGCTTACCCAGTATTCTGAGCCTCCCCAAGGATCCCCAAGGGACCCAGATCTTCATTGGGCACCCATGCCGGGTCACCTCTGAGAGCTGCCACCTGGGGATGAAGAGAATGTCGGCAGGGCCCCGTGACTGGCTTTGGCCAAGGGCTCATGAGCAGACATGATACACATTTGTCCAAACAGAAACTCTCACACTTTTTTCCTCCTGCCGTGAGAATTCCATGACCCAGCTAGGGATACTCGCTCAGCCTCGGCTCTGCAGAGGGAGAAGCATGGAGGAGAGCCACAGCAGGTGCGGTCAACAGCAGCAAACAGGAGTCAAAAAAAAAAAAAGAAAAGAAAAAGTTTGCTCAAAGTCCCAGCGTTTCAGGAATGGTTGGTCCACAGCGGAGCCAACTAATATGGTAGTGACAGTGGAGAGAAGCTGCGGTGAGATGGAGAGTCCTGTTTTTGTTGAAGAGCCCCAAGAGGGGTGCCACGTCCGAAGGGCCTGCAGATTGGCTCCTGCATGTTTTGAGGATGGCCTCGGCTCAAACTGTGCCCAATGCCATCCTGTTTCGGAACACAGGAGCCAGACACCAAATGAAGAAGAGAAGGCTTCCATGCCTCCATCTACAGAAGTTCCTCTCCCTTGAGGTCGGGGCACCACGGCTGGACCCCGCAGGGAGACCACGCACATGCTTAGGGCAGCAGCTTAGGGCGACACAGAGGAGGCAGGACCGATTTGAGAGGACGCCCGATGACGCTCCAAGTGCCATTGTGGGAAAAATCAGAATTGAGCTGGATTTCCTTTCCTTTCTGTTTGTCCTGGGATGGTGCACTGGTTTTTACTCTGAAATACAGGCACAGATGGGAGGTCCAACAATCTCTGCGGGGCCTGGGCGAGCACAAGTCTTCACACGGCGCCCCGGGCGCGAGGGAGCAGAGGAAATAGCGCACCGCGGAGGGGCCTGGGTCAGCAGCCTGACGACAGGGCGTGACACCGGGATGCTCATCCGGGACCCTCACCAGCGAAGGGGCGAGCGCCAAACTCAGCTTCACATTGTGATCTAAGTGCCAGGGGCTGAGTGTGGGAAGAAAGGACAGCGTGGTCACCCGAGGCAGGGGAAAGTGCCCAACTCTGAGAGAAGGCAGACGGAGGATGGCGCGCAGCCCACGGACCTCAACAGTGGGGGGCAATGAGCGGGGCTCGGGGTGGGGAGCAGGGGTCAGAGTGACTCCTGAGTTGGCAAGTAGACAGCCACAGCCAGTTCTTAACTAGTTTCTGTGGGTGGCTTTGGGGGGAAGGAGGCAGGTCTCGAACGGTTCAAGGCGCTGCTGAGAACTGGCTGTCCAAGTGCACACAGCCCTGCTCTCAGGCTCCCGACTATTTCTGAAGGTGTCTCCCCGTGGATGGCAACTGCTTCCGGTGTGCAGGGATCAGGACGGCTACTGGGGGAGGCGGAGGCATGAAGGGGCCAGTACTGATGGAGAATGCTTTCTGAGATGAAACAGGATGTAGGAACCTTCCAGACGAGCAGAGTTGTACATTTCCGGGGAAAAGTCCAGAGCCCATGGCAGAGAGGACCGAGTGCTCTGAGCAGCCCCCCAGGGGACCCAGATCTCATTTAAGAATCTTCAAGTGTGTGGGCGCCCATCTGCTGCCCTCCTCACATCCCCATGGAGAGCAGCGGCCCAGCATGAATGTTTGAAAAGCTTCGCTTTCCTTACCTTTCCTAGAGGGAAAAGTACCTCCTCGGATTAGCACTGCTGATCTATGCCCTGTATTGGAGTTAACGTTCAGCAGATGTATCACATTGTTGGAGTATCAGGTTGTGGTTTATTAGAAACCCCAGATCCTTCCATGTGACTACTAAGCCATAAGCAGATTCCTACTAAGCCCTTGTTAATGAAATGAGCTCAAGTTTGAGAGTGGGAGAGCTGTTTATTGTCACCTCCCGGGGAAGATCATTATTAAAAGTATCCTACAGTATATTCTACATATGCATGTCCTGTTTATGCTATAGCATGATCTTTTTTTTTTTTTTTTTTTAAGATTTTATTTACTTGAGGGGCACCTGGGTGGCTCAGTGGATTAAGCCTCTGCCTTCAGCTCAGGTCATGATCTCAGGGTCCTGGGATTGAGCCCCGCATCGGGCTCTCTGCTCAGCGGGAAGCGTGCTTCTCCCTCTTCCTGCTGTTCCCTCCTGCTTGTGCCCTCTCTCTCTCTCTCTCAAATAAATAAAATCTTTTTTAAAAAAGGGGAAAAAAGACGCCCAATGGGAGCACTCAGAAGGGAGCCCCTCAGGTCCCCATCACATCTTACCTGAACCTAATAAACGGCCACCCCAAGCCATGGGAGGAGCAGGAGGAGGGAACGGGGCTGCTGGACCATTAGGGCAAGTTTCACAAGTGACAACAAAGGAACTACTGCCCACACCGGCCCCCCAAGCTCCATGCTTTCCTCCAGATGAGAAACTGGGATCCAGAATGGGGAGGGACTTTTCTCAGGATGACACAGCCAGTAGTAATAGGAAACTTGAACCGTGGACCCTGAGCCTGATGCAGTGTTGGCCTCACCTCACCGTTTTTGCCTCCTTATCTAAGGAGCCTACATAAAATCAGATACTTTTGAGATTGTGAGTGATCTTTGCTGGCACACCACAGACAGAAAGTAAAAGTGAGAAATTTTCCCGAAAAAATTACGTTCTCGTAAATCTACTACAGAGCTCAGGTTTGAGGGAAGGACACCAGCCCCACTGGGATCTCAGACTGTCCTGTGGCATAAATGGCACACCTACCCCTTGCTGGTGGACCCCAGGGCCATCTGCGGCAAGTGTCGAACCTCGTATTTTATTAAAGGTGAGCTGACAAGTCCCAATGCCATTTACTGTCCACCCCAGGCTTCCTCCCAGAGAATTAAGATGCTTCGTCAATCATTCTAAATTGCTCTGTGTGCGGGAACTCGCACCTGCGTCCCCCTCCCCAGCAGGGCGGGGTGGGACAGCTGACGGACTGGAAGTTTAAGGCGGAGAGGGCGAGCTCACACGTGGCCTCGAGGCCACACTTACACTCACTCTTGCGCTCCGCAGGACCTCCGGCCTGCCCGTGACGGCGTTCTGCTTTAGTTTCCTGCTTCAGCTCTTGGGAGGTTATAAAAGACCGGCCACGGGGACTGAATGGACTGCTTGCGGGGAAGAGTGTGAGAAGTAAGGCAGGTTCCTTGAGCTGTAACGCAGACTTTAGATAATGGAAGCTGCAACCGGCCCCCTCTTTGTCAAAGGGCAAGTCTAACAAAGGGACAACTGTGCCCCTCTTGGGAACCTAGCCGGGGATCATTCCGGCCATAGCCTGTATCTCCTTTGGTTCTCACGATGCGGAGAGGGAGTCATGAGGACCTGCCCACAACAGAAAAGAGCTATTAACTCACTGCCTTGGGGTTACACAGGCTATTTTATTTCTACCTTATAAACTGTGCAGAAGAAAAAGGATTTCATAGCTGAATTAGAGACTCTGTTATACCACCATCAAAAGAAAAAGATTAAAAAAAAAAAAAAAAAAAAACTAACTCCTTTACAGCTCTCCAGGGCCAGACCAGCCCTTGGCCTGCTCCTCCCTCCCTGCGGGCCGCAGGCTCTTCCTCTTCTGTGGGTCAGGACGGGCCGGGGCTGGCACTCACACACCTGCCGGAGGGCAAGGTCTTGGCTCTGCCAGACTGTAAAGCTCCTAATTCCTGGGAACCAGGGGAGGCTTTTCTCTCAGCTTCGTGCCAGTGGGCACCGTCTGCGGGCCAGGCTTACAGCCTGGCAGGGGAATTTGGCCCTCAAAGCCCCTGGATCACCACAGGGACGTTTTGGTTTTCGTTTGTGGATTTTTTAACCTGGAGACTCTGCCTTTTTGACCAAATGAATTTGGGATGTGATCTCCAAAGGACCAAACGAGCCCTACCGTGAAGGTGCAAAGAAGTTACATAGAACAGAGCAGGCCGGGGGCATGGGGGCGAGGGAAGGGGTTGCTGGCACCCCACTTTCCGCCAGAGACCTGTCCTGTTACCACATCTGGGGCCTTTATGTTCCCCCTTCCTCCTTATTGTAAATGAAAACTAAAAGGGAAGTAAAGTTAATGAGATAAACTAAGATAAAAGATTACTCTAAAAAATGAAAGAGATAAAAATTTGTTTTTTACGGCAGCAAAAGTCCAAACACACACACACACACACAAAGAAAGCAATCAAAACGACCTCAGAGGGCCAGGAGAAATAATCTGTCAAAACAAGAAATAACAGCAAAGTGGGGCACCTGGGTGGTTCAGTCGGTGAAGGCTCTGCCTTTGGCTCAGGTCATGATCCCAGGGTCCTGGGATCGAGCCCCACATCGGGCTCCCTGCTCAGCAGGAAGCCTGCTTCTCCCTCTCCCTCTGCCTGCCACTCCCCCTGCTCGTGTTCACACTCTCTATCAAATAAATAAACAAAATCTTAGAGAGAGAGAGAGGAAGAAAGAACCAACGAACAGCAAAGCATAAAACACACCCAGAGTGCAGGGCCCAGGGTTCACACTGGGGCTCCTTGTTCAGAAGAGACAGGTAGGTCAGCATCTTGGGCCGGGCTACACCATTTCTTATTTGGAGAGGTGGGGATGGCACCCATGGGTGCAGTGGGCTAGAAGCCGTGAGACCCGTCATCCTGCGCCCAGCACCTTCCCTCTCAGTACAGCACATTCTCATACATGTTTGCCCTATTATTACGTTTCCAAATAACCAGGCTCCAAAGCAGAGTGTGTGCCTCTCAGGGGGGCATATAAGAGTGTATGGGGTGTAGAGAAGACACTAGAAGCTCTGTTTCCACTCAGTTTTTTCTCTTCTTTTTCTAAGATTCTATTTATTTATCTGACAGAGAACTCGAGAGCACAAGCAGGGGGAGGGGCACAGGCAGAGGCAGAAGTAGGCCCCCCACTGAGCAGGGAGCTGGACACAGGGTTCAATCCCAGGACCCCGGGATCATGACCTGAGCCAAAGGCAGCTGCTTACCAGGCTGAGCCACCCAGGCGCCCCTCCACTCAGCTTTCTACTTCTTGTGCACACGATGTAACAGCAGAGTGTAAATGTATGTAATTTATAAACAGAGATATGCTGAGTGGGGACACAAAACTCTATTTTACTGCTAGAGTGCATTATCAGAAAGTTTAAGTGACCAAATGTTGGTAATTATTGAAACTGGTGACAGCCATATGCGGGTTTGTTACTCTCTTCCTTCTTCTTTTGTGGATGGCTAAAATTTTCTGTAATAAAATGATGACTTTCCCTTTCAACCCCTCCGGGATGAGCGTGGGCATGGCAAGGCTAGTGCAGACCCCCAGCCTCTACGGGCCTCGTACTATCTTTCCAGGAAATGACCCACAAAGGGAGAAGTCTGAGGCTGCTCATTCCCACTCCGTCCTCCTGCCTGGTGTGGTGTGTTTGGCGGAGAGGGAGGCCTTCTGCTGAGCGCAGTCTGACCTTGAACTCTGCTGCTATGATCATGACCCGAGAGATTAGTTCTGGGTAAACTGGGTCTGCCTAGTTATTTCCTCCAGGAGAAGCTGATTTGCCTCTTATAATGACGACAGTGATGTGAGAGAGTGTGGAAGCAAAGAGTTGTTTTTTGCGAGCTACAGCTGGAGCAGTAAGAGGGCAAAGGAGGCTGGCCAGGAGGCAGGCTCTACAGGACAGCAGCTGGCTGGCAGACTGAGGCCACAGGTGTCTTCAGAGGCCAGAAGGGTCAGGTGGGTTGTTCAGATCAGGCAGGAAAGGGGCTCAGCGCCTGAGCCCAGCTGCATCCCGGCACAGGCTTCTTCCTGCAGTAGCTACTGGAGGTACAAAACACCCCCCACCGCTGCCGACCACCCTTCTCCTTCTCCCTCTGGCTGCACTCCTGATCACGCTGCCTACACCACTGTGATGGGACTTGGTAAGACACGTCACCGAGTCTGGAAGAAATCTGTAATTTGGAATTAAAAAAAAAAAAAAAGCAAGGGGGGGATAAAGAAAACAAAACTGACAAAATGTTGAAAATTACTGGGGGACAGCAGGTGGGGGGAAGTGGGTGAAGGTGGTCCAAAGGTACGAACTTCCAGGTTAAGGTAAATAAACCCTGGGAAGGTCATGGGCACCATGGTGGCAGTAGTAACTCCACTGTACATCGGAAAGTTGCTGAAGAGTAGATATAAAAGTTCTCATCACACACAAAAATAGAGCTGTGAAGTGACAGATGTTAACTAAATTTATTGTGATGACCATTTCACAACATATACATACAGCAAATCATTATGTTGTACACCTTGAGCTAAAGTAATTTATATGTCAACTGTATCTCAATAGAACTGGAAAAAATATTGAAACTGGTGATGAGTATGGGGGGGCATTCATTATTCCTTACTTTTGGGTACATTTTACATTTCCAAATATAAAGTTTAATTTTTTAAAAAGATTTATTTATGTGTGTGAGAGAGAGAGCAGGTGTGAGCATGAGCAGCATGTGGGGGGTGGGCAAAGGGAGAGGGAGAATCTCCAGCAGACCCCCACTGAGCACAGAGCGAGGGGCGGGGGCCTCGATGTCACAAATCCCGAGATCATGACATGAGCCGAAATCATGAGTTGGACATTTAGGACACCTGGGTGGCCCAGTTGGTTAAGTCACTGCCTCCAGCTCAGGTCATGATCCCAGAGTCCTGGGATTCGGTCCTGCATTGGGCTCCCAGCTCTATGGGGAGTCTGCTTCTCCCTCTGACCTTCTCCTCTCTCCTGTTCTCTCTCTCTCTCAAATAAATAAAATCTTAAAAAAAAAGAGTTGGACATTTAACCGACTGAGCCACCCAGGTGCCCCCAAAAGCTAACTTTTTAAAAATTAAAATTGTGACACTGTAATAAATGAAGGGTGCTTTTTTAAGCTTTACCCCAATAACTTCCAAAGACACGTGAAAGGGGAGGTTTTCTACCACAGAGTCAGCAGAAATTATGACTAAAATGCTTTTTTTTACATGACTTTAAAAGACAAAATCAGGGGGCGCCTGGGTGGCTCAGTGGGTTAACCCTCTGTCTTCAGCTCGGGTCATGATCTCAGGGTCCTGGGATCGAGCCCCGCGTTGGGCTCTCTGCTCAGCGGGGAGCCTGCTTCCCCCACCCTCTCTCTGCCTGCCTCTCTGCCTACTTGTGATCTCTCTGTCAAATAAATAAATAAATCTTAAAAAAAAAAAAAAAAGACAAAATCAGGGGCGCCTGGGTGGCTCAGTGGGTTAAAGCCTCTGCCTTCGGCTCAGGTCATGAACCCAGGGTCCTTGGATGGAGCCCTGAATCGGGCTCTCTGCTCAGCAGGGAGCCTGCTTCCTCTTCTCTCTCTGCCTGCCTCTCTGCCTACTTGTGATCTGTCAAATAAATAAATAAATTAAATCTTTAAAAGACAAAATCAGTGTATAATTTCTCAAAGGAGCTAGAAAAGTATCATGAGAAAATGTTTTTGGGGGGAATAAAATAATCTGGGTCTATTTAGTTAGCTACAACAGCACATGGCAATTCTAAATAAAGCACACTGAGTTTAAAAAAAAAATACATCCTGTTATCATTTTCAAAGAGCCTAGAGTACTTTTCCTCATGTGGGTACCTGCTCAGGGAGGCACTCGCAGCCACGAGAGTGAGGAAGGCCCACGCAGGTCGGCCGTGGCCGCCACACCATCCGCACCCGGGGCCCTGCAGCCCCCCAGCAGCTGCGGGAGCCGGACCACCACTTTCCCAGGCCGGCCGCTCCCCACTCGTCCAGCCGTGCATCTGGCATGTTCTCCCTTGCATGGGGCTGGGACACGTCCCTGGGGGAATCTCTTGAGGGACTCTGCCCGGATGAGAAGTTTCTAAAAATTCATCCTTGTAAGAGGGTTCTTCTCCAGAAGGAAGCAAGCTGACTCGGTGGAAGGCTATGCTGGTGGGACCAAGTTCTTCACTGAATTTGAGTTAAAACTGCGAGTCTGGGCATTAGTTGGGCCTTCCTCTTCTCAACCAAATAGAAAAATGGGCAGAACTCACAAAAGGAAGCCTTTTTTTTTTCTTATTCGCCAAGAACCCACCTCTGCCTACAGACGGGGAGGGGAAAACTGACAGGAGCGGCTCGCCCTGCGTTGGATGGGCTACTGAGCTCCACACCTGGGGCAGCACACGACGAGTGTCGGTTCCCAGCGGTCCGGCCCGGTCTGTCCCTTACAAGGGAGGTGGGCCTTTCTCCAGCTCTGGCCTGCGACCGGAGGGATGAGCCAGGTTGACCCTGCCTAGGGAGGCTCAGGTAGCCTCACTTCTGGGAAGAGGGGGAGGAAGCGGGGACCAGGCGAATGTCCTATTCTGAGCCCAGGGCCCAGCTCCACGGAGCCTGGGGAGCTACTGAGTGGCCAGGAATGAAGGTCATAAAGCTAATGATTTGATCCTGTGTTGGGTCCCCACCAGTGCAACCCAGAAAAGAAAACAGTCACAACCAGCTTCCTCAGCTGTAGGAAGAGTGAGAGTTCAGCTGGCTCAGATTAGGTACTAACACAGCCCTAACTACTGTGTTAGTAGTTACTACTACTAACTACTCCTCAGTACCTGGTACCCTAAAAAGTGGAAAACTAGCACTAGTGAACTTGGTTACGTCTGTGGGATTTCAAAACTTTGCAGTGATGTTCCACGGTGGGGTAGTGATCAGCGTGGACTATAAAACTAGAGATTAAAATATGTTTAACCTGTGCAATAATTCAGATATTTGCTCTGAAACCACAATGAAACACTCCTGAGTAATGCTAAAGGTTTTTTCTTTCATTTTCAGTATGTTTTACTTGTTTGTTCTTTGGAAGGTTTTTGAGATCTTTTGAAAACTTTTGGCGTTCCAGGCAATAATTTTTTCCATTTCTACACTTACCTTTTTATTGAATAAATTTGATACCTAACACTGTGTAAATTTAAATTATATAGCATGTTACTTTAATACATTTTATATATTGTAATATGATTGCTGGTATAGCGCTACTTGTCACATCAATAAAATTACAATATATTCATCTTGCTGCCCCTTACATCTCTACGGCTCATTTACTACTTGTGACAAGCTTGTATCCCTAAACACCATCACTCCTCTCCCCTCACCCCCATCCCCTGGTCACCGCTGTTTTACTCTTTTACAAGTTTAATCTTTTTCGATTCCACATGTAAGTGATAATGGTACAGTACTTGTCTTTCTCTGACTTATCTCGCTTCCCGTTAATGAGCTCAAGGTCCGTCTGTGGCGTCACAAATGGCAGGATATCCTCCTTTCTCCGGCCTGAATAATATTCCATTATGCATATGGACCACATCTTTTTTTATCTATCCACCTGTTCACGGGCATTTGGGTTGTTTCCATATCTTGGTTATTGTGATTAATGCTGCGATTAACATAAGAGTGCAGGTATCTTGTTAAAATCTTGTTTAAAAAAAGATATCTTGTAAAAACTCCCTGGGAATAATTTATAACCATCACAGAGAGAGGGAAAGTCACAGGACTGTTACTGGGATGTGCCACAGCTGGGAAGGGGAGAGCCCGCGTGAAGCTTCTGCCTCTGTCAGGGTAAGGACGGATCCCCTTTCTCCTTTCCTTTCCCCATAAACCAGCTTTGTAACTGATACTGTAATTTATAACAAATACTTGGTTTTCATCCCTATTTCTGGCACAGAGCTCCTAAAAGCCTCCTAATTTCCTAAGTGTCGAGAGCAACAAAGATGTCTTCTATTATGTTAATTAGGTGACTTCTGGAATACACCTAAGGGTGAGGGCTGGTTGTCAGAAGAATCAATCCCACGGTTAGGGGACTGGAACTTTCAGTGGCCCCCACATCTCCCTGGAGGGGAGAGGGACTGGAGGTTGACTCAGTCACCAATGGCCAATGATTTAATCACTCATACCTAGTAATGCAGCCTTGGTACAAACCCAAAAAGATGGGCAACTTGGCTACAGGTCAGAGGTTCTTAAGACCTCTCCCTCAGGGAGAGGTCTTAAGAACCTCTGACCTGTAGCCAAGTTGGGCAGAAGTTGTAGGTAAGCTGGGGACCTAAAACGTGTGCATGTGAGGGGGAGGGGGACAGTCAGGTGGGAAGTCAAGGGCCCCTGCTCTGTGGGATGGGATCCTGTCTCCAGGCAGACAGTGTCAGAACTGACGGTTGGAGAACCGCTCCCTGGTGCCCATGGTGGGATGGGGTGCGCAAGAGAGCCACGCAGTGCCAGGCCACGGTCCTCTTCCCTGACCCCAGATCTGGGACTATCCACTTCCCCAAGGTTTCTGGTCTCCCGCTGGGAAGAGGAGAGAAAAGGCAAAGATCCACACCTCACCGCATAAACCAAGGGTTTGCTTCTTAGTGGTCTGTGGAGGCAGAGAAAAACTGAGAAATCACAGACAATGACAGCTATCACTAACTAAAACTTCTGGCTCTGCCAGCCAGAACCATGGCTTTTAGAGATAACCTAGCTTAGACCAAATGATTTGAATAAGCAATATGTTTACATTCTTAAATAAAATGATATGCAGATGACAGTGGAGAGGCGACCTCCCACGGTTGTTTTCCTTCTATCCGGTTCCCATTGCCCAAAGGGTAACTTGATTACCAGTCTCTCGGGAGCCCTCCCAAACATGGACTATGCATGCACAGAAAACAAGAATATACATTAGTTCTGCTCCTCCTCTGTTTATACAAACGGGGGCAGATGAGTACACTTCGCTGTCCTCTGCTTTTAAACTTAATCACCACTTAAGCTTCTAAGTTCTTTGGAGTCGAAAAATGTAAGAAGAGCCAAACAAAAATATTAGAAAACTCCACAAAGTTAAAAGTCAAAACTGTCAGAGAACATACGCCAACGTCCTAACGGGATCACTCTCTTCTAGACCGTTCTCACCGGCCAGCTTCTCTAAGTCCCTACAGCCATCCCAGTGTTGCCTCCGCCTCAAAGTGGATCCCAGCACTCCAGCCTTCCACTGGCTCATCCGTCCACGTCGCTCTCTCGTCTCTGCAGCCAAGCTTCAAGATGAAGGGGTTCCCGCCAGGACTGTCTTACCCCCCACTCACCACGCAGCCCCCTACACTTCTACTCTGCTGAAATGTCGCTTCCCAAGATAACTGTGGACCTTCCTTGTTACTAAAGCCAACGGTACTTTTCAGCGTTGAAGTTATTTGACCTCTCAGTAGCATCTGAAATTAGTGACAATTCACTCTTTTAACTACATTCTTCGGGCTTCCAGACTCCTCCTGCGTCTCTCGGTGTTTCTTCCCAGTCTTCTCTGCAGACTCCAGGACTTCCTGCTCATCCGCCTTACAGCTGTCCTACAACTCTCCCTCCCCAGCCCAGAGCCCTCGCTTATGCTTTGGAACTGGGTATTCCACAGCCCAGTGGGCGACTCTTCTAGAAGAGCCCGCAGGCATTTCAAACTCAACATGTTTGGAAGTGAATTTGTCACCTTCCTCCAAAACCAGCCCAATTTCATCTGTTTTGAATCTCTGGGAATGGCACCACCCAGCTGCCTAACCCAGGACGCTTGGGGTCATCCTTGAACGCTACCTCCCCCAAACCTCCCCATCCCAGCATCTCCAGGTCTGGCCACTCTGACCTTCTAAGCACCTCTCAAACCCACTACTGTCCTCCATTCCCTGTCTATCCACTGTCCCCGGGATTACTGTAACAACCTTGTACTTGGTCTTTTTTTGTCTCTAATCTTGTTTCCTCCAACCTGGTTTCCACACTGCAGTCAGAGTAATCTTCCTAAAATACCAGTCTGATCATATTATTCAGCTGCATAAAACCCATTAATGACAGGATTTTTAAAAAAAGATCCGAGCAAGCCGATTTTAAAGTTCACCCGGAAAAATAAACATGTAAGAATAGCCTGGAAAAATCGTTGAAAAAAGCCTGAGAGTGAATTAACCCTACCAGAGCATTAAGACATAACATAAAGCTATAAACATCAGTTAAAACTGTGAGATTCTGGTGTATGAATAGACACATACATCAATAAAGGGAACAGGAAATCTCAAAATATAATCAAAACACGTGGGAATTAGTATATGATAAGAGGGGCATTTTACATTAGTGGCAAAAAGATGATTACTCACAGTGTTGGGCCAACTGGCAAGGGAACTGAAAAAAAAAATTAAGTCAGATCCATACCACATGCCTTACATTAGCATAAGCTCCTGATGGATCAAAGAGTTTAAATCCAAAAATGAAGCCATAAAGTATTACAAGAAACAAAGAGAATACAGCATGACAAAAAACCTAGAATCCACTTAAAAACATTAAATTTTGCTGCAGAAAAAAAGTAGATGTCTGCATGAAAAAAAGAACCCACCTTAAAGAAAGCCAAAAGACAAATATCATAGATAAATGTCTACTTTTACTAATACATAGAAAGCTCCTAAAAACACCAAGAGGAAAACGATCGACTGCCCAAAAAAATTAAGGTCAAAAGATACAGATTGCTCACAGGAGAGATAATACACATGATTCATAAACATGGAAAAAACATAGCTCACTCATCATAAGAGAAATGCAATTTAAAAGTACACAGAAGCATGATTTTTCATCTACAAGACTGACAAAGATCCAACAGTTCGATAAAACACTGAGCTGGGGAGGATGTGGGCAAACAGCGCTCTCATACATGGTAGATACGGATGTAAATTGGTATAACTTCTGGAGGGACAGCTGACACTATCTACCAAAACTTAAAATGCCCCAGAGAGTCCACTTCTAGAAATTCTTCTTGCAGATGTATCTGCATGTGTATAAAATTATATGTCTATAAGGTTGCTCATTGCAACACAGTGTATATATTTTTTGAAAGTATGTTAAATAACTTAAATGTTCATAATTAGGGAACTAGTTAAATAAATTATGGTAGAACTGTAAACAGAATACTACTCAGTATTCAGGAAAAAACACCACAAGAATAAGGATGTTATTTGTGAGCTGATATGGAAAGATCTCCAAGATCTATTAGGTGAAAAAAAAAAAAAAAAAAAGAAAGGCACAGAAATCTGTATGGTTAGCTACCTTCGGGGAAATGAGTAGGATAAAGTGGATTACACGTTCCTATCTGCCAATTTCTACATAAAATATCCCTGAGAGAATAAAGAGACAGACAATACTGATTGCCTTTGGGAAATACATCGAGTATCTAGACTAGAGAGGGAAGGAATATTTATCACCGTGTAATCTTTCATCTTGAATCCTGAACTGTGCAAACATATATATATGGAAAAAGAATCCGTCCTAAAGAAAGCCAAAAAACAAATACCACAGATAAATGTATACATATATATGTAATATATACATATATTTTATACTATTTGTTTTTTGAATGTATACGTTCATATTAAAATCAAAACCCATCACAAAGCCACAGTAGAAAGCCACATGCAGAATGCGGAGAAGAACAGGTAGTCATATCAATGGAACAAAGCAAGAAACCAGAAAGAACCATCTTTGTCTCTAATCTCACATCAAAATAAATTCCAAAGTGGGGCCCCGGCTGGCTCAGTCAGTAGAGCGTGCAGCTCTTGGTCACAGGATTGTGAGTCTGAACCCCATGTTGGTGGTAGAGACGACTTAAGAATAAAATCTTTTAAAAAAACACAAATTCCAAAGTAATAATAGTATCAAAACAAAATATGAGTTGAAAAAAAATTGATGAATGTTTAAGCAATCTTACTGTGATGAAGGCCCTTCTAAAACATACTACAACTTGTAACACAGAAGCCACAAAAAAGGCCAATACATTTGTCTCATTAAAATTAGAGCAGAAAACTCCCAAAGTGACTAAATGGAGACAACGTGTGGAACACACACGGCAGACTGTGGTGGACAGACTCTAAGGTGTCACCCGACGGGCCCCACCTCCTGGTGTTCACATTCTGCTGTAATTCTCTGCCCGTGAGTGAGGGAGGACCTGTCACCTGCTTCTCGTCAACAGGATGTCATGACGGACTATTGCTCCCGTGATTATGTTACATATTTGTTAGACTGTCTTGTTAGCAGTGCTGCTAGAGAGACTCTTCGTCACTGGCTGGAAGAAATCAGCTGCCACGAAGTCAGAGGCTATGCTGGAGAAGCCCACAGAGCAACGAAGTTGGGGAGGGGGGCTCGTAGGAGCTGGGGGAGGGGAGGTGTCTCTGGCAAGAAGGTGCTGCTTTTGTCCTGCAAGCACAGCGACAGCAATTCTGCCAACCACCTGGAGGAGCTCAGAAGCATATTCCCAGCTCGGCCTCCAAGGAGACCACGGCCCCAGTCAGTATGTGGACTGCGGCTGGGGAGACCCTCACTAGACAGTCCAAACAAGCCGCAGCCAGACTTGGGAACTGCAGAAACTGTCAGATAATAAAAGGTAATTTTAATTTTATTTGTGGTCATTTGTTAAACAGCAATGGAAAACCAATACACAAAGAGACAATTTCCCTCATGCACAATAAACACTTCTTGTAGGCCAATAAAAAGATAATGGACTCAGTAGAAAAAGAGGCAAAAAGGGGCGCCTGGGTGGCTCAGTCAGTTAAGTGTCTGCCATTGGGCTCAGGTCAGGATCTCAGGTCCTGGGATCAAGTCCCGCGTCAGGCTCCCCCTTCAGTGGGGAGTCTGCTTCTCCCTTTCCCTCTGTGTGCAGGTGCTCTCTCTCCCTCTCCCTCTCTCACAAATAAGTAAAAATCTTTTTTTTAAATAAATAAAAATCTTAAAAAATTAAAAGCGCTATGATTTAAAAAAAAATAGGCAAAAGGCTTAAGAACATAGTCTACAGAATAGTAAGTACAAATGTCTGGAGGAACATAAAGAGAGGCTCCCTCTGGGTTTTGTGTTGCGTCCTTAGAGCACTACCCCACATACAGGGGCCACTCAACGTTATCTGCCGAATAAATGAACACATTTCACTCGTAATTAAATGCCAAATAAAATGAGATACTAGTTTTTACCCATCAGGCTGGCAAAGACAGAAAAGGTGGGTACAACCTGAACAGACAACAGACATTTCCCTAAAGATGATGCAGAAATGGCCACAAGCATCACTGAGCTTTATGGAACTGCAAATCGACCACAGCGAGGTACCACCGGCACACACACTGGGATGGCCACTACCCCCCCAGTAATGGCGTTGGTGAGGATGGGGAGAAATTAAACCCCGTCTGCACTGCTGGTACGAACATGAAGTGGGGTGCTACTATGGAAAACAGCACGGTCCCGCCTCAAAAAAAAAAAAAAAAAAAAAAAGGGATTCTCACATGATCCAGCAATCCTGCTTCCGGGTATACACCCAAAAGAACCGGAAGCAGGATTTCAAAGAAATATCTGCATGCCCATGTTGACAGGAGCATTATTCATAATAACCAAGACACGAAAGCAACTCAAACATTCACTGATGGAAGAAGAAATAAACAAAATGTGACAGATACATATAACGGAACACTATTCAGCTTTAAAAAGGACAAACATCCTGTCGCATGCTTCAACAGGGATGAGCCTTGAGGATATCCTGCCAGGTGAAATGAGGCAGCCACAAGAAGACGAGTGCTGTACGAGTCCACCTACATGACTTACACAGAGGAGTCAAATTCAAAGACAAAAAATAGACGGGTGGTTGCAGGGGTGCGGGGTCAACGGGGAGCTGTAGTTTGATGGGTACGGAGTGTCTGTTTCGTAAGATGAAACTGTCTGGAGATTGGCTGCACAATACTGAGAATATACGTAACATTCCTGAATCGTACGTTGAAAAATGGTAAAGATGGTAAATTTTTATGTTTCTTACAAGGGTGACAATGGGTATAAGTCTGGGGTAGAGAACAGGCACTCTGACAATACTGATGGGAGCCAAAAATGTTATCTCTTTAGTGAGTAACTTTATAATATCTACCTTCATTTAATTTAATTTAATTTTTTAAAAGATTTTATTTATTTATTTGACAGACAGAGACCACAAGTAGGCAGAGAGGCAGGCAAAGAGAGGGGGAAGTAGGCTCCCTGCCGAGCAGAGAGCCCGATTGTGGGGCTCGATCCCAGGACCCTGGGATCATGACCTGAGCTGAAGGCAGAGGCTTTAACCCACTGAGCCACCCAGGCACTGCTCTACCTTAATTTTAAATATGCAAACAATCCTACCTAGCTGCTTTCCTTTTAGGAACATATCCTACAGACACCTTATAGAAATACTCAAAGACAGGTGTAACAAGAACGCTCCCTGAAGTGTTGCTTCAGTGAAAATGTCTAAATGTCTGAATGTCCCTTAATAAGAAGCTAGTTAGGTAGATAATGGGAGAGCGAGATGAATGTGTACGATACAGCCAAGGAAAAGAATGTGTTATCTTTACGTACTAATCAGAAAAAAACGTCCAAGATGTTCAAGTTCCCTTCTTGAGGTGGAAGTTACTTGGTATGGTGTGCTTTCACTGGTGTGAAGAACAAGTACATGTGTATGATATATGCCTGCATTTACACAGGAAACTTCTGGAAGGGTCCTAAAGAAACAGGAGGTACCTCTGGGGATCGCAATTGGGGGAGGATGTGAAGGCAAGGGAAACCTGTACTTTTCATTTTATATGTTTCCGTATTATCTGAGCTTTTGCAACAAATGTGTATTACTTTCGTATAAAAATTACTTTGGTGGGGCACTTCGCTGGCTCAGTTGGAAGAGGCTGCAAATCTTGGCCTCAGGATTGTGGGTTTGAGCCGCACACTGGCTGTAGAGATTGCTTAGAAATCTTTAAAAAAATTTATTTGGAAGAATAAGGGAGCAAGTGGTCAAGTAAATAAGTATTTTCCAATAGCTTTACATTGTCCCTAAGACAAAGTCTAAATGAGAAAGTAACCTTCGTGATGTGGTTCCTACTTCAACCTCCAGCCCATCTCTCGCCACCACACCTCGCACTCACTCAGCTATGCTCCGGTCTCACCCAACTTCCCATTCCTCAGACGGGACAATCTCTCTTGCCTCTCAACTTTGCCAAACACTGCTGCTTTTGCTCAGGTCCTGGCTCAGACGTCTCTTCCTCCAGGAAGCCTTCCCTGGTATGCCCCCCATCCCCCACCACCCCCGGGGCTCAGTCAGGCAGCACTTAGATGCATTCAGCCCAATCTCTGAACGCCTCTACCCGTCGTCTTTCACGTGGTCCTTCTCCCAGTGACTTGTAAAGACATTTGCCTCTCCTACTGAAGTTCAACCACACAGTGACCACGCCTGTACAGGTCACAGTCCTATCTCCAGCAGCAAGCGCGATGTCTGACATGTAGCTGGTGTTCAGTAATTACTTGTCAGATGGGACTTTTACTACAAAGGAGATACAACCACATCGTAGACAGTTGAGGAGTCCAGAAGTGGGAAGGTGGAATTAAGATCCTACCATCCAAATACAACCACAGTGTTCCACCAGGAGTTACGTTCCCTGGCCCTGTTTTCTCATAGCTGTATTCCCAAGCTAGACATTCTGAAAAGACCCTTGGGACACAGTCATTTTGGTTGGAGAACATTTTGCTGCACCCTGTCAGAACATGAGGCTTTCGTAAGCCAAAGTAAAGATTACTGTTTTTATAATCTAGTAATGTGTACAGCAGCCCACAGGCATCCCAGACCCTTTCTCACCACAACCTACCTCTCATCCCTGGGGACTTTTGCTGCGTACTTACTAATTAGTTCACAGCCTAGTGGGCTGTTTTGAAAACTTACTGTTATACCCCCAAAATTATCACCATAAAGAAGTATTAGAACATTAACGTAATGTATGTGTTACTGAAGAAACTGTTAAGAATTTCACCAAGGAAAGAGTAAGAGATCATGGCCACGTGCACACATCCCTTCCCGTCTCCTTATTGAGGCTCTACCCCAAGAAGGTCAAGTTGGAAGACAAAGCCACATAAGATACAGGTGAATCCTCAGAGCCCTGCCTCATCCCTCCCTACCCCCAGCCTGTACCCCCAGCCCAAGTTTAGAGGTTGGCAAGGGGGATGAGATCCAGGCATGGGATTAGGTTCTATGCTTTGCTCATTATTAGATTTTTTTTTTCTTTTTTCTTTTTCTTAAGCTTCACGAAAAGAAAAAGTAGTCTCAGAGTGGCACCTATAGAAAGGCCCTGGAGACAAACCAGCTGTGTCCTAGCAGCTGTGTAGAAGCTTCACACGCTCCTGTAATGGCCAGGACATATGATCCGTATCTCCTTTTCAGTTTTTTGCTCAATGCCTCCTCGGGTAGCTGTAGAGCCTGTTTACAATCAAAATTTTACACTGTACTGAGCAGGTGTATGATTTCTTTTTTTAAGATTTTATTTATTTATTTGACAGACAGAGATCACAAGTAGGCAGAGAGGCAGGTAGAGAGAGAGAGAGGAGGAAGCAGGCTCCCTGCCAAGCAGAGAGCCCAATGCCGGGCTCGATCCCGGGACCCTGAGATCACGACCTGAGGCGAAGGCAGAGGCTGAACCTACTGAGCCACCCAGGCGCCCCCAGGTGTACGATATTTTACTCAAATCAATGATTTGCAATGAAATATAATCCCGCAACATTATCAGGCCTCAAGTTTTCTTTTTATGCCCTGGAATAGTTTCTCAGGATAAAGTACCATAAGTAGAACTCATCAAAGAGTAAGAATACCTTAGGGGTGTCTGGGCGGTTCGGTTGGTCGAACATCTTGATTTCAGCTTTAGGTCACGATCTCGGGGTCACGAGATCGGACCCCATGTCAGCTCTGTGCTGTGCGTGGAGCCTGCTTGGGATTCTCTCTCCCTCTGCCCCTCCCCCCACTCATGCATGCTCTAAAATAAATAAATCTTTAAAAAAAAAAACTCTCTATACTCTTCACACTAAATATCTTCACTCTTCCTTCCTAAACTGCTTCCAGAAAGATGTGTACCAGCTGACAGCAAAAGCTAGAATGCAGACAAGAGCACGTTTCATCAGCTCTGAGGATTAACTCAAAATTTTTTTCCTGATTTAATGAGCAAAAAGGCTAAATTGTCACTTGGCTAATAATTAACCTTTACTGGCATCTACAATGTTCCAGGTACCGAACCAGGCCCTTACTACCATCATCCCATGGAAGCATCACTACGGCCCTATAAAACGGTCCTATTACCATCCCCATCTTACGCTCCTGAATGCGAGGCTCACAAAGGGTTGGAGAAGGCTTGGAACCCAAGCTGTCTAAACCCTATGGCCATACTCTGCCACTCCTGCTTCTGGCGTCTCCTTACTGTTCTAATCTGTGTGTCATGGCTTAGAGCGACAACAAACACACTCCCAAAGGTTTCTTTGCTGGGTGGACTTCCTAGCACCTGATTTTTCTGTCCCTGGCAAACACTAACAAGTCCAAAGGCTCAGACTATAGCTTGAGAGCTGCCATTTCAGAGCCATGGTTTTGACAATGAGCAAGACACTGTTAACAGTAAAAGCAGATGAATGAATGAATGAATAAAGAACGTTTGCAGTAACTACACAGCCAAGTCTCGGGGCCTTCGCAGCCAGTCTCTCCTGAGCAGCTGGGATGGGGAGCTCCTCGGGCTTAAAGGCCAGGTGCAGAATGGACAAACCAAAGAGGACGGTCGAGTGCCCGATCCCCTGGGCAGCTTCAGAAGTTCTACAGAACTATTCCCACTTCGGTCTCGTATGTGAGGGCGAGAGAGCAGCTGGTACCAGCCCTAATGACGTCCTGGGGCTAACAAATGAAGAAATCAGGAAATGATTTCTTTTTTTCTTCAAGAAACACGCTGGTTGAATTTCCTCAACAGGTTTCAACTTCTGCATTCAGAGAAAATAGTTCTGTTTTAGTAATTCAACAAAAGAACAACAACAAAAACAACCAAAGAACCTGCCAGAAGGATAGCTAGGAGTTACAAGCGTGGACTCCAGAATCAAAGAGCCTGGACTTGAAATCTGCCTCTAGTCTGGGTGTGTGATCTAAGGAAGTTGCTTAATCCTTCTTAGCCTTCACCGCATCCCCCACAGATAGAGACAGTAACTGCCTAGCTCTGGGAGCACCAGCAAAATTACATAATGTGGACAAAGCACTGAGCCACAGTACCTCGTGCCAATTCAGTACATTTTCACCAACAGTGGGAGTGGAAGAAGTAACAGCAGCACTTACACTAATAGAGGTAACTCCGTCTGGAGGGAAGAAGAGAGAAGGGAGGGAAGAAGAAAGGAAGGAAGGAAGAAGTGAGTAAATTTCCTTTCCCACTGTGTTCAGAAACAAAGCGCAAATATGTTGGCCCAATGGTAGGAAGTGGTTGAAAATCTCCACACGAAGTGAGCAGATTTTGATCCTAGCACCAGCCACTTACTATACTAGCAGAGTAACATTAAACTAATTACCTAATTTTTCTTGCTTTCAATTTTCTGACCTACAGAGCGAGAGTATTACATCAAAAGAGCTACGGGGTCTATTCTGGTTCTAAGAATTCTAACTCATCTGCCAGGGCAAGTAGTCCTGGAAAGATCTCTGTTCCAAATTAGAGCCGTCCATTACTGGCAGAAGCCCAGGCGAGACTGTTTTGCTTCCCATAAATGTTCCCCCTTTAATATTGTCTCTGCTTTGTTTCGAATTACATTTTAACTTACAAGCTGCTTCAAACCTTTTAAATGATAGCGCTAACTTAATTAATTCTAAATTAACGCCCAAAACTACTTAGAGACTGAACAGGCACAGACTAGTTGAAAGCATCTCTTGGGCAATTTCACAAAGGACAAGATGGCAGATGGGAGATACCGGGAAGACAACACAATCTCTAATTCAGCATCGGGTCCCCGAGCTCTTGAGGCCACAGGCGTCCGGGCAGCCTCCGTGGAGGACGAGTCACGACCTGTGTGGCTGTGTCTGCTCTGGCAGACAGCCCCCCACCCGCTCTAATGTTTTGGACCCCCATCGGCCCGCTCCTTCCTTGGCTAACCGATCCCCTTCCTCTACCCTGGCTTTAGCCTCCCAGGGCTGGCCTGCCCTGATCACGTTCCGGGGTGAAAATCCTAGTTCGGGGCGAGGGGCGGGGAGACTAATCTAAGGAGAGACTTCCTCGATAGTCAGGCGAGGGCTGAAAGGAGGATTAAAGTAGCAAAAAGCTGTCTCAGGTAGCTGAGGGAGTGAACAGAGTAGAAGCTAAAAGGAACCAAGCAAGGGTCACACTGAACTGGGCATCTGAGGGCCCCTGGAGACCAGAAAGAGGCAGCTCTCCAGGCTGAGTAAAAGGAAGACGACGACACTTTTCCTAACTGAAAATGAATCGGTTTTGTGTGTCTCTCTTTGTTTCATGTGCAAAATACGAGCAAAAGCCTGGGAAAGATAAATCTGGGTTTGATTCCTGACTCTGTCACTGAACTTTTGCGTGACCTTGGGCACATGACTGTGAGAGCAGCAGTGAAGGGGGGTAGTACTTGCGTCGGAGGGCTCCGTGAGGACAGGATGAGGCCGGAGCTCTGACTGTACTCTTCTCCCTTCCACTGTGGCTGTCTCTGGGGAGGGGTTTTCCCCAGCACCCCAGCAAACCAGCATGAAAGCAGGTGGTTACCGCGGTGACGGCCCCCCGGAGAGGCTGCAGGAGAAAATGCACGGGGGAGCAGAGCGCTTTCTGCACTCGCATCCCGAGAGGCTGGGAGTAGAGACAGAGAAGGGCTCAGGCGGTTGTTAGCTAGCTGTTGTCCAGGCAGCCAATTTCCATACCCGGGGAGTTCCTGGAGGCACAGACTGTTGCCTTTGAACAGGGAAACCACTTTGGTATCTGGCTTCAAGGCCTGTGTAGAATCTTCCACAGATGTTATCATGACTCCTGGAAAATGTCCAAAGTAATCATAAACAAGCAAAAGCTTCATTTTAAAGTTTAAAGTATGAAAACTGGCTGTTTCATAACACAGGGACCGATTCTGACTCCCAACTATTGTGAAACTGCAGCGAACAGGGACAAAACTTTGGCGGATTCCACAGCCAAAAAAATGTGAGAACTTGAAAGTTCAGTTAGAGACGGCCGTAGCTCTACACGCAGTGCTTCTCCCTCTCTTTTATGACTTGGCAGTCCAAGGATGGACTGGGAAAGAAAGAGGGGAGGGCCGCTTCACATTAATATGACTTGAACTGCATGGGAGTCAATGGACGAGGGAATCCAGGGCCCTGGGCTGGGTCCTGGTGCTGGCTCTGTTGTCCGCCAGCTCTGTCCGCTCTCTGGGCATTCCTTCCGCCTCTCCCCGAAGCTGCACGGGATCAGGGCATCGGCACACAGCCTGGCTGACCCCAGGACAGGCCCAGAAAGACTTTCAGTGAAAGTGGTTTCATCTAGTCAGCGAAGATCGAGTAGGATGTAACCAGCCTGTCTGGAGGAGAAGAAGCTTCATAAAAATAGCTAAAGCTTCGGTCTCTAGCCCCGAGGGGGTACCTGCAATGAAAGAGAGGATGGGGTGCCTGGGGGTGTACAGTTGGGTGGGCAGCTGAGTCTTGGTTTCCACTCGGGAGGTGGTCTCAGGTTCCGGGGTAGAGCCCCACATCGGGCTCCACGCTCCGCAAGGAGTCTGCTTGGGATTCTCTCTCCCTCTGCCCCTCCCCCTGCAGGCTCTCTCTCTCTCAAATAAATAAATCCTAAAAAAGAGAGAGAGAGAGAGAGCAGTGGTGTCAACCATCTGTTGAATCAAACTGGAAGGCGGGGAGGCCCAGCTGCGGGCACTTCACTCCGTAGGAGGAGAGCAGAGGCCGCTGCGCGGCATTTACTGAGCAGTAACTATGTGCTGGGCACGGTTCTAAGGTTACACATGGATCAAATCATTTATTCCTCACACCAACTTTCTAGAAGGTCCTATGGAGCAGCCCCGTCTCAGAGGAGTGGGCAGAGGCACGGAGAGGTTAAGGATTGCATCAAAGGTCCGGACGCTGGTCAGTGGTGAGACAAGGAACCAGGTCCCTGGCGGGACTCCTGATCACCGTGTTGCGACACCGCAGCACAGCATGAAAACTGGGTTTACTCTGACTTGCTGAGGACGTAGGTTGTACAGACGCAGGGAAGAGACTTCCTGAAGCTGCGTTTTCAGAGCAGGGACTGGGTGTGGCGTCTAAGGTTTGCGAGGGACCTGTGTGGCTGAGCTCCCAGGTGGCTGACAGGACAGTTCTCGGCCGAGACTTTCCCACAGACTCGTGCTCAAACTGGAGCACAGGTGACTGTCAAGGTGCTTCCAGGATTCAGACTCAAATCAGACCCGCGTGGCGGGCAGGCGGGCTGTGGGCGCTGCGCCTGCTCCCCTCGGCTGCGACAACCAGCCCTGTGGGGCTCTTCAGGGCTTCTGTCACACAGCTGTGAGGAGCCTCTCAGGCTTGGAGCAGATAAGCTGGGCGCCCGGTTTCTGGGGCTGCCTGTGCGGCTCACCCCACAGGAGATGTTCGAGGAATCTGTCAGCTGCCCTGTTCATGCTGCGTCGTTGCACGAGGCTGGGGTGAGCTGAGAGCAAACTGCCCGCAGAGAAGACAATGTATGCCTGACCATCGGGAGCCAAGCCCACAAATTCCAGGACTCTTGAAATTCCTGATTGTGTGGCCAAAGTCTGGGAAACGTTTGGGTCTACTTGACTCTAAGAAAACACATTCTCTTTCAAGAATCTGCTAAAACCGAAGCGGAGAGCCACTGTCAGTGACGCAGACCGAAAGCCAGGATGGAGGGCTGCTGTCCCAGCTGAGAGAAGAGCCCACAGAGTTCTAGCACCCAGTAAATATCTGTTGAATGAGTGACCTGTATTCCCACTGACCTGACCAGTCACGAACACTGGACTTCTAACCATACAAATAAAGGAAGACTCCAAAAACATCAGAAGACAGATGCTAGTGTGGGAGAAACTCTGTAACACACGGGACCACCTGTACCTCTAACACTCAAAGAACTCCTGCCACTTGAAAAGAAAGAGAGAGAGAGAGAAGAGAGAAGAGTGTGAAGCTTATGGACAGGAAATGGCCAGAAGAAATGTGAACGGCCAATAAATATGTGAACAAAATATCAACCTCTGACCCATGATCAAGAAAATAATGATACGAAAATATGAAAATCACAGAGCCACGATCTCACACAGTCTTACCAAAGAGATAGAATCACTGCCCATATTTCATAACTGAACTTAAGCCTGAAGAGGTTTTAACTCAAACAATAGTTGACAGTCTCATAACTCTAATAACAAAGTGTGTGTTTGTTCCAACGTGCTGCCCTCTCCGAATATTTGTGTCACAGCTCGGATCCTGTTAGTCAAGTCACTTAACCTAAGACTCGGTTTCCTCACTGGCAAAATGGGAATCCCAGAAGGACCATCACCCGAGTGTGCTGGGAGGGCTGGATGAGAAAACGCGCGCCCAGTGCGTGGGGCAGACACTCAGTGAACTCGGACCCTGGCTGGACGTCATGCCAGGCTTTGGAAAACAAGGCAGTGAACCCAAGTGCCCTTGCCTGCAGCGAGCTTGCTTTCTAACGCAGTCTAACAAGGACACAGAATATAAGCAAGATAAAGTAGCAGAAACATACAGTTGACTGGAGGAGCCTGTTCCTGGCGGAGAGATCCTAGGGGTGGCTCAATGGGAAGTGTGGCTGGAGCGGAGCGAGGGAGGCAGGAGCTAGACAGATGAGTCGTGGGAAAGAGTGGAGAGGGAATCGGGCCCTTCCCGGGCAGCACTGCACTTTGTGCTCTGAGAGGAGAAGCCGTCGGAGGGCTCTGAAAAGACGAGTGATATGGTGTGGCTCCTGTTTTAAACAGGTCACTTGGATGGCAGTGTTGAGGATAACTGGAAGGGACAAGGACAGAAGCCAGGAGGGCATTCGGGAGGTTCTCTGCAGGAATCTGGGGCAGAGTTGATGGGGGCTTGGACCGAGGTAGTCAGAGTCGGGATAGATTTTTAATGTAGCACTGAGAATTTGCTGAAGGCTCAGATGTGGGACGGGGCACGCCAGGGGAGCATTAAGAATGTCTCCAAGGTTTTGGCCCGAGTCACTTAAGAATGGAGTTGCCATGTGCTGAGATAAGTGTCCAGAACAGAGCCTTCCTGACTGCAGGCCCCGCAGAACAATGAGAGATCTGGGGCACTGTGGAATCCCGTCAGAGAGGCAAAATGAGGAAAGTGCATTGGTCACTGTGTTTGAGGGCAGGACTTCAGTCCCTGGGAGGGAAGCTGATAAAAAACACAGCACTGGGATACAAACAGGTTACCATGGGATTCTGGCACCCAGGAACCAGACAAGAGTCCAGTTATCAGAGCCGAGACACAAGGCCAACATGGTGACTTGAAGCCAAATTACAGAGTGTGAGGCGGCCTCAGGCCCTCGGCCTCAGATGGGGCTGGGTTCTAGAGACGGGCGACAGGCTGGCTCGTCAGGGGTCAAGTGGTCCCGGAGCCTGGGAAAGGAGGCTAGCACAGAAGCCAGGAACCAGACAGACCTCACTCTATCCCCACCCACAGCCACATCATCTGGTGACGTCGGTGCATTACAGACCGATTCTAGGCCTTTAGAACCGGCAGGCCACAAGGCCAGTCACTCCGTGAGAGGTCCAGGCGTGCCAACACCCCATGAGGAGGCCCCATTTTGCATGTGTCTGAGATCCTCATGGGAAGGAGGAAAAGGCAGGTGGGGGAGGGGGAGGAGCAGGGGTCAGGGGTGCTAGTTTCCCAGAGGACAACAGAACAAAAGAAAAAAGTGTCCTGGGGGCCAGCCGGGAGGCATCCATAGCTACCACCACCTCCCTGTCCCCGAAAGGAGAGAAAGCAACCTCAAGGAGCAACAGCTCAGACAACGGGGTGAGGGGGAGCTGCTCTCAGACTGCGGTGTGGAGGGCTGGTGGGACAGCTGTTTCGCTCAGAAGTGCAAGGTTAAGCAGATTAACATGTGATTGGCCCAAGAGAGCTCTCTTCTGCTAAGCTTGTTCTCAGACTCCTAGACACGGATGCAATCATTTTCCCCACACTCTCTTCCCTAGCTGGAGGACAAGACATCCTCCCCCAAATACAGAGAACTTTGTTTCAAAATTAAAGCAAGTAAGGGAACAATATCTATAGCAGCTCACTGTCTGATGATTTCATCTGAGTATTTATTTTCCTATTTTCTTATAAAGATACATATTAACCATCTCATAATTCATTATAAGGAGAAGAATTTCTTTAGGCGGCACTATAAATGAAATTGCACTTACTTTCCAGAAACGACAGGTTCACACAGACTACCAAGCAATTAGTCACGCAGACTTTTGTAAATATTCACTCTTGTTAATATGTAAACATCTGTATCAACCCCTGGTTTGCTCTTGGGTCACACTTCTCTGACAGAGATGTTCTCTGCATATTTGTACATCATAAATTAGCAGCCATTTTGGTTTTCACAGAAGTTCTCCATATTAAAGAAAGAACTCGGTTTCCAAAGCCATGTATGAGAGCTACTGCAGAGAACCACGAAGCCCTAGGGAACAGGTGCCAGGCAGCCTGAGTCACTCATGGCCAAGGGACCGAACTGTACACACACCAGCCGCAAGGCCTGTGTGATTAATTCTGTGCTTCAGTAAATATGCAAACGACTTTATGTCATGAACTTTGGAGTCATTCTCGAATAGTCGACACCTGGAATGCTCTATGTGCAAAGGCCCTGGATCTCTTATGGTTAAGGTAATGAAAACCAGAGCGAAACTAAGCAATTCTGTAGGTCAGATATCTGTGCCGAAAGGCAACGAAGCCACGTGTATTAATAACCTTACGAATATTTCTCCTCTTAAAAAGAGAACACAGAGGGGCGCCTGGGTGGCTCAGTGGGTTAAGCCGCTGCCTTTGGCTCAGGTCATGATCTCGGGGTCCTGGGATCGAGTCCCGCATCGGGCTCTCTGCTCAGCAGGGAGCCTGCTTCTCTCTCTCTCTCTGCCTGCCTCTCCATCTACTTGTGATCTCTCTCTGTCAAATAAATAAATAAAATCTTAAAAAAAAAAAAAAAAGAGAGAACACAGATATTTCTACTCTTTGGCTGGAGAATTCTGCCTATGGAAATCTGTGATCAGAAATACAGATGACTCATACACCAAGGGGTTTATTATTACATTGCTCTTAGTAAAGAAAAACTGGCATCAACCAAAATGTCCAACATCTGGGGAAGTGGTTATAAATCATATATGAAACATCTTGCTATTAAAATTATATTTATAGGGGTGTCTGGGTGGCTCAGTCTGTTAAGTGTCCAACTCGTGATCTCAGCTCGGGTCACAATCTCAGGGTCCTGACATCGAGCCCCACGTTGGGCTCTGTGCTCAGTGTGCAGTCTGTTTGAAGTTATCTCTCTTCCTCTCCCTCTGCCCCTCCCGCCTTCTTCCTCTCAAAGAAACAAACAAACAAACAAACAAAAAACCAAATCCTTAAAAAAAAGTAAAATAGGGTGCCTGGGTGAGCGACTGCCTTTGGCTCAGGTCATGGTCCTGGAGTCCCGGGATGGAGTCCCTCATTGGGCTCCCAGCTCCATGGGGAGTCTGCTTCTCCCTCTGACCTTCTCCCTTCTCATGCTCTTTCACTCTCTCTCTTTTAAATAAATAAATAAAATCTTTAAAAAAAAATAAAATTCTGGGGCGCCTGGGTGGCTCAGTGGGTTAAAGCCTCTGCCTTCGGCTCGGGTCATGATCTCGGGGTCCTGGGATCGAGCCCCGCATCGGGCTCTCTGCTCTGCGGGGAGCCTGCTTCCCTCTCTCTCTGCCTGCCTCTCTGCCTGCTTGTGATCTCTCTCTGTCAAACAAATAAATAAAATCTTAAAAAAAAAATTCTGCTTGTACAATATTTTAATGACATAGGGAAATAATGATTATATAGCGGCTGAAATGAAAAAGCCCAATAGGGCAGAAATATGGAGAATATTACCTATACATAAGCTGCATGAAATTTTAAAAAAAAATTTCCATTAAGTGGAAATTTTTGTTGATAAAATTTAATTTTTTCTGTTCCTTTTAAAATTTTACGTATTTTCCAAATCGCACACAGTGCGCATGTATTACTTTTATAATGCACAACAAAGATTTATGGAATAATTACTTTCCCTGAATGTCAAAGTCTAAAAGCGGAAGCTGAAGGAATAGTTTCCGGCCGCGGTTCTTGCGTCTACAACCCGTCATCCAGCAAGCTTAGCCGTAAGCCTCTTAAATGGATGTTTTCCCAATAACCCTCATAAACCCAATAATATCTCGTTCATAACAGCCACTCAATCAATATTAACTAATGAATACGAAGTCAGGGCAAGTTACAGGAGCTGTTTACTATAGTGAAAAATGACTTCAGCCGTCAAACACGCCTTCTCCTCACGTGGACGTACGTCTGAGGGGCCGCTGCCTGGCAAGCAGAGGGGGGCGAGCAGGTGGGCCACGTGGAGGAGCGTGGATGTGGGAGTGGGGGTTGTGCCCTCTGTGGCAGAAAGCACCGCACTCCACCACCAGCGAGTCTCTAACACGTTCTCTGCCCCCACACAGGACACTCAACGTCCTGATGTTGGACCCGTGTGCTCACCGGTGTCCCCGGGCTGTGCCCACCCCTGGGGGCGCAGGCCTGCTTTCTACAGATGCTCCGCACTTCCCCAAATAGGGCTGAACAGCAGTAATGTTACAGTGGGGATAACTCTGTCCCAGCTCTTTTTTTTTTTTTTAAAGATTTATTTAATTATTTGAGAGAGCGAGTGAGCACATACGTGTACCCGAGAGGAGGGGAGGGAGGGAGAGAATCCCAAGAAGACGCCACGCTGAGCGAGAGCCCAGCTGACAGATGGCTCCCACCTCCCTGAGACCGCCACCCGAGCCCAAACCGGGAGGCCCACGCTTAACCGACTCTGCCACTCAGGAGCCCCTCTCGTGACTTTTTAAAAATACATTTTACCCATTAAAAAAGGACAAATTAACCTACGACACAACTTGCCATGGAGGGCACCGTCCCCGCTGAGCCACTGCAGTCACGAGAGGGACGTGTTGGCCGGCACCTGCTGCTCCCGGCGGGGCACGGGGCCGCCTCCCTCGTGCTGTCTGTGGACCTTATTCACGCCCCTTCTCAGAGGCTGGCGGGCTTGAGCAGCACGCCCAGCTGCTGCGTGGCAGGGCCAGATCTCAAGCCCGGGGTGCAGGAGTGTCTGCAGAGGAGGCTACGGTGGGGGGGAGGGTGTGTGTACAACAATCCTTAGAGGGACAGACTCCCCCACCGCGCTTCCCCGGGCCCGGCTCTGCTCAAAGAGTGTTAGACACATTAACTCATTTACTCCTCACAACAAAACTCCAATCTTAGCGTGACCACTATGACCCCCCCGCACAGCTGAAAACTGAGGCGAGGGGAGACCTTAAGGGACTGGCCAGAGGTCGCAGAGCTGGAAGCAGCAGAGGCCGGATTTGAATTCAGAGTCTGATCTTCTAGCCAGTGAGCCTCGAGGCCTCTGTATTACCCTAAAGCTTTAATTTGGAAAATCAAACTTATGCTGGTGCTTTAGTCCTCACAGAGCTTCTTTTCATTGGTTTCACCCAAAAGACAGACTTCGCAGAGTTCCCAGCTCTTGCAACTTTCCTGGCATTGAAACTTTATATTAACGGAATATAGGTCAGCTCCAAAAGCACTATTTGGCGTAGCCATGCTGTCCCTGACCCTCCAGTGCATGAATAATTGGGAGCACGTGAAAGGAGGAATGAACGTGGCAATATTCCAGTCCCCATGCTCGCGTTCCCATGGACGCAGATGTTCCTAATTCGGTGTGTGGGGCCGATGTTTTCCTGCCTCTTGTACGATTTCAAAGACCTTCATTCCCGACTGCTAGAGATTCATGAGTTGTCTACTTTCCTCTTTCATTTCCTAAGTCTTCTACTCAACAGGTGAGGTAAAAACAGAGGGGGAAAGTACTACCCAAATCTGTATTAAAAATACGACTATTGGGGTGCCTGGGTGGCTCAGTCGGTTGAGCACTGGACTCTTGATCTCAGGTCAGGTCTCGATCTCAGGGTCGTGAGTTCAGGCCCTGTGTTGGGTCCACACTGGGCGTGGAACCTACTTTAAAAAAAAAAAAAAAAAAGACTACCATATTCTTTTTTTTTTTTTTTTAAAGATTTTATTTATTTGTTTGTCAGAGAGAGAGAGAGAGAGCGCACAAGTGAGCACAGGCAGACAGAGTGGCAGGCAGAGGCAGAGGGAGAAGCAGGCTCCCCACAGAACAAGGAGCCCGATGCGGGACTCGATCCCAGGACGCTGGAATCATGACCTGAGCCGAAGGCAGCGGCTTAACCAACTGAGCCACCCAGGCGTCCCAAGACTACCATATTCTTGATCACAGTTCCTATTGTGGGACAGATGCGCATTCCAAAGCTATTAAATAAGCCCCTTTCTGTGCGTCTCACGATTCCCTCAAGCAGAAGAGGCGAACATGTGGCTGGAAGTCAAAGCTGAATCAGTGAACAAGTCAAACACAGAGAGAGAAACAAAAGAAAAAAGAAAGAAAAAAAGTCACAGTTCCAAAGAGCATGTGGATTAGGAGGTACAGACCCCGAAGCATAATTTGGGGACAAGGTCAGAAAAGCGTCATTCTCTGAAAAAGAAACTAAGACATAACATAAAATAGCTATTAGTAATCAATGAAAATCTTTCCCTAAAACATGCTAAGATAATGTGAGAATGTCTTCTACATCTCCTGCAGGAGGTCACTGCCCGATCTCATTGTATCTACTAGTATTTGGATAAAAGGGTATTGTTTCGTGCTGGCAGAGAGCATGCTGTACCCAAGTGCAGGGCTGGCGAAGGTTTACGACCTTGGGAACAAAATTCCCTCTCTCTTCTAACTTCTAAGCAGATGACTACGCCATGGAAGCCAGGAGCTGTGACGAATGAGCACACGCAAACAGGGCTTAGTTAGCGGGCTGGGAAGGAATGTTACTCCGCATCCTCGCTTAACCTGCTTTGGTTCCCACAGCTCCTGCTCAGTGCCTCTGTGTCTCCCATCCCCTCCGCTTCCCCTACAGGTAACTATCACTGTTCTTACTTTACACGGAACAGATGGGCCAGTGTAAAGGTAGAAGAGGGGCCCAGGCTCGCGGAGTGAAACAGCAGGGCCAGGACGCAGGCCGGGGCAGCGGGAGCCCCGAGACCCTGCCTTACACCATAGCCTCCTCCTGCGCAGCACCCGGCAGAGCAGAGGCCTGGGGCCAGTGCAGCCACAACTCCGGGGACAAAAGAACCGATGAGGGGCGCTCAGGAGACATGAAGCGGTGGGCGCTGGAGGCAGAGACAGAGAGAACGTCTGAAGAACATCAGACGGCACAGGAGGCAGCTTTGAGACCTCTGTGGAGACTTGGGAGCTCACCGCTTGGGGACAGCTGGATGCGGGCCACCAAACCTCAGGATGTGAACCTGGCGGTGTTTCGCGAGGACGAACTGGGCCGCCGTGTTCTGGCTTCATGGCTTTTATCTCCCACGCCCCGGGCAGAAGGGTCAGATTTCTGCCACCACAGCAGGCGCCTAAGAAATGGGCGCTAAATTGATTTATGATTTATCTATCGGTCACTTAATGAGAAGTAAAAAAGAAGAGTAGTGAGTTCTCTTAGATGAGGGAGCAGAACATAAAGCCGTCTCCGGGTCGGTCTGTTCATTCAGGTGTGTGTGTGTGTGTGTGTGTGTGTGTGTGTATGTGTGTGTGTGTGTCCGGGTCGGTCTGTTCATTCAGGTGTGTGTGTGTGTGTGTGTGTGTGTGTGTGTGTGTGTTTTTAAAGATGAGCCCGTCCACACAGGCTTTCAGGTTAACTGCCACCTTTCACTGTGAGACATCCTGCCCACTAGAGATTTGATTCTGCAAAGCATCCCCTTTTGAAACGCATGCTACAGAGGAGGCAAAATTTTTTTTAAGATTTTATTTATTTGAGAGAGAGACAGAGAACAAGTCGGGGGAGAGGCAAAGGGAGCGAGAGAAGCAGACTCCCCGCTGAGCTGGGAGCCCGACAGGTATGGGATTGATCCCAAGATGTGACCTGAACTGAAGGCAGACGCTTGACTGAGCCACCCAGGTGCCCTGCAAAAATTTTTTGTATGAAATTTAATCAAGGGCGCCTGGGTGGCTCAGTGGGTTAAAGCCTCTGCCTTCGGCTCAGGTCATGATCCCAGGGTCCTGGGATCGAGCTCCACATCAGGCTCTCTGCTCGGCAGGGAGCCTGCTTCCTCCTCTCTCTCTGCCTGCCTCTCCGCCTACTTGTGATCTCTCTCTCTGTCAAATAAATAAATAAATAAATAACCTTAAAAAAAAAAAAAGAAATTTAATCAACATGTTCTTCTTATCATCCAAATGAGCACTTTAGCCAGGACACAGGAATTGGACTGGCTGAGGAAGGAAAGAAGGGAGGGGGAGATGGTTTTCAAGCACCAGCCAGGACAAGAAGGGGAAGCCTGGGCCAGTTGGGGCTGAGACTGGGGACGAGAGCTGGGCACAAGAACGCTCCCTGGCTGGCGCGGCACTGCCCACGACCGTAGCCGCCAGCCATATGTGGCTACTAAGCACCTGAAATGGGGCCTGTGTGACAGAGAAACTGAATTCTGAATTGTATTTCATCTAAATTAATTTAAATGTAAATAGTCATATATGGCTAGTGACTACCATACCTGGAGAGTGTAGTCATGGGGGTACAGGAGAAGGAAATAAAAAGAGTGCAGATAGGGGCGCCTGGATGGCTCAGTCGGTCAAGTGTCTGCCTTCGGCTCAGGCCATGATCCCAGGGTGCTGGGATTGAGCCCCACATTGGGCTCCCTGCACAGCAGAGTCTGCTTCTCCCTTTTCATCTGCGTGCCACTACCCCTGCTTGTGTGCTCATTCTCTCTAAGACAAGTAAATAAAATCTTTTTCTTTTTTTTTTTTAAGATTTTATTTATTTATTTGACAGAGAGATCACAAGCAGGCAGAGAGGCAGGCAGAGAGAGAGGAGGAAGCAGGCTCCCCGCTGAGCAGAGAGCCCGATGCGGGGCTCGATCCCAGGACCCTGAGATCATAACCCGAGCCGAAGGCAGCGGCTTAACCCACTGAGCCACCCAGGCGCCCCAACAAGTAAATAAAATCTTAAAAAAAAAACAAAACAAAGGGACGCCTGAGTGGCTCAGTGGGTTAAGCCACTGCCTTCCGCTCAGGATCCAGTCCAGTATCGGGCTCCTTGCTTGGCGGGAGGCCTGCTTCTCTCCACCTCTGCCTGCCACTTTGCCTACTTGTGCCCATGCGCGTGCTCTCTCTCTGTCTGTCTCTCTCTCTCTCTCTGATAAATAAATAAATAAATAAAATCTTAAAACAAAACAAAAAAGAACAGACAAAAATGAGTAGAAAGTGGTAAATACAACCTTCCTACTTCAAAAGTGTTTCTAAGCAGTATTTGTGTTAGCAACTGTTGGTTGCTTTGGCCACCAGTTTCCAAAGCCCCGCTGCTTTTCTCCTGCATTCATCAAGTCCTTAGAACAAGGACTCACTGTCATTATCACCATAAGGTTCAGAGAATTCTGTGATTTGCTTAAGAGGACTCAGAGGGAGGGTGGTCTGCAGCCCCTCCAGAGCCGCCTGGATGGCATCAAGGAGCCTCAGCTCTTGCTTTTGGGCAGGTGGACTGCCAGATGCACAGGTGTGCGGGTCACCTTATTGTCGCGCCCCACGCCTCTGTGGGGATATTCCGGGAGAGTCGGCTGCTCCTGTCTCACTGCAGAGCTTCTCGCCTGCTCGGAACGTACCTGCTGCAGCCGGGAGTGTTCTTTGTGCCATGGGGGCACAGCCCTCCATGGCTCCCCAGCCTGCTTCCAAGCCCTCACAGCCTACCGTTTGGGGACAGGAGCCGGCAGAGCTCTGAGCGGGGAGCTCTGGCTGCAGGAAGTGAAGGTGTTTCAGACTGTGCACGCCGATACCTACGTGCTACTTACAATATTACTCTGAAATTCAAAGAGCAGCTCTCAAGATCTGGCTTTCACATATACATCCAGGACGGGGGCAGGGGCACCTGCTTGGCTCCGTCGGCTAAACATCTGACTCTTGCTCGCAGCTCAGGCCAGGATGTCCCGGGATCCAGCCCCACTTCAGGGTCCGTGCTCAAGCTCGTGAGGGGTCTGCTTGAGATTGTCACGCCCTCGCTGTCTGCCCCTCCCCCTGCCCCTCACGCTCTTTCTCTCTCTCTCTAAAATAAATAATTTTTTAATGAAGATTTTAATTATTTCTATGACAGAGAGAGCACGAGTAGGCAGAGTGGCAGGCAGAGGGAGAAGGAGAAGCAGACTCCCTACTGAGCAGGGAGCCTGATGTGGGACTTGATCCCAGGACCCTGGGATCACGACCTGAGCCAAAGGCAGACACTTAACTAACTAAGCCACCCAGTAGCCCCTAAAATAAATAATTTAAAAAAATATATATATATATATATATGTACAAGACTGGATTTTCTGCTTGAGGACAGAGGAGGTATCAAAAGCTGCTAAAAGACTGTTTGAGGATTAAGGAAGAAAAGGCAAAGATTTCAGATAACTCCCTTTCTGCCTGGCCAACCTTGTACTAAGTTACTGAAACACTGTCTACAATTTTCTTTGGATGCCTTTTACAGATTCAGAAAACCAGGCATAGGAAGAGAAGGAAAGTGATTTTTTTATATTTAATGAAATTAAATGTAAATCATCCTAGGCCAACAATTCTTCACGTGGGATCAAAATACATGCAAATACGAGTGTAATATGTTTGAAATTATCCCTAATAAAAACTTTAAGAAAGTGAATGAGGGGCTCCTGGGTGGCTCAGTTGGTCAAACAGCCAGCGCTTAATGTCAGCTCAGGTCACGATCTCAGGGTCCTGGAACTGAGCCCTGAGAAGAGCTCTGTGCTCAGCGGGGAACCTGCCTGGGAATCTCTCTCCCTCTCCCCCCGTCCCACCCCTCCTCCCACTTGTACTGTCTCTAAAAATAAATAAATACATCTTTAAATATAAATATGTAAAAAAAAACAAATAAAATCTTTAAAAAAAGAAAATGAATGAGACCAGGTGCACATGTGTCTATATTTTTCTCAGGTGGGACTCACAGCTTCCATCAGATTTTCAAGGTAAAGTCTACCTTTTAGCTCTTTATAGTCTCTCAGGCTTTATGGATTCTTTTCATACAGTTCTTGTAAGTTTCTTAAGTAAAACAAATGTTTTCTACATATATACATATATATTGTTAAACTATTACAAATGTGACCTTTTTTTCCCTTTATGTATTCTAACTTGCCATTGACAACATATCTAATAATTTTTTTTTAAGATTTTATTTGTTTATTTATTTGACAGACAAAGATCACAAGCAGGCAGAGCAGCAGACAGAGAGAGAGGAGGAAGCAGGCTCCCTGTTGAGCAGAGAGCCTGATGTGGGGCTCGATCCCAGGACCCTGGAATCATGACCCGAGCCGAAGGCAGAGGCTTTAACCCACTGAGCCACCCAGGCGCCCCCATATCTAATAATTTTTTAAAGGATTTAAATGTTTGATTAGTTGATTTTTTTAAATAATTGATTATAATTTTGTCAATTTTCTTTGAATTCAATTTCTCATTTTTAATTTACTGATAATCTCTTTGGCCTTGTGCACAATTTATACACACACACACACACACACACACACAATAAATAAATAGTAAAAACAACCCAATGTCCAATGATTAGGTGGCAGTTAAACTAAGGGACATCCGTGATAGAATATTCTTTTTTTTTTTTTAAAGATTTTATTTATTTATTTGACAGACAGAGATCACAAGTAGGCAGAGAGGCAGGCAGAGAGAGAGGAAGGGAAGCAGGCTCCCTGCTGAGCAGAGAGCCCGATGCGGGACTCGATCCCAGGACCCTGAGATCATGACCTGAGCCGAAGGCAGCGGCTTAACCCACTGAGCCACCCAGGCGCCCCATGATAGAATATTCTTAAGTCACCAGAAATTATACTTTTGAAGACCATTTGAACATATGGGAAAATGTTTACGATGTAAAAAAATAAGATATGAGATCATACATGTAGTAAATATGATGCTGATTTTCTTAAAAATATTTGTGGTCCTGGCAGAAACTACTGAAAGAAAAGAGCCAAAGGGACGCCTGGGTGGCCCTGTCAGTTAAACGTCTGCCTTCTGGGACGCCTGGGTGGCTCAGTTGGTTAAGCGGCTGCCTTCGGCTCGGGTCATGATCCCAGCGTCCTGGGATCGAGTCCCACATCGGGCTCCTTGCTCAGCGGGGAGCCTGCTTCTCCCTCTGCCTCTGCCTGCCACTCTGTCTGCCTGTGCTCATGCTCGCTCCCTCTCTCTCTCTCTAACAAATAAATAAATAAATAAAAATCTTTAAAAAAAAAAAAAACGTCTGCCTTCTGCTCAGGTTATGACCCCAGGGTCCTGGGACTGAGCCCTGTGATCAGGTTCCCTGCTCAGCAGGGAGTCTGCTTCTCCCTCTCCTTCTGCCCCTCCCCTTGCTTGGCCTGCCTCTCTCCCTCTCTCTCTCTCTCTCTCTCACCCTCTCAAAAAATGGATAAAATCTTAAGAAAGAGAAAGGAAAAAAAAAAAAAAAAAAAAGCGGGGCTGGGGGTAGAGAAAAGAGCCAAAATGTGAACAGGGATGTTACCTGTTTTCTGTGGATCCGGCAACCGTCTGGCATGACTCGAGTTTCATGTGCTGAAGCAATATAGAAATAGATCTTTTTTTTTTTTTTAAGATTTTCTTTATTTATTTGAGAGAGAGAGATAGAGAGCATGAGAGGGGAGAAGGTCAAAGGGAGAAGCAGACTCCCCATGGAGCTGGGAGCCCGACTCGGACTCAATCCTGGGACTCTGGGATCCTGACCTGAGTTGAAGGCAGTCGCTAACCAACTGGGTCTCCCAGGTGCTCAGAAATAAATCTTGAAATGCAAAATGTCCTAGAAAAATGAGGAGACTGGCCCCTGGCAGTAAGAGTCCCAGAGGGTTTTTGTGAAAATTAAGTAATCTACACAGAGAGTCTCATGAAGCGTCTGGCTCACAACACCTGCTCAATAAATGCTATTATCCACGGTACTCTCGGATTAATGCTACCATAATGTTTTCCATTTACTGGAATTTGACTCATATATCTTTTGCCAATCTTTCTTCTTCCTTTTTTTTTTTTTTAAGAATCTTATAAAAATTTGGAGGGAAAGCCATAAGAATTGAACTAGGAACCAGACTTGATTTTTAAGTTCTGGTTTTCTTCCATACCTACTGCGCAGACTCCAGGCCTTATTATCCGCTCTGACGCAGGCTGCCAGCAGGCCTCGAGAAAATCACTGGCCTGGACCTGGTCCTCCCCGCCTCTACTGCTGTGCAACACGGCTTTCTCCCTTTGGCTACCAGACTGTTCCCTAAATCAGTTAGAACTTCGAATCCCTCAGTTATAAATAAGATGACGCAACTTTGTTAAAATGCAGTCATCAGAAATATAAAAAGTGCCATTAGATTTAGCGATCGAATTCAAAAGGACAAGGTAGGTTGCGTGGAGGATCTGAAGGGTCAGAACTACACCCAAATAGCCCTACACAGACAGCAGCCCTCTGTCCCTCTCTCTGTAGCGGCCACACAACCAGCAGGTGCCTGAGTTCTCAGGCAGGCTGGGACATGCCGCAGAACAGTCCACTCTCCCCTGTGTCCCTGAAGACACAGCCCTAGCTTTCAGAGAAGATAATGCCATTTCCTCCTCTCTGTCTTCAATGTACACATGCTGGGCCCTGCCTAGAGACAGGAGGGCTGTAACCCTAGCCACCCCTGACTGATGACGCACCCTCACGGAGGATTATCAGAAGGCAGCCTGAAAAGCTTGCTTTTGGCTTACTCATCTGATAAGGCCCTGCTCTCTGTGCAAGTGCCCAATGGGTGAGAGGAGAAGAATGTGCTTTGAGATCCTCCATTAGGATAGAAAATTGATCTTGAACCAATATTAAAACAGTACTGTGGTTACCAAACTAATGTTGTAGTAAAGATCAAGTAAAATAACAAGATGTGAAAGTATTTGGTAAACTCCGAAGGGATCCATAAACCTAAGAGGAAGAGGACTGTGTTTAAATAAAAAAATTACAGGCAACTTCCCTTGAATCCTAATCCCTACCACGTCTATGGATTGGGAGACTCATTATTACCGAGACGTCATTTCTCCCCGACCTGATCTATGGATTCCACACCACCCCACCTAGAATCCCAGCAGGCTTTCTTCGTAGAAATCAGCAAGCTGGTTCTACAATTGTGTGGATAAGTAAAGGAACTAAAGCCACACAACTTCAAAAAGAGCCAAGTTGGAGGACTCTCACTCCCTGATTCCAAGCCTTCCCATAAAGGGACGGCACTCAAGATAGTCTGGTGTTAGTAGGATCTCATTTATATGTGGAACCTTAAGAGGAGGGGAGATAGATGAAATGGGTAAAGGGGGCTAAGGGGCACAAATTTCTAGTTATAAAATAAAAAAGTCGTGAGGATATAATGTACAGCTTGGTGACTATACTTAATAAATGGTATTGCCTACTTGAAGGTTGCTAAGAGAGTAGATCTTAAAAACTTCTTATTACAAGAAAAACAGTTTTTTGGTAACTGTGACAAAAGTTAACTAGTCTTCTTGTGGTGATCATTTTGCAATAGATACAGATATTGAATCATTATATTCCACGGCTGCCTGAAACAAATATATCGTTATATGTCAATTATACCTCAACTTCCTAAAAATGTGTGGTATTAGGGACACCAGGCTGGCTCAGTCGGTGAAGCATGCAACTCTTGATCTCAGGGCTGTGGGTTCAAGCCCCACGTTGGGTGTAGAGATTACTGAAAAATAAAATCTTTTTCAGGCAGATAGATAAGAAGTGTGGTATTAGCAAAACGAGAGACCTGGAGATCAGTGGAACGGAAGATGGAGTCCAAAACCAGATCCACCCATACATGGTCAGCTGACTCTGAACAAAGGTGAGAAGGCAATTCAATAGGAAAGAAAAGTCTTCTCATATATGGCGCTGGCACAATTTAACCCCTATATGCAAAGAAAGTGGTCCTCAACCCGTACTTTGCATGACATGAAAAAAAGTTAACTTGAAATTATCTAAGTGTACCACCTAAAACTATGAAACTTCCCAAAGAACACACAGGAAAAACTTCTTTGTGACCTTGAGTTACGCAAATAACTTCTAGATAAGACGTGAAAGGCACAAATCATAAAGTAACAAAATTGATCAACTGGGCCTCACTGAAGTTAAAAACGTCTGCTCTTCAAGACTTTGTAAGAAAATGAGAAGATAAGCCACAGACAGGGAGAAAATATCTTGCAAAATACATATCTGATAAAGAAATGTCATCTGGGGCACCTGGGTGGCTCAGTCCGTTGGGCGCCCGACTCTTGATTTCAGCTAAGATTTCTCGATCTCAGGGTCATGAGATGGAGCCCTGCCTCGGGCTCCGCACTGGAGCCTGCAGAAGATTCTCTAGCCCTCTGCCCCTCCCCCACAACCATGGCGCCGCGCCTGTACGTGCGTGCTCACTGTCTAAGAAAAAAGAAAATGAAAAGAAAAGGAAAGGCATCCAAAAAATATGAAGAACTCTCACAACATAACAGGAAAATGAACAACTCATTTAAAACACTGGGCAAAAGCTCTGAACAGACGTCTCACCGGAGAAGAGAGGAGGTAATAATCACACGGGAAGATGTCCAACATCATTAGACATTAGGGAAACGCCAATGAAAACCATAATAGGACAGCATGACACGTGCACCAGAACAGAAATTTTTAAACTGAGCCACCACCGCCTCGCACCCATTTGGATGACTACTATGAAACCAACAGACACACAGAAGATGACAGGCGCTGGCGAGGATGGGCACGAACCCGAGCCCTCGCGCACCACTGTGGGGAGCGGACGGCGGTGCAGACGCAGTGTCAAACAGTATGGCCGGTACTCGAATATTTAAAATAGGGTGACCGTATGACCCAGCAACGCCACTTCTGAGCACACACCCGAAGAACGGAAAGCTGGATCTCTAGATGTTTCCACACCTGCGTCTGTAGCGGCATCATTCACAAGAGCCAGGTGGAGCCGACCAGGGATCCGTGATGGGTGAAAGAACAAACAAAATGTGGTCTATACATCCCGTGGAACACTCTTTGTCTTAAACGAGAAGGAAATCTTGCCACGTTCCATAATAAGGATGAGTCTCGCGGGCCTGACGCGAAGTGAAACGAGCCAGTCTCGAGAAGACAAGCAGCGCATGAGCCCACTTATGTGCAGTGCCTAGAGTCGTCAGCTCACAGAGGCAGAACGCACAGCTGTGGCCGTGGGGCCACAGGGGAGGAGGGCATCAGTTGTTGTCGAAAGGGTACAGAGTTTCAGTTTTGTAAGATGGAAGAGTTGCACAACACTGTGAATATACTTAACACCACTGAACTATAAGCTTACAAATGGTTAAGATGGTAAATATTATGTTATTTTGCCACAATTAAAAATGGGGCGCCTGGGTGGCTTAGTGGGTTAAAGCCTCTGCCTTCGGCTCAGGTCATGGTCCCAGGGTCCTGGGATCAAGCTCCGCATCGGGCTCTCTGCTCAGCGGGGAGCCTGCTTCCTCTTCTCTCTCTCTGCCTCTGCCTCTCTGCCTACTTGTGATCTCTGTCTGTCAAATAAACAAATAAATCTTAAAACAAAACAAAACAAAACCCAACCCTGAAATACTGGGATATGAAGAGCCGTGGAGAATCACTGGAACTTTCTATACTGCTGGTGCGGAGGTTAAACAGTACAGACGCATCGTAAAACAGCCGGCAGTTTCTCGTAAAGTTAAAGATACGCACGTGATCCAGCCATCTCACTACTAAGTATTTACACAAAAACCATACGTGAGTGGCTTTATCACCACTGCCAAAGCGTAGAAACAATCCAAATGCCCGTCAACTGATGAACGGGTAAAGAAATGACAGTACCCCCCACTACGGAGCACTACTCAGCAATAAAAAAGAATAAACCACAGATAAGTGCGATGCAGCGAGCCCCCAGCACCTGTGACTGGGATCTTATTTAGAAACAGAATCTGGACAGAGGTAATCAGCTTAAGAGGAGGTCATACGGGATTAGCGGGGGCCCTCGACCTAAGGACTGGTGGCTTTCAGGGACAAGACGGGGAGCGCTCTGGACACAGAAACACAGGAAAGAAGGTCCTGCTGAATGGGGGCAGAGGCTGGAGGGAGGGAGCCACAAGCCTGGGGCGCCGAGGACTGGCAACAGCCAACAGAAGCTAGGGAGAGGCAAGGAAGGCTTCTTCCCTAGAGCCTCCAGACGGCACCGTCCTACCGACACCTGGATCTCAGCCTTCCAGCCTCAGGACTGAGAGAACGAATTTCTGCAGTTGTCAGCCTGCTAGTTTATGGCACTTTGCTAGGGCAACTTTAGGAAACGAACACGTGCAGCAACCCAGAGGCCTCTCAAATGCGATATACTAACGAAGGAAGATCTCCAAAGAGTACACACTTTCGATTCCCTTTATAGGGCACGCTGGAGTAGGCCAAGCTGCAGATCTGTGGTTTCCAGAGCCTGGAGGTGGGGGGTGGAGGAAGAACTTCAGGACAGGGATGACGGAACTGTTCTGTATCTTGACTATGGCAGTGATGATACAACATAGAAGTGTACCCCTAAGAAAGGTCATCTGAGGGGCACATCCGACTCTTGATTTTGGCTCAGGTCCTGGGGTCGAGACCCTCATCAGGCTCCACGCTCAGCAGGGAGTCTCTGCTGGAGATTCTCTGCCCCTCTGCCCCTCCCCCTGCACATGTGTAGGACGTGCGCACTCTCTCTTTCCCTGCCCCCCAACAATAAATACGTAAGTAAATCTTTAAACAAAAATGTCAGTTGTCTTGTTGGTAAATTATACCTCAAAAAAGTTTACTTAAAAAAAAGCAAAGCAAAGATAATGTGAGCACCAAAATCAAAATACTAGTTCCAGATTATAACCCACTGAATAAAATCAGAAGCCACAAAACCAGATAGACAGAAATAAATATAAGGATGCATGAAAGTCTGATGAGGGTCAGTATGGAGTATCTCCTCACAGAACAGCTGTTAACTACAAAGGGGACGAGTGTCTTCAACATGAAGAGGCCTGACACACACCAGTAACCGATAAAAGTGAGCACCACTGGTAACAGGACAAAAGAAAGTCATCCACTTACGGGGACACAACAGCGTCATTCTGTGCTCTTCCTGCCAAAGATACAAATCTGAATCAAATCATGAAGAAGCATCAGACAAACCCCAACTGAGGGATATTCTACAAAATACCCGATTGGTGCTCTTCAAAAGTGGCAGATGTAGTGAACAGAAGGGCCATCGGTACTCCAATGTTCACAGCAGCAATGGCCCCAGTCGCCAAACTGTGGAAAGAGCTGAGATGCCCTTCAACAGACGAATGGATAAAGAAGATGTGGTCCATATACACTATGGAATATTACGTAGCCACCAAAAAGGATGAATACCCAACTTTTGTATCAACATGGACAGGACTGGAGGAGATTATGCTGAATGAAATAAGTCAGGCAGAGAAAGACAATTATCATATGGTTTCTGTTATTTGTGGAGCATAAGGAATAACACGGAGGACATCAGGAGAGAAGGGAATTGGGGGAAATCGGAGGTGGAGACAAACAATGAGAGACTGTGGACTCTGAGAAACAAACTGAGGGTTTTGGAGGGGAGAGGGATGGGGGAATGGGTGAGCCTGTTGATGGGTATTAAGGAGGGCACTGGGTGTGGTGCATAAACAATGAATCTTGGAACACTGAAAAAAATAAAATAAAATAAGTGGCTAACGTCATAAAAGTCAGAAATAGGGGCGCCTGGGTGGCTCAGTGGGTTAAAGCCTCTGCCTTCGGCTCGGGTCATGAATCTCAGGGTTCTGGGATCGAGCCCCGCGTCGGGCTCTCTGCTCAGCGAGGAGCCTGCTTCCCTCTCTCTCTCTCTGCCTGCCTCTCTGCCTACTTGTGATCTCTCTCTCTGTCAAATAAATAAAATATAAAAAAAAAAAAATAAAAGTCAGAAATAATTTCTTTAATGTCAAAAGACTGAAAAACTGTTTTAGACTGAAGGAGACTACGGACAGTAAACACAGGTGATTCTGAACCGGATCCTTTTGCTGCAGAAGACGGCAGCGGGCACACGGTGAAACCACACACGAACGCCCATGGCTCAGATGGTAATAACATTCCACTGTTAACCTCCTGATTTTGATGGCTCTGTTTGGGTTATGAGGGACAACGTCGTTGCTTGTAGGAAAATACACAGTGAAATATTTGGAGGTGAAAGAGCACCACGTTAGCAACTTGTTTTCTCAAGGGGGAAAAAAGTTATTTGTACTGAACTTTCAACTTTTCTGTAAGATTGTGACTGTTTCAAAGCAAAACAAAAAAACAAAAAAACAAAAAAACAAAACAAAAAACAAAACAGTATTCAGGGGCGCCTGAGTGGCTCAGTTGGTTAAGCGTCTGCCTTCAGCTCCTGGGATCAAGGCCCACATCAGGCTCCCTGCTCAGCAAGGAGTCTGCTTCTCTCTCTCCTCCTGTTGGTGTTCATGCTCTCTTTCTCAAATAAATAAATAAAATCTTAAAAATTAAAAAAAAAAAGGAGGTAAAAAAACCCAAAGTATTCAAAGAAAGAATCCTGGGAAGGTCAAGGGCTATTAGTTCATTCTATCCCCGCTCCCCACTGCAACAGGACAGGGGCAGGATAGTAAGTTCTACCTACAGTCCTCTGAAGTTGACTACCAAGTACCACAAAGTCAGGATCTCAAACACAACACATGCTGGCAGTGTTCTGTTTTCAAGAAGCATGAAATGCAGCATAAAGCAGAGACCTGCTTTATCTGGATACTGAATGATCCGATAGGCCAATGCAGAAGATCATCTGGTCTACCGAGGAAGGGCTCTGATACTGGCAGCAGCACAGTGAGATTCCAACATCAACGTAGGAAAGACAAGATCCAATGTAACAGGTATAAGAATGTTCACATTTTGCCTTTTCTAATAACCATTATATTTAAGAGCCCCTGTTAGCTCTCTCAAATGGAAGTCTCTATTTTAAATAATACTTTTGCTTTATGGGACCATCATCAAACAAGTGAACCCAGCTTTTACAGCAAAGAAAGAAGACAGTGCTTTTAACATGGACAGCCATCCAAATAAACCAACTTACACTTTGTCTTGAAGTTCCCAACCTCAACACCAAATCTTCAATTGCTTAATTAGAACTATGAGAGGCACCTTATTTTTCAGAGAGTGGGGTGTCTAATTTGGATCTTAACAACAATATCCTATACCATTGTCTGAAATATCGATTCCATGTTATTTTGAACAAAGTTCTTCAATGATACAAACGATTAAGGTACTAACCTAAATGCAAGAGGCCATGTATCCGAGCCTTAGATCTGCACTGTCCAATATGGTAGAGATCAACACATGAAGGTACTGAAATACGGCTGGTCTCAACCGCGACGAGCTCTAAGTGTACAATGTGCACCAGATTTCAGGCTTAGTACAAGTTTCAAAAAGAACGCGAAATACCGCATTTGTGTTTGTTATACTGATTATACAATGAACTGATAATATTCTGGATCTACAGGGATAAATAATAACTTAAATTATTTGAATAATGTTAAAATCAACTGCACCTGTTTCTTCATCTTTACTGTGGCTACTAGAGAAGTCTGATTACGTACGTGACTCACGGTATATTTCTCCTGGACAGTGCCGCCCTAGCCGGCCCATGAGGTACACTAGGTCAAGATGTAGAAACTAGGAGACGGAATGATGGGCTTCCCAGAAGAACTCCGAACGGTACTTAGGCCCAGTTTACCCTTCAAGATCCCATCTTTCTGAGGACAATGGCTGCCTATCCTTCCACACTCAACTGGGCCTGGAGAGAGAATTCTGGAGGTACCTGGAACTCCGCGGCGCTGCCCCGAAGCTGGCTCACGTTCGGTAAGGACCCGCCGTGGTACTGCGTGAGACGCAGCTGCTGAAGCTTCTGAAACTGGACCTGGAAACAAAGAGATTTCCAGACGGTTGAAGAGATGACAGCAAAGATCTGAGGGAGGCACTGAAGTATGGGTACTTTGTAGCGAAACGGTTCAAGAGTGAAAGTCTTGGTTTCAGTTTCTTTTCTACCTAAAACCTACAGGTTTTCGGTGCCTTCTGATTTGTGACTGACTAGTCTATTTACCCATGTTCCAAATGTCCTAGGCGCGGTGACAGTGAGGTCTTTGCAAGGTCTCTGGGTGTGCGTGTATAGGTGGGCACAACCTCTAACAGCAGTAAAAGAGTCTCTTAAAGGAAAACTAAGCCATTCTCTATGACACTAACACAGGAACCGCACTCCCTTCCATGGTGCCCGTCCAGTCTCCGCTCACACGTGTGTGTAACACCTGTAGGACAGTAATCACAACTTGGGTGTGATCTCGAAGCCTTGCATCTTAACTCTTTCCTACGGTATTAATCATCTTTAATGGCTATATAACATTTTGTTTTCCGAATTATTTCCTAAGAACACATTCCAAAGAGTGATTACAGAGTCTCTGCATCCAGGCCTTTCGATGGCTCTCAATATGCGATCCCAGCGGGTATACTAAGTATATATGAGAAAACGGTTTCAGGAGAGAACTCTCACTAACACTGAATATCACCCTTAACTGGGGAAAGGAGGAGGCTAACTCAACAAGTATCAGATGGCATCCCAATGCTTTTAGGTGCCTTTCTTCTGTAAGTTCTTCCTGGCTTCATTTTTCAAAAGGCAATAAACTCTTTACAGTTCTTGTAAACCCCCAAGTGGTCCGATTTGGTCTTTGAGAGTTACGTAACTCTTGTGGTTACGTAACTCTTGGCACTTATATTCACGAGGAAGAGGCGATGGGAATCCTAAAGTCTTTGATTATTAGACCCTTCGTCTAATAATAATAAAAGCTACCAATAGAAGCCCCTGAGATGAGCCAGATGCTGTCCTCAGAGGCTCTGACCGTTTCATCACTAACCCTCACCACGACCACCAAGGGAGACCATATCATCCTGCCTTTACAGACCTAGAGACCCAGACTTAAGGAAGCTCAACATTTGCCCAAGGTCACACAGCTGGAGGAGACCAAGCTATGGCTACCTCAAAACCCACGTTCTTTGGGCCCTTGAGGCCTCAGCTGGTTAAGTATTTGACTCCTGATTTTGGCTCAGGTCATAATCTCAGGGTTGTGAGATCGTCTCTGCACTGGGCACGAAGCCTGCTTAAGATTATCTCTCTGGCTTTCCCTCTACCCTCCCAACACCCTCCCCAACCCTTCCCTCTCTTAAATACACACACACATCATTCTTACATCTGCCACGGTCCTTTTCTTTGTTCCATTTCTCTCTTTTTTAAGATTTACTTATTTATTTGAGAGAAAGAACACAGCAGGGAGGAGGAACAGAGGGAGAGGGAGAGGCAGACTCCCCACTGAGCAGGGAGCCTGGCATGGGGCTTGATTCCAGGACCCCAGGATCATGATGTGAGCCGAAGGCAGAGGCTTAACCAACTGAGCCACCCAGCCGCGCCCCCCCCCCCATTTCTTTCAGTGATCATACTATTTACAAGCTCAGAGAAAAATGAAGTTTGGTTGACCAAAAGCATTGCTGGGCCTATGCCGATTTTATTATTTTTATATTTACTATGAAAAATTCAAATATATACAAAATAGAGATGAATACAATGAAACCCCATCTAACAGCTTCCAGCTTCCACGATGATCTCATGTCCAGTCCTGATTCATCCTTACCCCCTGACGGCCCACGGCACCCCACCGAAAGAAATCCAGACGATGTATCATTCCACATTTCCGTACGCATCTCCAAAAGATAAGAGCCTATATCTGGCTGGAGGTTTTAAAGGCATACAAAACCCCTTGGTGGCCTTAACTTCCTTGTACCCACAGTATTTGATTTCCCAAACACACTGTCCTGGGAGGCAGCTATAAACTATTCATCAGAACCCAGATCCAAGAGTCAAATATGAGAAGGAGGACAGAGCGAGCCTTTTCCATCTATCAGCAGAATTACAACAATGAAGTCTGAGCTTTTGATCTTAACACTCTTAAAGCACTTACCAGAAGCATTTGACTTTCCGTCCTTGAAATTCTCTAGACAAGATTCTTGGCCCCCTTGATCTCAAGCCTTTGATTCCTTCTTCCATCAATCCATCCATTTATTCACTTATATAAAACATTTAACTGTGGCGTGCTGGGCTGGCTCAATCAGTTGAGTGGCTGCCTTCAACTCAGGTCCTGATCCCAGGTTCCTGGGATCAAGCCCCGCATGGGGCTCTCTGCTCAGTGGAGAGCCTGCTTCTCCCTCTCCCTCTGCTTCCCACTCTGCCTACTTGTGCTCTCTCTCTCTCTCTCTCTGTCAAACAAACAAACAAACAAATAAATAATTCTTAAAAACACAAAAACATTTAACCGTGTATGTTAGGTACTGTGCCAGGTGTTGTCTTACTAAGATGAACACATGCTAAGGTTCCTGCCTTTACAGAGTTCTCACAAAGGCTTCAACTTTTACCCAAAAGCCTTGACACTTCAACCAAGTTCAACCAAGTTCTAAATCTAGCTGGACACCTGCCTTCACCTGAGCCTAAGGTCCTCCCACCAGCTCCCATACCTGTTCTCCCTCCCCAAATGCCTATTCTAGAGTCTTCAGAGACTGCTGTGCTTTGGGGAGAAGAGTCCTGCACTCGGAGCCGGAAGACCTGCCTGTGTGTCTTGAAGCTCCCACGTAGCTGGGGAAATTACTCTGCCATCTACTCCACAAAGACAACGTAAGGATTCAAAGAGAGAAAAGACATGACAGTGGGGTGTAAAATGGAAAGCTGTGGACAACTTCTCAAAGTATCATCATCATTGTTGATACTCGCCACTAGCTCCTAAACCCTTGAGTAACTGTGATATCCTCCTCTTTTGAAATCTAGAATCGATGAATTGGAAAGAACCTTAGAGACTTGTCTTCAACACCATCCTTCTTCCTGATGATCAAAACGGGCACCGAAGAATGGGTAGACTAAGTGGAGATGACGGGTTGGCACGCCAGGGACCACATTTAGAGAGTTCTGTTTGACCCATAAATATGATACTGACCCACTCAATGCTTTAAGATGTCATTCTGGATTGGAAGACTGTACAAAACCCGGATTTCCGACATCTCTTGACTGCAAGATCAAGTAGGACTTGCCCTGCGTGGCAACAACGCGTGGAGCTGAGAAGCAGCTGCCCCCCCCGCCCCCGCACACAGCCTGAGCTACCATTTGCCCAAGACCTCACTGCACCCTATTATTCCTCCACCGCGGCCTGAGATTGGCTACCATCTACTCACTCCTTCTCCCTACGTGCCTCATGCTGGAACTTAACTTAGCAACCTCTAGCCTGTAGCTCCACACTTCAGTGGAATGTCCTTTAATGTCTGCATGAAATGAAATCCAAGCCTCACTAACTCCCTTTTTAAAAAGTCTCACAAGGGCGCCTGGGTGGCTCAGACGGTTGAGCCTCTGCCTTCGGCTCCGGTCATGATCCCAGGGTCATGGGATGGAGCCCCGCATCGGGCTCCCTGCTCGGTGGGGAGCCTGCTTCTCCATCCCTCTGCAGCTCCCCCTGCTTGTGCTCCCTCTCTCTGTCAAATAAATAAAAATAAAAAACCTTTAAAAGATAATTTAAAAAATAAGATAAAAAGTCTCACAGTGGCCAATCCCAAACAAAAATCCCAGCAGGCCTTTTTATAGAAACTGACAAGATCATCCTAAAACTGACCTACAGTAGTCAAAGCAATTAAAAAAAAAAAAACAGCAAAGTTGGAAGGCTGTTATCTTTCTTCCAGACTTACTCTAAAGCTACAGTAATTCAAGCAGGAGCAACTGTCACAGAGACATGGGGATCAACAGGAAAGAAGAGAGAGTCCAAAAATAGACCCACACAACATCTGGCCCAATTGATTTTTGACAAAAGTATCACAGCAATGCAATGGGGAAAGTGTCTTCAACTGATGCTGCTGGGATAAGTAGATATCCTGGGGGAGGGGGGTCAGGGAATAAAAGCAATCAAGTACACAAACATGCAGGGGCACAGCCATACTCAAACCCCAGCTCTGCCACTAATCAGCCATGCAACCGTACCTCTTCAGCCTCAGTTTACTCATCTGCAAACTGATGAGTAATCTAGGTACACATTCCCTAGAGGCAGCATGAAAACCACAGGAGATAATGGATGTAAAGGAGTCAAGGACAGCATCTGGCAAAGAGACGGCGCTCAATATTTAGCCCAAATCCAGTATGTCTAGTCTTTTCGCCTTTCTTTTTTTAAAAAGATTTTATTTATTTATTTGTCACAGAGAGTGCATGTGTGCAGAAGCAGGGGGGAGGGGCAGTGGGAGAAGCAGACACCCCATTGAGCAGGGAGCCCGACGTGGGGCTCCATCCCAGCAGCCTGGGATCATGACCTGAGCCGAAGGCAGACACTTCACCGACTGAGGCGCCCCTCTTTTCTCCACTCTTAGAGGTCTTCCGCTATAGAACACATCTAATATTTGTTTGTTTTAATATAAAAATGATTCTCCCCAAATATTCAAGCTAGTTGAATGCTCCAGGCCGATGTGCTGTGTTTACGCCATGGTTTCTCAAAACTACAAGTTGTTCTTCAAAGCTGAACTTCTAGAACAAGCTCCCAATCCTGTCTCTCCTTCCATTTGGTCCTGGCTGCCTGGCAACCTCCATCCCCACCAGGTCACTGGGATCCCAGGGGCTCTCACCCAGATACCAACGGCCTCCACTTTACTAGAACGACGGACACATCCTTAACCTGTCAGACGAGTCTGCAGCATTGGGCTTAGCTGCTGGACATGCTCTCCTTTCCCTCTCTGGTTGCTCTTTGGTCTTTCTTGCTGGCTTCCTTCCTCTGCCTCCCCGTTCCATGGTGGAGCTCCCCGGGCTTCTCTGGGCCCTCTCCACATTTCGCTCTGAAGCACAGCCATGAACTCAAATGTCCACAGGTGCCAAGTGCAGAAGAGAAGCAAGGGAAGCCCCTGGAACCACTGTAAGGAACACCACAGGGAGCGGTGGGGGCTGAGGCAAACTGAACACGTACATGCACTTTCCAGGGGAGGGGGGAGCCACTATGGGAGCTCCAGGCAACTGCTACCATGCGGAAATGGAGTGAGTGTTGTTAGATGATTTCATTTTTCAAAAGAGGCCAGAATCCAAACTTTAATATAAAATCCGAGTATTTGGGCGCCGGGGTGGCTCAGCGGGTTAAGCAACTGCCTTTGGCTCAGGTCATGATCCCGGAGGCCTAGGATCAAGTCCCACAACGGGCTCCCAGCTCCATGGGGAGTCTGCTTCTCCCTCTGACCTTCTCCCCTCTCGTGCTCTCTCTCACTGTCTCTCTCTCAAATAAATAAATAAAATCTAATAAATAAATAAATAAATAAATAAAATGCCAATATTCACTGTTGGTCCTAATTAAAAACAAACAAACACATTCAGGCATACCCTGCCCCCCCCCCATAAGGACCAAATTAGAATTCAGGTCACCAATTTGCAAGATAGGCTCTAGAAATTCTTCTTAGGCAGCTGAATCTACTACCACAACCATACACCAAAGGTTCCCACATTTCTATCACAAGCCTAGACTTCCCTCTTTAACTGGAGATCCTTTTATGTCTTCAGGGCCATATAAACTGTCTGCCAGACCATCTCCACTGAAATGCCTCACAGGCACCTCACACTCAGCATCTCCTGACACTGAGGCATCTGCTCCCACCAGTGCTCCCCCTCTTAATGCAGGACACCTTGAAATGGCTCAAGTCTGAAAGCTGGGGATCATGCATTCACCCAGTTTGGTCATTTCTAGCTCTGAGTATTGATCTGCTCACCTCTCTGCCTCCCTCTTGCGACCACCCCAGTGTCGAGGCCATCATCACATCTCCTGGACTACTACCTCAACCTCCCTTGGGTTTCTCTGCCACCTCCCCCTCAGTTCTATCCACCACTCTAGACCTACAGGCATCCTTTTAAAACGCAAATCTCCCTTACTTCAACCCCTTCATGACTCTCCATTGTCCTTAAGATCAAGTCCCAAATCCTGTCTCTACAATCTGATGCTTGTGAATGCCTCAACTCAAACCACCCTCTTTGTCCCCTTGCTGAACCTCACACCCTCAAATGGCATCCCCTCGCCATGGTATGAATGGCAGGACTCCCTACCATTCATTTCCAGAGCGGCAGCTGCTTCCCCTTTTGTAATATTCATTAAAATCTGTCCTTACTTGTCAAAGGAATATCTTCTCCATTAAATCCTAAAATCTATGAGGAGACTGTGTTTTGCTTGCTAAACTATTATAATCCCCAATGTCCGCCATAACCTGGACTCAGTAAGTATTTGATGAACAAATTAATAAGACCTTTGAAACACCATGTCTTCACCTCCCCCCACACACAGACCCCACTAACGACAGTGGGCACTCCAGTACTGACAAATGAATGAATGAACAAAGGAACAGCCTCTTTCCACTTTTTAACCCTTCTTACCATCCCAGGTACCACCACTTAAGTAACCCCACTAGCACTGTCTTCTCAAAATATTCCCACTGCTTCTTAATAAGACTGAACCCCTAAAGCTGGAGTGAAAAATTCCCCATAATCCAGTCTCTCCCACCTACTAGGCAAATAGGATTTAACCAGAACTCTGAAGGATTGACTCTGATTATGTAGAGAATGCCTTGGAGCCCAGCACAGGCTCAGAAAGAAAGACTGATTATTGATGTCTGATAATGGAAAATCAGTGTATCTGCCATCCAGTGACCAATAATGAACTAGCTGGGGGCACCTGAGTGGATCAGTGGTTAAGCATCCAACTCTTGATTTCAGCTCTGGTCATCTCAGGGTTGTGAAACTGACTCCACACTGGACACAGAGACTGCTTAGGATTCTCTCTCTCCCTTCCCCTGGCTCTCATAAATAAATAAATAAATAAATAAAATGAGCTCACATTAATTAATTGTGAATGAATGAATGAATGAACGAATAAAATGAGCTCGCTGGATTCTTCTCCATCTGGGACCTTTGGACGCTTACAGGTTTACAGATACATGCTGGGGAATCTACGCGTTATCTATGAGAAGTGCTCAGTTCTGCAAATTGCGTTATGAAAATAATCCTTGACATTTTTAAATAAGAAAATACAACTCAGCAAATGCAGTGTTCTCATTTGCCTTATTTTTATAGATACATTGGACCCTGGAGCGCCTGGCTGGCTCCGTCAGTAAGGCATGCGGCTCTTGATCTTAGGGTTGTGAGTTCGATACCCAGGTGGATGTAGAGATTACTTTTTAAAAAATTGAAAATACATTAAAAAATATAAACACAGTGGACCAAAGTAGCATTATTTTATCGGCAACTGGTAGCAGAGAAAGAACTCAGAAGGAATTAACACATAAATGATGTCCTGTACCGGGTGAAGGGCAAAGTGACATCCTAATTTTGTAGTAATTAGAACTCAGAAAATGATGGTTGAACTGACTTACCCCGTGGGGCATACCTGATCAGCCTTACTAAACTCAAGAAAACCTAAATTATACGTCTTCGCATCATACCCATCCTGAGAGTTTCAACTGAGTTCAGCAAAATAGCATATGTCGTATCAAATTAATGATGTGAATTTGAATTTATTGCTTTTTTTAATGTTGAGTGAATTTATTTTGTGCATGTCTTTTAGTTATGGTTGTACCACAGTTATAATCAAAGGACTTTATGTACAGTGGATGTTTGAGCATATTTAAGTAACATAACCAAACTCATTTAAATAAACATGAAGGATCTGTGAAAAAATTTTGCCTAAAAAGAGTCCATACAGCAGTGCCAGGTGCCATGACCTGCCTTCGGCTCAGGTCATGATCCCAGGGTCCTGAGATCAAGCCCCGCATCGGACTCTCTGCTCAGCGGGGAGCCTGCTTCCCTTCCTCTCTCTCTCTCTCTGCCTGCCTCTCTGCCTACTTGTGATCTCTGTCTGTCAAATTTTTAAAATCTTAAAAAAAAAAAAAAAAGAGTCCACACATTACTCATGGCTTTATCTATCAGGGATGCTTTAAAGAGGGTTTATGAATTGGGTGAGAGACTGGATCAACTCTAAGGGTATAGACAAACAGTGCCTGTATTTTTACACACACTTTATCTAAACAACACGTAACAACACACCTCCCAGCATTAATCCTCAGCATTCACCCAACTGTTTTTAATGTGCTCTGAGCTCATCACGTTCATCCCTGAATCTAACCAAGGTCACACACATATATGCCTGTGGACACCAGGCAGATAAATAAATGAGTGAAGCTATTTAGGGCATGAGGATAAATTTTATTGAAATTCTCAGCTTTGGGCGCCTGGGTGGCTCAGCAGGTTAAGCATGTGCCTTTGGCTCAGGTCATGATCTCGGGGTCCTGGAATCGAGCCCTGGATTTGCTCTCTACTGAGCGGGGAGTCTGCTTCTCCCTCTGTGCTCTCCCTCTTTCTCTCTCAAATAAATAAATAAAGTCTTAAAAAAAAAGAAAAAAGAAATCTTCAGCCTTCTTTCTATTTTTACTTAGCATAAAAATATAAATATATAAGAAACATTTCATTTCCTGTTCATTTCATGAAAGGAAAACATCAAAAATATGATAAATGGCCAATGACACCTAGCTTCGGTGTGGGGGAGCTCATGACAGGATGTGTGAACTGTGGCCAACTAGAGAATCCACGTTCCAGCTGAGGGGGCAACCACCACCCAGCTCCGGGCAAAAGCTGTCATATGGGAATTCAGGATGACTGCTACCGGGTCTCCCAATTTTAAATATGGATCTAAAGATAGGAAAAGAAGAAAAAGAGTGGAGAGACCGGGGAGGGAAGGTGGGGTGGGTGGCGGATAGGGAGGGAGACAAAGAGGGAGGAAGGGAGAGAGAAAGAAAAAAAAGAGGAAATTTTTTAAATGAAAATCTCCCCAATTAAAAGGCAGCAGATTCAAGAAGTTTTCCCAAACCCCGTACTTGGCCAAAAAAAAAAAAAAAAGTGTCTGCAGCTGAGTGAGCGGGGACCGCCGCGTGCAACTCCGCTCTCAGCTCCCCTTCAAGCCTGCCCCCTGTCCAGTATCTGCATATCCTCCCCCGGGTTCGCGATGGTCCTTCAAGGTCAGCATTCGGGAGCCTCAAGGCCTGGCCCGCTCCCGCTGACCCTCCTCCCTGCAGCCCTGCGCGGACACTCCTCTTGGCTCTCCATCCTCCACTGCCTCACTCAACAGTTTCCCAACCTCCGGGTGTTTGTCCCGGCTCGCGCCTTACTCACTGCTCTTGGACCCTCCTCCGTCACCAGCGACGCTGTGCACCTTGCCAGTTCTCGTTAAATCTCCGCGCTGAGCGCAGTAAAGCGGAGAGGAAAGCCTCCCTCGGCTCGCAACGCCTCCCCGGTGCCCCCGAGCTGCCCTCGGCCCGCGCCGGCCCCGGGCTCACGGTGCACCCGGCTCCCCCCCGCCCCGGGCCCCGCGGCCCCCCTCGCCCCGCCGTCCAGAAGGGCCGGCTGGCGGAGGATGTGCGGAGCCACGAGAAGCCGCACCGCCCGCCTCCGAGCTGTTTGTGATTTCCTCCCGGGGCTCCGTTCGCCCTCCCCCTCAGGCCGCCCTCGCGCCACCGCCCCGCGCGCCCGGCCCGGCCTCTTGCCTCTCCCCGCTCACCGGGCCCCGCGACCCTCCCGCCTCTGCGGGCTGCGCCGGGGGCCGGCGGGCGGGGAAGCGCCGAGAGGTCGAGGCCGCGCCGACCCCGCTCCCCCGCGCGGCCCCGGCCCGGCCCCGCCGCCGCCGCCGCCGCCTCGGCCCCACCGGCTCTCGCCTGCGGCGGGGGCCGCCCCCACCAGCCCGCGCCCCGGCCCCGGCCCCGGGCGCTCACCCGCGACAGGGTGAGGTCGGTCATAAGCTGCTCGAAGGCCCGCGTCTCCTCGGCCTGCCGCTGCGTGTGCAGCGCGATCTTCTCACTGAACTTCCGCGGGTTGGCGCTGCCCGAGCCCGGCGAGGCGGCCATGGCGCGGGCCCGGCCCGGCGGGAGGGGGAGACGGCAGGCGCGGGGCCTGGGAGTCGGCCCGCGCGTCCGTCCGCAGGCCGCCCGAACCGCCGCCCGAAGGCCCGTCCTCCGGCGCGACCCGGCAGAGGAGCCGCAGCGGCCCCACAGCCAGCGAGCGGCCGGGAGCGCGCCGAGGTCCGCCCCCGCGCGGCCGGCCCCGCCCTCGGCGCGGCCCGCCCGCCGCCTGCCGCCGGGCCCCGGCCCCGCTGCCCGGCCCCGCGCTCCTAGCCCGGCCCGGGGCCCCCGGGGCGTCGAGACTCGCCGCGAGCCCCGTCGGCAGAGCACGTCGACTCCGACGTGCGGGAGCCGCTGTGTGACTGACGGGCTCCCGCGCTGGGGGCATCCCGGCCGCGCGGTTCGCTTTACGACTTTCCAGCCGGCGTCTGGCCGCCCCCTCGTGCCTCCCCGAACCCCCCGGGCCGCCGCTTTGCTCCCGGGGGAGACGACTGGACGCCCAGAGCTCGAGCCTTCCCTCTCGCGGCTCCCGCGCTGCGGGGCGTCCAGCAGCCCGCCCGCCAGGCCCGCCCCCGGCCCGCGCCGCCCTCGGTGGGCTCAGTTCACGGTCCGTCCGGGCGCGCGCAGCGGAGCTTCCCAAAAATCCACCTGGTGAGGGGCGCAGCCGGGAGCCGCCATCCCCGCCCTGGTGCGAGCTCTTCGCTCCTCAGCCCCGGCCCCTCGTCGAGGTTCTTGCCGAGTCTCCCCGGGACCTCCGCAGAGCCCGGCTCCGGCCAGGAGCCAGTGTCCCCGCCGTCCCCCTACTTCTGCAGCCTGGGAGCTGCTCTCCCACGACGGCGCCAGGACCGCGCTGAGAGTGGGGCTGTGTTTCGTCAACTAGACAACACCAGAGACGCGCGGACGCGTCCAGAAAAGTCCATTGACGACACCCACGCCCCCCACTCGAGATTAAACAGAAAACATGCCGCTTCGTTTACTTGGTGCTTATTAAAGAAATACAAAATTAGACCTAACTAAAGCCCCACCCTTAGTTCTCCTTCATCCCTCGTCACTGGGCTCAAGTTGGTGCATATCATTCCTACTCACGTTTTTATAGTGTTATTACATATGAAGTACGGATCTGCCAACTGTATAGAGCACCAGTTGTCGATTTTCAGTTTTTCAAAATGACATCATGCTGAGTAATCTTTCGCAACTTTTCTCATTTCCTATTATGTTTTTGAGATACATTTGTGTTTATGGCTTTTAACTACTGTGTAGTACTTCGTTGTTTTTCATGTGTCTCCTAGCATCCAGCTTCATTTTTTCGAAATTTTAATATGAGAATATATCTCTGTTAGCTGGAGTTTAGCTTGTTCTAGTAATTATAATTGGATTTATTCTCGTAATTGAATTCTCTTTTATTTTCGGGTATTTAGCATATTCTTTATATTTTATTTTCTGCATTCCTGTTATATCATCTGGGTTCAGTTTCAGAGAACAGAATTCATTCTAGATAGATTAGGTACAAAGAATTCATTATAGTGTATAAAGTGGCTAAAGAGCTTCTCTGGAGGGCAGGAGAAGTAGGTTCTAGGTTGAACCTTCAGGAGCGACGTGGAGAAGCCTGCTGCAGGATCCTCCACCAAAAGAGCCACTGGCCCTTACTGGCCCAATCTGGAAGCCACTTAACTGAATGGCTGGCTAGTGAACCACATGGCTAGTATCCTGATTGGAACCCACCACGGAGAAATGAGACACCCCCAAGGCAGTGCTCACCCACAAAAACAGCACACACCCACACTCTGCATCACTTCCACCCTACAAATCAAGTAAGAGAGAAGTTGATCGGAAGAGCCAAAACGGAATCCAGAATCCTAGCTTTTGAAATACAGGAAGGCCCAGAAAGACACAGGAATGAGTAATGAGCTAACTCCACCATACTCATCCAGCGACTCACCAAAGCATTTATCTACCATGCCTGCGTTTTATTGCATTGAATGACTGGTTTTTACTTCCACATTTCCCCGATCTGATTTGGAAGATACTCATTCCATTTCTATTCTTATTATGGTTAGCCTGATCATTTTCAATTTTTTAAGCAAATAAATGCATGCAAATTGTTTAACAATAGTTTTACAAGGCCTATAACCTTATTTTTTTTAAAAAAGATTTTATTTATTTGCACACATGGGAGAGAGACAGAAAGGAACACAAGAAGGGGGGATGGGAGAGGGAGAAGCAGGCTCCCCACCAAGCAGGGAGCTGGACTTGGGGCTTGATCCCAGGACCCTGGATTGTGACCTGAGCAGAAGGCAGACGCTTAACAACTGAGCCACCCAGGCACCCCAAGGCCTACAATTTTAAAAAGAAGTAATTCCCATTTCCCTCTATAAATAAGCTTGTCCTGCTGTTTTGTGATTTTTTTTTTTCAGTTTTAGATATTGACTATTCATTTTCTACAGTGAAGAAGGACGCTCTGGCTATTTTGTATCCTCAACAAAAGTATGATCTTCCCTGCTCCCATTATTTCAGTGTCATTATATAATAATTTTTGGTAAATCAGTGGTAAGTGCTTACATAGCATACCATAGTTTCATTTTTTTACAGTTGTGCGGGCAGGGGAAGTTAATTACTGCCTCTGGTTTTTATTTGCTTAGATTTCTCTCAACCTGTTACAAATCCTTTTCTCCCACTCTCCAGCAGAATACTGGGAGATATGACTGCATCTGTGAATGGTCTGGGGGGACCTTCCCTTCCAGGGCACTTTGACTTCTTGTCCCACCCAGACCCGTTGCTATGTGGGCCGACTGTGGCCTCCACCATCATCCTGAGGGGTCCCTTCACCCCCTGTCCATCCTCTAACCTGCTTCCCGCAAACCCCTGGCCCCCCTCAGCCCCATTGTGCTAGAGCTTCACATACTTCTTCACTGTAGTGAAGAACATCCCCCCCTAGTTTCTTGAGCAAAGAAGAGTACATAAAACCCTTGCAACTGTGTGTGTGTGTGTGTGTGTGTGTGTGTGTGTGTATCTTACCCTCATATTTGAGTGATAGTTTGGCTAAGCATAGTCTTCTTCATTGGAAATCCTGTTCACTTAGATCCGAGAACACATTGCTCCCCTGTTTTCTCACTTCTCACACTGCTATTGAGAAGGCCATTCACATTCTCTTTTGTGGGTGACCCGGTTTTTGAGGGCCTTATTGTTTATTTTTGTTTTGTCACCCCCGTTCTCTGAAGGCTTAATGTTCTGATGTTTTACGATGACATGCCTTGGTGTGGGGCTTCTGTTGTTGTCCATTGTGCTGGGCAGTGATGTGTATGTAGAAACTAGACACTCGTGTCCTTCAGTTCTGAAAAATTGTCTTATTTTTTTAAAAGATTTATTTATTTACTTGAGAGAGAGAGAGAGAGCATGAGCAGGGGGAAGGGCAGAGGGATAGGGAAAAGCAGGCTCCCCATTGAGCAGGGATCCCCCCCAGGGGCTCAGTCCCAGGACCCTGAGGTCATGACCTGAGCTGAAATCCAAGGTCAGCTGCTTAACCACCCAGGGACCCCAAAATCATCTTATTTTTTGATAATTTTCTTCTCATTTACTTTGCTCTCTCTTTTTGGAAAATCTACCAGTCAGTTAACAGGTCTTCTAAATTGCTAATTTTCGTATACTTTCTCTTCTGTTTTCTGTTTCTTTTTCTTTTGTTGTCCCTGTTTCCTGATACATTTTCTCAACTTTATCCACTGACCCTGCTATTGAATTTTTATTTCTGCTATATTTTTAACTTCTAAGAGCTTTTTCCTAGTTTCTGAATATATTTTTTAAGATTTTATACTTATTTGAGAGAAGAGAGAGAGAGAGAGACTGAGCATAGGGGAGGACAGAGGGGAAAGGAAAAGCAGACTCCCTGCTGAGCAGGGAGCTTGACCTGGGTCTCCGTCCCAGGACCCTGAGATCATGACCTGAGCCAAAGGCAGAGGCTTAACCAACTGAGCGGCCCAGGTGCCCCTGAATATTTTTTTTTAATAACATCCTGTACTCATTGCATGAATGAACTATTAATTACAGATTATTTATGTCTTTACCTTTTCTTCTACTCCTTACATTGTCTGCCTCTGTTTTGTCTGAGTTCATTTTTTTTGTTGTTGTTGTTCATTTTGACCTCCATCTAGAGGCTTTCCCCAAATCTCTGGTGATCCTTGACTCTAAAATCATAATTAAGACAGAGATGATAAATATGTATAGATTACTTTTTTCTGGAAATAAACACGTTTTAAATATATATATATATATATATATATTTAAATATTCTATAGTAGAGATTGCTAGTTGTCTCTCCATACTCATTCTCTCCTCCTTCCTTTATTAAAAGTAATCTGGAGATTTAGCTGGGTTCATCATTGCCGAACTAAAGCCAGCTACAGACTACATTTCCCACTCTCCCTTGCAAAGAGGTATGGTCATGTGATTATGTTCCACCCAATAGGGTATCCTTTGCAAATAAGTATGGTCTTGTGATTATGTTCCTCCTGAGAGGATGTGAACAGAAGTAGTATAGGCAACTTTCTCAGGCAGTTGCGTGAAAAGGGGGGTGGCCTGTTTTCTCTTCTCTCCTGCTCACTAGCTGGAATATGGACGTTGTAACTAGATCGGGAGCAGCTATCTTAGATCATCAGATAAAAACTGTGTGTTGAGAATGCAGAAGAATGGTAGCAAAGGGACCTAGGATCCCAGCACTGTGTAACCACAGTATTAGCTCTGCACTGCTTCTAGATCATTACATGACTGAGAGATAAGCATCGATTTTGTTTAAAGCCCTGTTATTTTGGCCTTTGTTACAGGAATCAAACCAGGATCTTTTATACTTAAATAGAAAAATTTGTATAAACATATCAAGATATGGTTAGCAATAGCTCCCTTTGGGGATGCAGGGACTACTGGGAAACTTTTATTTTCTGCTTTACACATTTCTAAATGATTTGTATTTTTTAAAAATACAAATATTACTATCAACATCACAAAAAAGTAAGAAAGAACAAATACCACTTAGTTTTAAACTGACTGTAAGCTATGTGTGCCTGCATGTGGCTCTTTTATTTTTCTAAGTAGGCTTCGCACCCAGCCTGGAGCCCAACACATGGCTTGAACTTGTGACCCTGAGATCAAGCCCTGATCTGAGATCAAGAGTCGGACACTTAACCAACTCAGCCACCTAGGAGTCCTATAAAATCCTGATTTTTAGTTGGGCATGTGACTTTCTTATATTTAGATGTGGCCATGTAAGTTCTGTTCAATGGCAGAGACATAAAAAGAAGTTAATGTAGCAGCCTCTGAGAACCTCTCTTAAGAAACATAGTGCATCTGCCCTTTTCCCTAGTCTTACCTTCCTCTATCTTGCTGCTTAGAATGTAGATGACCATGAAGTTGAGGTTGTGAATGGCAAAGCAACAAGATAAATACCTTGACTTTTTTTTAAGTGAGCTCTACACCCAATGTGGGGCTTAAACTCGCTACCCTGAGGTCAGGAGTCACTTGCTCTACAGACTGAACCAGCCAGGTGCCCCAGTAATACCTTAACTTGTACACGAGAGAGAAATAAACTTTCATCCTGCTTAAGGTCCCTTTTTGGGAGGTTTTCTGTTATAGCCAAATCTATTCCTCACCGATATACATCTTCAGACAGAAGTATATGGAGTTCCAAACAAGATAAATAAAACAAAATCCACAGTTCAACATAGTATAACAAAACTGTAAAGCTACCAAGGACAAGAGAAAGATGATTTATGGAAGAACAGTAATTAAGCTAACAGCACCAGCAACCAAAGAGGCCAGAAGATTTTTTTAAAAGTCTTCAAAAGGGGTTCCTGGGTGGCTCAGTCATCAAGCATCTACCTTTGACTCGGGTCATGATCCCAGAGTCCTGGGATCGAGCCCCGCATAGGGCTCTCTGCTCAGTGGGAAGTCTGCTTCTCCCTCTCCCACTCCCCCTGCTTGTGTTCCCTCTCTGTCTCTCTCTGTCAAATAAATAATTAAAATCTTCTTCAAAAAGTCTTCAAAATTCTTCATTTAAAATAACTGATTCCCACAAATACTGAGCAATTCTCTTATAATCTTTATCAAACATGAAAAGTTCTCAGAATAACTTAGCCCACGGGTCAGCCATCTACAGTCAGTGGGCCAAATCTGTCTCCCCGTCTGTTTTTGTAAGTGAAGTTTTATTGGAAAGTTGCCATATCCATTTATTTATGTGTTGTTTGTGGCTACTTTCCTGCTACAATGGCCAAGGTGAGTAGCTACAAGGAGATAAGACCCTATGGCCTGTGAAACTCAAACTATTTACTCTCCGGCCCTTTACAAAAAGGAGTTTGCCAATGCCTGACTCAGACAAAGGAGACATATTAGTGAGTGTGAATTCCCGTTTTTTTTCCTTCTGCTCTTCATATAGGGATGCTCAAGGTGGTGGCGGTGATGGTCAGCAGGCTTGAGGAGTTTTGAAATAAAGTTCCCAGGTTTGTGATTCCAGTCTGCTGAAGTACCAGTATCAGCACCTGGAAAGCAGCTTGGGTCATCTGGGTGCTGAGTCTGGGTTCAGGTTCAGGGTCTTGAAATTCTTGGTGTGTCCAACTTCTTCAAGCTCTCCTTGCCTATGCCTTAACTTTTTACTTTGTCCAAGTAGGGGCTTTCTTCTGGAAGGCCTAGCTATGGCCCACCACACATGGACCGACGGTAAGTGCCAAAGCAGAACAAAGAAAGCCAAAAACAAAATGCCTGAGGACCAGGGGAAGGGGAAAAGCTAATAAGTGGCGAGATAATTTGTATCAAAGAACTTTAGAAAGTGGACCAGAGGCAGCAGAGGAGGGAAGGGAAAGACCTAAAAATACAAATATTGGTCAAAAGTGTGTACAGGAGCAGTTAGACCTGACTCTCAGTTTGGGCTCAGGTTGTGATCTCAGCGTCATGAGATCGAGCCCTGGGATGGGCTCCATGCTGCTGAGTGTGGAGCCGGCTTAAGATTCTCTCTCCTCTCTCTCTCTGCCTGCCTCTCTGCCTACTTGCGATCTCTCTCTGTCAAATAAATAAATTTAATTAAATTTAAAAAAAAGATTCTCTCTCTCCCAGGATGCCTGGGTGGCTCAGTCAGTTAAGCATCTGCCTTCAGCTCAGGTCAGGATCCCAGGGTCCTGGGATCAAGTCCAGTGTCAGGCTCCTTGCTCAGCTGGGAACCTGCTTCTGCTTGTGTGCTCTCTCTCTCTCTGACAAAACAACAACAACAAAGATCTCTCTCTCCCTCTCCCTGTCTCCCACCCACTCATGCTCTCTTGTGTTCTCTCTCTCTAAAATAAATACATAAAATTTTAAAAATCAGGATTCTATTGTGATAGAACAGTGGTTCTCACACTTTAGCATTGATCAGAATCATTGGAGAGCTTATTAAAACACAGATTCCTGAGCCCCATTTCTGAGTGTATGATTTAGAAGGTCTGGATGGGGCTGAGAATTTGCAGATCTAACAAGTTGTCAGGTGAGGCCGAGGACCATTGCATTAGATGAGGGAAGAACAGATCCTGCAGAAACTGGAAGACTCTGCTACACACCATTCAAATGTTCTAGGAAAATTTTTAAATTTCTTCAACTATTGCTTCTTCTCCATATTCGCTATTCTTTCCTTCTAGAAGTTCAGTTAGATGCATATCAAATGGTTCTCATTCTATTTTTCATTTCTTTTTACCTTCCTTTCACATTTTTCCATGCTAGTTCTGTACTACGTTCTAGGTGATTTCCTTAGATCTATCTTCCATTTTATAAGCTTCTCTCATCAGCTCTATCTAATCGGCTGTTTAACCTGTCCATTGAGATTTTTCTTCTTTAAGAATTATGTTTTCTGGGGCGCCTGGGTGGCTCAGTGGGTTAAAGCCTCTGTATTCGCCTCAGGTCATGATCCCAGGGTCCTGGGATCGAGCCCCACGTCTGGCTCTCTGCTCAACAGGGAACCTGCTTTCCCCTCTCTCTCTCTATCTGCCTCTCCGCCTACTTGGGATCTCTGTCTGTCAAATAAATAAATAATAAATAAATAAATAAATAAATAAATAAATAAGAATTATGTTTTCTGGGGCGCCTGGGTGGCTCAGTGGGCTAAGCCTCTGCCTTCAGCTCAGGTCATGGTCTCAGGGTCCTGAGATCGAGCCCCGCATGGGGCTCTCTGCTCAGCAGGGAGCCTGCTTCCGCCTGCTTCTCTATCTACTTGTGATCTCTCTCTCTGTGTGTCAAATAAATAAATATATTTTTTAAAAGGAATTATGTTGGAGTGCCTGGGGGGCTCAGTGGGTTGAAGCCTCTCCTTCAGCTCAGGTCATGATCCCAGGGTCCTGGGATCGAGCCCCGCGTCGGGCTCTCTGCTCAGCGGAGAACCTGATTCCCTTCCTCTCTCTCTGCCTGCCTCTCTGCCTACTTGTGATCTCTGTCTGTTAAATAAGTAAATTAAAAAAAAAAAAAAGAATTATGTTTTCCTAGGGACACCTGGATGGCTCAGTTGGTTGAATGGCTGCCTTTGGCTCAGGTCATGATCCCAGGGTCCTGGGATGGAGCCCCTTGTCAGGTTCCCTGCTCAGCAGGGAATCTGCTTCTCCCTTTCCCTCTGCTTGAGCTCTCTAGCTCACTCTCAAATCAATCAATCAATCAATAAAATCTTTAAAAAGCACTACCACTTTTCTAGCTAATCTTGTCAAATCTAGCCTGATCTTTATTCAGAGTCCTGTTCTTTTCTTACTTTTCCCCACCTTTCTTTTATGCCTTTAGTTATACAATTTTATATTCCCTTTCAGCATGTAGTTCTATTAGCCTGTGTGGGGGAGCTCTGATCTTATTTGTTGCATCTACTGGCTCTTGCATATGGCAAATTGTTTCCTAAAGTTTTTAACTACAATTTCCTCTTTAAGGGGGCTTGATTTGTGGGGGGGAGGGTTCCAGTGGTAATCCTGGGTAGTGGGAATATGACTCAGATATAGTCATGCTTTCTTTCATGAGCCACAGAAAAATCAATTACTAGACATGAGGATTTTTATTACATGGATATTGTAAATGCAGACCCTAAACCCAGGTGGGGCCAAATTTTTGGTTTCTCAAGGATTCCCTCCCTCCCAGAGCCCAGCCAAGCTTCTTTGTTAATTTTGCCAATGGGCAGATTTCACTATTTCAGGCTGAAATTTTACAAGTTAATGCGCGAATCGGTTACTGATTCATGGATTCTGGGAGGAGATAAGAGATTCCTGGGTAAAAGACACCACCCAGCAAGCAGCACGAGCATCATTTCTGTGTCAATTCCCTTTACCCACCAAGTCCCACAGGGGTGATGCAGAAGGGCCCACACGGATGCCTACACATGCAGGGGGTTCTGTAACAGGAGAAGAATGAGCCTGTTCTTTTTGCCAGAAAAAGGCATTACCTCATCCCTCCAGGCCGCCTGCTGCAACACAACCCTGAGAAATGGCCCAGTAAAGAATGATCAGAGGGGCGGCTGGGTGGCTCAGTCAGCTATGTGTCTGCCTTCGGCTCAGGTCACGATCTCAGGGTCCTGGGTTCGAGCCCCACATCGGGCTTCCTGCTCAGCAGGGAGTCTGCTTCTACCTCTCCCTTTGCCCCTCCTCCCCACTCATGCTCTGTCTCTCTTGCTCACTCTCAAATAAATAAAATCTTAAAAAAAAAAAAAAAATCAGAGATCTGCGTTTGCAGCATAACCAACCAGAACATCCGAGAATTCTCAGGTCCCATAGAGGACTGCTTCTCCCCACACACCTGAGGTCCTGACTTGGGTTCCAGGTCTAACTCTCTGGGCCTTAAAAACTGAAACTCCAATCATCACAGACAAGAGGAACCTAAGGGGTCATGATGACTAAATGTCATGTGGAACCCGGGAACAGAAAAAAGATAATAGGTAAAAACCAAGGAAATGTGAATGAAGTATGGAGTTAAGTTAATTAAAAAACAAACAAACCCAAAACTTGAAGCTCCTAGATTACTAGAAGAGATAACTACAGGCTTACAATTTGATTTTTAGTCACTTGAGGATTTTCTTTTCTTGTGAGTTCAAGTATGCATTACAGTTTTTGTTATGTTTTATCCAGTGTTTCTAGGTGTTTTACTATTTTCCATTTACCTTTGTCCACAACTTTGCTGGAATCCAGGTGTTTGTTTAAAATTTATATTCCTGGGACGCCTGGGTGGCTCAGTCCATTAAGCATCTGCCTTCAGCTCAGGTCATGATCTCAGGGTCCAGGGATTGAGCTCCACATTAGGCTCCTTGCTTGGTGGGGAGTCTGCTTCTCCCTCTGCCTCTGCCTGCCACTCCCCCTGCTTGTGCTCCCTTTCTCTCTGTGTCAAATAAATAAATAAAATCTTAAATAAATACATAAATAAAATTAAATTTATATTCCTGGCTCCCATCCCCAGAGATTATGAGTTTTGCAGACTAGATTGTAGCCCAGGATTCTGCCTTTATAACAAATGATTCTGTTACAGGGAGTTTGGGAACCAAACCTTAAGAAATGCTGCCATTAAGAATGGAATCATAGGGGTGCCTGGGTGGCTCAGTCCATTAAGCATCTGCCTTCAGCTCAGGTTATGATCCCAGGGTCCTAGGATCGAGCCTCACGTTGGGCTCCCTGCTTAGCAGGACCTCTGCTTCTCCCTCTCCCCCTGCTCATGTGCTCTTTCTCTTACTCACTCTCTCTCAAAAAATGAATAAAATCTTTTTTTTTTTTTAAGATTTTATTTATTTATTTATTTGACAGACACAGATCACAAGCAGGCAGAGAGGCAGGCAGAGAGAGAGGAGGAAGCAGGCTCCCCGCCAAGCAGAGAGCCTGATGCGGGGCTCGATCCCAGGACCCTGAGATCATGACCTGAGCCGAAGACAGCGGTTTAACCCACTGAGCCACCCAGGCGCCCCCAAAAATGAATAAAATCTTAAAAAAAAAAAAAAAAGAATGGACTCATAGGGTGGATCAAAGAATTAATACTTTTTCTTTTCTTTAGATTTTATCTATTTGTCAGAGAGAGAGAGAGAGAGCGAGCGCACAAGCAGGGGGAGCTGTAGGCAGAGGGAGAGAAGTGGGTTCCCCTGAGCAGGGAGCCTGATGCAGGGCTGATAAGTAGCTCCATCCCAGGACCTTGGATTGTGACCTGAGTTGAAGGCAGATGCTTAACTGACTGAACCACCCCGATGTCCCCAGTTCATTGTTTTCAAATTAAAAGTAGTCAACCTCTTAGCTTGGTAAACACTCCCTCCAGTGTTCTGTTGCAGAGAACAGGCAGGCATATGTCACCCCCTGACCTCCCTCATCCATGAGGTCGGCAACATGGCCAGTTTGGTTATTGAGATGGAAGGGCAAGCCTTCTGGGAAGCTTCCAGGAAAACTTCTGGTCTTCAGAGACGAGGGACATATTAGCTGTGGCTTGCCCCTTCCTTCTGTATATTTTGAATACGGAGGTGATGCCTGGACCTCTGGAGCCATCTCACCACCGTGGAAAGAGAAACCATAAAAACAAACTCAGGGGCACCTGGGTGACTCAGTTGGTTAAGTGACTGCCTTTGGCTTGGGTCATGACCCCAGGGTCCTGGGATCGAGTCCTGCATTGGGCTCCCTGCTCGGCGGGGAGCTGCTTCTCCCACCCCCCATCAAATAAACAAATAAAATCTTAAAAAAAATAACCCTCAGTATTCAGAAAGATTAAAAATAAAGAACAACATTGCCATTGTTGACTAGCTGAACCAATACTTATTTTTCCTCTAGATTTATGTGAAATAAATTTAAGTCACTAGAAGTCATTTTCATTTCTTACAGCCAAAATCATTCTTGTTGCACTTAAGGATCCTCATTTCTTTAAAGCTTTTAAATTTTACATAATTTTAGTCTTCTAGAAAAGTTGCAATAATTTAAAGAATTCTTGGTGTGCCCGGCTACCTCATTCAATGGAGCGTGTGACCCTGAACTCAGAGTTGTGAGTTCAAGCCCCATGTTGGGTGTAGAGATTACTTAAAAATAAAATCTAAGGGGCGCCTGGGTGGCTTGGTTGGTTAAGTGTCGGCCTTCAGTTCAGGTCATGATTCCAAGATCGTGGGATTGAGCCCCAAATCGGGCTCCTGCTCAGTGGAGAGTCTGCTTCTCCCTCTCTCTCTGCCCATCAACCAACTCGAGTCTGCTTCTCCCTCTGCTCCTTACCCTACTTGTGCTCTCTCTCAAAATAAATAAATAAAATCTTTTAAAAAAATCTAAAAAAAAAAAAAGAGGGTTGTCTAGGTTGCTGTTGATTAAGTGACTGACTCTTGATTTCAGCTAAGGTCATGATCTCAGGGTTGTGATACGAAGCCTTGCACTGGTCTCCACAGTGGGCATGGAGCCTGCTTAAGATTCTCTCTCTCCCTCTGCCCTCCCCTCACCCTCTCTAAAGAATTTTTTCTTAATTAAAAAAGAATTATCACATACTCTTTATCCAGATGCCTCAAATATTTTACTTCACTTGCTTTATCATTTCCTTATCTATTTTTTTCTTTTTTTAAAAGAGTTATTTGTTTTAGGGAGAGAGATTTGGGTGGGGGAGCAGAGGGAGAGAGAGAATCTCAAGCAGACTCATCACTGAGCACGGAGCCCAGTGTGGGACTGGATCCCATGGTCCTAAAATCATGACCTGAGATCATAACCTGAGACAAAATCAAGAGTCAGATGTTTAAACTGACTGAGCCACCCAGGCGCCCCTACATACATTTTTCTAAACCATTTGAGAGTAAGCTGTTACAGGGCCTCTTTCTCCCTAGATACGTCAGTGTTGATTTTACAAAATCAAGGATATTCTCTTACATGATTACAGTGTAATTATCAAAATCGGGAAATTGACATTGATAACAGTATTGTTATCTAATCTACAGATTTTATTAAAATGTTTACCAACTGTCCCTGTAATATTTTTTATAGCAAAAGAAAACCTGAAATAGCTCACCACATTCAGGTATCATGTTTCTTAGCATCCTTTAATTTGGAACACCTATGCAGTTTTTTAAAAAAAGATTTTAATTTATTTGAGAGAGATCGAGAAATCACAAGCAGTGGGGAAGGGTAGAAGGAGAAGCAGACTCCCTGCAGAGTAGGGGAGCCCGACATGGGACTTGATCCCAGGACCTGAGCCAAAGGCAAATGCTCATTTGACTGAGCCACCCAAGCACCCTCAATTTTATTTTATTTTTTTAAAAATAGGCTTTGAGCCCCACACGGGGCTTGAACTCATGGCCCTGAGATTAAGACCTGAGTTGAGATCAAGAGTCAGTCACTTAACTGACTGAGCCACCCAGGCACCCCTCAATTTGTATATGTTTTTCATGACTTTGAAAATTCTTGACGTGACAAGCCAGTTACTTTGTCGAATGTCCGTTAGCTAGGGTTTGTCTTGTATTTCTCACGGTTTGTTTCAGATGATGCATTTTGGGCAGGAATAACATAGGAACGATGTCGTGTTCTTCTCAGTTTATCAGTCAGGAGGCAGACTATGTCTAGGTGTCCCACGACTGATGGTAAGCTTGGATGTGGTTAAGGGGATGTCCGTAGGCTCTCTCCACTGTGAAGTTTCTGTTTTTCCCTCTAATCAGTAAGACCCTTGAAGGGAGACACTCTGAGACTAAGTAAATATCTTGTTACTCAACAAACGTGCATCCAATAATTTTAGCACCCATCGATGATTCTTGTTCTTTCTCTATTTGCTGTATCAGAATGGACTCAATCTTATTTTATCCATTAGGATATGATCCATTACTGTTATTATTTTTGTATTTAGGCTCAGGTCATGATCCCAGTGTCCTGGGATCGAGTCCCACATCGGGCTCCTTGCTCATCAGGGAACCTGCTTCTCCCTCTGCCTCTGCCTGCCATTCTGTCTGCCTGTGCTTGCTCTCTCTCCCTCTCTCTGACAAATAAATAAATAAAATCTTTAAAAAAAAAAATAAAGTATCCTGGACTTCACCTTCAAGCTGGCTTCCCTGTCCTTTTAATATGTCCCCTTCTGTTTTTTAGTTTGTTTTTTTTTTTTTTTCTTCTGGACGCAACAAGATGATCCAGGCTCATCTTGTACTGCTGTGGTCAGCCCCAGAATCAGCCATTTCTCCAAATAACCTGGTTTCTTTTCACGGAAAGGGGTTTTTTAAGCACTGGTTTTCTTCACTTTTGGAAGCTAGTTCTTTCTTAGTTAGTTGGATTTTTAGAAGAGGAGTTATCCTTTAGTTCCTATCACATCCTCCTTTCTAGTATGTGTTCTGTTATGTGTCTATCTGCAGATTTTCCTTGCCCGCCAGACCTCAGTGCCTCTGGGAATGTGTTTCTCCAGAGACAAAGGCCAGTGGCTATGAACAATCTTTAACAAGTACACATGCTTACATTTTCGTATGAAAACTATTTCACAGACAATTTGGGGCAAAATAGAGAATACATATCTGTAACTTAAGGCCAAACAGGTTTAAAAAATAGTTTTACCCAACCCGAAATGTAGAATGGAATACAAAATCATTTAGCAAACGTGAGATACAAATGCCCATCTTTACTTGTTTCCTAAGTAATATTTACTACTTATTAAAAGCTCAAGATCGAGTTGATTGCCGCTTCCCCTCTCTCCAGCATTTCAGAGTGTGTTTCATGGAACACAGAGCCTCACAGGTGGCCAACAAGAGTTTCCTGCAAAGTAAAGGGTTGGGACTGCACTGTACAATCCATTTGGGGAAAAAGTTAGGTAATCCGAAGTTAGGCAGGTTTCCTGTGTGACTTCTAAGGCTTCTTGAATTGCTGATGCCTCTTATGACTTGCGTGTAGAAAGATGGAACATGGGGCTTCCCAAACTTTCTTGACGGTAGAATACCTCCTGCTGAGCCCTTTCCTGGCTGTGTTGCACACGGTTCCATGGCTCCCAACAGCCAGCATACCGACTCCACTTCCCAAATATCCCCAGAATTCACACACTTCTGTCCATCCTATCTTTTTTTTTTTTTTTAAAGACTTTATTTATTTATTTGACAGACAGAGATCACAAGTAGGCAGAGAGGCAGGCAGAGAGAGAGGAGGAAGCAGGCTCCCTGCTGAGCAGAGAGCCCCATGTAGGGATCTATCCCAGGACCCTGGGATCATGACCTGAGCCAAAGGCAGAAGCTTTAACCCACTGAGCCACCCAGGCACCCCCATCCTAACTATCTTTATCTACTTCAGCCTCTGCCCTCCTCCACCCGGAACTCTCACTCAGTGAGACGTTAATTGGCCCACTTGTGTACCAGCGTCCCAGCAGGAAACAGATGGGACACTCAGACTGGTAATTTGAAGACAAGGTAATAAAGAAAGAGGGCAGGATTTAGAGAGGAAGCTCCCCCGGGGCTAGTTACAGCAGTTGGCACTGTGTGCCCCAGGGCCGTGGGGAGGGACTGCTTCCTGCCGGAGGGAGAGGGCAGTGTTGGGTGAGAGCCACCCGCCCAGAGCTCTGGCCTTTGGTAGGGAAAGGCAGATAGTGCAGCAGTCTGGAGAAAGAAATCTGAATGCTGCCTTCCCCCAGTCCTCCAGTCTCCCTGTGATGCCTGCCATTGGCCAAATGCAACCAAACACAGCCAGCGGCCCTGGGGCACAGAGGAAAGTGAGGGTGGGCAGTGGGTCCAAAGGGACACACAGAAGACCTTAGCACCCGTTGTCCTGAGTCTTCCCCCCCTTGTCCCCATTCTTCCTCCCTGTGTCTAAAGCCCAAATCTGAATATTTCTTGTTCTTCTTGAAATCCATCTCTTAGGGGCGCCTGGGGGCTCAGTTGTTAAACGTCTGCCTTCGGCTCAGGTCATGATTCTGGGGTCCTGGGATTGAGCCCTATGTCAGGCTCCCTGCTCAATGGGGAGTCTGCCTCTCCTTCTCCCTCTGCCTGCCACTCCCCCTGCTCATGCTCTCTTCTCTCTCTCTCCCTGCCAAATAAATAAATAAATCTTTTTTTTTTTAAGATTTTATTTATTTATTTGACAGAGAGAGATCACAAGTAGACGGAGAGGCAGGCAGAGAGAGGGAAGCAGGCTCCCCGCTGAGCAGAGAGCCCGATGTGGGACTCGATCCCAGGACCCTGAGATCATGACCTGAGCCGAAGGCAGCGGCTTAACCCACTGAGCCACCCAGGCGCCCCAATAAATCTTTTTTTTTTTTTTTTTAAAGAGAGAACTTATAGATGAAGATTTAGAAGACCTGTCAACCAGATGTGATATGTGTGCCTTGTTTGGCACCTGATTCAAACATATGAACTGTTTGAGGAATCACAAGACACTGGAGAAATGCAAACACCGGCCGAATAGCTGGTATTTTTATTTTATTATTTATTATTTATGTATTTATTTTTTTAAGATTTTATTTACTTATTTGACAGAGATCACAAGTAGGTAGAGAGACAGGCACAGAGAGAGGGGAAGCAGGCTCCCCGCTGAGCAGAGAGCCCGATGTGGGGCTCGATCCCAGGACCCCGAGATCATGACCTGAGCCGAAGGCAGAGGCTCAACCCACTGAGCCACTCAGGTGCCCTAGCTGGTATTTTTAAATGAGTGTTTAGGTGTGATAATGGTTTGGAGATACTTTTCTTAAGTGCTTCTATGGAAAGAGGGGGACTTCTCACCCTGGTACTACTGACATTTTGGACTGGATAATTCTTTGTAGAGGAGACTGTCCCGTACATTGTAAGGTGTTGATCAGGACCCCTGGCATCTACCCACTAAATGGGTAGCATGCCAGCAGCACTCCCTTACTTGGGACAACAAAAAAATATCTCCAAATATTGCCAAATGTCTCCTGGGAACACAACTGCTCCCTAATTGGAAACACTATGCTAGAGACACATACTGAAGTATTTATGGGTGAAATGAGACTATATCTGGGATTTGTCAAAACAACCTAAGGGGGCTTGGGGTGGCATTCGGGAGGAGAACAGTTTGAGTATGGGTGCATAACCACTGAGGCCACATGGGAGTTCATTATACGATTCCTTCTATTTATATGCTAGTTTTCCCTAATAAGAAAGTTTAAAAATTGTAGTGCTGAAGGCATATTAAAATAGTCCCATTTCCCCCAAGCATCTTAGCATATTGGGTTAAATAAGTTGTCCTTAAGTCAAAAGGTTATGACTTTAATTCAGATATTTAATAAATCTTAGTGAAGCCCCTTGTCTACTTCCCAAGTCTGGAAAAAGTGGATGATCTCATGACTGAATAATAAATTCAGGTATTTTTTCTTTTTTTTTGGCTTTTAACAAAATTGGAAGACCTAATCGTGTTCTAATTATGATAAATCATTGAGATTCTTTGGATAAACTAAGGAGTTCCCCAAATGGATGCCATCATTCTAACACAACACCCTCCACTGCCATATGCTTATTTGGCGGCAAAGGTTCTCAGCGCTTACATTTATAAAAATGAAAACCAGAAGAGAGCTGGCCATGAACCCTATCTCACTCTAACAAGTAGCAATGTTTATCCACAAGTTTCTTAAACCTTCATTTAAAAACTCTTCGTTTATCTCACTAAGAAACGCATTTCAAATACCTTATTTATACAACTGTCCAGACAATACACAACTTTGATAAAATATTCACTAACGAGAACTATAATGACACAAGTATCTTTCTGGATGTCATTAACAGCCTTATAGTCAAAGGAAATTAAATATTTATTTCTGTTAGATAATCATGACAGACTAATAAAAAGTAGGATTTAAGCTTTAAATATTACGTTAGGATAAAATTCTCAGGGAAGTGGAATGGAAACATGAGTTTAAAGAGGAAAAAGAGGGGCGCCTGGGTGGCTCAGTGTGTTAAAGCCTCTGCCTTCGGCTCAGGTCATGATCCCAGGGTCCTGGGATGGAGCCCCGCGTCAGGCTCTCTGCTCCACGGGGAGCCTGCTTCCTCCTCTCTCTCCCTCTCTCTGCCTGCCTCTCTGCCTGCTTGTGATCTCTGTCAAATAAATAAAAAAAATCTTAAAAAAAAAAGAGGAAAAATGTGTAAGGGTACATTTAAAGTGTACCTTTAAAAATTGATAAGGGACAAAAATAGACATATGGATCAATGGAATAGAATAGAGAACCCAGAAAGAAACCCATACTTCTTTGGTCAATTAACCTACAACAAAGGAGAAGAGAATATACAATGGAGAAAAGAGTCTCTTCACAGAAGAAAACATAGGCAGTCATCTTTGACACTGGCCTTAGCAACACCTTTCTGGATATGTCTTCTTGGGCAAGGAAAACAAAAACCAATCATTGAGACTGTAATCAAAATAAAAGCTTTTGTACAAGGAAGGAAACCATCAAGAAAATGACAAGGCAACCTACTGAATGAAAGAAGATATTTGCAAATGATTTATCTGGTAAGAGGTTGATATCCAAAATACATTAAGAACTTATACAACTCAGGGGTGCCTGGGTGGTTCGGTGAGTTAAGCCTGCCTTCATCTCAGGTCATGATCCCAGGGTCCTGGGATCAAGCCCCACATTGGGCTCTCTGCTTAGCAGGGAGACTGCTCCCGCCTCTCCTCCTCCCCACTGCCTGCCTCTCTGCCTACTTGTGATCTCTCTCTCTGTCAAATAAATAAATAATAAAATCTTAAAAAAAAAACTGATATTAAAAAAAAAAAAGAACTTACACGACTCAAAAGCAAAAAATATCTGATCAAAAAATGAAGAGAAAGGAGCACCTGGGTGGCTCAGCCAGTTAAGCGTCAGGTCATGATCTCAGAGTTCTGCGATCAAGTCCTGAGTTGGGTTCCCTGCTCAGTGGGGAGTCTGCTTCTCACTCTCCCTCTGTCCCTCCGCTCTCTCCCTCTCAAATAAATAAATAAAATCTTAAAAAAAAGAGCAGGGGATCTGAATATTTTTCCAAAGAAGACTTATAAACGGCTAAAAGACACTTGAAAAGAAGCTCACCATCACTATTCATCAGGGAAATGCAGATCAAACGAGATTATCACCTCTCATCTGTCAGTACGGCTAGAATCAAAAAGACAAGAAATAACAAGTCTGGGTGAGGATGTGGAGAAAGAGGAGCCCTCGGGCACAGCTGGTGGGAATGTAAATTGGTGCAGCCATTGTGGAAAATGGTATGGAGGTTTCTCAAAAAATTAAAAATAGAACTACCCTATGATCCAGTAATTCCCCTTCTCAGTATTGACCCAAACAAAATGAAAATGCTAATTTAAAAAGATATATGACCCTCTGTTTATAGCAGCTTTATCTACAATAGCCAAAATATGGAAGCGGCCCAAGCGGCCCCCGATGGATGAATGGATAAAGATATGGGCTACAGTATGTGCTATGGTGAGTGCTGTGAAGTGTGTAAACCTGGCGATTCACAGACCTGTACCCCTGGGGTTAATAATACATATGTTTATAAAAAAAATTTTTAAATTTAAAAAAAGATATGGGCTACACACACAATGGAATATTACTCAGTTATAAAAAAGAAAGAGATCTTGCTACTTGAGATGACATGGATGGAACTACAGGGCATTATGCCAAGAGAATTAAGTCAGAGAAACAAATACCATATGATTTCACTCATGTGGGATCTAAAAAAAAAAAACCCAAAACAAATGAAGCAAGAAAAAAATCAAACTCTTACTTACAGGGAACAAACTGACGGTTGGGGGTGGGCAGGTGAAATAAAGGGGATTAAGAGGTATAAACTGCCAAGGAGTAAGTCATGGAGAGGGGAAGTACCGCATGCAGGGGTGCCTGGTTGGCTCTGTCAGAGGAGCGGCGACTCTTGATCTCGGGGTTGTGAGTTCGGCCCCCACATTAGGTGTAGAGATGACTAAAAATAAAATCTTAAAAAAAAAAAAGGAAAATACAGCATAGGGATTAGTCAGTAGACTGTAACAATGCTTGGTGACAGAGGGGGACCGCATTTACTGTGGTGAGCACTCGGTGTAAAGAAAAATGGACAGCGGGTTCTGCTGCATACCTTCGAAAGTGAGGAATTTTTATCTTGAAATTCTCAGTATGTGGGCACTTGCACGCTTCATAATTAAAAGGTTACAAAATACAGATGTCGGGTTTAAAATCTGTGGAGGGGTACGTTGCCCCAATTCCTCATGGGTTTGCACAGGCATCAAGGTTGGGAGGGACACGGCTGCCGGGGGCACTCACTGTCTGCCTGCATCACTGGGGCTTCCTCTCCTTTCCCCTGGTCCTGGTTTCCTTATTTAACAGTTTGGTCCTGAGAAGCACCTTTCTGCCTCCCTTGATTTCTCTGCAGGACAACATGGAGCCCAAGTTGTCTCAGTGACACAGCTGCAGAGAGCAGCTCCCCCACTTCAGGAGAAAAGTGGGGTTCAGGGGGCAAGTGGCTGGGCCTGGGGGGTCCTGCTCCTACCACGGCGCCCACCACGCTTCCACTCACACGGAATGCCGTCTTCTATTTCCCACTGCTGTTTACTTTAGAAGCATTCTGTTTTCCCTCTTATTTCTTAGTCCCTAATTTTCCAATAGAGCCTAGCCACAGTTTATAAACACAATGGGATGCCTGTATACATACTTGTATTTTGAGTGAGGCTGTGCCCTGGGGCCTTACTTAAAAGGAAGCACCCCCCTCCCTTTTGCTGTTTACTCTTTCCATATGAAGCTTCCCCAGGTCCCTTCTGGTGACTTCCCCTGAGGGACCTGGGGTGCTGCCACTCCTAAGAGATCAGATGCTGTAGCGGTTTTAAACTTCCGGCTGTCAGCTCACCAGCGGCAGGAGGACGTGTGCTCTCCCCACCCTGATCTCTTCCTCTGGGAGGCTCCTTGAAGCAGATGACACTTAAAAAAGGCTAACCTCCCAGGCTAAACATCGCTTTGCGGTGATTCAGTGAACGGGTAGCTGACTCGGGTTGGCTCCTTCAGAAGGACTGGCAAGGGGGTTGTTTTCTGTTGTGGTTTTCAATCATTAAATCTCGCTTTGGTCGACACTGTTGAACAGGAACTGCTAACAATGAAACTGAGAAAAATAAACACAAACATGAACAAATGACCTTTTATTTCATACAGAGATACAAAGGCAATTGTGTGCAGCAATCTGATGGGCGGTCCGAATGGCTGGAAGTAAATTCACGAGAAATGTCACCATAGCCAGTGGAAGAGAAGGTCAGAGGCGGAGGGACGAGTTGGAGAAGGCGGCGGCTAATAATTCGGAGGCCGAAGGGCTACGTGGTGTCAATGCCGCGACGTGAGCTCGTCTGGATGCTTCCCGTGCGATCCGAACCGTAATGCTACCCAGCGACCACCAAGATCTTGAAGTGCGTTTTGTGCTACTTTGCATTAGGAGCTGTATCAAGGGAACTACAATCCTCACAAATAATCCAAACACCATATTTTACTAAAGGAGCTGTAAACTCTGCTCGCGGTCTGCCGTGGAGGCCCGACGGGCATCTCGGATGGGTCTCCTGTTAAAGTGAAAGGGTTGATGCTTTGGTTGGTCCCAGTTTTTGAGGTGATGCTACTTGTCACAGCATCTGCTTTTAAGCTGAGGAAAATATTCACTGAAAAACGATCTTCAGAAATGCAGGAAAAAATCAGGTCAGGCTGGTGGCGCGCCACACCTCACCACTTCCTGGCTGGGGTGCGCCAAGAACGCAGGCAACTCGCATTTGCACGGCGGTGGACCCGACTGAGCAAACGGTCTCTCAGGAAAGACACATCTCCAACACTTACATTTGTAACAGGAACACATCACATGATTTGTTATTAACGAAACAGTTTATTTGTTTCTAATATACATCAATAAATTTTCAAATGTAAGTTTATTTTGTTAAACTTTATGTTTTATGATAAAAGAATACTGAACCAAAACATCAGAGGACACAGAGGCTCAGTAGCATGATTTCCAACATATTTTCCTGGATAAACAGTTGTTTGTTTGTTTTTTTCCTAAGTATATGACTTTTTATGTAATAACAAAAGCTTCTGAAGCTCAAAGTTTAGAACTGAATTGTTTTTGACTAAACCCAGAAAAATGGGAGCTTATAAAATAAAGGCATGGCAGGCATGGGTAGCAATAGAAGGGAAAAAAGTGGGGAAAAGCGATCTTAATACCAAGTTTATGTCCAGTGGCTGGTTTTGTTTGTTTTTGTTCGGGTCTATTTAAGGCAGGATTACATCCCTGCATCCCTGTAGATAAATCCTAGTGTTGTAGCTATATAAGAAAGTTCTAAGAGTTCAGATATACAAATAAGCCAATTTTTAAAAACCCTTTTCTTACAGTATTCTAAAGGCTTTTAAAGCATTATATAAATCTTCCAAATTCCTATCACCCACATTTCAAGAAGTAAATCTACACTTTAATAAGGCACTCTTGAGATATAAAACAGTTTTGAAGACAATTACACCCTACTCTAGGGCTGGCCCGTCCATGCCCCAGGGACAGGGCTGAGTGGACCACCTTCTGAAATGGAGCCCCCTTCCATGCACCAGCACAAAAAAAAGCAGGCCCAGAGGACCGTTGTGACACCCCTCCTTCCCCCGCAGCCGGGTGTTATCAGTGGGGCTCTCCCACCCCCTGATCAGAGCTACACCAACAGCACTGCTCACATTTAATGGTGACATTTGAAAGCCGTCTCTCCCCTTTGCTAGAAATGTTTCCTTTGAACCCAGAACAGGGACTTCTGTTAGCTCCTGTGCATAAAGGAAATCAGAATGGAAGAGAACCAAGGAGCCCCTGGATCCCTTCATCTGACCGACAGAATGGAAACGTACAGGAACTTCACCTTTAAATGACAAGCTAGTGACTGGAGATGATCTGACATTTGAGTTGTGTGCCTTCCAGCGTGTCCTTAGTGCCAAGTGCGCCCACTTCCAAATAACAAGAATTCAAGTCCCACCAACCCTGTTGCTAATTCACACAAACACCAAAGCCTACAAGAGGGTCATGCGGCCTCTCAGCCTGTACCAACCAAGAGGGATTTTAGTGGAGCATCTGCTCCTTCCTAAGTGACGGAAGAAAAGGAAGGAACAAGAGGGTTAGACTAAGCCTGAAATACAATTTCACTATGAAGACAGGGCAGCAGAAGTGCCATGAGATCAGGAGGGGTTAAGAGGGTGGTGTTGGGAGTGTATCAAGTCGAGGCTCTGCTCGGGGGTGGGTCTTTGCTTCCAGTGAGGAAAGAAGGACCCGAGAAAGGGAACCGTGAGGAGCTTCTTTCCTTCATCCTTCTGGGCCAGCAGCAACAGATCAATCACTTCCCGTAGAACTTTTTGTTGAGGAGGAAGATCAGAAGGTTGACATTTACTTTAGCTCTATTAAATAATTTCATGACCGCGACGCCTTCATACTGTAGCTGCAGCAGGTCCTGTTCAAAGAAATATTTGGACCGTCAAACAAGCCTGTGGCACGAGACAAGACACAAGGTAGGGAGGAGGGACCCAGAAGGAACGAGGAAAGACAGACGTGAAGTGGGGTGAGAAAGGAGTGCCCCACGACAGGACCGTCCCCGGCACAAGCCCCCTGAGAGCCCGAGGAACAGGGCACACTGCTCAACAGAACGTCCTGGTCCACTGGGAGTTAAGAAGTCACATGGTTCATATCAAAATACACAAAACAGGGTAAGAAAAAGCAGCACGTTCATTCAACACACAGACTTCCTACTTCAGAAGCGACAATATCGTTTCTCCAGTTTGTCTAAGTGATGGGTCACCTGCAGAAGGTGAAGGCATTTCAATCTAAGATAAACACACGCGCCACTAAAACCAGGACACGGCAATTATCATATGGTTTCACTTATTTGTGGAGCATAACAAATAGCATGGAGGACAAGGGGAGATGGAGAGGAGAAGGGAGTTGAGGGAAATTGGAAGGGGAGGTGAACCATGAGAGACTATGGACTCTGAAAAACAACCTGAGGGTTTTGAAGGGGTGGGGGGTGGGAGGTTGGGGGCACCAGGTGGTGGGTATTATAGAGGGCACGGATTGCATGGAGCACTGGGTGTGGTGCAAAAATAATGAATACTGTTATGCTGAAAAAAATAAAAAAATTAAAAAAAAAATAATAAAACCAGGACACGGCCACTTGGGGCGTCGCGATGGGGTCTGCTAGAGTCTTACTTCCTATTTCACATGAGAAAGCTTTTATGTTCTGAAGGCAAGGGGGGAAAGGACCTGTTTATTAGGTGTCTACTTTGTATGAGTTCCACACTGGGTAAGCACATCAGATAGTATCTTTCTAAGTCCTGATAAAAGTCTTAGAGGTGAGATTGTCCCAAGTTTAAAGAAGAAGCTTAAAGACGGAGTGGATCTGGACCCGAGTAAAGCCCCTGCTTCTCCCACTGCCCTCCACTGTCCGGAGCACCTTTAGGAAGTGAGCGGTCTCACCCGTAAACTTCAGAAGAGAGGCAGGCGACGAGAGAGCAAGAATCAGAGTGCTTGAAAGAACCCCCAAGTTCAAGTTCAACCAGTTCAGCTTCTGGAAAAATCCTAGGGGCTCCATTAGAATGAAGGCCCTGGTGGGTCACCCGATCCTCACTCCATATTTAATGCCCCTGTGCACGGATGAGCATGCCACCCGAGGCGGGCTGGTCAGCCCGCACAGCCCCGGGGACCCTGAAGGCCTGACGGGCTCTCCTTTCACGGAAGCACCTGGGCATGTGCACCATGGAATCATGGAATCACTGAGAAGGCAACGAAGATACACTACAGTCCTTACGGAGCTCACAGTGTGGGGAGCGCTGGTCAGAGTGGTAGCATGTATAGAGGAAGAAAGGACAAGGACTTGGGGGAAGGGGGAGGTCAGCAGGTACAGAGAGGGCCCCTGCCCAGGCCAACAGGGTAAAACAGTGAGAAGGGAACGGGGCTGACGAGGACAGAGCCCAGGAGGCCTCGAGGTACCTGGGGGCTTTGCTAAGGTGTAAAACCTAGAGATACTACAGAATAAAAATTAGCTAATATTATGTTATAAAATGATTCACTGCAGAGTTCTTCCTGAATTTAAAATGGGATTTAGTTTACAAAGACGCAATTTGCACACAGCTTGTCACAAATACACCTTTAAGCCGCTACATCAAATCAAAATGAGAGAAAACATTTCAAGCTACTGAACAACAGGAAGCAGAAGCTTCAGACAAAAGCTTGGAGAAGATATCCCGGTCTGCCAGAGCTCTCCGGGAGTGCAGACCATGGCAGAAGCACAGCAGCCCTTGCTCCTTCCCCAGCTGCATGCGGCCCAGCTCACTGGGGGTGTGGACAGCCGTCCCCGACCCAGTTCCTTTTCACCTACTCTCCTGCCTCGCTGAGAACAACCACCTCACATCAGAGCTTTCGGTTCTGCATGGTGTGTACCCACCTGATAATGCAACATAAACGTCTCCATCTGAACGCCCATGAACTTGGCTTTCACTTCAAAGTCTCCAACTTCTTCTGTTGGACTGATTTCAAAGATAACATTCTTAAACCTGTTGAAACATAACATCGTAAGGGTGTGATTTTCACATTCTCGTATAAAAATATTTTACGAAATGTAGAAAGGAGATTAGCAATCTTCAAGGGGTGCCTGGGTGGCTCAGTCGGTTAAATGTCTGCCTTGGGCTCAGGTCTTGATCTCAGGGTTCTGGGATCGAGCCCCCTGTCGGGCTCCCTGCTCGGCGGGGAGTCTGCTTCTTCCTCTTCTTTTGCCCTTCCCCCCTCTTATGCTCCCTCTAATTAATAAAAATTTTTAAAAAATCTTTAAGAGTGAAAAGGGGTACAAACTGAAGGTCCAAAGTATTTCCACGGGTGAAGCAGGGAGGGGCTGCCACTCTAAGTGCCACACGCACTTGAAGACCTTGGGAGAGGCCGCAACCTCTGCCTACAGCCCTTGCGTTCACGGCAAGAGGGACCACTGAGGATGGCCACGAAGGCCTCTGAAGGGATGACATCACACGAATTCTCTTGGCCTTCCCTGTGGCCACTGCTGAAATCTAATGATAAAAGCATAATCAAGAGGAAAGAGAGGGAGGAAGGGTGAGTGTGTGAATGCACGCGTGTTTGACAATTGCAAGGAGTGCGTAAGGAAACTAAAAGGAGTAAGAACAAGAAGAGCCATGAGGGGAGCTGCCCTAGATATCAAGGCACTGGGTACCCAGTAACACCAAAGATACACTGCTATTTCCTGAAAATATTTAAGGTATCATTCATTCTCAACCTGTTACGAATTGGCTTGGAATTTTTTTTTTTTTTTTACATGAGCTTGGAAATTTTATGGCAACAGGAGAAGGTGTTGTTCCCCAGATGATCAAAGTACATCAGCCCGGATTTCTAGAACTCAACTACGGAGAAAACTTATCTCCCAGAAACAGAGCTGAGAACCACGAATGATGCAAAAGAGGCCAAGGAGAAGCTATGAGAGAGGTCACAAAGTCCCCGCATGAGAACATGAGCATCTGATTCAACAAGAGGTCCTCACTGGTCACTCCTTGAAGGTAACTTCCTGTGATAATTTTACTTTAACCAGTTTGCTTTGTTATCTTTTTTTTTTTTTAAGATTTTATTCATTTATTTGTCAGAAAGAGAGCACAAGCAGGGGAGCAGCAGGTAGAGGGAGAAGCAAGCTCCCACTGCTTTAGGTTTTCTGATCTGAAGTAACATATATTCATTACTGAACTTCGGAAATTGGTAAGAAGAAAAAGAAAAGGCACCTATAACTTCACAAGCCAAAGACAACCTCTAAAATACTTAGTGTATGTTCTTTTGCGCCTCTGTTCACATAAAGTTTATCTAACCGCCCACTTACTTATCTACCTATTTTTTTTTTTTTAGCATAAGTTATAAATATAGTCCTGTAACCCATCTTTACTCGGGTAACATTTTGAGAGTTTTTCCACATTCTTTGAAAGCATCCTTTTTCATGGCCACGCAATATTCCAAGTTAGAGTTAAAATTTAACCATTCACCTACTGTACAATACTTAAGCTGATTTTACTGTTTACATTATTATGCTTGTGGTACATGTTTATATGTAAATCTTTGGTTTTTACCTCTGATTGTTTTTTTATGACAGATGCCTCAAAATGGAATTTCTGGTCAGAGTATTAATATTTTTTCATTATAAAAACCATAAGACAGGGATGCCTGGGTGGCTCAGTTATTGAGCATCTGCCATTGGCTCAGGTCATGGCCCTAGGGTCCTGGCATTGGGCTCCCTGCTCTGCTTCTCCCTCTCCCACTCCCCCTGCTTGTGTTCCCTCTCTCGCTGTGTCTCTTTCTGCCAAATAAATAAAATCTTAAAAACAAAAACAAAAAACTACAAGACATAAAATTTACCATCTTAACTATTTTAAGTGTGTAGTTTAGTGTGTAGTATGTATATATACATACATACATACATATATACATATGCATATACATACATACACATATACAATGGTAGCAGAGTAGCACAGCGGAAGCATGCTGGGCCCACATATACAATGGAATATTATGCAGCCATCAAAAAGGAAATCTTGCCATTTACAACGATGTGGATGGAACTAGAGGGTATTAAACCTAGTGAAATAAGTCAACCAAAGAAAGACAATTATCATATGATCTCACTGATAATGAGGAATTTGAGAGGCAGGGTGGGGGGCTGTAGGGAGAAGAGAGGAAAAAATGAAATAAGACAAAACCAAAGAGGGAGACAAACCATAAGAGAATATTAATCTCAGGAAACAAACTGAGGGTTGCTGGAGGGGAGTATTCTGAAGGGATGACATCACGGGAATTCTCTTGGCCTTCCCCATGGGCACTGCTGAAATCTAACAATAGATTGGGTGGGATGCGGTGGCTGGGTGATGGACATTGGGGAGGGTATGTGTTGTAATGAGCACTGGGTATTATATAAGACTTAAGAATCACAGCCCTGTACCCCCGAAACAAGTAATACATTATATGTTAACTTAAAAAATAGTAATTAATAATAATACATACATACTTTTCCATGTTTTTGAATTCAGTAGTTAAAGAATAGTATTCCATTTTAAAACTTCGAATTTTTAGAGTCTGGTTGAATTTGCATGTGTATGTGTGTTTGTGAATCATGGCATACTATCTGTATTTTCTCCAGTCATTTTTCAGTTGGGGACCTTGGTCCTTTTGAGGTTTTTTTTTTTTGGTGTTGAGCACTTTATGTATTTTTTGAGTTTATCTCATATTTATATCTCTTCCCTTCTTTTTGTCATTATTTTCTACTATTCAAATGTCATCCACTTTTTCTTGCCTGTCTTTCTTCTTTTTAATTTGCTGTTAAAGGCTTTGAAACCAGGTTACAGAGACACCTTGCTGGCTCAGTCAGTTAGGCATTTGCCTTTGGCTCAGGTCATGATCTCAGGGTCTTGAGATCGAGCCCCGCATTGGGATCCCTGGTTAGTGGGGAGCCTGCTCTCCCTCTCCATCTTCTTTTGCCCTTCCCCTGCTGCTTGTGCTCTCTGACAAATAAATAAATCAAATAAATAAATCAAATAAATAAAATCTAATAAATAAAATAAGAAAAAAAGAGAAAAATTACGTTTCATCTCAAACAAACCTGTTGTTTTACCAGATTTTAAATAGGCAAGCTCAGCTGCAAGAGGTCACAGGGCCAGCTGAGTCGGTACATAACAATGCCTGCTAATGACAGCCAGGCCAGGTTCGGGAACCATGTCGACAGCAAGCTGGCACATCCCAAGAAAGAGAAGGAGGGTAAACCCCTGATTCCCAGCCTCAAATGGAATAAAGTAAACTCCTCTTCTTGTTATTCTAATCGATTCTTGGCTTAGACACAGGAGAATAAGAAATGGCATCCTCCTTTAAAGAGGAAAGGTTAAGATGGGGCCCACATAAGCAGGTACGAACACAGCCTGGGGCAAATATTCCACAACAAAGGAGATGAAATACTTTCCCTTCTGTGACAGACAAATTAACTCTGACTATTAGGCCTAGTGCTGTCCTAAACAGATATATAAGTAGATAGAATATACGAAAATGACCAACCACATAACAGAAATAAAAGCAGTAAGATAAAGAGGTAATAAAGTCAACATATAAAACAAAGTAAAAAAGTAAATACTCACTGGTTCACTTGTAGGTCCTCAATTTCCAGAAGGACTCCTTTTTCATGTAGTCTTGCCGCCGTGTATTTCAAAGAAATCTTTTTGCTTTTCTTTCCTTTCATTTCCCTAGGCTTCTTGGAGACCCTGTTTAAAAACAAAAAAATCACACCATTATCACTTTCTTTTTTCTTTTTTTTTTTTTTAAGATCTTATTTATTTATTTGACAGAGAGATCACAAGTAGGCAGAGAGGCAGGCAGAGAGAGGGTGGGGGAAGCAGGCTCTCTGCCGAGCAGAGAGCCCGATGTGGGGCTCGATCCCAGACCCTGGAATCATAACCTGAGCTGAAGGCAGAGGCTCAGCCCACTGAGCCACCCAGGTGCCCCCCATTATCACTTTCTATATGTAACTGTGTACTACAAGTCTGTCGATAGTTCAAGGATATGAGGTCAGAAAACGAACTTCCCATACACCAGCCTAAGTAACATACTGATTCTAAAATGGCAAGTAAGTATTAGGATTAACCTGAGCAATCTCTGCAGAGGAAACATCACTAAATTGCTTTTGCCTTTAATTGTACTTACAAACCCACCATGAATTTAACCTTCTAGCACCAACATGAAGGAACTATACTGAACCTCAGGGGAGTCCCTATAAGCCCTGTGCCCTGGCAGGGGAAAAATAAATATATCTCAGAATAAGTAATGTTTAGAAGACTTTAAACCAGTATAGCAAATACAGAGGAATGGGGACAAGTAAAGAGAAACAGAACTTAGGAGGCTATTGGGATAATCAAGGTAAGAAGTGATTTTTCAAAAATAAACATGGGAAGACTAGAGATCCCTGAGAACTGGGATTTGGGGCTCCCACAGAAGGCCCTCAAGAGATGGGGCGGGAATGCTGGTACAGGAGTTAAAGGGAGTAGCCACCATAGAAGGCAACTGAAAGATCTATAGAAATTACAACTGTACAAAATCTTTGATCCAGTGATTCCACATCTAGGAATTTACCCTCAAAAATACGTCCACATCTGCAAAATAACCTAGGTACGAGAGGTTTTGGTATTTGGTGCAGAATTTTTTTAAGTAAATAACTAGAAACAACACAAGTGTCTACCATTACAGACCATTACAGATTGATTACATCAATTGCTGTGTCTCTGTATGCAATGGGGTACCACAGAGCCATTCTGTCTGTTTAGAATGCCTACAAGCAACGACGACCCTGTGGCAACGAGTACATCTAGTGCGTGGATTTTGGTCTCTAAACACCACTCTTCATTAGACAGCACCAGGAACACTTGGAGAAATGGCTAATTCCAAGCCTGGGGAGGGGAAAGTACAAGTTGAGCCAGAACACCTGTGTCTATATGAAGTCAAGAAGTGCTCAAAGAATGATGGGGAAAGGCCAAAAGGTCACAGGAACCAGCCCCACAAGCTGGATTGGGTGGGCCTGACTTTCATCCCTGCCTCACCTCGGTCTTCCAGGGAGGGAAAGAGAGAGCCAGAGTGCAGGCAGAAGAGTAAGGAAGCCAGACAAGGGGAGCTCATGTGGAAAAATGCCAAAAATAGGTGAAGGGTACATATTGCTCTCTTCTCTCAACCTTTCTGAAGTTGGAAAATTCTTAAACTGAAAACTGAGAAGTACAACAAAATAAACTAACCCTAGATAGCAGTGCAAGTAGAACTTGGACCTACCACCCCATCTCTCTGGGTCCTCAGTTTCCCTCCCTATAAGATGGGCGTGTTGCTAATTGTCACTGGAGCCAGCTGGGAAAAAGCTGGGGTCTGGGATCCTGGCCCCAGGAGGTGTAGAGAGAGGCCAGGGGATCAAAATGTCTATCATATTCCTTAAGTGATTTTGAGGCACAGCCAGGTTTGGGGAGCACTAACTAACCCCCTTCCATGATTCTTTCATTTCTAGGGCCAAGAAGATATTTTAGAACCAGGGATGTTTAGAAATAAGCACCCTGAAGTACCCCCTCCATTATTTATTTACATCACACAATAACAAATGGAACTAGGTAATCATGCAAACAATCAGAAGCAAAAACAAGAATTAAAGCAAAAAATAAACACATATGTTTTAAGTAAGAACTTCCAAGGACACTTCAGTTGCGTCTATTTCTTTTTCCCTTGATGCTGATTCTTAAAAAAAAAAAAAAAAAAAAAAAAAAAAAAAAAGTCTATATATATACACTCACTTGCCCTTGCTGGCCAAGTTATCCAAGCAGGTTTTGATATAGCTTTTGTAGTAATCCACCTGCTCTCCATAGAAAGTGGCCTTCGAGTTCAGAGCAGCGTACGTTTGTTGCAATTTCACCAGCTCGGCCTTCCTTCTCTGTCTGTATCTCCGCTGATTCCGAATGTCCTAAGACAATTTTCAAAATTAGGAAAATGACAGTAGGTGTTACATGCTTCTCAAATCATCCATGGCAGAGCCTAGTAGTACTTAACTGCTTGCGTGATCACATGCAGCAATTTTTAAAGATTTTATTTATTTATTAGAGAGAAAGTGTGAGCACATGCACGAACAAGCCATGGGTGGGGGGAGGGGCAGGGGCAGAGGCAGAGGGAGAAGCAGACTCCCTGCTGCTCGATTCTAGGACTGGGTGATCATGAGCTGAGCCGAAGGCAGATGCTTAACCAACTGAGCCACCCAGGTATTCCAACAACAGCAATTTATGTTCAAAAATTAGCAAAGAAATTCAGATCTCATTAATCTTTTTTGCTGTCTGTATTTTCCCTGTCTATATTACAGGCAGGGAAATATGTTACTTTTACAGAGTTCTATGTTCTTGTAATTTGCTTGAAAAGCTGGTTTAACTTCTAAATACGGTGTCAGGAGAGGGAAGAAAAGATCATCTTACTGTATCAATTAGCAAGCTCCCTAGCGTGCATGGCACTGCCTTATTGGGCCAGCAGTGCGCCAGCCCCACACTCTGGGCCCACACCAGAGCCCCTTACTTGGGAAGACTGACACAAATCAAGGATTTCATGACCCACTGGATGTGAATTTATGTGTCACAGCAGTCATTAAAAAGATCTAGAGGACTTCCTTAAGGCCAAAGACAAATCAAGGCATAGGAAGTTCTAATTAGGGTCTCTCCCTAGTGACATAGGCCATGAAGTAAGTCATCAAAGGGCAGGCAAGGTCCCTGTGCTGGAGAAGCTGACAACAAGCCCTCAGAGAAGAGGTCCCTGACCTGCCTGTGCACTGAAGGCATGCTGTCCTCCAAACGGCTACAGTCACCTCACAAGCCGCTGAGACAGGCTTGCGCATGGCCAGGCCGCCCCTGTCCCCGCCGCACGCAGTACCTTGGCAATGTCGTTGATCAGCTCCTGGTATCTGTTCTTTGGGTCCACTGTCCCAAGCTCCGTTAGCTTCTTCAAGCCCGACTGGATCTTCTCCTTCTTCTCCTGGAGGGTGAGGTTGCTGTCTTCCTTTACGAATTTGGACTTTTTCATCTTGTCGGGAGTTTTGGCGTCACGAATAGCGCGCCTCTGCATGGCCCTCTGATGTTCTGCTTCCTACAGACACAGAAAAGAGAAAGAAGTCGCTGGCAAGTTCAGCGCACTAACCCAAAACCCGAGTCTACTGAGCATATCCACACCCAGATTTATACAGCTCTGACAGTTCACTCTGGAAACAGAGGGAACAAACCTGCCCTCTGACAACGGAGAGAGAAACCGCATGGAGCACGGGCGGATCTCCTCTAGAAGAGATTACATCGCTGAAGTCACACGGCCTCATGGGACTTCTGTCCTGGATTCTCACGTACAGTTAGGAGACTGGGCTCCAGTGCTACAAAACCCCTTGTTTTTTTCCTATCACATTTTGAGACATGAGAGCCATTTAATTTTCCCTGAAACACAGCTTCGCCCTTGGGTGAATGTTATACCAACAACAATGCGATACCAGTGCTCAGTCGATGATTTTTGCCACCTTGACCAGGCTGGATCATGCTGAAGGCCTCCCTCTGCTTTCAAGCGTGCTACAAATGCCAGTGTCTAGAGAATGAAAGTCCTTCCCGTGATTCTTCTTTAGCCAGTCAACATCCAGCGTTTGCCCATTATGTCTCTGCCCAACATGACCCACATCACTAATCCATTTTTCTGGTGCTTTCTTCCTTCTTCAGCTCTCTGCAATCTGGCTTCTGCATCTCTACTCTCATGCCCAACTACCACCCCTCATTTGTACCCTCTGAACTTTCTCCCTGCCCTAGGCATGGCTTTGTACCTCCAAGGGACCTGTGGCAGTTTCTCTCCAATTGTTCATTCTCAAAACCTCACTCATCAGATCTATGCAGACAGATCTCACATCTGTGCGGCTAAGCCTCTGGTACCGCATTCTGAACTGTCTGTACCGGGATGCTCCCATTTGGAATGGCTTGTGACTCCTCCCAAACTGGAGCAACTCCCTCTCCCAGAATGCCCCTTCCTCCTGCTGTCAAGACCACTCTGTATAGCACAAGACGAAGGGCATAAACCTTGGAGTCAGACGGAGTCTGACCCAAGATGGGTTCTGCCTCGACACGCGGACAGCCGTGGGCCAGTTATGTGATCTCTAACGGTCTTAGACTCCATGGCTGTAACAAGAGGATGAAAAGACTCACCTCACAGGGGCGGTGGGAGGAGTACATGAAAGAACCCAGGTGAAAGGACCACACTAGCAGCAGGCTCGCATTAAACACGGGGTTGCCTTTCCTCCCCGTCAAACAAGCTGCAGTGGTTGGTTCTGATTCTCTTCTCGTCCCTCCCACACATCTAGTCAGTAATCAATCATAGCATGTAAGAGCTGAGAGTTCATTAAAAACAGTGATTTTCGGGCGCCTGGGTGGCTCAGTGGGTTAAAGCCTCTGCTTTCGGCTCAGGTCATGATCCCAGGGTCCTGGGATCAAGCCCCACATCGGGTTCCCTGCTCAGCAGGGAGCCTGCTTCCCTCTCTCTCTCTGCCTGCCTCTCTGCCTACTTGTGATCTCTGTCAAATAAATAAAAAAATATTAAAAAAAAAAAAAACAGTGATTTTCAAGGAGTCCTGGGTACTGCGATAAGGGACACCCACAGGCACCCAGAACCCTGGGGGCGGGGTTGTAAGGGCCCCATTCCCAGTGCTGCCGGAGCAGCTCCTGTTTTTCCTGCTTCATAATCATGTTTCCAAGTAAACTCTCGTCTAACAAAAAGGATACTTACGCTCAACATTTTAAACAAATGACCTATTCTTCACATTCTACAAATGCAAAAGAGGGATCTTAGACAGGAAGTGCCTCATTCACCACTTCCTACTGCCAAGCTGCCCCACAACCAGCGGGGCCGGACTTGATCCCACAGCTCGATTGCTTGACTACCGTCTGCTGTGAGAGTAGGTAATGGTCCCAGGGTTACAGAAGTCCTTTACTCTGCATCTGTCCAGTGCTAAGCAGGGGTTCTACTTAATTTGTTCTCCCGTCTTACTCCTCCCTGCTCACCCTCACCCACGTCTCCATTCTAGAAATGTCAGACCAACTATATCAGGCCCTTCCCTCCCTCATGCCTCTGTTTGCGTGGACTCTCCCGCCCACGTCTACATGCCTCTCGTCTACGTGCACACCCAGTCCCATCCATGCCTCCTGAGTGTGGCTCAAGTCCCGCGTCTTCTGACGCTTTGCTCCTCACTGGCCTCTTTCCTGAGCTTTGGCTATTTTTATAGCCAACATCAAAGACAATTTTTAATGGTTTTCTAAGTATTTCAGATCTGTATGCCACATTTCTCCAACTAGATCATGAGTTCAGTGAGTTCAGGAGCTACATTCTGAAATTTTCTTCTATCTACCAAGGCACTTAACAAAATTCTAATGATACAATAATATTCAATCGATTATTAGACAGACTTGCCAATTCAGCCTCAGTTAATTAAATTAACACATACACAGACTGCATAAGCCTTGAGCCTTATGCCCTGAGAACAGCTGCCTCTCGACATGGGAGCCAACAACTTTCTCAGCAGGCTCCAACCACCACCTTGCCCCAGTCATCTGATAGCTCATGGACGGGATCACTGTTCTGGGCCGCCTGCAGGGAAGCATCTCCTGGGATCCAGGTCCCACCTACTCGCCTGTGGCCCGCACCAATCACAGGAGCTCCTGTGCCCCTTGTTAAGTTTTACCTGTTCACTGGTGGCTGGGGTTTCCAGGATTTCCGTCAAGGTCTCGCCTGGCTGGAACCGGATGACGTCCACAATTAAACGTTTTGTGCTGAAAGGAGATGGGGGGAGAGCGTCACCGTCACCAGATCTCCCACCTTCCCTTGAACGGAGCTAAGCAGCAACATACACACGCTGCCTCACACAGGTCCTGCTGGGCAGCTGCCAAGCACAAGGCACTCGAGGCCCCAGGCTTGTTCATGCGATGACAGCGCAGGTACCAGGCTGAGGATTTCTCAGGTGAGTTTCACCTCAGCCTCTTATTAGCAACTGAGGCAGGTAAGCCCTGCGCCGAGTATAATAGATAAGGGGGGCCGGAATCACAACAGGCTTAAAAGGTCGCGGTGATGGCTTTAGGGATGAACAAGTGAACATGTCCGCCAAGGCCAAGGCATCACTGTGCTGTGTCTACCTCCTTCTTCCCACTCCCAACACTCCCAGCACTCACTTCAGCAGGATGGTCCGAGCATCCATTTCTGCATTCTCATCGCCAGGCACATCAAACTTGTTGGTAAGCGTGAGGGACACTTCTGTCTTAGCCAGCGCCTCCTTATTGGGGTCATTTAAATTGCCAGCGCTCTCTCCTGCAGTTTGGGGAAAGGAGAGGATCAGCATAACAAAGAGAGGAGACCCTGGAGGAGAGATGTTGATACTCAAATGCCCGCCTAAGGAGATAGGAATGCCAGCCTAAGGGGCCTAAGGAGATACGTGAATAAGCCAGCAGCTCAGCTCCGCTGTGGCAAGGACACCTTCTTGTTGAGAAATAAAGAAACTAAAGGCCAAATGACAAAAGCAAAGGATCCATAATAACAATTTCATAAATGCTAACAAGTCATTTCAGTCATTGCAATATGACAAATTTCTAAGATATCCTGTTCATTTCCTTTATAGGACTTCTAATTTACTTATAGGATTATGTGTATAATATCCATGTGTAAAAGTCCCCCTTCCACTGGACCTCAGCTCCTCAGAGACAGGGGTGGGACACATCTGTTGTCTTCCCTCAGGCACACTCAGAGCTGGAAGGACACAGAGACTGAGAAGGTGGCAGTCAAGCCTTCCTCCAGCACCTTCCCTGTCACCTTCTGGGTGGTTAAGCCAGAACTTTACCTATCAGGGACTCAATGGTGGGCACCTCGCCCAGGTCGTCCAGCAGCTCATGGATGGGATCGTTGTGTTCCGGAGCAATGGCGTCCTGATGATCCAACAGGAGCTGCATGGAACATCCAGGAGTCAAGTCCATGTGCAACACAGCCCATCGGCCCTCAGCCCCACCAATGAGGCCCGACAGCACAGAAGGTTCTGATAACCAAGCTCCTGCATTCAAAGAACTGACGGGCCAATCCCTAGCAAACCAAGCCAAGTCAACCTTATAACACGTGAAGCATCACGCTGGCCTCTGCTGGATGACTTAGGGGATAACGCACGGAGAAGAAATACCAGTACTCTCTCTACCTTGTGGATAAGAGGGATTTAAGCATACCCTACAAGGGCAAGAACGACAAACCCCACAGACTTCAAAATCCAAAGTTATAATGTACCCTACAACAAATTAAAAAAACTCAAATGTACACTTGTACTTAATGTGTGCTGCTTATGTCATCTCTTAGTTCAGAGCAAAGTACACTGGACCCATGGCCTCATCTTGGGGGCACTGAAGCAGAGCCTTTAAGATACTATTGTCCTAAGGGATATCCTCAGAGAGTATAGTACCTGAAATTTCCTTTACCTTTTTTTTTTGGAAGATTTAATTATTTGTCAGAGAGAGAGAGAGAATGCATGAGCGCACAAGCAGGGGGAGCAGCAGAGGGAGAGGGAGAAGCAGTCTCCCTGCTGAGCAAGGAGCCCAGTGTGGGGCTCGATCCTAGGATCCTGAGCTCATGACCTGAGCTGAAGGCAGACACTTAACTGATTGAGCCACCCAAGCTTTACTTTTTATGTATTTCCTCATTTCCTGTTCTGTTTCTCCAAATGAGAAAAGAATGAATTACAAAAATATTGGGGAAGAAAAGAGCACCCAAGGGAAATCACTCTAAGGGCCACAGAGGAAAAAGTGGGTATTTTAGATGTTGAAAAATCAACACCGAGGGCCACAACAAACAGATCAGTGCTCACAACGGTGACTCTGGAGCCCACCCATGGCTACTGTGTTTCAGTGGGCCTGTCGTGGGGTCCAGGAACTTCATTTGTGACCATCAGCCCAGGTGACTCCGATGCAGAGGGCCTCGGATCACTTTGAGACACTGAGCAGATCTTGTTAATACGCAAAGGGAAACAAGGCAGATGTGATGTCAGCAAGACCAAAGGAAGGGGTGGTATCTGGCTTTCCAGAGACGGTAAGCAGCACCCAGGGAAGGCAATCAAGGACGGAGCAAGGATGTTAAGTAATTAAAGAAAAAATACTTACAGTGTGGGTGTTGATGATTTCACCAATAGAAATGTAGATCACTGGTTTGGTAAGAGTCACTAAATCAGAATATTCATCCACATTAAATTTATCCTGAAGCTCTGGGACATCACAAGCAGTTTGGAAAAACCGTCTGAAAATAAACATGAGAGCCAGATCCCCAGGTGACACGTGTGCAGAGCCGGCGAGAAGACATCCCATAAACCTCTGGAGTGAGGCGTTCAAAGAGAAGACGGTCGGTCCAAAGATTCTGAGAAGCTGCACGTGTTCGCTGCTCTTCCTGGCCTCGGGGTGGTGGTTCTAATAACTTCGCCCTCCACCCAGTTTTAATTCCACCCACAGGAACAGCTCACCCGTAATTTAAGACCGTTTGCAAACACGGGAGTCATTAGGCAAACCAACTTTAAGACAATGTCCTGAACTCACAACTAATGTTTAATTTGCAAATGTTGAAAGCACTCTCCAGTTCTTCTCTGATTACAAATTAACACCTGCCTATGCGGGTTCACTGCTTTTATGTTAAGTGTGGGCTATTCTGTTGGAATATATTTTAACAGCTCAAAATCCTCTTCTTCACATCCAGAGGCTATGAGCACATCAAACACATATCCGGCAGCATAGCAGGGTCCAGGGAAAGCCAAGTGTGGTATCTATTTTTGTCCCGACACTCAGAGATAGAAACACGCCCACAAGCACCTTGTTCCTTTTCCCCTACCTGAATTTCTGGTAGGACTGGGAGAGATACTCGTTAATGATGCCCAGGTGCGCATTATCTCCCAGAAACATCTTATTGGAAGCTGCATGCTGGAGCATCTTGGCAATGGAGCCAAGATTTCGGCGTTGGTCCGTGGTGAGCTGGCCTCCGGCAGACAGGTCAATGATATCAAAGGCATCAGGAGCGACAATGGCTGGATTCATGTACCGATAGTAAAGCAAGTTACCAATAATCTGCGAACAGATGGAAAAGAGAGATGGGTGTTAAAAACCACTCCACCAAGTAAGCCACAAACGACTTAGCTAGCAAAGAAAACCAGAAAATGCAGTCCTGTGGGGAAAAGTAAACACCATGCACACGCCCACACATGCATACATGGACACACTTCCTCTCAGGGTCTGAAACTAGCACGACCAAACATCCCTCGGTTAGATACAGAGAAAAAGAGAACGAGAACAGAACTGAGTATCATTACAAGGAAAGAGCAGCTTCAGGAGGTAACGATGACAGACTTAAAGTCTGTCACTGAGTGTTTTAGGGCACCCCTGTTCACATTATCACAGCGGCAAATCGGGCTGCCGCTGCCCGCATGACCTAATTAGCATAGTGTCATCTGTTCAACCCCCACCATCCTCATGCTGCAGACCTCAACAGTGGACAAGTTCATGCCTCTGAAATTAAAGTCACTCGACACACATCTCCACAGAAGAATTCAAGGATAGTCACAGCATTTCCCTTGGAGTTTCATTAAAAAAAAAAAAAAAAAAAAAATTTAATTCACCTGAATAGAAAGTCTAGAATCGAGGCCTCATTGTAGGAAAGCACAGAACTAGGAGAGAGAAGAAAAAAGCGTTCAGATTAAGGGGAGGAAAAAAAAAGGGAAGGAGCATAGCCAAGAAAGACAGTTATCAGCAACAGCCTTAACAGAAACAACGGCGCTTGCTGCCATTCACCCGACCACCAGCAGAGGGAGCAATTCTTCAGCGAAAAGATAGGACCTGAGAAATTTCTCTTCAGACAGGAAAATCCTCCTCTACTTATTAGACGTCTGTGTGCCAAACAGTAAAGGAGCTACACAGGGACTAAGAGAGGTATCATTTATGATTTACGATCACTTTCAAGAGCTCACAACCAACGGGGAACTATTGCTAGAATCTGCGCTTGCACAGTAGCTGAAGGTCTCAGTCGGGCTCTCCTCAACGGGCTGCCGGAGGACAAGGACGGGCCAGTGTCCGGTCTTACCTTCAGCAGCTCATCCTCACCGGCGTCAGGGAACTTCTCATGCAACGAGTCCTTCAGCACTTTGGCGATGAAGCGCATCCCGTAGCTGTGGGATGGACAAAACTCCATGAGAGCGGCCGGGGGGCAGAAGGGCACTCACACTGGGCTCTATCCGGGCTCCTGACTCATGGCACTCACGGGATTTTGTCCACAGAGCTGATGATGGCCGAGAGGAACTTGTCTGTCACAGCCCGCATGTTCCTGATGGAGTTGTCGAGCCGTGTCTTGACCTCTTCATGAGCCAGAGCCTGCTCAGGGGTCACGTCATAGGGCAGTTTGCTGGGAAAGCAAAAATCATCCCCAGCTGGGTTAGGTAACAACCAGGAAGAGCCCGAGGCAGGACTGTGTCTTTCAGAAACAGAAGGACCCAGAGAGATCAGCTAAGGTGCTGGTGCTCGTGCAGCCGGTCAACGGTGGGGCCGGAATCTGAGCTCGGGCTTTTCAGATGTGCACAAGGTACCTAGAACTACGTGCCAGGCACTGTGACAGGCCCTTGGGATAAAAGCTATCATAAGACATGACAGCTTCCCGAGTCTCTCACAGTCTGGTGGGAGAGACACGCCGATACTGGTAAACACACTACGCCATACAATAAGCCAACCGGTGCCACAGGGCAGGGGGCTGCCACTCAGATGGGAGGAACGGAAGAGACACCCAAACTCGGGGAAAAGGGAGAAGGAAGGAAGCTCAAATGCAGAGCAATGGAAGAGGAGAAATGAAGTGGTCAAGTAAAGAGGGGCCGGGTTGTAGAGGGCCTGGTATGTAACACTGAGAGGTATGGACTTTCCTGGACGCCAGGGAGAGCCACCAGAGGACAGGAGACCTGAGCCTGAGGAAGATTTCTGTGGCTCCCCACGAAGAATGCATTAAAGACGGACAGTCCCCGATGAGAAAGATGGGTTAGTGCCACAGCCTGATTAAGAAATAATGAGGGCATGAGCATGGTTGCAGCAGTGGGGACCAAGGGGACAGATCTAAGATGCTAAGGGGACACAATCAGTGGGATGTGGTGACCCTCTGGGTATTGGTAAGAGAAGTGACAGTTACATACAGAAACTGAAGCCTGAGGAGCTGATAAGATCCCTCAGAGAGAGTCTAGAGAAACTGGCAAGAAAATATAGTAGACATGCTAGGCTTAACTGGGAAGGATAGGAGGGGCTAAAAGACAAGAATGAAATGCTGGGATCAAGGTTCTGGTACTGCCAAAGAGGTCAAAAAGGAGTAACGATTATCCTGGATTATCCAGGTGGCTAAAATCCAATCGTAGGTGTCCTAACGAGACAGAGGCAGTGGGAGATTTGACAGGCAGGGAAGAGAGGGTGACGTGACTACAGTGATCCGGCCACGAATCAATGATGCCAAGAGCGCCCCCCCCCCCCCCGAAACTGAAGAGGCGAGGAACGGATTTCCCGCTAGAGCCTCCAGGGGGAGCCCGGCCCTGCCAACACCTTGCTTTTGGCCCGTTGATACTGATTTCGGATTTCTGGTCTCCACAACTAGGAGAGAGTAAATTTCTGTTGGTGTAAACCACCAAGTTTGTAGCAATTTGTCACAGGAGCAGAAGCAAACAGATATAAGCAGATAGGGATACAATGGCATTTGTCATATTATGTCGAATTACAACTAAGCAGACTACCAACACCAGACTTCAGCGAAAATCAGTAAAAGCATTCTGTTTGAAACAACTGGCTATGTGGAATTTGTAAGAGTAGCTATATTTTGTTATTTATAAGTTATGTGTTCTGTACCTTTTATATCAACAAAATGTTTAACTTTATGTGTAACTGACATTTGGTAAAAAATAGTAATGAGCAAAGGGAATGAAAGTGCTCAGCACAATGAGTGAAGTCAGAGAACAGAACGTTACATTTCTCAGATTTTAGAGGCAAACATTCCCAAGAGGGGACCAGGTCCCAGTCCCTGTGTCTAGCGCCTGAAGCTCAGGGATTCGCGATGCCCGCAGGCAGGATCGGCTCCCACTGCACTGTTACACCTCCCAGCTATCACTCGCAAAAAATGTGTTGAAATCAATTTCCATTTTATGAAAAATACGACAAAGTAGGACACTAGTTTGTGACAGGCGCTCACAGGGGTGGGGTGGGGGAAACACCCCTGACATGCCTACCAGAACTTTGATCTGAAACGGCCTGACTCGTGGACCATGAGAAGGGGTAGCTCTGCACCCTTGAGCCAGTGTCCTGTCGGGCAGGGGCACCCTGGGTTGTGGGCAAAACTTCTCAGTCCAGCACGGCATTTGTCAACCACAGTCCCAGATCTAAGCCTCAGGTTACAGGGCAAAACACAAATGCACTTTCCACCACACCCAGCAATGACCCACCTCCTGGTGACACACACTTTACTGAGAACAGATCAGGTGCCCAGTGATCCCGAGGGGATAAGGCCTTTCTCAGAGTCAGCAGAGCATCAGTCCTCAATCCAGAGTGCGCCTTCCCCTTTGCCTGGGGGCCAGGCACCTGGAGAGCATGACACTGGGCAGCAGAGCTCAGAGCGGGAGCTTGTGCCCGTCCATGACTCAATCCGGGACGGGAAGGAGCCCGACCCAGGATGGAGTCAGCGCCCTGCTTCCTTCCCTGAGAAAGCGTGGCTGAGAAACACCAGCTGAAGTCCACGTGTGCTGAGGGATCCAGGATTTTCAGCTACTGGCCCACAGAGGACGCTCTAAGTAGCGACAATACGGAGAGCCACCCTTGCTCAGCTCCAGGGAACTTCATGCACAACCTTGACCTCGACCTGCTCCACGATTGCCTGGAAAAACCAAAACCACCTGCACCAAGCTGCTCAGCCTCTCCGCTCCCACTCAAGCTGGAGAAAACCAGACACATGCTGGCTCTAGGAACTGTAATTTCCCAGCATCGCACACTCTACTGACACACCTTTCTCTAGATGTGTTCATGCTGGTGGTTAAACAGCTGCCCTGGGCCAGAAATCCTGAGTTATGTTAGTCCAACCCACCCCCAGGGTTCCAGGGCCGCCCCACACCATCTCCTCCCCTTTAACAAAACACACTGATCTCACGCACCTAAGTCTTCCCGTCCAACTGCATCTCCAGGGATGCCAGTGTCCCTTCAGATCCGGGACCCCCAAGCTCCTTCCACCTCAGAGCGCTCAGACATGAAGTGCCTGCCCCTGGCTCTCAGCAAGACTGGCCCCATCTTAACCTTCAGGCCGCAGTTATGTGAAATTCCACCTTCTCAGAGACGCCTTCCCTAACCACTAGACCCAAGTTACTTCCCTCCTGTACTCCCCATTATAGTTCCCGAGGCAAGACTTCATAAAACTCTCAATCTGTCATTTCATGTTTAGGTGCCTGTCTCTCCCATGCAAGAAACCACGAACAGAGGGCAGAGGGCTTATCTGTTCCGTTCGTACTGTACGTATGCCCTACACAGAGCCTGGCACACAGCAAGCACTCAATAAATATTTGTGGATAATAAATAAATTGTGCAGGGATAAATCACCAGGTCAACAATGTAAAGAGGAGGTTTCTAAGGAAAAACTATTTGAACAAGTATTACTTTATAAATCAAAGGTTAAATGCTTGAAAAAGAAAATAACAAAAATACCAAAAAGGTGTTGCAGTTGCCTTACCTTGCCTCTCCCGTCTGAGACTCCATCTGATTAACCCAAGACTTGTATATATCCACAGGGTCAGTTTTGATGTTGAGAGACTTGTCGTCCATAATCTCCTTCACGACGGGGGCCAGGATTTGTCTCAGGGCGTTCTGGCCCCGGGCGCCTCGGTTAAAACTCACAACCATCTTAATGACTGTAGGATTTCCTGTCACGATCTCTTGAATCTGATCTACTTTTGACCTACAAAACATCAGACACAAATTCAAATTAAACTAATCATGGAGTCTATCAACATACAGACAGAACATCTACTTAAAGAAGGGCCCTATCCCCTGGAAAGAGAAACCACTGGAAGGAAGGAGGTACGTGCTCTTTCTCTAGAAACACTGCCTGACACTGACCTGAACCCAGGACCCTCCTGCTGTTTGCAAACTCAATCACAGGAACACGAATGGGACCTTTACTAAGATAAAAATGTGGCATCTTCATGTTTGGATCTGCTTTTTAAAAAATCATTATCTTAATATAGAATCTTCCTAAAATCACTTCAGTGAATCTCTTACTCTACCACCTCCTTGAAGCAGCAACACTTTGTACTTGTGATTTAAAAACTAGAAGCTTCTCTTGAGCCAGTGTTTCACCTAGATCACAGTGTTAACTGAGGTCAAGCAGAGGATAGGCAGGCCTGAATCTCAAACTGTGAGTGAGTGTGACAGTGGGACGGGGTCCCAGCCCAGCAGCCGTCTGCTCGTACTTGATTTCCTCCTGGAGCGCCGTCTTGAAGAGCCGTAGGAGCAGGTACTCCTCTCGCTGGTTGGACGCGTAGTTGTACAGGGTGAAGATTACAGAGTCCATGAACTTGGTGGATTTGTTCTGGGGCATCTGAAAAATCAGCTTTGCCAAATAGGTAGGGTTTGTCTGAAATAAAACCAAGGGATATGTAATTTCTAGGTAATATAAGGGCTGGCGCGGATATTCAAACTCTGTTGAACTGGAAGCATTAGAATGTGTGGAAGTAATCAAGAAAAGTGAGACAGCCCTTTGCTCACCCCTCAGTGGAAGCCAGAAATGCTCTCACAGAGATGCATGTTAGCTAAGGTCTTCTTGTGGGAAAGGAAGCAGGTTAAGCCTTACAAGAGCGGCTCCAGGAACCACTCACCTGCAATAAATAAAAGAGGTGTTGGTAAGCCTCCAGCTTCTCTCTCTTCTCCTTGCTCAAAGCCTTGAGACCTCCCTTCTGCTTATTTAGCATCATCATATCAGACAACTGCTCCTTATTCTTCTTGGTAAGTTTTTTACTGTGGGAAACCACATCCTGGAAATGAAAACATACACATAAATCAAAAAGCTTTGAAAAATGAAACTGGGCACTGCGGGAAAGGTCTTGGAACACCAAAAAAGCTTGCAGATCCCATTAACTATTTTAGAATCGCTACACTGTAGCCTATTTTCAGCACACCCATCAAATCTCCTACTTCCAGCTCCCTCTTAAGAACTTGCAGCAGGGCGCCTGGGTGGCTCAGATGGTTAAGCATCTGCCTTCGGCTCAGGTCATGATCCCAAAGTCCTGGAATCGAGTCCCGCTTTGGGCTCCCAGCTCAGTGGGAAGCCTGCTTCTCCCTCTGCCTCTCCCCCTGCTTGTGCCTTCTTTGTCTCTCTCTTTCTCAACTGAATAAACGTTATCTTTAAAAAAAAGAACCTGCACCACAAAAATGTCCATAGACTCAGAAAACCAACTTCTGGGAATCTATATTAAAAACAAAGTCTTAAGGGGCGCCTGGGTGGCTCAGTGGGTTAAAGCCTTTGCCTTCAGCTCGGGTCATGATTCCAGGGTCCTGGGATCAAGCCCCGTGTCGGGCTCTCTGCTCAGCAGGGAGCCTGCTTCCTCCTCCTCTCTCTCTCTCTGCCTGCCTCTCTGCCTACTTGTGATCTCTGTCAAATAAATAAATAAATGAAATCTAAAAAAAAAAACCCCAAAAAACAAAGTCTTAAATACCACAAAAGCTATGTATTCACTAAGACATTAACTACAATGTTATTTGTAATAAAAACCTGAAAATAATGAAATGTCAGGTAGGTGCTGCCATTAAAAACAGTATTTAGGACTAGTGATCACATGTGAAGCATCTTATCCCCTAACAGTAAGCAAAAACGGAAGATACAAAATGACCGTGGGGGGTGGAATTCTGGGATGATTTTTGTATCTTTTCCTCTATTTAAAATTTTGCTACTGAATTATTTTGTTTTTTTTTTTACGTAAGTTTTAAAGAAGGCATTAGCTGAGAAGAAAGCCAGCCTCCACCCTACCTGCAAGTCAGAACAGGTAAGACAGGGGGAACCAAGCAGGACAAAGGGGCCCAAGGCCTTTGCAGGCGCCAGACCATACCTGCAGAGTGATTTTATTTTTCACAAGCAGTCCAATTTTGATATCCATGAGATTGAGGTCATTCTCCAGCTGTTGGTTAGAACGAATGAGGGTAATGACCTCCTCCCGCATCTTCATAAGATCAAGTTCCTCCTGAAAATCTTGGTCACTTTGGTCAAGAAGGTGGACAAATTTTCGGACCACGATCATCGGAGGATCCTCAGCATTGACTGACAGAAAGAAAGCGTGTGTCAGACACACAATGCAATTACCAGAAGAAGTTCTAAGTCCTGGGGAAACGTCAGCCTTATCTTAAAAAAATAACTCAACACACACATAAGATACTTGTTTATTTTTGAGATGCGCAAAGGTAACTGGCACGTGTAGCCTTCTCGGTCATGCCATCGCTATGTTACTATAACAATGGTTAAGACGGAAAGCATCAAGACATCTAGCCACGGGTTAGCAAAGGGACTTACATCACAAGCAGCACCCCAGCCCCCAAGCCTTGCCTTCAGGACCTGAAAAGAGATCCGTGGAGAATACCCAGAACCTGGTAGCTCTCAACCACTGCCTCAACTCTTGTCTGCCGAGCACAGTTACTCACTGAGAGTCTTGTAGTCATCACGAGCTTTGTTTGCCCGAATAAAGGCCTGGATTTTGATAATGTCATTTATCTAAGGAACAAAGAAGAAATTCCTCTGTTCATTTGTTCACCAAAAATAGAGCAAAACTAATTCTACTGGTCCTTATCCCCAAGGGTACTTACATGGTCTCGGAAATACTGCAGGCGATCTCTATAGCGCTTTCTAGCCTGGTGCATCCTTGCCAGGGACTGAATCTGAGGAGAAGGGATCCTGGATATTAGAACAGTCCCCCTTCTCAACACAGAGCACATTCATGTCCCGCGCTGAGAAATGCTGCCGGACTACCATACCTTTACAACTTCATCTTTGTGGGCACGCAGGTAAGCTAAGCGATCTTGATACGCCTTCTTCTGCTTGTATCCTCTCCACTGTGACTGAAACCATCAAATGTGAGCAGACATATTACTTTCCAAGGATCAGAGGGAGTTAAAAAAAAAATTTCATCTTTGTCAATTACCCAAATGCAATTCACAATGAAGCTTTCCAAAGAACCATACCCAGAAGCGACAGGGGAATGAGGGCGTGGGCTGTCCCTCCATCGGGGGAACACAGGGTTACCTCCCACTTCCGCTACGTTAGCACAGCACTTCAGGCCTTTCAAGGCCACCCACACAGGTTTTCTTATTGGCTCCTTACAACAAATCAGGTGAGGAAGGTAAGTATTAGTATCCCGACTTACAAACGAGGAAGCAAACTGAGAGGGGCTCACCACCACCTGGCAGGGGTGGGGCCTTGATTGCTAACTTGGAATTCTTCCAGTGACACCACACTACCCTGTCACTGTTGTCAGACCAGATTCAGATCTGACACAAAAGAGCAGTGTTAGAAGACAACAAGGTACCTAGGAAGAACCCCATCTGGGTCAGACAACTCACCCTGAAAACCATCCAGCCCACGTGATCATTCTGATCACAACAATAGCAAAGAGGAAGTATTTGTCAAAAAAGGGAGAGACCAAGAAGTCAGAGGGCAAAAACCACTCCCACTGGATCGTAAGAGCTGGTCTTACGATCGTAAGCGGCTTCTTACCCCTGCTCCTGAAGCTCCCCCTCAACGCGGTCTGCAGAATGGGCTGAGATACCTGAATGCAGGTGATGGCCGGGATTTGTTTCTTCAGGAAGTTCATCCTGGATCGGAACTCCTTTCGAACCAAGTATCCACGGCAGCGAGCCTGCAGCCTGGTGATCAAGCCTTCGTTGGCCAGCCAGAGCTGTTCTCGGTTGTACGCAGCCGTCACTCCCGAGATGGAGCTCTGGAAAAGCACGTTAGAGGACACACACGGGGGGAACGGACACTTTAACCACTCTCCTCTGCCGCACACACACCAACCCTCACACCTAAGTCTGTCCCATGTCTCTAATGAAGCAGTGGGAATGAAGACTTCAGGGCTATTTCCTGGGGCCAAGTTGTTCTCACATCCAAAAAAAAAAAAAGTTACAAACACACATGTGACCTTTACACACTCACCGACCCAACACTGCCTGCCAGAAGCGTGCTTGCTGACAAGAGAACGGAATGGCAGGTATAACACAGGACTGGGTACCGAGCCCCAGGAGCCCCTAGAATGCCACAGTGGAGGAAGGACACCACGGGGAAATGGCAGGACTGCAAATGGCCTTGAAAAGTAGCCCAGAGTGTGTGGATTGGGACCACAGGCACTAGAGAACCAGCACGCCTTCCAAGAGAGGAACAGAGCCAGGAGACTTATTTTTAGAGAAGCAGCACTGTTATCAGAGCAGCTGGCAGGTTAGCCTGAGTGGGTGAATCAGAACGCTGTTACTGTAATCCAAGTGAGGGGTGACCCAGGGCTGAGCGGGGGTGGCAGCAGCGAGGACAGTGGGAACATGTGGTTACCCCCCTCATATCCACGTTCCCCTTTTCCTTGGTATCAGAGCCCTGGTATCGTTTTCTGGCCACCAACATGTGCAGGTAAAAGACTCCATGAGCTGGGGATGGAAGCAGCCCACGCAGTGTATGCAGTTGTCTGGGGAGACCTCTGGGAAGGCTCCCGAAGAGAGACAGATAGGGGACATCCTGCCTTCTCTGCTCTTTCCCTTCCTCCAACTTCCTGCCTGAACTGGTAACTGGATGGCTGATACTCCAAGAGGTCACTCTGGATGACAAGGTGACCTTGAGAGTAGAAACCGCATGCTAAGAAAGGCAGAACAGACAGACGGATCCTGGGAACAGACGGCTGTGGAGTCACCACACCTTCACTGGACTGCCAGACTCCAGAATTATTTAATGGGAGAAAAAAATACACCTTTATATACTATTGGGGCCTGTTTTTCTGAGGCTGTGTTTGAGATGCCTGCTGGACGTCTAGACTGCAAATGGAAAGGCAGACCTGGCGGTTAGGAGAACTGAATTCCAGAGGTACAAGATTTGGGGGTTCATAAGCGCCAAAGAGAGAGCTAGAGCCACGGACCTGAATGAGGCCCCAGAGATGATCAAGCGGAAGGGAAGGAGGCCGGGGGCATCCTATCGTGATTCATAAGGATTAAGAAGGAGCCCTGGAAAGCGGGAAAACCAGAAGAGAATCGCACTAAAGAGCCCAAAAGAGCCACAAGTTTAAGGAAGAAAACACAGTGAGAGGTCAAACAGGAGGAGATCTCCTAAGTGAACCTGGCAGTTAAAAGGCTATCCGTAAGTTCTAAAGCAAGAATTCTACCAAAGTAAAAGCTGGACGGGAAACCACACTGCTGTGAGCTAAGAAGTGAATGGTAATGAGGGATGAATTAGTGAGGGGCCAGACTAACTTTCATGCATTCAGCAAGAAGAAACACATGACAAATCTGTAGGCAAGGCCAAATCAGGAAAATTCCACAGGATTTTAAAAATATTTATCCTTTTTTTCCCTACAATGAAGGCAGCATGCCTACATATGTAGGCTACTATCAGAAATGTACCCTGGGGCCAATAGCATCAGCGTCGGGAAGGGGGAGTCGGTCAGAAATGCAGATTCTGGGCACCTGGGTGGCTCAGTGGGTTAAGCCGCTGCCTTCGGCTCAGGTCATAATCTCAGGGTCCTGGGATTGAGTCCCGCATCGGGCTCTCTGCTCGGCAGGGAGCCTGCTTCCCTCTCTCTCTCTCTGCCTGCCTCTCTGTCTACTTGTGATCTCTCTCTGTCAAATCAATAAATAAAATCTTAAAAAAAAAAAAAGAAATGCAGATTCTTAGGCCTCATCTCATACCCGCAGACAATTCAGAAAAGCACAGATCCAGGTTCCATATGAGAATAACTGGAACTATGAGAAGAGAAGGAGGACAAGGTGGTTGAGGAACTGGGAGAATAAAATCAGAGACAAGATGAACGATAAGGTTTGGAGAAGAAAATGACTAAGGATTCCATGAAGATCCAAACTGCAGAAGTGGAAAGTGCAGAAATGGAAAGTGGGAGAATCCAATTTGAGGGCCACTATTTTTTTTAAGGAGGTTAGTGCCTGCACCAAAGTGAAGGAACATCCCTCCCCTGTTTAAAATTCTATTAGGTCTATTTGCAAAACATTAAGTAGGAGCATCTCTGTGGAAGTTAATGAGATAATTGAAGGGGTGTGCGACTCAAAGTTAAAAATTACTGTTAGAAGCAGTGGCCTGGTTCCTTACTGGGGTACGTCAGGCCCTGGAAACTCACCGAGGCCTTTCCTCACATGCCAGTAAACAGGCCCAGGACTGCTCATCTCCCAGTAAATGGCCCATGCTCCGCCAGGCTCTTTCCCCACATAGTCCCTTCCCCTTCTCCATGCCTGCTAAAATATGATCTGCGCCATTTTTCTCCAGAACAAAATTAACTGCTTCCTCAACGTTCCCTCCACATCCCGGTTCTCGGGCACCTGTTTGTCTGCCTCACGCTGCAGGACCTCAGTCCCCTGCTGTCTTCACCGTCATACCGGGAAGAACAGGAACCCAGAGACTGACACATCTTTACATCCCATTACAGAGTTTGAGCGCTTTCCTTAAATTTCCTCACGGTGAAATAATCAGGAAAGACGGTGCAACACTGACCAAGAAGGTGAGAAGAGAACTTCAAGCCCAAGACAGAAATGCATCCCTCTGCTAGGTGTTCTGAATAAGGGACGATCTCACTTTCTGCACGTGTGGGCACTGCAGTTTTTCTTCCCAGGATTTGGGAAATGCTGCCCAACAGAAGCAGCCGGCCTGTACTGGCCTCTCCTTCTAGGAGTCTCAGTCCACAGGGCACCTGACTCTTGATCTCAAGGTCATGAATTTGAGCCCCCCACGGTACATGTAGAGATTGCTTAAAAAAATTAACGAAAATAAAATTAACCTTTCTAACTATGACCTAGGGGAGCTCCCTGAACATCTCCCCTCCATACCTTTTCCTCTCTTTTAATGTTATTAGACAACTCTGGTTTAATGCGCATGAGCCCAGGACCAAGTAATGTTAAAAGTGCACAACAGCCCATCAAGGACACAAACCCTGCAAACTTAGAAGCTCACTTTAAAAACCAGAAGTGGGCATGAGACAAGTACAGACATGACCAAAATTCAAACCCAAGTTGGTTCAATTCTGAATTACTATTAAGTTCTTGGGCGGGGGGCTTCAAATGAAGTTGGAGGGGGAAAGGAAGAGAATTTTAAAAAGATTCATCGAGGAGGGAAGCCTGCCTGGCTCAGTGGGAAGAGTGTGCACCTCTTGATCTCGGGGTCATGAGTTCGAACCCCACATGGGGTATAGAGATTACTTAATAAACTTAAAAAAAAAATCATTGAGGAGGTGACAATTGAGATAGGTAGAAGTTTGACAGATATACATGGCAGGGAAGGGACACCTCATGACAGTGGGGACCGGTGTTGTCCATGACTGCACCCCCACTGCTTAGATGAGAGCCTGCTACACTCATGGAGGTGGGAGTAACCAATGAATCCATGAGCAACCAGTAAGAATGACCAGCATAAACAAACACACAGAGGATGGGGGGAAAGCACTTTAAAAGCGGCTATAAAAAAACACTGAGCTTATCTGAAAGTGCAGATTATATTCTAAAACAGCACAGTCTGGGGGCGCCTGGGTGGCTCAGTGGGTTATAGCCTCTGCCCTTGGCTCAGGTCATGATCCCAGGGTCCTGGGATCGAGCCCCACATCAGGCTCTCTGCTGAGCAGGGAGCCTCCTTCCTCCTCTTTGACTGCCTACTTGTGATCTCTGTCAAATAAATAAATAAAATCTTAAAATAAATAAATAAATTAAAAAAAAAACCAGCACAGCCTGGAGTTTGTGGGACAGTCAGAAAAGACTGGGAAGGTAAATCAGAGATTAATAGTCACTGCATTTCACAAGCAGTTCAAGCAACTTTTCATTTTTCTTTTTTCCTGATCATCCAAGTTTTCTTTAGTGAGCACACAATTTACCAGACTTCATTCTATAGCTCAGATGCTTTACTAATATATGTACTTAGTCATCTCCTCAACTGCTAGGGAAAAAACTAGCCCACACAGTTCATTATATAGCCTTAATTTTAGTTCAGGGCTTCTAAGCACAGGCCCTGTCCTCCTCACTAGTATTGGCTCTAGAACACGTTCTCTCAGCTTTTTGTGACCTACCTGGATCTCCTCCCGAGAAAGCTGCATTGAATTCTGCACGAAGTCTGAGGGTTCCTCCCATCCTCCTTCCTGGGTCTCCAGGTTGTGGTAGTAATAGTATCCACCTTTCACCCAGTGCTTCACCCACTTGCTGTTATTATCTCCTGACAGAAAATAAAGGATGGATAAAAGAGACCCGGAGCCACATCCCACACTCATGCATCCAACACTGCAGGATTATTCTGGCCCGGGTAACAGTCTAAACAGAACCATTCCAAACCCTGTACCTCGCATCCACAAGAGTAAGGGGCATCCTAAGTCCCTCTAAAATCACAGTTTTATCGTCTCATTTAGCTCAGTCATTTTTATGTTATAAAAAGAAAATATGAAGTCCAATTGTGGACCTGACCTTGACTAACTTTGTTCCTTCCAAATCAGCATCTAAAACCTTCCATGTCAGAAAACCATTCCGATAAGAAGATCTGCAACCATTCAGCCTCTCCAGTTAATAAACAAAAAGGCCATGCAACAGGATGAAAAATCTTATCTTTATTCCCAGATAAACGACTTTTAACTCTTTATGGACTTAGGCGATCAGAACTCTGATTGCCCTATGAAATGTTGCCCTGTTAAAGATAAATTGTCAAATACTTGGATCCTTCTTGCTTTTTCAGAAAATTGACCTTTTTAACACAGCTGCTCTCAAAGGGGGTGGGGAGGTGAGAAAATTTTATATATATATATATATATATATATATATATATATATATATATATATATATTTTTTTTTTTTTTTTTAAATAGGGATATTATCTCTTTAGGAGCTCTAAAATAAGCCTAAATACTGTGCCTCTATACTAAAGTATATTTCCCTACAGCTGCCTCCACCCCCCCATCCCCCCCAGAGTCAAGCTTTTCCTTTCAGGGCACATATTTATGTCCCCAAAACTCACCTGCTGCCAGTTTCTTCTTCTTGGCCTCAGCAAGGTCACTCTGGTAAGTCTCACCACATTCGGGGATGACTCCATACAAGCCGACATCAGGGGAACGAAGGGCACTCAGTGTCTTGCCAACATCACCACCGTCCACTGCCTCGTTAATGGCATAGATTCCCAGGGCAACTATCCCGGAAGAGAAATGTCACCAGAACAGTTTAGAAAGCGTCTAAAGCCACACACTACTTCACCCACTGTCCGCCTCCTGGCAAACTGCCCCTGCCCACATCCCATCTCTCTACCAAGCTGAACGCTGAAGCAAGAGCACGGCGTTACCCCCACTCGCCATGGGAACAGAAATAAACCACAGATACATACACCTCTGTGCTTCCTGGGTGTCTTTGTTGGACTGCCAGATCCCACCTTGAATTTCATCCAACCACAACACAGCTGACTCGTCCTGGGTCTCCTACGCACCATGAGAAAGCAAAACAACAAATTAGGGTACAGGACATCAAGGGGGTTTTGGGCACTCAATCACGTGAAGAAGGAGTTTCAAACACATCAGACACACCAAATAGTCAAATGGAAGAGGCTGGGCATCGGCAACCTGGTAGAAGAGGGCCAGAGACATGCCTCAGATGCGCTGGCGCGCGCGAGATAAAGGCAAATGGTGTGGGAGGGCAAGAGGAGCAGAAGTGGCGGAAGGACCAACTGGCAAGGGGCCCAGGGACTTCATTAGTATGACAGGGGCCACCCTATGAATATGAACATGTGGTACTTTTTATTTTTTTTATTTATTTTTTTTTTTAAGATTTTATTTATTTATTTGACAGAGAGAGACCAAGCAGGCAGAGAGAGAGAGAGAGGCTCCCTGCCAAGCAGAGAGCCAGACGCGGGGCTCGATCCCAGGACCCTGAGATCATGACCTGAGCCGAAGGCAGCGGCTTAACCCACTGAGCCACCCAGGTGCCCCCATGTGGTACTTTTTAAAAAGCCCCCTTGGGCAACAACACTGACATTTTCTATGACGACTGTTTTTAAGAGCATCAGACTTTATCACAGGTAAATCCAGGAGCCATTACAGGCAATCTAACATACCCTGCCCCTTTAGATTCTAAAACTTGAATGTTAAATCAGTTGTGGGAAACTTAAAAACACATTTTCACACAGAAACATAATAAATGGTGATTAGTTTCCTTGGCATGGCCAACAAAGGCCTCACAGGTCCACAGTGTAGTCTGAGTTGAATACTGGGGACACAAATGAAATAGCAGTTTTGGCTTACCTCCCTCTTTCTAAATACGTCTTGGGCTTTTTTTTTTTTTCCCCCAAGAGAGAGACCACATGAGCTGGTGGGGGTGGGGGTGAAGGGGAGAAGGAGAGAGAGAATCTAAAGCAGGCTCCTCACCTAGCACAGAGCCCGACATGGGGCTTGATCTCACCACCCTGAAATCATGACCTGAGGCAAAATCAAGAGTCAATGCTTAACTGACCAAAGTGCCCCCAATTTTTTTTTTTTTCAGTAGCTTACTGGCAATCATTTGCTCTGAAAGACATTTTTTTTTTTTTTTTAAGATTTTGAGATCACAAGTAGGCAGAGGCAGACAAAGAGAGAGAGGGAAGCAGGCTCCCCGCTGAGCAGACAGCCCGACGCAGGACTTGATCCCAGGACCCTGAGATCATGACCTGAACTGAAGGCAGAGGCTTAACCCACTGAGCCACCCAGGCGCCCTCTGAAAGGCATTTTAAGTAGAATTGGACTGCCAGAAATAGCTTTCTCTAGTATCTTCCAGTGTCCACGAATCTGGCTACCACTCTCTGATTTGGGCAAGTGGCTTTGGGAGCAGCCCCGGGACTCCGTGCTCTGGGGGCCCAGGCAACACGGTCCATACCCTGCCATCTGCCTAGTCTCAGCCTGAGAGTCAGAGATGGAAACCTCTGACACCGACTTAGCTTTCAGGGATCGTACTGAGGTTATAGAAGTTTCAACTGTCTCCAGCAGGGTTGTCTGTTCGCTCATGTTTCCAATTCGGTAGATGAAGACGTGAGTCTTCTCCACAAGAGGTGAGGAACCTCAGGTTTTCACACGGCCAGGCTGACAGCGTCATGTTTGAGACGATCCTGGCAGAGCCAACAAAATTAACTGCTTCTCAGGCTCAAGCTATTAGCCATCGGAGTAAATGGCAGATCAAAACCCCACTCTGACTGTCTGGTGTAAATACGATCTGCCAGTGAGACAACAGGGTGGGGGTGGGGGTGGGGGGGCAGGAACCACAACGATGGTGCCAGATGAAGCAGGGTCTGGGCTCCGAGGCCAAGTGGAACTTTTCACCACCCGCAGGAGGCCGACCAGCTGAATTCGCCAAAGCTCAGAGAAGGCCTCACCTGCCCCCCACATTACTGTGGAGGGAGACACAATGTTTCACTCGGCAGAGCCAAGCCGTCCCCAATTCCTGCCATTTATAAAGCACACTGGTGACAGGAAAGGCCAAAGGCAGGCCACTGACACTGAAAGCAATGATCTACTCCTTTGAAATGCAGTTTGCAAAGAAAGATCATTTAAGCAAACTATGGTAAGTGCTGGGCTTAGAATCCCAAGGGGGCACTGTCCCAATTTTAAGAAAGTGACGGTGGGGAACAAATCACCACAGAGCTGCAGAAGCTCGCACGCTTCTACCGCCCATCCCTGTCCGTTACTGCAAACAGAAAATGGCCACACACGATCCCCCTAAAATCACACGAACAAATTCCGAACAAATTCCGGAAATGCCAAGCAAGAGTTTCAGGGTGACACAGGAGGATGAGGGAGCCACAGCTCTGGGATGGTGTGAACAGGGAGATCCTCAGCGAGAGGGCTGGAGGCGCAGGCTCCAACAGAGGAAGCCTGAAAATCCTCTCACATAAAAACAGAAGTATTTCCACAGAACTAGGCTCTTTGGGGTTCGCTTTTAAGTTAATTACCCATCAGACAGATACCTCTGAGCAGAATCTGCTACACGCAGAGCCAGGAGGTTTGGCACAGGAAGGCACAGCTTACTAAGAATTCTGCCCATTCAGAGTCGTGCCTTCTCTCTGCCCCAGGCGGACTAGAGCAGAACCATGAACACACATCCTCACATCCTCCCCTAAGAAACAGGGGGCAGAGCTACAGTATGGAAGGCAAGAGAAGAACAGACGGGTGTCGCAGGCGTGTCTGGGAAAAAATGATACAGAAATACTGGGAAAGAGAGGCGACATACATCACCTCATCCCAGGGCAAGGAAAGAACAGGTTCACTCAGCTCCGATCAGATCCAGTAAGATGACAAAAGCCCCAGATGCCCCTGCACGCTCTAAAGAGATCAGCCAAGATTAACACAAATCACTGAGCAGGGAGTTACAAACTCTGGGCTAGGTGTTGTGGAGATTACGGAAATAAAAAAGATTTAAAGTGAAAATGCTACATAAAATATGCTGAAACACTGCCCCTAACAACGCTAACGCTGAGCCAACTGGCTCCGTTTCAGGAGAGGTGAAGAGACAGAAACCAGAAATAAGAGCCAAAAAAGTGGGCAGTGACTATAGGTAAAAGAGGTGGAGAAGCCACAAATTACGGTAAAAGGAAAGGGACAAGGGGCAAAAGAACGGCTATCGTACATGTACGCGCACGTGTGTGTGTAAAGCACAGACTTGCACACCTCCAGAGGGCACTTCTTACCCCTTAACACGTCCTTAGAAGTCTCTCCTGTTATATGCAGCATGGTTTGCATGTGTGAGGAAAAATAAAATCCAGGCTGCAGAGGATCATGTGTACATGTATGTAACATATGTAAGAGTTTATCTGTCGTCACACATGCAAACCATGCCACATATAAACTCTGCCACACATGCCATATACACATGTAGACACACACATACATGAACCTGAATCTCTACAACATATGCATCAATTATGCACAAGCACTGAACTTCCAGAATGCAGCAGAATCGTGTGGCCCGCTGGATTAGGTATAGTAATCCTTCAGTTACGGCACAGAAGCAGTGTGCCAAACAAAAGTATTTCAGTATCCCAACAATTGTGCAACAGTCACACAGGTGCATACCAGCTTATTTTTTTAAGATTTTATTTATTTGACAGAGAGAGATCACAAGTAGGCAGAGAGGCAGGCAGAGAGAGAGAGAGGAAGAAGCAGGCTCCCTGCCGAGCAGAGAGCTCAACGCGGGACTCAATCCCAGAACCCTGAGATCATGACCTAAGCTGAAGGCAGAGGCTTAACCCACTGAGCCACCCAGGCACCCCCATACCAGCTTATTTTTAGCTACATGCATGTATGTCTGTCTGTGTTCAGACATACTATAGGGTGGGGGAACAGAACAGAGATTTACCAGTCATTCAGATCTGTAATTATAAAATGGGTTCCTTCAGAATCTCTGATACCCATGGCTTGGCATTCGGATATTACTGACCAATGACTAGTAATTTACTTGTAGCAAGTATTCCAAGTTTAAACCAAGTTTAAATGAAGAGAAAAGTGACTATTAGTGAAAATAGTAGAGTAAGGACATCTGAAAATCCTCTCCTACATGAAAGTAATAAAATCCTGGCAAAAATCATCTTTTTCAAAACTTGAAAAATTGACCAAGACTTGCAGCAAACAGAGTTTATTCAAGAAAAAACACTGAATTGGGACAATTCAACAACTGTGAGCTTTGTGGCACTTCAAATGGCTCCACTCCTACCTATCTCCCACCAAACACACACACACACACACACACACACACACACACACACACACACTCATCCTTCAGAGCCTCATCTGTTTCCAGAGAACCCTAGAAAGCCACAGCAAGGCTATCTTCCTTTGAACTTAGAGCTTGCCCAGTACAAACAGTTTTTTCTCCAGGGCCATTTACCAAAAACAGAAAGAAGCACTTGTTTAATATCACAGATGTCTATAGCAGTGGATAAAAATTTAGGCAAACAATAAGTAACCAAAAAGATTTTTAAAAAAAAGTTTGAGAATGAGACGTGCAGAGAGCTTTGAAAAGTCTCTGACATGCTCCTGAGATGGAAATCCAGAAGGCCAGGTGCACGTGCAAGCTGTGCGCATGCTCAGAAAAGATCTGGTAAAGCTGTAAGGGCTCACCTCTGGCTGACCTTGAGGTTCTGTGCAAGCATGAAGCGAGGGCTAAGGCAGAACCGTAAACTGCCTGGCTGAGTACTGAAGGTGTGTCCCAACATGCACACTGGCCCTCTGCAAAGGCTGGAGCTTTACTGATTCTAGGCATTTAAAAATCCTCTGCCTACGGGTGCCTGGGTGGCTCAGTCAGTTAAAGGTCCAACTCCTGGTTTCTGCTCAGGTCATGATCTTGGGGTTGAGGGACGGAGCCTCGTGTTGGGCTCCACACTCAGCCAAGAGTCTACCTGTCCCCCTCCCTTTGTCCCTTCCGCTGACCCCACTCACTCACTCACTCTCAAATAAATAAATAAATAAATAAATAAAATCTTTTTCAAAAAATTAAAATATTCTGCATCATCATTAGCTGACCTGTAGCTAATCAAGCAGAGACTTCAGTAGCCACACATGACTTAACAGAATTGAAAGTCACCAAACAAACAACAGTAACAAACACAACAATAAACCCTGAGGGATAGACTCTTATTTCCAGAGTTACCCAATTATTAAAAGATCCAGTTTTCAACAAAAAATTAAAAGACATGCAAAGAAACAAGAAAGCATGATTTGACAAAATACAACATCCATTCATGATAAAAACCCATAACAAAGTAGGTTTAGAGGGAATATTCCTCAGCATAATAAAGGCCCTATATAAAGAACCCACAGCTAATATCATGCTCAGTGGTGAAAAACTGAGAATTTCCCCCTAAGGTCAGGAATAAGACAGGGATGTCCATTCTCACCACTGTTATTCTACATAGTACTGGAAGTCCTAGCCACAGCAATCAGACAAGAAACTAAAAGTATCCAAATTGGTAAGGAAGAAGTAAAACTTCCACTATTTGCAGATGACATGATATAGAAAACCCTAAAGACTCCACCTAAAACACTACTAGAACTGATAAATGAATTCAGTAGCATTGTAGGCTACAAGATCAACATACAGAAATTTGTTGCATTTCTATATGTTAATAATGAAGCGGCAGAAAGAGAAACTAAGAAAATAATCACATTTACAATTGCACCAAAAATAATAAAATATCTGGGAATAATCTTAACCAAGGAGGAGAAAGACCTGAATTCTGAAAACTAAAAAAACAGCGACAAAAGAAACTGAAGATGACACAAATGGAAAGACAGTCCATGCTCATGGATTAGGAGAAAGAAATACTGTTAAAATATCCGTATTACCCAAAGCAACCTAGAGATTTAATGCAATTCCCAACAAAATACTGAAAACATTTTTCACAGACTAATATAATCCTAAAATCTGTATGGAACCACGAAAGACACCGAGTGGCCAAAGTAATCTTGAAAAAGAAAAACAAAACTGTAGGTATCACAATCCCAGATTTCAAGTTATACTGCAAAGCTGCTGTCATCAAAATAGCATGGTCCTGGCACAAAAGCAGACACGTAGATCAATGGAACAGAGTATATAGCCCAGAAATAAGCCCACGATTACATGGTCAATTAATCTTCAACAAAGAAGGCAAGAATATGCAATGGGAAAAAAGTCTCTTCAACAAATGGTGTTGGGAAAACTGGACAGCTACATGCCAAAGAACGAAACTGGACCACTTTCTTACATCATGCAAAAAAAAAATAAACTCAAAATGGATTAAGGACTTAAACGTGAGGCCTGAAACCATAAAAATCCTAGAAGGGAACCCAGGCAGTAATTTCTGATACTGGCCATTGCAACATTTTTCTGATATGTTTCCTGAGGCAAGGGAAACAAATGTAAAAATAAACTATTGGGACCACATCAAAATAAAAAGCTTCCACACAGCAAGGAAACAATCAACAACACTAAAAGAAATCCTACCAAATGGGAGAAAATATCTGCATATGACATTTCAAATAAGGGGTCAGTATCCAAAATATGTAAAGAACTTACACAACTCGACACCCAAAAAACAAATAACCCGATTAAAAATGGGCAGAAGACATGAAAAGACATTTCTTCAAAGACACACAGTTGGCTAACAGACCCAGGAATGTCAATGTCACAATCATCAGGGAAATGCAAATCAAAACCATGAGATACCAACCCACACCTGTCAGAATGGCTAAAAAACCCGAAAAGACAAGAAACAACCAGCGCTGGCAAGGATGTGGAGAAAAAGGAACCCTCCTGCACTGCTGGGAATGCAAACCAGTATAGCCACTGCGGAGAACAGTACGGAGATGCCTCAAAAAGTTAAACCTAGCTCTCTCCTTTTGCCCACCATCATGGTATGTGCAGCTGTTCCTCACCGCATCTTCTCATAAGACTTTCAGGATCAAGCAACTTCCGGCCAAGAAACAAAGGCGGAATCACTCCATTCCCCAGGGGATAAGGATGAAAACTGGTAATAAAATCAGGTACAACTCCAGGGAGGAACTGAAGAACCAGACTGCGCTCATGAGGGATCACACACGAGACGGCGCACACATTTATTCTGCATGAAGAGCACAAACTTGTTTCTTCTCTCTGTGAGCATCGCTACTACCTGAACGATAGACATGTTTTATTGGGGAAATGATTCTTCTGCTACTTGGCTTCAGCAATAGTTGGTTGGTTCAATAATATACACGTGAGACCCCTTGTTTGAGAAAAAAGAATTAAAAATAGAACTGCCACAGGCGCCCGGGTGGCTCAGTTCGTTGAGCATCTGCCTTAGGGCTCAGGTCATGATCCCAGGGTCCTGGGACAGAGCCTCATGTTGGGCCCCCTGCTCAGCAGGGAGCCAGCTTCTCCCTCTTCCCCTCTCCCTGCTTGTGTGCTTGCGCAAGAGTGCGCTTGCGCGCGCTCTCTCTCTCTCTCTTTCAAATAAATTAATAAAATTAAGAAACAAAGGGGTGCCTGGGTGGCTCAGTGGGTTAAGCCTCTGCCTTCGGCTCAGGTCATGGTCTCAGGGTCTTAGGATAGAGCCCTGCATCAGGCTCTCTGCTCAGCAGGGAGCCTGCTTCCCTGCCTACTTGTGATCTTTCTCTCTCTGTTAAATAAATAAATAAAATCTTTTTTTAAAAAATTAAGAAACAAAAACAAACAAACAAACAAACAAAAAACCCAGAACTACCACATGACCCAGTAATCCCACGGTTGGGTATTTACCCAAAGAATACAAAAACACTTATGTGAAAAGATATATGCAGCCTTGTGTTTTCTGCAGCATTATTTACAATAGCCATATTACAGAAGCAGCCCAAGTGCCCATTAACAGATGAATGGGTAAAGGAGATAAGGTAAATGGCATACCACGAAGCCATAAAAAAACACTCTTGCATTTGCAATAACATGGATGGGACTAGAGAGTATGATGCTAAGTAAAATAAGCCAGTCAGAGACAAATATCATACGACCTCCCTCATATGTGGAATTTAAGAAACAAAGCAAATGAGCAAAGGGAAAAGGAGAGACAAACCAAAAAACTGGACTCTCAATTATAGAGAATGTGCTGATGGTTACCAGAATGGAGGTGAGTGGGAGAATGGGCGAAACAGGAGATGAGGATTAAAGATCACCGCCATGATGAGCACTAAGTAATGCACAGAATTGCTGAATCACTGTCTTGTATACCGGAAACTAATGTAACAGTGTATGGTAATTATACTGGAATTAAAATTTTAAAAAGGAAGAAGAAAAGACAATTCTATGAAACTACCAAAGTTGGGGAGGGGGAAGAAACAGGAAAGCATGGTTCAAACAGGAAAAAAGGGAAACAAAGACTTAATTCAGATATTCTGAATATGCTCAAAGAATTAAAGAAAACCATGTCTAAAGAACTAAAAGGATAAGAACAATATCTCACCAAAGAATAACAATAAAGAGACAGAAATTTATTTAAAAAGAACGAAATGAAATTCTGGAGTCGAAAAGTACAATAACTGCAATGAAAAATTCACTAGAGGGATTTCAGCATGCAAAAGAAAGAATCGGTGAACTTGAAGATAGGTCAATTTAAATTAGTCTGAGGAGTAATCTCCAGTCTGAGGAACAGTAAGAAAAAAGAATGAGGAAAAATGAACCAAGCCTCAAAAACCTGTGGACACAATTTATAATACCGATATATGCATAATGGAATTCCCAGAAGGCAATGAGAAAGAGTAGGAAGCATAGAGAACACTTGAAGAAAATCTGAACCGACCTATAACAAATACAGACATGGAATTAGTAATCAAAACACATTCGACAAAAACAAAACAAAACAAAACCCAAAACACAAGACCACATGACTTCACCGGTGAATTCTACCAAATGTTTAAAGACAGTCGACACCAACCCTTTAGAAACTCTTCTAAAACCTCCAAGAGGAAGTAATGCTTCCCAGTTCAGTCTATGAGGCCAGTATTACCCTGATACCAAAACCAGACACAAAGATATCACAAGAAAAGAAAACTACAGACCAAATTTAAATTAAGATCTTTTGCTTGCTAAATTTAGAACTCAGATGATTATTTTTAAAACCACTCCCAAAATGGCTAGAGGAACTACGAAGCTAAGGCCTAAAAAAAAGCCAATTCTACCAAATATGCAGTCTACTAAAGCCAAGCCTGGCAGTATGAAGCAAATTTTCCTCTAACCTGCCCCCCTCCCTTCTCCTCCTTTGATGAACTCTCAAAGTTATTTCCCAGCAAAAGGAAATGCTTCAAACTCTAGTCACATCCTCTAAAACTTTAACTGCCAGGACCCAAACAAAAGGAGCAGTCAGGCTTACAGCATGAGTGAGAGCAGGTACAAGTTATACCCTCCAACGACTCTCTCCTTTTTCAGAGGTTGCCTTTTTTTTAGCAAACCAGATCTAGGTTATTCGCCCAAAGCCCACACCTCTGTCCATCAGACCTAAGATTCCTTCCAGACTTACATGGTAGCAAAAACAAACGCCGCCACCATTGGCCTCCCCAAAACTACTGCAGCCAGGCCCCAAGTTAGAGATTCTGAATCAGCAGGAACAGAGTTAAAGCTTAGGAATCTGTATTTTAAAAATGACTTTTCAAGTGTTTTAACAATCAGCCAAGTTTGAGAGGCTCTGATCCAAATGATCCCAAATTAATATCCAAGACAGAGAACTCCATTTACAACTTCCCTACAGCCAACTGCTTCTCACCCAAGTAAATGAAATCAGTTGATCCCTTTTTCTAAGTTTCCTGACTACACAACAGGAGCTGTGTTTCAACATTCAGCACAATCATGTGCCTCTTAAATGAAACCTTGTACTTGCCACATTTACATGATTAGGACATGGTAATGCCAACTACTCTCCTGACAATGGAATCAAAGGGGACCTATCAACACTATAGTAATACCCACACTCTTCTGTCCCAACCCAAACTTACAGAGCCTGCATAGGTGTGATTATACAAAAGCTCCAATAACACAGAAGCCCTGGTCTGTTTTTCTACCTTTGATTTTCCAGAAAGAATCTGACCCCCTAAATTAAGAATTTCTTTTAGAGGGGCAACGGGCTGGCCCTGTCAGTAGAGCAACTCTTGATCTCAGGGTTGTGAGTTTAAGCCCCACCCTGGGTGTAGAAGTTACATTTTTTTTTTTTTAATTAAAAAAAAAAAAAAAAAAAGAATTTCATTTATTTCTTCTGCTTGCTACCAGAACCTCATTGTAGGGAGCCTCTAAGTCAGAAAAGAAAGGTATCGTCCTTCCAACAACGAACTGTTATTAGTTAGGAAGAACCTAAAAGGAGATCAATCACAATTAGAAAAACAGAATTATGCCTTAACCATGGAACAAATATCTGAGGGTCTACTACATACAAAGCAACTTCCTACTCAGCAACATGATAAAAAGAGGTATAAATCTTGTCCATTTCCTCAACAAACTAGCTGAGAGGTAAGACAAACTTTTTAAATGATATGTTTGTGTTATAATCGGCTACAAAAGTCTCTATGTTCATAGAAGCATTGCTCCTAATAGCTATAAAACAGAAACAACCCATGTCCATCAACTGATGAATGGATAAAAGGTGCTAAAGCCACACAATGGAATATAATTTGACCATAAAAAGAAATGATGTACTACCAGTACACGCTACAACTTGGATAAACCACACTAAGTGAAAGAGGCCAGTCACAAAGGACCACATGTTAATGACTCCATGTCCGTGAAATGTCCAGAATAGGCCAATCCGCAGACGGAGGTAGACTTCTGGTTGCCGTGAGCTGGAGAGATTGAGGGAAAATGAGAAGTGACTTATGAGAGCCAGGTTTCCTTTTGGGGTGATAAAAGTGTTCTAAAGTTGATTGCAGCGGCGGTCGCACAATTCTGTGATGACTGAACACCACGGAAATGTACACTCTGAAATGGTGAGATCTAGGCTACGTCACTTATATCTCAATAAAGTTATCATAAAAACATGACATTATCTGCTAACGCTTAACACACGTGCATTCCCTATGGCACATACGTTCTACTCCTAAATGTACACCTAACAGAAATGATAAATGTATTTACCAAGAGACATGTACTAAAATATTCAAAGAAGCACCATTTGTAATAGCCAAAAAGTGGGAAACGATTCAAGATTTCCAACAGCAGAATCTAGAACCACCGAGCGGAAGGGGACCCAACAATACGAATGAACAAACTATTGCTTCCTGCAACCACACAGATGAATTTCACTAATACTATTTTGGGCAGAAGAAACCAGAAGCAAAAGAGTACATAATGAATGGACTCATATACCGTTCTAATACCGTTTTAAAACGGGCAAAAATTCAACTGTGGTGTTAAAAATCAGGATGGTGGTTCCCAGCAGGTGGGGCAGAGGAGATGGACGAAGCAGAATGGGATGCTGCACACTGCTCTGTTAAGTTTTTCCCCGGTATGCTCAACTTTTGAAAATTTATACAACAAATAAACAACAAATTTATACAATTTGTATAAATTACACATTTTTTGGATCTTACACTTTGACACAGAACTTACTTAACGAGACACAAGAAGGGGGGCACCTGGGTGTCGCAATTGGTTTAGCATCTGTCTGACTCTTGATTTCAGCTCAGGTCATGATCTCAGGGTTGTGAGGTCAAGACCCAAGTCAAGATCCACACTGGGCATGAAGCCTGTTTAAGATTCTCTTTCTCCCTCTCCCTCTGTCCCTCCCAGCCCTTCCCTCTCTTAAAAAAAGAGAAAGAGATAGGGATGTGTTTACAACAAAAACAACAGAGAACCACATACACACACACACACACACAAAGTCGAAACATGTACTGTCATATCTCACGTCCCTCCAGTGCTCTGAATCTAAAGGTGTCCAGGAAACAGCCCTACCTTTATCTTGATTCCCAGAGGGAGGAAGTTCTCTGAACACAAAGGGACAACTTCACTCCACTCACCTGGGCTTTCTCTCTCTTGGCTCTGATCAGTGTGTCTTGGTAATGCTGGGCCACCTCTGCAAGGACGCCCTCAAGTTTGGCCGCAGGAATCTGCAGGGCCTGCAGAGTCTTTTGGGCGTCACCTTCATCCAGGGCTTCATTAATTAAACCAATGGCTAAAATCCCTAAATATGAAGGGACAAAGGTTATTTTTTTAATTAAGAAATGATATAAACACATCAATTTTTAAACATGCTAAGTAATCAGAAATCTACCCAAGCGCTATCATGACTCAAATTACAATTTGCCACCTGTAATATTGAGCAACATTTAAATTTTTAAAAATTTTTGGTTTGTTTCATTTAAAACAAACTCCCTGGTATCCATAGTCCAATTGAAACCTCACGTCTGTTTTATTTTTAATTGCTCTACATGAAAAAGAATTTTGACAAAACTGGCTTTAATAGTATAGCTTTCAAGTATGATTGAAACCATTTCTGATTCACAAAATGTTAGCATTCAAGGGCTCGTAAAAAGTCCCTGATTCAACATCTTTAAGAAAAGACTAGGCTCAGAGATTTCTTCCTCGAAATTCCACTTTGAATAAGTGGACAGCGGATCCCACCCCAGGGCTCCCCAACCCTAAGGCAAGGCTCTTCTCACCAATCAATGCACTGTTTTTCAGAGGAAAACAAATTAAAACTAGAAATGTTCACTCCTCAGGTATCTCGGGCAGCTGTGCTACTTCTGTAAAGATTCTGTGGTATAATAAAAACTCAGTTGACCTTTGACCTCAGTTGCTGGGAAGGTGCCACTAACCCCATTAGAATTTCCCAAATGAGGGTGTCTGGGTGGCTGTGTTGGTTCCTCGACTGCCTTTGGCTCAGGTCATGCTTCTGTGGTTCTGGGATTGAGTCAGCATTGGACTCCCTGCTCATCGGAGTCTGCTTCTCTTACCTCTCCCCTATCTCGTACTCTCTCGATCTCTCTCTCTCAAATAAATAAAATCTTAAAAAAAAAAACTTCCTAAATGACTGGATTATGTATAATTATCTGTTATTCCCACCCCGGCTTCTAGGACCACCCCAGAGTTTAGGCTAAAGAGGTGGCCTCCCCTCCTCCCACTCATAGCCTCAGCATGGGGGCTGGTCATGCTGGAAAGACCAAGCATGTGATCAGAATACGGGGGCTTTGAGCCCCTTGATATTGTGGTATCAGCCCAGCTTTCCTATCTCGAGAGAGGGGGTGGGGTGGACTGGAAATGGAGTTTAATTACGTGGCCACTGATCAATCCTTCACAATCATCCTTGAAAACCTCTGCCTGGCCAAAGTTCAGGAGAGCTTCCCTCACTGTGATTCACATCCCGAAGACGCTGCCTGAGACACAGAAGCTTGGCATTTGGGTCCCCGCTATATTTGGGATCACTACTGGTCTCCTCTTTTGGCCAGTCCTGATTTGTATCCTTACTTAAAAAACTATAATCATAAATATAGCACTTTCTCGAGTTCTCTAAGTCATTCCAGCACATGACTGGACCTGAGGTGGGGTTGCTGAGGGAAGCTCTGAGTTTACAGCCAGTGGCTCAGAAGTGTGGTGACCTGGGAACGCCTCAGAGCCCGGGCTGGTGACTGAAACGAGAGGAGTCTTAGGGAAGACCGAGCCCTACACCCACGCGGGATGACCCAAGGCGGGGTGGTGAGTGTCAGAACTACCTGTTATGAAACATTTAAAAATAACAGATCACGCTCAAGTCACTCCTGAGAGTTTAAGTTCTGGTTACATACCACTTGACTGGAGCGGTTGCCTGACGTTTTGGAAACAATATGCAACCTTAGCTGGAGCGGCGTTTAGAAGCAGCTCACAGAACCCCACCACCTGGCACGGGTTCATTCTCTGAGGGGATGGGTGGGCCCGTTACTCACGCTCGTGCTCCTCCTGCACCACCAGATTCACATGGTCCACGCAAGCCTGGATGTCATTCCATGTAATAAACGCAGTGTTTTCTGCATGTGCCTGTGTTTTTAGTTTCATCAGCTCATCCAGATACCTGTCCCGCCCCCCAACAAAAAAAGCGATTAAGCACAATGTAAGAAAAGGGACCTTTAGGATTGTCAGGGGTGACAGGAATGAGAAGACTGGAGACACAGCATCCAAGGACCAAAGACAGCTAAGGGGCTCTGACAGCCTCACATATCTTAGGGGGCAGCTTTGAGACTGAGGAGTTACCTTCAGCAAAACAAGAAAATGCAAAGATAGCACTTTTTCTTTTAAGGTTGTGCTTTTTTGTTTTTTTAGTAACCTCTACACACAATGTGGGACTTAAACTCACAACCCCAAAGTTGTGAGAGAGAGAGCTGACCCTCAACAGAGTACAGACAGAGTAACGGTGTCCCACGGATCCCATCTACCGCCCTGGGCACCCACCTCTGACAGTTTTCTTCTTCAATATTGGTAAGGCCTGTCACAGAACTGCTCAGCTGTTTCCACACTGTGTTCATGTCCCCCGACTCCAGCGCCCTGTTGATTAGGGCCACTGAGGACAGCATTTCCACGGCGACAGAGAGCTCGGGGTGGGTGAGGCTATGCTGTACAGAGAAGGGAAGGGGAAAAGGGTGATGACAGACAGTCTTGGATATAGAGGGAGGTCAGAGGTTCAATTAAGCCGTAAGAAGTCTAAGTTTCTGGTTTAAAAAAAAAAAAAAAAGCTCTGCCAAGTACACTGAGAAGTGGGGATTAAGTTCACCCCCACTCCACTCCGCTCTCCGACACAGGCGGGGCTGACTTACTTCAGGACTCTGCTGCTGCAGGGTAGCCAGCTCTTTCTGATAAAGATCAGCAGCAAAGGGGTACACCTGCGGCAGCTGGGCCTCGGGATTGGTGAGCTCCAGGACGGTCTTCTCGGCAACACCCTTCTGGATGGCAGCGTTGATGGCTGCCACAGCTGCCAGCCCTGCGCAGAGAACGGGCCAGAAATGCAGCTGGCTTGGGAAGGCCCAAGGGGAAGGAGACGCAGTTCTCATAGGACAGAGTTATATTCTGCGGATGAACTGAGAACTGTGATGTTTGAAGTGGAACTTTCATCTTTAAAAAGACAGCCTCCCCCTTTGTGTGCAGGGCAACTGTCCGCTATGCCAACCACGTCCTAATAAAGCGGTTTCCACTCCAATTTGTCCTGCACCTCTTTCTAAAACATCTCTTCCATCCCGGGCAGCCTGGAGACTCAAGTACCAGCTTCTCAAGCTGCCATTCAAAGGTTTCCACAATCTTTCCAAGCCTTTGTCTTACACAGCTCGGGCCCAGCTATCTACAAAGATCTTATTCTAACCACTGCTGCCTCAATACATCTTTCAGCATCCGCATCTCTGCTCACACTTCCCTTTCCTCTCTGCCCACATTGGGAATGTCCTTCTCTCTCTTTCACCGTCCAGAAGGTACCCACCAAGCCCTGAAGTGTCGTCTCCTCCAATGCTCAAGTGCTTGCTAGCCGAAGTGAGCCCATAGGGACTCGGGTTCTACTCTGAGAACTAGAGGAGCCCTCCTGCCAGAGGCACCCTGTACCCGATTATGGCTGGCAGGCTTGGAGTGATGGGAGCTGACCTCAGACGCCCCAGGGACCTAAGCCCCACTCAGGGTCTCAGGGAGGGGACCCGTACTTCTCTGATACTGTTGGGCAGCACCGTTTGCAGCATCCACGCCACCCTGGAGCTCCTCCTTCTGCAGGGGATCGGCCTGGCCACCCTGAGAAAAGCAAAGAACATTTACGTGAAGATTCTCATGCCTCTGCCTCCAGGCCTTACGGTGGTATCTTCACAGCAGTCACAGAGGCGAAGAACCACGGCACTAAGTGACAGCATCAGGCTCCGTGCGGAGAAAGTGGCAGTCCTCCTGAGAGCCAAAGCCCCGCCAGATCTGGGGTAGAGTGACTTTTCAGACACAAGCACATTAAAAAAAAAAAAAACAGTGAGAGGCATCAAAATATTGACACAAGAGGCTTTATAGACTCAATAGCACATCAGTGCTGCTTACTCTGGCTGGTATATGCTGGGAGTCTGCAAAATGTACACTTGCTTGTCCCCATTCAGACAAAAAAGGAAGCCACTCGCATTTGTGCTACAAACCCCACTGAGTACAATTCCACAGTCCACTCTTCCTGCACGTTAAGCATTTCCCAGTGCTGGCCGGAAGAAATTAGTAATGTGTGCTTTCTTTTAAGTAGAAATCCCCAAAGTCAGAAAGTAAAAGAGACTCAGGTTTTCCTCAAGGCTTTTAGTTGGGGGACAAGCAGCATGTTTCCAGTGAAGGGGTGGTTAGGTTCGGAGGGAGGTACTACCTGTTTAAGAGAGCTTACAACTGGAAAAGCGAAAGAGAGCTAAAGACAGTGTGTTTTTTACCTGAGGATATTTTAAAAACCTTCATCTGTATGCAGGGAAAAATGTCATACTAAAAACCATAGGTTATATTCTAACTACAGGGGGAAAAGGCCCCATCAAAATCATTAAAGGACAACACACAAGTCACATGTCTGTGCATGAACGCCTGTGGCTTCGGCCCGCCCGACTTTTACCTGTCTCTTCTGCTCTCTGTCGCTCAGGAGCTGCTTGAGGTACCAGTCCCCATTCTGCTGCTGCAGCCCTCGAAGGCCCAGAGCTGGAGACTGCAGGGCCTTGAACAAGGCCAGTGCCACGCCCTGCTCCAAAGCCAGGTCCACATTTGCTAAGGCAGAAGACGCTGAGGAGGGGAAAAGGCCACAGTTTATGAGAACACTATGTGAGCATCACAGCCTAAAATACTCTTCCTTCCCCAAAACCAATCTTGATTTCAGATGAGGGAAATATAGTTCAGATGGCCTTTGTTCTGGAATATCACAGAAGCACAAGATCTTGGGACTAGAGGAGAACCTTAAAGTCACCAGGTCCAGGGGTCCCCAGTAAGGCTGTTCGTCAGTTAATGGATTCCTGGACACGCCTCAGGCCTACTAAAGAGCTTCCAGATGCAGACACCTTGGCACCCATATGGGCAGCAAGAGAAGAGGCGCCAACCCAAACCAATGCATGTCTAAATGCTCTCTAAACACCAAGTTGTTATTAGATGAAACTCCTGAATAGGAGAAGGCTTCTCCCACAGCAATGTACTACATCTTTGGGCAATCTTCCTTAAAAACAAAACAAACCAAACTGAAAGCTTTCACCCTAGTGCTGACGCTTAAATACATCCAGTCCCTCTTTCCCTCTGACAGTCCAGCCCAGACTAAAAAGCCTTCATTCCTTCTTAACAGCATCAGTCTGAATCCCTTCACTACTCCACTACCTCCTGAACACACCAGGACAGTGAGTGCCCAGACAGCAGGGGCGGTCTGACCCCGGGGAATGGTAGCGGCTGTCTACACCCTCTTGAATTCTCTACTTGGAGAGGATCGTGGTCACAAGAGGTCTTTAACATCTGGCAGTGAAAACCTAGGAGTTCCTTAATCTGAAAACAATAAAGACACATTCTTCACTGTGTTAAGATTAAACGAAATCACATACATGAAAGCACTTTGTATTTTGTAAAATCAACAAGGTCTTAGGTTGGCAGTCAGAGTAAGGTATTTTCTGACTTCAAAAATAACAGCCACTGGGAAGTGATCATTACTGTATTATTTTCAGTTTCCCCATTTTTAGAAGAAAACAGAGTTCTCCCACCATGCTCCACCCAAGGATCTGATTTTATCTCCGAAGTAGCAAAACAAATCAATAATAAAATACTAAAAATCAAAATATCTGGAGCATAGCAGCACTTAAAAATTTTAAATGTTTCAATGTTAGTAAAAACAAAAAACAAAAAGAAAATTAATACGAGGTGTTAAAAGGAAAAATATTTTTAATTTAAAAATTTTTAAATCTCTGTAATGCCTAAGGGACTCTTCACTTCTTCCCAGTGATCACACCTGTAGCTCAGCTAACTCATCACCGCACCAAGGCACCGGCGGCTGGAGTCCTGGCTGCAGGTCCCTGTGACCATTAGCCAATGACCCGCCCACACTCCCTCAACAGCATTTACCCAACACCTGCCTTGTGCCCCAAACACAGCTGTGAACAGAACAAATGATATCCGTCCTGGTAGAGCTTTTACAGGAGTGGGGACAGAAAATAAAACCAATACAGGTAAACAACCAGGCCTTCTCTAGGTATTCGATGAGAATCTGAGATCATCCATCTACAAAAGCATCTGGCCGACTATGCTTTTACTAGAAGCATTCTTACTACATAAATAAATTTAAATAAGCATGTACTAACGTTCATACTATAAAGATGATGAAGTTTAGAACATTATTTAAATACTTTCTTCCACTAAGTTCTAATTTTCCTTGTTCTATTAAAAAGGTAAATAAAAACTTATTCTCATTTTTAACTATCTGGCCTGCAGCTTTCTCCTGGGGCAGTGGCTTCAATGCTGGTCTCACACCCTCAGGGAAAGAATCCTATCTATATTTAAGATAATTCCTGGGACCTAAAGTTCCCTATCTTTCTAGCACACAACCTTCTCTTGCTCTCCAGTTAGGAAAAGATTGTCCCTCTCTGGGGAATCCTGCCTTATCCTCACCTGTCTATCCAGTGAAGGTTCTTACACAAACCTCCAAGGAGAAGTCATTATTCCTTTCTTTTTCTACGACTGCACCTCATACACCTTTGATACCTTGTTCTAAGCAAGTTGCTCTGAAATTACTCACTTGCAGGTCCATCTTCCCTGCTACACTGAAAGCTACTTGAGGGAATTTTTTTAAGAAGTATTTATTTTAGAGAGAGGCAGTGGAGGGGGAAGGGCGGAGGGAGAGGAAAAGAATCTCAAGCACAACACGGTTGGGGGGCGGTCCATCTCACAGCCCTGAGATCGTGACCTGAGATGAGACCCTGTCAGGCACTTAACCCCCTGAGCCATCCGGGGCATCCCAAAAGGAACACTGTAAGCACATATGGCTACAGCTCTTCCCCCAGAGGTTTATAACCGACTCTCACTGACTTAGCCAGGTAAAGCTACAACGGTTATAAAATCCTAAACAACATAGTAGGAAAAAAACAGCCTTATTAAAACAAAGAGTGTTTTATGCAGTGTACGCAGCAAGAAACATGCTGGACTTTCTTCTCACAGAGAAAACTAAAGATAAAAGGACACTCTGGTTTGTATCTGCTGGCTTAGGATTCATACAGATAGATAAAGCACAACACATCACCCACGCGTGAATGGAACAACTGTTACTCTATTCAGAAAACCATTATCTTAAATGAATCAGGATGGAACAGAATAAAAAGACTCCTGGTCGGGATTTAAAGCCCCCAATCATACGGAGCTGGTAAAATCCTGTAAAGTTCTCTCTAGTTATTCAGATTCTTGGTTCAAGGGAGAAATTAGTGCCTCCCAGTGAACACAGAGGACACAGATTACTATTACTATTGTTATTATCCTCTTTAGCAAAACAAGGTCAAGTCTGGTTGAAATCAAATAAGCTTTTTAGTTCTTCTGGTGAGTCTAACCATTACACTAGGAATTACAGGGATTTCAAAAGAAGCAGGACTCCTAAGTAATCTGTACTTCAAGAAGTTAGAGATGTCAGAAACAAAGGCAAACAATATAAGACAACATATAATTGCACAGAAAATTATGCAGTTAGGGGCGCCTGGGTGGCTCAGTGGGTTAAAGCCTCTGCCTTCGGCTCAGGTCATGATCTTAGGGTCCTGGGATCGAGCTCCACATCGGGCTCTCTGCTTAGCAGGGAGCCTGCTCCCCCCACCCCCTTCTCTGCCTGCCTCTCTGCCTACTTGTGATCTCTGTCTGTCAAATAAATAAAATCTAAAAGAAAAGAAAAATTATGCAGTTAGTCTATAAATGCCACGGGAGAGTGAGAATGGGCGCAGGTGCGAAGTGAGGCGGACTGTGAATGCCGGGTATAATCTGAGTCAGGTAAGAGATCAGGCAGGAGGGCATTATAGTGGGAATACACAATCAGCAAAAGCTGTGATAATGCCAATGTTTATGGGTACTCACTAAATACCAGGCAATTTGTATGCATTATCTCACCATCGGCAGAACAATTCTATGCCACAGGGGTCCATGTCACACAACTATTAGTAAGAAGCCCAGAGAGCAAGTCCCAGGTCCAAGCCACTCCAGAGCGAGACACTTTCATGAGTCAAGAAAGGAAGAGAATGAATATGGGACACAATTAGGCAAATGAGTTTACACAGAGAGTTGTATGCATAAAATACCACATTAAAAACTCCGCTAGGGGGGCGCCTGGGTGGCTCAGTGGGTTAAGCCGCTGCCTTCGGCTCAGGTCATGATCTCAGGGTCCTGGGATCGAGTCCCACATCGGGCTCTCTGCTCAGCGGGGAGCCTGCTTCTCTCTCTCTCTCTGCCTGCCTCTCTGTCTACCTGTGATCTCTGTCTGTCAAATAAATAAATAAAATCTTTAAAAAACTCCGCTAGGCTAGGGATTTGCTTTTTGTTGGGCAAGTAGTGAGGAACCAATCAATGCAGGTTCTATAGCAAAAGAGTGACAAAACGAAAATGACATTTTTAAGACATAAATTCCTCAAAAGTATGTAACACATATAGAGAAAAATCAGTAAGAATGGTATAATCTCATTTTTGTTTAAATATATTTTTAAAGATATGCATAAAAATATCAATAGTAGTGGGGCACCCGAGTGGCTCGGTCAGGCTCCCTGCTCAGTGGGGAGCTGGCTTCTTCCTCTCCCTCTGCCCCTCCCCACTGCTTCTGTGCGTGCATTCTCTCTCTCAAATAAATTAAAAAAAAAAAAAAAATCAATACCGGTTATTTCTAGGGAATGGAGGTCTAATTTTTTTTGTGGTTTTGGTTTATATCTGGATAACTTGCATTACTCTTTGAAATAAAGATGAAATTATAATATTACTTTCAAAAATAGGAAAAATATGGGTGCCTGGGTGACACAGTTCATCAGGCCTCCAACTCTTGGTTTTGGCTCAGGTCCTGATCTCAGGGTTGTGAGACTAAACCCCGCTCCGGGCTCCACTCACAGCATGGAGTCTGCTTGAGATCTCTCTCTCCCCCTGTCCCTCTCCCTGCTCTCACTCTAAATAAATAAATAAAATCTTTTTAAAAAATAAAAATAGGAAAAATAGGAACACCTGGGTGCCTCAGTCATTTAAGCGTCCGACTCTTGATCTCAGCTCAGGTCATGATCTCAGGGTCATGAGTTCAAGCCCTGTGTTGGGCTCCACACTGGGCATGGAGTCTACTTAAAAAAATAAGTAAGGAAAAATAAAATCCCTATTTAGATTTTTTTTTTTTAAGTGTGTTAATACAGGGTAAAAGAGTGAAATTAGCCAACAAGAGGAGTTCTAGAAGCTATAGCAGATAGAAGGAGGGCCTGCCTGAGGAAGATAGCATCTGAAACAGAAGACATATGTACACAAAAAAAGGCAGAAGCAATAGTTCGTAAACAAATCCACTAATGTCTAAAATAAACTTAGGGACGCCTAGGTGGCTCAGTCAGTTAAGCATCTGCCTTCGACTCAGGCCACCATCCCAGGGTCCTGGGATTGAGTCTCAAATTGGGCTCCCTGCCCAGCGGGAAACCTGCTTCTCCCTCTGCCTGCCTCCTCCCCCTGCTTGAGCTCACTCGTTCTCTCGCTCTCTCTCAATCTGACAAATAAATGAGTAAAGTCTTAAAAAAATAAAAATAAAATTAAGGTAAATAAACCATGTTGTCAGTCCAAGAACAGATCAACACCCACATTATTCTGCAGCATCCCTGCAGGTACCCAACCCAGGGACGTACTTACTGTTGACTTTGTTTATATTGCCTTGAATTTCAGCTTGAGTGAGCAGCTCCTCATAAACGTCCCTTTCTCTCTCAGAGTTTTCTGTCTGAAAGTGAGTAAAAAGTGCAATGAATCAGTTCAGGTCTCTAAGAAGACCTCAGAAACACTCTTATACTGCTCCCCCAGCCAGGAGAGAACAAAGAATAAGGGTGTGGTTTAAAATCCTTAATGGAGCACACGGTGCAATGCTACACAGCTCTTAACTAAAAACATAAAAAGCAGACCCACTTGTTAACAACAAGCCCAAGGAAGCTTCCAGAACTGGGCAGGAGCAGGAAGCCCTGGTGAACTCTGCTCACTCAGGAGCCTGCATCCTTCCCTCGGACTTGAGCGGAACGGCACACCCAAAGACCAGATCTCAGAGCTTCTCATTGGTTCACACAAAATTAAAGAATAAAAGTCAAATTGGAATCTAATACCAAAAGACTGCATACTATGTAAATCCATTTCATTTATATGTAATTCTTAAAAGGGTAAATACAGGGATCGATTCAGACTGGAGGTTGCCTGGGGTTAGGGATGGGGAGTGGAGGCTGATTGTGAAGAGGGACCGGGGGACTCTGGGGTTGATGGTTTTGTAACCACACGTTTGTCAAAACCCATCAAACCATACATGTAAAATAGTAAATTTTACTGTGTATAAACTATACTTCAAGAAAACTGATTTTTAAAATGGACTCATATCAAACAATGAAAGAATATAAATCAATTAGAAAGAAGAAATGTTCCATTTTTACCCTATTTTTAGCGTTGGTCATTTTCTCCTGCTTGGCCCGATAAAGCACATCCTGGTATGTGGAAGCCAAGGGCTCTTCAAGATTTACAAGCATGGCATTAGGGTTTCTCAGAGCCACAAATGTGTCGGCTGCAATTCTACGGTCAACAGCCTCATTAATGGCAATAACGGCAGCATGCACTAAGAAAATAAAATTAAATTAAAAAATCAAAACATGGAACACTGGGGTTATATAGAGTAAGGGAGGTACATGACACACCCAGAACAACATCATACCCCCTACTGCAGGAAAAGGCTCACTGTGATAGAGAAATGATGACTGGAGTTGGAGGAATGGCTCCCTGAATCCAGTAAGCCTAGTCTCCTCTTGGATGCACAGAGCCACAGCTCTCCCTGTGATCCCATGTCTGGGATGCTGAGTTTGGAATCTCACAGGGAAATATTCGTTAAAGAGCTTTGCAAGCAGGTATTATAGCAATGTTCACCCTCAATCATCACGTAAGTACCATGACAAAAATAACAAACCCAAAGAGACAGTGAAATGTAGAACTCACTTTCTAATGCTTTCATTTTCATCAAAATCACTCACTTCCAAATAACAGTAGCAGAGAAGACCACAGCAGTGTTGACCTCCCTCTACCGACCTAAGCTTGCTAGCAAAACTCCTAACGTCTGGGACCATCACAGTATTCCTGATTGAAGGTGGTAGCAACAAACCCATCTGAACCCACAAAGTTTCTCCTTGCTTACACGCAGCTTCGTCCACTGAGAGCTCATTAGCCAGGATGCCCCCTATCTTGCTGAAGGCGGGCATCTGGATCCCATACTTCTCCAGCTCGATCTTCATGTTGTTGATTTCCTCTTCTACAGGAAAAGATGAAGACCCAGGCAAGCAAATTAAGCACCTTTCCAGAACTCAGAGAAGGAAAGAGATTCCCCAACTACACAATGGGATGAAGTGGCAGCAGCCTCCTAGGACTGTTACGAGGATTTAATGAGATGATAGATGGAAAGCACTGAACATAGTGCCTGGCACAAAGCATATACTCAGTAGATATTAACTATTATTACTATTATCAAGAGCACCAAAAGTCAGTGTAACATGAGAAAGAGCCCTACAGAAAAGAGTTGCTCAAAACTGCTACTTGTGGCATTTCCTACAATGTACTTGGGAAGGAGCAGCTGTGAAGGGAGCTCAGGAACAAATGACCCACAAGCCAGCCAGATGTCTTTACACACCAAGTCAGAAGCTGCTATGGGACCATTCTGCTTCCAAGGCAGGAAGCCAAATGATAAAGAAAACAACATGTAAGGTTTGGCCCTTTTCCCCAGGTCTGGTGAACAACTTCCCCAGAAGGAAAAATGTCACAGATAAAAGTTTTATTAAATTTAAAATTCCCAAGTCTATAGAATAATGACCAGTTCAAAGGATTTGAATCTATATTACCCCAACCAATAATACCACTGTTCTTTTTCTCCCAAAGCCCCCATCTCTTCAAGCATCTGACAAAAGCAAATACATACAGAATAAGGTAAACAAGTTAAATTTTTAAATTACTAAATTGTCACCCCTTGCTCTGCCCACTGTAGGTACTTCCTAAAATGAGAGAACAGAGTTCGAAATTCCCAGTTTACCTGTCTTCTCAATGCACCAGGAGAAGCAAGTTACACTTCTTTGATCTCTGTTGCCAGAGTGTTTTTTTAAGCCCTATGTCTTTAAGATTGGTATTGTTGACTCTCCAGGCTATTTCCACATAAATCAAGCATTTCCTGCCAAGTCTGTAACTCCTTACCTGTGAAGTCAACCTTTCCATAGAGGTCTTGAATCTGAGGAGCCAGGCCCAGTTTGAACAGGTACAAACTAGAATACACGATATGCAAAAAGAGTTAGGACTCCCAGCTGCACCCAGCTGCTGCTCTTAGATTAAGGAGGAAAGTCATCATAAAGAGAACAAACATTCTGAACATATATATCCCTGCATGCTGCCATATCCCCCTTTGCAATTACTGTACTTTATCTCAGAACCTTTTCTGAGTTTTACATCATATTGTTCTAGAAAGTCACATGATGCAATGCAAAAAGCACTGGGCTGGGAATCAGAAGACACAAGTTCAAGTCCCAGTTCTGGTACAAATCCAGTGTGCAATTAGATGTTATCATACATGTGAATATAGTCTATCTAGGTGGAGAAACCTTCACTTCTGTATACCCTCCTATGATCAATAAGTTTTAACTAACAAGATATCTATGAAAATGGGGGCGCCTAGGTGGCTCAGTGGGTTAAGCCTCTGGCTTCACCTCAGGTCATGATCTCAGGGTCCTGGGATTGAGCCCCGTGTCGGGGTCCCTGCTCAGTGGGGAGCCTGCTTCCCCCTCTATCTCTGTCCACTGCTCTGCCTACTTGTGATCTCTGTCAAATAAACAAATTTTTTTTTAAAGTGTCATGAAAATGATTTAAATAAAAAGTCTTATTTAAACTGAATTCATATTACTGATGGAAACGTTTCAGGTAATTCATGAATTTTAAATAAACATCTTATCTTTATTGTTTAAATAAAAAAAAAAGAAATCTATTCAACTTTAAATCTCATGAAGGCAGGAACAATAAATGTCTTGTTCACCACTGTCTACCCGGAACCTGACATATATTAATAAATACTGACATTTCAGACAGACAGGTGCATAAGAAAATGTCTACAAGCCTGAATGACCATAACTGGATTCTAAGGACCCAGCAGATCAGAATCAACAAGAAGTGCACTTGACAAAGATGGACACGAGCAAGACACGGACGGCCTAGCAGTAAGGGAATTAAAAACGCTTAGGAAACAAATCACAGAAACTCAACAGAGTGACCTACAATTTGTGTAAATAATCTGTAAACCTCAGCTTGATCTAAACACGAATATGGATCATGTATGTTGCATTCACAGAACTGATCAGCACTTAAACTGTATATGATAAACAGAAATGTATAATCTAAAAAAAGTCAAGTATTCGGAAAAGACATTCGAATTTATACATTCAGAGTAGCTAATTATTTTCTCAGATAACTACAAGTATGAATCATATGCATATGATTAAGTGTTTTTTAGAGTAAGATGTTCAAAATGGAATTATACAATGTTCTTCTCTCAAATGACTTTAAATCTGTTCAACAAAATTTTCCAAAGCAAAATAGCCAATAACATTCTGGATCTATACCATGTACCCACTATATATATTATTTCTCCCATATAATACGTCCTACCCACGTTCCAAATTTCTTCAGGAATTTCTCACTCTTTTATTTCTACATGGACAGCAGAAAGTGATTGCCACACATCAAGAAACTTCAAGAATGTCACTTTTATAAGCCCAAGAAGAGTGAGTTCATTTTTTAGGTCTTTCAAAGGTAAATTAAAGTTGTTAAGACATTCCGAGCTATGAGTAGAGCAGAAGAGAAGCTAAGACATAGGCACCATCTTTCTTTTACCTCAATTATTGAGAATATTTTAAGGAGGTGCTGGAGTTATGAATATAACCACAATGGTCACTCTGACCCTTTTGCCCAGAACCAAGAGTAGTCAACTGAAACTGAAACTTTCAATCCTACCAGTGAACACCCCTTTCCAATCTTTGCTCCTGTTCTCCCCAGTTTTACAAGTAACTGTTAGGGGACAACAGCCAGCCTATGATTGAGCTCAGGTTCATTTTCCTTTTCTTTTTTTCCTACTGAACCTGTACTTTATAGTAATGGGGAAAGGAGGGTGTGGATTCCTCTTATCTTTGCTGCCTGCAGAGCAACCTAGAAATCACTATGCTGATCTCAAAGATTGTTTATAAAGGCTCTTAAACACAAACACAGCAGTTGCTTAGGAAACAGAATCTAGTACCGTCCACAGTCCGTGATCTAAATTCTTTGGGCCAGATATGAATTTAGGATTTCTCAGATATTAGAAAGGTTTTATAGTGTATACAGTATTATACAATATCTGTTCACTTAAGTATATACAGTATTACAAAACACACCAGCAAGACTTGAGGCAGCAGCCCTGAAAAAATATATTATTTTTTTATAATTATAATTTTATAATATATTACTCTGCAGAGAAACATACACATAATCACAGTAAGGAGACAAATATTCTAAATAACTTTAATTAATTCTGATCAGATTTTGCCAACAAATGAGTTTGAAACAAACTTCAAGATGATTTTCAGCTTTTACATTTCTTTAGGATTATGGGCTAATTTAATCCCAAAATCAGTTCTTAGATAAAACATCAGAGGAAATGGAAATAAAGAACTGAGGTCTTGGGGCACCTGGGTGGCTCAGGTCATGATCCCAGCGTCCTGGGATCAAGCCCCACTTTGGGTTCCCTGCTCAGCAGGAAGCCTGCTTCTCCCTCTGCCTCTGCAGCACTCCTGCTTGTGCTCCCGGTCTCATAAATAAAATAATTAATTTAAAAAAAGAATAAAAGAATTGGGGTCTTATCTGAGGGTGGAATGTAATCCAGAAAAGTAATTTAGCAGGACTAAATACAGTGACTATCTCAAAAGAGAAGAAGAAAGAAAGGCAGGAAGGGAGAAAACAAGGAGCTAATAATACTTTTCTGTTACTGCAAATCCAAAAGGGAGAAGGGGCCTCACCACACACAGTGAAGCGAGGTGCCTTTCTCGAACACTGCTGTACCACGGGCTGAAGAGGAGGCTCCCAGCAGGTATACACTGCCTGCCTATCAACAGCGGCCAGCCCTTCAGGAAAAACACTCCAGGGAGGAAAGAAATCATAAATCACCAACCAGAACACACTGCTCTGTATATAATTTCCAAGCACAGGCTGTATACTGAAGAGAAATGAATAATAATAGCAGACTTCCTCCCTTTCCGATTCTGAGAAAGGCACAGTTAATGCTTCATCTCCAATTCAGGGACTTTGGGGGCCTGGGACCCTGGTGACGTTGGAGAACCGTGGCTGCAGAACTCACAGAGAGGAGCTCCGCCAGCAGGGCCTCCTGCTGGCCACGTTCAGATATCCATTGTAGGTGCGACCTTCACAAGGTTATCAACAAAGGCAGACCTCACTCTAACACTGAGCCAATCACAACACTCAGAGTTAATCTGATTTTGGCTCAGACACATACACTTGAAATTGCTACAATCTGAACATTCCCCTAAACAACACCCACTTCTGTTTTTTATTAAATCTTGTGTTACTTTTGTTTGTCCGTTATGATGTGTACCTTGGTACAAAGCAATGTAAGGCATGACCTCTGTCCCTAAGATGCTAATAATGTAATAGAGAGAAAGACAGTGAATGTATGCAAGAAACAACAGAACTAAGAAACAAAGAAACATAGGTGTTTAGACAGAGGAATGAGCGGGAGTCACTGAAATCACAAAACCTCACCAAGAAGATGGGAACTGAATTAAAATTTGACTGGACGGGCGCCTGGGTGGCTCAGTGGGTTAAGCCTCTGCCTTGGGCTCAGGTCATGATCTCAGGGTCCTGGGATCAAGCCCCGCATCGGGCTCTCTGCTCAGCAGGGAGCCTGCTTCCTCCTCTCTATCTGCCTGCCTCTCTGCCTACTTGTGATCTCTGTCTGTCAAATAAATAAATAAAATCTTTTTTAAAATAAATAAATAAATAAATAAAACTTGACTGGATACACTGAGACAAACATGAACAGTCATCTGGTAAAAGAAAGTACCATTTTCTTTTTTCATTTATAGGGCAGAAGATATCCCCTTGAGCTAGAGAAGGAGAAGGAAGGCTTGTTACAATGTATGATTTTGACTACCTAGTGCATGTGAGGCATCTAAGTACTAGAGACACAAAGATAGGGGGAGTCCTGCCCCCAAGGAGTACAGGGCAAGCCAGCAGCAAGAACGAAACACCCGAGGATGATGGAAAGCCACGCACTTGAAGAGGTCTGTGCAAACGCCAGAAGAGCACAAAGACGGGAAGCAGCTAATTCTGTCTGAGGGACAAAAAGTAAAAAAAAGGCATCCAGAAATGTGGCAATCCACAGTAGCAGCTGGAGAAGAACGTGGGTTAAACTCGGAAGTAAAGGGTATCCAGGCCGTGCAAACAGAATAAACAAAGGCACAAGAGCGTGGCGGTGCCCTGGTCCTCAGCTACGTTCGTTCTTTTGTGGGTTTCACATGGCTTCCAGAGATCCAAAGGGTCTGGCACATATTTGATCAAACCTGAGACAACAGGCTTCTCATGGGTCAATATGATACATATATTCATGTATGTAATTAACATTTATTAAGCACACATAGAGGATGCCTTATAATTTCATAAAATGGGCAGCCCGAGCAAAGAAACCCCAGCCACATGTCCCGCTCACTTCGACCACCTTCTCATATAGCCCTGCGGCCACCAGGTAAATCTGTCCCGCTCCACTTGGTGCTATCATATCTACTGAACCCCACCCTCCCTCCACACACATTGCCTCTTCCTTCCAATACAGTATTTTGCCGATTCCAACAGCCAAGGGTCTGAAATTAAGCCATCTTCAGAATCTACTATGAAATTATGAAAAAATTATATTTTGTTTCAGTTCCTATCTGTTATATCTGTTTCGCATAAACATTACTTAATGAACAAATGGCTTGGCGAGGACCTAGAAAACTAAGTAAATTAAAAATCAACCATTTGACAGTTGCTGGCATTATCTGAAGATGTTGATAAAATTTAATTACACTACTAAATTATTAAGACATGGTGAGTGTATTTTGTAATTCAGCTACTGGCTTGTGGCAAAACAGTAAACAGTGATAAGTTTGAAATGTACATCCTTTTTGTAATTCTTAAGAGATTTTAATTAAAAAGAACAGAACTGCATCCCAGCTGAAATGCACAGTTCACAGGAATACTAGATCAACAATGAAAGACTACACTTTGTTTTCAGAGCCAAATTATCTGCTATTATGGAGATAAATAAATCCCTTCTCCCTAGTCCCTAGAAAAACACAGCTGTTTCTCACCACTTTGTTAAGACAAAAGTATCCCATTCTATTTGGAAATCCTGAAGCTAATGTAAGAACTTTCTCGTTGCACCATGGACAAAAAGCTATACATTCAAGTCAGACATTATTCCTACACTGCTTTCTTTTTTACTGAGACAGAACTAACACGTAACATCACATTAGTTTCCAGGGTACAACATAATGATTCAATATATGTATATATTGCAGAACGGTCACCTCAGTAAGTCTCACTAACATCCATCACCACACAGAATTACGGATTTTTTTTCCTTGTGCTGAGAAACGTTTTTGAAGATATATTTATTTAATTTAGATAGAGAGAAAGAGAGAGAGCGTGTGTGCTTAAGTGGGGTTGGGGGAGGGACCAAGGGAGAGAGAGGGGGGAAGCAGACTCCCCCCCCCCCCCCGACGGGGGAGCCTGATGCAGGGCTTGATCCCAGGACCCCGAGATCATGACCTGAGCTGAAACCAAGAATTGGATGCTGAAGCGACTGAGACACTGAGACGCCCCATGCTGAGAACTTTTAAGACCTACTGTCTCCACAACTTTCAAGCACACACTAAATCATTAGTAACGCAAATCCCTGGGAAGTAAGTTACAACCCCAGGGCTTAGTTGTTTTACAGCTGGAAGTGTTTTTTTGACTCCCTTTACCCATTTCGCCCGCCCCCAAGCCCCCACCTCTGGCACTTTAGCAGTCTGTTTATTTTACCAAGAAAATCTGATTACCTGAGTGCGTGGATACAGTAGATACATCTTGGCATGTTTTTTCGATCATAGATATCTGTAGTTTCTGGGTAAAAAATCTAAGGAGGAATAAAAGAAGCAGAGTAAGGTATCCATCCACTGCATTGTTCACCAACCACCAATTATACAAATAAAACGATTAGAAAACATTATTGGCATTCAGCAAGTAACTTCATTAGGAACAGACAATTCATCTTAAGTAATGCAAAGAATAAAACGCTATAATACAGAATAAAAAGCACGAGTTGGAAAAGCCTTATTTGGTTAATCCACTGAGTTTCACCAGGTATGTGAAAGGGATTTGCTTCCTGCAGACTCAGAATGGGTAGATGACACGCAGCGCTGAGCAGTTTAAACCACTGGCCAATGTGGGAAGCTCTGGAGGACTGCGATCTGCCCAGTTACCATGTACCATGCCTAGACACAGAATAACTCAACAATGAGCATTTACTGGAGTGCTTTCAGTTGTGTGAACTACTACATTTAGACATTGGAAAAAAGCTATAAAATATTAAAATGTGTTATATGCAAGGACGTCTGGCTGGCTCAGCTGGTGGAGTGTGTGACTCGATCTCTAGGTTGTGAGGTTGGAGCCCCACACCAGGTACAGAGATTACTTAAAAATAAAATCTTCAAAAAAAAAAAAAATTTGTTACATGATTGGGAGAAGAAAAAAGATACACAGATGAAGTAGGTGAAAGAGAGGATATATGGGAATGTGGAAGACCGGTGGTTCTCCTTAGCACTTGTCACAAATAATCAATTACTTGTGTTATTATCTGATTGACTAGACACTACATGAAGGCAGGGATCAGGTCTATGCAATTCATTGCTGTATCTTCAATGCCAAGCCCAGAGCCAAGGTCATGGAAGGGATTCTACATTTAATGAATTAACAAATGAGGTCAAACAGGAACATAGTAAATTTAGACTGGGTATAATCCTGAATTTCAAGATCTACTTATTTTCATGGTGATGTGGCACCACGTAATTTGTTCTATAATTTAGGGAGAAAGGAGATGATAATGGTCTGGAGAAGTGAAAGACAGAATTTTGAGGCCATCAGAAGAATCTGGATGAGCAGTGAAAGGCAGCAGGAGGAGGCCTGCAGCACCATGGGCCTGTCAGAGCCCTCCACCCACCATGTTTGTCTGTTTTCATGTATTTCCCACAATACCTATGACTCTCGACTAGAAAGAACCGCCCCCCTCGAGAGATGGGATGCACCGAACTGTCTTTTGATCATTTTTCAAACTCTGCACGCTCACTTTCCAAGATGGAGATATCATCATCTCCTGAAAGGTAAAGATCACGGTCGCCCTGAGCCACCCTTCCCGAAAACAGCACAGAATACATTTTAGAAAGTAACAGAAAGATACAGCTGGGTAGGGTAGGATGCAATCTAATTATGAGGGCCTCGAAAGTCAGACAAGTCTGAACTTGATATGCAGGCCCCAGAGAAGTCCTAGCTGTGGAGCCAGGGATAAAAACAGAGCCTCAGACGATCTGGCTGGAGACAGGACACAGGGTACATTGAATCATGGAGAAACTGAAGCTCAGGAGGCACACTGATAACCTCTCTGAACAGATAAAAGAAACATTTCAAATACATGAGGAAGGCTTGGTGCATAACTGCATTTAGGAGTTCAAGGTAACCTCAAGATTCTGAGATGGGATGACAGGGGAATTGAGGACAGGCTACCATTTAGTATAGAGGAGGGGAGGTTCACTTGGGGGAAAAGGAAGGTTTACTCTCAGACAGGAGGAATTCTAGCTAATAGAAAACTATCCGAGAGCTGTCCAGCAGCCATGTGAAACAGTGTGTTTATCTTATAGCAAAGCCTTCAAAATAACTGAAACCATGAGAACAAGAATGTAAGTAAATAAGGACAGCAGCTTAAGGAACCCCCACAACTAGGAAATGGGAGGTAGAACACAAGAGGAAGATGGAGGAGGAGTTGAGTAGATTGAAAACAATTTAAAAATCAAAGTCAGGGGTGCATGGCTGGCTCAGTGAGGAGAGCACGCAACTCTTGATCTTTGGGTTATGAGTTTGAGTCCCACACTGGGCCTAGAGATTACTTAAAAAATAAATTATTTTTAAAGATTTTTTAAAAAAATTATTTATTTGACACAGAGAGAAACAGAGAGAGAGAGGAAACACAAGCAAGGGGAGTGGGAAAGAGAGAAGCAGACTTCCTGCTGAGCAGGGAGCCCGATGCAGGGGTCAATCCCAGGACCCAGGGACCATGACCTGAGCCGAAGGCAGATGCTTAATGATTAAGCCACACATGCGCCCCTTAAAAATAAGATCTTAAAAAAAAAAAAAAAAAATCAAAGACAAAAATCACAAAATATTTTCTGGAAGAGGTGGCTAACAAGACCAATTATAACAAAAAGACAAAAGTGAGAAGAACCAAAAACTTACCACATTAAGCTTCTATAGTTAGCCTACATGTACCATATTAAAAAATTAGGGAAGATATCCCTACAGACACTATATATGTATTGTCAATTATATATATTATTATATTATATTATATATATTATATATATTGTCAATTATATATCATACATTGTATTATGGGCAACAATTTTTAGGCTAAGTATCATTAATCCACATTACAAGTCTTCTGGACCTAAATCATATAGAGTGGACATTTCCAGGCTGATAGCCATGATGGCCCTATTGTCTCTGAAAGCCTTTGGGGATCTCTATGTTTGTTATAGCTGTGGTCCAGGACAATATACTACCATTAGTAAACAAAAGAAGTAGTAAAATTATATCACTAAAAAAGCATTTTGTAGTAACAATACTACTAGTAATAGCATATATTAACAAAGCTCTTAGTACCATTTAAAAGAGGTTAAATCATCATTGCCCATCAGGCATACTACAAAAGAAACAGGTACAACAAGATACAGGTGCACAGAAAGGCCAAGTAGGCGTAAGAAGTTGACACACTGCATTTCCTGACATTTGTGGGCCTAATTCTCAAACCTACCAGTGTGAGGAAGAGAGCTTCAGCATTCTGCTCTGAAAAAAAGAGGACAAAGGCTAGTCTTCTGCCAAGACTTGGCTCTGGATTTAACTCAATTCAAAACAGATATGCAAAACTGACTGGTGCTAGCTAAGTACTGAATATTCAAATGTTCGTCTCCCAGTGGTTCTAGCCCCTCTCGGATCCTCCCTACCTCACTTCTTTCAATCTGTCTTTGGTTACAAAAATTCAGACTACACAGGAAGTTATAAAGAAAATAAAAACGCCCCTTAATGCCATCACACAGAAATCCCATCCCATTACAGACTTTTCCCAAGAATAAAAGGGAAATTTTTTACATAAAATGATACATACATAAAAAGAGATCTATTTTTTTACATAAAAATAGTGATCTCACCTTAGCCAGAACACAAACTCTTATAACCTTAGCCCATTCGGGTTTTTTCTCCCACTTAACACCTCACAGACAACTTCCCTTGTCAATACAGACTAATATCACCCTTTCTAATGAGCTGTACTAGTATTCGACTGGCTGCCACACAGTTAATGCCCCCAGTGAAGGAACATGTGGCTGCTATCTTTTCTATTCTAAGCAATGCTGAAAAACCCTTATGTGCCCATCTTTTCGGGCTTGTCTGATTTTGGGGGTGGGATGAATTCCTAGAAGTAGAATTCTTAGGTCAAAGGATATGGAAAACAAAAGAGATGTCCATGCCTCTAAGAGTTGATGTCGCATGGCCTTCAGGGTTCAGGATAGGACCAGGGATGGGGAGCAGAAGGGGATGCGGAGGCTGGAATGGCAAATTTCACGAAGAGTGGTGCTAAATAAAATAAATTCCTGAGCAGAACACTCGAGGACACACACTTACTCCAAACCCATTCAACTGTACACATGCAGGTTCTGCATACCAACTGTACCTCAAGAAAGATGTTTTAAAAAACAAAGACTACAGCCTTGACCAAAACAAGATACAGGAGGTAAATGCCATCATATTGCCTCTACAACTGGAAACATAAAACAATAGCCCATCATGTTCTCTTACAGACAAAGGAGTATTCTGTAGCTATAAAATGAAACTTCTAAAGTATTTCCTCCTATTTCCTAAAGTCAAATTTTAGTGTAACAACATTGTGAATAAATAAAAACACTGAATTGTAGACTTTAAAAAGATGGGATTTCACGGCATGTGAATTTTAATGTAAGTCTACAGTTTGATGTAGTAAAAGTCAATGACATCATAGGGAACTTCTCTAGGGTGAGGTTAGCAGGGATAGGGAATAAAAAAGAGAAAGAACAAAACTATTCCCTAAAACAAACAGAAGAAAGAGATCCTTTAGTACTTAAGAAAAAAAATAGAAAGAAAGAATATCATTAAAGATTCAATTGAGAATAACTTTACAGGCAGAATGACAACTATGTGCCAACATAGCCTCACGTAAGCCAGAACTCGGAATCTCACGTAAGTTACCTTAGGCAATCCAATCTCATCCATGGCATTCAACCACTGAATCACGTTATCAGTATGTCTAAAGTGCAGGCCAGTTGCCTAGAACAAATAAGAGACCGTTAGGCACTGCTGGCAATATTGAAGCAAATACCAAATAAAGACTCTCTTTGCAAAACTTCCCTTATGTGACTTTGCAAGGTCCCCTTAAATTGAAAGTCTATAGCATTATGTTCACATTCCAATCCTAAAAAGTCGAATCCACATCTCAGCTCCCTTCATCTGAGAACCATCTAGAGAATCTTCCTGTGTAACGTGGTCTATAGAACACAGTCTTCGGGATTCAGTTATCCTGGATTCAGTCCCTGGCTTGGCTGTCTACTGGTGACACTGAGCAAGTCGCTTCACCTCTTTGAGCTTCCTCATCTGTAACACCTACTTCACCAGTTTGTTGTAAAGATGAAATGGGAAAATGTACATAGAGCACTCAGGGTGGTATCTGGCATGTAGAAAATACTCACAAATCGACAGATACCATTAAATATATCAATCAGGGTTTTCATACTACACACACAAAACCCACTCTACATCTCTAGGTCTGTTATTTTAGAGAAAGATTTACTCTCAAGGGGAAGATGGGCAGGACTACTATTCCTATTGCCACGCAGTCTTCACTCTTGTTTTAAATGTCTTGTTGCCTGGGTGGCTCAGTCAGCTGAGTGTCTGACCTAGGTTTTGGCTCAGGTCATGACCCAGGGTCATGGGATCCAGACCCGCCTTGGGCTCTAGTGCTCAGTGGGGAGTCTGCTTGGGATTCTCTCCCTCTGCCGCTTCCGCCCACTCATTCTAGCGCTCTCTCTAAAGATACATAAATCTTTTAAAATTAATTAATGAATGTCTCACTGCTCTGTCCACACTGTAGAGTGCTCCACAGAACAGCTCTAGAACTCTCTTCAGAAAAAGGAATGTTAATTTTTGGTTTGTTTGGTTTGGAATGTTAATTTTGGTTGAGGACCTGTACCTTCCTTGTTGTCCTTTGAACATAAACATAGAACATAAAAACCTCCTTAGACTCTGTCTTCATCCTTAGCTCATTCCAAGTTCTGGCCCAACTCCACAGTCAACCCACTTACATCTTGCCCTTGGTTTTGCAATCTTCCTCTACCTTTTACACTCATCCTTCTCCAAATAGCTGCTCATAAGAAAGCTCCCCCACAGCAGATTCTGGTCCTTGTCAACATCCCAACTTGATTTTTCTTTTTCAGGGCCCTGGGCCACAAGAATCAAAGCCTCTCACCAACCTCGATTTCCTGAAATTGGACTGCTTTTCCAATTTACCTCAAATTTTAATGTCACAGAGGGATCTTTTTCCCCCCTAAAGTTGCAAGGCTATTGCTTTAATTTGCCAATAGATCTCAGTGCTTGGTTAAAATTAAAGTTGTAATTCCCCCTAGTTACTTCCTCTACCTTGTAAGAAATTAAAAAAAAAAAAAAATCATCATGTACCATAAAGATTTCCAGACATACCCCATCACAGGAATTGTATCAAAAATACAGAGAGTTGGGGCACCTGGGTGGCTCAGTGGGTTAAAGCCTCTGCCTTCAGCTCAGGTCATGATCCCAGGGTCCTGGGATCGAGCCCCAAAAAGGCTTTCTGCTCAGCAGGGAGCCTGCATCCCCCTCTCTCTTTCTGCCTGCCTCTCTACTTGTGATCTCTGTTTTCAAATAAACAAATAAAATCTTTAATTAAAAAAAAAATACAGAGAGCCACCTTTCATTACTATACCTGACTTTGCATTATCTTCTCCACTCTGCCAGGTGTTTTATTTTAAAGGAACACACACACTCACACATATTTCTCAATAACTCTGGGACAGGATAAAGTCCACAAATCTTCTCTTTCAAGTTTAAGGAAATTTAAGCCCCAAGCAAGGAAGGACTCACCTTGTATCTGGTCTGCTCTCGATCGTAAATCTTCTTCAAGGACACCACTTTGGGAGAGAAGAAGTTTCCTAGTTTGGCAAGGTAGACCCCATTCCTAAGCCCCTCCTCCAGTTCTGTGGTGGGAGGCAGGTCTTCCCCGAGGCACGCTTCCATCCACCTGCACAAAAGGGAAAGGACGTGACAACAGAGGGAAGGTCTGATCCCCTCCTTAAGAGACTTTTGAGACTCACTCCATTCTCCCTGAGGAGTTTAAGTTCCACATAAGCAACACTCTTTTAAGATCCAATTTCACACACATCCTTGTCCTGACCCACTCAGATCTTAGGAAAACTCCTGAGCAACAAAGCCACCTTCTTCTCTACCCTGCTTCCTTCTGCGGCAGTAGAGCCAACTGGCTCCCCGGCCCCTGACTGCCCAGAAACCTCAGGCCCTAACCCGAGGTCACTCCTGCAGAACTCCTAAACAAAGTCATGTACAGCTGACGGCAGCACTTCAGTTGTTCAAAGATTCAAATGTATGTTCTCTTCCAGTTTCGGAATCCACAAAGAATTTCTAGGTCCAGCTTTTAAGGGTGTTTGGGGGTTACATGAATAGTCAATTATCTCAGCTGAAACAGGGAAGGAAATGCCAATGGAAGCAGTAAAAATGAATGTGTGTTTGTCAGAGGTTGGGGAGGAGACTGCATTTCCCCCTAAAACATTTCTCAAGAGATTTCAGGGAGGCTCAAGATAAAACAATGGACATCTGCATGTATTTTCTACCAACATAAGTGTAGGAAAATAAAAATCATTTAAAGATGATGCTTTGGCTTTTTTTTTTTTTAAGATTTTTTTTTTTTTTTTTTTTTTTTTTTTTTTTTTTTACAGAGAGAGACAGAGTGAGAATAGGAACAAAGCAGGGGGAGCAGCAGAGGGAGAGAAGCAGGCTTCCCAGCAAGCAGGGAGCCCCATGTGGGGCTTGATCCCAAGACCCTGGGATAATGACCTGAGCCCAAGGCAGATGCTTAACAACTGAGCCATCCAGGCACCCCGATGGTTCTGCTTTTTTTTTTTTTTTTTAAAGATTTTATTTATTTATTTGACAGAGAGAAATCACAAGTAGGCAGAGAGGCAGGCAGAGAGAGAGGAGGAAGCAGGCTCCCCGCCGAGCAGAAAGCCCGATGTGGGGCTCGAACCCAGGACCTGGGATCATGACCTGAGCTGAAGGCAGCAGCTCAACCCACTGAGCCACCCAGGCGCCCCTGGTTCTGCTTTTTTTAAAGACTATTTATTTGAGAGAGAGAGACCAAGGGGGAGGGCGAGGAGAGAGTTGAGGGAGAGGGAGAAGCAGACTCCCTGCTGAGCAGGGGCTTGATGCCAGGACCACCAGGACTCTCTGAGAGCATGACCTGAGCAGAAGGCAGATGTTTCACCAACTGAGCTACCCAGGCTCCCCATATGCATTTTTATGTAATTCTTTTATTAATAAATTGCTTGAATGATACACAACAGACCTTAGATTTATGATAGTTCTAAAAATTGCTACTTTTATAATTCAGAATAGACTTTCTTATATTAATTCTGACTTTCCAAACTGAGATTACTGCTCAGAATTTTTACAAAACAGTAAGGAAAAGGAACAATTTCTCTGTGTTTCTCAAGTTCTATAAATAGTCATAGTATGTACTTAAATAAATACTGGCTGGGGTGTATGCATGGGCCAGAGAATTTTCTCATCATTCCCTATACCCAGTGATAATAAGTTTTTACCACTGGCTTTTCTTTCAGGTACTGGGAACTTAAATCATGGCGGTAGGAGGCGGGGGGGAGGAAGGGGGACACACAAATGAGTTTTCCAGAAGGGCTGCCATGGTAGTTAAGACAGATACCAATGGGTAAGAGCTACAAAATCCAAACCTCTGCAAGAGCCCAATGACCAGAAGGGCAAAGTGGAAAAGAATGCACCTCACTGGTATGGAAAACAGCTGTAGTCCAGGATTCATCTCCTGTTATCAGCCTTCCAATATTTTATTGCTAAAAAGGATATGGCAAATGGCTCCTGCCAATCCCAGCTCTCAGGGGACAGTGGAACTTGTGTTCTCATTCACAGAAACAAGCCTAGAACAACTGCAGTCTAAGCCAAGAACAGCCCTTCACGTTATGAAGAAAAAATTACTTATTTTCTCCTCAAAACAAGGTAAACACATAGACTATGGATAAAGAGCACAGCGCATTACTTTTGCCTTGAACGAGGCTAGCTACCAAAGGCGTTTCGGTTCTTCTCTGAAATGACTACATCAAAGTCAAAGTCAAAGGAGGAACCATGGCGTCATCTCCCACAAGCTTTTATCCACACCTTCCAGAGGCAAACTGCTGTAAAGCAGGCCTGATTAACAGCTAGAAGTTTTGTAGAGTGGAAGAGAATACCTTGCACATCACAGAAATGTCAGGCCAGAAGAAGAAGAGGCAACTGTGATCTGATGAAAAGGGGTAAGGGAGAGCTAGAATAAAGAGGCAAAATACAGAAGTGTCTCTCCGTGCCCCAAACCCAAAGCTGCCCTCCATATTCCCACACACAGGGTGGGAACCTCTGTCTCACAAGAGAGTATCAACGGGTTTCATTTATAAGAATTAAGTTATAAAAGTAAGTTAAATCGGGACCATATTGCTTTGAAAAATGAAGAGCACTCAGTAGGGCGCTATGTTACTCTAATTTTTAATATTAGCCAAAGTCTAGATTCTACTATAGTCCTGAGAAGATTCAACAAACCCCCCTTTCTGTCCTCTACAGCCCATCTGAGATTTCCCCCTCTGCCACTAAACCACAGAATCACAAGATGATAGCCAAGAACTTAAAGCACTTCTAGGGCAAATCCCTTTGGGTTTTGTTTTGTTTTTCAATATAATAATATGTATTCATTAAAGAAAATTAGTAGACACCTCTCAATATTTTATGAATATTTTCCATGTTACTATATAATTTCTGAAGACTGAGTTACACAAAAATTCTCCAAAGTGCTTAACTGGTCACCTACGTTGGACACTTATGTCACTTCCAAATAGTTTCAGGTATTAAATAATACTGCAAGGAACATCTTTGTGCACAATGTTCTGCTGTATTTAGAATTAACTCCTAAGGAAAGGACCTTAGAAGTCTAACTCCAAAATTAAAGAAATATAAACATTAAAGAAACTTTTTTTATTGTTCAAAAGCTTGGCCAAAGGCTGTGTCTACTTATATAACCCCCTCATTTTATAAGTATAAGGTCTATCTGTCCAAGTCAACTACTAGCTACTGGCAAAGGCAGAATCAATCAGGTCCCTGATTCCTAGTTAAGAATCCTCTTCACTAGACCACTGTTACTCTTACCCCATCACTCCAAAAACCTAACAGGGCTCAGCCCCACAGAGCAGAATGAACAGGGCCAAGTTGCAGGTATCCCATACAGGAAAAAGTCTAGTATCTCTCCAGATTCTGTCCACTAAATAGGGTTTTAGGTATTTTAGTGTAAGTCCACACTGATTTTCAACTCAGACACAAAGCTTTCTTATAAAACATAAGCATTTAATTTAGCTTTTTGAATACATTTTATTTTTTTAAAGATTTTATTTCTAAGTAATCTCTACACCAAATTGTGGGGCTCAAATTTACAACCCCGAAATGAAGTCACATGCTCTACCAAATTAGCCAGCCAGGTACCCCTTGCTTAATAAATACATTTTTAAATAAATCTGCATAGATCCCTACCTTACACCATACACAAAAATCAACTCAAAATGGATTACAGACTTAACGTTAAGACCTGAAACCATACACTCCTAGAAGAAAATATCACAGGTAAGCTCCTTAGCATCAGTCTTGGCAATATTTTTGGATTTGACAGCTAAAGCAAAGGCATCAAGAGCAGAAATAAACAAAAGTGGAACTACACCAAACAAAAAGCTTCTGCACAGGCAAAGGAAACCACCAATAAAAGGAAAGGGCAACCTATGAAAAGGAAGAAAGCATCTGCAAATCATGTATCTGATAAAACGTTAATACCCAAAAAATTAAAGAATTAATAAACTCTATTGTTACAATCTACTGTCTCCTTCAATAACTGTAATAGCTACCACCACAGAACATTCACTAACAAAACCTCAGGTTCTGAAGCTGGGCTTCCTGAAGCACCCCGTCCCATAGCACTCCACCTCATCAGCAGACTTTCCTATATCAAGCACCCAGAGAAAAGCCCATTAAACACTAAGCACTGGTGACAATGACACAATTAGTGTGAAAAATGAGAGTTTATATAAAGGTTTGTTTTTAATATAAATAGATCACAATTCTCATAAGTAATAATCTTATCTACCTCTCACATGTAGCCTATTTCTATGGAGCTCTGTTTTATACATATTTTAAGTCAACTTTTTTTTTTTTTTTAAAGATTTTATTTATTTATTTGACAGAGAGAGATCACAAGCAGGCAGAGAGGCAGGCAGAGAGAGAGGAGGAAGCAGGCTTCCTGCCGAGCAGAGAGCCCGATGCGGGGCTCGATCCCAGGACCCTGAGATCATGACCTGAGCTGAAGGCAGCGGCTTAACCCACTGAGCCACCCAGGTGCCCATCAACTTTTTTTTTTTTTTAAAGATTTTACTTATTTATTTGAGAGACGGAGACAGAGATAGCGAGAGAGTGTAAGTGGGGAGGAAAGGGAAAAGCAGGCTCTCCGGTGAGCAGGGAGCCTGATGCAGGACTCAATCCCAGGACCCTGGGATCATGACCTGAGCAGAAGGCAGATGCTTAACCCACTGAGTCACTCAGGCGCCCCTTAAATCATCTTTCAAAAAAACACCTGTCCACTCTGATGGCTACACATCCATTCAGGGCACATTTTTTTTTCCTTTTTTTTTTTAAGATTTATTTATTTATTTATTTTAAGATTTTATTTGTTTATTTGACAGAGAAAGCACAGGCAGGGGGAGTGGCAGGCAGAGGGAGAGGGATAAGCAGGCTCTCCACTAAGCAGAGAGCCCGACCTGGGGCTTGATCCCAGGACCCCAGAATCATGACCTGAGCCAAAGGCAAATGCTTAGGGGTGCCACCCTGGCACCCCTAAGATTTATTATATATGCAGAGAAAGAGTGGCGGGGCAGAGGGAGATAGAGAATCAAGCAGACTCCCCGCCGAGCTCGGAGCCCAGTGCAGCCAGGGCTCAATCCTAGGGTCTTGAGATCACGACCTGAGCGGAGAGCAGGAGTGGGCCGCTTAACCAATTGAGCCACCCAGGTGCCCCAGGACACATTTCTATTTTTTTTTTTTTAAGATTTTATTTATTTATTTGACAGAGAAAGAAAGAGCACAAGTAGGCAGAACAGCAGGCAGAGGGAGAGGGAGAAGCAGGTTCTCTGCTGAGCAGGGAGCCCAATGTGAGGCTCAATCCCAGGACCCTGGGACCATGACCCGAGCCGAAGGCAGACACTTAACTGACTGAGCCACCCAGGAGCCCCTTGTCCCCCACAGGACACATTTCTAATGGACTACACCATGCAACAGCTATCAGCAGCTTGAGATGTGCTAAATGCCTGCACCCACCTTCAAGGAGATCACCCCCTGGGAACAGAGATGATTAAACAACTAGCTACAGTGGGATGATATTTCAACTAGGCTTTACAAGATAAATTGTATTTGGAGAGAAGAAAAATGGGAAAAGGTGATATCTGAGATAAAGCAAAAATGAAGGGCAAAAAGGCACGAAAACAGGAGCGCCCATCTGGCTCAGCTGGCAGAGCATATGACTCTTGATCTCAGGGTTGAAAGTTCAAGCCCCCTATCGGATGTAGAAATTACTTTAAAAAAATAAGTAAAGCATGACTATAACTGGTGTATTTGGGGAATGATGAGTTACCATAGTAGAGACGTATCTGGAGCACCAGCATTTTAATTCTCAGGCAGTGGGAACCACTGAAGTTTTTGAACAAAAGAGTGGGTTGGTCAGAGGAATCCACTAAGGTCCTTGACTAGGGCAATGGTGGGAAGGGAAAGAAAACTGGTGAGTAATTACAAGGGAAAAATTGACCCCTCCTGACAGCTGGTTAGACAGATGGGAGTAAAGGGTAGGAGGGGGAGACAATGGCTTTATAGACAACAGGAAAAGAAAAAGAAGGGGAAAAAAAGCAAAGTTAAGTCCTGACTTCACATCTTGCTAATGACACAGAACATCAAATGGATTCAGGGGCCTGGCTGGCTCAGTCAGTGGCGCATGCAACTCTTCATCTCAGTCATGTGTTCTAGCCCCAAGCTGGGGGTAGAGTTAACTTAAAAAAATTTAAATTTAAATTTAAAAAATGGATTAGAGAATTTAAAGAGTAAGATAAAAGGAGGAAAAAAATACAGATGAATGGTTGTACAATCCTGAAAGAGGAAAAGCCTTTTCAAACAAATTTATGGCAGCAGATATAAAGGAAGAGGGAGGGGCGCCTGGGTAGCTGAGTCAGTTAAGGAACTGACTCTAGATCTTAGCTCATGTCTTGAGCTCAGGGTCCTGGGTTTATGCCCTGTGTTAGGCTCTACAAAACAAACAAACAAACAAACAAACAAAAACAGGAAATAAAGTGGCTACATAAAAAGCAGTTAAACTTCAGGACATTTGGGAGGCTCAGTCGGTTAAGTGCCTGCCTTTGGCTCAGGTCATGATCCCAGGGTGGTGGGATCGAGTCCCACATCGGGCTCCTTGCTCACAGGAAGCCTGCTTCTCCTTCAGCCTGCCACTCCCCCTGCCTGTGCTCACTATCGTGCTCTCTCTCTCTATCCCTCTGACAAGTAAATACATAAATTTTTTTAAAAATTAAACTTAAGGCAATTAAAAAAATTTTTTTAGAGAAAAGATAAACTGGAGGGGAAAATCTGCAACATAACAAGAAATTAACAATCTCCTATATACATTTTAAATGCTTGAAATAAATAAAATGACAAGTATTTCCCTAGAAAAATCTAGAAATAAACAGGCAACTCACAAAAGAAGTAAATGGCCATAATTACAGGAAAAATTCTTAATCTCACTACTAATCAAAGAAATGCAAATTAAAGTAACAATAACACCATTATTTGGCTATCAGACCCGCAAAGATAAAAAGGAACAATAGTGACTTATTATTGTCTAATACGTGGGGAAACCCCACATTCTCACACTGTTCCAGAAGAAAATCTGGCAACATGTACCATGTTTAGTAAACTTTCAGAAACTTCTATAAAAGGCAAAAGGTTGTTTTATTTTAAAAGATGATGTGGCGACTTGCGGCGCGGATGACTAAATGAAAGAGGACGCCAGGCAGCGAGGCGGGGCCACAGGCAGAAGCAGGCCAGAACGATAAATTGAGGCCGGAAACATGTTCAGCTCGAAACACGAACAGGACATCAAGTGGTGACAACCTGCAGGCCGTGGAAACACAAGTCTGGAAAACTCAGGGGACAGACCCAGCTGGAGACAAGGCAGGAAGAGTGGCACCATGGGGGGCGGGGGGGTGGTAGTGGATGAGCTCACCAGAGAAACAGACCGTAAAGCAACATATAATACGGCCAGGGGATGCCTGGCTGGCTCAGTCAGAGGAGCATGTGACTCTTGACCTTGGGGGTTGTGAGTTCGAGCCCCATGTTTGGTATAGAGGTGACTTAAATAAATAAATAACTCTAAAAAAAAAAAAAGTCAAGACTGTGCCTCAGAGAACACCAACACTTAAATGTATTACAAATAGGGGCTACTAAGGTAAAATGAGAAACATGAGAGAATCACATGACCGCAGGGAAGGAGAACTTTGAAGGAAGCTGGGAGAGGTCACCAACTTCGTTGCTGCAGAGAGAGGGATGGCCTAGGAAAAAGGATGTACCAAACACGGAAGAAGGCCATCTGTGATCCCCATGAGGGGCATCTTAGTGGAGTGGTGAGCAGGGGAAGGGAGATTACAACCAGAAAAGCAAGTTCTAGGGGGAACTAGAAACGGCAAAGGCAGACTTCAGGAAGTTTAAGAAGGGAAGAGAAATTGGAGGAATGGAGAAAGGGTTGGTCTGAGGTGGTGCCATGTCCTAGGAAGGCACCTCTCTCTCTTTGTGACTCAGGAAGAGGCACTTAATTGCAGGCTGCAAGAAAGCAACAAGTGCTGAGGGGACCGCAGAGACGAGAAATAAAGAGCCAAGGAAGAAGGCACCGTTCTAAAGAACACGGGGGCACCAGCTATGGAGAGAAACAGACCCAGTTCTTCCCTGAGTAATGAGGGAAGGAAGTTAGAATGACAACTTACCTAACTAGCCTCTCTGAGCTTCAGTTTCCTGTCCGTGAAAACACTGTAGTTGCGAGCATTAACTGAGATACTATATGCAAACACACACCCAGGGGCCCTAAGTCATGGGCGCTGTGCACCCGTGTTCCACACACAGGAGGACGTGTGTGCAAGAGCCAGATCCCAGGAACACCCAGTACCCTGCCTTCCTTGTCCTGCTGAGACCATTTGTCAAAGGGACTAGAGGCTGGGCCCTACCCGCTCCACCCCGGAGCAAGACAAAGAAACCAGTATTCAGAGAACTCCTGGTGCGGTAAGCCCTAAAACAAGCCCAGACCTCCAGCACACACTGGGAGAAAAGAATCAGGGCGGGAATGTGAATTAGGGGTCTGTGAGGAGGAAACAAGTTGAACGGGTTCTGCTGAGCACGTGACTTCAGTGGTTTCCCAGCTCAGTGCAATACAGAGGGGAACATACCAATGCCGGAAATGACTACTCCAAACCATGAGATTCGGTTCCTCCAGGAGCCGCTCCTCTGGTCACCACACCCCGCTTGCACAGCAGATGCCCCCACATTCCAGGGTTACTCGCTGCTGAAAACGTCCCAAGCTGGGCAGTCTCTTCCTGGCAATCAGGATTCTACTCAGACACCAACATGTCTAAGCACCATTGAGGCACTGGAAACAGCCTAGTAATTTCAACCCAGCGTGGTAGGAACGCGTCTTAAGGGAAACAAAGGCAGAGTATTCGACTGAGAACTCCTGACCAGCTAAAGAAGGAAGGGCATTAGCACTACTTTCTCAGAGAGAAGGGCATTTAGGTCTTGAAGGACTGTGTGTGGGGTGGGGTGGTGGTGGTGGTGGTCAGGGGGGTGAACATGTCAGGCCAAGCGGAGAGAATGTGCAGACCCTCAGAGGGATCTGAAACGGGAATGAAATGATCAGGGGCGCCTGGGCGGCTCAGTCAGGTCTTGAGCTCAAGGTTCTGAGTTCAAGCCCTGCACTGGGTACTGGGCTCCAGGCTGGGCATAGAGGCTCCTTTAAAAAAAAAAAAAAAAAAAAGAGGAATGAAATGATCGGATATAACTTGAGAGGTCACTCCAAGCAGTACAGATCATATGGATGAGGAGGTATCCTAAGGCGTGAGGAAGATGGAGGGAAGCACCAGCAGTAATCCAAGCAAGAAATGATAAAGGCTTGTTTTCCAAGCCCTGCAAGCACATGAGAAACCTTGACAGTTTCTCTTTTAAAAGAAACTTGAGTGTGAACTAAGCCAATCTGAACAGCTGTAAGAAAGACTGAGAAACAGAAGGGAAACTTTACTCTTTGCCGAACGGATAAATTGTATCAAGTCTATGGATAAATTGTATCAAGTCTATAGGCAGAAATTAAATGTTAATGGTTATCCTATTTCTTTTTTTTTTTTTAAAGATTTTATTTATTTATTTGACAGAGAGAGATCACAAGTAGACAGAGAGGCAGGCAGAGAGAGAGAGAGAGAGAGAGAGAGAGAGGGAAGCAGGCTCCCTGCTGAGCAGAGAGCCCGATGCGGGCCTCGATCCCAGGACCCTGAGATCATGACCTGAGCCAAAGGCAGCGGCTTAACCCACTGAGCCACCCAGGTGCCCTGGTTATCCTATTTCAAGAGCCCCCTTCTTCCTGGGGTGACGGAAACTACTCTAAGGTAACAACTGCACTATTTGGTCAACTTACTAAATATCATTAAGTCGTACATTAAAAAATAGGAGAACTTTATGGCATGTAAATTATTACTTCAATGAAGTTTTTTTAGAGAGTCCCTAAGCTAAGAGGATTAACTGCACATTCCCAGAGTCTTCAGATGCGGACCCCAGGGAAAACTACCACGCTGGCCTATAGAGCCCTCCGTCTCTACTTTACCATCTATCACAAAGCATGAAAGACCTTTTAACCTTAAGTGGAAAAATAAAATAAATGTTCCAGCTGAGCTGACCTCAGGTGATCCGAACTCTCAGAAGCTGCGGTCACGGTCACGGCTGACCGTGAGCAGCCTGAGAGAAAAGGACCAGGTGAGAGTCCTCTACGAGGCAGAAGACAGCTAGTTATTTCTTTGCAAAAGCACTTCTCAGTCCTCAGCACCTACGGCTGCAGCTGCTGGAGCCCTGGGGGAACAAGGGGAGCCTTCAGAACAAGTCATGGGTCAGAAATTTAATTTTCAGATCTAGTACTTAGTGAGAACAGATCACAGAGAGGTTAACTATCATACTCACTAAGGACATACTCCTTGCCCTCTGAGGCTCACAGTATATTGGGGAAGAGAAAAGTATAAGGCATTTATAATATATTGTGAAAAGCTATATAAAAAAGAAACGGTGGTGAGGAGTGGCAGAAACACAAGACAGGAACATCTAACTCAGACCTGGGGTAAGGGTGGGTGTTCCCTGGAGGAGGTGCTACTTTACTTTCACTTTACTTTCTCTGACAGGCAATATATATACAAAGGTTAAAATTCAAAAAGTATAAAAAGCTGGGGAGCCTGGGTGGCTCAGTCAGTTAATCATCTGCCTTCTGCCCAGGTCATGATCCCTGGGTCCTAGGATCGAGTCCCTCATCAGGCTCCCTGCTCAGTGGGGAGTCTGCTTCTCCCTCTGCCTGCTGCCCCCCCTCCCGCTGTGCTCATTCTCTCTCTGACAAATAATAAAATCTTAAAAAAAAAAAAAAAAAAGGTATAAAAGCCACCCAGTTAAAAGGGAGAAAATTTCATGAAGTGAACAGAGTAGAGTGTCATATGCCACCGAGATTAGGAAAGCTACATATTGGGGCACCTGTGTGGCTCAGTCAGTTAAGCATCTGACTCTTGATTTCAGCTCAGGTCCATGATCTCAGGGTCGGGAAGACTGCGCCCCGCACTGGCCTTCTCCCTAGGCGTGGAGCCTGCTTAAGATGCTTTCTCTCCCTCCCCCTCTGCTCCTCCCCACTCAGTGTGTGGGTGCATTCTCTTTCTCTCTCTCTCAAATAGTACTGAAAATTTTCCAACGGACATAACAATTAGGTCATCAGTGATTTGAGCAAGAGAAATTTCAGTGGGGGAAGAGGGCACACAAATCACACCCACAGGAGTTCAAGATAAAGAAGTGGACAACGGGGAGTAAAGACAAATTTTTCCTAAAAGAAGAAAAGAAGGGACAATAATCAGAGTAGGGCCTAGTATATTAAGGGAGTAGATCTTGAATGGATGAGGATGTTTATTACTACAGAGAAAAGAATCAGCAGAAAAAAACGTAAGTTATACTTAACAATACCGGAATAACGACCCTAGAAGACAGAAGGGATAGGATCCAAACCATGCATAGAAGATAGAGACTTGGATGCCTGGGTGGCTCAGTCAGTTAAGCACTGGCCTTCAACTCGGGTCATGATCCCAGGATCTTGGGATCAAGCCCCACGGCTGGCTCCCTGCTCAGCGGGGAGTCTGATTCTCCCTCTTCCTCTGCAACTACCCCACCCCTCCGCTCGTGTTCTTGTGCTCTCTCTTCCAAATAAATAAATAAAATCTTTAAAAAAAAAAAAGAGTTAGGAAGAAAGATACTTCTCCAATTGCTACAGGGAAGGTAAAGCTGGCAGGCTAAATGACATGGGATAAATTTGTTAGGATCAGAGAAATTAAGAGTTTGTAGAGAGAGTGAAGGTCATCAAGCCATAACGAGAAGCTGGGGATGGAGGGGACTACTGAGAATACAGATTGGTAAAATTTTTGATCAGCCTCACATCTGACAATTCAAATGTTACTTTCAGAAGTCACCTCCTCCATGCACTCTTCCATGATCTACCCTTGAAAATAAGCTCTCCTTCCTCCAAACTCCCTCTAAACTTGACCTCTTGGGTGCATGAGTGGCTCAGTTGGTTAAACAACTGCCTTTGGCTCGGGTCATGATCCGGGGGTCCTGGGTTCGAGTCCCACATTGGGCTCTCCCTGCTCTGCAGGGAGCCTGTTTCTCCTCCCTCTGCCTGCCACTCCCCCACTTGTGCTCTCTCTGTCAAATAAATAAATAAAATCTTTAAAAAATAAATAAACTTGACCTCTTAACCTCTTAATATAGTTATTTAAGTATATAAGGGTGGGATCCTTTTCTGATTTATCTCTGAAGCATGGTGCTCAGTAAGTAACTGAAAGACACAAAGTGTTCCTTCCCTCTGGCTTCAGGACTACAGTACTTAGGTCTCAATCATAACCAAGTACTAATACTAATTCATCATAAGCTCCTATCCCCACAATACTGAAATTCCCTTCACCACCCCAACGCCCACACTCCACACACTTTGCCCCAATTCAAGTGAGCATCTACTTTGTGGAAAAGCCCTATGGAAGTATCTCCTGGATACCAAGGAGAAAAAGACACTCTCAACTCTAAAGGAAGACAAAAACATGCGTATTTAGGCTTTGCCTTCTCTCCCTTCTAATTTCAGCTTACCTTGCAAAACTCAGCCATAAAATAACCTTTCTCTCATCTAAACTCTCACACATTTAACTGCATCATTTCACTGGCAGCTATAGGTCATCTTGTGACATCAGTTAGACCTTTCAGCCTTTGATGTTGAGTAACTTCTGAAATGGTGATGCCCTATCTGTGCGATCAATTTGCACACCCGCTAAGGACAGGCTGCGTTAAGCTGCTGTCATCTTCTGCAGTTCTAGTTCAGAGGGGCCTGAACAGAGCCCAGAAATGCTTTCTACCTGTTTTATTTTATACAAAGTGCTTTTCCCCACTGTTTCAGCCATGTCAGAAAAAAGAAGAAGAGCAATAGAATGTTATCAAGTTACTTAGGGGCACCTGGGTGGCTCAGGCAGCTGAATGTCTGCCTTCAGCTCAGGTCACAATCCCGAGGTCCTCAGATCCAGCCCCACATTGGTCAGCCTCCCGGCTTCTCCCTCTTCCCCTCCCCCGTCTCGTGCTCTCTCTCTCTCTCTCTCTCAAATAAATCATGAAATCTTTTTTTTTTAATGTTCATTTAAAATAAAAGTACCTCTTAGTAACACAGGAAATGAAAATAAAAACTGTTCTGAGTAACTCAAGAAGTACTTAGGTTAGAACAAAATCTTCCATCAGCTGTTGTACAGTCTATGCTTAAAAATCTTCTGCAACATGGATTTTTCCAAAGCACATTTTTTGGGAATTTTTTTTTTTTTTGAGATTTCTTACTGTTAAAAAGTTCCTTATATTTGGTAAAGATTTTACCATATCTTTATTCTTTTAAGGTTTTATTTATTTATTTGACAGATAGCACAAGCAGGAGAGCAGCAGGCAGAGGGAGAAGAAGAAGCAGACTCTCCACTGAGCAGGGAGTCTGATGCAAGGCTTGATCCCAGGAGCCTGGGATCATGCCCAGAGCAGAAGGCAGCCGCTTAACTGACTGAGCCACCCAGGTGCCCCACCATATCTTTATTCTTATTGTTATAAAGTTCCTCGTATTTGGAGCCTGGGTGGCTCAGTCGATTAAGAATCTGATTTGGCTCATGGGGACCCTGCTTCTCCCTCTCCCTCTATCTGCCACTTGTTCTTCCTCTCTCTCTTTCTCTCTTAAATAAATAAATAAATAAATAAATAAATAAATAAAATCTTAAAAAAAAAAAAGTTCCTCATATTAAGCAGATTTCCATTGCTTGGTTCTGTTCCTCTGCGACCACACGTGACAAATTAAACCCCTCTTCCAATTTTCAGGGATTTTTTTAATGATGTATGCAAAATGTTGGGGGTCCTGGGTGGCACACCAGTTAAACATCTGACTCTTGGTTTTGGCTCAGGTCATGATCTCAGGGTCATGAGATCGAGCTCTGCACCCAGTACAGTCTGCTTAAGACTCTCTCCCTCTCCCTCCCCTCTGTGCACATGCTCACTCTCTCTCTCTCAAATAAATAAATCTTTTAAAAAATAACATAGGCAAGATGTTAACAGTTGAATGAATTCCTATACTGGATGACTATTGCACTTCTGAGATTCTACATTTCTAGAGTCCCCCTAACTACTGTCTCCATATTAAATAATCTGAGTCCTCTCAATGATTCCTCATACATTATAATTTACAGACCTCTGATCATTCTGGTCAGGCTCATTCAACATGCCCTAGTCCTTGAGCAATAATCATGTCTCAACCAGTGGACCAACTCCTACTGATTGGGAGTGGCTCCTCAGGTCTTATGTTGAAAAGGATTCTGATTTATCAGCAGGGCCTGCTGCAGGTATGAAAGAATCCCACCACTATCTACCATCCCTACTCTAGACTATTGTCAAGATCCCTCTTAAATTATGGCCTCCAGACCTGAAGACCAACTTCAGGTAGCCCCTGACCAACACAGAGGACAGTGAAAGAACCTCTTCCTTTTGCATATGACACATTTCTATTAATTTAACATAAAAAGATCATTTCAGGGGCGCCTGGGTGGCTCAGTGGGTTAAGCCGCTGCCTTCGGCTCAGGTCATGATCTCAGGGTCCTGGGATCGAGCCCCGCATCGGGCTCTCTGCTCGGCAGGGAGCCTGCTTCCTCCTCTCTCTCTACCTGCCTCTCTGCCTGCTTGTGATTTCTCTCTGTCAAATAAATAAATAAAATCTTTAAAAAAAAAAAAAAAAAAGATCATTTCAGAGAAATTAGCTAGAATTTTCCAGAGTACATTCAAGCAAGTTGTATTGTGCCATAAAAAAAGATTAATAGTGTGTAATGAAGTTGGCATTGAGGAAACAGGTTTTAGATTAACAGCTTTGGCATATATACTGTTTAGAGATGAATCAACTTGCCAAACTACCATAATTTATTCTTTGTGCTAAAGGAGAATACAATTCAGGATTTGAACACTGTGTGGCTGACTTTCCAGATCACTATTTTTTGAGGTATATTCTACTAATGAGTGTTACGGCATTAAGAAAGAAAGCGTTTAGTAGTCAAACTTTAGAAATTATGGATTAAGCCAAATTAAACAGATTATTTCCTCTGTGGGTTAATCATTATCATGGGCTGTAAGTTCTGACTCTCCAAGGGAGAAGATAGTGTAAACAGTATTTCTCAAACCCAGTTTACGATCAGACTCTTCTCACAGACCGTCCTTCTTAAAAGAACTGGTGTTCCAGAGTTGTGGGTTTTTGTTTTTAAGATTTTATTTATTGACTTTAGAAAGAGGGAGAGAGGGAGAGTGTAAGCTGGGCAGGGGCATAGGGAGAGCAAGAATCTCAAGCAGACTCCCTGCTGAGCACAGAGCCAGTCCCGGGGCTGGAGCTCACCATCCAGAGATCCTGACCTGAGCCCAAACCAAGAGCCCAATGCTTAACCAACTGAGCTACTCAGGCACTCCTGCTCCAGTATATATTGGATTGGGAAATGCTGTTCTTTGCCAGAATAATGGACTTGAGGGATTATTTCATGTAAGAATTTGGGGCATGTTTATGGTCAGTTCTCAACTGTTACATGTTTTATCTGTAGTTTCTTTCTATTCTTCGAGTTCTCACGTTCTTGGCTTAGCTTAAATTAAAGCCATTATCGTAGGTATAACTGATGAGCTGTCATCAGTAATCTTTAAGGCATTAGGCAGAACAGAATTGTGGGGTTTTTTTTTTTTGTTTTTGCTTTGTTTTGGTTTTAATGTGGTTTTTAAAAGTGGAGAAGGGCAAATGTATTAATTATTAAAAAGGAAGAGAAGGTTTCACAAATTGTAGTCTAGCAAACGAGTCTCAGGCAGAATTCCTAGCATAGTGTCACACAGATGGCTTATGAGCTCTTAGTGAGGAAAGAAGTGACACTTAGGATTCAGCCAGGACTTCCCGAGACAAGCCCTTTCACATTAACGTCATTTCCTCTTGGACAGGGTCACCAGATTGGTGAATCAGAGAAACACAGTAATGTGTAGGTTTTAGCAAGGCATTTACAAGCATGTCTCATGCAACTTCAATGACAGGTTGGATAAATGTGGACTAGGTTGTGAGGGGTTAAGATATACAGCCGGTTGAATAAACCATATTCAAAAAGAGCTGCTAGATGAGGGTGAGCTTTCTGGGGGTGAAAAATTTCTGGAATTAAATAGTCATGGTGGTTGCACAACATTGTGAATATATTGAAAAAAGTATTGAATTGCATACTTTAGAATGGTTAAACATGGCGAATTTATGTTTCGAATTTTATCTCAATGAAGAAAGGAGCTGTTAGGTTTTAAATTCAAAGAAAGCTCTTTAGGGAGTGTTACAGGTAAAACATTTTTATTGGCACTTATCAGTGATGTGTATTGATTGAATCTGAGTTTGCCTTATTGCTGCAGGGATGGTTAATACACTGCATGACAGTTCTCCTTTCAAAATACCTTGAATCTAATGATGAGCTTTAACAGTAATAAAATGTGACATCCTATACTGGGGTATCGTTGCAAATGGACTGTCTAGGTACAGGACAGCGTAGTTCCATTAATGGGAAATAGCATTAGTGGGAAACCTGAACAAAATGAAATAAAACTATGTTGTTAAAACACATTCCATTAATGAGTCAATTTTTTATTCTCTATTGACTCTATTAATGAGTCAATTCCCTCAATATATAAAGAATTCTTACAAATCAGTAAGAAAAGCCAGAAACTCAGGGTGCCTGGGTGGCTCAGTTGGTTAAACACCTGCCTTGGCTCAAGTCATGATCCTGGAATCCCAGGATCGAGCCCACAATGGCCTCCCTGCTCAGCAGAGTCTGCTTCTCCTTCTGCCCCCAACCCACTTGTGCTTATTCTCTTGCACTCTCTCTCTCAAATAAATAAAATCTTAAAAAAAAAAAAAGAAAAGAAAAAGAAAGAAAGAAAAGCCAATGACTCAACAGAAAAACGAGCAAAGAGTTCAACTAAAACAATTGACAGAAAAAGAAATACATCTGGCTTTTAGACACGTATAGAGACTCTCAGGGATGGCTGGCTGGCTGTGTTGGCAGAGCACATGACTCTTCAGCGCCTGGTTTTAAAAGTTTGAGCCCTACATTGGGTGTGGAGCCTACCTTTAAAAGAAAAAAAAAAAAGAGGGGAGCCTGGGTGGCTCAGTGGGTTAAGCCACTGCCTTCAACTCGGGTCATGATTCCAGAGTGCAGGGATCGAGCCCCACATGGGGCTCCCTGTTCAGCAGGAAGCCTACTTCTCCCTCTCCCACTCCTCCTGCTTGTGTTCCCTCTCTCACTGTGTCTTTCTGTCAAATAAATATATAAAATCTTAAAAAAAAAAGAAAGAAAAAATTAATTAAAGTTTTTTTTAAAGATGCTCAGCTTCACTCAAAATTAGATAATCTGAAAATGAAACTACAAGGAAATACCATTTTTCACTTACAAAATTCACAAATACTCAAAAAAACTATTAATACTCCAGGCTGGTAAAATTATGGGTAAGCCAGCCCTCTCATATATTGAGGATGGAACAACCCCCCACCGAGAAAGTTGACAATATTTATCAAAACTAAATGTACACACTCCCTTTGACTCCGAAATTCCACTTTTAGAAATTTACCGCCCAAGAATATGCACAAGTGCAAGATGGCAAACACAAAAAGTTGCTAACTAGAGCACTATTTATAATAGCAAAGCTGGGGGGCGCCTGGGTGGCTCAGTGGGTTAAGCCTCTGCCTTCGGCTCGGGTCATGATCTCAGGGTCCTGGGATCGAGCCCCACATCGGGCTCTCTGCTCAGTGGGGAGACTGCTTCTCCCTCTCTCTCTGCCTGTCTCTGTGCCTACTTATGATCTATGTCAAATAAATAAATAAAATATTAAAAAATAATAATAATAATAGCAAAGCTGGGGGAAATGTGCAGCGGTAGGTTAAATCTACACACAGAAGAGCTGTGCAAATGTGGAGACAAAAATGAGGCACTCTAGGGCGCCTGGCTGGCTCAGCTGATTGAGCGACTGCTGTCAGCCCAGGTCATCATCCTGGAGTCCCAGGATCGAGTCCCACATGGGGCTTCCTGCTCAGCGGGGGTCTGCTTCTCCCTCTGACCTTCCCCCTCTCATGCTCACTTGCTCTCATTTTCTCTCTCTCTCAAATGAATAAATAAAATCTTTAAAAAAAATGCAGCACTCTAATGTACTCACGTGGAATAAGTCACAAGATGCAAAGCAAAATGTACAGTGCACTATCGCTTCTAAAGAAGGAAATAAAAGTGACTTGTATCTATACGAACTGAATACTGAAGCACACGTATTCATGACAGTGGTTCCATTTGGAGAAAAACTGGGTGGCTGGGACACAGCTTTTCACTGTATACCCCAGCATAGACTCTAAGACAGGTTCATGTAGTATCTCTCTCTTTTTTTTTTTAATGATTAGGAAAAAAGTTTTAGTTAAAAAGCTAAAATCTGCCTAAAAATATTTTGGGGGGAATTCTCAAGTTTTTAAAGGAAAACCCTCAAAGTCAAACCACTGCTTAGCACTACCAATTCAACCAATGATTAAGAAACACTGTCCAGTGGCGCCTGGGTGGCTCAGTGGGTTAGGCCGCTGCCTTCGGCTCAGGTCATGATCTCAGGGTCCTGGGATCGAGTCCCGCATCGGGTTCTCTGCTCGGCGGAGATCCTGCTTCCCTCTCTCTCTCTCTCTCTGCCTGCCTCTCCATCTGCTTGTGATCTCTCTCTGTCAAATAAATAAATAAAATCTTTAAAAAAAAAAAAAAAAGAAAAAGAAACACTGTCCAAACTAATGATAGAACAGTATGTTTTCAGGGCAGAAAGACATTTTGTTACAATAGTCCTGTAAGTAGTAAGTAAATTGTTTCTTTATAGCTGTTCTAAAGGTCATCTGACCTGCATGTTATTTGGGTTTTGTTTTGTTTTAATTTCATTTGACAGAGACAGAGCAGGCACAAGTTGGGAGAGCAGAGGCAGAGAGAGAGGGAGAAGCAGGCTCCTTGCTGACCAGGGAGCTGGATGAGGGGCTTGATCCCAGGACCCCAGCATCATGACCTGAGCAGAAGGCAGATGCTTAACTGACTGAGCCACCCAGGCACCCCGGCATATGTTATTCATAATGAAATGACTGGCTATACTGTGAGGCTTTTTCTTAAGATTTGTTATTTATTTATTTGACAGAGAGAGACAGCAAGAGAGGGAACACAAGCAGGGGGAGTGGGAGAGGGAGAAGCAAGCTTCCTGCTGAGCGGAGAGCATGATGTAGGGCTCTATCCCAGGACACCAGGGTCATGACCTGAGCCAAAGGCAGACACTTAAAGACTGAGCCACCCAGGAGCCCCGAGGCTTTTTCTATTTAAATTATTTTCATATCATTTTACTACAGTGATCATCGGTTTTTCCTCCTCCTTTTCAATTTTTCCTTTTCTAATTTTTCCCCATTCCCTCCCTTTATACTTCAGTTTCTTCTGCTTCAGTTTTTAGGAACACTAATTAATCCTATTCTAAGAAAATATTTTGATTTTTATGTGGCTGAGTAATGATCCCCAGAAATAGGTGTTTTCTACATTATGGATAAATACCCATCACAACAATAGTATTCTCCTTCCACTACAAAAGTCTTACAATTTTGCCTAAAGCCAGCATCCTCTCAGTCCCCAGACATCTGCCCCAACAGAAGCCAAGCCCTGGGTTGGCAGCTGCCTCTCCAGCGCTCCTTCTGCTTTTCGTTATGATTTCCAGTGAGTCAACAGGAAGGTATTCTGAGTAAAGAAGAAATAGAGGCCTTTAGACAGGACTTTCCTCCACCCACAACACCAAAAAATACAGCTCTTGCCAAACAATCCAAGGCAATTTCCTATCCAATTTGCCACTCCTGTCTGCATGAGGTCATTATTTAAAAAACAAGCAAGTGGGAAGAAGAAATGCTTTTCTAAGCTGAATCAAAAGTAGATCCCAGGCTGTGAACAAGAAAACCAACTGGGAACTCTCTGGCCTCCCCAGAACCCCCATATTTTACTCCATCATCTCTACTGCATCCATTTCCACTTCCAGGGAAAGTCTTTGTAAGCAGGAGATAGGTCAAAAAAGTTAACCATACACATCTGTCACAGGACAGTATTGTGCTTCTAGACACCTGTAAAATTCCCTAAACTTAGATTTTCCATTTATCATATTTTTTTTTAGATTTTATTTTTTAAGTCATCTCTACACCCAACTTGGGGCTCAAACCCACAACCTTGAGATCAAGAGCTGCATGTTCCACTGGCTGAGCCAGCCACGAGGCCCTATGTTTACTACATCTCTCATAAGCATGACTAAATCTTTTACCGATCAACAAACATTTAATAGCTACTTATGTATGTCCATCACTATCTTTAGCTCTCCACTGAATAAAGAAAGTATAAGACAGAGTCCAACACTCTAGTCAGACATTAAGCTATGAGACAAATCAAAACAAAACAAAGACATGAGACAATCAGAGAACTGTCCTGAGACAGTCAGAGGGGCAGGCCAGAGACCGCAGTGAGCGGCAGGCAGGCGCGGACAGTACCTCGCCCATAGGACAGCCTGGCAGTTACCAACTCCAGGAACCAGCAGACTTAAACGGTGGACTGACATGTCACCCCTTCCAGGCCTAGAGAGGATGACAGCATCTGTAGTACTAGGGTCACCCAGAGCAGGCTCGGAAGTGAGCGGAGAGTTACAAGACCATCAGACAAGGGATACTAACTCATTTTTTCCCCTCCATAAAAATAATGCCTATCTCACAGTCGTGCTGTATATCAAGTCCATCATCATTCTGCTGTGTTACCGGTAGTGACGGTTGCGGTCAGTATTTTTAGAAGCAGTAGGACTAAGTGGCAGACTGACCCTGTAAGTACTTGCCAAACCTGAAATCCGGATCTACCACTTACTGGATGGGCCAGTCAGCCTCCGGAGCCTTGCTTTCTTTTCTGTTAAATGTAGATAAGAATAAGTACCTCGAGGGGCTTCAAGACTAGCTGGTCAGAGCACACACGGAAAGCGCTGAGCACGGCGCCTGGAGTGCAGTAAGTGCTCACGAAATAGTAACAAATGGTCCCAAGGGTGACAGTGAAGAGGCAGAGGAGGACCGTGATCTTGGGGCAGACAGAAAATACCTTCTAGTATGACGTCCTTGCAAACTGCAGGGTTGGGTTTTGGGGTTTTAGTCTGTTTCCTTTTAGCTGTTGTGAAAGTATCTATTGAGGTTTCTGTAATAAAATGCCTTATTAAAAAATGACAAAGTAATTCTTCCCGACATAGAATTAAAAGAAAAAAAAATTAAAAACATTCAAGCTTAAGCAAGTAAACTTTTTCTCCAAAGTAAAACATTAACCAGATCTTTCACTTATTATATGTTTATGATGTTTGAATCACACACGTCAAGGCAAAGGGATCAAATCAGAATACCAGGACCTCCTCTGGAAGAAAAACCAAGCGGCAGAGTCGTGATTCAATCAGGTGGGGAGCCCAGCCTCGTACTCAAGTGGCACTTCACTCAGTCTGCTCAGAGATATCGTCTCTAGGCAACCAAGTCCCAAATTTTAAACAAACAGCCCCAGTCAGATGAATCACTTCCGGATGGTCTCACTTTGCCTACCAGCACTTTCTTATACAAATACTTCCTGTGAAGGAGTTTATTCAGCAGCTCAATTGGAAACAGCAAGGAGTTCATCCAATGCCACATGGCTTAAAAATGTTCCAAACAGGTCCTGCCACCGACCAATATCCCCAAAGTGCTAAACTTTGAAGCAGAAGAAATTACGCTGAAATCAGGGACAGGTCACCATGCAAAGCCAGAAAATTAAACTCCTAGAACATGCCAATGTAGGCCCTCAAATGTATTTTTACTATTTTTTTCATTGGGAACATTAAAATATATAAACACGACTGTTACTCTGACCTCGAAGACCAGAAGAAATACATGCCAAACTTGATCAGAGGACGGCCCGCTCAGCCCAGTTACACTTCCCCACCCTTGACCTACGACAGCCCATACCTAAGCCAGCCCATACCTAAGCTGGCCGACTGAGGCTGGTTTCCTGTGGCCACGCCCACTGCAAGACTCACTGAAAATAAGGGGAACAGGTGAACTATTTAACCCAACTCCTGGCTGCAAGCTCCTTTCTTCTGCCTGAAAAGAATGCTATATATGTCACAATATTCTTCATGAACTAATTAAAGACCATTTCATCTGTTAACAAGAACAGAGAGGGAAAAGGAGTTAACAGTCCAAAATGAAAACTGCAGTAGGACAGAGCAACTGTCATTAACAGAACCAGGAAAAAAATCAAGACATTAGAAAATCAAGTCAGGGGGCGCCTGGGTGGTTCAGTGGGTTAAGCATCTGCCTTTGGCTCAAGTCATGATCCAAGGTCCTGGGATTGAGCCCTGAATTGGGCTCCGTTATCAGCATGGAGCCTGCTTCTCCCTTTCCCACTCCCCCTGCTCGTGTTTCCTCTCTCGCTGTCATCTCTCTCCATCAAATAAATAAATAAAAGCTTTAAAAAAAAAAAAAGGAAAATGAAATATATTTCGCCATAGAAGAATGAAGAGTCTAGAAACAGAACTATACACAATTTAATATTTGACAAAGTAGATATCAATTGCCAATAGCTAGTAAAAAGATTGTGGGTTATTTGTTTTGTTTTGTTTTTTGTTTTTATTTGAGAGAGAGCATGAGGTGGGGTGGGGGCAGAGGGACAGGGAGAAGCAGACTCCCCGCTGAGTAAGGAGCCCAACTAGGGGAGCTCAATCCCAGGAGATCATAACCTGAGCCAAAGGCAGAGGCTTAAGCCACCCAAGCGCCCCAAGATTACTTTCGAATGACAGAATAATTTAGAAAACACCGTAAGATTTAAAGACCTAGATTCCTAAAAAATTTAAACCATTAAATCAAAGAAAAGCCAACAATACAAACTTCACACTTTAGCAAGGCTTTAGAGAAATGAAACTACCTATGCATTGAATTTATAGAAGAAATTACAAAGCGAAAGATTTAACACCTCAACTGCATAAAATTTAAAACTTCTGTACAAAGGGCACCTGGCTGGCTCAGTGGACCACTCGACTCCAGATCTCGGGGTTGTAGGCTGGAGCCCCACAATGGGTGTAGAGATTACTTAAAAATAAAATAGTCAGAAAAAATTAAAATAATAAAACTTCTATACAGTGGGAAAAAAAAAACAAAACAAATAAAATGGAAAACCAGGGGCGCCTGGGTGGCTCAGTGGGTTAAGCCTCTGCCTTCGGCTCAGGTCATGATCTCAGGGTCCTGGGATCAAGTCCCGGAGTCGGAGTCAGGCTCTCTGCTCAGCAGGGAGCCTGCTTCCCTGCCTCTCTGTTTGCCTGCCTCTCTACCTACTTGTGATCTCTGTCAAATAAATTAAAAAAAAAAAAATCTAAAAAAAAAATGGAAAACCAAGAGAAAATGTTGGTTGTAAATACAACGGAAGGGGGGCACCTGGGTGGTTCAGTGGGTTAAAGCCTCTGCCTTCAGCTCAGGTCATGATCCCAGGGTCCTGGGATCGAGCCCCACACCGGCCTCTCTGCTCAGCGGGGAGCCTGCTTCCCTTCCTCTCTCTGCCTGCCTCTCTGCCTGCTTGTGATCTCTGTCTGTCAAATAAGTAAATAAAATCTTAAAAAAAAAAAAATACAACAGAACGTTGATGTCCATATTATGACAGTTCATGAAAGTTAACCTCATGACCCTACTAGACAAACATCATTAACAGTTTGCACAATAAAATAAAACTGATAACAGGTACATGGGAAAAATGTTTAAACTATCCAGCAATCAAAGCAATGATTTTAAACTGGAATTAGCCTAAATAACTTACGGATGTTATGTAACCACTGAAAATAGTAATTAAGACAATACTATAGAAATTTAAAAATCTAACTTTGTGAATGCCACGATCTAAAAATTATATAGATGGTTTTTCCTTTTACTTAAGCCCTTCCTTTCTTCTGTATTACAAAATTTATGATCACTGTAAAAAGCATTTTAAACATACCAAAGTGTTCTACAATAAAAAGGAAAAGTCTTCTCGCACCCTCCACCCCCACACTCCACTCCCTAGAGGTACCCTCTATTTCTGGTGTTTCCTTCCAAACAAAAGCTTAAATCTGAAGTGAAAAACTAGAGCTACCAACCATTAGGACCTTGAAAGTGCCCAGATAATTCTCCAGAAACGTTTACTAACACTTCAACATCTTCGTATTACATCTGCTTTTGCCCCAGGGACCAGGACAGACAATATACCTACTGAGTGTTCACTGCAGCCCTACCGTAGCTCAGACACTGTGCTGGGCACGTAGCCCTCACAGCACCTTAGGCACCTCCGTAAGATGCGGGGTGTCTCCATTCTGCAAAGTACAAACTTGGGCTCACTCCAAAGGCAGATGCTTAACCAACTCACTTTGCAACTTAAACAACTTGCAAAACCAGAATCAGAAATCACACCTGCCAAAACTGAAAGTCCTCATTCTTTTCACTTCACGTATCTCAACGGTCAAGATTTTAAAAACATTTTGTTCAGACATTTAAAATGTCTGTTTCATTTAATTATAAGTATTATGAGACTAAAGTCATATGACCTTTCTTAGTACTTAGTACTAACGACAGATGACTGCCTAATATGTATCAGGTTACTCTCCACATTTTTTAAAAAAGATTTTATTAATTTGTCGGAGTAAGAGAAAAAGAGAGTGTGAGCACAAGCAGGGGGAACAGCAGGCAGAGGGAGACGCAGGCTCCCCACTGAGCAGGGAGCCTGATGCAGGACTCCATCCCAGGATTGTGGGATCGTGACCTGAGCCGAAGGTTGACATTTAACTGACTGAGCCACCCAGGTGTCCCTACTCTCCACATTTGTAAATTGTAACTTTTGCTAAGTGTCTCAGCTACACCACAGGGTAAACAGCAGTAAAACATTTTCCTGGCTACACTAGGAGCTAATCTTCCCATTTGTAACATTATTACCATGTGCAAAAGCACTCTTAGTTTGAACTTTAACAAATACTTCTTTTTTTTTATACTTCTTAAAAAATATTTTATTTATTTATTTGACAGAGAGAAAGAGAATAGCAGGGGGAGCAGCAGGCAGAGGGAGAGGGAAAAGCAGACTCCCCACTGAGCAGGGAGCCTGATGCAGGGGTGGATCCCAGGGCCCTGGGATCATGACCTGAGCCAAAGGCAGATGCTTAACCACTGAGCCACCCAGGCACCCCAATACACTTTTAAATGCAACCAACTTCTTACTAGTAAGTCTATCCAAGGCAGGTGCACCAAGGTAAGCTTCAGAAAAGAGAATAGAGATTTTTTCATCTGTGTCATCATTTTAAGAGTTAAGACTAGGGGTGCATGGGCCAGTCAGTTAAGTGTCTGCTTCAGCTCAGGTCATGATCCCAGGGTGCTGGGATTGAGCCCCACATCAGGATCCCTGCTCAGCGAGGAGCCTGCTTCTCCCTCTCTGCCTGCCGCTCCCCCTGCTCTGTGCTCTCTTCTCTCTGTCAAATAAATAAATAAAATCTTAAAAAAAAAAAAAAAGAGTTAAGACTAAATCCCACCCCATACTTTACTTGAATAACTATGAATACATGAGTATACCCAGCTTTCAGTCAAACGTGCCATTAAGTAACTACATTAACGTGGCCCCCTTACTCACACAGGGGCTCATGAGGCAATTAAATTAGTTTTCCCATCTGTAAGAGGAGAGCATGGATCAGCCTCCTACAAATGAAGTGATATTCCTCCATTTGGGGATTCTAGAAGCCGGTGGGCAAGCTGTACTTCTGAGCCACCTCACCTATCCATTTTTTATTTTCTTGCCTAATTAAATGTCTTTAACTTATTTTCATGATCGCGGTGTGCCAGCCTGGATATATCCAGATGTTACTGGAATTCTGATCCCATGAAGAGGAGAAGAGATCTGAAGAGCCCATCCTGTTCAATGCCAACAACAAAGACATAAGCACAAAAGAGAATTTGTTCTTAAGACTGGATTTCTTTCCATGATACTTTCTCAATTCCCCCAAATTACAGAAGGAAGAGTGTCTCTATCTGGTGCTACACTCTTGTTAACACCATGTCATCTCTGACGGTCTCCAACCAGCCAGAACCCCTAGTTCCCCTTCTACAAGGGGCTGGGGTACCCTGCCCCTTCAGCTGGGGTAGGGACACAGCAAGAGGAAGGTGGCCCAAGACAGCAAGCCTCTGAAAGAAGGCACACTTCATTGTCAAACTCAAAGACTGCTAGGATCACCCTTCGTACTGGGACCTTTAACCTAATTGAATTCTCTCCTGGCTCCTCTCAGGCACTGTCCTCACCTGCACGCTGCCGGCTCTGCCAGGCCCAATGTGTTCTCTTCTTGGGGCTGCTCACGTGGACATTCTAACCTTTCCTTCGATTACTTCCTTCTGATCAAGACTCAAGAACTTCCTGTACCTCATGCATTTAAATTTTGTCTCCCCAAGTGGAAACGTTATTCACCTCTACAACTGCCCCTTAGCCAAAACAAATGTAAGGCACCATCAGAACAGGCAAAAAGATAAAAATAAACCCATAAAAATACACCCACATTAGGGAGCCTGGGTAGCCCAGTGGGTTAAGCCTCTGCCTTCGGCTCAGGTCATGATCTCAGGGTCCTAGGATCGAGCCCCACTTCGGGCTCTATACTTGGCGGGGAGTCTGCTTCCCCCGCTCCCTCTGCCTACTTGTGATCTCTCTCTCGTCAAATAAATAATTTTTTTTTTAAATTAAAAAAAATAAACCCACATTTAAAGTGCCTGGTCTGCTCTGCAGTCCTTAGCAAAAAGCCCTGAATCCTCAGATGATATTTTATTCATTTCTATATTAAAGCTACTCTCCAAAACATAGGAAAAAGCGAAATCTCTATATTCTCTTTTTTCCAACCACTCCTGGTGCACTCTTCTATGGAACCACTCCTGAATTCTCCCACTTAACCTTTGAGGGAAACACAAATCCACACCACAACACACTGTCATTTCTCTACATGCAGCCTTCCACTCACTGTTTCCACACACTCATATTCACGCTCTCTACACAATCTCCTCTCTTCTCGGGAAGGAGCTCTGTTACAGGTAGGGGAGAAAACGGAGTGTCCTAGGATACACAATGGAGCCCCTGTACTCGAAGGGGAGGAGCATCGGTATTATAAACAGAACCAAAGAGGGGAACCTTTTCTCCCTTGGATCTCTCTGATCTTTCCCCCTGGACTTGGAAGGGGTGTAAATTCCAGGCTCTGGGGCTCCTCCAACTTGGGAGGTGTGGAGGTTGTGAAGGAAACAGGATGCGGGCCAATCCAAAAAGGTAAGCCAGGCTCTGGCTAGACAGGAAAGTGCGGCCCTCACCGCACACGAGGTGGAGCCCAGCTCACCAGGGCAGGAAACCCAATAGGAGCTGAAGCCCCAGCTAATACGGAAGGGCAGGTGATTTGCCTGTGGTTTACCTCAAACGCTTTTTAGGGGTGGCAGCACCCACTTCAGATGGCCAGTAGGGATCGTAGTTTTCTTTTCTAGGGGTTTCTTCCGAGCCCTTTCTGGTAGTACAATCTAAATACACGCCTCCAAAGTTGATTTTCTCTTCAAAGCTTTAAACAATAACCACCACCACCACGGCATCTTGTGACTGCTTCCATAAAACAAACCAGGCACATTTCCACAACGCCAGGCCAAGAGGGCAATGTGCCACGATTATACCCTTCCTTATAACCCAAAGCATAAAAAATAAAGACTGTAACCAATGTCTCACTGCCTGGGTCACTTCCTAAGTTTGCAAAAGCGTCCAGCTAAAGAACCCTCCAGGTGATCATGGATGTTAAGGAAATAGGCTGCTTTTCAATTCTGGGAAAAACACCTGACAGAAAGGAATGCACTCCAGAGCAGATGGAAATGCGCCTTGCTGCTACAGCACTTGGAGAAGGAAATGTGACTGACAGAAAACACCATTCTGGTCAGACTATCATAATCCAGCACAAGGCCGAGTTCTAAAAGCTTTCTGGATCTTGCTTCTCAGTGAAGGGGGCCCAGCAGCACCACAGGAAGCCTTTAAAACATACAGATGTAGAGAACCCTGGGTGGCTCAGTCGGTTAAGCGTCTGCCTTTTTTTTTTTTTTTTTTTAAATGCATTTCTTATTTTTTTTTAAAGATTTTATTTATTTATTTGACAGAGAGAGATCACAAGTAGGCAGAGAGGCAGGCAGAGAGAGAGGAGGAAGCAGGCTCCCTGCTGAGCAGAGAGCCCGATGCGGGACTTGATCCCAGGACCCTGAGATCATGACCTGAGCCGAAGGCAGCGGCTTAACCCACTGAGCCAACCAGGCGCCCCAAGCGTCTGCCTTTAACTCAGGTCATGATCCCAGGATCCTGGGATAGAATCCCACATTGGGCTCCTTGCTCGGCAGGGAGCCTGCCTCTCCCTCTGCCTGCTGCTCCCTCTGCTTTTGCTCTCTCTGACAAATAAATAAATAAAATCTTAAAAACAAAAACAAAAATATACAGATGTCTAGACCTTCAGCCCAGATTTTCTGAACCAGAATCTCTATGGTAAGGCCCAAATATCTGTATTTTTAAGTTCTCCAGATGATCTAACTAACTACACATTTGGTTAAGAACCACTGTATGAATTTTTTTTTTTTTTTTTTTTGGAGAGAGAGAGCTAGCACAAGCAGTGGGGAGGGGAAGCGGACTCCCCACTGATCAAGGAGCCTGATGTGGGGCTGGATTCCAGGACCCTGGGGTCAGGAACTGAGCTGAAGGCAGCTGCTTAACTAACTGAGCCACCCAGGCACCCCTGAATTGACTTTTTTAAAAAAGCTACTGATCGGTCAAGAAAACTACAAGTAGACCATGCAAACGCAGGCTCTGGTGTCCTCGCTGAAATGAAAGAGTTCAAGCAGAGGAGTAGCTGAACTACATCAGTGGCAGCCCAGACAGCCTGTGTTAAAAGGGAATTTCAGTGTGGAAACCCAAGATTAAAACAAAAGCAGAAGTGCTTCAGATGGAGGAAGGAAGGGAGCTGGGGTTCTTCCCTCTCATTCCCAAGTCACCTCAACAGAGACACCAAAGGCTTAACAGAGCACAAGATGGTCTCCCAGATGCCAGCTGCAGCTTTCAGATTCTTTGACCTTCCAAAACTAGATCTAGTTCAGTTTAAGTAACAGAGGACTTAATCTCCCCCTCCATGGGGCCCTTACAAACTCTGTATGAGAAACATCCCCCCCCCTTTTTTTGAAACATCCCCTTTTCTAATTACATATTCACTTCCTGCTGTTTAAACCTTCTATTTAGAAAAATAAGTATTATTATCATTCTTCCCACCTAAATCATCATTAATCCCCTCCCCCCAGTCTAAAGGAAAAGCTTTAAAGCTCAGAAAAGAAGCCCGGATTCAAGACACCTAAAGCATGTCAGAGGTAACACCAGGGATAGAAAAAGGAAAAATGGGACCAGGGAGGGGCACAAAAGGGACTCCAACTGTGTCTTTTGAGAGGAAAAGGAAAAGGACTAACACTTGTAACTTCAGAAATATGAGGATTTTTTTTTGTATTGTTCTCTGAACTTTCCTAGACTGTTTTAAGATTTTCAGAATTAACCAAACCAAACAAAAATACCTTTATTAGCACCATTTGAAACACCCTTGATTTTCATTAGACTTTGATCACAAATACCTTCCATTATCCCACACTGGCCTTTTCCACCAAAGCTCACATATAGGAAACATGATCTGTAATTACATCTATCTGCCCTGGGGCCTTGTAAAGGAGCACAGGCAACAGAACAAAAGAAATGAACCACTGATTGCGAACTGACACTCTAAGAATAAGACCGCAAGGTGTTGGAGCATCTGAAAAAAGGAAAGCTGCCCTATACACTCACTTTACAAAGAAAGCAGAGGATGCTGACTTTGGTAAACTTTGAACATTGCCAAATGGATGGGCCTGTTCCCAGAGCACTACCAAGCAGAAAATGAATCCAATTCATATATTAAAACAAGTGAAGAACCCGTGAAACATTAAGGCCAGGAACTTCAAACTTCAAAAATGCTCTTTCTGGGACACCTGGCTGGCTCAGGCATAAAGCATGTGACTCCTGATCTCAGGGTCCTGATTCGAGCCCCATGTTGGGTATGGAGCCTACTTTAAAAAAAAAAAAAAAAGTTAAAAAAAACACACACAAAAACTGCTATTTCTCCCAAACAGCTGGTAGTGCCCAAAACGTGCATCATAAGCACAAAACCAAACAACACATATCTGGAAATTTTTCAGAATATTTAAGTCCCATCAAAGAGTTTCACAATAAACTGCCATCAAGGCTACTTGCTCCCATGAATAAATACCTTACCTATACTTACTCCTTCAAACTACCAGCCTCCTCCAGTCACACCTACAACACATTCAGAGAGACCTTTATCTGTGTTCACACCATAACAGCTCCCTTCTCTCCAGCCGGCCAATCTTTACCTCTTTGCTTCTTCCAAATGACAAAGGTACTCATAAGCCACATTCTGACGTCTCCTCTCATCCATCTCCTCTGCAGTGAGTCTCTCATTATCCAGGACAGCTAGAACATGAAAGAAAAGAACGTAAACACAAGGACCTGTAACCCTTCTGAGCGATAAAAGAATGCCACAGCATCAAATTCCTGTTAGTCACCGAAAGAGGCAGGGTAACCTGTGGAGATACATGGACAGCCGGATGTACTACAATGACTTTCCTAGAATGGCAATTACGGGGTTTCAAATACATTCATCCCCTATGAGAACATAAACATTATTTACTATATAAACAATAAATTTTATTGTAACTTGAAAAAAGTATACGGACTTAGATTTTGGCCCAGATCTGCTCTGGTCTATCTGCCAGACTCTCTCTTGATACAGAGCTGATCATGTTGTTTTCCCTTTTTTATTAATAACCAAAGCCAGCAATCACTGAGAACTAAATGGCAGTACTGTGCGAAGCATTTTCCGAGCATCCTCTCACTGCAGTCCTGTGATCATCCCTCCTGTTTTACAGATGAGGTAACAGGCTGGCTTGGTCTTAGCTCCACCGCTAATCAGCGCTTGGATCCAGATTCAAACCCAGGCAATCCGTGTCAACCTGCCTCCTTCATGGACACCCAGGATAGGGCATAAACTCCAAATTCCTTGGGATGGCACTCAAGGCCTTTCCCAGTTTGGCCCCAACTATTTTTAGAAACTCTTCTCCCTCTCCCGGCCCCTTCTCATCCCACCACTGTGCCCTTCTACCCTTCAAGACCTTAATTCATGCTCTTTCCTCGAGTTTCCTCTCTGACCCCGCCCTGCCCCGTCGGACTTTCACTCCTTCAAGGCTCCCTGCTGAAATGCGGCTACCTGTGTTCCCACTGCCTTCCCCCAAGCCCCTCCTCCTCACCCACCCTACTGCCGGGCCGGTTCTGCCCCTTTTATCTTTATTGCACCTGCCTGTCATTAGGTTGTACACCTGTCCCTGTCTGATTAAAACGTTCTTGGAAGGCAGGGCCTGATCTTACTCATCTTTAATTTCACAAAGTGACACAGTACCGCACACATAACTGTTGAGTGAAAGTACCCTAAAAACGGACCCTTATCCTGAGAATACACACTAAAAACGAAATCTCCGGGTTCCGAAGGGCTCGCCTTCGGCCGGCGGCACAGCTCTCCCACCTACAGTTCAATGACGTCCCACGGACAGCGGCAGAAAATGAGGTTCAGAAAATGAGGAAGTCATGGGGTTGGGTTTTTTTTTTTTCTTTCTTTCTTTCTTTCTTGTTTTAATTTTTTAAATTGTGCGAGGGAACTAAGCCCGAGAAAGGTGAAGTGCCCGCCCGGGGCCGCCCCTCTCCGCTGGCCTGGGGCCGGGCAGGTCCGCACCCCGGGGCGAGCTCGCAGGCAGCAGTCGGGGCAGCGCCTCCCCGCGAAGCGCGAGGGAGCCCGGGTCTCCGGGACACGCCCTGCCCAGGCCTCCTGCCACCTCACCCGAGGTCGTCCCCCCCGCGCCAAATCTCGGCGGCTCCCGGAGGCGGACTCCGAGGCGGGAGGCGCTGGGTGGGGCCGAGGGTCGTGGCGTCCGGGTCCCGGAGAGGAGGACGCCCGCGTCCTCGCCACCGCCTCGGAGACCCGGCTGGGCGCCTCGCCGCCCGCCACCCCTCCCTCCCGCCGCCCGGCCCGGTCGGCTCTTCCGGGTCCGCGCGGCCCGCAGCCGCCCTGCCGCACCCTCCCGCCCGCCCGAGCCCCCGGGAAACCGGCGCCCCGGAGGCAGCGAGCCCGGCCCCCAAGCCCCGGTGCCGCAGAGCCCCCGCACTCACAGCCATAGTGCGGCCGGGCCACGCCCAGTCCGTCAACCTCGTCCGCGGCGGACATGGCGGCCGAGCCCGGGTCTCTGCTGAGGAAGCGGTGAGACCTTGAAGGCGCGGCCGGCGGCAGCTACAGCTCCTGCAGAGTGCGCGGGCTGCCCGGCGGGCTGAGGCCCCGCCCTGCCGTCCGGCCCCGCCCCGCCCCCGCGCCCCGCCCTGCGGGCCCCGCCCCGCGCAGCGACGCCCTCAGGAGGCGGAAGGAAGGAGGCAGGTCCTCTCGGCTCTGCCGGGGTGGCCGCCCCCCGCCCTGGAGCCCTGCCCTGCGGGCCACCGCCCCATGGGCTGGTCGGGGACTGAAAAGGCCGATTTACGGGGAAAAAGAGGTGTTCCTAAACCAGAGTAGAGTAGAGTAGAGGTTGCGCGGAAGAAAAAGGTGTTACAGAAGAAACAAGTGCTTATGGGCCGGGATGAAATTCAGCATTAAATAAGTCCACTTCAAAGTTTAAGAAAGGGGCACCTGAGGGACTCCGTGGATGACGCCTCTGCCTTCATTTCGGGTCAGGACCCCCCCGGGTGCTGGGATGGAGCCCCACGTAGAGCTCCCTGCTCAGCCGGAGCCTGCTTCTCTCTCTCTCTCTCCCTCTCTCTGCAGCTTCCCCTCCTTGTACTCTCTCTCTCTGTGTCAAATAAATAAAATTTTAAAAAATAATAATAAAAATAAAAGTTTAAAAAAGTCTTGAAATCAGGTGCCTGGGTGGCTCAGTAGGTTAAGCCTCTGCCTTCAGCTATGGTTATAGTCTAAGGGTCCTGGATCTAGCCCCCATGGGGTTCTCTGCTTGTCAGGGAGTCTGCTTCCCTTTGTCTCTCTGCCTGCCTCTCTGCCTACTTGTGATCTCTCTCTCTCTCTGTCAAATAAATAAATAAAAAAGGCTTGAAATAAAAGGACGGTCCCCTCTTTTCTCCTGTCTACCCAGCTAAACTCCTTTGCACCAAAGGGTTGGAGGAAGGATTCCTTTGCAGTGGCCCAAAGTTCTTGTGGGATGAAAGCAGGACCCAGACTGCCACCACGGATGCACGGTCTGGCCTGTCCCCTCCCAGATTCGCTGGCAAACTGCTCAGCCCCGCTCCTATCTGAGAAGTGGTGGCTAAGGCAGGAGATCTGTCCAAGCTTCCTTCCCTTGGTTTCCCTGCCTCTGTTCTTGGCAAGTTCTTTTTTTAGGGGATTCTTTGCCCTTTTTAGGGATGTCCCTTCTCCTTTTTGGCTTGTGGCCTGCCCTTAAAGTACTGGTATTCTACGGAATTCTGTCCTTAACCTCTTCCCTTTTTCCTTTGCCCACACTTTCTCGGTATTTTTATTCCTGCTCACCTTATACTGCCCAAGAGCTGTAAACATACATCTCCAGACCAGACTGTGGATGACTTGACTCAGTCTTTTCAGCTGTGTAATGGACGTTTTCACCTGTAAATCCTGTAGACACTTCAAATATAATGTGTTGAACACAGACTGTTCCTGCTATCTTCTCTGTTAATGCAAGTGCTCTTTGGCCTTCAGGACACAGTCTGGCTCCCTGCCTCACGCCCTACATCCAGTCAGCATTCTGAAGTGCCTTGCTTTTGTCTCTATCACCTCTGTCCTACTGCTCAGACTGTCACCATCTCTATGGCCTCTTCTGCCAGGCAGCTCCCCAGTGTCAGAAGCATATTCTTCCTAAAGTGCAAATGCCCTTGCTTTCCTCCTTTTTATATTGTTTCCTTATTACACCCTTCAGAATACGGTCCAAGTTCCTTAGTATGTCAAATAAGCCCCTTCACAACCTAGCTTTTTTTTTTTTTTTAAGTAAGCTCTGCCCCCCAGTGTGGGGATTGAGATCAAGAGTCACAGGCTCTACAAACTGGGCCATCCAGGCATCCCCTGACTGGAGGCTTTTTGATCTAGCCATTTGCAATCTCTTTGGTCTTTCTTCAAAATAAAGTGAGAATCTTGAAAACCTAGAACGAAATACCTTTCATTAAAAAACAGGCAAGGGGGGGCACCTGGGTGGCTCAGTGGGTTAAGCCTCTGCCTTCGGCTCAGGTCATGATCTCAGGGTCCTGGGATCGAGCCCCACATCGGGCTCTCTGCTCAGCGGGGAGCCTGCTTCCTCCTCTCTCTCTGCCTGCCTCTCTGCCTACATGTGATCTCTTTCTGTCAAATAACTAAATAAATAAAGTTTAAAAAAAAACAGGCAAGGATTTGGGGTGTGGGGGTGGTTCAGTGGGTTAAGCTCTGACTCGATTTTGGCTCCTGTTATAATCTTAGGGTCGTCAGATCAAGCCCCCCACACCCGCCCACACTGGGTGTGGAGTCTGCTTGGGATTCTCTCTCCCCCTCTCCATTTCCAACCCCCTACTGGTGCTCGCTCTCTCTCAAAAAATAAATAAATAAAACAGGCAAAGGTTTGATTTATTACAAATTCAAAAGTTCCTAAACACTCAAGTTCAGCTTAGAAATTTTATTATTCTATACCTGACATATTTTACCAATCACTTTTCAGAAACTTTGAACAATTTTTGGTCCCATTCACAAACTTAGTTAATTCAACATCTCCAAACATTTAAAATTATGCCTATAAAGTTAATTTACTGGGTTTTCTATACAATTTCTTCAACTGTCTAACCTAGGAACTTTCAAAGCTTAGCAATCCTTATAGATCAAACTTACAAATAAATGAATCTAAATTTCTCTTAGATGGCCCAGTTATGTGTGCAAAATTAGTAAGAGTTCAACCCAAAAGCTTAAGTCCAAAACCAACTCAGTTATACATATGAGGCTGTCACTCTACTGAGCCAAATTTTCTTAAACATTGCAAGTTCAGGGGCACGTGGCTGGCTCAGTTGGTAGAGAATCTGAGTCTTTTTTTTTTTTTTTTTTTTAACATTTTATTTATTTGACACAGAGAGCACAAGCAGGGGGAGCTGCAGAGTGACGAGGAAGCAGGCTCCCGACTGAGCAGGGAGGGGATTGTGAGTTCAAGCTCCATGTTGGGGGAGAGATTACATTAAAACTTTTTTTAAAATCTTAAAAAGAAAAACATTGACATTGGGATGCCTGGGTGGTTCAGTTGGTTAAGTGGCTGCCTTCAGCTCAGGTCATGATCCCTGGGTCCTTGGATCAAGTCCTTCCTCAGGCTCCTTGCTCAGCGGGGAGCCTGCTTCTATCTCTCCCTCTGCCTGCCACTCTGCCTGCCTGTGCTCACTCTCTCTGTCTGTCTGTCAAATAAATAAATAAAATCTTTTAAAAAAAAAAAGAAAGAAAAACATTAACAGTGCATAAAATGTGAAATATGCACGCATTTCTTCCGAATCCCAACATATTAATCCCATAGTTTTTACCCCATTAAACTCTTCTGAACTTAATTTTAAAGCTTCTCTGAGTTGAAAGGTACAGAGCTGCTAAGAAAGTTTCCAACCTAATTAATTAAGATTACTTTTTTTTTTTTTTTAAAGATTTTATTTATTTATTTGAGAGAGAGACAGTGAGAGAGAGCATGAGCGAGGAGAAGGTCAGAGAGAGAAGCAGACTCCCCATGGAGCTGGGAGCCCGATGCGGGACTCGATCCCGGGACTCCCAGGATCATGACCTGAGCCGAAGGCAGTCGTCCAACCAACTGAGCCACCCAGGCGTCCCCAATTAAGATTACTTTTGATCAGAGGTTTCCACCAGACATAACTCCTGGACCTGCAAACTTTCAGAGCCATTCTTTTCACTGTGCCAACTGTCACTTTGAGCTTCTTTTCGTATTATGTCATAGATTGCAAAACTTGTTATCTATTCCTCTGACTACTCTTAGAAATCTTCAAGTCCTACCCAGTTTATCTTTTTTTTTTTTTAAAGATTTTATTTATTTATTTGACAGAGAGAGATCACAAGTAGACGGAGAGGCAGGCAGAGAGAGAGAGGGAAGCAGGCTTCTTGCTGAGCAGAGAGCCCGATGTGGGACTCGATCCCAGGACCCTGAGATCATGACCTGAGCCGAAGGCAGCGGCTTAACCCACTGAGCCACCCAGGCGCCCCCAGTTTATCTTTTGATTTTATTTTGTATTTCTTCGCTTTTTAAAATACATACATGTGTTTTTATTTGAGTTCTAAAGACCTTTGTAATGGGTGGAATCCAAATACATAAATGTTTTTTCTAATGATAAAGGATATGAACCTAGTGGGCTCATGCATTTTTTTTTTTTTTTTAAGTAAACTTTAGGACCAAGTGCCGCTTGAACTCATGACCCCAGGGTCAAGAATTGTGTACTCTACCCAGTAAGCCAGACAGGCACCCCTCATGCATTCTTTCTTATTCCTAGGACCATGCAATTCTAACTGGTATTTAAATCAATATTCCACTGAATTTCAGATATGTCACAAAGCTTCATCTGAGGGTCACAAATTAAGTCATTCTTCATAATCAGAATAACTGAAAGGTACTAAGGCTTTACTGGACTAAATATTTTGTATTTATTTTCTAATCAGAGTCTCATAATAATCCTACAAAGTAAGAACTATCAGGGCTGCCTGGCTGGCTCAATTAGGAGAGTAGAAATTACTTAAAAAAAAAAAAAGAAAAAGAAAAAGAACTGGGGCACCTAGGTGGCTCAGTTGGTTTAGCATCTGCGTCTTTGTTTTAGCTCAGATCATGATCTCAGGGTGGTGAGATGGAGCCTGGCATTGGGCTCTGCACTGGGCATGCAGCCTGCTTAAGGTTCTCCTTCTCCCGGGGCACCTGGGTGGCTCAGTGGGTTAAAGCCTCTGCCTTTGGCTCGGGTCACGGTCTTCAGGGTCCTGGGATCGAGCCCAGCATCGGGCTCTTTGCTCAGCAGGGAGCCTGCTTCCCCCTCTCTCTCTGCCTGCCTCTCTGCCTACTTGTGATCTCTCTCTCTCATTGTCAAATAAATAAATAAAATCTTAAAAAAAAGAAGAAGATTCTCCCTCTCCCCCTGCTCCTGCCTCACCCCACCCCCACCCCTGCAAAAATAAATAAATAAATAAACAAATAAATAAAAAGAACTATCATTATCCATTATCTCCAATTTATAGGTGAGAAATGGAGAACCGGTAATTTAACGGAAGCCACATAGCAAGAGGTAGATCCTGAACTCAAACCCCAAGTCTAATGACAAAGCCCAAGTGCCTGGTCAATAAACAGGAGATTCAGGAAAATGCACATTAAGATCATAATTGGTCCCTTAGTACTTCTTGCCTATCAGAGTAGCAATGTTTTGTTTGTTTTAATTGATACTGTTGGCAAGGGGCTGAGAAAAGCCACCGTCTCCTGAAGCCACCGTCTCCTGCACAGCTGGTTGGACTAAATGGATACAATCTTGCTGAAGTCCAATGTGACGCTAAGCAGCTTTCCTTCCACCAAGAAGTCCCTCTCTTGGAATGTATCACAATGGAATTTTTTTTCAAAGATTTTACTTATTTATTTGAGAGAGGGGGGGAGAGCGATCACAAGAGGGAAAGAGGGAGGAGGAAGGGAGAAGCAAAGGGAGAAGGGGAAGCAGACTCTCCGCTGAGCAAGGAACCCAATAAGGGGTTGGATCCCAGGACCCCAGGATCATCACCTGAGCCAAATGCAGGCACTTAACCGACTGAGCCAGCCAGGTGCCCCCTCTTTTTTTTTTTTTAAATAAATTCTACCCCCAACATAGGGCTCAAACTCACAACCCTGAAATCAAGAGTTTAATCATGCTCCTAAGCCATCCCAGACCCCCCCATAATGTAATTATTTTTAATGTGCAAAAATTAGCAATAAATATACTTATTGGAAATGAGCTAAATGCCCATCGCTAGGCTTTTTTTTTTTTTTAAAGATTTTATTTATTTATTTGACAGACAGATCACAAGTAGGCAGAGAGGCAGGCAGAGAGAAAGGAAGGGAAGCAGGCTCCCCGCTGAGCAGAGAGCCCGATGTGAGGCTCGGCTCGATCCCAGGACCCTGGGATCATGACCTGAGCCGAAGGCAGTGGCTTTAACCCACTGAGCCACCCAGGTGCCCCCATTGCTAGGCTTTTAAGTCAGCAAGGGCTTCCACACAATAAAATGCTCTATAGTCATAACTGGGATGATCTGTTGTTCTGGTCATGCTTGACTGGCTACAGGAGATAGAGACCCACTTGTTCTACCTCCAGAGAAAATAGACTAGAAGAGAGGCCATTATAATAAAGATATGTATGGATGGGAACTGGAGCGAGAAAAACAGGACTAGAGGACCCTGGGTGGCTCAGTTGGTAAGGCGGCTGACTCTTGTTCTCAGCTCAGGTCATGATCTCGGGGTCCTGGGATCGAGCCCCATGTCAGGCTTTACTGTCAGTGGGGAGTCTGCCTGAGGATCCTCTCTCCCTCTCCTTCTCTTCCCCCTGTTCACTCTCTCTCTCCCTCCCTCCCTCCCTCTCAAATAAATACATAAATCTTTAAAAAAAAAAAAAGAAAGAAAGAAAAACAGGACTAATGGAAGGTTGAAGGTATCTCCACTTCTCTGCAGGTCTGCTCCTACCTCTTTTTGACTGTCAGCCTCCTCCGTTCTAATTTTTTCTGCTCCTTCACAACTCTGACTTCTATTTATTTGACTTGCCAGGGCTTTAATTCAAGGTCACAGCATCCTTACACCATCAGCTTCTTTGAGGATAGTCTCAGTCGCCCAATTCTATAACCCAGAAGCATGGTTGGCCCAGCTCATCTTTTCACCTCATGGGTATGTCTCTGACCGCCCACAGGTGGGCTGTCCTGCAATCAGATGCCAACCCTTTAGTTCAATTAGTTGTAGTCAGGAGATAGAGCCAATTAAGGATAGAAAACTATGAGCTAGGCAGTATTTCCTCCAATGGGATGCTGGGTATGCAAATGATGATCCGTATTTCTAATACGATGATTTAGTGAAAATAGCAAATTATGAACTGATAAATATGATACCATTTTTGCTTTAAAAGTATAGAAATAGAAAGCCTTGAAGCATATACACCATTAACAATGGTTTCTCCAGGTGGTGGAATTCCAATGGATTTGTGTGGAATTTGTTTGCTTTTTTGTATTTACCAAGTTTTCTATGATGAATTACGCAAAATACTCCTTCTGTCAGTAAGTATAAATATGAATCAACTTAGTAACTCTGAAATAGATTAATCAAATAAAATTAAATTACAAAATAATTAGCCAAATGGTCATTTTGGGAGATGGAATTGGTTCATGACCTCAAGGAATTTACAGACTCCTGGAAGTAGAGTAACATTAACAGTATAGCTTCAGATAAGCACCAGGACAGAAGTTTTTCTAGGCCTGGAATACCTTTAATCCCCTTATCTGCCTGGGAAAGTCCTACTCAACTTCCTAGATCCAAGTCAAATGTCACGCCTCACCCAGGCAAAATTTTAATCACTTCCTCATTCATGTTTCAGTAGCCTTTAGAAACCATATATCTTCAAAAATAAGCCCCAAGTTTTTCACATTTTAATACTTCTGCAATCAGGATAGGTCTTACAATCAGTATTGGAAAAAAAAAAACAACAACAGAAAAACAAAAAACTAGTCAACTACCAGATTGAGAAGTAGGTGGAAAAGTAACAGGATGGTCATTGTTTGCACATCTTAACAAATTTCTCAGGAAAGGTCAAAGAACTTTCAGACTTAGAACTGATGACAGATTCACTCTTCAAGAAAAGTTTAGTGGATCCAAAAAAGTTAGAGTCTTTACTCTAAGTTTGGTTTAGAGAAGAGGCTAGTAAGTAATTCCAGTGATAAACATATGCTATTGTAAGTCAAGTTTTTTAAAAAACATATACATTCGAGGGGCACCTGGGTAGTTCAGTGAGTTGAGTGACTGACTCCTGATTTTGGCTCAGATCATAAACTCAGGGTTGTGGGATCGAGCCCCACGTTGGGCTTCCCCACACAGGGGAATCGCTTGGGATTCTCTCTCTCCCTCTCCATCTGCCCCTCCCCCGGCTAAATAAATAAATAAAATCTTTAGGACATATACGTTTGACAGAATAGTCTTTTTTAATTAATATTAAGTAAACTCTACCCTCAGTGTGGGACTCAAACTCATGACCCCAAGATCAAGAGTTCCATGAGCCAGTTGGTGCCCGTAGGATATTCTTAATGTCCCAAAAGGCTGTTGGAATTTGATGATGCAACAACAAAGTTGTCTTTGAGGGGCACCTGGGTGGCTCAGTTGGTTAGGCTTCTGCCTTTGACTCAGGTCACGATCCCAGGGTCCTGGGATCCAGCCCCACATCAGGCTTCCTACTCAGCAGGGATTCTGCTTCTCCCTCGTCCCCTCTCCCCACACCCCCCACCCTCCCAACTCTTGCTTGTGCTCTCTCTCTCATTCACTCTCTTTCTCAAATAACAAATTAAATATATATATATTTTTAAAGTTGTCTTTGATTCCAGGAAGTCTATAACCTTATATGAATCTACTATAGCACTTAGCTCATTGAATTATAATTAGTAATTTATTTAGCCATCTTCCCAAACAGATCATTAACTCTTCAAAGACAGACATTTGGGTAGATAAACTCAACATGAATAGTTAATAAATGTGGCATCCTTAATGTCAGAATTTTAAGATTTGCTTTTTATAGAGTTTATACAGAAATCTTCCAGAACGATGCATTCCCTAGGACAGACAGTAACACTTTTGACTGATTTGGTCCCTTGTATGAGAACTTACAGGGTTTTGGATACCAGCATCTTGTGAATGAGGCTGAGAAATCAGAGGCAATAGCTTCTCAACACCCCAAAGGTCCCGTGTCAAGGAACTCAAGGGACTGAGGGGGGGTGGGTTTCAGGGGATTGTAACTATGCTGTGGCAGGCAAAATTCTAAGACGGCTGCCCAAGATCTCCAGTCCTTAGGCATCCAGTCAAACACAAATCTGGGGGGGTAACTGGGTGGCTCAGTTGGTTAAGCGTCGGCCTTTGGCTCAGGTCGTGATCCTGGGGTTCTGGGATTGAGCCCCACGTCAGGCTCCTTGCTTAACAGGGAGTCTGCTCCTCCTTCTCCATCTCCCTCTGCCTGTAGCTCCCCCTGCTTGTGCTCTCTCTCTCTGTGTCAAGTGAATAAATAAAATCTTTAAAAACAACAACAACACTACTCTTTTGAGGTACTCTTTTGAAGAGATCTTGCAGATATAATTAAGGTTACTAATTAGTTGATGCTTTTTTAAAAAAGATTTTTTTATTTAGGGGCACCTGGGTGACTCACATGATTAAATGTCTGCCTTCAGCTCAGGTCATGATCCCAGGGTCCCAGGATTGAGCCCCACATCAGGTTCGCAGTTCAGCAGGGAGTCTGCTTCTTCCGCTGCCTTTTCTCTCTCCCTGTTCATCCTCTGCCTCTGTCTCTGTCTCTCTCTCTCTCTCTCTCAAGTGACTAAATTAAATCTTTTTTTAAAATATTTTTTTAAAAAAACGGGGCACCTGGTTGGCTCAGTCGTTAAGAATCTGCCTTCAGCTCAGGTCATGATCCTAGTGTCCTGGGATCGAGCCCCACATCAGGCTCCCCACTCCGAGGGAAGCCCGCTTCTCTCTCCCCTCCTTCCCCTGCCTGTATTCCCACTCTCACTTTCTCTCCCTCTGTCAAATAAATAAATAAAATCTTTTTAAAAAATGTTCTTTTAAAAAGATTTTATTTAGTCACTAAGAGAGGGACAGAGCATGAGCAGTAGGGACAGGGAGAGAGAGAATCTCAAGCAGACTGTGCACTGCGGTTGGAGCCCTATTGGGGATCGATCTCATGACCCTGAGATCACAACCTGAGCTGAAACCAGAGGCAAAAACCAAAACACCCCTAATCAGTTGATTTTCAAATAGGGAGATTATCCAGGTAAACGCTTGAGCCTTCTAACAGCAGAGTGTTTTCTCCAGCTGGTAGTAGAAGTCAAAGAGACTCAAAGCACAGGTGGGCCATTGCCAGTTTTAAGAATTGGGGGGGCCACATGGAAAGGACCTGACAGCAACCTTGAGGAGCTGAGAGTGACCCCTGGCTAAGAGCCAGCTAGAAAAGAGGCACCTCGACCGATCCACGTTTACAAGGGACTTTTTTCTGCAACGACCTAAGTGAGCTTAGATTTGATTCTTCCCCAAATCTTCAAGATAAGAGTCCAGTCCAGTGAATATTTTTACTTTTGCCTTATAAGACCTTGAGCAAAGAATCCAGTCAAGCTTGCCCAGATTTCAGCAGGAAACTAATACATATTCCTAGGGATATTTGGGTGACTCTGGAGGGGAATGAGGTGGTTCAAAGGTAGTCTTACCAAATATGCTGACAATTAAGTTTTGCATGAAATGGGGGTGCCTGGGTGGCTCAGTCAGTTAAGCATCTGCCTTCAGCTCTGGTCATGATCCCAGGGTCCTGGGATCGAGTCCCGCATCAAGGTCCTTGCTCAGCATGGCGCCTGCTTCTCCTTCTGCCTGCCACTCCCCTACTTCTGCCCTCTCTCTCTGACAAATAATTTTTGCCTTGTACTTCAGATTCTCTGGATCTTACGTCTGAGCAGAGCCCCTGGCAAGTAGTCTGACTTTAGATACTTCAACCTCACTGGTTTTCAGAAAGAAGCAAAGCGTTTTAACTACCTGTTCATGGTTGCAGCCATTTACCAACTGCTGGCTATGTTCTAGAATGTGCTAGGTGTTTTATATATATTGTCTTATGTAATCTTCACAATAACTCTGTGAGAGAGATATAATTATCCTCATATTATAAGTGAGGAAACAGGTACACATAGGTTAGGTATTTTGCTCAAGGTGATAAGATTCAGACTTCGGAACCAAGCCTAGGTCTTTCTGATTCTAAAATCTCTGGCCAATTGCTATTCAGTACCACCTCCCAGTTTATGGGCCTCTATCAGTGAGGAGTTGTTACTCACTTTTTACACATGCCTGATTCCCTCTGGAAACCCTTCAAAAAACATTTGTGAACATCTGTGTCCTGGCCTAGGGACAACTAAGAACAGAGACCTGGAGCTGTGGGAGGAAGCCAGGAAGTCAGCCCAGAATGGAGTTGGGGCATTGGTTTCCGGACTGGGGTTAGAGTAGGCCACAAGGCACTAGTACAGTTTCAAGGAGAAAGAGAGAGGACAAATGTAAGGACCCGTGAGGAACCAAGAGCTCAGAAGGTAGCCTCATCAAAGTCTGGAGAGAAGAGGAGGCTGAAGCAAGGAGCTACCTCCTTGGCAGGCCTGGATCCTGAGACAAGCCCGCACCTGCCGGGTTCCCTCACCACACGCCTTTTAAACATCTACAGGACGACAGTGTGTTGCTCGTTACAACAGCTAACTTGTAATGAGTGCCTTCCAGGTCCGGCTCTAAATCCTTGCTGTGAGTCATCTTATTTGACTGTCATAACAGGCCTGTGAGACAGGAACTACTATAATTCTCCGAATTTAAGGATAAGGAAACAGACTCAGAAAAGTTAACTCATTTTCCAAAGATGACACAGGTAATTAGCGATGTACCCTGGATTCACACTGCACTTGACCGAAAGCCGGCGTGCGTGAACACACTTGTCTGCTGATATGCCTCCCCCTGTCTGCGGTAGCGGCTACCAGGAGAACTGAGCGGGAAGGTTTGTGAGGCCGTATCCACCAGGGAACATGATGAGCACAGACATGACGAAGGACTCTCATGTAGCTTTTGGACATCGAGAAATCATTAGGAGCGCTGAGCAGAGAACAGTTGATTTTTAAGAAATTTTTATGTGGGGCTCCTGGGTGGCTCAGTTGGTTAAGTGACTGCCTTTGGCTCAGGTCTTGATCCCAGAGTCATGGGATTGAGTCCCAGATCGGGCTCCCAGCTCCATGGGGAGTCTGCTTCTCTCTCTGAACTTCTTCCCCCTCAGGCACTCTCTTTCTCTCAAATAAATAAATAAAATCTTAAAACAATTTTTTTGTATTTATTTTTGAGAGAGAGTGATCACAGGCAGAGGGAGGGGCAGAGGGAGAAGCAGGCTCCCCGCTGAGCAGGGAGCCCAACAAGGGGCTCAATCCCAGAACCCCCAGGACCATAACCCGAGCCGAAGGCAGATGCTTAACCGACTGAGCCACCCAGGCGCCCCAATTTTTTTTTTTTTTTAGTAAACTCTACATCCAACTTGGGGCTTGAACTCAGGACCCCAAGATCAAAAGTCACATGCTCTACTGAGACAACCAGGCACCCCAAGAACCATTGGTTTTTATTAGATGGTGGAAGGTTTCCTAGAAGAGGTATTACTTAAACAAGTCTTCCAAGGAATGACCCGTGGAAAGTGTGAGAAAGCTCAAGTTGGACAAATAGTGTAAACAAAGCCAGGGAGTTGTAAAAACGTGTTGTGCGAGGGCATACCCATGTGTGCATGTGTCCGGTTTACCCCCAGCTCCCTCACTCGTCTCCAAGAGCGGAGGCCACTTGATGCTTACAGAAGTCCAGGTGAAACCTCTTTAGAAAGACACCCAGTCCTTGCAGGGAGTGTGATCAACTCTTTCCTCAGTTATGACAGGTTATCGGTTGGGTAATGGGTGGATGCTTCAGGTGAGAGGGGTTATAAATAACGTCTCCCCTCACCGTTCCTCATTCCCTTTAAAGATTATACACAGGTGGCAGAATGCTCAGGTCCTTGGTGGAATGCCACTCTCCTGTGGGCTCCTGTATATATGGAGAAGAGACAATCTTACTAGGCCTTTCACGAGATTACAGGCAGACTGGGAACATTTCTACCACCACTTCTATTGCTAGAATAGAGCAACTTAAAGTACCGCAAGACTTGAAGCATATGTAAAGACTATCGCAGAAAAAAATGACACACACACATATGCCAGCCATGTTCTTCCTTAAGACACTAGTTAGCTGACCCACATCCAGTCTGGTGAGATAACGGCCAAGTTCTAGGTTGTTCTGCACAGTACAGAGCGAGGCTCTCTGACCCATAAGTACTGATCGTGTTGTTCATTTTAGTGGAATCATTGGCAACACCCTCATGTATCGGAGCATCTGATGGAGGAGAATTCACGTGTAAAGCTTAAACAAAGCTTAATTTCATGATTGTGCCTCACATTCATCTTGTCAGTTATATACCAGCTCCCCTAAGCGACACCCTCCTTCAAAGAGCCTTCCCTGATGCTCGGGATAGCCCTTCTCTAGCTCCCATATTCTTTTCTTTCTTTTTTTAAGATTTATTTATTTGAGAGAGAGAGCGAGCACATGTGCACACGCATGAGTAGGGGGAGGGGCAGAGGGGGGAAGGAGAGAGAATCCTTAACCAGACGCCCTGCTGAACACTGAGCCTGATGTGGGGCTGGATCCCAGGGTCCTGAGATCAAGACTTGAACCGAAATCAAGAATCAGATGCCCAACGGACTAAGCTACCCAGGTGCCCCTCACATATTCCTTTTTGTATTGAAACTCTGTGTAGGTCTGTTTCCCTAAACTATTCTATGTGTTTCTCTCTTTTTAAAAAATTTTAAAAAGATTTTGGGGGTGCCTGGGTCGCTCAGTGGGTTAAGCCTCTGCCTTCGGCTCAGGTCATGATCTCAGGGTCCTGGCATTGAGCCCCGCATTGGGCTCTCTGCCCAGCGGGGAGCCTGCTTCCCACCCCCTCTTGCTGCCTCTCTGCCTACTTGTGATCTCTCTCTCTGTCAATAAATAAATAAAATCTTTTAAAAAAAGATTTTGAACTAATTAATTAATTATTTCTTTATTTTACGTAAACATTACACCCAATGTGGTGTAATGTGGGGCTCAAACTCACAATCCCGAGATCATGAGTGGTATGCTCCATCAACTGAGTTAGCCGGGGGCCCTTCTATGTACCTCTTGAGAGGACTGTCCCGTTTATAGCTGTATCCACAGCACCTTGGTCTGGGTCTGGATGTCATAGGCGCGAAATTAGTGTTTACTGAATTAAACTGAGTAAGGTGAAGAGATACAATGTGGGGTTGGTCCCGTACTTCTATATCCTGTTTGTGAGACACCTGTGACCCTGAAGAGCTGGGACAAGCTTGGCTGGGGCCAGACTCCAGGCTAAAATCTGAAGTGCTTTGGGTTTCACATGGAGGAAGAAATGTTATATACCCCGACCACAGATGACAGATTCAGAGCAAAAGCTCTGCTTAGGAGTAAAAGCGAGCTTCTGGCTTCAGGGTCCCCAGATTGTGTTTTAGAGAATCTGACGGGCCGCTAAGACAGGTGGGATCGTGGCTGCAGGGAGAGTTGCTGGACATCCGTGGCCTGGGGCCTCACTGTAGATGAAGAGTCGTATCTGGGGTGAACAGTAGGGTCATACCAGAAGAGACGAGAATGGAGGGTCAGAGCCAGAGCTCATGTCAGAGTCTTACTTTCTACAATAAGGAGAGCCAACTCTCTCCTACAGACAGTAGGAAACTATTAAAGATTTTATAAGTAGGGGAGGAGTATGATTCAACAAAAATTTATGAAATGTTTACTTTGCACCAGGTACAAACAAGGGTACAAAGTGGAATTAAACATAGTCTCTGCCCTTTAGACAAGTACACAGGAAGAAATAAAAAGTAGGTGAAACCCAAGATATAGAAAGGGTTCCAGAGATCCAGAGGAGATCCTGTCTGCCTGATGGAGGAAATCCGGAAATATTTCATGGAAAAGGAGTACTTCAAAGGGGCTTTAAGAAATAGGTGCTTTATGGGGCTCCTGGCTGGCTCGGTGGGTTAAAGCCTCTGCCTTCAGCTCAGGTCATGATCTCAGGGTCCTGGGATCAAACCCCGCATCGGGCTCTCTGCTCAGCAGGGAGCCTGCCTCCTCCCCTCTCTCTGCCTGCTTCTCTGCCTACTTGTGATCTCCATCTGTCAGATAAATAAATAAGATCTTAAAAAAAAAGAAATAGGTACTTTATGAACATAGAATTCACTAAAGAAGCAACATGAACAATCAATAAACTTGTTTTCTGCTTTTTTCCTTTTCAGTTAAAAAAAATTTTTTTTAATTTATTTAAGAGAGAGAGACCACAAGCAGGGGGCGTTGCAGGAGGAGAAGGAGAAGCAGACTCCCTGCTGAGCAGAGAGCCCGATGCGGGGGTTTGATTCCAGGACCCTGGGATCATGACTGGAGCCGAAGACAGATGCTTAACCAACTGAACCACCCAGGTGCTCCTTCTTTTCAATTTTTAAGTAAGCTGTATGCCCAACATGGGGCTTGAACTCAACCCTAAGATGAAGAGCTTCATGCTCTAGCGACTGAGCCAGCCAAGCACCCCAGTAATCAATAAACTTGTAAAAGGTGCTCAACTTCCCTACTGATCAGGGACATGCATATTAAAACCTATAATGATATGTCATTTCACATCCACTGTATTAGAAGCATTTAATAGTCTGAGAAAACTAAGGGTTGACAAGGAAGAATAGTGAAGGAAAGTTATACATTTCTGGTGAGAATGGAAGTTAGTACAACCACTTTGGAGAGCACAGTAATTTGGCCATATCTAGTTAATTACCCTAGGACCTCAGAATTGCCCTTTTAGGTATATATGCATTTCTCTGGAATTCCTACACGTGTACACAAGGAGACATACCAAAATGCACATTGGAGAAATGAACATTTTTGGGACAGCAAAACCCAGAAATGACCTAAATGGCTATCATCGGGAAAACAAATAAATTGCAGTGTGATTACATACTGAATATGAAAGAGGGGAATGAATGAAGTATAAGTCCAGGTACAAACACAGATGAATTTCATAAGCATAATAGTGAAAGGGGAGGGGAAGCACAGAATACTCACTTTGATACCCATTCACATACAATTTAAACAAGTTCATGCAAATCAGTATCATACATTGCTTAGGGACCTATACCAGTACCTCTGTGGAGAAACACCTGGCTGGCTCAGTTGGGAGAGCATGGGACTCTTGATCTCGGGATCGTGAGTTTGAGTCCCACTTTGGGTGTAGCATTTACCTAATAATATATATATATATTTTTAAAATCTCTAGAAAGAGAGAGAAAGCATAAATAAATGTAAAGGCATAGGAGTATATTTTGAGACCCAAATTCCAAAATGGGGTTCCCACACCAACAAACAACACTTCGGACTCCAACTGGATGTCTGAGAATTCAAGGCAATTCAACTCAATTCTGACATTATCTACATCTACATTAGCTACATGATCTACATCTGATAGCATCAGATTCCACAAATTAAGGACTCACCTACAAGGTGGGCCCCACCCCAACCCCCCTTCAGACCTGTGGTGAGCTTAGATGGTTTACCTGTGCTCCTCTAACCAATGAGCTATAAATCAGACATTTCCAGGACCTCCTTGCTCCTCAGCTTAAGTTAATTTGCTGGAATGGTTCACAGAACTCAGAGAAACATTTTACATGGTAGATGAATGGTTTATTTTAAGAAGCTATGACTTGGGAGCAGCCAGTTGGAAGAGGCACACGGCGGGGTGTGGGGTGGGGTGTGGGGAAGGGGCGCCAAGCTCCCAAGCCCTCTCCAGCAACACTGCTCTTCCCATCGGCCCTGCATTCTCCAACCTGGAAGTTCTCTGAACCCTGCCCTTCTGGGTTTTTAGGGAGGCTTCGTTAAGTAGGCAGGATGGATTAAATCATTGGTCATTCAGGATCGCTTCAAGTCCAGCACCCTCTCTCCCCAGGGGTCAGGGGGTGAGAGTGAAAATTCCAACTCTAACCCATTGGTTAGCTCCATTGGCAACCACAACCAGCAGCCCCCCTGCTTTCCAAAAGTCACTTCATTAATATAAGAAAAGACACATTTAACACATTTAACACTCTCTACACTTAGGAAATTCCAAAGGTTGGGGAGCTCTGTGCCTGAAATGGGGGTAAGACTATATATATATATATATATATATATATATATATACACACTAAGATTTTATTTATTTATTTTAGAGAGAGTGAGAGCACGTGCAAGCAGAGAAAGGAGTGGAGGGAGAGGGAGAAAATCTTGAGCAGACTCAGCGCCAAGCCTCCATCTCACAACCCTGAGATCGTGACCTGAGTAAAAACCAAGAGAAACTGACTGAGCCACCCAGGTGCCCTTAAATATCTGTTTCTTACTATAAATCACAGTATCACAGAATGAGAAATTCAAATTCAGGTGAGCATAATATGGATTGGGGAAGGGATAGTAATTGAGGAAGTAGAGGAACCTTTATGTCATCCTATCAGTAAAATTCTTTCCTTTTTTTTTTTTTTTTTTGTTTATTTATTTATAATCTCTACACCCAGTGTGGAGCTTGAACTCATGACGCTGGGGTGAAAACTCACATGCTCGACAGACTGAGCCTGCCAGGTGCCCCTAAAATTTTATTTCTTTAACCCACTGAGCCGCCCAGGAGCCCCTAAAATTGTATTTCTTAAGCTGTGTGCTAGGTACACGGTTGTTCTTTGCACTACCCTTTGTATCTTTTCTCTATCTTACACATTGAATTTTTTGAAAAATAGAGTGGGTACTTGTTCCATAGGAAGACTTGTAGCGGGAAGTCATTCTAGAAAGAAGATGCCATTCTGAAGAGGGTAGGCAGTGATCAGGGAACCGAGTGTCCCCCTGCTTAGCAGAATAAAGAGTATTTGATTAATAGCAGCCACTTCCTTTTATATAACATCCTGAACTTTATAAATCACTTTCATGTGCACTGGCTTATTTCATCATTAACTTGAAAGACAAGTAGTCCTATTTTATGGACGAGGAAACAGGCTCAGAAAGATTAGGTGATACATTTGTGACTATTTTTGTCAGAGAAAAGTTTAAAAGGATATACAATAAGTGGAGGTCATCTCTAGAAGGTGGAATATCAGGTGATTTTACCTACTTTTGTTTGTTTAATTGTATTTTCCGATATTTTAAAATATTTTATTTTATTCAAATTCAGCTAATTAACATATAGTGCATTATTAGTTTCAGAGGAAGAGTTCAGTGATTCATCAGTTGCATATAATGCCCAGTGCACATTACATCCCATGCCCTCCTTTATGCCCATCACCTAATTACCCCATCCACCCACCACACCTCCAGCAACCCTCAGTTTGTGTCCTAGGGTTAAAAGTCTCTTATGGTTTGTCTCTCTCTCTGATTTCATCTTGTTTTATTTTTCCCTCCCTTCCCCTATGATCCTCTGTTTTGTTTCTTAAATTCCACATATGAGTGAAATCATATAATTGTCTTTCTCTGATTGATTTATTGCTCTTGGCATAGTACCCTCTAGTTCTATACACATCATTACAAATAGAAAGATTTCCTTTCTCTTTCTTTCTTTCTTTCTTCCTTTCTTTCTTTCTTTCTTTCTGGTGGCTGAGTAATATTCCGTTGTATATATACACACCACATCTTTATCCATCCATCTGTCCATGGACATCCGTACTCTTCCCATAGTGTGGCTATTGTGGACATTGCTGCTGTGAACATTGGGGTGCAGGTACCCCTTCGGATCACTACATTTGTATCGTTGGGCTAAACCCCTAGTAGTGCAATTGCTGGATGGTGGGGTAGCTCTATTTTTAACTTTTTGAGGAACCTTTACACTGTTTTCCAGAGTGGCTGCACCAGCTTGCATTCCCACCAACAGTGTAGGAGGGTTCCCCTTTTCCTCATCTTCGCCAACATTTGTTGTTTCCTGGCTTGTTAATTTTAGTCATTCTGACTGGTGTAAGGTGTTATCTAATTGTGGTTTTGTGTTGTTGTTGTTTAAGATTTTATTTATTTATTTGACAGAGAGCGCAAGCAGGGGGAACAGCAGGCAGGCAGAGGGAGAGGGAGAAGCAGGTTCTGTGCCCGATGTGAGGCTCAATCCCAGGACCCCAGGATCATGACCTGAGCTGAAGGCAGCCGCTCAACTGACTGAGCCACCCAGGCACCCTTCATTGTGGCTTTGATCTGTATTTCCCTGATGCTGAGTGACGTTGAGCATTTTTTCATGTATCTGTTGGCATTTGTGTGTCTTTGGAGAAATGTCTGTTCATGTTTTCTGCCCATTTCTTGACTGGATTATTTGTTTTTTTGGGATATTGAGTTCAATAAGTTCTTTATAGATCTTGGATACTAACCCTTTATCTGATAAGACATTTGCAAATATCTTCTCCCATTCTGTAGTTTGTCTTTTGGTTTTGTCTGTTTCCTTTGCTGTGAAAAAGCTTTTATCTGGATGAAGTCCTAATAGTTCATTTTTGCCTTTTTCCCCTTGCCTTTGGAGACGTGTCTAGGAAGAAGTTGCTGCCACCAAGGTCAAGAGTTTCCTGCCTGTGTTTTCCTCTAGGATTTTGGTGTATTCCTGTCTCACACATAGGTCTTTCATTCATTTTGAGTCCGTTTTTGTGTGTGGTGTAAGAAAATGGTTCAGCTCATTCTTCTGCATGTGGCTGTCTCATTTTTTCAACACCATTTGCTCGAAGAGACTTTTTTCCACTGGACATTCTTTCCTGCTTTGTTGGAGATGAGTTGACCAGAGTTGAGGGTACATTTCTGGGCTCTCTATTCTTTTTTTTTTTTTTTTTAAGATTTTATTTATTTATTTATTTATTTGACAGAGAGAGAGAGACAGATCACAAGCAGGCAGAGAGACAGAGAGAGAGAGGGGGAAGCAGGCTCCCTGCTGAGCCGAAGGCAGAGGCTTTAACCCACTGAACCACCCAGATGCCCCCATGTGTAACTTCTGAAGTGAAAAAAAAAAGTAGTATAGCAGGGAGAGGAAGGGACGGGAACAGGAAAAACGTGACTTTCTCCATGTTAAATAGTCAAGTTTTTGTCTTTTTTTTTTTTTTTAAGGAAACCTCACCCTCAACATGGGGCACAGACACACAACCCCAGGATCAGGACTCTCACGCTCTCCTGACTGAGCCGGCCAACCAGGTACCCCTCAAATAGTCGAGTTTGATCCTGATCCCAAGGCCTAAGTGCACAAATGACTAACAACTGATAAATAACAAGAAAGAGGCTAACATGTGAAGAATAGGCTTAACCTCACTAGCAATCAAAGAAATGCAAATTAAAACAATACGTGAGAATCAGGTCTATTAAAGCAGCAAAACTATCTCTCAAGGATAAGGGTGTGGTGAGACTATAGTCATTAATTACTGGTAACATTGTAAATTGGTACAATTTGCTCTGAAAATTATTCAGCAGCAGGTAACCAGAGCTGTAAAAATATTCACACCCTATGGAAATAATCTACAAGGTGGAAATATTTTTTTCCCCTGGGGGAAAAAAGTGTTCATAAGAGCATTATTAATGGAGCAGAGCCCCTCATTTAGATGGAGGGTCCACATTTGGCTGTTTATAGAAGGGTGGGCCTGTAAGCTTCTGAACATTTATTCGTGCTAGTTTATCCACAGAAGGGTTTTTTTTACCTGAAAGAAAAATGAAGAAGTATGAGGTCGTGACTGAGGAAGAATGGTGGGGATTGGCCTGGTGTCTGTTTAGGCCTTGGTTCTTGGGTTGTCTTCCCCCCCCCCCCATAGTATACCCTAACTTTATGAGCTTCAAGTGGAAAAGCTCAGTGTCTGGAGGAGTGTTCTGTTTTCCTATTTTTTTTTTTCTTCCTTGTGAAATACCTTGTAAATAAGAAGTATGTCAATAATGCATTTAATTCGAAGAATTATGGTACAAAGCAAACCTGTGTGCTCAGCTCCCAGCTTAAGAAATAGAAACTGAGCATTCTTTTCCCCCATCCCAGTGAACCTCTACTTTGAATTTCGTATTTATAAATCCTTTACTTTTGATTATACAATGCATGTTTACCCCTATAGCTCAAGCAATCCATTGTTTAATTTAGCTTGTTTTTACCTTTATTGTATTTTGACCCTTCTGTGTGTATTTTTTTCTTATTTTGGCTCACACTTTGAAACATATTCTTAGAGGATAAGTCCAAGCTCCTTCTCTTCAGTCCTCCCACGCTCTACGTCTGTCTTTTAGTTTCTTTTTTTTTTTTTTTTGAATTTTGAGATTTTTTTCATTTGAAGGTAAATCTTAATGCTATTAAATTCACAAGTATGCTAATTTAAATACCCAATTCTATTTATCTAAAACACACATTGCAAACATACAAATTATCTATTCTCTCCACATGTCAGAGCCCATTCATTTCATGGTTTGGAAATGCGGAGAATAGATTCCCCTTAAACTGCAAGTCAGCAGGTGTTTCTTTACAGTTAACTTTAGCAAAATTCATACAAAATAGTAATTAACAATGATCTTCTTTACTTGTTAACTCACAAGGAAACACCTTCAAAACTGCATTTTGTTAAAGTTTCTGTACTAAAATGTAGAAAAACTGAACTACACAAATATTGAAAAGTTAAAAATTCCTTAATTTTTTATTCCTGGTACCACTACCACAATTTACAGGGCAATATACCTGATGTAATGAAAAGAAAAAGACAAAGCTACAACAGATAAAAGACCTCAGGAATGTACATCTAATTGACACTACATTGCATTAATCAATAGCTGCACTTTTTGCAAACTGTGGCTATGACAGTCCTGAACAAGAAGGGTTTCCTGTTTAAGCTGCAGTAACTTTTCTGACTATGGATCATCGTTCCGTCTGTGGCAGATTTTTACAGTTCCTCTAATGCATTTGGGACGACTGTCTCAAAGTAACCTGCAGCTTTCCTGACAAATCCTCGCTCTCTCTCCTGCTAAGAACTGTAGCCCTTTTCTTCTGAAAAATTTTTAGAACCTTCTGCTACCATATCCACCACTTCCACCACCAGAGCCATAACCACCACCACAGGGACTGCCCGAGCTTCTTCCACCAAAACTGCCCCGCTTCATGGGTCCATAATTTGATTGCTGTTGTCCACTATAATTTCCAAAATCATTATAGTTCCCACCACCACCATAGTTACCTCCAAAATTTCCTCCTTCATTGTAACCATCGTATCCTCCACCACCACCTCCATATCCACCTCCTTGGTTTCCATATCCTGGTCCACCACCATAGCCTCCTCTACTACTGTAACCAGGACCACCACCATAGTTGCCACCATCACCTCCAAATCCATTACATCCACCATCACCTCCTCCGTAACTACCTCTGCTGCCACCACCACCACCACCATAGCCTCCTCTTCCACCAAAGTTTCCACCACGGCCAAAGTTACCACCACCTCCAGAGTTTCCTCCACGACCCATGAAGTTGCCAGATCCACCTCCACGACCTCTTTGTGATCCAGCAGACGGCATTTCTTGTTTAGAAAGGGCCTTTTTCACTTCACAATTATGCCCATTAATAGTGTGGTATTTCTGAACAACAATTTTATCAACTGTATCATGATCATCAAAAGTTACAAAAGCAAATCCTCTCTTTTTTCCACTCTGCCTGTCTTCCATAACTTCTATGGTTTCAATCTTGCCATACTTTTCAAAGTAGTCTCTCAAATTATACTCTTCTGTATCTTCTTTAATACCACCAACAAAAATTTTCTTCACTGTTAGATGGGCACCAGGCTTTACAGAATCCTCTCTAGAAACAGCTCTCTTTGGTTCCACTACACGCCCATCAACCTTGTGTGGTCGGGCACACATTGCTGCATCCACCTCTTCAACACAAGAGTAAGTCACAAAACCAAAACCCCTGGAACGTTTTGTTTGGGGGTCTCTCATCACCACACAATCTGTAAGTGTACCCCATTTTTCAAAATGTTCTCTTAAACTATCATCTGTAGTTTCAAAGCTCAAACCACCAATAAACAGTTTTCTCAACTGCTCTGGTTCCTTTGGATCATGGCCATTTACATTCTAATGTCTTCGTGTGTCTTCCAAAGTAGAGATGTTAAGGCATTTAATATGAAAACACCCACATGCTCCTCACCCCGGCGGCGGCGGCGGCGACGGCCGGAGTCCTAGTTTCTTCTTTTTTTAAAAGTAATCTCTACTACATCCAACAAAGGGCTTGAAATCATGACCCTAAGATCAGGAGTCATATGCTCTTCCCACTGAGCCAGCTGGGTACCCCTCTACCTTTTAATTTAAATTAAACTGTTCGTCCTCTCTTTTCCAAAAATATTTTCCCACTGTTCTTCACCTAAATAATTCTCTTAAAAAAATTTTTTTTAGATAATTTCTACACTTGGGGCGCCTGGTGGCAGAGTCCCTTGGGCATCTGACTCTTAATTTCAGCTCAGGTCGTGATCTTAGGGTCCTGGGATCCAGCCCCATGTCAAGCTCTGTGCCCGGGAGGAGTCTGCTGAAGTTTCTTTCTCTCTCTCCCTCTGCCCCTCCCCCCCATGCTCTCTCTTTCTCTCTATGAAATAAATGAATAAATCTTAAAAAAAAAAAAGTAATCTCGACATTCAACGTGGGGCTGGAATTTACAGCCCCAAGGTCAAGAATCACATGCTCCACCTACTGAGCCAGCCAGGCGCCCCTAGATAATTCTTATTCTTCAAGTCTCCCCATTAAACTATAAACTCTTCCAAGGTGAAGATTATCATCATTACCATTGTTGTCATTGACATTTATGGACCAGATAAAAGCGGGTACTACACAGAGAGTTTTCTGTGTCTCATCTCATAGATCCCCACTCAACCCCATGAAGAAGGCAGAGGGACTATTCTCATTTTGCAGATAAGGATATAAGGGTCAGAAAGAGTTGGTAACTTGCTCGAATTTCAAGAGCTCTCACATGTGGACCTATTTCACTGTCTTGTCTAGTGTAGGATTTGGTGTGTAGATGGACTCAGTACATGTTTGTTGCACTGAACTGAAGGGAAAAGTCAAGATGGAAAACCATCTCTTTAGTTCAGATGATGACAGCAGGGGTGCAGAAGAGGAGCCAGAAACAAGATGTGGTTTGCCAGGCTATTACAGAGTTAAAATCTGGGTAGTGAAATTGTTTTGTTTTTGTTTTTGTTTTTAAACACTAAGGGACCCAGGGCAGCTGGGTGGCTCAGTCAGTTAAGCATTTGCCTTTGGCTCAGGCCATGATCCCTGCGTCCTGGGATCGAGTCCCACATCAGGCTCCCTCCTCATTGGGGAGCCTGCTTTTTCCTCTCCCACTCCCCCTCCCCACGATCGTGCGCTCTCCCTCTCTCTCAAATAAGTAAATAAAATCTTTTAAAAAATATAAATACTCAGGGGCTGGTATTTTTCTCTTATTTAATTTTTTATAAAGTTTATTTTTTTAGTATTCTCTGCACGCAATGGGGGGCTCGAACCCACAACCTCGAGATTAAGAGTTGCATACTCTTCCGACTGAGCCTGCTAGGCACCCTTCCCTCTTTTTTTTTTTTTCTTTTTTAGTTTGGGCAGTTCTGTATTCGTGGAAAATTTTAAAGAAAGCACGTGGTTCTTTTACAATTTAAGAAGAGAGAAAGCAGGGCAGAGGCAGAGGCTATGTGACTTGGCACCAACAACATATAGCAAATAAGGGAGAAGAAGGAATCTAAGCCAAAGGCATGCTGGGGGTGGGAAGCCCTATTAAAAGAGCCTAGAGGGGCGTCTGGGTGCCCCTGCCTTCAGCTCAGGTCATAATCTCAGGGTCCTGGGATTGAGGCCCACATTGGCCTCTCTGCTCAGCAGGGAGCCTGCTTCCCCCTCTCTCTCTGCCTGCCTGGTTGTGATCTCTCTCTGTGTCAGATAAATAAAATCTTAAAAATAAAATAAAAGAGCGTAGACATGACAGCCCTGAGATTAGCTACATGTACTAGCTAGATAGTAGCTACGCACACACGAGGAAAGGGAAAGAATGTAATAATGGGGCCTAGGAATTATCCTGAGGTAGAAAGAAGATTTCACAATCTTGCCTTTTTGTTCTGTTGTCTCCCGGGGCCTGCCACGGTGCTCAGTGATGCCACTCACTTCTTGGACATTTACTGTGGGGCCAGACATCGTGCGATAAACACTTTATATCACAGATCGTCTCAATGCCTTCAGTTTCTCTCCCTCTAATATAACTTACATATAGCTGCTGAATCACATTTCCTCAATGGCCGATCATGCCCGGCCGCTACCAGGCCATCAGCAACACGCCCTGCCCCAGAGAATAGTGTCTGAAATCCTCAGTTTGGCAGAGAAGAGCTTTCTTGGGGTGACCCTCACTCATCTGTCCACACTGCTCACATTGTCTCACACTGCTACTTTTCCAACACAGTAAGTTCCTTACCTGTGAGTACGTGTCCATTAACCCATCTGGGGAGCACTCACTGATCACCGGCTACATGTCAGACACTATTTAGGTGTCGGGAAGAGAACGGTAGACAAGAGAAGTACCTCCCTCCTCTCATGGAGCTTACCCAAACAAGCGATAAACGAGAAGCTGTCAGACAGATGTATGGATTTTGATGACAATAAGAGAGGTTAATGGGATAGTGAGTGCAGGGAGACGAGGACTGACTTAGGTGGGGACAGTCAGGGAAAGTCTCTGCAAGGAGGTGAATTTCATGGGGCGCCTGGGTGGCTCAGTGGGTTAAGCCTCTGCCTTCAGCTCAGGTCAAGATCCCAGGGTCCTGGGATCGAGCCCCGCATTGGGCTCTCTGCTCAGCAGGAAACCTGCTTCCCCTCCTCTCTCTCTCTCTCTGCCTGCCTCTCTGCCTACTTGTGATCTCTCTCTCTGTCGAATAAATAAATAAAATATTAAAAAAAAAAAAAAGAAAAAAGGAGGTGAATTTCAGGCTGAAAGCTGGTTGGCAAAGAGGAACCTAAGCAAAGATGTGGGCAAGGAACACTCTGGGGCAAGGGGTCTGTTAGGACCAAAGCTCTAAGGTGTGTACAAGCTTGGTGTGATCAAGGAATGGAGGGAACGTGAAAAGGAAGGTGATTTCAGAGGAGGCTGTGGGGGCGGGGTGGGGGGAATTTTAGATCAAGGGGAGCCTTGTAGGTCTGGTGGAAGATTTGGGTTTTTATCCGAAAAGCAATGGGAAGCTACAGACAGGTGATGTGATGTGACTCGATTTAAAATTTTAAATGATTACTTTGGTTTCTATGAGAAGGAATTAGAGCAAAAACAAAATCAGGGAGATCAGTTAGGAGATGAAGGCAGGAACTCAGAAAATGTGGTGGTTGTTTGGAGCTGGGGAGTGGCAGTGGGGATGGAGGTCTGACAGAGGTTTGAGAGCAATCAGCGAAGTAAAATCATTAGGGCTTGGTGAGGATGAGGATTTTGAAGTGACAGAGAGAGGAAATGTGGAGTATTCCAAGATGCCAATGGCCCAGGCATAGGTTAGAAACAAAGGGAAAACAAGGAAAGGCAGCTATCTCAACCCTCACCACTAGCATTTAAATATTCCTGCTTGGGGCGCCTGGGTAGCTCAGTGGGTTAAAGCCTCTGCCTTCAGCTCAGGTCAGGATCTGAGGGTCCTGGGATCCAGCCCCATATCAGGCTCTCTGCTCGGCAGGGGGCTTGCTTCCCCCACTCCCTCTGCCTGCCTCTCTGCCTACTTGTGATTTCTGTTTGTCAATTAAACAAATAAAATCTTTAAAAAAACAACATACAGATCGTATTTGATTTAGAGCAATACCTAGGCAGATAAAAGAGACGAAGATGATATACTCTCATATTATCCTGAAAAGGAGGCAGAATCATTCTCTGCTAATAGGGACGTGGCTTCTTCTCCTGCTTCAGGCAGGACAGTCCTGGCAAGTATGAATTGGCAAGTTGGGAGTCCATCCCTGACTAAGGAATCACTCAAGTACTTACTGAACTCTTTTACACATTGTTTGATGGCAGAACCGGACAAATTGGAGGGGAGTAAGGCAGGAGAAAAACAAGGGAGTACCTTAGAAAAGTTGTGAGATTTATGCAGTTATAAATGTCCAGAAACAGTCTCTCAGGGGACGGGACTCGGAAATCTAAGGCATGGGGCTGAAATCCAGGCAGTAATATTTAAAAATTGAGGGAATTCTAGTAAAACAGCTAGGGTGGGGGTACTTGGCTGGCTCTGTTGGTTAAGTGTCTGACTTTTTTTTTTTTTTTTAAGATTTTATTTGTTTGAGAGAGAGGGATAGAGGGAGAGAGCATGAGCAGGGGGAGGGATAGAGGGTGAGGAAGAAGCAGACTCCCCACTGAGCAGGGAGCCCCAACATGAGGCTTGATCCCAGGACTCGAACTCAGGACCCCAGGATCATGAACTGAGCCAAAGGCAGATGCTTAACCAACTGAGCCACCCAGGCGCCCCTAAGTGTCTGACTCTTGATTTGGGTTCAGGTAGTTTGAGCCCCATGTTGGACTCCCCACTCAGTGGGGAGTCTGCCTATCTCCCTCTCCCTCTGCTCTCTGTCTCTCTCAAATAAATAAATGAATAAATAAATCTTAAAAACAACCACCACCACCACCCACCTAGTGTGCTGTTCCTATATAAACTGTAGTTTGGGGAAACCAAAGAATTGGGAAGAGGGAGTTCTCCTTATATTAGTATTTCAGCTAATAAATGAAGAAGGAATAAATTATGGAAATAAAACATCACCATTTGGCAAATGCAAATGGCATGAGGGCTAACATCATGAGATAAAATCATACCATGTACTTCCTGGTAGAAGGACACGAGATCACCATGGAGTATTCTTACCTCTCGGAATCTGAATCTGATCATGTTTATACATCCAAATACCAATATTAGGAGAGCAGAGGAGGGGTGGCTGGCTCAGTCGGGGCGGGGGGCACATGCCTCTTGGCTCTTGATCTCGGGGTTGTGAGTTTGAGCCCCATGTTGGGTGTGGAGACTACGTTAAAGAAATAAAATATTTTTTTTAAAAAAGAGAGGGGAGCTGAGGATAGAGAGTCATGTTAAAAGACCCCAGAGGATGGAAGTGGACGAACACAGAGCTGGGGGAACACTACAGGACAACCAGGTTTCCTCAACAATAAGTTATAAGAACAGAGACAGAGGAAGAGGGGAGCAGATCAAGACATGTAAGGAACATACCAACAAATGGATATGGAGACCTTATTTGGATTTTGATTCAAACAAACTAAAAATGACAAAAGCAAAAAAAAAAACGTAAGATAACCAGGGACATGTGAATGTTGACTGAAATATTTGATGATACTGTGAATCACTGCTCATTTTTTTTCAAGAGTAATAATAGTATTGCGGCTGTGTTTAATAGAAGAGACACCTTTTACAGCAGTGGTTCTCAAAATTAGAGCATACGTCACATCGCCTGGAGGGCTTATTAAAACACGTACTGCTGAGCTCCACCCCTAGTTTCTGATTCAGCAGCTCTGGGGTGGGAACTTAGAATGTGCATTTCTAGCAAGTTCGCAGGTGACACTAAGGCTACGGGTCTGGGCTCACTTTTTGAGAACCACGGCACTGGGTTAAGCAGATTTTAAAAATCTGATTTCTCTTTCAAAGAAAGAGCTGAGGTTATCAGCTGAGTTCTATCCGGCTGGGTTACAGCTCTCAGACAGGATTCCATATAATGAGAGAAAATGAACTCTTGTTAAAAGGCTCATGTAATAATTTAGTCTGTACTGCCACAGGAAGGCGTGAAAAGAACACCTTCAGATCACTTTTCTGTCCGAGTGTGACATACCCAGCTCCCTCCTTAAGCACCCGCGTCTGCCCTTCCCCTTCTCACTCCCCAGCACAGGATCCCGTAAAGCTCCCTGGAACTTGGGCCACATCCCTCCATCATTTCCAAATTCAAAATGGGTTGATGCATATAATCTGGGGCATCCAGTCCTACACGGAGTGTCTCACTTCTGAGACACAGAACTGGCCCGTTCTGTGCTGTTGTAGAGGGGACTTGTTGCCAAATGTTGGCTCTTCTGTCCCCTGTGTGACCCACAATGCGTCATTCGGCGATTTCGGGCCTTAGGTTTTCAACAGGTAAAGAAAGAAATCTGTGATTATGAGAGAAAAGGGGGCACCTGGAGAAATATTAGCCAGAGTTCCTTGGAGGAAAGACATTTCCAACAATACTAGAAAACTGCACTTTACAGACATCATGACTTTATAATTTAACAACAAAGTGCGTGTGTGTGTGCGCACGCACGCGCATTAGATCCTCACAACAACCTTGTGAGGTAGGTAAGGTAGAGGCTGAGAGGAGGTAAAGTCTGGCCAAATTAAATGTCAGGGCCAGCGCTCCAACACCTCACCTCAATGCAGTCAGTGTTCTTTCCAACACACTGCCTTCCCTCAATTCATTTCTACTAAATATAGGAATGTGCTAGTGCATAAAATGATTAATCTAAAAACATCAGGCTTGCGTTAACTTAAAACTACAGGGCCCACGAACCAGGTGATTAGAAAACAGGAGCGCTTTCCTTCAGCTGATTGCCAGGAAGGATCCTTGTAGTATTTAGCGTCTCAGCGGTTTTGCTTCCATAGTTTTACAGCCCTCTCCCAGCCTCCTCTGGCTTGTTGACCGTGGGGTATGTTCTAGGCCTCCGACGGCAGCCAGCCTCCAGTGGGATCTCCTACCCTGCTGTGCAAAGAGCTTCGGAAATTCTTTCAGCCTTGAAGTCACAACACCACAAACATCCTCTAGGAGAATTCTGCCTTGTCACGGCGATGAGACATCTGGTGACTAACGTCTGCAAAGCACTGGATAGGGAGAGTGTTTTCTGCTTTATTACATCTTTGTGTTCATGGCCCAGATCCTCTAGCTGCAATCTAATTGCTTGCGAGTTCTGGCCTTGTAGGGCTGTGCTAATGAATTCCTTAGTGAATCATAAGGCTAATAAAGGTATTGAGGACTTTTTAAGGGCCCGGTGTTATTTAGTATTAAGGGCTTATAAGAGCTCAAATATTAATCACTAATAGTGATAGTGTGGCCCCACGTATCTCACTCCTCTTTCCGTAATCAAGCATCATCAACCAAACTCACATTTCCGTAAGGTCAGTTAAAAACACTGAAGGAATGCCTTTTGTATTCAGAACATTATTTGCGGCCTATGGGTTTATCCTCACCATTAAAGTGTAGGAAAAGGCCCAGCTTGAGCCACTGATGTCCATGTTCAGGCTTTCTCTACATGGAGCACCCAGAGGCAGCAGAAATGAAAATCTGGAAAGGGGCAGAAGAGCCACTACAAACCATTTCCTAGATCAAATGGGTATTTTGATGGCATAAGAGATGTGCTTTCTGACGGAAGCTCTTGTCACATCTATTACAGTGGAAAGGTTTTTCTCCTGTATGTGTTCTCTGGTGTGTGAGAAAATGGGAACGCTGATTGAAGGTTTTGCCACACTCGGGACAGTGATAGGGTCTGTCTCCTAAGTGGATTCGTTGATGGGTAATGAAATGGGAGCTCTGGTTGAAGCTCTTCCCACACTCACCACATTTGTAGGGTCTTTCCCCCGTGTGGATCCGTTGGTGCTTTATGAGGGCAGAGCTGTCGGCGAATCCCTTCCCACAGCTGTCACACTTGAACGGCCTCTCCCCTGTGTGTGTCCTCTGGTGTGTGACCAGGTGTGAGCTCTGACTGAAACTTTTGTGGCAGTCAGGACAGCTGAAAGGCCTTTCTCCTGAGTGAGTACTCATGTGCGCTACAAAGTGAGAACTATCTCTAAAGCCCTTCCCACACTCTGGGCACTTAAAGGGCCGTTCCCCTGTGTGGGTTCGTTGGTGCTTAACCAAGTCTGAGCTCTGGCTAAAACTTTCCCCACAATCACCACACCTATAAGGCTTCACTCCCGTGTGGGTCCTCTGATGGGTGATGAAGTTTGAGCTTCGACTAAAGCTTTTATGGCATTCGAGACATGTGTAGGGCTTCTCTCCTGTGTGGGTTCTTTGGTGCATTATGAGGTGTGGCTTCCGCCCAAAGGTCTTTCCACACTCTGGGCATTCATAGGGTCTCTCACCTGTGTGGGTTCTCTGGTGTTTGATGAGCGTAGAGCTGTCGCTGAATTTTTTCTCACACCCACTGCACTGGTAGGGTTTCTCTCCTGTGTGTGTTCTGCGATGGGTGACAAGGTCTGAACTCTGTTTGAAGCCCTTCCCACACTCGATGCATTTATAAGGCCTCTCACCAGTATGGGTTCTCAGGTGTCTTATGAGATAGGAGCTCTGGTTGAAGCTTTTTCCACATTCTGCGCACACAGGCTTCTTTCCCACATATCCGTCCAGCAGCCTGTTTAAATCCTTCTCCTGTGGAAGGGGCTCCAGTTGGCCCTCTCCTGGTAGGGTTCCATGTTGCCCTTTCAATTCAAGGTCCCTCTCCCAGTTTCCTCCCCATCTAGGAGGATGAGAAATATCTTTATTGGCCCTTTCTGAGGATGTTCCACATCGTTCTGCTATTTCTGAAATGTCCTGATTGAGTTTTGTCACCTGATTCTCAAAGTCTGAAAAATGAACGAAAGTAACGGGGAACAAAGTTAACCAGTTATCGGGACAAAGCATCAGAAGGCAGTAAGAAAGATTGAGATTAGTGCTTTGGCAACAGACTACACTTAATTTGACTTTGTATAAAGTTTTCACTTTGGGAAAAGGTGTTTTTTTTTAAATTTTTTATAAAGATTTTATTTTTAAGTAATCGCTACACCCAATGTGGGGCTCAAACTCACAACCCAGAGATCAAGAGTTGCATGCTCTACTGACTGAGTCAGCCAGGCACCTCTCACTTATGAAAAGTTTATTGAAGTTCATTAAGCTTACAGAAAACATAAATTCCTAAACCCTTTTTAAGATGAATCTTGGGGGACACCCTGGGTGGCTCAGCCGGTTAAGCATCTGCCTTTAGCTTAGGTCAGGATCACAGGGTTCCTGGATTGAGCCCTGCATCGGGCTCCCTGTTCAGCAAAGAGTCTGCTTCTCCCTTTCCCTCTGCCTCCCCACTGGCTCATGCTCATTTGCTCTCTCTCTCTGTCAAATAAATAAAATCTTAAAAAAAAAAAAAAAAAAGATGAATCTTGAGGGGCGCCTGGGTGGCTCAGTCAGTTAAGCATCCAGCTCTTGATTCTGGCTCAGATCATGATCTCAGGGTCTTGGGATCGAGCTACATTTGGGGATCTATACTTATCAGGGAGTCTGCTTGAGGATTCTCTCTCTCCCTCTTCTCCTGCCCCTCTTCCCACCCGCACACACTTTCTCTCTCTGTAAAATAAATCTTTAAAAACAAACAAACAAAAAATAGATAAATGAAGACTTAAGCGCACCTGGCAGGCTCAGTCGGAAGAGCACGTGACTCTTGATCTTGGGGTTATGAATTCGAGCCTCATGTTTGGCATATAAAGTTTACTTAAAAAAAATAAAATGAAGACTTTATTTGTTCAATTACTGATTGCCCAAGAAGTCAAATTTAAACTTCTAACAGTGAGAACAAAAGTCTATGGCAGCATTCCAATTTCTTCATCTAAACAAGGGCTGAGGGTGCCCGGTGGCTCAGTCTTTAAGCATCTGCCTTTGGCTCAGGTCATGATCCCGGAGTCCTGGGATCGAGCCCTGCATCGGGCTCTCTGCTCAGCGGGGAGTCTGCTTCCCCCTCTACCCCTGGCCCTCCCCATCTCCCATGCTCTCTCTCTCTTTCAAATAAATAAAAACAAAATCTTAAAACAATAACAACAACAACAACAACAACAAAAGAAACCAAGGTTGAAATGCTAGATTTCCTCCCACGGGGTTATATCCACATCTCACCCGTGTGACTTTCCCTTACGATCTTCCTTGCCTCGAAGTTTTGGAGTGGTAGCACCCACGGCTCTTCCGTCTGCTCCAGCTGGGAGATTACACCTGTACCGGCAAGTCTATAAAGGAAGGTGAATGTAGGATATTAATCTGAGCCAACCACACAATGTTTGACCAAAAATGCAAGCCCTTCTCCTTCCCTAAGTAGAGAAGAAAGCCCAGGGAGATGCTAAGCTAATGTGTATTTGGTCTCATTGAAAGGATTGCCATGATGGAGTGATAAAAAAGGGTGATTTCCCCAAGAGACTGAGAAAATAGCCCCTTTCCTCCCATTAAAACAGTAACAACAACAACAACAAAACAAGGAGACTTGGGTGATAGAAAGTCCAGAGTGAGCACAATAATTCATCTCTGAAGCCACAAGGCTAAAGCCATGTAGAGAGATAATTTTATCAGCAACAATGCTGCCATGACCTCACCCTTAGAAGGAATCAGGGAAGTTAACTATAATGTTGGGCTTTAAACTTTTCCCAGAAGGACAGCAGTAGATACAGACATGCATGAGAAAAAGACAAACACCTGTAAGAAAAAAAAAATGGGCAAAGGATACAAATAGGCAATTCACACACACACACATACATATAAATGTATAAATACGTGAAAATCTTTATAAAGATGTGAAAAATCTTTAACCTTACCATTAACCAACTATAAATATGTGAAAAATCTTTAACCTTACCATTAATCAAAGAAATTCAAATAAAAACAGACCATACAATATGGAGATAAAGAGTGCAACCACCATAGTTTCAATCTTAACCCTCCCTCTTATGAGCTGTGTGACTTCAGGAAAGTGACTTAAACTCACTGTGTCTCGGGGTCTTCCTCTGTAGACTAGGGATAATGATAAGACCTATCTCATTAGGAGATTAAGTGTAAGTCCTCAAAAAATGTTCGCTGTCACAATTATTTAACCCGACTCTTAAATTATAATACCTACCAGGATAGGTAAAATGTAAAGAAATGGACACTTTCAAATAATGCTTGCAGGAATAAATAATTCAATCTTTTTGGAAGGAATTTGGCAAAAATATGAAATACTTCAGAAATGTATCTATTCTTTGATCTAGCAATTCTAATTCTGGGAATTCTTTTTATTTTTTTTTAAGATTTTATTTATTTATTTGACAGACAAAGATCTCAAATAGGCAGAGGGGCAGGCAGAGAGAGAGGAGGAAGCAGGCTCCCTGCCAAGCAGTGAGCCTGATTTGGGGCTCGATCCTAGGACCCTGGGATCACGACCTGAGCCGAAGGCAGAGGCTTTAACCCACTAAGCCACCCAGGCGCCCGAAATTCTGGGAATTCTAAGGAAATAAAAAAAAGTTAAAATAAAAAGTTGTGGGATTCCTGGTTGGTTCAGTTGAAAGAGCATGTGATTCCTAATGTCAGTTGTGAGTTTGAGCCCCATCTTGGGGGTAGAGATAACAACAACAACAAAATAATAATAATAATAAAACTTTAAAAAAAAAGTTGTGGAAAAGATATATTAGCTAATTACTAACTAAGTATATTTTAATAAATAAGACCTAAAGAAGAAAGACAGCTAAGAGATGGTCATCACAATACTGGTGAAGATCTGGAAATGACCTAAATGTCTCATGACAAAGGAATAATCCTATTTGACTAAGCCACACGAAACTGCCATTGTGCAAGCTAAAAAGTGGTTTAAAAATGGTCAAGTATACAGTTCAATCTAACGGAAGAAGTTATCATATTCCATTCAATAAATTACTAAGTAGTTATTTTAAGCAATGTATAGAAAACTACTGTTGTCAATATATATTCACAATACATTATGTAAAAAAGTAAGATACACAGCTGAACATACAAGTATGATCCCAATTTTTTTCTTTTGCTTTTGTTAATTATATACATTTTTAGAACCATGCTGGAAAGATAGTAATTCTTCAGTCGTGGGATGGAGTGGGACTTTGGTTTCCATTTTGTGTCTCTTTTTCTTCAAGGGGCATATACTACTCATGAAGTAAAGCAAGGAGAAGGGGTAGCTGTTGTACTTTAGAAAAAGCACTGGAGGTTTGTTTTGTCTGTTTTTGAAGTGACAGGAAAAAACACAGCTCCCCCTTTGCCACAAAGACCTGGGTTGGACTCTCACCTCTGCCACTTAACTCTGAGTCTCAGGGTCCTGACCTGAAAGAGGGGGACAATAATAACCACATCAAAGAGTTATGGTGAGATATTAACAAGACAATAAATATCAAAGATATCTGCAAGCCATAAAGTGCCATAAAAATGGAAGTCATTTAAAAAAAAAAGTGGAAGTTATTCTTTTTCTACAAGGGAGGCAACAAAGACTCTCAGAGAGCTGGTGCTCTAAGAGACCAGCATCCCTAGAGACCGCTCGGACCCGGACGGTCTCACAATATCTAAGTCTGAAATCTGAAGGAGAGTAGCAGCCTTACCCTTTGAGAGCCCATTCTTCTAACTCTGCTGGGTGGTACCCCTGAAGAGGATTCTCTAAGCGGTGTGCAGGCAACCCATTCTTCCCTGAAGTCCTCAGCCACATCATTGAGAATCATCAGTTCCTAAAGCAAGAGACCTCAGTATGCATCAAAAGCTCTCTGGACATTCTAATCATTGTCTCAAAACCAAAAGACAGCCCCAGTGGCCACCAGTGTACCCAAAGAAACCACTCTCCCCACCCCTCACCCCCCGCTCCCCCGCCTAGAATAGCAATGAGGTAAATTCTGTCAACCACGGAGGGGTTGCTTTTCTTGTTCTGTTTCTACATCATCCTTCCCTTGGCCAATACGCACATCACGAAGTGAGGCGTGGAGCTCCCAAACACATCTACAGAATCCATAGTCTTTGGAAACATGAACTTTTTGAGGATTAACTTGTTCATGATGGACAAGATAAAGAAGAGAATATGTGGGGATGACTTGATTTGTGAAAAGCTCTCCAGCTACATTTTCCTCAGCAAGCTAGGAGATTGTGGACTTCATTCTACTTGTATTAATTATGGAGCAGCTGACTTTTCCTGGCTTGTAGATTTGGTGTCAACTTCAAGGAACAGACTAGGCAGAACCCCAAAGCCAACGACCCGGGGTACCATTCTATTTCAAGGTTTAATGGAATCAGAAATGAGGTTTAAAAAGACATGGGTAAGCTGTAAAATAAAGTAAAATTTAATGAAGATACACACACACACACACCCATGGGGCCTGAAAACAATCATCAACACATTGATAAAACTGACAGCAGTATCAAGAAAAAACTATTTGGAGGTTGTTGGTCAGATTACTGGATGGATCAGTAATTTATTCAGCACAAGTCACAAAAAAAGATAATTTTTTTTTTGTTTTGTTTTGGGGTCTTTTGTGGGGTTTTTTGGGGGAGGGGGGTGGCTTAAAGAGTTTCCAGTAGAAACAAACACAAGTCAGCCAGATGAACCTGCTACAAAAAATTCTGCATTTCAGTGGAGGATGGACCAGACTGGAGTGAGGAAGCTTAACTCTTCCCGGGTTTTTTGTCTCACCCATCAAAGTACCTGCGTGCGACGAGAAGACACTCACACTTTTCACGGAAATATTTACACATTTCCACACATTGGTATTGGTCATTATAAAGTACTGAATTTTTAAGGACCTAAACACCGCAGGGATACATTTCATCTCTCTGGATTAAAATAGTGTCATTAGGAAGTAAGTTTTGAGCATAAATTTTACTTCTACATCCATTCGGAAACACAACTGCTGGGCCCACTTGCAGGAGACAGCGGGACTGAGGGGGAGAGAGTTCGCAGCCACGGTCCCAGAAACCTTATTTCTCGCCCCGCCTCCTGCCCCCACCCCCACCCCGACAGGTGACCCCGCAGGCCCCAGGGCGCAGAGGTGCTGTGACTAAGGGCCATTGTGAGCAGCACCAGTTTGTTCGCTGGGTTATTAATAGGGACATGACGGCACGGGTGGGCCGACACCCGTCCCTCCCGCCCTCCCCGGACAGTGCTCGAGGCCCTAATCAGGGCGCCGCGGTCACAGGGTCACAGCCCTGAGCTGAAGCCCGGAGACCACCTCGGAGGAGAAAGAACATTGGTCGAGAGGATGGGCTCTCCCGACGACGGCACAGAAAGCCGCAGCCACCTCTCCCCACTCTTCAGCAAACGCCGCGGGCTCCGAAAGGCGAGCGCGGGGACCTGGCAGGGACCACATCGCGGCGGAGGGCAAGTCCCCTCCACGCCCCTCAACAGCTCCCAGGCTACCGCCGCGGTCTCCTTCTCCGCATCACTCACCGCCCCGGGGCCCGGTCGGGGATGGAGCAGGAATTGAGAGTCCTCCACCGCCGAGCCACACCCGGCCCACAACGCCGAGGCGGTCCCTCCCTGAACCCGACCGGGAATCATGACAGGGCTGTGGGGACACAGGTGGGACTCAAGGCTCGACAGCCCGCGGCCGGAAAACACCGCCCCTGTTCCCTTACCATTGGCTCCTCATTTTCCGCGACCAGAAGCTTCGTCCGTCCATAGGCTGACAGAGCTTTCAATCACCGCGCGGCCTGCTGGGAAACGTAGTCTCGAACCAGCCCTCAAAGGACCCGGAGTCCCGGGATACCCGGGTCCGAGCGGTGGCAAGTACTGAGCCCAATTCTCCCTACCGCGGGAACTGCTCCTCTAGAGGTGAGCGAGGGATCTGCAAACGGGAGCCTCCCGGCCTCGCCCGACTGCCGCGGAACAGCTTTGTACCAACGGCGGCGTCTCCCGCGCTCTGGCACCTCGCACTCTGCCAAGCGTGGGGCAGCTCACCGCCGGGGGCTTGTGGATCCTCCTCTTCCAGGTCCCCCGTGCCGAACGCCAGAGCCTGCGTGGTGTCTGTCCCCAGCCGGTTCCAGGGCAACTCAGACTATGCATTAAGAAACCCCACGCAGAAGCCGTTAGCAGAAAACAGACGTTCTGCTCCCTTCCGTTAGCCTCACAGTTCCACTGGTTAACACGACTGTTAATAGCCAGAGGAGGCTGGCGAGGGTGTCAGATCGTCTAGGAAATGTGTATTGGGTTCCAAACTGTGGAGGCCACTGGGTCTTATGGGAGAACTAGTGTTCACTTTCGGGGGGCCCTACCTAAAAAAAAAAAATAGAAGCCTTTCTTTACAATGAAGACAACGCACCTATCCTGTTTGTTGATTCAAAGCAATTTAAAAAAAAAAATAACATTTTATTTTTTTAATTACCAGCTCATGACTAATGTAAAGACTCCTTCAGTGCTAATTCAACCATTCCGTCAACAAATGTATATGGTGCATCTTCCAACATCTTCCAATAAGCAGTTGCTGGGAACGTTCTACATTCCAGACTGTTCTGGGCACTGCAGTTACCCCCAGGAATTATGTATGACCATTGCTTCCATGAAGCTCACAGATCAACAGGGGAGAGAAACCATAGAAGATACTAAAATACCAAATAATATTGCCTCCCCCCCTCCAATAGCTAGGGCATCTCATTTGTTTTTGCTGTATAGCTGCAGTCATCTGCAAGATAACCACAATAGTATTTGGGAGAATTCTGTCCACTACAAACAAATGTCTGGTTTTGCTTAGCGGATGTACTTTAGTTAGACAGAAATAGGGAAAACAAATCTCATGGGAGCCCAGAAGCAGCAAGGAACACCCTGCAAACCTAGGGAGTACCAGGCCTCACACAACTGGAACATAGTCCAGGATCTGGATCAACGGCATCTCGGGCCCCTCAGGGCTCTTTCTGGCGTTCTGCCATCAGGAAGATACCATGGCTCTTCAATCAATCAGCAAGGAGCATGGAGGGGAGAGGAATGAGAGTCACTGAACCTGGCTGCGGCTGTCCGTTGCCTCTCTTCTGTGGTCTCTGATCCTTCTGCCCCAGCCTTGCTCTCTCGGGGCTTACTCACCACTAGCAGATGTGTGGGAAGAAGAAGGGGAGGAGAAGCTTGGTCTCATAATAAAAACAGCCAGTAGAGGACAAGAGGCCAGGTACTGCTGGTGGCCACTTAGGTAAGACCTTGACCTATTAGGAGTTGGGTGCTTACAGGTGTGCCAGAGAGAAGGCAATGCAGGTGCAGAGGATGAAAAGAAAGACTTTTAGTAGGTACTGTAACTGTTTTTTTTTTTTTAAATTTTTAAATTTTTAAAAAATTTTTGGGCACCTGGGTGGCTCAGTTGGTTTAGCATCTGCCTTCCACTCTGGTTATGATCCCAGGGTCCTGGGATCCAGTCCCACATGGGGCTCCCTGCTCAGTGGGAAGCCTGCTTCTCCCTCTCCCACTCCCCTTGCTTGTGTTCCCTCTCTCACTGTGTGTGTCTCTCTGTCAAATAAACAAATAAAATCTTTAAAATAAAACATTTTGTTTTTAGGGGCACCTGGGTGGCTCAGTGGGTTAAAGCCTCTGCCTTTGGCTTAGGTCATGATCCCAGGGTCCTGAGATTGAGCTCCGCATCAGGCTCTCTGCTCAGCAGGAAGCCTGCTTCCTCCTCTCTCTCTGCCTGCCTCTCTGCCTACTGTGATCTCTGTCTGTCAAATAAATAAATAAAAATCTTAAAAAAAAAACATTTTGTTTTTAAAATAGTCAAATTTGGGTAAAATTTTTTGTTTATTTGATAGAGATCACAAGTAGGTAGAGAGAGATCACAAGGAGGCAGAGAGAGATCGGGTGGCAGGGTGGGGTGGGGAGCAGGCTCCCTGCTGAGCAGAGATCCCGGTGCAGGGCTCGATCCCAGGACCCTGAGATTATGACCTGAGCCGAAGGCTGAGGCTTAACCCACTGAGCCACCCATGTGCCCCAACCTTAGTCAATTTAGAATTTAAACTCCCTTTGAGAAGAGAGCTGCCTCTCTCCCCCAAGGGTCTCTCCTCCACTTACACCCTTTCCCAAGATATTATCGGGGTATAAGGGGAAGGCACTGGGGAAAGGGGTCCCAGTTCTCAGCTGACCTCCACTGGCTTCTGTTACCCACTCGTGCTCACCTCACCTCACCAGATCTTCCATGTCAGCGTCTGGACTCATTTCATCTCCACCGACCTGTTCACACCTGGAGGCCTGTTCTCTCTGGTACCTACTTGGGCTGCTGCCCAGACGCCTTGGCCACAGGTCCTCAGCCATATGGTGACCCTTTGGGAGATCTCCTGGCTCTCAACTTCAGCTACTCTGCTTACTTTTACTGGAAGCACTTGGAGACTTCTGGAACCCTCCATGTTCCACAGCGTAAGTCTTGGGGTGTTAGCTCTGACCCTTTTCCTGCTCAGTTCATCTAGAACTACCCCATGTTTACTTGGGGATGCTCTCCGTGCCAGTTTCCTTTAACAGTTCAAAAAAGAAGCAGACAGCGATTTCTTTTATGTCAGTTTCCCTTTCGACCTCTCTGGGGGTTCTTAGCATCACTTTCCCGCTTCTCTTCCCCATTGGGGATCAATTCCCTGGCCTGCTTTTAATGGCGGAAGGCTGTCTGGAAAGACCTCCATAAGGAACCGCACTGGGCTACATGTAAGAGAAACCTGACCCCTGTGGCATTGCCAGAGGAGGAGCTGTTTTTCTTGTGTCTCAGGAAGCGTAAAAATAGGGCTGGGACAGCAGCTCTGGGCCACCACCAGGGACCCGGGCATCCTCTGTCTCCCTGTTCTGCCATCTTTAGTGGGTGCCTCTTGTCTTGGTCACTTCTAGCCATCATGTTTGGGTTTCTTGGTAGAATATCATTCTGCCATGAAATGCTATCACCGCTGAAATAACATAGAACGTGGAAAAATGAAAAATGTAAAAACAACAACTAAGAAACCATATGGCAAAACAGGTGAAATACCCATTTGTATGTGGTAAATATTGGTCATTTGTAAACCCACCCACTAACCTTCTCCAAAAAAACAGCACCTGATCTTTCTGGAGAAAATAGCACCACCCATGGGTCCAATGAGAGCAGGTATCTTCCTCTACCGCCCTCCCTCTGTCACAGGGTGTGGTTTGGAAGTGGGTACCGGGCGCACACTGAACGAGTCGCAGCTCTGTGCCACCTTGCCATGACGATCTGTCACAGGGTGTGCAGGGAACTCAAGCTGAGCCAGTCAGGGACCTGCCCCGGCACTTCTGAATCTGGAACCAAAGAAAATAAGACCTTTTCCTGCCTGCAGGGGACGATGGGAAGAGGCCAGGCTGTGGGGATGGGCAGCCGGTTTCCTGACCCACGAACTGCAGCCTGAGAGTGAGGGGCTCACAGAAAGCCCGAGGCAGGAAAGCAGTCCCCAGAGACTTTAAGCCTTTGGTCACTGAGGCCAGAAATAACTCTGACTTTTCCTCAAGTTTGTTTTATGAGTCAATAAATATTCCCGTCTTGCCTAAGCTAGTCTGAGTGGTAAAGTTCAGGCACTTGAAATTGAAAAATTTCCCACTGTTGCACTATTTCTGTTTAAAAAAAAAAAAAAAATCCACGCATGTGAATATACACACACGTATATATACATAAATACGGGAATAGCTTTTGCTTGTCTGTATTTTACATCTTTCTCAACGAACCCATTAATCTTTTAATGCCGTGTTTTAGAATTACCCATTTAAATGTACTCTTTGTGAAGGGTTCAGATAATTCACGTAAAAGAGAATAAAATTAGAAATGAAATGAGCAGCTTTCATCCTTGCTCATAATAACAAACAGCAAAATTATTTGAAACCCTTTGAAGCTGAACCACTTCCAGGATAATTAACCAATTCAACTCCTTCTTGGTAGAGATTCAAAACAAAGCATCTAATGCCTAACGTGATAAAAAGCATCAGGCAGGGATTATCACCAACTGATATGATAATGAGGTAGTTCCCTTAAGAACTCCCTCCTTAGAGAATATACAGTTTATCTTCTGTAAAGATATGTTCTCATTTGGAGGAGCGCCCGAGATTTCCAGAAGGCTTCCCTACAACCTCCTTCTAAGATCTGGAAACCAACTCGTTTCCTGTCTCTGGTAAGCCAACATTGCTCATAAAAGACGTTTCTGTGTACAGTGAATCGTATGAGGAAGCTTTTGTGACCCTCACAGGCTGATTTTTGCTAGACAGACATTCCCTATTTAAAAATGCATGTTGAAATCACATATTCCATCACTGTGGGGAGTTTCTTATTCCCGCTAACAAAAAACTTTTATTTTTATGATTATGTAAGTAATGGGCATTCATTTTTGAAAAATTAGAAATACAAAGAAATAGAGAAATCCTACCACCCACTAAAAAAACACTTAATATTTTGCTACATATCTTTCGTGTGTGTGTGTGTGTGTACTAAAAAATTTTGGCTGACCGGAAACTACAGTTCAGATATTTCCAGGGAGAAGGGAGAATTCTTTCTTTCCCTACTCCGTTTGATATTCTTACGTGTACTGGCATCTGGTGTCTTACTTTTTTGTTTAAAGGAGAGAGGAGATTTTGGGGACAGAGGTGCCTTCAAAGAAGAGATGAAGGCAAGCTGGGGAACAGTTTGGTGTCTGGAGTGTTTTTCCAGCTACTTACGAAAGCAGACGAAGAAATGCAGAGAGCTGTGCTCAACAGACGTTGGCTGGGACTTTGGGCACTGGCTCTGCTCTCGGGCTCAGGGACGCCTTGCAATCCAGAACTGGAGAGAGGCCCCCTCCTAACCCGTGGGGTGGCATTGCCTGGAGGACGTGGTAGCGCCAAGCTTTACAAGGGAGGGAGTGCCACATCTGGAGATGCCTCTAAGAAAAGGGAAGAAGTTTCTGAGTGAGGGTGAGGAAGGACATGGAGGTCTTGTAGTCAAGGAGATGAACTTTAGAACAGTGCTTCTCAAACGTTAATAGACACATGAATCACCCTGGGTAGGGGTGGGGGGGCTATTTTTTTTTTTTTAACTTTTAAAGGCCCTTTAAAATTTTGGTCATTTTATTCACAAAACAAATTGAGGGGGGCCGGGGGAAGGGGGTAGGGAGAGGGTGGTGGGGTTATGGACATTGGGGAGGGTATGTGCTATGGTGAGTGCTGTGAAGTGTGTAAACCTGGAGATTCACAGACCTGTACCCCTGGGGCTAATAATATATTATATGGTTATAAAAAAATAAAAAATTTTTTTAAAAATTTTGGTCATTTTAAACTTTTAATGTCATTAACGCAGCACTGTATTTACTGGGGACCTTATACTTGACATTATACTTCCATAGATGATCTAAAGTAAGGCCACAAGATTTTCACTTAGTACTACTTGGGGAACAATGAAGATCAGATGATAATATTTCTTTCTACTACAATGATTTAAGTGGCATCTCCTTTTCCTATCCTGTGGGAACAAAAGAAATATTTGTTAGGTTGCAGGCAATGTGCTATGCTGGCTTCTTTAAAAAATGTTTTGGGGATAAAATTCATAGAGTAAAAAATACAAAAATTTTAAGTGTACAACTCAGTGGTGTTTAGCATCTTCACAATGTTGGGCAACCACCACGACTATCTAATTCTAGAACATTTCCATCACACCCCCTCCAAAAGAAACCCATCACTCATTTTCAGTGAGTCTGGATGCCTTCTTTCTCCCATTCCCTAGGCAAACACTCATCTACTTTATGTCTCTATAGGTCGGCCTATCTTGGACATTTCACATGAATGGGGGTTGCCTGGGTGCCTCAGTCATTCAAGTGTCTGCCTTCAGCTCAGGTCATGATCCCGGGGTTCTGGGACGGAGCCCTGTGTTGGGCTCTCTACTTAGCAGGGAGCCTGCTTCTCCCTCTCCCTCTGCTGCTCCCCCTGCCTGTGCTCTCCCTCAAATAAATTTTTAAAAATTAAAAAATTAAAGAATTTTTAAAAAGAGCAGAATCCTGGGCCACCTGGGTGGCTCAGTTGGTTAAGTTTCTGCCTTCGGCTTAGGTCATGATTCTGGGATCCTGGAATGGAGCCCCATATCAGGCTCCCTGTTCAGTGGTGATCTCTCTTTTGCTCTTACTCTCTGTCAAATAAATAAAAATCTTAAAAAAAAAAAAAGCGTGATCCTGCCATTGTACTTTTGTCAAAGCAAAGGAGGCATGAATCTTCAACATGGAGTTCTAGCTTCATTAAGCCATTACGCACTAGGAACACACAAAAGAACTCTTGTTTCACAGTCTGGACTTGACCTTGACAAACATTTTCAAGCACTGATAGCTGCAAGCAACAAATGGCCATATTAACTGTAGTGAATGTTCATTATCAACAACGGAAATAGGAGGTCCCTGATTTATGAATTTGTTAATTGCTCTTCCTTTTATGGGTCTTTCTCATAGGAGATGGGCATCTCTCTCCTGTGAGAATATTTCTGGGCCCAGGATACCAAGAGACATGCTGACACACATCAACCTAAAAAAATTACCGTATTTCATCTAAAATGCCACCACAGGCCACTAAGCAAGGGAACAAACCTGCCGGTTAAGCTCTGGCAAGTTGTCGGCTGTAAGATGCATCCCGACTTCACTGATGCCACTGAAGGGGAATAAAATGGGCATCCCGGGATCGGCGCACTACGGCAATGTTCCCATCTGTACCAAACTCACTTTATGTGCCATCCGAATCCTGTCCTTGCCTTGTTTTCTGGCCAGAATGCTTGCAGTGACTTGCTCTGGGGCTGCTCCCGGTCCCCCAGGTCATGGGAGGGCATGAAACAGGACCCAGCCTCATGCCAGCATCCATGCTTCTGCACTCTGCCATGTGGCTTCTCTGTGGCTGTGGAGCCCCTCCCAAGTCCTTGGCTGCACACGATGGGGCCCCTGCAGGCTCGCGTGGGTCGCAGAGGCTGTTGGTGGTAATGGCTGGAGGAGTCTGGCTGCTCAGCTCCTAAGAGGGAAGGACTTGATATCCTCAGGAGCAAAAGTTGACTAATGAGAGACTTCAGCAGCCTGCAGACAACTCTCCCCCGTCGCTGCCCTCCTCCCATACCAACTCCCCACCCTCACAGAAGCTCAGAGATGCAGAAGCTTTATCCACCTTCCCAAAAATATCCCATGAGACAGAGGAAGCCACTGTGCTTGCAAAAGCTGTGGCCAGCACCGTGATGCCTGCTCTCACATCTATGCTTCCTCTTTCCTGGGTTCACGCCCCTTTTCCCAGCACTCCTGCTCCCCTGGGAATATCCGCTCCCACCTAGTGCTAGTATATGAACTGTGCCTCAGGTTCTGTTTTCTAAGGAACCCAGGCTAAGACACCATCTCAACGGACCCATTTCACAGGAATGAAGTCACGTGCTGATGCAGACAGGGAAGGAAGGAGGGGTGTGAGAGGAGAGGAGAAGTAGCTGAGGTGTTCTAGAACCTTCCAAGTTGTCAGTACCGGGGCTTAAATGACTTCTTACTCACAAAAGGTCTAGCTATGGATCTCTACGATCAGATGGATAGCTGCTACCTGCCTGTGGAAGGGAAGAGTGGATCCAACATCAGCCTTCTTAGACACCGATAATATTAATAACATTAACTAATGGGCCAGCACTTCCACTTCTAGGAATTTGTCCTGCGGACCCACTTCTGTGTGTGCCCATAATGCACAAAGTACACAAAGATGTATATACAAGGTAATATCACATCGTTTGTCATAATGCCTACAGTAACAAGTGACGGGAGGCGTCCCAAATGTCAGTCAACAGGCTACATGAATTAAGATATTCCCATGAAATACTACACAGCCATTAAAAATAATGAGGAAAAGCTCAATGCTCTGATGTGGAATGCCTTCCAAGATTTAGGATTACAGGAGGAAAAAAACCGAACAGTAGAGTAGGATCTGTAGCCTACCAACATCTGAATTAAAAAGACCTGTATATACATATTTCTATAATTCACAGACCTTCTCTGTAAAGATACATGAAACTGCTAAGGCTGGTTACTTCTTTTTTTAAAAGATTATATTTATTTGAGAGAGAAAGACACAAACGGGAGGAGGGGCAGACGGAGAGGGGGAAGCAGGCTTCCCACTGAGCAGGGAGCCTGATGTGGGGCTCGATCTCAGGATCCCAAGTTCATGACCTGAGCCAAAGGCAGACGCTTAACCAGCTGAGCCACCTAGGCCCCCCAAACTGCTTATTTCTAAGGAGGGCAACCTGGGACCTGTGGCCTGAGGGAGAGAGGTGGGAGTGAGACCTGTTCATTCCCTGAAAACAAACATTCCCTAAACAACTAAAACCATGCCAATTAAAAAATACAGTCTTTACTGGGGGGACCTGGGTGGCGCAGTGGGTTAAGCTCTTGGTTTCTGTCGGGTCCTGACCTCAGGGTCCAGAGATCAAAACCCACAGTGGGCTCCAAACTCAGCGAGGAGTCTGCTTGAGATGCTCTCTCTCTCCCTCCGTGCCTCCTGCTCTCTCTCTCTCTCTCTCTCAAACAAACACATCTTTTTTAAAAAAATACAATCTTTATTGGGGCACCTGGCTGGTGGTAGAGCATCCAACTCTTGATCTTGGGGTTATAGGTTCAAGATCCACAATGGGTATAGAAATTTCTTAAAAATAAAATCTTTTCTTATTTTATTTATTTTTTGTTTATTTTTTTAAGATTTATTTATTTGTCAGAGAGAGAGAGAGTGAGAGAGAGCGCACAAGCAGGGGGTTGTGGCAGGCAGAAGGAGAAGCAGACTCCCCGCTGAACAGAGAGCCCAATGCGGGGCTCCATCCCAGGACCCTGAGATCATGACCCGAGCCAAAGGCAGATGCTTAACTAAGTGAGCCACCCAGGTGTCCCTCTTGTGTTTCTTCACTCTAATAATAAACTAACAAAGAAATTAAGAAAATAATTCTATTTACTATTGCATTAAAAAGAATAAAATACCTAGGAATAAATGTGACCATGGGGATGAAAGACATGTACTCTGAAAACTATAAGACATAGATGAGAGAAACTGAAGGAAACACAAACAATTGGAAAGATATTCCATCTTTTAAAGAATTAAAATTGTTGAAATGTCCACCCAAAGCAATCTATAGATTCAGTGCAATCCCCATCAAAATTCCAATGGTATTTTTCACAGAAATAGAACAAACAATCCTAAAATTTGAATGGAACCACAAAAGGCCCTGAATAGCCAAAACAATCTTGAGAACAAAGAACAAATCTGGAGCTATCACACTCCCTGATTTCAAACTCTATTATGAAGCAACAGTAATGAAAACAGTGTAGTATTGGCACAAAAACAGACACATGGATCAATGAAACAGAATAGAGAACCCAGAAAAAAGCCCACACATATATAGTCAATTAATTTGTTACAAAGGAGACAAGAATATGCAATGGAGAAGGATAGTTTCATCGATAAGTGGTGTTGGGGAAACTGGACAGCTGCATGCAAAAGAATGAAACAGGATCCTTTCTTATACCATTCACATAAAGTAACTCAAAACAGATTAAAGATTTGAATTTAAGACCTAAAACCATAAAAATCCTAGAAGAAAACATGCCATCCCGGGTGGGCACCCCACTTGCCATCACGTGCCTGCAACCTTCTCAGGGGTCACATGGGCTACAGAAAAATCCACAGAGAGAATGAGACCATTTCTTCAGAATATGGAAAGTATACCTAGGAGGCACGGGGCACATTGACTTTCTCGTCTCATGGGTCAGAATCGTGTCACTGTTCACCCCTTGAACCAAAATCCTGCGCAAGGAAAATAGAACCACCGTGATTGGCTGCAAGTCCCCGCAGAGGCCAGAAGGTCCTCCCTCAACAAGGAAGCCATGCTTGCTCCATCTTTTTCTGGTCTTTTCTCACTTCCCACCTCATCATCCAGGCCTTTCTGGACCATCTTGTTCACAATTACACCTCCAGGAGTCTCCATTTCTTTCTCTGCTTTAGTTTAAAATTTTATTTTTTTAAGTAGGCTCCACACCCAACGTAGGGCTTGAACTAATGGCCCTGAGATTGAGAGTCATGTGCTCTACCGACCGAGCGAGCCAGGCGCCCCTAGTTTATTCTACCATAGGATATGTTTTACTCATTTTTAAAGCTGTATAGCCCCACCTCTTTCAGCCAGAATGTAAGCTCAATGAGTGTAGCAATTTCGCTGTTCTGTTCATTGCTACATCATTAGCCCATTCTGGCCACATAAATAATACTCAATAATTATCTGTTGACTGAGTGAAAAATCCATTTGAATGAATCCCATCCGAATCCATCTTTCAATAAATTCTAAACTCAGGTGAAGAAAAGAATTGTTTACTCTTTCCGTTGCCTTCCCCCATGCACCCCCCATGCCCCCGTCATCACCCACCAGTCTTTGCTCCTCGTACAGCATTCCCATTGGGATGTGGGGTTACTGCTGCTGACAACTGGGGGCACATGTGAGCCGAGGCACTGTTCCAGGAGCTGGCTATCCTGCCCCAATGTCCCTCACATGTGACCACTGCCACCCCTTGGCATCACTCCTTAGCTGTGAACTTCTCCTTCAGGCCACTCTGCAGCTGTGATATGGCTTTGGGGCCAGTGTCCTGCCCCCATCCTCCGTGACTTCTCACGGTCCCTTCACCTCCTCTACTCCAGTGATGCAGACCTTGACATATTCAGCCTCCAATGCATGGCCGTGTCAGGAACCTGCTTCTGCTTCAGGACCTCAACTCTATTGTCCTCATTCCATCTCCCCTCTTCCCCTACAGTAACGGGCCTGCCCTTCACCCTCACTGCTGCCTCTTTGGCTTCCTTCCTTATGGTTCCTCTCACCGTCCACTCTGTCTGCACACACAGTCGGCTCTTCAACTGTGCTCTAGCCAGTGCCCTAGAGTTCCCGTTCTTCAGCTTCCCAGTCTACCCGCTGTGATTTCCCCTGCTGTCTACTTCTGCAACCTTCCGGCTGGTTGAAATGGCTCCCACCCTGCCTGGCTGGAGGGGCCTGTCTGGCAGCACAATCCCCACCCCAGTCCCACCCACCACTCTCTCTCCCAGAGCTCTCTTCAGGTTCTGCCTTCTGACTGGCCTGGGGAGTGGAAAGGAGCTGGGAGAGACAAAGGAGGGACTGAGACAGGGCCTCAGTGCACTGGGCTGCCCAGCCGAGGGCAGGGCAGGGAGACTGACGACATTCTCTCCTGCCCCTCCTGGAGGCTAGCCCAATTCCCCATGTATGCATAAAAACTTTCACATCACCAGGGAAACTACTTCATTTCACAGATGCTTTGAGTCAACTGGGAACTTAGAACTAGAAATGAATGAAAACTGTGCTGGCACTCCAGGAATCCCTAACAGCTCATTGGCTCCTCGAGTTTTAAGGCTTTGAGAAGAAGCTGAGATAGTAAATGAAAACAAAAACAAAGACAAAAACAAAAGCAAAAACCAACACCCAGAAAGAAACTGTATATGGACTCCACCCTCTTTTACAGGAAATTTGGAAACATGCATGAATATATTTCTTTATGTGTTCTAAGCACAAGAAATAATTCTAGCTTTTCTTGATGATTTATAATTATTGGTTTTTTAATTAATTTTCTTAAAAGATTTTTTATTTATTTGACACAGAGAGAGAAAGAGCGCTCGCACAAGCCAGGCAGAAGGAGAAGCAGGCTCCCCGCTGAGCAAGGAGCCCCATGCAGGGCTCAATCCAAGGACTCTGACTGAGATCATGACCTAAGCTGAAGGCAGATACTTAACGGAAGGAGCCACCCAGACACCCCCAGTTAAACCCTTTTAAATAAACTCAGTTTGATCTTGAAAATAAACTGTTTCCAGAATGAATCCAGGCCATGATCTATTAAACTCCTGCCTTAAATCGTAGCGATGTTTAAAGGTAATGTTTTAAAGAGGACATGATCACGATTCTCATGCAGAGATATAAAATGAACACATGTCAAAGATTTTACTGAACTCATAAACGAATCAAGGACCCAGTGAGATATTCACAAGAGAATTCAAAGAACTCCCCCCACCCCCTACCCTCACGTAGGCAAATAAGAAATGCTAAAGGGAATTTATAAATCAATGCAAATGTGTCTATTCCCAGGACAATAATCAATTCCATTCCACCAGACATGATTAATTTGCATTTATATGGACAAGAACAATTTGCATTGATACTGGTTTTCTACAACTTCCAGAGGTGTAAAACAGATCAAAGACAAGAAAGGATGAACATGGAAGGGTTCTCTAGATAAGACACACAATAACTTCTTTTTGGGTCCATTTTGGTTCTTTTGCTTTTTCCTCATACTGACCACTGGAGGAGAAGACCAAGAAACATGAATATATAAAAATTAAAAACATGTACATCACAGAGTATAGATAGTTGTTAAAACTCTTTGGTATGTACACCTAAGATCCGTGCATTTTGTTGTATATAATTTTTTTTGAAGATTTTATTTATTTATTTGACAGAGAAGGAGAGAGCAAAAGCAGGGGGGGTAGCAGGCAGAGGGAGAAGGAGAAGCAGGTTCCCAGCTGAGCAGGGAGCCCAATGCGGGGCTCCATCCCAGAACCCTGGGATCATGACCTGAGCTGAAGGTAGCTGCTTAACCGACTGAACCACCCAGGTGGCTTAGTTAATTAAAATAATTTATGTCAGGGCGCCTGGGTGGCTCAGTGGGTTAAAGCCTCTGCCTTCAGCTCGGGTCATGAGCTCGGGTCATGATCTCGGGGTCCTGGGATCGAGCCCCATATCGGGCTCTCTGCTCAGCGGGGAGCCTGCTTCCTCCTCTCTCTCTGCCTGCCTCTCTGCCTACTTGTGATCTTTGTCTGTCAAATAAATAAATAAAATCTTTAAAAAAATAATAATAATTTATGTCAATTAAAATAATTGTTTAAGGGGCACCTGGCTGGCTCAGTTGGAAGAAAATGTGACTCTTGATCTCTAGGTCATGAGTTTTAGCCCCATGCTGGGTGTAGAGATTACATAAATAAATAAATAAATAAATAAATAAATAAAATTTCTTAAATAACAGAAAAACCTTGTGGATGCTACAAATGTTATTAATAAAATTTTCAATGAAGCATTACGCTGAACAAACATCTGTAACACATGTAACAGACAACAGATTGCTATCTTCCATGAATAATGGGGTCACGTGAATCAATTAAATAAAAACGCCAATAAATAAGTGGCCGAAAGCTAACTAACACACAACTTGTGGAAGCAGAGACATACGTTGAAAACCGTTTACATTCGTAATTAATTGCAAATGTAAAAAAATTCTTTTTCACTTACCCCTGGTTAGAGACTTGTGAAAATTATTTTACTTTTGACAAGCGTGCAGTAAGCCGAGCTTTCTACGTTTTGCTTTGCTGCTGGTGCCACACACACTGACGTGTGCTTTCTAGGGAGTCTTCTTACGGCATGAATAAAAAGACTTACAAATGTTTTTGACTCAGAAATTCCAACACGAGGTCTCTTACAAGGAAAAAAAATAGGGATACAGACCAAGATGCATGGACAAAAACAGTCAATATAGCGAAAAATTGGAGACAACCAGTGTCTGGTAACAGGTTAATCACTGCAAAAACTGCAATATGGCCCTACGATAAAAACATCATTCAATCTTTAAAAATGTTTATGGAGGTGTCTGGCTGGCTCAGTCAGTACAGCATGTGACTCTTGATCTTGGGGTTGTAGGTTCAAGCTCCACGTGGGTGTGGAGATTATTCAAAACTAAAATCTTTAAAAAATAATAATAATGTTGGGGCCCCTGGGTGGCACGGTTGGTTAAGCACCTGACTTTTTTTTTTTATTAAGATTTTATTTATTTATTTGACAGAGAGAGAGAGGGAACACAAGCAGGAGGAGTGGGAGAGGGAGAAGCAGGTGCCTCGCTGAGTAGGCAGTTCGATGTGGGGGCTCGATCCCAGGACCCCGGGATCATGACCCGAGCTGAAGACAGACGCTTAACCGACTGAGCCACCCAGGTGCCCCAAGCACCTGACTTTTGATTACCACTCAGGTCATCGTCTTGGGGTGGTGAGGTCGAGCCCTGTGTTGGGCTCCATGCTCAATGTGTGGTCTGCTTGGGTCTCTCTCTCTCTCTCCCTTTACCCCTGCCCTAGCCTGCTTTCTCTCTCTCAAATAAATAATCTTTAAAAAAAAATAATATTTATGAAGAATTTATTAAGAGATGAGGTGATGCTTAAGATACATTACATGAAAAATCAGGCTATGGACCTATATATGTCATGTTTATAAGCATATAAAAATATAAGCACCAATACTCATATGTAGTAGATATTACACTGGAGATGTAACTCGTGGGTTGTTTATTCATTGCTCTGCAAAAAGAGTGCTAGAATGTGTTCTCCGGGGAAGGAGAGGCTCCCCATCCCATGGGGTCCCCTTCCTCCAAGGGAGGAAACTAGAATTTAACTATTTTGAAGGCCTGGGCCCCCAGAGGCCATCAGGCCCTGCTGTTAGGGAAGCTTGGGGACCAGTGACCAGCATTTTGTGTGAAAACCTATTGAAAGTCAGTCTTGGGGGCAAGGTATAATTTGCAGCTCTATGGTCCAGGAGGGAGGAGGAACAAGCCCAGTCTGTTCTAAGGGTTGGAAACACCAACGCAAGACAGAAAAGGGGGATGGTAAAATCAACAGGTGTTCATCGGAGCTAGTCCTGAGACAGTGCTGGGGCTGGAGGCCTGAAAGGGCTGGCCGCCAAGAATGAGGCCTTGGGAACTGGTAAAGGACTCTAGATTAGCTGACGCTAAGTGGGTAGAATTCCTCCTCCCCAGACCTCACAGTCTGAGAGCCTGGTGGGAACCAGCAGGGGTACCGGAGAGTGACACCTTGTGGTGGCAAAGGGCAATTGCAGAAAGAGCCACAGTCCGGAGCTTAGGACACATGGGCTTTTCTTCAATAGGTGTGAATGTCCGTAGGGCTTTGTATGTTACATAAACTCTAGGGTCCTGGGCAGTCCAGGAGAAAGGGGAACTCTGAGAAGAGGGTAATTGGCTAATTCAGTAGTCAGAGTCTGGAGCTAGGTTTTAGTTTCAGTGATTTCAGAAAACTTTTTCGGGCATCCTGACTACTATGGTTCATATTGACCATGTTCATATGCATGGAAAAAAGAACAAAAGAAAACCCACCATAACAGTAACAGAGGTTATATTTGGGTGTTGAGATTATAGTTATTTTTATTATCTTTTTAAAGGTTTATGTATTTTTAAAAATTTCAACAATCAGGATATATCACTTTCACTGTTCTGGCAGGAATACTCGTTTTCCTTATAAAGGGTGTACGGTGGTATGTTACTGTCATTCTATTTATTTTCTTTTAAAGTTTTATTTATATATTTGAGAGAGAGACAGAGAGAAAGCCTGTGCTAGCAGGGGATGGGACAGAGGAAAAGAGAGTATCTCCTGTCGATTCCCCACTGAGCACAAAGCCCAACATGGGGCTCGATCTCATAATCCTGAGATCATGATGTTAGCTGAAATCAAGAGTAAGATGCTTAACCAACACAGCCACCCAGACACTCCTGTAATTCTTTTTACCTTTTTTAAGATTGTCTTTTTAGAGCAGTTTTAGGTTCACAGGAAGGTTAAAAGGGAGGTACAGAGATTTCCTATCGCCCTCTCCTTGCTGCCACCCATGCATAGCCTCCCTCCCATTATCCACATCCCTCACCAAAGTGATACATTTGTTACAACTGATGAACCTACAGCTCACACATGGCAATCATCCAAAGTCCATAGTTTACCTTAGGGTTCACTTGTAATGTTGTACAATCCGTGGGTTTAGTCAATGTATGACATGTATCCATGATTATAATGTCACAGAGTAATTTCACTGCCGTAAAAATCCTCTCTACTGGGATGCCTGGGTGGCTCAGTCCGATAAGTCCCACTCTTTTTTTTCCCAAGGATTTTTTATTTATATATTTGACAGAGAGAGACACATCAAGGAAGGGAACACAAGTGGGGGAGTGGGAGAGGGAGAAGCAGGCTTCCCACTGAGCAGGGAGCCCGACACAGGGCTCAATCCCAGGACCCTGGGATCACAACCTGAGCCGAAGACAGATGCTTAACGACTGAGTCACTCAGGTGCCCCAAGTGTCCAACACTTGATTTTGGCTCAGGTCATGACCTCTGGGTCATGAGATCAAGCCCCCCATTGGGGTGTGCTGGGTATAGAGCCTGCTTGGGGTTCTCTCCCTCTCCCTCTGTCCTTCCCCATCCCCCCATCTTACTCTCCCTCTCTAAAAAAAAAAATTAAAAATAAATAAATAAATAAATAAATAAAATCCTTTGTGCTGTACCTATTCATCCTTCCTGCTGGCCCTTCCCCCACAAAACCTCTGACAACCATTGATTTTTCACAAAATGCCTCATATTACAGGTGCATCATTTTGTATGTTGCCTTTCTCAGCCACCTGAATATCTTCCTGTATTAACAAATAGAGATATTCATTTTTTTAAACTCTACCCTCAACATAGGACTTGAACTCACAACCCCAAGATCAAGAGTTGCTTGCTCTATCTACTGGGCCAGCCAGGCGCCCCAGCGATGTTCATTTTTTAAAAGGCCAAGTAGAATTCTAAGGTATAGATATTCCAAACATTATTTATCTAGACTTCCGTTTATAAATGTTTAAATTATTTATATATTTTTTGGCTATAAATATTGCTATAATAAATATTCTTGTACATATCTTGGCAGTATGATTCTATCTATAGTATTTCTAGGAATAGAATTGTTTGTTTTCCTTCCAAAAGGACTGCCCCAATTCCTATTACCGCCAACGGGAGAGTAAATTATTTTGCTCCCTGTCAACACTACTGTGTAGTATCATGCTCTAATACTTTTGCCAATACCACAGGAGAAAAGCAGTATATTTGTTTTGATCTCCATTAAAAAAATTATTAATGAGGCCAAGTTTTTTGCTCTGTGACCTGCTTATTCTCATCCTTTGCCTATTCTTCTACTGAGTTGTTGGTCTTTCTCACGCTCCGCTGTATAAACTCACAGTAAATGAGAAATTAGTCCTTTGTCACATATGTTACAAATATTTCCCCTACTTTGTCATGTGACTTTGGTTTCAGTCTTTTATGCTATACAGACATTTTTAACTTTGTGTGTTCCAATTTATTTCTTTTTATTCCTGGGTCTGAGTGCATTTGTTTTATAATTTTTAAGAAAATTCAGTTTGTGTGTGTGTGAGAGAGACACAAAGAGACAGAGAAGCAACTGAAACACACAGTGGTAAATGGCCATTAGTGGAAAGCCTATGCCCAGACCTTTCCCTGGGGATGTTTCTAGCTCCCAGGCCAAGTGGCCGCATTAGTCTCAGTCAGCGGCTTCAATCTTTGTGAGGGAGGAGTTTCAGAGCAGCAGTCTGGTTTGACAAGCCGGTCAGGGAATTTGTCCCGAAGCCTCTTGTGCATGCCATGGGCCTCGCACACTTGTACTGCAGATCTAGAGATTTTTTTCTTTCTCTTTTCAATGGTCAACTAACTATTCCAGTGATAATTTTTCTTCCTATGAACTAAGCAGCCTAGGGATTATATACACAGCTGACTCTTGAACAATGCAGGTTTGAACTGTGCAGGTCCACTTGGAAGAGGAATTTTTTTTTTTTTTTTAAAGTAAGCTCTACGCTCAGTGTGGGGCTTGAACTCATGACCCAGAGATCGAGTCGAATGCTCTCCCAACTGACCCAGCCGGGTGCAAGGTCCTATATGCGGATTTTCTTTTTTTAATAAATAACATACAACATTGTAAAGGTTTTTTCTCCTATGGTTTTCTTTTTTTTTTCTCTTCTGATTTTCTTAATAATATTTTCTCTACCTTATTTTATTGTAAGAATACAGTATATAACACGTATACTGTATCAATGTTAATTGATTGTTTCTGTTATCAGTAAGACTTCTGGTCAACAGGCTCTAAGTTTTGGGGGGTAGATTTTGGGGGGTAGATTTGAGTAGATTTCAACTGCTGGGGTAGAGGTGGGGGTGATGTCAGTGCTTCTAGTCCCTAGTTGTTCAAACGTCAACTGTATACATACAGTACGTGTGCATAGTGTGTGTGTGCATGTGTGTGTGCGTGCGTGCACGTGTATTTACATTTTTTCCTTCCTATCTTTATAATTAGTCTTCACTTGTAATAACTTGGGGGGACATGGATGATTCTAGAGCTAAATCCCCTTTAAAACACGCTCTGCCTTAAGCCCTTCCTGGTTCCACCAGTGCCTCTGTGTTCGGCAACCGCCAGTTCAGACAAAGCTGCCTCCTGAGTCATTCTGTCCAGCCCAGAGCAGCCTTGTGTCTTCCGAAAAATATCCCTGACTACAGCAGTTCAGAGTAGAGCATGGGAACTGGCCGGAGATTGTAAAGCCATTCTCCTCCTTCTTGGCACCAAGGGGCTAGAGAAGCCCAGGCCAGCACAGGACAACTGAAAGAGAGAAAACCCAGCATCCCAGGAGGAGAAAGACAAGGACCAAAGACATCCCCTCCACCCCCATTACACTAACGACAAGCTGTTCATTAAAAAATAAATAAATAAAAATAAAAACCAAAAAACAAAGACAAAACAACACAAAACAAAAAACCCAAAATATGGGGAAAAATTCAGGCCTTGTTGGGAGGGGTGAAAATTTCCTTCAAAAATGAAAACGAAAACAAAAAATCCTGTTCCAGCTCTTCTTTTCACAGTGGCGTGTGTCATGGGGCCCTTAACTTGACATTGTTCAGTGACACTTCTTGGACTGAATTTCACTCCTTCCTCTTTAAAATAAATGCTTCCCCGATCTCATTCCCTCGTTTCTCTTGCTCCCTTGGCATTCCCACCAGAAGCCCCCCTTTAGATTTTTTTTTTTTTCTTCCCTTTGGGCCAGCCTTAGAGCCTCCTACAGCACTGGTCACGATAGAATCTTTTCCCAGGCCCGTTTAGTGGTCCTGCTCCTGTGGCGTAACTAGCAAAAATGAGACACACAGGCTTCCTTCAAACTAAGAGATCCCCTTCCGGAGAGCGAGGACATAGGGTAGTTTGAGCAATGGTAGGGAGGTGGGGGGTGTCTTGGGCGGGGGGGGGGGTGGGGGGGTGGGGATACTTCCTGAGTCCTCAGGGCCTGAAGGCGCCGCTATCTCAATTCAGGTCACTGGCCCTGCTCCTGACCCAGTGCTCTAGAAAGCAGGTTCCGCCCATCCCCATTCTTATCACCTCGTGAATTCTAGCTCACCTGGGTGCTCCCTGAAAGGCTCAGGCTGAGCACTCCCTGGGACAAGGTGTCTTCTTGCTCAGCATCTAAAAACAAGTAGTGACGTGTGTATTTTCTGTCTGGTCAGGTTCTCCGAGTAGGCCTATAGTCTCTGGAGTGGAGAGAACCTGCCTTGGTGTGGGCTACCGGTGAGGAAACTAGGAGCCAGATCCAATCCCCTCTCACCCTGGAGGGTTCAGGGTTTGGGCATGGGACAGACTCAGCCAACCAAATGTGCTTTCCCTGGTTTTGGAACCCTGAGAGGAGGGCAAGCCAACAGAGATGACTGTAAGGTCGCAGGGGCTCATGGGGAGGCACACGAGCCTGGGAAGACCATTGTTGTGGTTCTTGAGGATTTACCTAGCCCTAGTTTCTTGGCTCCCATCTTTTTTTTTTTTTTTAAGATTTTATTTATTTATTTATTTGAGAGAGAGAGAGAGAGATCACAAATAGGCAGAGAGGCAGGAGGAAGCAGGCTCCCTGCTGATCAGAGGACCTGATGCGGGGCTCAATCCTAGGACCCTGAGATCATGACCTGAGCAGAAGGCAGAGGCTTAACCCACTGAGCCACCCAGGCGCCCCAGCTCCCAACTGTTCTTAATTAAGCCTGATTCTTTCCCATTTACTCTGCAAGTTCCCTAATATTCTTTCAATAAGTCCTTTTTACTTAGCCATAGTTCTCTGAAGCTTTTAACCAGGAATGCCCACGGGTAGTGCAGACCTCTGTCACCCCTAGAGTTTGGCAAATGGAGAAAAGATTTTCTTGGGGGAGCAATCCTACTCACTAAACCAGGCTGTGTTTCTAGGTTTGCTTGCTGCCTCAGGCTGGCTTGGGCACCAGGTCCATTATGCCATAAACTGGTCTTAAATGTGAATTGCTTTCTTTTCTTTTCTCTTAAAGATTTATTTACTGGACACCTAGGTGGCTCAGTCGGGTAAGCTCTGCCTTCAGCTCAGGACATGATCTCGGGATCCTGGGACTCAGTCCTGCATCGGGCCTCCCTGCTCAGTGGGGTGTTGGCTTCTGCCTCTGCTCCTCCCCCTTGCTGGCATGCACATGCGGGGTGTGGGGAGGCAAAGGGAGGAGAGAGAATGCTAAACAGACGCTCCGTGGGGCTCAGTCTCCCGACCCTGAGATCAGGGTGACTCTGAGATCACCACCTGAGCCAAAGCCATCCGACTGCACCAGCCAGGTACCCTGAATGTGAGTTGCTTTCTAGCTAAACCTGGGACACTTGACACTGGCCAGGACCAATCTCCTAGAGAATCAGGCACAGGAAAGAGATGGCTGGCTCCAGGATTGTCCTGTGACAAGACAGGGCCAGTTTCTTGTGGCCAAGGGTTGGCTTGGGATAGGAGCAGAGGTAAACACACTCTTAAGTTGCTAAAAGTTTCCGCAACCAACACCCCAGGCCCCCACACCCAAACACATCTTTTCCCCTTCGTGTACATTCCCATTCCTAGGGAGGATGGAAGTGGGGAAAAGCAAATCTTTGTAATATGAGAGCATCCCCAATAATTATCATCCTCAACTATTTTGCATATCTTCTCTAAGATTGCGGGCCCAGGGGAGTGGCCACTGGAGCTCCACCTCCAGGCACCGAGTGCAAACGTCTCAAGCTGGCCTCCAGGTGGTGCTATTTGCATACAGTCCACTAACCCTAACACAGGCGGATGCTGCCGGCGAGGTGGTGGTCCATAGCTGAACTTCACCTTGCATCGTTACCCTTGGACTGATTAAGGGCGTTCATGAATGAAGGGCAGGGGAAACCGAAATAATCTTCGGAGTGGTGCAGAGAACTCTCTTAGAGTGACCCCAAACTCAGAAGCTATAAGAAGACAATGTAGACAGCATAAAAATTTCTACGCTAAAACAAAACAAAACAAAACAAAAAAAACCCCAGCAAACTGAGAAATGGCAACTTCCATGACAAAAAACTCACTTTCTTAATATGCCAAGAACTCCTGCAAATAAATTTGATTAAAGCATGGGAAGAAAAAGAAATCTTGCCATTTGCAATGACGTGGATGGAGCGACAGAGTACTGTGCTAAGTGAAATAAGTCAACCAGGAAAAGACAAATACTGTATGATCTCACTCAGAGATGGAATTTAAGAAACAAAACAAACATGGGCACCTGGGTGGCTCAGTCGGTTAAGCTCAGCCTTCTACTCAGGTCATGATTCCAGGGTCCAGGGATTAAGTCCCGAGTCCCACTTCCTGCTCAGTAAGAACCTGCTTCTCCCTCTCATCTCTGTGTGCTCTCTCTCTTAAATAAATTAAAATAAAATAAAATAAAGAAGAAAGAAAGAAAACAAATGGACAAAGGGGGGAGAAAAAAAAAAAAAAAACAGAGACAAACCAGAAAACAGGCTCTTAACTAGAGAGGACAAGCTGCTGGTTACCAGAGGGGAGGAGGTTGGGGCTGGGTGAAGGAGGACATGGGGACTAAGGAACGCACTTGTCCCGATGAACACTGAGTGTTGAGTGTCGTATGGAATTGCTTCATTATTGCACACTTGGAAACACTGTATACTGGATCAAAGGAAAACAAGCGAACAAACACGGGAACATACGAACAATCCGTTCACAGAAAAGGAGATTAAAATCACCCAAATAAACATAAAATATTTCTCAAGTACAATATTTTCATGAATATGAAATGTAATTTAAATAAAAAATCAGAACAGCGAAGGCAGTCGGTCATTTGCTTGTGCGCCTCCGATCACTGCTCTGTGTAAGCATTCACAGTCTTTCTCTCACACACCGCTGAGAGCGTGTTTCCCTCCATCCTCCTGTTTCCCCCTTGGTTTCCAGACGGTTCCTCACCTGTTGTCATGCGGCGCTGCGGGCAGCTACTTCTTCAAGGGCATCGACTGTGGGAAGGACAGAGGCCGATCTTCCGCTCTCACCTCCCAGGGCCGAGACCCACGGTCAGCAACACTGGGACCAGGGACTGATGTGGACACGTGGAGCCGGTGTGCTGGGAGCCGCGTCCGCGCGCAGGGAGGCGGTGCTGGGGCAGGCTCCAAGGAGACCAGGTGGACGAAAGAAGAGGCGGGACCTGGCTTGCCTCCAGCGGCAGGAACACCACGTGCGAAAACAAAGGGGTGTGCCAAGGCCAGGTGCGAGCGTGGACCAGCAGGTTGGGGGAGAGGGTGCCGGGCTCGGGCAGCGGACTCCTCCCAGCTCCGGCACAGCCTTCGGGGGCCTGACAACCTGCCTCGGCACACAATTCCCGGCTGAAACGGACCTTCGAGCCCCTCCACACAACTTACATTTTTCATAGCCAAATACACGGAGGCCTCAGGGAGGTGAAATGACCGGTCCTAGGTCCCTACTCCGGCCAGCCCTGGGGTCTTGAAGGCCGGTCCGCGGATTTGCCTGCGGCCGGCGCGGCGGCACCGCCCGGGCTCTGAACCCCCAGCTCCGCTCCCCTCCCGGCCGCCCGGCAGCCGCGGTGGACTACAACTCCCACAATACCCTTGGCCCGGCCTCCCCACCCCGCCGTCGGGCTGGGGGCCGGGTTCGCCAGTAGAAGAGCAGGCCTTCCAGGGGGCGTCCTCGGCGGCCAATGAGCGCGGCGGGGGGCGGGCCTCTCCCGTCCATTGTTCTCGGTGCCCCTCGGGCTTGAGCCGCGGATAGTCCGGAGGGGCCGTGCCGTGCCCGGGGGCGCTTTGGCGCGCGGAGTGGCTGCGGAAGCCCGACCTGGTCTCCCGAGAGGTGAGCCCGGAGAGACGGGCCTGGAGCGGCGCGGGCCGGGGGGTAGCCCGCGGCGAGGGAATAACGGGCCTGGAGCCAGTGCGGGCAGCCCTGCTGGGGGAGGGGTGTCGGGGGCTCTGTCCGCGCCCGCGGGCCGGGGCCCCCGGGTTGATGCGCCCACTCGGCTCGGCGAACGCACCCGGACCTTGCTCTGGGCTGGTGAGCTCCCTGCACATCCACTCAGGGGCGCGGGGTTAAGACTGGAAGCCACGCTGGACGGCGTTCCGCCCAGCTGGTCGCTTACCGATGGGGAAACTGAGCTTCCGAGGGGGCGTGTCTTGCCCCGGGGCAGACAGCGAATGAGCTGACCCGGAGCAGTTTTCCCGGGCTCCCAATCCAGACTTCTGTTATACCTGTGCCTCTTACAGCCCTTTGGTAAATACACATTGAGAGCTTCGGGGTTCCCACTAGATTTGCTTTCTTCTGTTTTTTCCTCCTTCTCTGCCCTCCCCCGCCCCATTTAAAAAAAGGGGGGGGTATCTGAGTTTTTGTGATGTGGTAGTGATTTTTAAAACATGAGTTTTCATTGCTTTTATAGTCTTTATTTTAAATAGTAATTTCACTGCTGTGTTCATTTTTAAACGGATTTGGGATCATACTGTGGTGTTTGTGTTTAGCTAGCTTTGTTTTTGTCGCTAATTTTCGTGTTTATGAAGATTATCTCCGATTATTAATGGTTAATAATATTTATCAGCAGAATTTTAAAAAATACTTAAAACTACATGCAGCAGAATGCACAGATCTTAAATTTCATACGTATGCTTTGTGCAACCCTCATTAAATCAAGATACAGAACATTTCCAGCACCCCAAACGCTTCTCTGAGCCCCTTCTCAGTTAGTACCCCACCCCCCAAAGGTAGCCATGATTAAATCAGCATAGTTTTAAGTACAGTTTACTGTATGGATGTGGCATAATTCATTAACCATTCCTCTGCTGCTGGTTTTTAAAATGTCAATTTTAAAAAAAAATTTTTTTTTGCATTTAGAAACAAGGCTATGGTTTTGTTTACTTGCAAATAAATTTTTCTTCAAAGATTTTTTTTTAAAGATTTTATTTATTTATTTGACAGAGATCACAAGCAGGCAGAGAGGGAAGGGGGGTAGGGGAAGCAGTCTCCCTGCTGAGCAGAAAGCTGGATGCAGGGCTTGATTCCAGAACCCTGAGATCATGACCTGAGCTGAAGGCAGAGGCTTTAAACCACTGAGCCACCCAGGCGCCCCCAAAGATGGTTATTTTTAAAGATAAATTCCCGAGGGGGCCAAGGCTGCATTGAAGAGCATGAATATTTTAAAACTTCATACTCCTATGGTAAGCATGCAGTTAAGATACTGCCTTCCTGGGTGGCTCAGTGGGTTAAAGCCTCTGCCTTCGGCTCAGGTCATGATCCCAGGGTCCTGGGATGGAGCCCTGCATCCGGCTCTCTGCTCAGCAGGGAACCTGCTTCCCCCTCTCTCTCTGCCTGCCTCTCTGCCTACTTGTGATTTCTATCAAATAAATAAATAAAATCTTAAAAAAAAAAAAGATACTGCCTTCCTCGAAGTGAGGCTCAAAGTATCTTGACATCTGATCCATTGCTAATCCTATAGATGTCCCCAGAAGATAAGAAGGATGGGTATTATTATCTCTACCTATTAGATGGTCAATGAGGTTAAGGGACTGAGTTGTATGTTAGGTCAAGGTCACTCACTCTGAACTGATTTAGGGCAGAATAACTCAGTCCTTGGTTCTTAGGAGGACTCTGAATTTCTGATACTCATTCTTTTGGAAAGAAAATTTGTGTATTTTTTTGTGGTTGTGATTCTTCTTGACTTCCTTTGCCACAGAGAGAGGTTTTTAGGAGTAAGCCATTTTTCCTTTAAGAGGGACAGGAAACTTGTGTTGATTGGCGAATGTAAGACTCATTTGGTGGCCTGACCTGGGCTTCTGTGAGTGAGATCATTGTAGGACAGTCTACTTATTGATTGTGGTTCTCTTTCTCATTTTCCAGCCAGACTTCTTGTTGAAATTTGAGGCAGGAGGTGTCTCCTCCGTGAGCCTCACTCTAGAAGATTGAGGTTCAAGGTTAGAGCCCTGGGCGATCGCCCTGGGAAGGTGAATGATGGCTGCAGAGGGGCCGAGAGTAACCAGCTCCCTGAGCCCCTTGGTCCAGGTGCCTCAAGAGGAAGATGAACAGGAGGAGGTCACCACCATGATCCTGGAGGATGACTCTTGGGTGCAGGAAGCTGTATTGCAGGAAGATGGCCCTGAGTCAGAGCCCTTTCCCCAGAGTGCTGGCAAGGGTAGCCCCCACGGGGAGGCCGCCGGAGGGCCGCAGGGTGCACTTGGCCGCCTCCGAGAGCTCTGTCGGCGCTGGCTGAGGCCGGAAGTGCACACCAAGGAACAGATGCTGACCGTGCTACCAAGGGAAATTCAGGCCTGGCTGCAAGAGCATCGTCCCGAAACCAGTGAGGAGGCCGTGGCCCTGGTGGAGGACTTGACCCAGACCCTTCGGGAAGGCGGTAAGATTCTGGGCCCCATGGAGGAGGGTGGGAGCATCCCCCACCGTGGAGGAGTGTGGTGTTTGTGGACAAGGAGAGGGTGGTATCCAGGACGGAGGTGGGGACAGCCTGTCCTGCTGCTGCTGCTGCAGGCAACCCGGACATGCTCACCCTTCCTAATGCCCTCGTATGCAATGGTGGTTCCAGAGCCTCAGTATAGGAGAGCCTTATAGGACTATTCTTGGAGGTATATTTGCGTAATAAGCACAGTGTTTACTTCTTTGTTTATTCAGAGTGGTTGGGAAGCTGATAGAGGTTATGGGGAAGGGGACTGAAGACCATATAAACCGTCCCCTGGCACCCTCCCTTGATTGTGCAATAAACATCCAAATATTTGAAGTTCCAGCAATTTGAAAAACCAGATAATCCTATTTTTTAAATGTTTATTCTTATGAAACTGAGATCAGTGACGAGTACACCAGCTAGTAACTAGGAACTTGCTATGGTATAAAGTCATCGTAAGCTTTTGAGTCGTTTCAAACGTGAGCTCTTTGCCACAGTTACCGGCCGTGTCTCCCGCGTTACTGATATATTCTGGGATCCTGGCATGCCACTGAACTCCTCTGCCTCTATTCTGGTCTTCAGTTGTAGACATGACTCCCTTGACTACCAGATGTTTCCTTCGCATCTGCCCGTGTCCCTGGGGCTGCTTCAGAACCCACGGACGATGGCTGCCTGGGCACTGATGAGAGCCGCAGAAGTTCAGAGATAGGAGGGGAGAGGCCGGGAGAGGTCAGAGAGCACGTGGAGCTTGAGCACAAGGTTATAGGCCAGAGTGGGGTTTGCAAAGGTGCAGGGCAGCAGGGAGGGTTTGGCAGCTGAGAAGAAAGGTGGGGGTGGGGAGGGGCGGCATGAAGCTCACTGATTCAGGTGACAGGAAGGGAGGCTGGCTGGTTGGAGTAGAAAGTGTGTTTTTAGGAAGTGGTGGGATGTGGAGTTTGGGGGAAGAGTGGGTGGGGGCTTGAACTGAATGTCCTTGGCCTCAGCAGGTTCTTGAACTAGAGCCCAAGGGGCATGGGAGGAAGTGGAATTTGGCAACAGGATGTAGGTTTGATTCGAGGAGGGAGAGGCTGGCGGCAGGAGAGCAGTCAGGAAGCCGCCTAGACATCAGGCAGCTGGGAGAGGGGTTGGGCGGAGGCGGGGACAGCAGGAGAAGGGGAGGACACTGGACACGGGTAAGAAGAACCAGCAGTGACACTAGCTGACGTTTGCAGGTCCCTTTTTGGTCCGGGCCTTGTTCCTAGCAACCACTATGCAAAACTGACGGACACTTCACCATCTTGGGAGTTAAGTGACTCCCTGAAGATCACTGAGCTAGTATGAGGCTGAACCAGGATTTGAGCCCATGGGTCTGAGGACATGGCGCACGTTCTTAAGCATTTTATCCCATCTGTGGTACAAAGTGATACTTCCCATGGGGCATTGCAGGTGAGGACTAAGACAAAGCTGTCTAACTCAGAGGCATTCATTGGGAGGATTCGGAAGACTGGGAAGAGGAGACAGGAAAGGAGGTGGTTTGGGAGCAGAGGCTGTGACCAAGCCCAGGGACATGGGAGGTAGAGGAGTAAAGCTGGCTTTTGGAGGAAGGGACTGACGTTGATGGCCTCCTGTGAGCCCAGCCCTGCCCCTGGCTCCTCACAGGTCTGGCTGACTAGCAATCCTGGGGGGTGGGTGGGACTGTCATTTTACAGATGAGGAAATGAAAACTCAGCAAGGTCAAGCCCTTACTCAAGGTCACACCCTCAATGGGAGGTGGTGGAACCGGGATTCAAACTCTGGTCTGTTTGCTTCCACATGTGTTTGGTAGATTTTATTTGAAGCAAAGTTCCAGGTTTTCTTTGGCCCCGAAAAATAACTCTTCACTTTACTCTTCCTATTAAAAAGAAAACAGAAATCTATCATCCTGTCCTAAAAATTTAAATTACTTGCCTGGTGATGAATGTGACAAGTTTGTAAGGAACTTCAAAGTCTTTAGCCAGATACTGTGGAGAGGCCAAAGGGGTTGGGGGCAGAGGAGTGACCTTTCGGGTTGTTGTTTATTTATTTATTTTTTTCAAAGATTTATTTATTTGAGAGAGAGCGAGCGAGCATGAGTCAGGGAGGGGCGGAGAGAGAGAATCTCAAGCAGGCTCCCCACTGAGCACAGAGTCCGATTGAGGGCTTGATCCCAGGACCCATGAGATCATGACCTGAGCCAAAACCCGAGTTGGACACTTAACTGACTGAGCCACCCAGGCACCCCCTGGGGTTGTTGTTTTGTTGGGGAAGTCATGAAGCAGAGCTTCAGGTCTGAGCAGGCCCTCCCTCCCAGCTGGCTATGGGTTTGTCAGTCCTCTGACTTGAGCTTGGCTTTGTCGGTTTCCACTTGCCTAACAAACGAGTCTCCTGACCTTCCCCATGATTTCTCAGAGGAACCTGTGCACTGTCTTCATCCCCTCAAACATTTGTTCCACGTAAACCACTTGACCTCTGTTCTGTTCCTCTAGCTCAGGACCTTTGGACGCACTTAGCCAGCACTGGACATTTCAATCCCTGTTTGGACAGTGGTTATTTAATATTTGATTAACAGGCACCTCTGGGTACTCACATTTCAAGGTTCTTAAAATTGCCATGAAGATGGGACCTGTGCTGCTGGTTTAAATGGTAAAACTCATATGTCCTTGTGAGTGTGTCCCAAGAACGTGTTCATCCCCACACGTGGCCCTCCTTCAGGCTCTTGGTGTTTCTGCCCAGAGCTCTGCCAGCGGCCCAGCCTCTTCCCCCTCCAGGGCCCCTGCCCCCTTCTACCTGAGTGGTCGGGTGCTCTCCTGCTTAGAAATCTTTGTGAGTTTTCTGGTGTCTCTAAATCAAGCATGAGCTCCTTATTCTGCTTGGAACTGGGGCTTTGTGTGACCGCCCTGAGCTGCCCTGCAGCTGCCCGTGGTCCTCCTGCTGTTGCCCTGGCTCCATTCAGACCAGATCTTGCTGTGCCTTGAGCAAAGTCTATGCTTTCTAGTGTGCATTTGTGCTCTGAAGTGTTGAGTGGGAATGGCTCTATCCCATCCCCATCTGATAAAATCCTGGATGTCCTTTGAGTGTATGCCCTTAGAGACCCACTCCAGAAAGCTGTCCTTACTTCTGGCTTCTGGTCTCTTTTCACTGTTGCCAGCCCCAGCCTCCTGGGAGCATCTCTAAGCCCCTCTCCCTAAAGCCATCTGCCCCAGAGCTTTTGGATTCTCCTTGTCCTTTAGCTTTTGATTATGTTCCATCTTGTTTTCTATTTATATGAATAGCTATCTCATTTGTTCTAGCAACTTCTAAAATCCCAGAAGGCATGGAACCTGTTTTCTTCTTTCTTTCCTTTCTTTTCTCCCAGCACCGCACACAGAGCCCCCCACACCGTGGGAGCTGAGTATTGCCGGCGCGAACACACGAACCCTTCCTGCCCACTGGCAGGTGCGGAGAGGCTCCTTGCTAGCACGGTCCATGAAGGAGGCAGACAGATTGCTTCTTTGTTCCAGGCTTCTTGCCCTTTCCTTGAGAAAGCCATGCTAAGCTTTTGTTTTAAAACAAAATGGGGTCAAGGCCACATTTGGCAGAACACAGCCTGGCCATGGCCAAGTCTGGAAAGCAGGAGAGATGAGTCTGCAGACCTGGGGGGAGGCTCAGACCAGGGGGCAGCCTGGACAGCTCAGTCCGGCAACAGAGCCCTTGCTCTCAGTCTCTGGCGTCTTCATTCTTGGAAGTGCCACATGAATGCTTTGTTCAGCCAACCCAGTGAATACTACCATGCTTATGCTATTAATCGAGATATTTTATTTTTTATTTTTTATTTTTTTGTAATCTCTACCCACAATACAAGGCTTGAACTCACAACCCCGAGATTGAGAGTCAGTCCCGTCCCCTTCCGACTGAGCCGGCCAGGCGCCGCAAAGGTATTTGTTCATAAAACATGTTTCTGAGGACAGAGGCTTGTGCTACTCCCATTCCTCAAATTCCAAAGGCTCAAGGACATCCTCCCTGTCTGGCCTGAGTATAAACTAGAAGGTGGCCTCTCTGACCGGATGTTGTCCATCTACAGTGCAGGAATCATGCAGGAGACCAAGGGCATTTCCTTGCGTGGGACAAGCTGTGACTGGAAACCTTAGGTACGGAGAAGCCACACCCCCAGGGAGGACATGTGCCTTTTGTGCAGGGAAACTGGCCACGCATGTGCACATTAATACAGGATGGAGCAAACGAACCAGGGAAGGGCAGCGATGCAGGCCTCAGGAGGACATCACTGGTCCTGTGGCGCCTGTCTCTCCAGGGAAGAGGGTTTTCGGTTGATATGAGATTGACCCCTGCAGTTTTTGCCTGGAGGCTGTGTTTTCAGTCTGTGGTTGACAGACCCACTGAAAGACGTTTATGAAAAGCACCCGTTATCTCTACTACTTGTTAGAAAGTCCCAACCTGAACCCAGAACACTTCCTTTTCTTCTTTTTTTCCTGGCAGTTTGGTGAATGACAACTCAGATTGTCCCAGGTAATCCTGAATATGAAATACTTGTCCTTGCAAATCATCAGTGTCTCAGTTCGATGGTGGGTGGCCAGGTCTTACCTTAGACTCCTCTATCCGTCAGCGGCCTGAGGCCAGAAATCGTTTCTCAAATTGTATGGCTCAGTTTTGGGTTCAGAAACTATGGTCACTGTAGAGCTGAGACAGCTTGCGTCTGGACTGTTGTCTGATTGCTCTGCCCAGGGTTTGTGCACCTTTCTGAAGCGGCGAGCAGAAAGATAGCGCTAGAGCCCGCAGACGCGGGGAGTCAGAAGCCCCAGTGGCCTTCCCTGGATCCCCTACCCCCACACCAGTGTGGGGGCAACACCAGGAGAAAGGTGAATTGCTCCTCTCCTGACACACAGATTTGATCTCACAGAAGCTCCACCACCCAAGAAAGAAACTGCTCATGTCAGAGGGGAACAAAGGGGAAATTCCTGGGCTCAAAGTGGATGAACTCTGCTGTGTAAATCGGTGCAGCGTGTGGTCCCTGAGCCCACGGCATCAGCATCCTCTGCACTCGTGTCAGAAATGAACTCCCTGGGCCCCACCCCACACCTTCTGCACCAGAAACTTTGGGGTTGGAACCCCCTACCCTGTGGTTTACCAAGCCCTCTAGGTGGTCCTGATTTAGTCTCCAGTTAGTGAGCTGCTGCGCTAGACCTTTGGTTCTCTAATTTGGCCACACATCAGAATCACTCAGGGTCCCACTCCCAGGGATTCTGATTTTCTGGTTCCACTGGCATGGGGTGTGGCCCAGGCAAGGAAATTTTTGAAAACTCCCAGGTGGCCCTAAGCCACAGCCAAGTGTCAAAACCACCGCTTAGAGCCTTGTTACTCAAAGTGTGGTCCGCGGACCAGTGGTGCTGGTGTCACCTGCAGCTGTTTGGAAAGCACGCTTAGTCTCACCCCAACCCACAGGAAGCAGAACCTGCATTCAGCAAAATCTCTGGGTGATTCGCCTGCACTTTGAAGTGTGAAAAGCACTGCTCTCGCCTAGAGAGGAGTGGAGGTTGTCAACTTCAAACCTCCTCTTATCTACCAGCAGAGCCCCAGAGTCACAGCTGACCTCCCCAGGCATCCGTAGCCTCACCTGGCTTTGGGCAAGCACAGGCAACAGGTTACCTAGCCTGCCTTTGCTGCCCCAGAAATGTTCCCTTCTTTCCAACAATGAGCAAGTGCATGCATTTTTTCATAACAAGACAGGGAATGGAGAGTGTTGGGGCGTTTGGAGAGGTGTTTGTCTTTTTAAAGCTACAATTCTCAGTTTCAAAACAAAAATCACCTTTAAGTCACTGGAATATTTGCAGTGTAGACCTTACAGAGCTCTGAGAGGGATGTAATGTTCTAACTGTAGAATGTTTGGCAATCATTCATTTAAACCGATAACAGAGCTCATTGCCGTTGTTATCAGAGGCCAATCTCTCAGGCAGCCCGAGTGCACAGGGAACAATGCTCCTAGTCACTCAGGCACCAGAGCGCCCTGATGGGGAGAACGCTGCCCAGGAGGAAGCTGGGTGAGAATCACACCTGCACTTCAGACCCATGGCTCTGACCATGGCGTTGAGACACTGGTGTGTCCGAATCAGGTGGGCTTCACCAGAATTTGGAGTCTAACCCACACCAAAGTGCCAAAGTCTGCGACTATTTAGTTCATTTTTCTAAACCAATCACAGTAAATTCAGGTTATCTCCCCACTGATACCCGTTTTCCTCACACTCATCATGATATGCTTTCCAGTGTGAGTGAGGAAGAGGAGGCGTCTGGCGGGGCAGGGGGACACGCACAGCCCTGTGAGCAGCCGTATGGATGTGCTTTGCATGTGAGTCCCCTGTGGAGGTGGGGGGCGGAAGGTCCAACCACCACTGCTTTAGCCTCAGCCTGACTGTGGCTTTTGTTTACTAACCCAGAAGGAAAGGAAGAGGGCCTAAGGCAATTCAGCAATAGGTTCAGTGAATGGCCTTTGGACAGTGGTCTCACCATTTCTAAAAAACGAACATTGGACCCTTACTTCTTAACTTACACAGAACTAGATCTCTGCCTCACAAGTGACAAATTTCCGGTAGATTATAGATCTTGACTCTAAAACACCTGGAATAACATGTAGGAGAATATGTTTATAATCTTGCGGTGAAGGACTTCTTAAGCAAGATAGCGATCTTCAAAGCTGGATTGGACTCAGGAAAACAGAAAAGTCCTTTGTATAAAAAAGGTACCATGAACAAAGTTAAAAGACAATACACCAACTGGAAGGGAATATTTACAACAAAGTCTGCGAAGAGCAGATAATAGTCAAACACCGTTGATCTGGGGGCGCCTAAGTGGCCTAGGTCATGATCTCAGGGTCCTGGGATGGAGGCCCCGGTGTCAGGCTCCCTGCTCAGCAGGGAGTCTGCTTCCCCTTCCCCTCTGGTCCCTCTCCTTCCCTCCACCCCCATCCAACCTCCCAAGGTTACACACACTCTCTCTCTCTAAAATAAGTAAATCTTGGGACGTCTGGGTGGCTTAGTTTGTTAAGCATCTGCCTTCTGCTCAGGTCATGATCTTGGGGTCCTGGGATTGAGTCCTGCATCGGGCTCCCTGTTCAGTGGGGAGTCTTCTTCTCCCTCTCCCTCTGCCTCTTCCCCCTGCTTATGTGCGCTCTCTTTCTCTCTGACAAATAAATAAAATCTTTAACCAAGTAAATAAATAAATAAATAAACAAATCTTCAAAAACAACAATAAAAAGCCCTTGATCTGTAAGAGCTTCTGTAGTCCCTAAGAAAAGTCAGTGCAGTGGAATGAAAGATAAAAGATATGAATGGGCAATTTAGAAAGGTAGAAAAGTGAATTATAACTTTATGAAATCACATGTTCCACCTTACGACTGATCAGGGAAGTACTCATTAATTCTTTTGCCTACTGGACCATCAGAAATTTAATAGAGTGTTTCTGAGAAGTCTCTGCCATTCTGAGCATTTATTTAATCTTCTAAAACTTATTTCAGAGTTAGTAGGTAATGTCATCTATTTTAAATTTGATAGAGTACCTAAAATTATGAGCCATGTATTATTCTCTTCTGACCGTGATAAAATTTACATGACATAAAATTTGCCATTTTTTAGAAAAGATTTTATTCGTTATTTGACAGAGAAAGACAGCAAGAGAGGGAACATAGGCAGGGGGAGTAGGAGAGGGAGAAGCAGGCTCCCCACTGAGCAGGGAGCCTGAAGTGGGGCCTGATCCCAGGACCGCAGGATCATGACCTGAGCTGAAGGCAGACACTTAACGCCTGAGCTACCCAGGCACCCCGATTTTAATCATTTTTATGTGTACAGTTCACAGGCATTAAATATATTCATATCATTGTACAACCACCACCACCATCCATCTTCAGCACTGTTTCCTTTTCTCAAACTGAAACCCTGTGCCCAGTAAGGAACTCCCCATTCCTCCCCCCTGACACCCACCATTCTAATTTCTCTCACTATGATAAATATGACTGCTCTTGGTACAATATTTATAAAACAATAAATACAATATTTATCCTTTTATGGCTGGCTTATTCTTTCACTTAGCATAATGTCCTCAAGGTTCATCCATGTTGAAACATGGGTCAGAATTTCATTCCATTTTAAGGCTGAATAATATTCCATTCATTCATTTGTTGATAGACCTTTGGTTTTTCAGCATTTGGTTATTATGAATAATGCAGGAACATGGATGTAAGAAAACCTGTTTGAGTCCCTGCTTTGGATATAGACCCAGCTGTGGAATTATTAGATCATATGATAATTCTGTGTTTAATTTTTGGAGGAGCCACCATACTGGTTTCCATAGTGGCTGCACCATTTTGCATTCCCTCCAGCAATGCACAAGGGGAAAGTCATATATATGTATGTATACATGCACATATATGTATATATATATGTGTGTACATACATATATATATATATTTAAGATTTACTCATGTATTTTGAGAGAGAGAGGGAGAGAGATACCACATCAAGAGTGGGTGGGGGAGAGGGAGAGAGGGAGAGACAGAATCTCAAGCAGACTCCGCACTGCGTGCAGAGCCCAAGTAGGGCTTGATCCTGAGACCCTGAGATCATGACGCAAGCCAAAGCCAAGAGTCCTATGCCCAACGAACTGAGCCACATAGGCAGCCCAAGAATCATATATTCTTTTAAGTCTATCTCAAGGATGCATTTCTTTTTTTTTTTTTTAAAGATTTTATTTTATTTACTTGACAGAGAGATCACAAGCAGGCAGAGAGGCAGGCAGAGAGAGAGGAGGAAGCAGGCTCCCTGCTGAGCAGAGAGCCCAATGCGGGGCTCGATCCCAGGACTCTGAGATCATGACCCGAGCCGAAGGCAGCGGCTTAACCCACTGAGCCACCCAGGTGCCCCAAGGATGCATTTCTTAAGATTTACTTATTTGAGAGAGCATGAGCAGGAGGGATAGAGGGAGAGAGAATCTCAAGCAGACTCCAGGCAGAGCAGCTGAGTGTGGAGCCCAATGCAGTCTTGCTTCTTTGTCTAGTAAAAGAAGGTTCGGCTGGTCCTTAAGCCACTGACAGGGCAGGGGAGTTATTGTGTCTGGATTCTCCACAGTGAAGTGGTAGAAAATAATCACAAAAATTAAGTATCACATCGAAAGGCTTTACGATTAGAAGAGAATTCTCATATTTCTATCTAATAGTTGGGATGCTGTTTTTGTTTACATTTAAATCTTCGACCAATTTGGGTTTTTCCCAGTATGGGCTCCAACTTCAGATTTTTTTCCATTTGGCCTCACCAGTCGGTCCAGTATCATTTATTGAACATTGATTGAATGTTGTGCCTTTTTTCTGTGGATTTGAGAGGCTGCCCTTGTCAGACGTTCAAGTTCTAGTGGAAAAAAAAAAAAACTCTTAAAAAAATTTTTTTTTAAAGATTTTATTTATTTATTTGACAGAGAGAGATCGCAAGTAGGCAGAGCGGCAGGCAGAGAGTGAAAGGGAAGCAGGCTCCCTGCTGAGCAGAGAGCCCGATGTGGGGCTCGATCCCAGGACCCTGAGATCATGACCTGAGCCGAAGGCAGAGGTTTAACCCACTGAGCCACCCAGGTGCCCCTAGCGTCACTAAATTAATTCTTTCTTTTCTTTTCCTTTCTTTCTTTTTCTTTCTTTCTTTCTTTCTTTCTTTGACAGAGAGAGAGAGAGAGAGAGATCACAAGTAGGCAGAGAGGCAGGCAGAGAGAGAGAGGGAGAAGCAGGCTCCCTGCTGAGCAGAGAACCTGATGTGGGGCTCGATCCCAGGACCCTGAGATCATGACCTGAGCTGAAGGCAAAGGCTTAACCCACTGAGCCACCCAGGCGCCCCTAAATTCTTGTTTCTTTTCCGCTCATCTGTCTATGCATGTGCCACCTGTGTTCAGTTCTGAATTCACATGTCTACTGAGTCTGTTTCTAGAGTGTTTGTGTTGTTTCTCTGGTCTTACTGTCTATCAGTGTTTTTGTTCCTGAGATGTGTAGTATGTTTGAACATCTGACATAGTCCCTCCCCTCCCCACCCCCTGGTCTCAGTCAGTAATCCTGTCTTAACATTTTAAAGTTTTTTGTTTGTTTGTTTTGTTTTTTTTTAGTTGTCTCTACACCCAATGTGGCTCAGACTCATGACCCTGAGGTCAAGAGTTTCATGCTCTATCACCAGAGCCAGCCAGGTGATCCTTAAGGTTGACATTTGCTCTGGGAGACACTTGCATGCACTTTGGGTGCGTGAGTTGCCAATTTTAAATGGTACACTTTGAGGTTAGGGTTAGGGAGGCAATCCATGAACATATATCAGTCAATGAACATATCCTCTGTCCCACCTTCTCTCAACCCCAGATTTGGCTAGAGTACCATTTCTACGTTGCTGGGTAGCCTCCACATTCTCTTCTCATTGTAATGGCCACAGTCATTTGAGACTTCGTTCTGAAGTCTGGTGTATCCAGTGCTCATCCCCAGCCCATTTGCTCGAGTTCCCTTCATCTGGTGGTGGACCGAAGCTCACTTCCTAGTAGTTCCCTCTTGAAGGGCTCATAGGAACCATATTCTGAGAATTTGTGCATATTCAAAGTTGTTTACCTGCCAACGTGATACTTTAAGGATGTTTTTGTTGAACACAAAATCCTGGGCATCCCCTTTCTTTTCTAGTCTGCCTTGTGTCTGCAGATATGAATGTCACTATAGAGAAGTCTGAGCCCAGGTGGTTCTCTTGACCCACATAAGTGATTCAAGCCTTTTGCCTTGTGTCCCATCTCATCACTAACCTCTGGAGTAGTCTTCCTAACACAGTGCACCATCCCAGGGTCCTTGTAGCTTCCTCCGTTCGTGTTTGTTCTGTTCCTTTGGTCTAGTTCCCCTGTTTGAGAACTCCAGTTATGTGTAGATGGGCTCTCCTTTAGTCCAACTTCTCTTTCCATCCTTCTTGTTAATCCCTTTGTCCTCCTCATTCCCCCTTTTTTCCCTGCTCTTCTCGGCCCTTCTTTTCCCTTTCTGCTTGCCAGTGTGCCTGCCCTCCTTTGCACTCCTCCTCCTGTGCTCCGGTCTCTGGATTTCCTCTGCTTTTCCGCATCCTGCCATATCCCGCTCCATCTTTTCCTGCTGTTTCCCTGTCTCTTCCAACTTTTACTGTGGGGTCTTCCTTCCTGGAAGTGGTTGTTTCTCTTAATGTTTCTTTCTCCCTTTTTTTTGTTTTTTGTTTTTTTGTTTTTGTTTTTTCAGAGAAAGAGAGTGTACACAGGGAGGAGGGGGGCAGAGGGAGAGAGAGAATTCTTAAGCAGACTCCCAGCTAAGGGGGGAGCCCGAGGTGGGGCTTGATCTTGTGACCTGAGCTGCCACCAAGAGTCAGAGGCTACTCTGACTGAGCCCCACAGGAGCCCCTTGTTTATTTTGATTTTAATGCATGAAAAATGTCACCTTCTCAGTTATAATTGCCATGATTAATGTGTGAGGGCCAAAGACTCTCTCCTTTCTGCTTTACAGAAACAAAGCTTCCTGCAGAGGGTAGTCGTCTGGGGGATTCTGGCTGTAGAAGCACCTCCTGTGCTGCTCTGAACCGGAGAAGCCAGCCCTGTTGGTCCCAGTTCTTGAATGCCCTGGTGCTCTTGAGGGGTCTCCCTTACCTTCAGGAAGTGATTTTCTGCCTCAGCTTTTTTTATATCTTTTTTTTTTTTAAATTAAATAAGCTCCTTGCCCAGTGTAGAGCCCAAGGCGGGGCTTGAACTTATGAGATCAAGACCTGAGCTAAGATCAAGAGTCAGATGCTCAACCAACTGAGCCACCCAGGCGCCCCTCCGCCTGAACTTTTTGAAGTCAGATGCCCCTCAGTTCTATCCCCATGCCCCTCCCCCCACACCACTTTCCACGCTCGTTCTCTTCACTTCCTGCCTCATTGGCCTCTGACCTATCTCAGCTGTTTCTGGAAGCCCTTGTATGTATTTTGGTGTCTGCAAATTAATCTTCCTCCTAATCTCACTGCTTATGCAGTTTGAGTTTTTGTTTGTTTTCCCTGTTGCTTCCGAGTTCATTCCAGAACCTACCAACCAGTTCTTCTGATTTTAAGGCAGTGGGAAACCTTATCAGATAATGTCCTTGTTCTGAAGAGAACAATTTCTAAAGTCATTTTTTTAAAATGATAAAAAATGATTTATTGGGGCATCTGGGTGGCTCAGTCATTGAGCATCTGCCTTCAGCTCAGGTCATGATCCCAGGGTCCTGGGATTGAGCCCACATTGGGCTCTCTGCTCAGCAGGAAGTCTGCCTCTCCCTCTCCCACGCTCCCTGCTTGTGTTCCCTCTCTCTGTGTCTCTCTCTGTCAAATAAATAAATAAAATCTATAAATAAAAAATAAATAAAAATTTTTAAAAGGCTGCTTTCTTAAAAAAAAAATGATTTATTTATTTATCTGAAAGAGAGTGCAGAGTAAGCAGGGGGAGGGACAGAGAGAAAGAGAGGAACTTAAGCAGACTCCCCGCCGAGCTCAGAGCCCAAGACCTGGAGCTGGATCTCACAACTCAGATCAGACCTGAGCTGAAACCAACTGTCAGAGGCTCAAGTGACTGATCCACCCAGGTGCCCCTACTGGTCACTTTGAGAAATGTTTTTGGCAGTATTCGCTTGCAGAAAATAAATCAGGGCCTCTGCCTGAAGAACTCTGTAGAAGGGGGGTGCGAGCCGACCTCTGTGCTAGAAACTTGCAAAACCCTGTTGTAGGAGGTCGTAGAAGCGCAGGACTCCTGGTCCTGGCCATGTGGGAGCATGCGCTGTGCCCCTTGTGCCTGTATCTGTCCCCTGGACGGACGCCTGGAGCCACAGATCACCAGCAGCGTGTGTGTTACTGGGCATGAAGTGGAATCGCAGGCCTACTTGTATGGTTAAATACAGTCTGCTGTGGACCGATAGCATAACTAGAACCCAGGGACTGCCTGAGGGTGTGTCAGTTTTTATCTTGTGCACCTACAGAAATTTACCTTCACCTACAGAAACTAATAATCACTGAATCGACCATCCAACTTTATTTTTTTTTTTTTTTTTATTTTTTTCTGATTTTAAACCCCGCGATGTTCCCCCGAGGGGGTGCACCGTTCCTGGAAATACTGCAATACCAGGTCGATGCGTGGAGTGGACGGCGCAAGCTCCTTTTCCATCTCCCTGCTCCAAAAATCCATTTAATATATTGTCCTCGGATAGAGGACGTATCAGATATTAAACTGATAAGAACAGATACTACACTTGATCTTAGCCAAAAGGCCGAGAAGCGATTGACCATCCAACTTTAAATAAACTATTAGCTTCAGTGATGGGAATGTTACTAGGACCTTGTGTAATTATTTTACTAATTGTCTTCCCTGTTCTGGATGGATGTGCTTTCTCTAGAGGTCTGATGTTAGGTGCTAGGAATAATCAGGCTGTCATCCTGATCAAGAAATCAATGATTTATTTCTGTACGCCCTACAGAATTCCAAAAAGAGAAGTGAAGACAACTTACAGAAAGAGAGCATAAGGGTGCTCACTTCGGCAACACATATACTAAAATTGAAATAATAAAGGAAAGATTAGCCAAAGAAGGAGGGAGGAGGGGAGGGAGAGAGGGAAGAAGGAAGGGAGGGGGAGGGAGGGAGGGAGCAAACACAAGGAAATTTTATAGCAGAAAACGAAATACTGGGAGGGAAAAATGAAAGAACCCGGGCTGTAGAGACATCCAGTATTCTCTCTGAGTGTGTGGTTCCAAGCTTCCAAGGAGGCAAGGCAGAGAGGGCACCACAACTAGAGCTGTGGGGCAAACACATCAGAGGCTCAGAACAGCAATGCTGTTGGGAATGTCGGTGAGAGGGAAATTTACTTCTTGTTCATCAAGAGGACATTGTGTGGCATAAACAGTGTTGCCAACAACTTCCTGGCAGTGTTAATGTTCCTGACAGCCATTAATTTCTGATGACACTTCTCAGACTGTTCGTGACTGTCGGCCAGAGCCATGAAATCAACATGCGGCTCAGTTTCTATGGGCCTCAGAACAGTGAGGTCCAGGCTCACCACTCTCCACGGCTGGATCCTGGAATAAAATTCAGGGTCTCTCAGTGAAGGAAGGCAACACATATGTTGTCAGCAATATGCCCTTCTGATTTCTTTCTTCCATCTTCTTCTTTTTTTTTTTTAAAGATTCTATTTTTTTATTTGAGAGAGACAGCGTGCAAGAAAGCACAAGCAGAGGGAGGAGCTGAACAGGGAGCCCAATGAGGGACTCAATCCCAGGACCCTGAGATCACAATCCAAGCTAAAGACAGATACTTAACTGAGCCACTCAGGTGCCCCCTCCTGGTTTCTTCCACCAAAATGTTTGATAAGTGTTGGGCAGCAGAATTTGACAAGTTTCTGGCTGGTAGGTATTTTATATTACTGATGGGAGGTCCAACCGTAAGCTCCTACTGCAGATACATTTTAAGGCTCTTCTAACCGCCCACTTGTCACTGTATAGACACCTAGAGTCCTTGTTGCAGGGGCCCTATCATCTTGTCTGTGTCTTACTTACTTACTATAATCTAATAAGATTATAAACACAGGATATACTGTAATGGGTGAAATTATTATATTTGTTCTTTTTGAAAGGAGACTGAGCTTTAGGGAAATTTCTCTGGTACCAATGAAAAACCCTTTCATTCATTCTCCAAATTTAATTGAGCACCTGCCATGGTGAGTATTGGGGGTCACTGTGTACCCTGTTGCTTTCCGTTGATTAGGATTTTTAGATTCCCACCTGACTTCACTTCTCAATGGAGAAACAGGTACAGACCTATAACCCAAATCTTTAAGACTTAGAAATTCTGGGTGATCACCAAGTGGGTATAATTTCTGACAACTAGATAATCACAAAGAAGGAAATGAACCTGGTTTTTTAAAAGTTTTGAGGATCCTTTAGCCTCTTAATTTTCTTTAGTTTAATTTTTTAAATATTTCACTTGGGTTTCCTTTCCTTCTCTCATCATTACAGGAAATTGAGTATAAATCATATGTCTTTCTTCACTGTTTCAGATTTTGAGATCCAGAGTGACAATGGGGAGAACTCCAATCAGGATCTATTTGAGGACGCTGAGACACATGAGATGTTCTCAGAAATGCCAGAAGGGGAAGGCCTTCCGCAATCTGACTGGGAAAGTGACTCTGAGAGAGACTGTGGCTCCAGGGGGCCACAGGGGAATGCCCCGAGTGGGGACCACAGGGAGGTGCCCTCTCAGGGCAAGGAAGTCGGGCAGCTCATCGGCCTTCAGGGCACCTATCTGGGTGAGAAGCCCTACGAGTGTCCCCAGTGTGGGAAAACCTTCAGCCGGAAATCCCACCTGATCACTCATGAGCGGACCCACACAGGAGAGAAATACTACAAATGCAACGAATGTGGGAAAAGCTTTAGCGATGGTTCCAACTTCAGCAGACACCAAACCACCCACACAGGGGAGAAACCTTACAAATGCAGAGACTGTGGGAAAAGCTTTAGCCGGAGTGCAAACCTCATCACCCACCAGAGGATCCACACGGGAGAAAAGCCCTTCCAGTGTGCCGAGTGTGGCAAGAGTTTCAGCAGGAGCCCCAATCTTATTGCCCACCAGAGAACCCACACGGGTGAGAAGCCCTACTCGTGCCCCGAGTGTGGGAAGAGCTTCGGCAACCGGTCCAGCCTTAACACGCACCAGGGCATCCACACAGGCGAAAAGCCATACGAGTGCAAGGAGTGTGGGGAGAGCTTCAGCTATAACTCCAACCTGATCCGGCACCAGCGGATCCACACAGGCGAGAAGCCCTACAAGTGCGCCGAGTGCGGGCAAAGGTTCAGCCAGAGCTCGGCACTGATCACGCACCGGAGGACACACACTGGCGAGAAGCCCTACCAGTGCGGCGAGTGCGGCAAGAGCTTCAGCCGCAGCTCCAACCTGGCCACACACCGCCGCACACATCTGCTGGAGAAGCCCTACAAGTGCGGCGAGTGTGGCAAGAGCTTCAGCCAGAGTTCCAGCCTCATCGCGCACCAGGGCACGCACACTGGCGAGAAGCCCTATGAGTGCCTGACGTGCGGGGAAAGCTTCAGCTGGAGCTCCAACCTCCTCAAGCACCAGCGAGTTCACACCGGTGAGAAGCCATACAAGTGCACGGAGTGTGGCAAGGGCTTCAGCCAGCGCTCGCAGCTCGCGGTGCACCAGCGGACGCACACGGGCGAGAAGCCCTACCAGTGCCTAATGTGCGGCAAGAGCTTCAGCCGTGGCTCCATCCTGGTCATGCACCAGCGTGCCCACTTGGGGGACAAGCCCTACCGCTGCCCTGAGTGCGGTAAGGGCTTCAGCTGGAACTCTGTCCTCATCATCCACCAGCGCATCCACACGGGGGAGAGGCCCTACAAGTGCCCCGAGTGTGGCAAGGGCTTTAGCAACAGCTCTAACTTCATCACTCACCAGAGAACACACGCCAAAGACAAAGCCTACTGAGCTGGCTGAGGGCCAATGGGGAGGGCAATCAGGGCCGAGCCACGCTGCCCCCAAATGGTGACATCCCTCCAGGAAAGCCATTCTTCCCAAGAGGTCTCTAGGGACTTGGGCCAGAATCTCACCCTCGCTCATCCCCGATTCTAATATATGCTGCCATTTCAGTGTATGGAGTCACACCCCCAGAACAGGAGGGGGAACTGAAGGCTGCCGAGTTGGGTTTCTTTCTGTTTCGGCGCATGACACGCGATTGGCTTCCTCTCTCCTGGTCCTCCAGGCTTCAGTTTCCCCTTTGGTAGCACAGGGGGAGTGTTTCTCGTTGAGGACAGAAGACAGCATGGCCCACAGCCCAGGCCGAGGTCTCAGAAATCCTGGAAAGTGACAGGTGCGGTCTGGTAGTTCTGCCAACCCTTGGTCAGGCTAAGGTGCCTTCACCAGGAGTTCCTGCCATGCCAGGCTGTTAGGTCAGAAGTGGCTCTCTCTGGCCTTGTGTCCTGGGCTTTGATTCTCAAATCAAAGGTCAAGGTAGATGAATTTTTCCAACTCTGAGTCATCCAGAGGAAGCTAAAGCCCTTCTCTATTTGTAGAAAGTATCAGGGACCCAGAAACCGGAGGGAGTATGGCCTGGAATCAGTGTCCCCGTAGCCTTTCCACTGATAAGAGTTGAATAGAGCCCACCAGGGAGGGTAGAAACTGAGGAGATGCACACCTTTGCTTGTGTCTCTGCTTACTGTCCTGTGGTAAGTTGGCTGCCAGGGGAATGCACTAGTTTTTGTGGGGTTTTGTTTTTTGAATGGGAAATCAGGGACCGCCAGCCACCTACTGCTGGTGGGTGGTGGGTTCTCTGAGGGTGAAACAGCCCTGCACCCTTCAGGGTTGGCTTGTGTCCTCACCCCCACAGATACTAGCCCCCAAATCATCTCTCTATGCACTTGTCATTCCCTTGTTGTTCTCGTTTTTATTTTATATGAGCAAGTCTAGAATTCTGTCTGGTAGCTTTTGTATACTTTCATATTTTTAAGGAAGTGTTGATTCTGGGGACACATCCTCTGTCCTCTGGACAGATCTGAGCTTGAAATAGGAGTTGTCCTATAGGTGTCATCCTTGATCTTGGGATGCTACCAGGGCTTTGTTCTTGGGTCCTTGAGCCTTGAAACCATAAAGACCAGGGGATGATAGCAGGTCAAGGTGTTTGTTATAAGGAAGAAGAGAACAGAGAAGGTGTTTCTGGGAAATATGAAACCACCTCCTCTAGTACATAGAGCCTGTGCTCACAATGGGCCTTGGTTCTTATAGAATGGATGCTCAATATTTCCTAATAAAATAAGAGTCCCATTCTTTTCCTGAATCTGCCTTTCAATGTGAACTTGACTATTAACCAACCCACACCTCACTTCCCACCTACTCACCTCCTGCCATAGGCTGAAAGTGGTCCAAGACCTTCAAGGAGTAAAAATCAGTGGCTTTAAAGAACACACCTTTGGTGAACCAAGACCTATGTGCTTGACCTGTGCACACATCTGTCCACTGCCCTTTGCCAGCTGTGCATTCATTCAGTCTGTCAACCAAGACTTGGAGTGGCAGCTTTGGCAGCTTTGGCTAAGGAGCCAGGTGGCCTCCTAAGAATGTCATTGGGAATGGTCTCTATCCAGAATCAGCTAGATTAGATACAAGAAGGACATTTCTAAGCTCAGCAGTGATGGTTGTTAAACCAAACCATGTAGGCTGTGAGATCCCCATCATTAATCCTATTCCTTCACTTAACTTGGCAAACACTGAGGACTTAAATACCATCACTGTGCTAGGTACTAGGGAAAGGTGATGAAGAAGAAATCCCATTACCTGTCTCCATCAAGTTCTTACAGGAGGAATAATCCCATCTGTCTGGGAAGCTACAAGAGCCATTCAAGGGAGAATGGATACAGTGCTTTCCTAGCTGAAAATAAGTTCTGGGATTTGGGTTGTAGAAGATACTGGCTCTCTTCTTCCCCCAAGTCTCAACTTAAGAAAAAGAACTGACATTAAACTTTGCAAAACTTTCTATTTTACTCCTCTCTACCTGGTAGGCACACAAAATATCTTAGAAAAAAGGGACACAAGATCAGGCTGGACCCACAATGGGAAATGACACACTGTGGTCCTAGAAAGGTCGAGTCTTTCGCTTCCTGTCCTGCTTGCCCATGAAGCTGGTCTGCCGAGGCAGGGAGGGCATGACACAGGCCTTCATGCCACTCAGTGTGGGATGGGAGGGCAGAGCCTTCTTCCCTAAAACCTGTCAGGAAGCCCCGGTCTCCTCGGCAGATCTATTTCCACCATGTCTTGGCTCTCAATTCAGTTACACCTGTGTTTCTGTACCAAGAACATCTCCCCTAAATGTACATGCCTTTAGGGACTGAGGTTTTTGTCCCCGGTTTGTTCTGAGTTCATGGGAACAGCCTTGGGACAGTTAAACATTTATAATAAGGGCCTCCTGGATGGCTCAGTCAGTTAAGTGTCTGACTTTTGGTTCTGGCTCAGGTCATGATGAGTCTCATCGAGGAGCCTGCTCAGCGGGGAGTCTGCTTCCCCCTATCTGCTCCCCGCCACACCCCACAGCACTCTCTCTCTCTAATACGTAATAAATGGTAAAAAGAAAACAAAGAGCAATGCTTTACCATTAGCAAGTTCCCCATGCCCATTTTGGCAGGTCTCCGTGACTTGCCCACTTCCCTCTCCTGGGCCCTACGGGGGCTGCTTTGTACCCTTCAGGCCTCTTCCTCAGACCCAGCCAACTCCCAGGCTTGGCGCCCCTTCCTGGAGAATGTGTCAGGAACCTCCCTCAGCATCCCAGGCCCAGAGCAACAACAACTCCACAGTGCGTGCCTCACTTCCGTCCTCCTGGCTCAGCCTGGAGATGGGCATTCAGGGTGGCTGAGACCCATCTCCGCCTGTGTTAGCCTCCACTTTTCTCCTTCCCTGGTTCCCAGTCTCTACCAGGTTCATCCCCCAGCTTACGTGCCACAATCAGTCGTTCCTAGAGCCACAGATCCAGTATTCCAGAAGCCACCTTCCTGTGGGCCTCGCATCTCCTCTGAGCAGTACCGCCTTACCCGGCCTCGCCCAACCCCAAACATGGGAGTCTTCCAACACTCCTTCCTCGCTTGCCTCCCTTGGAGCCCTCAGGAATCTGGCCCTACAGATCCTGTCTCCCTATTAACACCTCCCGGCTCCTACGTGACCGTCACCCTCTGACCCCGGGTACAGTTCAGCCCCTTGCAACCGCAGTAGCCCCCAAGCTCCCGCCAGCCCTGCCTCTACTTCATCCTCCAAGTTATAGGCAGCGTGAGTGACCTCCAACACAGAGCACAGCCTGTCACTGCACAGTGTAACCCCCTGGAGCTCCCATCCCTACAGAAAGGCCATGTTCCTTGGAATGCACATGAAGTCTTCCCAACAGGGCCTCTATAGAACATCTTCGTGACACCCCAATACCCTGACCATCCTTGCCCCTTGACCACTCCCTTTGAACGTGCCCTCGCCTTGTCCTCATGATGTTCCCCTTTCCTGGAATGCCTTGTCCACCTAGGGCATACCTGCGCAGCTCTGGAAACTCAGCCTGGGTACCCCCTCCTCTGAGAAGCCTTCCCTGCACTTCTCTGGCAGACCTGACGCTGTTTCCACGCCCGTGCACTGTCCAGCTTCAGAGCCTGGGACAGAATTCTGCCCCTCTGCCTTTTCTTTGTCATGTTCATACTGAACTCTGTCTCCAGCACCTGGCTCAGGGCCTGATGTGTGACATTCCGGAACTCCCTTAATTTTTACAAGTTGAGTTCTCTTCATGGGGATATACGGAAATGCAAGAGGCAGGTAGAGTCCCAGATTCTGAGCTGGAAAATGGACTCTGTCTCCCACACGTCCCTTTGGTTAAGATGTTAAATGTAAGTTAGTTTTAACCTCAGTGCCTCTCACCTAAGTTATGATTTATTGGTATTGGTGGATGAAGTTACAGCTGAAGATATTTATAAAAACCAACTAACCAGAGCTCCGGGCTGGCCCAGTCACTAGAGCATGCAACTCTTGATCTCGAGGTTGTTAAGTTCAAGTCCCATGTTGGGTGTTAAGGATTACCTAAAAAAATAAAACATTTGTGGCGTCTGAGTGGCTCAGTCGGTTAAGTGTCTACCTTTGGCTCAGATTGTGATCTCAGGGTCCTGGGATCAGGTCCCACATTAGGTTCCCTGCTCACCCGGGAGCCTGTTTCTCCCTCTGCCTGCCACTCCCCGTGCTTGTGCTCCCTCTCTCTGAAAAATAAATAAATAAAATCTTTAAAAAATAAGAAAAATCTCTAAAAACAATCAACTAACCAGTATCCTAATGAAACAATTTATATTTTTGAAATACCACAGATATCAAAAAGGCAGTGGAAAACTAGGCATCTTCTTTACACAATCTGTTTCTCTTCTCTCTGGGCAAGCGATGGAAATTGGAGACTATCTCTTACTCCCACCCTTTGGTCCCACTGCATTCATAGGACTATATCCTGAGACAGTGCCCCTTAATTTTTTTTTTTAATACAACACACAGATAAGTATGTGGAAGTGTAAGCTCACTGCACTTTTTAAAGATTTTATTTATTTAAGATTTATTCATTTGACAGAGACACAGCGAAAGAAGGGGAGGGGGAGAAGAAGCAGGCTCCCTGCAGAGCAGGGAACCCAATGTGGGGCTTGATCCCAGGACCCCAGGATCAAGACCTGAGCCGAAGGCAGATGCTCAACGGCCGAGCCTCCCAGGAGCCCTGACTGTGCTTTTACAAACTGAACACACCTGTGTAACCAGCACCCACATCAAGAAAAACTTAGCCACATCCCAGAAGCCCTCCTCGGGTCCTCTCCAAGCAGGACTTTGTCCCCGTGCCCCTGTTCTCACGTTGGATGTAGTGGAGGGAGTGTTGGGAGCCGGATGGACCCGCTTCTAGACACTTGTACCACTAACCACACACCCTCACTTTTATTAAGAGATTTTACAATTTGTGGCAGGTCATAATGAGACTTCACTTTTTTCATGGAATTTTACTTCCCTTTGGGTTGTGTTTATAGTTTATGATAAGACACAGTAGCTCACAGTGACAGCTTACACCGTGGTGACCACGCATAGGCTCTGTGCTAAGCTCGACCCACAGCCCCACTCAATCCTGATGATGAGGCAGGGAGGTAAGTGAAGTAGGTCCGTACCCCCACTTTAGGGCTGAGGATGTGGAGGCTGGGGGGAGAGGTTCAGTAAGGACATTGCCCAGGGCCCCTTGCACTACCAAAGCCATGGGAAGAGTGGAGAAAACAACAAAACACTGAAATACAAATGACAGATTGGCTACGAGTCTTTTCCAGAGCTGGCCTCAAGAAGACCCACAACTGTCATTGGCCCTTCCTTGCACGTGACCATGTGACCGGCTCTTCCCAGCCTTTTATCCCTAATGTCCGGTCCTGTCTCATCACAGGCTCAAAGCTGGGCTTGCCCCCACAGTCCCTCACAGACTGCCCCAGAGGTTTTCAAACACCCCCTGTGGCCAGACCCTGTTAGGCTATACCAAATTTCTGGACAGAACAGTTGGGTCCTTCCTTTTTCCACCCTCTTGACTTGACAAAGTAGCCCCAGGCCACAGAGGAAGGGGAAGTGCATGGGCAACGGTCAGATTTTGAGACCAAGGATTTCCGAGCCTGGTGGAGAGTGAGGGCGGGTGGAGAATTCCCTTTGCCTTTCCACCCAGTCATTGATGCAACCGAGCTCCTGCCTCGGCATCGGCAGTGGCTGGGGCTCTAGGGCCTACTGGCCTTTGGCTCCCTGCTCCTGCTGGCTCTTCCTAGTGTCCCACTCAGAGAAACTTCCCTCCATTCCCAGGCCCGGGGCAGCTGTAGAATGGGTGTGGAGCGGGGAGTCTGGCTCCAAGGAAACACTGCCCAGGCCCCTCACACCTCCCAGGCCCTGGCAGGTGCAGCCTCTCCACTGTCTACACGGCTGGTGTTTGAGGAGTGCCTGCTGGGAGCCCTCAGGGGAGGTAAATTTACCACAGAGTTCTGGTCCCCAGCCTTTCTAGTGCAGAGCCTGGATTTCCTCAGTACACCCAGAGATGACCGAATCCTGGGTGGGAGGCGCCTGTTAACTACATTTCCAAGAGACCAGTAGAATCTAGAACCCCAGTTATCGATTCATAGGAGGGGATCTCCCATCGCAAGCCAGCTTCAGAGTCTTCAGTAATCAGCTAGTGCTTGAGCAGCAGGGAACGAAAGGAGGGGGTCACATGAGGCGCAGGGAGACACCAGCCACGAACCCCCTCAGGAAACAGATGCTGTGCTTCAAATCCTGCTTATCTTCTGTGCCCCCCAGGGCCATCTGCTCAGTGCCCAAGATTCCCATGGTAATGCCTTCTTCCAGATTTCCCTGGAAACATCCCCTTGTTTAGATGAGCTGGTATCACTGGTTAACTTGGAGTCAAATTGATGATCCAGTGGGCCTAGGGAACATTAGTCTCCACTCATCTTACGTGGCTGTAATCCCCTGAATTCCTAGATTCCTAGATAAGGATTCCTTATCTCCTTCATCTGGAAATCCTCGGCTCCTCAGGCACTGCTTATAGACACCTCTTGTGCAATGTTATTCTAAATACATCCCAATAATCTAGAAACCAAACTTGCTGACACTGACCTACTGACCTGTACATGCCTCTTCCAGCTGTTCCAAACAGTGCTGCCCCTCAGAGCTATTAGCTCCCATGTGTCTCCCTCCAGCTCGTGACCTGACATCTGTGGTGTAGTAGATGGAGTGGTGGGAGCCAGAGAGACCTGGCCAACCCAGTTCTAGACACACTTGTGCCACCGATTAGCAGGCTGAGGAGGGCAAATCACTTCTGGAGGCCTCATTTTCCACATCTGCAAAACTGATGGCAATATGTCCCATTCCAGAAGGCTGCCGAGAAGAGGCTAGTCACTCCGTGTGACAATGAACACTGAAATCCTATTCTTCATGTAACTCTAACCCGCTTTCATCAAAAAAAAAAAAAAAAAAAAAAAAAAGGACCTGTCTCGGTTTCCTGGGATAACGGTCCTCCGAGGGACCAGGAGGCCACAACTGGGAAAGTATCTCATCTAAGTAGACTCTTGGGGGTCCTTTAATCCCATTCTCTGAGGAGTGTGGCTCACAGCTTGAGCAGTGTATGCATCTCTTCTCCCTTGAATACTGGGTCTGGTGTTGATGGTGAAGGGGATAGGACCTGTGTTTGGGGCTATCCTCTCCATGCTTGATTTTGCTTCCAGTGAAAGTTCCATTTGCTCAGGAGCTCCCTAAGTTAATAGTTGTGGAGCTGGATCAGTAATTTTCACTTTTATTTTTTTTTAGACAGTGGCCCAGTTGCTCTCCAGGATGTCTTTCCAGCCATTCACTTTGAAGGCACCTTTTAGCCCTTACTGCACTGCATTGGAGATATGTGGGCTATTCAGGGCAGGGGTGCCTGGCCGGCTCAGTCGGTGGAGCATGCGACTCTTGATCTCGTGGTCGTTGAGTTCCAGCTCCACGCTGGGTGCAGAGATTACTAAAAATAAATAAAATAAAAATGTACCCTCTACTGGGCTGCATTCCCTAGAGGAGGACGGAGGGTCTCGCTTGGGCTAACGTTGATATTCCACGACTGATCTTGAATGAATAAGCGTTGACAGTATTCATCTTGTCAACAGTATTTATCTTGAATCTCCCAAGACTGTGCAGGCAGGAACTGAGGGAGATATGTGGTGTGTGTGTGTGTGTGTGTGTGTGTGTGTGTAACGCATTACCACAGTGGACAACCATGCCGGAAAAGTACTCTCTTACATGGCAAAAAATCTGAATTGGAGTCTCAGCTTCATGCTCGCAGACCTCCGGCCCGCAAGGGTCCTTATCCCTCTTAGTGCCACGGGGACTGAGGGAAAGGAGAGCAAACACATGCTCCCAGCTGGGCCCCTTCTTGCTGTGGCTCTTAACTCTCAAATCCGGGGCACAGTGAGGTCCCACCCATCATTAACGATTCGTCGAAAAACAGAGACGCCTGGGCCATCCCCTAAGTTATTGGCTAACGCTGCTGTCAATCTGAGGCGCAGAAAGAGGCCTATGGAAAATGGGAGTCCGGCAAAACCCGAGTCCTCCTGGGGCTCTCGTTTCCGTTCCCGATGTTTAGTGGCTCTCTGGATGCCCAGACTACGGGCCTGGGCTCGGTGCTCGTGTGGGGACGTGGCGTGGCCGCGGAGAAGGTGTCGGGGGCCCAGCTACCCGGACTTGCAGGGCCTCAGCGGGCCCCCTCAACTCTCGGCTAGTGTGCTGGCCTAGCTCGCCCAAGGTTGGGGGGTGTGGCCGGACTGAAATCCGGAATCCCGCCGCCTCCCGCCCAGGGGCTGCGAGTGGCCCCCAGGTAGGATGCGCAAACCACCCCCCTCCCCGTGCTGGCGCGGCCCTCCTTTGCGCTTTCCACTCTACCCAGCAGGGACGACCCCGTCCCCAGGGCCCGCATTGACCCAATAAAGCTTCCAGAGAAGGTCGCCCACGGAGCAGAGTAGTCTTCCAGTGTAAGTCATGCTTTGAGGGCCAGTCCCCCAAGTCCAAGGTCAAGGGGTGGAGCCCCCCTTATTTCCTGCCCTTCACCAACCATGTGACCTTGGGCAAGTCCCTGAGCCATGATCCCACAGCCGAAGTATCTCTTAACTTTCCTGCCAGCTCTAACATCCTATGAGTCTGTGTTTTGGTTTTTTTTTTTTTAAGATTTTATTTATTCACTTGACAGACAGAGATCACAAGTAGGCAGAGAGGTAGGCAGGGACAGAGGAGGAAGCAGGCTCCCCGCTGAGCAGAGAGCCCGATGCGCGGCTCAATTCCAGGACACTGGGATCATGACCCAAGCCGAAGGCAGAGGCTTTAACCCACTGAGCCACCCAGGCGCCCGGTGAGTCTGTTTTTATTGTCCGTGCTCTTAAAGCTTGTAACCTTAGCCAGGGTAAATCTCCCTGTCTGGGAAAGAGCTACTCCAGGACTGACACTTCCGGTGCCCAACGCCGAGAGCCCAGCCAAAGATGTGGGCGGTTAAGAGGTTGGAGCCTGTGAATCCCGGAAGCCTAGAGCCAGCTCCACCCGGGTGCTGCTCTCCAAGGTGCTGCTACCTTGTGCGTCGTCTCCTACTTGTCCTGCACATTCGCTTTTGAAGACCACCGGCTTGGGAAGGTTGGCGGTTCATGGTCCCCATTATCTTCTCCAGCCTACCCTCATTGGTCAGTACAGATAATTGACATTTTTCGCAGTGTCTGGCAAATTGCTATACAAACACAGCTTCAAGCTCCCCTAAGTTCCAACCAGATCACTAGCCCTTGACCCTCCTCTTAAACTTCTGGAGCTTCCTCCCCAGTGACAGAGGGCCAGACTCCATGGACACCAGGACTTGGGAAGGGGAGAACAGGAGGGCTCTTTTCTTCACCTCAGTCTTGCTGGGGTAACACTTGTGAATGTCACTAGTGTTTACTCTGTAATGTATCTCCGGCTCTAGAATTTCAAGTTCTACTTAGTGACACCTATCCCAAGGTAGCTTCCCAGTGTGCTAAAGAAGAGGTCTGAGCTTCAGAGCCCAGTTGCAAGGTTCTTCTCTGAGCTGAACAATGGCTGTAGCAGTGGACCAACAAATTCAGACTCCTCACATGCAAGAAGAGCTTCAAATAGTGAAGCTGGAAGAGGATTCCCACTGGGAGCAGGAAATTTCCCTTTAAGGGAGTGATCCTGGACCAGAGACCTCCTCCCAGTGCCTTTGGCATTTCTGCTATCAAGAAACATCCGGACCCTAGGAGGCCCTCATCCAACTCCGGAAGCTCTGTCATCAGTGGCTGAGATCAGAAGTGTACAAAAGAGCAGATCTTGGAGTTGCTCATGTGGGAAGAGTTCCTGACTGTCCTTCTTCAGGAGATCCAGCTCTGGGTTAGACAGAAGCATCCAGAGAGTAGGGAGGAGGCTGTGACTCTGGTGGAAGACTTGTAGAAAGAACCTGGAAGACGGGGGCTCCAGGTGAGAACCGGAAGCCTTGTTCTGAGTAGTTACAATAGGGGAGTGGGAGAGCAGAGCCCCCTTGGTTTGCCAGCCAGATGGGTGATGTGTAGGTCTTTGCTCTTTGTGTCAAGTGGCCTTTGCTTATTCCCTGGGCATGGTAGCCACAGATTCCCTTCCAAGCTCACACTGACTCTTCAGGGAATGCGTAGCATTGGTTGTTCTGAGTCTTCGTCCCTGCCATTAAGAGAATGGTTTCCATGCATCCATGCTCCTTACTGCCTTGCAGTGATTTGTATAAGGCTGATTTCCTCCTTTGCTTCTTTGCATCTTGGGATGGTTAAGTTTTAGTACCTAAAGAATTCTGACCACTTCTAGTCCTTGAACAGGGGCAGGAGGTACACTCAGAGGAGAAGGAACCGTCATCTATTAGATGGACATCGTGACAGTATCTACCTCAATGGGAGGTTTCGAGGATCCTGGCATGTGGTTAGCACTCAGGAAATGCTTGTTTTCCTTATTGTGAGCATTGCAATTATGGTTAACATAGATGAACACCTTGCCCTATGCTCCCCACTTAAGGGGGCACATTTCCTGAGTCATTACATGTTTTATTCTGAAAACTAGACTTTCTGGGATGTTCATCTCAGCTCCCACTTCCAGGTAGAACAGAAAGCAGACTACATAGGAACTCCGTGTCCCTTCTTGCTTTTCCTTGAGCAGGACTTCCAGTTCCCTGGCCAGATGGGGTCTTGAGGCTGGAGAGAAGTGAAGAGCTTTGGAATGACAATCTCCAGGACTTTCAGGAAACTTCTTGTGCAGGTGGGAAATGACTGAAAGCTAGTATGGCACCAATTGCGAAGTCAGACCTGGAATTCTGAACACAGACAAGGCAGCACTGGGCTGGGAGAGCACCCACTCCCTTGGCTTTCCCGGTTTACTACTCTGAGGTGCTAAAACCACTGGGCAATGGGAGAAGAAGAGAAAAGCAGGTGGCAATAGGAAAGCCTGCTCCCCTTCGTTACCTTGGCTCATAAATATAAACAGGTTATTAGTGTTCATGATTTCCCTCTTAAATTTCTTTTTTTCAAATGTTCCCTTTATTTATTTTTTTCAAGTAAACTCTACCTGCAAGGTGGGCTCAAACTCATGACTTCTTAATCAAGAGTCACATACTCTACTGACCAAGCCAGCCTGGCACCCCTCCCACTTAAATTTTTACCTGACTTTTAACTGTAATTTACTGTTGCTTGGGGCGCCTGGGTGGCTCAGTTGTTAAGCATCTGCCTTCAGCTCAGGTCATGATCCCTGGGCCCTGGGACTGAGCCCCGAGTTGGGCCCCCTGCTCAACAGAAAGCCTGATTCTCCTTCTCCCACTCCTCCTGCTTGTGTTCCTCCCTCGCTGTATCTCTCTCTGTCAAATACATAAATAAAATCTTAAAAAAAATAACTGTCCCTTAATGAGGTTAATAGAAAAAGCAACCCCAAATTAAATAATAGTTAACCTTAGATGATTGAAAAGGTGAATTTCTCATGGTTAAGAGGAGCTTCCCTCCTTGGTGGGGCTCGGTAATTCTGCTGGAATTTTAGGGGATCCAATAAATAGTACTGTTCTTCCCTCACTCAAATTCCAGACCAATCAAGAACCATAGAAGTCAGATGTTGAGATCAAAATGGCATCTTTCTAACTGGTAGAGCCGTTGGGCAATGTAGCTTGATGTGTGGCCACAGTGGGGTTCCTCACACGAACCTTGCATTGAGCCACGGGCAGCCCCAGATGACCACAGCCTGGCAGGCACAGAGCTGTCACTGCTGGTCTATCTGAGCCATGAGTGCCCAGCTCCTTGTTAATCAAAGAAGTCCTTCCTCCTGTTTGAGGAGCGAGGGGACAGAGAGAGGCCAGGAGTATTCTCAGGCTTGTGCCTCTACCCAGAAGGCAGTATCAAGAAGAGAAAGGCAGCTTTTTATAACTGACTGTCAACATACGAGTAGATGGGAAAAGAGGAGCCAAGCTTAGGGGCAGAACCTCTGAGGAATGGGGAGAGGAAGTAATGTGTCTGGATCCTGCCCAGCTCCCTTTCTTTATCCTTTCTCCACACGAATCTCTTGCTTAGAAGCTGGGGGAGGGAGGGAGACCTGCAGCTCTGCTGTCTTAACCGTGGTTCAGCCATAGTCCAGCTTCTTTGTATCTGGTTAAGGGAAAGCGGACTGTGTTCTATTTGTTACCATCGAGAAATTGTTTCTCAGTGTCCAGGAGGGGCCTCTTTCACATTGTTTGCATTCTTCTGAGCTCAGAAAGCAGGTCACATTTGTGGTTTCACCTCATTCTTTCAGATCTTGAAACAAGGACAGAGGATGAGGAGAAGTCAAGCCAGGACATCTCCAAGGAGGCAGAGCTATGGGGGATGCTCTTAGAGAGACCCAAAGTGGATGCTTCCCAGGCCCTTGACTGGAGGACAGACTGGGAAGGTGAACGTGGGGCGGAGAGGCCGTGGGAAGTACCTTTAGAAGATGGACAAGAGGCACTCTCCCCTCCAGAAGGAGAAGTAGGTAAATTCATAGGTCCTCAGGGAACCCATGTAGGAGGAAAGTCCCATCTCTGCCGTGCATGTGGAAAACACATCAGCCAGGGTTCATGCTTCACTGTCCACAGAGTAGCTCACACTGGGGAAAAGACACTTTCTAAGGGGCCATTGTGGGAGAAGCTTTGGCCGAAGCTCATATCTGGTTTGCCAGCAGAGAATCCAAACCGGGGAGAAGTGCTACAAATGCTCAGACTGTGGGAAGGGCTTCAGTGATGGTTCGAACCTCACAGTGCACCAGAGAGTCCACACTGGCGAGAAGCCCTATACATGTGGGGAGTGCTGGAAAAGCTTCAACCAGAGCTCCAGCTTACCATGCACCGGAGAGTCCACACAGGGGAGAAACCCCCTAAGTGCAGCGAGTGCGGGGAAAGTTTCACCGATAGCTCCCACTTTAGCACACACTGGCAAACGCACATGGGTGAAAAGCCCTACCAGTGCCCCGGGTCTGGGAAGAGGTTCAGCAAGAGCTCCACGCTCACCAGCCATCAGCGGGTCCACACAGGAGAGAAACCCCATGCCTATCTCAAGTGCAGGAGAAGTTTCAGCGACCACTCAAACCTCATTACCCACCAGCGAATTCACGCTAGAGAGAAACCCTAAGAATGTGGGGAGTGTGGGAAAAGCTTCAACCAGAGCTCCAGCCTCATCAATCCACCAGAGAATCCACACTGGAGAGAAACCCTATGAGTGTGCTGAGTGTGGCAGGCGATTCAACAATGGCTCCCATTTTAGTGCACATTGCAGGAACCACGTGATGGAGACTCCAGAAGTGGTAGGGATGTCTTTAAAGTACCATGTCTCAGACCACCACAGAATCTGTTCCAAAAACAGTTTGTACAGTCCTTAATTCTGTACCATGGCACCCACATGAGATAGAGGGAAAGAGTTTAGACCCCAGTCCAATAGATGTTATTTTTGTTTCTCTCTCTAAAAGCTCACTTGGAGGGCGCCTGGGTGGCTCAGTGGGTTAAGCCGCTGCCTTCGGCTCAGGTCATGATCTCAGGGTCCTGGGATCGAGGCCCGCGTCGGGCTCTCCGCTCAGCGGGGAGCCTGCTTCCCTCTCTCTCTCTGTCTCTCTGCCTGCCTCTCTGTCTACTTGTGATCTCTCTCTGTCAAGTAAATAAATAAAATCTTTAAAAAAAAAAAATAAATAAAAGCTCACTTGGCTTACAAAATACTACTCAGGGCTTTCTTCTCCACGCCATTGAAATGGAAGCTCATGGGGGGAGGATTCAGAGACTGGTTCCGAATTTGACTGCGTCACCGTCACAGTATGTCTCCACGATCATCCTGTGCCTTCATTTCCAAGCTCAGGATGCTGAGTGGGAGAGTCCTCTCTCCGAGACCCTCTCCCAGGGACAGAAGCTTCTGCTGCCCTGGGCTGCTGGCACCAGGGACGGCTGGCTCAGTCCCAGGGCCAGCCACTGTTGGGCTGTGTCTCTCAGCACTGGGCAGCTAGACAGGGATTTATGACGATATACAGTGTTAAAGGACTTCCATGGCCTTCCCTATGGGAGGACTGGGGCCCGGGAATGGCCTACATTCTTCCACGTTCCTTTTCTTAAGATGTACATGGAGTTACTGGAGAGAAAAGCACTCAATCGTGTCATCTGGAGGAGGGAAAAGGAGAAAAGATCAATGCTGGAGGTTGGCTTTCTAAACCACAACCTACTCTTCCTCTCAGTGTATGAGGCTGAACCATAGGAGACCACCATTTTGATCTCCAAACCCAGCAATTTCATGATTCAACCTCAACAGACTTTTTGCAGAATAGGATTACTCCAGATTGCCAGCGGAGCCGCTGGAGAGCCTGAGAGCTCCCACTGTGTCCTCAAATAGAACACCGGGTCTAGGAGATCACAAACAGGGTAAAGTAGTGGGAAAGACTTTTCTCTCAGTAACTATGTCCTGAGCAGTAACTACAAACCACACATCGATCAAGACGACTCCCAGACAGAGGATCTGCCTGTCAACGGCCTCTCACGAGCCTCCTCGATCCTACAGGGGAGGCCATGTGCAGGTTCACAGGTTCCTGGAGATAACGGGGTATCTCTGCGAGAGCAGAGCACAATTCCTGGGGAGACTCGGACACACACAGCAAATGGTGCTTGGAATTAAGTGGAATATAGTTTTTCCCTCTTAAAATAGTTTCCTTTGGGGCTCCTAGGTGGCTAAGTTGGCTCCTAGATTGGTTAAGCATCCAACTCTTGATGTCAGCTCACGTCTCAACTTCATGCTTGTGAGTTCAAGCCCCACAATGGGCTTAAAAAAAAAAAGTTTCCTTTGTGCATATGACTTGAAAATATTTCCCCACAACTTTACAGAAACCCACCAATTATAAAACAAAGCACTGTTGGGGCACCCGGGTGGCTCAGTGGGTTAGGGCCTCTGCCTTCAGCTCTGGTCATGATCCCGGGGTCCTGGGATCGAGCCCCGCATCGGGCTTTCTGATCAGCAGGGAGCCTGATTCCCCCTCTCTCTCTGTCTGCCTCTCTGCCTGCTTGTGATCCTGTCAAATAAATAAATAAATTTTAAGACAAAAACAAAAACAAAAAGCACTGTTGACACATGACAGTTTCATATAATTAGATTTATAAAATAGCATTAAGTAATGAGTTGGGTTTTTTTTTTAAGATTTTATTTATGACTGTCAAAAGCAGCCATTCTGATGGGCTGTGGGCTTTTTATGTTGTTACTATTATTGAAGACATTGAGTTTTCCTGTAAGAATGTTCTTCAAACCACCTTAGAAAGCCCCCTATCAGTGTATTTCCGGCACAGAGTAGTGTCCTGCACATAAGCAAGGCTTAATAAACACTGATAGAACGAGTTTGTTCTCTAGCCCAATCGATCACCTCTCTTATCCATGAGACTTGGCTCTGCCCAATATCTGCTCTCCGAAAATAGGTTCTCTTCAAAGATGCCAATTTACTGTCACTGAGGAGATTTCCCTATTTTGGGGGATGGTCTTCCAAACACTATCTCAGAAATTTGAGTTTCCAGATTATTTTGTAAGGCCAGGAAATAAATCTGATATGTATTATTTTTAATCATTTCACTCTTCTGAACGAGAAAGACTCTACTTGAGTGGAAATTCATCACACTAAAACCAGTGTGGCTATGCATTATAAAAAGACTTTGGAAATAACTGGATTCCCTTTTGGAAACTTTTGCCACCATCCTTCTCTGGAACGGAACAAGGAGATTCAAATAGGATAGCCATCCACTTTCATCTCACGCGCATTTTCCCCTTAGCAAAGTAACAGGAAGACTGAGCTGGAGACTATAGATCTTTCTTCCGTATTTTACGATCCCTGAAGCAGTAGGGCCTGTGAGACCACAACCCTTGGGTGCTGTCTGCAGTTAGTTCTCAAGGAAAGACGAGAGCAGGGAGTTAGCACGAGCTGACTGTCACACGGAGAGGCTTCCCGGGGAACCAAATGCAGGATGTACTCCTTACAAGGTCTAGAGTTTGATTTGAAACTAGTCACCGGTTACCTTGGTCAAGAGTGTTTTGATTTACTTTTTTGTCCACCCCGATACTCGGCACAAGCAAAGCTCTGGGGCCTTTCACTTTTAGCTCAACTCAGACTCACGATCACGGCTTCAAAGTTTTTGAACCAGGCAAGCAAGTTGGCTTCTGGAAGCTGTCTCCTTGGAAATCCCTCAAGGTGAAAATAATAGTGAAAGTTCTAAGTGGGAATGCATAAAATTCACTTTTTTTTTTTTTTAAAGATTTATTTATTTGTCAGAGCAAGCGAGTCAGCTAGTGCACAAGCAGGGGAGGGCAGGCAGAGGGAGAAGCCTGATAGGGAGCTTGATGCCGGGCTCGATCCTGGCACGCCAGGATCATGACCTGTGAGACGAAGGTAGATGTTTAACCGACTGAGCCCCCCCGGCACCCCCAAAATTCACTTCTATTATAACAGCTGCAATAGATGACACACAATAGATCTAATTATGCGTTGCAGAATTTTAATTGAATTTTAACTGAAGCTCATAGCAAAAATACTGGTCCTTATTCTCATTTACAGATAGCTAGAAACAGGAGGTGGTGTCAGAAGCTAACCCTGCGAGAAGCCAATGCAAGTATGTTCACCCATTAAACAAATGAATGCCAAGCGGATCCTGAGAGTGGAATGATCAAAGGGTGAGCCGTCTTCACCAAGCTGTCACAGACGCAGCCCCAGGGCAGAAGCTTTGTGAGGCTGAGGTCCCCCCAGGGCTGAACCGGCCACATGGGGCACCTTGCAGGTGACCTAGGCCTCCCCTCTCCCACCCAGCCCAGCATGGGGGCCCCCTCACTGGCTTTGATAGCTCTAGCTCTGCTCCACCTACAGAGAACCCACCCTCTCCCTTTACTTCCCTCTGGGACTCCAGCCTCCAGGTGTCCTCCCAGCTCTGGGAGTCCTCAGGTCCGAAGGCGGGGGTGGGGGGGGTGGGGGTGGGGGGGTGGGGGGTGGGGGTGTGTGTCAAGGCCAGCTCTGCCTGCTGCATATTCAGGGAGGCAGGACCTGGCCTGAGCCCTTTGCTGCACCGCGCAGAGCTGGGCCCTCGGTACTGATCTGACTGCACCATGGATGTGTGTGTGGGGGGGAGGGGGGGAGATTCCCAACTGTTCGGCATCGGCCCCCAGCTGTGCACTGCTGGGAGCCACAGAAGCTGTGGGGGTTGGCCTGTGAAGTCCGTACCCAAGGGAATGATTGTGTGTGCTCTGAATGACTCCTGAGAGTCCCTTCCAAAGCCCGGGAGGCAAGGACAGCATCTCTCTCAGGTCTGTGAGATGCTCCTGGACTGAAGGTCCACGGGAGCAAACCCTGCAGGGAGCATCAGGAGCCTGTTGCCCACCGCCACCCTGGACAGCTGGGCCCTTTTGCCCATGGGCCAAGGTGCCACCTCCCTGTCTGGGTCTCGTCCCCTCTCTGCACCCCCTGTTCTCATCTGCAAAACAGGGAGGGGGAGGACCCGTCACTCCTGGTTCCGAGGTCTGCTTCCCCAAACAGCTCGCCATCATTCACAGCCCGTGAGCCCCCCCGCTGGGGCACAAGATAGCCCTTGTCTAAATAGTCAGGGCTCCAAGTCAGGCTAGCCACCTGAGATTCTTACTTAGCCTCTCCCCTTCACAGCATCCTTCAGTATGATGTGGAATGCCAGATTTGTGTGGGTTGTTTTTTGTTTTGTTTTTTTTTTAGTTTAAAATCGTTGTTTTTAGGATATTCAGAAGATTGTGCAACTGTCACCACTATCTAATTTTAGACCATGTTCTTCACCCCAGCAAGTCCCAAACTCATCAGCAGGCACTCCCAGTCCCCACGGCCCACAGCCGCTGGCCACCACTCCTCTCCTTTCCATCTCTCAGGACTGGCCTGTTTTGAACATTCCCCGGAAATGGAGTCCTACGGCAAGTGGCCTTTCGTGACTGGGCCCTCCCCCGCAGCGTCTTGTCTGCAGGCCCCTCTGTGTTTTGCCAGGTGTCCGTGCTGCCATCCTCCTTCTGGCCCAGTGACACTGAGGTACACAGACACGCCGCACTGAGTTAGCCCCCTCGTCAGCCGGAGCCCAGCCGGCTTGTTCCACCAGTGCTTACTGTGAATCATTCGTGCACACGTTTTGACAAGTTTTGTGTGGACACGTTTTCAGTTCTGGGGATAAACGGCTGAGGAGTGGAATTGCTGGGCCATTGAGTAACTCGAGGTTTAACCTTCTGAGGAAGCGCCAACCTCATTTTCCAAACAGGCAGCACCACTTTACATTCCCACCAGCAGCGTACAAGGGTTCAGATTTTTCCACATCCTCCCCCCAAACAGGGTATAGTCTTTTTTTTTTTAAAGTAATCTCTACACCCAGCATTGGGCTGGAACTCACAGCCCCAAGATGAAGAGCTGCATGCCAGGCACCCTTAGTCTGGCTTTTGGTTCCAGTGCTTCTGGAGGGTATGAAGAGATGGAGCCAGGTTCAGAATGCACTGGGGACTCCTGCAGGTGGCAGGATGGCAGGGGGGGGGTGCGGGAGGAGCAGCAGCCCTGCCCCACCTACTCTGAGCCAGGTACGACCCCGGTGTGTGCCCGCAGCCTCTGGCCACACTCCCTGCCAATGGCCACTCCAGCCTCCTCTCAAGCTCAGGGTGAACATGCCAACCGCATAGCCTGCCCTTGAGAGGACAGAATGGAAGAGGGCGTGCAGGCTCTAGAAGCAGACTCTGGCCATTCGGACAGGACCTTCTGGGTCCGGGTCCCTAGAAGAGGCCTGGTGGAGGTATGCAGGCTCTGTGGGCACATAACCATGGACCATGGCCTTCTCAACCCGGAGGAAGGGCACAGCTAGAGGAAGGCTGGATGGGGCTGGGCCTAAAATGTGCCCTTTCCCCATGTTTAAGTGCACAATTTGGGGGCATAAAGTACATCTGCATTTCTGTTCAGTTATCGCCACCCACCAACACCAAAACTTTTTCATCTTCCCAAACTGGAAGTGTATCCATCCCACAGGAACTCCGAATGCTCCTGCCCCAGCCCCCAGCCACCACTATTCCACTCCCTGTCGCAGCCAGCTGGCCTGATTTGGGTCCATCGTGGAAGAAGCATCTTCGAGTCTGGCTTACTTCCCCGCACCTGTTCTGCCCAAGTCCAAGGGGCAGCGCTGGGCAGAGAGACTCTGAACCATCTCGCTGACTGGCCATGCTTCCCAGAGGAAATGTAGCGCCAACCACAAAGAAGCACAGACGGACAGACGGCCGCCCATGTGGGGACTGGTCAGACCCGTGAGCTCTTCCTGCTTGGAGGAGGCCCGCAGCCCCTCATTCCGACGACGCACAGCAGTCAGGGCCCGGCCACAGCCCCCTTTCTCAGACTTACTTCCAACTTGCTTTCTCCCCAGACTGGGGCCGTGCCCTTTCTCACTTCTGTCTTTTCCCAGGTGCTTCCCTCTGCCTGGAACACCCCACCCTCTCCTTCCACCCTAGGGAAGGACACAGCTCAAATAGCCCCTCTCCTGCTCACGCTGGGTCTCAGCTCTCTGTGCTCCCAGATCACACGACCCCCTTCCCCCAACCAGTGGTTCCCTCAGCTCCCCCAAACGTGGGGCCGGGTTGTACCCCTCTGACCTCATAGCCCAGCAGCCACCAGGACGATGCTGGAGAAGAGCTGGCCCAAAGAACCAGAACCTCCAGCCGCCCCTCCTTCTGCCACTGCCGTGCCACACCCGCTTCCCTCCCTCACCCCAGTGCCTGCACCCGCTGGCAACAAACAGTCACAGCCATCACATGGCGGGACCGTTCGCGTTTCCTTCATTCCCGCAAACTTCACTACGCCTCGCTGCCCACGTGTCTCGGGCTGCGGTTTCCTCCGCACCTGCGCTAGGTGCCAGGGCTCCTTCCAGACCCTTGCCCCCGCTCCCCAGAAGCCCAGCCTCACACCGGTGGGGGCTGACCTCGGCACTGACTCTGCTCTCCCTGTCGGACGCTCAAGAGAGAAGCGCAGAACGGATCTGGGCCCCTGGGTCACACGTCCGCCCCCGAGGGCACTGGCGGACCCACTAGGCCGGAGAAGGAGGGAGTTGGAGGCGGAGCCTGAGAACCTGCTGCAACTGAGTCCCCCCACCCCCACCCCCCGCCGCGGCCTTTGAGAACACCCCTTACACCCGGGGACGGGCCTCCTCCTGCGGCCTGGTCACCTCCTTCTGGACCACGGCACATAGTGTTCCGGAACACACGCTTCGGAGCGCTCACACACGCGACGGCTGCCGGCAACCGCGTTACTCACCTTCGCTCCTTGGCTCTTCGCTATATTTCTTGCTTCCTCCTTTTTAATCTCTCCAAATCTCGCTCTTGTATGGTGAATCTCCGTGAGGCCGGAACAGTTCCTGAATGCTCTCCCCCTTCCGTGCTGAGTCTCCACCGTCTTTGCCCAGAGCTGGACTAGAGCGGACCCTGTGCTCAGGGCGATGTGCGTCGCGGACGGTCCTCGGGTCCCTCTCGGGGTTCTCTGGGGCTTCTTCCTGGAGGAGCTGAGGGAACCCCGGGCGTTCCTCCCCGGGACTGTGTAGGTTCCCAAAGGGGCCTTCTGGAAACTGGAGGTGAGGATTTGTAGCTGTTGCCCACACTGGAAGCACGGCTGGCGTGTGGTGACAGGGGCCACACCGCCGGAACGCGATTGTGGAGCCCGCGCTGCACGACCAGCGCTACTGCGCCTGCGCGGAGGGCGGGGTTGCTCGGGCCGGGTCACATGCTCGCAGCCCCAGGAGCACCTGGGAGCTTTCTCCAGATGCAAACTCTCGGGCTGCTCCTCAAATGTAAGGTGGTTTTCTTTTCTTTTCTTTTTTTTTTTTTTTAAAGATTTTATTTATTTATTTGACAGAGAGAAATCACAAGTAGGCAGAGAGGCAGGCAGAGAGAGAGGAGGAAGCAGGCTCCCTGCTGAGCAGAAAGCCCGACATGGGGCTCGAACCCAGGACCTGGGATCATGACCTGAGCCGAAGGCAGCGGCTTAACCCACTGAGCCACCCAGGCGCCCCGTAAGGTGGTTTTCTAATGCGGTGACTTGGCCACATTCCCCAGAAGTCATTCCCCTGTGCGTTTCCAGGTAGAGTGAGCCACAAGACTCGTTCCGGGGTGAGATCTGGAGGAAGTGAAGGGGAAGCCTTTTTTTTTTTTTTTTTTTTTTTTTTTTTTGACGCTTGGGTCCTGGGGCAGGTGCATTTGTAGTTCCCGCTGGCGCCTGTCTGCATGCAGCGGGTCTGTCTTCCCGTGAGCTCTTCAGCTGCTGCCGCTCCTCGGCCACAGGTGTGTTCCGCCCCGTGGCAAGGGCTGCGAGCAGCTCCTGCAGGAGACCCGCGTCACCAGGACTGCAGACAGCGAGAACTGCTGACCCGTCCCAGCTGGTCCTGGCTCCCCGTCTTCCATCCACCTTCCCTTTCCAGCTGCCTGCTCAGCAGTCTGTTCTCACCAGTCCTCTGGGTGATCCTGACGCATGTGGGAATTTGAGAACCGCTGATTGAGAAAAATTTTTACAGTTATGTGGGCCTGCAATCTACCTTTTTATATCTATATGAGGACAGTTTTTTTTTTTAAAGATTTTATTTATTTATTTGCCAGACAGAGATCACAAGTAGGCAGAGAGGCAGGCAGAGAGAGGGAGGAGGAAGCAGGCTCCCCGCTGAGCAGAGAGCCTGATGCGGGGCTCCATCCCAGGACCCTGGGATCATGACCTGAGCCGGAGGCAGCGGCTTTAACCCACTGAGCCGCCCAGGCACCCCTATATGAGGACAGTTTTAATATACACAAATTTCCCAGAAACTTGGCTACTATATAAAACTAGGGGAAATTGTACATTCTTTCGTTCAGAATGTTCCAAAGTGTTTTTTGTTTTTTTTTTAATGCATTTAAGTAAACTCTACCCTGACATGGGGCTCAAACTCATGACCCAAGATCCAGTCACACGCTTTACCAACCGGGCCAGGCAGGCACCCCTCACCCGTTCAGAAAAACCATGTCATCAACTCTCTGGTGTGTGTCACAAATACAGCACACAGCACAAGCATCTGATTACATCCCTATGGATAAGTGTGAACTTTCACGTATGGAAATACATACTCTTTTGTATTTATACTGGTTTTGAAATTGTTTGTTAAGAAATCCATTTTCCCGGGGCGCCTGGGTGGCTCAGTGGGTTGAGCCGCTGCCTTCGGCTCGGGTCATGATCTCGGGGTCCTGGGATCGAGTCCCGCATCGGGCTCTCTGCTCAGCAGGAAGCCTGCTTCCCTCTCTCTCTCTCTCTCTCTGCCTGCCTCTCCGTCTACTTGTGATCTCTCTCTGTCAAATAAATAGGTAAAAAATCTTTAAAAAAAAAAAAAAGAAAGAAAAAAAAAGAAATCCATTTTCCCTGTAAAATTTTGTTTCAGGATAGTAAAGGGGTGTTCACAGAAGGCATGTTGGGGCCGACGGTGTTGAGGCCCACTGTCTTGGATTAGTAACTGAGCTTGAGCGAGCGTGTGTGTGTGTGTGTCTATGAGCACACAGTTTCTGGGCAACATTTTGGTATTATATTAGGAATTGACTAGTTTCCCAGATTTTTTAAAAATGAAAATGTCTCTAGTTGGGACACCTGGATGACTTAGTTAAGCCTTTGACTTTGGCTCAGGGTCCTGGGATAGAGCCTTACATCAAGCTCTGCGCTCAGTGGGGAGTCTGAGTTTCCCTCTCCATCTGCCCCTCTCCCTACTCGTGCTCTTTCTTTCTCAAATAAGTAAAACCTTAAAAACAACAACAAAACCAGAAAGAAAATGTCTCTAGCATGGGAATTGCTGTTCTTTAAAAGTTTGAAAAAAAGTGTACCCACAAAACTGCCCCACCCCCAACATCCTTTTTGGTGCTCCTCCTTCAGGTTTTTCTTAAGTATTGGAGAACTCAGATTTTCTACTAAAAAGTAGTTTACAAATAACAGTTTTTAAGAAAATTAACTGTCTTGAGCCTTTCAAATTAACTTATAATTTTACACATTTTTCTCTTATAATCTTCATTTTTTTTCCTTTTTCTCGCTTAATTTGTAGAGGTTTAGATGTGATGCCTATCAGTCTGTTCTCAGATCTGTCGCGGTTCTGTCCCTTCTGCTTGGTACTGCAGGTGCAGACTCCGGCTCACTGTGCCTCCTGGGCTCCCCTGCTGGCAAGCCAGGGGACTTCTTCTGTCTCTGGACTTCTGCAGTCTCCAACTGTGTCCTCTGCAGTCCCAGCCCCTGCTCCAGGGTCCCAGCCCTGGCCAGCAGGATTGCTGTGCTCCCTTTCCCGGTGGGAGGCCCCACTGCTCAGCTCTTGTCACACCCCACCCCATCCCATCCCTTTGTCCCTCTGGGTAACTTCCTGCTGCTTGTCTTCTCTCATGGGCCCCACCTTCCCCTGCATCCTCTTCCAGATGCCTCAAAACTGAATTCCTGCAGCTGAATTACTTAGCATGGGTTCAGTCTTTCTGGCTGGACCTTGACTGATAGGCATTTTATCACTATTTTTCAGCAAAGCAGCTTTTGAATTCGTCCATCAGCTCTACTATTTTCTAAATGATTCATTTCTGCTTTTACTTGGTAGGTAATATAGCTTAGCTAGTAGTACGCTGTAGTATTTGCCAATTTCTGTGGAGTAAGTATTTCCATCATAGCCAATTTAAACCGTCAGTGTGAAGTCACTAATAGCTCAGAAGAGATCTACAGGATCACCTCTCATGGGGGGATGGGGGGGGCAGTGGTGGGGAGAAAGTACAGAAGGAAGACTTCAGAAGACGATAAAGATGACATCTTGAAACTGAATATTTTAAATTAAACTTCTCCAGTACATAACACTCCCTCAGCTTCATTGTTAAATTAAAAAAGCATTTCATTTGAAAATTTCTTAGGTTTTTCTCACTTCAAAATAATTCCTAAGTGCTTTATTTTATTTTATTTTTTTTAAAGATTTTATTTATTTATCTGACAGACAGAGATCACAAGCAGTCAGAGAGGCAGGCAGAGAGAGAGGAGGAAGCAGGCCTCCCGCCGAGCAGAGAGCCCGATGCGGGGCTCGATCCCAGGATCCTGGGATAGTGACCAGAGCCGAAGGCAGAGGCTTTAACCCACTGAGCCACCCAGGCGCCCCTCCTAAGTGCTTTATATTAACTTGAGCCCCTGCCCCAAATTCTTACATGGAAACCCTAACCCCCAAAGTGACAGTATTTGGAGACACAGCCTTTTAAGAGGTAAGTAAGGTTAAATGAGGTCATGAGGGTGAGGCCCTAATCTGAAAGGGCTGGTGTCCTTGTGAGAGGAACAGAGACCAGACCACTCTCTTCAAGGACACAAAGGGGCCCCGTGTGCACACAGTGAGGGTGGCTCTTATAAGCCAGGAGACGAGGCCTCAGAAAGAAACGTGTTGGCCCCTGGATCTTGGACTTCCAGCCTCCAGGACTGTGAGCAGAGTGCCTATTGTGTGTGCCCCCAATCTGTGGTGTTCCATTAGGGCGGCCCGAGCTGATTAATACAAGTGTGCCCACTGACGGCCAGCAAACCAGAGCCCATGAAGGTCACAGAGCTTGTCTGGGGTGACAAAAAAGTTTTGGAATTAGAAGTAGTGATGGTTGTGCAACATGGTGAATGTAGTTAATTCTACGGAACTGTATACTTAAAAATGAAGAAGACTGGCAAATTGTGACATATATTTTACCATACTCTTTGAAAATTAATAATATACCACCAAGTAGAACACTTTCAATGGGTGAATTGTATAGTGCGTGTATTATATGTATGGTATGTCAATTATATCTCAATAAAATTCTTTTTTAAGAACTCAGAGCCCAAACTGATGAGTAATCAAGTAATTTCAAAAGCTAACTTGCTGAAAATTCCTTAAAAGATGTGCCAGTGAGAAATTCTATTAACAGGAATGCAGGTACACTTTAATATTTGCTACCAAAAAGAAATGCCCCTTGGGTCTATTCCCCTGGGATGCTGGGGGCAGGCATGGGAAAGCACGACCTGAGGCCAGGTTTGTCCCAGTGCAAACTACCTGAAGAGTGGGGGCAATCCGCTCTCTGCCACAAGGCGTACTGGTGAGAATGCCTATGGCCCCATCCCAGCTGTTCTCATCTTTAGAAATCTTTGCCTCTAAATGTTTAACTACACAAGGAGTCTCAATTTCACACATCCAAGACGTACAGACAAAAACTACAAGTAAGGATTTTTCATTGATCAGACCGGCAAAGGCAGCCACTGGGGCCACTTGGCTGGGGAGGGCAGAGAAAGACACCCATCGCTGCTGCCTTCACAAACCACACAGTCCCCAGGGAGGGCACGCAAGCAGGACCTAAAAATGCACCTAAAAATGCACACATCCTCTGCCTCAGCAATTTTCACTTTAGAAATTTATCCTATAGGCTTTTGTCCACGGGTACAAACGTTCACACTATGACAGCGAAAGATGAGAAAATTTTAACTGCTATTTAACAGGGGACTGGACATACAAATTCAGGTTCGACTGAACATGGCTGCCGTGTACCGCTGGGAGCAGGAACCACGCTGCTGCTTCGTTCCCCCTGAGCTGGGTCATCAGGGCCCCTCCATCAGCTGTCCGAAGCACTATTCGACACATTTGGCAACTTGGTAGGTAAAAAAGCGCATCATCTTGTTTTAATTGTTATTTCCTTCATTCCTACTGGAGTTGACTTCTTTTTTCATATTTATTGGCCCTTGTACATTTTGAGTTCTGTAAAAAAATTCACAAAACATGTTTATAACATTTGTTGGTTTTTTTCAATCTTCACTCTGATACTGTGAATACAGGCAGGGATAAACACTGTCATTCTACACTTGGGGGGAAATGGGGCTCCCGGATCTAACAGGAGCTACCAAATATTTATTGTGCTAGGCCTCCTGTGTTTTAATCCATCACTTCTAATTTTCCCAACAAGCCAGAGAAGAGGTAGCTCTTACTATTCTTATTTTACCAATAAAGAACCTGAGGGTAGGAGAAGCTGGCTGACTTGCCCAAGGCCACTTGGCTGGTAACAGCGACCTAAGTCAGTACCTTGGCTCTACAGCAGCTCCTCCTCTTCTTCCAGGCCTGGGTAGGAAGACGCTGGAGTCAGTGGGCTGAGCAGAGGTCCACCCAGTCCCACACGTGCAGGGAGGCGTCGCTCGCTGCCGATAACAGAGTCCGTGGCTTGTGGGGGTGCCACGTGTGGGTAGTGACCAGTGGAGCAGTATCTGTCTGATTGTCCTCCAGGAAGATGTGACCTCTGTGAGTGAAGAGAGGTTCTACTTGGCTTCCCGCTCCATCCCAAGATGTGGCATCATAGACCTGGACTGTCCCATCAAAACCTAAGGAAGAACGAGAAAAGAGAGGATTGACACTGAAAAGTAATTTTTTAAAAAAGATTTTGTTCATTTATCTGACAGAGAGAGACACAATGAGAGAGGGAGCACAAGCAGGGGGATGGGAGAGGGAGAAGCAGGCTTCCTGCTGAGCAGGGAGCCTAAAGCGGGGCTAGATACCAGGACCTTGGGATCATGACCTGAGCTAAAGGCAGACGCTTAATGACTGAGCCACCCAGGCAGCCCTGAAAAGTAATTTTTATTGTTTATTATTTAAGTTATCTCTCTGCCCAATATGGGGCTTGAACTCACGACCCTGAGATCAAGAGTCCACACTCTGACTGAGCCAGGCAGGCATCCCTAATTTTTAAGAGTTTGCTCTCTGGCACCAAAACAGGCTATAGGATGAGAAATCAAATAGTAACAAGATGCTTAAGGCCAGGGGTGCTCAGCTAGCTCAGTCAGTAGAGCATCTGACTCTTGATCTTGAGGTCATGAATTTGAACCCCACGTTGGGTGGCAACTACTTAAAAAAGAAAAAGATACGTAAGGCCAGCTGAAGGGGGCAAGGCCAGCTGAAGGGGGCGTAAGCTATGCCCCTGATATCAGCAGCCGATGACTCACTAGGGTGGTGACAGTATACTTCTTTTGTTCATCTGTGAAGTGTCAGGCCCGAGGCTGACCCTGGACATGCGTTCTTTTAATCCTCACCACTGTATGAAACAGGTACTGTTATTCTCCTCAGGAAACTGAGGCTGAAGAGACTCTTTCAAACCTTCTCCACTTGCTTCAAAGCCTAATCCCTCTGCATCCAGATCCCTCTGGGCAGATGGCCTTGCCTCTGGCTTGATGGCAGAAACAGAAGCCTTTACAGAGGAGCGCCCACACGTCCCCCCATGACCTAGCTATACCCACACGCACTCCATCCTGCTGTCTTCTTGCTACCAAAGAGACCGTTCCTCCACCGAGTCTGGTTCTTCCCTTCTGCCCTTTTTGCATCCTGCCATTGTCAACGATCTTTTCTTGCTCTCTCGACTATTCTTTCAACCTCTCCCCTTCCATGGGTCCTTCCCATGGACTCTGAGACACCCTCATTATTAGACCTCCTCATTCAGCTAGAAACTGCCAGGCCAGACCCAGGAGCCTGCTGACCTAGCAGCTTGCTGGAATTTGAGAAGCAAGCAGTCCAAGAAGCACTTCTGTGATCCTCTCACCTCTTGCTGGTCCAGCCCCGTGACTGTCCTAGTGCCTCACTGTCTGCAGGCCTCTTGACCAACCTCAGCACCGAATTCCTGCTCAGGTAGGAAAGGTCTGCTACCCATGTGAAAGTTGAGTAGCTAGAACGGGGAAGGGCCTGCCCTGGAAGAATGTGGACTACTGGTCTGGAGCTTCTCTGGGAGCGACTGTCACATCTGGGGCCAAGTTTATGTGGGGCTGCAGTCTCCTTCCCGAGCACCATATGGTCCCCTGGGAGGTAAGTGACAGACACCAAATACTGCTCAGCGGTACCTGAAATGGCCAAGCAGTTGTCCAGGCCTGGAGCCCAAGTCACTCGCAGCAGCTCTGGGTCAGGGCTGGGTGCAGACACCGAGCACTGCACGGAGCTCACAGGATGGCTGAGATCCCGGGGATCAAGGAGACAGAGCTGCCCGTTTGAGCCAAGGCTGGCAATGCTCGGCCCAGGGCCCCGGCCCCCAACTTCAGCACACCACCTCCCTCCAGCAGCCCCAGCCCCGGGGCTGAAGGTCTCTGACGGCGCCCACTTCTGGCGGATGTCAACAAGCCCCAGGCGGCCTGAGGCACAGCAGAAGGCAAAGGTGTCTGCAGCCAGCACCTGTAGGCTGCTTAGCTCCTCACTGTCACTGACTCCTAGAAGACAGAGGGTGACAGAGAAAAGCTGCTAGAATCACAGGAATCTGGCCAGTCACACGCCCCTTCCTCTGGAAGCTTCCCACCAGCCCCCCCGCACCTCGCCATGCTCCACCCAGCTGGGATGGCACTGGTCCCTGGGACTGCCTCCTCCAGCCCCAGAACCGTAGCCCCTTGAGGCCAGGGCCTGCCTCGCGTCCAGCTGGTTCCCCCAGCAGCTGGCCAGGTGGCTGAACTCAGTTCTTCATGGGGCTGATGAGGATGGGAGTGAGCAGGAGATGCCGGCAAGGGGTGAAGAGAAGCGGTACCTGAGGTGTATGTGGTCTTCTGGGATTCCAGGTCCACGACCTTCAGACTGTGGAGCCTCACCCCGTGGAGGACTCCGGGTGCCATCGAAGAGAAGATGGCCACCCTGGGCCAGAGACCGCCCTCCTTGTCCAGCACAGCAATGGTGCTGACAGCTTGAATGACATCTGGGGGAAAGCACAAGAGGCTAAAATCCGGGGTGCCGATGAAGGCCTTAAGTATTACAAGGTGGAGGACAGCCGGCAGCCTCTTCCCTAGTACATTTAGATCAAGGACGAAAGGGGGCTGACAGCCGGCAAGAGAGGACGTGAGACATAAATGCCCTGGATTACGTTCACATTTCTAAAACTGAAACTGTCAGTAGCACTTTAATTCCTTCATAATTTGTCTTATAAACAGTTTTGCAAATGGGAGCTAATGAATCACAGCGGCCATCTCAAAACCCCAAGAGCAGTCTGGCTTTTTATAGTTTTACAAAGAACACACGAAGATAGAAAAAAGCCAAGAATGCACTGAGGATGTCACTGACAGCTTAAGTGAACACAACAGGTACAGAGTTCACGAATTAATAGTATTTCTTCAAACACATGTTCCATGGCCTCAAGCGACCTGCAGACGCCAAGCAGGAGAAGGTCACGAGGCCGATGTCTCCAAATGGAGACTGGGCGGGGGGGTTCCGTGGCACTGTTGCATCGGGCAGGAGCAAGGACACATGTGTCTGCTCAGCCTGCTTGGTTCTCGCCCCGTGCTCTGGAGGCTTCTCTTGGTGACAGCCGTTTAGAGCAGAGCTCGGAACGGAACAAGTCATTTGCTGCACAAACTACTTTAGGGAGATGCATATTTCCATTTTGTATATTCTGGCTCCAAGAGAGGCTCATTATTTGGTCACCACTTCTCTGAAGAAAACGGACACCTAGCTATTTTTCTGGTTCTAAAGCACAGGTGAAAGTCAGAATGAGGAAGGAAGAGACGAGAAGGAATACTAGCATGGCTTGGCAAGCAGGCACAAGGCAGCGAGTCCCTTGAAATGGTTCCCATCCAAGGAGGGCACGGGGCACGTGTCTGGGCTGGGCTAGAATGCAGAAGGCCCTTGGGTGTTCCTCCCAAGACCCACGGACTCTCAGTGCCCTTGATCTGGACTTGCTGAACTCAATCGCTCCTTCCACACGGGCTGTGGAGGTTTGGAGCAGACACGACAGCCGAGCTCGGGATCCGAGACTGGGGAGTGTGGGCGAGGCTTGAGTCAAACCCGCGGCACAGCGTGCCCCCTCCTGGGCGGAACATGCGCAGCTCCCTCTTCCCTTTCCACACACTCTTAAGGAGCCTGGAACAGACTCCATGAGACCTACTCCTATGAGCCAGGGCACGGGTCTCAGATGAGATCCGTCCTCTGACAGGGGAAAGGAGGAGGCCAAGGGAAAGCCTTCAAAGACTTATTTCAAAGATGCAGTGGAAAATTTCAGAGCCTCCTGAAGGTCTCCTCCTCCTCCTCCCTCTAGCCTGTGGTAAAATGCCCTCCTCCCGGGAATCCATACCACATTTAGCAAACCAGCCTCAAATGGAAAATGGAAACGACTAGGAAATCAAAGCAAAAGACACAGCGAGGCACCTCTAAGAACTTGGCCATAAAAGAAGGTTGTGTCTGAGGATTCACCAACACAGAACAGGTCAGAGGTAGGCACACTCCCTACAGAACCGGAACAGCGCCCACACCTGCAAGAGTGAGCAAACGCCTTAACACAGCTAAGGGACAGTGGTGTCCTTGAGAGAGGGGGCTGTCCAGCCACGGAGGCAAAGAAAACACTGGGGCCTGTCCAGGGCGGAGGGAGCCACACCAGACTAAGCATTGAACTTCAAAGTGGCTACAGCAGGCGACATTCAGCTGAGAACTTCAGATATGTATTCGTCTAACTCAAAGGCTTCCACAGCCCCAGTGAGGAGAGAAAAGGAGAGAAAAGCCTCAGATGCTGCTCCAGGGGCCTGGATGGCACAAGGCCTGGGCAGCACTGACTTCACAAGCTTTATACTTTGTGCTGAAGACTGCGTGTGAAAACACAATTTGTAAAACCTCTGAGCTGATTCCTCTTGTTATGGTTTTGTTTATCACACAGTCTTTGGTGAGGTCAGGTCTTCTATAGGCAAAGAAATAAAGATCTAGAATAGTCTAATTTCAGGGATACTTATTTTTTCATTTATGAACTCATAAAACTGCATTCCAGTTTCTTTTTTTTTTTTTTTTAAAGATTTTATTTATTTATTTGACAGAGAGATCACAAGCAGGCAGAGAGGCAGGCAGAGAGAGAGGAGGAAGCAGGCTCCCTGCTGAGCAGAGAGCCCGATGCGGGGCTCGATCCCAGGACTCCGAGATCATGACCTGAGCCAAAGGCAGCGGCTTAACCCACTGAGCCACCCAGGCGCCCCTGCATTCCAGTTTCTATAGGAGTCTGATGAGTGAGTCTGTTGAGTGTGTCTGCCTCTTTAAACACATTCGTTTAGGGTGTGCTAACAAAATCGGGTTTTTGAGACATCAAAGCTGTGGGTCAGCACCTGGACTTTGGAAAATTCTGGCTTCTAGAAAAACAGCTGGCCGACCCTCCCCAGGCTCTGGACTATTCTGCACTAGTATCGAGGGAAAGAGAACTTTTTTTTTTTTAAGATTTTTTATTTATTTATTTCACACACACACACACAGATCACAAGTAGGCAGAGAGGCAGGGGGAAGCAGGCTCCCTGCTGAGCAGAGAGCCTGATGTGGGGCTCGATCCCAGGACCCTGAGATCATGACCCAAGCTAAAGGCAGAGGCTTAACCCACTGAGCCACCCAGGAGCCCCAGGAAAGAGAACTCTTTTTTTTTTTTTTTTTTTGGAAAGAGAACTCTTGATCTGATTTGCTACTCCCAAAGGAGTGTCAAAGCTAGCCCCACTGGGCCATTAGCTCCCCTGAGCCTAGGGCTAGAGGTTCTGTGCAGCACCTGGTACCCCAGGCACCATCAGGACAAAAGGCAGCACAGAAGGCAGCTCCAGGTGCCTCCACATGGCTAGTGAGACTCCCCTCCCTCTCATCTTTAAACAACTACTGTCGCATACAGCCTATTTTTAGGTCAAGATAAAAAACTACAAGTTACTGGCCTAAGGACAGACATGAAGATCAATGGAAGAGAACTGAGAGTCCAGAAATAAATTCTTATATTTATGGTTAAGCAACCATCTTTCAACAAAAGCAGCAAGGCAAATCAATGGAGAAAGATAAGGCTATTTGACAAATGGCGCTGAGACAATTGGATATTTACAGGGAAAAAGGTGACTTCACACTGTACACAAAGGGGAACTCTAAAGAGAGCACAGGCTTAAATGCTGCCACGAAAACAATAAAACTGGGGGGAAAATAAAACAATGCATAGAGGAAAAAAATCTGTGGGTTAGGTAAAGATTTCTTAAATATGACACCAAGAAAAAAAAAAAAAAAAAAAAAAAATATGACACCAAGAGTACAGTCCTTAAGAGAAAACACTAACAAATCAGACCTCACCAAAATGTAGAACTTTTATGCTTCAAAAGACACTATTAAGAAAACGAAAAGACAAGTAACAGACTGGGTGAAAATATTAGCAAAACATATATAGGATTAAAAACAGAGCTATTCTACGACCCAGCAATCGCACTACTGGGTATTTATCCCAAAGATACTAATGTAGTGATCCGAAGGGGCACCTGCACCCCAATGTTCATAGCAGCAATGTCCACAACAGCCAAACTATGGAAAGAGCCCAGATGTCCATGGACAGATGAATGGATAAAGATGTGGTGTGTATATATATACCATGGACCATTATGCAGCCATCAGAAAAATGAAATCTTAACATTTCCCATGACACGGATAGAACTAGAGGGTATTATGCTAAGTGAAATAAGTCAACCAGAGAAAGACAATTATCAGATGATTTCACTCATATGTGGAATTTAAGAAACAAAATAGGGGATCATAGGGGAAGGGAGGGAAAAATAAAACAAGATGAAATCAGAGAGAGAGATAAACTTGACTCTTGACTTTAAGAAACATACTGAGGGTTGCTGGAGGGGAGCTGGGTGGGGGGAAGGGGTAACTGGGGGCATTGAGGAGGGCACGTGATGTAACGCGCACTGGTGTTACATGCAAATGATGAATCACCGAACTCTACCTCTGAAACTAGTAATACATTATGTGTTAATTAATTGAATTTAAATAAAGTAAAATTTAAAAAACACGTATAGGACAAATCTAGAATGTATGGAAGACTCTTAAAGATGAAAAAGTCAGGCGCCTGGATGGCTCAGCGGGTTAAGCCGCTGCCTTCGGCTCAGGTCATGATCTCAGGGTTCTGGGATAGAGTCCCGCATGGGGCTCTCTGTTCAGCAGGGAGCCTGCTTCCCTCTCTCTCTCTCTCTCTCTCTCTGCCTGCCTACTGTGATCTCTCTCTGTCAAATAAATAAAATCTTTAAAAAAAAAAAAAGATGAAAAAGTCAATCAAAAAATGGGCAAAATATGTGCTCAAATATGAGCACCAAGAAAAAAGGAGCATCTAGGTTTCTGCTTGCTGTTGTAATCCCCAGAACCTTCCCCATTGCCTGCCACATCAGAAGTGCACATTGAGTATCTTTGAATGAATGAGATGTTAACTACTGCTACAAATCATAGTAAGAACAATTTTTTCTTTTTTTAAAGTAGGCTCCATACCCAATGTGGGGCTCAAACTCACGTCCCCCAGATCAAGCGTCCCATGCTCTACCGAGCAGCCAGCCCATAAATGTTCCCTATCATTGACAGATCTCCCTTCAGGGACCAGCTCCAAGCGAAATGGAGGCACTGACCCCGCTGCTGCTCAGTAAATACCCTACCACCTTTTCTTCAGAACCCCTACACCTGCACTGAGATCAATGATTATTCCTAAGTATAGTTACCACCAGATGTGGTTCCGAGCAGACCCTAACGTCAGACCAGACCCGCGGCCAGGTCAGGCTACTGTCTTCATGTCTTTCAACAACTCAGCCTCTCTGGGATGGTCTGTTCTCAGACTCCTAAGAATTTAATGAGATCAGTCATGGAAAGTCCTTGGTACAGTGCCTGGAGGACAGTATGCTTATTAATATTACTGTTACCTTATGCAGATTATTGATTAATCTGAACAAGTATCTATTAAATGTACAGTGAATCCAGAACATCAAAGGGCCCAGGACAGCATACTGTCTTCAGCCTGTGAGGGCGTGGGAAAAAAATAACAAAACTCTCTCACGAAGATATGAGTAGGCATTCCCCGAAGAAGACCTATGAATGGCTAATGAGCACAGGGAAAGATGCTCAATATTATTAGTTATTAAAAAGATGAACATGAAAGGCACAAAGAGAAAAAAATTTCACTGTCACTAGGATGCTTTAACAAATGTTGATGAGGACATGGGAAAACAGAATATCTCATACACTGTTGGTGGGAATGTAAATAATGAAGCCATTCTGGAAAACAGTTTGGAAATGTCTTTAAAAAAATCAAACATAAATTTACCACATTATCCAGCGATTTCACTCCTAAGTGTCTGTCCAAGGGAAATGAAAACATGTCCACACTGAGACTCATACATGGTAACAGCCAACAGCTGGTGGACAGATAGGCAAGTGCAGCACACACACGCAGTGGAATATTACTCAGCCAAAAAAAGGAACTAGTGCTATATGCTGGGTCCCTGCCTTTCGTCCTGACTGTGCCTGGGGAACCAGATGCCCTCCCGTGGTACGACAGGACAGACCTCAAAGTGTGACACTGAGTGAAAGAAGCCACATACAAGAGACCACCCATCGTATGATAGGAAATGTTCAGAAGAGGCAAATCTATTACAGAGGCAGAAAGTAGATTAGTGGGGCAGGGTGTGGGAATGGGGAGTAACAGGAAGTGGCAAAACAGATCTCACTTGGGTCATGAAAATGTTCTAAAATGGACTTATAGTGATAGTTGCACAATTAGTTAAATGTACTAGAAATCACTGAATTGTACACTTAAAATGTGTGAATTTCATTAAAATTTAAGAAAATAAACAATCATAACTGCAAGTCAATGATACAAAGTGGACGCTATAGCATTAGACAAGTGACAAAGAGGACACAACAAAGGAAAGCCCTGAGTCTGTGATCTTGCAAAAGCACAAGAACCACCTTTCTGGACCAGCACATCCTGGGGAGAAGCCAGGAGCTACCAGCCGGGCTCTGGGAAGTAGCCAAGGGAGGCCGCGCAGGGACCAGGGGCGGAGCATCACACAAGCAAAGAGGCAGTTCCAAGAACAGTGGCCTGTGCCTCCGAGGCACAATTCTGTTCTGGCCAACAATGCTCTAGCTGGAGGAGGGATGGAAGGGGCTGGATCAGGGCTGCCCGCTCTTGGTGCCTGCCTGGCAGGGGAACCTGCACACCCACTGCGGAAGGGAAGGCTATTCCGTGTGAATGAGCTCCCTTCCCTCCCAAAGGGAACAGGATTAACACTTCCGGCTCCTTTTCCTGTTCCCATTAGGGAGTAGAGTACTTCACGAAGAGGGAGACTGGTAGGCTGTGCCTCTTGCTCCCTCATTATTTTCCATCCCTGTGATCTCCTTGCCACCGCCACCTCCTCCTTCTCCTCCCAGAGGTGAGCTCACCTGAGTGGCCCCAGCTCTGCCCTCGCCTCTGCCCTGGCCTGGGGAGAGGCACAGAGTACGGCAGGTGCTCGGCCTACGACTAGGGAGGGGAACTGAACTCCTGAAGCAAGTTACAGGAAGCTCCATCGGGGAGCTTTGCCCACTCATCTTTGCCCACGTTAAATTAGATACTGCGTTTTAATTCCCACCTGGCTCTGTGACTCCTTCTTAACTGGCCTAGATTAGGAGCCGGAGTGTATGGGTATCAAGCTTTCCCACAACCCAGCCCCACCAAGTCAAATTCACTCACCACTGTCCTCTGCGACCTGCCACACGTGCAGGTAAGAACCGGGTAGACCAGTGGTTACCAGCAACCTATTCATAACAGACAGAAGGATTAGTCTAGCGAGTGGGGAGCTCACTCACATACCTGCCGGCCTTTTCCCTTCCCGGCCTGCTCAGCTTGGGGTCCCTACACTCCCCATACCAGAAAAGCTTACTGCACGGAGAGATCATCAAGACCAGTCACCCTCATTTCACAGACAAGGAGCAGCTTCCGGCACTTGAGGGACAGACCCAGAGCTCATGGAGGGTCGTGGGACTGAGCCCAGGCATCCCTAGGGCATGATGTATCCGAGAGGACATGAGCATGGAGCCTGAACACACAACCCTAACCTGGAGACTCTCCATCTCTGCCAGCTGGGACGATTAGTCCCAACTCCCCACCACCAGTTCTTTGAGAAACTAAAGGCATCCTTCTACTCTGTATTCCTTGGGACAACTCCAGCGACCTGTTAGTTCAAAGGTCTGTGGTCTGGGAGGGACCATCAAGCTACCAATGTTTTGTTGGTTTTTTTTTAATATTCCAAAGCCGCGTGTGTGTGTGCGCGCGCGCGCGCACGCGTGCCCGTGTGCTGAATGGGTAGGGGTCAAGACGGTGCTAAAGAGGCAGGACACCCCTGACAGCTCCAGCCACTCCACCCTGAATGGAAGGTCAGAGTCACAGAGCTGACCATACCTGGTGTCTGGCACGTGCTTCAGCTCAAAGACAGACGCGTCTGAAAACCCTCCATGGCACACCTTGAAATCTCTTTCTGGGCATAAGCCCTAAAATACAAAGGGGTGGAGCATCAGAGAGCCTGCTTTCCAGAGACGCACCTCCGATGAGCTCCGGGTTAGATGCTGGCACGAAGCCCCTCGCTGGCAACAGATGCTTCTCCCTGCCGGGCCTCGGTGTGCTGCCACCGGTAAATGTTGGTCTCAGCTGCCTACACAGCCTTCCTGGCTTCCTGCACATCCAAAACCCTTCTCCCAACCTTTCCCTGGGCCCTTTCACTACAGCACAAGTGTCATACTCCAGGCCTCCTTAGAGGAGTCACCCAAGCTTCATAGCTTCATCCAAAACAGCTGGAATGTATCAGTCAACTACCCTATCCCCTTTCCTCCCCAGCTCCCACTGAAAGTCAGGTGGGTTCTTCTAGCAATAAAAATGTAGCAGCCACCAGTCATCCAGTGTTCACTGCATCAGGCTCTGTGTTCAGGGCTTGATCTACTTTATCACATTGAATTCTTTTAATGGCCCTGTCCTGTACGTACTGTAACGACCCCTATTCTAAAATGACAAAAAGCACAGGAAATTTCAGCAACTTTTCTAAGGTCACACAGGGATTATGTTGTGGATCTGAACCCAAGTCTGTCTAACCAAAGTTCATGCTCTCAGCCACTAGACTCCACTCTCTCCATGGGAGGGACTGGAAGCAGAAGGAAAGGAGGTAGCCACAAGAAAAAAGAGGAAAAGCCAGTAGTGAGAGGTAGGAGGTAAATAAGGTGTCTCCTCAAGGCTCAGTCTGGGTGAGTGAGCTCCTGGCTCAAGCCTCAGTGGTGGGGACTGGGGAAGGTCAAGAGCACTAGGCAGGAAATTCCCCCCACCTCACGCAGCTACTCACTCTTTTTTTCTTCACACATTCTCTTCTCTTGGCTTCTGAAACACTGCCCTTTTCTGAGACTCCTACTTCAAAGACTCTTCCTACTTAGTACTTGTTGTGGATTCCTCTTCCTCTAACCATTCCTGAGGTTTGCTCTTAACACATCGTCTTCTTTTACTCCTTATACACGACACTGTCATCCTAGGTGACGTTAACCATTCTAAGGGTTTCAGCCACCCTCTACACGCCAATAACTCCCTAAATCTATTTTTGATAAAGTAAAACTGACCCCTTCTTCTAGGATCCCTCTGTAAACCTCAGACATCCTGTAGCACTTATCTCTGTGCATCCCTGCCTCCCTGTGACATAAGCAGGCAGGACCAGGGCTTGTCCCTCTCTCTGTCTAGTATCCAGGATGATACCTAGTAGGTGGAGAAACTCTCTAAAGGTTTAATAAATGAATAAAAAGTAGACGCATATATTCAGTGTTCATATTTCAAGTTACCTGGTTTTCTTTTACAGAAAGTCTGAGAGGTAGTATGAGATGAAGAATCTCATTTTTTTTCAGGCTTTCATAGCCAGCAACGAAGACTCCTGGAAAAAGAAGCAGAAGTAGCTGTGCCAAACTGCTAGAAAGATCCTGGACTGTAGCTGTGTCCAGAAATTTCACCAAAACCTCCAAAGCAAAGATAAACTCCTCCACTACTGGTATGCAGCCTTGTATTGGGGAATGGAAAGGATCTAGATCGTACTAAGGGAATGTTAAGTGCCCACAGGGCGGAAATTGCTACAAGACCAAGAGGAGGCCTCAGACTCCCAGAAGTGTGGGTTGGGTCCCTTCCGGCTGAGCTAGCATTAAGAGGTCCAGCCTGAGGAGTAAGAGTCCATCTCCTTCAGAGCCAAGCAGGGCAGATCACCTTTGTCACCAATCCATTCGAGGACTCGAGTGGCTCCTGAAAGGTCGAATGCATGGAAATCTTGGTACCTGCATGATAAAGACACAACGTCACACGGTGCATAGCACTACAGCCGTTAAAACTCTGAGACAGCAGCACGGTTCGGTGGGTGGGGGCCCAGGCTCTGGCGCAAAGCGGGCCTGGGAGCAGGTCTCGTTGCACATCATAGGCCCCGTGTGACTGGGGCCAGGCCGGTCACAGTTATCCCTGAGCCTCGGTCCTAATCTGTAAAACGCAACTCCCAGAGATCCCGGGCTTCCCAAGGCTGATGTGAGGGATCACTGAGACCTTTTGTTCAAGGTCTCACTCAGGCTGGCGCAAAGTAACGGGTCACCTAGGAGATTATCATCTTCCAGGACCACCGCTCTTCCTGGCACCACACACAGGCCACGCACACGGGGAGGTGCCTCTTCCCAGATGCCGGGCCCCGCCCCACGACCAGGTCGGCCCAGCCCACACCGGGGTTCCCGGCGCGCTCCACCCCGCGCCCGTCCGCCCACCCCGCCGACTCCAGGCCCAGAGCCCACGTCCCAGGCCCAAAAGATTTACAAGCGCAAGGATTCCACCAGCCAGTCCTCCGCGGACTCCATGGCAACGCCGCTTCCGGTACCCCACTGCCGCCGCCCCACTTCCGCCTCTGGGAACCTTCCTCTGCCGGCGCTGCCCTCTCGCGAGGAGTGGGCGCGGCCGGCTCTGGCTGGGAGGCGTGGTCCCACGCCAGGGGGCGGGGCCGAGAGGAGACTGAGCGCCTTCACCAGCGCGCAGTGCCGTCGCCGGGCTGGGTCCGGGATTCTCCTGACAAAAGCTCCGGGGAAAATGACGTAAAATCAGGGGTTCCCAGGATGTCAGTTCCGGGCGGGGCCTCGGGGGCCAAATACCCGCCCGTTTCATCACCGAATATTTGCAGATCAGAGAGGGTCAAGCCCAGATAAAATACAGGATGCTTGGTTAAATTCGAATTTTAGGTAAACTAACGAATAATTTTTTCGGGTATGTCCATGCAATGCTTAGGACATCTCATACGAAAAACCTATTCATTGGTTTATGTGAAATGAGAATTTAACTGAGTGTCCTGTATTTTTACTTGCTAAATCTGGCAGCCCTACCCAAGGCCAGAGAAGAGAGTAAGCAGACAGCGAGGTGTGGATCCTAGCCCGGCTCACTCCCTTGTATGCCCTGGGCACTCCCCTCAAAGCTTGGCATAGAGATGAAATGGAATGGGGTAAGCAAAACCTCATCTTGTAGTGGAGGGCAGCTCCCTCGTCCAGGCGAGGAAACAGGAGAGACTTGCCTGTGCCAGTAGGTGGCAGAGGTGAGAGTAAGAACCCAGGCGTATCCAGCAGGCGCTGAGTACCTGCTTGCTGAATGAGCGACTGAATAGGAGTCCCGAGTAGGCCGGTGTCCTGAAGTTCTCTAGACTTTTTGAAGCCAGCTCTATCTCATTGAACATGCCCTCCAGCAGCCCCCTTTCCCTCCGGCGCCCTCAAACGCGGCTGGAAGGAGAGGCCCAGACAGTCTATGTAAAGAGCAGGGTTTTATTCACGACTTCAACACGGAACCAAGAAATACAGCAGGGACATAATTTGTGTCTCATGGGCAGTATTCCCAGCGACACAACCAGAAATCACAGTAACGGAGTAACAGACATTTGAGCCCAGGTTTTACATCCAGATGGGGCTGCCACCAGGGTCCCGCTCAGCACCTTCCCTGGGTGTGCGCAGTCTAAGTCACGTCGGCGTCTCTTCCTCATTAGGGGCACCCCTTCTGCAGCATCTGGGCCAGCAGCCTCCTGTACTGAACGGGAACACACAGAATTGATCTGGGCAGAGGGGGTACATGACAGGGGTGTCCTGCCATTCCTAAGTGCTAGGCATCCACAGAGGTAGGCGGGGGCAGGCTCTTAGCTCAGGCAGGCCCCCCTGGCACCTTTCTCCCTGAAGAAGGACCTGGGAAGGGTCGGGCAGTGGTTTTCTCAAAGTGGTCATGAAAGACAAGGAGATCAAGGAAGTGAAGTCCCTGTTATGTGCCTGGCCCTGGGCCAGCATCCGTGTTTTCTCTCCCTGGCCCCAGCTCTGCCCCAGAACCCACTTCTGAAGCCCCATTCCCCAATCCCAGGTACTGCTTCCTCGGAGGTTCGCTAGTTGGTGACATCGCTAGCCCCCGAGGTGACATCATCTCCCTTTAGACTCAGCCAGCCCAAGCTTCCGGCCCTCACTTCTGAGGTCCCCAGGGGCTCGTGGTTCTATGAAGGAGGAGAGCCCAGGAGGTTGACTGGGGCTGGAGTTGGGCCTTCTCTAGGAAATGCCCCTCCCTTCTTTCAAAATGTATGCACTGTATGCTAGGCACAGTGGGGGATATGAAGGTGAGTCTGTGACAGGTGCTTACTAAGTGCTTTCTATGTGCCAGGCACCACGCTGAGCACGTGACACAAATGGTCTCATTTAATACAAGATGGGCGCTATCCTCATCATCCCCATTTTATAAATGAGGAAGATGAGGTCTTTGAGGTCCCTACTAAATAGCTAGGTTATGAGCTTAGCTCGCTGTCACCAGAAGCCACATTCTACCACACTACACGGCCTTCTGGGCACAGTAACAAAGTACGAGGGAAGGTGGTATGGGCTGTGGACAGCACCAGGAGCAGGGAATTGAGGAGCTGCCCTTCTACCAGACTAGAGACTGAAGCTGTCTTGGCTCTAGCTTAGGGATCTTGAATGTCCTAACTCAGTGATCTACAACCAGGGGTAATTTGGTTTCCTACCTCTTTCCCCTCACGAGAGCTCTGGCAATGTCTGGAGGCATTTTTTTTGTGGTTGTCACAAATGGGGTGGGGGAAGAATGCTCCAGTGGGTAGAGACAAGGGATACTACTAAACTCCCTCCAAAGCACAGGGCAGCCCCCACAACAAAGAATTATCCAGCCCAGAATGTCAGGAGTGCTGAGGTTGAGAAACACTGCGCTGAGGGTCACTGAGGCAGATGAGGGACTGGGAAGAGCACTGGTCAAGTTGAACAAGGTCTGGACTCTATCTTGGGTGCTGACTCTTCTCCTTTCTGGGTCTCAGGGTCCCAACTGTAGCCACAAATACAAACGAGGCACAGCAAAGGTGGAGAGCTGGGATAGGGCAAGTCTGGGGCAGGGGACGTCCTGCTGCAAGAAGCTTGCTAATTACTCCTAGGCTGTGACTTCAGACTGGGGACTAGGTGAGGGGAAATTTCTTTCCTACTTCTTGCTCTGTGAGGTTTGCTGGAAAGGTCAGTTTCTTTGAAGTCTTCTCCCTTTGGCTCTGGATCACAAGGAGAGCCTGGAATCCCCGGCTTTCTGGGGCCCATCACACCTTGGGGGTCTGTCACACCTGATGCCTAATGCTAGAACCAGCAGCAGCCTTGGCTAGGCCTCTCCTGGGCCTGAGGTAGGAGCTTGGCTCACCTGGGGGTGAGGTGCTGGGCTGCTAAGGCTCATGCCCAGGACTTTCTTTAGCAGGAGGATCCTGGGAAGATCATGACTCAGTTGGAGTCTCTGGTCCCTCAGGGAGATGTGGGAAGCTGTCCCCAAGAGGAATGGGCTGGGGGTTTCCAGGCTCTTCTTACCCATGAAGTGACCTAAAAAGGAGGCGCCAAGGCACAAGGAAGTTGGGGAGCGAGGATCCTATCCCAGTGGGAAAGCTCCCCATCTCTCTCAACTTTCAGTTCTCGTGACAGCAAGATCCAAGGTCAGTCTTCCTCCTCCTCCTCACCAGGAGACACAAATGCCCCCGTAGGGTGGCAAAGCCTGTACTTCGGCTGTTCCTGAACAGGTGGAGATGGCAGAGAGGCTGGCACATGGCAAGGGAGAAAGTCTGCCAGTTGTGCTGCCTGCTTGCAGGAGGGACAGGAGAGGGCAAGGAGGAAAGTGGGGAATGAAGAGGTGTCTGGAGGGTAGAGGTGCAAAGAGAAGACACACCAAAAGTCAGAATAAGGTTCAGCAGACTGCTGCCTAAGGCAAGGGGCTCCGGCTGGCAGGCAGATCTAGGATCCAGCCCCAGCTCCGCTTTAACTGGCTGAGTGATCTTAGCCAAGTCACTGAACTGTCTGGGTCTCAAGTTTCCCATCTATTAAATTAGACGAGTTCCAGGGTCCTCACCAGCGTGGACACTAGTGTCCCTGGCTGAGGAACGGCCTGACAAGAAAAATGGGATCAGAGCATGGTGAGGGGCGCTTGCCCGGGTCCCGAAGACTTACCGGTGGCCCAGAGGTTGCCCCGAGGGTGCACTCGGATCTTGCTGGCCCGGATGCGGGGCTCTGGGGGATCCCAGCTGAGCGGCGCGGCGCCGGCAGCGAGCAGAGCGAAGAGCAGGAGTCCGCCGAACAGCCGAGAACCCCCCGCTTGCAAGGTCATGGCTGTATCCCCGCCGCTCCTCTGCCCTGGCACGCTTGGCAGTGGCTGAAGCCGGGGGAGCCGCCTTCCCTCCTTTTAAACCCTCTCCCTTGGGGGCGGAGCCTGTCCCGAAGAGCCCGCCCCCCGCGCGCTCGCCGCCACCCGGGCCCCGCCACCACAGGACACTGGGCTGGGCAGGACCCCCACTCCCCCCCGGCTGGGCGCTTGCGCTCCCGCGGCCACATGGGCATCGCTGCCGCAGGGCTTTGGCATCCGTGCGCACCACCCGCCAGCAGAGGCCCCTGACCCCGGGCAAAGCCCGCTTCCCTGGCGGCCGCTTCGCGGCTCCCACTGGCTTTCGTCCACGAGTGGTTACTTTGCCTCGGAACCTCTCTTTACAAGGGTAAAAGCGGGGGTGGCACTACAGTGTCCAGCAAAGTGCCAGGCACCAACCGAACCATAAAATGCCTGCGCCCCTCCCTCTTAGGGAATGAGACCGTGTTCACCGTGCTCCTTGCCCTCTCCCCGCCAGGGCTCCCCAGGTGCTGCAGAAACCACAGCAGGTGCTCGGGCTGGCAGCGCAGAGCGTCCAAGAAGGGACGCTGTACCGGGGGGAGCCTGGCCTATCCCTTGGGTAGGACGCAGATCTCTGGGTCAGGAAGTGGAAAGAGCACCGGACCAGGAATTCATAATAAACAGTGTGACCTCGTTGAACCTCACTTTCTTCAACTATAAAATAGTAAAAATAGTGTTGCCCTAAATGTAATAATTTTACTTTTTTTTTTTTAGCAGTTATTTTGTGGCAGGAAGGAGCAGTCCCACAGGACTGGCCTCTCACACCCAGTATCCTCCTTCTCCCAAGTCCGTCCTTGTCTTTAGAAAGAACTTCTGGCTCAGCGCCAGCACTTAATGAGTGAAAACACTGTGCTCAAGAATAATACATTTGTTTTTGCTCAAATGATTACTGAACACCAATGTTCAGGAGCACCATGCTAGGCACGGGAGGAGGGAGACAAAAGATCATTCCCTGTGGCCAAAGGAGTTACCATCTCACTGGAGAAACAGAGTGCCAAAGGAGTGAATGATGGAGGCGTGGGGTGCAGACCCACCCCGGGATTCGGGGCTCTGCACCGTGCAGCTGGGACAGACCCCACTCCCCAGTCTGGCTCAGTAATGGTACTTGGGATTGCCCCTGCGTGTATCTAGCGCGGCAAGGCCAGCTAGCTCTGCGGGTCACCGCTCTAAAAGGGGAAGTATGGAGCAGAGGCTGGATGTCATGCTGAACACACAGGACAGGGACACTCCATTTCTGGCCCTGGCTTTTTCCCTGGTCTCCTTGCTTCTCATCCCCCTCCCTGGCATTTACACCTCTCTGCATTCTTGTCACTGCTTAGCCCCGGTGTACAGATATAGCTCTTATCACCTCCCCATAATAACCATTCCCTCTGTGACCCCCTTCCTCTCCTCTGGCCCACGGACGTAGAAATAATGGGAACACACGGGAGCTGGTATTAATTGAGTGCTGCTTCACTTCATGTTTGAAGGAACCTTATTTGGTAGGTTTCTCTCTCATTTTATAACTGAAACAGGCTCAGAGGTTGAGTCGCTCGCCTAGATGTCACAGTCGAATCAGCCTTTGGGTAGGCTTGGAACACTCTATCAGGTTCCCAAAGTCATGCAGGGTGGACGCTATTTCCCTAAACCACACCCCACTCCCGTTTTATCATCATGAGTGTAAACATCGAGCTGGTTTAGATTTCTCAGGGAGAAGGGGAGCAGGCACTGAATTTAGAGTTTGCCCTCAATTCTGCAGGGGACCCTGGGGCTGGGGGTTCTGTTCTGACCAGTCAAGCCTGCGTTCACAGCTCCAAGACTGACCTCAGGTGCTCCCAGAGGGATCGTTTTATCTGTCAGGCTAGCACAGCAAGCAAGGGGCCTCTAGGGACCCTGGAGAAAGAAGAGGGTAGCAGCTCCACGGCCGCCAGGAAACATGTGCCGGGAATGAGAAGCATTAGGCCCAGCAGAGAGGGCGGGTGGCTCAAGATAGCCCTTCCAGACTCAATGTCTCAATGTCCCAGACTCACACTGGGAGTGTGCCAGGCTCTGGTTTAGAGTGAGATCTCGGCTGTCCACTGCCCATTCCCCAAGCATACCGTGATGGCAAGGGAAGTCTAAGGGCCTCCATCCCACTGGGAAGACTGACAGTGAGTCCGGTGGGGGCCCTCAGGGAAGCTCTTCAGCGCTCACACTGGGCCCTTTTCAGGTTTCTACAGACTTAAAGGATAGCCATGGGAAACATACACAAGCTTCACAAGACAATCCTAGAGATGATGAAGGGGTAAAAGATACATGGCAACTCCTGTTACAACCAACACCAACAAAACATCTGAACTACACCATGGTTTTTAATCAAAGATTGCTTGAAATAAAGGACATGTGTGTTATATTTGCTACATTTTCACCGAACTAGAATCGATTATAAGTAACATCTTTTCACAAGTACTTACATGCATGCTCCTTTGATCACCAAAACTATTTTGATGTAGTAATGACTAGCATTATGCCTATTTCACAGATGAGTTAATTCAAGTACAAAGCAAGTTAGTTGCAGAGAAACTACACAAATGGAGGAAACCAGAATGAACTTGATGGACATGAAAGGTGCAGAGGACAACAGAGGAAGCGAAAAGCAGAAATTTAAATTAGACATACGTGAGTCTGGTGAAAAGGAATGACAACAAATGCAGAGTTGCTCAGGAAAGGATGGTTATAAAATCACTCCCCTGGCAAACCTTTGAGCACAGATCTGTACCTGTATGGTCTGGGAGGATGAAGAGAAACAGGTCTTGCTCTTGAGTTTCAGAATGGGAAAGGACTGGACAATCAGGACAACAGCAGTCTTCAAGAAGAGAGTCAGGGATATAGGATACAATTTCCCAGAGTTAGAGGGAACACATAAGAATTAGTTAGAAAATCAGAACATTCACCATTAGTCAAGAAATGTACCAGAAACGGAAACTGCCAAAACCACAAAATATTTTTTTAAGGCAAAGTTAAAAAAGAGAGAGAAAAGACCTACATCTAACAAGAAAGTAAGGACAATCGCACCAGTGGCTAAGGGAGCTAAGCAGCCACTGCTCCGCTCAATGGCGCAGGTGCTCAAGGAACTTAAAAAACCCAAGAAAGGGATGAGCCCCAGGCCCAGCATTCATAATTAGTTGGGTGGGACAGTCAGTATTTCAGGTAACATTCAGTAACTCAAATTAATACTCTTTAAACTCCAAAGAGGTTTCAAATCTGCCTGAGAATCTATTTCTAACAGATTTGCTTATCTGAGTTGAGTCCACAGAAGAACCACCTAGAGACTCTAAAGAGTTCCCAAGGGTCATGGCATTTATGCCAAATGAAAGAGTCTCATTAGATATTATAAAGGTACAGGATTGGGTTATGACGCCCAACACCGTGACATAAGAGAAGCAACAGACTTGGGGCGCCTGGGTGGCTCAGTGGGTTAAGCCGCTGCCTTCGGCTCAGGTCATGATCTCAGGGTCCTGGGATCGAGTCCCACATCGGGCTCTCTGCTCAGCAAGAAGCCTGCTTCCCTCTCTCTCTCTCTCTGCCTGCCTCTCCGTCTACTTGTGATCTCTCTCTGTCAAATAAATAAATAAAATCTTTAAAAAAAAAAAAAAGAAAAGAAAAGCAACAGACTTGGAGTTGTGGCCGTGCCTTTCACGGGCCAGGAGATCTTGGGCAAATCTCTTAACTTGTGGTTTCTTTTTTGTAAAATGGAGTTTATTTTGAAGACTCAATAAGAGAAAATAAAAATCTGTCATGAATTCAAAAGCACTTAGCGAAGCATGTGGCAAATACTAAGTATTTGATATTATGAGCTGGGTCCCGGGAAACGCAAAGCCTGTTTTCAATCGAAAGCCCATTACCGGGGGAAGAAAAGGCTCCCTGGACAGCCGCTAAAGCTGCGGTGTTGATACAACACTCAACAAAATGCGTATCACACTGGGAGTTGCTGGACAGACTAAAGGGCCAGCAGATCTGCCTCAACTTTTGACCAATTCAAGAAACAAATTCTGGTCTTCTTCCACTTAAGTAAGTTGTCAGGCTGACTGCTTTGATCAAGGCTCATGCTAGTGATTTACTTCCTTGCCTGACATAAAGCCCGAGTACAAATTCTTTTAACTAGCCTCCTTGATGTAAAGGGGGAATCCAACTTTCCAATCTAAAGAAACTGGCCAATTAAGGGTGCTAGAGAAATGATTTTTTAAAAATATTTAATTTATTGGGGCACCTGGGTGGCTAAGTGGGTTAAGCCTCTGCCTTCAGCTTGGGTCATGATCTCAGGATCCTGGAATCAAGCCCTGCATGGGGTTCGCTGCTCAGTGGGGAGCCTGCTCCCCCGCCCCCGCCTGCCTCTCTGCCTACTTGTGATCCCTCTCTCTGTCAAATAAATAAAATCTTAAAAAAATTAATTTATTTATTTGACAGAAAGAGAGAGCATGAGCAGGGGAAGCAGCAGAGGGAGAGGGAGAAGCAGGCTCCTGTTGAGCAGAGAGCCCAACATGGGGCTCTATCCCAGGACCCAGGGATCATGACCTGAGCTGAAGGCAGACACGTTAACTGACTGAGCCACCCAGGCACCCGTAGAGAATGGAGGTTGGATACAACAGACCTGAGGGAGATTTTGTGAGAATGGAGAAGAGGTAGGAGATTTTAGGTTTCTTTTTTTTTTTTTTTTGTAATTTTTTAAATTTATTTTCAGCATAACAGTATTCATTGTTTTTGCACCACACCCAGTGCTCCATGCAATCCGTGCCCTCTCCAATACCCACCACCTGGTTCCCCCAACCTCCCACCCCCCGCCCCTTCAAAACCCTCAGATTGTTTTTCAGAGTCCATAGTCTCTCAGATTTTAGGTTTCTTAAGAGAGGCAATGCGTTTTGAAAGATTAAGGAACACAGTTCTTGCGGGGGGGGGGGGCGCGGGGGACTCAGTCCATTAAGCACCTGCCTTTGGCTCAGGATGCAGCCCTGAGTCGGACTCCCTGCTCAGTCAGGAGTCTGCTTCTTCCTCTCCCTCTGACCCTCCCCACTGCTTGCGCTCGCTCGCTCTCTCTCACATGAATACATTTTTTTAAAAAAAATCTAAAACAAACAAACACTTCTACAGGACAGGCGTTTGGTGGTTCCTGTGTGAACAGATGGGTGGCTGGGCTGTGTTGAGGCGGTCCTCTGCGGCAGCTGCCAAGGTACACCTACACTAAAGGAACCTTCTCGGAAATCTATGAAAACCAGCAGGCTACTTAACACAGAGATTACGGCAGGACGTCACACAGTGCCCTTGCAATGAGGTCCCAGGAGAGAATTTCTTGGTTCTTGGGTATCATTATAAGGTTTTTGTTAATTCTATTTTAGGCCCATTCCATAAGGCATAGAAATGATGGTTTCCCTCTTCACATTAGCCCCTAAGGAGTTGAAAATCAACACTATGGATCTCCTCCAGCAGACGCAGAACTTTGATGTGTCTTGTGGGCGCTAACCTCACCGTTGACTTCATCCTTTTTTCCTCCCACACTTACTTCAACCTTAGATTCTTCAATTATTTTATCTTATCTCAGAGTACTAGACGTGTCTTTAGGAGCTGCTCCAAATCCTTTTCTGGAACAATTTATTTATTAATAAATAAATCTAAAATGGGCCAAGCACTGGGATAGGGACTAGAGGATATACAAGCCTGAACCAGAGGTTGGCCGTGTCTTGACGCCTTCAAGGAGCCGGTCAGGGTATGGGCCCCGCAGGAAACAGACCACTCCGAGGGCGCCGTTAAGAGTCACGAACAAAGTCCTGACAGCATCCTGTGGGAAGTGCCATACACTGGAGAGCTTGGCTGAGAATAAACACCCTCATCTTCTGAGCTCCCTGTGCATCTGTCACTCCACTTAGGACCCTACATGGAAAAAAACTGTTTACGTGCTGCCCCAGTTAAGGCACGGAGTTCCCAGCAGTTCTGTGCCTTCCTTATCTTTGTCCCCCAGGGGCTAGTTCAGAATCTGGCACCGAGGAGATGCTTAGTAAGTATCTGTAGGATGAGAAAGCTTTCAGCGGGTACAGAAGTGAGCACACACTCCGGGCAGAGCGACCAGCATAAGCGAAGACTTGGTGTCTGTACAGTGAGACCAATGTCAACGGGATGAGAATATGGGGTCTGCAGAGAGCTGAGGCTGGGAAAAGTCCTGAGGGCCTAGGATGCTACAGGACACTTAGAAGGCAGTGTCCTCACTATTTTGGGGGGGGGGGTAACTCCTACACATTCTAGCCTTTAATTAACACATCTTGGTCACACAGAATTCCTTTCACACCCAGATTCACCAACACTTGTGTGCAAAGGGTCATATTTGTTGTTTATTTCTAAAAGTCTATCTGGTATTACTTAACAGTTCTAGTAAGGGAGAATAGTACCAAAGATCTACCTTGCCAGAAACAGTCTGAATAGGCCATCCCGACTGAAGGAGCAGCTTGAGGAAGGTAGACATCTATTTAGTCACCCAGAATCAGCTGGATCATTTCGGAAGCTCAACAGAGTGATAAATGTTCTAAGAAGGGTGCCCTTAGCTGCTGAGAGAGCCCCCACACGTTGTTCTTAGGAGCCGTATGGACTTGGTAACACACTAAAGCAAATGACCAAGAAATGCACTTAAGGATCACAGAGCCTTTATTTATTTATTTTTAAATATTTATTTATCTGAGAGAGAGACAAAGAGAGCGAGCGAGTTGGGGGAGGGGCAGAGAGGGGAGGGAGAGAATCTCTGGCCGAATCCTTGCTGGGCCCAATGCGGGGCTCGATCCCACCACCCAGAGATCATGACCTGAGCCACAATCAAGAGTCAGACACTTAACTAACTGAGCCACCTAGACACCCCAGAGAGCATTTATTTCAAGCCTAGTTCTCTGAGAAACCTGGGACAGCCCAAGAAAAGTGACAACCACCAATATTTCTCCCACTGAAAAAGAGAAGGCAGGAAGAGTCCAAGGACACACATAAAAGGTAAGAAAACAGGGTTAACACGAAAAGTTCTAGAAAGAGAACACACTGTTTAAATGGAACCACAGGGAGAAAGTTTTCAGAATCATCCTTGGCTAGACCGAGATAACGTACTTACTAAATAACAGGAAAGGGCAAATCACTTTAATGATTCCTATGCTCTGCTCCCGCATGAGAGCTCAATAACAATGCTTCCCTAAGTTACTGGGGCACCTGGGGGGCTCAGTCGGTTATGCGTCTGCCTTCGGCTCGGGTCAGGACCTCGGGGTCCTAGGATCGAGTCCAGATCGGGATCCCTGGTCAGCAGGGAGTCTGCTTCTCCCTCTGCCTCTCCCTGTGCTTGTGCTCTCTCTCACTCACTCAGATAAACAAAATCTTTAAAAATTAACACCCATGGGGCGCCTGGGTGGCTCAGTGGGTTAAAGCCTCTGCCTTCGGCTCAGGTCATGGTCCCAGGGTCCTGGGATCAAGCCCCGCATCGGGCTCTCTGCTGGGCGGGGAGCCTGCTTCCTCCTCTCTCTCTGTCTGCCTCTCTGCCTACCTGTGATCTCTGTCTTTCAAATAAATGAATAAAATCTTTAAAAAAAAATTAAAAAAAATAACGCCCACCTAAGTTACTGCCTCTGGTTATACAGAACATGTAGTACGTGCGACAAGACGCTTCTGGGACAACAGAGTACGGTGTCTACAGAACGGGGCCCCTGCATAGGAGAGGTTTTTGCCATTTGATGGGGTCAAAGAAGAGGTGCAATAGGGAGGGTTCATTTACAGGTACTGCCATGAGCGTCAGTTGAAAGAGGGGACAATCAAGTAGAAGTGTCCGGAGAGAACAGAGAGACAGAGATGGAGTGAGGACAGGCATTTGCAAACAACTCACAGAGCCTTACTCCCTGGGAGTGAGGACAGTGGAAGAGTCACAGCCCAGAGACCATGCGATGATCAAATTCTCACTTGCAGTTTTATCGGTCCTCATTCTCCTCAATCCCCGACACTCACAGTGACACTCCCAACTTCCCACTGGCCCAGCCATATCTCAGCGTATAATTCCATTCCACACCAAATCGAACATCTCTGGCATGTCTTACATTCTCTAAGAGCTTTTAAAACACATTACATTTACTAATAAAAAACTGCCCAGCTGTAAGTCTTAGGTTTTAGCACTAAACCAGACAATATAAAAACTGACAACATAAAATCTCTCTCCCAAAATAATCTTTATTTTTGGCTAAGAGAGAAATTCAAATATTTCTGAGTAATTTGATTACTTCTCAGAAAAATTTAGCTGTTGCTTCCAAAGAGAGCATCCAGCAAAGGAGGAAAACCAAAACTGGGTGTGAAAATATGCAAATGAGGAAAATATTTAATGTTTCAAGCGTATACGGAGCAGAAATGTGGATGGCTGAGGATACAAGTACGGGTCGGGCAAGCTAGAATCACAAAGACCCCCAGGATCCCAACACCGGGCAGCGAAGCACACGACTTCTCCAGACAAGCCCCAGAAAGGTTGCTGCAAAAGCAGAGCGAGGATGGTTAAGCCAAGCGGTTAGCTCCACCCTCTGCAGGTGATTAGGAGGGAAAACATGGAGAGAGTAGCAATTTTCTCCATTCTATGCACGGGGGACTGCTTCCACACTCCGCGGCTCTGAGAAAATCTCAGTACAGTACAAGCCTCACAGGCGGGCTCAAAGAAGCACTCGCTAGCCTAATGGGCCAAGTTCCTTACTCGGTTGAGGTCATTCAGAGCCCACATCCAGAATTTAAAGGCTAACGCCTAGTTAAGGGATGTCGGATGGCACTATTCTCTGCGTGGGAGAGCTTCGTAAGAGTAACTGTTCTTAGCTGTAAACTGTCTCCATGTTTTTTTTGTTTGTTTGTTTGGTTTTTTTTTGACAGATCACAAGCAGGCAGAGAGGCAGGCAGAGAGAGAGGAGGAAGCAGGCTCTCCGAGAGAGCAGAGAGCCCGATGTGGGGCTCGATCCCAGGACTCCGAGATCATGACCTGAGCCGAAGGCAGCGGCTTAACCCACTGAGCCACCCAGGCGCCCCCTGTCTCCATGTTTTAATGCTGATTCCATTTGCGTTCAAGTGTGGACTGATTTCCACTTCAGCTGATTTCACTCAGCTGAACAAACAACAGAAGCGGCTCACTTAGCCCAACACAGAAAATCTGCTTACTTCCAGGTTTCACATTAAATACAAGACGAGAACAAAAAGAATCCTGAGTATTTTGTACTTAAAACACACTGGCTTGCTCTACACTGGCCCTTTCCCTAACTGCCTCAATATGAGAGGAAGAAAGACACAGCTGGGCTTTGCATTCACTACTTTAAACTTTTCCTCCTCCAAGTCTGCACGAGGGAAAAGTGAAGCCAGGCACTTAGGAGAACAGGCTTTGGCAAATGAGAGTTTTTTAAAAAGCAAGTAGCTCGCTCGCCTTCTAGCACCTTCCTCCTGCTTCCTCCATATGCTGAAAACCACTGCCATCGTGTAGAAAGGACTGAGAGTGTCTCAAGTGCAGAAAAGGAGAGAAAAGGAGAGAAGCCTTTATAGCACAGTGAGGTTTTCTGAACCTTTCAGCAACACTGCGTTTCTACACATCTCAGTCGCACCCCAGCAAAGAATCCATTTTATGGCTAAGAGATTTCCTATGAATGCCAACAGCCATTTCTGCTCCACAAAAACAAAAATAGACCAACAAAAACCAGTTGTTAAAATGAGGACAACGTTCTTAGCTGAAGGACTGCACACATTAAAGCCTTTATCTCCCCCCAAGGGTGCTACGAACCAGAAGGCAAAGCTTTCCCGACAAACACAAGTCAGGGATAAGGGGTTCGATATGCAAAGTCTTTTATTTAAAATTTGAAAAGTTAAGACTTACGACCACCTCCGTATATGCCATTCCCATCTTATACGGAGGAATGACGGTTCCAAACTCGTGCAGAGCTGCGTTTTCCATTTCCAGAACTCTGTAGGCACTTTAGAGGTGAAGCTTGGCTTCAAAATACAAACACTGGGGGCTTTGGCTCAACCTTTTAATATAAAAAATTCACTGATGTACAAAAATGTGAAAGGGTGACAATGACAACATATGAAATCCTGTGATTGAGAGTCCCCTCGAGCACGCGCCGCGGTGCCCGTGCACCTGCCCACATGGGCCCTGGCGTGGAAACAGAAACTAATGCAAACGTTGCTACCCAGAAGTGCCGACAGGTGCGAGCTGCACTCCACCGATCACAGCCCGGTATCTAAGCCAAACATTCAGGAACGAAAAGTACGGCATCTTCCAGGAACAGCGATGCAGACGTCTTACTCACGGTGGACCAGCACGAATAAACCCAGCAAGAAGAGTACTGCATACTAGAAAACAAACAGAACGCAGGTCAGGGAAGCTTTTCCAAGTGTCCAAGTCCTCAGAGTTCAGTCATGAGCTGGCTCTTGTGACCGTGACCAATTACTAAACTAACTGATCCGTCTGTAACCCATGTGACAGTTTCCAAAAGGAAGCAAAGGAGCTCATGTTTAATAAACTGTATAGTGTAGGCTCTTACCTTAAATTTCGGATAGTCGTTCATGAGGATCGTCACAATCCCAATATAAGGAACAAATCTAAACAGACAAGCAAACAGAAAACGGGTCATCACAATACTCCCCTGTAGCCAGTCTCATTTACCGAACAGTCTCAGTGTCTCCAGCAGAAACGGATTTGCAGTCTACCGAGTCCACTTGTGCAGACTCTCCTATTAGGTCCTTCCAACCACTCATGTGACAGGGAAGTTAGGAATATCACCATTGTACAGATGAGGAAACAGATGCTCGTGCCCGAGGTACGTAGTTTCGGTGCAGGAGGACCAGTACCAGACCTAAGGTCTTGGGCCTCCCGATGGGGACTCTCAGGCTACATGTGGATTCAGTGCTCGTGGCTGGGTTTGTTGTCATAACCTTCCAGGGGCGGGCAACGTAGCTGGGGCAACAAGGCAAACACAGCCCGATCATTACAAGGTACTTCAATGTTAAGCGTCTAAGAAGTGAGCGTAAGAGCTCCATATAGTACTTAAGATTTCGCTACCCTCTCATTTCTTAGCCACCTGTAATCTGGCTCTGGCTCTCCTGATCCCAAACTTCCGGAACACTTTAATACGCCGCATGCAGTAGACCAGTCTCGGCTCCCGTTTTCCTGTTCATCTCTGCAGAATTTGACTTTGAGGACCATAAACTTCCCCTGAAATCCCTTCCCTCCTCGGTTTCTTGAACACCCCACAAATCTATTTTTCCACCTACCTCTTGGCTGCTATCTCTTTGTGTTTTCCACTAGCTCTTTCTTTCTCCTTGCCCCTGAAGTTTATCCCCTTAAACTCGAAAAAGATAAAACCATCTGTTAAATAATCTCACACACCAGATATATTTCCTTTGGAGTCTTTATCACATTTTTTAAAATTGCGTAACTGGTTGCAAAACTAGCTGCACAGTGTCTGTCCCTCTGACTCGACTCTAAGCTCCATAAGGGCAAAGGCGACGCCAGTCTTGCTCCCACTGTATCCTCAAGGCTTGGTGTAACCCTGCACACGGCAGACCTCTGGTAAACACTGCCCGACAGAATGTCTGGATGTCCAAGCCTCTTCTCTTCCTTTCCCTTGGAGATCTCATTTACTCCTGCATTTCACTTCTCCCGCCCAACAGAAAACACTCCTCGACCTCGCAAGAATTCAGGGGGGAAAGGAAAGGTTAGCAGGGTACCGGCACTGTGGGAGGAAATGGCAGTTAGCAAATGCACAACTTCCTTCTTTCTCCTCCTCTTTTCCTGCTGGACTCTAGAACAGGCCCAATGATGCTGACCTAGAGCTTGTCCTAGAGGAGGGAGGGCAGGCTGAAGTGAAGACGGAACTTCGCATACTTTAAAATAGCCCAGATATTTCTATTCAGGGCATCCACAACCTGTGCACCATTGTCCCAAAGGTGCACAAACAGAAATCACCTCCCACATAACACCTCCACCATCAAAGCCTTAGGCAAGCTTGAAAAACAGAAATTTTGTCTTTGGTGCACTTCCTTCCTTTGAAGAACTCCTCTTACTTCCTGTCTCCTGTCCTCACCCCGTCCTGCCCCTCTCCCTTCTGGCAGCATTACCAGACCATCCCCTCCCTGCCACCAACCACCTCTCCGCATCCCCAAACTTCCATTCCATAAGCTGAATGTTTCCTAAAACCAGGCCTCCTTTGTCAGAATCACTCGGAGAGCCTGTTACAAATGCAGACTGCTGTAACTTCCTCACATTACTGAGTCAGCGCATCTGTGGAAGTGGGGCCCAAATAATGCTTCTGCACACGACAGCACCAGCAGCTCAGTTCTAGCTGGGGGGTGCCTGCAGCAGGCATGTGCTGGCAAATAATATCCCCTCCTAGGACCCATGCTTTGGTTTCAACCCCTGGAACCTCTAAGAGCTGCAAAATGACAGTCCCTCCAGGATGGCAGAGCTAAGCTCTAGGAGGGTAGACAGGGGCTTTCTGTGTTTTTAAACACGTATTTTTTCTTTGTAATATAAGAATTTATTTGTCTCACTTATGAGATCTTCATAAAAGCAGTAGCTTTCAGTGATCGTAAGTCATCTAATTTAAGAAGGTGAAGGCAGATGCCTCACGGTAAGATGCAGACTAAAAGCTATAAAAGTATCTGTGATTTCTACTAAAACACTATCAGGCTGCTGATTCTGGTCTGATGATCAACCAGCAGCCACTCTCACAGAGAGAGACTTTTCGCTGTTCCCTCCACGCAGTACCCATGCTCCGGGAACCTTGAGCTCCCCGTGATCACACAGCCTGGTCATGAGTTCCCCATGGAAACATTGTCCCTTCTAAGCTTGGTTTTCCCTTGCCCCACTGTAAGAGAAATGGAAGCAGCTGGGTCTTTAGGAGGAATGTAAGCGAATAATAGGACAGGCAGTCCAAAGTCAAAGAAGAGATTTAATGATTTGTCTCACTATTTCCCTCCTCCGACAGAGACAGCAAAAGTCTACTTATCAAGTACATGACGCTGCCATCATTATCACCTTCAATTCAAATCAGCTGCACTTTTTTCCTACTCTGCTTGGAGAAAGTCTGCTAAAGGCGAGTTGACAATAAGCAGAAGAAGGTTTAAAAGAAGTCAAACACGCCGCCCACAAAGGCAGCTCCAACGGCAGCCCGGGCCCAGTCAACATCTAGAAGGCCGAGTGCGGAGGAACACATGCCCCTGGGAGGTGCTGGTGAGGAAGGGGCCTCCGCTGGAAGAACGACCTGCTGATGTTTGGAAAAAATAATTTGGTCGGATGTCGAAGGGGCCTCTATCTGGGAAGCCTGGACCCCGGGGAGCTGACTGGAAAAGGATCATTGTTTCTACCCCAGAATAATCGGTTTCAAGGTAAGTAAAAGGCACATTTTGAAATCCTCATCCATAAAACTGGTCTTAGTCCCCAGAGAGCTCAATGACTCTACTTCTTCCTTCTCCTGCGAGTCTCTCCTCCTGGTCAACAGTCTCTGTTGCCAGCCTCCGGCCTGTCGCTCACTCTCTTCTCCTCCTGCTCCTTTTCTGTCACTAACAGCTCCTCCTGTGTTTTCAACCTTCTCAAGGGAGAAAGAATCACCCCTTCTTCAATACGTAGCTGGTTCAGTATTAGTTTCATTTTCTAACACTGTTTTTATTACACACTGCGACATGAACAAAAGTCGAGGACAAGATGCCAGGTGAAAGAAACCAGACGTAAATTAAGACCACGTGTTGTGAGCTTCCGTTTAGAGAACATGTCTAGCGACAGAAAGGAGATGATGAGTGGTTGCCAGGGACTGCAGGGAAAAGGGGATGGGGAGCGACTGCAAATGAGTACGGAGTTTTCCTTTTGGGGTGTGGACGTGCTCGGAAATTAGTGCTGACAGCCGGGTAACCTTGTGGATATAATAAAACCCACTGAACTGTACACTTTTAAATGGTGAATTTTATCTCCTAATACATGTGAATTTTGTCTCAATAAACTTGTTTTAGCTAGTTTTTACTTAGGGCCTTAGGCCTCAGTGTAAAATTTTTTAGTTTGCAACTGTTTGAAAAAATCTGTTTTTACTGTGTGAAGACACTTGTACCACAGTCACAGACCAGTCTGCAGAAAAGCTATCCTCAAGGCGTGGGTACAGTCTGACTTGGAATTACCAGTTTGTGCTTTATAAACACAATCTCCGCCAAAGGCAGTGCTGTGCCCCGCTATGTGTCCAGGTAAATGGCAGGATGATCGACGCAGAGCTGCCCAGGTAAGAGCCAGAGCTCCTACTAGGTGGCTACGGGTGTCCCAGACGTTTCTACTTCTTCATGGGAAGTTACTTAACTCAGACAGTACCAGGTCACTGCTTTTTTTTTTTTTTTTTTAAACTAAAAGCCACAAAAAGACCTATATTTTCAATGTTGGGATTTTATTTTTAAGTAATCTCTACACCTAATGTGGAGCTCCAACTCACCCCCCTGAGATTGAGCCAGCCAGGTGCCCCTCAATGCTGGGATTTTAGAAATAATATTGTATGTAGTTTGAGATTTAAAAAAAAAAAAATTCTTCAGAAAGACGAGTTACTTGAGTGAAAGTCTGGCTCCTCTACCCATGATGCATCTTCTACCCAAACAGGGGGCCAGAGTGAGTGGACAGAACTGCATTAAATACCTAAGAATCAAGATCCACATAAAGGGACACTCTGTTATACTGGTTATAGTATAAATAAAACATACTTTAAAATTTAACAAAAGCCTTAAAGTATGCATAGGTTTCACCCAGTAATTCCACTTCTGTGAATTTACTGAAGAAATGATTACTGGGCAGAGGCACTGAGATGTAAGATGTTCATTATTCACACACACACATACACACACACAGAAACAGTCAAAGCACCTACCAATAGGAGACCAGCTAAATAAAAATATAGTCTATCCATTCCATGGAATAGCATACAGCTATGAAAATGATGATATGGAGATATGTCTTTTGATTTGTAAAAATACTGAAAACTTGGGGGAAAAAAAGTGTTATAAACAACATGACTATCTCTCCTCACACATAAAATGTCTTTATGTATATATACATACATACGTTATCTGCATCCTTTACATAAAGACTAAAAGAACCTAAACCAGGGGCGCCTGGGTGGCTCAGTGGGTTAAGCTGCTGCCTTCGGCTCAGGTCATGATCTCAGGGTCCTGGGATCGAGTCCCACATCGGGCTCTCTGCTCAGCAAGAAGCCTGCTTCCCTCTCTCTCTCTCTCTCTCTCTGCCTTCCTCTCCATCTACTTGTGATCTCTCTCTGTCAAATAAATAAATAAAATCTTTAAAAAAAAAAAAAAAAAAAAAGGGCGCCTGGGTGGCTCAGTGGGTTAAGCCGCTGCCTTCGGCTCAGGTCATGATCTCAGGGTCCTGGGATCGAGTCCCACATCGGGCTCTCTGCTCAGCGAGAAGCCTGCTTCCCTCTCTCTCTCTCTCTGCCTGCCTCTCCGTCTACTTGTGATCTCTCTCTGTCAAATAAATAAATAAAATCTTTAAAAAAAAAAAAAAAAAAAAAAAAAAAAAGAACCTAAACCAAAAAGTTGAATACTTACAGAGGGGGAGGGGAAGGAGAGCTGTGACTTTGCCTAAAAAAAAAAAAAAAAGATTTTGGGGCACCTGGGTGGCTCAGTGGGTTAAAGCCTCTGCCTTCAGCTCAGGTCATGATCCCAGGGTCCTGGGATCCAGCCCCGAATCGGGCTCTCTGCTCAGCAGGGAGCCTGCTTCCTCCTCTCTATCTGCCTGCCTCTCTGCCTACTTGTGGTCTGTCAAATAAATAAATAAAATCTTTTTTTTTTTAAGATTTTATTTTATTTACTTATTTTACAGAGAGAGATCATAAGTAGGCAGAGAGAGAGAGGAGGAAGCAGGCTCCCTGCCAAGCAGTGAGCCTGATGTGGGACTCGATCCCAGGACCCTGAGATCATGACCTGAGCAGAAGGCAGAGGCTTAACCCACTGAGCCACCCAGGTGCCCAATAAATAAAATCTTAAAAAAAAAAAAAAAAGATTTATTTTAGAGAGAGAGAGAGAGAAAAACTCAAGCCTACTCCCTGCTGAGCTCAGAGACTGACACAGGGCTCAATCCCATGACCCGAGCTGAAACCAAGTCAGATGCTTAACTGACTGCACCATCCAGATGCCCTCTGACTTTACTTTTAGAACTGTTATTTATGTTTCTACGTGAATGTGTACATTACAATCAAAAGAAAAACAAAAAGACTCAACGAGACTGGCAAGTCTGAATAATCACATTAGCAGCATCTTGGGAACTGTGGAAGATGGGGGCATCATTTCTCCGAAGCACTGATGATCTCGTTTGTATTATAAAAGTGTGTCTGGGGCACCTGGCTGGCTCAGTCGGTGGAGTAGGTGACTCTTGATCTCAGGGTTGTAAGCTTGAGCCCCATGCTGGGTGTAGACATTACTTAAAAATAAATTTAAAAAGTACGTTTAGCTCCAACACGGGAGGTATGCACACAAAAGAAAAGACAAAACACACCAGTGCTTGTTCTGATCCTACCTCTCTGGCCCAAAGCCAGCATCTCTCATGCCATAACTGAAGCAGCTTCCACTCAGTACTGCACACTGACTTCTCTGTGGGAGGAGAATTGCTCAGTGCAGTGGCCTGATCTCTAGCAGAATCACTCTGAATTCCGTGTCTACAGAAGGAACAGATGTTCTGACAGGGGGTGAAAGCCCATGAGGCATCTGAATAGTGAGACACAGCAGCTCTCCACTTTCAGAAGTACAGTACCAGTAACTCTGGTGAGATGGTTAAGTAAGGGTGGGCTCCGGGGTCGGCCGGACCCATCTTCAGTGTGGCCTTTAGATAAGCAACCTACCTCGCGTTTCCTCATCTGTAGAATGGAAATATTAGGGTTGTTTTGTGGTTAAAATGAGGTAATACTTGTGAAGAATTTAGAATGAGTCTCTGGCACATAGGAAGCCCTGGTAAATGTGAGTTATTGTTAATACTATTAATAACATGAAGGTAGTAACAATTCTATTACGTCCTCATGTCAGTAACTTACAATTCCTGTCCTCCACTGATCTGTTCTCCTGATAAAATCTGAAATAAACAGGCTTAATATAACTTTTAAATTTCATTTGACCCCCAATAATTTTAAGGCTAGAAATAAAAACAGTATGAAATAAACATGGTAAATTGATTTAGATGAATACTTTCAGTTGCTGATTTAGTAACTACTTAAGAAATACATTTTAGGGAGCAGGATCAATAACTGGTCTAGACCCCCAAACCAGCACGGTTTAGACTCAGAGTACAAGAGGGTGCCCAATAACATTTCCTTTTTTATTCCCCACTAACATTTCTTGAATGAATTAAATAAATGAATTTTTTAAATTGTCACTCCGATCCATCATCTCATCACTAATATTCTACTCTTTTGCTGTACCCCATCTCCTCCCCTCTGGAGCAGTATCCCCCCGGTTTTAGATGCATTTTAAGAAGCATGCTTTTTCAAAGGACATAAGGTGATTTGGTAGAACCAGGACCAAAACGTCTTATTTAATTGTGTGTGCTCAAACAATATGACTGGGGGCCACATTTCCCATGCCACGGAAGAGTTCAGTAAATGCTCCCCTCTATACTTACCCCCTTGCTCTCCCCACGACATCTTTCTTCTCTAACCAGTGTTGTCCTTGTTTATACAGGCCTCTATCATCAACGGCATTATTATCTCCTTTGGTCAAAAACTTGATATGTCCATTTTGCCTTAAAAGAGCAAGGGGAAAGAAAAGTGAGGGAAAGCCAGGTCACCAAACACAAAATTTCCACAGCACCGAAAATGCTGTGGCACTGTGTATTTTATCATCATTCCGAATATCAAAATGATTATCTACTTAGCTAAAAGGATGTTCCTAGCTGTGTTTACACTAGGGAAAAACGAGAAACAAGCTGAAAGTCTAACATTCAGGAGTTGAAATACGTAAGCATTGAGGACAATGTCACAGAAGAATAGTTAAGTGACGCTGGAAGATAATACACATTTATTAAGTGAAGAAAAACTTAGACAAATACAAACCACCAGTTTTCTGTAAATACAAAAGAGCAAAGGAACACATTAAACTACCCCACATGATATAATCCACAACAAAAACTAAGGAAACGACAGAATAACTTAGTTTCTTCAACAAGTTGTGAGGAACAAAGAAAGTTGGAAGAAGAATTTACAGCTTAAATAAAAAAGATTATAAAGCCTTATCAACCAACTGCAACCAAGGACTTTAAGTGAATCTAGATTCAAACAAACTGTTAAAAAAAAAAGCTATGACACAATTGGGAATTTGAACAGAGATCGGAAACACAATGATACAAAGGTATGGTTGTTCTTTTTTGGGGTGTAAGCATGCTAACTGTAGTTATATGTTTTTTAAAAGCTCATTGTTTATGCTATATAGATATTTGCTAATATTTACATATGACGTGATCTAGGATCTGATCCAAATAATACAGGAGGGAGAGTGGGAAGAGGTGGTAGTCAAAGTGGGGCAGACCTGGCCATAAATTCATAATTATTGGGACTGGGTGAGAGCACATGGGAGTTCATTATACAGTTCTGTGTACTTCGATGCACATTAGAAGTTCTATTTATTTATTTATATTTGATTTTATTTTTAAGTAGGCCAACATGGCACTTAACATGACTCTGAGATTGTAAGTTGCAGACTCCACTGACTAAGCCAGCCAGGCACCCCAGAAATTCTCCATATTTAAAAACTAAAATGAGGGACACCTGGGTGGCTTAGTCAGTTAAGTGTCTGCCTTCAGCTCAGGTCATGATCCTGGGGTCCTGGGATCAAGTTCCACAACAGGATCCTTGCGCAGTGGGGGCCTGCTTCTACCTTTGCCTGCGGCTCCCCCTGCTTATGCATGCGCTCTCTCTGACAAATAATGAAATTTTTAAAAAATAAAAGAAAAAATAAGATAGTGAAAAAGATCTAAAGTGATGGACCAAAGTATAAACAGTGGCCATCTATGGCTTTCTTTAGCTTCTAACTTTTCTCTTTTCTTCTAATTTTTTTCTTCAAAAACCATACATTGCTTTTACATGCCAGGGTTTTTAGGAAAAGCAGTTTACTTGATCAGGAAATTATTAGTTTAATTCTGCTAAAGAATAGGAGGTTGGGGCGCCTGGGTGGCTCAGTGGGTTAAGCCTCTGCCTTCAGCTCAGGTCATGATCTCAGGGTCCTGGGATCGAGCCCCACATGGGGCTCTCTGCTCAGCGGGAAGCCTGCTTCCCCCTCTCTCTCTGCCTGCCTCTCTGCCTACTTGTGATCTCTGTCAAATAAATAAATAAAATCTTAAAAAAAAAAAAAAGAACAGGAGGTTTCTAGCAATTTTAAAATTTAATTGAAAGCAGAGTACATTTTACTGTTTGATAAAGACTATCTTTAAAACTAATTCAAGTGCGTCTGGGTTAAGTACTACACAAAGAAGAAAATTAACCTCAGACTCCTACTGACTAACATCCACTTAGATTCTAAGCCAGAAACTGGCTCACGAGACATGAAATGTGCAGATGAAACTAAATCGGAAGGTGTTGCAAACACCAAAAACGGTTAAGTGCAAAGAGTCACATTAAAATGAGATTCTAGTTAGAAAAAAATGCAAATATATACAGAGAAAAATAATCCTTAGCTGACGACTCAGTGAGGGAAGGAGAGGCTGAAAACTTGAGGAGAGTGGAAGAGAGCAGGTGCCAAGCGGGGCAGCAGCAGGAGCAAAAGGCAGGAGCCCAGGAAGGAAGAGCGCACTGAGCCAGGAAAACAGCAGCGGAGCCCACGGAAGCAGAACAGGAATGTCAGATTCACGAAATGAAATGGGGGGGTGTGGAGAAGCTCCCCAGGAAAGGACAGGGACGCTCCAGGAGGCTGGGGCTCTCCTCAAAGACTTGATCTGCCAACAAGGCAGAGACACACACGTGTGCACACACACACACACACTCAAGCTCCCCGCTCCAGGGCGGTGTCGGGAGACACCACTAGAGCTGGCGAAAAGGCAGGGTCTCCGTCTACGAAAGGGAGCGGCGGGACCGGCTCCTGTTGGAGCCGCTGTCAAACCTACCCCAGCACTTCAGCACTCACGGCCCCAACACGGACTGATGACCCACGCACGCGGGGCGTTCCCCCGGCTACCACGGGGACCAAATATTCAATACCATCCATCTCCAAGGAGCTCTGCGCGCTTGCAGTTTAATTCAACCATCATAATACCGTGCTGTTAGCAGGGAAGAATGAATCATTTTCTAGGTAAGAAAAAGTAAGACCCAGAAAGCTAAATGGGGCAAAACATTCTCTCTGCCCAGAAAGAGCAAAGCTGAGGACGAAGTCATCGCAACTGCAAACTTTCTCCTGCCAGATATTTGACCACATGCCAGTGTTCACCATCACCAAACCATAATAGGAATTTAGTAAGTGCCCCTCAGAGAGGACTATAAAATCAAGCAGGAATTTATATGTGGGAAAAGCGTCATCATTAAGAGGGAGTTGACTAGCAGGCTAATGTGAGAACTAGCCCAGAGAGTTAAGTCAACTGAGAATATTTCAAAGTGATGCCGTCTCTTAAATGAAAACACAAACCTCGCTACGTCCTAGCTCTTTCCTGACTCGTTTCTGTTGGAAGAAAATGGAAAACAAGAGAGCAGGTAGGGGGAGAAGGACTCAGAGAAGAGATGTTCTGCTGTCTGCCGGAGCATGTGTAACCTTGCCTGCTGGTGTTATACAGGGGGGAAATGTATATTTATAAAACAAAGAGTGAATTACCCAAAACTTAACATTTTTTCTGGGTGTTAAGGTTGTATTGTGATTTCTGGTTGCTATATTTACCCATTTTATTTTTATTTTTTTAAGATTTTATTTATTTTACAGAGTGAGAGAGATCACAAGAAGGCAGAGAGACAGGCAGAGAGAGAGGGGAAGCAGGCTCTCTGCTGAGCAGAGACCCTGACTCGGGACTTGATCCCAGGACCCTGGGATCATGACCTGAGCCAAAGGCAGAGGCTTAACCCACTGAGCCACCCAGGCGCCCTACCAATTTTATATAGCATCTTATTTTATGCTGTATAATAAGACTATTACAAGATGGAGAGTCAATATATGAAAAAATGAGCTTTTTCTGATATTTACAAATTTACAAAGGCATTGGACATAAGAAGCAGGTGGAGAAGGAAAGGAGGAATGAGACCAAAGAGAGAGGTCAGCTGAATGATTCACCTTTCTTCTCAGAGTTCAGGATTTTATTTCTTAAGACAATGTTCAGATGAAAGAAATGAGTAACAGTGCAAAAATCAGCCTGAAAATGTTCAGGGCACATTTACTAAAGCACTTCCTCCATTCTGGTCATTACTTAGTCTCATATTTAAGAACACTGTTAACACTACTAAATCAAATGATATTCACAATCAGGAAATTTAGTCCCCCCAAAAGAAAAACAGAAATCGGAAGCTTCAGGATATTAACGGCATCTGTCATCTAAGCAGACCTTCAAGTTGAAGGCATCTCAAGAGTCTGAAATGAAATCACCAAAAACCCTAGGTCAGTAGAGCTCCCTGCTCTTCGGGAAGCCTGCTTCTCCCTCTGATGGCCACTCCCTCTGCCTGTGCTCTCGCTCTCTCAAATAAATAAATAAAATCTTAAAAAAAAACAAAAACCAAAAAAAAACAGTTGACAGTTCCCTCTTCTCTAAGTGGAAAAAATAAATGACTTTAGAGGGTGGGCTAAGAATAAGATACTGTTTATTCAGGGCTCGCTCATTCTCAAGAAGTGAAATCACTGCCTCACTGTTTCCCTTCCTCTCCGGGTGTCCTCCAGGGCACTTACCTTTTCCTTCATTTCTTTCTTTCCTTCCCTCCTGAACGTTTTCTTTAACTAAAAATACTACAGAATTGTAAGGGAGGGGGTGAGGAATATGGAGTTGGATAGGGAAGCATAGGCTCCAAACTCACAGATGTTGTAATTCATCTTCCTACTCTTAATATTGCAGATAAGGAAACAGACCCAGAGATGGGAGATTTTTTGCTCATTGTTATGCCCCACCTCCACCTCTAGGTGATTCTAAAGGTTTCATATATGTCCCTTCCAACTGTAAAATATAAGAGTTTATGTTCAAAAGAGTAACTTAGATTTTAAACATTTTCTTCCTTTTTTTTAAGATTTTATTCATTTATTTGACAGAGAGAGAGAATACAAGCAGGGGAACAGCAGAGGGAGAGAAAGAGAAGCAGGCTGCCCGCTGAGCACAGAGCCTGACTCGGGGCTCGATCCCAGTACCCTGGGATCATGACCAGGCATATGCTTAACTAACTGAGCCACCCAGGAGCCCCAGATTTTAGAAATTTTCTTTGGAATTTAGAAATTCCCCTCACTCAGTCAGTGAAGTGCGCAACTCTTGATCTTGAGGTTGTGAGTTTGAGTCCCATGTTCGTGTAGAGATTACATAAAATTTTAAAAGAAAAAGGGGCACCTGGGTGGCTCGGTGGGTTAAAGCCTCTGCCTTCGGCTCAGGTCATGATCCCAGGGTCCTGGGATGGAGCCCCGCATCGGTCTCTCTGCTCAGCGGGGAGCCTGCTTCCTCCTTTCTCTCTCTGTCTGCCTCTCTGCCTACTTGTGATCTCTGTCTGTCAAATAAATAAATAAAATCTTGAAAAAAAGAGAATTTTAAAAAATTTTAAAAGATGGGGCGCCTGGGTGGCTCAGTGGGTTAGGCCGCTGCCTTCGGCTCAGGTCATGATCCCAGGTCCTGGGTTCGGGCCCCACATCGGGCTTTCTGCTCAGCAGGGAGCCTGGTTCCTCCTCTCTCTCTGCCTGCCTCTCTGCCTACTTGTGATTTCTCTCTGTCAAATAAATAAATAAAATCTTAAAAAAAAATTTTTTTTAAAGAAAAAGAATTTTTCTTTGAATTTGAAAAAGTTGGTAAATTTATCCTTATTGGATATGTCTGTCAGATTGCCATACAGCTTTTTTTTTTTTTTTTTTTTTTAAGGATTAGGTAGGGCTACCTCATCAATTACATTAAAAGATTCTGTTTACAATCAACCTTCATGTAGTTTTTTGGGGGGTGATACACAGGGCTATGGATCTCGTTGGGAAATAAAAGGAAACCAAGAAAAACTTCCAGAAAAAGCTTCAGAGAAATAAATGAATTAATGAATAACTATTTAGTTTTCCAAATGTTCACCAAACCTTCAGATAGTCATAAAAATGGATTGGAGGAAGGACCTATGCTTTCCCCACTCTTCTTAATCTTCAGGTTATCAAAATTAAACACTGCAAACACTAAAACATGTAAAGATCTTAAACCGAGAAGATACAGTTTGCACATACTTTTCATGAATCTTCAAGACCCGGTGAACTATAGGAATCTCTCGTCCTTCTATCCTAAAAACAACAATTTCTCCCACTCGGATGGGATCTTCAACTCGATTTGTTAAAAAGAGAAGATCTCCTCTATGAAATGCTGGCTCCATGCTGCCACTACGAGGGAGAGAAGAATAGAAAACAAAAAGTGTGAGGTTAAATTTACTTTCAAAATTAGATACTCAACAAAACAATCCTAAGTATCACCCTTGGAGTATACTCAATACTTTAACAAATATATCAGCATTGATGTGTGTTGTTCCCAAAACATGGTTTCCACAGACTAATGAGTTATACAAAAGTTTCTTTAGTTATTAGCCTTTACTGACTAGATCCGTTTCAAGCATTACTATTCAAAGGAGCTTAAATCTTGAAAAGGGCAGTGTTACTAATTCCTTAACCTTTTAGAATTTCAAGTGACAAATGGAATATAAAAGAATGAACTTTATAATCACTGCCCTTATTCTCACCTCATCTGAAAACACTAAACACATTCAAATATTCAAATGAGAGCTGGATCGCCTTCTGCCATTTATAAAGATACAGACCAAGATGACCTTACAGTTTTGATTTGAAGAAGGAAAAACAGTTCATCAAGTCAAAGAATAGTCAGCTACAGAGATAAAACTTCTGTTAATAACTTACTTATTTTAAAAAGAAACACAAGAAAGAAAATCAGAAAAAATGCAGAGATTTTTGTTTTAGAATTTCAGAAAGGAGGAAAGGCTTCAATTCCATGGTAATGAGGACAAACTTCCAGAGTGTTTTCTCACCTCTCCCCTGTTCTACCCTATACCAAGTTCTTCAAAGAGCCCAAGATATTTGCAATAATTAATGAAACTTTTCTTGCTATGAAGAAGTAGCCCAACAGTATTATTTTCTGAAACTCAAACTCTAGTTTTCGGTAATAGATTTACTAAGAGAAAAATAGATAAGGGTTTAAATCCAATATAGGAATAACGAAGAAGTCCAAACATTTCCATATAAGCCTCTGGTACCTCAACATAAGAGAATACGGCAGTCATTCCCAAACTTACTAGAATCACCTAGGGAACTTAAAAAAATAAATAAATAAAAATAAAAATCCCAACGTCTAGGTCATAGCTCCAGCCATTTAAATCAGAATGCCTGGAGATGGAAGGCAGACATCAGTATTTTGTAAAGACCCCAGGTGACTCCGATATATAGCCGTATACAGGGAACCACTGGGGACGTGGATTTTCAGTACATGTTTATTCTTAAAACTTTTGTTAAGATTCTTCAGGGTACAATGAGTTCCCTTTTTCAGATGTTGTTCTGAAAACAGGACATTGGTGAAAATATTAGAGAAAGTATTTTAGACCTGTGGTTTTCAAGTTTTTCCTTTGATTGATTTTTAACATCAGTGACATCTTTTGTTTAAATAAAACCTTGCTTGAAAATTATATCAATAAAACAGATACAAGCTGAGCTGCTATGGTTTAATGGCTCATTTTTATTGAGCACTTACTGTGTATAAAGTGCCATTCTAAGTTGTTTTTTTTTTAAACATCTTCAGAACTCTATGATGTAGATACTCTTATTATCCCAACTTTATGGACAAGGAGATTGAGGCTTAGAAAGTTATAGGGTTATAAATTTAAAAAAAATGTTAAAGTTACCTTTTTAAGATCTGAACAGAATCCACTCTCACTGTGCTAACCTGACTCTAAGCCCCTCTAGAGTTTTCAGCAGGGAATTTCATAATCACATTTGCATTTTAGATTCATCACTTCAGAAGGGATAGAGTATGTAGAGGACATCTAAGTAACTATCAAATTAATGAGTAAACCAGAAAAGATCAGAAGGCAGACTGGGAGACCAGTCCAGGCTGTTACTTATAATTGAATTCTTGGCAATCATTAATTGTGTTATTAAAAATATGGACAGAGGAGAATCGTAAGGAGACACATAAAGAAAAGGACGCACATACAGAATCACTCCAATCACGTAAGAAGTAACAGACATGAAAAAAGAGACTAAAATGTTAGTAGTGATTGTATCCCAGAACTATGGGAAACTTCATTTCATTAAGATTTTTTTCTATGTTTTCAACATTTCATATAACGAAAATATATTAACTTTTTCAGATTATAAAAGCATATTTTTAAAGGTCACTACAACAACCCAGACAGGAAATGAGGAGGGCCTGAACTAGAACAACAGTAGAGAAGACAACTACAAAGTAGAAGAGACAACGAAAATAACAAATCTGATGGCCAGTCGGATAGGACAGGAAGGGGTGATCAAGGATGACTCCTGGGTTTTTAACAATGGCGATGGAACAGATGGCAATGACAGTCACAGAAACAGGAGGAAGGAGAACGTGTGTGGCGAAAGGAGATGAATTTTACTTTTATTACACGGAGTTTCTGTTTATTTTATTTTATGTATTTATTTGACAGAGATAGTCACAGTGAGAAAGGGAACACAAGCAGGGGGAGTGAGAGAGGGAGAAGCAGACTTCCTGCCGAGCAGGGAGCCCGATGCGGGGCTCGATCCCAGGACCTTGAGATCATGACCTAATTGAAGCAGATGTTTAATGACTGAGCCACCCAGACCGTCTCTTAACATGGAGTTTCAAGTGCCCCGTCAACATTCAGATGATGTCCAGTGTAGGGAGAAAACAAGAGTCTAGATTTCAGGGAAGAAAGCTGGATGAGAAATAAAAAGATTTAAAAATTCAGATACAGGGGCGCCTGTATCTGTGTCAGTGGGTTAAGCATCTGCCTTCAGCTCAGGTCATGATTTCAGGGTCCTGGGACCGAGTCCCGCATCAGCCTCTCTGCTCAGCAGGGAGCCTGCTTCCCGCCCCTCTCTCTGCCTGTTTCTCTGCCTACTTGTGATCTCTCTCTCTGTCAAATAAATAAATACAATCTTAATAAATAAATAAATAAATAAATAAATCTTAAAAACAAAAACAAAACAGTGTGCAGTGAGAGGACCATTAAAGAAATACACTGGGGGACACTTTTTAAACATTAAATTATTAGTAAACTTTTTACCACTGCCTGACTAAAATTTTAAAATGAATACATCAATTGTAAATTTTATAAGAAGCTATACATAGACCACTTAAATATTTTTAAACTGACTTCAGCTCTACAAAGGGGAAAAAAAAGTTTTGAACGTTCACTGAAACTCCGGTTAGAAAAATAAATAAGAAAGTATTTGCCTTCACCTGGAACTAATATAACACTATGCGTTAAATATTGGAATTTAAGGGGCTCCTGGGTAGCTCAGTGGGTTAAGCCGCTGCCTTCGGCTCAGGTCATGATCCCAGGTCCTGGGTTCGAGCCCCACATCAGGCTTTCTGCTCAGCAGGGAGCCTGCTTCCTCCTCTCTCTCTGCCTGCCTCTCTGCCTACTTGTGATTTCTCTCTGTCAAATAAATAAATAAAATCTTTAAAAAAATATATTGGAATTTAAAAAATAAATATGTATTTTTTTAAAAAAGTTATTTGTCTTTATCCCCAGTGACTTCACAAAAGTCCTAAAAGTGGATTCTCAGTTAACCTGAACCCTCTGAGGCATATTTAGTTCCAGGTAATTATTATATTCCTCGAAGTTACATGAAACCCAGGCCGCCTGGTTTTACTCGGTCACCCAGTCACGCACATTACCTTTCTCTAATGACTGCTCCTTCTAGTCTTGACCAGATTCCCTCCCACTAGGACCTGGTCTCTTTTAATTTTCCTTTCTTTATTCCACGTTGGTAATGAGAAAAGCTTAGTATACAAATAAACCTACCTGCGAAATAACTTGTCCAAACACCACTTTTAAGCCCCAATTTCCAGCCGCAGCAGAAGTGAACTATTTTCAGGACCGCTGTGTTGAACAGGTCCTCAGCCGAATCCCCTGCTCACTCCAACATCCCCAGCTTACAGGCTATTAGACTGTCCTTAAGCATCTCTACTGAAGGGAACTCAATCTGAAATAATCCCAGAAGAATCCCTAAAAGAAGCTTCCCCTGGGCCCTCGCTCTCTCTTTTCCCCACAGTGCCAATTAGTTGGCTTCTCCTGTCAGTGTTTGAAGCCAAAGCTCTCCACTGAATTTAAAACTGTCTGGCAACTTGGGGCCACGTCTCTGTACTCCCAGAGTAGTACATTAAATGCTTTCCCAGCTTGTAAAATACATACATGCCTTTGGATCTGTCAAGTCACAGCTGGATGTGTTCACTAATAAACACAGAACAAAGGTATGAGTAAGAGTAGGCGTAAGGTAAGAGTAAGACACTGGACAGCCAGTGCCTTGCTGGGGAAGCACTTGATGCCGATGTAGGCAAATCCCAAGATGACAATGAAGGAACCAAACTGATCTTGTTAAGGGAAATGCACTGTTATCTACGCTGTAGATGACGGTAATGATTATATTTATACACAGCTATCTCCAGAAAAGATCTGAAATAGCTTGTATAAGTAAGCTCCAAATTAGACGAAACTATAATGATTCAATTATACAACCAAGTGGTAATTCTCCAAAAAAGAGTTAGTTACTAAATCTGGTTTTTAAATCACTAGAGTATGAGTTCAAGGGTAGAGAAGGAAGTACGGTGGGCAAAGATTCAGTACTGTCACTTTAAGAGGCAGCACTAATGTCTTCAAAATTCCAGAAGTCTGTTTAGCAGTGATATTTAAAGGTCAGCAGGAAACCTGGAAATAATTAGTGATGCTTCTGTACTGACACTGAGAACATGCTGCAGAAAAACTCTTAATTAATATGTCGAGACGATACCTAATCTAGCAAACTAACAACTAACAGCCAGCCCAATGTATCAAAATGAGGAATAGAAGAAGACAGAATTATCTCAGGAAAATACAGCACACTGGAACACTTTCTTACAAGATGTGCCAAAAATAAAACTCAAATAGTAAACGTTTTGGAGAAAAGTCATGAGCCTGTTGGGGGTCTGAATCCTAAGTGACTAACAAGGCTGTGCATTTTTCACAGTTGAAAAATGGTAATTGATTTTCTCTCAGGCCCGAAAGCATGGTTTCCCAAAAAATACAATAGTTATCCAATTTCTCATTTTTTTCCTCAAGTAATGCCATGCAATTCTATGCCTTGAAAAAAAAAATTGTTACCTGAGCACCACTACAATTGGACTTTCACTTCCAGTTATGACCATTAGCCCCTTCCAGATCATTAGTGCCGATGAGACAATCATTCCAAAATTTAGGACTTGATAATACAGCTGTAAGAACAAAAGAGAAGAAAGGAGATCCATAATTATCCCCACTCAAGAAAGCAACTGAGAGTAGTATTGATTTAGAAGTTTAACAAAGAAAATGTTTCAGGTAGTACTATTACGGCAGCTGAAGTTCTACGACATTCTTTAAAATTACATTAAAAAATTAAAATGAAAAATTAAATTCTTTAAATTACACCGTCAGCATCCAGCACAGCCAATAACCCTTATCACCCAATAACCATTCTCCCATTTGGTCGCTCAATGTGCTACCATTACATAATAACTTGTGTTCAAAACTCTTCACAGATGTTTTCATTTAGGTTTCACCACAATTCACCTTAAGTTCTATCACATCTGTAATACCTTCCACTGTTTCTTAACTCCTCTAGGACTTACTTTTCTACAGTGTTTATCCCTTGACAACAATGGGCTATTCCATGGCATTTAACTCCCCTCCTCATCTTACAGTTGAGGAAGCTTCGTCTCAGACAGAGAAAATGGCTTCACCAAAGTCATACAGTGGGTCAGTCACATAATTAGGACTCAAAAGCCAGCCTTTTCTGTCTTACTAAATTTCTACTACTTGACAAATTGTAAGATTCTACCTCAAAAAGCAGGTATGACACCAGAAAGAAATTTCAGGTGAGAGAAATAATGGGAGCTTACAGTGTTGGACTAAGGCTGAGTAAGAGGATGATTGACTCATTTTTTGTTATTTTAAAAAATATACGTGCATGTGGACATTCTGCAAGACAACTGTTCTAGTCTTCAAAAATTCAATGTCATGAAAATAAAGGTAGGAGACTGTTCTAGAGCAAAAAGGACTACAGAGACATAACCAAATGTAATGCATAAACTTTGGATCTTGGTTCAAAAGAACAAAATGCATATAAGAAAAAAAAATCCCAACTATTGAAGACATTTTGCCTGGCTGGCTTAGTTGGTAGAGCAAGCGACTACTGATCTCGGAGTCGCCAGTTCAAGCCCCATACTGGCCATAGCAGGGATTACTTAAAAAAAAAAAAAAAAAAAAAAAAAAAAAAGGAGATGTTTTGGGGTCAAGTGGGGAAACTCAAACATGAAACAACAGTAGGAAATTAGTGTTAATTTTCTTAGGTATGATAACAGTATTATGGTTATGTAGGATACTGCATGCTAGCAGTAGTTAGCCAACAGGAGTAGTTGGGGGTAAACTGTCGTATCTGCAACCCATTTGAAACGATTCAGAAAAAAAATTACATGTACACATAAGTACACATGGAGCAAATATGGCAAAATGCTAACAACTGCTGAATCTATGTGGCAGCTTACAGGTGTTTGTGTACTATTCTTTCAAGTTTTTTCAGCCTTATTGAAATATAATTGACAAATACAAATGCAAGGTTTTTGTTTTTGTTTTTGAAGTAGGATACATGCCCCACGTGGGGCTTGAACTCAAAACCCTGAGATCAAGAGTTGCATGCTCTACCAACTAAGCTAGCCAGGTGCCTCCAAAGTGTAGGATATTTCAAGTGTATAACATGAGGGGGCGTCTGGGTGGCTCAGCTGATTAAATGTTTGACTCCTGATTTCAGCTAAGGTCATGATCTCAGGGTCCTGGTTTTGAGCCCCACACTAGGCTCCGTGTTAGGCATGGAGCCTGCTTGGGATTCTCTCTCTTCCTCTCCCTCCCCACCCTGCATAAGTGGATCTTTAAAAAAAAAAAAAAAAAAAAAAAAAGGATAGACATGAGGATCCGATAAATGTATACCCTGTAAAAGGGTTCCTCCATGGAGGCGGAACACATCCACCACCTCACATAACAGCCCCTTCTGGCAGGGGAGGGAGGTTAGGTCTTTAGATTTTTCTTGAAACAAAGGTATAGGGGCGCCTGGGTAGCTCAGTCGTTAAGCGGCTGCCTTTGGCTCAGGTCATGATCCCTGGGTCCTGGGATCAAGCCCTGAATTGGGCTGCTTACTCAGCATGGAGCCGGCTTCTCCCTCTCCCTCTCCCCGCATCCCCTGCTTGTCCACTCTCTCTCTCCTCTTTGTCAAATAAATAAATGAAATCTTAAAAAAAGAAACAAACAAACAAACAAAGGTATACAAAACTGGAAGAACATAAATCTTTGAGTGGTTACATCTGGGGCTACAATACTAGCCCATTTGGTGTCATTTTGTTTATCTGTATTTTCTACTTTTACAATTTTTATTTCTATCAAAATATTATTTAAAAGCCAGCCATTATCCTGGTCATGGGAGGCCACCCCAACAATCATTTTTGTTTCTTTTAACTATTTCTTGTGCTATTTACCCTCATGCTCCTAAAACTAATTTTACTATTTTGGTTGCCCTAGACGAAAATATGAATACTTTCTAACAGATACAAATATTTCCTATTCTTTGAGTAATGGAGTAATAGGAGCATACAGGTATAATCTGATACCTAGTTAGACATTCCCAACTGGGGACATTTCTTCCCATTCACAGGGAAGGAAACTGAGGCACAGAGAGGCTAAGTGGTATGCTCATAGCTGCACAGCTATTGGCAGGCAAAGCAGCAACTATCAGAACGCACGTCTCCTAAATTCTACCTCTTCAAGATGGTAGCTTTTTAAAAGATCAAAAAAAAAAAAAGGGACGCCTGGGTGGCTCAGTTGGTTAAGCAGCTGCCTTTGGCTCAGGTCATGATCCCAGCATCTTGGGATCGAGTCCCACATCGGGCTCCTTGCTTGGCGGGGAGCCTGCTTCTCCCTCTGCCTGCCATTCTGTCCGCCTGTGCTCGCTCTCTCTCCCTCTCTCTCTGACAAATAAATAAAAAATCTTAAAAAAAAAAAAAAAAGGTCCTCTCACTCAGAAAACAGAATTGAGGAAGTGGAGGGAGAGGTTAGAAGCAAGAAAACTAATTTCTAAGAAGTAATTCTGGCTAACCAGTGGATACACAGACAGGAATCCAGCTAAAGGTCCTACTTTCCAAGCTTTTGATCCTGAAAAATCACCTACAGTATTGGTTAGAACAGCAAAATCTGCATGCCACCCCTGAGTCTCTGGGGGAAGGGCTGTGAGATTCCACATAAACTACCAAATATAAAATATAGCTCCATGATTCCTTACCTGGGGGTCAGACAGGTTTCTTATTTCAAAACCGGCCAGATTCTGAAAAGGTAACCCTTACATGTACCACCTATTTACATAACATCCCTGACAGGGTCTACGACAATATCCCATAATCAACCATGTTAATATTTCTGCAGCAAAACGTTAAAAATTCACACTGACATAAATAAAATCTAAAAATAGCCACATGTCTTATCAGTTCAGGTCTGTTTCATTGATGAAAATCTTTCCATTTTCAGAAGGGTACCAAGGTAGCATTCTCAGAACAGGTGTGGGATACCTAATAGCTATTCTTTTTTTTTTTTTTTAAAAGATTTTATTTATTTATTTATTTGACAGAGAACACAAGTAGGCAGAGAGGCAGGCAGAGAGAGAGAGAGAGAGAGAGAAGCAGGCTCTGCACTGAGCAGAGAGCCCGATGCGGGGCTCGATCCCAGGACCCTGGGATCAATGACCTGAGCTGAAGGCAGAGGCTTTAACCCACTGAGCCACCCAGGCGCCCCTCTAATAACTATTCTTTAAAAGAAAAACGAAAGACAAAAATTACAATTTCCCAGGTCCCTGCAAGGAGGTCACTATTCTCCCCATTATTAGCCTTCTCTTCTCCCTCAGACTGGTAATACTACCTTTCACTACAGAGTCATTGTTGTGAAATGTATCTAATCACCACAATCACCGCCATCTTTCTTCTTAGTGAGAAAGAGGTTAAAAGTCCCTTGCTGTGTAGACCCGGTGTACACAATAAAATGGAAACATTGGGGAAAAAAAACCCTCAACTAATCCAAAATAGGCAGAAAAAAGAGGAATAGGGAACAATAAACAAAAGGGAGAAATAGAAAATTAAGATGGGAAATTCTTAAACACATTAATAATCACATAAAATAAAATGACCTAAGTATTATACTTAAAATGTGCCTGCCTGGGACGCCTGGGTGGCTCAGTTGGTTAAGCATCTGCCTTTGGCTCAGGTCATGATCCCAGGGTCCTGGGATCCAGCCCCACATTGGGGTCCCTGCTTCGTGGGGAGCCTGCTTCTCCCTCTCTCTCTGCCGCCCCCCCCTGCCACTTGTGGCTCACTCTCGCTCTCTCTCAAATAAATAAATAAATAAAACCTTAATTTTTTTTTTTTAAATGTAATTGACTAAAGCAAAAATAGGGGCACCTGGGTGGTGCAGTCGACTGTGCATCCAACTCTTGGTTTTGGCTCAGGTCGTGGTCTCAAGGTCATGGATCCAGCCGTACTTGGGCTCTGCATTCAGCACAGAGTCTGGGATTCTCTCTCCCTTTCCTTCTGGCCCTGCCCAGCTTGTGTGTGCTCTCTCTCTCAATAAATAAATAAATCTTTAAAAAAAATAAATAGGGGCACCTGGGTGGCTCAGTGGGTTAAAGCCTCTGCCTTCGGCTCGGGTCGTGATCCCAGGGTCCTGGGATCGAGCCCCACATTGGGTTCTGCTCGGCAGGGAGCCTGCTTCCTCCTCTCTCTGACTGCCTCTCTGCCTACTTGTAATCTCTGTCTGTCAAATAAATAAATAAAATCTTTAAAAAAAATAATAAATAAATAAAATAAAGCATGATAACAATAAGGTATTCTGGCAACATGTACAGAGGTAAAACACACAATAGCACAAAGGCCAGAGGAGGGGAAATAGAAATATATTATTGCAATGCTTTCATACTGTATATGAAGTCATATAATAGAAGTTGAAGATACGCTGAGGCAAGTTAAAAAAAAAAACAAAACAAAAAACACAGGATGGGGCACCTGGGTGGCACAGTCAGTTAAGCATCCGACTCTTGGTTTTGGTTTGGGTCGTGATCTCAGGGTCAGGAGATGGAGCCCTGCATGGGACTCTGCTTGGGACTCTCTCTGCCCGGCTTTTCCCCCCAAAGTAAATAAGTCTTTAAAAAAAAAAAAGAAGATAAACCTTAAAACAAACAAATAAGGTATACCAAACAATACAGCAAAAGAAATAAAATGGAAACATTGGGGAAAAAAAACCCTCAACTAATCCAAAATAGGCAGAAAAAAGAGGAATAGGGAACAATAAACAAAAGGGAGAAATAGAAAATTAAGATGGGAAATTCTTAAACACATTAATAATCACATAAAATAAAATGACCTAAGTATTATACTTTAAAAAGTTAACTATTGTCCAATTAGATTAGAAAAAGAAGCTCAATTATACATTGCCAACAAGAAATGCATTCTAAATATAGATATAAATATTGTAAAAGTAAAAAGACAGGAAAACATACCATGCTAACATTAATCAAAAGAAAACTGAAGATCAGACAGATGGATGAAGTGGACATATTAATATTACACAAAGCAGATTTTTTAAAAAGATTTTATTTATGGGGCACCTGGGTGGCTCAGTGGGTTGAGCTGCTGCCTTCGGCTCAGGTCATGATCTCAGGGTCCTGGGATCGAGTCCCGCATCGGGCTCTCTGCTCAGCGAGAAGCCTGCTTCCCTCTCTCTCTCTCTGACTGCCTCTCCATCTACTTGTGATTTCTCTCTGTCAAATAAATAAATAAAATCTTTAAAAAAAAAAAGATTTTATTTATTTATTTGACAGAGAGAAATCACAAGTAGGCAGAAGAGGCAGGCAGAGAGAAAGGGAGGAGGAAGCAGGCTCCCTGCCAAGCAGAGAGCCCAATGCGGGACTTGGTCCCAGGACCCTGAGATCATGACCTGAGCCGAAGGCAGAGACTTAACCCACTGAGCCACCCAGGCGCCCCCACAAAGCAGATTTTATAGTAAGTAATTTTACCAAGAATATGAGGGTCATTTCATAATGATAAAGAGGTGAGTTCACCATTAAGACATACTCTTAAACATCTATGCAACTACAGGAATACAGGAATACAGGAAACAAATACTGACAGAACTGCAAGTAGAAACAGACAAATCCACAGTTGTGGTTAGAAATTTCCAAATCCCAGGGAACCTGCGTGCCTCAGTCAGTTAAGCATCTGCCTTCAGTTCAGGTCATTATCCAGGGTCCTGGGACTGAGTCCGGCATTGGGCTCCTTGCTCAGGAAGGAGCCTGCCAAGGACCCTGCTTCCCCCCAACCCTCGCTCTGCCTGCTGCTCCCTCTCCTTGTGCTCACTCTCTCTCTCTGTCTCGGTCAAATAGATAAAAATAAAAAAAATAAAAAAAAAGAAGAAGAAGAAGAAGAAATTTCCAAACCTCTCTATCAATAATAACTGATACAGCAAGACAGAAAATCGTTAAGGATAGAGAAAAGGTGAACAACACTTCCAACCAATTTTACCTAATCGGTATTTACAGAACATTTTGCCCAATGGCAGATACACATTCCTTTTAAGTCTACATAGAATGTTTACCAAGATAGACCATATTCAGGACCATAAAAGAAGTCTTAATAAACAGAAAAGGATTGGCATGCATGCCACGCGTATTATCCAATCACCACGGAATGAAAACAGAAATCAGTAACAGAAAGACACCTAACCCCCCCTCCAATATTTAAAAATCAAATAACAGATTTCTAAATAACCCAGGGTAAAAGAAGAACTCAAAAAAGAAGTTAGAAAGTATTTTGACCTGAATAAAAATGAAAATACATCAAAATCTGTGGGATGCACCTAAAATCTGTGGGATGCACCTAAACAGAAGGAATTTTATAGCAATAAAGGCCTATGTTAAGAAAAAAAGAAAAGTCTCAAATTACATGTTGTATTTTTGTTTATACTCAGTTCAAATTATTTTGTAACTTCTCTTGTGATTCTTCTTTGACCCATGGGTTGTTTTGAAACTGTTTAATTTCCAAATATTTGTACAATTCCTAAATTAAGCTTCTACCTTAAAACAAAAGAAAAAGCAAATGAAACCCAAAGTAACTCACTGCAAGCGAACACAAAAACTAAGAGGAGCGCCTGGGTGGCTCAGTCGGGTAAGTGTCTGCCTTGGCTCAGGTCATGATCCTGGAGTCCCAGGATGGCGCCCCAGGGATAGAACCCCATGTCAGGCTCCCTATTCATCGAGTAGCCTGCTTCTCCCTCTCCTTCAGCCCCACCCCTCTTGCTTGTATGCGCACGCTCCCTCTCTCTCTCTCTCTCTCATGCTCTCTCAAACAAATACAACCTTAAAAAACAAAAATAGAGGGGTGCCTGGGTGGCTCAGTGGGTTAAAGCCTCTGCCTTCGGCTCAGGTCATGATCCCAGAGTCCTGGGATGGAGCCCCACATTGGGCTCTCTGCTCCGCGGGGAGCCTGCTTCCTCCTCTCTGTCTCTGCCTGCCTCTCTGCCTGCTTGTGACTTCTGTCAAATAAATAAATAAAATTAAAAAAAAAAACAAAAATAGAAAAATCAGCAAGGATACAGAAAACCTGAATACCATCAACCAACTAAACATCTAGAGAACACTCTACCCAACAGAGCAGAATACACATTCTTTTCAAACACACATGAAGCATTCTCCAGGGACCAGGCTCTTGACGTAGAAAAAAAGAGCCTCAAATTTTAAAAGAGTGTGGTCATAAAAACTATGCTTTCCAACCACAATGGAATTAAATTATAAATCAGCACTGGAAAGAAATTTGGAAAATCTACAGATATTCAGAAATTAAACAACATTTTTCTAGATAACCTGTGGGTCAAAAAAGAGATCACAAGGGAAATCATAAAATATTTTGAGAACCGAGTGTAAACAAAAACACGACATATCAAAATTTATGGAATGAAGCTAAAGCACTGCTTCAAGGGAAATTTATAGCTTTAAATACATATACCAGAAAAGATTTTAAATCAATAACCCAAGATTCCACTTTAAGAAACTAGAAAACATAGCAAACTAAACACAAAGCAACCAGGAAAGAAATATAGTTTAGTTTAAAAAAATAGAGTTTTTTTTTAAATCTTAAAAAAAAAAAAGAAAATATGGTTGAGACAATACATTTTATGTGTATTTCACCAAGATTTTTAAAAATTATGCTAAATGAAAGTAGCCAGCTGCAAAAGACTACATTTTAGATGATTCCATTTATACTGATCCAGCTAAAGCAAACTGTAAGAGACAGAAAGCAGATTAGTAGGTGCTGGGGGCTGGGAATGGCAACAGGCATCAACTGTAAAAGTGCACAAAGGATCTTTCTGGAATGATGGAAATGTTCTAAAACTGGTTTGTAGTGACTGTTGCACAATTCTATAAATGTACTGAAAAATATGAACTATACATTTAGAATGGGTGAATTTTATAAATTGTATGTTAATAAAGCTTTTTTTAAAGGATTTTATTTATTTACTTGTCAGAGAGAGAGAGAGAGAGAGAGAGCACAAGCAGGGGGAATGACAGGCACAGGGAGAAGCAGGCTCCCTGCTGAGCAGGGAGCCTGATGTGGGACTCAATCCCAGGACCTTGGGATAGTGAACTAAGCCGAGATAGACACTTAGCTGACTGAGCCACCCAGGTACCCCAAAGCTTTTTTTTTTTTTTTTTTTTAAAGCACACACAAAATAGAAGCAGAATAGGAAAGGCCTCAGAGTAAAGGAGGTCTTTTTAATTGACCTGAAATCCAGAAGCTATAAAGAAAATACAGGTAAATGTGACTACCAAAACAAAATAAAAAAGCAAACAATAATAAAAAAACCCTACAACTATGCATGGCAAATTATACTATCAGTCAAAAGACAGATGACAGACTCTAAGAAAATATTTACCATAATGTAGAAACAAAAGACCAATCTCCCCATAAACAACTCTGAGGAAAAAATAATCACCCAAAAAAGGAAAATAGGCAAAGGCTTATGAACTGCTAGTTCATGGAAAATGAAGTAAAAACGACCTCAAAATCATATGAAAATACACTCAACCAAGCTCAGAATAAGGGAAATACAAAGTAGAACTATCTTGAGGTACCACTCCTCACTTACTAGAACAGCAGAAACTCAAAGCTGGAAAGCGTACAATGCCGGCAAGGCTACAGGAAAAAGTCACTTTCACTTTTTAAATTTTTGAACAATATAAATATAATATCTACTCATTACTCATTAAACTACTCATTGCAAGGAGGGGAGGGTGAGCCCACAAACTCATTTCAACTACCTTAGTTGTCTCTCTGAGGCACTTGGCATTTGATTAACTCCCTCACCCCCCCGGTTTGTTACATCAGACCTGTAAATACAGGTGTTCCAAGATCCAACCTTGGTCCTTTTCTCTTCCCATCCTGCATGCAATCTTGTCTCTTCGTGGCTTCAGTGACAATATATATGCTGATGACACCCAAATCTCTATCTTCTTATCACACCACATACATCCCCTAGGTAAATACATTCAGTTACTTACTGAAAATCACCCCAATGTTACACACACCATAAATTCAGCAGGTCCAAAGCTGAACTCAATCCCTTTCCTCAATTCTCTTCCTCCTTCCACACTCTCTAGCATAGCGACTGGTGCCATCATCAGCTCAAGGCCTCTGGATTTCACCTCCCCAACAACTCTCACATCCGTCTGTGGGCTCCCTGTCACTACTGCTTTATCAGGTCTTGTTTCCTCTCACCAAGATGAAAATAATTCCACAGGTAAACAGTTCTACCTCTAGACTTGCATCCATATAACTCATCTGCCTATGTATTATTTTTTTAAGGTTAAAATGAAATTATTGTACTGTCTGCTCCAAATTTTTTTTTTAAAGATTTTATTTATTTATTTGACAGAGAGAAATCACAAGTAGGCAGAGAGGCAAGCAGAGAGAGAGGAGGAAGCAGGCTCCCCGCCAAGCAGAGAGCCTGATACGGGGCTCGATCCCAGGACCCTGGGATCATGACCTGAGCCGAAGGCAGAGGCTTTAACCCACTGAGCCACCCAGGCGCCCCTCCAAATTTTTTTTTTTAAAGATTTGTCAGACAGAGAGCACACAAGCAAGGGGAGCGACAGGCAGAGGGAGAGGGAGAAGTAGGCTCCCTGCGAAGCAAGGAGCATGATGCGGGGCTCGATCCTAGGACTCCGGGACCATGAGCCAAAGGCAGACACCCAACCAACTGAGCCACCCAAGCGCCCCTGTCTGCTCCATTTCTCATGACTTATAAAGTCTGAACTCCTTAGCGTACAAGGCCTTCCATGATTTGGTCCTTGCTGCCCTCTTCAACCTTACTCCTTGCTATGAGTGATATTCCAGGCTCATAACCATAATCATAATCTAGCTTAGAATGCAGGATATCACAGCCCCTCAACAATACTACTCCAGGGCGCCTGGGTGGCTCAGTGGGTTGGGCCGCTGCCTTTGGCTCGGGTCATGATCTCGGGGTCCTGGGATCGAGTCCTGCGTCGGGCTCTCTGCTCGGCGGGGAGCCTGCTTCCTCCTCTCTCTCTGCCTGCCTCTCCATCTACTTGTGATCTCTCTCTGTCAAATAAATAAATAAATAAATCTTTAAAAAAAAAAAAATACTACTCCATGTGGCAATCAAAACTACAAGGTACTTTTTTTTTCCCCCCAAAGTAGGCTCCATGCCCAGCGTGGAGCCCAACATGGGGCCCAAACCACAACCCTGAGATCAAGACCTGAGTGGAGATCAAAAGTCAGAACACTCAACTGACTGATGCACTTGCGCCCCAGTACATATTCTTAATAAGTCTTAATGATGAAAATCAGGGGTTAGGTGCCCGGTCTTAGTAAGACAATCAGCTTCTAGAAATGCCAACTTAAAAGAGGCTCATTCCATGTTTTTGTGACAATTCCCTATCTCTGAGGACCCCTGCAGCAAGAGAAATAAGACCACTAGGTATGCTTTTGGTAACAAGGCTTACCTGAAGGCTACATCAGCTCTACAGCTTTCTATCATAATCTGGTCAAGGGGACCCTTGACTGGCCCTCCATTCCAGAGTAAATTTATTTACTTTATTGATGATGTCAGACTGACTGGACTTGGTAGTTGAACCTCGTGACCTAGATTACCTGGTAAAATACGTATACAGCCAGAGTGTGGGAAATAAATTCCACAAAAATTCCCCACCCAATGAAAATTCTTGGGGTCCAGTGGTCCCTGCTAAGATATCCCTCCGAAGACAAAGGCTAAGTTGCCGCATCTGGTTCCTGCTACCACTAATAAACTTAAAGCCTAGGGGGCCTCTCTGGATTTGGGAGGCAACATATACCTCATTTGGGTGAACTACTCGTCTCTTACCCAGTAAATCCATTCTGAGCCATTTTTGCGTGGAGCTCCACAACAGGTCTGAGCTGCCATGAAAGCCATTCTAGCACTTGGGCCATATGACCTAGATGTCATGGTGACTGAAGTATCTGTGACACACAGGGAGCCTCTGGCCATTCTCTATAGGTGAAATGACAGTACAGGTCTTTGGATTAGGGACAGAGCTATGCTATGCTCTGAACCATTCTCTTGAGTAATAGCTTCTAGCTTGTTACTGAGTTCTAGAAGAGATCGTGCATTTGATCACGGGTCACCAAGTTACCACGTGACCTGAACGCCGAGGCTTGAACTGGATGTTGCCAGATACAGCAAGCCATAAAGCTAGGCATTCACACGGCACTCCACCATCAAATGCGAGTGGTCCGTACAAGTCTGGGCTTGAGCAGGTCCTGAAGACGTAAGTAAACTGTATGAGCAAGAGACTGAGACCCTCACACTCACGCTCATGTTACATTGCTTCACCTCTCTCCTCCTATATCTGTCACCTCCTGGGGAGTTCCCTATGGCCAGCTGACTAAGTCAGACTTTGGGTTCTACATAAACCATCTAGCACCACCTGAAAATAGCTGTGGCATTACACGCCTACTCAGAGTTGTCCACCAGGGCCTGTAATTAAGGGAAATCCCTCCAGCCAGCAGAATTTTGAGTGATACAACAGTTATTCATTTTACCCGGAATGAGAGATGGCCACAGGTGTGGCTTTAACTGATTCAGGAGTGACTAGCAGTGTGGCTGGACGGCCAGGGACTTAGAAGGGATATGACTGAAAAGCCAGAGACAAGAAGTTTGGGGAAGAGGTATGTTGAATGAGCTCTCCAAGTAGGTATTTAGCATGCGAAGACAGCTGGGTTCCATATAAAAGTTCACCAAAGAATGACGTCAGCAGAGCAGTATCTTAATACTTAGGTAGATAAAATTCCCTATTCTCTGGATATCAGTCCCCCACTCTGCCCAGCTCTTCCTGTCTTGCACAATGATCAAAATGGCTGTCTGTAGCAACCAAGCTGAAGGTTAGCAACACGGATTTTCACTCACCGAAATGAACTTGGTTCTAGCCATGATGAGTGCCTAGTCTGCCAACTGCAAAAAATCAACAATGACACCACTCCTGACGCTGGTTCAACTCCATCCTGGGAGGGGCAGCAATTTCTCCTTACTAGACTATATTCTGGAAATGGATCTGTCTTCTTTGTCCTTGGTATTTGTCAAAACCACCATCCATTAACTAATGGAATGCCTTATTTCCCCATCACGGTATCCCATTCAACACTGTGTGTGATCAGGAAACTTATTTTATGGAAAATTAGAGCTCTGCCCCAATCCAAAGGTCTGTGCTATCACTTCACCATTTCCATTTTATGGAAAATTAGAGGCATACAGGCCGTGGAACTCACTGGTCTTACGATGTCTCCCATTACCTTGAAAGAACAGCGGAACAGTAGGCTAGTTATCAGTTTACTGTCTCGGAGCTCCAAATCCATCCTTGTGTTACCTAACCAGACTCTTTCCCAACTGGCTCAATGATGTTACGTTTTATTAATAAAAGGCATGGGGGGGGGGAACCACTGCAAGGTGATGAAAGGGCTTCTCCTGTCAGTTCCATGTTTTATCTCACACAGTAGCAAGTGCATCTGTGTGCAGGTCTGACAGTGCTCACTTCAGTTACTATCACAGCCTGCTGCTGGCCACACGATCTCTGGCAAGCTTCTCAGCCTCCCGGCAGGCCACTGCTATGAACCAGCTCCAGCTCACTGCCATGCAAATGTCACTGCCATGGTAGATGCATGTTCCCACACCCTCTCCAAAAAGGTCTGAATCTCAGGCTTGGGAGGGGGGTTGGAGAGAGGTTATTTTCTTATTCCTTTCCACTCCCTCATCCTAGAGGGTATTATTAGTTGTTTTCTGGATATGCTATTTCCTGAACCTCTTAGGAGTGCTCTTGTACCCATTTTTAGTAGTTAACCATCTTTTACTAGTTAACAGTTTTTTTATATTAAACTTGTCTCTGTTCAATTACTGATAAGGTTTCTACCTTCTGAGTGACACAGATGGTCTTTTGAGAACAGTTATAGCACCAGCAGGACTTTGTGGGGCTGGGATGATGTCTAACGCCTTTCAGTATATGGTATGTGCTCTGAATCAGAAACGAACCTATGGGATTATTTCTTCGACAGGTACAATTCACGAGTCTGGAATTAAAGGGTGACTGGGACGCCTGGGTGGCTCAGTTAGTTGTCTGCTTGTCTCAGATCACCAACTCAGGGTCCTGAGTCCCACACTGGGCTCCTTGCTCAGCAGGGAGCCTACTTCTCCCTCTGCCTGCCAATCCCCCAGCTTGTGTTCGCGCTCTGATAAATATATAAAATCTTTTAAAAGAAAAGGGAATTAAAGGGAGAGAATGGGAGCGATCCTTCTCACTATAACCCCTGATAATCTGCTAGTGAAAATTCTGCTTTCTATTTTTATAACTTTGGATGATGCTGGCTTAGAAATTTTCATTCCCAAAGGAAATATCCTTGCATCAGGGGACACAATGGTTCCATTAAACTGCAAGTCAAGACTACTACCTGGCCACTTTGGGCTTCTCATGCCAGTGAACCAAATGCAAAGACTGCGGGTTATTTACTGACAAGGGTGATTGATGCTGACTTTCAGAAAAAAATAAGGCTGTTTCTAAATAATGAGGGAAGTGAGTATAACTGGACTACAGAATCCTCTGAGGCCTCTTAGTCCTCTCATGTCCTGTGATAAAAGTTAGTGAAAACTACAACAATCCATTTCAGGCGGGACTACTCTTGACATCAACCCTTTAGTAATGAAGGTTTGGGTCACTCCGCCAAACAAGAAACTATGACCACTTGAGCTCTTGCTAAGCGCAGAAGGTTTATGGAATTTTTTTTTTTTAAGATTTTATTTATTTATTTGACAGAGATCACAAGTAGGCAGAGGGGCAGGCAGATAGAGAGAAAGGGGGAAACAGGCTCCCTGCGGAGCAGAGAGCCCAATTTGGGGCTCGATCCCAGGACTCTGGGATCACAACCTGAGCCAAAGGCAGAGGCTTTAACCCACTGAGCCACCCAGGCACCCCAGTTTATGGAATTCTTTTTTTTTTTTTTTTTTAAGGAGAGAGGCTTTTTTTTTTTTTTTTTTTAAGATTCTTTATTTTTTATTTGACAGAGATCACAAGCAGGCAGAGAGGCAGGCAGAGAGAGGAAGGGAAGCAGGCTCCCGGCTGAGCAGAGAGCCTGATGTGGGGTTCGATCCCAGGACCCTGCGATCATGACCTGAGCCGAAGGCAGAGGCTTTAACCCACTGAGCCACCCAGGTGCCCCAGATTATGGAAGTCTTAATGGAAGAAAGAATACATCTAAAACCACATGACCAATTACAGAAACAAAGAACAGCTGCATATTAGACAGAAGCATAACTTTGCCTTTACCTTTATTTGAAAAATTAAATACAATTAGAAGAGGTGTATATGGTTGCCGACTTGACAAAGGGTAGACTACAGCGGTTTGCTCCTTGCTAACTTGGTTGGCTAAGATCCCGGTAGGGATCTGGGGTAAAGTTGGCCAAAAAAGGAAATGTGCCCAAGATCTGGAAGGTGAAAGGGAAGCCGCTGCGACTATGCTGAAGGCCACTGTGGTTAGAGGTGGTGAGCAACAGACGTCAAGAGCCTACCGCAATCTGGTCTGTCCTTGCTCCCTCCTGTCCACGCCCGGCTCTTCTGGCGGACTGACAGAGCCTGATGCAGACGCAGCAGCCACCCACAGGCTTCACCTAGTCTCCATCCGAGCGGTTCCACTCCATCAGCAAGACATGGAATCCATCCCCAGATGCCGCGGGAGGCTTGCCTTTGTCCTCCCACAACAGTGCTTCAGAAAAGCCAGTTAATGACATTTCTCTGATTCTCCGTCTCTCAGTTTTAGACTATTACTTAGCCAGCTTCTCCCACCATTGTGTAAGATCTAATTCCTATGACAAATCCTTAATTCCATAACAGTCATAGTGGTTCTGCTTCCCAGACTAAACTCGGACCCGATAAACCATGGTTTTCGGATAAAGCTTTCTGTCTCTGTGCACAAGCTGTGTTTGATACCACATGTCACCTTGTTCCCTGAAGTCAGAAAAGGCAACTCTTTAAAGTTAAAACCACAATTTCTGCGTAACTGGTAGGCTTGTGCCATTTGGCCGTGGGAATGAACTATCACGCTTGTCTTTGCGTCCTCAGAGAGGAATATTACGAAAAAGACCCCAAAAAACTAAGAAGTATGAAGTATCTAGAAACCATTGCCAATAAATGCCTTAATCCTTACTATGGGGCTATATTCCAGATTTTGCTTGAAGTTACACAGGATAAAGAGTGGTTTTTGGATGCTTGAGAATATGCTCATGGACGGTAAGTGCATTTTATAATTTACCTGGGATTTCCCTGTCTGTTGAGACAGAAGTTAGTATTTCTACACTGAAACTTGACAGTTACTTACTGAATGCAGATACCCTGTCAATAACATTTTTCGGATCCTAAACAAAACTATTAGTTTTCAAAAATCTGGATAGATCTGTCCTCTGCACTGTATATACCGCCTATTTGTTGCACACTCATTCATATTTGGTTGAAGACTAAGAAAAATCTCCTAGGTTTCTGTGTGCTTTACTGGAGGGCCAATTTATTTAAAAGAAAATTATCAAAGCTATCTAGAATTCAATCAGGTATCATTACAACAGCCACTAGGAGTTGAGCAATCCTAAGTGATAAGAAGATATAAAAAGAATGAAGGGGGCGCCTGAGTGGCTCAGTAGGTTAAAGCCTCTGCCTTCAGCTTGGGTCATGAACCCAGGGTCCTGGGATCGAGCCCCACATCCAGCTCTCTGCTCAGCAGGGAGCCTGCTTCCTCCTCCTCCTCCTCTCTCTCTCTCTGCCTGCCTCTCTGCCTACTTGTGATCTCTATCTGTCAAATAAATAAATAAAATCTTAAAAAAAAAAAAAAAAGAATGAAGGATTCCACTAAGTCCTAAGGTCTTTAGATTTAGGCAGGAAGACATACAGATAATTAAAATCCAAAGAAATGCAAAATTCAATCAAGTAATATGGAGGAGCTAATAAGCAAATTTCATGAAAGTTGGATTCATCTCATCAGGGCTCAAACATGAATCTAAATAAATAAATAAACTCTTTTAAAAAGGATGGGGGCACCTGGGTGGCTCAGTGGGTTAAAGCCTCTGCCTTCGGCTCAGGTCATGATCCCAGGGTCCTGGCATTGAGCCCTGCATCAGGCTCTCTGCTCAGCGGGAAGCCTGCCCCCACCCCTGCCTCTCTACTTGTGATCTCTGTCTGTCAAATAAATAAACTCTTTAAAAAACAAAACAAAAAATAACATGAATCTAGTCACATCCTGGCCAATATCCTCTGGTCATTAAGAATTCTCAGCAAGGGGCGCCTGGGGAGCTCAATGGGTTAAAGCCTCTGCCTTCGGCTCAGGTCATGATCCCAGGGTCCTGGGATCAAGCCCCCCCCCCCCCATTGGGCTCTTTGCTCAGCAGGGAGTCTGCTTCTCCCTCTCTCTGCCTGCCTCTCTGCCTACTTGTGATTTCTCTCTGTCAAATAAAATCTTAAAAAAAAAAAAAAAAAGAATTCTCAGCAAGCAGAGAAGACAATCCCAAAAATTACATGTGAAAGCAACCTAAAAATTATTTGGCATGACATACTCATTTTCTTAGCAGGTAAACATCTTTTAACCCAAGGAAAATTTGTAATTAAGAACAGAAATGCTTAAAGGAAATTATGTATAGTGTTAATATTTTAATGTTAAAAACTGTGCATATTTAGTATTTTAAGTACTTACAAAATTTTAAGAGAATTTGCTCCATTAAAGTAATAGGTCAGATTTGCAGTTCCAATTTGAAATATACAATCAATTGTTGCAGATTTATTATTTTAATCAGAAAGTTTACCATTTATACAGAGCTGAACCATTTCAGAAAACTTAAGTAGCCCAGACACATAAATATTATATAAGTATGCAGTGGTTTGTTGAATAATGGATAAGGAAATTTTTAAATTTATAGTATTTTTAAGATGCTTGTTTGTAAATTAGCCCAAATATTCAAAGGCCCTTAAAACTGACTGTTAAAATTTCCTATACTTTCTTTTTCTTTCTTTCTTCATCGGGCTTCCTGCTTGGTGGGAAGCCTGCTTCTCCCTCTCCCACTCCCCCTGCTTGTGTTCCTGCTCCTGCTCTCTGTCAAATAAATAAAATCCTAAAAAAAATTTTTTAGGGGAGCCTGGGTGGCTCAGTCATTGAGTGTCTGCCTTCAGCTCAGGTCATGATCCAAGGGTTCTAGGATTGAGCCCCGTGACAGGCTCCCTGCTCAGCAGGAGGCCTGCTTCTCCCTCTCCCATTCCCCTTGCTTGTGTTTCCTCTCTTGCTGAGTCTCCCTCTGTCAAATAAATAAATAAAGTCTTAAAAAAAATTTTAGCTTTTACAAACTGAATATTATATTTTAAAATGAAAGATAACTATAAACGGGCTTTTTTGGACACAAAGACCACCTCAATGGGAATCAAAAAACTAACTTATTACAAGGGGTGCCAATCAATTTACCAAATTTTCAGTTTTACAAGCTGTGTTGTTAAGCAGTGTTATTAAAAATAAGTACAATTAAATTACATTAAAAACAAAGTTAGCAAATAATTTAAATTCATTAGTTCCTGGCTATTTTACTTCATTTTCTCATCATCTACGTTCTTGAGGTTATTTTTTCTATGTTATCTCTAAGGTGGAAGTTTTAGTTGCATGCTACCTCCTTTCCTCCTAATTCCAGATTCAGTGACGTCACGTTAGTAGTGTGAAATCAGCCATGTTGGGTGTATCTGCACCATGGAAATAGGCAAACTTGATCAATCAGGGTTTCGTGGATTAAGAAAAGCCTCAGGGAGACAGTGACCCTATACTTCAGTAAAGGAGCCACACACCAAAGGGGAGAAGACAAATGAGATAGTATACAAGTGCTAAAAGGGAGCTCAGGTAGAAGGTAGGGCTCACCTTATATCCTAGGACAGTCCATAAAGATTCACAAAGAATACAAGAGGAGTTCTCAAGACAGTTGAGTATGCGATGTTTGAATACAACAATGTTCACAGAAACAGTGACATGAAATAGGTAAGAAAAGTAAACTGGGACAAGACTGAAACAGTGAGAAATGGCAGCCTGTAAATGACCGGGATTTACAGCAAATGCCATTCTAAGGGTTTGGGCCATTACCTACAAAGCAAGGAGGAGCTACTATAGGTTTGAGGGTAGGAGAGAGGGCTTTAATATGGCAACCACATATAGGATTCAGTAAAGACAGTGAAACACTTCACCCTTGGAAACTGTGAAGCCAACCAAAAAAAACCTGCATTACATATAATAACCAAAAGTCTTGAGTCAGGTGTTAAAGAACCAATGAAAACTCAAAGCTCCAAAGAACACAAGCTCTGTGATTCTATGTATATAAAATGCAAGGTCATCTACACTGACAAAAAGCAAGTATGTGGTTGCCAGGTGCTAGAGAGATGAACTACAAAGGAGCACAGGGGCTCTTGCGGGTGACAGAAATGTTCTGTTATCTTAAGTGAGCTGGGTGCATAGAACTGTGGAAACTTATCAAACGGTCCACTTTAAACGGATGAAGCTCATCACACTCACACGCGTTCCCCTTGAACCTGATAAGAAAAAGAATTACAACTCAACTTAATCAAACATTTGATGTTATTTAGAGACAAATGGAAAAGTTATGCAAATGACAGCAGTTTTAGAAGAGTGAAACCAAACTGGTTTCCCTCCTTCCATCTGATTAGCTCTCAGTTATCTACAGTCACTGCCAGATACCATGTACAGGTAAAACCTCAGTTCAAAACTTTCCCTTGCCCCACGACCATGCTATCCAATTCCTCCCATCCCCTCCTAACGACCTCCAGGAGGTTGCTCGTTTTCTTCATCTGTATTATGGGAGTAATATGACCTACCTTGCTGTTATACAAAACACTCCACATATAGCAAGAGCTCAAAATAGTTATTATTTGCCTTAGTCATTCTCTACACACTTATGCTCCTTGAAGGCAGAGTTGTCTCACTGAACTTTTCATCTCTCTCAGTGTACCTAGCATAGGTTACAACGAACAGTAGGCCCAAAGTACGAATTTCTTCAGAGAAATGTCTGTAGCACCTGGAAATTCAGATATGAAGAAAACACTTTGCCACAAGTGAGAATGGAATTGTCACCATAAAGACACAAACCTTTCATGCCATTTAAAAAGAATGATCACTTATGACTGTAGGAATTACGAAACAGGTCCAGGAGGGGACACTGAGCTACGTGAAGTCTGAAGCAGAGAAAGGGAAAGAAAGGTGCATATCCACTTCCTTACCTGGTAATTATAAATAGTGTAAAATAAGTCCAAGAGAAACATCTTCAATAGTGACATGTTAAATTCTTAACAGTGAAATACTACAAAAAGGTCCAAGGCGAGCAAAACCAGGCTCTGCGAGCAGAAGAGGAACCTTTTCTAAGGACTGAACAACTGCAGCCGTGTTCCAGTACCATCTGGCACATGGTCTAGAAGTTCAAGATGGAGTAAGGAAGGTTTAAGGACAAAATCAGAAGATCTGAATTTCAAGATCCCGGTGCCATTAATACTGGGCAGTAAACCCGAGGATTCTGAGGGCTGCCACCTGCCTGCGAAGCGGTCTCAAGGACAAGTGTCACTACCGTCCCAACTCTTAAGTCAGAGGTGGTCCAGGGAAAGGCATGGCAGCCCGCTGGGGCCCAGCTGTCCTAGAAGGGTTGCTACAGGCTAAAAGCAGCACAACGGCGGCCTACACCGCCTTCCCGAGCATCCCAAAAGCCAGCGTAGTCCTGAACTGCTAAACCTTGTCGCCGGAACTGATCTGGAGTCGCGGCGATTGCAGGAAACACGAGTTTGCCGCCTTCCCAAGTCTCAAATGTTAAGCAACCCCAACTCCCACAGAGAAAGCGCCCTGCGGTTTCCATTTGCTCTCCTGCCTCCTTAGCAGGAACGGAACGTGAGGAGCCGGCTTCCCGCTCCGCCCCTGGCAGGCCCGGGCGCAGCTCGGGGCTAAACCCAGGGGACGGACAAAGCGACCTCTGGCCACACGTTCCACAAAGACAAGGAATGATCCGGGCGTCAGACCCACTCAGGCCCTCGCACAGGCGAGCAGAGGTCTCTGCCGGGCTCCGCAGGGGCGGCGTCAAAGGGACACGGGGAGCCCCGGGAGACAGTGGGCGGCCAAGCTCACCTGCCGCTTGTTCATTCGCCGCACATCGTCCAAAAAGTCTAGAGACAGCATGGCGCGGCCGGCGAGGGGGACACGAGCAGCGGAGAGGGCGCGAAGTGACCAGCGGGCGGAACGGCTGGCGCACCGGCCGGGCTCGCACTGGACAGGACCCCGTGGCGCCCGCACTTCCGCTTCCGGGGCGGGAACCGGCGCTCCCTTCTTCCCTCCCTCCTCCGCCCCGCGCGTGGCTGCGGAGAGCAGACAAAGGGACCCGCGAGTCTTCTAATCGGGTCTCCCGGCCTCGTCTCGATGCAGGAGGGCGCTCCCACGCCGAGCCGAGCCTGCCGAGAACCCACCGGAGCCCTGTTTCCGCGCTTAGCCCCGGCCCCTCCCGGAGGCGGCGGCCCGGGCTCCCCGGGAGGCCGCCCTTCGACCTCCGGAAGGCGGGCTCTCGCGCACGCCCGGCCAATCGGGAGCGGGTCTCCGGTATCCCGGCGGCCGCGGCGGCCCTGGAGTGGCCGGCGGCTCCACTTGGGCCGCGGGTCTGGGTGTGGCCCTGGGCGTGTGTGACCAGGTCCTGCCTTCGCCGCTGGGGCTGGTCTCCCGCGCCGGGAAGTGGCGGATGGGGTGCTTTCCTTAGCCGCTTTACGGGGAAAGGTGGAGGCTAGGAGCGCCTTTCGAAGCACTGCCTGAACCTCCCGGGAGTTAGGAGGCTGCTGGTGGAGGAGGGAACAACCGAAGAAGGCTACGGTGTGATGCGACCGCCAGGGGTGCGGGGTGTCAGGAAGTCCCTAGCTCCCCCGAACGTGACCTCGCTAACAGGACCTGCCCTCTCCTTGAACTCTGCCTTCTGCTTTTGGTACCTTGGGCATCTGGATGCGACCTTCCTCTCGCTGCCCCTGACTCTCAGGCTGCTAATATGCACGGCGGACGAGAAGGACCAAAGCTGGTCTCTTACCTGTATTTTTCTCTTTTTTCAAAATACTAATCTCACATTAGGGTGAAGGATCTACTGGAACTTTTTGCACGCTCTTTGCAAATTCTTTACTTCGAAAATTATCTTGGAATAAAAATTTAAATATTTTGGAGGATGGCTGTAATGAAAGTGATAGATGATAAATTTGGGGGAGGAGGGAAGCCTCTTAGGCTGCAGGTGGGAATGTGAACTGAGACAGCCATTTTGGAAAATGGACTGGTAGTTCCTCAAAAGGTTAAATATGGAGTTTTTAATCATATTAACTAGCAGTTCCACTGCTAGTATATATCTAAGAGAATTGAAAACATATGTCCAAGCAAAAACTTGTACATGAATATTCATGACAGCATTATTCATAAACCAAAATGTACAAATAACCCAGATGTGCATTAAATCATGAATGGATAAGCAGAATGTGGTATAGCCATACAATGCAATATTGTCAATAAAGAGAAATACAGCAACATGGATTGAACCTTGATAACATTAGGCTTAGTGAAAAAAAGTCATTTATAAAAGTCACATACTGTATGATTCCAATTACATAAAATGTCTAGAATAGTCAAATTGATAGAGATAGAATGAAGTGGTTGCCTAGGGCTGGGAGGGTTGAGAGAAATGGGGAGTGACTGCTATTGGTTACAGGGCTTTCTTTCTTTCTTTCTTTCTTTTTTTTTTTTAAGATTTTATTTATTTGAGAGAAGGAAAACGCAAAGGGAGACCGAAAGGGAGAAGCAGACTGATGTGGGACTCGATCCCAGGACCCTGGTTCATGACCTGAGCCAAAGGCAGATGCTTAACGGACTGAGCCATCCAGGCGCCCCTGGTGTATGAATTATATCACAGTAAAGCTGTTATGAGAAAGAAAAAAAAAATTGACGTCTTGTTCACTGTTAAATTCCCAGTGGCAAACATACAACCTGGCACATATTAGGTACCCAATAAATATTTGTTGAATTTAAAATGTGCATATGTGTATGTATGTGGTGATCTCCAACTGCTACCTGTAGGCACTCCATACTGAGTAAGTTGAAAGATGAATTCCTGATTTCCCCAAATTAGGAAGGCTTGTGGAAGAAAATACCCATAGATTCCATGCAGGCAGGGACCTGGTCCACCCCTTTATCGCTGGCTCTCATAACAGTGCCAAATTCATAGCAAATACTTAATAAGTATTTGTTAACAAATGTTGAATATGGAGTCTAAGCTAAATTCTGGCTAATAGAGTGCTTGGCCTATGCTTGTTAATGTTGAATTCAAATCTAAAGATAAGGCTCTATAACCATCTAAATGGGTATGAGCCTCGGTCAGTCTTCATTGTGAAGAAAAGATCCGGAAGAGAAGCACAAAGTTCTGGGGGCTTCAGATGTACCAGGAGTCAGTGTAGTTGGGGATGTTCAAAGTTGACCTCAGAAGGGAAAGAACTTCTGATATATGGGTAAAATTGATTTGTTATGTGGGTCAAGTTGGCAGGTGAAAAGGATATACCCAGTGGAAGGAATTGTAGAAATAAAGGTATAGGGGCAGGAAACTGGGAAATGTGTTTGGAAAATCCAGTTTGATTTTCCAACTTTGCCTGTAACTAGTTGGGTCTGTAGGTACTCGTTTGTCACTGAGGAAATATGAGCGTGCCTAAGATGTCGTGTGTTGGATTTGCACAATTCGTATTTAGGGCCACATTTAGGTACTGCTCTACATCTGAAATCTTACACGTCCATAACCCACTTTCTGATAGTTACTTCTTTTTTGTTTCTCTGTATGTTTTAAATTAAATAATACATGAGTACATTCTGATCATAAAAGTTAAAATAAGACAGACAATCCAGCCATTCCATTTCTGGGTACATACCTAAAAGAACTGAAAGCAGGGATTTAGGGGTACCTGGCTGGCTCAGTTGGAAGAGCAGGCAAGTCTTGATCTCAGTGTCATGAGTTTGAGCCCTGCATTGGGTGTAAATGTTACATAAATAATTAAAAAAAAAAAAAGCAGGGTCTTGAAGAGATATTTGCACACCCATGTTCATAGCAGCATTACTTAAATACCCAGAAGGTGGAAGCAACGCAAGTGTCCATGAAGGAAGAAAGAAAGGAAAGAAGGAATAAACAAAATGTGATATAAACACACAACAGAATATTATTCAGCCTTAAAAAGAAAGAAGTTTTTCTTTTTCTTTTTTTTTTTTAAAAGATTTTATTTATTTATTTGACAGAGATCACAAGTAGACGGAGAGGCAGGCAGAGAGAGAGAGAGAGGGAAGCAGGCTTCCCGCTGAGCAGAGAGCCCGATGTGGGACTCGACCCCAGGACCCTGAGATCATGACCTGAGCCGAAGGCAGCGGCTTAACCCACTGAGCCACCCAGGCGCCAGAAAGAAGTTTTTCTTTTTCAAAGATTTTTATTTATTTATTTGAGAGGGAGCAAGAGAGAGAGCCCAAGCTGGAGGTAGGGGCAGGGACAGGGGCAGAGGGAGAAGGAGAAGCAGACTCCCTGCTGAGCAAGAAGCCTGATTCGGGACTTGATCCCAGGACCCTGGAATCATGACCCCAGCCAAAGGCAGATGCTTAACGAACTGAGCGACCTAGGTGCCCCAGTCATTTTGCTCTTCAGGTTTAGGTTGTGTTGGCTCCATAGTTTGTCTCAGCTAATGTTCAATTATTAGGGCTTAGTTAATCTAAACTAATGGGTTGTTTCACAATATGCATTGTTTATGTGTTCAATGTAAAATTTCATTGTGTTACATTTTATTTTAAATTTGCAAAAATAGATCAGTAATTCAATTAGTGGAAAGTTAATTAAATCAGGATGCTGAATGCTTTTAAACTCGGGGGGAAAAAGTTATAAGTGAAACAATGACCAGGAATCCAGGGTAAATAACCATATAGTGTGACTGACTATGCTGGGGCTGGGCAATCCACAAGCGTGATGAATTATGATGAGCTTCTGAAAAAGAAAAGGGCTATTAAGAAATACGATGAGCCTCTAGGACATATGTTTTATTAAACTGGTAATCTATTTTCCCCTGGTTCCCAGTACCTTAGGTTATGAAACTGACCAAATAGTGGCATAAAGCCAATGAAGTCTTAGTGCCATTTTTAAGAAAAGCTCAGTGGCCAATCTGATAATCAAAACCAACATTCTAGAGGAAGAGAAGCCCACAAAATAATGCTTCTTAATAAGACACTGATAACACTTACCCCTAATGATAAGAAAAGTGGTCAAAACTATAAAGGCATCCTTTAAAGTTGCACTTTTCAGAGCCAAAACAGTGACAGGTATATTCTTACCAAGAAGCTTTTAAAGTCAGTCATAACATTAATGATAAACATGCAGAGTAAGAAAGGTAAATAAGCTTTTGGCAAAATTCCTTTATCAAAAGATGATGTTGGGGGAAGAAAGATACTGTTGTACCTTGCATAAAATCAATGGCACATAAAGTAGATGAGCACATCGTCTGGAGTTGTCTGGGGCTGCTGGAGAAAGTCATCCAATTTTGCGAGGCCCTGGAAACCTATCTCAACACATTCCCTTCATTTTCATTGATCTGATGACTTGGTTGCCTATTTCTGCATTAGAAATCACCCCAAAACTTAGCGAATTAACACAACAAACTTTATTTCACAATGTCTATGGGTCAGAAATTTGGGACCATCACAGCTGGGTGGCTTGAGCTCCAAGTTGTCCATGACAGTATAGTTAAGCTGTCCAGAGGGGCTGCAGTCTCATCTGAAGGCTTAACTGAAGGACGTGCTTCCAAGCTCCACTCATGGGGCTGTCAGTGGGCCTCAATTATTCTTGGACTACTGGATAGAAGCCTCAGTTCCTTGTTGGCTGTTGAGGGAGACTCCAGGTCTCCCTCAGTTTCATGCCATCTGGGCCTCTGTTTAGGGCAACTTACAACATGGCAGCTAGCTTCCATCAAAGTAAATGATCCAAGAGAGAAAGAACCAGGTCAAGAATAAGATTACCAATGCATCCTGTTTTTGCATTGAAATTTCTGCCTCTCAGAAAACCCTTCACACAGAGATCACAAGTAGTCAAAGAGGTAGGCAGAGAGAGAGAGAGGAGGAAGCAGGCTCCCCACAAAGCAGGGAGCCCGATGTGGGGCTTGATCCCAGGACCCCAGGATCATGACCTGAGCAGAAGGCAGAAGCTTTAACCCACTGAGCCACCCAGGATTCCCTGCAGTGTTTTTTTGAGCCTGATCTCTGAAGTGACATATCATTATTTCTTCCACATTTTGTTCATTAGAAATGAGTTCAGTACAGACTCAAAGGGAGGGAATGAAGTTCTACGTTTTGAAGGAAGGCGTTTATCAAAGAATGTATAGGCATATTTTTAAAACCATCACATATGGAGTCCAGTTTCATGGTGAAAAGAAAATATTACAGAGAAACTAAACTTTCTAACTTACCCCCTACCCAACTTATCTGCTCCCATTAACATTGCTTTCTCCTTTTCTCTCCCTCCATCAGTGAAAGAGGCATCCCTACTCCTGTGTAAAGCTACCCTCTTCCACCCACTCAAAACCATTCTCTCATTCCTGCAATTTCTTCCCATTAACTTTCTCTTTTCCTAGCATCTGATCATGTTCAAATAGATCTTACAAAATTTATATGCTGAGTGTTTTATGGGGGCATAATACACAAACAGTGAAATGTGTAAATAGTGTGTGTATACAGCTCGATAAATTTCAACAGACAGACCTACCCATTCATCATCTATATCCTTCTTTAGCTCACCGAATGCTGGTTTCTGCTCCCAACCCATGGCTGAAAGCCATAAAATAGCCTCTTTAAATCCCGTTAGGTCCATTGGGTCCCCTTTCAGTTTCAGGTCCATTGTCTCCTGCCTCTCTGGCTTGTTGTTCTCAATCTCCAACATGGACTCTTTAGCTTACTACTTATGGAGGAACCCTGCACCACTTCTCACTCTGCAATGCCTCTGGGTGATTTTTCTCTGTCCTCCCAACTTCAACTACCTTCTCTATGCATTCATGTCTCCAATATCTATAGCTCTGACCTCCTCCTGGATGTCGACTTTTATATCAACTGCTTCTAGACATCTCCACTTGGATATCCAACAGACACCTCAAGCTCCCTGTGCCCCAAATGTTACAGCTCCCCATCCTCATTACTCACCACTGAAGACCTGTTATTTCTCTTATGTTTCAAATCTCTATAAAAGGCACCACCTCAGGGCACCTAGGTGGCTCAGTCAGTTAAGCATCTGCCTTCGGCTCAGGTCATGATCTCAGGGTCCTGGGATCAAGCCCTGCATTAGGCTCCCTGCTCAGTGGGGAGTCTGCTTCTCTCTCTGCCTCTGCCCTCACACACACCTCCCTCCCCGCTCGGCTCATGCTCTCTCTGTCTCTAACAAATAAAATCTTTTTTTTTAAAGATTTTATTTATTTATTTGACAGAAATCACAAGTAGACAAAGAGGCAGGCAGAGAGAGAGAGAGGGAAGCAGGTTCCCTGCTGAGCAGAGAGCCCGATGCGGGACTCCATCCCAGGACCCCGAGATCATGACCTGAGCTGAAGGCAGCGGCTTAACCCACTGAGCCACCCAGGCACCCCATCTAACAAATAAAATCTTAAAAAAAAAGGCACCACCCAATCACAAAACTAATTGTTATCCTTGATTCTTCCTTCTCACTCGTCAAATCCAATTAGTCACCAGGCTTGTTATTCTACTTTCTTAATGTCTCTCTTATTCATTCGCTTTCTCCAACCCCACTGTCACTACCTTGGTTCATGCTACTTATCCTGATTGTTGCAATGAATTCCCAACCAGTCTTTCAGCCTGTAGTCTTGTTCCCACGTCTTGCCTCACTCCAATCTCTTCTCTGCATTGCAACCAGAGTGATTTATTCAAACTATCAATGTGATGATGCTACTTCCTTACATAAAACCTTTCAGTAGATCTTCCTGACTTTCAGGATATGGCCAAATTCCTTGGCGTGCTACAAAAAGCATTTTGTGTTCTGGCTCTTGCCTACCTCTCGCGCTGGTCTTACTCTCCTCCTGTTTGAGAGTATATAGTTCCCTGAATGCTGCCTGTTCTCACTTAAGTGGAAGTTGCTTCCACTGCCTGGAAAGTTCTCCATCTTGCCCCAACACCTTTTATTCCTCCTTGCCTTTCAAATGCCTCATGTCCTCTGGGAAGCCTCCACTCTACTTCTGCAAACTCACCATCTAATTGTGTGTTTGTTTCTCTCACCAGACTGTAAGTTTCCTGGGAGCAAGGGCCTTCTTACTTTTTACCCCCAGAATATTACATGAAATAAACACTTGGCAAAAATTGTCAAATGAATGAATGGAGATGTTAAAGCCTGGGAGATTCAGTCCGCCCAGAGACAGGTGGATCAAACCAAACTCTAAGGTTAAGGTTATCTTCATTCAGATTACTGGGGATGGTGTGTGTGCTGTGTGTGCTCAAGGCTGAAGGAGGATTTTTTGAAGTAAATAGCAAAAGACATAGCCCTAGTCCTTGAAGAATTTTCAGTATCATGTGCAGCAGGAAAAAAAAAATAATAAAAACAGGGGCACCTGCGTGGCTCAGTCAGTTAAGCGTCTGCCTTTGGCTCAGGTCATGATCCCGGGGTCCTGGGATCGAGCCCCGCCATCGGGCTCCCTGCTCAGTGGGGAGCCTGTTTCTCCCTCTCTCTCTGCCCCTCCCTCCACTCACGCTTGCTCACTCTCTAAAATAAATAAATAAAATGTTTAAAAAATACAAATGAAAATAAAAGCTCTCTTTATGAAAGCAAACAAGTTAAGGGGTAACTCTCAGCCTATACAATCTATAGACAGTCAAGAGAGGAGGCAGAATTTTGCAGGTACCATCAAAGGACACTCTCATCTGTATCTCAAAGGAGATTTCCAAGGGATCCTGGGCTAGAGTTGGGCCAGTCTAGCAGTGTAAAAGAGGAAGCATACTGTCCAGCACAAACTAGGAATGGGGTGAGGTGTGGGATGCTTCCCTCCTAGGAGTTTACAGTCTTGAAGAACAGACAGATTGAGCAAGAAATAATTGGGATGAAAAGAATCTGGTAGGAAGGAATAGGACCCAGAGAAATTAATATAAACTGGGTGGATCTGGAAAGGCTTAATGAAGTTTCCCTGCTGTTATTAGAGTGGAAACAGTGTGTCTTGGGAAAATAATTCAGATATTTAGGACAGGTGATTCCAGACTAGATAAAGACATAAAGCTTAAGGCATTACATTTTCCAATTGTGGGACTCTGCCATGCTATTTTCTCTGCTCACTGGGCTGCCAGTCTTCCCAACATATAAGTCTTTTAGACCCCATCCATCACAATGACATGTCTGGTATTTTCTTTCATAGATAGCCTGCTGGTCTGCCTGAAGAAAGCTTCTTCTTCTTCTTCTTCTTTTTTTTTTTTTTTGTTTAAGATTTTATTTATTTATTTATTTATTTGACAGAGAGAGACAAAGCAAGAGAGGAAACACAAGCGGGTGTGGGGATGGGAGAGGGAGAAGCGGGCTTCCCGCCAAGCAGGAGCCTGATGCCGGGCTCAATCCCAGGGCTCTGGGATCATGACCTGAGCTGAAGGCAGCCACTTAACACCTGAGCCCAGGTGCCCAAGGAAGCATCTTCTTATAGAGGTTAAGTCAGACCCACCTGTTTTATTTTATTTTTTTTAAGATTTTATTTATTTATTTGACAGACAGAGGTCACAAGTAGGCAGAGAGGCAGGCAGAGAGAGAGAGAGAGAGAGGAGGAAGCAGGCTCCCTGCTGAGCAGAGAGCCCGATGCGGGGCTCAATCCCAGGACCCTGGGATCATGACCTGAGCTGAAGGCAGAGGCTTAAACCCACTGAGCCACCCAGGCGCCCCACCTACCTGGTTTTAAATCACATAACCGCTCACTAGCAGCATGATTTTGGGTCATGAGTTAATGCTCTATTTTTAAAGTTTATTTCTTTTTATTTAAGTAATCCCTATACTCAGTGTGGGACTCAAGTTCACAACCCCAATCTCACGAGTGGTATGTTTTTCTGACTGAACCAGCCTGTTGTCCCAGGATAACTCTTCTTTTAAAAAAAAAATGTCATATTTTTAAAAACATTTAATTTTTTTATTTGTTTGTTTATTTATCTGAGAGAGAGAGAGAGTATGGGAAGAGGTCAGAAGGAGAGAGAATCTCAAGCAGACCCTGTGCTGAGCGTGGAGCCCTTTGTGGGGCTCAATCTCACATCCCTGAGATCATGACCTGAGACAAAATCAAGAGTCAGATGCTTAACCAACTGAGCCACCCAGGCGCTCCTAAGTTAACTCTTATTTTATCCTCAGTTTTCTGGGTGTAAAGTGGGAAGAGAAGATCATTTTCATCATTTGAATATTAAACAAGATAGTAGATGTTAATAGAGCCGTTGGATAACAAATGGCAAGTGGACAATGGATGTTAATAATTATTAAGAACAAGAAGTGGGTTCAAACTGATGTCCAAATGCTCAGAAAGTCAATCTGTCATTAGAGCTGAACCCTGGTCAATCACTTCGGTACAAATCAAACACGTCTACCAGCAAAGGCAAAGTTGACTCCATTTAAAAACAAAAAACAAAAAACAACTACTGAAAAAGCCGTGATCTTACCATTTTCTCCTTGACCTTCCCATGAAGGAAGTGGTGGGTAGAAGGAGAAGGTTCTTGTATAACCCTACCAGGAAGGGAAGTGGTCCAGGAATATCAAGGCAAACCAGTGCACAGGCAACCCTGAGAGCTTCATTCTTCCCTGGGGTCACTTCCCAAAAGGACCTATGTGGGTTTGCTGGGAGGACACATCCATCCCAGGCTCCCCTGGGTCAGGTCAGGAGCTAAAGAAATGAGATTCTCCGCCTACCAACCCAATAGCTATGGACATCAGAGAGCCTGGCTTTTATTTTATTTATTTATTTATTTATTTATTTATTTATTTATTTATTTATTTTTAGAGAACCTGGCTTTTAAAAGATGCAGCAGCTCTGTGTCACATAGGGTGTTAAGAAGAAGTCTCATTCCCCCAAATTAAAAGTTCCTTCTGTGCAGAGAGGTTACCAGAGCCACTCAAGTCTTCCTGGGAGGTTTTTGGGGGAGTTCCCTTAAGAAATCCTGGATAGCTGCAGAGGCAGCCTTCTGAGTTGGTATGTGTGTCTATGCAGTGCGGGTGGGGAGACACCAGTTTCCTGTTTGGACATTCTGCCTTGGCTCAAAGAAGAAAGGGGCCATGTTGTTGGTTCTATAGGATCTTAGAGAGGAGATGGGCTGTTGTCAGTGTGGAGGTCCTGCGGGGGAAGGGCCAAGCGTGGGGACAACCTTAGCTTCTCTCCTCTAACTAGGGCTTCTACCTCCTCCCTCACTGATGCATTGTCTTTGGAGCTTTTGCATTTTGTAGTTAATACTAGGGACACTGAAGGGACTCCATTTTTAGAAAGGCTCTGCCTCTGCTGTTTTTCTGCGAGGCCCCATTTATTCATGTTCTATATTTCACTTTGCATCTGAATAAACCAAAGAAACTATGTTCCCACTCCAAAGGGGGGAAGCAAGAAAGTTAATCATTTTCTGAGTTTGGTCCTCGGCCCCCAAACACCTGATCACATCCAAAAAGTACTGGATCCCAAATGTTCCAGGACATTAGGTTTGAACAAACCCCATCTGATGCCAGCATCAACACCTCCTACCCTCCACGAGTTATGAAATAACACATGTTGTTCACCTGAAACTTGCCTTCGATCAGACCCTACCCTGGATTCCCGAAGGAACACGTACCCTGAACCGCTTTCCTATACCACCTCCTGAACCCAAGCACCGAAGAGGCTCCCTCTCCTTTCCTGACTCAGCCAGGCACTTCATCTGTTATATTCTGTCCCTTACACTATTTGGTAAACTCTGCTCTCCCTTCTTCCTGGCTTGTGTTTGGTTTCTATCCTGCACATAGCCAGAGACCCTCTTGGCAGGTCCTGCGGGACCCCCTCTGATGTAGGCCTGCCTACATCAAGCTGATGGTTTCAAGTATCCTTTGGGAATCTGTTGAGGCACTGAATCACCACTGGAAATGTGGTTTGTGTAAATCTGGATTTGAATATAATGTTCTCTTAATGTAACCACATTCAAAAATACGATCATTAGCAATCATTTATACATGCACTCAAGTAATAAAAAAACATTTACCTAAAGGCTGCTATGGAGCCTGTCTTCAAGGTACTGGTGCAGAAACGCTGCATGATTTGGCCACTCCCTCCTTCATCAGTCTGATCTGACATTCAGTGCTAATCCCTCCTCCTGCCATGCCGGCATCTGCAAACACTTGCAGCCACAAGATATGGCAGAGGGGTTAATGAAGTGAGCTCTGCAGCCAGACCATTCTACCCCTTCCAAACTGTGTAATTCTAGACAAGTCACTTTATTTTTAAAAAATATTTTATTTATTTATTTGTCAGAGAGAGAGAACAAGCAGGGGGAGCAGCAGGCAGAGGGAGAAGCAGACTCCCCACTGAGCAAAGAGCACAATGCAGGGCTCCATCCCAGGACCCCGGGATCATGACCTGAGCAGAAGACCCACACTTAACCTATGAAGCCTCCCAGGCATCCCGACAAGTCACTTTAATTTACCTCTCTGTACCTCTTTTCCTGTAAATAAGGATTGTGGGATCTAGGGGGTTTTTTGGAGCTAAAGTGAGCTCGGAATGTAAACCATGAGAACAGTGCCTGCCTGACACTTAATAAATAATGATCATTCTTACCAACAGAACCTCCTTCCATCTGGAGACCTGACAATCCTACTTCTTCTTCCAGACCCTGCTGAAGTGTCTTCTGCCGTGGGAAGCCTCCGCAGACCTCCCCTGGGCAGAGTCAACACCCACTCATTAGTTCCACTCCTGTATTTTATATGTACTTTTATATGACCTTGATTACATGGAACTTCAGTCGCGTCCAATTTTCTGAATCAAAACAAAGCCTTTAAAGCCTGAGATAATCTGAAAAGAAAATAATCACTATAGGAAAGATTCTTGCTTCTACAAAGAACAGCTCTCCAAAACACAGACCCTTCACTCCAGAGAACTAGTGGCTCCCAGAGGGGAGGTGGGTGGGGGGACGGGAGCAATAGGGGAAGGGCTCAAGAGGGCACGTATCCTGATGAGTGCGGGTGACGTAGGGAAGTGGTGAATCACTGTATTGCACGCCTGAAACTAACATCACACTGTATGTTAACTATACTGGAATCTAAAAAAAAAAGGAGAGTGAAAAAGAACAAGAGAGGGGGCGCCTGGGTGGCTCAGTGGGTTAAGCCACTGCCTTCGGCTCGGGTCATTGTCTCAGGATCCCCGCATTGGCTCTCTGCTCAGCAGGGAGCCTGCTTCCTCCTCTCTCTCTGTCTGCCTCTCTGCCTGCTTGTGATCTCTCTCTGTCAGATAAATAAATAAAATCTTAAAAAAAAAAAAAAAGAACAAGAGAGCAGCTCATGAATGCATCTGAGTGTGCAACTAGTGAACTTGAACCGAGCTGCTGAAGGAGTGTTTTCAGGGTGGAGTACTTCCTGTCTTGGGCTTGCCTATTCCCAATTTGTCAACATCCTGCCTCCCAGCTTGTACCACTCACAGGGCCGCCCAGAGAATGATGCCTGAAACCAGTATTCCCTCTCCCCGAGGAGGCCCCAGCCATGGGGAACCCCTTTCAGTTCCACAAAAGGCTTCTGGGCCTTTCTTACAGCTGCTCTTTCTCCTTCTAGCATTTTCCAGCTCTCCCTTCTCCCTTTTGCTCAGCTGTTCTTCCTTCAATCTGCCTTCCTTCCTCCATCCCTATAGCCTTCTCCTTTCTTATCTCATCTCCAGAGATGGATTCCACTCTTCCCCCAGGTGGCCGCTCAGCAGCTCAGACTTTCCCCTTTCATAACAATGACTACATTTGATGGTGACTATTTCTCTGGCTTTTCTGCCAAATCATAGGTTTCACAAGCCAGGGACTATGCCTGGAAGACTAACCTCAGACACAGTCCTTAACCAGTAGATAAGGAGCGGTAATTGCTGTCACGAGCAAACATGAATGAATGAATGAATGAATGGGGGATTAATGCTTGGTAGTGGGCACCCACCTGTGTCACATCTTTCCAGGGATTTCTGTGCACCGTGGGGCTTAAAAAAGAGGAGAAGAAGAAGGAGAAGAAGAAGAAGAAGAAGAGGAAAAAAAGCAGCAGCAGCAGCATCTCTCAAGGAAAGGAAAGAAACTGACGAGGAGAGCAATACTTGAATCATTTAAAATTTCACACTAGATGGACGCCTGGGTGGCTCAGTCAGTTAAGCACGGCCTTTGGCTCAGGTCATGATCCCAGGGTCCTGGGATTGAGGCCCTCATCAGGCTCCCCGCTCAGTGGGAAGCCTGCTTCTCCCTCTGCCTACCTTTCTCTCTCTGTGTCAAATAAATAAATAAAATCTTTTAAAAATAATCAATGAAATTTCACATTAGAGATTCTCAGCATCTGAGAGTTTTCTCCCACTCCCCTCAAAATCCAGCCCTTCCCAATTGAACATGTTTTTAAAAAAAGAAAGATAGAAGGAAAAATAGAGAGAGAAAATACTTTAATGCCAGAATGTTAAGTATGGTTTTCTCTAAACCTGTGTTGACTGACACAAAGGCCACTAGCCCCAGAAGACGCCAACCACCCAGAAGGAGTCTAGTTCAGACTGAGATGTACTGCAAGTACAAGACACATTGCAGGGGCCCCTGGGTGGCTCAGATCTCATGATCTCAGGGTCCTGGGATCAAGTCCCACGTCAGACTCCCAACTCAGTGGGCAGTCTGCTTCTTCTCCCTCTGCCCCTTCCCCTGCTTGTGCTCTCTGTGTCTCTCTCTCAAATGAATAAATAAAATCTTAAAAAAAAGTCATATTCTAGATCTTGGAGACTTAGCATGAAAAAGGAATTTAAACTATTGGCCGTTTGGTTACAACGTGAAATGATAATTCTTCTTCTTCTTCTTCTTCTTCTTCTTCTTCTTCTTCTTCTTCTTCTTCTTCTTCTAATGAAGTAGGCTCCATATCCACATGGGGCTTGAACTCAGGACCCTGAGATCAAGAGTCACGTGCTCCACTGACTGAGCCAGCTGGGTGCCCCACTAGTAATTCTGATATATTCAGTTAAGTGAAGTTTGATTTCACTTGTTGCTTTTCACTTGTTTTTAATAGGCCACTAGATGACTTCAAATGGCCTTTGTGGGTATGTAGAGGTTAGTTTGAAAGCGAGGTCAGGTGACTACCTCCTTTCTGCTCAGAGCTGCTTTTTCTGTCCTTTCCTGGTCTGCTAGATGCCCTTGAACCCGGCATTTTCTCCACTGCCTTTGGTGTGACCTCTGGAGCTGGGACATTGGTGTGGCAATAGGGTCTGCTGCCTGTGTCCTGACCTTGGGTCCTGTTTGCCCAGTTACCACAGCTCTCAGTTTCTGTCTCAGGCCCTGGCCTGTGACCTGACCATAACACTACACAGTTCCCTTTGGGCTATGGTTTGGTTTTGGTTTTCTCTGTGTTCCCTACACGTGGGATTTGGCAAAAAAAAAAAAAAAAAAAAAAAAAGAGAGAGAGAGAGAGATCTGTTCTTTAGGCAGTTAGTTCTGAAATCGCCTATCAGAAAATATTGATGGGCACCTGGGTGGCTCAGTTGGTTAAATGTCTGCCTTCATTTAGCTCAGGTCATGATCCCCAGGGGCCTGGGATGGAGCCCCACATCGTTGTCATAGTCCTCGTCTGCTTTTCCCTCTCCCTCTGTCAGTCCCTGTGCATATGCTCTCTCCCTCTCACTCTCTGACAAATAAATGAGTAAAATCTTAAAAAAAGAGAAAATATTGATAGATGAAGAATACATCATAAAATGCCTCAAGTCCATCGTTGCAATAAACAAGATGCGAACATATGCAAATTTCCCTCCTCTTCTCTTGAAGATTGATTCTCCCAGGAAGCAACCATTTGGGTAGAGGGTTGGGTGAATCATGTAGCCACACACCTGCCCTGGGTCTTCAGCTTTAACTCTCTTGGCCATGTCCAATCAGTTCTCTCGCTGCAGAAAGGTCAGCTCAGTCCTCTGGCTCAATCTTTTTCTATGTCAAGTTAGGCTTCCTCAACAATGCCAACTTTATTTTTTTTTTTTAAAGATTTTATTTATTTATTTGACAGAGGGAGAGAGAGATCACAAGCAGGCAGAGAAGCAGGCAGAGAGAGAGGGGGAAGCAGGTTCCCTGCCGAGCAGAGAACCCAACGTGGGGCTCGATCCCAGGACCCTGGGATCATGACCTGAGCTGAAGGCAGAGGCTTAACCCACTGAGTCACCCAGGCGCCCCAACAATGCCAACTTTAAAAGTCCATATGCTTGTACATGTGAGTGGGAAGGAGAATAACTCTAAATAAACACAAAACATTCAGCACACACATGTCTTCCAAGTCTTTCTTCCTTTCCTGGGTGCCAAGAGAAGTACCCCTCCTCCCTTTCAGTAGTGTCAATGTTTCCGCCTGTCTGTGGGATAGGGGTCCCAAGTACTGGCGCTTTGGAGTGATGTGACCTGGTTTTAAATCCTGGCTCCGTCACATAATAGCAGTGTGATTTGGGGCAAGTAACTTCTCTGAGTCTCAGTTTTCTCCTCTGTATATCGGGGACGACAGAGTCTTCTGGAAAACACCTGGCCCAGAGCAGCTGTTTATTACCATATGCTTGCATCACACCCCACTGAACTGGGGCTTCACTCCTCCCTTTCCCGCCAGTATCTACAACCGCTGCCTTTGCCTTAAAAAATTCTGCATATACATATGTGTACACATAGTTACCTCTCCTGACTTTTAGAAAGAAAAATAAGCCCCATTTGACTCTCTCTTTGGTTAATGTCTGACTTTCCCCTTCATTGCATAGTCAGATCTCAGATTACGGGTAGTTTACTGCTGTCCCATTCTTTCCTTCCTTTCTTCCCAGCCATGTGTCATCTGCTCTGACACTCACTAGAGTGATCCTCAAGGTACCATTTCAGCAGTGACCAGTGGGTTGGCCAATCCAGTGGTCCCCTGCGGTTCCCATTCCTCCTGACTTCACTCAGCGCTCAATGCTCCTTCTTTGGATGCTCTTCTCCTCCTGCGATGACCACCAGAAGTTCCCCAGCCAGGCGGAGGATCCGTGTCCTTATAAACTCATCCTGAGTGATCCCTGGGCATTTCCTCCCTTCCTCTACTCTCTGGCCAGCCCCTCTTTAAAATGCTCAGCCAGCTGGCCACTTGTCCCCTCTCCTCAGACCTCCCGCCAGCCCCTGCTCGCCGCCCCTCCCCCATGGGTGGCATTCCTTCTCGGTGGCCTGTGGTTACTTCGGAGCCCACAGCCTCCGAGAGCCTGCACCTGCAGCCACACCACAGTCGACTCCTCCCCTCCAGCTCACAAGCGGAAGTGGCTTCCCAGCTAAAGCCGGACCCTCCACCTCTGCCCTAGAGCCCTCCCGTCTGCCTTCTGGGCAGCTTTAAGAGAAAAAAAACAGATCATCAGTGATTTGCCTTCAGCTTCTCCCACTCCCCGGTGTCTTCCCCATAGCATAGCATTTAGGATCTCACCCATCTTTAAAAAAATTTTTTTTCCCTCGCCCTCACTTCCCCCTCTAGTTACTGCCTATATCCCCTCCTCCATTTTAGCCCAAGCTCTAGAAATCAAGCCCGCGCTCTCTGCTTCCTCCTTTTGCTCTCCACTCTAGTTTCTGCCTTAAGGCTCTGCCAAGGGCTCCCTCCATGCCTTGAATTCTAAGTGTTTTATTGGGATGTGGATTCCCTTAACAATGAGGGTGATGATAGGACCGTCTCTGTGAGACACCTGCAGAGGCCCGATGGATTCTGCAAATTAGCCAAGGTCACCTGGCAGGGGTTTGAAAGCAGGCAGTTGGGCTCAGAGTCTGTGCTGTTGACCACCTTGCCACACTGTACTCCATGCTTTAAACCAGACGGCATGTGAGCCTAGCAGTCAGCACGGTGCCTTGCGTCTAGTTGGAGACAGATCAGCATGTCTGAGTGAATAAACACATTCTGCCATCACGGTTCAGGTGCTTTGTCTCTTGTTCTTAGAATAGCCCACTGATCACAGGTTCTTAAAAAGTGCAGGGGCTGGGACGCCTAGCTGACTTGCCTAGCATGGAAATCCTGATCTCAGGGTTGCGAGTTAGAGCCCCACATTGGGTGCTGAGATGACTTAAATAAAACAAAACAGAAAAAACTGCCTTAAAAAAAAGTGCAGAGGCTGATGTTTAGGTCTATTTTTCTGAAAAAAAGGCCTAGTTTTCATGAATTTTTCATAGGAGTTGGACTCCCCCTCCAAAGTTGATAACTTCTGGATTCATTCATTCCTCTGTCTTCTGTCTTATTTTCCCCAACCTCCCCCCCTACATCCCGTACTCTGACATTAGATGACTAGATTGTCGATGTTTTATTTTAATTCTGTCACTGATAAAAAAGAACCTCCCTGCACCCAAAGTGGCCTTGAGTGCCTCCTCCGCTGGCTGCCTCCAAGATAAAAACCAGATACTTCAGCTCAATGGCTAAGTCTTTAAGTAATCAAGCCCCAGAACATGTTACAAGTATGAGCCTCCGTTTTTCTCCGACCTGAGTCTTCTAGTCTTCTGTTCTGGTCAAACTGAAGTCTTGTACCTTAAAAACTTATTCTGACCCACCTTTCAGGAGTGAGTTCAACAGTGATGTGCTACATTCCTGATCTAAGCCAGGACTTCGCCTGGGGCTGAGAGTGCGAGGATGACTACCACACAGTCCTTTCTTTTGAGAACCCATCCGGTTTGGGAGACATACGTGAAAACAAAATCCCCAAAGTATGGGGCAACAAACTTGTGGGAGTTCTTCCTGCTCAGAGGTGGGGTGGAGCTGACCTAAATTTAGGAGACTTTCTCTAAGCTAGATGTGTCTGTATTCTTTACATGTTTCTTTTATGACAAGCATGCCTTAATTTTGTAACCAGAAAAAAGGTCTTATTGGGTAAAGACTGTGATTAATTCAATTCTGAGCACCTGATTGCCAAGGGGGGAAAAAAACCATAATTGTCCCAGAATTAGTAAAATTAGGGGCATCTGGCTGGTTGGGTTGATGAAGCATGCGACTCTTGATCTTGGGGTTGTGAGTTCGAGTCCTATGTTGGAGGTAGAGATGACTTAAATACATTAATAAAAATTTAAATAAAAGATTAGTGAAATTAATGAGGAAAGGAGAATCAACCAATGGAAAAATGGAAAAAAGCTAAGAATTTCCCAGAAGATGAAACATTTATGGTCAATAAATACAGGAAGCCCTGTTCAATCTCATGAACCATCAGGAAATACAAATTGAGACCACAATGAGATTTCATTTGATACCCATGTTATAAGTGGTGAAAATTAAGAAATCTGACAATCCCAAGTGCCAAAGAGGATGTGGAGCAGTAGGGCCCCATATATGATGTTGCTGAAACTGTGAATTGGTAAAAAGCACTTTGGTAAACAGTCTGGAATTATCTTGTAGAGCTGAAAATCGACGTAGCCTTTGATCCAGCATCTCTGCTCCTGTATAAATACACGGGAGAAATTCCTGCACTTGTGCACCAGTGGGCTTTACACGAATTTTCTTAGCAGCACTTTTGCAACAGCAAAAACCTGCAACAGCCCAAACGCTCATTATCAGCACATTGGCTGTATTAGTTTGAGTTCCTCAAAAGCAGAGAGTGGGTCAAGGACTTGGGTGCAGGCTCTTTATTCGGGAAGTGATCTCAGGCAGCGGGAGTGAAGGACAGGAGGATGAGGCAGAGGAGGAAGAAGAGCTGACTCAGGGCATGTGGTTCCACAGAGGCCTCTAGGAAGCATACAAAGTGTCTTCCAGAATTGCCTTCTGAAGGATGGGAGCCTGGGGCTTTTATCCCTTGGCGCACATCCCCCATTAGTTGAGGGTTAACTCTCCTTACTATCAGGCTGTGCCTGAGGGGATGCTGAGAAGCTCTCATAGCAGAGAAGGGCCTGGGCCCGAAACTGGAGAAACCCAAGGTCTAACACAAATAGTAGGAATTGTCAGTGTTTGGGAGCTCCCAGGTAACTGGCCACGATGTATTTGGCTAAAATCAGAGGTGAGCCAAGGGGAAAACACAGCGTACCAAGGGCCTCTGCTGCAAGGGGCAAAGTACTATTAGTGTAATCACATTCAAGAATAACCTATAACAGCCACAGTAAATAAACTCAGCTACTCGCAGCATGCCCAAGATAAATCTTAGCAATATCACATGGAAAGTGAAAAAGAAGTCCCAGGATAGGGGCACCTGGGTGGCTCAGCTGGTTAAGCATCTGCCTTTGGCTTGGGTCATGGTCCCAGGGTCCTGGGATTGAGTCCTGTGTTAGGCTCCCTGCTCAGCTGGGGGCCTGCTTCTCCCTCTGCTCCTCCCCGCTGCTTGTGCTCTCACTTCCTCTGTCAAATAAATAAATAAAATAAAATAAAATAAAAAGAAGTCCCAGGATATTATGTAGGGAATGATGCTCTTTAATAAAGAAAGCAACTAAAATACATGTGTTGGGACTATGTTTGTAGGCTCACATACATGAATATATACTTACATGTATATGCAAATACATAGACATACACACAGTTCTAGAAATTAAACTTTTCTGTTTACTTGAATTCTAAGGGGAAAAAAAACTCTAAAGGAATATTAAAAGAACACATAAGGAAATTCTGAAAATTAATGAGAAAAAGATAAAAAACTAATAGAAAATGGGCAAAAAGATATGAACAGATATTTCACAAGAGGAAATGTATATAGTTAGTAAAGATACAGAAACACATTCAATCTCAACTTTTTTTTTAAAAAAGCAAGACTTTTAAAATTTTATAAACTAGGGTAATTTTTTAAATTGAAGTACAGTTGACACACCCAATATTACATTTGGTTTCAGGTGTACGACACAGTGATTTGACAACTCTGTTCCTTCTGCTTAGCTCACCACGCAAGTGTTGTTACCATATGTCACCACATAAAGGCCACTACCATACTATTGACTACATTCCCTACCCTGTACCTTTCATCCTCATGGCTTATTTATCCCATAACTGGAAGCCTGTATCTTCTACTCCCTTTCATCTGTTTTGTCCACCCCCCACCCCCTCCCTGCTGGCAACCTTCCATTCTCTGTATTTATTGGTCTGTTTCTGCTTTTTGTTTGTTCATTTGTTTTGTTTTCTTTTGTTTTGTCTTTTTAGATTCTACATATCCATAAAATCAAAGCTAGGGCAATTTAAAAAATTGATTTAAAAAAATATTTTCTTGGGGCGCCTGGGTGGCTCAGTGGGTTGAGCCTCTGCCTTTGGCTCAGGTCATGATCTCAGGGTCCTGGGATCAAGCCCTGCATGGGGTTCTCTGCTCAGCGAGGAGCCTGCTTCCCCCTCTCTCTCTGCCTGCCTCTCTGCCTACTTGTGAGCTCTCTCTCTGTCAAATAAATAAAATCTTAAAAAAAATTTTCTAGCTAAAAATATTCTTAGAAGCCAAAAAATGATAAACACAAGATTAAGCATTGGGGGGTGGGGGGGGTAGGGGGATATATGTCAGTTGTCAATACAAGTTTTTAGGCTGGGTGATTAGTAATACAAGAGGGACACACGTGAACCAATGAACATAGGATTCTGACCCATGGATTATATTTTAAGATATTATTTATTTATATGGGGGGGGGCAGAGGGAAAGGGAGAGAGAGAAGCAGGCTCTCCCCTGAGCAGGGAGCTGGATTCCAGGCTCAATCCCAGGACGCCAAGATTATGACCTGAGCCGAAGTCAGACATTCAACCAACTAAGCCACCCAGGTGTCCCAAACCCACTTCTGTACATCTTGAGATCCAAGAAATAAGATTATATGGTGTGATAAATATATTCATAGGTACCTATAAGATACACTGGTAACATGAAGGAGGGAGCTGGGAGATGCTCCTTCCCACTTGGGAAAGCCAGGGGAGCTTGACCAAAGAGGTGATAACTAAGGGATTTAGAAGAATAAAGAGGGAATTGCCAAATTCTGGTGAAGGGGGGAGGGCATGGGAAGGCCCTCCCAGTGGTAAGAGCAGCATGAACAAACATACCGATCTCACCAGTAAACTGCATTGTGGTGGTACGGGCAGAAGAGGAGAGTGGGAGAGGTAGAGACACGTGATGGACAGAGAAGATAAGAAAAGATCCATGGTGAGGAGCTTAGACAGTATTCCACACTGTGGGCAAATAAGAGCTTTGGAGGATTTTAAGCAGGGTACTGACATGATTCATTTCAGGAAGCTCCTCCCCACAGAGAGCAGAACTGGCTGGGGTGCTGGAGGGAGGAAGGTATTATGATCTTTGTCCAGGTGAGAGATACACACGGCCTAATTTACTCAGAAGCTCAGGTGTGTGTGTTGGGGGGGTAGGGGGCTGTGTGGTCTAAATCAAGAGGTTTTTAAGATATAGAAAGGGCAGAATTTTATTTCCCTGCTCTCCCCCATTTTTTCTTTATAACACTTATCACTCCTTGACATATTTGCTTATCTATGGTCTGTCTCCCCCCACTGGGATGTAACCTGCAGGACGGCAAGGATGTTAATTTTGTTCCCTCCTCAATCCCCAGGGCCTAACAGTTCCTGGAATATGATAGGTACTAAGCAATTATTTGTTGAGCGCATGCAGTTTAGCGAGGAAGGAGAAATATAGGGTAATAGCCAATAGCGGAAGAATTTCCAGAGCTCTAGTCTAATTTAGTTCCTGTATCTCCTGTTAATCTCTTTCAGAGCTCAGTCTCCAGCTAAGTATTTGGCCAAAAAATAAAATGCACCTGCTTCTGCCTCTCATCCTTGTCTCAGTCTGAGTTAATGATCTTTCCTGTTCCCTCCACCTACCCTACCTACTCTCCAGCTACCTTCACTTGTTCTCTCTGGAACCCTGGTTTCTGGATTCCCTGAAGTTCCTTGGCCATATGCTTAGACAGTTCTCACATTGTTCTATGACCACACACCTGCTAGATATTCTGCCTTTGTCTTTCCAGATCTACCGTCCGTCCTTTTCCAGCAGCTGGCCTTGAAGGACACTGTCATCTGGGCTCAGTTCTGCTGGGCTTCCTCCCAGGTTCAGCCAGTGGGGGAGTTTCCACAGGAGACCTGAGGGCAGGAGAGAGAGGTAGGGTTGATTTTCTGCAAGTTCCTAGGGGCTCTCTCTTTCCTGAAGCTATTGTTCTCACTTAGCCTATGGCTGATAATGGCTTCTCAGCAGATATGAGCCCTAGGGTGCTTCACTATCCCTTGTCGGTTTCCCTCAACCCTGCTGGCCTCTTTGTACACTATCCCTTCTTCAACTCTCTTCAGTTACACATTTTGAGCAGGCCATCTGTTTCCTGCTGATCTTGGCTGATACAAAAGCAAAATAACAGAATTGTATCTTTTTTGAAAAGTTGAGCTATGATTCACAAAATTCATCCTTTTAAAGTATACAATTCAGTTTCAGGCTCTTAGTGTAGTAGAACAAATTGTATCTTTTTCCAAATAATATGTAATCAGATGTTTTCCAAGTTACTCCTTTCTGTTTACTCAATGGTAAGTTACACAATGTTACATACCATAAGTTGCTCCAACTTTCATGACCACAAATAAGGGTATAGTAAATATTGTACATGTGGCCATTCTCTTGGGGGGAGGGTTATCTCCCAAAGAAAATTTCCAGGAGTGGTATTGATGAGTCAAAAGGGCCCCATCTCTTTTAAGGCTCTTCAGAAGTATGATTAATCGTTTCTTAAAGGGATGATACCAATTCACATCGCCACAGTTTTCTCTGAATGTCCCAATTATATCATCTCAGTAGCACTGGAAAGTGTATAAGGTATGCGTATTTTGCTAGTGCAGTATGCAATGTTACCATTTGAATTTCTTTGATAGCCATACCAATCCTAAGTCATTTAAAGCCATGTTTAGCTAAATGGGAACGGAGGGACAGTGACTTTGAGGGGATTATAAAATGGATAAATATGGAAGAAAAAGGTTAAAATATATGCCCAAAGAGTTGGCCATACTAGTCTATGAGCATTAATGGCTCTCTTTTAATGGACTCTCTGGAATCAACACTTTCTATTCCCTCCAATTAAACATATTGACTATACTATACTACCCATGACCTACTGAATGCTTTCATCTCTGGAATTCCTACATACTTCTTCCTACCAATTGAGTTAAATGCCTAACAAGAGTCTGTTGTGTTTGGTCCCAAACTTCCTTATGACAGCTGTATGCCAGAGTGTAATTAATTTAAGTTACACAAACTGATGAAACATAAGCATGAAAAGAAAGAGTTGTTTCTATGAAATGTCAGTTGAATGCTCTGGAAGTACTAGCTAACAACCAGTTGAAAATTACTGTCAAACCAGATGTGGGGGAGACAATTACAAAGGATTTTTTTTTTTTTTTAAAGAATCAGGCTTCGTGTATACTGCTTTGCAAGAAGTTTTAAGTCCTTAGACAACTTTAGAAACAAATTGCGAAGCACAGAAGATACACTGTGGATAGGACTTATGTAAGAAAGGGCCCAAGAACACTCTAATCAGCACTCTTGCTCAAAGAAAAATTTTGGCCTCACATCAGAAGAATGGCGAATAGGTATTCTTTATAAGTTTTAAGGGACAATGAGATGGGAAGGTATGGATTTGCCATTTTTTATAATTCACTGCATTAATATACTTTTCTGTTCAACTGCCTAACTATTGGGTCAAATCCAATTTGTTTGGGTAGGGATAGATCCTATTCCCTAATTTTTTTTTTTTTTTTTTTTTTTTTTTTAGTAGGAGGGCAGGTAGGAGAGAATTTGTCTCGGACTTACCTAACTGGTGAATTCAGATCTGCCTGCCTTCAGACAGAGAGCAATCTTCTCTATAAGACACAGTGAAAGTTGCTAGGTCCCCGCAAGGGGGAGGTTGGAGTTTTGGAGGAGATAATTTAAATTCAGGGAACATTAAAAAGCCTACCAGTTGTCAGCCAGGCCACATTCTTGAGTTCAGCTCAATTGGTGATAGAGTTTAGTTTCATCTTCTCATTGGTTCTAGACTTAGAAGAAAGGGATGATACTTACTGTCACTATCATATTCCAACAGTGGTGGGTAAGATAGCCTCTGCGTACTATCACAATCAAGATACATTACTTTCCCTTTTATTTTAGTCCATGATTCTGTTCATTCAAACGACAAGTTGTTTCTGGTTTACAGGTGGTAATCTGGCCTTGTCTGAAATTCAGTCTGCCTCTCAAAGCTAAACAAAGAAGAAAACATTTATGGCTCCTGAGAAATACTGATATCAGGAAATATTTGCTAAGAAGGGAAGAGGAACCCAACCTGGCTTGTGTCAACCCTTCTATCTCTGCCCCCTCCATATCCTGAGAGAGTCTTGACTGTCCCGTTGATTTCTCAGGCATGTAAATATGGCAAACTTAAGGTCACAGACTATATGGCTATTTAAATGAGAACTGTAAACATGGCAGGGAATACTCTACTCACTTCGATGTCCTTTGAGGCATTTTGTAATCCTATACTGGGTCATAAAATCAATGTAGCAGATCCTGACCAGTGTTGGGAAAGAAATAAAAATAATCAAGCTGAAAGTAGCAGTGAGCAGTACGTAAGAGTAATACTTCATGAAACTTCTGTCTCAGAGGCGTATTTATGTACATGCATGTGTATATTCTGGGTTGAGATGTGCAATAGATTTTGTAAAGGGGGTCACAGTCAAAAAAGTTTGCCAAGAATATTATTCAGCAATTAAAAAAAAAAAAAAAGAGGGGCGCCTGGGTGGCTCAGTGGGTTAAGCCGCTGCCTTCGGCTCAGGTCATGATCCCAGGTCCTGGGTTCGAGCCCCACATCGGGCTTTCTGCTCAGCAGGGAGCCTGCTTCCTCCTCTCTGTCTGCCTCTCTGTTTACTTGTGATTTCTCTCTGTCAAATAAATAAATAAAATCTTTAAAAAAAAAAAAAGAAGGAAATCCTGCCATTTTTGACAACATGGATGGGTCTTGAGGGCATTATGCTACATGAACTAAGTCACACAGAGAAAGATAAATATTGTATGACCTCACTCATCTGTGGAATCTAAAAAAAGCCAAACTCATAGAAAGTTGTAAAAAAAAAACCACAAAACACTGGTTTAGGGTGCACATTTCTTCTTCTCTCATCCCCACTCTTTGCTAATCGGTTCTTTCTGAAACTCTGGTGCCTCGTTTATCAAAATTGTAGTAATTAACAGGTAGAGAAGCAGGGGCCAATTCTCATTCTGTAAAGAGTTGGAATGCAAAAACGGTTGCCCCTACCTCACTGCTCTGAGTTGATCAAAAATCCAAATATTAAGTTAGAAGGGCTGAGATCCAGAACCTCATTAAGGAGGAGGTTACAGGAAAATTTACTTTGAAATTTATCACCTGCACAGTTCAAGCTCCAGGGGTTCTTCTCAACCGCAAATTACGAAGGGTTTAGCTTGGCATTCAGGACCATGGCCCCATCTTATTTTTCCAGACTGAGTCTCCTGCTTTTCTTCACTTCAAATCCTATACTTCAATCAAACTGACCTCTGGTGTTCCGTGAACACTCCATCCGTTTTTTATTTTGTGTCCTTGATTGTAGGGTTCCTCTAGCTGAGGGCTGCCTCTCCAGTTAGCCCATCTCTGCTGACCTGTGCCCCTTTCATCCTTCAAAGACCCATTCGCAATTTCCTTTCTTCCTGATTTTTTATTTTTTATTTTTATTATTTAAAAAAAAAGATTTTATTTATTTATTTGCAGAGAGAGCTCACAAGTAGACAGAGAGGGAGGCAGAGAGAAAGGGGGGGAAAAGCAGGCTCCTCACTGAGCAGAGAGCCCAATGTGGGGCTCAATCCCAGGACCCTGGGATCATGACCTGAGCTGAAGGTAGAGGCTTAACCCACTGAGCCACCCAGGTGCCCCCTTCCTGATTTTTTAAAGGAGGCTCCATGCCCAATGTGGGGCTTCAACTCAAGACACTGAGATTGGGAATCCCATGCTCTGTCAATTGAGCCAGCCAGGTGCCCCTCCTCTCTTAATTCCTAATATCTCTTTTCAACTCCATAAAGATCTTTTAAAAAATACCCTTCTTAAAAATACTTTAAAATATCATTTTTTTCTTGAGTTAAAGAGAAATATTAATGTACTGTGAAAATAAGAAGATGAAGAAGTCACAGAAGGAAATAAAAACCCAATTTATCTAGGAATGATATCTATGTGTGATATGCATAGTATATTTATATATTACAAGCTAGTATTATAACATCTTACGATGTGCTTTTCAATTACAAATATTTCCCATGTCATTAATCTTTTCCTTCAACACGATTTTTAATGGTTATAAATAAACTAGAATTTATTTAACAATCATAACATTGGGTACTTTGTTTTCACATATGGTGGTATATTTTGGGAGCATATAAATGGGGAGGTATCCAGGGTACAATGACAAATTTCCTAAAATAGCATAATAGAATTTTGGGAATAGAAAATTGGGGCCAATAGGACAATTAGAAGGAATGTAAGTTTCCCTGTGACTCTTTGGAAATACTGGCAGGTATGCTGGCTTTCCCCACTCTAAGTAAAATAGTGGTTTGAGCCAACTGCACTAAAGTTTTATTTATTTTTTATTTTTTTTAAGATTTTATTTATTTATTTGACAGAGAGAGATCACAAGAAGGCAGAGAGGCAGGCAGAGAGGAAGGGAAGCAGGCTCCCCACCGAGCAGAGAGCCCGACGCGGGACTCGATCCCAGGACCCTGAGATCATGACCCGAGCCGAAGGCAGCGGCTCAACCCACTGAGCCACCCAGGTGCCCCATGCACTTAAGTTTTAAAGGACAGTAACTCCAGAAGGCCTATGGATGACTTTGAGGCTGATCTAGGCAGCTGATCCATGGAAACATGGAGGACCAGTATTATGCCTCGCCATCTCAAAGTATTTCCATCTTTACACATCCTTTAATTCTTGTAGGAAGAGCTGAGCCTCTTCTCTGATTTCTTCCACCCCTCTCCACCAGCCCTATCTAACCATTGTCCTTTTCTGAGATCTTGCACCATTAATTATTCCATATTCCATTCTCCCCTCTCAGCTCCTTTATTCGAGAGCTCCACCTCATACTGGGGTGCGGGGGTGGGGATAAAGAAATCACTTCTCTCCTTTGCTCTTACTACCCCTCCAGCTACAGGCCTGTCCAGCTCACGGCCAAACTGCTGAAAAGATCAGCCTTTAATGCTTTCACTGCTTCACGCACTTCTCATCCAAGGGCTCAACTCAGCTCACTGTCTGGAGCACAGCGGGCCCTGGCTCAAAGTTAGTTCCTCCCCTCTTGCAAACTTGCATCTCTTTCCTGGTTCTTCAGAAGGAATTTCTCCGTGGTCAGCGGTGGGTGTCCACTGTCAGACTCCAGGCCCTCGCCTCTGCGCTCCCACACCCTGACCTGGCACCTTAAGGCCGCCTGCTTCCAGGTGCACTGGGTTCTTGGAAGGTTCTGCTGGTCGCCCTCCTGGCCTTCTGCCCGCCTCTCTGCGTTCTCACCTTGCACGGTCAGAGCTCCCCCGTCACTCGAGAGCTCTCCCAGGCTACGCCCCGGGAGGCCCCGGCTCTCGGTGGTCAACTCTGCTCACAGCGGGTCTCTCGGTTCTCCCAGAGGCGACACGTCAGAGTGCCCCCCGCCTCCAAGCCTGCGAGCAAGTCCACAAGGCCGGCAATGACCAAACACTGAGGGCGCACCCACCGAGCGCCGGGCCCGCGCCACCTCTGCTTCCTTCCACCTGGCAGCCTCTTGCTAGGCCCCACTACGTGCCAGATCTAAGTGACGAGCTCGCCGTCTCGGCTCCCGAGGCGCCCGCCGTCCGCGGGGACGAGTCGGCCGGGAGACAGCTCGGGTCCCTCTAGCGGGAGACGGAGGCCCCTGCCCGAGGCCCCCGCCCGGAAGGCGCGGCGGAGGACCCGCGGCCCAGGGCGCAGGGAGCGGCCGCCGGGCCGGAGCCGCGGCGCTCGGGTGCTCGGCGGGGCGGGCGGGGCGGGGGCTGGGCCCGGCCTGGGCGCGCGGGGTCGGGGGTCCAGCCCTGAGCGGCGCCGCCCCCGCCCCGCCCGCCCCGCCCCTCCCCTCCGCCGCCGCCGCCGCCGTCGGGCCCGCGCCTCGCAGCTCGCCTCGGGGCGGGAGGCCGGAGGCAGGAGCGGGAGGCCCGAGGCCGGAGGCCGGGCCCAGGCCGGGGCAGCCCCTCCGCCGCGCCGCCCTGGGCCGGCGCCCAGGTCCGAGTCGCCTTCCGCCCGCCCCCCCTCCCTCACCCGCCCGCGGCCCCAGCCGGGTCCCGCCGCCAGGCCGGCTCCCGCCCCCGCTCCGCCCCCGGAGCCGCAGCCCCGCCCGCCACCGCCGTCGCCATGTTGTGGCTCCCGCAGCCGGCGCTGGGGACGCGCGCGGCCGAGCCCCGGGCCTGCAGCCGCCGCCGCCGCCAGGTAAGCGCCCCCCCGCGGGCCGGGCCAGGGCGGGGAGCCTGCGGGCCGGGGCCGCCGCCGCCGCCGAAGCCGCCCCAGCCCGCCGGCCGGGCCGCGCCGAGCCGGGGCCGAGCCCGCGCCCGCGCCGCGGCCCTGCAGCCGGGCGGACCCTGCGCGCCGCCCGAGGCGAGGCGGCAGCCACTTCCCCCGACCGCCGCCTGGCGGGCCCCTGCCGCCACCCCACCCCGCCTCCGGCCGACGGGCCGCCTGCCCCTGCCGCCGCGACCAGCCGCCGCCGCCCTCCCCGCGCGGGGCAGGCGGCCGCCCTTGGCCACAGCCCGCGGCCCCCCGCTCGGGCGCGGATAACGGTGCCGCTTCGCCCCGCCGGGGCGCCCTGTCAGCCCTTCCGTCCCCCGCCGCGCCGAGAGCTGGCGCCGTCCTGGGGCGGACACTTCGGGGGTCGACCCTCTTGGGCGCCCCTCGGTCCCTCCCCCAACCGCCGCCCAAGTTCTGAGCCTGGGGGAGGTTTCTTCGGGAGCAGACAGGTATTCCTGCTCCAGAGTTGGGGGTCTTCAGGGGGGGATCAGGCCTGCTGATCAGGGTGGAAATGATCTCTCTGCAGGGGCTCTTCCTGCCAACCTGGGAGTGTGTGTGTGTGGGGGGGGGAGGCTCAATGTGACCCGAGGGAGGACAGGGGAACGTCTGCTGGACAGATGGCCTCCTGGCCTTGGATCAGCATGTGTGAGGGGGAGGGGTCCATGCGACCTTAGGTATGCCTGTTCCTGAGAACCCCAGGCTTATGTGAGCTGCTCAGGGATTTTTAACTTTCTGTTTCTTTGAGTAGGCCCGAGGGAGCATTAAAAGTCCTGGATTGGAATAAATCCACAGGCCCACCCAGGGAAGCATGTCTGGCACCCAGGACTGGCCTAGAATAGGACTGGCAGTAGGAGAATGGGACTTGGGGGTAAGATGGTATTTGGCTTAGGGTTGGCCCACCTGCCTTCAGCTCTCTGTTCATACAGGCCCTCTAGGGTGCATCTGTTGGTGTGTACAGTGTGGCTGAGCATACAGGATGTGGACACAGATGCCTGGCCTGGTGGGTGCTTGCTGGGATTTCATGGGTCTGTTTCCTCAAACTCACAGGTACATTGCACAGTGAAAGAGAGGAGGAAGCGTGGTGCTAGCACACATATTTTGACTGTTTTCCCAACGGTCATGGTTTTGAGTCACTCGGTAAATTTTTACTGAGCACTTACTATGTGCTGGGCACTGGATAAGGTGTTGGGAGGATGGTGGTAAACCAGAAGGACATGTTTTTGGCTTGAGCTGGTAGCCTAGTGGGAAAGCCCAATAATAAATAATCTGGAAATTTTGTTCCACACCGAATATTTGTCAACATATATGTGCCTGGCGTTGTTTTAGATGCTGTGAAGAAAGCAAACAGGAATACCTGCCCTCGTTGAGCTTTCAGTCTGGTGTGTGTGTGGGAAGGAGCAGGAGGCTGGGAAAATAGATTGTGAAAAATGCAGCCTCTTCAAAGGGGCTAAATGCTAGGGAGAAACAGAAGAGAGGGAAGGAGGATATGAGATACTGGGTGGGGGCTGAATTTACGTTCAAGTGGCCCAGGAAGGCTTTCTTGGAAGGTGTCTTTTGAATAAAACTTTGAAGGAGGCGGTAAACTGATCATTTCAAACTGGGCTGAGCTCGAGGAAGGAAAGAAGACCAGAATGCCGAGAGTGATGGGCCTTGGTTTGATCTGGGGGCTTTGGGAAGGCTTCCCCGAGGAAGTGACGTCTGGGCTGAGACCCGAAGGAGGGTTAAGAGTTAACCATGTGTGGAGCAGCATGGAGCTTGTCGAGTTGGAGGAAGTGAAAGAGGCCTGTGTGGCTGGGGGCGCGGGGGGAGAGAGAGAGGGGAGGTAAGTCTGTAGAGAGGTGAGTTAGATCACAGGGGCCTTGGGACAGAATGGCTCCTTCCCCACCCCTCTCTCAACTTTGGTCTGTATCCCCAGTGAAATTAGGAACCTTTGAAGGGTTTCAAGTGATTGACATGATGACATTTACGTTTTAAAAGGTCTCTGGCCTCTGTGTGGGGAATGGACTTTGAGATAAGCAGGTAAGGTGAGGCTTTCTCCTTGAGTGGTCTAACTACTTGATCCGCTTCGAAAAGCCTCAGAGAGTCTGGGGGAGATCCTTTTCCTCAGAGTCTATTTTGTGCAGCTTTTAGGAAGGCAAAGGAAGACGAATTAGCATTTATGGAGTGCCTGCTAGATGGAAGAATCAATCTGAGAGACTTCTGCAAACATCATATTTAAGTTCATCCTCTCTGCAACTTAAGAGAAAGGGCTTGTCCTGCCCTTTTTACAGATACAAGCCCAGAGGGGATAGGGAACAAGCCCTGAGGGGATAGATGACTTACCCAAAACCACATTTGTAACATAATCTGGATTCAAACCCAGGTCTCCTGGATCCCAGAGCCCACTGGCTCTGGAACCAAACTACTGGAGTTTGCGTCTTGCTTCTGCCACTTGCTAACAGAATGACTTTGAGTTTAATTTCTTATGTGCCTCAGTTTCCTGTTTGGAAAGGCCTCAAGCTTTTCCCAGCTTAAATGTAGATCAAAGTACCTATCTCATAGGATTGGTAAATGCAGATAAAAGTACCTACCTCATAGAGCTGTTGTGCATATCAGATTAAACAAGCCACGTAGTCGCAGCTCTTACCTCACATGTTAGTTGCTATTATTACATTTTTAAAACTCTCATGCTGTCTCTTAGCTATGATGTGGTCACATTGGATGAGATTAAATATATAGATTTAATTTAAAATTTTAATTTTAAAGATTAAATTTAAAACTTAGTTCTTGGATTCTGGGAGACTCTTTTTCCCCTCCCCTTTTCTCTAAATAATGCCAGTGTTCCATGTGATCAATCATTCAACATTGATCTCCCATTTCATTCTTGACACTGTGGTAGGACTTTTGGATACAAAGTGAGTTCCTTCCCTTCAGAACCTCATGGTGTCCAGGGGAGGTCAGATATGTAAACAAAGGAGCTACAATGTACTTAACAAGTTCTCTAATGCTCTCTAGTTAGAGAGCTGTTGGGAGCAGTAGGAACTAAATGCTTAGGGGGAGTAGGGAAGACTTTGGGGGCAGAAGTGGCTTTTGAACTGGGCTTTGGAGGAAGAATAGGAGTTTTACAGGCAAGTGAGACTGGGCAAAGGACAGTCTAGGTAGAGAGAGCTATGCGTGAAAGCATGGAGCCCTGAGAGGCTTGGTTGTTCTGGGCAGGAGGCTGGGAAGCTGAGTTGGAGCTGTGAAGGGCAAGTCAAGTTTGGATTTTATTCTACAAGCCACAGAGAGTATTAGAGGAGTATTAGATACATCAGATACACACCATAGTTGGTGCTGGAGTTAGGGAGTGGAGACAGATGTCATTCTGGAGGTGGCTTTATTTTCGCGGGATCACTGTGTTTCAGGATCTGGTTCTCAGTTTCATAGTCCTGAAATTCAGTTTTGTAGGGCACTCAGAGCTTATTGGATCCAGGCAGACTGACTCACTAACCAAACTTGGAAGATACTGATGCATAAACTTAGGGTATTAACTGGCCATGAGAAATGAAACTGCAGAATGACAGATGTTCTGTCCTCTGGCCATCCCCCACCCCTTCTGGCCAGGGCTGGGACATATTAACAAACGCTTGCTCCTCAATTCCTGTTTGTTTTTCTCAGGCCAGTGAAGATTCATCCTTTTCGTTAACACAGTCTTGACTTAAGCTCCATACAGTGTGGGCAGCCACGATTATTAATTGATAGAATGCATGATTCTGTATGGTGTGGGTTGGATCATATGTTTGTGACTCTTGAGGAAGAGGAGGAATAACTTTTTAGAAACAAAATACTGGAAAAGGGTGTTCCTCAGAATTGGTATCCAGATTCTAAGTGGTGTGGGTAGTCTTGTAGCTAAAGGGTGGTTGTGGACAGATGTATTGGAAATTGTTCTGGGAGCAGAGGTCTGTGAACCCAGGGAGGGGGCGGGGAGCTTTTGGTTGCACTGGAAGGAGAGATTGGTTTAGAATTTTCGTTTTCCCTACACATCAGAGACAGAAAATAAAGTAGTAACTCCTCCCCTCTACTCAGCCTGGTCATGGTGAGCTTTCCTACTGGATTGGAATCCTCAAACTGGATTGGGGTTTGAGCCTCATCTTAACCTTCTTTCTGCTTCTGCAAAGCTGGGAAGGGTGGTGGATCTTCTAGAGTTTTGAATCTTTGTTTTTCTATAGTGAAAAATAAAATCCAAATAGACCAACCTAGATTGTGGACTAATTATTTTTCTTTTAAAACTCTAAAAAGAATTACACCAGAATATTCATGTAGAAAATGCAGGGAGCACAAATAGGTATACTAAGGAAATACAACTTATTGATAAGTCCTCTAACCCAGAGCTACCGTTAACGTTTTAATATTTAGTGTTTGTATTAGATCTTTTTTTTTTTTAAGATTTTGTTTATTTATTTGTCAGAGAGAGAGAGGGAGAGAGAGCGAGCACAGGCAGACAGAATGGCAGGCAGAGGCAGAGGGAGAAGCAGGCTCCCTGCAGAGCAAGGAGCCTGATGTGGGACTCGATCCCAGGACTCTGGGATCATGACCTGAGCCGAAGGCAGCTGCTTAACCAACTGAGCCACCCAGGTGTCCCTGTATTAGATCTTTATCTCCAGCTCTATCTTTATATGTAACTTTGTTTTAACTTTTTCTTTTCCATAAAAAATAGGAATACCTGAGTAGGAGAGAATTCTGAGTGCAAAGCAGTTGCGTGTACTTACAAGCTGTGTTTGCTCCAGTGGTCTCCCTCTCCGTGTTGTAGGAGTGTAGCATTGTGATATCCATTAGCTAATTAACATTGAGAAATGTTTTAGGATCAGAGCAGTACTTCAGACAACCATTTACTTTTATTTGAAGTGGGAAGCGTGTATTTGTTGAAATGACCTATCTGATCCTTTTTATAACTCAAAGTTCGTGAACACCTTTCCAGTTCAGTGTCACCCACAGAGTCATTCCTCAAACCTCTCAGCACTTCTGGGGTGTCCTCTGTTCACTGTGTGACTTTGGGTAAGTCCTTTACCTTCTCCATTTTAGATTCTGGAGGTGTTGGATCAAGAGGTAATGGTGCCCCGTTTCTGTCACTAACACCCTCCAGGAGATGAAAAGGCTGAGGATATCCATACTTGTGATTGATTGTGGAAAGACTGCCACAGTGTTGAGTGAAAAAACAGGAGTGTGTCCACTGAGCAGATTAACTCCTGGCCTCCAGTCAGAGTGTGTGTGTTTTTTGTGGGAGGGGAGCTGAGGGGGATCTGTATCACTTTGTTTTGTCTGTTGATGAGAGCAGCACAATTATTGGGGAGCCCCCTAGAAAACTACTTTGGACAGATCAGAGGTGGCATTAAGGGTCTTGCGCAAAACTAAGTCTCCAGGATTATTCAGAGAATTGAGACCTACTACCCTCTAGGGTTAACTCAGAATGGACCCCCTCCTGTCTGCAGAACAGTTTGCTGGGAGACCTCCTTCCCGCTGAGCGGTGGGATTGGGTGGTTTTGGCTTTTGTTTACATGTTTGCCTGTTACTTGAATTTTCTCAAGGTTTGTGTATCATCTTTACAAAAACAAATAACCAGTTAGTCTGTTTTCATTTTGGAGATAAACTTGAATGCCCTAAGGCAAAAACTCAAACTGCCCAGAAATCCGGCCCTACAGAAGAGTCCTGATGTCGGAGCCGGCCACCCTCCCTGGTCACTCAGGGGAAGATGCCTTTCTTAGATGTGAGGTGAGTTAGACTGGGACCTCTGACTGGGCCAGTCCCTGAATTCAGAGGTCCCGGGCTACACCATCTGGGAGGGGTGATTAGAGTGTGACTTGGCTTCTAGCTACATTTGGTGGGTGTTTTCTTTTAGAGTGCTTTTAAAGAAATCACTCCTTTGGGTGTGGTCCCCCGCCTTCACTCCTCCCCCCCCCCCCCGCCCCCGGGGACCACAGATTCAGTCTCCTGCTTGTCAACGTGGGGCATGCCAGAGGCCTGGGGGTCATGGGACTGTAAAGAGAGGGGTTCCTGTGCATAAGCCTCACATGCATTCCTAGGATTTCCCTCCTTCTGGGGGTTTGGCTCATTCTGGGTGTGAGATGGGAGGGGGGTGGCTACTTCCTTCTCATTTCCATCCAGTCTTGGGGCAAAGGAACATCTTCCCCACACTGCCCTGGGCAAGCTGGCGTTGAACACGAGCCGGTGGAGTGGGCTCTGGTTTGCTGCCGGATACAGCATTCTACTCCTGTTTGCCGATTCAGCTCCTAACATTGAAGTTGTTCCTGAGCAAGCCTAAGGGCAGAGGGAGACCCAAGAGAGGGTTTGAAGACAGGTGTCCATTGTAACTGCAAGCCTCCCGGGGCTCTTCTAGGGCCTGAAAACACACCTGAGGCAGAGTTTTGGCATTTTCAGAGGAGAAGGGGGCCCCAGGGTGGGCAGTGAGCAGCTGTTCAGATTCTTCTGGGGCTTGGCCCAGCCGAGGCTCTGCTGTGTATGGGCAAGGGCTGCGCTCTGCCTTCCCTTGCTGGACGGACTCTCCAGACCTGAGCTGGACTGGCTGAGGTTGTAAAAACTTCTTCGCTGTCTGAGATGTCATTAGGCCTATAAATCTTCAGGCCCTTAAAAATATTAGATGTGTGGTTAATTCTACTGTTACTCTTTTTTTTTTTTTTAAGATTTTATTTATTTATTTGACAGACAGATCACAAGTAGGCAGAGAGGCAGGCAGAGAGAGAGGAGGAAGCAGGCTCCCCGCCGAGCAGAGAGCCCAATTTGGGGCTCGATCCCAGGACCCTGGGATCATGACCTGAGCCGAAGGCAGAGGCCTTAACCCACTGAGCCACCCAGGCGCCCCTCTACCGTTATTCTTAATTAGAATGTTTACTTGTATTTAAAATCCCATGGAGCCTTTTTGCAACGGGGCCATCATTGATCAGGAATCCACAGTTGCTTGTGAAAGGCCTAGCCTGGGCTCAAGCCAGAGCTGGGTGCTCTGTGGAGCACAAAAGAATCCTGTGAGGTGAACTCTGCCCTCAAGGAGCCCCCCCCCCCCCCCCCCCCCCACTGAAAGCAATTAGAGAACAATTTGCTTGCAGACCAGGGATATCTTAAGGGGGCTTTTCTTGCTGAGGGTAGTGGTTACTTTCACACGGGTTGCCCCTCTGAGATGGCTGGGGTTTCCTCTGGGGAACATTCTCTGGTACCCAAAATGGACTGAATGGCCCTTTGGGAGGAGGGGAGGTGGCGGCAGTGATATAATCTCATGGTTCATTTCTTCACTTGTCTCCCGGTGTCACTGTTTCTCCAAGCCCCTGAGCCCGTTAGGAGAAGGTAGCCAGGGACCCACAAAATATGAACCCAGTGCCTGTCATTCCACCATTCTAGCTCCGGTTCTCTGAATCTAAGGCTTTTGCATTCCCACTTAGACTCCCCTTTTAAAATATTTATACCCCCTGGGAGAGGTCAGACTCTTAGCAGTTCATCACCAAATAGTAGCTTTAATTACCAGGAATTAATTAAGTCAACTGAGAGAACGACTGGGGCCCAGACAGGCACTTGGGGGCAAGAGTATCCGGAGGGACACACTCCTGCAGGGCAGGAGAGAAGTGAGGGCAGCAGAGGAAACTTTGATGCCCATTAGTTGCTGCAGGCAGGTCCTGCGAACTCTGGGGTCACCCTGGTGGTCCTGCTGGCTGGGGCCTAGGGTGCAGCATGGGCACAGTCCTAGCACCAGCCCAGTGGGCTTTGAGGCAGAGGTGGAATTTGGGCTGACTCTTACAGGGTTGGCAAGACGGTTCCCCCCCCCTTCACTTAAAAAATAATATATGCTTACTTTGGAAAAGTTTGGAGCATTCAAGAAGAAAAATCCCTCCTAATTTTATAGCTCATGATAGATGGCTGAAGTGCACAGGTAGAGGGCAGTGACTCTTGGACAGTGTAAGTTCCGGTCCTCATGAAGCCTTCTGTCAAAGACTAAATGCCAGTCCTCACCGTAGCCTTCCTGCATCCCGCCCCGTCTCCTCTGACTCCCTCTGCTCTGGTTTGGGTTCCTTGAGTGCACCAAGCACTCCTGCTTGCTCTCCCCTCTGCCTAAAACCTCTGTTCCCCATGTTCACACGGCTTGCTGTTGCACTTGCCTCAGAATTGAAAGAGTAGTCACCCCCATTCCTGGTCGCAGTTGGGGAGCTCCCGTCGAGGAAAGCTCTATGACTTGTCCTGAATCTGCTTGTTTGTGACTGTGTGTCTCCATCCAGTGGAACGTCAGCACCCCCGGGGGCGGGGACCTGGCACATAGTAGGTGCTCAGTCACGATCCCTGAGTGAATGAATGCGCGTGCCCGTGTAAGTGCAGGGTGTGTGTGCTGTGGCATTGGAGCGGGACAGGGCAGTGTCTGGAAGCTGGAGTGGAAGGAATGGGTGTAGATGGTGTGGAGAGCAGGGACGATCTTGGCAGGAATGGAGACTGGATACATGGTCCAGTGTGTTCTGGTTGCTACAATCTTACCTCTTAGCGGCATGTTGAAGGGGAAGGCAAAGATTGGTCTTGGAAGCAGTTGAAGACACTCCCGTGGAAATGTAAAGGCAGTGGACTTGGCCTAGGTCTAGAGTATGGAGGTTCTTAAAAGCTTGGCTCGAGGAGCTGGGGTAGGTGATAGAAAACCACTTCAGGGTTTTGAGAAAAGTGAGTGACCTGATGAAAGCAGTGTTTGGGGAAGACTGGTCTCCAGGAGACACGCAGGGTGACCGTGGGAGAGAGACTGAGGCGGGGAGGGGAGAGGCAACAAGGATGTGGAACAGAGGACATCAGTGAGACGGGGTCGTGGCTGGATGCTCCCCATCTTCTGTGTGTCGGCCTTGACAGAGGCTTCCAGCATTCCCAACTGGGTAGAGCTCAAGTATTGTCTGTGGCTTCCAGTGAGATTTGGAGGCAGGTGGGGTGTGAGTAGGAGGAAGGGGAAAGGAAGAGTCCTCCTTAGGTGTATCAGGTTGGTGGGTCTGGGGTAAGCACACAGTCGTATCCTGCACGGGGCCTGTGCTCGCAGACTGTAACCCAGGATTGGAGCCTTTCTCTTCTTTCTGGTCTGCGAAAATTGTTCCCTGTCTGGAGGTAGCTGTCAGTGCTCTTAGGTTTTCTTTTGAACCTATACACTTACCAGGACTGTTATCTGAAATCCATTTTGTTCGATCGCTTTCTTTCAACTTCATTTTTTGTCTCCATAGTTTTATCTGTTTCTCAAAACAAATTGTCTTTGACTCACAAACCCATTTGGATTGGGTTAATTGACTGGAAATACTTATTTCTAAATGGTTTCTGTTTCATTAGGCTTCTAGCCTGTTTTTAAAGAGGCTTTTGCCAAGATGAGATCAGTGGAGCAGTGATTTGGCTATAATCAACTTCTTCCCTGTGATCTTTTGGTGTAAGCTATGTGTTGAGATTGGTGTTTCTGATGCATTCAGTCCTAGAATAAGTATTTGAGTGCTTGCTGTGTGCTAGGCACTGTTTTAGGCACTGGGATATAACAGGAAATAAATAAAAATCTTACCTTCAGGGAAATCATTCTAGTGTGTGTAGGCTTATAGATAACAAGCAAAATATAAAGTATGATGGAGAAAAATAAAGCAGGGATGGAGGTTAGGGAGGTTTGGTGGGGAGGCAGATTTTCTCTTTTAAATATGGAAATCAGGGAAGTATCACTGATAAAAAGACATTTACACAGAGATCTGCAGGAGGGAGCCCCGCACACACCTGAGGGAGGAGCCATCGGGGTGGAGAGAAAAGCCAGGAGACAAAGCCCTTGAATCCGGAGAAAGCTGGAGGAGTTTCGGGAATAGCAAGGAGGTCAGCGTGGCTGGGGCTGGAGTGAGATGGAGGAAGTACCGGAGAGGAGGCCTGAGTGGAGGCCTGAGTGGTCCTACGGGCTTGTAAGTCCTGATGGGGAACCTGAATGAGAGGGGAAGCCCCCAGTAGCTCCGCCTCCTTCCTGGAAGTGTTGCCTTGGTTGCCCGCCACGCGGAGGTGCTTATGCAGTGGCCCTTGGGTGAGGGTGGGCATGGGAGTCTGAATCATCTGGGAGCCTCTCTTGGGCCAGCTGCTTGGGTCATCCTGGCCTCCAGGGCCACCTGGAGCACTGGTGCCATTTCTGGGGCTCATTCTGTGCCAATGCCATTGTTCCATAGCCACCAGGTAACTGTCACAGCTTCGGATGCCCGGGTTCACCCCACTGCTTTGCAGTCAGTTTCCAGGGAGGTCCAGAAGTCTGCCTTGCAGACTTTTGGGGTTAACAAGCTTTTGGGGTGATTTTTGAGGCCAGTGCTCCCTGGACCACACTTCGGTCTGTAGACCGTGGTTCTCAGCCCCAGAATTATCCATCACCTGTGGTGGTTTTAAAGAATGCCTGGCCCTGTCCCTAAGGATGCTGATTTAATTGGTCTGAGTTGGGGTTAGGCATTAGTCTTGCTCCCGACCTCTTCCTAATGTACATCCAGGGCTAGAATCACTCGTCTGAGGATTAAATAAGCCTCGTACCTGGTACTTGATGGGGGTGTTTGAATGGGTAACTGTGAGTAAGGGACTTCGTTCTGCCCCTCTGGGAAGGCTAAGGCAGGGCCGGTCACCTTGCCAGGGATAACAGGCATCTTTAGCAGTGATGTTTACGTGCTTTATCTCATTTGACCGCCTCACTTCTCTGGGGCTCCGCTTCTTTGCTCATAGAGTCAGTGCCTTAAAAATGGTTTCCTGGAGTCTCTTTGGCTCTGACCGTTCTTAATCTTTCTGGGGTTGGAAGAACCTCTAAATCAGAACAGTATTCTAGGACACTGTTTACTGATGTTGTGTCTTGGAACACTCTAAGGCGCATCATAATTATGGCAAGGGCTTGTAGCAAATGTCTCAATGGTAAATTGAAGGAAGATGTGTTCCATCACCCTGGGAAGAGGAGGGTGCTGGAAAACTGAAATGTGTGCCATCGGACCCCAGTTCAGAGCTCCTAACGGAACCCCTACCTTGGTCCGTGGAGGCAGGTGGGAGCCTGGGCGTTCTTCTTGGCTCACCCACGCACTGGGGTGAGTTCCTTGCGAAGTGGAAATTGTGTTTTATGAACTGTGAAGCTTCTATAAATCCAGCAAGAAGCAGGCAGCCTGGGTCAGCAATGCCTGATACTCAGGCAGGCCTGCCCCTCTCTGCCCCCAAGCCGTATTACTGGGGACAGGAGGCAGTTCAAATAACCTGATGGAGTCCAGTGGCCGTGGGAGCTAAGGTTAACCGGGAATAAATAACCAGGCCCATTCTGGAGTGCCTCAGAACTAACTCACCTCGGAGACGTGAAACACCCCTCTGCCTGGCACCCGGGTCTCTGATTTTTGTCCTTGCTGGGACAGCACAGTGTCTGCTTCTTAGTTTGTGTTTTGAAATGTGATGGTCCAGTAAGAAGAAGAAAAGGTTTAGGGGAAGAAAGTTTTTCTGTTTCTCTTCGGTAGAGTTGGTATAGTGAGTTTCCTTCCCTTCCCTTTAAAATTTTTCCACTCATACTGTCTCTGTCTGTATTTCGAATCCAAACTAAATGCTGGTCTCACAAAGTTGAGACAAAAATGAAGTCAAATGAGGAAATGCCAAATTAGAGTGAGCGTGAGCAGAATTTGAAATGTAACTTTTCATTCCATCATTTGTGGGCACACAGACCTGATGGGCCATTAACCAGTTTCTCCACATTGGCCAGTTCAACCTGAATCTCGGGGCGCTGTGACCAAGCGTGAGAAGTTTTCCAAAGTTCTGGAGGCGATGCTGGTGCTCAACTACGGTGAAGATCACCTAGTTTTAAAAAACAGCTCTGCCAGCTTTTCTGTATCTTCTCTCATTCTTATCCCCTGGTTCAGTGTTTGTCCGTTTCTTGTCCCCCCTCCTGTGACGTTCCCCAGCTTGCCTGGCCCTCTGCTTCCTCTGCTTCAGCCGGCCTCCTGAGAGCTGTGTGGAGGGGGGTAACCTTGCCTTCCCCCTGTGCACGCTTCTGACCAGCCCGACATTTAGGCATCCGGCAGTCTGCTGGGGCACTCTGGAAAACTAGGAGGTAAAGCCTGCTGGCCCCTGAGGTTGGTGGCATAATGCTGAACATGTGTGTGTGCTATGTTGAAGGCAGCGTTGTAAGAACTTCACAAATATTAACTCGTTGAATCCCTACAACAGCCCCATTTTACAGACGGGGAAAATGACACGGAGGTGAAGAAACCGCCACAAGGTTGAATGGCCTGCGAGTCCCGGAGCTGGACTCGAAGCCGCGGAGCCTGTGCCCTGAACCACCACACCGTGATGGGGAGGGGGAGACGCTCTGCGGCCTTGAATCTGGGGCTTTGAATTTATGTTTGGAGATTTTCTCAGTGTCCGACATACACTTTTATTTCTGGGATTATTACCTTAACTTACATAGACATTTACCTTCAGGCCTATTAAAAAATGTTTTATTTTTCTTCTTTCCTTAGGTGGTGGTTGGAAACTAGACCATGTGCCTAGGTAGATGTTATTCCTTTCTCCATAGCTCTCCATCCCCAGCAACGCTCACCACGCCCTTGTTTTGAGAACCTCTCTGAGGTATGATGTCTAGGCTGACCTGAGCTGGCCTTGAAGAGACACAAGTGATGTCTTTATGTTCCTTGGTGCCTTTTTTTTTTTTTTAAATTGTGGCAAAACATACATAACGAAATTGACCATTAACCATTTTTAAGGTACTGTTGAGTGGTGTTAAGTACATGCACTGTTGTACAACCATTACCGCCATCCAGGATCTTTTCATCACCCCAGACTGAAACTCTGTACCCATCAAACACTAGCTCCCTGTCCTTTCTCCCCCTTAGCCCCTGGTAACCACTGTTATGCTTTCTGTCTCTATGCACGTGACCGCCCCAGGAACCTGGATTCCTAGGTGGGATCATAAGTATTTGTCCTTTTCCACGTGGCAGATTTCACTCAGGGATGTCCTCGAGGCTCATCCATGCTATAGTGTGTCTTGGACCTTTGTGTCTTTTTGAGGCCAAATAATATTCTGTTGTTTATTTATATCACATTTTGTTTACCCATTCATCTGTTGATGGACACTGTGTTGCTTTCATCTTTTGGGTGTTGTGTATAACGCTGCTATGAACACATGTGTAGGAAGTACTCTTTGAGGCCCTGCTTTCAGTTCTTTTGGGTATGTCCCCAGAAGTGGAGTTGCTAGATCAGACGGTGGCTCTGGGTTTAGTTTTCACTAGGAATTGGTGTACTGTTTTCCTTAGTGGCTGCACCAGGTTATGTTCCTACCAGCAGCCCAGGATTCTGATTTCTCCATGTCTTCACCAGCACTTGTTATTTTCTGGAATTTGGGTGGTTGCGTTGTATAATAGCTATCCTAATGGGTGTGACCTTGGTGGTTATCTGGTTGGACTCACAGAGTCCACTATCCAAGGATCTGGTCCTAAGAAAGAGAGCGGAAATACACACATGTAGAGAAAATGATGGGCTAGACCTCCGTGTACGCCTCCCCCACATCCAATAGTTATTAACTTGTGGCTAATCTTGTTTCGTTTAGGAACACCCTCCTTGATCTCTTCCTTCTGCTCTGTGTCATTTTGAGGCAAATACCAGACATCACATCATTTTATTATTTATTTTTAAAGACTATTTATTAATTTGAGAAAGGGAGAGTGAGTGCAAGTGGGAGAGGAACAGAGGGAGAGAATCTCAAGCAGACGCCAGGCTGACGTGGAGCCCAGCACCGGACTTGATCCCATGACCCTGGGATCATAACCTGAGCCAAAACCAGGAGTCAGGGCATAAAACCAACTAGGCCACCCAGTTACCCCAATATCATTTTATCTGTAGATATTTCACTTTATGTCTGAAAAAGAGAAGGAATTTTAATATTCCATTTGTCTGATGGTAGAAGGGCACATAGACGTGTTTCTTTAGGTCCCTTATTCCCTGTCCTTCCCTTGGGCACACATGCGAACACCTGGATGTTACATCCGTTGCCCTACCCTGTGGTTGGTGAGACGCTTGCTTTCCTAAAGAAGGCTGGCTGCCCTTAGGTCTGAGGCGCTGTGGTGAAAGAGCCCACCCAGTCTCCGTTGAGAGGGGAGAGAGAAGAGGGAGGAAGAAGGGATGAGGAAGAACGTGTGTGTGTGAGGAAGAGAGTGATGGAGGGGAACCACAGCATACCCTAAGAATATTAGCATGTTCCTTCTCCCTGTCCTCTCCCCACAACCCCTCACCTCCAGAAAACCGTTTGATTTTGGAATCTTTGGGACTGTAGTTTGCCCATGGTAGATGAGACCGGTGACACACACAGAGACACAGAGCCACTAAACACATGGGTACCGGAGATGAGGAAAAAGTAATCCTGTAGAATGGCTACTTTTTCTTTTCTGGGGCCCTTTTGTTCAGGGAGTGGGGGCTTGGTTCCCAGCAGGTCTGAGGCTACAGGTTTTTGCTTCTGTTTGGGTGTCCCTACTACCAGGAGATGATGCTTTTACAAAACTCTGCGGGAGGGACTCCCGGAGGGTGCTGTGTGGACAAAGAGGAGTCCTCTCCTTTCCTCTTAGTCTCTGGGTTCTGTCCCTTTCTGACAAAATGCAGTGCCCACGTGAGTGCTAAGATCTGTTTCCAAGCAAGGAAAGGGAAAGGGGGTGAGGGTTACAGAGTATCAGTTTTTGTCTCGGTTCTCAGCTCTGTTTAAACTTTGTTGCCTATAACTGGTTTCCCTGTGTATTATCTCAGTCAGCTGACCGGTGCTACTTAACCCCAACTCCCTCCTCTTTTATCCCCTCTTCTTTTTATCTTTAAAAATAACAGCGTTATTGAGATAAAATTTGTATGCCATGCAATTCACCCATTTAAGCACACAATTCAGTGGTTTGTAGCATATTCAGAGTCCTGTCCCCTTTTCTTAAGACTGCCCTGTGCCCTGCCCTTCCCTCTTGGTCTCGGGGGGAGCCTGTCCTCTCTGCTAGCGTCAGCACGGATCCCATCTGCAAGGCGGATGAGCTTATCATAGGGACGTTGGCCAGTGGTCCCTTTCCAGAGGTTCAGTATTGAACTTAGCCCTGCAGGAGCCCAGGACACACAGACAAGTGCTACTTTGGGGAGACCCCTTCCCACCGGCAAACCCCCATCACCACCCAGGGTCTCTGTGCTTATAAAAAGTGAAACACAAATTATGCTGCAACCTTGCCACCTGCTTGACTACGAATAAACCTGTGTGGGAACCTGTGACTACCCTTGAGCAGTCTTAGTTCCGGGCAGGTGAGCCTGTCAACCCATTCCTCCTTTCTAGTGGCGGAATACCTTTCCGTAAACACAGCGGAGCTTACACAGAGACAGTGGAGACGAGCAGTTATAGAACAAGTCAGGAAGGGCTTCGAAGAGAAGGCCGGGAAAGGACTGGGACTGATGGCAAGCGTGGGGAATGGCACGTACACCGGTCATGGAAGGCTCCCAACGGAGGGACAATTGAGTAAAGACCTGGTGGCAGTGATGAGGGAGGCCCTGGAGATCTGAGGGGAAGTACGTTCTGAGCAGAGGGAACAGTAGCCCCAAAGGCTCTGAGCAGGGCCATGCTTGAGGAACAAGGTGGAGGCCTGTGCCTGCCCGGAGCCGCCTGGGTGACAGAGAGAGGTGTGGGAGATGGAGGCCATGGAGGCCGCCCTGCACGAAGGCTGGAGTTCACCCTGCAGGAGACGGGCCAGCGTTCCAGGAGAGGAGGAGTGTGATCTGCTGGGTGTGTTAGGAGCCGCGCTCTGGCTGCCGTGTTGAGAGTGAGCCGTAAAGGCAAGGAGGGCAGGCTTTTGCGGGACCCTGGGAGAGAGATGATGCTGGTTGGAGGCAGTAGGAAATGGTTGCATTCGGAGGAGTTTTGGAGGAGCACTTGACGGGATTTGTTCTTGGACTGGAATCAGGGTATGAAGGCAAGAGAGCGCCTGAGGAGGCCGGATCTGGCCTAAGCGACTGGAAGGACAGAGTGGTCACCTGCCGTAGGGGGAAATTGAGAGTTAGGCTCGGATGGACTACGTTTGAGCTGCCTGTCCGTGTAGAAACCCGAATGTAGAATTGAGGGAATACCAGCTCAGAAATAGGGGGTACCTATAGTAGGGCTTATGAAGTAGCAGAAGAGAGAATATTTTACTGAAGTTACTGTAGCAAAAGTCAAAATTATGCCATGAGAGGAGTAAGGGAATCAAAAGGGAGCACAAAGGAGTCCACCGAGGGGACCACAGCCAGAGAGAGTCCCTCTCCCTTCCTTTCCTGGAAGCCAGTGCTCTGATGAGCCTTCTGTGGCACCCCCAATGTGTGGCTGCTGAGTGTTTGCAGTGGGTCGTGTGCGGGGCCCTCGGGAGCAGGGGCTGGGCCTTCCCTTCGTGTCCCCAGTGCCAGGCGTGTCTTGGCATCTGGTGAAGCTGCCAAGATAGATGAGCTCAGCACCCACCTACCTATCCTCCTCCCTCCCTCTCTCCTTCTCTTTCTTCCTTCCCTCAATATTTTTTTCCTAAAATTTTATTTTTAAGTAATCCCTACACCAAACGTGAGCTCGAACTCACAATGCTGAGATCAAGAGTCACACGCTCCACCAACTGAGCCAGGTGCCCCGACCCTCTCCTTTCCAAGCCCAAGTTCTCCCGCTGTAAAATGAAGAGGATGGACTAGGCCAGTATACCGGAATCACCGGGGAGGCTCTAAAAAAAAATGCAGGGATCCATCCCAGACTGGTCAAATCTCGATTCCCGAGCAGGAGCTTGGGGTTCTGTGTTTGAAAGTCACCCCCCGTGTTGTTCTTTTGCAGTCAGTCCGGGAGCAGTCTGCAGACGTGGATTTGGAAGCCCCTGGACCAGATCATTTCTGAGGTCCCCTTCAGCTCTAACATCCTGTGAGTCTTGTTAGAACGTTTGCAATATAATTTTCTTCCTGGGAAGTGGGATTTTTGCTTGGGGTGGAAGGGCCTGGAAGGGCCTGGAAGGGGAGAGGAGAAGCTGCCTCTGGGGGCAAAGTGTACCTTGGGCAGGACAAATGGGCAGGTGTGCCAGCTGGGGTTTGGGGAGGCATTGAAGAACGGTCCTGGGAGGGACCCTGGGGAGGGGTCTGTGAGTAGTGGCAGCTTACTTGCCCCTGGGAACCACATGTGTTAGGTCTCAGAAATAGAGGTAAAGGACGGGACCCCAACTTTGGAGAGGCTTTATAGGCTGATGAGAAAACTCAGGATCCCATCTTGCTGTGGGAATTGCTGCTACAGCAGAAGGCAGGGGAGGAGGAGGAGGGCAGGGGACTGGTGTCTCGGCATTCAGAGAAGGCATGTGGAGAAGGGGGCCCTGGAGCAGAAGCTTAGGGCAGAGGAGGCGTTCTCAGGCAGGTCTGTGTTGGGGGTCGGTGGGGTGGGGTGTCGGGTGTTCTGGAGTCAGGAGGAACAGCCCAGGCCCTGACACAGAGGCAGTCTGTGAGAACTGCCCATGAATGAAAGGCACCCTGGGAAGTCACTGGGGAGGTGGGCAGAGACCAGATGGGAACGGGCTCTCCACGCTGGCTGGAGACGTGGAGCTGTCTCCCGGAGGGGACGGGCATCTTGAGGAGGACATCTCTGTGATCAGATGCATGTGTTACCGTAACCACTGTGGCAGAGTGTGCGTTGGAGGGGGTTAAGACCAGATGGAGGAGAAGACAAGCGAAAAGCTTTGCTGTTTTGCCGGGTCCATCGTCGAACGGGGCACTTGCTTTCTTGTACTGCTGAGTGTCTCTTTGGGCTGCCCTTTGCTGATGATTAGAGTACCAGATGCCTTGTGAAATGAAGCACCGGCTGCTGACCGACTCAGAGCGCCCATGCCTGGGGCCCCTGAGGCGCACAGGCAGGCCTTCGGTGTGTACTCAGGGGGGCAGGGCCAGGTGTATGGAAGAGGGTCTTCTTGTCCACTTCAGGAGTTAAATTTTACGTAGAAATTCATAGTTTTAGGTTAATTTGCCCAGCCATTGTAGCCTGGCCTGTTCAAGGGCTCAGAGATCCTTCAAGTTAGTTTAATTTTCTTGATAAACCGAAGCCTGCCCACGAGCTTCTCATAGGTAATTGCTGACAGCGTCAGGGCAAAGCCATTCTGGGGCTTCACCGTTTCTTACTCTTTTTGCTCTCCCGTTCCTGGCCTGGGGCTTCGTTCTGGGTCTTTTCCCTGTCATCTGATTTCACGGAGCTCCCTTCTCTACCACCCATGAGCTCGATGCCTTTCTCTCACCGTTGTTCAGCCAGAGTCCAGTTAAAGCTCCTTCGAGGACGGGCAGCAGCAGCTCGCTCTCACGCTGGCTCCCTTGTTCTGTCTTTCCCCTTGCCTAGCTTCCACTCCTGGGACAGAAGTTTGCCCCAGCTGGCCACCAGCTCAGGCATTTGCTTCCACTCTCAGCTTCTGCTAAGTAAGCGTGAGATTTCACTCTGTCGCTTTGTGCATCAGACAGCTTGACTTACTCTTTGCTGTGTTTTCCCTGGACTGCTCCTTCTGAAAGAGAAAGCGGAGGATAACTTCCACTTAAGCCCTTTGTAAACCCTTAACTTTTATGACAATAATTGAACACGTATCGTTGAGTGAACAGATTATATCAACACGTGAGCCGTATCCAGTCACGTGAGGGAGCAGGGTAAAGAGTTCACTCACAGGTTATAAATATACACACACCCATCGTGCTAGTCCTTATCCAGCAAGCAATGGCAAATTCGAGGAAAGTCAGTTTTGTGGTTTCCAGTCCAATGTTCCTTGAATCTTGTTGCCTTTAACTTTCATTGTATAAATCTGTCACATGTTGTTTGCTTCTTTGTCTTATTAAACAAATACTGAATAGAGATCAGATTTTTCTTAATGTTTTCAGAGTGCCTCTGCCCCCTTGATGTCCTGTTTCTGAACTTTTATTAATCTGCCATTACCTAACTTAATGCTGTTAAGGGAAACAGATGACCAAGTTTAATGTTATTTGAAATTCAAAGGCTTCAATGCTGAGGGAAAGGAAGCTCATGGGTTTAGTGACAATTCTTGTTCTTAGTTGCTCAGGGCCTTTTTTTGTTTAAATTTCTGGATTCAAATAAGTGTGCATGTTACTACATTTATATTTGCCTATAACAACTTCAGTGTATTTTCTTTTCATTTTGTTTCTTTTTTTTTTTTTTTTAAGATTTTATTTGAGAGAGAGAGAGAGAAAGAGAAAGAGCACGAGCAGGGAAGGGGGTAAGGGTGGGGGAGAAGCAGGCTCCTCTCTGAGCAGGGATCCAGGATGCCAGCTCAATCCCAGGACCCCCAGATCGTGACCTGAGCCGAAGGCAGAGACTTCACCGACTCACCTCCCACCACAGATGCCTGTTCAGTGTATTTTCTGACGAACGAGTAAAGTTATGTCTTATTTGTGTACATCTTTTATTTCCGACTTCAGAATGCTTCCCTTTCCTCTCTACTATTTTAGGTGTGAGGTGTGATGAACACATGTACGTGTCAGTTATCCTCTCCGTCTCCCCTAAACCTTCATCTCTCCAGAATAGAAGAGTTCTAATTTTTAAGCTCTTATTAGAAAGCTCTCCCATCTACTTTATAGCTTCAGGCTTATCTCTTAGGACCTCTTCCTTCACTGCTGTGTCTTTCTTAAGGTGCATAGAACCGGCACTGAGCAGCCCACCCGACTGTGGACCCTGGTGGTTTTGAGTAAGGGCAGGATCACAGGTTGTGTTTCGTTTCCAGTATTCTTTCTGATCATGGGCTTTTTGGGATGAAACATGCAACATTGGCTGCAACGGTGGCCAAGCCTCTTTATTGAACAGCGTCGCTGAGAACCCGTTATTCTAAAAGTGTCATTAGGATCACTTTTCCCTAAACGTCCCTTCACTTTGGCTTCACTAATGCCCCTTTACCATACTTTCACCCACTTGTGCAGCCTCCTGAGAACTCACTGTGTTTTAATTTCGCATTTTGACTTCTGCAACAGTTTCAAGACCGTTTGCAGTCTTGAAGGTTTCACTTTACTGCTTGATGGTATAGTTATAGATGGAGAACGCAGTGGTCATCCCTCAGGAAGCTCACAGCCTAGTACTCTGCCACATCATTGGTTCCCAAAGCCTATTGGACACGAGACCTCCTTTTTAAATTAATTTTTTTCACAGGCCCTCGTTTAGTAATGGTATGTATGTATGCATGTGTGTATGTAACACATACATGTGTATGTATTTATTATGTGTTACATACGTATATCTTAACCCACTGAGCCACCCAGGCACCCCAGTAGTGCTGGTTTTTGTTTCTGTTTTGTTTTGTTTTGTTTTTTTGAGAGGGTAGTGGAGGGTCAGAGGGAGAAGGAGAAAGAGAATCCCAAGCATGCTTCTTGCCCCGCTGGCAGCCCAATGCGGGGCTTGATCCCACAACCCTGAGATCAAGACCCTAGCCAAAATTAAGAACCGGATGCTCAACTGAGTGAGCCACCCAGGTGTCCCAATAGTGGTGTTTTTAACAGCTGGTCCCTGGGACCACATGTATGGATACAGCTGGATCCCCTTATGGGTGGGGGAGCTAGGTAACTTCTAGGTAACTTAAGGAAGTTACTGGTCCGTGGGTTTAAAACTCCACTGTTCATGGTGCTCTATAGATGACAATCTCAGTCTCTCACACACACACACACACACAACATATATTCACCCAAGTTGTATGGAATTCAGTTTTTTTTTAATTGTTTTTTTGTGAAGTTCTGACATTTAGATTCTGTGGAGAGTCTGCCTGCTTGTTCTGCTGTAGTCCTCTTGTTCCTGCCTCCCAGAGAACTCTAGTCAGGCCTGATGAGAGCCTCTCGGAATTAAGGTGTTTCCTCTCCCTCATCTGTTGACATGTTTACTTAAGTATTGGACGTTTCTTGGGCAAGTAGACGATCTTGTAATAAACAATAGGGATGGATCTATCGATCTGCCAATCTATTTTCAGTGTCCCCATCTCCCCCGCAGGGAAGCTCCTCAGGGGAGGGCACAGCGCTGCCTGTCAGCCCTGGTGCTGCTCTCCGCTTCCTTGGGGCGACATACGTGGTAGCAAGGGTCACCTGAGTAACAGGGACCAGGAGGCGGGGCCTGCCTTGCCTGGCGACAAGGCACCCCCAGCTCACTTGCTGGGCTCACTGTGCCTGGACCTTGTCTGCTCTGGTGCTTCCAGGACCGGCTTTCTAGGCTGGTCTTCATGGACATGGGGCAGAGGCCAGACCCAGGCTCTGGTCCCGGACTCTGTCCCTGGCAAAATGGGCAGCGCCGTGTGAGGTTTGCTCTTTCCAGCCCGCAGCAGGTCACAGACACATGCTGGAGCTTTGTACCTGGACCGCACGCCGGATGTTAGTTACCGTATGTCAGTTACGTTAGCGCCCTGGTTTTCCAGCCTGCGGTCCCCTGCTGAGGCACACCGGGTGTGCTTTCAGAATCTTACGTTAGTGATGTTTGCAGTCCTCCATAAAAAGCTTCTCAAATGTTTTTGGCCTTCCTAATTCCTTCTTCTTTTTGTCTATTAAAAATATAATTTAATAAAATTACATAAGCAGTTCAACTTGAAATAGTTTGATAGTTTGAAAATGCAGATAAAAGAAAGAAAATAATCTCACCTGTTGAGATACTTCTAAGATTTTAGAGTGTTCTTCTAGCCCTTTTCATAAACGCAGTATATAATGAAAATCTTTTGTTTTTTTTTTTAATTTGTTTGCTTTTAATTTTTTTTCAGTGTTCCAAAATTCATTGTTTATGCACACAACTAGTGCTTCATGCAATATGTGCCCTCCTTAGTACCCACCACCAGGCTCACCCATCCCCTTACCGCCCCCCTAAAAATCTTTTTATTTTTTATTTTCATTTATTTATTTTTAAAGATTTTATTTATTTACTTGACAGAGATCACAAGTAGGCAGAGAGAGAGAGGGGAAGCAGGCTCCCCGCTGAGCAAAGAGCCTGATGTGGGGCTTGATCCCAGGACCCTGAGATCATGACCTGAGCCGAAGGCAGAGGCTTAACCCACTGAGCCACCCAGGTGCCCCAAATCTTTTGTTTTAAATAGACTTGTACTGTATGTGCACTATAGTATCCTTCCCCCCGACTTTGTGTCAGGAGCATAGCTATAAATCTAGTGCTATAATGATGTCTAGTATTTAATTGTGTTAACATACTATAATTTATTGAACCAATTCTCTCTTGTTGGAACTTTGGTTGTGGCTCATTTTTTGTTATGAAATTATTTCGTTATAAATGATTCTGCAGTGATTCTTTGTCATGTGAGTCTTTATTTCCTTGGAATAAATTTCTGGAAGTGGCATTGTTGGGCCTTATGTATGCATTGCTAAATTGCTCTTAAGACAGGGTTTATCGGGGCACCTGGGTGGCTCAGTGGGTTAAGCCTCTGCCTTCAGCTCAGGTCATGATCTCAGGGTCCTGGGATCGAGCCCCATATCAGGTTCTCTGCTCAGCGGGGAGCCTGCTTCCCTTCCTCTCTCTCTGCCTGCCTCTCTGCCTACTTGTGATCTCTGTCAAATAAATAAAATCTTTAAAAAAAAAATCTTTAAATCTTTAAAAATCTTAAAAAAAAAGACAGGGTTTATCAATTTATACCATCTTTAAAGATTTTTTTTTTTAAATTTATTTATTTGACAGAGAGAAATCACAAGTAGGCAGAGAGGCAGGCAGAGAGAGAGGAGGAAGCACGCTCCCTGCTGAGCAGAAAGCCCGATGCGGGGCTCAAACCCAGGACCTGGGATCATGACCTGAGCCGAAGGCAGCGGCTTAACCCACTGAGCCACCCAGGCGCCCCAATTTATACCGTCTTTAGAATGCTTACTTAGCAGGGGTGCCTGGCTGGCTCAGTCGGTTAAGCATCTGACTCTTGATCTCAGCTCAGGTCTTGATCTGAGAGTTGTGAGTTTGAGCCCTGCCTTGGACTCCATGCATGGAGCCTACTTAAAAAGAAAGAAAGAGAGAGAGAGAGAGAGAGAGAGAGAGAGGGAGCCTACTTAAAAAGAAAGAAAGAGAGAGAGAGAGAGAGAGAGAAAGAAAGAAAGAAAGAAAGAAAGAAAGAAAGAAAGAAAGAAAGAAAATGCTTACTTTGCCACATCTGTGCCAATCCCAGGAATTATTATTACTTTTAAAATATTTTATTTATTTATTTCAGAGAGAGCACGAGAGACCGAGAGAAGTAAGCGTGTGAGCACAAGCAGGGGGAGCGGCAGGCAGAGGGAGAGGCAGACTTTCTGCTGAGCAGGGAGCCTGATGTGGGGCACGATCCCTGGACCAGGTGCCCCCAGGAATTATTTTTTTAAAACCTTGGTCATTTTAGTAAGCCCCAAATGGCTTCTCATTATTATTATTTTTTATTTTTTTAAAGACTTTATTTATTTGACAGAGAGAGACACATGAGAGAGGGAACACAAGCGGGGGAGTGGGAGAGGGAGAAGCAGGCTTCTCGCTGAGCAGGGAGCCGGATGGGGGGCTCGATTCCAGGACCCCGTGATCATGACCTTAGCCAAAGGCAGATGCTTAACAATTGACCCACCCAGGCATCCCAGGCTTCTCAGTATTTTAATTTGTATTTCTCTAATTCCTTGTGAGGTAGCAACTTTTTAATGTATTCACTGTCCACTTGTGTTTCTTTTTCTGATTGTGTGCTCACCATTTTTGTCCATTTTCCTAGTGGGCTGCTTATCTTTTACTTACTTCCTGGCCTTCTCTATAGTAAAGACATTAATGGGAGTCACTGCCTCATCGCAGATAATTCCTGTCGGTGTGCTGCTCTTTGCCTTTTAACTTTGTGCTGGCAGGTTTCTGATGACTACAACTTTTTATTGGGGGCTCTTTTTCTGTGCAGTTTCTTCCTTTGCTTTTATAACAGTACATTTTGATTAATTTCTCTTTTCTACTTATAAACAATGTGATACTTACTTTGGAAAAAGGTTTAAAGAAATGCAAACAGGTACACCATGAGTCCCTTATTCAGTGCTGTTGATTGCGGCTGTTTTTGGTTTTCTCGATGATGAGTAAATAGAAAACAGGACTTGATCTTTGGCTTTTAAAAGTGTCAGCTTCGGTATTTAAGATCCAAAGGTTAGAAAGGGTTTTCCTGCTGCCAGTTGAACCGCCACAGCTTTTCCCTGCTCTGAGTTTCCTAGCAGAAGATACCTTCCCTTCCTTCTGGCCGTTCTCCTCCAGCCCCTGAGATCGCCTTGTTGGAGAGCATCACTTTCTTCTGTTGCGGCCCCTGTGACTTCCCGGTAGGCAGCAGTAGGCTCCCAGCTAACCCTGGCTCTCACCACCCAGCTACTGCCTCTCCTCCCTCACTGGCTTCCTGCAGCTCCTTGGAAACACCAACCCATTCTGCCCTTCTCCCTCAATCTCCCCCCACCCCCAGATTATTAAAAAAAAGGGGGGGGAGGGGGAAGGGGGAAAGAAAGAAACGTACACAGCAAATGTCACAGAGGCACTTCCCTGTAGTTTGGATCAGCCTGCCCATTTAGGGATGCTAGTGCTCTCCCTGTTGCCAGTGCACTCCTCTTGCTGACGGGCTCCTGTTTCCAGGAGACAGTCATTTGTGTCCAGGAGCTTTCCATCTCATTTCAGAGTGAGGTGCTGCCCATCGTATTTAGTTCAGATAATTGGTATTTCAGTTTATTATTACCAACCATAATTAGATATATTCCCTGTGGTGGGTATTTTTCATTTTCTGTGGGAACTCTTAAGCAGGCACTTGTGTTTTGTTGGGGGTTGGAAGGGGGGGCAAGAAACCGAACCTGCGAACCTATTGATCCCAGGGGCTGGTAACAGATACACCTGTGCTATGCCACCTGCTCCCCTTTGGGTCTTTTTTTTTTTTTTTAAAGATTTTATTTATTTGTCAGAGAGAGAGGGAGAGAGAGCGAGCACAGGCAGACAGAATGGCAGGCAGAGGCAGAGGGAGAAGCAGGCTTCCTGCCGAGCAAGGAGCCCGATGCGGGACTCGATCCCAGGACGCTGGGATCATGACCTGAGCCGAAGGCAGCCGCTTAACCAACTGAGCCACCCAGGCGTCCCTGGGTCTTTTTTTTTTTTAAAGATTTATTTATTTGAGAGAGCGAGAACTGTGAGGGGGGGAGAGGGGCTGAGGAGAGGGAGAGAGACTCTCCGGCAGACTCCCCGCTGAGCAGGGGCTGGGTCCCAGGCCCCTGAAATCATGACTGGAGCCGAAATCAAGAGTCAAATGCTCAACCAACCGAGCCCCCCAGATGCCTCTCCCCTGTGGTTCTAAGTGGGTTCCCCCCCCTTTACTTACCCCTCTTAAAATTATAAAAGCAATCTGTCAGCACAAAGAGTCCTGAAAAATAACCCACCAGTAGTCCCACCACCCTGCATAATTCCTTTTCTTTTTCTTTTAATCTTGGCTCAAATGCATACTTAGTTTTACATTGTTCTAGTCTGACAACGTTTTTTGGTATTAGTTTTTTTTTTTTTTAAACTAAACACTGTAAGTGAAATTTTTTTTTAAAGATTTTAATTTTGGGGGTGCTTGGTTGGCTCTGTCGGTTAAGTGTCTGCCTTCGGCTCAGGTCATGATCTCAGGGTCCTGGGATCGAGCCCCACATCAGGCTCTCTGCTCAGCGGGGAGCCTGCTTCCCCTTCTTCCTCTGCCTGCTGCTCCCCCTGCTCGTGCTCTCTCTCTCTCTCTCTGTCAAATAAGTATACAAAATCTTTTTAAAGAAAGGAAATTATAAAAAAAGATTTTTTATTTTTAGTAAACTCTGCCTCCAGCATGGGGCTGGAACCCAACAGCCTGAGATCAGAGTTGCATGCTCTCCCGACAGAGCCAGCCAGGCGCCTTAGCACTCTTAAGTGATTTTCCATGTTGCCGTGTAAATGTCATCATTAGGATTTTTAATGGCCACATAATAGTCTATCAATTATTTAATCGTCCGTATTCTTGGACATTTAGATTCTGTGTGTGTGTTTGTCTCTTTTGTGTTCTTTTAATAATGCCGTATATTTTCGTGTGTAGCTTTCAGGGATTTTTGTTCTTAGGATAAGAACATTGGCCTTGGGGTTCCTGGACCGGAGGGTTTGTCACATGGCTGGTTCTGTGTAGCCACTGCACTGCTTTCTGAGAGTCGTGTGGTTCTGCGTTCAGACGGGTTTTCAGTGTAATCACAGGGCAGGAAATAACGTGAGCCTGTGCGGCTCTGGGGTGCCGAGGCAGGTGCAGGATTTGGGGCTGAGCAAGGGAGGTGGTGGGGTTTCCCCTTCTCTCCAGCAGTGGTTTCCTGACACGCCTCTTGCTAGGACCTTGGCTTTCCTCTCCCTCAGTGGTGCTGTGGTTCTCCTGCTCCAGAGCATGAAGGAAACAGCTGGCTTTGCTTTTCTTTGTCTATTAAGTTAGAATAAAATTTGGGGCTTCCCTGACGCTGTTCACTGGACCATTTGATAACAATGTGGGGCTTTGAGAGTCGCTCTGCTCCTTACATCTAGGATCCATTCACCAGCCAGTAAGAGTTTTGGGTGAAAATGAAGGAACCAAGCAGACACCGCCTCAAAAAAAAAAAGGCCTAGGAGATGATGTAATTTGCTGGAGTGAGTTTGTGGGACAGCGTCAATCCTGGTAATAGCAAGTCATCTTGGATTTGATTGAATTCATCCAGCAAAAAAGCCAAAATTACAAAGTTAATGATAAAATATTAGGAGTTAAATTAGCAGAAGCCATAGCCACATCTCATCTATGAATCAGAAGTTTTCCAAAGAAAATAGGTGCTGAGCTGCGCTTGTTTTTTTTTAAGGTCTCAGGGCTTGGGCTTTGCTAGTGCGCGTGGTCAGGGAGTGCGGCTCGTCCCTGAGGCACTGAGGCAGGGCGATGGAGTGTGCTTGCTCTCTGGCCGTGCGGCCGGCCAGAGGCTTCCAGGTGCTGATGTTTAGGCCTGGCCAGGCAGACTTGTCCCTACTCTATAAACCTCTCTTTCCACCCCACCCCCAGGGTCCCCAGCATTCTGAAAACCTGTTGGAGTAAAAGTCAGGTGTGTGACCTTCCAGAGTCTGAGGTCATGCGTGTGCATCCTGGCCGTGTGCGTGTGTGTTGGTGTGATGGAGACGATGCTGGACAGAGTCCACTGGGATCCTGGGGATCGCTGATTCTGTTCTGTTTCTGTTGTAGCCCTTGCCAGCATCCAGCCATGGGGGATATGAAAACTCCAGATTTTGATGATCTTCTGGCTGCCTTTGACATCCCAGACCCCACCAGCCTTGATGCCAAGGAGGCCATCCAGACCCCCAGTGAGGAGAATGAAAGTCCCCTCAAGCCTCCAGGCATGTGCATGGATGAGAGTGTGTCCTTGTCTCACTCGGGATCATCCTCTGATGTGCCGGCCGTGAGCGTCATTGTCAAGAACACCAGCCGTCAGGAATCGTTTGAAGCGGAGAAGGACCACGTTGCTCCTAGCCTCCTCCACAATGGATTCCGGGGCTCGGACCTGCCTCCAGACCCCCACAACCTGGGCCACAACTGTGGGAAGTTTGATTCCACTTTCATGAACGGAGACAGTGCCAGGAGTTTCCCCAGCAAGCTAGAACCTTCCAAGTCAGAGCCGTTACCAACCTTTAACCAGTTCAGTCCAATCTCCAGCCCAGAACCCGAGGATGCCATCAAAGATAATGGGTTTGGAATGAAGCCCAAGCACTCTGACGGTTATTTTCCACCCCCTCCTGGGTGTGGGCCTGTGGGGGGCCCAGTCCTAGAGGCCCTGGCTAAGTTTCCAGTCCCAGAGCTCCATATGTTTGATCACTTCTGTAAGAAGGAGCCTAAGCCGGAGCCTCTGCCCTTGGGGAGTCAACAGGAGCGTGATCGAGGAGGGCAGAAGGCGGGGGAGCCTCCCAAGGAGCTGGACACCAGTCGGTTCTTTGGGGAAGCTTTGGAATTCAACAGCCACCCCAGCAACAGTATTGGAGAGCCCAAGGGGCTTGCCCTGGAACTTGGCACCTGCTCGTCAGTCCCCCCGAGGCAGCGTCTGAAGCCAGCTCACTCCAAGCTCTCCTCTTGTGTTGCAGCCTTGGTGGCCCTGCAGGCCAAAAGGGTGGCCAGTGTCACCAAGGAGGATCAGCCTGGCCACGCCAAGGATCCCTCAGGGCCCACTAAAGAGGGCTCCAAAGGTAGCCCCAAAATGCCCAAGTCACCAAAGAGCCCCCGGAGCCCTCTGGAGGCCACTAGAAAGAGTGTCAAGCCATCAGACAGTCCTCGGAGCATCTGTAGTGACAGCAGCAGCAAAGGCTCCCCTTCAGTGGCCGCCGGCTCCCCACCAGCCATTCCCAAAGTCCGAATCAAAACCATTAAGACGTCATCGGGGGAAATCAAACGGACTGTCACGAGGATCCTACCGGACCCCGACGATCCCAGTAAGTCCCCCGTTGGGTCGCCTCTAGGGAGCGCCGTCACCGAGGCCCCGAGCGAGGTGCCAGAGGACGAGGTTGCTGCCTTGCCGGCAGTGGCACACTCTCCTGAGGGGGGCACGCGTTCCGGGAGCCCCCAGGGTGACAAGAAAGGGGACGAGAGCACAGCGAAGGCCAGCGAGTCTGCGTCTCCCTGCGGCAGCTCGGGGTCCCGGGTCCCCAAGGGGGCTGTCCCTGGCTCACAGCCCGGCAAGAAGCAGCAGCAGAGTGCGGTGCTGCAGGCCTCTGCCCCGGCCAGCCTCCTGCCCAAGGCCGTGCACCTGGCCAACTTGAACCTCGTCCCCCACAGCGTGGCCGCGTCTGTGACAGCCAAGTCCTCGGCACAGCGGCGGAGTCAGCCGCAGCTCCCCCAGATGTCGGTGCCCCTGGTCCACCAGGTGAAGAAGGCCGCCCCGCTGGTGGTGGAGGTCTTCAACAAGGTCCTCCACAGCTCCAACCCCGTGCCCCTGTATGCACCAAATCTCAGCCCCCCCGCAGACAGCAGGATCCATGTGCCGGCCAGTGGCTACTGCTGCTTGGAGTGCGGGGACGCGTTTGCCTTAGAGAAGAGCCTGAGCCAGCACTACGGCCGGCGGAGCGTCCACATCGAGGTGCTGTGCACACTGTGCTCTCAGACGCTCCTCTTCTTCAACAAGTGCAGCCTGCTGCGGCACGCCCGCGACCACAAGAGCAAGGGGCTGGTCATGCAGTGCTCACAGCTGCTCGTCAAGCCCATCTCCGCGGACCAGATGTTTGCAGCTGCCCCCGCCAGCGCCCCGGCCCCCGCCGCCCCGGCGCCCCCGGCCTCCCCCAAACCTGGCCTCCCCCCGGGCGCTGCCGGCCCGACCCTCCCAGCTTTGCCGCTCTACCCGGACCCCGTGAGGCTCATCCGGCACGGAGTCAAGTGTCTCGAATGTCACAGGCAGATACGCGACTACATGGCTATGGCTGCCCATTTCCAGAGGACGACGGAGGAAAGCGAGGGGCTGGTAAGCAGACCCTCCCGCGATGGCTGTCAGCCCCCTGGTTTTCGCGAGCTCCATGATTGGGCATGGAGAAAAGCTCCCTGAGGCGGGGGCGCTGGTGGCATCTTAGGAGTCTTAGAAGAAGACGCCGGCTTGATGGTTAGTGACCCTCCGTAACGCAGAGTGCTTGGTGTTTACTGGGGAGAGGGTCCTGTCCCCAACTCTGGGGAGACTGAACAATTCACCAGCTGGGTCTGTGGCCATGCCCCACGTCGGGCTCAGCTCCCAGGCTCCTGGGTGGGCGGGGCCCCTGTCCAGCTGGGGCTGGTCTCTGGGAGGTGTCAGCACGGGCTTTGCACACGCCCAGAGACCTTGGAGGACAGAGGTCGGGCATCAGCGCCCTGCTCCTCAGTCTCTGCTCTCAGAACGGGGTGCGTACGGAGCTGTTCTGCTGGGGAGACTGCTGGGGAGATTGCTGGAGTGCCGAGGCAGGGCTGAGGAAGGAGAGCGGATGGGCTGTGGCCCAGGCTTTGGGGCCCTCTTCCGTCCGTGTTCGCACCACTCTAGGAAGGCAGCCACGCTCATCTGCTTGTTCCAATTCTTGGCTCAGCTGATGAGATTGGTTTTTGTTTTTCTGAAGACAGTCTGTGCTGAAAATACCCTTTGGCACCCTTGGTGTTGTGGCTGGCTGTACTGGCCAGGTCCCATGAAAGTAGGCCTCCAGACACGCCTGCAGAAGGCTCTCTGCTTCCTCCTCCAGGTGACTCTCTCCAGGACCCAGCCAAGGCCACCCCTCCCTGCACCTCCCTAAGCCAGGACTGCAGAGGCCTGGGAGGAAAGCAAAGCCACTCTTTACTTTAGTCCAGCAGGGGCCCGCGTCCCTGTCTGCGGCAGAGGAGCCTTGCACAAGTGTTCCCAGTGTGCTCGGGCCGGAGGGAGGCTCCCTTGTCAGACCCAGGGGTGCCTCGGGGAGTCGCACTGCTCCTCTGGGGCCCACGTAGCTGGGCAGGGACGGGGCTCACTGCCCACCTGCTGCAGGGTGAGGCCGATGAAGTTTGGGGCTAAAAGGCTTGTAGACGTGGTTGCCCAGAGGGCCTTAGAGGGACTACCTCACTGTGACTCGGGGCAGAGGGCAGGTGTCTTATGGCTGGGACATTTGAGTTGGACGTTCAGGAAAAGTTGGGAGAGGGGAGGGTGTCCAGGTACAAGGCATGGAGGTGTGGGAAAGCGCAGCGTGCGCCTCAGGAGCAGAGCTGTGGAGCCTGGGGAGTGTGGGGATGGAGACATGAGGTGGAATTGGTAGCCTGTGGTCCTTCTGCGGGGTGGCTGGCCTCCCTGTCCCCCCACCTTTGCCCTCTCCTCAGTTTGCCCTGTGCTTCTGATGAGTCATGGAATTCGTGACCCCGGCCCTTCGTTCTTCGGCTTTAGTCTTCTTGCTGTCCTCGCACAGCTGTCCCTGCAGAGCAGACTGCTTCTTCTAGGTCATGCGATCAGAAGCGTTGCCAGCGGAGGTCTGATGCTTAGTGCTTTTCCACCGTTTCTCACCTGCCTTCTAAAACCCGAGCCCTCGGACGTTGGGGTGTAGGCCCTGGCTGACACCCCTCCCATCGTGCATCTCCTCCTCTAGCGGGAGCTGGACCCCCAGACAAGAAAGGGAGAGGGGACCCAGGAAGGCCGGCAGGCTTCCCTCAGCCCAGCACCATCCCCCACAAAGTCCCCTGCCAAAAATATGGTCTCAGGGAAAGGGCACGTTTGAGGTCTAAGGTCAAAGCCTGACCTTGCTGGCTGGTGGACTTGAGTTTCCCCAGACAGTTCCCGGGCTTCCGGCCACGTGCAGAGAAGGGGGTAGACGGCCCGCTCCACTCTAGTAGGTGCAGGGACTGCGGGGAAGCACACGCAGGCCTTCTGGCTTCTCCCCTGCACTGAATACCCTCCCCTGCAGGGGCTGGAGGGCAGCCCTTCCTGCATTCCCAGTCACTTTATTTGGATGTTGTCAGCACAGACAGTTTCTTCTTGGCCTTAAGCTTTTATTTAACTATGATGTCATTGTCACATCCAACAAAATGAACAGTTCCTTAATGTTATCTAATACAAGTCCATATACAAGTTTTCCTTTCGTGTCAAAAATGATCTTTTTATAGTTGGGCTTATTTTGAATTAGGATTCAAACATGGACCACATGTTAGCATTTGTTTTTGTCTTTTGAATTTCTCAGTCTAGAACAGTACCACTTCCCACTCCATCCCACCAGACCCCCTGTTCTGTTGTACATAGCACTGATTTGTCGAAGAAACTGGTTCATGCATCCTGAGAATTTTCCAGGATGATTATGGGTTTGACTGATGCTTCCTTATGCAATTAATTTGTTCTTCAGTACCCGGTATTTTATCTGTTGACCAGAAATTGGCAATAAAGACTAGAAATAGGCAGTTTTGTGAAGGGAATATCACTTTCTTCATATTTTACGACTTCAGGGAAGCACAGAGTCCTTGATTGTCTTGGTGTTTGTTTTGTTTTGTTTTTGAAGATTTATTTAACAGAGAGAAAGCAAAAAAGAGCACACAGGCAGGGGGAGCGGCAGGCAGAGGGAGAAGCAGGCTCCTTGCTGAGCAGGGAGCCCCCTGCCCCGCTTCCCCGGCTCCTGCAGCTTGGGGCTCAATCCCAGGACCCTGGGATCATGACCCAAGCTAAAGGCAGCTGCTTAACTGACTGAGGCCCCCCCCACCCAGGTACCCCAGATTGTCTTAGTTTTAATGATACTAAACAAGATCAGTCAGTTTAGGTGGGGGTGTTCTGATCCCTTCATTGTAGAGTTCCTTATTTTTTACCTGATTATTTTAGTATTCATTAATAATTGCTCCTTGAGTCAGTAATTTTATGAGTTGAAGAAAGGAGTTTTATAATTTTAGTATTTCTCCGTTATTAGCTGGAGTTCTGTGTAAAATATCTTTCCATCTTTGATGAGGACTATTTGGTTACTTTGAAATATAGTTTATATTGGAAAATGGGATATATACTTAATTTGCTTTCTAGTTACCAGTTTTTACAGTAGTGAGTTGATGTCCTGACAGTCTCCAATAGTGTATTAAGAATCTGTCCTTTATTGTTTTAAAAAAATTGTGGTAAGATGCACATAGCATAAAGTTTACCATTTTCATCATTTTTTAAAGTGTACAGTTCAGTAGCATTAAGTACATTCACACTGTTGTTCAATTTCCAGAACTCTTTTCATCTTGCAAAACTGAAACTCTGTACCCATTAAAGAGCTCCCCACTCCCCCTCCCTCCTGACCCTGGCAACCACCCTCCTGCTTTCTGTTTCTATGAATTTGACTCCACGTGCCTCACACAGAGGAATCACACAGTACTTGTTTTTCTGTGGCTGGCTAATTGCATTCAGCATAATGTCCTCAAGGCTTACCTCTACTGTGGCATGTGACAGGAGTTCCTTCCTTTTCAAGGCTGAATAATAGTCCATTGTGTGTTTATACCCCATTTTGTATATCCACTCACCCGTGTATAAATGCTAGGCTTGCTTCCGCATCTTGGGGATTGCTTGAGTAATGCTGCTTTGAACACAGTGTCCAAGTGTCCCGCTTTCGATTGTTCCAGGTACGTACTCAGAAGTGCAATGGCTAGATCATATCGTAACTATTTTTAATTTTTGAGGAACCACCCCTCTCCCTGCACAGTGGCTGCACCATTTCACATTCCTGCCAACAGAGTGCGAGGATCCCAATTTCTCCACATCCTCGCCGACACCTGCGGTTTTCTATTTTGACTGTCTGTTGGTTTGCTTGCCTTTGGCGATAGGCACCCCAGTGGGCATGAGGTAGCCTCCTCTGTTGTTCTTATAATGAGCTCACTGGGTTTCACGTGTGTGGTATGTTGGGGTCAGGTGCTTTTCCATGGTCAGGCTGTTTCCTCTTCGGTCGTGTAGTCCCATCATGCTGGCTCCTACATCCTGGGATCATGTGAACCCATGAAGCCTGAGAAGCTTCCTTACTTTTCAGTCCCAACAAGGTGTCCTGGGTGCATTTCTTGTGCTAAACGTGGCATCAGCCATCCTTCCAAAGAGCCAGGTGTCTTGTGATGAGAAATGGTATTTGATGTCACATTCTGGGTACCAGGGATGCTTGGGCATGTCTGCTGCTAGGCCTTTGTGGTGGCCAGAGCTGAGAAGTGTATGTTTTTATTGTATTTATTGGAAAAGTTTTATTTATTTACGTAATCTCTGCAGTCACTGTGGGGCTCAAACTCATTAAAAACTCATGACCCTGAGATCAAGAGTTGCATGCTCCAACTGAGGCAGCCCGGCACCTCAGGAAGTATATGTATTTTTTAAAAAAATATTTTACTTGAGAGAGAGAATGAGTGAGCAGGAGAGAGTACAAGCCGGGCGGGGGGTGGGTAGGGGGAGAGAAGTGGGCTCCCTTGCTGAGCAGGGAGACAACACGGGGCTCGATCCCAGGACCCTGAGATCCTGAGCTGAGCCGAAGGCAGACGCTTCCCTGACTGAGCCACCCAGGCGCCCCGGAAATATGTGTTCTTAAAAAGAAGAAAGAGGGGGTGGAGCACGTGACTATTGGTCTTGGGGTTGTGAGTTTGAGTCCCACATGAGGCATGGAGCCTACTTTAAAAAAAACAGGGAAGAAAAATCATGAGTTTATACTGGTATTCAAATGTAAAATTATGGAGTTTTTATGTGACTGATTTTATACTGAAAATCTTGGTTCCTAAGATTTTCCTACCACACACACATATATATGCCCAAATTTTGAAGTATTAATACCAATTTTTTTTAACATCTAAGGCAACTACATAAAGTTGAGGGTGTATTTGCTGTTCTTTCTGGTCTTAGAATAGATCACATTAAGGATGTATCAGTCAAAATACTGCATTTTAAAGGTCACTGGGAACAAGTGTTTTTTCTATATGGTTATGTCACCAACGCGATATGCTGTTGGGTTATTTAGTTTCTGCTTTTCAATTTTTAGGGGATGTTTTTGTTTTTCTCCTTTAATTACATACACACACACATATATATTTATATATGTATAAATCTTATATATGTATATATATATTTATATATATAAATATATGTATTTATTTATTTATATTTATTTTAAGATTTATTTGAGGGAGAAAGAGAGTGAGAGCGTGTATGCATGTGCATGCCTGTCTGTGTGCTGAGGGGAGGGGCAGAGGGCAAGGGAAAGAGAGAATCTTAAACAGACTCCATGCTGAGCTCTGAGCCCTTTGAGGGGCTTGATCTCACAACCCTGCAATCCGGGTTGGGCTGAAACCAAGAGATGGGCACTTAACTGACTGTGCCACCCAGGCATCCCAATTTTATGTAATTTTAAAAAACTATGGGGCCCAGGGTGTACCTGGGTGACTCAGTCTGTTAAACCTCTGACTCTTGGTTTCAGCTCCGGTCGTGATCTCAGGGTCGTGGGATTGAACCCACAGAAGCAGTGTGGAGTCTGCTTCCTTTCTCCCTCTCCCTCTGCCTCTCCCCCCCTTATTTCTCCCCCTACCTCCCTCTCAAATAAACAAATCTTAAGAACAAAACCTTTGACCCGATGACAGGTGTTGGAATTAAAAACAAAAACAACAAAAAGACAAAAAGGCTTTTTATTATGGAATATCCCAAACATACGTAAAAGTGGCCAGAAAGGTAGAACAAACCGTCTTTTAATAATCGCCCGCCCCTGGCCTGTCTCGTTTTTTTTTTTTTTTTTTTAAGATTTTATTTATTTATTTGACAGACAGAGATCACAAGTAGACAGAGAGGCAGGCAGAGAGAGAGAGAGGGAAGCAGGCTCCCCGCTGAGCAGAGAACCCGATTCGGGACTCGATCCCAGGACCCTGAGATCATGACCTGAGCTGAAGGCAGCGGCTTAACCTGCTGAGCCACCCAGGCGCCCCATCGTTTTTTTTTTTTTTAAAGATTTTATTTATTTATTTGACAGACAAAGATCACAAGTAGGCAAAGAGGCAGGCAGAGAGAGAGGAAGGGAAGCAGGCTCCCTGCTGAGCAGAGAGCCCGATATGGGACTCCAACCCAGGACCCTGGGATCATGACCTGGGCCGAAGGCAGAGGCTTTAACCCACTGAGCCACCCAAGTGCCCCGGCCTGTCTCGTTTTATGTATTTTCTCACCTATCCCTTCCCGCTCATGGATTATTTCTAAACAAATCCCAGCATCACTGGGTATGTAATAGTTCTGTATGTATCTTTAAAGTATGAGGTTTTCCTCACAAAGAACGTGGATATAATATCATGACATCTCGAAGCTAATAATAATGATAATCTCTTATTATCATCAGACCTTAACACCAAGTGTCAAATGTCCTGATGTCATTGTCAGGTTAGTGCTCGGATATCTCTGAGAGTCTCATCTCTCTCTACAGTTGGCTTGCTTGAATCAGGGTCCAAATAAGAGCTGTACACTGCAATGTGAACCTTTCTCTTAAACTTCTTTTAATCTGTAAGTTTCCTTTTTCTGTTTTTCCCTTGAAATCTATTTGTTGAAAAAACTGGGCTGTGTGTCCTATAGAGGCCCCCATGTTCTGGATTTTGCTCTTCCCGTCCTCCTTAATGACTTGCCCCTCTAAGTACCTCCCCTGGGCCAAGGTCAGTGGCTCCCACAGTGAAGAGCGAGCACAGTGGTCCCCTTTTGACCCAGAAGGGCCTCCGCTGACGCAGGTGCCCTCGAGGTCTGCTGCTTCCCCCGGGCTTTGTGTGCTGTGCCCACCAGAGCAGTGCGGGCTGCCGGACTTCTCCCCCCACCCCACCCTCCCCGCTTTTCTCCTGAGTCTGGGAACGAAGGAGCTGTTGCCCACTCCACCCTTTCCTGCGGGCATGTGTGGTCAGCCGCCTCAGGGCAGTGGCTCAGGACACCCCCAACAGGGCTGAGGGCACGGACACTGCCAAGACCACTCAGCCCACCTGCCCTGGGGGCTTCTGAGGGCCAATCAGGTCTGCTCTGGACGTCCCCGAGCCACGGGACTAGAGGTGTCCAGCACTGCCTCTGCTGAGCGAGGGCAGAGGGCCTAGTGGGTCTGGCAGTGTAGTGGGCTCTGACACTTGAAGACGTGCCTTTGGCCTCTGGAAAGGAAAAGCTGGTCTGCTAAGCCTGAGGGAAGAACACTCCCCGTCCTAGAAGCAGGACTAATATCTGGAAACATAACATCAGTTCTGTCTCTGATGAATAAGGTGAGAGGCAAAGCTTGCTTGGGTGTATCAACACTTGGAACGAGGCCTGGGGGTGCCAGATTTCCTGGGAGGGTTGGAAGAAACGTGGTGGGACCCCATGCGAGGAAAGCCAGACCGCTGTGGTTGGCAAGCTGTGAGTCCGAAGCCCCCGTTGGCTCCTGAGTGACCTGCTTTCTTGGTGTTTCTTCCTAGACTTGCCAGGTGTGCCAGATGCTGCTGCCCAACCAGTGCAGCTTCTGCGCCCACCAGCGGATCCACGCCCACAAGTCCCCCTACTGCTGCCCGGAGTGTGGGGCCCTCTGCCGCTCTGCCTACTTCCAGACCCACGTGAAGGAGAATTGTTTGCACTATGCCCGCAAGGTGGGCTACAGGTGGGTGCTGCCTGGTGTGCTGTCCTGGGCTGGCCCAGTGGCTGGTCCTTTCCTGGGTCTGAGCTCATTTCAGGATGAACTTTGGTCTTAAGAGTCCTGGGCCCCCAGCCTAGTTAGATAGGAATGTAAGTTGGTATTTAGGTGTTTTTATTTTTAGAGAACAAGGGGGGTGGGTAGTAAGAATAAGGAGTTAAAAAGAATTAAACATGAAAAAGTACCTTTGAAGGGATGGTTTTGGGGATTAGTTTGGTTTTTAAAGGTGTGTAAAGTTAATTTATTTACACAGTTACTGTGTTTGGCATATTAAATTTGAAATACCATTACAATCATACACTCACTAATTGCAGTACTTTCGGATGTTCTCAGTTTCCATTAGCAACTGGAACTGCAAGGTACAGAAGGCTTTAGTATCTTTATGTTGAAGAATTTTTGTCCGTTTGTGAAAAAAAAAAAAAAAAAAGCACAACCTGAAAATGGAAAAATGATCAGCCTCATAGTAAAACCAAGAAAACTATTTAAAACTGAATCTACTCCACCTGTCAAGTAAATGTAGGCAAGAAGTCATTTCAGGAAAAAGATCAAAACGGGGAGGGAAATGCCCTCCCAAACCCACTGATCTGTAACTTTTACAACCACTCGGTGAGGCTCCCTTTACTGACTTACTACATTCTGGAGTTTCTGCATCTTCTGATGTTTTTACTTTACCACTTTCAGTTACCTGAAAATAAAATTTTGTCCAAATTTAGTAAGGTTTTCTTCTCTTTGGTATTTAAAAAAAAATATTGATTTAGCTCATTGAATAACTTTCTTCTCGAGTACCTATTCTGGTCTGTAGTGCTGTGTCGGACCCTCGGGATACAGAGGGGGTTGTGACAGAGCTGCCGCTGGCAGGGGCTTCAGTGGGGTGGGTCACACACCCATCCAGGTTACAGTAACTAGAGCGGGGAGCCCCCCAGTACGGGAGGTCAGGGATGCTCATGGAGGAGTTAGTAGGTTTTCCGGCAAGCGAGGGAGGGGAGCATGTCTGGCAAGGGTACAGTTAGGGATCTGGAGCACACGAAAGGTTACAGGAATGATGAACATTTTGGGGTGGGGGGTGAGATGAACTGGGGGTAGGGTGGGAAATGAGGCCAGGGCATCAGTAGGGCCAGGCCTAGGCAAGACCTTGGAGTGCTTGGCAGATACTCAGACTTTTCTCCAGTGGACAGTGAGGGACTCCCAGGGGAGCAGGGGAGTGGTGTGGCAGACCCGTGCTTCAGGGAGATCTCGAGGGGAAGCTGATGTGCTTTAGAGAGGGGAGAGCCCAGAGGTTGGGAGGCAAGTGGGATGGTCCAGATGAGAGGCTGGTGGCTCTGGCTGAGGCACTGGCAGCTGTGGGGATGGAGAGAAGGTAGATCTGGGAGAGCTTTGGGGAGTAAAAGCATCAGAGCTTGATGGTGGCTCGCAAACGGGGTGGAGGCATGGGGAGGGACTGTGGGGACTCCCTGGATTCTGTCCAAATGTAGACTAGCTTCTTTTGCCTGTTATGGGAAATGGAGACCCTTAAGTGCAGGAGAAACAGAACACACCGGAAATGGGTTATTCAGAGCCCTTGCCGCTGTGCTGCAGAGGGGCGTGGCTTGGTAGCATCCCAGCCCAATGTTTTTGTTGTTGTTGTTGTTTTTATTTAAGGAATTTCTGGCCCCAACATGGAGCTCAAACCTACAACCCTGAGATCAGGAGTCACAGGCTCCACCGACCGAGCCAGCTGGGTGCCCCCCGCCCCGAGGCCACATTTTTAAACCAAACACCTGAATGTGTGTTTTTACAGTATTGCATAACATTTGTGAAAGTACCTTTCCAGCTGTGACTTAAGCGTGTGCTGCTGGTTTCAAGATCAAGTCCAATCCACTAAAAATGCAAGCAGTACTTAAATTTTTATCTTTGGATTTTGAATCCAAGAAGTTTCCAATGATACAGATAGATTCATAGCATTTAAAAAAAAGATTTTATTTATTTATTAGAGAGAGAGAGATCATGAACAGGGGAGACAGGAGAGGGAGAAGCAATCTGAGCAAGGAGCCTGATGCGGGGCTCAATCCCAGGACCCTGGGATCATGACCTGAGCTGAAGGCAGAGGCTTAACAGACTGAGCCACCCAGGCGCCCTGGTCTTTGGTCTTTTATTTTTTATTTTTATTATTATTTTTTAATTTGTCAGAGAGAGAGTGTGAGCGAGCGCAGGCAGGCAGAGAGGCAGGCAGAGGCAGAGAGAGAATCAGACTCTCTGTGGAGCAAGGAGCCCGATGCAGGACTCGATCCCAGGACACTGGGATCATGACCTGAGCCGAAGGCAGCTGCTTAACCAACTGAGCCACCCAGGCGTCCCTGGTCTTTGGTCTTTTAATTCAATATTTTATTTTACTTTCATCTGCAAGAGTAAAAAGAAACATAGTGTCTCAAAAGCGATTCAGTTTTTCAAGGCTTTTTTTCTTTTTTAATGTTTATTTATTTGAGAGAGAGAGGGAGCAGGGGGAGGGGCAGAGGGAGAGGGAGAAGCAGATTACCCCTAAGTGGGGAGCTGGATTCGGGGCTCGATCCCAGGACCCTGTTGGACACTTAACCGATTGAGCCACCCAGATGCCCCTGTCAGGCCTTTTTGTACGGAATGTCCGACAGCAGAGTAACGTGATTCAGCTGGGGGGCTTACTGGGGCTGTTGGCATTCCAGCCTCCAGAGGCCCGTGGTTGAACTCAGGATGCGTATGCACAAGTGTATCGTCTCGGTCGTGCTTAAGAGCTTTGCTATTCGCGTGTATTTTTTGTATCACTTTTATTTAGACACACAGCACACATTCACCCACGTAATGTGTACAGTTCAGTGGTTTTCAGTGGATTTACAGAGTTGTTCAGTTATCACAACCAATTTTAGAACATTCTCTTCATTCCAGAAGAAACTCTATATTATAACCCTTCCATTCCCCCCTCCCTTAGCTATCACTAATTTATTTTCTGCCTCATATATTTGTTTCTTTTGGACATTTCACAGAAAAGGAATCATAGGATCTGTAGTTTTAGCCAAGATTCAGCCCTATTGTAGTATGTCAAGAGGTCACTCCTTTGTTACGGCGGAATGATGCTCCCCTGCCTGTAGATACCACAGTTAACGCATCCCTTTACCAGCTGATAAAAACTTGGGGTTCCACCTCTCGGCCGTTATGAGTAACGCCCTGACGAACACGGATGTGTCAGTTGTGGTGTGGACGCAAATTTTCCGTTCTTTTAGGTCGACACTTGGGAGTCAAAGAGCGGGACCACCTGTTAACTCTGTTTAACTTTTTGAGGAACTGCCAGACTGTTTTCAGGAGTGGTTGTACCGTTTCTGTATCCCTACCAGCGGGCAGATGAGATTTATGATTTCTCTACATCCTTGCTGGCATCGTCGTTGTCTGCCTGCTGCTGACCGCCATCCCTGTGGGTGTGAAGTGGTGTCCGGTTATGGTTTTGATTTACATTTTCCCAGTGGCTCCCTGCGTTGAGTATCTTTTCTGTTTGGTATTTTCTTTGGAGAAATGTCTATTTGCCTGGTTTTTAATTGGGTTATTTATTATCTTACTATTGAGTTGTAAGAGTTCTTTGTCTATTCTGGATGTAAGTCCCTTGTCAGATACATGACATGCAAATATCTCCTGTTCTGTGGGTGTTACGTTTCAGTGAATTCTCAGTGTCCCTGTGCTCCATTTCATTGAGTTCTACTACAGAGTCTTACAATCTTACTTTGTTTTGTGTTGTTTTTGCTTTTCTCGAAGACATTGTCAAAGTACATTTTATGTGTTTTATGTGTAGGTACTTCATGTAAAATGTGTATATATGTTATATATACAGTTTAGAATTGTGTAAATTTTTCTGCTCTTTGTTGAAAATTTGGGGAGTGGCCAGTGATGTCGTAAAGGAGCAAGTTTGAACTATTCTTAATGATCTGTCGTTTTTTAAATTATTTGTGATTATTAGGACAATCAAGTATTTTACTACTCTTTGTCTTTTCTAAAACTTTACATATTTCATGGCATATGATTCTGTAATTGTGTATCTTCTCTTTAAAAAATTGGTGTAAAGAGTTCTGTCTTGGGGTCAGATTTCTCTTCCTACTTTTCCATCAGCTTGCAAACCGCACTTGACTCGGTCCCTCACTGACGCGGTGTGGGTTCTTTCACTCCTGAGTTCTTACTCTCCATGAGGCTTCTTTGCAGAGTGTCTCTTCAGTACATAGAGGGGGTTTTTAGCCGCATTTTTTTTTTTTTTTTAAACAGAACAGCTGTATTCTCTAAGACCAAAGTAAAGGAAACATTTTTTTTTTTTTTTTTTTTTTGACAGAGATCACAAGCAGGCAGAGAGGCAGGCAGAGAGAGAGGAGGAAGCAGGCTCCCCGCTGAGCAGAGAGCCCGATGCGGGGCTCGATCGAAAGCAGAGGCTTTAACCCACTGAGCCACCCAGGCGCCCCTTTAGCCGCATTTTTGAAGCACGTGTTTATACTGCCCCTGCTGACGTCTGGTCAGCTTGTACGAGGAAGGCCACTTAAGATTCCTTACACGGATCAGGTCTACTTGGCCACTTCGGATGAATTTGGAAATATGTGGATTTTCTTTTCTCCCCACGATACTTGTAGTGTGGAAGTACTTCTGTGTGCTAGAAGTTGGTCGCTATTTTGTTTAGGGGAGAGAAAAGAAAATATAATTAAGTAGCTCGTGTGGAAACTCTAATTTAAAGCACGTACAAGTTTAGGGATGAGCGCACATCAGAGGTCGTCGCACACAGCTTCCCGGTTCTGCGGGCTGCTCCTCATAGCTAATTAAATTTGCAAAGGGGGTTCCCTGTGTCCCCCCATCCCCACCCCGCAGATACACAGAAAAGGAAGAAAAACGAAAAGGACCAGGCGGGATTCTGTGATGATGTTAGTGCACTGTGAAAACAGGCTCAGGGAGTGAATGGAAGGGCTGTATTTGGGAGTCAGAGGGTCTGTAAGTGAAGGCATGTCCTTTTCTCCAGTAATGCAACAGCCTCTCTTCTTGGTCTTACTGGGATGTTGGGGTTATGGGGTCAGGCAATACTGCAACAAGGGGGGGCTCACAGTTACCTTGAGGGGAGTGGCTGGGCTCAGGGAAGCGGATTCCTCATGTGGGGGAGATGGGGCTCTCTGTGTGTGGGCAGGAGGAAAGAAGGAACACGCGAGAGGGTCTAGGGCCTGGAGTGGATGGAGAATGTCATGTCGGTCACAGGCTCGTGGGACTGTGGAAGGGGAAGGCCATTTAGAGAGGGAGGTTGTGAAGTCGGCAGAAGAGCCCGGCCCGGTCTCAGAAGCAAGTGCTTTGATATAATTCATGCATGATCCAAACGATATATTTGCTAAACGGTGTTTGGAAAACACAGCCTGGGCCTTCGGAGCCCCGTGGTCCGGAGCTGTACCGGCCGTGCCTGACTGTTGAGCTTGACATGTGGCCAGCGTGACTGGCCGCTGTGTTTTATTTTATTAATTTAAATCTCAGTAGCCACATGGCCAGTACAGTGTGGAACATTCCCGCGGTCAGCACGGGTTCCCCTGGACTGTTCCACCCCAGAGGATTCTGTCCTGGGCTTTGAGGCTGCGTGTTTTCCGGTGCTTGTGGCTCGGGCTAGCCTGGCGTCTCCCAGTCGCACTTTGCGTGATGCGGCCGTCCCTGCTCACTCGGTAGCAGCCTGTGGGAAGGCCCAGGCTCCTGTGGCCTCTTGCACCCCTGCGGTGGTGTCGCGCTTCAAAGGATTTTGTTTATATCGTCTTGGGACCATTCCCCTCCCTCTCCATTCCTGCCAGCATAGCCTTGGGCGTGGAGGCAACAGACAGGCTCTCAGGGTGCACGTGTGGAGGGTGGAGGGGGAGAGGGGGCCCCCGAGATGGCTCTGCTCCTGCCCTCCGTCCTCCTCCCCCAGCATGACTTCTGGGTCTCATGCGCCTCTCATACCCCACCACCCCTGTCCAGGTGCGTGCACTGTGGGGTCGTCCACCTGACCTTGGCCTTGCTGAAAAGCCACATCCAGGAGCGACATTGCCAGGTTTTCCACAAATGTGCGTTCTGCCCCATGGCCTTCAAGACTGCCAGCAGCACCGCGGACCACAGCGCCGCCCAGCACCCCACCCAGCCTCACAGACCCTCCCAGTGAGTGTGGCGTGGGGCCGGCAGGCCTGTGGGGTGGAGCCGAGTGGCCTGGGCTCTCTAGGGGAAGGTGTTAGGATGGACCAGGGAGCTGGGGCTGGTGCTGGGGCTGCCCGGGGTTCACTGAAGGCGTCCCAAGGCAGGGGAGTAGCCACATCGGCTCAGAGCAGTGCTTTCCCAAACCCGACCCTGGTAAGAGAGAGCGGAGATGGGGCGGAGGTTCCGTGCCCAGAGCCTGGCCCCCTCACTCCCTGGGCCTCGTCTCTCCAGGCTCATTTATAAGTGCTCCTGTGAAATGGTCTTCAACAAGAAGAGGCACATTCAGCAGCATTTTTACCAGAACGCCAGCAAGACGCAGGTGGGCGTCTTCAAGTGCCCCGAGTGCCCACTCCTGTTCCTGCAGAAGCCAGAGTTGATGCAGCACGTCAAGGTGGGGTGCCCCGGGGAAGGAGGCTGGGGAGGAGGGCACGCGCCTCAGGCCGGGGGTCTGACTCTGTGCCTCTTTCCCCTTACCCAGTCAGTAATCGCTCTCCCCATCCCCAGAGCACCCACGGTGTTCCCCGAAATGTGGACGAGCTGTCAAGCCTCCAGTCTTCATCGGACACGTCCTCAAGCCGCCCCGGCTCTCGAGTTCCTACCGAGCCCCCAGCCACGAGCGTGGCTGCTCGGGGCAGCTCCCTGCCTTCCAGCCGCTGGGGCAGGCCTGAGGCCCATCGCAGGGCCGAGGCCAGGCCCCGGCTGAGGAACACTGGCTGGACGTGCCAGGAGTGCCAGGAGTGGGTTCCTGATCGGGAGAATTACGTGTCCCACATGAAGAAGAGCCACGGTCGGGTAAGTGTCGGCATGTGGTCCCCAGGTAGTGCCAGAGTCCTGGACTTCTGTCCTGTGGGGTCAGAGCCCCCTTATGTGGCGGACCCCTCAGGGTGCCCGGGGCTTTGGGCAGGGTGGGTCCCACAGAGCCCGAGGGCTTTCTGCCTGTTCCGCCCGCGTACAAAGACCCCCGGAGCAGTCCTAGAGTTCTGATGCTTTGTGTCCTGTCGTCTCCCGCAGGCGTTGAAGCGGTACCCGTGTCGGCAGTGCGAGCAGTCCTTCCACACCCCGAACAGCCTGCGCAAACACATCCGCAACAACCACGACACAGTGAAGAAAGTCTATACTTGCGGGTGAGTGCTGGACATGCCAGCCAGGAGGCCTGAGGTTCAAAAGGACTGTGGCCAGCACTGCTGGGGCTCTTCTCTGCTGTGAGATCAGGGGGGTGGGGGACAGAAGCAGGAGAGAAGCAGGTTTCTCCTGGAAAGATACGGCGGCTCAGTCGGGAGGCCGGGCCGGTTGGGGATGAGCTTCTAGCCGCTGTGGTGGCCCCGGAGCCTCCCCCTTCCTACCTCCCTCACCCCAGACTACACTGCCAGTCAGCATGACCGGCCCTGAGCTTTAGGAGGAGTGACGGTGATGGGACCATGTGCCCCGTCTGGCCTCCTCCTTGCTGACCACTGGCCCAGCCTTGGGACCTCTGGGCAGTGATGGCAGGGAGTGGAGAGAGATCATAGCTCAGGGCTGGGACGAGCATTCTGACTTGCTGTGGTCTGCCACCTTGGCCGGCTTGCCGGCTCTGTGTCTCTGGGGAGTGCCCGGCACTACCCGGCCACCTGATGACCCCGAGCCAGCTCTCTCCCCAGGAGCCAGAAGCAGCGTGCGCCTCACCTCCCTGCCAGTGTGCGTGGCCCCGCCAGTCTCCCTGGGGCCTGTCACCTTAGACCCTGTCTTCGGGCTATGCTCCCACAGGTACTGCGCAGAGGACAGCCCGAGCTTTCCTCGGCCCTCCCTCCTGGAGAGCCACATCAGCCTTATGCATGGTATCAGAAACCCTGATTTGAGCCAGACGTCCAAAGTCAGACCTCCGGGTGGACATTCCCCTCAGGTGAGCGTGGGGCCCCTGCCCCTGGGAGTGACTTGCTCCGTGAGCCCGTTGAGCCGGCTGCAGGGGGCCCATGTGTGACAGCAGCCATGGAGCCTGCAGCAGCAGCAGCTTCCCTCCCCATGGCTCATTCTCTCGTCCTGTGCGGGACCACATGCAGATGAAGGACAGGGACGAAGACCCGGGAGGCAGCCATTAGCCTTTTGTGCCTGTGGCTTTCCTGTGCCTGGTGGACACTGGAGCGGATCCACAGGTGCCGTGTCAAGCTGCTGCTGCCCCTCTAGTGCCGGGAGGGGTGGAGGGGTGAGGGGTGCAGGGTTGAGGGTGGCAGCGCTCCCCTGAGTGTGTGCGCGTGTGCACATGTGTGTCACACACACACACACACACACACACACACACACTCGTTACGGGAGGAGCCAAAGCTAGACTCCCGGGATCCTGGACCCTTGCTGTACGACACAAGCGCTGTTCTGTGCCCTTGTCCCCTTTCCGGTGAACCTGAGGAGCGATATGCTTTCCCCTCCTCACCGCTCGCTCTCCCACGCCGGGGCAGGGAGGGCTGCTCCTCGGAGCGTCAGGCATGTCTGGGAAACTTGGAGAGCTGCCCGGGGTTGCAGGGCGTTTCTTCCCGGCCGCTTGGAGAAGGGCGTTGGTCAGCCAAAGGCCTTTCACACGCGGCAGGTGGGGTGTCCGCTGACGTTTTGGGGACGTCTGTCTGCGATTGACATGCACACCCCCACCCTCCAAATGCACATGCCCTTTGATCCAGTGGTTCTGTCCCTGGGATTGCTCTGTCCGACGCCTTTGGCCTCGGGCCTGAAGGGGTCCACGCCCCGCACCGCAGGGCCATGTGCCATACAACAACGCAGGAGCGCAGCTTCATGTTGCGGGAGGGGACCGTTCGCCCCGCCGATGCTATGTAGGGGCCCTCCTGGAGACAGCGGCCAGCCCGTGTCCTGAAGTAGGAAAGTACGCTGGAGCAAAGTGTGCGTGTGGTGGTCTCATTTTGTAAAAGGCAACAGCTGTCCCTTTGTGGGTGCACAGACGGTCTCTCGGGAAGCCGCAGAACCCAGGCCATGTGGCCTTCTCTGGTGGGCGGGTCCGGGGAGAGCTGGCCAAGAAGGATTTCTCCTGCCCGTCCCATATCCTTGGAATGTGGTGCCACATGCATATGTTACATGAGACAAAGCAAGAGCAAACCCCCAAACCTGAAAGAAACCAAATCTAAACCCACGGTTTGGGGCTGGGGCCATCCCGGCTGGGGCGGGGCTCCTGGGAGTCCGTGGGTGGCATCGTTGGGGTGTGGGGCTGCGGCCAGGCACGGGCTCCACCCGACACCGCTCACGCCGTGTCCCCTTGCAGGTGAGCCATCTGAAAAGACCAGGCAGCGGAGCCGGGGACGCTCCGGGCACCAGCAATGGCGCAGCCGTCTCTTCCACCAAAAGGCACAAGTCCCTGTTCCAGTGTGCGAAATGTAGCTTTGCAACGGACTCGGGGCTCGAGTTCCAGAGCCACATACCTCAGCACCAGGCGGACAGCTCCACGGCTCAGTGTCTCCTCTGTGGCCTGTGCTACACCTCGGCCAGCTCCCTCAGCCGCCACCTCTTCATCGTCCACAAGGTGAGAGACCAGGAGGAGGAGGAGGCAGCAGAGCCCGAGGAGGGCTCCGGGGAGGAGGTGTCCATGGAGACCAGGGAGAACGGACTGGAAGAATGTGCCGGAGAGCCTTTGCTGGGCGACCCAGAGGCGAGATCGCGAGGCCCGGCTTCCGAGGAGGACGGTGCCCCAGATGCTCAGAGTCCAGCACAGGCCTCTCAGGACCAGGACAGCCCCGCTCCGTCCCCTCAGGTGTGACCGGAGGCTCTGCGGTGCATGCGGTCGGGGTGCTGCCCCGGCGTGCCCCATCTGCCGTGTGGACAGTGGAGGAGAGAAGGCTCTGCCCCAGTGTGAGTGTGGCCCGCTGTGCCCTGGAGCCGTGTCTGCCCCAAGCTGTGGGGGGCTGGGCGTTTCCAGCCCCGGGAAATGTGCGGTCACCCAGGACCCTCCCAGCTCCGAATCTGCTTCTGTTATTTATGGCTTTGTGCTGCTTCTTGGTACCCCAACCTCGTCTGTGTCCTTCCAACCCCAGGCCGCTTACGTGGCCCGGCCCCAACGCCGTTTCGGCTTGAAACCCCTCAGCACTGTGCTCTTCTGGGAGGTTCCCGCGTGCTGCCTTCAGCCGGGGCTCTGGTGGGAGCCCTCCTCCCTGCCCGCAGAGCCTGAGAAGGGGGATGCAGGTGCTGGCCCCCCCCTTGGAGAGCTCACTCAGGCTGGCTCGGTGAGGGCCGTCGATCGTTGCCCTTCCTTCCTGCCTTCTCTGATTCCTTCCCCTCCAAAGTAGTCCTGGAGAATGAATTGTCACTGGCTCCTCCTGTCTGTGTGGGTGGGAGGAAGTTCCGCAGCGCGCCTGCTTGGAACTCGGGAGAGCAGGCGGCACGGCCAAGGCGGGCAGACCCCGTCGGAGGGAGCTGAGCGTCCCGGCTCTGCCGCGGTTCTGCCCTTCCTGACCCGCGGGGTTGGGGGCACACAGACGTTGGAATATTTGTACTCTTGCTCCTGTGCCATTAGAGAGGCTGTCGCCCCAGGCAGGCCAGCCCCTCCTCCTCTCGGCTACACTCATGTTGCTCAGACTATATTTCAAATAAAAAATCTTCTTACCACGCGGGTAGGCTCTTGTATTCCTCTTCAAGTGAGCCTGGCCCTGCCCTGCTCCACTTCAGTCTCTCTCAGACTCCCTCCCGGTCCCATCTCAGGGAGAGCAGCGTGCCTGCTGTCGGAGGACGGTCCTGTCTGGATTCTGGAGCTGAGGTTAGGAAACCGGGAGCTTGGTACGTGGTCCCTGAGAGACTTTCTAAGGACACAAGGGGAGGGTCTTAATACTGGCCAAGGGGCCCCCTCGAGGCCTCCCCGGGGCTAGCAGCATTGGCCTCAGGGCCTATTGGAATGTTCTGGGCACCCCCATCTTTCCTACAAATGGATTTTCCTCCTGAGAGACCCCTTTCCTAAGGTGGGGGTGGGGGGAGGGATAGAGGGGAGGAATTCTAGGGTTACCTTGCAGTGTTCAAGAGGTCCTGGTGTTGTTGCTGCCACGGGGAGCTCTCAGGCGGCAGCATTGGGACTAGACAGGGCAGGCTGGTCAGAATTTGGGCCCAACCAAGCCCCAGGGGCAGGCCACATGGAGGTGTCCTCTGACCCCCGACCCAAGCTGCTGCTGTGCGGCTGGGGGTGCGACTGGGCCCGGCAGGTCTAGGACAGCAAAGGGAAGTGGGGACTAGCCGAGTTCTTAGAGGTGCTCTTTCAAGGAAGGCATTAAGTGTCAGTCGTAAATTAAGTCAGATAAATACGTCTGACCTTTTCACAACAGAAAAAAAAGTGCATTTTCTTTTTCTGTCCCCTGCCAGATTTTTAGTGGAAATGCTCATGACCCTGGGACGGTTAGTGCTCGCCTCCGTGTTGGAGAGGCTGTGCTGTTTAAGGATTGCTATGCTTGGCAAGGCCACCATGTCCCTCTTTCCCAAGCAGGTAGTGAGGCTGCCTGCAAGGCCTGAGCTCACCCCATCTTGGCTGTCTGCCGTCCCTTTCCTAATTCCACTGCAGGTGCCCACCCCACACCCCATGGTCCATTTGTGGGAACACTACCGAGGAGGCTCTGAGAAGGGCTTGAGATGGATTGTGGATCTCTTCCTGCCCCCAGGCAGCGGTAGCTGGAGTGGGGGCAGGGTAGCGAGCTGCAGGCGCCTCTGCCTGGCCGGACCCCATCCGCCCTCCTTCCTGGGGATGGTGCGGGGTGGACAGGATGCCCGGCTAGTCACCAGGAGACCTGGGGCACAGCCTGGATTCTGCCCTAAACGGGCTCTTAGGAAACCCTCTCCCTTCACCACCCCTGCCCCGCCCCACTGCTGAATAGTCCTGGTAATTCCCGTCCAGCTCACTTCCCGGGCTTCATGAGATGCTGTGCGCGCAGGCACTGTACATGTGCGATGGATTCTTGCTGTTAGGGTGCGGGGGTGGGGGGTGAGGGGCCCCTCCCCCTGCTGCTGGCATGCAGGTGGGCCCGTGCACGCTGCTGCAGCAATAGTGATGTGGCCCGCATCCCCCTGATTTTTGTAATCACAGGGACCTCCCAGTTAATCCACCTCTATGGCACGGAGAAGAACAGAGGCTCAGAGAGGTCAGAGAACCTGCTGGGCCGCCTGTATGTGCTGGTGCCATGTCAGGTCCGTCTGGTTCCACAGCACCCCCCACCCCACACTGCCTTCCTGGCCTGGCTGCTTTGGCTGCCTCCCAGCCTGTCAGCACTTTGCAGCCATCGGGACACCTGTTTTCCTACCTCCTCCGTGGCTGGGTGCACCCCTCCCCCCTCCCCCCGGAGTGCCAGGTTCTCCTTGGAGCCGGTCTGTGCCTCGTCACCCCAGGGAGAATCCCGCGCAAGAGATCTGTACGGGACGTTCTGAAGCAAAGGGGGGTGCCCATGACTTTTCATTTACCTTGGGGGTTGATCTTGCTGTTGAAGACCGTCAGTTTTGTGGGGGCCAGGCCAGAAAACATGGTTCCCTCAGGGCCCAATATCTTCTGCTCTCTTCTTTTCTGAAGGTGTTTTTAGTGGGTGTGCTATCTTATCACTTGTCATCATCAGCAAATGCTTTTGCTGTAACAAGTGCTTATGTACACGTTCTCGGGAGTGACCTTTCTGCAGATGGAGTTAAACAGATAAGCTCCCCACCCGTGTAGAAACTACAGCCTAATTTTCACGGGCTTGACCGGCTTGACGAATGACTAGTATTTATTTTCCAACAGCTTTATGTCTGCACAACGATGTGCCGAATTACTGTAATTGGTGTAGAGAGAACTGTTCCCTTAACTTATGTAAAGTCTGGTTTTTAAAACTGTAGCAGGTGTGGCTTAGCGAGTTCGAGACATTTTGCGCAGGAGCCCCCTGCCTGCCCCGTTCACCAACTGTACACTCAGCTCTGGCCACACTTTTCCTTGTTATAAAAATTTTTTTGTTGCTTTTTTTTTTTTTAAATCAATACACGTATCTGGCAAGACATCCAAACAATACAAAAGAATACACAGTGCAAAGTAACCTTCCGATCGGAGGCCAGCCTTCAGTTCCCCAGCCCCCCTCTAGAATTTATCACTGTTATCTAACCAGATCTTGTGTACACTTTCTGAGCAATCCTATGCATTTACAAGTTTATAAATATGTATATTTATATATCTATTTTTAATACAAATGGTAGCATTCCATGCCCAGTCTTCTGCAGCTTGTTTTTTTCACTTGTGTAATCGAGATTGTTCCCAATTCATCCAGCGGATCAGTCTCATTCTTTAGAAGCTCCTAGCACAGTTCCTTGCATACAGTAGTGGTCCAAAGAGTGCCGGGATGAGTGAGTGAATGGAGGCACATATGCACCCGCGTGTGAAAGCATCTGATTCAACTGGTAGCCACAGAGTGCTCTCAGGTCTGCTCTGAGCAAGGCAGGATGTTCTGGATTCTAGAATGTGTTGTGTCATCACCCCTCCACCCCCACCCCTATCTTTTCCAAGGGATCCAGGCTGTTCTTGACCTTGTCCACCAACAGATGCCACAGCAGTCTTAGGAAAGTAGGTGCGGGGAGCCTCGAGCCCCTTTGGAGGAAAGAGCAAACTGAAGGAGCCAGATCCCAAGAATAGGATTTTTTTTTTTTTTTTGAGGTCCCTATTTAAAATGCCTCTCTCTGATCAGAAAATGACATTGCGTTATTAGAATAAAAAACGTGCGTATTTGTAACCCCATCCTACGTTTGCGGTTCTTTTCATGTCTGTGTATCAGTATCCAGTTCTTTCCAACTGCTTTTCCAACTGGACTCCTGTTTAGTTCACAGCCAAATATGATACGATTGTGATAGTAACAGAAATCGAACATTTCTACATGACACACGGGATTCTCACATTCATTCTCTTACGTAGGCGCAGAGCAATCCTCGGAGGTGGATACTGCTGTTCTTTTGGAGGTTCAGAGTGGTTGAGGAATTTCCCTAAGGCCATGGAGCTCATAATGGGCAGAGCTGGGTTTCATTCAGGTGTGACTAGCACTGCCCTGTCTCTGATTTTGAACACTACCTTTTCTTTTAAGATTTTATTTATTCATGAGGGACAGAGGTAGAGGCTGAAGGAGAAGCTGGGAGGCTGATGCGGGGCTCAATTCCAGGACCCCATGACCTGAGCCGAAGGCAGACGCTTAACTGACTGAGCCACCCAGGCACCCCAGTACCCTACTTTTTTCTACTTGGCATTATATCTGGACAATTTCCATGTCTCTGCAAAGCCCCTAAATCCTCATTTTCAATCACTGTAATCATTTTCAAATCAATTTACTTACCCATTTCCTGTTTAACATTTAAATTTCCCGACTGGTGGGGCGCCTGGGTGGCTCAGTGGGTTAAAGCCTCTGCCTTCGGCTCAGGTCATGATCTCAGGGTCCTGGGATGGAGCCCCGCATCGCATCGGGTTCTCTGCTCAGCAGGGAGCCTGCTTCCTCCTCTCTCTCTGCCTGCCTCTCTGCCTTTCTCTCTGTGTACTTGTGATCTCTTTCTCTCTCTCTGTCAAATAAATAAATAAATCTTTAAAAAATAAATAAATAAATAAATTTCCCGACTGGTGAGTGCGGTGCAGAGTCCTGCGCAGACAGCTTTTTGCTTCTGCAGAATTATTTCCTCAGGGGGTTATCCCTATTTTCCTTGACTAAACTTCCTAAAATGTGATAGAATGAAGAAAGCCGGCGACTAGAAATCAGAAGCGCTGGGTTCCAGTCTGAGCTCAGTGACTAAGTTCTTTGATCTTTCTTGGCCTCCGTACCCCCATCTGTCAAATGGGGTGGGTGTTGGGTTAAGTCTGTGGGGATCCTGAGATCTGGCTAGATTTTATCTTCTCGTTCCTTATGTTTATGCCAAAAGAGAGGACACTTGCCTAAAGGCAAGAATTCTTAATCGGATTTCTTCTCCTGTTTAATTGTTTTATTTATTGACTCTTGGTCTAGCCATATACAGAAGTAGAAAGGATCCCTCTGTGCCCCCTTCCCCCTAGGCAGTTATCACGTTCATTTGCATTTATTTATGTTGTAATGGGCATCAGATCATTGCTTTTTCAGATGGCGTCTGGCTCTTGGATAAGTACCTCTTGTCAGTCCTTTCCAAGTCTGAACTGTTGACTTTTAAGGATTTAAAAGCGTCTTCAGATCCAGCTTTCATTAGGGGCCTGGGTCCAGAGGAATTCTTGAGCTACTTCACTGCGTCATGCATTGGCCTTTTAAGATGCTTCTATTTTTTATCATACTTACTATCGCAAATTGAAGTTGAGTTTTTAGTGAATAAATGCTAGAAAAGGAAGCCAGTGTATATGTAACTGATTGTAATGGAAGGTGAGGCAAAAGGACATGATAAAGCCATTTAAGGCAGTTCTGAGTGGGAAAAGCTAGCTAGTGAGAGCTCCAGTGACCAACAGCGCATCTGTCTTCTCGGTCGGGCGTGGCATCTATATATCACGGTGATAGTCTACGATCCGGTCGACCTTGCTTCTACAGCTTAGCCCCACAGCTCTGGCCTCCACTTCCTGTGAAGATGGGGATGTTGACCATGCCTTTGATGTCTGAAGAGTGGGTAACCTGCTCTCTGGTGAGGGGTTCGTTCATTAAACTGGGAAGACCCGCTGTTTCTCACCTCCCTTTTTCAGGAATAGCCCAGGGCACTCTGTACACAATTCCTATTTTCCTCTGGGGTTTTCTGGTCCTTAGAGCAGTTTGCTTGGAGTTTCTCCCTAGGACCCACTGTGCAGAGATAGGGCTGAATATTTTTTGTATCTGAGAAGGAGGGTAGGTTTTGCTTCCAAAGAAGCACTTTGCCTGAGATGGAGGCTTCGCATTTTCTACCCTAGGCTGGTTCTGGAATGTGATTTCCATGCAGGGAAACTGTGTGTCAGACAAGGCAGGCAGTGGGAAGGGGACAGCAAGGAAGGGGTAGAAAGTTGTGGGCAGGCAGGAGAGTTTGGACAGGTAGAGGGGTTAGAGCCTGGAGACGGCACTCGACTTTTCAGGTGGGTGAGGGTGGTGGTGGCGGTGGGCTTACACACTAGGACCAGCCCGTTAGGAGAAGCATGGTGGGTCCCAGCCAGCTTGGAAATGGTCTGTCAGGGGCGCACCTTGGGTGAGCAGTCCTTGCAGCCACTTGAGGTTGCAAAAGATGAGAAGATGTAGCTGTTGAGGTCTGGCTGAGATACAGAAGGTCCTTAGAGAAAGACTTGAAGGGGAGGAGAAGGACTGCTTTGCCCTGCAAGGAGACCAGGAGAAGCCTGGGCTGGGAGGGGCCTTTCCCAGGTCTCTCTGAGGGTGTGGAGCTTGTGTCCTGGGCCCAAGTGACAGCTGCTGCCCCCTGACCACAGAGTCTCCCTCTCATCTCATGATTGCTTTATCCTGGACAGGGCCTACATCTGTGGCAGAAATTCCTGATTCCTCCAATCCCATGTGGAATCAGAGTAAGTGCACTGGGGAGGGCACCGGGCTGGAGCAGTTCTGTGCTTGAGTCCCCTGTTCCCCTTCCAATCAAAGCAGAATCAGGAGTGGCTCCTTGCAGCCAGTAATCCTTTAATTGGCGTCCACTTACTCCAGCGCAGATGCGGCCACATCGCCCGTCCCTGGAGCGCCAGAGTGGCCCGCCCATCCCAGAGTGGTAGAACCTGGAGTCTCCACCCTCCAGGGTCCGGGGCTCAGCCCCCCAAGCTGGGAGCTGTGGGGGCAGGTCAGGAGAGCACTCCAGAGCACTGCAGATTCCCTAGCAGGAAGGGTAGCTTGCAGCAGAAGGCAGTAGGTCCTCGTGGGGGAGGGGGCAGTGGTGGGGGGCAGGACCAGCGGAAATCTAGGGCTTTGTTGAGCTCGGGGCTGAGACTTTTAAATGAGAGCAATCAAAAGAAGGAAAAACAGAAGAAAATGGAGGAGTGGATGTGTGTTTGATTCACTTACCCTGCTACTAATGACTTGCCCTGAGATTGGCCACAGGCCTGGGGGGCTTGGATGACCGGAGTCGAAGCTGATGTTGCTTCGTAAGGAGGGTCTCACTGACCTCTGACCTCAGTTCCTACGCCTTCACTTGTGGAAGAGGCTACCTTGGTGTACGTCTACACAGGTACGAGAAGCAAAATAAGATCTCGAGTCTGCCAACCAGAAGGGCATGGACGATAGCTGTACTGTGCCCGGAAGAGCTCACAAGTGCCACGTGACGTTCACAGTCCAGCAGCTTAAGGCGGGCACTGGCAAGGGGGACGTGTTCCCAGGGGGAAGCGTCCGGCCTGGTGTAGGGCTCTCCAGGCCATTCCACCCAAGGACCTACTGCAGGAACCTGATAATTCATCAGGAAAAGAGGTGTGTTCCCTGATCGGTATTTTCACAGCTTTCCAGGGCTTTTCTATCAAAAAGACCTCCACTCCAGACTTCCTCTGTGTGGCCTCGGAGGGCACAACAGAATAAGACTCAATAAAAGGAAAAGCCTCCTGAAAATGAAATGGGCTGCCTGGAGGACGAGTATTCCCAACGAGAGGTGGAGGGCATACCACGCGATGACCAAGTCCCCTTCCTGCCAACCCCGAGTGGTCCCTCTGACCCCCAACCCCGTTTCCTCCCTTCCACATGTTCTTGCACTCAGACCTCTCCCTGCTCCAGGCCAGGAAGCCAGCCCTGACCCCCAGGAGCTCCACTGTAACACTCAGGGCCTGGTTTCTGGCCACTCTTGTTGGGCGGGCCTGGCTCTGACCTCCGCTTCAGCTCATTGGGCTGCTTCTGTCTTGTTCAGGAGGCCAAAGTTTGCCCTTTATAACCTAATTCTGGTAACTCATTACTGCTTGATAATGTGACTGGTTCCCTCTGAGCTCTTCTGAGAGCAGAGGTAGTGAGGGAAGGAAAAGAAGGGGTGAATATGTCAGGGAAAACAAACAATCATCCTCCTAGGTCATGAGGAAGGAGACTGGGCGGGGAGGGCAGGGAGAGCGGACAGCAGGTGTTCGAGAACCTTCTAAAGAACAATGTGCGTGTGGGAGCAGAGGTTAGTAGGACTCAGAGATACCAGCTAGCCTGCCCTCCTTCAAAGTGGAAGTTCTTATCCGATGGTCTCACCTTCCCCTATATTTTGAAGGAACTGTTGGCCACTGCAGGTCAGGAGGGCAAAGGGGACGTTGGAATCTTGTTTGGAGCCGTTGCTCTAGGGAAAGAAAAAGGTCAGCCTGGGGAACTGGGAAAGGATTGCCAAGCTGCCCGAGACCGGACTGAGGTTAGAAACCAGAGTTAGCCAGCCTTGTCACTAGAAGCCACAGCCAGATTCCAGGTTAGGGACTGACAAGGCAAATTTAGTAGAAGGTCAGGGGCCCAGGAAGATGAGACCTCTGAGGAGAGTACAGTTGTTGACAGAGTCATTGTCCTCCCTACACTGTGCCTGTGTCCAGACAGGGATGGGGGAGCAGTGGGTAGAGGAGCCAAGGAGAAACTCATGAGAGGGCAAGTTAGGGGTCTGGAGTTTCCTTAAAGCAGACGGCAGGCTGAGTAGGGGGAAGGATAACAAAATGGCATTTTAGAGGCGGAGAAATTCCTCTGCTGAGGTTCAAGTGATGGGCATTTGATTGGGTTGCTAAAGGGAAGTGGGGGTGAAGGTCTTCGAGAGGCTGAGGTCAGCGGACCTACTGCCAGTGTGTTGGCTGAGTTATTAGAAAGGCAGGGATGACGGCAGGGCCCAGAGCCTGGTACACAGTGGTGCTCACTGTGCAGTGGCCTGAACTCAGTAAGTTCACGGGGAGGACGGTGAGGCACGTGGAATGGTGTCCTGGCAGCTCGTAAATGTTGGGTGACGTCTGCTTCAAAGGAGAGCAGAAGGGGAAGAGATGGAATGAAGCTGGAACACGAGGCGTGTTGGCCCTCACGTAGACCGCGATGAGAGGGGCTCAGTGCGGGGGGCCAGGTGTCCCAGGAGCCACAGCCGTGCCTAGACAGGGACCAGCTTCCCCAGCTGAGCGACACATGTTAATGAACAGTAGTCCAAGACTTTCCTACCACAAGCGCCCAATTACTGCAGGGCCCTGGGAAGTTCAAAACAACCAGGAGAGGGGGTCCTGGCACCAGTAAGAAATTCCTACAGTGCTTCATCAGTTCGCGTATCTGATAGCAAACCGTGGACGATGGTTATTGCCAAATGCAGAATAGCATGAGCTTCTCCATACTCTCCCAGCAGCTTGCATGAACTTCTCTCCGAGACTGTCTTTCTTTCAGGCTGGAGAGGTACAGACTATCACCTTCATTTCTCTACCCTCAGCACCTGGCATAATGCCCGGCACGGAGTCGTTAGCAATTACTTAACAAATATGTGCTGAAGGAACAGCCGCGACCTACAGGGTCATAAAGGGAATGCCTCATTTCTCTTTCCAAAGGAGAAAGCTAAAACTTGGGGATGGGGAGCCATCTGCCCAAGGTCACACTCAGTGGGGAGGAGAATGAGAACCCAAGTGTCTAGACTCCCAGCCCAGGACTTGACACCACTCAACATGTCCTCTGTCTCCTGCTAGACTGAAAGCTTAGAGAGGAAAGAGATTGTGCCTTTCTGACCTCTCCATCCCTGAGTGCCTTGGCACTCCTTGCTCAGCTCTGCCCCTATCCTCCTGAAAGTCTGCTCATTAAGTCAGCACACGACGAGAAGCTGGAAGCATAGATCATACACTAGATGACAGGAGCAGAGGTTTAGACAAGAAGGAAAGGGAGTGGGAGATTACGAAGATGAGCTTTAACTAAAAAAAAGTACAAGTTTGCACTTGGGATTAAAAAAAAAACTTTACAACCAGGAGTAGGGAAGACTTAGGTGAACTGTAGTTCGTGCTGAGCAGGCACAGGTTCGGAATGGATGAAATGATTTGGCTGCGAAAACACTGTTGCTAGCGAGCGGGGCCCAAACCCAGGGAGGTGTTAATTCATTTGTAGGCTGCTGTGGGGTGACCTCTGTGTGGGTCACTTTTTGAAAAGGAAATTCATAAATTAGAGGGTCCTTTGCGTGACTAGTGATACCAAATCTGTGGTCCTAGGGAGAGGTGGCCTCAAAGCGAGGTCTAGCTTCCTGGTGGAACAGAAAAAATCTTCTGGATATGGCCTAAATTGTCCATTTCCCCACGTCCTTCACATTTGAACAACATGCCCACCAGGCTATTCTGTATCTTCATGCCTTTGCCCACTCTGTTTCCCTCCGTCTGGAATATTCTGTCTGTCCTCTCCCCCTCTGCCCCAACAGTCTGCTTGGTGAGCTCCTATGTAATTTTCAAAATCCTTCTCAAGTTTATTGCCTTGTGAACTGTCCGAACCCAAACCCCGAGCAACCCACTCTTCTCTCTATACGTTCATGCTCCCTTACATACAGTTCTAAAATTACACATTTCATCTTCGCTGTATTTTATTTATATGCCTGTTTTTCCTGTTGGACGAAAGTTTCTTGAAAGCACAGATCCTGTGACTCCTACCTGTAGCACACTGCCCTAGCACGATTCAGGGGTGTTCATAAAACTTAAATGCACCGGGGCTGCCTGGGTGGCTCAGTGGGTTAAGCCTCTGCCTTCAGCTCAGGTCCTGATCTCAGGGTTCTGGGATCGAGTCCCGCATCGGGCTCTCTGCTGGGCGGGGAGCCTGCCTCCTCCTCCTCTCTCTCTCTACTTGTGATCTCTCTCTCTGTCAAATAAATAAAATCTTAAAAAAAAAAAAAAAAAAAAAAAACTTAAATGCACCAAAACTTCAAGCTTGCTTTCAAGGATTTGGATGTGGATGACTGAGGCGCTTTAACACATGCACCTCCAGAAAGCCAACAACAGGGGAAATGGAGGCACGTGGTCAGGAGACAGATTTGGGCTTCCTGGGAGAAACTGTCTTCTTATTGGTCAGGACTCCCATTCTCCCAACAGAAGCCTTCTTTGAAGCAGCTTGAGCAAAGAGAACTTTTTTGGTACACAGATTTGACGAACTGGTCAGACACCGACCTACAAGAAGGTCAGGGATAAAGCCAGATTTCAGGAACGCCTGCGGAGATGGACCCGAAGCCATCAGGACTCTGAGCCCCCTCCTTTTGCTCCTCTTGTGGTCAGCTTCCTTCTTCCTCCCTGCAGACTGGTCTCCTCCACCAGGCAGGAAGCATGGCTGCTGATCGCTGAGACCTCACAGCTCACCGCTTTCCAGCACAGAGAGGCCGTTTTTCTCCCCCAGTTCCAGTTTAAAAACTTCTTGGTGAAGGACTCCCACTAGCACAGCTTGGGGGTGATGCTTACCTCTGTGGTCAGGGAGCCAGGTACCACGGTGAGCCTGGCGTGAGTCAGCTGCCAGCCAACAGAGGCCAGGGATGGGGTCGTGTAGGAGTGAGGCGGTTGCGGGTGGCACCACACCCGGAGAGGGAGGGAAGAGCCATTTCCAAAACAAGGGGGAATGTACATGCGTGCAACTTCTGGGACAGAAGAGTGGTACTCCTTTGCTCTAACTTCCTAATGACCATAGCCACCCAGCTCCACGCACTTTCTGGATGCTTCCAAGGATAAAGGAGAAAAAAAGAATGGATAAATATTGATCACTCTCAATATTCAGAACCAGGATCAGTCAGTGCTTACATTCTTACTCTTGGAAATCGGTGCATGGTTGAATAGTTTTCTGGGCATTAGGACTCTGCCATTTCCCGCCAAGGTGCCCAGAAATGGAGGCTGTGTGGAGTAGGAGGTCCGATTATTCTAGTAGTGTTTTCTGAGCCCTTCATCTATGCTAGATAATGGAAAGGGAACCCAAGACGCATCCAGAGGGGCTCCATGGAGATGTGTGGGCTCGTCTAAGTCGTGGACCAACAGTCACTGGCAAGGCGAGGGTCAGCGGAGGCTGCCACCAGGAAGCAGGGCCCCGGTCGCGGGCTCCCTCGGCGCCAACCGCGTGGAGTCCAGGCTCCAGGCGTCTCCATGTCCCTGAGCCTTCGCCCGGCCGGCTCCACCAGCTCTCGGGGCCTTCTGCACCTTCTGCTGCTCGAAGGCCGCGGGGCCCGCGCTTCCCCAGCGGCGAAGGGGCCCCGGGAGCCGGGGAAGGAAGCTTGGCAGGAAGCCCGGGTCCTGGGGCCTGGAATTTGGGGCACAGCGGGAGGCCTCCCGAGGCTCTGGCCCCGACGCCCGGGAGGCTCCGGGGCGCGTCGGGCCAGCGCTGCGGGGTCCCCGCCTCGGGCAAGGCCCGGCGCCCCCTGCTCCCCCCGGCCCCCGCGCCTCTGGAGGCCGCGCTCGTCGGCCGGGCTGGGGGAGGGACAGCAGCAGGTGACGACGGCCGGCCGGGCCGCGGGGCTATAAATAGGGGCGCGCGTCAGCCGCGGGCGGGAGCGGCGGCCGGCAGGGCAGGGGCCTGGGGAGCGCGGCCTGGGGAGCGCGGCCGGCGGCGGGATGGGGTCGCGCAGGGTCCCCGGGCGCGGCTGGGGCTCGGGCGGGCGGTCCGGGGCGGGGGGCGACGGCGAGGACGACGGGCCGGTGTGGATCCCCAGCCCGGCCAGCCGCAGCTACCTGCTCAGCGTGAGGCCCGAGACCAGGTGCGTGGCGCGCTCCCCAGGGCCGGGCTGGGGGTGGCGGGCGGAGGCCGAGGCGACGCCCTCCTGGGGGGGGGGGGGCTGCGACCTGAGGCGGTGGCCGGGGCGCCGTGGCCTTCCGGGCCGTCAAGGCTCGTCCTGACCCCTCGGGGCCTTCGGGGCCTTGGGCCTCTGGCAACGGGAGCCTCGAGAGCGGAGATGGGCGGTACTCTGGGGACGATTTCACAAGGACCCCCGAAGGCCTGTCTTACCCCCTACCTGGCTTCCGTACCCCCTCGTCCCCTCGGCACCCTCACCCCATACTCAGCCACTCCCTGGCCTCGGATTCCACAGTGAGCGATAAGGAAAGGCAGTGGTGAAATTCCTCCCTGGCTGGAAGGGAGGCGGGGAGCATTCACATGGTAGGGGCCTAGTGGGAGGGGGGAGTTGGGGAGTAGCATGGGTGGGGGGTGGGAGGGGAGGACCACCCTGAGTGAGGGCTGCTTAGCTCAGGGGGGGTGCGGGGGTGGGGTTCGCCAGGAAGAAATAAGTTCTTATTTCTGGGCAAATAAGATGTTCCTCCGAGCCCAGGGCTGGGTCTTCCCCCAGGATCTTCGCGGTGGCTGGGCAGGTACATGGGTGGGAGGAGGTGCTGGTTGGCCCTGTCTGGAGAATCAGAGCTTGTGGTTCCGAGGGAGCCAAGCACCCTGCCGGTTTGCAGGAGTGGGATGCCAAGGGAGGGCTCCAGCTCATGAGCCCTGTCTGTACACTCCGCCAAGAATTAGGGGTGGGGTTTCTTTGTTTTAGGAGCTAGACTACCCACAGATAGACACACAGTCAACAGAGAGGCCTACAGGCACTCAGAGGCACCCAGACACCCGGGGACATGTGCCCTGCCACGGAGATGGACATTTCCTGCCCGCCTCTGGGCAGCTCAGTTTCCCTCCAACACTGGAGCCCGTTTTCCGAAGGGAACTGTGATGGTTGGCTGTTGGGACAGTGGTTGTGTCCCAGCCCCAGAGCTTGGCTGTTGGGACAGTGGTTGTGTCCCAGCCCCAGAGCTTGGCTTGTTGTAGCTTATGCAGAAAACAGCCACTCATCTGAGAAGCTGTCTGGGGACCTCTTGTCCTCCGTTCCTAAAACAGCACAAAAACAGACATCAAGGACATTCAGGAAAAGTCCCAGGCACTTCCTCGTGAATTGGCTGAGTTCTGTTGACCTTGGAGTTGGAAAAGTTCAAATGTAACCGGAACCGGTTTCTGCATAAAACTCGTCAAATGGTGTCACATGTCTGGGGCAGGGCTGAGGGCTGGTGTTAGTGACTGAGTCAGACGGGATGAGGCCCCTGGCTGCCAGGAGAGAATGCCCCTTCCTCCGAACCCTTGGCTCTATGGAAAAACTGGAGTGAACCTCGGGCATTTGTTCCCATCTGTGGCGAAGCTGAGTGCCTTGTGGGAGCCTCACACTTGTCTCACACTTGTCACGGCTACTCGACTCAGATACTCGCCTGGGCTTTGCCTCCAGCGTCTGGCCTTTGTCAACACCAGGAGAACAAACAGAAGAGACGCAGTGATGGAGGGAGGGGTGCCTTGAAAACCAGGCAGAATAGGGAAGGCAGTGGATCTGGACCGGCAGAGGAAAAGCAGGCGAGAGGACAGCTCCTCACTGAGCGACATATGGTAGATGATTTTTAATTGCCTACCTGATGAGCACAAGGCAGTGTCCCAGCCTGAGCACTGCAGGCAGGATGGAAGTGGCTGGTCCAAGTCCCCTTGCACCTAAATATGAAAGCTCTTAAAAGGACAGTCTTTTCATCAGGCGTTTGGAGGAGGCTGGGCTGGGGCAGTGGGAGAGAGGGCTCTGTTTTGCCCCTGCTGGCTGGCTCTGGACGCCCACAGGTCCTCAGGGACAAGGAAGGCCAGATTTATCTCATCTATGGAAAAGCCTCTGGCCAAAGAGGGGAGAATGTGACTGTGAATGGTTGTGTTGGGGTGGGGGGAGCGATTCCCAGTTCCCCAGCAAGGCCTGACTCTCACATTAGAGTGGGCAACCCTGCCAGTCTTCTGTCAGCCTGACTGCCTTTGGGGACAGGAAGAGGGTCCAAGAGATGAAGGAGAAAGAGGGTCCCTTGAGGACTTGGCCAGCTGTCCTTGGCTCTAGCCCCCAGATGAACCCTGACTATCCCAGAGTCCTGATGGAGAGGCAAGTTCGTCTCCACGCACTCTTGGCTCCAACATTTTCTGGGTCTATGTCCAGATCTACTGCCTTCCCTATTCTGCCTGGAGCTCACGAGGCATCATTCTCAGGGGCCTAGTGAGGATGGGCTGCCTCTGGGAGCTGATGGACAGCTGGGCTGGGGGCTGGGCCACCAGAAGCCTTGGCCCAGGTCTAGAACCTGGCTCTCTGTGACTGTCTCCCCTCGGTTAACCCCACGGCCCTGAGCTGGTTTCCAGACTGTAGTCAGCTCTGACTGGGGTCAGAGGCCCACCATACAGGTAGTTCCTGTATCCCTGTAGGTCCAGCTTTGTAGGACATCTGCCCTCTAGGACCTCATCCCTCTAGGAAGGTGGGGCGTGGGGGACTAGAGCAAGGTAAGGAGCTATATTCAGGTGGAGAGACACTCAGAAGTTTCAGAAACCCCTGCCCCCTCATTTCTTGGAGAGCCTGGCCCACCTGGGCTCAGAAGAGCCCTAGAACCTATATATGTCCACTACAGACAGCTTTGGAAGACCTCTTCTGTTCTACTTGGGTCAGGCAAGAGGGCTTGGGCTTTTGGGGAAACTGAGTCATCAGGCTAGGACTTTCCAAGAGCCTTTTATGTCCCGAATATGTAAAAGCCAGGATGAATGGGAGACCCTGGTTTCCATAGCCAGTCCTGGCTCCCTCCAGGCTCACGTTCTTGCTTTACCAAGAAAGCCTTCCTTCCTGGGTCCTGCATCGCCGTTCTATACAATGAAGGTGGCATTAAGAACTCATTAGGACTTTTTGCACCAACGTTTGATGCCCTCAGATTCTGACCCCTCGCGGTCAGTAAAAGGAGATGTTCCTGCTTGGGTGAAGCCCTGAGCCTAGCTTGGGCCCCGTCGACAGGGCATATGCAGAGCTCCCACCTGCTGAAGATAAGGTGCCCCCGTGGCGCAGGACCCCTCCTGACCCGGCTAATAGCGGAAGGGCGAGGCCTAGAGAAAGCAGGATGGAACAGAGCGGCAGGAGCAGCTCTAGAGAGAGCCAGGGTGGGGTCTCGGTCCAGCGCAGGGTCTTATCTGCTTGCAGGTGGCACCTTTCATTTTCCTCTCGGAATTAGAGAGCTGATTCTCTCCCTCTCCTTCCCAGGGAAGAAATCCAGACCCAACAGAGGAGAAATCTCTCAATTACGAGGAGAAAGGCAAAGGAAGTTCATGGTCAGGAAAGGATGGAGTTGGCCAGTGTCTTGGAACCATGGGAGGTTCTGCCCACGCAGCCTCCAGAGGATTTTTAAAGCTCTGAGCAAAGGCAGCTGCGTCCTTGCTCTTCCCATCTTCTCTGGAGCAGCGACTCCCTCTGGGGGGCAGCACCCTTCCTGTTTGAAAGATGCTCGTGCATACCCTCTCTCTTCCTTCTTTCTTTCTCTCTCTCTCTCCCTTCCACAAAAACAGCTGTTGAATGCTTGTTGTCTGCTGAGCACTGTGCTGGGAGCAGGAAACCTACAAAAAGAGCTCGGTCTGAAGGCAGGGCAGACAGGGTTTAGCTGAGCAGACAGAAGGAGGGAGGGTTTTCCAAGCAGGGAGAATGGAAGCATGGGCTCAGAGGCCAGCAGTGGACATGTCCATGGCAGTTAGGGACAGGTCTGGTTCCAGTGGAACATGGGTGTTAGGAAGTAGAGAACCATAGCTGTCATGGGGGTGTGAGCCGATCGGGGAGGACCTTAATTGCCCAATTAAGGAGTTGAGACTCAATAGGGGGGATTGTCACATCTTTTTCAGGGAAGTGGTATGATATGGGGAGTGAAGGAGAAGGGGGCCGAGGTGGTCCTCAGAAATGGAGCTATGGGGGTGTCTAGACCAGGACACAGCAGGAGTAGCGAGAAAGGGAGAAGGAAGGGCAAGGATTGTTGACCAGCTGCACTTGGGAGCTGGAGGAGTGGGAGGAGTCCAAACGGCAGATTTACAGTTGGGAGTTTGGGAGGATTCTGGAGGTGGCCACAAACCCAGGGGCCCTGGAGAGGAAGCCGTGTTTGGGGGCAGAGGAGGAGTTCTGGGTTTTGGTTATAAAGGGACAGGCTGTCAGTGGAACATGCTGTAGTTGGAGATGCAGACGTAGGGACAGCTGAAGGGAACCAGTGTGGAGGGAATGGCCCCAAGGTCTCCCAAAGGGCCGTGGGACAGTGGCCCTAGACTCTCCCAGAGGCAATCGTATTAGGAAAGGTGGAGGGAGAGGCAAGTGGGGTGGTGTCCCTGTGGGGTCCTCTGCCCCCAGTGGCCGATGTACCCCCCGGCCAGTGTCCACTTTGAGCTGCCCCGGGGTAGGAGGGCTGATCAGGGCCTGTGGGCATCATCATGGGCCGTGTGCTGGTTGGTCTGACGGAGCTGGGTGCCTCCTGGTTCCCGCTGAATTAACTGCTTTGTCTTTCTCCTCTTCTTTTCTCTTCCAGCTGGTTTGCCTTGTGTGGCCCCTTTAACCATACTTTAACCTATTAATGGGTGTTCTTCCAAGCCACCTGTCTCCTAGGAATGGGGGCTCTTCTCCCCCAAAGGTCAAGGGTTGAAGCAGGAGCTGTCCCCAAGGCTGGTGGGCTGAGGGGTGCGGAAGCATGCCAGGCAGCCCTGAGCCCCTCTCTGGGGGCCAGTGACCCAAGTGCCTGGCACGCATTTTTCTCAAAGCGCAGCCCCAAGGGGCCTCCTTCCTGCCTAACCATCCCCCTGGACTCGGCTGCATTTAATGAGCTCTTGGTTTCAGATACACTGGTGTCTGGGGATGAGGCCACTTGCTAACCAGAGCAGGCCAACTAAGACAGCTGGTCCCTTTTAATAGAAAGGCCTCTGGGCCCCAGATGGTGGCCAATTAATACTCGGCAGAATGTTGTTGGTGTCGCCTCCTTTCCTTGCTTTTTTGGCCTAATGGTTCCATTTGCTGTTTCCGCTTAGCTTATCAAGCAACCGGTTGCCTCACCCCAGCTCTGGAAGGTAAACGCACATTGCATTACATTTCTCTGACTGCTTCTTTTTCTTGGGTCTGGGCATTGAAGGGCCTCTGGGAGACAGCCTGTGCACTATCGGGGAGGCTGCATGGGGCGAGGGGGAGGGCTGGAGGGCGGCGGGTGGGGAGTGTGAGAGGGCACTCTTGTGAGCATGGAAGGGTCCCACGGGGGCCAGAGCTGATGCCTGCATGGGCCCCTGAAAGGCATCTGGAGACCCAGAAATAGGCAAGGCTTCCGGAGGTGCCTGCTGCTATGTCTCTGTGCCCCCGGGAGAGGCACCACGGGGCCCGGACAGCAAGCCACCAGGCATGGGGCCTACTTCCCAATCCGAGGTCCCCACCGTGGTTGTCCTGCCACGTCTAGGTTGCACACCTTATTGCCGATCTTCTGACCACGGTTCCTGCCTTAAATTGTTTCCTCCTGAGTCCCTTAAGGTCTTCTACCACATCTTTCTCTAATTCCCCTCTCCTTTGGCTCTGTCCACCCCTGCAGGACCGTGCACTCTTTGAGGGCAGGGAATACCATGTTAGTGTATTACCATTTTTGCTTGTTCCCAGAACCCACTGCAGAAGCAGGGGAGGACCCAAGTGGGCCCACAGTCGGGGTTCACCCACAGAATGCCTGTCCTCTCCTCCCGAGCTGGGGACAGCTTTTTACCACTGGCTGAGCTGACTTTCATAAAGTGGGAACATTTCCTGGCTCTCTCCCACCAGTTGGGCCTCATCCCAGACTGTGGTAGATTTGGGGAGAGGTGCCTACACTTTCGGTACCCAGAGAAAGATTCCTGCAGAGCCAGATGGTCCCCAACTAGCTAATAATGCCTACAGACACGCTTAGGACCTACCATGCACGTATCCTCTGCTGTAGGAGAGCCTTATGGAACCTTTGTTCTGGGTTGGTTCAGGGTCTGGGTGGGTGGAAGAGAGGGCATCACGGCCAAATTCTAAGGGGAGTGCTAAGTGCTAAAAGAGAAAGGACCTTAGAAGTTAAAGCAAGGTAAAGAAGCAAACGTAAAGGCAGCATTAGTTTCCTCTGAACACCACGAAAGCCAGTGATGCTGGTGTTCCTTAGAAACACACGATTAGGCTGTGATCTCCTTATGAAGTCACAGAGTTGGAAAGACTTGGAGGTGTCAGGGTGGGACCAGACCATTGCCAGATGTGTGGACTTCTGGTTCTCCAGGACCCTGGAAGCAGCGCATCCGGAGTCCGGCAGAGTGGTCCAGAGGAAGGGGACAGAAAGCAGGTGACATTCAGAGGACAGCTTATGCAGGGACTCCCCCGTCTCCCCGAATGCATCCCACACTTACCTCCTAGAGGGCTTTCAGCTAGCCATGCCTTTGAACAGTTAACGTGTGATTTTTCCACACAAACATTTTCTATAATGTAGCTTAGAACCTAGTGTGGGAAGTTTGAGGAGATGAGTGTTCTTTCCTGTTCAAAATCAGTACGGACACAAAATAACTACTTGCTGCTGAATATTTAGCACAAGCACTGCCTCCGCAAATTTCCTCGAAGCAGACTTTCCCTGTTTTCTCACGGTAGCCCATTTCCGGTAGCTTATTTCCTTAGACTCGTCCAAGCAGCTCCATCCCTTGAGGCTAAGCTGGTATTAGATCCAGGCTCATGTTCACGAGAAAGATAGGATTCAGGTTCTGGAGGGGGGACGGAATGAGGGATGTTTTGAATTAGCTGCGACATCATGGAAGTCCAATTCCTCTGGGCACAGCAGTTTCCTCGGGCAGCTGTTGGTTGGGATTTGGTATGCCCCCAAGTCAGAAATTTGTCTTAGTGTGAGAGCAGCAAGAAACGTTTTCAGATGTTCTGTTCCTGAGTGTCCGGGAGCTGAATTCCTGCATGGGTTAGAGGAGAAGGAAAAGTTGCGTATGAGAGAGGAGTTCTAGATAAGGGCGTCCCAGGGAGTGTCCTAGAAGCCGGACTTCGGGCCCAGGTCAAGCGTTCAGGGGTGTGAAGAGTTAGGGTCCCCTTTCTGGGTAGTCTTTGTCGGGGAGGGCTCCTGTCAACTCCCTGGGGCCCCAGGCATCTGCATTCCCGTGGAGACGCCACGACTGGAGCGCTTCTTGGTCTAGAAGTCTCACTGCTTCAAGATGTGTTTCCTGGGCTAGAACTTTTCTCCTCAAACTCAAGTCCAGAATGACAGCCACAGAAACGAGGAGTTGAGTGTGGAGGCTTCTCCCCACAAAGCACAGGGTCATAGCCCCTTGGTGCAGCGTTCCCACAGACCCCGCTGCCCCTGGTGGAAGGGGCTCGAGCAGACACGCATTGCCTGGGTGACCGCCCCTCCTCCGAGGCACAGAGAAAGGCAGACCCTCCTGCTTCTGGTCACTTCTCCCCCCACGGTCCTCACTGCTGCTCACAATGGGCTGTCTGAGTTGGGGGGGTAGGGAGGGCTGGGCACGGCTTGGGCACCAGACGACCTGGCTGTGTGGTTAGCGCTTCATGCCTAGGGACGCACTGTGTCTCTGCTGGCCCATGAGAGGGTTTGGCATGGTGGTTTGCTTCCCGCGCCTGGGAAGGAGGGGACCCGATGTGGTTAGCAGTGTCGGTGAGTCCGCGCTGGACTCCCATGAGCCTGCAAATGCCCTTGAATTTGGGGAGGCAGACCATCACCGTGGAACTCAAAGTCCTGGCTTTTGCAGGGGTGGGTCTGTTTATGGTTTGGCAGTCCCGCTGGCTGGTCTCAGCCATGTATCCACGCGAGCATGTGGCGTCCAGAGAGGGTCCAAGAACAGACTCTCTTTCCTGACACCCCAATGAATGAGAGCCTACCCTTGGATCTGGACCCCGGGCATTGGCTGGCTTATTCGTTGTTTATTATGACCTATGCTCATACATTCGGGGCATTTCTTCTGAGCCCAAACATTTGGAGAGGCCCCTGAACTGTGTCTCCTTGAGGGTTGACTGGCTTTCCCTCTTTGGCATGGATGGAAGCCCTCCTGTGCTGGGGTCTTCATCTCCGAGGCTGGGCCTGTCCGAATATGTGCCACCCCCATGCACAAGCTTTCCTGGAGATAAACGGTAGAGGGTAAAGCAAGGCCCTCTGACAAGGATGGGAAGGGGACACCAGGGCTGGTGGTTCAGCATGCTTAGGAGCCTGGCCCATGGTCAGAAGCCTGCCTATTGGAATGGGTCTGGATCAGGATTCCATCCAGCCCCTCGGTTCCATCCCTGCCACCCGCCTGGCCAGGACATCTGGCTCCCTTGAAGAAAGACTTGCTCAGGTACTGGAGCCATGGCCACGGGATGATGGATGGATATGGTAAGATTGAAGTTGCTTTGGACAACACCAGTCTGAACTGGGCGATACCAGATATCTTGGCGGGGTGTGGGGGGAAGACCACTCTGAAAAGTTCTTTGCCTCTCCTAGGAGCACCTTCTGCTCCATCATTGCTCAGCTAACAGAGGAGACCCAGCCGCTATTCGAGACCACGCTCAAGTCCCGGGCTGTGTCCCAGGACAGTGACGCCAAGTTCACCTGCATCGTCACAGGTAATGAAGCCCTCTGTATGGTCCACACCAGGGTCACTGCACACAGAAGGGTCCCAGGGGGCTGTGGGTCCAGGCACAGAAGGGGTTGGCTCTTTGCACAAAACTGGACAAGTTCATATTCGTTTCCTTAGCTTTCTCTCCAGCTGAATCTCCCTGGGTGGGCTGGGGTCCCTTTCTCCTCCCATTCTGGAGCCACATACACGGCCCGCTCTTCTTCAAAACCTATCTTCAGTAAAGGTTCTTAACCCTTGGGCAAACATAGACAACTAATGAATCTTAGTTGCAAGGGAAGAAGCTCTCCAGCTGAAAAAGGTTTTTGAGGTCATTTTCCCAAATCTCCCCATTTTAGAGTTGAGGGTGTTGAGGCTTGGGAGTGTCAAGCCTGGGAGACAGTGAGGTCTCGTGCTTCCGGCTGCAGACCACCCGGCTGGACGGCGGATCCGTCCCCTTCCCAGTTATGTGATACAGAAGAGGTTGCAGAACCTCGCACAACCTTGCAGTGCCTTGTCTGTAAAGTGGGGATGATAATAGTAGGAACCTTATATGATTATTGTGAGACCGATTGCTTCAAACCTGCAAAGCATTTGGAATAGTGCCTGGTATACAGTGAGTACCATCTAAGTGCTAGAGATGAAGACTCCTATTACTTGCTTTTCCCTGAGCTCCACGGCCGGATTTGGCAGTACCGGAGGCGGAGTGATGGTCCTTGGGAAGGGAGGAGGGTGGGGTGGGGGTACCGGAAAGCTGGCCTTGAGCATGGCCTCCCCTCCAGACCTCCCGTCACACCAGCCTGACCTCTCTGTGGGCCTGCAGGTCTGCCCCTCCCAGCCGTGCGGCCATCAGACCAAGGGGCCCAGGTTAAGCTTCCCTCTGAGATCCCCCCCTTCCCCAGTAAATCAAAGGCATTGGTGGTTTCCAGGTGTGACATGCCCTGATTCTGGGGGACCTGTCTGCCCCAGCCATCTAAACAGCTTCTCTGGGACTGGGTGCCCCCAGGCAGTTCTCACCCTGACCCAGAAGCCTCTGAGCTCCAGGCTGAGAACCCTGTCTGTTCCAAGGGACTCAGACTTCTGCCAACATCCCTTACATTTGCGCGGCATGACCCGTTTTGCAACATTCATCTGTTTCCATTGTCACTGGATTCTTACAAAACCTGGTGAAGTAAGTGCTATTATTAGTCCAGTTTTACGGAGAACCCAAAATAGGTTAGGTGACTTGCCAAAGTCCGCGAAGTTGGTGAGGAGGAAATGCTGGTTCTGCTCTCTGTAGCATTTGAGGCTGCTTGCTTATGCCCGCTTTGTGACTGTGGCGCTAAACGGTTTTCTGGACAAACCTGGCTCTTTCACAAATTTATGCTTTTACATCTGCTATTTTCCCCTATATCGGAGGTCCTTAATCCTTCTTTTTAAAGGAAATTAATTGTTATGTAATCAAATGCATACATGCACATAATGTGGATCTTCAAATTATACTAGCAGGCGTGTATCAAAGTACAGCGTTCACTCCTCCCACCAGTTTGTCTTCCCGGAAGCAACCGTCTTCCCCTTTTAGCTACTAGTGTATACATTTAGTTATAAGTGTATACATTTCCACAATGCTGAGTAATAATGTGACTGTTGCTAACTTTTGAGACTTCGGGTTTTCATGCTAGCCGATCTTCCTGTTATAGTGGATAGGGAATTAGCTCTGTCTTCATTTTCTCTGTTTCTCTTCACTTATCTTCTCAATACAGTTATGTCATAATTTTTGCTTAAATCAATATTTACTGTTTACCTTATTTCTAGGCACTATTATTCATAACTGAAGATTGTAGTATACTACGATTACATTTCTTTCTTCTGTTTTTACTTGTTAGTATTTCTTTAACTTTTCATTTAATTGCTTTGTTTTGTTGCTATCTATTGCTAGATTTTCTTATCCCATTCAGTAGCCTCTTACTACAGTTTCCTACAAGGTCACTGTCATCAGTCCTCTTGTCAGCTGCTTTCCTTGGAGACCTCTCTCTTGGAGATCTCTGTTCTTCTGTTTCAACTGGTAGCCTTTTAGACCAGACACACAGCTGTTTTTGTTTTTTTTTTTTTAAGATTTTACTTATTTATTTGACACACAGAGAGAGATCACAAGTAGGCAGAAAGGCAGGCAGAGAGAGAAAAGGAAGTAGGCTCCCCGCTGAGCAGAGAGCCTGATGTGGGGCTCCATCCCAGGACCCCATCTGAGCCAAAGGCAGAGGCTAAACCCACTGAGCCACCCAGGCACACCAAGACACACAGCTGTTATCCTAAGTTTTCTCTTTGTCTTTCTCCTGGGTTTGATTGAGTTTCCTGGATCTCATATGGTCCTTTTTCCTGTTTTTTTCTCTGGCTTTACTGAACTACATCCTTCAATAGTGTCATCACATAAGAAGACATCCTACCAGAGATGGTACGACAATGGGAGGCATGGTGATGACACACTCGCCACCTATCTCTCCTTCGAGCCTTTCCGCTCCAGTGTGACTCAGTTGCTTTCTGCACTTGATGCACGCTTGGCATCCTGGGATCTCCCTTTACCATCGTCCTATATGTCTCCTTTACCTCTCTCCTGTGACAAATTTCCCAGTTTTTATAGTACACATTTTTCTTTTTCTTGATTTACATTCTTGTTTTGGTAGCTCTTAGAGTATGTGGGAAGTAAATGTTAGACAACTCCTGACTGAAAAAAAATTTTTTTTAATTTTTTATTTTACTCTTGATGGAGAGTTTGGCTAGGTATGGAATTACAGAATTCTAAGTTGCAAATAATTGTCCTTGAGCATTTTGAAGACGTTGTTGCATTGTCTTCTTTCTCCCAACATTAGTGTTCAGAGCAGGAAGATGGTTTAACTCCTCATTCTCGACAGGAGACTGGTTTTGTTTGTTTGTTTGTTTGTTGTTTCCTCTCTGGAAGCTGGTAAGAATGTTCTGATGTTTCATAAGGATGTAACTTGATATGGGTATCTTTTCAACCTGGGGCGTGCTTGGACTCTTTCAATCTAGTAACGGATGGCCTCTAGGTCTGGGAAATTTGAGATCATTTTGATGTTGGCTTGTCCCACCTGTTTTCTCTGCTCCTTCCTTCTGGAACTCTTGTTACATGGATATCTGCTCCCCTGGACTCATTCTCTCCTTTTCTTTTCCTTTCTTCCCCTTTTATCTATATGTCTTTTTGCTGTCTTTCTGGGAGATTTCCTCAGTGTTCTCTTTCCACTCTTCCACTGGGCTTTTAATTTCGAAGACCTTCTTAATTTTTTTCCCCCTGTGGCATCCTGTTCTTCATGAATGTACCATCTTCTCTTAGCTCTCTGACACTAGTAATGGTAGTTTTCTAAAAGTTTCCTTCTCCCTGCATAGCTTGAGTTCCTTCCAATTTGCTTTTTTTTTTTTTTTTAATTTGTTTTCATCCTTAGTCTTCTATGTATAGGCTGTCTTCAGACACCTAGCGATCCTTAGCTGTCAGATAATGGTTAAGAGTGGAGACCAAAAATCTGGTTGTTGGTTCTGAGGAAGCAGGAGGGTCCTGAAAACCTGGGGCTTCCTTGTAGGGAGATCTGGCAGCCACTGTGGGAACTGAGAAAGCAAGTTTCTTTAATCCCTTCATCTTGGGCTAGCTAGCATCCCTAGTGAATACTCTTTCCATGTCTTGCCTGGGGGACGGGTAGACATGCAGATTGTAGGGTTGGGTGGGCTCTCATCAGAGAGCGTTTATTTTATGCATACAATTATTACATTTTCGTTTCCCACAGAGTAGCCAGCTGTGCTGGCTTACCCTCGGGATAAACTTCTACCTTTCCAGATAATCATCCTCACCTTTGGCCATGGGGGTGGGAAGAAGTAGTTACCTAGGGGTATGGAGGGGGTGAGGGGATCCAGAGATCTGATGGTTTTTCATGCACCTTATAATCTCTCCTCCTTTCCCTTTCCCCCAAGTGATTGCTTGCAGTTATGCCTTTCGGGGGCTTTTCCAGTGCTCAAAGGGTAGCTCTCCGTTCCCCCATTGCTACGTTAGGGTTCAGCTGTCCAGGCTCTGTAGAGCCTGTGTCCACTGTCCATTTGCTTTCCAACTTCCAGACTGTTGTTCCTCCTGTTGCTTGCCTCATCTGTTCTCCTCTTCCCTGTGGTTTTATGTCTTTTAATTTAAAAATCTCGTTAGAGTACTCATAGTGGAGAGAGTGAAAACAGGTGATATGCTCATTCTGTCTTTTTACCTCGAAGCCTACTCCTTTGCTGGAAAATTCCTTCTCATCTTTCAAAGCCCAGACCACATGGCTTATCCTCTAGGACATCATCCATCTCTAGCACTGCCACGGAAATCTCTTGCTGTATCTGTTTCTCTGCTCCTCCAGGAAAACTGTGAGATCTGCGAGGATAGAGTGCAAACCAGGCACACGCTGCCTTTCTGGAAAAAGCACAAAGAAGGCGCTCAGTACCTGTTGGCCGAATGCCTGTTCCTCTTGGTCGCAGCTGCTGCTGGGGACTTGGGCCGCCTGAGAGGGGCAGGCATCGGGGACTGGTCTCCCTTCTCTCTCTCTTCCTTTCTACCCTTCGTAGCCATGGACTATGAGAGGGATGTTGGAGAAGCCAGACAGGAGTCTGATTTCCAGAATCTTGGGGCATTTTATTCAATACCCCCCATTGTCATTATGAAGCTTGGCCCTGTTTTAAGCCCAACCCAAAGAAGCAAACCTTTATCCCCTCTGTTGAGATAACATCCATGTCTCATGATGACCAACCAAGGCCATGGTCTTCTTTCTGCTCAGGAGCACCTGCCATGCCCAGGTCTCTAGCACTCCCATTTGGGGCTGTAAGATTTCCAGAGCTCTAGGTATTGCTAATATCCATACCTTAGTCCTCTGTTGTCCCTAACTTCCTTCTCCCCACTCCTTGCCCCCCACACATAAAAAAAATCTCAGGTCACTTGAGTTTTATGCAGTAGATTAAGGAGGAGGTCTCCGTGATCGCCATAGTCCACCGTCAATAAGCCTTTTCCAGTTAGCAAGGCAAGAATGTTGACCGTATGAGGAAGGAAGGGGGAGGGGGAAGCAGGACCAGAAAAAGCAGAGAACAAAGGAGACAGGAGCTGAGTCTCCTGATCCGGAGGAGTAGAAGGTAGATCGGTCTCTGGCTGGGACCGGCCTCCACGGGAGACTCACGTGGTGATCCCAGCTTGTGTCCGTGGAGATAAAATGACCACTTGTGTCCGTCCTCCTCCCACCCTGCTGGTGCATTCCTTCCTTAAACTAGACTGTGATGAGTCAGGTCCATCAGGGCCCCCTGCCAGCAGTAGGTGATGCTTTCTGGGGGCGGGGGGGGTGTCAGAACCTAGACTGCATGAGGGAGAGGAGTCTGTGCCCCTTCTCCTGCTGGCTGAGCTCTGGAAGAAGTCCTTGTGGTCTTGGAGAGGGATTATACAACCCAGTCTCTCCCCTCTTGGAGGGGGGGATGGTAGACCTTGACTCTGCTTTCTGACTGTCTCCCCCAGGGGCTCCCTTGGTCAGAAAGCTACTTTGATGTTGCCCATCTTTGTCCAGCATGGTGGCCCATTCCCCCACTCTCCTCAACTCTGTGGATTCTGTGTTGGTGCATGTGCATGTATGTGTGCATAGACGTTGAGGCAGGAGGCAGAAGCAGCCAAAGACACTGGACAGTGACTGAGCCTTTAGACAGAACCAAGTTCCAGAGAAACACCTTTCTTAGAGAAATGAGTCTAATACAATGAATGCTGGGAATACAAACCTACATATTGGTCCCAGAATCCTCACCAGAAAGAGCGTCAGTAAAGGGAAAAGGAAGCCAGGTGCCTTGTGACTCTGGCTGTCACTTTACTTCCCAGAGCCCTGTCTCTCTTTTGTGTGAAACACAGATCAAAACCCCTGACTTTCCTGTTTTGTAGAAAAGAGGGATTTGAATTTGGTTCTTCTGCATATTATGAGCTAGATGATTTTGGGCAGAAGTCTTCATTTCATGGGCCTTAAATTCCTCTTCTTTTTTATTTTTAAGATCTTATTTATTTGTTTGACAGAGAGAGAGAGAGAAAGCTCAAGCAGGGGGAGCATCAGAGGGAGGGGGAGAAGCAGACTGAGCAGGGAGCCCAACACGGGGCTCGATCTCAGAACCCTGGGATCATGGCCTGAGCCAAAGGCAGATGCTTAACTGACTGAGCCACCCAGGTGCCCTGAATTCCTCTTCTTAAATTGGGGATACTTAATAACAGTATATTCCTTGTAGGATTTTTGTGATGATTACATAATACAAGAAAAACGTTCAGCTCGGTACCTGGCCCATAGTGAGTCTCTTAGTAAGTGTGAAGAATCCTCACAGGATTGTGAGGAGGGCCAGACCGTTTGAAAGCTCTTTGAGAACTCCAACATGGGTTTCATCATTAATGATCTCTACCACCTGAGCTTCTCAAACTGGGGTTGGTTGGGACAAGGCTGCAAGTCTCCAGGTTGGGTTCGAGACTTAGGCCTGTCGCCTGTGAATCAGAGGTCTCGGGGGGAAAGGGGGAGGGGGAATGGGGAAAGCCCCAGGCTGTGGGACCGTTGTGGGCTCTCCTAGCCAGAGCCGAATGTGTGTGTGTGCCCACTTGTGGACACACATGCATGGGCAGGAGTGTGTATGCAGCTGGGAGGGAAGGAACGTTCCTGTTTTTTTTGTGTGTTTTAGAATATAGTTCATATCATCCAGGGCACAAGGAAATGTTTTCTGTCCAGATAGAAGTGTTTCTAAAAACCCACTACTGCCACGGAGCCCTAAGCTGCCAGGTTGGCCACCATTTTGTGAAGAGGCATCAGAGGACATCATGGGGGCTGAGAAGTCAGCCTTGGGCTGGTGGGGTCCGTTCCGTATCTCCTTCCCTGTCCCAGCTTGATGGACTCAGATGCCCTGGAGGTTAAGGCCCTACTGGGCAGATCATGAGGCTGGGAGGCTCTGAGCCAGGCCCTTGGAGGGATGAGGTCATCACACAGGATGGAGGGGACACCTGTGCTGGCCTTGGCCCCACGCGGTGATGTAACCAGGGGCTTTAGCTCACAGTGGAAACATGGGGCTCGCTTTACAGTCAGGGCTGCCCAGAGTTTGTTCCTGGCCGACTCCAGCACAGCTTCCCCTCCTGTGCTCCCTGCTCCTGGACGCGGTCCCCGGCATGCCCTTTGCCTCCCACCCCCACACGCTACTGCTACGGTTCCTGCGTCAGGCGTGCCTGCCCCATCTGTCTCCTGTTTGTTTGCTCTCTCACTCCCTTCCTCACTCCTTTACTCCCTCATCCATCAGGGTTTTGTAAGTGACCACCCTGGGCCAGGCCCTGACTTAGGTGCCGGGGACACAACAGCAGGGAAGACAGAATTCCTGCGCAAGTGGGATGTGGGTCTAGAAGAGATAGACAGGGACACAGGTCACCACAGGGGCATGGCTCCTGCCTTGAAGGGGAGGGGCAGACACTGAACTTTACATTTTCTGAAATTCCGCCCACCCTTCACGGCCAGTTCCAGTGCCGCTCACACCATAAAGCCCTTGCCGATATCCCAGCCACAGGTGTTTGGTCCCCTCTCGGCACCCAGAGCACTTAGTGTATTTGTCTATAAATATTTACTGAGCGTTGGTTCCAGACCAGGCACTATTCTAGGAACCGGGGACACAGCAATGACTAACACAGATAAGTCACGAACCGATGTTCCCCTGGGGGTTGGCGAGGGTGTCCGCCACCTAACAAAGTCCTCTGTGTGTAACGTGTCAAATGGCAGTGGGTTCTACACACTAAACACAGTGAGAGGGGCAGAGGCGTGGGGGGAGAGGCTTCTGTTTTACGCAGGGAGGGAGAGAAGGCCCCTCTGAGAAGGTAATGTGAGGACAGAAAGTGAGGGAATAGGGACCCCTGGGTGGCTCATCTGTTAAGCGGCTGCCTTCAGCTCGGGTCATGATCCCAGGGTCCTGGGATCGAGCCCCGCATCGGGCTCCCTGCTCAATGGGGAGTCTGCTTCTCCCTCTGCCTGCTGCTCTGCCTACTTGTACTCTCTGTCAAATAAATAAATAAAATCTTAAAAAAAATTTTTAAAATAAAAAAAAGAAAGTGAGGGAATAGAGGTGGGTGGCTTGCACCATGTGTTAGAGGCGAGCCAGTCGGACCCTGTAGCTGGGGTGGGGGTTGGGTAGCATCGAGCAAGGCCCAGAGTGGAAGAGTGGTGGGAGACGAGGCAGTGGGTGGGGGGCACCGATCAGGAGAACCTGTGCGGAATGGGAGCTCCTGGGTGTTTAGAGCAGAGCAGTGCCACGACCTGACTTGACTTGCAAAGGCTCACTCTGGCTGCTGTGTAGACGGGGGCTGAACAGAAGCAAGAGCGGGAGCAGTGAGGTCAGTGGGGGGTAATTACAGAGACTGACATGTGAGACGGGGCTGGGGACCTCTTGGTGGTGGGGAGTGGCGAGAAGAGACCAGGTTGTGGATATATTCTGAAGGGAGGGCCCATAGGATTGTCTGATGGCGCGGACGTGAGAAAAAGGAAGGAATAAAGGAATACCTCCAGTTTTGGGGCCCAAATCAACTTAGAAGGATAAAGTCACCGGGTACCAAGCTATGCTGCAACTGTCCTGGAGGGGCGTGGGAGGAGCTGGGCCCCGGGCATGGTAAGTCCCAGACCTATCAGACCTCGCAGGGGTGGTGTCAGACACAAGGTCAGAATCAGGAACCAGGAGTTCAGGGGGGAGGTCTGGGCTGGACGTACAAACGTGGAAGTCACGAGCACACAGATCTTTAAAGCCCACCGGTCAGCCTCAGACCTCAGGTTATATGGAGAGAGAGCAGGAAGCGGTTCTGGGGCCCAAGCCCTGGGGCACCTCCCACTCACAGGCTCCGGTGGTAAGGGGGATGGATGAAGGCAATTAGAAAGAGTGGCCCATGATGCAGGAAGAATGCTCCAAGGAGTGAGAAGGTCCCAGGGAGTGGGCATCAACGCCAACAGATTGAACAGATGAGGGATGAGAATTGCCAGGAGACTTGGCGACGTGCGAGTCAGGAGTGACCTCCACGGACACGATTCTAGTGCTGTGTGCGCACACAAGCCTGATGGGAGGGGAGGGAGGAAGACAGAGTGCAGAGAACATTCTTGTAAAATTCATGCAGCAGGCTTGCATGCCAGTGGTGATGTCACAGAGGGGAACGGTTTGCTGATGCAGGCAAGAGCAGGAAAAATTGTTGGAGAGATGTCCTTGGTGAGGCAAGAGGAGATGGGGTCCAGTGAGGACAGCTTTGGAGAGGCATGTGCGCCGCGGACCCATCCACGAGGGAAGGCGGAGCGGATGTGCCCTGACTTAGGTTTGCTACTGTACCATGGGTTCCCCAAGAGCAGACACCCTGCCAGCCAGGCTTCTGTAGGTGTAATAACCCTTTCATGGCTCAGCATGTGCCTAATATGTATGTTGGAGGGAAGGCGAGCTAAAGGTCTTTGAATTCGGATCGACAGTGTAAATCATTTGGGAGTCGGCTTAAGGAATGAAGCAGAGTTCACTGGTAAGGCTGGGGGCTTCTTGTGGGACTGATAGGCAGGAGGTCCTCGGCGCCCAGGCAGGGAATGGAGCCAGTCTATGGAAGGATGTTGGGAGCATCTGTCTGTCTCCTATCTCGTATTCTGCCCTCAATATCCCCTTCATTCTTGCTTTTCACTGTAGGCCAGTCCTCGTGGAGGACTCGGCCACACCCCTCTGAAGTTCTAGCTCCAGGCCCAAGGCTAGATTGCCTCCAGGTCCTGATTGCCGAAACCTAGGTCAAATAACCAGACTCCGTGAGCTGATTGGGTGTCCATTCCTGGACACACCAGCCGTATGGGGATGGAGGCAGGACAGGTGACTCTAACAGTTGGAAGTGCTCCTTGTGGCCAGGGCTGGAAGTCCCCAGAGAGAAGGGGCCACAGCAGTGAATGAGTGGGTAGGGAAATGTGGATGGATGATGGATGATGGATGGATGGATGTTCTAGGTGTGTCAGCAAATGAGGCCAGCATTCCAGCAACCTAGGACAAAAGAAGGAGGGCTCTCGGTGTTGGGGTACTGGGGGAGACCTTTGAGGATACAGCTGTTACCACAGTTGAGAATGTAGGTCAGGACACTGAAGGAAGGGGGCTTGTTACTACCAGCCGAGGCTCTCTGGAAACGTCTTGCTTCTCTGCTAGGAAGTTTCTCCTCCATATTTGCCTTCCAGCTGCTGAAGGGGAACAGTTTTCAGCCTTGACATGGGCTAGCTTCTAAGAATAAGCAGAGCCAAATGATAGCCCTTTTCTTCCTGCGAGTGGGGCAGGTAGTCTGGGGAAGCCATTCTCTACTGTGGCATCCTGTTCTCTCCTTCCACTGTTTTGGAACTGCAACCCAGTCCCCCGTTTCCTTCTTAGGATACCCAGAGCCAGAGGTGACCTGGTACAAGGATGACATAGAGCTGGACCGCTACTGTGGTTTGCCGAAGTACGAGATCACTCACCAGGGCAACCGCCACACACTTCACATTTACAGGTGGGGGCACGTGACCTGTCCTGCTCTCTCTGTGCTCCTGGGGGCCTGTGGCCCCATTAGAGATGGGCTTGGCTGCACGCTGATGTCCAGGTGGGATCTAGGGGTGCAGGGCAGGTTTCTGCTGCTGAGTTGAACTTGCTGGCGAGCTGCCTGCCTGCCAGGGTCTGGGATCTCCAAAGGCCAGGGTGGGACGACTTCTGACAGCCCAACCAGAGGAGGTCCCAACCCACAGAAACATTTTCCATGAGGTCAGCTACCAAAAAAAGCTCCCGTGTCGTCCTTACTTCACAAGGGGCTGTGTGGGTCACCTGATTCTGAAGGGAGCGCTCCTGGGCCCCATGTCTAATCCCTTCTGGAACAGCATGACCTGGGCCAGCTCCCTCCCTGTGGCCAGCCTCAGTTTCCCCAACTGCAATGGGGAGCGCTGGACGGGGTGGCGTGGGGTGCTCAGGACAGGACTTTGGGGGGCGGGGCAGCATGCTCAGCTCTGGGAGACACGGGCGGCGGGGGGCGGGGGGGCCTCCCACCTGGCAGGAGGGGAGAATGGGCATCTCGCGCCCCTCCCTTTAGGTGTCAAGAGGAAGACGCGGCCATCTACCAGGCCTCTGCCCGGAACACCAAGGGCATCGTGTCCTGCTCGGGGGTCTTGGAGGTCGGCACCATGACGGAGTACAAGATCCACCAGCGCTGGTTCGCCAAGCTGAAGATCAAGGCCGCCGCCAAGATGCGGGAGATGGAGCAGAGCTGGAAGCCCCGGAAGGAGGTGGTGGGAGACGCCGACACTCTGCGCAAGCTCAGCCCCGACCGCTTCCAGCGGAAACGGCGGCTGAGCAGGGACGAGGCGTCCCTCCCCTCGGCCCCCGCCCGGGAGGCTGAGGACAGGACCCCAGCAGCTTGGCAGGAGGAAGAGGCTGAGCCCGCTCCGCACCCAGCTTTGGGCCTCCTCAACAGCTTTGCTCCCGGAGAAGTGACCACCAACGGGGAGGCTGCCCCCGAGAACGGGGAGGACGGAGAGCACCCCCTGTTGACGTACATCTGCGAGGCCATGGAGCTGGGGCCTCAGCGAGCCCCCAAAGCAGAGTCTGGGGCCAAGAAGAAGAAGAAAGACGAGGAACCTAAGCAAGGTCTCCAGAAGCCAGAGTCAGAGAAGGCGGCTCGAAGCCCAAGTTCTCCTGAAGGCCGTGCCCCTAGTTCAGACAAGTCCGGGACGCAGGGGCCTGCGGAGGTGGAGCAGGTCCAGACCCGGCGCGGAGGCAGGGCTGCGCGGGGGCCGGGGTCCTCTGGAGCAGAGAGCACCAGGAAGCTCGCTCCGGCTGTGGGCGCTGAGGAGCAGGCCCGGGAGGCCCCCGTCCCAGGCCCCATCCCAGGCCCCGTCCCAGCCCCAGACCAGCAAGTGTATTTCTCCCTAAAGGACATGTATCTGGAAAGTACCCTCGCGGGCAGGCCGAAGGGGGAAGAGGGTTCCCAGACCCCAGGCGGCAGGGCACCTGGAGAGAGGCCCCCCGGGAAGGTACCCAGTGAGGCTGGAGGTGAAAAGGGGGCTATTGCCCCCGCCCAGCCCACCGCCTCGGCCCCCCAGACAACTAGGCCTTTCAACAGGAAGAGATTTGCCCCTCCGAAGCCCAAAGGGGAGCCCACTGCCAACAGCAAGCCCGATCGTTCCCCCAGCGGAGCTCCAGAACCAGGGGCCCAGAGCTCAGGGAAGGCCCCACCTCAGGCCTCGGCCCCAGTGCCCACACCCCCTGTCCGGCGGAGACACGGCCCCCGGGAGAGCCCCCTGCAGGGGCGAGCCGGCCACAGGTCTTCGGGAGAGGTAAGTGTGGGTGTTGGGTACCGGGAGGGCCACTCTGGGAAGCTGAGCTCATGGAAACTCTTGCTCCCTCAGCTCAGCAGCCAGTGTGCAGTGTGCTATTTATAGAAGGGGTGAGGTGGTGGTGGAGTGCCAGCTGGGAGCAGAGGACCACAGGCCTGGCCTTTGCCCCAGCCATCTCCAGACGGAAGTGGAGGGAGACGATGTCCTTTGGGGAGAAAAGAGCCAGTGGAGGGTTTTCCTGGGGTTCACTGAGGCAGCAGTGTTTCATGGGGAGACTGAGGAGCAGGGGTGAGCTGTAGGGTGTGGTGGGTGTCGACCTGGATGCTTAGATTTCTACGAATATCAACTGTCCAGGAAATTCTGGTTTAATTTGGGTTTTTATCTAAGATTTCAGAGTCAGGCATACCTATTTGCAATTCTGACTATGCTTAACATCTGGTGATCGGGGCAAATTATAAAATCAGAATAAAAATGCTACCTACCTCGTAGGCTGTTGGGAGAGCCTGCCTGCTCAGCCGAGGGCCTGGTGCGCATTAAGAACTAGTAAATGGCAGGAGGAGTAAGATGATTTCTATGGTGGGCGACAGGTGGGGGATCGAGGCCCCCTTTTTTATCTGGGAACAGGAGGGCCATCATTTCCTGGGGATCAGGTGGCCAACGGAGGGAAGGTAGGGATGGGGGTATCCACTGTTCAAAGAAGAGGTGAGTGACAGCACTGAGAAGTTCAGGGAGCAGAGAGGGAGAACGGGATTAAGAAGAGTGACAGAGGGAAGTTTGTCCCCTTTGGTCAGTGCTGCATGTCTCAGGCAGAGGCAGATCGTATTTCATTTTTATTTTTATTTTTAAAAATTTATTAGAGAGTGAGCGGGGCAGGAGCAGAGCCAGAGGGAGAAGCAAACTTCCCCCCTCCCCCATACAAAGCGGGGCTGGATCCCACGACCCTGAGATCACGACCTGAGCCAAAATCAAGAGTCAGCCAGGCCCCCCCAAAGGGGAAGGCAGACAGTGTTTCACAGGAGTTTTGGGGAGACAGTTTCACAGTGGGCAGAAAAAAGGCCATATTTCTTCTGAGTGGCAGAAAGGGAACGTGTTTCAAGAGGGAGGACAGATGGCAGAAGGGACAAGCTACCTGCCCCGGGACCTCGTGGGGGACGGAGCTTCACAGGCGAAGGGGGGGATGCCCTTCCCACAGAGAGAACTTCTGGCGTTTCAAGAGTGGTGCTGAGTTGGTCTGTGGGGACAGTAGGTCCAGAGGGCTTGGGAGGGGGCGGACCTCAAGCCAGACTCTTGGAGGTTGGTGACTCAGCGCTCACGCTTGGTCTCCGGGGATGCTGGCAGCTGGTGGGCTGAGTTCCTAGTGGCCCTGATGGCGCTGCTCCGCGTGCCTGACCCAGCCCACAGGCAGGGGACCCCAGGGAGCGCATTTGGGAAGTGACCAGGCCAGCAGCCAAGTCTGACGAAGGCGGCCTCCCTGCCCACAGTGGAGGGGACACCAGGGCCAGGCCGCCTGCCCCCTCCCAGCGGGGCCCTCCTTGCCTTTCAGAGGAGCGGCAGGCGCAGGAGAGGCGGCCCGCCCTGGTTCCATGGTCCCTGCGAGACGCATGTGCGACTTCTATTTTCTGTACTTAGAAAATTGTGACATAGATCACACAGGTGAAAAATGCATTTAACGTCTAGGCATACGCCCAACCTGCTGCTCTTTTGTGGCTGAATCCGATTGGTTTTTCATCTTCTCATCCTACCAAGTCTTTAAAAAAATCTCTTGAAAGACACCCATGCTCGTGGTGACAAATATGGGGGGAACTCTTAAAAATTCAATGGGATAAATAACAGCTCACCTAGAATTCTACCATCGAGAAGCATCGTGATGTATCTACCAATCTTTCTGTATTTGCAGTTTTCTTTTTTAAAATTCAGTGTGTCTTGCTCTTCTGATTCAGTCCTATATCCTGTTTTCTTCCCCTCTCATTCTTTCTTTTTTTTTTTTTTAAGATTTTATTTATTTATTTGACAGACAGAGATCACAAGTAGGCAGGGAGACAGGCAGAGAGAGATGGGGAAGCAGGCTCCCTGCTGAGCAGAGAGCTGATGCGGGGCTTGATCCCAGAACCCTGAGATCATGACCTGAGCCGAAGGCAGCTGCTTAACCAACTGAGCCACCCAGGCGTCCCTGTATATACTAATTTTTATACACACTAAAGCCTATTTTAGTTCCTATGTATACCTATCACAACCCATTAATCTGGTTATCAATCCTCACAGCAGAATGATCTTGTTTTAATGATTGCGGCTTTAATTTCTGGCAGAACAACCATCTTAGATGCCTTTTAAAATTTTTCTTAGCTCTTTTTTCCGTCTTATTCCTCTACGGAAACTTTAGAATCATTGTTTCAAGTTCTTTAAACTTCCAGATGCCACTGCGATTTTTTTCCATTTGTTTGGTTTTGTTGTTGTTGTTTTTAACCTTGTACCTGTATATTTACCACTTTAAAAAAAAATCACATTTAAAAAAAAAGCGGTAAGCTGTTTTTAACAAGCTCACAAGCTTGTTAAATCTTCTCATGGAAAACTCAAGTCCACTTTGCATTTGGAATGATCTTTTGGTAAAACTTGCCAGTTATGTATTTTAAACAGCTTTATTGAGGTATATATACCATAACATTCACTTATTCCAAATGTGCAACATAATGTACACAGTTTAGAGTTATGAAGACACGACCAAAATCTAGTTTTCAGACATTTCCATCACCCTAAAAAGGTCCCTGTTCCTTTTTTGCAGTTCATCCTTGTCCCCACCCCACAGACCCAGGCAACCACAAATGTGCTTTCTGTTTCTGTGTCATTGGGGTTCTGATTGGGATTATAGTAAGTATAGGAATTAATTTGGAAAAACCTGTATCTTTAGCTTTCTCGTCTGACAGCATGGTATTCATTTCCATTATTCAAGCCTTTTTTCATATCTCTTTTTAAGTTCTCTTATTTTCTTCATATGAGCCAGCATGTCACTTGTCAGGGTCAGGTACTGGAAGGATCTCTGCCTCTGGGATAAGATGCCACTGCTCTCCTACTCTGTCTTGATTTCCTTTCCCGGATATAGGGGATATCTCCAGCAGTTCAAATTAGGCTTCCATATTGGATATGGATGGGAGCAGATGTTGGGACTGAGACCTCTTGGATTGTGAAGTATGTCCAGACACTCCCCCTCTCCCTGCCTAGAACCCAGTGATGCTGTACAGAGGGCTCTTTATCTGGGCGGAAGCAATCTTCCCTGAAGGTACTTAGTGAATGGGAACTGGCCTTCAGGGACCTCAAAAGCTGCTTTTTAGTGCCCTAGTCTGAGACCTTCTCTGAGACTGGCTTAGATATCTAGAGCTGAGGTACAGGAGTATGGGGACATGGTGGAGTGTGCCATCTGCCCAGATCCTTGGAGGGGACAGTGTACACATGGCAGAGCTCTGCTGAATGCCTTAAGACCTCAGAGTGTGTCTTCTTGGGAAACCCTGGAAGTCTTTTTTTTTTTTTTAAGATTTTATTTATTTGATAGAGAGAGAACACAAGCAAGGAGAGTGGCAGAGTGAGAGAGAGAAGCAGACTCCCTGCTGAGCAGGGAGCCCTATGTGGGGTTCAATCCCAGGACCCCGAGATCATGACCTGAGCCAAAAGGAGATTCTTAACCAAATGAGCCACCCAGGTGCCCCCCCTTTTTTGTTGTTTGGGTTTTTTGTTTGTTTGTTTGTTTTTTTGGTGAGCAGCAAAGCAAAGTTTATTGAGTGATAGTACAGAGCACCCCAAGAGGGAGGGGACCTGAAAGGCTGTCCAGGAAACCCTGAGTCTTGAGGATAATTATCCCAAGATTTGGAAACTCTACTCCCATAATAAAGGATCTTTGGTTTTCAGAGAATACATGAATACAAGTATTTTTGGAGAACTGTTGAAGGGAGGGGGGGTTGAGGAGAGACATGGTCCTTAAGGAATTACCTAGTGAATCTAGGGGATTAGACTTAAATCAAACCAGAAGTACAAAGAGGGTGTGGTGAATGGTTATTATAATAGATTTCTAGGGAAGGAGAGTGGGGTGGTCTGCAGTTGCTAGGGAAGGCATTTGGGAAGTGGCCAGACTGGCTGGCAACATGTATAGGACTCATTACTGAGAATACCACAGTAGAAAAACATCAAAGAGAAATTGTCATTTTTTAAATATAGAAGGATGCCCATAATATCCCCAGGTTGAAAGAGCTTAGATAGGTGGAAGAGAGAAAGGAAGGCATTCTGGGAAGGACACGGATCATGAAGCAAAGGTCAGGTAGTGGGCTAGTGAGGAATGCAAACCTGCCTGTCCTAGTCTTGATGCCCAGATGCTTTTGAAGCTGCTCAGTACTTTTTCTTCTCTTCTGTGTCTTGTGTGCTGCTTTGATTTGTTTAGCCTGAAGTGTAACATCATTCAGGCTTGGGGGTGAGGCAGAATGGGGGAGAACTAACATTTATTGAATATCAACTTCTAGTAATGCTAGGTTAGATAGTTCAGACCAACTCCCTATTGAGGACAACTAGTAAAAGGCAAAATGAAAAGTTATCAGCCCAGGATATGGACGGAGATGGAAGTCCAGAATGGTGAGCCCAGTGTTTGGTATATCTTTTATCTTGTGGCTGTTTGCTACTCCAGAAGAGCAGAATGAGAGACTCAGCAGTGTTTTAGACAGCCTCCTGGGACTGGGGAGACAAAGATTAGAGCCTGTGGTCTCAAGAGTAGTAGCCCTGGTAAACCCCCCTGGTCTTTGAGTTGGGACCCCGAAGGAGTAGTGAGCCAGAGGTAAATTACCCACACAGGGGATTGAGGCTTATCTCTGAGTTGCCCAAGTGACAAGAAATATCTCAGTCCCTGAAAGTAGGTTAATGTGATTCAAGATAGCTGGTGCCCCGAGCACCCGGAAGAAGCAAAAATCATCTGGAGGGTGATAGCATCACTTTAAGCCTTAAATTGTTTTTAAAAAGTGTTTCAAATATAATATTTAGCATCCAAGTGAAGATAAGCAGCACTCCAAGAGAAGAAAACATGAAAAAAAAAGTAGCAAAAACAGCAGACAGTGTAAATTTGTCCATAGGGTGTTCCAACTTTTGGAATTATTAGCCATGAACTATAAAACTAAAACTCTATTTCCTATACTTAAAAAGGTAAAAAAGACAAGATTGAAAATTTCAGAGAACTAGAAGCTATAAAAAGTGGGATAAACTTAAAAATCAACCAACTGGAAATCCAGAACTGAAAAATACAATAATCAGTATGAAGCTAGTTATTATAACATTTCCAGTTCTGGGTGAGATGGGGCAAACACTCACCTTATATTTCCCATTGAATGCAGCTAAAAAACCTGGGCAAAATCCTTGGTGCAGCTATTTAATGACTTTGGTAAACAACAGTAGGCAGATTGGGGAAGACTGGACTTCAAAGTACCCTAGAACTAGCAGTGTTTACCTGTTTGGTTTCTTGCCTTTTAAATCGAGTTCTCTGTCCTGGTCTTAATTCAATCAGAAACTCAGAAGTAAGGATTAGCTTTACTTTAGGAGAAGCTCTCTACTGTACATCAAGCTTGAGGAATAGGAAAGGAATCTCCTGGTAGTGACAGTAATGGCAGAAGAGGCCACAGGTGTCAAACTTTGAGGGAGGGAATCTTTCTCTCTGTTCAGAGAAGCTGTCGTCTCCAAGACAGTAGGATGAATCCCTGTTGCTTTTTTTCCTCTCTCTCTCTTTTGGGTCTCTTTCTTGGCCTAGGACACAGGTTCATGTGTGAAAGTATATGATGAATAAATGAAGCCCCAGCTATCTGTCCAGAGGCTGAAAAAAGGGAGCCCTATGGACCCAGAAAGTACAGGAGAGATCTTGGAGAAGGAACATTTGAGAAAGTGACTTCATAAGCTGTTTACAAATTCCTGGGCTTGTCCCCAAGCTATTTATGCATGCATGGGTCTGGTTCTGCACACTGTATCAAAAACTTTGAGAATGGAACTAAAAGACCGTCATCCAGGTCCCAGACGGGTCCCCAGTGGCATACACACTGGTTGGTCTGAATAGTACTGCGAAGGCATTGAACAATGGAACTCACACTGAAACTACAATCTCAACAGGCTGATTGAAACTTGCAGCTGGAACACAACCAAGTAGATTGTCTGCTAAGACACAAACATTAACATTATCCATAGGATTTATATAAGAACCAGGGTCTCATGATATTCAAAATGTCTAGGATACAATAAAAGTAACTTGGCATATGGAAAATCAGGAAGTCTCAACTTTCATGGGAAAAGACAAAGAATACCAGTGTCAAGATGGCAGAGATATTGGAATTATCTCAGTTAGTGTCCGCAACTATAAGAACATGACAAAATGTAAGGGTAAACATTCTGGAAATAATTGGAAACATAGAACATCTCTGCAAAGAAATACAAGATATAAAGAACCAAATTTTAATTTTAGAACTGAAAAATACAATAATTGAAATAAAGACGCTTTCTCACTGGGCACAATAGCAGAATGAAGGTGGCAGGAAAATGTCAATGAACTTGAAGATAGGTCGATAGATATTATTCAACTTGAATAACAGAGAAGGAAAATAAAAAGATAAGAAAGAGAAATAAACAGACCTTCAGGGACCTGTGGTACCATATCAAAACATCTAAGGAGAGAAGGGTGTGGTACAGAAAAAAATACCTGAATAAATAATGGCTGAACACTAGCCAAATTTGGCAAAAGACACAAACCTACACACAAGAAGTTCAGCAAATCCCAAATAAGATATGCCTACAGAATTCCATGCCAAGAAGCAATAAGCAAATTGCTGAGAACTAAAGACAACACAAAAGTCTTGAAAGTAGTCAGTGAAAAACACATTATAGGGGAAAAATGATTCAAATGACTGCAGATTTCTCATTGAAAACAATGGAGGTCAAAAGGAGGTGGAATAATATACCTGCTAAAAGGAAGTGTCTTTCTATCTGTAAATCTACATTCAGCAACAAATATCTTTCAGTATTGAAGGTGAAATAAAGGCATTACCTGATAAAACTAAGACAATAAATCACTGGCAGACCTATTCTGAAAGATTGGTAAAGTACGTTTTACCTATAGAAGGGAAATGATACTGGAATGGAACCTGTATCACCAGGAATGAAGGAAGAACTACAGAAATGGTAAATATTGGGGTAAACATGCAGCATAAAAGGGAGAGGACAAAGGGATCTATATGGTGATAAAATGACTACATTTCACTTGAAGAGTTAAATATTGATCCCAAATAGACTGTGGGAAGTTAAGCATATATATTGTAACCCTTAGAGCAAAAATTAAAATACTATACAAAGAAATATAGTAAAAATCACAACATATAAATTGAAGGGGAATACTAAAAATGTTCAAATAATCTAAAAGAAGACATGATAGGGGAAACGGAGGACAGAAAAAACAGAGAAAAGAAATGGAAAACAAATAATAAAATAATTGACCTAAATGCAAACATATAATTATATTAAATGTAAGTGGTCTAAACACACAAATAAGAGAGATTATGAGAACGGATCAAATAACATTCTCAAAGCTGTGCTTTTTACAAGAAATTGACCTCAACTATAATATTATAGGTAGGCAAAAAATAAAATGATAGAAAATATACACTATGCAAACACTATTCTGTTGAGAACTGGAGTGACCCTGTTAATTTCAGACAACGTAGACTCCAGGGCAAAATTGTGAGTTATATAATGAGAAAAGGGTCTGCTCAAGAAAACATAATAAAAAAATGTGTTTGCCTCTAACAACAGAGCTTCAAAATATATGAAGAACAGGAAGGAGAAAGAGAAAGATCAGCCATTATAATTGGAGACTTTAACGTTCTCTCAGTAATGTCTTGAGCTAATAAACTGAAAATCAGTATGAATAAGAATAGAAAAGAGCAACATTATCAACTGACTAGGTCTAACACATGCATAGGATACTCCATGTAACAACAGAATACTTGTTCTTCTCAGGTGCGTGTAAAACAGTCACCAAAATAGATCATATCCTGGGTCATAAACAAACCTTAACAAATATAAAATAATTGCAATAATACAAAGTATGTTTTCTGTGCAAAATGGATTTAAGCAACAGATCAATGACAGAAAAAGATAGCAGGAAACTCTCAAAATGCTTTAAATATTTATGACGCACTCTCATGAGTCAAAGAGGAAGGTCTTAAGGGCAAATGGAAAATATTTTTAACTGAATGAAAATGAAGATACAACACGCGAAAAGTTTGGATAAATCAGTATTTTGAGGAAAATAAGTATTTTGAGGAAAATTTATAACATTAAAATATTTATATTAGAAAAGAAGAAAGGTCTAAGTAATCTAAGCTCCCGTGTTGAGAAAGTGGAAAAGGAAGAGCTAAATAAACCCAAAACAAAGAGAAGGAAGGAAATAGTAAAAGAGCACTGGGCGTTATATGCAACTAATGAATCATTGAACACTACATCAAAAAATTATGATGTTCTGTATGTTGGTTAACTGAACGTAATAAAAAAAAAGAACAGAAAACAATGACATTGGAAACAGAAAACTATGGAGAAAACAAACTGAAACCTGGTTATTTGGAAAAAATCAGTAATATTGATAAACCTCTAGCAAGACTCACAAAGGAAAAAAATGAGAGAAGACACAAATGACCAGCATTAAGGTAAAAGAAAGGCCTGATCATAGTGATCATTTCACATGATAGGCATCTCAAAACATCAGGTTGTATACCTGATGTTAAATTATACAGTCTTTGTCAATTATACCTCAATAAATTTTTAGGGGCACCAGGGTGACTCAGGCAGTTGGATGTCTGATTCTTGGTCTTGGCTCAGGTCGTGATCTCATGGGTCGTGGGATTGAGCCCTTTGTCTGGCTCCGCACTCAGTGGGGAGTCTGATTGAAGAGTCCCTCCCTCTGCCCCTCCCCACCACTCAAGCTCTCTCTCTCCCTCTCTCTCTTTCAATCCCTCTAAAATAAATAAATCCTTAGAAAAAAGATTTTTTTAAAAAGGAATGAAGGGTAATTTCTCTAGCAATCTTGCAAGTACTAAAAGGATAATCAAGGCCCATCATGAAAAACTGTGCATGTAGTTCAACAACTTAGATGAAATAGACCAACTCTTTAAAAACTACAAGCTATGAAACTCTTGCAAACAATGAGATAACTTGAATAATCCTATAATTGTTACAGAAATAAAATTTGTAGCTAAAAATCATCCAAATAGGAAGTCTTTTGGACCAGATAGTTTTTCTGGCAAATCTACCGAGGATTTAAAGATGTTAAAGCCTCAGTATCAGCCCTGGGTCTAGGTTTCAGAGGAAGGAGATTCCAGGTCCTAGACATTGCCCTCACCATTCCTGTTAAGCTCCTGGTTTTGTCCCTGCTTCCTCAAACCAGCACTCCGGGACCATGTCCCACTTTGAGGGTTAGAAGCCATTGTATTGTCAATTAGTAGTTGATTCCAAAATCTCTTATGTTCTTGAGCCCATGCTGGGTGCAGAGGTGAAGCAGACTGCATCCCTAATCTCTGAGAATTTATGAGGAAGACAGTAGGTCCGGATGGATAATTAAACCTACTGTTCTTCCTTGTAGTGACAAAGCTCATACAGAACTAGCTGGGTTCACCCCTGCTCACACCATGGTTATTTTAAAGAATACATGGCAGTCCTTCTCATCTCTCCACACGGTTCCAGATGTGGACACACACACACACACACACACACACACACACACACACACCACAGTGTTTAAAGAGGTCATCCTTTGCAGAAGTGTACAGAAATTACTCAACTGAACCTTTACCATAGAGTTACCCAGCATCCCCTCTAATCCAGGGTCTGTGCTGGGTCCATCTCTTTGGAAGGGAAGAATTTACACATTAACAGGTGCCACCTGGATGAAACACTGCCACACAGAATGAGGGAATCCCGATACAATTAGGTACATTTGCTGTGGGTACATAGCATAGGGAGCCTCTAATGATTTTGGGGGGGGGTGAGTGGAGGAGGAGGCTCAGAAGTCTTCCAAGAAGAGAGTCTTCAAGAATGAGGAGTCTTTCAGGTGGGCAAGGAGAAGGCTGAGACTGTCCAGCAGAGAGAAACACACCAAGTAGTAATAAAATAGCACAGTGGTCACTACCGTAACTTAGTGGTGTTGGGCAGAGGGACCCAAGAGATGAACCTGGAAGAGAGATCTGGGATGCTTGCGGAAGGATGGGCTTTGTTAATCACATGAGGTGTAATTGATTTATTTTCACTTTAAATTGAACATTATTGGATATGTGTTCATGTGCACATGGTATAAAATTTAAAAAGTAGAACAGGTATATGGAGAATATTGTCGTCCTCAGCTGGACCACCCGCCCCCCCACCAGTTTCTCTTCCTGAAGTCAGAAGCCAGAACAGGTTTCCTGAGCATACCTCCAGAACTATTTTCCCTGCATTTAAAAATATGTATCTGTACATTTGCCACACAAAGGTTGCATATTGTACTTTCTGTCCACACCTTGCTTTTCTACTTGGATATTTATTTTAGTTATTTGGAATATGGATGTACTGTAATTCACTGGGCTCGTGCTGTTGACAGAATTTAGGTCATTGCTAGTTTTGCCGTTATAAACCGTGCTGCAGTGAACATCTTTGTCCATAAGTCCATTTACGCTTGGAAATACATCTATAGGACAAATTCTTCATAACGGAACTGTTGGGTCCAAGAGCATAAGCGTTTTTAGTTTTATTCAATGATGCTAAGTGGCCGTCCATGGAGGTGGTGCTGACAGCCTCTTTCCCCAGACCCTGGCCAGCAGTGTTCTTAAACTTTTTGCTCCTTTAAGCTTGGGCTTTTAGGCTTTATCCTGTGAGTGATGATGAGCCCTGGAGAGGTTTTTAAGCAGGGCAGTGTCACAATCCGATCTGTATTTTGGCAAGATCACTTGAGTTGCAGTGAAGGTAAGTGTTGCGCAGAGGCAAAACACTAGAGTTGTGATTGCCAGCTGGGAGACTTGAAAGGGGTCCAGGCGAGACGGAATTGTTGGCAGCGTGGTTTTAGCGGTTGGCAGGGGAGACAGAGAAGGGAATGGGTATTGAGACCCTGAGGAAGTAGGTTTGATAGGACTCAGGAACTGATCAGGCTTGGGGATGGGGGAGAGAAGAGAGCTTTAATCAAAGGCTGTAGGGGCACCTGGTTGACTCAGTTAGTAGGGTGTGCGACTCTTGATCTCAGGGTTGTGAGTTTGAGCCCCATGTTGGGCATAGAGATGACTTAAAAATAAAATCTTGAAAAAAAAAATCAAAGAAACTCTGTTCCCTTGAGATTTATGCAAAGTCAGCGTTTTCTTTGTAAATTTATGGATTTTATGCCTGTGTTAATGCTTCCTAATCCTAGAATACCAGGAGTTAACAGAAGGTTCTAATGTATTACTAACCGCTGTCTGTTGGCTCCAAGGGGTTTTTGTCTATTAGTCTCTTACTGGTTGTTGGAGAATTTAGAGGAGCATTTTTACAAACATTCTTTGGCCACTCAGATTTATTTGATGGCTTCTGAAAATCACCACACTCTTATTTTTCCCATATTTGAATGAATGGTATCATTAATTCAAAATCCCATACTCAGTAACTTTAAATTCTATACTTAATTCAAATGTAGTTTAATTATATATATTTTAAAGTCTTTCTTTATGTGATCTGTTTCCTTTGGTTTTGTGTGTGGTTCTTCTGATAACTAGAGATATTTGTATGTGGTAATATATAATATATATTTTATATGTTACCATTAAGTATTTCCTCTGTTCAGGGTCTTAATTTTTCATGACAGCTATGATCATGTCATTTTTTCCCTGTCATTTTCCATCTCATACTAGCCCCACATCTTCTATCTAGGCAATTATCTCTGTATAGTTAGATATCCTGTATTTCTGTTACCTGGTTTTTCCAGCTTTGGCTAAATCTTTGGTTCTTGGCTTGTATAGGTGATAGACTCCACTTGTCACCTTCTTACTCCTTCCACTTTTTGTACAAGTTGTATCATTTCTGCCTGCTCAGGGCGTAGAACGCTGACATTTTCCTCTGCCACTCTAAGCCCCTTTGAGTGTGGTCTTGATTATATAATTAATACATATTTAATGCTCAGCAAGAATTTTGCTGTGGTTCCCCTAATCATCTTTCGGCTGACCGGAGTATGTTCTCTGGTAGTGTGCTCAAGCGGGCTCATGGGAATGATATTCCCTAAGTCCTCGTATGTTCAAAGACAACCTTCCTACGCTTAGAGATCTTCAGGAAGTTCCTTCAGAAGCGTGTTTTTTTGTGGGCATTTTCTGAGATGGGCTGCCACCGGGCCGTTCCACTCTCCTCTGCCTGTGTCCGCCGGATGTCAGCCTTGGGCGTCTTCTGGGTGATTCCCACCCAGCTCTCCGCGGCCCCACAGCTCTCGTTGGAGGGGGGCTCTGGGCGCTCATCAACCGGGAGGAGTCCTGTGCCCACAGTAACTGTGCTTGGCGGCCACTCTCTGAGCCCCGCAGAACTCTTCACTCTCCGCCTGCCCGAGTGCTCTCATGGTTTCTTCTCTCCCTGCGGCTTTCGTTCCAAGCGGCCTCCAGCCACTCAGCTACCTCCCTGCAGCAGCCCCTGCTCGGTTTTTCTTTTCTTTTACTTTTTTTTTTTTTGAGACTGTAAGTTTTATATGCCTCCAGTTTCACTCATGATGAAGTTTAATATTTTTTTCTTGTTTCTATTGTTGCTTTTGATTATATTGGGGAGGAAAAGAGGCAACTTGTCTCTTGTGCCGCTATGTTTAGACCAGAAGTCCTTTAATTATGTTGGACGGGACGGCATTCTCCCGTATTCTCTCCAGCTTGAAGTGAGACAAAGCCGGCTTCTGGGCTGACTTTACCACTTCCTGTCTGACGGTGGACAATCACCTTTCTCTTTTGGCCATGGGTGTGTTCCTACCTATTAGGTTTACTTTTTTTAAAGAAATGTTTTTAAAGATTTTTATTTTTCCATAATCTCTACACCCAGTGTGGGGTCTGAACTCACGACCCCGAGTTCAAGAGTTGCACGCTCTACCGTCTGAGTGACAATGGAGAGAGCGCTCACAACTATTTCACACTGTGAGGAGTAAGTGAGGTCGTACATGTGTAACAAATAGGGGCCTAGGATAGTGATTTACAATTAAATAGGGCATTCGAAAGGGTAGTAGCATATACTTCATTGATTTTTCCGGCACAGGTGGTGTCCCGAGTGACTGTAACCTCTGTGTTCAGATGACATCACACTGGTACCACTCGCTCTATGGTAATGGCAGATGCTGCCATGGAGCCCCTTGTCAGGAGACCCTTTGGCTCTCTCCCTTGTCGCCTGTAATTCTATCTGGTGGCAGTTAATGCCAAAAAAGAGGGACAGATCAATTTGCTCAGAAGCCTTGAAGAGGGGACCCTCTCCTCCAAATGGCAGGGATGAGGGGTCTTTCAGGGAAGGCAGGTTTTTCTTCAGGGAGAGGTGGGAAGGGCCAGAGCTAGACCTGGATTCTGGATATTCCTTGGTCTAGACTCTGGGATCAGGGATCGGGATGGGGGGCTTAGGACTTTGCCACATGTCCTTTGCCTCCAACCCCTAGCAGGCCTGGAAAACCAGGTGGCAGGAATACGCTCGGGCTCATCTGGGTGAGGTCAGAGGAGGCTGGGACGCCAGGCTGAGAGAGATCCTAAGGCTCGCGTGGTCAAGCTCTTCCTCTCCTCCATGTGTTCTCAGGTCCCGGAATCCCAGGCAAGCCCGGCTCCTACCGCGCTGGCCGCCAACACCGCCGACATGGTCTCTATGGGTTGCAGTGACCCCAGAAGCCGGGGCATCATTGAGCCCATGGACACAGACACCCAGGAAGCTGGGAGGACATCTGCTGACCAGAAACGTGGAGGCAAGAAGAATACAGAGGCTGATGGGAAGATGCAGGTGGATGGGAGGACCCAGGGAGACAGGACACAGGCCACCCAGACGACACAGGCAGATAGGAAGAGCCGAGTGGACATTGGGCCACGAGAAAGTGAGAGGCCAGCATCCGCCAGGAGGTCCCAGGAGGATGTGGTGGCCCAGGGAAGGGCAGGGACGCAGGTGGAAAGGACACAGAGGAAGGAGGACACAGGCAGGAGGATGCAGGAAGACAGAGGGACACGGTCTGAGGAGAGCACACCCACAGCCATGAAAGGTCAGTCTGAGAAGGGCTCTGTGAGCAGCCCTGGCCCACAGTCCAGTGAGTGTTTCGACCAGACCCCCGAAGGGCCCTCTGTCCCAGAAGAACCTGGTTTTGTGCTCAGATCTGAAGAAGCGGCACTCACAGCCCCCGGGAGCTACGAGCCAGCACTTCTGGCTGCCCCAGGAGGCGGTCGCACGCTCCCAGCCCAGCAGCCTCCCCAGGGTGGTCTGGAGCAGCGGGGAGGGCCTGAGTGGCCGGGGCTGGTTAAGGACAAGTCAGAGGATGGCCTGATCCCAGGCCCCAAGGAGGAGCAGCAGAAGGAGGTGCTGTCTGTGGATCTGGGTGGCTGTCCTCCAGCTGGCCGGAGCCCGGAGGTGCCCACTGTGCCCTCTCCTCCCAGGCGGGGCCTGACCACGAGCTCTCGGGAGGCTCCGCCCAGCACTCCAGCCCCTGAGAACACGAGTGCTGCTGCCTTCCTGCCCTCTGGGGACCAGGCCTTGCTGAGGCCGGCCCCCCCACTGTCCCTGGGGCCAGAGACCCCCACCCAGAGTCACCCACCAGCAGCCATGTCTGCCACCAGCGAGGGGGCCTGTGCCCCAGGGCTGGATGTGGAGGGGAGGCCCCCGGGTCCCCAGAGCTGCGACCCCGGCCTCATAGACTCCCTGAAGAACTACCTGCTTCTGCTGCTGAAGCTCTCCAGTGCAGAGCCGGGGGGTGGGGGCGCCGAGGCGCAGGGGGCAGCTGCCGCTGGGGCTCCGGTGTCCTCGGCCGCTCTGGTCCCTGACGTGGAGGTGGCCGGTCTGAGTCCCCGGACGTCCAGGCGCATCCTGGAGCGCGTGGAGAACAACCATCTAGTGCAGAGCGCCCAGAGCCTGGTGCTGAGCCCCTGCACCTCCCGCCGCCTCACCGGCCTCCTGGATCGCGAGGTGCAGGCTGGCCGTCGGGCCCTCGAAGCAGCCCGGGGCCCTGGCCCCAGCAGCCTCACCGTCCCTGCCATCGTGGTAGGTGAGGAGGGGGGCCCTGGGCTGGCCTCCGAAGGATCCAGTGAGGACGAGGGTGAGGGTCCTCCCGAGGGGCCTGGGCTCCCAGGGGCCTCCCCGGAGAGCGGTGTACGCGGGTGGCTGGGGGAGACGGGTGGGCAGATGGCCTTGGGTCCAGGAGCACTCCCAGCAGACAGAAGGGCCCAGGAGCCCTTCCAGGAGGAGGAGGCCCCAGGGGAGGCCCTGACAGGCCTCCCCGCAGCGACTCCGGAGGAGCTAGCTTTGGGGGCCCGGAGGAAGAGGTTTCTCCCCAAGGTCAGAGCAGGAGGAGACAGGGAAGCAGCCAAGGCTGAAGAAAGGGAGAGCCCCACGGTTTCCCCTCGGGGGCCCAGGAAGGGCCTGGCACCCGGGTCCCCGGGGACCCCAGGGCGGGAGAAACGTTCCCCAACCCAGGGTAGAAAGGCCGGCATGCTGGAGGTGCCGCGGGCAGAGGACGAGCTGGCAGCAGGAGACCTGGGCTCCGGCCCCAAGGCCAGCAGTGCGGACGCAGAGCAAGTCCTGGATGAAGGCAAGCAGGACGCTTCGGCCAAGTCCAAGAAAGCCAAAGACCTGCTGAAAGGTGAGCAATGGGGAGGGTCGGGGAGGGCTTCAGGGGAGAGGGTTGCACAACGCAGTGGGGGAAGGGGCACAACCAAGAGGGGTTTACAGCGCCCTTCCTAGAACAGTCTCCTGGAACTAGACCCCCTTCCGAGGGCTAGTTCTCATCCTGGCTCTGCCACGCAGGACGGGGCACAGTACAAACTGTGTGCCACCGAGGGTGAAGCGGGATGGAAGAAATCAGGTCCTGAGCGCGGGGCTGCCTTCCCCAGGTGGTCCTAGGTCTGGCGCCTTTGTCCCCGCTGTCCCCTCTGCACAGACTTGTCCCGGGAGGACAGAGCAGGAGGGTCGGGATCCCGACGCAGGTTCCTCGAGTTAGGGCCTAGAACCCAAACTGGAGTCCCCCCTCTCTCTCTCTCCTGCCACAAAAGCCTTGCATTTTATTTGAGGAGAAGATTTATGTTTCATTGTTGTGTTTTCTTTGTTCTTTTTAGTGAACTCCGTTCCTTTAATAGATGTAAGGCCGCTTGCGTTATCTGTTTACTCTTGGCTGGGCTTTCCTAGCCAGTACCATCCTGCGAGTTCTCTCTTTTTCATCTATAAAACCAATGTCAGGGCTCATATTTGCCACAGCGTTCTCTGTGATCCATTTCATCCCTGAAGGTTCTGACACAATCTTGGGCATTTCTGATTCTGGTCATTTATGTTGCTGTTTCTTCTTCCCACTTAGGCATTTGATTTCTCATGGATTTTTGTTGTTGTTTTTAAATTTGAGTATTATACCATGTATAAGAATGTAATATGTGTATCTATAATATAATGTGTGTGTATAGAAATAACATGGTATCATTGAACACAATGTTACGTTCGTGTCACAGTGATTCAACAATTACCTATATCACACCGTGCTCCCCACAAGTGCAGCTGCCCTCTGTCCTCTCTTCTCTGCCATCTAGGTCCTGGGCTCCGAGGCTGTCCTAGGCCTGGGGTGGGGGCCCAGGAGTGGGGCCTTTCCAGCTAGGATGTGTACTGTGCAGTCAGAGCCAACGGCTCAGAGATACACACGGGATGAGGCTGGGGGCCAGGAAGGGTGGGTTGGTGTGGGGGCTTGAATCCTGTTTCCTCTCGGTCGGTCCCACTAAGCACATGCAGGGAAGCAGGGGTGGGGCCAAGGTGGCGGGAAAGTGGTTTGTCCCTCTCAACTGGGCCCCTGCTCTCAGCCCCACAGGTGATCCGGAAGATTCGGGTGGAGCAGTTTCCTGATGCCTCGGGCAGCCTGAAGCTCTGGTGTCAGTTTTTCAACATTCTCAGTGACTCAGTCTTGACGTGGGCCAAGGATCAGCGCCCAGTGGGCGAGGTGGGCAGGAGGTAAGTCGGCCGGATACCACACCCACCTGGCCTGACTCCCCAAGTGCAGCGACAGTAACACGGGGCATGTTTCCCCCACTGTGGCTTTCCCACTGTCCATCATGCAAGGCTCAAGGTAACCCTACGAGGGAGACGCTAGTATTTCCTTGGTAGGGAGGAGAAAGTTGAGGCTCGGTGGCATCAAATCACTTGCCAAGTCACACAGCTAGGGGGCATCAGGATAGCCACCCAGACCTGTGTGACCCAGGACTACCCCTTGACCACAGTACCTCTCGCCCCCCCGCCTGAGCTCTCAGAGCCTGGGTCCACGGCAGCCTCAGAGGGCAGGGCGTGACCTTCCTCAGGACCACAGTCTGGTCCCGGGCTGTGCACAGCGATGGACCTCACGGGGAGGGTCTCCCTTCTCTGCAGTGCCGGGGACGAGGGGCCGGCAGCCTTGGCCATTGTGCAGGCGTCCTCCGTTGACTGTGGCGTGTACCGATGCACCATCAACAATGAGCACGGTTCCGCCTCTACCGACTTCTGCCTCAGCCCCGAGGGTGAGCGGGACCCCTCCCACGCTCTCTGTCCTGCCTGGCTCCGGGGCCGGGGGGGGGGGGGGGGGGGGGGGGGGCGGGGACAGCGGTCATCTGTGCAGAGAGGGTGCTCTCTCCACGCAGGCCAGCCTGAGGGCAGCTGCTTCCTCTTCTTTTTCTCCACACAGTGTTGTCGGGATTCATCTCCAGAGAAGAAGGTGAAGGTATGATGCCCATATGGGGGAGGGGCGGGTGGCCCTCATCCCTACTCCTGCCATCCTCGGGGAGGACCTACTCTATCCATTCCAAGTGCTGTGTTTACCTCCACACACAGCTATGCTGGGCCTCCTCGTTTAGGATAGGGCTCGGGATGGAGGATGGGGAGGAGTGCTATTTCTGAAGATTGTGGGAGAAGGAGTGGCCAAGAGGCCCTTCCACAAGAGGTTAATTCAGCCTTGTGCCCTTGGCTCATGTTGGAGCCCTTGACCAAGGTCAGGCCTGGCCGCTAGAGCCTGCCTGACCCTGCCAGCTCCTTTCCCAGAGTTTCTCACCATGCTCTGTGGGTCCCTGCCTCCAGTCCACATGGTGAGCTTGCTAGAAATGCAGTTTCCAGGGCCCTGCTGTTGATACCCTTAATCACAACATCTGGGGAAAGGCACCCAGAAAAGCAGCATCTTCAGCAGGTCTCTGGTGACTGTGGTACCCCTAAATTATAAGGCGTGTCCCCGAACATTAGAGCAAAAGTCTGGGCTGCTTCCTTAGGAAACACACTGAGAATCAGGGCTATGAAGGCAGCTGGGGATAAAATTTTAGAGCTTCGTTGCCAACTAATGCATTCATTCATTCATTTGCTCGTTCAGTCATTTCATCCCTCAGTCATTCAACTAGCGTCTTTGATCAGTTGTCAAGTGCAAGCAAAATCAAATGGAAGTTCACACCTACACACTTAGCAATAGCGTGTTAACGTGCTCAAACTCTCAGTCCCACGTCCCCCGCTGTCTTGTCACGGCTGGCTTACCTGGGTTAGGAATCACTCATTGCTTCGGGCAGTCTCAAGTCTCTAACACATACCTGTTCTTGCTCATTGTTTTCCCTCTTTAGTTGTTGAAGTCGCTTGATGGGTAGGATTTCTTGCAATCTGGATTTTGATGGTTTAATCCCATTTAACATGTTCCTCTTCTCATGTGCTTCTCCTAAACTGGTAATTTGATGGAGAGGCTTGGTCAGATTCAAGTGCAGTTCTTTGTGCGGGTGGGCAGGAACCCATCACAGGGTGCTCTGTCTGCCCCTTAGCATCCCATCCAGAGGCACATGATGTCTGATTGGTTTACTCGAGTAACGTTAAAGATTGATCCCTGCGTTCATTCCGCGGTCTCCTGCCTTCTCTATCCTTTGAAAAAGTTCAAGACCTGTATCTGATACTTGTTACCTGGGGGTTCTAGCAGCTACCAGTTATTGCCCAAATCCACGACTTAGTTTGGGTTTCCAACCAGAGTATTTTAATTCTGTCATTTCTACATCCATCCGTTGAGTTTCTTCTGTAAAGGAGAGATGGTCCTTTTGTTGCCTCGAGTTGGTCCCTAGTGTCCTCCAAAGGTCACCAATGAGGTTTGGGGTTTTGTGTGTGTGTCGGGGGGAGGAGTGAGTTTTTTTCAACTACAATGATGACTGTGATTTTTGAAATATATTTGATATGTTCACCACATTGTAGAAATCATTCCTTTTGGTTGGTAAGATTGATCTGCCCCCATGGAAGGCCCTTCCATGGCTCTTGTGTCCTTCGGATGAGCCTCCAGGGTCTTCGTGGCTTCTTCGCCTTCGGGTCAGACAGGATGTCCCAGATACTTTGAGTCCATTTCCTGCCCGAGACCTGGACTCAGCCGTTTCTTGAGGGAGCTTGGGGTCCTTTTGCAGGGAGATGGCTTGTAGGGACCACAGTCTGAGCACTGAGGCAGCCCGTGCTTCTGGACGGGTCCTGAAGCTGTTTGCAGTCAGACATGTTGGTTGAGATGGAGACATTTGTTTATTTGATCCAAACACCTAATTCCCGAACAAAATCCACACCCAGGTGACCGCTTCCCCAGAAAAGCTGTGACTTACACAGACATTGAGCACATCCTTGCCACATGGGGGGCACGCTGAGTGCCATCAAACGGCAGGGCCTGCATCAGACAGATCCACTGCTGAGGGCTCATGGGCTGGGTTGGGCCCCGCGTTATGCGGGCCCCTGGAGAGCAGTCGTGGGAGACAGTGAGCGTACTAGAGTGGGAGGAGGGGGTAATGTTCCAGCTCTCCCTGCCCCACACACCCCTCACCTCGGTGGGGCAACAATGTTTAGTTTTCCGCACCTTCCCCGTTCCCTTGCAGTTGGAGAGGAGATTGAGATGACCCCCATGGTCTTTGCAAAGGGTCTGGCTGACTCTGGCTGCTGGGGGGACAAGCTCTTTGGACGCCTGGTGAGCGAAGAGCTACGAGGGGGTGGACATGGGTGTGGCCTGCGGAAGTCCTCCCAGGCCAAGGTCATCTATGGCCTGGAGCCCATCTTCGAGTCAGGCCGCACGTGCATCATCAAGGTGTCCAGCCTGCTCGTGTTTGGACCCAGCAGCGAGACCTCTCTCCTGGGCAGAAACTACGACGTCACCATTCAGGTTCCATGTCCCATCCCAGGTCCCTCCTTCCCCTGTCACCTCCTCCCCTTCCCCAGTTTGGGTCCCATTGGAGGCAGAGGCTGACTGTGTGAATCCTCACGAGGCTTCTGGGACAGGTCTGCCGACGAGCTTGGCTCTCTCTTTGGGGCCATAGTTTTCAAACCGTATTTTTGTAGCAGAAACCTTTCTCGTTGCCTTCATGCATATCTTCCTGGAGCCTCTGCGTGAGATCTAGAGAGTGACTGGGTGCAGGGGGGACAGTCTCGGTGTCTCACTCCCCACAGGGTGGGCCCTGGGGCACTGCCACTGGGGCTCCAGGGAACATAGTTTGGAAACCACTTTCGAAAACAAGCCCACAGCCTCTTGTTTTGCAAATGAGAAAACTCAGGTGCAGAGCAGGGAGCAGGGAAGGAGTGACCCCCACCTTTCCCAGGGCTGGAATCCGAACCCCACCCCACCCCCGGCAGTCCTGCTGCAGCGGACCCTCCCGGACGTGACAGAGAGCAGCGGAGCGCCCTTGCTGACCCAACCTGGTTCTCTTTGATCCCCAGGGCTGCAAGATCCAGAACATGAGCCGGGAGTATTGCAAGATCTTTGCGGCCGAAGCCCAGGCAGCCGCTGGCTTTGGGGAGGTGCCGGAGTGAGTGCTCACAAGGGGGGGGTGCGGGTGCCGTGCGGACCTACGGACTTGAGCTTTGGCCCAGAGCAGTGATTTCAGGGTCCATCAGCGGCATCCTGAGTTACAGCCCATGCTTGGCTCCATGGTCCCCCAAAATCTAGAAGCGAAGCCCTCAAGGTTAACCGCCCACTTTAGAAAAGCCTCTGCCCTGCTCTTGGTCTCCTCCTGCTCACCCCAGGTCCCCCCTCCTTCGCTTGTGGATGGCAGGATGCTGCGGCTCTCCAAAAGGGACAGGGGAGGTGGGGAGCTAGGCCCCTAGGCCAGTGGCTCAGGACTTCTCAGGCGGGCAGCCAGCGTCCGCGAAGGTTTTTTCAGGAGTCAGCTCTCAAGGGTCATTGTTTCCACGCTGAGACTGAGCTCTGACTCTCAAACCCTGGGGTCTGGTTGGCATGGAGCAGGGTGTGGCAGCCTCCTCTCCAGAGCGGTTCCTTCCGGGTGGACGCATCCAGGTCTGGGTCTCTCGTCTAAGCTCAGGTCCTCCCGGGGCCACAGCATCGTTCGGTTCTCATCCCATTGGGCTCAGGACACAGACAGGACTCTGAAGCCGATGGCCTCATTTCCTTCCCCGAGCTCAGGATGGAGCTGGCCTCCCTCTCTGTCCTTTGGTCTCGGAGCCAAGAATACTCTTTTTGGAAGGACCCTCCTTTTCAACCCAAGAGTGTAGACTTGGGCGGGGGGCTCCTGGGGCCGCACTTCCCGCTTACAGCCAAGTGCAACTGTATTTAGGATCCTCCCACTGTATCTCATCTACCGGCCGGCCAACAACATCCCCTACGCGACCCTGGAGGAGGACCTGGGCCGGCCCCTGCAGCCCTACTGCTCCCGGGAGTGGGGCAGTGCCGCGCCCGAGACGGCTGGCAGCTCTGAGGTCAGGCAGAAATGCCAGACCTTCCAGCATTGGCTCTATCTGTGGACAAATGGCAGCTTCCTTGTCACGGATTTGGCAGGTAGGAGTCTGGGCGGGTGTGGGTGCGTGTGTGGCCGAGAATGAGAGTGTGCAGAGGGGCAGAGCCAGGTCCCCTGTGCTCCCACATTTCCTCTCCTTTGCTTTCCCCGGGAACCTGGTCAAGGACATCGGCCTCACCGTCCTCGTCCAGAACTGCCGTGGCATCCCCGGGAGCACATTCCAGGCTCCAGTTACAATTAAGAAGGAATTTAGTTCAAAGAACACGACATGGGAGCTAATGAAACACCCGCACCCAAAATCTCAAAATCTCCCTTCTTCCCCTCCTGGCTGATCCGCTCTGGACGGTCCCCCTCTGCAGACTCCCAGACTCTCCCATCCTAGCTCGCTGGCTTTCCTGCCGCTTCTCCTTCCTCTCCTTCCTCCTCATCTCCTCCTCCTCCCCCTGCCTTCCCCCTTTTCCTCTCCTCCCCTTCCTCCCTTCCTCTCTTCCTCCTCGGTCTGCCCCTTCGCCCTCTCTCCCCTCCTCTGTCTCCCTTCTTCCCCTCCTCCTCCTCTGCTTTCCTCTCCTCCCTCTCCTTCTCTTCCTCTACACCCTCCTCCTCCACTTTTGTTAGCTTTTATTACAGGAGTCATCTTAGTCTTGTGACTCCTTCTTATTTCTATCTCCCCCATTCCTCAGATCCCTCCCCCACCATCAAAAGCCAATAAGCATAAATCTTCCTTTCTCTGACCAGTCCCTCCCAGGCCCGTTCTCTAGCCTGAACGAGGCAGGGGAGAGGAAAGGAGAGTTCCTCTAGAGTGGGAAGAGAGGAACGCTGGGAATATCACCCACGACCTTATCTGGTCCCCCAGGTGAATTAGTGGGAAAACCAAGGGCCAGAGACAGAAAACGGGCTTAAATGTGGTTCTGGCTGGGGTCGAGCTGCACCATAAACATGGTGCCCCCTGAGGGAACTCTGTATGTTGAGGGGAGGCTGGTGGCCCATTAAGCCGTTCCTTCTGTTTCTTGCCTCCATCAATCCAACGTTGAGCCACTACTGGGAAGGGGAAAGGGGAACCGGGAACACTCACTGTCTTCCAGAAACTGTGATAAGTGTCCCGGGTTCTAGAAGGAGAGGATAACGTGATGCAGGAGGAAAACCTGGGACTCAAAGTATTCAGCTTTACTCCACATCTCCTGGCTTTCTAGCAGGTCTCTGTAGACCCAGGAGAAAGCCAAAGCTCAGACGGGGCGACCCCCCCAGTCTCCCCGAGCTTCGCCACCCTCTCCCTCCCAGGGAGTGGCGGTCCCTTCCCACCTCCCACATGGGCTGGGAGGACCGAGCGAGGCCATGGCTGTGAGCGATTTTGCAAACCAGAATTCTGTGCACGTGTCAGGGGCCATGGTTACTGGGGTGCAGAGTGGAAGGTGGCAACCCCGGCAGAGAAATGACAGGGACTAACGTCTACTATGTGGCTGCCGTGCCCCAGACACTAAACTAGACACCCCCTGACACTCTTAATCCCCTGCGAGGCCGGTGGCATCCGCTCCTCTGAGAGCTGTGGACTAGGGATGGTTCTTGAAGCTCGCAGAGCTCAGAAATCAGCGCCTGTATGCCCCGACTCTCATTCGTCACACCCAGCCCCAGGCCCTGGCAGTGAAAGGCAGGTTCCCAGAAGGATATGACAGCACAGTTTGAAAGTGGGGAGAGGCTCCCCCTCTAATGCATGGATGCTGGGATGCTGGGGTGGACCGGCCGGGCTGGACAGGCCACTCCCCTGAGCCCGTTCTGCCTGGCTGTGTTCTCCCAGCACCGTCCTCTCATCTCGGCTTCTTAGGGTGCATGCTTGCTGCCCATGTGAGTAGGTGGAAGCCAGTCTTCCCCACGCTTACTTTTCTGCCGGCCTAGCCCGGGTTACCTTCCCATTCCCACCTGCCCTCCCTTGCTCAGAGAGGCTAATCCCAGGCAGAAGAAGGGGCAGATGCTGGCTCAGAGCGAGAGGCCAGCCCTGCTTGTGGCCTACTGTCATGCGCTAGAGGCAGGATCGCACAGCTGGAAGGGCTTGGGGTCTAGGAGTTAGAACTGAGCTCGCACTCGGACTCACAGCGGCTGCTGCACACGGCCAGTGCACAGTTAGCAAACGGAAGAGTGGCTGTGACCTTGCTCTAGCCCCTGACCTCTGAGCCTACCTCCTCACCTGTGGGAAGGGGGCATTATTGCTACTAACAACACCTAGACGCCCACACTGCCTGTGAGCCCGGCTAGAAGTGAGGGCACGCCCTGACCCCTGGGATGCCCCCGTCCAGTGATAGACCTGTTTGGGGGTGGGGGGGCCCCTGGAACCGGCCCAGGCTGCCCCAGCTTCCAGCTCTGTCTCTTTCCAGGGGTTGATTGGAAGATGACAGATGTGCAGATTGCAACCAAACTGCGAGGGTGAGTGACTGTCCGTGCCAGAAGGCCCTCTGAGAATCTTCTCGGGCTATGAAATTGTCCACGGTCTTCTGGGTCTCCCTCCCTGAGGGGCTGGCCTGTGGCCAGATGATCCCAGTTGTAAGGGTGGCCATGTAGCCACATGCCAGACCCTCCGTGCCCTTGACTTCAGGTCTGGAGCCCCTCCCCCACCTGCAACCCTGGTCTCCTCTTCCTTCCAGCTAGAGAAAGTTCATCATGGTGCAGATGAGCCAGGGCCCTGGGAGGAAAGGGGGGATGCGGAGTCTGCTCTGATTGGTACGAACAAGCAGATCATCCCCATACCAGGCAGTGTGGATGTGACAAACTCCTGCACCACCGTGTAGTGGGGCCTCCATGTGGGATGGAGGTTTGGGGTGCTGCCCCCTGCTGGACTCCCCAGCACCCCCAAAAGGGTGGGGCGTGACACCCTGGCCACGGCCACCCCGCCGCAGGCCCCCGGAGGTTCTCCCTGTGGCTGGGGCTCCCGCTCAGCTCTCGCTGTTTGGCTGCAGATACCAAGGCCTCAAGGAGAGCTGCTTTCCTGCCCTGCTGGACCAGTTTGCCTCTTCCCACCAGTGCAACCCCTTCTGCGAGATGCTGGGGCTCCAGCCCCTCAAAGGCCCTGAGGCTGCCCACCCTCCGGGCAAGGCCAAAGGCTCCAAGAGCCCATCCACGGGCAGGAAGGGCGGCCAACTGAGTCCTCAGCCCCAGAAGAAAGGCCCCCCCAGTCCCCAGGGCACCCGGAAGAGTACGCCAAGCACCAAGGCCACCCCTCCAGCATCAGGGGCACTCGCCACCCAGTTACTGGGACAGCCTCCCACCCAAGAGGGCAGCTCCAAGGCCCAGGGCCTGCGGTAGCCCCCACAGGAGGCTGGGGGCCTCCACCCGGCAACAGACCAACAAGGAAGCAGCTCGAGGCGATAGAGACTTTCAGGAACTACGGAACTAACCAAAGAAGGTGTGCTGAGGAGGCACCATGGGGGGCTCTCAGAGCAGCTCTTCTCAGTCCTCTCCTCAGTCCGCCCCTCATCGGACGGCTTTTGTGCGCGGTGGCACCCGGGGGCCCCTCCTGGTGCCGCCGGCCGGGGCTCCCAGACCCCACTCCCAAGTGCCTGGCGGTCTAGCCCCTCCTTGAAGTTTACACGGGCCACTGCTGGAGGCTCCCGAGCCCTCTGCATGAGCTCTGTACCCAGCACCCCACCCCAGACCCTGCCGTGAATGCCGTACTCTGGGGGCGCGCCGACCAGCGATTACCCTCTACCTTTGCTTGGCCCCGATCTCTCCCCGTCCTCGGGGCTCCAGACTTCCTGCGCTGAGTCTGGCCTGGTGACTCTCAGGGAGCTTTCTCCTTCCAGCTGCTTGGCCTCTTGCCTCCCAGCGTGTCCTGTGACTAACCTGTCACTGAGCCCACATGGGGCTCAGGGCCCTTCCAGAGCCTGTCTTGTTCTTGTGCAGTGGTCTTTGGTGATGCGTGTTCTTGGCCTCCCTCCCCCAGCACTCAGGCACTCACGCACTTGCTGTGCTCCCTTGCCCCCAGCTTCCAGCCCCCTGCAGCCTGCTGCTTCTCCTCTGCTGCCTCTCTGCCTGCCCCCTTGCCCAGGTGCTTCCCCAGCCCGACTCCGAACCCTGCACCCTGTCCACCCCTCCCCTACCTCTCCCAGGCCCTCTGCCCGTGAGGGAGAGGTGGCGGGGAGGTTGGGTCAGCACCTGTGGCCAGAGGGCCATGTTGACTGGGAGGGATCTTGTGCTCCATCCTGGAGGGAGGTGCAGTCATAGCGCAGTTCACATCCCCTCTAGAGCGGGGATGGAGGGCCAGGGCTTTGTCCATAGGGGAGTGTGCAGGGGAGTTCGAGGAAGGATGCGGTCCACCTACGTGCTGGGCTGAGGACATCTCTGTGCCCGGGAATGAGGATGCCTGCCCCAGCCATTAGCTCCTGATCGCGGGGCTCCAGCTCTGGGGCTTCCCCTATGGGTCCCCAAGGAATTGCCGTGCTCAGCCCATCCCCCCGGGGTCCTTCCTGAGAGCCCCTCCTAGAAGCCTGGGACGGGGTGGGCCTGGTGCTAGTCTGCTCCCCTTGGAATGCAATAAAGGCAGCCTTGTGCACCCTGCTCGCCTGCATCTGGTGTGGTTGTAGGTGTATGAGGTCAGGGTCCCCCCTCACCAGGCAGATGCTCTGAGGGCGCCCTGCAGCCCCGGGTCCCACCGCAGCAATGAACCCAGGCTTGGGCTCCTGGATGGACACACAGTCTCAACCTGTGGCCACAGCCGCATGGTCTGTGCTGCTTGTCCAGCTGGGCTGATGGGGATCTGGGGACTTAGGTCTTTGGAATTGTTCCCCCATTTGGAAGAGGAACACAGAGGAAGGACCCCAGGAGGGAAGAGCAGGGCTGGAGGCATGGGGGCCTGCCTCCCCTGCTACAAGGCCACCCCGGGGACCAGCAGCATCTGCCTCTCAGCTGCTCACCGGCCCTTGCCTGCTCCCCAAGTTGCGGAAGCTTCTTCGTCCCCAGCAGCCCCATGCCGCCAGCCGGGCCTTCCTTGCCTGACAGGTAGGCTTCTCGGTTTTGGCACTTCTGACTTCTCTACCTCCTCTTGTGCTCAGGGGATTCTCCCCACTTTTTCCTCTTGTCCCCGTGTGCTCCCGATTCCCAGTCTGCAGACCCGGATTGCCTCGGTGAACTGAACTGGCATGTGATCCAGTCCTGCGTCCGACCGCTCGGCAGACATACACTGAGCACCTCCATGCCAGGCCCCCCGCTGACAGCTGTGGGAGGCACAGATACGTGAGGCGGTCTCAAAAGAGAAAGGGGCTCATGGGAAGGGTGTTGGGGCAGCTCCCAGAGCCAAAGGAGTAGCTGAATGATTGGGCTTGAGAAGGTGGGAGCCAGCAGAGCTGCAGAGCTCGCCTTCTGGGAGCTGCTGCTGTGGGCAGATCGACACCAACCAGCCTGACTCCCTTCACTCGAGATTCGAATTCCTGTCCTAGAGCTCAGGGCACTATGGAGAGGGACAGAGGCAGTCTTCCAAAGGACCAGAATTCTTACCAGGAGAATGGTGGAGAGGAGGAGGGTAGAAAGGACTTGGTGGCAACAGCAAAGATAACCCCCTCCCAACACACACACTGTTCTTCCCCCCCGACCTATTACGACTCTCCCACATAAAACCAAGAGCAAATTCCGCCCTGCCTGGGTGAGACCATTCAAGGTCACGTCCAGTGACTAAGTCCAGGAGCTACCATTCTCCAAATCCAGTATCAGAAGTGACACTCTTCCCTCTACTATCACAATCCCATCTTGAAATTCTGCAACCTGGGGATAAAAATAGTCAACCCAAATTCTTGAACCCAGCAAGAAAGGCAGCATGGGTAAGGCCTGAGATCATTTCCAGATCAGGACATGAGAACGAATGCTTCTGAGTAGGGAATTTTCCACCTGTTGGAGTGACCCCAAGCTTCCGTCTTGAAGTCCAGCTCCTTGGTGGTCCTGCCCTTGCAGCAGGTGTTTTTTTAGCACGGCATATGGAGGCCCAGGAAGCACTCTTGGACGCCCCTCCCCCACTGCCTCCATCTATACTCCTGCCCCTTTCTAAGTAGCAGCAGTCAAATTTTCCCTTGAAAGGGTTAATCACCCTACTACTCCCATGACCTCCTGCTGTGTGTCAAGCTCTAAGGAGCCTGTACCAGCCGGGTGTGCCTCAGTTTCCAATGCATGTATTGCTATGACATTTTGAGGATGTGTCTCCTTGGAGACCAAAACCTCTGTGCCAGACTTGTCCCCAACCTCAGGCGTGGGCAAGGCACCAAGACGGAGCGAAGTCTCTCCCCTCTCCACCTGCTTCCCAGCCTGTGAGGGCCAATGAGCACCAGGAGGAGGTGCTCGCCAGTTCCGAGAGCTTGTGCTGCCTCCAGCGGGTCGGTCCCAACCACTCACCTGGTGCCCTGGCTGAGTTTCCAGCACACCGTCTCATTGTCTGAGCAAGCTGACTGCTCCCGGACCGCAGGGATCCTGATCCCATGAGTGAATGCCATAGGCCCCCACCCATTGCTTTACGTCTGCCAGAGAGTGTTGGATGCCCTGTGTGGGGCATCACAGTGATGTCTCCAGCATCTGATAATTCCATGGATATTGACGGTGGGAGAGGCATGACGGAGGGAAAGCAAATCCACATGCAGATAAAGGGCCCATAGTGGTCGAAACAGATTCCTGCTCTCTTGAAATGACAGGCGTAGACTTGGGAGGTTCAGCGTAGAGCAGGAGGAGGGAGCATGGAAGGACGTGGGCAGAATTCATGCACGTGGCCTACCTGTGGCGTCAGAGCCCTGTCCTAGAGCATCTCCTTGATGCTCTGAGTGCTTCTGGCCATGGCTCACTATGGCTGGGTGGGTCAGATAGCCCCAGCTCATGAGGGGCAGCATGGCCCCCCGCTATGCTGTAACCAAACATTTAAGCTCCCCCAGAGCCCAGTGGCAAGCCAGAGTGCCGTGTCTCAAAAGGGTAATGGTTCCTTGTTGGCCAGAGAATCACTTGGTTCTGAACCCTGGGTTTCCCTGCCATTCTCTTCTTATTAGGACTTGCCACAAGCTTCATTAGCCCTCCATTATGCCACAGGCCCCACACGGCTCCCCAATACGCCACAGAGGGACATGTCAAGCCCCCTGGGATCTGTCAGGTCATGGGGCTGGCAGGAGAACCATTCTCCCAGCTGGAGAACCTTCACTTGCTCTTGGCCCAGCCCAAAGCTGGTGGCCCTCTATGTCACTCAGTACATAGGTCAGAACAAGAGGCCCTAAAGTGACATTTTTTCTGGAACTGGGTCTTCGTGTTAAGGGATGCAAAATGCGGTCATCTGTTCTATGTTGTGGAGGAAATATCCTGACCTCATCAGACCCCTCAACCCCCAGAAGCTTTACAAGACCTTTAGACCTTTTTTTTTTTTTTTCCATTTTCACATGATTTATCTCCCGCCTCTGACTCACATACGTCTTATCAAGGCATCTAGGGAAACTGCTGACTCCAGGCTCTATCAGCACGATGCGGCCAGTGTGAGGCAACACTGTGCCGGCAAGGGCAGTGTCCCTGGGGGCCAGGTGGTGGCCCAGAGCGGGTCAGCTAAGATACACTGCCCTCCTGCAGCCCAGCTGAAGATAAACGCTTTCTGAAGTTCTTTGTTCATCAAAATAGAAGAAAAAAATGAATTCACTAGATCAAAGGATTCGTACCGCACGTGAGGAGCTGGGATGAATTTGCTTGGCGAGAAGGCCAGCTCTGGAAGGGCATCTGCCTTGGGAGACGTCGCTTTTTTTTTTAAGTTTTTTTTTTTTAAAGATTTTATTTATTTATTTGATAGATAGAGATCACAAGTAGGCAGAGAGGCAGGCAGAGAGAGCGAGAGGAGGAAGCAGGCTCCCCGCTGAGCAGAGAGCCCGATATGGGGCTCGATCCCAGGACCCTGGGATCATGACCTGAGCCGAAGGCAGAGGCTTTAACCCACTGAGCCACCCAGGCACCCCGGAAGACGTCGCTTTTTAAAGCTTACAGCAATCCAGAGACTTCCCGGTGTTTTGCGCTGACCAAGCTGAACCATGGTGGGAATCGCTAGGACTTCACTCTCAAGTCATTGGTAGTTACACCGATTTCTACACCCCCCCTGGAAATACAGTTCTACCTTTGATTTACCATTTTGGTAGGGAGGGGAATTCTAATGGCCTGTGCTTGTCCTATCCTACTCTGGTCACTCTTACCCCACTCATCAGAGCGCCATTGTGGGAGGGATGCCTCTTTCAAAGTCTATCTGTTTCAACCAGTCAGTCAAAACAATCATTGGCCGGCTTTGAGATTCCTCCGTGTCTGCCGTGGTGCAAATTCGGTGCAACCATCCCCATGGGTTGGCAGACTGCATGCTTTTCTGTGCTGTCCAGAAACTGGACAGCTTGGAGCCAGTATCCTACGGAACTCCTCTCCCCAGGTTTGGGGATTTTTCTCCTCCTTCTATAGTTCCCAGATAAATGGATGCAGATCACTTTGGGGAAGGCCAAGGAAGGTGGGCAATATGCATGAAGTGTTAAAGTAAGGTTTCCCTTCAACGATATTTGGCTTTCTCTCCATCGAAGATCTGGAAATTAGTGGAAGATTTTGACTCCATCTTGGCAGCTTGAGACAGACCTGTTTGCCCAACCGGAAGTCTTACATTATTGGTATAACTAGATGATATCTAAGGGACTGTCTGGTCTTCTCTCCTGGGACCCCAGGGTTGATTAGCTGCAGCTGGAGGTCTGGTTTCCATGTCCATGACCATTGTGACAACTCCTCTACTTTGTTCCTCATATCTGTCTGAGACCAGGGTGCCCATTTTCATAGCAGCTCTTCCAACCAGCATTCCAGGCCTGGAGAGGAAAGCCAGCAGGGCCTCACCCACGTCTTTCTCGTGGCAAGGAGCAAGACCATCTTCTGGGGCCTGTCTGAGGATAGGGAGAGGGTGCATGGGCTGGATGCAGGCAAGGGACCCAATAAAGCGTTCTTTTCTCCTGAAATCTGTGAGCTCCTGTTCTCTTGGATAGTTGGTCTCTTTCATATAATTTAGCATGGGTCAACATTTGGTCCAGATTTGTCTTATTCACCACCCCCCCACGCTGCAATGGTTACAAACTGTATCCTGCTGTTTGAGATTCTGCCTTAAATGTAGATTTCGCTGAGCAGACATATCAATAAATACAACCTGAAACAAAATTGTATTCCACCTGTCTCGGTCAAACAGCCTTTAAAAAGTTTCCATAAATTTTCCCTATAGTTTTTGACCGTGTGTATTAGCTATTTAATACAGTTTCTTCCAGGTGTAACTCTTCTTTTTCCTGCTCTGATTCTGCCTCTCATCCCCTGAGCTATGCTGAGTGTGGATTCTGGTTATTGGCCGATCAACAGTATAGTGGGGGACAGGGTTGGGTCTCAATTTTATGACTCAATGGTGCCAGTACCCCAGCGCTAATAAAACTCAGGGAGGCTGTCTCATTCATTAAGTTTATGAGAAAATGGGATTTGTGCACAAAAATCCATCTCATTGATTTTTAATGAGAAGTTTAACCAACCAGGAGACCAGACACTTGTGTTGACCTGAGAAGCAAATTCTTCCCTTCTTTTTCCAAATGGAAAAGTTGTTAGGCAAGCTTAGAATGAGGGAGACAAACTCGAGTTCAGACCCAGCTTTCTTGGCCAGAGGAGTTGGAACCTGTTGCTTAAATTCCTTGAATTCTGCTGCCTCATCGTTGTTTAAATCCCTTTACTAGGACTTTTACAGACTGCCTATCATATGTGACAATTATACATTCTGGGTACATTACAGTGAACAAAACAGACATAAGACTCCTCCCCCAGGGAGCTTACAGTCTAGTGGGGGAGACAAACATTGAACAAACACACCAATAAACGTGTAATGGTGAATTGTGTGTTAAGTACTACACAGCAGAAGAATGGAAGAGAGCACCAGCAGAGTGTGGGACCTGAATTAGACTGGGGCTCTCAGGAGCCAACCTGAAGGCATTGATACATGAGCTGAGATCAGAAGGCTGTTGGTCAGAGGAAGGGGAAGAGCATCCCAGTCAGGGGAAACAATCCGTGCAAGGTTCTGCGTCCAGTTGTAGCAGAGGGATGGAATGAAAACTCGTGTGGATAGTGCGCGGTCAGTAAGAACACAGTGGTATCGAAATACAAGGCTCAGAGAGCAGCGAGGCTAGACATGGAAGGACATTTGCACTGAACCCGACGAGCAGTGGTGCCTCGGTAGGATCAGTGGTTACTGGAAATAGTAGAGAAGCCCTCCCATGGCAGTAGTGTTAAGCAAGACAGAGTTATTTCCTCCTCAGGAAGAGGTCCGTAGGCATTAGGAGATCTGGGCACGGCCCACGTAGGGCTGGCATGGTAGCTCTAGGATGTTGTCCAAGCCAAGGCTCCTCTGGGTCTCTTCTCTTTCTTGCCAACCCAAGCAGTAGCAACTGACCCCAAGTGCAACATCATGAATAGAAGAACGAAAATGGTAATACAACTGTCAAACAAGAGAGCTGAATTCTCGTAGTATATAGTCGAGTCAATAGAGAATGCCTGAAGTTGACAATAAAATACAGTGTATATGTATTTTTATCTATCAATCATCTATCCATCCATTTATTTGTCATTCGCCTATTTTATTTCTAGAGTTGGCTGTCAGAAGTGAATAGACAAGGACAGTCTTTCTGTAGGTCGGGTTGGGGGTGGGGCTGGTCTCTGGTTTTCCTGGTTCTTGTCTCCCTGAGATTGTCCAGGGGTGTGCTTCCTTTAAGTATCCTTTTTTGGTCATTTATGTGACTCTTACTTGAAACAAAAGTACCCACCTTGGGACCCCCAACTCCTTCTGCTTTAGGGACCACCTATCTGGGTTGTATCCCACTCAACCACACAAACTGGAGCCCCGTTGTTGAATTGCAGTGGCAAGGACGAGGTTGATGGGACTCAGGCTCTAGGAGTCTCTGGGTTCAAGAGGCTGTGGTTGTATGGCTGGAGCCAGCTCAGGGCAGGGGGTCCTGGAACCCATGAGGCACTGTCCTCTGGCCTCAGAACTCATATGGTTCACAAATGGCTCTTATCTATTGTTTCCAAAGGGTAATGAGGAGTAGCAGCTGCTGTGCCCTCAGCCTCAGAGGACATGGCGCATGTGCAGATGGAGGGATGCTCCTGACACTTGCCATACATCCCCGGGTGGCAGCATTACAACAGGAGATGAGTCTGGGGATTCCCGGCCTGATGGAATGGTCTAGCCAACTGCTCTGGCCATTGGCTTTTTAATGACTTGTCTAGTACTTCCAAGTCCAGTATGGGATATGGCCCTCATGGTTCAACCGGCTGTGGTCATTTCCAACCAAACTAGACACCCTGGTTTCACACTAAACCACTTTGGTTCCACTAAACCCCCATGAGATTGGAACAAGGCTACACACAAAGCCAGGGTCATGTACAAGACCCCCTGAGGCAGGCAGAAGACTGATGGAAAAGACTCTGGGCATGGGCCCAGGCCTGGGGTAATCCTGCAGCCTGCGCCCTGCTTCCAGCAGCCTGGGAATGAGGGTGCCCTGCCCAGGCCCCTTTACTGGTGACCCATCCCCCAGGTGCTGTGAGTTAGTTATCTCACAACCACCCCTTTTCCGAAGAATTGCCCTGAGTCAAATGGAGGCCTCCTAATCCCTCCCCAGTCCTTGGCCCATGACCGAATTGTCTGGCCTGGCCTCAAGGTATGACTAACCTATGGGCAAGTTCATGTTCCAGAGTTTTCCTGTGGAACCCAACTAAAGCCAGATTCTAGTCAAAACCACACTTTTATTTTTACCCTTGCCTTATTTGGTATCCCTTCCCTTCTGCCAAGGGCACCCCATCCCATGCAAATCACTTGAACAGGAATCCCCACCTCAGGCTAAAGAATGTACCTGAGACCATCAGGTGTCCTGCTGTGTGGACTCTGCCATTGGAAGAGAAATTTCACTGGGGCTCTTCTTTTCTTTCAGGACAAAATGTATGTGTTTGTAACAGTTGGAGTCAAATTACTCAGGTTCAGTGTGTGATTGTCCAGCATATCAGCCCCTGCAGAATTCTTGCTGGGTCTTAGGAAGTTGCTCAGAGACACAGTATCCCAGATTTCACGGGGTCTGACCAGAGAACACAATTTAGAGCCGTCAGCTTTAAGTGTGAGCCCAGAATCCAGGTGCCAAGCAGCTGGCGAGGTAGAAACATGGGGTGGACAGTTTGGGTGCCCGATCCAGAACTCCCAGATACAAACATGTAGCACGATGCCCCATGGTTCTACTTGGGACTGTTCAACTTCTCTATGATGACTCCATTTATGGCGGTGGTCCCCTCATCACACACCTGCATGGAGGACAGGTGGGGAGAAACAGTGGCCAGGACTGACCTTCATGGATTATTATAATGGTTCATCAAGACCACGCAGGTAGAGACCATAGCCCAGCCTGGAATATGCCAAACTTCTCCCATCTCTTGGAACTATAGAATCCATCCCGGGGCCACTCACATGCTGCTCTTCTCCAAGGTGTGAGACCCTGGTGTCTCTCCTTTCCCTCAAGGTGGAGTGGTTGACACAGATCTCTACCCTTGCCCCTGAAAACCATCTTGTCAACACTCATCCTGTGGGAGACACTCAGCACGGCCTCCTGACCCACAAGGTGGCCAATGTTTAGCTCCTGGGATGGGCTCAGGCTCTCCACAAACCCCCATGGCCATGAAGTGAAGGGAATTGGATCCAGCCTTTGGAATATGAAACTTGCTTCTACAGGAAGAGTGAAATGGAAAGGAAATGTTTCAGAATGAGTCATGGTGTGTAACTGGCAGGTGCTCACAGGAGGAACAGTTGGTACTAGTCAGAGGAGAGGCAGAGGCGAGGCTATGTCTTTCATTCCATGGCTCGATGTTATCGGTGGAACTCCACCTGGGTGGAGGGAAGCAAGCTACACCTGGAAAGTTCCAATGTCTAGATGTGACACTCAGAGGTGTTCATTTTTGTTCTAACAATTGTATGTAATTTGTGAAGCCCTACTGGTCAGTACCTTTCCTATAGACACTACTGGTCTGTGGTAGATTCATTTTATTGGCTGCTCCCAGGAGGCATTAGGTCCTCCTTGTGGAAACTTCTATAAAAATATCAGCCTTGGGGCTCCTGGGTGGCTCAAATCTGACTCCGACTTTTGATTTTGGCTCAGGTCATGGTCTCAGGGTCCTGGGATGGTCAGTCTCTATGCTCAGAGGGGTGTCTGCTACTCCTTTCATCTCCCTCTGCCTCTGCCCCTCCCCTCAGTCTCTCAAAAATAAATAAATGCAAAATCTTAAAAAAAAAAACAAAACAGGCTTTGCTCTAAATCTCAGTGGGGTTCCCATGAGACCACTTCTCTGACAGAGGAGAGGAGGGAACAACGAAGGACTTGTTTTTGCCTATGTAATGAGCCAGCTTCTCAACTGTGACTCAGTGGCAGCTCTGGGCCAGCAAGGTCATGGAGATCCTAATTAGTAGCGCCCATGTCCCCTGTGGATGACACGTGGAAAATGGTGCACCTCAGAGGGGGGTTATAGCCTTTGGTATAAAATCTGTCAAAGCTAGAGATGTCATCTTTGAAGCCAACAGGATGACGTGAATTATGACCTATCATGGTTTGTAGAACATCTTAACTTGACCCAACTGAAAAGAAAATGTCTCAGTCTCTCCTTACGTAAGAAGCTGACAGGAGGTGGAAGGGCAGAGGGATAGAACAACAAGGGAAATGTTCAATGAAATGAACCACGAGGGAAATAGACTTCACAAAATAGCAACCAGTTCAATATTTAGAGATAGTGATCTCTTAACTGTTCAGGGAAACTTTCCCCCTGCGTAGGTGTGGGACCAGGTGTCCTTATTTGCCCAGCTGACATAGATGAGCCCCGGAGTCATCCTCTCATTCTCTTTCGGGTAATGGCCATTTGTGCCCATCTGTTCCCAATGAATGAGCAGGGGCGAGGGGTGAACTATATATCAGGGGACCCTTGGAGAGTCATGCCAAGCCAGCTAGGGTGGTAGTGGCCTGGGGCAGGGGGTCGGGGGAAGGCTTTGGACTGCTTCCTTCCCTTGTGAACACCTTGACATGTGGTAGAGTTGCTAGGAAGAATGCCATGCTCTAAGTCTTGGGAGAGTCCATTCCCCAAATTTATAAAATTTATATGAGTTACATTTTTTATACTAGACGTTATAAAAGCCTAAACTCTTTCTTCCGCTTTTGTAGTTTGTCCTGTGTATCCAGAATTTGTATTTGCTTTCGAGTTTAGAATATTTCTGCATGACTATAGGAAGCCCATCTCTCAGTGCCCCGAGGACAGGAAACATCGTTTGGGATCACCGGCTGTCCTTTCTGTCAACCGGCTGAGGAGTAAGAGACAGAAGCAGGTTTAGGAGAGAAGGATGACAAACTCCTGTTTATGGAATCTGACAGCAAGAGCCTCTCTTGTTGTGTATGGCCTGGACGTGGGAAATGGTGCCACGGAAGGGCCTCGTCTGGGAAGAGCCGAGGAGGAGTGTGAGCACAGTCATGAGCCAAGAGTGACAAGACCGGGGAACACGCCTTCTGGTAACGTCTGCCTCTGACAGTTCCGAACGGCTCACTGACCAGCCCTACGAACGTTCTCTTTCTTCTCTCAGAGCCTGGCAAGGAGAAGGGATGCTCTCCCGCTCTGGCCAAGAATTCCCCCGACACAGGAAGTCGGGAAGTGGCCCCAGGGAAAGAACACCAGAAAGAGGTGTGTGGCTGCCTCTGACAGAGTGGGACGGGAGTGGGAGAGGCAGAGCAGGCTCTTCTGTGCAAATCCTTTCAAGTGCTGTTCTGTTTTGATTAGAAGGGAAAACACACACACACACACACACACACACACACTGATGCAGGAAAGTAGGTAGATAGAGACATAGAGAGATGTGGTCCTTGCCTCTGTCCTGGGCCCAGCGTCCCCAGCTCAGTCCTGGGCTTCCCTCCCCCATTCCCGACCCCATGATGGGACAGACCTCAGAGACCACGTCCTCAAGAAGCAGACATGCATAGGATCAGCTGAGGTCACTCAGCCAGAGGGTGGGGACAACCAGGATCCCCAAGGTCCTTCAGCTCTGGGGTTTTCCCCCAGGGATGTGGGAGCTGCTCACCCCATCCTATCCAGCCTCCTAACCCCCAGCCTGGGGCTCTCGGCCAAATTCCACCTTAAAAAGCATTTGACTTCTGGGATCCAGGATTACTTGAGGGGGTCTGGGGTCACTCCTCCAGACTATCTCAGCTTGGAGAAGGAGAGCAGTGTCAAGGCATCCCCGAGATGGACCCTGTGACAGTGATGACACCCGCCAGCCTGAGGGCACCAGGCTCTCTGCCAAACACCTCCCCTGCTTTAGCTCCCTGAAGCCCCATCAATATTTATTTCCGAGGTAGGTACTGTAACCCCCCCTTGTTAACTTGAAAGAAACAAGTTAACTTTCAGAGTCTTCAGGGTCTAGCTCAGGGTTCAAACCATGATACACTGCCTATGAAATCCGTGTTTTAGATCAGGGCACACAAAAATGTCAAGGGTTTTAGGTGCAGCACAGGGAATGTTTGGCAGCAAGCTTGGCTGCTGCTAGCTGAGCTGTACCCTGTGGCTTTCCTCTGGGTGCCAAGAGAAACCAAGAGAGGAGGGAAGAGGCGAAGAGGGAGGTAGGGGGAGTTGGAGGGGAGGGGAGGGCAGGGGGAAGAGGCTAGAAGCAGGCAGAAACAGGGAAGCAGGTGCAGCCTCACCGGGGCTTGACCAGGCCCTCTGCTGGGACAGCTCCAAGCCCATCCCTGGGGGGCCGCCCACGGAGACGGGCGTCCTTTAGGATAAGCCAGGTGATGCCTTGGACACTGAGTTTACAATCAAGGCGACACAGGAGTCCCCAACAGAGTGGGGCAGGGTGTGGATCTCTGCCCCAGATGGCAAGAAAGCTGGTGTAGTCTCAGCCCCCTTTGGAAAAGCAGTAACATAAAGGAAAAGTCTGGAGAACAATCTCACATATTCCAGGTCGCCTTCAGGGAGCTCAGCTTCGAGGGGTCTTTAACTGGCTGTTGTCTGTTTATCTCTACACAGTGTTCCATGAAGCACATGTAATGCTTTGGTAATCACAGCGACGGACAAAAAATGTTTTTAAAGACAAAGGGCACTCCCCCCATCCATCACCCTCTCCAAACATCTAGAACAACCGGTGTACGCAGGTAACCCTCCAGCCTGTGTTACCAGGAAATGTTTATGCATCACATGGGGTTTTGTCCTGAGTGCACGTTATTAATTATTAAAGACATGTCGTCCACCCTGTCAGAACAGTTTAATGTTTAGTTGGGGGACTGAAACATTAATGTGTTTGTCCCTTGACTTCACATACTTTTGCTTAGGTGTCGGCTAAAAAAAAAAAGAAGAAGAAGAAGAAAGAAATGATTACATGGTTTGTTAACTAGCTGGAATTTAAATAAAAATTTGAAAAAAAAAAGGAAAGAAAAAGAAACAAATTACTTATATGCGAAAGAAGAAAAAGATAAGAAAGAGAAAGAAAGAAAGAGAGAAAGAAAGGGAGGGAGGGAGGGAGGAAGAAAGGGAGGGAGGAGGAAAGGAGGAAAGAAGAAAGGTGGCTAAACTGTGTGATTTCATTCCATCGTCCTGACGTTTTGGAGGCTTGGACATGAGCTGCTGTTGCTGTTTGTGATCACTAATTCTGTGAGGAAGGGGGCCTGGGGAGATGCGAGATGAAAAGCAAACACGCATGATCCTCCAGCCTGGGTGACCTCGAGGGCCAGTGGAGAAGCGGGCCACGGGCTGGGTGGGGGTGAACGTCAAAGAATGAGAATAGTGAAGACAGGCTTCCTGGAAGAGGTGGGCCCATGTGGGACCTGGAAGAGTAAAGAGGAGGGCATCTCAGAGGAGGAAGGCAGATGAGTTTAAAAGCAGGAGCCCAGCAGGCCAGGCCCAGAGTGGGACCCACTGGCTCTGTTTCCCTTCTCCCTGAGAGCGGTTGGGGTCTGGCCACCGCCCCGGGCTCTGGAGAGGGCAGCGGACGGAGCTAGGTGGGAGGCCTAACTTCCTGGGCTCTGGACTCTGCCCAGGAACCTGCACTGAGAAGAGAAGACGAGCCGAAGTGCAAGCGGGTCAAAGTCATCTTGTCCCCGTGGAAAGACACGCTCCTGTCCAGGCCCGAAAGTAACTCGTTCACCACAAATAGGTAAGTAGGACGGGGGTCCTGCCTGTCTCTGGTGGCTGTGCGTCTGCCTGTATGCACTGGTAGCTAGGTACTCCTGGGCTCTGCCTGTCTGTGTGCTTGCACACATCTCCTTGGTCGCGTGGGCACCCATGTGTATGTGCTTCTCACCGTGTGAGCTTAACCAGGCCGGGGTTTGGATCAAGTAGGGTGCTCCCCAAGGGGAAGAAACAGAGAGGAGACAGGCGTGGAGAGAGATGGGGTCTTAACTCGGGCTCTTATTCAGATGAGGTAAGCCTATGAACTTTAGCAAAAAAAAGGACTATGTTGGCTCTCAGAATTGAAAAGTCCAGTGGAAGGGCTAGTTTCAGGTCTGGTTGGATCCAGGGCCTGGAAGAGTCTTTGGGATATTATTTTTCCAGCTTTCAGGGGTGGGACAGTATAATATGGTGAAGCTATCCCTTAGTGACAACTTTAGTCTTTAACCTGCTGTGGGAGTGATGAAAGCTAGAGCCTCTTTTACAGAATCCCTTCCTTGACCTCCCCATGAGACAGACAGAATTTGCAAGGGCTTGGGACCCATGGGTTCAGAAGTGAGTGGAGGAAGGGGCACCTTCCTCTGTGGCCCCCCAGGCACAAGGAGGGTTGAACTCTGGGATGATCAAAGCAGCACCAGGTGTCTACTCCCCATTTCCATCCCTCTCCCATCCTCTTCCCTTCTCCAGGCCCCCTCCCTGGGTCCTGCCTCACCTTCTGCTTTCAGCTTTGGGCCCTGACTTTGTCTTTCAGCTGGAAGGTCTGACACATGGAAGACAAGACACCAAAACCAAGAGAGTCTATCTCGCTCACATCTGTGGCTAATGGTCTGGAGAACATGGGGGCTGAGTTCTTGGAAAGCCTGGTCTGTCTCCTTCCCCTTCCCTATTTTGGCTCCCTTGTGGGAGGGCTCTTTGCACACCATCTTCCTTCACCCCCCTACCTCTTTGCTTGAAAACTTAGGGAACCCCCCAACATGTTGGCCTCCTCCACACAGAGCAGCCCGTTTGTTTCGCTCATTAACCCCAGGTTGTGCCCCTGCGGTGTACCGGGACTACCTGCCCTGGTTGGAAGGGACGTTTGAGCTGTGATCTAAGAAACAAGGAGAGACCACGTGATCAGAGGTGGGGTGGGGGTGGAGCTCTTTTGGGGCCACAGCCTTTAAGAAGCTGGCCATCTTGTCCTCGCTCTGCGATAGCCAAGTAGAGGCCTGCCTCCCAGAACTCTGGAGCTAAATATGGCACCCGTTTCCCTCCCCACCGTTCCCAGCACATGCCCCTGCCCCTGCCCCTTCAGCACAACATGCAGCCCCAGGGTGTTCCTTTCCCACTGTCCTCTGCAAGAGGAGCCCCTCTACCCCCCAAAACACAACTCTGCAGACAAACGGAGGGCAGATGGCGTCCTGGGGCCATGCCATGAGTTGGCCCCGCCTGCGGCTTCCCCAACCGGCTGCCACTGAGGTTCCAGGGTCCCTCCTGCGTGCAAACTATGGGCTCCCTGAGGGCAGGATGTGACTGGTAATGAGTCCAGCACACAGTAGGCACTCAATGTGTGCTTTGCAGAATTTAATGAAGTTGTCCTCTAATGACTTCCTGTGTGAAAGCCCAGCCGCCACCCCAGCCCCCTCCTGAGGTGCCCATGGTCATGCAGGTAACAGCCAGGGTCTCTCTCCGCTCTCACTGGTTCCTCTCTGGTGGCTTTAGGAGGAAGGCCGGACCCCTGGTGACGTCTCAAGCCCTGTAGAGGGTGGGGACAGCTGGACCGAGGCCCACCCGGAGCCCTTCTCAGGCTGGTAGGTGGTCTCCAGGAGGGACCTTGGCCCGGGGCGGAGGTCACTGTGGGGAGCAGGGACAGGAACCTGGCCTGCTGACAATAGGGAGGGGCTCCCAGAACCTTTGTCACAGAAAGGAGCAAACATGCTTTAGCCAACAAATGAGCACTGTGGGCAACAGTGACCCAGGCCAGGAGCTCCCAACCTGCCTTGAAGTGGCTGGAACGAAATCCCTGCAGGGACCTCAGTATAGCCTGTGGGGCTGTTCTGACTGAAGCTGGCTGGGGGCCCCGAACCAGCCTGACCCACCCCCCAACCTCTCCATCTACCTGCTACCCCATTTAGTCTCTGGGGCATCGCTGGGAACCTCGAGGCTTGGTTTGAAACCCCCTGAACTGGTCTGGTCCCCTCATTTCCCATGGGGTGGCTGAAGCCCTGAGAGGAAGAGAGACCGGCCCTGGCCACACAGGGAGCAAGTTGGAGCCTAGAACTCGGTCTCTGGATGCCCAGGCTCGCAGGGGTCCCCACTGGCCAGATCCTGAGCTGAGGAGAGCGGGAGGAGGAGCGTGGTGGAGGGGAGGTGGGGAAAGGCTGGAAGTGGGGACAGGGACAGGAGGGGCGTCCCTAAAATAGCAGCTGGAGGCTGAAGTGAGCACCTCCTCCATGCCCAGCCTGTGGGGCCCCAGAGGCCATCCCAGTGCCCGCCTTTCCTCCCGGGATAGACAGGCAGCCAGGTGACCAGGCAAGGGCTGGCATTTGCACTGGGCCAGGAAGGCGGGTGCTGGGGGGCACTGCGGGCATGAAGCGGGCTTTCACAGGCTGCGACGGGCTGCGACCCAGGTGGTGAGTCTCCCGTCCCTGGGAAGAATGCGGAGCTGGCAGCCTCCCCCACCAACCCCGGGCTCCGCAGACAGGTGGGCATGGGAGGGGCGGGCCGCGCGCGCGCCGTCCTGGTTTGCGCATGTCTGCGGCGGCCGGTTCGCCTCAGCATGCGGGTCACATCCCTCCCGAGCCCGAGGGCCGCGTTCTGGGGCAGGCGGCGCGGCCGCTCCGGGCCATTTCTCAGTTGGCTCTGGGGTCCTGTGACGTCGAGGCCGGTGCCCCGCTTCGCCCACGCCTCCACCTCGCTGGGGATGTGCCTGAGTGGCTTCTGCCCAAGGTGTTGGCAGGTGGGGTCTGGGGCCCCTGGCGGACCCTGCCGGTCTCCCCCCCCCCCCCCCCCCCCCCCCGCAGGAGGAGCCTGTCGCCAGCCCTGAGGGCCCGACGCTTCTGCAGGGAGCACGCGCTGCTCTGTCGATGGATCTGCACCGGCCTGCTCTGTGCTGGTGAGCCTGCCCCCCCCCCCCCCCCCCGCCGGGAGACAGCCTGCCCCACCCCCCGCCTCCCCCCCACCCAGCCCTCCATGTCCCAAGGCACCCACTTCTCCAATAATTCACCACCCCACTCAGGGCCAGCTCCGGGCCAGAAGCTGGGATAGCAGAAGGAAGCCAGGTCAGGTCTTGTCCCCAAGGTCCTCTCTGCTCAGCCAGGGAGAGGGGAGCTAATATTTCCCCATGACGCAGCCAGCCGGCTAGGAACACCAAGGAGGGATGGGAGTGTCTGGGGAGGACTTCCAGGAGGTGGTGACATTCAGGCCTCAGCAGTCGAACAGGAGCCAGCCAGGTGCAGCAGCAGGACGATAAGGGGTGAGAAAGCACTCCATGCGGGAACCCCAGGAGCAGAGGTGAAGTCCGGCATGGTGCGGGCAGGCTGCTCAGGGACCTGAATGTTACCCCAGAGCCAGAGAGTACCACTGAGAGATTGAACAGGCAGGCGTTGGGGCGGGATCCACACTGCGGAAGCCTGGGAGAGGGAGGCAGGGAGGACGAGGAGGTGGTGAGGGCGGCAGTCCATGGGTGGGAAGACAGAGTGTAGGGGACGGGGAGGCCCTCGGGAATCTACTTCTCCAGCAAACCTGGGAGCCCAGCAAATGTGCAGGGTGAAGGATGCCCTGGAATCCGGGGTGCCTTGGGGTTCTAGTCAGGCAGTCAGGTGCATGATGGGACCTCCACAGCCGGGGAACACAGGAGTAGGCAGCTTTGGCAGGAGGGACGGCCGGTTGTTTGGGACAGGGGCTCCCCAGGGACTCCTGGAGAATGAATCGAGCAGCGGGTCAGTGACGGCAGCCTGGGGACCAGCCGCACAGAGGATGTTGGCAGAGGAGGGGGCAGAGCGAGCCTGAGGGGATGTGGGGATGGGGGTGGGGGACGGGAGACTCAGGAGCCCCGGGGGTAGGGGTGGTCAGGAGAGGTGGAGGGCTCCTCTGAGGAAAGTGGGGCTGCGGAACAGGGACGGGGCGGTGGCTGGGGGATTTAGTGCCAAGCAGGTCACTTGGGGGCTGCGGAGGGAGGGGGGCTGGATTGGAGTGAATGGGAGGTGACGCAGTGCGGACAGCAAGGACAGACATATTTCTGGAGGGATTCTTTACGAGGACAGGTGGGAATGTTAACAAGCAGGGTGTGTCAGTGTCAGGGAAGGTGTGTGTTGGAGACAGGAGACACTTGGACCATGTTTGTGAGCTGAGTTGGGGGGTGCATAGAAAGAAGGGGAAGGACGAGGAGACAGATGGCAGGTGGAGGGCAGCCCCCTAGACCTAGGGGAGGAGGGCAAGGGGCCCGCGTGAAGGGGCAGGTCACCTCGTCCTGCAGGTAGGAAGTGGAGAGGGTGTGGGTGTAGAGGCAGAGACCCCCCACCCCCCGACAGGGGGCCAGGCAGGGAGAGGACGCAGAGCGCCGTGATGGCAAGGGCTGGGGTCTCCATGTTGAAAGTGAAGGCAGGGCTGTCTGCTGAGAGGGGCTGGTTCATGGCCCCTCAGAGCTTCCTGCTGGAGATGCCTGAGACAGTGAAGTCTTCTTTCGGCAGGATCTGCGCCCAGCCTTCTCTGTCCGTTTGCTTCCACCCCCACTCAGACTCATACTGGCTTCTGCTGAAGAAATGATTGAAGTAGGAGCACCTGGTGGCTCAGCCGGTTAAGCGTCCAGCCCTTGATTGAGGCTCAGATCCCGATCTCAGGGTCCAGAGCTCAGACCCTCCCTCCTCTGCTTGAGCCTCTCTCCCTCTGCCCTCCCCCTCCTCGAATAAATAAATAGATTCTTTTAAAAAGGAAAGAAATGATTGAGGAAGATCATGAAAATGACCTGTCTCACCCTCTCTCGCCTTTGTCGTGGCTATCAGTCAGTAAATGATCCTTTACAACGCCCGTTCTCGATTTTCTCCCTGTTGGTGGTCTTGCTTTCCTCCCGCTGTTTGATAGCTTTACCGAATTGTGTCTTTTCTGGTGAGGCCCTTTGCGTACTTTCTGGGCGTAGGTGTGGCGGAGCAAGGAAGCTTATGTTCTGTCACCGTGTGTCTGAGCTGTCGGGGTCCTCCCCTCGCATGGGCTCTCTCCGTGGGTGCAGAGATAGCCCTGGCCGCTCACTGACAGAGGGCCTCGGGGTCCCCAGTCTCAGAAGTCCCTATTTCTGGCCAGGTCACTAGAGGTCTTTGTTTGCATCACGTGCCCCTCCCTGGGCTCCCACCGCTAAAGTGGGCTGGACATCACTGGACCACATGGGCTCAGAGTGAGAGCAGACGCATCCTGTCCCCAGAGGGGTTTACAGACCCTAGAAGAACACAAATAATTCCTAAGACACATCTCTCCATGCCCCGTCTGGGGGACTTGTCCACGTTGCCCTTTCTCACACAGTGCGCCAGTCCTCCCCACCCTCTCAGAGACAGACCTAGGTAGGAATTTAAGCTCAGTTCCCTGCAGGTGTAAGTCACCCTGCTTTGCTGGCCTCAGGTGCCGCATCTCTAACTGGGGATCAGCACATACCTGGCCGAGGGTGGTTAGAGGCTGTGAGGTGCTGAGCACGGCCCCCTCCCACCCCAGCTGCACCTCCCTCAGCCTCCCACAGCCTCCCTGGGCCTGCGTCCCAGCCCTGCAGAGCCATACCAGCGTGCCCCTCTGAGACACCTGTGTAGGTCGGAGGCCCAGGCCACAAACCTCGGTGTGAGGGGAAGGAAGCTGGCTTTCTTAGAACTCGACTCCTGTTCCATTTCGGTTTCATCATCCCAGCTACGTGATAGGAACTTAATTTCTGTCAATGTGGACTATCCCTTCACCCCTTTCCTCAGGGGTCCCCCCAGGTCCTGACCTGCTCAGCTAGTCTGTCCTCCAACTAGTCTGCCCTCCAGCTAGTTTGCTCTCTGGCTAGTCTGTCCTCCAGTCTGTCCTCCAACCACTGTCCTCAACTAGTCTGCCCTCCAGCTAGTCTGTCCTCCAACTAGTCTGCCCTCTGGCTAGTCTGTCCTCCAACAAGTACCCTCGGGCTAGTCTGCCCTCTAGCTGGTCTGCCCACTAGCTAGTTTGTACTCCAACCACTGTCCTCAACTAGTCTGCCCTCCAGTTAGTCTGTCTTCCAACCACTGTACTCCAGCTAGTCTGTCCTCCAACTAGTCTGCCCTCCAGCTAGTCTGTCCCCCTGCTAGTCTGTCCTCCAACCCCTGTCCTCAACTAGTCTGTCCTCCAGCTAATGTGTCCTCCAGCTAGTCTGCCCTCCAGCTAGTATCCTCTGACTAGTCTGGCGGCAGAGGGAGTAGGGTAGGATTCATACTTACTCATACTCCAATTTTTACCCCACGGAAGAACCGTAAGTCCTTTCCATTCTTCAGGGGCCCTGACTTCTGAAATCCGTAAGGCAGGGGAGACATTTTTCCCTCTGCTCTCCACTGTCATATTCCTTTCTTGAGGCAGAGCACAGATTGACTTAGTGACTCGAAGAGGAGAGGAGCGAGCAGGGTGAAGGAAATTCTAGGAGGAAAATGGTCCGTATTTTCAGAGTAGGATCCTGGCACACATGAGTGAACTCCTCCCCGGAGTGACTGACCTGTTTGTCTCTGCTCGCCATGGAACCTCGCTCGCGTGATCTGGGACAGAGCAGGCCCTCGGAGCCCCCTCCTTACATACCCACGTCCCTTGCAGCCAGTCAGCAGGTTCATGGTGTGCAAAGCCCCTCCACACACCTTCCTCAGGGACTCCGGACCAACCCTCCAGCACAGCAGAGACCACTGTCCCCAACTCCAGATGAGGCAGCTGAGGCTCAGAGGTTCTCTGTGCTCTGGGTGGGACAAGGTGGATCTGGGGGTAGGGCAGCCGGCCCGTGTCATTGTCATTGACCCCTCTCTCTTTCATTCCCCTGCTGCTCCCAGCGTTTGCTGCTTTCCTGCTGACTGCCAGCCTCCTGGATTTCCAGAGGGCCCTGGCACTGTTTGTCCTCACCTGTGTGGGGGTCACTGTCCTTGCCCACGGCCTGCTGAAGAGACTGCTGGGGCCCCCACTGCTGAGGTGTGTGGAGCCTCTGGGACATGACCGCCTGGGCCTCTGGTTTGAGAGGTGAGTGAGCTCACAGCCCCAGGCAGGGTGGGCGGGCCGTGGCCGAGGCCTCTGGGTCACCGCTGGCCTGGGTGAGGAGGGCCTCAGTCCTTGCCCCACCTGGGTAATCCTGGGCAATGGAGCACACACTACTCTGTTTGCCTGCCGGGAGCCTTAGTGAACCCCCAGGGGATTCTCATGCAGCCAGCCGTGTTCCTGGACAACAGTCTGAGATCCCCTGGTTTTCAAACTGGGTTCCTTAGAGGTCTAGAAACCTTGGAGGTACCACATAGGATGGGAGAGATTGGAGGGGAGAACATCAGAGCCCCCCCCAAATCTCCATTTCAACCAGGAAGCTCTATTTTATCTGTTTTATAAACTGAGGTTTGCAAAAAATGAAAGTAAAAATAAAAAGCTAGCTGGAAAAAAGGTTTGTGTGGCTTAAAAAAAAATCTGAAGCCCCCCAGTCCATTTTAGGTCTCCCATTTTATTGATAAAGAAACTGGTGCTCGGGGCACCTGGGGGCTTAGTTGGTTAAGCGACCGCCTTCGGCTCTGGTCATGATCATGGAGTCCCAGGATCGAGTCCCGCATCGGGCTCCCAGCTCTGTGGGGAGTCTGCTTCTCCCTCTCAGCTTCTCCCCTCTCATGCTGTCTCCCACTCTCTCTCTCTCAAATAAATAAATAAAATCTTCTTAAAAAATCCTCTTTAAAAAAAAAAAAAAAAAGAAAACTGGTGCTCAAGCATGTCCAGTGACTAAGTGAGGGAGGTACCACAGCAAAATGATTTGGGCTGGCCTATGGATGAGCACAGGTTTTTCATCTTATTTATATATAAATGTGTAATAAATAATAATAATTATTCATAATCATAATTTTTCATAATTTTAAATGAATTAAAGTTTAAAATTAATGAATTACATAAACTGAGTAAAATTTTAAAAATTTATAATTTGTAATAATTAAAATAAATTTATAAATAGATTTTTTTTTTTTACAATTGGACTTTTATTAAACTAGTACAGTATTAGCTGAGTAGATTGTGTTATGCTAAAGACACACATTGTAATCTTTGGAGCAGCTAAAAAAAATTGGTAATACACAAAAGGGCGTCTCTTGAATACTAATAAAAAATTAAATAGTTTAATTTTTACTATTATTACTAGTAATATTACTAGTAATATTTACTATTATTACTGTGTAAGAGGATTTATTTTTACAGTCACCTTAATTGTGACAAATCATTGATACTGGTTGTCTATTTGAAGTATAGATACAAGGTTTTCTTTAAAAAATACATGCAGATTAATTAGACATTATGAAAAGTAAAAACCTTTTTATTCAAAGGACGCCATCAGGAGAGTAAAAGGACAACCCACAGAAAGGTTTAAAATATTTGCAAATTAGGTATCTGATAAAGGACTTATATCTAGAATTATAACTCAGCAATAAAAAGACAACCCAACTGAAGAATGGGAAAAGGATTTGAATAGACATTTCTCCAAAGATATACAAATAGCCAGTGAACACATGAAAACGTGCTTATCATCAGCCATCAACAAAATGCAAACCAAAACCACATGAGATAGCACTTCACATTTACTGGGAAGATAACAAAAAGACAGATGGTGACAAGTGTTGACCCAGTTATGGAAGCCCTGAACCCCTCACCCACTGCTGGTAGAAATGCGAATCCGCAGCTGCTTTAGAAAACATTAGTTCCAGGGGCACCGGGGTGGCTCAGTCAGTGAGGCGTCTGCCTTTGGTTAAGGTCCTGATCCTGGGGTCCTGGGATTGAGCCCCATGTCGGGCTCCCTGCTCAGCGGGGAGTCTGCTCCTCCCTCTCCCTCTGCCCCTCCCCCTGTGCATGTGTGCTCTTCCCCCCCAAAAATAAATAAAATCTTAAAAAAAAAGAAAAAAAGAGAATAGTTCCTCAAAATATGCATGGAGTTATTTAATAACTGGAGTTACCATATGTAACAATTCCACTCCTAGGTATATACCTGACAATTGAAAACATACATCTATTCAAAAACTTGTACACAGATGTTTATAGCAACATTATAATAGCCCAAAGGTAGAAACAAACCAGATGTCCATCAACTGTCCAACTAGTCTGTCCTCTAGCTAGTCTGCCCTCCAGCTAGTCTGTCCTCCAACTAGTATGTCCTCCAGCTAGTCTGTCCTCCAGCTAGACTGTCCTCCAGCTAGACTGTCCTCCAGCTAGTCTGTCCTCCAGCTAGACTGTCCTCCAGCTAGTCTGTCCTCCCAGCTAGTCTACCATCCAGCTAGTCAACCATCCAGCTAGTCTACCCTCCAGCTAGTCTGCCCTCTAACTAGTCTGCCCTTCAGCTAGTCTGTCTTCCAGCTAGTCTGTCCTCCAGCTAGTCTGTCCTTCAGCTAGTGTGTCTTCCAGCTAGTCTGTCCTCCAGCTCGTCTGTCCTTCAGCTAGTCTGCCCTCCAGCTAGTTTGTCTTCCAGCTAGTCTGTCCTCCCAACTAGTCTGCCCTCCAGCTAGTCTGTCATCCAGCTAGTCTGCCCTCCAGCTGGTCTGCCCTCCAGCTAGTCTGACCTCCAGCTGGTCTGCCCTCCAGCTAGTCTGCCCTCCAGCTGGTCTGCCCTCCAGCTGGTCTGCCCTCCAGCTGGTCTGCCCTCCAGCTAGTCTGACCTCCAGCTGGTCTGCCTTCCAACTAGTCTGTCCTCCAGTTAGTCTGTCCTCCAACTAATCTGCCTTCCAACTAGTCTGTCCTCCAGCTAGTCTGCCCTCCAGCTAGTCTGCCATACATTCCAATATGTATATCCATATAATGGAATATTTGGCCACAGAAAGGGAAGCTGTTGGCAGTAATAATGATGAAGCTTGAAAACATTATGCCAAGTGAAAGAAACTAGTCTCAAAGGACCATTTATATGAAGTGTCCAAATTAGAAAATCTATAGAGACAGAGAGTAGATTAGTGATCGACTAAGGTTGGGGGAGCAGATGGAAGGATTGGGGGTGATGGCTAGAGGTGCTAGGTTTTTCTTTGGGCTGATGAAAATATTCTGAAATCGATCATAGTGATGGTCACACAACTCTGAATATACGGAGGGCCATTATATTATATAATTTATTTATTTTTTAAAAGATTTTATTTATTTATTTGACAGAAAGAGACAGGGAGAGAGCACAAGCAGGGTGAGTGGCAGGCAGAGGGAGAAGGAGAAGCAGACTCCCAGCTGAGCAGGGAGCCTGATGCAGGACTGGATTCCGGGACCCTGGGATCATGACCTGAGCCAAAGGCAGATGCTTAACCAACTGACCCACCCAGGTGCCCCATACATTGTATACTTTAAATGGGCAAATTGTATGGTTTGTGAATTTTGTCTCAATTTAAAAAACACATGTATTTGATGTATTGGCTTCCAGTCAAGATGGAGTAACAGAGACAACTAAAGAACTGGAACAAATATATGAAACAATAGCTCTTAAAATATTGGACATCAGGCCGCAGAAGACAGTGATCCTGGAGAAACAGAAAACAAGGGAGATGCGCCCTATGATTGCCCCCCACTTACTGCATTGAGAGTTTCCAGGCCACGGTGCAGGGAAAGGGAACCAAGGTGAGCCAGCGGATTTCGTGGGTTGAGGATACAGGGCTGGGAAGCCAGGGAAGCCAAGGTGGTGAGAGCTCACGATACAGAGTATGAGAGAAGACAGTGGCACAGAGAGAAAACTCCAGAAATGCACAGAGGGTCCTCTCTGAGTATACAGCTGAGTTCTGATCAGTGAATGCATATGAGAAAACCTTCCAAGACCTAGGAAAGACCCACCCGAAAGGATTAGAGGGAACAGTGCCTGGAACGTGAAGCTGTGCTCATCAAGACAATATGGTATCAGCGTTAAAACAGACAGATACATCAGTGGCACCAAATAGAGTCCAGAAATGGAGCCACATATATGTAGCCAATTGCCTTTTGACAAGAATGGTAAAGCAATTCAGTGGAGAAATAATCATTTCAACAAATTATGCTTCAACAATGGTATATTTATAGTCAAAAGGAAGAAGATGAGAAACGAAATAATTCATGCCCCCACCATATATGGAAAATTAGCTGAAAATGGAGACAAAATGTAAATGGAAACCTGGAACTATAAAACTTCTATAAGAAAATGTAGGAGAAAATCTTTGTGACCTTGAGTTAACGTAAATCTCTTAGTTACAAAACCCAAATCACAATCCATGAAAAAATTGGACAAATGGAGTTTCATCAGAATTAAGAACTTCTGTTCAAAAAACATGGCTAAGAGAATAAGATGAGGAGGCATGGCTATAAGAAAAGTTTTGCAAATCACACATTTGACAAAGGACTTGTGTCCAGACTGTGTTAAGCTCTCTCAAAACTCAATAATAAGAAAACCACCCAATTAAAGAATGGGCTCAAGCTGGGAGCAGACATTGCATTAAAGAAGACATGTAAGTTGTAAATCACCACGTGAAAAGAGGCTCAACATCATTAGTTATGAGAAAAGTCCAAACCGCCAAGAGATACTACTGCGTGTCTACTAGAATGACCAGAGTTTGAAAGATTGACCATCAGAAGTGACCAAAATATAGAGAAACTGGAACTGTTATTAAATACTGCTGGTGATGGGTGTAAAATTGTGTGGTCAGTTTGGGAAACAGTTGACAAACTCCTACAAAGTTAGGTCTAGTGTGTGATTCACCCGTTTCACTCACCCAAGCATTACGCAAGTGGTACTGACCCAAGAAAAGTGAAAGCGTGCATCCGTGCAAAGATTTGCCCTGGAACGTCCGAACGTTCATAGCAGCTTTATTGGCCACAGCCAAGCAGTGGAAACAACCTCAGCGTCCTTCAGCTGGGGAACAGATAAGCCAGTGGTGATGCACCCCCTCGATGGAAAACCGCTCAGCAATAAAAAGGAATGAGTCACTGATACCTGCAAAAATGTAGAGGAATCTCAAAATAGTTACGCTGAGCAAAAGAAATCAGGTTAAAAAGGGATATGTATGGGATGATCCCGTTTATATAAAATCCTGGAAAATGCAAGCTAATCTAGTGACAGAGAACAGATCAGTTGTTGCCTGGGGATGAAGGAGGAGGCGAGGAATGATAGAGGGGCGTGAAGAACCTTTTGAGGGTGGTAGGTATAAGTTCACTGTCTTAATTGTGCTGATGGTCTCAAGGTCGTACATAAACTCATCAAATTATATGCTTTTTTTCTCTTTGAGAGAGAGAGAGAATGTGTGTGTGCAAGTGGGAGGGGGTGGCAGGAGAGAGAATCTCAAGGAGGCTCCCTGCTGAGTGTGGAGCCTGACACAGGGCTTGATCTCCTGACCTTGAGAGCATGACCTGAGCCGAAATCTAGTCAGATGCTCAACCAACTGAGCCATCCAGGCGCCCTTCTTTGAAAAAATGTTTTAATTGTACTTTTCAATGTATTCTATTTATCATATGCCAAATGTACTCTGCAAAGCTGTTAAAAACAAATCACAACAACAAAAACCCAGCCCCAAACACGCACTTGTTATTTTATTTTATTTTAAGTAGTCTCCACACCTAATGTGGGGCTTGAACTCATGACCCTAAGACTAAGAGTTGCTTGCTCTACAGACTGAGCCAGCCAGGTTCCCCTGTGCTTAAGTTTTTATAAAGTGACTTAGCATGAGGAGAATTAGTAAGGCAAGTGCACAGAGACGGGGCGAGAGCTGTGCATGTGGCCCCGGGGTGTAAGGTGCGTGGAAACACAGGCAGAAGTGAGCAGTGAGCTCTGGCCATGGCCCGTGTGGGCGCTGGTCCTGTGTCTGCCTCTTACCAGCTGGTGGCCGTGCACGGATCTAATTAAGAGAACAGACTTGCTTCCTGGTGCCTGGGTTAAAATCTCATATCTGCTACCGTTCAGATGGGTGGCTGTGGCCAAGTCGTTCAGACTCACTGTGCCTCAGTTTCTTCACCTCTAAAATGGGCAGGAAACATACCTCTCTCGACATCTGATGTAGTTCCTGATATCCGGTAGGTGCTCCATGAACACTAGCCGTTCTCAGGGGTTCCGAGGCAATTGATGACCGGGTGAGGGGCGGGTCTCGAGCTCCCAGTGCCCAGCCCTCCTGGACAAGCCAGCTCATCCAGGCCCAGGGAGGAAAGCGTGGCTGTGAAGGTTGCTTCCAGGCCTTGCGCTCAGGTGCTTGGCTCAGCTGCCCAGACCGACATTATTGCCTCCGGAGAGCAGAGCCCACAGAGCCGACTGCCTCGTCCTGGGCCACACAGGCCCCGCCTCAGCCTGGCCAGGCTGGGCTGAGCATCGTGGTGGCTGTGGGAGCTCCTGCCCCCTGATGGAGCCCTGTGCTCGGCTCTGTGTGAAGCTCAGTCCCTGCGTTCTCCTCTTTCGTCCTCTCAGCAGCCTGCAGACATGCGGGTCTTTGGCTTCATTTCCCCAACGAGGGCACTGGCCCAGAGAGGCTGAGCGGTCTTTGTGAGGTCACATAGCTTTCTCTCCTCCCATCAGCCGTGAGCACCCTTTCCCTGAGGCCCTGGGTGCTATCATGTGGGGGTGGGGAGATGCCGAGAGTGGTAGCTTTCTGCCTCTCCCCTGCAGGGGTCTGGCCCTCGCTGCTTGCCTGGGCTTGGTCTTGTGGCTGGTTCTGGACACTTCCCAGCGACCTGAGCAGCTAGTGTCCTTTGCAGGAATCTGCGTGTTCGTCAGCCTCCTCTTTGCCTGCTCCAAGCATCACCGCGCAGTGAGTGCTGAGCCGTCAGGCCCGGCCTGGGCTTCTCTCCCTGCCCTCCTGGGCCTTGCAACCACCCCCCCAGCCAGGACCCCTCCCTGGTTCACAGTGTGGCCAGCGTCCCCCTCAGCCTCTAGCAGAGCCTCCCAGAGATCCGCATGCACACCTGAGTTTGGGGACCAATACTAAGGATCGTTAAATGCCGAGAGGCAGCAGCCACCCTCCTCCGGGGCTGTGGGCATCGAGGGAATGGGGTCAGGGCAGCCGGGAGCCCTGCCTGTGGAGCAGGGGTGGGGGAAGGTGGGGCAGACGCCACAACTCCAGCTCTGCCCACCCGGTGATGAGCCGGCCCGGGGGCCATGGCAGGCTGGAGCCTGCTCATGTCTCGCATGTGTCCTCAGACCTTGCCCCACCCCTGACCACTGCCCCAGGCCCATGGCTGCTAAGAGTGTGGCCTGCTCTGACTCCAGGGTGGAGGCGACCATTGGCCACAGGCCCAGAGTTCTGGCTGGCTCCAGTCTCCGTCCTACAGACCAGCCAAAACACCGCGCTCTCTGGCCTTACCCCATGCTGTTCTCTGTGGAGCCCCCCCCCTTGCCCCCGCCCCCGCCCGAGGACTGAGCTCACCAGGACCTTTCTGTTGGGTGGCAGGTGTCCTGGAGGACTGTGTCCTGGGGCCTTGGACTGCAGTTTGTGCTCGGACTCTTTGTCATCAGAACGGAACCGGGATTTATCGCATTCCGGTGGATGGGCAGCCAGATCCAGGTGCGTAGGCGGGGCCCAGCGCCCCCTGAACATTGGAGCACATCCTGAGCTGCCAGGAGGTGGAGGAGAGGCCGCTCTGCGGGGGGCGCTGGGTGGTGAGGCCATAGGGAGGGACTGGGACCAGGCCCATGGGTGCGCCCCGGGGCCCAGACCACGTGAGCAGCTGGGGTCTGAGCAGCGCGGCGGCCGCTCCCCTCGGACCTGGCACCACCTGCGTGGACAGAGCTGTCCCTGCAGAGGCTGGTCTGATGTGGAAGGGTGTCTCAGGACAGGAAACTTCTTAGGGAACCTGGGCACAAGGCACGTGGTTCTCAGCGGTCTTGTGTGATAGGGAACTTAGAATAGCTAAAAGTGCAAAAAGAAAATTCCAGATGATTTCCTTTGTGTATGTGTGTGCCTATAAATAATGTTCAGTTTGATGAAGTCCTATTTTTAAATTCCATTGTTTTTGTAGTAAATACACTTACCACGAAATCTACCATTTTCACCATCTTTAAGGGTCACGAAGCTCATTCACATCGTTGTGTACCCATCATGAGCTACTCTTTTAAGTATAAAGTATCAGGGGCGCGTGGCTAACCTCACCCCGACCTCGCCGGCTCGGATTTCTCTGTGCTGTCTGGAGGGAGCGGGGACATCGGTGTGTCCCGGCACCGACCGTGTCTGCCCGCGTGTCGTGGAGGAGACGGAGCTGCTGCCCTGGTCCCCACCGTCATCTTACAGATGGGACTCCTGAGGTCTGGGCAAGAGAACTGACTTGTCCCTGCAGTCACGATGCAGGTTCAGGACCAAAAATCAGCTCTGCAGAAGGGTGGCCACCAGTCTGGGGTGGGGACAGGAGGGCGGCTGTGCCGTTGGTCAGAGGGGAGTAAGCAGGCGCACAAGGCACCACTGAGGAGAGCCTTCCCCTAAGTCCGGCTCCCGGTCTTCTTTGCTTTCCCAAAGCACACTGCCAGCTGGTGCCCCGGCCCCCGTGAGGCCCAGGAGGCCTGCCGTCCCTCTCCTCGGCCTGCCGTCCCTCTCCTCTGCTGGGCTGCCAGACAGGCCTGTGGCCTGCGAGGTCCCTTCAGCTCACCCAGCCCTGGCCTCCAGGCCACCGTTTCTCCCTCCTCGCTTCCTGGCCTCCCTCCAGGCTTTTGCTTTGTTTTGTGTTTTGCTTTCAGATCTTCCTGAGCTACACGGACGTCGGCTCCAGCTTCGTGTTTGGGGAGGCGATGGTCAGGGGTGTCTTTGCCTTTCAGGTCAGCTCCACTCTTGGCCCACGAGGCCTTTAGCCACGGCTGCCTGGTGTGTGCAGCTAGCCGGAGTCTGGGCGAGCCGGTGGCCCAGGGGGAGGGGAGGCCTCTTGCGGGTGGAGCAGTGTCATGGGCAGCAAGAAGCGTGAGCCTCACGGGCTGAGTAGGGCCCCTCCAGTGTGTTCACCAGCTGGTATGTTTTCAGTATACTTTGTAACATTTGCAAAGTAAGATAGGTCCGTATTCTTTTCCTTAAAAATGAACCCCCAGATGCTGGAATTGCACGAAACTGAGGACAAGAAGGGAGGGTAGGGACATGCTTATGCCTTAGCTGCCGCCATGCTGGGGACCTGAGGCCTGTGAAGGACACTTTCCAGGAACCCTTAGTCGCAAACGACCCTCTAGGGCTGCTTCTACTTCAAGGCCCTCACGGGCCACCTCTGCAGGAAGCCAGCCCTGATTACCGGCAGCAGGCTAGGCCACCCTCCTCTGGACTCTTCTGGACCTACAGCCCCTCCCTTCCTCCTCCCCGCTGTTTATCGCATGCCTGCTGCCTGAACAGTACGACAGAGGAACCAGCAGGAAGACTCCAGGGCCTTGTTGTGCGTGGTAGAGCCCCGACCCTGCCTCCAAGCGGGGCAGCCTGGGCTGAGTTTGCTAGGGGCCACTCCCCTGTGCTGCGTGGAAATGTGCGTGTATTTCTGCTTTCTCCGATTGACTGCCCGAGCACCCACTTGCCTCCTTCCCTAAGACCTCTGCTGGGGCTCCCCTCTGCCCACCTGACCCCCGAGCTGTCTAAAGACCCTGAAGCCCCCTCCAGGCTTAAGTTCTACTTGTGATGCCAGCGGTGGTGTGGGGAGGGGGGACACTCTGCCATTGTTGCCACGGCGCTACGGACGTGATCCCATGCTGCCTACACGCGTGTGACCCAGACCACTGTCCGTGTGCTGCTGCCGTGTGGGATCCACGTGTAGGTTTTAGAGGCTTCTGCTTTCTATTACTCTGGCCCTTGTTTCTAGATCCTCCCACAGCTCAGTGCTAGGGTGGAGGGTGTTGGGCCCTGGAGGCTTCCGGCCTGAGCCGTGGGCTCGGCTCTGCCCTGCTGGGCTGATGCTGAGTCAGCTGGTGAGTCTGGACATCTCCAGGTCGGCTTCCCCTGCCACTGGGTGGTGGTGAGGCTGTCTTGGCTTCACAGCGTCTGTTTCTGCCAGCAGCTCTCAGGGAGGTGTCCACTCTCGCCAAGGCGTTCTGATAATGTCAGTGCTAGGAGGAAAGATGCAAGGGACCTGGTTCCTGTTCTCTCAGGAGTCTGGTGTGCCCTGGGATGAGCTGGTCCATCACATTTCTCGGAGACCAGCTCTGTGTGGAGAGGGGACGTGGAGGGTCAGCCTCTGGCAGCCCCCTCCAAAGGTCCCTGAACACCATCCCCGTAGGGCAAGGCTCACTTCACATTTGCATTTCCAAGTAGGGGCCTCCCAGGGCTGCAGCGAGAGGCAGAGACTGGCTGACCTCCTGCATTCACCAGACAGAGAGACAGCAGCCGGCATCCTTTCAGTCTTTAAAAGATGAACGTACAACACTCTGCAGCTTGACCTCCTCAGGAAGCCAGGTTCAAGTGCAGTTGGCACAAGGAAAGGTGCCCAGGCAGTCCATTTAGGGAGGGATGGCTTCCACCGGGGACAGTGAGGATGGTGCCCCCCTCAAGAGGTGGTGTTTGCTGTGGAGCTGCAGGACGGGCAGGACAGGAAAGATCTGGATGTGGAGAGGCAAGAGGAAGTTCACGGGACAAGCACTGAGGGGAGAACCTGCAGGTGTGTCCCAAGTACAGCTGGATTCCGTGTGACGGCTCGGGAGCTACTGTGAGGAAAGCATGGGCGAGGGCGCAACCCGGACGTGTGGCAGGGCTGTACCAGGAAGGGCCCGAAATGCCAGGCAGAGGCCCCTGGGTTTTGTCCCCAGGAAATGGGATCTCTTGAAGATTTTTGAGCAGGGAGGGACTTTTTTGGAGCTTTGGGACTGTTACCATGTCAACAGTGGGTGGGAAAGGTTGTAGCCAGGATGCTTGCGTTAGAGGACCAGAGGAGGCTGCCTCATCCCCACGTGGCAACCTGGGGCCACAAGGCTGCCACGGTGCAGGAGAGAGGTCACCGCAGGGAAGGGAGGCTGAGGGGGCCTGCAGGAAGCACGTCACTGCTGTTGTAGCCATGTTTGCATTTAGCTACTGGAGGGCAATGCCTGGGTCTTACTCCTCCTTGTGTCCCTTGACTGACTCTGAGCCCCACAAAGCCCCACCCAGGGCCTGGACACTGCTCTTTGCTGAGCAAATGGTGGTTCTTCGAGGCCTGCATGTGGGACGTCCCTCTGTGCCTGCTGGGAAGGTCCGGCTCTGTGAGCCACCACTGTGGGTTGGGCTCCTCTCCCTGGCCGGGCCACCATTCCCCCGACTGTGTGGTCCTGAGCAGCTCTCCCTTTAGCCCAAGACCAGGGCCAAGCTCTTCTTCCTCCAAACCTCCCCGGCAGGGCCAAGAGCTACACACAGGCTTTCCACCAGCTCCAGGGCCACCAGAAACCATTTTGTCCCCCTCCAAGACCTTGGTGAAGCAGAGTAGAAAAGAACCAGGAGAAGGAAATCGTAGTAAGAGCCCCTGGCTGTGGAGTCAGAGCCGTCTGCCAGGCACTCACTTTGCCCTCCCAGCCACCCACAGGGGGAATGCTATCATTATCCTCTTTTTCACAGATGAGGATACTGAGGTTCAGAGTGGCTGTTACTTGCACAGAGTCACAAAGCTGGTGACTGCTGGGATTAAATTGGAACCCAGGTCCAAAGCTCTTGTGTATTAGCTTCTGTGCCTTGATATCAAAGCGCTTTCCTTGGTAGGCAGTGGTGACAAAGGGCCCAGATCTTAGGTGTTTGTTCTTCCCTTGGTTTGGAAGAAAAGAGTATTCACTTAAAACAAAAAAAAGTTTTATTTATTTATTCACAAGAGACACAGAAAGAGAGAGAGAGGCAGGAGGCAGAGGGAGAAGCAGGCTCTCCGCTAAGCAGGGAGCCCGATGCGGGGCTCAATCCCAGGACCCCGGATCATGACCTGAGCTGAAGGCAGATGCTTAATGGACTGAGGGTCCTAGAAAAGAGTATTCTTGAGGACTGTTTGGCTGCAAGTGACAGAGATCCATTTAAAACTTGCTTTAAAGGGAGGAGGAAATGAGGGCTTTTTCTGGCCTCACACGTGGGAAGGCGAGGTAAAGCAGGTCAGGCTGGACCCTGGCCAGCCAGGTTCACGGCCCTCAGCCCCACATTTCTGCTTATGCCAAGACATTGGCTTCGCTTTTGCTCACCAGATCTCCCCCGGGCCCCCAGCAACATCAAGGGCTCATTCTCACAGCAAGTGAGGGAGACTCTTCTCTTCCAGCCCAAAGCAAAAAATCCTGGGGCAGGCTTCAGACTGCTCTGCCTCGGGGCATGTGACCATTCCTAGACCAATCGCTAGGCCCAGGGCGTGGGATCCTACAGTGGGTACAACTGGGACTTGTGCTCCTGCCCAAAGCCAGGAAGTGGGGTGCTCTGGCTGAGGGGACGCCACCCTGAGAAGCTCACCACTGCAAGGAGCACAGCCCAGGGGAGCTGGTGCCATCCCTCCAGGACAGAAAACAAGGCAGCCAGCTCCCTGTAGGATCTGTTCTTTCAGGGCGTCCTTGTGTTCCACAGGGGTGTTTGTGGCCTAGTACAGGAGCAGGGCCCAGGTGAGAGCTAGCACACCTGCCTGGGAGAAGCAGCAGTGGCATTGACCCTTTGATCTATGTCCCTCTCAGCCATAATGTGGGGACGTATTTGGGAGTCTAGGCTGTGCTGGCTGAGTGGGGTGCTTAGCTCCTGACTTAGTCAGTGGTAAGAGACAGAAACACAACTCAAAAGGACTTAAGTCAAAAAAAGAAACAAAACAGAACTAAAAAAATCAAGATTGATTTCTATAACTGAGAAGTCCAGGGGTCTTGGACCCTGTCAGATCTGGGTATTGGGCGTCACCTGGGACCCACCTGGGCTGTGTCTTGGTTCTGTGTTCTTGGTGTTGGTTTTAGACTTAGTCTCAGGTAGGCTCCCTTGAGGTAGAGGCAAAGAGGGAGGCTTATGTCCAACCAACTTAGCAACCTTACTTTGCAGGGAGAGAGAGAGAGGGCGCATGCCTGATTTCCGCTAGCTCTAGCAGGGAACCCAGGAGTGGGTTCTTCTTGGCCTGGCTTGGAGGATATGCCATCTTCAGATTATAGCCAGGGAGGATTAATGGCTTGGATCCATCAGACCTGGAGTCCACAGAGGGAGAGTGGAGGAGGGGGCGGTTCTCAAAGCTTTGTTACCAAAAGCAGCAGTGGGAGGGGGACAGGGCCAGCCCCTGTCCACTACCTTGCTTCTCTCCCAGTCTGGCACTGAAATGATCACCTGCCTGGTCTCCTGCTGTCTCCATCCTTTTGCCAGTGTTTTCTGTGTGTCCTCCCATCTCTTCTCCCTTTCTGGAAGAACATGTGCACATTGCTACTTGTCTGTCTCCCCAAATCACCCTGTACAACCATGGCTTCATCGACTGTTGGGCTGGAAGGGAGCTCATGGATCTTTGGGCCCCCCCTTAACATTACCGATGGTCAAACCACACCCCAGAGAGGAGCGGTGACCTGGGCATAGTCACCCAGTGAGTTAGGGCAGAGCGGGGGCTAGAACGGGGTGACTGGACTACTAGCCAAGTGCCGGTTTCTTCTCACACGGTAAGGTGAAGTCAGGGACATTGCATCTCCCTTCCAAATACAAAAAGCAACCTTAATGCTGATAGTGTTAAATTTAAAACATATTAAATGGTTGCTAAAGACTTGGAGTTTGGATGTTCAGCCAAGAGAGAAAAAACAAGGGAGGAGGGTTTACCATTAGCCAGACTCAGCGTTTCCCAGCAAACACTAACTGTTTTCTGGCTCCTGGGAGGCCCTGTCCTCTGGCCAAACTCGTGGTTAGTGGATTAGCCAGTGGCCTCCTTCGCTAAGACAGACCAGATCAGCGAGGATTTAAATGTTCCATGGCCATGGAATTCCCTTCTCCACAAGATTCATTAATCATGACATTTCACTTGTCCACCCCAACCCCTCCCTGCATTGGGCACATAGTCATACACACACACACACACACACAGGCACAAGTACTTGCTAAACCCGGGGCTGGTCCTCAAGGTGGGAGTGGTTTTATTGGTGCTGAGGTGAATGGAAGTGTCGAGAGCTCTTCCTTTGCCTTCTTTCCATGGGTCATGGAACCGTGGTCCAAGGCCTTTGGCTCCTGATGGCCTGGGGAAGTCTTCTCTGAGCTCACTCAGATGTTCAGAATCCACGCTGTTTCCTGCTGGGCCACAGGCCAGCTCATCACTTCTCCAGGAAGCTGAGCCTCAGCCCAGGCCTTCTGGGTCCTCCCTCCACCTCCCCTGGCCTGGAGTCCAGCACCCGTTGACGTGGCAGCCTCCTCTTGGCTGTATCATCTTGATTAGTCATCCCACCTTGGCTCCATCTCCCTTCTGGTAATTTCCCACCCACACGGTCACCTCCCCCGAAGCTCCTGCTTCCTTCCTGGGTCTGGTGGGCCCGGTCGTGCTTGCTCATTGGTTCCTATGCTGTGGCTCCCACCTCTGGAACATGCACCCACATGCTGAGCTCAGCAGTACTGCTCACATGTTCTCCCTGAGGAACAGCTGGGGGAAAGAGAATGGTTTCATCTCCCAAGGGTTTCAGGGTGTCTGCCCGATGTAGCCTCGGCCATCCCCAGTGGTCGATGGTGCCACATCTGGCTAAAAATAAAATCGAATAAGAAACGGGCTAAAAGGCACCGACCGTGGTTGACTTAGTAACCAGGGGACCCCTGGTAACCTCAGTGAGCGTAATTCTCGGGGGAGGGAGTGGGAAGTAAGTGGAAACTGGGGTCGGTGCTAGAAGGAAGGAGGTGGGATAACTGGACTGGGAGAGAGCTTGTGAGAATCTGGTGTCCGCAAAGGTCTGGGAAGGAGACTCTGACGGGCAATAGGGTATAAGGGAGCAGTGGTGAGGTCATTCAGGGCAAGGGGCAGCGGGAGCAGGAGATCAGGAGTCATGTCCACTTTTTGTGACCATGGAGTAAGTGTCCTCTGCCCCCATAAGGCATTGGGCCACCCCCCTCCCAGCCATACCCCTCCCCAGAGGGATCGTCCAGCTTTGCATTACTGTCTGTGTATGTGGTTGGTGTGTGTGTGGTTCTCTTTTTTCTTCCTTTTCCTTCATTTTTATTGAAGTGTAACTGACATAACATCCTATTCTTTTCAGGTATATATCACAGAGCTTTGATATTTTTAGACATTATGACATGATCCCCATAATAAGTCATCTTATAAGTCATCTGTCACTGTATAAAGTTATTACGGTATTATCAACTGTATTCCCTAGCTGAGCATTGCAGCCCTGTGACTTATTTACTTTTAGAATTTTAAAAAAAGTTTTATTTATTTATTTTAATTAAGTTCCACATCTAGTGTGGCGCCCAACAGGAGGCCCCATCTCACAAACCTGAAATCATGACCTGAGCTGGGACTGATTAGCTGAGCCACCCAGGCGCCCCTCTTGGTTTTTTTGATGATAGACAATCTGACCAGCGTGAGGTGGTCTCTCATTGTGGTTTTGATTTGCATTTTCCTGATGACGAGTGATGTGGAGCATCTTTTCATGTCTCTGTTGGCCATCTGGGTGTCTTTGGGAAAATATCTATTCAGGTCCTCTGCCCATTTTTTAATTGGGTTATTTTGGGTGGGGTATTAAGTTAATTGTGTAAGTTTTTTATCTGTTTTTTTTTAAAGATTTTATTTATTTATTTGACAGAGATCACAAGTAGGCAGAGGCAGGCAGAGAGAGAGGTGGAGGCAGGCTTCCTGCGGAGCAGAGAGCCCGATGCGGGGCTAGATCCCAGGACCCTGGGACCATGACCCGAGATGAAGGCAGAGGCTTAACCCACTGAGCCACCCAGGCGCCCCTCTTTATCTGTTTTTTATATTAACACCTTAACAGATAAATGATCAGCAAATATCTTCTCCCATTCAGTAGGTTGCCTTTGTTTTGTAGTTGGCTTCCTTCATTGTGCAGAAACTTTTTTTTTTTAAAGATTTTTTATTTATTTATTTGACAGACAGAGATCACAAGTAGGCAGAGAGGCAGGCAGAGAGAGAGGAAGGGAAGCAGGCTCCCTGCTGAGCAGAGAGCCCGATGCGGGGCTCGATCCCAGGACCCTGAGATCATGACCTGAGCCGAAGGCAGCGGCTTAACCCACTGAGCCACCCAGGCGCCCCCAGAAACTTTTTTTTTTTAATTTTTAAATTCTTTTAAGAGATTTTATTTATTTGACAGACAGAGATCTCAAGTAGGCGGAAAGGCAGGCAGAGAGAGAGGGAAGCAGGCTCCCTGCTGAGCAGAGAGCCCCATGCAGGGCTCAATCCAAGGACCCTTAGATCATGACCTGAGAGGAAGGCAGAGGCTTTAACCCAATGAGCCACCCAGGCGCCCTGTGCAGAAACTTTAATCTGATGTAATCACATTTGTATATTTTAGAGTTAGTTGCCCTTGCCTGAGGGGATTGCTCCAAAAAACATCCCTCAGACCCACGTCAGAGAGCTCACTGCCTCTGTTTTCTCCTAGGGGTTTACAGTTTCAGGCCTTACATTCAAGTCTTTAATCCATTTGAGTTTATGTTTGTGTCTAGTGTAAGAAAGTCCTCTGATTTCATTCTTCTGCATGTGGCTGTCCGTCTTCCCAGCACTATTTGTTGAAGAGACTGTCTTTTTCCTATTGGATATTTTGCCTCCTTGTTGTAGTTAACTGACCACATAAACATGGGTTTGTTTCTGAGCTCTCTGTTCTATTCCATTGATCCACGTGTCTGTTTTCGTGCTAGGACCGTACTGTTGTGACTACTATAGGCTTGTAGTGTAGCTTGAGATCTGGGAACATGCTACCTCCAGCTCTTTTCTTCTTTCTCAAGATTCCCTTGGCTATTCAGGGTCTTCTGTGGTTCTAGACAAGTTTTTGTATTATTTGTTCTGTTCGTGAAAAATGCCATTGGTATTTTGATGGATTGCATAGGATTTGTAGATAATTTGGGGTAGCGTGGGCATTTTGACAATATTAATTCTTCCAATCCATGTGTGTGGGATATCTTTACGTTTATTTGTGTCATCTTTAATTTCTTTCACCAGTGTCTTTTTAATTTTTTTTTAAGATTTTTTTAAATTTATTTATTTGACACAGAGAGATCACAAGTAGACGGAGAGGCAGGCAGAGAGAGAGAGAGGGAAGCAGGCTCCCTGCTGAGCAGAGAGCCCGACACGGGACTCGATCCCAGGACCCTGAGATCATGACCTGAGCCGAAGGCAGCGGCTTAACCCACTGAGCCACCCAGGCGCCCCACCAGTGTCTTTTTTAAAAGATCTTTTATTTATTTGAGAAAGAAAAGGAGTGAGTGAGCATGAGTGGTGGGGAGGGGCAGAGGCAGAGGGAGAAGTAGATTCCCTGTGGAGCAGGGAGCCTGACTTGGACTTGATCCTAGGGCCCCGGGATCATGACCTGAGCGGAAGGCACTTAACCGACTGACCCAACCAGTCGACCATTGTCTTATAATTTTTCTAATAGCTCGTTATTAGTGTATAGGAGCACAACTGATTTGTGTGTGTTAATTTTATATCCTGTAACTTGAGTGATTCATTTATTAGTTCTAATAATTGTTTGGTGGAGTCTTTAGGGACTTTTAAAATATATAGTATCATGTTATCTGCAAATAGCAACAGTTTTACTCCTTCCTTTCCAATTTGGATACATTTTGTTTCTTTTTTCTTGACTGATTGCTCTGGCTAGGAGTTCTAGGTCAAATAGAAGTGGTGAGAGTGGACATCCTTGTCTTGTTCCTGATCTTAGAGCAAAAGCTCTCATCCTTTCACCACCAAGGACGATGTAGAATATGGGTGCATCGTGTGTGGCATTTATCATGTCGAGGTACGTTCCTTCCACATCCACTTTGCTGAGAGTTTTTATCAAGCACGGATGTTGGATTTTGTCAGATGCTTTTTCTGCATCGGTTGAGATGATGGTTTATTTTTATCCTTTGTTCTGTTAATGGGATGTATCACATTGATTGACTTGCTGATGTTGAACCACTCCTGCTTCCCTAGAATAAATCCCAAATATTGATGGTGTATGATCCTTTTAACGTATTATTGGGCGACTTTGGATTTTGTGGTTTGGGGTTTTTGTGTTTTTTTTGTGGATCTGGTGGTAGGGCCCTATCTGCATGCTTAGGCCTTTGGAGCTGGGGGTGTGGAGGTTCAAGCATCAGGAAGAGCAGTGGTTCTCAGACTGTGACACCCAGGCCAGCAGCACCAGCAGCATCTGGCAATGCTCATGTCCAGATCCTCAGGCCCACCCTAGACCTACGGAATCTGAAACTCTGGGTGTGGCGCTCAACATTGGCATTTCTAGCGATATCTCGGTTGATACTGCTGGTCCGGGGACCATACTTTGAGAACCAGTGGCCTAGACCAGCTAGAAGTCCCCCTCCCTCCAGTGATGGGTGAGCCTCCGCACTAGAAAAGACCAGCTGGCTGTGGTCAGGACTTACAAGACGCTCTTGCTCTTGGAGGAGATGAATGCTTCTATGGAGACATAGAAATGCGGATCCAGGACCGGCCCCAGGGAAACCGCCTCAGGGTCACAGCAGGGCCTCCGCAACCTGCGGGAGACCAGGAGGGGCTCTGTCTTTTGCAGGTGTGTGACCTTGGGCAGGTAACCCACATCTCACTCTCTCAGCGTGCCCACTGGGGAAGTGGATTTATATCTACCGCAGTTGGTGTGAGGACAGAAGAGTCACCACACCCTGGCCTAGGTAGGGCTGCGTGTGGACACACACGAGGGCCACGTGTACTTTCCCTCCCTGACCACGGCAACACCGGCTTCTGCTGTCTGTCCCCTCTCCTGGCTCCTCACACACGACATAGGCCCCAGAGTTGTTCCCCACACTGAGAGATCCCGTAGGCCTCAGGGACCTTACTGATTATGAAATGTCCTGCGTGAGAAATTTGGAGGTCACCTCTCTTCCATTGCATTTATCTCCCCTCACAAGACAGTCACCATGTAATGCAAAACACAGCCTCCCTTTCACCCCAAACTCCCCATCTCACGGATAGAAAATGTCTCTCGCTTGCTCCCGGGAGAGAGTCCCAAATCTGCAGTCCGGTCCAGCCGGCCGGGCTCTCTCCGCCCTGATGAGGGCCCTGCCTGCAGGCCTGCCAGGCCGCCGCCGCCGGGCAGTCCCTCTCATGATAAATTGGACGAGCGGTCTAGACACTACGTGATTGTCTCTGTGTCTGGCTGCGAGGGCGGGTGGATGACGTCAGCAGCCTCGTGCTGGGGGCGTGGCGGGCTCCGGGCAGCCAGGGCAGTCACGAGTCACCGGCAGGAGAAGGGCTCCTCCACGCACAGACAGTGTTCCTTGTGGGATGACATCCCCGCTGCAGGGAGGCTGGTGACGGGGCGGGGGCGTGGGGCCGGTCCAGAGAAAACCCTCAGCGTCCGTGTGGCCTGGGGCAGGGGAGACACCTCAGCCAGGGCCTGATTCTCGTCTCCAGTGGAGCTGCCTGGGATAGAGCTTCTGTCTTCCTCTGGGGCCCTTCTGCAATCCCCATTCATCTTGAACCAGAGCCCGAGTGTGATTCCACAAGACTCCCCTTATTAAAAACAAAACAGTTTCTCCTTCGCCCCTCACCTCTCCTCACAGCCTTTCCTCTGCACAGCTGAGCTTCTTGAAAGAGCGGCCTGTTCTTGCTGTCTCCACCAGGGACCCCTGGATTGCTAGCTGTCAAGGGTCCGTGTCACTCCTCACCTTTCTGGAATGCTCGGATGCATCTGGCAGAGCTGACCGACTGTCCTGCTTGAAAAGCTGTCCTCAGTGTCCATCACAGCCCTGGCCTGGCCATCCTCCAACCTATTTCTTCTCTGCCCCCTCGCTGTGCCCCTCCTTCCCTCTCCCCCTTCTGTGAGGCTGACCTCAGTGCCCTGTCCTTCCTCAGTGCTCTCCTCCCTCAGGGCGATTTCCTCAGGGAATTACATCTGTCCCATGGCCTCAGCCTATACTCTTGGGCAAACAGGTCCAAACCAGGCCTGGCCCAGACCTTTCCTCTGAGCTCCTGACCCTCTTATCCACCTGTCCACTCCGCACTCCCCTTGTTCTTTGCACAGGCGTCTCAAACAAGCACATGCAGAACGCAGCTGATGAGCCTCCCTAAACCTCCCCTCTGCCCGTGCTCCCCTCCCTTGAGAGGTGTCTCCTTTTACAGAAAATGACGGGAGCATATGAGAAATTAGAAATACAGAAAAAAGAAACCGCATTTTCCTAGTCCCAGCACACAGCAGCTACTTGCTGTTGGCATGTACTGACTTCCGGCCTTTCTATGCTTTTGAGATCTAGTTTCCCCACCTAACGTTTTAGTGTAAGGATGCACCTGCTATTACCAATTCTGTGTAACTTATTTAAAAATTGTTTGGAGGGTCGCCTGGGTGGCTCATTTGGTGAAGTGTCTGCCTTTGGCTCAGGTCCTGATCCCAGGGTTTTGGGGTCGAGCCCCGCATCAGGCTCCCTGCTCGGTGGGGAGTCTGCTTCCCCCTGTCCCTCTGCTGCTCCCCTCCCCTGCTTGTGCATACACGTGTGTGCGCACATGCTCTCTCTCTCTCTCTCTGTCAAATAAAGAGATCTTTAAAACAAGAAAATATTATAATTAAAAAAACAATAGAACTGTTTGCAACAACTAACATATTCTTTTTTTTTTTAGGATTTCATTTATTTATTTGACAGACAGAGATCCCAAGTAGGCAGAGAGGCAGGCAGAGAGAGAGGAAGGGAAGAAAACTCCCCGCTGAGCAGAGAGCCCAACATGGGGCTCAATCCCAGGACCCTGGGATCATGACCTGAGCTGAAGGCAGAGGCTTTAACCCACTGAGCCACCCAGGCGCCCCTAACATATTCTTCACAGTACAGAAGGGGACATAGTAGAACATAAGTCTGCCTCCCACATGGACCCCTGTCCCCTGGTTCCCTCCCCAAGGCAACTGCCCACACTTGCATACCCTTTTAATGCTACTTGGCGCCCACACCACGCCAATCACCCTTCCTGGCCCAGAGACCAGCACCATGCACACCCCGTTGACACCTGCCCCTTTCCCGTTAAAGACGCTATCTTGGAAATCATTCCCTGACGGCCCGCGGAGAGCCTCATTCCCTTCCCGCACTCTCCGTGCACTGCTGTCTGGTCAGCTGTGATCAGGAGACTGGCCGTCCCCGGACAGACGTCGAGTGGTTGGCACTTGCGGCTGTTCTCTGTCAGACTGGAGGGGACATGCGCTGGGATGGCGCCAGGCCCCCCGTGGAGGGAAGAGGTGTGAGGGCAGATTTGAAGGAAGAATCGATGAGGCCTGGAATAGTCAGAGAGGTGACAGGGAGGGGTGGTGACAGGACTGCAGGTCCCCCGTGACTCTAGTCCTGAGCTCGTTGGTCTTGAGGGGGAGGGAATACCAGAGAGATGAGAGGCCTCTCATTCGGGCCCCAGGCTCGGGAGGGAGGGTAAGCCCAGAGGCCGGGGCCTGGGACTGAGCTCATGCAGGAGGAGGGCCGCTGTGCAAGGTGCTGGGCCCCCAGCCGGTTCCTTTGCTTCTCACAGCTATTCGGGAAATCGGCATTATCCCCACTTTACAGACGAGGGGATAAAAAGTGCGGGACTCGAGTCCTGCTTCCCTGCCACGGCGCAGGCCTCCTCTGTGGGCAGGAGGGGACAGGGAGAGATGGCTGGGCCGGTTGGCAGCGGAGAGGACCGAAGTGCCTCCAAAGAGGCCCCATTCATGACCTCAGGCACTGAATTCGGACCTTGTTCCTCGACCCGGTCAGGTGTCCGCATGGCAAGGCCTTGGATTGAGTGGGCTGTCTGGGGTCTCCTAGGCCCTGGGTACCCTGCTGGCTGCCTGCCTCTCACCCTGGGACCTGTGCTCTCCCCTGATAGGTTCTGCCCATTGTCATCTTCTTCAGCTGTGTCATGTCCATGCTCTACCACGTGGGCCTCATGCAGTGGGTGATCCAGAAGGTGAGTTCCCAGTGCCACGGTCTGGGCTGTCCCGGGACCACCTACCCATGGGGCTCATGCTCTCCCAGAAGGGCTTGCACCCAGAGCCCAAACTGTTGCTCACTTCCCAAGCTCGGAGAGCTTGAACCTTCCCAGAATCGGGGTCCACACCCTCCCAGAATCCTGCTCCCAGCGTCTACACCCTCCCACTCAGAGTCTACTGTTAGCCAAACATCTTCCGCAGAGTCTCCTGTCATGATCCTAAGGAGAAATGGCACCAAATCCAATGTGATCTTTGTGTGAGGAAAGTTTGCAGAATTGAGGTCACTTTGAGAAGAAGGGTCAGGAAAAGAAATCATTCGTACTGAAAAGACCTTCAGAGATGGGAGCAGTGGGCCATGTGGGCCAGACTTAGCTGGTATAACAGTCAAAGCCTGTGCTTGTGTTCATAAAATGTGCAGCACGGAACCAGGATGCACGAGGTGGTGCTGCGCAGGAGTTGGACCTGGTGATGAGGGCAGGTCTGAGGTTTTAGCCGATTGAGTTCAGGATAAATCAGTCGCAGCAGGGGACTGCCAGAAAGGCAAAACCCACCTGCATTATGGTAAAAGTGTCCAGCTCGGGGCAGGAGGGAGGCAGGTCTCTCCAAATCTAGAGCATGTGTTCAGCCAAGGGGCTATGACAACTGAAGCCTCAGGGGCCAGTGACGGGGCCTGATGGCATGCCCTCTACAGGATGGTGGTGGGAAGTAGGGCTGGTGAGCCCTGCTGGGCTGGAGAAGAGAAGCATAGGGCAGGAGGAGGTGAGGGTAGGAGAGCGGTCTCCAAATACCTAGAGAAGAAAGGTTAGAGCAAGGGAAGCCAGGGAGGTTCCTGCAGTGGGGAGAGATTCCAGGGAAGCAGACTTCATCTTGATTGAAAGGGAGAACATTCTTTTTTTTTTTTTTTTAAAGATTTTATTTATTTATTTGACAGACAAAGATCACAAGTAGGCAGAGAGGCAAGCAGAGAGAGGAGGAAGCAGGCTCCCTGCCGAGCAGGGAGCCTGATGGGGGCTCGATCCCAGGACCCTGAGATCATGACCTGAGCTGAAGGCAGAGGCTTTTAACCCACTGAGCAACCCAGGTGCCCCGAAAGGGAGAACTCTCTAATACAATGTTTCCCAAAGGCTTTTTCACAAAACTCCAGCTCCGTAGTGGGTTAACACATGTTACTAGGTAAAGGGATCCCACGGTCAAATACTTCTGTGAGGCTGGGGTAGACAAATTTGAACAAGTTTTTGTGCAGGACTTCTCAGAGCCTTTACTAACCTGGTATGTATTCGATAACCTCCAAGATGTGCAAGTACAGCAATTCTCAAGTACATTGGGCCAGGGAATGCTTTTGTATAGAGACAGAGAACATGCATTTTAGAAGTGCTACTGTAGTGATTAGAGCTATCCTAAGGTGACGTGGGTGGGGGGGGCTTGGGAAGTGGTAAGCCCTCATGAGTGGAGGTGTGAAGGGAGAAACGGAGGTGAGGGTTTCCTACGCTGGGCTGGAAGTCGGAAGGAAGACTTATTAGGTGTGTCCACCTCACGCCTGACTCTCTCCAACTCTGGGGTCTGCGGATGCCCGCCCGCCCACAAAGAGTGCTCTGCCTCCTAGATCAGCTGGCTCATGCAGGCCACCATGGGTACCACGGCCACGGAGACCCTGAGTGTGGCTGGAAACATCTTTGTGAGCCAGGTGGGTACTGCAGCCCCCTGCCCTCTTGGTCAACGGCAGCATCCCCAGGGAGGGTGGGTGCCCTGGGTCCCCGGAGCTAGATTCGGTCAGTGGAAGAGGCTCTCAGACCTTCTCCCAGGGTCACCAAAGGCCACTTCCCTGGGGATGCTCCGTCTGGGGAGGCACTCTTTGCCTGGGTCGCGCCAGGGAGGATGGCCTCTATCTGGCACCTTCTATCACTCTAGGCCTCGGAGGTCTTCATCAGCTCAGAGACTCACAAATCCTACAGGTGGCATCCACCTTCCTCCCTTCCAGCAGAAACAGGCTTGAGGGTGGGAACAGCTTGCCAGGACCCCACAATGTAAGTCAGGACTTAGAACTCAGCTGCGCCCTTCCTGGGCAGCGTTCCTTACATGACATCATTTTGTCTTCTTTTCTCCCCTTTCTTTCTAAAATGCATTTTCCAAAGTAAGTGTGACTCAGTCCTGAGCCCCTTTCAGAAGGCCCGGCCCTCCTGAGGGTGAGACCCCAGAGGCCGTTCCAGGGACCCAGCTCCAATGTCACTTCAATGTCACTTCAATGTCACCCAGACCCCAGCTCCAGTCTGACCCACCCAACTGCCCCTTGACCTTCCACTTAGATACCTAAAGGGCATCTCAAATTCACCACACTGAGTCCAAGTAGGCAGAACCCTGATTCCCTCCTCAACACAGCTGCACACTTCCAAGCCTTTCCCTTCTCAGGAAAGGGTACCAGCATCTTCCATGAAGTTGTTCAGACAAAACTCAAGGAGTCTTCCTTCCTTCCTTGGCTTCCCATGCTCCCAGAAGCCTCTGGCCCATTGACAAATCCTGCCAGCTCGCCCCCAGACCCTGTCCCAGCCCTGCCCTGCTGCCTCTCTCCTTCACCACTGGCTGCCCTCGTCTCCCCCACTAGACAAAGAATCCCTCCTACTCTCCCTGTTTCCATTCCTGCCGCTACCCTCTGTCCTTCACGCACATGATAGAGCGACCCTTTTAAAAACACGAGCCAGATCATGCAACCCTGGCTTGCTCCCCTGCCCTGCCCCCCTTCCTGCCCCAGGGCCCTGGCTGTTCACTCCACCTGCAATGCTGTGCTACCAAACCCAGCCGATGGCACCTGTGGTCTCAGCTCCGATGTCACCTCCTTGGGATGGCCTTTGCTTGTTACTCAATTCTAAATACCCTGCAGCCACTAGGCATTTGTCCGCACATATCTCTGTAGCTTTTAGCATCGTCTCTGAAACACTGTTTATCTCCTAGTTTCCTTGTTGGTTGTCCATTTCTTCCCATAACCCACCCTCCTTCACTACTCCCAGGATAAAAGCTCTGTGCGGTCAGGGTTTTATCTTGTTTAATCCCCATCCCTATTCTATAGAACAGTCTGGAACATAGGAGGTGCTCAGTAAGTGTTTATTAAGTGACTACATGAATGACTCCAGGCTTCCCCAGATGCCCTGCGGTAAACACCACCAAATGCCCATCTCCTTTCTTTCTGGCAAACCCCATGGCTTCATTAAAAGCTCAGGCCTGGAGTTCCATCTGCTTCTGGCCCCTTGCATGAACAGAGGTAATTCTCTGAATCTCTCTGATTCTCTGTGTGCTCTCCTGGGAAAGGGGGATGACCACTTCTTTCTCAGAAGCTCATGAGTGACACATGTAAGGTGCTTGTGGGATGCCAGGACCTAGTGGGCACTTGACCGAGGGAGCAAACCAGGCCAAAAGGAAGGGCTGGGGGTCCCTCCAGAGTGCAAGGCCAATGCAGAGGTCCAGGGAGGCCCAGCCAAGCACAAACTATGGCCCCAACCCCGTCTCTGCCGCTGGGGTCCCCAGGACCCACTATGATGTCCCCACTCCCAGGGGGGCAGAGGGAGGAGACATCCTGGGGTCCACACTGGCCTGGCCAGCTCTGGCTGTCTGACATCTCTCCTGTTTGCAGACCGAGGCTCCTCTGCTGATCCGGCCCTATCTGGCCGACATGACCCTCTCTGAGATCCACGCGGTCATGACCGGAGGCTATGCCACCATTGCCGGCAGCCTGCTGGGCGCCTACATCTCCTTTGGGGTATGTCGAGCTCTCCCTTTGCTTGCTGAAAACCTCAAGAACCTGAAACCTTCCTGGGTGGGAGTCCCACACAGACCATGGCCAGAGCAACCTAGAGTCTTCTCTCGTGGGCTGTGTCCAGAACCCAGGCTGCCGCGATGCCCCTGAATGAAAGTAGGCCAGGTGGGCTGGACCCTTCCAACTTCTCACATGGCCACTGGTGGCAAGAGGTCCCAGTGTTCCTCCTACTGAGCACACTCACGTACCAGGCAAAGTACTAGGTATCTCGACATCCCCATTTTACAGATGAGGAAGTTGAGGCCCAGAGACTAGGTGGGATGCCCCAGCCGGGATTCGAACCAACATCTGTCTGACTCTAAGACTCCTACACATGGTCCCTCATCTGGGCTGTCCCTGGAGATCTGTCCTATTCCCCCTGCCCTCCTCTTCCCCACATCCTTGCTGGGCACAAGTCCCTCGTCTGCCCCTAAATTATTCCTTGTGCAGCTTTTGAGAGCAGTGCATTTCTAGGTCAAATTCCAATGGTGTGACTCAAGCTCTCACCCCAGTCCCCATCCTGCGTGGCAAGCAGGCATGAATCTTCCTACATGTCCCTTACGGAGTGCCTGGTAATAGCCTCCTGCACTTGTCCAACACTCTGTGCTTCTTTGTGCTTTCACATGCACATCTTTAAAGATCTTAATGTTTAAAAAAAAAAAACAAAACTTCAAACCCACTTCTCAAGGGAACTGCTTTTACTAGATGAGAAGATTCTAGCAGCAGTTTGACTGGGAGCTTGTTAGAAATGCAAATTCTTGGGCCCCAGCCCAGACCTGCTGAAATGAGAAACACTGGGAATGGGGCTGCCATCCCGTATTATTACAAGCCTTCCAGATGACTCTAGTGCTCAATTTGAGAACCACTGACTTAAAATTCATCATTCCAGATTGGTCTGTGTCATCATTTAAGTATCTATACCTGAATATGCATATACTTGCTTTTTTTTTTTTTTTGGCTAAAAATGAGGTAATTCTACCCATGCTTTTCTGCAGTTTGATATTTTCTTGCAAAATCTGAGCATGATATGAAATCCAGAAGTATAAGGGAAAAGGCTGACAGAGCTACTAATAAAAATGAAAGATGTCTGTATGGTGAAAGTCACAATGTTTAAAAAGTTTAAATGATTGATGAGGTGAAAATAGTTCATAAATCATGAAAAGATCTTCCAGCTCACTGATGGTCAAAGAAATTAAAACAATAGTAACCTCTGTTTCTTCTGGAAGATGTGTAGCATTTTATATGCCTCTATATTTTAAAAAAATACTTATTTGCCAGAGAAAGAGGGAGCACAGGCAGGGGGAGCAGCAGGCAGAGAGAGAAGCAGACTCCCCACAGGGAGCCTGACTCGGGGCTCGATCCCAGGATGCTGAGATCTGGACCTGAGCTGAAAGCAGACCCTTAACAGACTGAGCCACCCAGGAATTCTTTATGTGCTTCTAACTGGCAAGACTATGGGACACTCTTAACAGGAGTGTAATTTGCCGTCACCTTTGGGAGAACATCTGTCAGTTCAAATACTCCCTCCCGGGTGCCTGGGTGGCTCAGTCAGTTAAGCACCTGCCTTGGGCTCAGGTCATGATCACGGGGTCCTGGGATTGGGGTCCCTGGTTGTTGGGGAGTCTACTTCTCCCTCTCCCTTTGCTCCTCTCCCTCTGCCCCTCCTCCCTGCTCCTGCTCTCTCTCGTGCTCTCTTTCAAATAAATAATTAAAAAAAATTTTTTTTAAAGATTTTATTTATTTATTTGACAGACATCACAAGTAGGCAGAGAGGCAGGCAGAGAGAGAGAGGGAAGCAGGCTCTCCGCTGAGCAGAGAGCCCGACGCAGGGCTCGATCTCAGGACCCTGAGATCATGACCTGAGCCGAAGGCAGAGGCTTTAACCCACTGAGCCACCCAGGCACCCCAAATAATTAAAATATTTTTAAAGATACTCTTTCCCTTTCATCCGGTTAGGACTATTATGATACAGAAATATTTTCAATAAGCGGTTGAAAAATGCCAAATGCCAACATTATTTGTAATAACAAAAAAAAAAAAAGGGAAGGAAAGAAAGAAAGAGCTACAGCCTAAGTGTCATCCCTGTCATGCGCTGGGGCTCAGCCCCTAGAGTGAGGTGGGCCTCCTGGTGCGCATGCGGGGTGTGTGTGTGTGTGTGTGTGTGTGTGTGTGTGTGTAGAGGGGAATGCTAGAATGACCCACCCCGTCCCCTCCTCTGGTCCCAAATTCCCCCTGTCTTTCTCATCTCTGTTCTTCGGAGTGGGCAGGGTAATGGGCCAACCTGCCCTCAGGGCACAGGGGCCACAGAGGCCACACACACACACACACACACACACACACACACACACACACCAGCAGAGCAGAGGCTGTGTGACTTTCCCAAAAGTCCCCCTGTGCTCTGGGGTTCGGTCTTCTGGGCTTGGCCGCCTCCCGACAAGAATCTTAGAGATCGTCTGGTTCCCACTTGTATCACCGAGGCCCAGGAGAGCCCCCCTACCCTGAACTGATTTTGGAAGGAATTGGATGTTTCAAAAATGGAAACTCACAACTTTGTTTCTGAAACTTTTGTCATGGCAGCATGTTGAGGGGGGCGGTCAGTAAAAGAAGGGCATTCTTCCCACCGTGGGAGCCTTGCTGCCCTGACCGGTCCACTTCCCTTTAGCTCAACAGAATGTGCAGAGGCCGCCAGATCTCCTGCACAGGCCCTGGTACGAGGCCCCAGCACCCCCTAGCCAGCCCAGGTGGAAAGCGCCCCCCAGACCTTCCTTCCCTCCTTCCCTCCCTGCTCTGGAAGGGCTTCTAGTATGTTATAAGAGAAGCTCTCTTCTGCCCCCACCTGGCTCTTGGCTGCCACTGCAGCAGCCCCAGGGCCGTCTCCCACAGCAGGGGGCCTTACACACACGGCCCCCCCCCTCACTTTCTCTTTCTCTCCCACCCCCCGGCAAATCCTCACTGTTTCTTTGACTCTGCCCTCAGCCCCTGAATTCCAGAAGGATCCCTCTCGCACACTTCTCCTTTTTCTCCCGTGCTGTCAGAAACCCTGACCACTAGCCACACGTGGCTACCGAGCTGCGAAATGTGGCTGGTCTGAGGTGAAGTGTGCTGTGAGACTTCATGCGGGAAAAATGGATATATTTTATGGATAAGTTTTATATTGATTGTGTGAAGGGAAAGATAATGTTTTAGATATGTTGGGTTTAGTAAAATGCATTACCGAAAATAATTTCACCTGTTTCTCTTTACTTTTTTTTTTTTAAGATTTTATTTATTTATTTGACAGACAGAAATCACAAGTAGGCAGAGAGGCAGGCAGAGAGAGAGAGGGAGAAGCAGGCTTCCCGCTGAGGAGAGAGCCCGATGCGGGGACCCTGATGCGGGGCTCGATCCCAGGACCCTGGGATCATGACCTGAGCCGAAGGCAGAGGCTTTAACCCACTGAGCCACCCAGGCGCCCCTCTCTTTACTTTTTTAATTGGCTACTAGAGAATTTGAAATCACAGACATGGTTCTCATTGTACTTGTATTGGACGACACTGGTCTAGACCTCCTCCCCTGCTCTGAGGTCCCAGGGCTCCCTTGACTGAATTCTTTCATTGTGATCTTCTCATACATCTCCCTTTTCTTTTCCTTTCTTTTCTTTTCTTGTTTTTTTTTTTTTTAAGAGTTTTTATTTATTTATCTGTCAGAGAGAGAGAGTTCAAGCAGCATGAGGGGCAGAGGGAGAAGCCATATGGGACTCGATCCTAGGCCCCTGGGATTATGACCTGAGCAGAAAGCAGACGCTTCACTGACTGAGCCACCCAGGCGCCCCAGTAAAGTTATGTTTGATGGAGGGCTCATACCCTTTCTCCCTCTCCACATGGGACACCTTTGGGTAGAGAGGGGAAAGCTTTGAGCAGAAGTAGGCCCTGGGATTCTGGAACAGGTGTTCCTGACAGGGTGCCTGCCAGCAGGACTGGAAGTGTCACAGCCTGAGATGTCGCTGGCAATGGAGAGTCTGTGTGTGGACTGACCCATTGCCCCAGGGAGGCCACCCAGGGCAGAACTCAGCCCTTTCCAAGCTGAAATGACCAGCCGGAGCCCCTTGAAGCTCTGGCCAGGCCTGGCCCACTCAGTGTCCAGGAGTGTGACACCGATAGGATGTGTACCCTGCTCAGGGTGGCAAAGCAGAGGTGACCTCCAAAGTGCAGTAGGGAGAGGGTCCTGGCTGCTGGAGGGGAAAGCCCTAGATTCCGGTTTGGCACAGTCCCCATGGGATCTGGGCAGCCCTGTGGAGGCTGGTGATGTTCCAAAGCCCAGCCTGGAACGTGGACAGAGGACCGCTGCCCCGAGGCTGGTCTCTTCCTGCAAAGAGTGGGGCCTGCACACCCAGGGCCTAGGACAGGTGCTGATACTTGGTGCTGATACTTGGGTTAAGGGGTTTCTACTCCCGACTGAAAATAAATGAAGGGGGTTTAGAAGAACAGGAAGGAAGAACCCCTGGGTGGATCAGTCGGTTAAATGTCCGACTCTTGATGTCGGCTCAGGTCATGACCTCACCGGGAGCCTCCCCGTGGCGGCTTGACAATGTTTAGCCGTTCCCTTGAGTTAGATGTTTGGGTTGGTTCTGATTTTTCCACTTGGTAAATAATACAGTGTTGGAAAAACATCCCATCCATCTCTGGGGCAGAAAACAGGGAAGCAGGGGCTGGTGGGGCTCAGTCAGTTCAGCATCTGCCTCTGGGTCAGCTCATGATCTTGGGGTCCTGGGACTGAGTCCCACAGCAGGCTCCCTGCGCAGCAGGAAGTCTGTTTCTCCATCTCCCTCTGCCCCTCCCCACCCAGCTCATGCTCTCTCTATCCAATAAATAAAGAAAACCTTAAAACACACACAATACACTCACAGGAAAGGGAAAGGTTTGAGGCCAGAGTGAGGATAATAGCTCAGGAAGGACAAATCCCTGAGGCTCATGTTGGTGGGCCATTGTGCTGGGCAGGAATTCCATAGCGTGTCTCCTGTGGACAGACCCAGGGCCAAAGGGGGGCCACTTTGGTGGCTCTCTGACCACAGCAGTGGGTGTGACAGGCTGCCTCGAAATGGTAAGCTCCCTTCCCAGTAAGTATTCGAGACAAGAATCCTATAGAGGAAGGACATTCCTCTATCATGAGGTCAAATTAGGTCACAGTTTGGATCCATCCCAACTTCTGTCCTCTGAGCTTTGTCTGAAACCCTCACAAAGCCTTCAGGCGATGGTGGACCAGCCTTCAGATGAGTGCCCCAAGGGGGACAGCCCAGAAGGGAAGGAAGAACTCTGAACTTGGAACCAAAAGACATGAAGGTTCTAATTCCTTCTCTGTCTTCCTTCTGGGCAGGTCACACTTAGTGTTGGGGGGGCCCCCTCAGATTCCTTGTCTGGACAGTGGGCTAACACTACTTGCTTGGCTCCACTGATGGAAGTCCTGCAGGGAACTAGCACGTTCTGAGCATACGGCCAGAAAAGGTGTCACTACTGTCACCATGGTTGACAGCAGTACTGCCAGGATGACCCAGTGAGGCAGAGCATCTGTGCACCCAACTGCCCTGGGCTGCACTCCTGTCTCTCTCTGTCTCCCAGTAAGCCTCACTCCCAACCCTGCAGATCGATGCGGCCTCCCTGATTGCTGCCTCCGTGATGGCCGCCCCTTGTGCCTTGGCCCTCTCCAAGCTGGTCTACCCGGAGGTGGAGGAGTCCAAGTTTAAGGGCACGGAAGGGGTGAAACTGACCGCAGGGTGAGCACTGCAGGAGGGTGGCCTGGGAGGTTGTACGGGGGGTGGGGCATGCCACAGTGTGGGGGGGAAGGGAGGGAGGAGGAAGGTTCTGGGGGAGAGAGAGGAGGTCCTGGGAGAGGGGGAGGAGGGGAGAGAGGGGCAGCAGCGTCTGGTTCTCTCAGCCCAGCCCCAGTTCCTCTCCTTGTTCACTGCCCGGCTTGTGGCTTCGCTCACCAAACACCTGGACTCTGGTCCTGCGTATTAACTTCCTGGCTGCGACCAGAGGGAAGGGACCAGCAGGTCCCATGGGAGAGCAGCTGGTGGTGTGTGTGCTGGAGAGCATCCTGGAAAGCCCTCCCCCACCTGTTCCCCTTGCCTTGAGCTCCCCCACCAGGGTGGCCACATACGGACTCAGCACCGTCCCTGATTCCCTCCCCTGCTAACACCCCTCATCACAGCCCAGCAACCACCGTGTAACACGGACTTTGTTAAAATTGCTGAGAAGACCCTTTTGACCAGTGTGCTTGGGGACACGGCGGGCAGGTCTAGAGCAGTGCTGCCGCGTGGAACCAGAGTGTGGGCCCCATCTGGAATGCTAAGTTTTCTGATAGTTGTGTTTTTAAAAAGGCAAAAGAAACAAGTGATTTTAATAACATATTCTTAAATCCATTGTGTCTAAAATACTGTCATTTCGACATGTAATCAATATAAAACATTATTAATGAGCTATTTCATGGTTGGTTTGGGGTTTTTTTCTGTCCTGAGTCTCTGAAATCTGGTCTGAGTTTAGGCTTACAACACACCTCCGTGTTGACCAGCCTCCTTTCAAGTTCTCCGAAGCCCTAAGTGGCCGCTGGCAGTCCGGGCCTTTTTCTAGTGCTCGGACCAGCCCCTTCCTCCCCACCCCCGCCCCGGGGTCTCAGAAACAAAACAAGGTCCCTCAGCTCCGAAATACTTTGTCCAAGGTTCCTCTCGGAGCCTACAGGATGAGGAGCCCCGCTGTGTGTGGGGACAGGCCCATCATGGTGGTTCTTGGTCCCCAAAACAGAGATGCTCAGAACCTCCTGGAAGCCGCCAGCAGCGGGGCTGCCGTCTCCGTGAAGCTGGTTGGGAACATTGGAGCTAACCTGATTGCCTTCCTGGCGTTGTTGGCCTTCGTCAACGCGGCCCTCTCCTGGCTGGGAGCCATGGTGGGTGCCCAGGAGCTCAGCTTCCAGGTACCGCTGGGCTGCCCGCTTGGCCTGCAAGGGGCAGCGTGGGGCCGGGAGGGGGGCGGCCCTGGGGGACACCTGGCAGAGGCCCAGCCAGCCCTGGTCCCAGCAGCTGCCCTTGCCTTTCAGCTCATCTGCTCCTACGCCCTGAGGCCTGTGGCCTTCTTGATGGGGGTGGCCTGGGAGGACTGCCCGGTGGTGGCGGAGCTGCTGGGGACCAAGCTGTTCCTGAACGAGTTCGTGGCCTACCAGGAACTGGCCCAGTACAAGCAGCGCCGCCTCGCGGGAGCAGAGGAGTGGGTCGGCACCAAGAAGCAGTGGATCTCCGTGAGTGTCCGGGCCCCTCCCTGTGGCGGCGTGTGATGCTGCTGCTCCCGGCCCCGGGCAACAGCTGTCCCAGCTCCTGGACAGGCAGGCGACACCCGGAGGTGGTGCCCAGCCTCCCAGTCCTAGTGCCCTGAGCGACAAGATGACCTTGGGCTTCACTGCCTCCTTCCCGAAGCCTCTTATAAGGGAGGCTTCCGCCCTGTGTCAGAGCCGGCTTTCCCCACCCCGACTGTTAGGACAGAAACATCATTTCTGACGGATGCATTCTGACACATTTCACCCACCCCTTGCTCTTGGGCCCCCTTGGGTTAATGGTCTCGTTTGATCTTACGCGGGGCTGAAAGGAAGAGCTCTGTGCACCGAACTTCTCCCTCCTCTCGGCTCATTTCCTCCAGAGCTTTCCCAGATGTGGGACGACTGGACTGAATCACGTGGCATGAACCCTCCTGTGGTCACTCCCAGTAACTTTCCCAAAGGGTGGCACCGATGGAAACCGCCCCCAGCTGGGCTGCGAGCTTGGACTTTACCACACACCAAACAGCACTGAGCAGCTTCCTTAAAAAAAAAGTTGTGCTTACTTTAACAGGCAAATAATAGCTTGTTGCTCTAATTTGCATCTCTTGGGGTACAAGCACTTCGAAGGGGAAATATTTTTTCTTGTCTTTTAAATTATGATTTAAATTGTAAGGGAATGTAGCCTTCCGTTTAGTGAGACCAAAAGCACAGATCTCCCCTTCCTCCTTGTCCTTAACCCCTGTCTCAGTCTCTCTAGAGATAGTGGATGGGCTGCTCCTTTAGAATCTTTTTTTAGGAGCTTTGTTCCTTTAGCAAGTACTGGTTGAGACTGCTAGGGTACCAGGCACTCTGCTAGGCACCCGAAATTTAAAAAGGGGAAGTTAGGCAGATGTGGTCCTATTGTCATGGAATGTACATCTGGTGAAAAGCCCAAGGAAGCAAAGCAAGAAAAAGTAAACCACAATTTGAATGAAGTTCTACAAAGGAAACAAGAGGAGGAAACAGAGGGGTCTTCCTTGGCTGGGCTGGTCAGAAAAGCCCCCCCAGGGTATAGCATTTAGGCCCAGACTTGGAGGGAGGTGAAGGGGCCAGGTGAAGCTGGGAAGAGCATTCCAGACAAAGAAAAGTCATGTGCCAAGGCCCCGAGGTTGAAAAGCACTTGTTTGGAGAACCCAAAGGAGAGAAGCACAGTTACAGCAGGTGGTAATTGTAGCAGAGGCGGGCCGAGGAGCAGCAGAAAGTTCCTGAAGATTTGACATTTTACATTTTAAGATTCCACAAGCTGCTGTAGAGAGAGGTGAAGGTAGGTGAGCAAGCAGGATGCAGGAGCCTTAATATTTTTCCATCCATTTGTGTAAGCTCTTTGTGTTACAAAGACATTAACCTTTTTCTATTTTATTTTATATGTATATATTTCCTGGTTTTCTCTCCCCCTTATTTTTGCATTTGGGGATTTTTCTTTTAACGGATTTTACACCAAATCTTTTCCTTTGTGATTTCTTCTATTATTTCTAAACTTGGAAAGTTATCTCCATTCCAAAAATCTGGTAGGTGTTACATTCCTGAGACAATATAGTGAAATTCCTAAAATCATGAGTTTTGCAGCCAGACAGAACTGAATTCCAATTCTGACACAGCCACCTTCTGGCTGTGTGAACTGTCTCAGTTACTTAACCTCTCTGAGTCTCAGTTTGCTCCTCTCCAAAATGAAAATAAGAATGCTACCTTGTACGGATCATTATCATCTCCCTATATTTTCTATTGTTTGCTGTTTAAGATATCAGTATTTATCTGCTTCAGTGCTCTAGAATTGATTTTTTTTAATATGGTGTGAGGTATGATCTAAGCCATTTTTTTTTTTTATTCCAAATTGTTCCATTTGGCTCTTAACACCTCTTTCTGGCAAATTAGATAAATGTTTCATTGGGAGGGGAAGGAGAATTACTTTGCTTAAATTCTGGTACTCCCCCCACACTGTGTGACCCCTACAACAGCCCTTCAGACAGGTGCTCTCATTTCCACGCTGCAGACGGAGACACCAAATCGTAGAGACGCTACTGACTTGCTCAGTCTGGTCATAGGTGGGGACACGCGTGGAGCCCAGCCGGCTGGGCTCTCAGTGCCTCACTGTCTTAGGAGGCTGCACTCCTTCCTCTCTCAGCCTAAAAGCACCTGCAGGAAGACAAACTCCCATCAACAGGATTAGGAAAGCCAATTCACCAAGTGCCCCGGGGGCCCAGGGCTGAGTAGGGCCAAAGCCAGAGGGCACGGCTACCCTTAATCAGACCAGGAAGGGCTGGCGATGGGAAGCGGGCTGTTTCTCAGGCTGTGTGGCCTGATCAGACCTAGAGGCCAGTTTGCAAGGCCTGGGGTGGGGGGTTGGCAAGCACCGTGGGCCACAAAGATCAAAGACACACGGGGGTGGATGCAAGTAGGGCAGGGAGTCAGGGTGGGAGTCAGGGTGGTGTGGGGGTGCCCGGCCCCATGCGAGGGGCACGGCCGTCCTCACTGCTCTTCTGTTTTCTCAGGTCAGAGCAGAAATCCTCACAACCTTTGCCCTCTGTGGATTTGCCAACTTCAGTTCCATCGGGATCATGCTGGGAGGCCTAAGTGAGTCCTGGGGGCCTCCCCAGCATCCTGGGCGGTCGGGGGCCTGGCTCTGAGACAGCCTTCTGGGGGGTCGTTAGGCCTCAGTCCTCCTGTGTGTCCAGGGTGGGGCCTGAGCAAGATGGCTATGGAGGCTCCTCCCAGTCCCAGGAGACCTCTGTGGCCCCAGGGACTCCACAGGGATTAGCATCTGGCTCAGGAGTCTGGGGAGGGAGGGAAGGTTCGGGGCTGGCCCGTCCCGAGGCTTTGGCCTGCCGGTTCCCATGGTTCCCATACCCATGGTGGACAGGCAGCCCTGGTGAGACCTAGGGAGGAGAGCCCTGCACGGTTCTCGGCAGCTCCACTCCTCACTGATCCCCTGCCCGGTGGTGTAACCATCCCATTTTACAGAGAAGGAAACTGGTCATGGGGAAGGGAAGTGATGGCCCCAGTCACTCAGCTACTAGTGGCTGAGCCTGCATTGAATCCCAGGTCTGCCTGACTGAAAACTACATCTGCCTCTGATGGTGGCCGGTGTGGGGCGCTACCTGGGGGCCCAAGTCAGGCCAAGGAGGACTCCCGAACTCCATAGGCGGTCAGGAGGACAACATCTATCCCTCCGGCTGCCCAGAAGGGGAAAGGGAGTCTGCAGAGGCATCCAGAGGTGCAGACTGTGGGCCGAGGGCTGAGGGCTTCCTGGCCCTCAACACCCATTTCCTCGCAGCCTCCATGGCCCCCCAGCGGAAGAGCGACTTCTCCCAGATAGTGCTCCGGGCGCTCTGCACGGGGACCTGTGTGTCCCTGGTGAATGCCTGCGTGGCAGGTGAGTGCTGGTCTGTCCAGGTTGGGACACCGGGGCTCCAGCTCTCTGGAAGTTCCCGGCAGGAGTTGGGGTGGGGGGACAGACCCTGCCCACCAGCTGTTTCCCTGCCCAGGGATCCTGTATGTGCCCCGGGGGGCGGCGGCCGACTGCACGACCCTCCTGAACACAACCATCAGCGGCAGCAGCTTCGAGGTGTACCAGTGCTGCTGTGAGGCCTTCCAGAGGTGAGGCCCGGGCCGGGGGTTCTGGGGCCCTGACAGTGACAGGGTGCAGAGGGCCCAAGTGCCTCAGGGTTGCCTTTGGCTCTGGGGCGAAGGGTAGGAATGCTCAGGCCGTGGCTGATATGGGGCTTGAAGAGCAGACTTGGAGAGGAAGGATGGACCAGAGGCATGAAGCAACTTTCCCAGGGATGCACAGCCCTTTGTGGCCAGCAGAGCCAGGCCTGGAGCCAAACCACAGCCTTTGCTTCTTTGCAGCCCTGGCCCAGCAGTCAGCCAGGAGGCCCTGGATGTCTGCTGTCGATTCTACAACAACACGATCTGTGCGTAGCGGGGACAGCCTGTCTTTGGCCTCCTGGGGGCTGCTCTTCCCCATGATGCGGCTGTCCCCACCTTTCTCTCTCCAGGCCCCCTCTGGGGGAGGCCACGGGGCTGAGACTCCCCTCGGTCAGACGGTTGGGAAGGAAGGATGGGGTGAGCGGGCCGGGACTGGGTGGTGTGGACGCAGTGATGGCTGCCCCCCAGTCTCCGCCCCCTTCCTGCTCCCTCCCGAAATGCGAGTTCTCAGGGTCACCTCTGCCTCCTCGTCTCTCCCCTCCACATCCAAACAGCACCCTGGTCTTCTCTCTGTCCCCACTGTGCGTCTCTCACATGCACCCTTCCCTCCAGTTATGCGGTCCTCACCCTGGGCTTTGCAGCCACCTCCCTCCCTCCTCCTCTCACACTGGAATCTTGCCGTGGCTTGCCCGGGCCAGACAGGTTCTCCTGGGAACCACTTCCTTTCCTTCCAGAGGCTCCCCTGCTGCCTTTGCCCAAAGCATTCCCAAACTGGTGTCCGTGGAACACTGCCCCATGAGGTGTTCAGAAGATTCCATGACCCACCAGGCTTGGAAAACACCGGCTAAATAAAGCTAAATGGGTTTTTCTTTAGGGTTTGTCTTTGTTTTACAACGGACTCACCAATCTTGATCAAGATATGATAGGAAACGTTTTCCAAATGTTTTTTAACCGTACGAACCTTTTGGACAGGAGCATCTCTTAGTCAAGGATCCCACAGAACACAATTAGTGATTAATGTTCGACCTGCTTTACGTAATCATGACCCTCTCAACTGTTTACATGGCACTGTGTGCCAGATACTGTTGTATCTGTGCTTCGTACATTTTCAGTCAACCCTAACAGCAGCCTTAGGAAGTCAGGTACTATTATTATCCCTGGTTGAGGAATCAGAGGCCCAGAGAAGTTAAGTAATTGGCCAAAGCAACACAGCTAAGAAGAGGAAGAGGAAAGATTTGAACACAGGCCTTCCGGCTTTCACAAGTGGTGTTTAATCTCTGGGCTAGGCTACTGGCATCAAAGGAACTGGGCTGTGAGACTTGCCCCTGACCTCCTCCCCTGGCCCTTCCTCCTCAGCCCATGCCTGCCACTCCAGGTGGCCAGGCTTCTCACATGTACCTGCCTCTGAGCCTTCATTCGTGGCATCCCCATCATCCAACAGGCCCTGTCCCTGTCCCTGTCGTCTGTGGTGCTCCTGCCTCACCTCTCTTTTCCCAGCGGCTTTGGCGGAGTGACCTGCGATGGCCCTGTCCCTGTGGCCGCTGGGCCGCTGCTCCGTCACTCACCTGTGTCACCCCAGGATTCCCCGTTGCAGCCAGCCCTGGGCCGAGGTGGGGAGAATACGTGTTCTCAGCTCAGCACTGCTCTGATCAAGGGACAGGCCCAGAAGGGCTCCTCAGCCATTGGACCTTCCCTCCACCCCCGTGCTCCTTGCTTCTCACTGGGCACCTGCAGAAGTCGGGGGCCCTTTGAGGGTGGGATGGCCAACCCCTGCTGGTGCCGGATGCATCTGAGGCGGTAGCTCTGATGTATTCCTACCCCATCAAGATTGGCACAACCCCCTCCACTTACCCCCTCCACAGCCGTGACAGACATTGCTAATCGATCACAGCACTCCCACACTGAGTCCCACAGGACCTCCAGAATCCCCATCCGAGTGGGGCTGGAGGACCCCACCACCAAGGGATTCAGGGTGCCTTTTGGGGAGAAAACTATTTGTTGCCCCTGTACTGAGAAGTAGACACTAAGAACCCAAGCTACCATTGATATTATGTCACTGGGCTGGGAAGGGCTGGGGTTCTTACAAAAGACTCTGGAAATGAAGGGTGTTCAAGCAGAGAGGGATCCTTGCAAAGGAGGAGGCCTGTGTCCGGGATCTGTCCATTCCAGGATTACACACTGCTCGTTGATTCAGTCAAGGAGTGTCCGTGGAGCACCCACTTGGTTAGTCAGCTCGGGCTGCTGTCACAAGGTATCGCAGGCTGGGTGGCTTAAGCAGGCCTTAGTTTTGTCCTCGTTTTGGAGGCTGGAAGCCCAAGTTCAGGGCACCGGCACGATCAGTGTCTAGTGACGTCTCCCTTGCTAACTTGCAGATGGCCTCCCATGGCAGAGAGAGACAGGGAGACAGCAAGCTCTCGGTGTTTCTTCTTGTAAGGGCACCCATCCCACCACGGGAACACCACCCTCATGACCTCATTGGACCCCACTGTCATCCCCGAGGCCCCATCTCCAAATACCATCGCCTTGGAGGTGAGGGCCTCAGTACACCATTCATTCTGTGACACCTACCAAGTCCCAAATTCTGAGCTAGACTGGAACAGCAGGGAGCCACAAGCTGAGGAGCTGAAGAACCAGCTTCGAGAAGAGAGTTGGCTGGGAAGGGAGGCCTCCAGACACAGGAGCTGGCTCCCAGGAGGTGACCTTGAGAAGAGGGAGGGGAAAGATCTTCAGCGCCACTCCTCAGGCGTCCCTAGGTGACCTGGCTGATGGCATTTTTCAAGGCTCTTAGTATATTGGAAAGTGAAAATAATACCAGAACAGGATTACACATATTATGATTTATACTGTCATATATTTGAACACAGAACACACTGTAATACTGGGTTATCCCCAAGGTAATGACAGGATTTATTTTCAGCTACAGCCCAACTGAAGAGTCTAAGAAGCCATTTTTACTAATCTCAAAAATCTCACTGTGATTGCCTGTTTTTATACATTAGGTTTCTTGAAATCTGTAGCTTCTGTGCCTTTCTGTTTTTAGTGTAATAGCGAGCCCCATAGAAGATCTAATGATTAGGTTAAAGAAAGTCCTGGTGGGGTGGTCTGCTGATGAATTTTTTCAGCCAGTGTGACTATGTGAATGACCTAATTTGGAGATGTCAGCATCTCTACGCATCTAAAAGTCTATATGGGAAAGCCTGTGTGGAAGTGAGGCTCCGCCCCCTGCTGCCGCCTGCAGGTGCCCGGCCACCAGCAAAAGGAATCGAATGGGCTTCAGTCATGGAAAGGCCTGAGGCCTGGAACACGGTGAGAGCAGACCTCTCCCAACTGTCCAGGGAGCTGACGGCAGACTTGGGGGGTGGTGGGGGGAATGCTCTCCCCAGGAGGCTACAGAGGGGCTGTCCAGCCTGGGGGTGGGAGGACGGGGCAGGAGGGAAGCTCCATAGAGAGATGTCACACCATGAGCTTGGGGGGTGAGGCCCCGGCCTCCGCCTCCCATGCGGGGGGGCAAGCATATGTGGGTGTGAGTGAGGGGAAGGGAGAAGCCCCAAGGCCCAGATCCCATGTGAGGCGCACACACAGTATGGCCCACAGTCTGTGCTGAAGACCATTTCCCCCAATCCCACCTGGACTCATCCTGTATAACAGACAGTAGAAGTTAGCTGCTAGGGAACTATGACCTACAAGCCCCATTCTCTGTTGTCAGCTTCAGCAAACATTCAATGCCTGTGTCAAGTTGTCCCGCATGCCAGCTTCTCTAAGGAGATGTAGGAAAAGGCAGCAGGATTCCAGCTGGGATTCGGTACACCAGAATGTACATAAAATTGCGCGGACAGGGACACCTCGGTGGCTCTGTGGGTTAAGTGTCTGCCTTCAGCTGAGGTCATGATCCTGGAGACCAGGGACTGAGTCTGTGTTGGGTCCCCTGCTCAGCAGAGAGCCTGCTTCTCTCCGTGCCCTTCACCTGGCTTGTGCTCTCTCTCTCAAATAAATAAATGAAATTTATTTATTTTTAAATTTTTTAATTAAATTTAAATTTTTTAAAAATTGCATAGACAGTAGAATTCCAAATAATTTATGCAAATACTTCCCCCAAGGGGTGGGGCAGAGGCTCCTAACCCTTAAAAGTGAGGTGTGGGGGCACCTGGGTGGCTCAGTGGGTTAAGCCTCTGCCTTCGGCTCAGGTCATGATCCCAGGGTCCTGGGATCGAGCCCCGCATCGGGCTCTCTGCTCAGCAGGGAGCCTGCTTCCTCCTCTCTCTCTGCCTGTCTCTCTGCCTACTTGTGATCTCTGTCTGTCAAATAAATAAATAAAATCTTAAAAAAAAAAAAGTGAGGTGTGCTTACTGACTTGCTTCCGAAGACTACAGTAGAGAAATGGGGGGAGTAAGAAAGTAACTTTGCTGTGGAGAAAAATCTGGTAAACACTTCCTTAGCCAGGTGATCATGGTTAACATAATCAGTGACAAATCCAGGTGATAACACATGCCCTTGATTTGCTGTGTGGAGAGCAGCACTATACCTCTGTGGCCTTTCTCTTCAAAGCCCATAACCCTGGTCTGACCATGAGAAAAACATCAGACAAACTCAGCTTGAGAGACAGGCTACGAAACCTCAGACCAGGAATCCTCAAAGCAGTCAGGGTCATGAGAAGCAGAGAAAGTCCGAGAAACTGTCCCTGTCCCAAGGAGCCTAAGAAACATGATGACTCCATGTAATGTGGTATTACAGGGGGTGGACTGTGTCCCCCTCCAAAAGATCTGCCCAAGTCCCAGCTCCCAATACCTGTGGTTGTGACCTTAGGTGGAAATAGGTTCTTACAGACGTCATTAGGTTAAAGATCTCAAGAGGAGATTATTCTGAATTTAGGATGAGCCCTAAATCCAGTGACTGGTGTCTTTATAAGAGAAAGGAGAGGGAAATTTGAAATACACAAAGGAGGGGCGCCTGTGGGCTCAGTCTTTAAGTGTCTGCCTTTGGCTCCGGTCATGGTTCATGGGTCCTGGGATCAAGCCCCACATCGGGCTCCCTGCTCGGTGGGAGGCCTGCTTCTCCCTCTCCCACTCCCCCTGCTTGTGTTCCCTCTCTTGCTGTGTGTCTCTGTCAAATAATTTTAAATAAATAAATAAACAAATAAGTAAATAAGATCAATTTTTGAAATACACCAAGGAGTCCATGTGAAGACGCAGGCGGAGAATGGAGTCATCCCTTGAAGACAGCCCCCACCATGGTGATGAGCAGGGGAACAGCTGGAGCCACTCTCCCTTGGAGCCTGCGGAGGACGCATGCCCTACAGGGTTAGGACTTCTGGCCTCCAGAGCCGCGAGTGCACGGTTTCCAGGTTTGTGGTGACTCGTGGTGGTGGCCCCGGGAAACAGATGCAGGTGTCGTGGGTGGGATCCTGGAACAGAAAAAAGGACGGTAGAGAAACACCAATGAAACCCCATTCAGGCACGGAGTTTAGATACAAATACATTAACCTCAGCTTGTTCCCTGTGACAACGTGCTACAGTAATGGAAGAGGTTAGCAAGAGGGGACCCTAGGGACTGGCTGTTATGGGGGCCCCATGCTCTTTGCGCAGCCTCTTTCTCTACGCATCTAAAATTATTCGAAAAAATTAGGAGTTTATTTTAGAAACGGCATCAACACAAGTGCAAGGTGATTTGTAATTCAGCCTGGGGGCAGCTCTGATCTAGACTATGCATGTCCCAGCAGGCAGCCCACCCGAGACTGTGAAGTGACCATGAGCATTTCTTCCTTTTCCACCACTTCTCCCCGTGGCCCTGCTGTCACCTCTGCCACCCCCTCCCCATAGTTCCGTCTCGTGACTCCGGCTGAAGATGAATTAGTCCCGCCCTCCTTATGGCCACCTAAAGAATATCATCTGCTTGAAATTACTTTTGACTCAGAATAAGTGAGTGCCGAGTTTGGACAGGACCCTCAAGATCAGTTGGCGGGGGGGTGTCTGCCTTCCCAACTGTTCTGAGAATTTTAACATCCCCCTGCATGGTTGGTCTCTGTCACAATGATTTTATGTTCAAATCACGAGACTCCACCCCCGCAACCACCTGTGATCGAACCAGGACTGAACACCAGACTCGGGGGGAGCCAAACCCGGAGTCTTGCCAATGGCCCCTCAGATTCTCAGGAAAGAATCCGAACTAAAAAAATCTAGCAACAGAGCTGGGAGCTGAGTCACCGCAGTGGGGTAGGCTCCGAGCTGATCTCATTCCTGTCCCTCCAGAAGCCTAGGGGCTCGGCTCAGCTCTCACCATTGATGAGAGCTGAATTCTTTACAAAAATCCCTCTAATCTGAGCTGATGCGAGAAGGTTCCTTTTGCTTTGCCATCAAAAGGATACTGCCCAGGCCAGCCACTTTGTTAAACCCGTCATTCTGCTTGGAGTCAAGTGGTTATTATTGCTTGAATACCACCAAAACCAGACTCTCACTACCCGTCCAGGCAACCCATTTCATGTCGGACAGCTTCTTACAAGGTCCTTTTTGATTTTGTATCAAAAAGAGTTTCCCTTTGATCTCAGTTTTGCCATTCTGGGCCATTCGGAACAAGTGTCACCTCATGGATATATCTTTGTTTGTTTAAGTTTAGATTTACTTACCAAACGGATGCTTGTTCATGGGCTTTAAAAACAAATCTTGCAGAAACCTTATAAACATGTTCTAATCCCTTTTCCACACGGCAGCTCTTCAACTGTTGGAAGATGGCAAGCATCCAGGCTTCCCTTTTCTGAGTAGGGACCCTTAGTCCTTTCCTTTGTCTCTCACACAGCACATAATGCTTTCAAAATTTGCCCCAGACCTGATTCTTAGCTGTTCTGCATTCATATGCAGACAGTGCATGAGTCATGAGCGAGGTCCAGATTGAAGCCAGAGCACAGGGTGAGAAATATGATCTCATGGGTGAAACCAAGATGATGTGATGGGATCAGAGCCTGGAGGTAGCCTAGGGAGGATATTTAGAAGAGGCAGACCTCTAAGGAGAATGTAAGAAGCTACATGCCGGCTCCAGAAACACTCCAAGCCACGGGCTGGCATGTTGAGGGTGAATGTCCTGGAGGGAAGAGAGAACAGGAGAAAGTCCTGTCCCAGAGCACAAATGGGACTAGAGAAAGGCTAGGAAAGGGGTGGGTGGGACCTTACCTGTTGGGACAGCTGCTGAGGCTCCTACTTACCTACCATCAAGGATGCAAAGTTCATGACTTACCTAGAGGATGATTTCCATCCCCAGAGGTGAAGGGAACTGCTGCTTTTGCTTTTGCTTTTTTCTTTTTTAAGATTTTTATTGTTGGGCGCCTGGGTGGCTCAGTGGGTTAAGCCGCTGCCTTCGGCTCAGGTCATGATCTCGGAGTCCTGGGATCGAGTCCTGCATCGGGCTCTCTGCTCAGCAGGGAGCCTGCTTCCTCCTCTCTCTCTGCCTGCCTCTCTGCCTGCTTGTGATCTCTCTCTGTCAAATAAATAAATAAAATCTTAAAAAAAAAAAAAAGATTTTTATTGTTACGTAATCTCTACACCCAACATGGGGCTCGAACTGATAATCCTGAGACCAAGTGTCACCCACTCTGCTGATTGAACCAGCCAGACGCCCTAGGTCCTTGTCAGGACCTGGGAGGAGCCAGGGCAGCAGAGACCTTGTGCCTGGAAGCGAAGGGGAGGTGGGCACGGCTGGGCCCTGAGTCACACCAGGAAGAAGACTCTGGGGGGACAGTCGCCTCTTGAATGGAACTCTGGTTGTGCTGCAGGAACGACCCCAATGAGGAGGGCAGACAGAGACAACAAAAGAAATCAACAAGATTATGAATGAGTAGCAGGAACCAGGCTCAGAAGCTCAGAGTTGTAAAATAACAGGCATTAAGATCTGACCCAAGGACACATGACCCAGCGCAGGCAAGACAGCTGCTTATCCTCCCATAGTTCTTCTCCCCTTTCCTGTAGCCATCACTAAAGGTCTAGCAGGGCGAATGGCTGGCTGGCGTGAAGACCACATTTCCCAGTTTTCCTTGCAGCTGGGTGTGACCATGGGACTAGGGTCCGGTCCTTGCCTGCTTCTGAGCAGCCCCCAGATCATGCCGTTAGGGAAGGGGTCAGCAAGCTTTCTCTTAAAGGGCCAGATAGGAAATATTTTAGGCTTTGCGGTCTGTACTAACCCTTTTGCAACTACTCAGCTCTGTCCTCGTAGTATGAGAGCAACCTGCCGGCAATCCACAAATGAGAGCGGCTGTGCTCTGACCAAAGTCTGGAGTCGGCTGACCCCTGCCTGAGATGAAGGGGCTCATTGTCCCCAGTATGTTTCGGTGTTGCTCCATGCCATTTGGAATACGGATCGGAAGATGAACCCACTTAGATGGAGACAAATTCCACACCGTAGGGATGGGGCAACCACAAGTTAGGAGGAGCCTGGACCTCTGGTGTCTTGGCTGAACAGGGTGCCATGACAGTGCAGACACCATGTGACCCAGCAATGCTGTTTCTCTTGTTTATGGAATCATCTGGTGTGTCTATGACACACGCCCTGCCAACGGACAAGAACAAGATGTGGCGGGAAAGAGCGGGTTGGCCTCTTCCTCGTGGGGGTCCCGATGAACAAATGGGAGACCAGACATTACTCCCCGGGTGCCTGGCATCCCTGGCATTCCTGATTCTCTGATGGTTTGGAGCTGGTGAATTCCACCGGAGCCCTAAATAGGACTGTTCCCTCTGACAAAGTCCAAATCTGGGATGTACCACCCACCTGCCACCAAGATTTAGATGGAAGAGCGGGTCCTGACACACGTGAGTGGGAATGTGGAGAGAGAGCCACATGCCCAAACTGCAAAATTTTCCAAGTCAGCTTCGTTCCCCTTAAAAATAAAACTACCAGTTATTTCACCAGGAAGAGAAGGGTTTATTCGAGAAGACCAGAGAGCAGCAAACCAAGACACCCAAGAGCAAAGGAGAGGTACGCTCTTGTGTAGAGGAAAGGCTGTTGTAAACACAAGGTCCATCAGCGTCCCCTGGGAGCTGGATGTAGGGCGGCTTCGCATTGCGGGAGTGTCCATCACTGGCTGGGCTGTGGCGGGGCGAGGAGGAGAGCCTTGCTTCCTCCTGATGCGGCAGCGAAGCTGAAACCACGTGCAAGGTGAACGAGGTCCGTCTCCCCCTGTGGGATCTGCAGAAGAGCTGCCCCCCCACACCTCCCGACTCATTCTACTGAAGGCCCCCTCTCTTGATTTTCCCAGCTTCATGGCAGGAAAGCACCAGAAAGAGAAAGAAGGGAAGAAGGGGCAAGGCAGGGTCCTATCGGCTTCACTCCTCAGACCACAGTAAGGAGGTGGACCAGGCGTGCCGAACGTGTTCAAGTACAATGACCCGGCCCACGAGTAGCCCGACCCGTGACGCAGCCTCCGCCCAGAGAGGTCTTGGCCTCCTCCTCTTGGAGAACAGCGAGATGGAGCTAGAAGAAGGACCTTCCTCCCCAGTCCCCAGCCAGCTCCCCTCGCACACGCCACACATTGCAAAGTATAGTCACAGCGTAAAAGAACAAGGAAGAGGTCATTCCAGAAAGACTAGAACACACCTCATGTCCTCCCGCAGGTTTATGTCGCTCGCTCTGCCTTCTCTCCACAGGGACACCTTCCCTATCTTTCCACGATGACACTGGCTTCTCATCTGTAAGAGAGGCGGGGCACAACCACGGGTCACGGCTGCTCACCGGACTGGCACACAGAATGTCACCCGTTCCTGGGTGTCAGGAACCAGCCGGCGCCCTCTGCCCCGGGAAGCGAGCTCGGGGAGGGGGGGACCCTCCAGCTGGCCGCCCGGAATGACCAAGGACACAGTATTCCCCACGGAAACCGTTTCTGTTTTTCTTTCCATGAAAAAAAAGAAGTCATTTAGGGACAGGATGGGAAACTCACTTTATAAACTAAAGATGGCTTTTATCTCCGCAACTTAGCTTCTGAATAAGATTCTTTTCTCCTTTTAGAGACATGTTTGTTTATCTTCTAACTAAACTATTTTTCCCCCAAGCCAATGCATCAGTTAGAGGAGAAATGAACTGTATCAGGGCACATGGCTTTCAAGGGGTTTTTTCTCACGCAGTGCCCGGAGGGTACATGTGTCTAATCTCCAGTCTTCTTTTTCTGAGCCTGGAGTGGGGGGACAGCAGCCCTGGGCCCAGTGTGGCCGAGCTGCAGGCTAGGCCCAGGGTCATCTTGTTAGGACAGAACCTAGAGGCGAGAAAGCCTGATGACAGGTATGGAGAAGGGGGCCTCCTGAAGGGTTTCCATGCCCAGAGCATCATGTTCAAGGACGGAAGCTGCAGTGACTCTCAGGAAACTCAAGTCAGCAGGCAACTCTCCACACTTGGGTCACTTTCGAGGTGTGTCAGAGTCATTCCCTTGTTTCCTTGGAGCAGCGAATGTACTGGACTTTATGGACAATTCACCTTCCTAATAAAACAATGTGTAAGTCAGAGTAGTTGGTGACTCAGAATTCTTGTGGTTGCAAAGGAAGAAAACAATTCACAGGAAGGGACGGACTCTGTCACCAGAAAGGTGCAGAAGGACAGCTGTGGGCACGGGGCCGTGGGACCTCGTGGTACCAGGACCCCCTGTGTACCTCCTGTTCCTGCTTCTCATGCTGTCTTCCTGCATGGCAACCTCCTTCTGTTGAACTGGTTTCTCCATAAGGCTGGGATCGTGGCTGTCAGAAAATCCTGGATTCGAGTGGCAGCTTGTGTCCCTCACAGGTAGTTGACAATAGAGGGGCAAAATCTCCAAGAAAGTGATCGACTCTCTGGGGTCATGTGCCCTTCTCCAGACCAGTCATGAAGGTGGGAGGCAGGATGTGATGACCCCAGTCCAGCTTTTTGGTCAGCAACTGGAGCAATCACTGGGACTGGCCGGCAGAAGATGGCCGCTCCCATTTGGATGCGTTGGTTGGCAGCAGGGGGGATGAGTGGTTCCCTGAAAGAATGGGGGTGTTGTTCCCTGAAGAGAGACAGCTCGTCTTTCCCTATCTCTGTAAAGATGTGCCACGATAGCAAACCTTGGCAAGTCTGAGATAATAGAAATAATGGAAATTTAGCTTCTGAGGTAATGTAAGGAAAAGAGACTACCATTTTCTGAATGCCTCCTGTGGCCCAAGTTCTTCACATCTGCTGCCCTGTGTTGTCCTCAAGAAAAAACAAAAACAAAAACCCATACCCAAACCCAGTAAGGTAGATGTTATTATCCTCGTGTTGCCAGCAAGGAAACTGAGATGTGGAGAGGGGAAGTGTCTTGTTTCCAGACACACAGTCCAGTGGCTGAGCCAGAGTTTGAACTCAGTTCTGTTTGATTTTAATCTTAGACTCTTTCTCTCTCTCTCTCTCTTTTTAAGAGAGAGTGCATGAGTGGCAGGGTGGGGGGCAGAAGGGAGGGAGAGAGAGAATCCTAAGCGGGTTCCATGCCCAGTGCAGAGCCCCATGTGGGGCTCCCTTTCATGACCTTGAGATCACGACCTGAGCCAAAATCAAGAGTCAGGCCTTCAACCACCTGAGCCACCCAGGTGCCCCTTAATCTTAGACTCGTAACCATCACAATACATTGGCTTCCTCATTCATCTACCCAGTGTACAGATATATGTGTGAAGTACCTTAAAGTAAATCTTTCTGATTCTGACAAATAGTATTGGGGGTTTGTGGTAGTTTTAAAAGATGGCTCCAAGTTCTGTAATGCTGCTCCCAGCCAGAGGCCAGCGTGTGTCCCCCCTCTCCTTTCTCAGACAGGCTTGTGGCCACTCAGACCAACAGAGTCCTGTGGAGATGGCCCTATGGGCCTTCTGTGGCTGGTGTCCCAGTCAACTTGGGCTGCTGTCACAAAACACCACAGACTGGGTGGCTTAAATAACAAACATTGATTTCTCACAGTTCTGGAGCTGGGAAGTCCCAGGTCAAGTGCTGGGAGATTTGGTGTCTGGTGAGAGCTCTCTTCCTGGTTTGCAGATGGCGGCCTTCTGGCTGTGTCCTCACATGGCAGAGAGAGAGAGAAAGCTCTGGTCTCTCTTTGTCTTCTGATGGCGGCACCAATGCCATCCTGGGGGACCCACTCTCATGACCTCATCTAAACCTAATTACTTCCCAGCGGCACCGAGGTGGCTCAGTTGGTTGAGCATCTGACTCTATTCGGCTCAGGTCATAATCACGAGATCGAGCCCCAAGTCAGGCTCTGTGCTCAGCAGAGTCTGCTTGAGATTCTCTCTCTCCCTCTTCCCCTCCCCTTGCTCTTCTCTCTCTCTCTCTCTCTCAAAATAAATAAATAAAATCTTTAAACCTAATTATCTCCCAGAGGCTTCACTACGAAATACTACCACATGGGAGATGAAGATTTCAACGCATGAACCTTGGGAAGACACAGACATTCAATCTGTTGCGCTGGGTCATAAAAGGCCAGGCAGCTTCGGCCTTGTTCGCTGGGATACCCACTCTTGACACCCTGACCCACCACGTAAGAGGCCTCGCCATTCTGAAGACGCACAAGCCCCACGGAGGGGCGGCCTGGAGGCACTGCGCTCCCCCGCCTCCAGCCATCCCAGCCAAAATGCTCGATGTGCGCGGAGAAGCGTCCAGCTGGTCCCAGCCCCGGGCCAGCTGAGTCTTCCCAGCCGCGGCTTCCGACATCATGGAGCAGAAACAAGCCCCCCTATGGTACCCCGTCCGAATTCCGGGCACACGGAATCTGGCAGCCTCATGGACGGTGGCAGTTTGAGGCAACCAGCTTTCGGATGTTTACGACACAGCAGTGGACGACTGGAACAGCTCCAGGGTAGGGATCAGAGGCGTCTGGTTATGGAGCATCTGAAGTAAGAGGAAGAGAAAATCGAAGACTGTCTTCTAGCCATAAAGTAGCAAAGCCGTGATTCTTCCCGACAGGGGGGCCCGTGGCAAAAATCCGGATAGCTTCGGGCTGCAAATCTCCCTTCCTCCACCAGGTGGGGCGGGTGCGCTGGTGGCTCCCTCTCAGCCCGGTCCCTGGGCGGCCGCAAGACTGGGTCCGCCGGCTCAGCACCGCCTCAGAGGACCCCAGCCCGGCCTGCATCCTGGGCTCGGAGGACCCCGGAAGGGTCTGAGTGTAGCTGCTGCTGGGAGTCTCCTTCTTTGGAGGAGGGCAATGCCTCTGAGGGAAGGTAGGACCTAAAACAAAATCGTCCTGGCTGGATCCACCATGCCCACCGCAGGAGGATGTCCTCTCCCTGCGTAATGGGACCCCTTCCATATTGCTCACCTTCCCTTCACTTTGGACTTGGGGAAGGGGCACCGCCCCCAACCCTCCTGATCAAGGGCTGGGATCCACGGGGGTTCCCCGATTCACTGCCTCTCTCCCTTATTCACTTCCTTTTACTTCCTTTCCCATCAACGTTCTACATATACATGATTTTTTTTTTAATTTTTAAAAGATTTTTATTTATTTATTTGACAGAGAGAGAGATCACAAGTAGGCAGAGAGGCAGGCGGTGGGCGGGGGGGGGGGGGGGGGGCGGAGCAGGCTCCCTGCTGAGCAGACAGCCCGATGCTGGGCTTGTTCCTAGGACCCTGAGACCATGACCTGAACCAAAGGCAGAGGCTTAACCCACTGAGCCACCCAGGTGCTCTTCTTCTTCTTTTTTTTTTTTAATCCCAAACCCAGAGACCTAGTTTCTGAAGGGTCAAAGGCTCAGACGCTATGTCTGATTCATATTTTCCCTGGAGACATTTGTCCCAAAGCACACACAACACACACCCATTCTCCAACCCAGCCCACCGCACAGCTGCCCCCCTGGGCTTCCCTGAGCCTTTCTCCTGTGTGGGTCCAGTACTGTTGGATTCCTTATCTTTCTTTTTGGTTGACTTTCTTTGGAGGAGAGAGCAGACACCGGAGATAAAATTTTCCAAAGGATGGCATATCTGAAAATGTCTCTTTTCCATCATTACCCTGGCTTGCTGGTTTGTCAGGGAAGAGAATGTACATTTGGAAATCATTTCTTCTTATAGTTCCGAACACTATCCGTCTGCATTCTGGCTCTCGGTGTTGGCGTTGAGAAATCTGATGCCATTCATTCTGATTCTTGATAACTTGCTCATGGACAGCTTTTTCCTTTCTGGAAGCTTTTAGATAATTTCTTCAACCTTGGTGTTCTAATGCCATAATGGATTTTTTTTTTTTCCCCTTCATTGTCTTGGGAATTAGGTGGGACTTTCAATTTGCAGTTCCATGTCGTGGAACTCTGGGAAGTTTTAGATCCTTTCTTGGGTATTTCCTCTTCTCTCTTTCTGGAACTCTTATTGGAACGTTGGACCCTCTTGTACTTTTCTTACCTTTCTGCTCTGTGGTTTTGTTTGCTTTCTGGAAATTGTCCCTTAAGCTTATCTTCCAATTGCACTCTCCACTTTTTTCTCACCACCATAATTTAAATTTAAAAAGCTTTTTCCTTCTGATTAGATTGTCTTTGTAATCTTTCAGTTTCAGGGATATGATATCGTTGCCTCTGGCAAGGACGTTAATGGTCCTCAGGCATTTTTCTCTGCCCATCTGCCTTGTCTCTGGGCCCTCCACTCTTTTCTGTTATGTTCTGCTTGTTTTTACTTCTGTGTTCTATATTGGATGCTTTCTTCAGATATCCAGTGAGGCTTTGTTTTTCTTTCATTCATAACAAAGAGCTCTAAAGAGGGGCGGGGTGTGAAGAGTTTACTGGGGGTTCGGGGGCTGGGGCTGGGGTGGGTCTGATTGTGAGGTCTCACATTTGGGAACACCCAAACAGCAGTACCTAGAGATTTCTTTTGGGAGGGGAGGGGAGGTTGAAGTTTCTCTAGAGAGGCACAGTCAGGTTTCCTGCCTGAGGGGTCTGCACAGGGTGGGGAGAGTCCTGGGAATAGAACAGCACAAAAGTGGGAAGAGGTGGTTCTTAACACTGAGTGCGTAACCTCCCACTGGATCCTTCTGTGAAAACACAGTGCCTCGCTCTTCCCCTGAGCGGCCGGAGGGGACCTCTGAAAATGGTTCGCTATTCACTTGTCCCAGAAAACCCTATGAAATTATGCAAATCAAGAGGTTCAAATCTTCGTGTTCACTTTAAGAATACACAGGAAGCTGCCCAGCCCATCGGGTCTGAAAAGCCACCAGGCATCTGAAGGACGTCCCTTTGCAGAAGCAACGTGTGCCATTCCATCACCCGAACGGTGGAGCTGGCCAGTGTGCCTGGGCCGGACAGTGGGGCTGGGCTTGGGGTCAGGGGAGAGGGCTGAGTTTGCACCGCGCGTGCTTAAAAATGCAGAGAGTTATGCTGAACATGAGGGTTTAGGTGTCGAATCTCTGCTCATGGAGCACATCCAGGAGAACAGAGCTCCCGAGAGCCGGCAGAGAACTCCCAGCACTCTTGGCCCGTTGCACCCCCACATGCACTCTCCCTGGCACCGTGAGCTCTCCCTGGCACCCCAAGGCAATCTGGACGGAGACAGAGCAGTTTCTTCGTACCTGAAGAGGAGGGTGCACAGGAAAAAAAAATTTATATATATATATAAATAAAAATTTATATATAGTGCTCGCTTCGGCAGCACATATACTAAAATTGGAACGATACAGAGAAGATTAGCATGGCCCCTGCGCAAGGATGACACGCAAATTCGTGAAGCGTTCCATATTTAAAAAAAAAAAAAAGAAAGAAAAAAAATTTATATATAAATAAATAATATATATAATTTATATTTATATATAAATTTATATATAAATTTATATATAAATATATATTATATATAAATAAATAAATATATATATATAAATAAATAAATAATTATATATATATGTGTGTGTGTATATATATATATATATATATATATATATATCTCCCAAAAGAAACTGAAGAAACAAAAACTTATGGCTCCGGGGTAAATTCTGCACAGAATAAATGCAAAAAAATAAAATAATAATAATAATACAGCGCCTTTTCCCCTCCACTTCCCTGTTTCCCTGATTCAACCTCAGAAAAAAAGTGCCCTTTCCAGGGTCGGGGAGGGCCAGCCACCTGGCTCTGGGGCTGGAATGGTGGCAGTGAAGGGACCTGGGGCTCTAGGCTTTCAACCCGGCCTCCCGTCTCCAGTGCCACCGCCGCCCCATCTTCTGAAGTGACGCGTGATTTGGGTTCTCAGTGTTGTGCTTTCGTGGTGCGGGCTGGCCCCCTCCTCCTGCTGCTCATCTTTCAAACCTCTGTTAACATCTCTTCCCTCTATCGTTGCTGCTCTCATTCTCTTTGTCCTTCTCAGTCAATAAATATTTTATTTCTCTACTCTCTTTCTTATGGGGTTTTGAGAGAAAACGGTGCTGAATGCCTGCGCTCAGTCCACCACACTTGACTGGCAGACCCCGAGGGTACTGTGTAGATAGGAAATAGCCGAGCGAAGGGAGACTGGGGGCTCTGGAGCCAGAGGGATCCCCGCCCGAGATCCGGCTCCATTTATCCACATCCCTGTGTGACCTCGGGCAAGATAATCAGTCTCTCTGATCCTCACCTCTCTCATGTGTAGAATGAGAATACCATCCCCTCTTACCTCACAGAGGTGTCCGCAGTAACTCTGACCGAGTCGGCATTTCCTCCTGGGCCTGTGTGAGTGCAAGGCCATGCTCTGACCCTCTGATCCAGCCTGCCTGCCTACAGAACAGCAGGCATCAGAGACGGGCTTTGCTTTCAGCCTGGAGTCCAGGATGAAGAAGGCTCATGGAACAGGGCAAGTCCCAAGCTGACTTACATGCTGGGCGTAGGAGATTAGTGTCAGTGGTTGTAAGTCACCACGATTCTGCGTTTGTCTCTTACAGCAGCAGAACGCAGCGAGAGCTGACTGATGGAGCAGGGGCTTGTCACCCCCAGGGAGATGCTGGGTGAGGGGAGCTCAAGCCAGGTAAGGTTAGCAGGTGAGGGAGCCAGGAAGTGAGGGAGACGGACAGTAGCAGGGCCTGTCACACCAATAGCCATATGCTTCACCACGCGTGGGGACAAGATGACTGAGCTATTTCATGGCGCCCATTTCCTTTGTATTTCTCCCCACTCTGGCTCTTTCAAGCAGGCAGCCAGTCCTTTGATAGTTCCTTGCCTTGAGTATTTTAGTGGTCAGAGCACTGAAGCTTCTGGAAGTCAGAGGCTCTTTGTGCCTTTCGCAATAAACTTGACTCTTTTCGGAGACTCTGTGACCTATTCCGGAAGAAGGAAGAAAGGGTGGGCCTTGGAGAAGAGTAAGGAGAGAGAGGGAGAGGTTTTCACCACAGAAGGGAAAGGGGCAGCATGTAACTCGAGAGGGAAGGGTGGGGACAGGTTTCATGCCTCATTCTAGGCAGTGTCCAGGAGGGGACAAGGCCTCTGAAGGCAGTGGCTGCCGGGTACACTCGGGGAGGTACTGAGATGCTGGGCTCCCACAACCCCCCACAATTCCCACACCCCAAGGGCTGCTCCAAATCAACCCAAGCCCTAGAGCCTGAGGGGCATGAGGGCTGGGAGGCTGGAGGGTCCCGCAGTGGCGGTCGTGACCAAGGGGGCCACCCCCAGGCTCTGGTACTAAGACTCTGGGACCTTGACTAAACACTGAGGTTGGGGGAGGGAAGCTCAGTGATATGCCCGAGATTGAATTCTTGCTAGCTCAGTGGGATCGTGGCCTGGAGTCAGATTTCAATTGAATTAGAGAAAATAAAGAAATATGCCAAACCACTAGAGCTTTGCAAGCCCTCAGGCAGCCCCTAACCACAGGGCTCCCTCCCATGCCTGCCAGCAAGCAAGCTGCTCCCAGCACGGGACGCTCCGTGTGACCCAGAGTCTGGGGATACATGCGTCCTCCGTCCAGGAGTGGGTGCCCACACGTGTGTTCCCCTGGCCGTGGCCTCCCTGATCCTCCATCCTGAGGTTCCCATGGAATTGGCCATCAGAGCATTTCCTGAGCAGAGGGAGGTTGGGAAGCATGGACCTAGTTCTGGAAGTGGGGGAGGGCATGTGTACCCAATGGTGGGCATGTGGCATGGGCTGGGACACCCTTTCATGAGGTGGCCTGTCACCCCACAGTGCAGTGGTGAGCAGGCTGGCTCATCTGCAGTACCATCGTGGCCAGGCAGAACACCTTCCCTGGGACCCAGCTGTCCGTGCATCTCTCTCAGCCACCGCATGCCAGGCCAGTTGATGGTGGGACCAGCCAAGCACCGCCCTGGATCCCAGCTGGGCTGGTTAAGAAACAGATGACCTAGTTGGTGCTTTTAGGCAAAGTGCCAGCTCCTCATCCCAGCTCATGAGGGTCCTTGTGATCTGGCTCCTGATGATACTCCTCATTTCATCTCTAGCCCCTTCCCAGCGCATCCCCTCCCCTGTCCCAGCTCCAACCCCACTGAACTGCTCCCAGGCCCTTGAAGGGGTCCCCTTCTCTCCTGCCTGGGCCTCTTCTACAGGCTTATCCACATACTCGAGCACTTCCTTTTCTCACCTGGCTCAGTCTACTCATCCCTCAGGACCCAACTCCTAGTCATCCCTCAGGACCCAGCTCTAGGAAGCCCTCTGAATCCCTGTCTGGACTGAGAATCTGTTCCAGGCTTTCCATAGCACTCTGATTTCCTATCTTGGTCCTTTGCCATATCTATTGTATGAGATTGTTTGTCTTGTCCTTAGGCTGGACTGTAAGCCCTTGGACACAGGAATGATGTCCATTTCATTTATCATGGTGTCCTCGGGGCCTCGTGTCTGATGGGGGAGGACGGGAAGGGGAGGGAAGGGGAAAGGAGGAGAAGGGTGGGGAGGAGCAACTCTTTGAGTTGCCCACAAGCCTTGAGACTTCCTTGCCTTTGAAGCTCCTTAGTGAGGAAGGCTGGCGCCCCGCCGAGATGGCAGTTTGCTTGGGTGGCTAAGGGAGCTGCCTACAGGGAAGCCATCCATGGATGCCTCCTCTTCTGGACTCAGGACAGGCTGGGGTGCAGATGCCCAGGAGAGTTCCACAGAGGGACCCTCCGGGGCTGCCTCCCGCACCCCTGCCCCGAGCCAGGAGTCTGGGGGAGGTACTGCCTCCCACCTCACCGAAGGCTTCAGTGGTTCCTGCTCTTGTTCCCCTTGATAAAATGATTCCCTTCCTGGAAGGCAATTTGAAGGCCAAGGGTTCTTAAATGAATGGTGGCCATCTGCCCGCTGTTCTGCTCGGCCCCTCCCCCTCCCAGTTGTCTAGTCACTTCTCGCCGGCTTACATGTGAACCGCACAAAATCCGTTCAGACACAGATATGATAACGAACATCGGGTCCACAAAGAGAAAGGACACTCAATCCTAGAAAAAGTTGCATAAGCCTCACCCCCGGAGAAACCTGGCCCCAGGTGGTGTTGCTGGCAACAGCCGTGCGCGGGACTCGCTGCTACTGGGACTTCTCCGGGGCCACCTTGGGAAGGGAACCCACTCCCAGGGCTGTTGCGTCACGCCCCCGGTGACTTTGTTCCTAACAAAACATCCCTGTTCCTGGAAATACACCCTTCAGGTGCACCTGTGCAGCCCGGGAACTGTCTGGGTCTGTGGATGAGACTTGGGGCTGGGTTGGCCGACCAGGGTGGAGGGCACGACCCAGGTTACGGGCAGATGTAGACTTACTGAACCTGGGAGTCAGGCCCCTTCTGGGCCACGAGTGAGTGATTCGGAAGCTGCTAGCAGAGCCCGGTTCTAGAGGACTGACAGGGGCCCAGGGGCCCAGGGGAGGTGGCATAGAACAGGGAGTCTCTGAGGCCCACGCCGGTTAGCAGAGCTGGGTGGGCTTTCCCAGCTCCTTGAAGGGAGGGCTTTGTTGTCTCTCATCTTGGCCATGTCCTGTCTGTGCCTCAGTTTCCTCTTGTGCAGCTTGGGGAAATCATGATGCCTACTTCATAGATGTGGTGAGGTAGGGCGAAAACACTCAGTCCCAGGCCAACATCGATTTTGGGGTGGCTAAGCTGGTGTTCTGGCCAGGTTCTCTCTCGAGGTTGCAGTTAAGCTGTGGGTCCGGGCTGTACCCCTTTCAAGGCCCTTTCAAGGCTGATGGGGGCTGACAGGTCTAGGTCCAATACAGCTCGTTCACGAGGCTTTGGCAAGAGGCCCCCCAGTGCTCTCTACACGGGTCTCTCTCTAGAGCTCTCTGAGTACTTTCCCCACATGGCAGCTGGCTCTGTCCAGAGTGAGTGATCGAGAGGGAGGACAAGGTGGAAGCCACAAGGACTTGCATGACCGAGCCTTGACGTCCCCTGCTGTCATTCCTGCAGTATCTTAGCGGTTACCCAGGCCAACCCTGTTTCACGCTGGAGGGACTACGGAGCTGGAGGGATCGTTGGGGCCATGTTGGAAGCTGGTACCACAAGAACCTCACTGGGCTGCTAAACCCATCCTCAACCCCCCTGTAGCCCAGCTTCCTGTTATGTGAGATAAGAAGTCCTATCATTAGTATACTACTCGTAGCCCAAAGCGTCCCGATGTCCCTTCCCCAAAGTTCTTTTTTGGCTTGGGGGAGCCAGAGTTGGACTCTGTGACTTGCAACCAAAGCCCTTGCCTGAAAACAGAGAGGAAGCCTAGACCATCAGCCCGGTTTAGGGAAGAGGGAAAGGCGGGCTCCTGGGCTGGAGGCACCGCACAGATCAGTCTTGGTCTTCCAGAGTCTGAGAACAAGCGTTGTGCCAGGAGAGAGAGCCTAGTGTTTATATGCCGAAATAGTCACAGTGGGTTAAAAATACAAAGGAAAATGCTTTGCTGTACTGGTACGACTTTGGTTCTGGCTCCTTCTCCAGCGAGCTTTGTGCCTGAGCCTCTGTGGAAGGACAGAATCCTTCTCGCCTTTCTCCGTGATCCCCTGCTGCTGAAGTTAGACTTTGGGTTAACACCAACAGGGATGCCCGGCCTCTGGCCCTCGGATGGCAAGTGACCAGGAGACTCTCTGAAGTCGCCCCCGTGGGACAGGAGAACATTGAATTTACCCAAGTCTGGTCTCCTACCGAAGGTCGGTCAGAAATGAGGATTCCCTGCCCTCTTTGTTGCCTTCATGTGGGCAGTGGCAAGCTTTCACACTTCAGAAGGAAGAGGAGGCTTTTGGAATTCACCCCTTCTGGTCTCCTGGGTCAGCTGCAGCTGGCAGCATGGTCGTCGGCGGTGGGGGGGAGGGGGCCACAGAAGGCGGCGTGGACAGCATTGCCAAGCATGCTGATTCCGTGCTGGGGAGAGAGGCCTGCCCCCATCGGACTCCGTATTCTGCCGGCTCTCAGGCACGCAGGTAGAGAAGGGAGGCTACAGGGTGGGTAATTATCTAGGCTCATCTATACCCAATCCCCAACTCCCCTTCAACTCAGAGAAGCAGTAAGCGAATGGGACGTGGAATCACTTCTTAGAAAGCAGCACTGTTTGGCGCCCCGATCTCCAGATCTCTGTACGTATGAAGGACTTGGCGAAGGGGTGGAGTGAGAAAGAACGCAGCAGACTGGGGGGTCCTGACGGCCATAGGCTTGCAGGGTGACCCTTGGCTAAGTCCCCTGCTCCCAAGCCATGGTCTCCTTCTTTGAAAAGAGATGACATTGAATCCCAAAGTGTCAGGTCTACAAAGGACAGGGAAATTCATCAGGAGGCCCAGTGTGTAAAGTAGAAGGCGTTTCCCAGAAGGCCCATCTAAAAATAGCATAAACGGGGCGCCTGGGTGGCTCAGTGGGTTAAGCTGCTGCCTTCGGCTCAGGTCATGATCTCAGGGTCCTGGGATCGAGCCCCGCATTGGGCTCTCTGCTCAGCAGGGAGCCTGCTTCCTCCTCTCTCTCTGCCTGCCTCTCTGCCTGCTTGTGATCTCTCTCCGTCAAATAAATAAATAAAATCTTTAAAAAAAATAAAAATAAAAATAGCATAAACAACAGAAATTTATGACACCACCTAACAAGCAGTTCAGCTGCTGGGCGGGCCTAGAGTGGGCTAACTCAGCAGCCCGTGATTACACCCAGGACAGCAAGGACACGGGCTCTCTCCATCTTGCCACCCGCTGTCCTCAGGTGCTGGCAGCTTCCCTGCATGCCGGCCAGGTGGCCGAAGCTACTCCACGCACCCAGCCACTCCAGAGGCCGAAGGAGGTTAGACACCTCTCTGCGGGTCCTTTTCCGGGGCCAGGGGAGCTTTCCCAGAAGCCCTAGCCCCCGACCCCTGACCACCCCAGTAGCTGATTGACCCGGTTGTGGCAAGCGTCCAGACGAAACCAAACCCCTGGGTCGGAAGGGAGTTCCCCGGATTGGCTGAAACCCGCCGCGCACCCCTGGGGCTGGGAAGGGTGGTGCAGCCTGTGAAGGGGAGAGGAGGGCAGTGCCTAGGAAACCAGCCATGGCTGCCACAGCTTGCCTTCTCCTGTAGGTGGACCTGAGGGTGAGAGAGGTTTCCATGGGTCAAGCCACACAGAAAGTGGTGGCAGTCAGGGGGCAAACGCGGTTCTGACTCTCAGACTCGCTACTTCATGACATCTGTTGCTTCGGACCTGGATGATCTCCAGTCTGGAGCCAAAACTCTGGTTGCCTGGGCAGGCTTTTCCCTCTACCACACCTTACGTCTGTGGCGGGTCTGAGACGGAATTCTCGAGAGCTTACCCGCGCCCTTGAGGTTTGCCTGCCTGCACCCCAGCAGAACCCTAAGGAGGGGCTGCTGTGGCTCTGAGCGTTCAAGGCAGACAGAAGCTAAGGTCAGATCCCACCGCTGCCTTCTCTGCTCTCCGTTGACCCCCGTGGACCACCCCGGCGGCAGCTGGCTGGTCCTAACCAGCGGACGGCAGAGGCAGGTCCTAACAGCCTAACAGCTGTTAGTCACCCATCGGTGACTGTGTCAGTCAGTGGCCGGCCAGGCAGGTGGAAACCACGGGACATCGTTCAGGCAGAGCGGTTTTAAAGGAGGGGATTGGTCCCAAAGGTGTTGGAAGGCCTGGAGGAATAAGAGCATGACAAAGTATTTCCTGGGGACCAGAAAGCTGCCCCAGGAGCCCACACACCTCACTGCTGAGCTGCTGGAGCTGCTTTCCCCGTCCCCCCCCCCACCCCCTGCCCTGCCATCAACAATCCAGCTGTGGCCACTGCCGCTCATGCTACCGGAGCCAGAGTGGCTTTGTCCTTCCTTCTGCCTTCTGATCGCCCCAGCACCTCCACTGGCTAAACCCAGCTAGAAACCAGCTGCTCACAGTTGGGAGTGGGACAGAGGGAGTGGACCAACGTCCCAACATCATATGTGGATCCACAGCATGGATTTCAGAGTCAGGGAGATCTGGGTTTATGTCCTTTTTCTGTGACAGTAGCCAAGTCCCCTTCCCTGTGTGGGCTTGAGTTCACTCACTGGTAAAAGAGGACTGATAACATATCCCAGAGCACTGGTGTGAAGGCTTAAAAGGAAATTATTATAAAAGAGCTTGAGCCCAGTGGTCAGAAGCCTAGAAGGGACTTGGTTCCTGAGCATACCTTTCTTCTTCCTCTCCCTTCAGGGCCTTTGCATTCTGCATTTTCTCTTACCTCTGCCTGGAATGTTCCTTCCTCTACTTTTTATCTCATTATTTCTGACTCATCCTCCTAGTCCAGATAGGACACTTTGTTGCAGGACACCAAAAACCAGACCCAAAGAAACTTAAGCAGAAAGCAGAAGTCTTTGGCTATCAAACCTGAGAAGTCCCAGCATAGTCCTAACTTCAGGTATGGTTTGATCAAGGGCTCAACCAATAACACTAATACTCATTAACTCTGGCGTGGCTCATGGGCCAGTCCCTCAATCAATGTCTGTGGTCAGGGAAGTGGCACCTGCTAAATGTTCTACCCAAATAATCTGAGCTGATACTAGGCTAGGGGCGACCAGTTTCCCAGAGGAAATTTCAGTATAGTTACAGGAAGGGAGAATGGGTTCCAGGCACAAGAAGCAGCTCTTCAGTCATGTTTCCGCTCAGGGAAAATGTCCTCTCCTCTGTCCAAGATTAAGTCATCTCCTACCATGATATACACTCACAGCTCCTTGCACGTCAGAGCACTCGTGAGCGAGTGATTACACTCTTATGGAGCCGAATGATGCCTCCCACCTGCCCCAGATTGCTAGCTCTGTGCGGGGGGCGGGGGGGGGGGCCTCTTTTGTCGTCATCGTATCCTCGGTATCCAGCCCAGTGCCCACACATGCTGGCTGGGTCTCCTTTAGAGTTTCTGCACATGAAGGGATGAATCGAGAACCCTGGTTATCATGAGGCCCGGCCTGTTACCTTGACTTTTTCCAGCTGTACACAGCTATTTGCGCCAGAATATTCCCTCCTCAAAGTCTTCTCTCCCCTGCAAGCTGGCTCGGGGACACACAGGACGCAATTCTCCGGAGAAAAGAATGACAGTTTTCCCTTTGGGGGGCGGGGGGTTAGACCCACAGCTCTGGAGGGTGATTCAGGCCAGTAGAAGCGGCTTGAAGCAGGAGAGGAGTCAGGGGACAAGGAGGGTTACTTTGGATTAAAAGCTTTAAGAAGAGTGATTCATGATCATTGCGGCTGACATTTAAAAAGCCCCAAATACTTTTGGTAACCAGTGTGCCGCCTTGCATCTAGTCTCGCGTTTATCCTGGGAAGGGAGCAGCCCCCAGTTGCTCTGGGGAATATTGTATTTCACTTTCAGCTTCTTAAGCATCAGGGATGTTTGGCTCCTCAGTTTCCCGTATGTAACTGGTTATTAGCAGACTTTATTTTCGTGGACGCTCTTGTACAGGAGGGACACATTGGCCTTTGGTGTCCCACAGGGCAGAGTTTGAAACCTGGTTGTCCCCATGGGCTATCTGTGTGACCTGGGACAAGTTACTTAACCTTTCTGAGCCTCCATTTCCTTTCCACGACAGGAGGATGATAATGGCAACCTCGCAGGGTTTTGGGGAAATTTAGATGGGGATGTTTCCATGTAACGTGAGCTCAGGTTTAGCCTAAGCTGGGGCAGAATGGTGGAAGGAGAGGGAAGGAGCACGTGTTCTATGTGAGGGAGGAGAAGGGGGGAAGCCCCAGGGCTCTGGTGTCTTGCCCAGATATAAACTCTGGGAGATGCAGACGGGGGCTTCAGGGCCTACAAGCCAATGTGGTTTGCCTGGGACTGGGGGTTTCCCTGCATGCAGGACCTTCAGTGTTAACACTGGGAGGAGCTTAGGTGAGCTGAGACCTGGTTGGTCACCCTGGAAGTGTGCCTTTCCCTACTTGCCCAGAGCCCTTCAGCACCCTGAGGACTCCGGGGCCTCAGCTTTCTAGCACCAGAAGTCAGGGCCAGGGCCCCAGAGACAGGGATAATGATGGGGTGACCTCACCTTCAGACCTCCCAGAGGTCCTCAGGATGGAGCTTTGGAGGAGGCCGAAGGCCTGCATCGGTAGAGCGGGAAAAGCCAGCAAAACGTGGCTTCTGACTACCGTGGTGATCCAGGCGAGGTCGGGGGAAATTTGGTTCCATCCCTGGGCCAACCCAGTACCTGTCAGCTAGTGTGGTTTTTGTCATTGTGCTGTCTGAATGGTCACTGATAGTCTAGAGCTCTGCTGCTTTGTTCCGAATCTGGCCACTTTAGAGAAATCATTTATCTTAGTATCTTTTGAGTTACTTTCTAAGTATCTTGGCCAGAAGCTCTAGTACCTGCTATTAACGATCAGTGTTAGCTCTGGGCCTGGTGTCTGTACTCTAATTTTAAGTCACGTCTCACTGCCCTTCCCAGAGCATCTAGACAGCGTCGGCTAACAGCAGCCATGCTCACCGCCCTTTGTTCCCCGGTTCCATTAGTGATGCTCATGGCAAGACTTCTTGGTCTCAGGACACTAAGAAGCAGACCCACTAAGACCCAGCCCCGGGAAGTGCTTTAGAGCTTCACTATTAAGTATCCTGAAAGCTCTTGGCTGGAAATAAATACACTTTATTAAAGTAGCATCTTTCCATTTTTAAAAGAGTCTTTATAAAGGATGGGCTTTGGGTTTTATTAAGGACATCCATCAGCCCTGCTTCTAAAACATGTCGGTGTCTTCATGTTTAGAACGAGGGCAGGGGTAGAGGAGCAGGAGGGATAGCAGTAACCACTTTATGGGGCTGTTATGGGGAATAAGTGAGCTCATGAGGTGCATAGCAAAGAACCTAACACGGTCAGGCCAGCAGGTGTCACAGCTGTCACAGGTCCCATCTCAGGGATGTCTTGACACTAGGCCAGGAGAGCCTGCAGCCCCGCTCCTCCCCTGCTACTCCCCTCAGGGAGGGGTGACCAATAGTAATCTCAGCCCCAGAAGCCAAATGCTCTTTTAAGTAGATTTTGGCCGAGAGCCTCAGGCTGGCGGTTGGGAGGCTGGATAAGTTGGGGGTGAGCAGCTCCTACCCCCTCCCCCAGGGAAAGACCCAGAGCTGGAGGACCTTGGGGCTGCTCTGTTGAGTGACCTCAGCCATCACCTCACCCTCCACTTGCCCACTTCCTGAGGAGATGGTCTTTGAGGTCTGTCCCAACCACAGAGGTGGCAGAGAGAGGCCCAGGCCTGAGCCAGGAGGTGGCGGGGAAGGCGGTGCTCACTGGGCTCAGAGCCGTGGCAGGCGAGGTCTGACACTCCAACCTAATGACATGGGCTGCAGGAGCAGAGTCTGTGAATGTCCCCTGGGGCACCACAGTCTTCCACAGACTCCCCCATGCTTCCCTCCCCTACACACACCTCAAAAGTGCACTTAAAAAAAAAAAAAGATTGATTTATTTGAGAGAGAGCGAGCGAGCGAGAGAGAGAGAGAGAGCACAAGCAGGGGAAGGGCAAAGGGAGAGAGAGAGAAGCAGACTCCCTGCTGAGCAGGGAGCCTGACGTAGGGCTCGATCTCAAGACCCTGAGATCACAACCTGACTAAAACCAAGAGTTGGATGCTTAACTTACTGAGCCACCTAGGCAGCCCAAAAGTGCACTTTTTAGAAGTGCACTTTTGGGTGGCCATGGCACCCAGTGCAAAGTGAAAATGTGGGGATCTTTGCTCAACAGTTATTAAGATGGTGACAGCTGAGCATTAAACCAAGAGTGGGGCGGGGGGCTTTCTAAGCATGGGGCCCTGTGACGCACAGCCCTGGAAGTAGGGAAGGACCCCTGGGACACTCTGTATTAGGAACTTGGGGCAAGGAACTTTCATGGTGCTGTGGACACCAACAGGGTAGTTATGGGGCTGTGAAAATGGAAGCCAGGGTTCCTGAGCCACGGCTCCAGCATCACGGCAACGTTGTCTGGAAGGTCAAGGTATCAGGATCGAGAGCCCGTCCTGGTGACATCTGGGTCTGGTATCTGTGTCTCTGACGCTGAGCTCCCCTTGCCCTTCCTGTCTTTTGAAGAAATTAACCAATAAGTACGTACTTTTGTTAAGCTTGGTGGAGTTGGGTTTCTGATATTTACAATCAAATTTGTCAGTGTTAAAATTCTGGACTTTATCCAGTTGGTGGGAAAGGATCTGACCCCCTTGTCTAGTGGGAAAGGATGGACGGAGCCAAGGGACAGGGCACAAGGGGCATGTGGGTACTGGGGACAGAGCCCTTTGTTGGAAACCAAGAAGCCTGAGATTCCAGGTCATTTTGAGGAAGGGAGTCAACATTGGGTTGTTAATCCCAGACTCTGGGTGAACTACAAGTACGAAGGTCTGGAGCCAAATAGGAGAGAAATGCAGGTGCACACCTGATTTCTGGATGTAGAGAACCTTGTCCTAGGGACTTAGTCTTCCACTATTCTGGCCTCTAGGGGGCGCTCCTCCCTCCTAACAGTTCTGGCCCAAGAGTTTCTCCCTTATCTGAGAAAAGCTGAAACAATAAAATATACTTTACTGAAGGTGTGGGTGTACGAAGAGAGAGAAAGATAAGGAGGCCTGTGAGTCTGGAGAAGATGTCCAGGAGAGGCCTTACATCTGGGGCTGGCTGGGTGCCCCCCCCTTATCCAGTGGCACAGGGGATATCCAGGGAGTTCCTCTTCTCAGTCCTTCATCCGTGGCTGGGCTCTTCCTATGTCTTTCTTTTCTTTTCTTTCTTAAAGATTTTATTTATTTGTTTGAGAGAGAGAGAGCAAAAGAATGAGCATGAGCAGGGAGAGAGGGTGAGGGAGAAGCAGACTCCCTGCTGAGCAGGGAGCCCCATGCGGAGCTGGATCCCAGGACCCTGAGACCATGAGCCGAAGGCAGATGCATAATCGACTGAGCTGCCCAGGCGCCCCTCTTTCTATCTTTTCATCCCTTCTGGAGCTGGCATAGTGAGGGACATAGCTTTTGACCAAGCAATTCAACCTTATGGAGTCCATCCTACAGAAAAAAATATATTCAAGGATATTCAGTGCAGCTCTGTTTGTGACACTATAACAGCTCTGCGTGTGTGTGTGTGCGTGTGTGTGTATGTGTGTGTAATATATTACATTTAACATAGGGACATTTCGGGAAGCATGTGGTCCAAACTGTTAGCAATAGGGGAGCAATGGGAGCGCGGGAGGAAGACTTTCCTTTGGCTCTGAACACTTATATACCTCCTGCTTCATTTGATTTTTCAAAACTATTTTCCCACCATGTATTCATGTGTAAATTATAGAATGTGTAATTTTAAAATGACATTTTAAAAAAGTCACATGATACAAAGTTTTGAAAGAAAAATTATCGTGATGAAGTCTGATGCACAGTTTGGTAGGGGTGTCAATCCTCATGGTGATTTCGTGTCCTCCAGAGGCTTCCAGCAGGCTGCGGTAGGCCTGGAGGAAGGTGGTGCTGAATGGCCCTGGGAGAAGGCGGGGAGCTACGGAAGGCACCTGGGCTGGGCTCAGTAGTCATTCTGGCCATTTGACTTCGGTTAGTGTCTTTCATCCTGGTGAGACAGATAGCATAAATACTGCATTCACAAGGGAGGAAAGCAGCTCTGAAAGGGGACATAGGCCCGTGCTGGGATTCAGACCCCAGGGCGCAGGAGCTCTCCCATTTGCTTTCAATGGGAAAGGCAAGGGGAAGAGTAGGGGAAGAGTGGGTGTCCACTGCACAATCTTTGAAGTGCTCACCCCTGGGTGCAAAAGGCAGTAAAACCAGGAGGGAGAACTGACTTAGGAAGGATCAGCTTTAGTGGAAGAGGTGAGGTGACCTCTGGTGTTAGATACACAAAGCTGTGTAGGAACCCACGTCCTCCTGTCTCTAATGGATAGCCTTCGGGGGAGGTGGGCTGTGAGCACCAAGAGGTCTCCTGGGAATGACTGTGGTAGAGGGAGAGGCTGGGGCCAGGCATCTACCCCTTGGTTTGTCTTCTTTCCCAGCCCCACTGACCTTATGCTGACCCTAGAAATAAGAACTGAAGCAGACATTTAGCTACAACGCTGAGCCTTGTGGGGGTCCAGCCGCTCCACCTGGGGTTGCGGGGGGCGGGGGGCATGCTGGGTGGAGTGGATTGGGCATAGTGGGGAGTCTGTCTCCTCCAGCAGGACGCGGATTGTAAATGAGCTCCTTGGATACGTCCCAGTGCGGGATTCTTTGTAGGGGCCTGGGAGGTCTGGGTGAACTGGTGGGTGGCACATGCCAGTGAAGTCTGCGTGACTTCTGCAGCTGAGGCCTGAGGGGATGGGTTTCATAGGGTGAAGAGTTCAGGGACCTCGGGGTGCAGGTTATGGCTGGGGCACGTGGGGGCAGGGTGGAATTGACGTTAAGGGCTTGAAGCTGAGGGGGGCAGGCTGTGACTTCCTGGAGCATCTCAGGCTGAGTTCCTGGGTGTGGAAAAAAGTGAGTGGGGTTTGCTCTCTGTAACTCCAGAAGAAGGCAGATGACTCCTTTCCTGTCTGCTCCTTTTTTAGCTTTCGAGTCTCTAAGTCTAGGGTCCCCAAATTGCAGAGCTGGAAGTCAGTGAACGCTGCTCCCCAGCAAGTCTCTGGGAACAGAGAGGGTAAATGACCAGCTTGCTAAGGCACAGGCAGCCAGGGGAGGCAGCAGGGCAGGGGCAGGGCAAAGCAACCCCACCCCCCTAATTAGCTCAGGGCTCAAGGATTTCCAAGGAAAGGCCAGGACACGGAGGTGCTGCCTGCGAAGGGACAGGCCAGTGAGAGTTGGAACAGCCTGGAACTGGAGAGGGCAAGGTCAATGCCCAGAGTCATCAAGGCCTGACTTCTTGGCGGGGCGGGGAGGACAGAGGACACGCGATAGACTTTCATGCACTCTGGTGGTTCAAAGCGTTTTCTTCATGAATAAGTCTTTATTTAGAAGGGTCCAGATTCTGCCCTGAAAATTGCCTTCTAAAATCTGCAGAACAAAGGCAGTAAACACTCCACAATTTAGGTGGAATAACGGGTGATTATGAGAATCTTTTCCTGTGTCTTTCAAGACATCATCATTGAGCTGGTGGTACTTTTATAAGGTAGGGAGGCGTAAATGTAATTACTGCTTAACGTGCTTAAACTTGATAATGGAGTCACGTGCCAGTGGTTTGGGCCAGCTCGACTAGTAAAGAGGGCGAATAGCACCCAGGCGCTCTTGGGTTACCCTGCCTTTCCGCTCCCCGCTGTCTGGAAACCGCCCGGTGGGCACCTCGGGCCCGGAAGATTGCGGCTGGAGCGGCGCCGAGGCTGCTTCCCGGCGCTCGGGCCGCACAGGCGAGCCGGCCCCTGAGCCGGTGCCGCAGTCCCAGCGCCAGGGCGGGGACTCCAGTCCGAAGTTCGCCTCCGGGCCTTCACAGTAGCCCGCCCGAGGCGCGAGCCGCGGCATCTCAGGGTCGCTGAAGGGCCGTGTTAGGAAAGGTGTGGACGGCCAGAGAGGAAAGGAGGGGTCGGCCTCGCCGGGGTCTCCCCGCACCGGGAGTTGCAAGAAAGGCGGGAGTGCGGGCTGGCCCGAGGTGGGCCGCTTGGGGGGTATGCGGTGGACACGCAGGGACGTCGTCCTCCATCCGACTGGGGCTGGAGCCTCAGGCACAGAGAGGCTGCGTGACTCGTCCAAGGTCGCACAGCGAGCAGCCGGTGGGTGTGTGTGTGTGTGTGTGTGTGTGTGCGGTTCTGACCGCGTCTAGCAGCCTCCCAGGCCCCACTTCGCAGGCGGACGCCGCGCTGTGGCCGCGGCCAAGGAGCCTCTGGGGCCCCGGGCTTCAGGTGAGAGGAGGGCAGCGCCCCCGCCTGCCTCGAGCAGGGCTCTTCCGCGCTGCCGCGCCGGGTCACCTGGGCAGCCTGGCGTTGGCGTTCCAGGTCCTGGCGCGCGAGGGAGCGCACGGGGCACTGCGGCCCGGTTGGTAACGCCCGGAGCGCGGGCGCGCTCCTTGCCCTGCGGCCAGTACCCCAAACGGACGTCCGCCGGCCCCGTTCATGAATGAGAGGCTCAGAGAGAGTAACCCAAGTCACGCAGCTGCTGAACTACGGACCCGGGATTCGAACCCAGCGGTCCGGATTTTTGCGGCCTCCGGCCCGAGGCGGCTGTGCGTCCCTGGGCGAGTCCGTTCCCTCCTCCCCGCCGCCGGGCTGCGCGCCCCCTCCCGTCGTGGCCGCGCATGCCCAGTCTTCGGCGGCGCCGGGAGGTGGCGGCGGGCGCTCCAGCTGCTTTGCATTGACGCCAGCACCCGCTGGAGGTCACCGCTGGGGGCTGGGCGCGGCGTGCTGCCGGCAAGACCCGGCCCGGAGCTCAGAGCGGGAGCCGCGCCGCCGGCAGCTCCCCCGAGAGCGCAGCCGCCTCTGCGCTTCTCGACGGCGCGGCCCCAGACCCGGCCTGAGCCGGCGGCTCCGTCCCCACACGGCGGGCTGTGGCCTCGCCGCCCCAACGGGCGCCTTTCGACCCCCCACCCCTCAACGGCAGTAGCGTCTAGGCCGGCCTTCCCGGCCGCCGGCGCTCGGGCCAGGGGCGTTTCTTCGCGGGGCGGCGGCCCAGCAGGCGGAGCGGCGCGGGCTGCGGGCCCGGGGAGGCGGCGGCGGGCGCGGCGGGGAGCGCACCTCCCCCGGGGGTCGCGCCGCCCCGCGGCCAGGGCGGCGTCGCTCGCGCGGCGCGGACTTGCCCGCGCCCGGGTGGGGAGAGCGCAAATCTCCTCCCCCGAAATTCCCCGGAAGCGCGGCGCGGCCAGGCGAGCGCGGCGATGTGAGGGAGGCGGACGGCGGCTCCCGCCTCAGGAAGGGCATGTTCGGAGGGGCGGCCGCGGCGCGCCGCCCGCCCCAGCGCCCCCTCCCCAGCGCCGCCGCCGCCGCCGCGCCCGCACCGCGATAAAAGGGGCGGCCGCACTTCCTGACGCGAGACCCGCGCTCGCCGCCGCCGCCCGCCCGCCCAGGCGGCGATGACACGGCGCCCGCGGCGGCCCCGAGGCGCCGGGCGGGCCGTTTGCTGACCGGATCGCGGCTGCCCGCCAGCGTGTCCGCGCGCCGCCGCCAGCATGGGCTGCGCCCCGAGCATCCACATTTCCGAGGGCCGGGCGGTGTACCACGGCGGCAAGGAGGCCGAGGACGCGCCGGGAGCCGCCGCGCCGCCGCCGCCGCCCGCCGGCCCGAAGACCACCGCCTCGCCCGCGGCCCGCGGCGCCGGCCTCGCGGAGCCCGAGCCTCGCGACGGCAGCGGCAGGAAGGTAAAGGGGTGCCGGGCGGGCGGCCGGGGCTCGGGGACTTGCGGTCCGCGGCGAAACCCCGGGCCAGGCCGGGCGGGGCTCCTTCGCGGGCGGCGCTGCCCTCTCGCCGGGCTTCGGGTGGCTCTGACGGGGCGCCGGCGCCCGCCTGCCGGGACCGCGGCCCGAGGGAAGCCCGAGCCGCGCGTCCTCCGACCCTCGTCGGTGGGGCTGCGAGCGGGACGCCCTGCGTGCGAGCCGCGGTGTCGGTTCCCGGGACCCATCCGACGGGGCCCGCGGCGCACTTGCCCGGGGGCGCTCGAGTCCTTTCTCTCCCCAAGAGCGGGGAACCCCTAGGGTACTGTGGCGCGCCCCCGAAACGTTAGATCTGCGTGAGCTTTGTTCTTTGGGTTCTCGTGATGGAAAGGGAAGGGCGGCCAGCCCGGGGAAGCCGCGGCGCTGGATCCTACCACCCTGTTTTGTTCTCCCTCCGTCGGCTTTGCACGCGCATGCGGTAGCAGTTCCCCAGTTTCTCTGGGACTATTAAAACGTAATCTGAAGCCCCATCAGCTCTGCTCCATTGCACATGGATTTGAGGTTCACGGTTATTGCCATACGTGTTGTATTTAAAGCATATGTAATGAGAAAAGACCATCAGAACCGCGATTTTTGAAGCATTCAGCAGAACAAAGTTAATTTTTTTATTAAGTAGTTTGACCGTGAGGTTTTGTGGCTGCTTTTCACCGTTGGGTGTCTTCTCCAGCGCGCATCGCCTTGGCGTACGTTTTGTGAAAGTTTCCGGGCTTAAGCTTCGTTAAGATTTCCTAAAGGGAGGATAATGGTGGGGGGAGTAAAAGGGAAAAGGTGTTCATTCAGGCACACAGCAACAGCTTTCCAGTTCTCTGATTTGAAATTGTAGAGCTGGATTTCATGCGTTTATGTTTTGTTAAACTAGAAAAAAAAAATTCTGGTGTGCATGGCCTCGGATTGTTGATCATCCCTCTCGTTGCTGCTGCTTTTTTAAAAAGTCATTTGTAAAATTGTTTGGATTTTCTGGCTTACTGGGGTTTGCTAGACCTCCCAAGTTTGATACCGTTTGTTCAGTTTCTGTGTTAAATTTCTAGCAGTCATCCATGACGCCTTTTCTTTAGGAAAGTGAAAAAGAGGGTAACCTAGATGAAGTGACTTCCCCACCCCTCAATACCCAGGTGAAAATCTAACTTTGTTTTGATGATCAGAAGTTGGATTCCTTCTACGGATTCTTGAAGAAACCTGTGATGGTTTTAGACTGAATCCCAGCTGTTCCTAATGTCAGTGTAGTGCTGAGACATGAAGCCTACCTAATTGGCTTTAAAAAATCATCACACGGTGAAGTTGAATATGGAAGTGTTAACAGCTTTCAGGTTTTTGACCCATGTCTAATATTGGTTCTCTCTCACTAACTAATAATGAACTTTTAGGTCCCCAAATTAGCCGTTTTAGAAAGAGGCCCTGTGTCTTGCCTTTTTGTGGTGGTGTCCGTGTCCTAAAATTCACCTCCCTGTCTTATAAGCATCTCTGGTGCAGCAGCTTGTTCCTCTGCTGTCCACGGTGTTTGTAGAGCCCCTGAGTTTTTAAGAGTCTTACATATTCTGTCCCATTGTCAGCCCGTTGTCTTGATTGGGGTACAGAAAAAGACATTCATTATTTACAGTCTTTAATGCATTGGCACACATATAGTAGCTGCTAAATAAACGTTGGCTGAATTTGGCTCTTTATTAACTGAAGGATGAAACTTTTCAGTCACTGGAATTTTACCCCATAAAACCTCCAATATCGGCTTTAAGGTAATATTAGTATTTCCAGAGGAGAAGTCAAATAACAACACCACAGCCACAGAAGTGCTTGTTAGTTACATACTGTACATGTTGATACCGGATCTCAGTGACAGAGACTTGTATGTGGGCATCTCCAGTAATAGGGCAGAGGTAAATTTAAGCATTTTTAAAGCTATTCTTTCTTTAAGGGAAGGAGTCGTTTCTTTTCTTTTTAAAATTTTTTAGCTTTTTTATTTTTTTAAAGATTTCATTATTTGAGAGAGAGAGAAAAGAGGGAAGGGTGATGGGTAGAGGGAGAAGCAGACCCCCTGCCAAGTAGGGAGCCCCATGTGGGACTCAGTCCCGGGATCCCAGGATCATAACCTGAGCTGAAAGCAGGTGCTCAACCATCTGAGCCACCCAGGCGCCCTTTTCTTCTTCTTTTTAAAAGTATTTTATTTTTAAGTAATCTGCACACCCAGTGTGGGGGCTCCAGCTTAAAATCTCCAGATCAGAGCTGCATGGTCCATCAAATGAGCCAGCCAGGCACACTAAGGGAATGAATCTTTTAAAATTATCAAATACATTTCAGAAATCTAAAAATACATGTTTAGAGAAGATATGTCCAGCGATTTAGCAAAATCAAATTATTTAATTAATTTGAATTCTGATATGCCAAGAATTGTATTCAATTCAAGTATCGAATACTAATATACCAAGATCCAATTTTAGTTTATTAAGAATTATTTCTTCTTGGGGTACCTGGGTGGCTCAGTCAGTTAAGCATCTGTCTTTGGCTTAGGTCATGATCCTAGAGTCCTGGGATGTAGCCCCACATGGGGCTCCCTGCTCAGCAGGGAGCCTGCTTCTCCCTCTTCTCCCGCCCCTCTCAAATAAATACAATGTTTAAAAATTTTTTTAAAATTTCTTCTTAAAAATACAATAAATCAGCATATCACTCAATGGATTTCAAAAAGAAATTCATTGGGGAAGTTTTTGTATTTTGATAGTACATATAGAAAACACTAGTTCATCAAAATGCTTGGGAGATTGATAATTGCATTTTCAGATTAGTGTTTCCCCCTACACTGCAGTGTATCCCGTGTATGTTCCTTGAAGCAACTTGTTGACTGTTATTAAGTATTAAATGAAAAAAGGAGCCATGTCAAAATAAGTTTGGGAAATACTGGCTCAGACTAAGTTTGGCAGATTTCTTTTATGCAGGATTTGTCAGAAAACTTAATTTCCTAAAATACACTGTGAACTCTCCAAATGGTGTTTAGAGAGTGCAGCATTTCCCAGACTTGTTCGATTATGGAGCCTTTTTATAGAGTTATATCTTAGGCCGCGTGTTAGGACATGATTCCTAACATGAGATACCAATATTCAAAGTACAAGAAATGTACTTAACAGTAGAACACAATAAACATAATTTGCTTCTTAATGATTCCAAAGGTATTTCAGGATCTTGTAATACATTAGGCTGGGTCATTGTATATGAACTCGCTCGAGTGTTACTAAAAGTGTTCTGTTTATTCATTTCAGGAGTTATAGTCTGTGTGCTTACAGATAATGAATGCTGTGTTCAGTTCGAACACTTAGAGTTTTGTTTTTAATCAGCTTGAGCTTTAACTGTAACATTTCAATATTTTCTTGTCAGTCTGGATTTACTGGGTCTTCTCTTTCCTTAACTTGGACTTCAGTTGCCCTTGAAAGATTTGAGTGTGGAGGCAGGAGTGTCAGAGGAGAGCCTGTGGGCCCCCCCTCCTTTGTGCACACAGCCAGTGCATTGCTGTGACCCCCCCCATTTGTCATTAAATAGCTCTGTGAGGCTGTACTCAAGTCTGTTTCGTTCACTGCTGCATCCCCCCCCCCACATAGTGGGCCTTCCACAGACATCTGTGGAATTAGAGAATTGTGTGAGCCAGGCTGGAGAAGTGGAAAATCCACCCAGCCCATAGAAAGGAAGTAGAAACCAGTTTTAACTGGAGTGGAGGCTGGAGGGTTAGATCTGGTTTTGTGGAAATCTCTGGTTATGGCCCTTTCAGAGCATTTATACTAGGGAATAATAGAGTTCTAGCCTGGTGAGCAGAGTAGATTTCCCTCCAAAGACTGAAGGATTAATTAGGGCAGCTGGACGGGCAGTGCATAACAGGTGACAGGTGATAGCGGGCCACACTCTGACCTCTCACTGAGGGCTCCCGGCCTGAGCGCTCAGAATCTACTCATGCCCACCCCATCCTGTCGCTAGCCTTTGCTTCTGCCATTTTCTTCTCCCAATTTCCTCTTATTTTTTGCCTCCTTCCTTTTCTTCCCTTCCTCTTAAAAACTGGCCGAACTAACCAGCTTGATGTCCCCCAAAGTTTAGTGGTTTCTTGGTGTTTTTTAGCTATGAAATAAAATTTCTTGCTTGCTTTTAATGTACAGAGTGGGCCGATCAAATTTTTATATTTCCGTTAACTAAAGCAAATTTCTCTCTGACCTGTCTGATCCTCCCACCCCCCCAAGTAGGGGTAGATTGACTCTGGGTAGATTATGGAATTATTGAAAGTTTGCTTCTGAAAGTGTAGTTTACAAAATGAGACCTTTCAGTTCCTGAAATATGTGACTATAATTTACCTCTGTAGATCCTGCTTTTTCATTTTCTTAATTCTTATATATAAAAAAATACTTTGCATTTATATTCTGTATCATTTTAGTGCTTAATATCATTACCATCTTAACATGAAGTGTGGTTCTTCAGAGAGGTTTTGAGTATCACAACTCTATCAGCACAGACCTGTGCTGGGCTAGCCCAAACCCTCCTTGCTGAAGTGATGGTTGGAATGAGGCCTGTGGTCCCTTCTGACACAAATGTTTCCTGTGAAATGGCTTATGACACTGGTTTTTTTCCCTTTCTACAGCTTGCCCATTTGGGATGGGCTCTTTAATAGGGGAAGTTTCATGATGTGAGTCTACAGGGTGAGGCAGATGTCTCGGAATAACCTAAAATGCCTTAAAGCACAGAACTTTTTTTTTTTTTTTAAGATTTTATTTATTTATTAGAGATCACAAGTAGAGAGGCAGGCAGAGAGAGAGGAGGAAGCAGGCTCCCCGCTGAGCAGAGAGCCTGATGCAGGGCTCGATCCCAGGACCCTGGGACCATGACCTGAGCCGAAGGCAGAGGCTTTAACCCACTGAGCCACCCAGGTGCCCCAGCACAGAACTTTTTAAAAATTGAAATTAAAAATCAAAGAAGAGAGGGCAAAGTTGCTTAGAGCATGAGTAATCCGTTGGTCTTGTCCAAGGTCAGTGGCTTCAGCCTGGTTTCTCAACACAGAGAGGTTCCTGGAGTGCAGACTATTCGTATTCATCATAGCCACCATTTCTGGGATGCTTTTGATGTTGCGGGCACCATGCCCGAATGTCTTACAGATGTTATCTCATCAAGTCCTTACAACTCTGTGAAATGACTGGTGTCATTTCCATTTTGCAGATAAGGCACCGCAGGTTAGAAGCTCACCCACGCTCACGCTAAGCCGTATTCAAACCCGTTGCTCCTGGACTGTTCTCTTTTAACTCCCTGTCTCCACTACATTTCCCATCCTCTGGCGGGCCGCTGTGTTGCAGCTGCCACAGGTGCACCTGGCTTTTGAGCAGGCATCCTGAATCCACATTGTCAGGACTTTAAGTCATGGCTTGCTGGGGGAGTTGGTTCCAGCCCTGCCAGAGCTTCCCGAGTTTGGAGAGTTGCATCCATCTTTGGCCCTGCCCCCGTGAACTGAAGTCAGGCATCTGTGAGGTCCTCTCATTTGTTCTCTTTGCTCTGACAGGAGTTGGCAGGCCTCCCTCAGGAGTCCTTTTCGCTCTCCCTTCTTCCTGCCCAGGCTTCAGGTAGCCTTCTTTGGCCAGAAGGCCCCTTGGGGCTAGTTCTTCCCATCAGCCTTTGCCCAGAGCACGACATCCCCTACCCCAGCTCTGCATGTGTGCCTCTTCAAGGCCCAGCCTTTCTTGAGCCCCTGGTTGTACTTGCTCTCTCTTTTCTCTGCTCTTAGGATCTTCCCCTGTAGCCCTTGCAGGCCTAGGAGATCTGACGGGAGCCTCCTGCGGGATTAGAGGCCTCTTGAGGACAAGGACTGTCCTAGATTTCCTTACAGTTCCCAAAGCGGTTAGCACACTCCGTGAATGCCTGCATAGAGACACCAGTCTCTAAGGCGGGGCGGACTTTTATTCCTCTTCCGTGGGGCTCGCTCACCTTGTTTAAATTTCACAATTGGGGTGTGCTGTATGTGCTTTCACAAAAGCCCAAATCCCTGGAGCCAGTGATTACTGTGTGGGGTGATTGCTAAAGCTTTTGCCTTCAATTCTGGCCGAATTAGGGTTGAGCAATGTTCCTGGGTCCCCTCCTCCTGTTCTACTTTGTTCGGCTTGGTAAGTAGAGGTGGCGTATTGTGCAGAGAAGTGCTTCGGCGAGTCTCTTAGCTGCAGGCACCGTGTGCGGTCTGTCCATCCACACAGACCGGAGGAAGGTCACAGATTTCCCTAAACTCTGAAGATGGCCTCAAAGAAGGCGAGGAGTGGGGCTTGCCCTTGCTTTTGTGCCCGGTAGGTTTGAAGTAGACCTTGGGTCTGTTGAACTCGTGCTTTTTTCCTGTCTGCTTGCGTCCCTCTCTCATGCGCTGCTGGGGACAGGAGCTGCTTGGCTCCTCGAGCTCTGCGGGGGGACAGCCCAGAGCGCCTTGCCTGCAGCGGGTGGCGGGGGTGGCTCCCCGGTGAGGTGTGTTTGCACTGCCACAGAGGAGCCGAGGAGAGACCTCTGTGTTGGGTCCGGCTCCGTCCAGCACCGGTAGTGTGGTGTTTGCCCAATTCCGATCCCGGTTTTCTCAAGCCTAAAATGAGACTAGAATATCCAGGTTTTGGTGAGGATCACTTAAAATAATCTGTGTAGAAGCGTTTTACAAGCTCCAAGGCACCAGCACGGCTGAGGAATGAGGTTTTTCTTTTAGTCACCTCTCTTCAAAGGCAAACTTTGCTCCAATATATTCACTTATTTTTAAAAGTCAATCTCTTCCTCTTGAAAAAAAATTTTTTTTTTTTAAGATTTTATTTATTTATTTGACAGAGCTCACAAGTAGACGGAGAGGCAGGCAGAGAGAGAGAGAGAGAGGGAAGCAGGCTCCCTGCTGAGCAGAGAGCCCGATGCGGGACTCGATCCCGGGACCCCGAGATCATGACCTGAGCCGAAGGCAGCGGCTCAACCCACTGAGCCACCCAGGCGCCCCTTGAAAATGTTTTTGTCTTTTCTCTAATATTGTGAAAAATTTCAAGTATACAGCAAAGTACCCGTCTCCCTCCCACCTAGATTCTGCGGTTAACACTTTCCCCTCTGTGCTTCATCACCTCTTGCCATCCCATTGTCGCTCACAATGTTCTGTTTTTGCACGAAGTTCAAAGTTCCTGGTATCGGTGGACTTAACTCCTGAGCACTTCGGTTCGCCAGTCACTTACCAGAGTTCAGAATTCGTTTCCTTTTTGTTTGACAGACATGTATACCATCTGAATAGATACAGAATGTCACCATCCCCCAGCGGAAAGTTCTCTGTGTTCCTTCCCCATTCCTAACCCCACCTGCCAGCAACCACTGTTGTGATTTTTATCCATTTTAAATTATTTTTGCCTCTATTAGGTTTCATATCAATAGGATCTCAAAATACGTATTCTTTTGTATAAGACTCTTTGTACTCAGCTCAGTGTTTTCGTAATTCATGTATGTTGCACGTGCTATTTGCGTGTTTTCTCTTGCTAAGTCGTATTCTGTTATGACTAGATCCCAGTCCACTTGTTCATTCTCTTGTCGGTGGATAACAGCAGGGCTTTTTCTAATTTTTGGCAATAAAGAATAAAGCTGCTACGAATAGTCTACTATAAATTATTTTGTGGCCATATGTTTTAATTTCTCTTAGGGAAGTACCAAACGGAGTTGTTCATCAGAGAGCTGTACGTTTAGCTTTTTAAGAAGCTGCCTGACCTTTTCTGACACGGTTCTACAATTTCACACTCCTGCCAACAATGTATAATAAAAGTTCAGTGGACCCACATCCTTGCCACTGTTTGGTGTTATCAGTTTCCTAATTTTAGCCATCCTGCTGGACATGTAGTGTTTTTTCATTGTGGTTTTGACTTGCATTTCCTCGATGGCTAATAACTTTGAGTACCTTTTATGTACTTATTGATCGCTTATGTAACTTCCTTTTTGAAGTTTATAACATTTTTTTCGTAAAAGGAAATATAAATCCTTTCATGACCCCTGGGTAAGGAAGGGCTTATTAAACAAGTTACACAAACCATTTGTCATAAAGGAAAAGGCTGACAAATTCAACTACCTTAAAATAAAGTACTCCTCATCAAAAGAGGGTGAAAGGAAGGAAAGCCATAGTCTGGAAGAAGAAATTTGTAACACATAATACCAATAAAGGATTAGTATCCAGAATATATATAGAACAACTGCACATCAATTAAGAAAAAGCGCAGTTGGAAAACAGCTAAAGACGAAGACCAGCCTGTTATTCAAGAGGAAACCAAATGGCTGATAAACACATGAAAAGATGTTTATCTCATCGGGGAAATGCAAATTAAAGCCACAATGAAATAACATTTTACACCCATGAATTGGCAAACATTTAAAAGCTTTACGGTTTTTGAGGCAGTCCTCAACGCTGTATAGGTAGAAGTATTCATGCACTTGGGAAAACAATTGCCATTATCAGGTACAGATGAATGTGTGACCCTATGACCTAGAAGTTTCACTCTTAGAAACACATGTGTGAACTAGAAATATATACAAGACTGTTCATAACAGCAGTGCTTCTAATAGCAACCTTTTTATTAAACCCAGATATCTATCAGCAATATAATGGATACATAAGTTGTGGTATATTCAAATATATTGAAAAGGGATACTTCGCAACTTTGAAAATGAATGGGTTATAGCTTCAGGTGTCAGCATAGATCAATTTCAAAGTTGAGAGAAAGAGGTTATAAAAGAATTTACAAAGTATAACTTTTTAAAGCATAATAGCTAAACAGTATATTATGTGGGAATAGATAGCATATACACATAGATACTAAAGCTACACAGAAAACCAAAAAAGTAATTGCTATGAAATTCAGGTAGGCAAAGAAAGTTTAAGTACTAAAATGATTAACAGATGAATTTCCAGTGCCTAGTTTAGAGGATGTAGGAGGACTGTCCAGGCCCTGGCCTCGGGGCACAAGCAGTCAGCCCTCTCAGGAGAGGTGGGAATGAGGCTAGCGCCTGAGGGGTGGAGAGGGCATGTCGTAAACAGGCAGGAGCCTGGTCTGGATTGGTCCTAAGATGCAGAGAGAGCCCAGATCAAACCTCTCACCCCTGCCTAGGGAAGACTGGGAGGCCTGGATAGGTAGGGAATGGGGGGGGGGTGTATGTGGGGGTGAGAGGTGTTGACTTGTTTTGCAGAATTTGGGGAACCTGACCATAGGTAGGAGGGAAGGCCTGAAGACCCAGGGAGAGGAGTTTGTGAATTCCATGCAATGCCCTGTAGTCCTGTAAACTCCTGCAACTCCCAAAGGCTTTTCATTTCCAGCAGGGTAGCTACGGGGTAAACCTGTTTAGTGAAGATTAAGTTTTAGGAGGAACTTTGCAGAGGCTGGGGTGAGGAAAAGCTGGAGGGAGAGCACTACCCAGCGGGCGGTGGCCGTGGGTCAGGCATAGGGTGAGGCCAGGTAGAGGTAATGTAGCGTGACGGCTTGGGGAACAAGCGAAGGAAAAGCTGGCAGGCTGGGGGCAGGTCAGACATGGGGTGGGGAGTGAGGGGCGAGGGCAGTGAGGGTGACTCAGAGGTTGGGGTTTACCAGCTTAGAAGGACTGTGATAACATGTCCCCATTTGTATAGTGTTCTGTGGTTTACCAAGTGCTGTTTTTATACATCGTCTCATTTGGTGTTTCTCAAACTCCTATGAGGTAGGAAGGAGGGATTTTACTGTTCCTATTAAAGACCTAAAGAAGTTAAAGCGATCAAATGACTTGCCCAAGTTTGCTGCGACCACTTACAGATTCACTATAACAGCATAGGGCAGAAGCCAGGCAAAGGAGAGGTGAGGGTTTTTTTTTTTTAAATTTTTAATTTTTTAAAAGATTTTATTCATTGGAGAGAAAGCGCATGCATCCATGAGTTGTGGGGGCGGTGGGGGGGGGAGTCCCTGCTGAGCAGGGAGCCCCATGTGGGGCTCGATCCCCGGGCTCTGGGATCATGACCTGAGCCAAAGGCAAATGCTTAACCGACTGAGCCACCTAGGTGCCCCAAGGTGGGAGTTTTTTTAAAAAGCCTCTCTTGTCCTTTGGGTCTGGATTTGTTTTATAAAAGGAAACTTTTACTTTTCCTCATTGTAAAAGTAGCATTCATCATAGACAGCTTGAGAAATAGGGAAAGGAGCAAGGATCACTTAAGTTGCACAGTCACTGAAATTGCACAATCAGGAGCAGCTTTTCATAAAATGGTGGTGTGTTTCCTTAGATCTATGTAGATTACTGCAAATAAGTGTAATTAAAACTGTTTTTTGAATGGTTATGTTCTTTAGTTCTAGGAAACATTGAGCTATTATTTCTTCAGATGTCCCTCTTCTGTGTGTTCATTTCCCTTCTGTGGTTCCATCCAAATGGTGGGATCTAGACAGTCTGAATCTCCTTTGTCTCTGCTTTTCTTTCCCATCTCTCTGCTCTAGTCTGGGAGGGCTGTGGAAGGCTGCGGAAGCTACTCCTGTAGCTCGGCCTCAGTCCTCAAGGTCTCCTCCGCTCTCCAGCCTGTCGGGCTCTTCCATTGGATGAGTTTTGTGTTCAAGACCTGTGCTTTTGTTCCCTTCCTTACGCTTATTTGTGTGTTTTGGTTGCACCATACTGGTTTTTTTTGTTTTTCGTTTTTTTGAGGCTATTAATTATATGCATTTTAAAGCCCTATTCTAATTGCTGTTTATTTAAAACATTTTTTGAGGTACAAATGCAATCAGTGAAGTGTTCAAAAAAAGTGTAGAGCTTGATACAAATTTTACCCTTTTGTGCCACATATCCCCATCATCCAGATGAAGATTGACCATTTCTAGCACTGCAGAAAGCTTGCCTAATGGCTCTTCACTATTTTTTTTTCATATTTCTAACACTTTGTGATGAAAAATCTCAACTATACAGCATTTAAAAAAAATTATTTATTTATTTGACAGAGATCCCAAGTGGGCAGAGAGGCAGGCAGAGAGAGAGAGGGAAGGAGAAGCAGGCTCCCCACTGAGCAGAGAGCCCCGTGTGGGGCTGGATCCCAGGACCCTAAGATCATGACCTGAACCAAAGGCAGAGTCTTTTTTTTTTTTTTTAAGATTTTATTTATTTATTTGAGAGAGAATGAGTGAGAGAGAGCATGAGAGAGGAGAAGGTCAGAGGGAGAAGCAGACTCCCCAAGGAGCTGGGAGCCTGATGCGGGACTCGATCCCAGAAGTCTGGGATCATGACCTGAGCTGAAGGCAGTTGCTCAACCAACTGAGCCACCCAGGCACCCCCGAAGGCAGAGTCTTAACCCACTGAGCCACCCAGGTGCCCCTATACAGCATTTTTTAAAAAGTAACTATATGTTTAATGTGGGGCTCCAATTCATGACCCAGAGAATAAGAGTCACGTGCTCTACGGAAGGAGCCAGCTGGCTGCCCCCAATATACAGCGTTCTTGAAGGAGTTTTATGGTGAGCATTTGCATGTTTTACGTTAGCACTGTGCTTGCTTTATCCCATATATCCGTCTGCCCATCCTTCTCTCCATCCACCTCCTTTTTCTGTGATGCATTTTAAAGTAATTGCCAACAGCAGTGCATTTCTCTGAAACACTGCAACATGAATATCATTAGAGTTCAGTATTTTTTTCTTTAAAGATAGAATTTACATACTGTAATGATGCACAAATACTTACTGTACATTTGCTGCGTTTTGACAAATGCGTACGTAGCTGTGTGGTCCCAGCCTCTGTTGAGATACAAAACACGGTCCTCATCCCAGAAGCCCCACCCCCACGGAACTCCATAGTATGTACTCTTGTATGTCACACTTTCACTCAGCACTCTGGTTTTGAGATTCATCTGTGTTTCCTGTATCAGTGGTTCATAGTATTGTAACTGTTTTAAAAGCACATGATACGTAGGGTTAAATTGCCCTCCATAAAGATGTGATCAAATTTTAATATCACAGGAACATCTGAGAGTGCATTTTATACTTTCAACAATCTGATTGTGAGAGAATGGTATTGGTAATTTAATTTGAGTTTATTTCATTTACTTGATAAATAATTCATAAATGAAATAAATAAATGATACTTCAACTGCGTTGGTGTTTCCCTGTTCAAGTCTGTCGCCCATTTCTCTGTTTGGGCTTTAGAGAGTAAAAATTTTTATTTGTAAGCTTTTTCAGTATGTTTGGGAGTTAAGTTTTTTTGTTTTGTTTTGTTTTTATTTTTTTATTTTATTTTTTGTTTTGTTTTGTTTTGTTTTGTTTTTTGTTTTTAGAGACTTTATTTATTTGACACACACAGAGAAAGAGAGAGAGAGAGAGACCGGGAGAGAGGGAACACAAGCACAGGGAGTGGGAGAGGGAGAAGCAGGCTTCCTGCAGAGCAGGGAGCCCTTTGCGGGCTCAGTCCCAGGACCCTGGGATCATGACCTGAGCTGAAGGCAGAGGCTCAACGACTGAGCCACCCAGGCGCCAGGAGTTAAGTTTGATCTCCTGCTTACGGCAGATCTTTCTCTGTAGCCTTTTCCTTTTTTATTGGGTATGTTTTTAAAAAATTATAGACATTTTATAGTTTTATGAAATCAAATTTAGTGCTCATTTTTTTAATTGATTACTTTTGTTAACCTATAATGTATTATTTGCCCCAGGGGTACAGGTCTGTGAATTGTCAGGCGTACACACTTCACAGCACTCACCATAGCACATACCTTCCCCAGTGCCCATAACCCAACCACCCTCTCCCGACACCCTCCCCTCCCAGCAACCCTCAGTTTGTCTTGTGAGATTGAGTCTCTTATGGTTTGTCTCCCTCCCGATCCCTTTGCATAACATCAGCTTTTACTACAGAAGTAGTAGGTGGGAAAGGTATTGCAGAACATTGGTAAACGTCGAAGTGCAGTTTTCACCACCTAGAGATCATTTAGCGTCTTTCCAGATTTTTCCTGTTCATGTATGTGCATTTTTTCACTAAAATTAGGTCATATAGTAGTAATGCTGTTTTTTTTAATTGTGGTGAAGTATACTATAACATCAAATTTACCATTTTAATAGTAAGTGTGTGGTTCAGTGGCATTAAGTGCAATCACATTGTTGTGCAAGCATCACCACCATCCAACTCTAGAACCTTTTCATCTTCTAAACCTGAAACTTCATGCCCAGTAAAAACCAACTCCTCATCCCTCCTCCCTCCACTTCCTGGCACACACCATTCTGCTTTGATTACTCTAGGCACCTGGTACACGGGGAATCCTACAGTATTTGTACTTTGGTGACTGTCTTATTTCACTTGATATGTCTTCGAGATTCATCCATGTTGTAGCGTGTGCCAGGATTTTGTTGTTTTTTTAAGGCTGAGTAACACTCCACTGTGTGCATATGCCACATTTTGTTCGACCATCCATCCACGGATGGACGCTTGGGTTGCGTCTACCTTTTGATTACTGTGAATAATGCTGCTGTGAACATGGGCATATAGATCTCTTCAGGTTCCTGCTTTCAGTTCTTTGGAGTAAATATATACCCAGAAGTAGAGCTGATAAAGTATATGCTAATTCTATTTTTAACTTTTTGAGGAACCACTCTAAGTGCATATGGTTTTGCAGTAGACTTTTTTTCAGCCAATAATATGTACATTTTCATTTTACCACACTGATACCCTCTATGATCTCAGGCTTGTACCCTGCATTGTATCTGCTTATTATGATCCTTTTTTTTTTTTTTTTAACCTAGCACATCCCTTCCCTTTCCCCCGTTCTTTTGTTACACTGACTTGTTATAGAGACCTGACCACTTTGTCCTAACTTCCGGATTTGTCTTACTGTTTTCTCGTGGTGTCATTTAGCTATCCTCCTTTCTGCTATATTTCTTGCAGCTTAGAAGTTGTATCTAAAATGGATGAAAGTTACATATTTTGGGTTAGAATACATCACTAATGATCCATGAATCAAGTGAGAAGACACAATATCTGACTGACCCACTGTTATGGATGGTCAGATTGGCTACTGGGTTAGGGTGATGAGAATCTGAGCCCTCCCTCTTGAATAAGGTCCCCTCATAAGACCTGAAGTGATCTGTGTGGCCCTCAGCACTGTGTGAAGGTTCACTTCACTGGAGGCTAGTCATCTGGGATACCCCCCTCTTTTTTAGCACCAACTGATAATCCTTATTTAAAGTAACCGTTCTGATCCGGGTTAATGGGTGATGTTTCCTAATCTAGTTACATTTCTACCTGCAGTAGTTCCTGTTCTCCGCAAAGTGGATGTTTCTTTCATCAGCTGGGGCCATGGCTATTTGGTTACTATAAAATATAGTTGGTACAACAGGCAGGTGAATTTTTCCCTTTAATTAACCATTTTAATTGTTGAGGAGTTGCTGCCTGAAATGAGAATGAATATGTTGTTGTAACTTTTTTTGTTTTTATAAAATATAATTGTGGACATAGGGATTTTCATTGGTTGGATGTGCTTGGATCTATTATAGTCTTTTTCTTTTTTTCTTTTTTTCTTTTTTTTTGAACTGAAATGGTAAAACCTTTGGCCACTGGGGACTCCTTCAGATTGCCTTCTGTGTTCTTTTGACATGATTCGGTTCATCTTTTGAAAGCACAACCAGTTGTCCCAGGCTTGGCTTAAACCTTCCTTGTCCCTGACCAGACCTGGGCCTTTTCTCCAAGGTGCCCTGATGCTCTTAGTGGGAAATGGAGTTGGAAGCTACAGGTTGGGTGCTAAGAGTCCTCCTTATTCCAGGAGAAAAATTGTTTTAAAGCCATTTTAGTGGATAGGTCCAGAAAACACATCACTTAAAAAAAAAAAAAAAAAAAAACCCAAGTTATGCAATTCATGTATACTTTCAGTTTATTTTTCTTTTCCTTTTTTTTTTTAAGATTTTTCATTTATTTATATGAGAGAGAGAGAGAGAGAGAGAGAGTGAGCGAGCATGAGCAGGGGAGAGGGGCAGAGGGGGAGAGAGAGAGGCAGACTCTAGGCTGAGTGGGGAGCCGATGTAGGGCCCAGTTCAGGACCCCTGAGATCATGACCTGAGCTGAAAGCAGATGCTTAACTGACTGAGCCACCCAGACACCCCTCAATTTATGTTTAATAATTCAGTGTTTTATCTCCATTTACTTGATTTTATAATTGTACTGCTTTTCTTTTACATTGACAATTCTGATTTTTCTTCCTTTGTTTTAAGCGTGTCCTTATTCATCCAGATATGTTTAAGTAATTCATATGTCAAAATTTTTGTGTTTGTTTATTTAATTTCAAAATTTAGTTTTTTAAATCTGACATTTATTTTGGGTATTTGGGTATTTTGGCGTGAGGTAAGGCTCTTAGTGCTTCAGAATAGCTGATTATTCTGGTACCCTTCACTGCATAATTATTTTTATTCGCTCGTGGCTTATACTTTCACCTGTATCATATCTGTGGGTTGTGTGTGTTGGTGATATGGTCTTGCTGGTACGATTACTGCACTGATTTCATTTTGATAGCTTTATGTTTTCATAGTATCTGGTAATGCTAATCCTTTTTCTCACTATGTCCCATTAAAACAAAACAAAACAAAAACCTTCTTAACCCATTCTTGTCTCTTTGTCCATGTCAGTATTAGGATGATTTTGATCTACCCCCAAGCTTTGGGAGGAATTTGATTGTAGTAGAGTTCAGTCCACTGTAATTTGAGAAGAATTGGTAGCTTTATGGAATTCTTCTGTCTATGAACATGATATTTATGGTTTATTTTATTTTATGCATTTTCACATGGGTCTCATGTCTTTTTAGTTGGAGCCAGAATCCTTTTTCTGATTAAATCCTTTAGCTCGGGCGCCTGGGTGGCTCACTGGGTTAAGCCGCTGCCTTCGGCTCAGGTCATGATCTCGGAGTCCTGGGATCGAGTCCCGCATCGGGCTCTCTGCTCAGCAGGGAGCCTGCTTCCTCCTGTCTCTCTGCCTGCCTCTCTACCTGCTTGTGATCTCTCTATGTCAAATAAATAAATAAAATCTTTAAAAAAAAAAAAATCCTTTAGCTAATTATTTCAGTTAGATAAAATATGTTGATGTGGCTGAATTTTTCTAAATGTTCTATAGTTCAGTTGATTTTTTTCATTTGTCCGTGAAATAGATAAATCTTTTTTTTTTTTTTTTTGAAATAGATAAATCTTAAGTGCATAGTGTCTTGGGCTTTGAGATAAGTGTTTAGGTTATTAGTTGATGGTTTTGGGTTGTCCTTTCCGAAAGTAATGCTTTTTAATCTGTTTCCTTATTGGATTGCTTTCAGGTTTCAGAACATTGTCAATAACAGTGATTTTAGGGGCGCCTGGGTGGCTCAGTGGGTTAGGCTGCTGCCTTCGGCTCGGGTCATGATCTCGGGGTCCTGGGATCGAGTCCCACGTCGGGCTCTCTGCTCAGTGGGGAGCCTGCTTCCCCCTCTCTCTCTGCCTGCTTGTGATCTCTGTCAAATAAATAAATAAAATCTTAAAAAAAAAATAGTGATTTTACCATGCATCTTTGTTTTATTCCGATTTTAATGGTCATATGTCCAGGTCTTCACTCTTAGGTGTGATCTTGGCTGTTGCTTTTCAGACAGTGTGCTTTTATATACTTATTAAGGAAATAGCTTCTAGTCCCTGTTTTCTATGAGTGTTTTTAAAAATAACAAATGTCAAATTTTATCAAAAGCCTTCCCCCGTCCTTGTTTTTTGTTTCATCTAATGAGATAATCACCTGCTTTTTCTTGGAATTATTGATGGAACATGGCCTAATTGTATTTTTGATATTTTAAAAACTTTGCATTCCTAAGATAAATCCTGCTTGCGTGTTATAATTTTTTTTTTTTAAGTAAAAAAAATATACAGTTGAGCTTTGAACAAAGTGGGCATTAGGGGTGCTGACCCCCAGCTTGTCTAAGAGTCCACGTATGAGTCCCCCAAAGCTAAGTACTGATAGTCTACTTTTGACTGGAAGTCTTATCGATTGCCTAAATAGTTGATTAACACATATTTCAAAAAAATTTTTTTTGTAGGCTCCGCTTCCAGTGTGGAGCCCAGCATGGGGCTTGAACTCAAAACCCTGAGATCGAGCCCTGAGAGTCGGCCACTTAACCAGCTGAGCTACCCAGGTGCCCCTGATTAACACCTATTTTAGAGAAAAGAAAATGTAATTAAGAAAATAATAAGGAAGAGAAAATTCTTTTACATTATTGTAGTAGATTCATTGAAAAATATTTGTGTATAAGTGGATTTGCAGTTTAAGCCCATGTTGTTTGGGGCGCCTGGGTGGCTTAGTCAGTTAAGTGTCTGACTCTCGGTTTTGGCTCAGATCATGATCTCAGGGTCATAAGATGGAGCCTCGAATCAGGCTCTGGGCTTAGCGGGGAGTCTGCTTAAGAGTCTCTCTCCTCCTTTCCCCCTGCTTGTGCATATGCTATTGCTCTCTCATAAATAAGTCTTTAAAAAAATAGATAAACCCATGTTGTTCAGGTGTCAGCTACTGTGAATTCGGTTTGTAGTAATTTGAAATTCAGTTTTCTTTTCTGTATTCATGACTGAAAACAAAGTCATCTACAGTTTTTTTTTTATTTTTACTTTTTTTTTTTTTTTTTTTTTAAAGATTTTATTTATTTGTCAGAGAGAGAGGGAGAGAGAGCAAGCACAGGCAGACAGAATGGCAGGCAGAGGCAGAGGGAGAAGCAGGCTCCCGCTGAGCAAGGAGCCCGATGCGGGACTCGATCCCAGGACGCTGGAATCATGACCTGAGCCAAGGCAGCTGCTTAACCAACTGAGCCACCCAGGTGTCCCTTATTTTTACTTTTTTTAAGATTTTATTTATTTGACAGAGATCACAAGTAGGCAGAAAATCAGGCAGAGAGAGAGGGGAAGGGAAGCAGGCTCCCGGCTGAGCAGAGAGCCTGACATGGGGTTTGATCACAGGACCCTGGGATCATGACCTGAGCCAAAGGCAGAGGCTTTAACCCACTGAGCCCCAGTGGGGCACCCAGGCGCCCCAGTCGTCTACAGTTTTGTACCCTAAAAGAACGCTTACTAACATTTCATATTAATTTATATAATACATATATTAATAACTCCTTGCATTCTTTTTTCCTGTGTATGTGTAGGAAATTTTAAATTTAAATGCTAAATGTAAGCTTTAAACAAATACTTCTATTTAGTTTTATATTCTTACTTCTAAATTTAATAATAAATTACAGCTGTCTTCCCATGTCAGTAAAATTTCTTCAAAACGTAATTTATCTGATGATACTAATGCTGCCACGTAGGTTCTTCTAATGTGTTTATGCATATCTGTGATCATAGCCTTAGATTCTATTTCTAAAAATGTCTTGATTTAAAAAAAAAAAAAAGTTCTGTTTGTGCAGGCTTTAAAGCGTTTGGATCAGTATATAATGAAAAAGCATTATATTTTAGTAAACATTTTTATTTATAAACTTGGCTCAGGTAAGTTACATTTTCATTATTCTTGGAATTTTATTCCTTATTGGGACCTTCAACTTTACCGTAACCGACTTTCTCATTTTATGGAGGAGGAAATTGAAGCCCTAAGGGATTTAAGAGACTTGTCCAAGATCACACAGCAGGCATCGGCAAGGCTGGAACGGGTACCTGAACCTAGCACTTGCCCTTCGTCCCCTGGTACCTTTTACGTACGTAGGAAGCGGACCTCTGGGCATTGCCCGGAGCTGCCCAGGTGTCGGACTTTCTGCACGACCGTTCAGTTCAGGTTTGCGGAGTGTGCTCTTAGCCAGTGGCTTTCTTGTGTAGAAGCAATAAAGAAGTTGAACACCTGGAATTTCTGAGCTTGGATATCATTAGTGGAGTTGCTTGATTATTGTAAAATGGTTCTGTTTTCCTTCTGTTTCCATGTACGGATGTGTGTCTTTTCTTTTCTGTCTGTAACGCCGTACATTCAGAGTTGGGAGTTGGCCGGCAGTAAAAAGCCACGTTATTTACGTCGCCAGTCACTACATTTGAGCAACCTCCTTTGCTGCCCTAATATTTTTAGATAAAAGCAGGAAGTCTTGTTGTTCCTTTTTCCTCCCTCAGCCTTTATGCCCTGTCTTTTTGTTATTCTAGTGTGAAGAAACCAGGTCTTAAAAAGCCCAAGATTCCAAATGAGCTGAGCCGTAGTAAAGTCTTGCCTGGGGGTGAAGGCAGGCGTGGGGTTCGCCTGGCACTGGGTCCAGCAGTATTTGTGAAAGACGGCAGTATTGTGAAAGAATTTTCAACACTCTGTGGTGAAAATCGGTAATTGACAATATGAGCGAACTTACTTTAATATTGACAAAAATCAGTACTTCCATTAGACATTAATCTCTGCAGTGAGAGGAATTTTCAGAGAGTAAGTGTGTTAGTGGCCGCCTTTCCAATCTCACTTGTCCCCCATGAGAGGCATTCCTTCCGTTCTCCGTCTACGGAGAATACTCTAGTTTGGTAAGCTTGCATGACGGAGAGGTCACTGCGTTTTTATTGGATGACAAAGTCCTGGGTCCCTGTAGCCGCTCATTCCGCACACGTCTATGTGGTGCTGGCCCGCGGGCCGGGAACCACACTTGGCGTTTGCGGGTGAAGCGGAGACGAGTACGCCAGAGCCTTCCTTTTTAGATGACACACTCCTTAGAGAGTCAGCTGGCCTCCCGTTGTCTTTCTCTCTGATTGAGCAGTACTTGTTCAGAAATCTGAACATACAGTCAGAGAGGTCAGGGGAATTGGAATCAGAAGACTTGGGTTTTAATTCTGGCTTTGGCACTTCACTGTGAGCTGGGGCACATCCTGTCACTCGTCGGTGACCCGCGGTTCTTCGTATATAGAGCGAACATAGTAAGAGAAGGCGTGGGGGATGCCTTCTCATCTGTTACACATCATCGAAGTGGCAGATGTTTTCTTGTTTCTCTTTGCTTATTGATCAGAGTAATGTTTTCTCACCAGTGGGTCAGAGGAGAAGGAAGCTCTGTTCCAGCCCCTCGGTGCTGCCGAATACACTGATAACGGAAAAATAAACGGGCGCACTGCTTTTTCCGGCCCGTAAACTAAACCAGTGTTCAGTGCCAAGAGCTGTGTTTGTCTCGAGAGGCCAAGGGTATTTCTGCAGTGTGGGACTGCTTCAGGTCCCACGGCGGATCTCTGGGTAATCACGGGGTTTGGGTTTGGGTTCAGCGGTTGGTAGGGATAGCTTTGCTACAGGGCGGTGTGCTGCCTGCCCACTGTGCTCGCTTTCTGCCATAGTGGAATAGTGGAGGCGTCTCTCTGGTCAGGGCTAACACGAACCAAACTTGTTCTCTCAGGCACTGGCCAGTTGGAGCAGGGTGCCTATCCCATGGCCAGGTCCTAGAAAGCCCTCTGACCATGACACTGACACTGGGCCCTGGCTCTTCCCTGCCAGATTTTTCTGGAGTCCGCTGAATGGTGGCATGAGAGCTTTGCCCCAGCCCTGTCCTTAGCCTTCTTTACTACTGCAGATCCAGCTTGCTGAAGTGGTCTATCTTCTTGTTATTTTCCCCTCATGGAAATTTTTTGAAATGTCTTCAGGCTGCACTTTTCCCGGTCCCAGATAACCAGAATCCATATGCAGAGGGCCAGGGGATCTCCCTGTAAGCAGAGGTTCAGAGAAGGGGCAGAGTGATCAAATGCTAGTCTGATTGTGTCCTGCCCTGCTTAAGACCCTCTGTGACTCCCCAGTATCAAATTCATACTCTTTTTTAACCTACGAGGCCCAGCCCGCATGTGGCTCCCGCCCGTTTCCAGCTTCGTCCCTGCCTTACGTGCCGAGCGCCTCCTGTACTCACACTTGCAGGGACGGGTGACCTCTGGACTTTTTGACTGTGCACTTTCCTCACAAGTGCTCTGCTGAGAATTTCTCCCTGACTTAATCAGTAGAAGTAGCAAAACAATGTTGGTGAAGGTGGAGCTCTAAGACGGAAGCCGGTAGGTAACTGTTGGAGGAAGTATTTTATGTCTGCAAGAAATGGCCTGAGATTTTTGTTGGTGGTATTCCATTAAAAGAGAGGGAAAGAGAAGATTAAGATAGAATGAAGGGTTCAAACTGCCAATGTTGTGTCTGCCCAGAGGATGGGGGGGGTCCCTGTGGGCTGTTCTGGAACAGCGTTCGCCCTCCTGGCTGCTTCGCTCTGGCGCCGAGGACGGGGGAGCTGAAGAGAACCGCGGAGAATGGGTAGTCCTTGGGCTAGAGGAACGCGCTGGTTCCTGGCCCAGCCTGTTTTTGCTAAGTACCCAGGGGTTTGAGGCTACAGAAGTGGCCTTCCCTTGGTGGGCATGGAGGAAATTACCCTTTTATTACAAATAAAAAGAGCTTCTGATCTGATGGTGTGCTGCTGAGTGTCAGGTTGGATGGGACAAACGTGCTTTTCTATGATCAGTTTGGTCCCTGTTTTGGTCTAGCTTCTTACACCTTAACTTACACATGGGTCACTAACCTGGAAATCAGCTCGGACTGATGTAACATAACAATGAAGTCATCACGTCTTGGATGTTTACTATATCCCCAGTACTGTTCTAAGTACTCGCTGTGTATTAACGAATGTCATCCTGATGAAAATCCTTGGGCATGGCGTTACCTTAAAGGTTCACCCTTCAGAGTGAGAGCATCGAAGCAAGTGGGAGGTTGCGCAGGATGCCCAGGGTTTCACAGCCAGTGGTTGGAGTGCTTGGATTCTGACCTAGTGGCCTGGTGCCCGAGTACTAGACTTGGCAATTTCTGTAGTTTTCATATTATTTTTTGAGGTTCTTGATGTCATGATTTTTTGTTGTTTGTCTTTTCAGACCATTTTCCTGATTATATTGGTCAAGATTCTTTTGACTGTGGGTGACATGAACTCAGTTGAAACCAGCTAAGGCCAGAAGTGAAGCCTGTGGGCCACTAGAACCTGGCTTATAAAACCACACCACGGGGAGGATGGGGTATGCCACCTCTAGGGCAGACTAAGCGAGGGCTCTCTCCCTCTCTCACGTCCTGTCCTCTTCATTTTTGTGGGCTGTTTTTTCCTGCTTGGCAGGAAAAGTGCCCACCAACAGCTTTTGGCCTCACAGTTAACAGCTTCATCAGTGGAGAGGGACTGAGCCCCTGCCTTTAATTCCAGGAGAGAAGTCCCGGGGAAGGACCAAAACGGGCCTGGCCAGGCACACCTGCAGCCAGTGGGCAGTTCCCTGACGGCACAGCGTTCACAGCTCGGGGAGGAAGGGCTGGGAGCAAGGGCTGCTCCCGCACCGGTCCTGTCCAAACCCCAGTGCTTTTCAGCTTAAGAATGGATACGACTTAGTATGTGTAAGGAGCGTTATTGTTCCTAATTTTCATTCTGGGGCAGTTTGTGTTCTGAGTTATCAGAGAAACTTCCCATTCTGTTTGCTAAGAGAAGAATGGATAACAACTTGTGGGAAAATTTCAGCAAGTTTTGAAATAGAAAGGGCTTCCAGTTGGCCTTCTCCCTTGCTTGTACAGTTTGCCTGTGAGATGTTCAAGGACTCCCTACTGCTCATTACTTCTCTTTCTGTCCAGTGGTTTCATAGTCTGGACATGTTCTCGGTTTTTCCCTTCTACCTGTAAGATCACTGCATCCTGTGTTTTTGTTCCTGTTTCATTGACTGACTGTAACTTGGGGTAAGTCAGCCAACCTCGTGGGCCTTAATTTTTTCATCTGTTGGGATAGGCTGACTATTGTAACAAATCCCCAATTACGCAAAAGTCTTAACCTTGATAGAAGTTTCTCAGTCATGTAAAATTTAAAATAGGTGTTAGTGATCACAGTGGAAGACCCTCCTCAGAGTGGTGATTCAGGGACCAAGGCTCCTTCCATCTGTGACTTTGCCATCTTCCACACATGGCTCCCAAGGTCACTGTGTGTGTTTGCATGGGCAGGCTTGCAGAAGGGAAAGAGATGAAGGGTGGTGGTGGTTCTTAGGTGCCAGACCTGGAAGTTGGTCCATGTTTGTTTTTCATATTCCATTGGCCGCTTGGCCACAGCTAACATCACTGAAAGCTGGGAAATAGGATCTGTGTGCTTTGGGAGAAGAGGAACTGGGTTTGAGCAGTTTGTTGGTCTTTGCCATACCACTTTGGTTAACATGTGTAATAGCATAGCAGTTGGGAAGTTTGTGTGGGATTGAACCCACCCCTGGTTCCAGGGTGGTCCCTGACATCCTTCTTGTCCCAGTTACTGGGTCAGTATTAGATAGACAACCCAAGCCTAAGTCATGGGATGCCTCTGGTCCCAGTGCCTAGTTCTGGGGTAGGCATGTGACTTAAATGGTCTCAATCAGACTGTGGAGTGGGTAGGGGCATCTCAGGCCCCACAGTGAGGACAAAGCCAGCTCCTGGGTGAGAACAAGCACAGGGAGCTGCAGAGTAACAGAGCTAGGGTCCTGTTGAACCTTGCCTGGAGCTCACAAGATCGCCCTCATGGACTCTGTTCTTGTGAGCAATGAATCTATTCTATAATAATTTGATGTTAATTTTCTTTACTTACAACCAAAAGCTTCCTAACAGATACAGCCTGTGAAATGAAAGGGGAGCAGGGGGAGAGAAAGGTAGAGTCTGGGTCTCTAAGTTCTGTTTCCTTTCGTTTCTAGCATGTCTGTGGTGTTTCTTTGAATACCTGAGCACCCAACAGGTCTGAGTTGTTGTTAGCTTCGTTTGACTTCCCAATTTCCTGGAATTACAGCTGGGATAACTATGTTCTTTAACATTCTCATTTTTTCTACCTTTAGACAATGATGTCTCTCTGGATTGAATTGGTATATAATTTCATTGACATATAAATTACAACCTTTTGTCTCCCGCCAGACTGAACGTAGTTGATGTGCTTTCTTTTCCCCATGTTTCATTTTGGCAACTTCTTGGAAATTAGCTTTTCATCAAGAAAGTGTATGGAATAGATAGATCATACACATTGTAAAATGCATTTGGTTTATCGCTGAGTATTATCTCTGTATCATATAGGAATTCTTTATTTCTTGAATTAGAATGTTCTAAACCTTTTTGGAATTTGAACAGTTTGTCAAATTTATTGATTTTGTGCACCTCCATCTTGAAAACAAATGCCGTATGGTCTTCTTGGAAGAACATTTTGAGGGGCGCCTGGGTGGCTCAGTGGGTTAAGCTGCTGCCTTCGGCTCAGGTCATGATCTCAGAGTCCTGGGATCGAGCCCTGCATTGGGCTCTCTGCTCAGCAGGGAGCCTGCTTCCTCCTCTCTCTCTGCCTGCCTCTCTGCCTGCTTGTGATCTCTCTGTCAAATAAATAAATAAAAATCTTAAAAAAAAAAAAAAGAACATTTTGAGAGAATGATGTGGTATTCAATAAGGCAGTTGGAAGGAACCTATTAAGTATTTAGGAATTGTTGTGCAAGAAGCTAATTCACACAACCAGAAGCCGTTAGCCCAGCACACAGACACCTCATAAGCTGTGGTGGCAAGTGTAAACCGTGAAAGCCCAACCCAACTCATCCCTTTCAGGATATGGAGAACAGCAGAGGGTCGACAACTGGCATCATTGGAGCTGCCTTATCTTGCTTTGTTTCAAAAGGATTGGAGGTGACTTAACACTTACAGTAAGATGCAAATGAACAGAAAAGGGAATTGGGGCCAGTGGCACATCGCAGGGGGTCTGATCCGTTAAGTCAGGAGGCAGGTCCCGTGTGGCAGTGTCTGCCACAGAGACTTGTCTAGTTGCTGGGGGTGGCGGGGGTGGGGGGCGGGGTTCCACATTCGGCTCTGAGCTTCCACAGCCTCAACACATAGCAAACAGTCCCAGAATTCCCTGGGATTAGCATTAGCTAGCACCTCAGGACAAGTATAGTTTCTGAGCTGAGGCCTAAAGAAATTACTCTTCTGGGCCCTTTTTAAGGGATGAGGATCTCAGCAGCGTTCGCGTACCAAACCTGGCAGTGAGTGTCCCTCAGTGGCAACCTGGGGCAGAATGTTGTACATGGACTTCAGGTGGGGCCTGAGTAAGTGGGCCCGGCCCCGCTAGTGTGTGTGATTCAGGAATTAGAATTGAGTCTGTCCGGGAGGATGTGGTATTATCAGTTTTTAATTTCGGCCAATTTTATTTACAGGTGGAGTTCAGCCTTTTCCCACATGTTAAGCATTTGTAATTTCTCTTTTGTATACTGTCTGCTACTTTGGCCTTTTTATATTAGAGAATTGGATGGTTTTCAATTGGGGATTTTTTTTAAGTTAAGGAATATTCTTAATCCATTTGTTATTTGTAACAAGTAACTTTCTTTTTTCTAGTTTGCCTTCTAAAGTTGCTTATTTTATCTTTTTAGGATTGCTCGCTGAAATAGGAGGGGTAGGTGTGCTGAGAGGGGGAGGTGGGCTGAGCTAGAGAGGGGGGCATTGGGAATGCCCCTTTGAGAAGGGGAGAGACTGGTTGGGGCTCAGAAGGCCCCTGGCAGCCTGCCACTGGGGGACACCACGCATCCGCCAGCTGCTCTGTGAGGGGGAATCTCGTGCCTCAGCAGCGTGAGGGTGTGAAATGGGGGGACCCTGATCAGAAGTAGAGTTTTGCATCACTGGCTGATGGGGCCGGTGCATGCGGGCCGCGGGCTAGGTGCGGCCTGGGGGCGAGGAGAGCTGTTGAGAGCAGGCCTGGCAGCCTGGGGCCGGGGCACTGGGGGACCGGTGCGGGGATGAGCCCAGTGGCTGTGTGCAGGGCCGCTCAGCATGGGGGCTCTGACGGCAGTGAGGGCGCTGGAGTGAAGGCTGCAGAGGCGGGTGTGCCTGAAGACTGGCAGAATGAGTCACGCTGTGAGAAGCCAGCACCGGGAGGCGGAGAAGGGCTGTGGGGGCGGGGGTTGGGGGGCGTTTAGTGTGCTGGTAATGTGGCGTCCTGATCTGGGTGCTGCCTGCTTGTACAGGTGTGTTCTGCTTGCGAAAATGTATCTACTAATACGGTGACATACTTTTCTCTGTCTCTTATAAAATGTATCAAAATGAATGGGGGCGGGGAGAGTGAGAGTGCACATTTTGGTGCCAGACCACCTGTTTTCAAATCTCAGCTCTTTATAGCCAGTTTATAGCTGTGGGATCTTGGGAAAATTACTCAGCCTCTCTGTGCCTCAGATTTCAAATCCTGTAAAGTGAGAATAGTAATTACTCCTGTGTCTTAGCAGTGCTGTGAGGAGTAAATGAATTGATACATGTCAAGCATGCTGAATCGTGTATAGCACATAGTAAACCCTCCCTAATGTTGCCTGTTATTATTTTTCTTAATAGTGGTTCTTATTATGAATGCGAATAGATACGAGGAAGACTCGATGCATCGGGCAGTTGTGGTTCATTGATTGCCGGTGGGCACTCTGCCGGATGAAGTCGGAGTATAGCCAGGCCTCGGGGCCTGGAGTGGAGGGGGGTGGGCTACAGGTCACTGTCACAGTAAAGTGAAGGAGCGGTGACGTGTTGCCATGTGAACCATGACACTGCCCAGGCTAATGGCAGGATTTGCAGTGGATGAGACTGAGCTTGAGGTCAAGGTCCCGTGGCCTTGCTGGATGATGTGTGTCTCAGGCCCTGAGCTGGAGGGGCCGGCTGGAGTGCCAGTGGGGGCATCAGAAGCAGCCTTCCTCTGGGGGAGGGCCCTGGGGGAGGGCAGCTGTGGCCTTGTGTGTCTTACTCAGGGCTTTTCTGGGAGTCTTGGTGCCTGTGCAGTTAGTGGCCCAGAAAGGTGTCCGAGCCAGGTGATACTGGGTGTGTTTGACAGTGAAACCCAGGTTAGTTCTATCTGCTTTAGTGAATTTTCAGAATTCCACTCTCATTCTGTTGATAGCTGTAATGGTCTGCCTGGCTTCCTGTCACCGCCCTTCTCCTTGAACCTTGGTTAGGTTTGTCCCACCAGACCCCTCCTCTTCCTCACTGGGTAACCACCCCAACCCCTACCCCAGTTCAGTTGGAGGAAATGAAAGTCCCTCAAGTTCCACATTCTGGAACTCACTCCTGTTTCTAATACCTGGGCGTCGTTGCCGTGGACCTTTCCTGTCTTCAATCGCAGCACCAGGTAGGGGTCTTGCTTCTCTATCCCAGCTTGGCTACGTGCCAGGGGCCCGCTTTCCCCGCAGTGGAGGCCTCCTTTGCATTCATCCCGGATTTCAAGGATGAGATCTTACCACCTGACATGGACTTCCTCTCCGACTGACACGTCCGCCTGAATCTCTCCCTACCACGCTCACCCCACCCCACCCCATCCTGCCCTTCCTTGCTGAGCCGCCAGCCTGCTGCTGAATCTCCCTAGAGCAGAGTCTGCCAGCATTGTTTGCCGGGGACGCAGGGCTCTTCCTGACCCGGGAGCCTCCCTCTCCCGGGGTCTGAGGAGCCAGGCACCTACTCCACCTCAGCAGGCCCTGTGAGACCCCGGCCCCCGCCTCCCCGGCTGGCCTGTCCTTTGTCTTCAGGGCTCCTGTTTTGACAATGGGCACATGGGAGGGACAGGTTTTGAGTCCTGTAAAAAGAAAAAGGAAGGAAGTGTCCTTCACACAATTTCTGCTCCCTTTTCCTCGTTCTTCCTGGGGTGTCTGTGTGTTTGTGTATGATGTTTTGTTGTTTGGGGGTGGGGGTGTTCATAGTGGAGAAGGGTGGATGGGTTGAAGAGCAGTTTTTACTTTGTCCTCAGCAAAGAAGTCTAAAAAGCTGGCCTGGAGAGCATTCTAGCTCTCTTCTCTCTTTTGATATCATGCAAGTGGCATAACAACTCAGCCTCTTCTGTAAGTGACCATTAGAAAGCCATCTGGGGCTATAGGTGATCTAGAATATTTTATAATCAGACCAAAAAATACTGTCCCTATATGTTTTTTTTTCCCTATGATCTGAAAATAAGGATGTTACAGATTTCTTTATAATGGAATTTATTGTCTTAAGACTACCTATTCTAAAATTTAGGAATTTGGGGTGGTAAATTATGAAATTCACATACAGGAATATATGTGGGGAGTTCAGGCTGGAGAAGGGACTCTTGTCCTTGTTTATTTCATGGCCAGTTTTCTTCAAAAGTTTATATTTTTTCTGGACTGTGATAGGTTATTCTGTCTTTTATGACAAAAACCAGCCAAACAAGAAATAAATGTCTTATGCTATTAGGAGGAATGTAAATTGGTAAGATTGCTTTGGAAAATGGTCTGGCAATATTTACTAAAGTCCAACGAGGCAAGTTCTGTCGCCCACCAATTCTGCTCAGTGTACTACACCCAACAGAGAGGGCTACCTGTGTTGGCCAGGGTCATACACTAGAATGTTCGTAACAGTAGCATTCATAATGGCTAAAAACAAGAAGTAACTCAAGTCCATCAAAAGAATAAGTTGTGGAAGAAGCATATCACGAAATACTCTGGCAGCAGAAATGGGAGAACGTGGTCACCCGCAGCAGCAGGGCTGTTTCACAAGCTAAGTATTCAGTGAAAGAAGCCAGGCCGACAAGACTCCCTCCATCTGCTGTATTATTTGATTTATACAAAGTTCAAAGTCAGAGATGTGGTTTTGGTAGTCAAAGTGGTGCTGACCTTAGGGGAAGAGGGAGGGATAGTGACTTGGAGAAGGCATAAGGGCTTCTATGTTTGGAAGTGTTCTGTTTCCTGACCTGGATGGTAGTTATGCGGATGGGTTCATTCTGTGACGGTTCACCAAGCTACATACTTAGGATTTTTATTCTTTTCTGTGAGTAGGTTAACCTTCAGTAAAAATTTGTATTAAAAACCTCAGTATATGTTCTGTAGGAGCCAGAGTTTTCCCGAATGTGTCTGTCCTTCTGGTCCGCGGACTTGGCATGTACTTGTGCCTCAGTCTAAAGTACTTTTTACTCTGTTTGCACTCAATTCCTCTTCCTCCTTTGGGTCTCCCTTCCCCACACACGCGGAGTGCAGATCCCCACTTGTATGCTCTGTTGACACCCTGTTCTGGAGCACAGCTCGGATTGGTGAGTAGTTGATGGCCTCTCCTGTTCTGCGAGCTCAGAGGCTGGGCCCATCTCTGCAGCCATGTGTCCCCAGGGACGACCCAAGGCCCACACCTACTGGTAGCTGTCAACTGAATGAACCAAACGGACTGGCTGGAGGGAGCGGCCTTTTTCTGGACCCCTTTCCAGATTAGTTCAGGGAAGGGCGAGCTTGAAGGCGCTCTGGGGTTGGAGCCCCTCAAGTCACGTGAAACATTGTTGAGACTGTGGGGACTTCTGCAGCCTCAAAGTGTGACCTGTAGGACAACTTCCCAGCTGAAAGAGCAGTGTTGGCTAATCAATCGATGTCCCTTAACCTAGTTCTGTGTTCTGTGCCCACTAGTCATGTTCTTGAGAACAAACAGTTTATATATGATGACTTCATTTGTTCTGGCTTTTCTCATGACAGTCCTAAGGTCAAGCCTATTTTAAGCCTGAGAAATATGTCCTGGAAGTTAGTTCCAGAGTCCCTATTTCCTTTTTCTTTCCTTAGCATGGAAATCTTGGCTGTCTTCCCCATCCCCACCCCCCTGAACTGTTCTCAGAAACAACTTTGAAAGTAACGTAAATATGCTCTGTGTTGGTTTTGTGTGTGTGTGTGTGTGTGTGTGTGTGCGCACTTGAGTTGTTCTTTTTCACCTGGATGTGGGGAAATAGCACGTTCTCATTTACTGTTCTAACCTGACAGAAGGAGGCCCAAAGCCATACTCAGATGGACCCAGAAAGAGGAAGAATTTAAGACCGTATATTTGCATTTAGGCTTTATTTGTTGGGTGATTTTTGTTGGGTATTTTCCTGTTGTGTAAAGTGGTTGGGAGCTGGGCTCTGGAGCCAGACACTCTCGGTCCCAATCCCAGCCCTGTCACTCCCTGCCTTTTGACCTTTGGTAAGTCACGTAACCTCTCTGGGCCCAAGCTTTTTCTATGTAACATGGGGGATAGTTGTCAAGATTGGATTAAACTGTGAATGTAAAACAATCTGTTCAATGCTTAAAAAGTTGTAAACACTTAACAGAGTAGTTACCTAAAATGGAAGATTCAGTTTTGTTGTTTGAAAAAGAATGGTTTTAACATAGAGTATCTATTAGACTCTAAAAAGTAGATTAGGGTTTTCTTTTTAAGCACATTTTTGGAAGTTAATTTTGTGATTTATAAATGACCATACGATTTACCCTTGGGAACCAAGAAGGAAATATGGTAGCATTATAGCGGTGTGTATGTGTCCCCCCCACCCCCTTTAACTCTGAAAACCAGTGAGAGAAGTTTGGAGAATTGGATTCAGTGTTAACTCTAATGATCGTTTCCTGAAGGACAGTCCCGTCCAGAGTCACACAGAAATCTGGGATATGAGTGGGAGCTTTGAGCTCTTGTCATTTTCTTCCTTCAGCAGTTTCTGGTTGCTTCGCTTTAAGGGCTGCGCTAAATGAGCTTTGGTTCTGATGGGCTGGATGGAGAAATTTCAAGGTCAGAAGGGCTTTGAGGGATGGTGGAAAGAACGGACTTTCTGTGTCCTGCTTCAGCTGTGTGCAACTTGAAAAAGTTATTCCTTTGTCATTTTTCTCGATTTTCTTATTTGCAAAATAGGGGTATTTCTCCCTGATAGTTTTTTGAGAGGATTGAGATTACCTATTTGACCCTTTTCCTAAGAGACCGTGAGATAGGTGTAAAGGAGTTATTCACTTTTTCTTTTTCCATTTAACCTAGTGTCTGCTCTGACAAGAATAAAGGAATTGTTTAGAGGATTCTCTCTAATTAGCTGACTTACTATTTTGAAATATTTTATTGTGGAGAATTTACGATATGTAAAAAGAAGAGAAAAGGGTGTTATATTCGTTGCGTAACAAATCACCCCAGAATTCTCCAGGTCAGGAATTTGAGAGCGGCTTGGGTCGTGGTTCTGGTTCCTAGTCTCTTGGGAGGCTGCAGCCTGCTGTTGGCTTGGGCTCCAGTCAGCCAAGGGCTTGCCGGGGCCACAGGCTTCGCTTCCAAGGTGGTTCCCTCACGTGGCTGGCTAAGTGAGTGCCCCATGTCGGGGTGGGGACCCAGTTCCTCTTGATGTGGGCGGCCTTCACAGGGCTGTTCAAGTGTCCTCAGGACACAGTAGCTGGCTTCCCCCAGAGAAAGTGACCCTGTGCACCAACACAGACAATTATAGTGCCCCCTTTGACCTAGTCTGGGAACTTGTGTGTGATCAGTTCTGCCGTATTTAATTGGTTACATAATAAATCTGCCCTCGGTTGAGCTAAGGAGGAGACCGTGCAAGATCTTCTGGTGATCGTCACGTCTTTAATTCACTAAAGGTTACAGATGGTAACATTCTATCATTCCTTCCTCGTTTAATACTGAAATACTTTTGAAGGAGAAACTTCTCCTGGTTAACTATGTGACAGGATTTGAATAGCATCTGTAGGATAGGTGCTTGCTTCTTGCCCTTCATTTACCAGTTTTCAGAATAAGGGTTTGGTTCTCTAGCATCCTTCCAAAGAGGACCACTTAAATTTTTGGGTTTGTTTTTTGAGTCATTGTGAACTCAAGAATTTTAACATATTTGATGTGCTTCAGCCTTTTGCATTTAATCTGTTTTGATGTTCAGCTCTTGTACCCCTGTTAGAAAAGTAGCGGTACTAACCGTCTTCCTCTTTGCCTTGCTTTGCTCACTTAACAGTATATCCTTGAGGTCATGCCATCATTGTATGGACAGGAATTCCTCTTCAAGAACTGAGATCTAGGGGCGCCTGGGTGGCTCAGTGGGTGAAGCCTCTGCCTTCGGCTCGGGTCGTGATCTCAGGGTCCTGGGATCGAGCCCCGCGTCGGGCTCTCTGCTCAGCAGGGAGCCTGCTTCCTCCTCTCTCTCTGCCTGCCTCTCTGCCTACTTGTGATCTCTCTCTCTGTCAAATAAATAAATAAAACCTTAAAAAAAATTGAGATCTAATTATCTAATTCATATACTCACCCCTTAAAAGTGTACAGTTCAGTGTTTGCGTAGTGGTAGTGGTTGTACAACTTCGCAAATACACTATCTGCCTAATTCTAGAATGTTTTCATCACAGAAACCTGTAGCCATTAGCAGTCAATCCCCATTTGCTCTGGTCCCTCCCACTAACATCCAAGCCCCTGGCAGACCCCAGTCTGCCTTCTGTCTCTTTGGATCTGCCCATTCTGGACATTTTATTTTATTTTATTTTTAAAGATTTTTTGTGTATTCGAGAGAGAGAGAGAGAGAACATAAGCGGGGATAGGAGCAGAGGGAGTGAGTGGTAGGAGCAAGCTCCCCACTGAGCAGGGAGCCCCATTCAGGGCTTGATCCCAGGACCCTGAGATCATGACCTGAGCTGAAGGCAGAGGTTTAACTGATTGAGCCTCCCAGGCACCTCTGGACATTTCGTTGCAATGGAATCCTACACTTTCTGGCCTTTGTGTCTGGCTCCTTTTACTTAGCGTCATGTTTTCCAGTTTCGTCCATGTTGTAGCCCCCCTACCCGCCCGGCCCCGTTCCTCCTCTTTGTCGTGGCACACTGCTCCTGGGCTGGTCCACCACACCTCACTTAGTCAAGCAGCCCGTGTTGGTGAACAACCAGAATGTTTCTAGATTTATTATTAGATGGCCTTGTGCATATACCCTTTTTATTTATTATTGTTGTTGTTATTATTACTATTATTGTTATTTTGGGTTTTTTGGCCAGTGTACCTGGACAGATTCCTACAAATGGGATTGCTGGGCTAGAGGAAAATTGCATATGTAATTTTGCAGGTTGCTGAATTCCCCCCTACAGGGGTTGTACCGTTTCACATTTTCACAAGCAGGGTCTCAGAAATTGTTTCCCTACTGTTTTGTTTCAGTAGGATTTTGTGGTATCTCACTGTATTTTTGACTTTTTATTTGTACTTCTCATATAATGATTGAGGTTGATTGGACATTTATCTTTTCATATGTTTAAGGGTCATTTGTGTTCTTTTTTTCTGTGAATCACTGTTCCTGTTCCTCTGGAACACTTTTCCAAAGGATTGTCTTTTCCATTTTTGGATGCTATTTTTCTATTACACATATTTTTTTTTTTAAAGATTTTATTTATTTATCTGACAGACAGAGATCACAAGTAGGCAGAGAGGCAGGCAGAGAGAGAGAGGAGGAAGCGGGCTCCCTGCTGAGCAGAGAACCCTATTCGGGGCTCGATCCCAGGACCCTGGGACCATGACCTGAGCCGAAGGCAGTGGCTTAACCCACTGAGCCACCCAGGCGCCCCTCTATTACACATATTTTAATCATTTTCCTTCTCACTTTGGTGAAGGCATCTTGTCATGCAAATTGTAAAATTTTTGTGTAATTCTAGTGATACTTTTTCTTATTGTGTCTGGAGTTTGAGTCATAGTGGGAAAGTTTCCCTCTGTCTTTGCCCATGTACACATCCTGGTGTGTGAAGAATAGATCCCCCCCCATACTGCTATTGAATTATTCCCAGCACCATTTATTAAGAAGTCGGTTTCCCCACTGTATGGATACACTATCCTTATGATAAATTTCATACAAAATTGGATCCATTTGTGGATTTCTTATTCTTTTCCATTAGTCTCTATGTCTAATTGTTTGCCATTGCTATGCTTAAAAAAAAAAAGTATTTATTTATTAGAGAGCTCAAGAGCACGAGTTGGGGGTAGGGGGTGGCGGGGAGAGGGAGAAGCAGATTCACTGCTGAGAAGGGAGCCCAGTTGGGGCTCGATCCAAGGACCTTGGGATCATGACCTGAGCTGAAGTCAGATGCTTAACTGACTGAGTCACCCACGCCCCTGCTATGCTTTCTAAATATCTGGTAAGGCTAACCTTGCTCATTTCTTTCCGTTCTTACTTATGTGTTACGGATGAACTTTATGATCTGCTTGTTTAGCTCTGGGGGAGAAAACTTGAAATTATTTTTATTGGGATTGTGTTACATTTATAAATTAGTACAGGGAGAACGGACATCTTTATGATGTTGTTTATTCCTTGCCAAGAACATGGTATGTCTTTCCATTTGTTCAACTTTGTTGTGTTTGGGGGGGGCAGTGCTTTTACAGCTCTCTTCAGAGGTGGTTCTTAAGTGTCTGCTTACTTTATTATTTTTTTGCTTTCATAAGTAGGGTTTTCTCCTCCTTGTATTTTCTAACAGATTTTCCCTTTTATAAATGAAGCCTATTGATTTTGATACCTTTATTGTGTAGCCTTCTAAATCTCTGATTTGTAATACTTTATCAATTTTTTTGGGATTTCAGACATATCATTATATTATTTGTGAAGAGAATTTTACTTCTCTCCCAGTTCTTTTTTTTTTTTTTTAAAGATTTTATTTATTTATTTGACAGACAGAGATCACAAACAGGCAGAGAGGCAGGCAGAGAGAGAGAGAGGAGGAAGCAAGCTCTCCACTGAGCAGAGAGCCCGATGTGGGGCTCGATCCCAGGACCCTGAGATCATGACCCGAGCCGAAGGCAGAGGCTTAACCCACTGAGCCACCCAGGCGCCCCACTTCTTTCCCAGTTCTTAGACCACTAATTGCAGGCTCCTGTCTAGATGCATTGGAGAGCATCTCCAGGGCAGTGTTAGAAAGGTGAGAAGATAGCGTTTTGTTTTCATTACAGAGTAGTGTCTTGTTTCTGACTTTGGTGAGAAAGTTCTAATGTTTTCTCCATTAAGTTTTCTCTCAATTAAGTTTTCTTAATGGAGAAAGTTTTCTCCATTAAGATTAAGAGTAGTGTCTTGTTTCTGACTTTGGTGAGAAAGTCCTAATGTTTTCTCCATTAAGTTTTCTCTTAATTAAGTTTTCTTAATGGATAAAGTTTTCTCCATTAAGATTAAGCGGACTTTTACATGCAATGAAAGGAGTAGAGGAAGGAAATTATGTGGAGAAAGCTTTTGTTTTTTTGTTTTGCTTTTTGTTTTGCTTTTTAAAGCGTGGGTGAGATACACTCAACATTTGTAGTAAATGTGATTATTTCTACTCCCAACTCTGTGGCACAGTGTCTTAATCATTTTATCTACAGCTGATGGAATTAGTTATTTTCAGCTATTTGACAAGGAAAACGCTTAACATATGTGAGGGATAAACACAGTGGAAAACTGTTACCGTATAATTCTAATTTTGAGAAGAGTTGCATGGAAAAAAATATTAAAGGGTGTTTAAAAATGGAAACCTTAGTCTTCATCGTGTAATACCGCTGTGTCAACATCTAGTTTTAGGGTTTGCTGTGGTGGGGGCAAAGATCCTTACACAGCTTCCGTGAAATGCCTCAGCGGCACACGTCACTTCAGCTCACAATCTGTTGGGTAGAACGAGTCAGTGGCCTGACTGTGAGGGGTAGGAAGGGTAACCCTCCAGTGTGTCAAGAAAGAGGGGAACCAGATACAGGGAAGCATTAAAAGTCTGCCACAGCCAAGAACCTCTTTTAGTGCAAATTCTTTAAAATTTTCAGGTTCTTCTATAGTGACTGGCCTGTTCTGGTTTTATTCTACTTTTATAAATTTAAGTTTATTTCCATAAAATTGTTGATTTCATTAAGATTTTAAACTATTTGCAACATATCTTGAATAAGCATGGTTTGATGGGCATTTCAAAATGACAACCTTGACTATACCTCCGTAAGGCCGTGAATAAAATCACCGTGGCTGCTCTGGAAAATGGGTCACGGGCACAAAAGTCACGGCAGACTAACTGGATTTCTGCCACCGTGCAGGGGGACAGGTCGCCGGTCCACAGCAGCCGTGGGGATGGCAGGATGTGGGTGAACTCGGGATGTATTTTGGAGGTGGAATAGTGGTGGTATGCGGAGGAGCAGGTGGGCTGTTTCTGCTGTTTCAGACAAGATGAGGTATTTATGCCTGATGGAGATCAACACACTGATTTCTTAAATGAGACTGTCTTGCTGTCTACAATTTTTTGGTGGTTAATTCACACTCTGGCTTAAACTGTTTCATCGTGGGCCAGTTACAGTTGGTCCGTGGGCCACACTGTCAGCAGTGTGTCCCAGTGTCTGCGATTTCCATTGTAGGACATGCTGTGATTTGATTTAACCAGTCTCTTACTGGTGGACTTCTAGGTGGTTAGCACCTCTTGCCCCAACACCCCTGCCCCAAATCTTCTTTGACATTAGAAATAAGTCCTAATGCTATGAAATCCTTATTTATACAATTATGTATGCACTTTTTATGACCATGGAGGACTGTTCCTGGGGAAAAAAAGATTTTTGAACATATGACAAACTGCTCTCCAGAAAACTTGTTACCCATTTACAGAGACAAATTTTTGCTGTCCTTTTTTACTTTCCAAAAAATCTTTGCTGTTTTAGGTGACAAATAGCATTATTTGAATATCTATTTCTTTGATTACTATTAAGATTGAATTTTTGTCCTGTGTATTTTGGAGTTGATACTTCCTTTGCCAATTCCTTATGGTCCTTTTTTAAAAAAAAAAAACAAAAACAACTTTTTGTTTATTGAGAGAGAGAGCATGTGCACACTCTCTGGCAGGCAGGGAAGGAGCAGAGGGAGATGGAGAAGTAGACTCCCTGCTTCCAGGGAGCCTGACCATGTGGGGGCTGATCCCAGGACCCTGAGATCATGACCTGAGCCAAAGGCAGACGCTTAACCGACTGAGCCACCCAGGTGTTCTTTATGTTCTTGATTATTTTTATTTTGGGATATAAGTACCCTTTATGAAGGGCATTTACTCTTTGACCCTATAGTGGCAATATTTTTCACCATTTTTAAAAGAGATTTTCTTTTTTTTTTTTTTTTTGCTTCACATAGAAAGTTGTCCTTTTTGCAGCAGCTGCTAGCAGCGTCGTTCCTTGTGTGGGGTGGTCAAGGCTTCTGGCTTCCTCGTCTCCACGGCTGCCCTCCATGGGCAGCACATTTGCTGAGTCCACCATGCTGGGGGGAGGAACTTAGGAATTCAAAGCTCCTGTGTCAAGGGAGTCGGCATGGGTGATAGGGGGTATTAAGGGATTATTTTTCACTTGTAGTGGAATTGTGGTTAGGAACAAAAATCTATACATACACAGAAGTATTTCAGGGTGAGAAATGTTAGAGAGTTGCTTTAAAATACTATGGCACTGTCTTTGCCACATCTACTGTGAGAAAGAACGAAGGCCATTCTCAGCAGTCAGACTGTCCACATTCCAGAAAATGTCGACATCGCTCTGAAGGGGCGCACTGTTGTTGTGAAGGGCCTCCGAGGAACCCTGTGGAGGGACTTCCGTCACTGCCATGTAGAACTTCGTCTCTTCAGAAGAGCCTCCAAGTTGACAAGTGGTGGGGAATTTGTATGAACTGTAGCCAGTTCTTTTCTGTCTGTCGCCATGCACAGAACCTGATCGAGGCCGTGAAACTGGGCTTTCGTTGCAAGATGAGATCCATGTATGCTCCCTTCCCCCCCAGTGTTGTTACTCGGGAGAATGGTTCTCTTTTTGAAATTCACAATTTCTCAGATGAAAAATACATCTGCACGGTTTGGATGAGGCCGGTGTTGCTTGTTCGGTATCTCAAGACCAGGATGGTGAGTCAATGCTTGAAGGAAATGACATTGAACTTGTATCAAACTCAGTTGCTTTGATTCAGTAAGCCACAACAGTTAAAAATAAGGTTATCAAAATTTTGGATGGTGTTTGTTTCTGAAGAAGGAAAGTTCAACAGGCTGATGAGTAAGATCTAAGTTGTCCCTCTATAGAAACAGCAAGATGCCAGATGATTTTTCAGACTTATTTGTGGTATTTTATTATGAAAAATACTTTGTCATTTTACATTTATTTTAATAACACGGGCTCAAAGTGGCAGGTAAAGTATAAAATCTCCAGCTGCCTCCTTTTTTGTTTTTGTGCTTTATTTTCTTTCCATGTGCCTATTTAAATTCCAGTTAACATACAGTGTAATGTTAGTGCCGGTGTAGAAGTTAGTGACTCAGCACTTACGTACAACACCTGGTGCCCCTTACCACTAGTGACCTCCTTCATCCTCAGTATGTGTGATGTTTTAAAGATACAATAAAAGCTGTATCGATTTGGGACTTTTTCTTAACCAGTAATTCTTTCCAGCTCTTTGGCAAGTAAACCATTCAGAAATCAAAACAAAACAAAACCCCCAAAAACTATAGCAAAAAAAGGGTAAATGTAGCAAGTGTGTCAAAACTTTAATAATTGAATCTGGGTGGGCATATGGGGGCTCTTTATACTATTCTTTGTTTTTGTGTATGTTTGTGAACTTTCATTGTAAGACATTTTGAAAAAGCCCTTGGGTCTTTGGAGGGCTTGGTTGGGGGTGGTGGTTCTTCAGGGTCCTTGCGGCTTGGGGTTCTCTCGGCCCCTCTCTCCTGGCACCCTGCAGGCGATGTGGTGATTCACATCAGACGTGGAGCCACCCTTAAAGTCAGAAACGAGTCCAAGCAGGAGGCTCATTATTGCCTCTTTATTTAAATGTCCACAGTCATTTGCAAATACTACATATTCTCTCTCAGGTACAAAGTTCTAAGTATATCAGCTAAATTAAGCTTATTAATCTTCCAAATCCCGTCTGTGTTTATTTTGTACGCACCCAGGCTGCCAAAGAAGGAAGGTGGCATTTAGAAGTCCTCCGCCACAGTTGCGGTTTGAGGCTGCTTTCTCCTTGTACTTCTCACAATTTGGGGCTTAAACAAAAATCTATTTTTAAATTTTGAAATAATTTCAGACTTACAGAAAAGTTGGAAAAATGTAGTGCAAGAATTCCTGGTAATTCCTCACCCTGATTGCCCAGATGTTCAGGTTTTACTGTGTGCTATTATCATTTATTCTCTGTATCGGTTAGAATTATTTTTGGAATCATTTGAAAGTAAGTTGCACAGATTATGTCCCTTTACCCCTGAATACTTCAGTACATGTTTCCTCAAAATGGGAAGATTTTCTGTAATCCATACTGATATCAAAACAATGAAATGAATATTGTTACAGTACGGTTAACTCTTCTATAAACCTTAATCAAATTTCACCAGTTGTCTCACTAATTTCCTTTATAACAAGAGAAAATTATTATTTTTTAATTTGACAGATCGCAAGTAGGCATAGAGGCAGGCAGAGAGAAGGAAGCAGGCTCCCCGCTGAGCAGAGAGCCCGATGTGGGGCTTGATCCCAGGACCCTGAGATCATGACCCAAGCCGAAGGCAGTGGCTTAACCCACTGAGCCACCCAGTTGCCTTTATTATTTTTTAAAAGATTTGCCTCCCCATTTGAGAGGGAGAAAGAGAGCATGAGTGGGAGGGACGAGGAAGAGAGGGAAATAGAACCCTGCGGATGCCTTGCTGAGCGCAGAGCCCGATGTAGGACTTGATCCCACAACTCTGAGATCAGGACCCAAGCCTATGCACCATCCAGCGCCCCAAGAAAAATTATTTTTTAATCTAGGATCCAATCCAAGATCACCCATATAGTTGTCATGTCTCTTTAGTCTTTAATCAGAGAATGTCCCTTGGTGTTTATATTGGGATCTAGACATTTTGGAAGAGTTCAGGCCAGTTATTTGTAGAATTTTCATTATTTTAGGTTTGTCTGCTGTTTCCCGTGATCGATTCAGGTTAGGCACTTCGGGCAGGATACCAGAGATGTGACGTCACGGCCTTCCCAGCGCATCCTGTCGGAAGGCATGGTATTCCTGCTGCTGTCCACTGGGATTCCTTGATTGAGATGATGTCCTGTGGTTTCCTCACTATTTTTCCCTTTGAAATCAGTGACTATCTTGTGGGCAGGTATTTTGAGTCTATGTAAATACCCTTTTTCTCACTAAACTCTTATCAGCTGGCTATATCATCCGTTGGTGATTTTTGCCTGAAACGTTTGTTACTATAATGGTTACTACATGGTGCCTCTTCAGTCCTGGCTAGGCGTTCTGACGTGCTGCTTTGTTACTCAGCGACTTGCAGTCAGCCTCAGGACTTTGAGTTGAGATACACAGGACATTAGGGCAAAGAGCCGCTGTACTCCCGCATCAGGCCGGACACATGCCTGCGTGCTTCTCGTTTCTCCTTAGGGAAGGCCTGCTTGGGTCCAGGTCTCACCCTTGCCTCTGGCTGTCCGCTGCGGTCTCAGCTCCAGCTCTCTTCCACAGCCCAGCAGTGACATCTGGGTATTAGGAGCAGTTTTTCATGATGTCTGTGGCACAGAACGCAGCATATCCACGAGGAGAAACCAGCTGAGGCTGCATTTTTCGGAAGATGTCTGTGGCACGGTAGCATGTCACGGATTTCCATCTAATGGGGTCTGGGGAAGATTGTTCATTTTGTTGAATGGTGGATGGATGCCTGTGTTGACATGCTAAAGGGAGAGCGTCCATAGAGGAGAGATGGCCGGTTAGGACAGAGGGAACTATTGTCAGGATTCTTGAAGAGGTGGGCTCAAGTGGTGGGATTAGCTCTGGGCAGGAGGAAAGACTGGCATTCATGGAATGGATGCCACCGTTTTTGCAGGTTAGGAGTAAGCACAAATTTTAAGGAGTTATTATTGCCCAAGTGCCTTATCTTTCTTTGTGAAATAGAAGCGTGAGCCTATCCTAAGAGTGAGGGGACACAAACCATGAACACGTCATTGGATAGGGAAAGAGTTGTGGGGGGATAAGAGCTATCTGGGGCCTATAGAAAGCTCTCCAGGCAGCTGGGGGCGGATAGCATGCGTGCTTGGTGGCCTCCGTCTACGAAGCTGTGTGATTTTCTCCAGGAGTGCCCAGCATCCCAGTGAAGAAATGTAGGAAATGAACAGTTGTGTTGATTAGGGCACATAATTTGCCCCACATTGTGTCAGCAAGGAGAGGGAGATGGGAGAGCAGAAGGAGGGATGAGAGGGTAGCACTTGTCAGGAGAGGTGGTCAGTTGGGCAGAAAGTAGAAGAGCGAATGGAGGAAGTCAGAATTTCAAGAAGAATAAGGGTTCCGCTGAGCTGGCGGGATGGGTATTTTAGTCAGAAGGTAGGATACTGGAGTTGAGCCTTTCTGTCGTGGGACGGTTCTGGCAGATGGGGGGCTGGAGCGGAGTGGGGTGGAGGGAAATCACAGGGTTGTAGCAGAACCTGTGCGAGCCACTGGGTGGCTTATTTACATGGATGCTGACAGCTGGTTGATGATAGGACACTGGTGGAGGGCGGATGACCATGTTCCAGGTGTTCGGGGAGGTGCTGGAATCTTCAGAGAAGGAGGCGGAGGTGAGCGGGAATGAAACATGATGTTGGCATTTTTGTCAGCCGGGGGATCGGGATGGCTGGATGTGCAGGGGTCCTGGAGCTGGCTGGCTGCAAGCCTCCGGAGGTGCCTCGAAGCTAGTGGAGAGAGGCGTTCGTTCAGCTTTCCAGCAGAGGTTGGTCATCAGGTCTTTGCTGGTTATGTCTTCTTCCTGTAGCCCTGTTCTCTACCTGCTAACTCCTACTGTCCTTCAGGAACGACATTGATTCTTTCAAGAATCTTTCTCAACGTTGAGGTCTGTGCTTCCCTCTGACTTAGCAGGTAGCACACCCTGTTGTCATTGTCTGCTTGCTGCTCTCCTCTCTAGACCGTGACCTCCCTGATGGAGGTAGGGACTGCATCTTGCACGGTGCCTGGCATCCGTTTGGTTGAACTGTATGGAATTGCTACTTAGAAAGTGATTTTGTCTGGTTTGTTATGTCTCTCCCTAATGGGTGACTTTCCTTTGTCAGCTCATCTTGAATCTTTGTCTGAAGTCACACGGCCCTTTCTTAGTTTGGCCTTAGCCAGATGCCACGCGGATGAGCAGAGTTGTTTCATAGTGACCAACCCTAATTTCTGTGCAGGCCGCCGACCGTCCGTTCACTCTGCTTAGGTTTTGGTTTATGTTTTGTTAACTTCGCTTTTCTGTAGAAGAGGTAAAAAGAAACTTGTTTGTATTCTGTTTTCCCCGGGTGCCAAGAATTTCTCAGCCCGTTTGCCCACGCATTTCATTCTTGTTTGGATTCTGACCGAGTACCCACAGACCAGGCCACGGTCGGGGTGCGGGCTCACTGTCCACTTGAGGGGCGGCCCGCGCTGCTGCTTGAGGCTTCAGCGTGCGAATGGGCGCGGCTGCTTTTTTGAACAGTGACTTCAGCTTACCAGTTGCCCTAGATCGTTTTTTAAAAACTTTTCATAACGTGTGTGCATCACACATTAAAGAACGCAGTGAAGAATTTCCAGGTTAAAAACAAAACAAACACACAAATGGAACCAGGTTTATCTGGAGTAATCGTGAAACATTTTCCTTCACGCATTAGGGAGACATGCTGTGCCTAAGTGGGTTAGCCTAGGGTCTTTGACGGCTTCTGGTTCTTTTCACTTGATCTTTTCTTCTACTGTCTCCAGCTCAGAGGTGTTTGTTCTTGCTTTTGTGGGCACCGAGAATATACCAGAGACATGCTCTTCATCTCCCAAGGCCACCGTAAGTGCTTGAAGTCAGCTGAATTCTGACTTCTTTCTAGGGGTACTCTCTCGAAGCCGGGTCCTTGAGATGAGCTCCTTGCATGAGGAGTGCTTGCTCAAAGAGCTTCCCTTCCTTTCTGGAAGTTTCCTTAGTGCTCCCAGGCTGTCCTTCCTGGGAGTCCTGTCTTCGACATGAGTTTTCTGGTTTTTTGCCTCAGGACGAGGACTGTAATATTAACCTTAACTAGTGACATTTAAAGAAAGAAACCCAAAGCCTGTTTAACCAATTAAAGTTCTCTGGCCCCAGGCCTGCAAGACACTCTCCTTCCACCAAAAATGCATCTTACTCCCCCCACCCCTCCCTTTTTTAAAAAGAATCTGCTAATCCTTAACAGATTAATCTGAGTTTATATTCAGATGAAGGTTGCCCATTAACAGAAAAGCCTGAAACTGTGGATGGGCTTGACAGTGTTGAGAGTGGATAGAAGTAAATAGCCTTTAGACCAGAAACATTTGGTGGGGCCCGGGGACCTGAAGTATCTGTTTGGCAGGGAGTTACGCAGGGACGTGGGACCTCCCTTAGGTTAGGGACACCTTGAGACTCAGACCAGAACAGTGTAACCTTCCTGTTCTTCAGAGTTTGGCCCCCATGAATCTCCAGGCTTTTTGATGCTGGCTCCTTCACATGGGGCCAGAACCCTACCTTCTACCTTATCCTACCCAGCCCATCCCGTTCATTCCCTTTTACAACCTGAGTATGCATAGACTCCTGGAGAACTTTGCAGGGCTGAATGCCAAGCCTCACATTCTAAGTTAGTGTCCTCTTAGCTAGTGTTGGTCATATCGCCCACTGACGGGTCGTGACCTCAGGTGTGCAGGTCATGCCTGGCACTGTCGTTCTAGTCATTACTGCTCTGTTTCAAACCACCCCAAACTTAGTGGCATTAAACAACAGACATTTTATTATGGTTGTGGATTCTGGCCTAGGAATTTGGACAGGGCCTGGCAAGGAGTGGCTCGCCTCTGTTCTGTGATACCTGAGGCCTCAGATGGCAGGGCGCAGGACTCCAGTGGCTGTGAGTTAGGGTCTTTTTGAGGCCGCTTCACTGACCTGTCTCGTCCGTGGGCCTGCCATGCCTCCAGAGCTGGTGGGATCAGCTGGGACCGTTGACCGAAGTACCCGTATGCAGTCTCTCTCCCAGCGGCTTGGACATTGCGTAGCATGGTTGCTGGGTTCCTACAGGGAAGTGTCTGGGGAGTGAGTGTTCTCAGTTGGTTGAAACAGTCATGAGCCTGTCCAGATTCAAAGGGAGTGAACAGAGATCCCTACCTCTCAAGGCCCTCTCAAGAAGGAGGCCAAAATATGCGCAGCTGCCTTAAAAACTACTAATGGTTTAATAATCAATTTAAAATATTTTATTTATTTATTTGACAGAGCACAAGTAGGGGGAGCAACAGGCAGAGGGAGAGGGAGAAGCAGGCCCCCCACTGAGCAGGGAGCCAGATGCAGGGATCGATCCCAGGACCCTGGGACCATGACCTGAGCCGAAGGCAGAGGCTAAACAGACTGAGCCACCCGGGCACTCTTTATTTATTTTTAAAGCCATTCTTTTGTTGCTAGAGATTTTATTTTATTTATTTATTTTGAGAGAGAGAGAGAGAGCACGCGTGTGCATGCACATGCACGCGCATAGGGGGAGGTGCAGGGGGAGAAGGAGAATCTCAAGCTGACTCCACGCCCGACACAGAGCCCAAGGGGGGCTGGATCTCAGGACCCTGAGATCATGACCTGAGCTGAAATCAAGAGTCAGACGCTCAACTGACTGAGCCACCCAGGCGCCTGGCTGTCGGTTATTTTAAGATGAGGTGGGAAATAAGGTAACAGTGGCTCATGCAGTAAGAATAAGTATGTCAGACTTGTGTTTCAGTTATGTTTGGGATCTGCGTATACTCTGGTTCATGATGTAACATGTTTTTCTTAGTGTGGACGACAAAATGTATTTTTAAAATACTGTCTAACTGTAGTAACATCTAACTTGGCTTATGAACACCAAATTTTATCTCTTAATACCTCAATGAATAGGTTATTATGATGGGGTTCTTAGTCACTTATAAAGATGAAAACCTAAGGAATTGGTTGTCATTTGCTTGTAGGGACAAAAGAAAGGCCTCTTTTTTGGATCCGCTTTGGAGACCTCCCCAGGCTCCGCTGGAGTCACCACACCTCAGAGGGGGCTTCAGAAGTGGTGGGTCTGGTGGCCAGAACTCCCTGGGGTTTTAATTTAATCTTTGCCTATGGGTTTCCCTAACAAGTAGCAAACACGTGTGAAATGAAGAGGGCATACTTCTCTTTGCAGATGATCAGAAAATATTTAAGGATCTGAAGGCTGAAGAATGAGCCGGAGCAGAGAGAAAGCTAGCCGCCTTCTCTGAGGAAGGTGGTATGTGCAGTGCAGCAGTCTCAGGAGAGGTGTCCCACATCAGCATTGAAACCAAAATGAAAGACTGAGATTAGGGTCAGCTCAAACAGCCTGCCTTCCTCTCCTTCCTCCCTGTTATTTCCACTCTCTCAAAGAAATGTGGAGAGATGACTAAGCAGTGGCATTCGCTGTGCTCGTATAAAACATTGTATCACACGACAGCTTTTATGGAATGGTGCCATAAAAAGACTAAAGTTGTACTCGAATATCTTAGAAAATTTACATAATTCCATGTTACTTCTTTTTTTTTTTTTTTTTAAATCATGAAAAAACTGTATTTAGATTTAGCCAGCTGGACTCAGTTTAGATGATCCCAATTTTGTTGGCAACATCCAAAGCATCATAGTCAGGGGCCAGCCAAACGTATGCCTTCTTCTCTCCATCAGGCCTGATTAAGGTGTTGACCTTGGCTACATCAATGTCATAGAGCTTCTTCACAGCCTGTTTGATCTGGTGCTTGTTGGCCTTGACATCCACAATGAACACAAGTGTGTTGTTGTCTTCTATTTTCTTCATGGCTGACTCAGTAGTCATGGGGAACTTGATGATGGCATAGTGATCAAGTTTGTTTCTCCTGGGGGCGCTCTTTCCAGGGTATTTGGGCTGCCTTCGGAGACACAGAGTCTTGGGTCGTCAGAACATAGGTGATGTGTGGATCTTTTTTTTGTGACTGTGGACGCCTTTCAGCACCGCTTTCTTGGCCTTCAAAGCCTTTGCTTTGGCTTCGGCTTTGGGAGGGGCTTCCTTCTTAGCTTTCGGCACCATCTTCATAAAAGGCCCATGTTACCTTTTTTTTTTTTTTTTTTTAAAGATTTTATTTATTTATTTGACAGAGAGATCACAAGCAGGCAGAGAGGCAGGCAGAGAGAGAGGAGGAAGCAGGCTCCCTGCTGAGCAGAGAGCCCGATGCGGGGCTCGATCCCAGGACTCTGAGATCATGACCTGAGCCGAAGGCAGCGGCTTAACCCACTGAGCCACCCAGGCGCCCCCCCATGTTACTTCTTAATGTGGAAGTTACACACGTTCACTCTAGAAAACTAGAAAGTACAAATAAGCAAACCTAAAATAAAAATCTTCTGCTGTTTTATACCTAGGGAAAATCACTGATTTTGTCGTTGTTGTTGTTGTAGTTTGTGTATCCTTCCTGTCATTCCTCTGAGGACATATCCATATTAAAAGAACAAAACAGGGGCACCTGAGTGGCTCAGTCGTTAAGTGTCTGCCTTTGGCTCAGTTCATGATCCCAGGGTCCTGGTATCTAGCCCCACATTGGGCTCCCTGCTCAGCGGGAAGACTGCTTCTCCCTCTCCCACTCCCCCTGCCTGTATTCCTTCTCTCTCTGTCTCTGTCAAATAAATAAAATCTTTAAAACAAAACAAAACAACAAATGATGGGCTCTTACAGTACATTTTTCTGAAACCTGGTTTTGAAACTTAGGTGGATGTGTTCCATGTCAATTAATGTACTTCATTGCCAGAAACACTTCATACTCTTAGGTTTCATGGGGATAGTATTAACCATTTGCTGATGACATCTGACTGTTACAAATGTTGTGAAACATCCATATAGCTAAATCATTTTCCCCACACCATGATAATTCTTAAATTGTTCCTAAGTTAACACAATTTTTTGAGTATGAATATATATATATATATATACATGATACAAAATACCATTTTTTTTCCATGATTTTTCTTTGAGACATGCATATAACTTGAACTGTTGAGTCAAAGGACGTGAACATTTAAAAACCTTGGTATCCGTGCCACTAAATTGTCTTTGACAAGTGTACCAGTCTACACTCCTCCCAGAGTGTTATCTGTTCCTGGAATTTGACAGTTGGACGGGGTAGGAACTCATTCCTTGCTTGCTTTTGATTGTGTGATGTGTTTGGGTTGTCACTTCCTCTTAGCCTTTTTTGCCTCTCAAAATCCTGCCTGCTCTTCAAGGCCCAGCTCAGCTCCCATCTCCTACCGGGTCCCTCCCTTCTGCCCCGACTTAGGGATTTGTTTTGTCCTTTTCAGTCAACCGTGGTTATCTTGAGAGTATTAAGCACTGTGTCTTATTTTTTTTTTTTAAAGATTTTATTTATTTATTTGTCAGAGAGAGAGCGAGAGAGAGCGAGCGCAGGCAGACAGAATGGCAGGCAGAGGCAGAGGGAGAAGCAGGTTCCCTGCCCAGCAAGGAGCCCAATGTGGGACTCGATCCCAGGACGCTGGGATCATGACCTGAGCCGAAGGCAGCCGCTTAACCAACTGAGCCACCCAGGCGTCCCACTGTGTCTTATTTTTAATCTTCTTTCGCATGAGGCTTAATTCAGTGCATGTCTCCAGGACTTGTAAATACGGAATGAAATTTGAGTCCACCAAAAAGGACTGTGATAGCAAACAGTAGTCTTTCCGAAGAGCGATGTAAGGAATAAAAATATTCGCCAAACAGAAGACCATGCAGAGGTCTCTGGAGAGCATATAATTTTGGCATTTCATTTAGGCAGCCTAGCCTTGAAATTCTTTGTTAATAATAACTGACATATTTTGTCACTTTTCTTATTTTAACCATAGGTAGTAGGATCCCCTCCAGCCAGGATTTTTTTTTTTTAATGACCGAACTTTCCATTAAAAGTTATTTTCCCAAATTAATGTGGGCTATAGTCAGAAATTTACCTTTCCTATTTTTACTGTCTTTCCCTTCTTCCGCATTGACTTTGCTTCAGACTCCGTTAGAGCTATTCTGGTCTCTTGGGTCTTTTTTTTTTTTTTTTTTAAACTTTAAACTTTGGAGCATCATTCATAATTTGCGGAGACCATTTTTTTTTTTTTTTTAAACCAAAGGCTCTTTTCTGTACTTTTAATATCCGTTACATTTCGCCTCTGTCCTTTATCTTCTCCCAGATACACAGCATTTTATTTCCATGTATTCTTTTTTTCCTCCACTTGAAGTGTTCTGGTGATGCTGAGTAAAATCATGAGAAGGTCCGATGGTAACAGTCTATAAAATCCTGGGACAGAAACCTTTTCTCGTGCCAGCCTCGGCCTCGCAGTGTCCCTGCCAAGCCTTAGCCAGGCCCTTTCGTTGAAGCTGCCCGGTTGCCCCGTGCATCTGGCACGTTCGGCTGCGACAGGCGGGGCTTTTCATCTGCAGCTAACGGCCCTCACGGCTCAAGAGCTCCTTTCCTTAGGCGGCGGGTCTGGAGGCCTGAGGTCCTAGGATGGGGGATCCAGAAGCTCCGGGCAGCATGTCTGCGGTCGCCTGCACGGTAGCCGCCCTGTCCTCGGCATTCATCTCACGCCGCGTGGTCACAGGGAGGAAGACGTTCCCCCTGAGGCCCCCTCCCGGACTGACCCGTCCCTTCAGGTCCTAGGCCCAGGGCTGGCGAGGGGGGGAGGGACGCTGTAGGGACCGCAGCCTGCGGCGCCCTCTCCTGTGGAGCCTCAGCCTCTCTCCCTTTCTCAGACCTGGTCTAGTTCCCCTCTTTGGAGCCCCACCACCATTTCCGAGCTCTTTTCTCGTGTGATGCCCTAGAGACCGCGGACGATGGTTGCGTGGACTCTTCCCGAGCTTTGTCTTCTTGTGGAACCTCTTCCGTTCCTCGTGGCACCTGGCCCCGTGGCCTCCACGGAGTCCTTCCCCGTCTGGCAGGATCTCCCAGCCGCGGCCTCCCCCGGCCCGCCCGCTCTCCTGCCGTGAACGTGGACGTGGCTGCTCACTTCCAGAGCTGGCCCCGAGCAGGCCGCTGTTCAGTTTCCAGCTGGTGCTTGTGCCCGGCCCTCACCGTCTGCCCCCAGTCCCTCTGTGGCCTCATCGACTCGCGAATCTTCCGTCTCAGTCACCCTTAGCCACGGGTTGTTCCTAAATGCCCTTTCCCCCTTCTTACCTGGCACAACCCTGCAGTTCCTTGAAGACTTACTTCGGCAGCGTCACTCTCGAGAAAACTTCTGTGACCGCCCTTGCCCCCGCCCCCGCGGGGGGGAGTTAATCAGTCACTTCGTACTCACACTCTGTGCAAGCATTTGTTGTTAAACATTCACGAAGTGTTGTAATTATTTGTATTTTTCTGTCCTTCTATATTGAGCCTCTGGGAGGTAGGATCCATATTTGTATTTCTAAAACTTTGGCATTTGGCATAGGTTTAGTGCATCAACAGTGCCCCTTAAATATTTGTTGAAGTGGAAGAATGAGTGACAGTTTCATATCCACACCTGCTGATTGAACAGCTACTTCGTACCTTCCTTGCAAAGGAAATCTGTGTATACGAGAAGATTATAAGTGATAAAATAGCGTAAGATGCTATGATGTTACCGAAGCCTGAATCTGGTAGTGCATTACGGTTCTTACCCGGCGGACGGGACTGTCTCAGCGTGACGTGTCCAACCTAGAGCCGCATGATGATGAGGGGCAGAGCTGGGACTGGACTTCTGTGTCTCTCACATACCTCGTCTTCCAGTTTCTGTGACACCGTCTTGCCAGATGGACGGGAGGGGGTTATAATTAGCCCATCCGTGTGGCTGTCCAAGATTCTGCCTCTGTGTTCCTCGTCTGTGTGCCTTTGCCCACGTGGACCTTTCTGTACCTCTCTGCTTGCCAGAGTCCTGCCTGCCTTCGCACACCCAGCCTGATTCTTGCCTTTGGGCCCTCCCTGCTCAAAACTACCTTGCCTTTTCCTGAGTGTCTGTAGCTGTGTAGCACGCGAGCCAGTGCAGTGCAGACGCAAGCGTGGCCTTGGGGGTCTAGGTACTACACCCTCGCCTACTGGTTGTGTGACAACAAGTAGATTAGCCTTGCTGAGCCTCTGTTTCCCAATTGTGAATAATAACAGTTCCTACTTTATAGGATCGATTAGATAAGAGTAGATACTCTTTGGTACATAGGAAACACCCAAACCTTACAGGCGGTTATTGTTGGTAGCGGCTTGGTTACTATTAATCAATCACTGCGGCTGGTTACTGGCCTTCTAGAGCTGCAGTTCTCGCGCCCGACTGCTTACTGAGTCCAGTGTTACCCCGTTTTATAGGGGCCATATCCAGACTTAAAGGCTGCACTCCAACACTTGTTGGAATGTGTTTGCGAGTAACATTCACTTATAGCCCGTTCTTGGCACATGCCCGTACTTAGCCATCTGGAGGTTTGCTCATTTGTGGAGGGGATGTCTCGTTGAAAAAGTTGTTTCTGTGGTCTGCCGAGAGGAAGAACAGAATGTTTTCTATCTTCACAGCTACAAGCAGCTTTGAGGTTCCGTGTTTGTGTAGCTCTAAGTCTCTATTAATTAAGGAAATGGATTAGGAAAGACAGTTTAATGAAAACTCACGTACTGCAGGCAATTTGCACACACTCCAGTGTTTGACACCCTCGTGCAAGCTCACCTCTGGTTGTCCGAGGAGCGGTCTGTAATTCTCTTGACCGTCTTCTTGATTTAATAACCTAGGGAGATTTTTTTGTCCTTGGTATAAGGTTTGGATAATTTTGTTGTTTGGATTTTCTCTGTCTTGTAAATGAGAAACCAGGACAACACAGTGTATTAATTATACAGGGAACAAAGGTCGTGGAAACGGTAACTTTTCAAAAGAACCCTTAGTTACCTAGTTTTTAAAGACCTAGGACAGCTTGTTTTACTTCTCAAAGCCTGTGGAATAAACCCCTCATTTTCTCTGATTTACAAGGAAACTAAAATGTGGAAAATTTGATCTTGAGGGGGCATGACTTCTGGTTTATGGGATTGTTTATTTTAAAGTTTAAACATTGCAGTGCCTCATGATACTCTTAGTTAAAAGGAAGTTCTTGTGACTGTCATGTAGCTATAAAAATTATAATTCAGATCTATATTTCTAAGAAAATACTCAATTTTAAGTGGGGAAAAAAAAGGCACAGGAAAAGGTAGATTTATATGCAACAGGATGTGTGCTCCTATGTTAATAGGAATTACTTTAGGGGCGCCTGGGTGGCTCAGTGGGTTAAGCCGCTGCCTTCGGCTCAGGTCATGATCTCGGAGTCCTGGGATCGAGCCCCACATCGGGCTCTCTGCTCTCTCGGGGAGCCTGCTTCCTCCTCTCTCTCTGCCTGCCTCTCTGCCTGCTTGTGATCTCTCTGTCCAAAAAAAAAAAAAAAAAAAAAAAATAGGAATTACTTTAGGCTAATGAGATTTCAGGTAATACATTTTTGTTTTCTTTTTCCTCTGCACCCTTTCTGTATTGTCTGGATTTTAGAGTGCCATGTGTTACTTTACATTCAAAAAAATTATAAAGCCATTTTCTTTCTGTAGAAAGAAAAGTAGAACTTAAGATTTGAACATGCTGAAGTCATCCTCTCTCTATCCTCTCCTGGCATTATCCCTGGCAACCAGGAGGAAAAGAAACAAAAATGAAGACTCTGTCTTTGAAGAAATTAGGAAATGCCTGAAACCTCAAGCCAGAAAAGAAATGGAAAGGGTCTTTGAAAGATTGAATCAGGAGTATGAGAGGAAGTAGACAGAAGACACTTAGAGCTGTAGATCCGAGGAAAAGGAAAAACAAACAAACAAAAACCAAGTAGCAAATAACATTTTCCAAGGTGAGAAATACACCATGGGTTTCAAAGGTGAAATGTTTTGTTTGAACTAACGGAAAAGTAGACACAGGCAGGTGGCAGGAACAGGCCCAGATCCGGTATAATTCCAAGGTAAGAGGTTGGGGGTTGAGTGAGGACTTAGACAAGTGATGTGTGTGGGGAGCAGCCTGATCTGTGGTGGCGGAAGGAGAGGCGCTAAGCCCCTGCAGCCATCTGTCCCTTTTGGTTAGGGGGAGAGAGAAGCTAGAGAACCTTCCCACACCCTGTATGCACACAGACACCATAGTCCTGCCAGAAGAAGAAAGCAGTCTCCTGTTCCCTTCAGTATGGCTCTGGCCATTCTCCCAGATGAAGCTTCTTCAAGTAACTGGTCCAGGAAAAACGGCCTTCAAAAATGTATGATCAAAGAACGGGCCAGTTTAGGATCTAGACAAACATGATTACCAGAAAAAAATGATAAGGAGACATGAAAACAACAACAACAAAAATGATGAACAGCTCTCTCTAGAAAAACACTGGCACAGAACAAATGAAAATTATGACTGAACATTTCACAAATTAGAAAAAGTCAATCCACCTTTATAAAGAACTGGAGCATGAAAAAGAACTACAGGACCTCAGGGAAGAGCTGAGAAGCCAATAGGAAAAGGCACCCGAGTCCAGGAAGGACAGTGAAGGAGAAGAAGAAAACCATCAAGGTTGAACGTGCTGTAACATGATGTATGGAAAACTGGAATGGAGCAGGTGAGCAGAGTGAAATAGAACTAGTTACAAAGAATTAGGGAGGGAATGGTAGATGCACAAAATGTACAAAAATTGTCTACAGCAGGGGAAAGAAATGTGAAGGGTTTTTTTGGTTGTTGATTTTTTAGAAGATCTATTTATTTATTTTAGAGTGTGTGCCTATGGGGGAGGGGGCAGAAGAAGAGGGAGAGAGAGGATTCCAAGCAGACTCTCTGCTGAGCACAGAACCTGACCAGGGGCCTGGTCCCAGGACCCCGAGACCATGACCTGAGCCGAGATCAAGAGTCGGCCGCTTAACCGACTGAGCCACCCAGGCGCCCCAGAAATGTGAAGTTTTGGGCTGCAAATGTAAAGAATTATTTGGGCAGCCAGACCAAAAGCTCAACTCACTTGTGAGAGGGGAAATTGTGGCTGCTTCCTATCATCAGTCCACACAGGAGAACACTGACAGATTCCTTCAGAAGTGTTGATGACTCAACACTCCAGCATTTTATATTCAGTGAAATTGTTTAAAAAAAAAAAAAAAGGTATTTAATGTAAGATATTGAAAAGATTATCCTCATGAACCCTTCTTGAGGAGTCTAGTCAAAGACAAACTTCAGTCCCCCAAAAGAGCACTAGAGAAACTACAGCAAAAGAACTGGGAATAGGTGCAGAATCTGTTTAATTGTAGGGTATTAAAACAAATTTAAAGAGTAGTGCAATATAACAGAATGTAGAAGTTATATAACCTGACAGTGGGAAATTAACCAGCCAAATTTGAGGGAAGAAAGGGAAAGTAGATGGGTGGTTAAGTAAGAATGTTCTCTTGTCTTTAATAGCTAGGGTTCAAAGAGCATCATTTAGAACTAATACATAAGCTGATAGAGGTATAGGTGTATTTAAGAGTACAAAGCTAAATGGGAAAAGAGGACATAATGGGCCAAAGGGTCCTGGAGGGTAGTGCAGGGGAAGAAAATATTGTAATTCCATCCTTTCTTATAGGGGATTAAGTAGATAATGCCTAAAGAGATAAGGTTTACAAATATTAACAAAAGTAACCACTAGATAAAAATATAAGCCATCTTAAATATCAAAATAGACACACCGAAGGAAAACAGTCTTTAAAAAGAAAACAAAAATAATTGATAGAATTAAGGCCAATATCTGTCATATCAATAAATATAAATGGGAATTGGAGGTCACAAGATGGCGTCCAGCAGCTTGGTCATCAGAAAGTCAAGCCACATACTCCACGGATACAGAGACCCCTTAACAGAAGAGGCACCGCAAGCTTCATATTCCAGAAGCGTCGAGAACACAGGAATTCCATCTCATACAGATTTGTCTCCCCTCAGCCAGCCAGGGAGGTGTATGGTTTAAGGTGATTACCTTCATTCCTTTGAAGAAATTAAAAGTCCCAAACCAATAAGTGAATGAAACTAAAAAAAAGCTACAAAGTCATTTAACATGAATAGCATATTGGAGGTTTTGGTGAATCTCTTGAGAGCTGTCACTGGGCTGGGCGCCTGAGTGACTCCGTTGAGCATCTAACTCTCGGTTCAGCTTCAGGCACTGTCTTGGGAGTTGTGGGATCGAACCCCATGTGGGGCTCCACGCTCGGTGCAGAGTTGGCTGGAGAGTCTCTCCTCCCTCTGCCCCCCCCCGCCCCCCCCCCCCGCGCTCTCATGTGTGCGCTCTCACTCTTTCTAAATGGGTAAATAAAAAAAATTTTTTAAAAGATTTTATTTATTCATTTGACAGAGATCAGTAGGCAGAGAGGCAGGCAGGGAGAGAGGAGGAAGCAGGCTCCCCGCGGAGCAGAGAGCCCGATGCGGGCCTCGATCCCAGGACCCTGAGATCATGACCTGAGCCGAAGGCAGAGGCTTTAACCCATTGAGCCAGCCACCCAGGTGCCCGGGTAAATAAAATCTTTAAAGAAAAAGCTATCACTGGGATTTTGCAGCAGAACCAAAGCCTTATTATTTAATCTGTGGTTTCATGAAAATTGTGTCTGTCTGTGTGTGTAACATGAGGATTCTGGTGTAGATGGCATTTAGCAGTCTGTAATACCACCTCCCAGATCTTCAGTTTGACTCCCCGAGGTCGAAAACTCCCAACACCGAAAGCAGGCTGAGGAGGCCACTTACTACTAGAGTTTGTAGAGCTGACTGATGGGGCTGGATTGAACAACGCACGTGCCATGCCACAGGAATGTCAGCCCTGCCGACGTGAAAGAGGAGAGGAAGAGCTGTTGCCTTCCTCGTGGTCTGCCTCCCGGTTTGCCTCGGCGGCCACCCAGATGGCTCTGTTGAACAGCAGTCCTTTTCTCCCTCTGGCTTCACATCGGCCCTTCGTGCCACACACGCTCAGATTCCTGCTCTCGGCACGCATCTGAGCGCGGGGTGAGGATGCTTTCTTGTTTCAAGGCGCCTGTTCGAGGACAAAGCACTCCTGTCATGCGGGCAGAGCCACTTTACCCGAAAGCACAGTGGGCTTGAACGTGAATATGTCAACTTTCCCTCCCATTCAGCAACACCCGAGTACTTGGGGCACAGAGCTGTGAGCACAACTTGGCTTTGGGCAGATGCTGGATCTGGGTAGCCTGTGGATGTCGGGTCATTCTCAAAGGTTTCCTGCCTAAGATGTTAGCTGCCCAGGCGGAGGGGACCCCTGCACTAAAGGCTGTGCCATCTACACTGGGGAAGGAGTTGAGGGAGGATTGGGAAAAACCAGCTGGACGAGAGGTACTGCCCATCTGAAGCAATGGCAGTGGGAGGGACACAGAAGGAGAATTTCCAAAGAAACCACAGATATGCTCCAAAAGAGAAAAAGCTTTAAAAAAAATCCATCAGATTCCAAGAGTGAGAGATCATCTGATGGTACCAGGCAAGTGAGAACTTCTCTCTGGCCTTTTCCTATGCCCCCTGCCTCAAACAGCAGCTAGCAGGTGGGGGAGGAAGGGAGGGAGAGAGAGGCAGCCACCCCCCTTCCCGGGGCGCGCTGCCCCTGCAGCCGGCCCTGCTGGTGGAGTGAAGTCTTCTTCAGATGAGAACGGAAGTGCTGTTAGGATACTGGACAGATGCTTTCTTTTTAAAGTAAACGCTTTTTGAAAGTTAATACAGAAATCCTAAGTGTGCGACTTGATGAATTTTTGTAAATGTAACCACACAGACAAGCAATCAAGCAATAGAACATTCCAGGACCCTATAAGGCCTCCTTGTGTTCTCTCTCCATCTCGCCCCCAACCCCCCCAACCCAAGAATTACTGTAGTTTTGCCCAATTTGATCTTTACATAAAGGAAGTGGATTGATCATTTTAGATGATTGAACTGAGGCCATATGTGTGACTTAATGAGTGTACCGGGTTAAATAGAGTCCTTCCAAAATTAATGTCCCCTGGAACCTCAGAATGTGACCTTATTTGGAAATAGCTTTTGCAGATGGAATCAGTTAGGATAAGATACTGGGTTAGGCTCGGCCCTGATTCAGTGACCGGTGTCCTTGTGAGAGGTCTGTGTGAGGACAGAGAATTTGGAGCGATGCAGCTACAAGCCAAGGACTGCTGGGGTTTCTGGAAACCACCAGAAGCTAGGGGAGAGGTGTGAAACAGCTGCTCTCTCCCTCAGAGCCTCCAGCGTGAACCAGCCTGCCTCCACCTTGATTTTGGACCTCTGCTCTCTTGAACTGTGAGAAAATAACTTTCTGGGTGTTTTGAGCAACCTAGGTTGCGGTCATCTGTTATGGCAGCCTCAGGAAGCGAACAAAATGCAACTCTGGGGCTTTGTGTTAAAGAGTGGGCAGAAAATTTACCAGACTCGTCTCCGTGTAAAGAGTGGAGGGAGTACTACTTCATTAAACCGGTTTAAAGTGGGAAAGAGACTTAAACATCACTTTTCCGGTTGCCCTGCAAGGAGAGCCTGCGTCTCCAACCTGCCAATTACAGAAGCGAGCCCCTGGCTTTCTCGAATATCAGGATCTTCAGTGAACAGCAGGGCAGTGCAGGTGAGGCCTTGTCCAGATTTATCTCATGCACTGTCATTTACCACCAAGACCTTTTTCTCTGAGTCACATGTCCCCAAGCCCATAAACCTCTCTGAGTGGGTTCTGCCGGGAAGTTCTGTGGTGACTCCTGATGGGGCCCTGTCCTTAGACCCGCCACTGTTCAGTTAGCCCAAGCGATTGCCCTAACTCAGAGTGAGTAGAGCTCATCAGAGTTAAGAGGTCATAAATGTAAAACCACATACTCAGACTTCTTGTTCTCTCGCCCCTGCTCGTCTGTCTTCAGGCCGTGTATGATTTGGTAGATTCAGCGAGCCCTGCGGACCTGCTCTGCTCTGTCCTTCTCTGGAGGAGATTTTAGTGTGCTGGGAGTCTGCGTGTCCCCAGCCAGCTGTGTACTGGAAAGTATTCAGGGGAAATTAACATGTAGTAAGTGAAACCAGCCACTTGCAGAAGTGGCCTGCCCTCATTTCATTTTCTCAGGGTAATTATAATTTCATGTTTTAGATTTATTTCTTATCACTGTCATGTATGTTTGATACTTTATTTCTAATAACTCTTTATTAGGAGAATTTTCATACACTGTTAAATCAGCATGACAATATTCAGGTTTCCTTTAGCTTGATATGTAAAGATTTTTTAAATGTATTTAGATATCCAAATTTTATTATTAATCTCTACATTTTTTGCTTTTGTTATTGGTCTTCCAGGTTTTTTTCTACAAAATCACATGGTTATAGCCTGACATTTTTATATGAAAATTGTGCCTTTGGTTGAACTAGAAGTCTCGCTTCCTGTTTTTTGTGCCTCATGCTTTATTTTCAGATTCAGTTATGTATGCTCAAAACCAATACTGTTTTTCACTTCTCATTATATGTTATAATTTAAATGGAAAACAATTTTTCCCCCCCAAAAAGAGGTCAGACACTTTCTATGATAGCTAAAGAAAATGTGGTCAAAAATAGCAATCGATGGGGGGGGTGGGGACTAAAATGCGCAGAGAAACAACAAGGCAAGAACCTACTCAAGCAGAATTTTGAATATTTGGTTAATTGAGGATATACTCAACTGTAACAAAATTAAAGATTGTATCACTTCTGTGGAGACCTTTGAGAATGAGTTACAATATCCATTCAGCTGGAGAGATTTCACAGTGAATTTGGAAAAGAACAGAATGATTTCCTAACAGAAGCCAATCAGGAAACCTAGTCATTTTTCTTTTTACTCTGTCACCTGGGATCGTTTGTCCTTTCTTCTTAGATCGTTCCTTTAGGAAATCTTATTATCAAAACCTGAGGAGGGCGCCTGGGTGGCTCAGTGGGCTAAGCTGCTGCCTTCGGCTCAGGTCATGATCTCAGGGTCCTGGGATCGAGTCCCGCATCGGGCTCTCTGCTCGTCAGGGAGCCTGCTTCCCTCTCTCTCTCTCTGCCTGCCTCTCTGTCTACTTGTGATCTCTCTCTGTCAAATAAACAAATAAAATCTTTAAAAAAAAAAAAAAACCTGAGGAAATGTTGGGGATTTTAATTATTCAGTAATTATTCAGCAGTTACCAAACACCGTATTTATTTAGATTCCAGTTTTATGAAAGTGAATAGAACTTAAAAGCTCAGCCTGGCAAGGGAAGTGAGGGAATGAAATTCCGCTGTGATGAAGATAAGCCCAGAATAACCTGAGAACACCATAGGTTCGGCCCCTCATCCAGACGGAGGTTGGGGCCACAGGCATAGCGTGTTTAAGTTTCGAAAGATGAGGAAGAATTAGGGGAGAAGAGGAAGAAAGCGGGAGCATGCTGTGCCCAGTGAGTCACATGACCATGGCACGGTAGTAAGAGACGTGGGCTCTCCAAGGGGTTCTAAGTCCTTCCGGCAGTGGAAGCTCAAGCTTCAAACACTGTAGGAGCCTTGAATGCCGTCTCGGAGTCCATGCTTTATCTAGGGCAATGTGGATCCCCTGAAGGATTTTATGTGTACTCTGTTTATGCATCATACTTTGCAACTCCTTTTGAAACCAAACATTCTCATGTTTTTGTGACTTTGGATTATTAATTTCCTGCATTCTTCACTCCTCCTACCCCCATAGTACGTAGTTCATCTGTTGACTTCAGATAGTCGTGACCGAAGTCGACAGAAATGACTCTTGTTCAGTCAATACAAGAGAACGGTGAAGTGTCGTAGTTGTGAAGTGAGCAGAAAGATACTTTGAAGTGTTTTAGGTTCTTTATGGTCTGTGTTTTTGTACATCCTGTAGAAATATGTCATTCCCTGTATATTTTCAGGCACTTGTGAAGTTTTGGGGTATATGGATTCCTTTTAGGATTTGAGTAGATGTATTCTCATGATTAATTATTACTGAAGTAAAGAGGAAATGATATCAGCAGATGTGCGGAGCTTTTATTCGCACTGAATACACTATTCATTTAGACAAAAAGATCATTTCTCAATTCAAATCGGAATATTCTAATTTAAGGCCTAAATCAGTTGTGTCATAATCTCTATGGAAACAAAGCTTTCCACTGTGTAGTAGTTGCATAAGTAACTCATTCCCCCTTGTAGATACACAAATTGTAGATGCAGATGCTTCTTTTTCCCTTTTCTCTCAAGAGCTCTCTTAAAATAGAAGAGACTTTAGCCAGCGACATTTGTTTATATGTTTTATAAAATTTAAAATATCTGTTCAAATTCCCTGCTTACATGCATTCTTATAAAATTGCTGGAATTTAACAGTCACTGAAAAGCTGCTTGCTTTTCCTAGTTGAATTCTGACTCAGAGGGTAAATTATCCCGCTCAGTTTTTAGCAAATTTGTATCACCTGGCTGTGCAGAGCTCCCTTTGGTTGGGTTGTCTCCTTAATTTTTCTTGATCTTCAGGCATTTTTATGTCATGGGTATGAGCCCTTTCCCGGTCATATGTTTTGCAAATACCTTCTCCCATTCTGTGGCTGATCTTTTCATTCCCTTACTAGGGTCTTCTGGTGAACAGAAGTTCTTAATTTTGAAATCTAATTTTCAGTCTTTTCCTTTTTATGTTTAAGAAATCCCTGCCTATCTCCTGAGGTTCCTCTTTTTTTGTGGTTTAGGGATCTTCATCTGATTCTCCACTCCCTTTCCCTCCCTGCCAACTAATCATAATCATTCCAGTATGTTTAATGTTTGTTATTTCATTTTTGTGTGTTGTTGTAAAGTATGTATTGTTGTTACATGCTTATATATTTTTAATTTTTGTAAGTGGTATTGTATTACAGATCTTAGTTTTCTTTTTTCACTTTGCATCTCTGTTTAAGATTCATCATATTACTGGGGCACGTGGATGGCTTAGTGGTTTAAGCGTCTACCTTGGCTCAGGTCATGATCCCAGGGTCCTGGGATTGAGCACTGTGTTGGGCTCCCTGCTCAGTGCCTCTCCTCCTCCCCTGCTTGTGCTCTCTCTTGCATGCTCAAGTAAGTAAGTAAGTAAGTAAATAAATAAATAAATAAAATCTAAAAAAAAAAAAAAAATTCATCATAGTACTGTGTCCCAGTTAGAAATACCCATATTGCCTTCAGCTCTGCTACTATGCATAACCCTGGACAAACATCTTTGCGCATAACCCCTTACAGATCTTTTTTAATAGACCCCAAATTCTCACTTCTGGGTCATTGGATATGCAGGTATAGGCATTTTTGGCTTAACCTCAGTAATTGGATCCTGAACATCACATGGTCCAAGTGAAAATTTCAACTAGGAGCCATTACTTACTCTTTTAAATGGAAAAATTTTATAGTTCATTGTAAGTCAGCTCAAAACCCCGAAACTCTTTCCTGAAGCATAACTGAAATTTACTAGAGCCCTATAGGTAAGTAACATTCTAGCTTGTTAGGATGTAAAATGCTTTAAATTTCACTTTCTGGGACACGTGGGTGGCTCAGTCTGTTGGGTGGCTGCCTTCGGCTTGGGTCCTGATCCCAGGGTCCTGGGATCGAGTTCTGCATCGGGCTCCCTGCTCGGCGGGAAGCCTGCTTCTCCCTCTGTCTGTCTCTGTCTCTCTCTGTCTGACAAATAAAGATAAAATCTTTAAAAATAGGGGCGCCTGGGTGGCTCAGTGGGTTAAGCCGCTGCCTTCGGCTCAGGTCATGATCCCAGGTCCTGGGTTCGAGCCCCACGTCGGGCTTTCTGCTCAGCAGGGAGCCTGCTTCCTCCTCTCTCTCTGCCTGCCTCTCTGCCTACTTGTGATTTCTCTCTGTCAAATAAATAAATAAAATCTTTAAAAAAAAAAATCTTTAAAAATATATCACTTCCTAATCACCAGATGTTCTGTAGTTATTGTGTAGTTATTGACAAGTGGTTGTGCCTACGCAGTGCATCTCTTCTGCTGTGGGCTTGACCTAGTTTGCTGTGACTTGGCCAAACAGAATGTACCAGGAGGGGTGGAATCGTCAGTAAATATGGGCCCCACTATGGTGCCTCCCTCAGGAAAATGATGAAGAAGATTGAAATGAGCCAGCATGCCAAGTACGCATGCTACTGCTGTTGGCAAAACCAAGATGGAAAGATGAGCCGTGGGGATCGGGCACTGTTTCTCCTGCAGGAAAACGGTAGCAGGTGGTGCCTGGACCAATAGAACCGCTTCTGCCGTCACAGTGAAGTCAGCCTCAGACGACGGGAGGAGGGGAAAGACCAGTAGAAGCTCCGCTGTTTGAAATATTGCTAGCCTATAGTAAATGGGCTAGTTTATGGAACAGATTTGCTTTGGCTTATTGTTAAATTTATGACTTAGGTGTTCCAATTTGCATTGCATTACTTTTGCTTTCTCAAAGGACTTGGAAATTAAAAATCCTTATTTTTTTTATGGGGTTAGGGAAGGAAACAAGTGTTTGCTCTGAATGCAGTAACGAGAACAGTTCGCCTGTCTTCCTGTAACTTCCAAGGGAAGGCATGGCCCTGTGGAGGGTGGTGCCGGGATGCTCTCTCGGTGCCAGCAACTTTGGGAGCTGCCTGTCCCCTTTGACACTTGTGCTTTCCGAAGTGGCTTATGCAATTGGGACTACTCGCTATCTAACAAGTGTATTTGGGCTGTAATTTGAGACTTCTGCACATCATTTTGTTAAAAACGTATTAGACTTCTAGTTTCTAGTTCTGTGTGCGAGGAGCTTGGAAATCAACACTCTGTCCTGACAATAAGTAAAAAGCTGAAGAGATTGAAAAATCAACAACTCTTAAATCCTTAAGGGAAGACACAGTGCCCCCAAGATGGGAGAGCCAGGCGAGTGCAGGAACCCACTGCTTCCCAGAAACTGCGAGCAGAAGCTGCTCGGGAGCGCCTGGCCTAGGAAAACCTGAACTCCAGTCGGCCATTGCCAGAGGCTCAGTGCGGGGGTGACTCGGAGGGTTAGAATGTTTCGAGGGAATGTGGTACGAGGGGCCCACGGTATTATGAGGTTTGCCTCCAGGAGCTTGACAGGATTCGCACGGTAAATATCAGAAAACATGTTGTCTACAAGAAACTCACTTTAAACATAAAGGCACATAGGGGCACCTGGGTTGGCTCAGTCGGTTCAGCGTTGGACTCTGTATCGGCTCAGGTCATGATCTTAGGGTCCTGGGATCTGGCGCCCCGTCAGCTCTGTGCTCAGCGGGGAGTCTGCTTGCCTCCCTCTCTCTGCCTCTCCCCACTGCTTGCGCCCACGCATGCTTGACCCTCTCTAAAATAAATCTGGGATACAGAAGGACACCACGTGATGATAAAGAGGTCAGCTCTCCAAGAAGACCTAACAGTCCTTTATGTGTATGCACCCAGCAGCATCAGCCTGCGTGAGACGAAAACCAACAGAACTGCAGGGAGAGAGAGAGGAGTTCGCTGTCATGGTAGGGGACCTCAACACCTTTCAGAGATGGACCTGTCCAGGAGGCAGAATGCCAGTAAGGACACGATGGAACGCAATACCACCATCAATCAATTGGATATAATTGATATCTATAGATGACTTCAGCCAATAGTAAAGTACACATGCCCCCCACCCCCACCCCGCCAAGTTCCTGTAGAACATTCACTAAGATAGACCACATTCTGGGCCACAACATTTGAACAAATCTGAAAGAACAGAAATCATACAATGTCTGATTTTAGACCACAATGGAAGTAAACTAGAAATCAGTAACAGACAACTGGAAAATCCTCAAATATGTGGAGATTAAACAACACACTTCTAAATAAGACATGGGCTAAAGAAGAAATTTCAAAAGAAGTTTAAAATACTTTGAAGCAAATGAAAATTAAACACAACTTATCGAGATTTGTGAGATGCAGCAAAAACAGTGCTTAGAACACATAATTTAAAAAAGGCTGATCGAAGATTGGTAATCTAAGTTACCACCTTAGGAAACCTGGGGGAAGAAAGAAGAGCAAACTAAATCCAAAGTAAGCAGAAGAAAAGAAATAATAGGAATTAAGGCAGAATTTAGTGAAATTGAAAACAGGAAATCAGTAGAGAAAAATTAATGAAACCAGAAGCTGGTTCTTTGAAAAGATCAGTAAAATCGGTAAGCCTCCAGCCAGGCTAGCTAAAAAAAGAGCAGATACAAATTCTGAATATCAGAAATGAAAGAAGGAACTTCATTACAGATTCCATGGAAGTTAAAAGGTTACCATTATAAACAATTCTGTGCCCACAGACTTGATAACCTAGATGAAATGGACCAGTTCCTTGAAAGACACAAACTGTCAAAACTCACAAGAATTTGATGATCTGAATAAGCCAATATCTAGTGAAGAAATTAAGCCAGTAATGAATAACTTTCCAAAACAAAGTACCAGGCCAGTATGGCTTCCCTCCTGAATTCTACTGACATTTAAGGAAGAGACTTCATTAAGTCTCTACAGTCTCTCTCAGAAGGTAGAAGCAGAGCGAGTGCCTCCTGCCTCATTCTGTGAAGCCAGCATTATCTTAATACCAAAACCAGATAAAGATATTGCAGGAAAAGAAAACTACAAACCAGTATCTCTCATGAACATATATAGGTAAAAATTCCCAACAAAGTACTAGTAAATCAAATAAAAACGGTATAAAAAGAATTTTGGGTCACTCCAAGTGGGCTTTATCCCATGTAAGTGACACTGGTGGTTCCTCATTAGAAAATCTACTAATCTATCACATCAACAGCCTAAAAAGGAAAAATCACATGATTATATCAGTAAATGCAGAAAAAGCATTTTTTTAAAAGATTTTATTTATTTGACAGAGATCACAAGTAGGCAGAGAGGCAGGCAGAGAGCGGAGGAAGCAGGCTTCCCGCTGAGCAGAGAGCCCGATTTGGGGCTCGATCCCAGGACCCTGAGATCATGACCTGAGCCGAAGGCAGAGGCTCTAACCCACTGAGCCACCCAGGCGCCCCAGAAAAAGCATTTTTTAGAAAAGATTTTATTTGAGAGAGAATGAGAGAGTGGAGCACTAGAAGTGGAAGGTCAGAGGGAGAAGCAGACTCCCTGCTGAGCAGGGAGCCCAATCCAGGACTCGATCCTGGGACTCCAGGATCCTGACCTGAACCGAAGGCAGTCACTTAGCCAACAGAGCCACCCAGGTGCCCCCAGAAAAAGCATTTGACAGAATCCAAAACCCATTCATGATTTAAAAAACAAAACAGTAAACTAGGAATAGAAGGGAACTTCCTCAAATTGGTAAAGAATATCTACAGTAAGTCTGCAGCTAACATCATACTGCATGATGAGAAACTTGAAGCTTTCTTGCCAAGATCAGGTATATGGCAGTAATGTGTGCCCTCTCACCACTGCTTTTCAGCATCACCCTGGCAACTTCTTCTAACGCACTGAGACAAGGAAAGGAAATAAAAGGTGTGCAGTTGGGAAGGAAGACTTAAAACTATTTTTGTTTACAGATGACGACATTTATGTAGAAAATATAAAATAATCGACAGGAAAACTAACACTTGACAGAATTCATAACTGATTATAGCAAGGTTGCAGTACACAAGGTTAATATATAAAAGTCATTGCATGGGGCACCCGGTGGCTCAGTCAGTTAAGCATCTGCCTTCGCCTCAGGTCGTGATCCTGGGACCTGGGATCCACCCCTGCTTTGGGCTCCCTGCTCAGAGGGGAGCCTGCTTCTCCTTCTCCTTCCCACTTGTGCTCTCTCTCAGTATTTCTGTGTCTCTCACTTTCTCTCTCTCTCTCTCTCAAATAAAATCTTAAAAAAAGAATTAATTGATAAGATGAACTTCATTAAAATTGAAAACTTTTGCTCTGTGAAAGACAATGGAATATTAACCAGCACTGAAAAGAAATGAACTAATTATGAAGCCATGGAGGGTGCAGAGGAACCTTAAATGCATTTGCTAAGTGGAAGAAACCAACCTGAAAAGGCTCCGTACTCGGACGATTCCAACTCTAGGACAGTCTGGAAAAAAGCAAAACTGTGGAGATAATAAAAAGATTAGTGGTTAAGTGGTTACCAGGGGTGGGAGGAGATAATCAGGCAGAACACGGAGGATTTTTAGTGCAGAGAAAATATTCCATATGAATATTTGGAATATTCAAAATATCCAAAATATCCATCATTATGGATAATCATATAATGATGGATACATATAATTATACATTTCTTCAAATCCATAGAGTGTACAAGGCCAAGAATGAAACCCATGGTAAAATATGGATTTGGGATGATTATGTTCTGTCTATATGAATTCATCTTTGGTAAAAAATCTATTCTGGTGAGCAATGATGATGATGGGGAGAGATATCCATTATGAGGGTAGAGGATAGCGGATATAAGGGAGATCTCTACACTTGCTTTTTAGTTTGTTTTGAGATTTTATTTATTTGACAGAGAGATCACAAGTAGGCAGAGAGGCAGGAAGAGAGAGAAAGAAGGAAGCAGGCTCCCCGCTGAGCAGAGAGCCCAATGCGGGACTCCATCCCAGAACCCTAGGATCGTGACCTGAGCTGAAGGCAAAGGCTTTAACCCACTGAGCCTCCCAGGTGCCCCTCTAATAAATACAACCTTAAAAAGTTTATAAATACACTTCTAGGTAGAAAAAATGGGTAGCTGGCTATATAAGCCAGCAACTCTAGACTATGTAACTTTGATTTTACTTTTAAATTAGAAATTTATTTTTTGTTTTAAAACTTTCAGTTACACGTGTAGTTTTAAAGATGTCCAGATGTTGACCACTTACATCATTACCTTAAACTAAGACTTACTTATGTTAATCTTCCATAGGTAAGGGTTTTGTGAGATTTATGGTAAAAATACACTGGTTTTAAAAAGTGACTTTAACTCTATCACATTAGTACATTTATTCAGTATTACTTCGATAAATTAAATCATTTCAGTGATTAATGAGGCACAAACAAGAAAAAAGTCAGATGTAGCAAACATAGAATGTTATGCAATTTAAGCTTTTTTAAAAAAAATTATTTATTTGACAGATCACAAGTAGGCATAGAGGCAGGCAAAGAGAGGAGGAAGAAGGCTCCCTGCTGAGCAGAGAGCCCGATTCGGGGCTCGATCCCAAGACCCTGATATCATGACTTGAGCCAAAGGCAGAGGCTTAACCCACTGAGCCACCCAGGCGCCCCTGCTTTTTAGTTTTGATAGAAACCTAAAACTGCTCTGAAAAAATAACCTTATAAATGTATTTAGTTTGGAGGGTATAAATATACATTTTTCCTGTATAAATACCAGATAACTTCTTGTCCGGATTTTACCTTAAAACCCTTAGGAAGCAGCAGCCTTGGGAGAGTACATCCTCCCGAGGAAGCCTCCAGCTCGGGCTGTTGCTGCTACTTGCAGTGAGGGTGCGGTGGGTGGGGCGCCGTCATCTAAAGCTTGGGACCAAGGTTCCAGCCCTCATCCCCGATCTTCTGGATCTAAAGCCTCATCTGTCTCTGGGGGTTCTTCACACTCTCTGTTGATGTCGACCGTACCCCTGCTGTATACTTCCATCTCTCCCCTGCGCTTTCTCCTCTGAAACCCAAACTTCAGTTTTCCTTGGGACATAAGAAACAACTTCCCTTATAAACCAGGCGATTCACAGACCTGTACCCCTTGGGATAAAAATATATGTTTATAAAAAATTAAAAAAATAAATTAATTAAAAAAACAACTTCCTTGATTTTTCAGAGCTGGTTGGTGGAAATTTAAAATTAGACATAATTAGTAGTGGAAGTATTCCAAAAAAGAAGGGTTTTTTTTTTGTTTTGTTTTTTAAAGATTTTATTTATTTATTTGACAGAGAGAAATCACAAGTAGGCAGAGAGGCAAGCAGAGAGAGAGGAGGAAGCAGGCTCCACGCCGAGCGGAAAGCCGGATGTGGGGCTTGAACCCAGGACCTGGGATCATGACCTGAGCCGAAGGCAGCGGCTTAACCTACTGAGCCACCCAGGCGCCCCCAAAAAAGAAGGTTTAAAGAAATCCGTGTTACTTATGAAAAACAGTGTAGGTCAGTGCGAAGACTTAGGTACCCCTCATAAAACAGGGCTTGTAAAAGACATGGTTTCCACAGCAGAACCCCCAGCTGTGGACTGCGTCCCGAGGCTCTGATGGTTTAACACAGGAAGGAGGTCGGGGTGAGCAGTTGGACTCTGGCAGACTCTCTCAGAACATTCTGTCTGTTAGCTCCACACCTGGTGAGAATTTCCTCATTGCTCTAGAATGAAAGCTGGGGCGTTGTGAATGCTCGTGCGTCCCCTTCCACTAGTGAGGATGGCCACACGTCACGACACCTGTCATTGCAGGCCCAGTGCGCTGCAGAGCGGCGTGTCTGTCACTCCCTGAAGCTTGGCAATCACTCTTCTCTAGACCAGGCTCCGCAAAGTCAGGAGACCCATGGGCTTTCAGGGGGGGAAGGGTCAGAGTTTAAACCCCCATCTTTCCAGTCTCCGGAATCCTGGCTGTGGGAATTGTGGGGGTGACTCTGCATCATTTATTCTGCTGTGTGGGTCTTCATTCTTGGTGTAGTCCCTTTGGGGTTCATGAGCTAACCCAATGCAGCCTGGGCTGGCGTTCACGGTCAGGATGCTCCAGTGGGCAGTTGGCTGGCAGGCAGGCTTAGGAGCTCCGGAACAAGGCTCCGTGCTGTCCGAGTGTGCAGTGTGTGACCTCAACGTGCGCAGTAGTCATATGGAGGCCTGGACTGAACTCCTCCCAGAGCGGGGCAGGACGCTCGTTTGTTAATTTATAGCTGGGAATCTTTCTTGTCGATATCCCGATCATCTCTACCTGCTGGATTCAGTGTTTTCCTGGAGGGAGCTCCGTGAACAGTGCCGAGCTCTCCCCCTCCTGCTCTTCTCCCCTGGCAACCCGTAGACCCTCCTCTTTCTGACAGGATGATATGTGGTGATCCGCGGCCTCTTTTTTGAGGGTTTGGGGAGAGGCAGGTTCTAGTTATGTCACACCTCAGATTTCCGCCATTGGGATTCGAAGATTCTTAAATTTCAGTGACTCATTTAAAGCGAATCTTAGGGTTGGGTTATCCTATGATGGGCTATTTTTTATGGCTCATTTTCTTGTCACATCTGGAGGCAGTCTTCTTTGAGGGTTTCAGGAAAACCTTTATTTGTCCCTTGTACCAAATACATTAATATGATATTTAACAACTAGGTCCTATTTTTTACACATGATATTTCAAGGTATCATGAAGTGGATGGTTCTTTGTGATTACCTTTGTGAATTTTAGAGATTATCTTTGTGAATTCTAGAGTTTACCTTTGTGCTCTGAAAGAAATAGCTCTTTGGAAAAATAAAGTTTTAAAAATGCCTTAAAATGTGTATGTGTAAAAAAAAAAGTGTGTATGTGTACGTGTGTGTAAGGTTGTAGTTTCCTAGCAAAAGCTTCTTGGAAAATCTTTTCTGTACATACTTTAGAATTTATTGGGCATTTGCTCACAGTCAGCCATTGTGTTAAACTCTTTAAATAGTGCATTTAATCCAGACCCCATTTTATGCTCGACAGTGTGGGTTTAGGGAAAAAAGGACCAGACCAGTTTTACCCAAGCATGTGACTTGATTTTGGCATTCAATTGGGGAAAAAGTCTCCTTGTAAATGTTTGCTGTTTAAATTGACTGAAGGGACAATCAGGAGCAGGTAAGGAGAGAAAAAAGAGATTGGACAGTGTGGATGGATGTGGAGCATTTGGCCTGCTGGGAGAAGAACCCAGGAGAGCCGTTAGCTTTGCCGCAGGGTAGATCTTGGTGCCATCTTGTGGGTGGATCTGGAAAGAACCAAGCAGACCCACACCAGCTTCTACTGGGACGCCTTGCAGAACCCCAAATTTCCATCAACACCTAAATAAAACTGTAAGTCAGATATCAGAACTCCAGTCTAGAAACCAGTAGAACTGATTATGCCCTATCCATCAGCAAGTCCTCATCACCCTGACTCCAGAATGCCCCAAAACCATCTCCTCATCTCCATGACAACCCCTGGGCCGCAGGGCCATCCTCTCTCACTTGGACTGCTATGGAAGCTTCCTCAGTGGTTTCCTTGCCTCTACTGTGACTGTCCCACTGTCCATTCCCCACCAGGGAGCCATTTAAAATATAAAGGGGATCTGTTTAAAGGGATCTATTTAAAAAATAAAAAGTAGATCCTATCACTTTCTTGTATAAAACTCTCCAGTGGCTTTTGATGAAATTTAGGATAAAACTCAAGTTTCTCGCTCTGGCTTAGAAAGCTCGGCATCTTACTGCCCCTGTCTAGCCATAACCTCATCTCCTGCCCTCCTCCCCCTTCCTTTCCTTGAATGCCCCATTCCCACCATAGGTCCCATGCACCCCTGTTCCCTCTGCCGGGGGCTCCTTCTTCCGTTCCTTGTATGGCTGCCTTCTTCTCATTCAGATCTCATCTTTCTCATTCAGATCTCATCTTCCACGTTACTGCCTCAGAGAGGCCTTACTGGACTCTGATTCAAAATAGCACCCTATTTAGTTTCCGTCACATCTCCCCCTGTTAGGTAGAGATACTGTCTGTCCTGTTCTCTGTTGGGTGTCGAATGCCTAGGAAACCAGTTAGCATACCGTGGGTGCCCGACAAAGATTGGTCAAGTGGGTGAATGCTGCTTTCTAGGTTCTCTGTCTTATTTCCGCTCAATATAGTGAGGGTCACGTGATTTTAGGCCTTTCCAAATGGAGCATAAAAAGACCACAGGAATTCAGTTCCCCTGAATTGGGTTTTACTCTCATCATTATCGTTTACCAACTGCCTAACCACACTGCTCTGAGCTTCAGTCTTTTCATCAATAAAATGGAGTTAATGAGTTTACCTTACTCGGAGGGGGAGGGCTAAATTGTATTTAAGTATGGTTGGAAGAGTATTTAGCATATAATAGGCACCTCCTTTCTCTAGTAAAACTATCATGTTGTCAGTGCAGACATTTTCCCCTCCTGCAACTCAAGGACAGGGTTGGGCACTTCTTCGCACTCCCTGGTACCTGGCCAGCTCTGTGCTTGGCTTAAAGCAGAGTAGTACATGGTCCCCAGGTGGCTGGGCTAATTTTGACTCTTCCCACCCAGGAACTGGTGTCTCCTGTCTTGTTGAAGGTATGTCCCTTTGACCAAATTACCACTCTGTGTGGAGAGAAAGACAATAAGGATGTACAGGGAAAACCTGGAAGGGAAGCTTGGCTCAGGGCAAAATCTGATTTATGACTTTGCTAGAGTTCCTAGGTTTATAGACAATTAATGTAAATTGATCCCAGCATAACTTTTGTTTCTAATAAAGGGGATATAGGAAAAAGAATAGATCACATGATTCTTTTGTGGTTCCTAGAGTTTAGGCTTTTGTAAGAGTCCTTCCTTCCTTTATGTTCCTTCTTGAAATAAAGTATATAAGAAAACGTTCTGGAAAATGGGAGTACTGTATCACAAGTACATGTGTATATAGAAACTAGTATGAGTATGATTTCTAGATAAACGAATGATTCAGAAAGATTAGCTATTGAGTAAACACTGATTCAAAAATATTTCTTAAACGACTACCATGCCAGGGACTGTTTGGGATATTGGAAATACAGCAATGAATAAAGGAGATAAGTCCCTGTCTTCATAGCACCGACATTCTTAGTGGGAGAGGCAGACAGTAAAGAAGATAAATAGTAAAATAAGCAATTTTGCAAATGATGACTGAGAGCTACAGAGAAAAAAAACAAAGCAGCCAAGAGATAGGGTTGGTTTGGGCGAACAGAGGTTTTAAATAGATTGGCATTCTGTATCTCTTTTCTCTCCCACCCTCACCCAGGATCCGGATTCATAACCCTGGTTTGGCTTTCTAGTGTCACTTCTAAATGTTAGGTCAGTTAAGCAAACAGAAGAAATCTGATACGTGGTTTGTCAAAGTTTCAAACGTAATTCATTTTATGTTTCTGTCAGCCATATTTACAAATATTACTTTACTAAAATACCGAAAGACTTCTTACAATCTCTAACAATAAGTATTAATAAATACATATCTAAAAATCCAGAAGACTAAACTCAACAACTTGTATAATTACCAATATCCGTGAACATAGTGTTGTTTCTGTGTTGTCCAAAGATAGCAATTGCCTTTGAAGCTGAAAGATTACATCAAAGCTGTGATATTAAAATTAAGCAGGACTATCCTCTTTTAAATATTAATGTGCACAACCAGTTACTAAAAGGGCCATGACCTTGAAGCATTAGGTCAGTTTGATTGTGATTTTCATACACAAAGAAAGGAAGAATGCAAGAATTCTATAGTTCTGATCCCCTTTTCCAGAGCACTTGGGAAGTTGTTTACTCTTTAAGGGCCCACTGCTGACGTCTGCTCACTGAGTAATGTCATCAGATTTCCTGGTGGTGGTTATTTTGGGGGGGCAATGGTAAGTAGTTGTCCGGCTCTGCTGGGACACTGCTCGACAGAGGTCCTGAGAGCCGGATGTACCCCGTAGACAGGATGTGAGGTTCAAATGCAATCTAGTTAAGTAAATAAAGTAAGTGTTCGGTGGTAAATAGAGTTGTTGAAACATTAATGCTTTAAAATGATATCATTAAAATTATACCGAGGTAAAATTAATAATTTTTTTAAAAAAATCTATAACTTCTTTTATTTCTTAAAATGAATGTAGTAGTGAGTTATTTTTGTAAGTTGAGATCATAAAGTTATATTTTCTTTGTCTGTGAAAGTTATTTCCCCCACTTTCGGTGTGGACCGTGTGCTTAGAGTTGTGTTCTTGGGAGCGATAACACTTTGCCCTGAACCAGTCGTACTTTTATCTTGTCCCTCAGTTTATAATCAACACTATATATAACGTGTGTGTGTGTGTGTGTGTGTGTGTGTATGCACACGTATGTATTCTACCAACATCCTAGTTATCATTTTTAAATCATTTTAAACTTTATTTAAAAATAAAATTTTTAAATTACTATCCCCCCCCCATTTCCTTAAGTTTGTGCTGTTGACTTTCTCAAACTTAGTGACTTGAAAGCTTGGTAAATGTACCTCATTCTTGTTTGGTGACAAAAGGATTTAAGGCTGTGAATCTTGTCTCTGAGTAAAATTTAGCAGCATCCCGTAAGTTTCGTTACATGATATTTTCATTTTTACTATTTTCCAGATAATCTGTAGGTATAATTTGCATTTCCCTCTCTGACCAGGCAACTGCAAGTTAGTATTTAAAAATTTTTCAGGGGCGCCTGGGTGGCTCAGTGGGTTAAGCCACTGCCTTCGGCTCAGGTCATGATCCCAGGTCCTGGGTTCGAGCCCCACATCGGGCTTTCTGCTCAGCAGGGAGCCTGCTTCCTCCTCTCTCTCTGCCTGCCTCTCTGCTTACTTGTGATTTCTCTCTGTCAAATAAATAAATAAAATCTTTAAAAAAAAATTTTTTTTTTCAGGGCAGTGGTGTTTGTTGATTTTGCTTAAGTTCATGTTTTTAATTTCTGGTTTAATGACATTACGGTTGAAAAATAAAAATGGTACCATTTTTACTTTCAGCAAAGTGTTTTAAGGTTTTCTCTGTGACCTAGTGTATCAAATGTTTTTATACTATTCATAAGTATTTCTTGCTCCTTTGAGGCCTTTTTATCTACTTGACCCTTCAGAGCCAATCACCTAAGAGTCCTCTGTCAGAGGCTGCCGCTCTGTGCTCATGTAAGGGACCCCAGCACTGGCTGGCTGCTGCCTTCTCTTGGGCTTCCCACTCCCGAGTCTTCTGCTTTCTCCTACGAAACTGTCCCCCCTGGTATAGAAAATTAGCGAAATGGTTTTCCTTCTCTTTCTTCTCCTGTCATTTTGTTCCCCCTTTTCTTTCTCCTGAGTAGGTCACTGCATTCTCCAAGCAGTGGGTCTGTATCCGTCCTTGTATTTCCATTCATTCTTTTAAACTTTGTTTATAAAAACCGACAGAAAACTCTTTGTTCAGGTTGGTCTCTCACAGTGCCTCTCGCTTTCCTTCTGAGTACACTGCGAGCGAATGATTGCGTAGACCAGACCTCTCTTTGAAGACCCTCTTGGCCTTGGCCTCGCTGCGGCTGGCCTGCAGCTCCACAGCGTGGGGGGTTAGATGGTGCTGGGGGGAGGTCTGTCCTCCCAGCCTCCCACCCTGTACAGCATCCTCCTCAGTCTTAGGTCTGGAATAGTAGTGGCCCTGGCTCTTCTTACGCCTTCCAAGAGATGAAATTGTCACAAAGAAGATCAGAAACTGAACTGGTGTCCCGTAGTTGGTAGACAGCAAATTCCAGCAGTGAGAAATAAACACGGACTTCCCCCATCCGAGCAGGCTTTGTTCTGTGTGTTTACTGAGGGGTAGATCACTGCTTGAGGGGAGACATGGGAGGTGGGCTGTCAGGTAGGAAATATCTCGTGGGAAAGATTATAGATCTAGGTCTTCTGCTGCAGATTTTTTTTTTTTTTTTTTTTGGCCATGGACTCATACCACCACCCAGAGGCCTGGGGATCCCTTTAGTACTTAACAGTGTTTCTGGGAAAATTGCAGAAATGTGTCTGCTCCTCTGGGATCAACTCAGTGCCAGCACCCATCATTCAGGGCTGTGTTTCAGCCCCATATTCTTCCTCCCCTGGGCTCCCTTATGCAGCGCACAGACTGCCCAAAACCTTCCGGTGGTCCTGGGTTTGGAGTGAAATCCAAGCTACCACTTGCTGACTCTGTGGCCTTAAACAAGGTACTTGGAACCTCAGTTCTCCAACCATAAACCTCACTGTGTTGCTGTAAAGATTGAGCAAGATAACATATGTTCAGCAGTTAGCCTAGCGCCCAGTATACGCTAAGCCCCTCCGTTGGTGTTGTGATTTTATTATGGCATTGCATTTACCTGTGTCATTTAGTGCTAAGTTCTCAAATAGATAAACAATTATTGATAAATACTGTGCTGGTCTGTAAAATGAAACTGTTAACACTCTCAGTGGGGCTTCCTTGGCTCTGATGTCGCATGATTCTAACTTCTGAATTTCATTATATATGTGCCATGGTTTTTTCTTTAAAGATTTATTTATTTATTTATTTATTTGACAGCCAGAGATCACAAGTAGGCAGAGCGGCAGGCGGGGGTGGGGGGTGGGAGCAGGCTTCCTGCCGAACAGAGAGCCCGATGCGGGGCTCGATCCCAGGACCCTGAGATCACGACCTGAGCCGAAGGCAGAGGCTTTAACCCACTGAGCCACCCAGGCGCCCCTGTATGTGCCATTCTTGATGTAAGATTTCATTGTCCATCTAAGAAAGATAGAAGCAATCAGTGTTCATTCAGTGTCTAATTTTCGGGGGCCCTTCATATTGTAAACTCATTTGATCTTTGTGACAAATGAGAAACTTAAGACTGAGGAAGGCTGAGTAGTTCGCTTAAGGTCACACCCCACGAGGAAAAGCAGAGCCAGGTCAGGCTCTTTCCACGTCTCCCTCCCTGCTCTGCATCTTCCCTGAGGGTTAGAAGGAGATCCCTGGGATTCTGTGTATTAACGATTTAATTTATGTAATTTTTCTCCAGAGTAAAAATCTCACTTTCATCTGTGGCACTGATTAGAGAGAAATTTTAGAGTGATCTTACCTTCAAAAAAAAAAATTCTTTTTTGAGCACACTTTTTTCTTACAGGTAGCAGTAGCTGACGTGCAGTTCGGCCCAATGAGATTTCATCCAGATCAGCTCCAGGTAATGATAAACCAATACTAAACCGTGCTGTAATTTTTACATGTTGATTTTCTTTAAAGAGGGGGAGGGAGAGGGCCTAACAGTGAAAACCGTTTTCTATTTTAGTTAATAGTAGTGGATCAACATTAAATTCCTGAAGCTGATAGTAATACTCTAGTTAAACAAGAGAATGTACTTTTCTTGGACACACACGTGTGCACCTTACTTTGAAAGGTTCAGCAATAAAGAAGAGAATGTGCATAATTGCTGGGGGGGGGGGCGGGGAGAGCAAAGAGGGCAAAATCTTAACAGTTGATGAAGATAGAAGGGTCCACTAGCATTCGGTACACTCACAGCTTTTCTGTAGGTTTGAAATTTTCCAGTAAAAAAAAGCAAAAGCATGGTCTTTCCTGTGTTGCTGAATCAGCTCTATTGGAAAATATTTAAATGAGCAGATCCAAAGTATTAGACAACGTAAGCTGTTGAAATTGAGCTCCAGTGTTATTTGATGCTTCCTGCACACAAGCCATCATCTACTGTTGGGACGGGCAGAGCTGTGCTCTCTTAATTCTTGGCATTTGTGGTGGACGTGCACTTGGGTAAACTCAGGAGGAGCTGAGCCTTCGGGGACAAGGTCTCTGGTAGCGTTGCGGTCCTTCTCACAGGCTGCCCACCTCCGCCTTACCACCATTGTCCTCATGAGTCCATCCAGGTCTGAAGGGACAGAAGGAACAGTGCGCTTCTGACCTAGACCTGGCTGGTGTGGCGGGGGGTGGGGGGCGGCGGTGGGGGGTGCCTGGCTGTGGAGGGGAGACATGGCAGATGCAGGCCTCACCTGATCCAGGCCAGGCAAGGGGACAGCAAGCCGTCATCCTGGGCAGAGGCATAGGTGCCACCCCTTGGGCCTGGTGCTGTGCCTGTGTCACTTAACTGACGGTTTTCTTTATTTTGTCATTTGCTGTCGATCAGAACTTTATTAATTGATTTTTATTGAAATGAAGTTGACCTCTAACATTATATCGGTTTCAGGTGTACAACAGTCATTCGACATTTATATACATTAGGAAGTGACCAGCACTATAACTCTGGCTACGATGTGTCACCATATAATGTTCTGTACTGTTAACTGTAATCCCCCTGCCATGCATTGTATCCCCAGGTCATATATATTTTATGACTGGAAGCTTACCGTATTTATTTATTTATTTGAGAGCAGAAGTAAAGGGGTTGTGGGGAGAGGGAGAAGGAAAGAGAGAATCTTAAGCAGGCTCCAGGCCCAACACTGGGCCTGGAGCCTGATGTGGGGGTCGATCTCACAACCCTGAGATTCTGACCTGGGCCAAAATCAAGAGTCAGGCGCTTAACCGACTGAGCCACCTAGGCACCCCTGGAAGTTTATCTTAATCCCTTGCCCTAAGACAAGTATCATATGATTTAACTTATATGTGGAATTTAAAACAGTAAACCACCATCACCAACAACAAAAAGCAGAAGCCGACTTAGAACAATCTGGTGGTTTCCAGAGGGAAGGGAGGTTGAGGGATTGCCTGGCCAGTTATGAGGTATTATATTTGGGTCTACTTGAAATATCTTGTCATCAAAGTAATTTTTTTTAAGTTGGAGGAATTACATAAAATCTTGAGTCAAAACATTTAAATACATTATTTAAAGTTTTAACTATTTGGGGCGCCTGGATGGCTCAGTGGGTTAAGACTCTGCCTTTGGCTCAGGTCATATCTCAGGGTCCTGGGATTGAGCCCCATGTCGGGCTCTCTGCCCAGTGGGGAGCCTGCTTCTCCATCTCCCCCTGCCTCTGACCCCCCACTCAGGCTCCCACTCTCTCTCTCAAATAAATAAAATATTTAAAAAAAAAAAGTTTTAAGTATTCTAAAAGTTTGACTAAAATAGTTTCCGTTTTTGCCATCCAAGGAACTTGTCTAGTTAACTTACTGTTAACTAAAATAAGTATTTGGGTGTAGTTGAAATAGTTTCAAGATAAAATGCTTAAGCTTTTGTTGAGTTCGCCAGTGGGCTTATTAGCAAAAGAATATGAGCCATGCACTTGGACATCTAGACAAGAGCAGATAAAATAGCAGTAATTTGGGGGAGCTGAGTGGTAATGTCTGTGAGTTACGTGTAGGAGGATTTCTGTCAACAGATTGTTGTGTCCACATCTGTGTACTTGCCTGGAAAACACTTGGGAGTTTTCTGTGGCATGTTAAGAAATGACCATTCTAACAATGACTTTTTTTTTCTTAAAAAGTGCTTGTTCTTTTTTGATTCAGGTACTTTTAGTGTTTACCAAGGAAGATAACCAGTGTAATGGGTTCTGCAGGGCATGTGAAAAAGCGGGGTTTAAGTGCACAGTTACCAAGGAGGCCCAGGCCGTTCTTGCCTGCTTCCTGGACAAGCATCATGACATCATCATCATTGACCACAGAAACCCCCGGCAGCTGGACGCAGAGGCGCTGTGCAGGTGAGTCTGGGACGTGGGCCTGAGTGGCCCCATGGGCATGTGTGACAGTAAGAACAGCCCAGAAATACACCAAGTAAAATTCCCCGTCTTCTATGCACATAAAATAAGTAAGACATAAGGACCATTATTTCTAGGACTGGCCTTCCTGTTTTTACTTTGCTTTGCTTAAAACAGTTTAATATATATATATATACACACACACACACACATACATACATACATACATACATATAAATAAAAACCATTAAGTGTTAAAGTGAAACTCAGTCTGTGACTAACTACAACCATCACCCGCAGATGATGGCAACAGGAGGTGATGAAATGTTCCAGATGTTTTTAAAGTTATAAAAAATTGAAAATCGTCTTCTAATGTTAGGCAAATGTGCCTTGTTTATAGCACTTGCACAATATCAGAGTGTGTGAACTGGGTTGCTTCATAGGCGGTCTCAGAGCAGCGTAGACTGTATGTGTGCCGTCCTCTACTAAGTTCCCGCCCCCAGCATCCCGCCTCTGTTGGGGTGGGGTTCCCAAGGCGAAGCTCTGAGCAGCACAAGTTCTTTCTTGCTGAGTCCAACTTAATCCCCTTTCCCAGATTTCCAGCCTTTGAGGGCAGGAATGGCCTGTCCCAGAGGCAGCATATGTGCACTGCCCCCAGCAGCAACTCCCGGCGCACTTTCGTATCCCAGCCTCGCGTGGTCCCTTCCAGGCTGTAGCCCTCGGAAGTGTAGCTCCAGAACCGAAAGTCTCAGCCAGGTTTGAATGGACCAGTGAAGAGTAAGCAGAATGGCTGTCTTCCCTGTGCTGTGCAGGGAGCGAATGATGACACATGCGGCCCCCGAGCATACTGCTTTCTTGAGGGCTGTGTCACGGTCCCGGCCAAGAAGCTTCAGTTTTTCTTGCTAGCTGTGTTCTACCACATCACCTCCACCTTGTGGCTGAGGGTGTGTGTCTGTTGTGGCTGGGGCGGGGGCGGTCCTTATGCCGTAGTTAGCGAGTTTTCTAGAGGCAAGCGTAGGCCCTAATTTAATTTTCTAAGTTACTTTCATCTTGATTCTGGCCATGCCTGGTTTAAAGGTCATCCCTTTAAGGGAACCTGCCCACTCTGGAAGTTTCCTTCAACGAGTTATTCCCGGCTCTCCCTCCTGAACCTGTCCCTCTGCTGATTTATACAGCTCATGAGGTCTTACCCTGGCAGAGCTCTGTCCTTTCCTTCCTCTTCCTTTTGGGATACCTAATTAACACCACCCATGAAGGGTTTTTCATCAGTTGCTGACTTACCTAAACAACTAGCATTCATCTGTATCTCTCTACTGGGGACATTTGGAACTCCTTACACTCCTTATCAGCTGCCTTGCTGAAGGGCAAATATTCTGTGTTTGTGACATTTCCAAATCCACTGGTTGAGGAGCCGTACTTTGTAAGTCTTCTCGGTTCTGGGCACTGTCTTTGGTACTAGAGCTCCACAGGCAAGTAAGATGTGGTTCTTGCCTCCGGAGAGCTACTGTTCTAGTTGACAGATGAGTGTCTCAGCACAGGCTCTAAGTGCCCACGAGGAGCAGATGCGAAGAGCTGCAGGGCCCTGTGTCAGGGAGAGCCACACAGGACGTCCAGCCCGAGTCGTAAAGGATGGGGAGGAGTTTTGAAAGAAAGAGAGGTGGGAAAGACCTTCCAGGTGCAGGGAGCGGCATGTGTAGGACCGGGCAGCTATACGGGGCTTCTCGGCTCAGTGTGGATGGCTGCAGGGCTGGGCGGGCTGGGACGTGGCCAGGAGCAGGCAGGAACCCCATCAGGAGAGCCTTAGGTGCTGAGCCAAAGGCTTGCACGTCAGCCTGTAGGCGGCTGGGACGCTGATGTGGCCAGTGCAGGGGCGCGTCGGGAGCAGGCGGAGGGTCCTCGGCTGCCAGCTGGAGCGCAGAGGAGCCGAGGCGGTTGTGAGGCTGTTGGAGGCCGTCTTGTGCCTGGTTACAGGCGCTTCCTGTCAAGAGACCCATGAAGCTGACAGACGAGAGCTGGCCGCAGCGGTTCGGAAGCCAGCGGTGGGCTGCGAGCCACCTCCGGAGCTGGGAGAGCAGGGGACGGCCGGGATTCCCACCGCGGCTCTCCGCTCTGTACCCTGGAGGCCGAGCCGCCCTCCGCACGCTTGAGTCCTGAAGCTGAAGGACCAGCCGAACCCACGGGAAGGAGATGGGAAGGTGCTCCGCGTCACTGTCACAGTCATGCTAAGCCCGGGACGCCGGAGCTGTGTGGCCAGAGAAACCGACGCCTCTGCTGAGCCCCCGAGCCCTGCCCGCAGCCCCCCGCTGCCTCTCCAGTCTTCACTCTCCGCATTCGCTGGGACCCCAAGACCTAGAGCAGAGGCAGAGACCTGGGTTTTTCTGCCACGTAGCAAGGAGGGGCCAGAGCCTAAGGAGTGTGTGAATAGCCCTTGGCGTGTTGTGGCTTCGGGGCAGCAGAGCGCCCCGCTTCTCGGGAGCGGGTGGGGAGCGGGAGAGAGCAGCCCGCGGGCGTGCGGCTCGCATCTGCCTGCCCCGGCCGCCTCTCTGAGCAGGGGCTCACCTCTGCTGCCCTGATCCACAGACCCAGCCCCGGGGGGAGGAGGGCCTCCAGGGGCCCAGCAGAGGCGAGCAAGGGAGGCTTCTGTGATCCTCTCCGCGCGGCAGGCTCCTGACAGGTTGGATCCCGCCTCCCTGCAAGGGCGAATGACAGGGATAAAGGCCTGTGAAGAGATGCCAGATAACGGAGGGGAAGGAACAGCCTTGAAGACAGAGAAGATGATTCACCACAAGAAACCGAGGAACCTCTCAGAAGCCTGTGCCTGGGGTACCCAGGAGAGATGGAGAGCTGTTCCTTCGTGCGCCAGGAGCAGGGCTCTGCGGTGAAAGGGAGGTCGGGAGAGCGGCCTGCGCGGGGGCCCGAGGGCACCTGCCGAGCGGGTGTAGGCCGCACGTGGGAGCAGGACTCCGCTCGGGTGCCGGACGCCTGGGACCATCCCTGGGTTCACCTCAGTCCACGGCTCCTTTTCACCATGGTAAATTCCAGTCTTTCCCATCTCAAACTCACTCCCCCTGGCGAAGGGAGCAGCGGCGGCGTGCGAGTAACGGAGCTGTTGTAAAAGTTAACTCACCGAAGGGCTTTGCCAGGCTCTCGCAGTCCGCCTCTGTGCCCCGGCCTTTCCTCCGGGCTTCTGAGACCCTCATCAGATGTGTCTGTAGTTGCCACTGTGTCTGGAGAAGGGTGGTTGCCCCCTATACCCATGTCTACTCTTTCCTAGTAACTGAATTTCTAATGTTTAGCGGGGCCTCTGGCCACCTAGAAAATGCATGCATTCCCCAGCGTTTCTTGCTGCTGCCCAGTGGGAATGTCCTGTGCATCTTCGGGAAAGTATCCTGCTTCTAGAATGTGGGCGTCATGGCTCGAGCGTAGCCCCTCAGACCACGAGGAAGAAACCATGTGGAGGCAAGAGTCAGGAAATCTGGCACGAGCCCGGCTCCCGGTGCTGCTGCCGCCACCGCCTCCGGCCGCCTCCGCGCACCTTCTCCGTGGGAGAACAGTCTTGCCTAAGCTGCTGTTCGGAGTTTTCTCCTATGCATTACCCCATCAAGTCCTAGTGCTTCCCAGCACGCTCACATGGTCTCTCAGAATCTTGTGCTAGAGATTAGCGCCTTCTCTCTTCTCTGACTTCTCAGATCCTGCCTTCCTAACATCTGGTTGTACAATTTTGATGACGCTAAGTAATTTCTTTCTTCGTTTTCCTGAATCCTAAAGTAAAGGGTTGTGTTTTTTCGTTTGTTTGTTTATCCCAACCCAGTTTCCTTACATTTCTATTTTCTAGTCCGTTCTTTCTCCTTACGGACCAGAAAAAGTCAGGAGTACCTCTGCCATTTCATACAGTGTTGGCCTCCTTTGCAGGTATCACCTTGCTTCCAGGTAAACGTGGCCTTCTTTCTGCTTTGTCCTTAGCCCAGTGCCCGCCCTCCTTCCTGTGTCCCGAGCAAGTCATCCAGAACGACCTCGTGAGTGGATGTGCACAGTTACCTACTTGCTATTTATACCACTCAGGTCTCTGTTTTTCTTCTAAAAAGAGGAGAGCTGATTTGAGATAGCTGACTGTATACTTAAATTCGCCTTTTCTTTCTTGAAATCTTGGTGATACGATGGAAGTATGAACACAGGAATAAGTACGTGCCCTCAGAAGTCACAGAAATACCATTCGTGGGTCCCGTCTCTCCCTGAGTAGGATTCGTGCTGGGCTCAGTAGCAGCCTACAGTTTCAAGAAGTGAGCTGGCCTCGTCTGTGTGAGTGTCCACTGTGCCAGTCAACTTCCACGCTTGGACAGCCCTTCCGTGGGCCTGCTCCCGGAAGGTGAGCGTGGCTCTTCTCCAGGCAGGGAGATCCTGCTGGAACTGGGGACTGATACCTGGTCGGCAGACCCGCAGTGACCCGTCGTGACCCGTCCAGGGGCTCTTCCAATTCAGTAGCCATGCGGCACCCTGGAGGTTGGCTTCCTCTGGCATCGACAGGCAGATGGGAGCTGAATGGACTGGACACTGGGTAAAGCAGAAACACGGAGAGAGAGGTGTGAGCCGTGCGGCCCACGAGAGCTGACTGGCTCGTCCCTAGAGCTGCATGTCCGTCCCTGAGTGACTTTTGTACCCTACATCCAGTCTGTGTCTGTCATTAGACTCAGCCTTGAGAACATGAAGCCCCCATGCCGTGAGGCAGGGCTGTGCTGGGCGATATGGCCACATCGCTCATTTAGGCGTCCACTGTGACTGCTTTCACATGACAGTGGCTGAGTGGAGTGGTTGTGACAGTCGGCCCGGCTCACGAAGCCTGGAACACTTGCCATCTGACCCTTTACAGAAAAAGTTTGCCAAATGGAGGTATCCGTCATGTGTGCTGAGTTGATGTCCTCGGATGCATCTGGAAAGGCTACATTCTGTAGCATCCTTGGGAGAATTGGGGAAGAATCACACAGGTGGTTTTCTGTGTTCTGTGACTCAGGAGTGGTTCTGGTTCTTGAACTAACAGAACAGAGGTCATGCAGTAAGTCTTGGCTGTTCTCTGTCCCATCCCGGACACTTGTCTAGGAGGCCAGCACACTTCCGACGTGGCTGGGAACAGTCGCTCCATTCTCCTGCTGAAGCCCGTCCTGTGTGAGTGTCTTCCTTTCAGCCCAGGGCTGCCTTCCCCCCCCTTCCTGTGGCGTGGCTCCACATCTGCTCCGGTGTCCCGCACCCCCCCCCGCACCCCCCGGTCAAAATGTAGGGTGAGCTCTTATCCGTCCCCAGTGGACCCGTTGCTCTTCCCCCTCCTCCTCTCCCAGGTCACGTTGATTTCTGCCCTGTCTGATAGGCTGCGTTTTTGTTCCTGGGACGCAGCTTCTCCAGAAGGGGTGAATGTACTCTGTGAGGAGCCTTGTACTCCACGGGTGATTTTAGTGGGGGCCGCGACCCCCGTGTCTCCTCCCCAGTCCTCCATTCTTCCTCTTTCTGTCAGGTGGTGATTCTCTGCTTTCTGACGGATTAGAACATCTTGCGTTTCCTAGTTTTGAATTTCTGTTGCTACTGCTTTTGCCTACCTAGGAGCTCTTTGTTTGTACTGTTTAGGGTGCTGACCTTTGGGCTTTGTCCCCACTGTAACCGCGGCCATCAGCTTGCGGTAACACACATGTACTCGCATCTCCCTTTGGCAGGGAGAGACCGATAACCCCAGTCACATAAGCCCAAATAGGGAGTGTTCTTCCCCTGGGACGCTTGGATTAACAAAGGCCAGAATGAGGAGCAGGCCTGTTAGGGTGACTTGTCTGCTGAGTGGGGCTTGTGCCCTAGAGGGAGGAAGATCAAATCGCCAAGAAGGTAAAGCTAGAGTGTGACTTGCTCCCTCTTCTACCTCTCCCCAGCTGTAATCGTTCTACTGAGATTCAGTGTATTTTTTTTTTTAAGAATTGCTTTACATTTATTTTAAAATTTGTTTTCTTTAAAGGTCTATTAGATCATCAAAACTCTCTGAAAACACAATTATTATTGGTGTAGTACGCAGGTAAGCTCTCATTTTTTTTGAGGTTGAAGTTCAGGTATCTGTGTTGTGCTGGCCCTTAGCAGGGGCCTGAGCACCCATGGTCTATGACAGGTGTGACTCTTTTCAGTGGCATTGTGTTCTTTCTTATTTTCTTCCACTTCACCAATTAACTCCCTGATGGGAGTTTCTGCTCTCGAGTGAGCTTTTGTGATTCTGGACTGCCGTTCACTTTAGAAACAGGCAAACTATGAGAGACTTCCCATTCCTAAAAGTATGAATTTTATCCAGGGACACCTCCCAAGGGCTTTCTGACTCCCATGTACCTAGGAAGTTTTGATTCATATGTAAACGGGGGAAGTCTTTTATTTCATCCTGAAATTTGAAGTAGGGAAGAATAGAAATATGTTAGGAGAAGGGCAGTATACAAATAAATGTTATTTAGTTTATATACTTTTGTAGATAGAAGAAAGGATTCTTTGTCCTTTAAACTTTTTCCCAGAGCGTTTAGGGGAGAAGAGATTTTTTTTTTTTTTTTTTTTTTAAAGAAACTTCAAGTAGAAGAAAATGGGGAAGAATTTGAATTAAAATTCTTACATATCAAGTAGATATGTGGTTACTTCTGTATCCTGGCCATTAGTGCAGAGTCTCTGTAATTCAAGCGTTGTCAGAAAGCGACATACACAACTAAAACAGAAAACTATTTTCAATTTTATACTTCTGATTGGTATATTGATCTAATTTCATCGAAAAGTATTTAACATATGACAGTCCTAGTATTATGTAAATTAGTGAATAAAGAGGTGAGCTGTAATTGATAAAAATGGTCTCTAACCCTTTCCTGTGTTCTTCTGAAGGACGGATAGAGAAGAGTCATCTGTGATGCCCCTCATTGCCGCTGGCTTTACGAGGGTATGTACCCACTTCCTTGTTATGCGAGTATAATTCAGCATGAAAAATTAAATTTTATCTCCGTTGAGAGCCAGCAAAAGTTTTGAATTCATTTGAAGAAAAAAGTTTGCTGTCCTTGTGCTGTTACAATTTAGTTTAACTTTAGAACTTGGTAATCTTAATAATCTACAACACTTTACGTTTCTGTGCTCTCAAACTTATGCCTGCTAAAGTCGTCTAAACATCATAACATCTCCTATAATGGCATACTGACTCAGAGTTATGTCATACGATGTGTTATTACAACGCTGACGTGTATGGGTGCAACTTGAAAGGCAGTTCAAGTATTCTGGAAATGAGGCAGCCCACACACGACCCCTCCACTCTCAGCGCTCATCTGTTGGGTTTCCCTAAGCCAGAAGACTTCTAAAGGCTTTGGTCAGTTGCCAGTGAGCCTTGGGAATCATGATGGAGAGAACTTATGTAAGGCTGATTCTGGGACACATTTGTGACCTAAATTTATATGTGGGAGGTAGTCCAGACACCCCAAGCCACAAATTAAGATTAAAGTGGAACTAGGTGGTGGGTCATGTTCCTGGGTACCGGCAGAAGCAAATGCAGATCCTCTCTAGAGCAAGACATCATCATCTCTGGCCTCAGAGAATCTCTGCAAATAATTGCTCAAAGGCAGCTGGCCGCATTCCACAGAAGCGGACCAGTCCACAGGTGATGAGGCATTGAGAGTGAGACTAGTGGGGGAAAGACAGCAGAAACAGACCCTCACGGCCCATACACACGAGAATTATCAGACTCAAATCATAAAGGAATTATGCTTATTATATGTACAGAATAAAAGACACTCTTGCAAATGTCTGCAAGAAATAGGAGAGCTGTAAAAAGTGACACAGCACATTCTAAGCAGAACATAATTGAATTTTGAGAAATGAACACATTATAACTGAAAAATTTAAAACGTAGTGGGTCTGAAGAAATTACCCAGCATGTAGCACAGAGATTCAATGATAGAAGGTAAGTTAGGGAGGTTAAGAAGTGTGGAGGATAGAGTGGATGGTTTAGCATATACGTAAATGGAGTTCTAGGAGGACAGGAGAGAGAATGGGGCAGAGGCGATATTTGAAGATAATTTTCCAGAACTGATGAAAGACTGTAGTCCACAGATGCAGAAATTCCAACAAATCCAAAGAAGAGTAAATAAAAAGAAGACCCATCATAGTGAAAATCTCACCAGAAAAAAAAGACGACCTTCAGAAGAATGATGACTTAACGGCTAGCTTCTCAGCAGTGATAAAAGTAAAGTAGAAAATAGTGGGATGTTACTTCCAACGTGATGAAACTGCTGCTACCTGGAGTGGTAACCCCAGCAGAAGGCTTCCTATGAAGAGGCTGACACAGTGTCAGCCCTATGGAAATGGGGAGAGTTTGTATGGGGTCTGCTTCAAGCAGAAGGAGGTGATTCCCAAGTGGAAGTCTTGAAGCGCAAGAAGGAATGAAGCCAGAAAATGCTGACTCTGGGGGTAAACATAAGCCCCCATTTTCTGTATAAAACAGTCATAGTCATGTCTCATTGGATTAGAGCTAACAGCGGGAGAAGGATGCCTCGCCGAATCCTTGTTCACCTACAGGGCATAAAATTCAGAGTCCTGTTTCCCCAAGTGCCCTGTTGGAGGCAAAGGATTGAGAAAGGACTCTACTGCTACCACAGATGAACTCGAACAGAAACTTGAAGAGGAGGGAGGAGGGATGAAGTGGAGGGAAGTGGGGATCAGTGAACCTACGGTGCCCGCCTCCCACGTCCCCATCTCTGCGGCTCTCCCTCCTCCCCCTGCGCATGCGCGCACACAGGTGTGCGTGAACAACCTGCCGTAGACCTTTATTTGTGGTTAGAGAACGTATGAAATGCAAGTAGAATATGATTTGTCATGTTAGGTCATGTTAGACTTAAAAGGAAAAACACAGACTGGAAGGTTTAATACTCTTCCAACAGAGGGGATGTGCCAAAAGAAAAATTTGAATAGGTCAGTCTCTAAATTCTAGACTATCTTAGCAAAAACGTAAGCATTTTCAAGGTTTGTGTGGAGGAGATGGAGGTAAAGCGTTCTCAGGGCTTTATCTAGCCAACATGGGTCGGGGGAGCGGGTGGTGAAAGTATTCCAACGTTTTCTTCTGGGAAATGCGCAGACTAGAACATTTGTTCTCTGGGAGATAGTCGATTCTGGAGGTGATTGGCATCTTGTTTTCGAATAGTAGTAAAGAAATCTGTGTAATCCTTTGAGATTAGCGAGAAGGAAGGAACCATTAATAGAAACGTTTAACAAACTTTCCAAATTCACGAGAGGAAATAAGAACTTTACAGCAACTTGGTCAGACTGGCTGACAAGGAGAAGGAAGCAACAGTGTGAAACCAGTCACAAAGACACAGTAAGACAGAAGGAGTAAAATCAAGTGTATGCGAACAGACTAATTTCTCCCATTTTTTTTTTTTAGAAAAAGATATGCTGCCGGACTGGTTTATTAAGTAAGTTATATGACATTTCTAAAACAAAATGATAAAAGCTTAGTAACAAATGAACATGCAGACAAATAAGAACACAGATTCCAATACTAACATCCAGTAATATGGAACTTAAGATTTTATTTTATACACACACAATTTTATATAAAAAGCACACATTAGATTATTATTAGTTTGATGGTTCCCCCCCCTTTTTTTGGGCAACCCCCAAAACATACACCCATCTCAGCACCTGCCCGCATCGCCTCACCTCCAGGAATCCATACTAAGTTGTCTGAGAAAAACCCAGGGTGGCCATTGGGAAGGTCAGTGTTCCTGTAAGTACAGAATCCGGGATGGAGAGCTGTGGATGCCTCTCACTAGTGGATCCCAGATTGTGCCGCACTCCAGCCTGCTGGGCAGAGCACTCACACAAGGACAGAAACTGGCCCAGATAACTCTGCAGATCTTTATGTTACTACTCTTGGGCTTCAGAACTGGCTTTATTTATCTGTCTATCTGTCTGTCTATCTATAGCAAGGACCTCTGAAGCTTCCACTTTCTAGTGAAACTTGGGGATAGACAATGTGACCTGCCTTAGAGTGTTTGCTTACTGACGGCCCCCAGAAGTCCTGAAGCTTTATATTTGTATGAAGTCTCTTTGAAAGGGCATAGATGTGTGTTGGGAATGTGTGTGTTTGAAATTCCCCGCAGGGCAGCGCCCTGGCAGAGCTGTGTGGACTGGAGAGAGCATCCTGGGAGAAGGGCTAGCACACCTCAGTCCCTCTATTTTCTTAGTGTAATCGAGCTGTCATGAAGCTAACTTGAAAGTGCCAGAGCAACCGACGCACACATTCTCCCCCATCTCACCCTCACACTTGGTCAAGGGATCCCCTGAAGCCTTTGCTAGGACCATCTCGGGTACACGTCCCCAAGCACAGAAGCTTGAAAGTAGTCATTGTAGAGGTACGTGACCTGGCAGGCGAGGCAGCAGCAGGCTCCCCGTTAGGTGGGTGAGGAATTCAAGTGGATGGCCCGTCCTCGGGGACCACAAGTGAAGATGAGTCTTGCTTTAAGCAGGGTCCATACCTTCACGGAACAACAGGATACTGAGCTGACACAGGGCACGGTGACTCTGCCAAGTCCCATGGCTGGTAGGCAGTGGTGCCAATGCTTGACTCAGCCCTAGACCTGACAGACAGCCCTGCAGTGATGTCTCTGGTCTTCAAGGGGGCAGTCAGTTCTTCTGTGGGTTAGTGCTGTCGCTCAGGATTTCAGGATGGATGGAGACCTGCTTGCTTCCTCGGTCGGGCATTTGCTGACTAACATGTGAGAAGTTCAGGCTTGGTGCACCTCAGGACTGGTTGTGCGTGAGAGTCCCCGGAAGAGCTTCCCTGGAGAGGCCCTTTGGGTGGTGATGGGGGGCCCGCACAGTAGTGTTAGTCTGTAAGATTGCAGGTCATTCCAAGAGCGCTGGGGCTGAGAACCACTGGGTGGGGCCCAGCAAGGTAGGTGTGGAAAAAGGCTCTGGAAAAGCGAGGGTGAGTCAGCTCAGATCCCTAGGATCTGTGGCCGGGCTCCTCTGGTGGGATGGGGTAGGGGGAGGAGGCCAGCTGCTGTTGAAGGTGCAGGAGCAGCAGCCTATTTCCCAGGCGTCCTGGACCCAGTGCCCTTCTCTGGAACTCGAACTTGTGGAACCTTTGAGACATACATGGAAGTTGGAGAAAGGCTGGGAAGACTGGATATGTGCATTCACACCCAGTGAAGAATCTGGTTGCATGCCTGGGAGGCCATTTATAAGCTCACGTGTCTCCACATCCCACGATCTCACCGGCAGAGCAAGTGAGGGCAGCCGTGCCCTTGGACAGCTCCGGTCCCCACCCCGTCTGTTGGCAGTGGCACAAGCACTGTGCCCAGGACTCTCCTCCCTGTTCCTGGCGAGTCAGCAGTAGGTGCCCGTGTGGGTGGACGGCCTTCTCCGGGGTTCTGTGGAGTCGGGGCTGACCAAGAGCAGATGGCGGGTCCAGCACCGTCCTCCTCTCTCAGCTATGAGAGCTGGGAGCCACGGCACCTTTCTGACTTCTGTGAATGAGAAGGGCTGGGTTTTGGCCTGTGGATTAGGGACCACCATGTCCATGGCCGGCCTTGCCTCCTCCCCTCGCCTCCCAGAGACAGCAGTCACCATACTCTCTGGTCACTGTGCAGTTCGAGCTGTCGCCCATGGCCTCACTTGGTGCTCGTGGTCATCCGGAGTGGCTATGAGCAGGATGGTCTTGTTCTGCAGGTGAGGAAGCCGGCCCAGGAGAGTGGGGACCTTAGTCAGGGTCATATCATTTACAGGGCATGAACCTGGGGCTGACCATTAGCTGCTTGACACTCAGGCAAGATCCTGATCACTGTTTAAGTGGGAGACTGATCACCTTGCCTGTGGCAGAGCCAGGAGCTCTTTGAGGGGCCCATGTTCCAGATTGGTCTGGCTTTGGCTCGGAGGTGGTGACCTGCAGAGGCCCTGGCCTGCCTCTTAGGCCTCAGCCTCCTCCTCACCGGCAGAGGATCAGCCATGCATTGAGCGGGGGTCATAGAAATAGGGGTGAGTAACTGTTCCCAAATATTTCTGCTACCTCGATGGAACTAGGTGACAGAACACAGTGACTTCTAAGATGTCTTCATGGAATACATAATTTGGTGGTGGAATGGGTCCACACTTCTTGAACTGTGTCGTTTGCTGTGTGGTGAGATGCTTCCATTACATAAATGTTCTTACACGAGGTCGTCACTGTCCAGGGCAGTAAGGGCCATGGGACAAAGACGTGGAGGGCCAGCCTTTGGTGGCTTGGTTGAGCCGTGGTTCAAGGTGAGCGTAGGAAGGTGTCGCCCGAGTAGGGGTTCTCTTTGTGAAATCCTGGGGCAAAGAGAAGCGCAAGCGTATGTTTGCTTCCTGTGAGTGTGAACGGTTGTAACGAGAACGTGGAGTGTGCTCGGGCAGTTAATGGAAGTAGGACTTGAATTAAATAGATTTCTTCCTTCCACATATTCTAGGCTCTGATAGCAACATGGAGACATCCAAAATCCTCTCACCTCAAACAAAGCCTTTGTCGGAGCTCATTTGGTACCACAGGTTTCCTCTCTCAGTTCCTGTTCATCACTAAAGATGCAGGTTTTAGATTCCCGTTACCCGCTGGAGAAGTCTGCTGAAGAGGTGTTTTTGTGGATGGACATACTGACTTCCAGAGGTGCACTGCTTTATCCACGTGTCCTTTCTCTTCGCAGAGGTATGTGGAGAACCCCAGTCTCATGGCCTGCTACAACGAGCTGCTCCAGCTGGAGTTCGGAGAGGTGCGGTCCCAGCTCAAACTCAGGTAATCGGTCCCGCCCCGGCTGGGATGCCCGCGCTGCAGTGTGCAGGGGGCTCCGCCAGGGAGGTCTGGGCTGTGGCTCTTTGGGCTCTAACCGACCTCCCGCTGAGGTGGGAGCGGGCGGCGACTCGGGGACTCTCCTCACACAGACTCTTGGCGTCCACCCGGGCGTCCCTCGAGTGGTCCTGTTAGTGATGGGAGACTCGCGCTTAGCGGTGGGGCTCTGAAAGAATGTAGACGGAAATAGAAATACTGAATTATCTGATTAGTTTTTTACAAAATTAAAAAATAACTTGTGTACACCCCAACCTACCAATACTAGTTACCTTTGCTAGGTGACATGTTTTCTTCTCTGCAGATAATCATTTTTTAATTTGCTCCTGAGCAATAGGTTTCGTTTTAAGGTAATTGAGTAGAAACCTAGTTCCTTGTACGATTGGAAAAGCAAAAAATTAGTAAAATTATATGAGTTTGCTAGAAGGAGGAAAAAGTCAGCAGCTCTTTGTCATCCTGGGTTTCTTCCTTGGGTGGTCTTTTCTTGCACATTTCCAGGGACCAAGGGGAGAATGAGGTGACTGTGTGTGGAGGTGCCCAGGACAGAGGTAAGGGGGTCAGGTCTTGAGGGAGGGAGATGAGTGGGGACCAGTGCCGGGTTCCACATGCAGGAAGCAGAAGTACTTCCAGACCAAAGGAAATGAAGCTTGAGGTAGCAGAGAAGTTCTGACGAGCAGACGTGTTTCAAGGCGTGTTTCAGAAGAGCTTCGTTGCCGGGTTTTGTCAGGAAGCTGAGGTGGATGGCTGCCTTGAGGCCTGCTCCTCCCTCCCTCGGGATGCAGGCCGGCTGCAGCGTCCCCACAGCAAGTGAGGCTGGCGGCCTGAGAGGAACGTGTCCTCATCAGTTGCTGATACTAGAGCTTATCTGGTCGGGTCAGGGTGCAGCAGTGACCCCCAGGGGGATGAAGTGAGTTAGATTTGAGACCTCAGAAGTGGCACGCAGCACAGGGAATCCCTCTGGGTGTGATCAGCCTTTCCTAGCCTGTGGTCATTGTCTCTCCTTCACCCCTAAATCTGACTGTAACCTCTGACCTTCCTTCTTGTATCCCTTCGCTCAGTGAACACAGCATCACCTCCCCTGTGGTCCTAGACTGAAACCACTGCGTCTCCTTCATGCATCCCCAACTCCAGTCACTGACCCAGTCCTGTCGGTTTTGCTTCCTGAGTATCTGTGGAATGTGCCCACTTACCTTCCTCTTTAGGCCACTCTTTCCTCTTACGGGACTATTGAGCTATCAGTCAGTCTCCCTGCATCCTTCTTGACTCCTCCTTGTCATTCTCCACACCACAGTGACATGCAGTTCCACTCGTGAGTGGGCTTTCCACCTCCCCATTGCCTTTAGGATGAAGTCCAGGCTCTCAGATATGGCCTGCACAGCTCTCTTGTGGTGCGTCTTCTGCTTACCTCTCTATCCCCATCTGCCATCGTGCCCTGCTTTGTTCTCTGCCCCAGCTGGCAACCAAGGGAGAAGTCCGTAGTGAAGGGAAGGGAAGATACGAAGGGAAGGGGGTGATGTGGGCTAGAGACCTGGGAGAAATCCAGGCTTGTTTTGCTAGATGTTCAAATGCGCTAACAAGCTCTATAACAAGCACCTTTGTGTTGCCGCTAGATCAGTAAACTGGAATGTAAAGTGTAGAAATAGACTTGAGTATATTTACGAATTTAGCATATGATCAACATGGCAGCTTAAATCAACATGGAAAAGGGCAGACTTTTCAGTGAATAGAATCGTGACAACTTGTTAACTGTTTGGAAGGAAAATTAAGTTACATCTTGATCTCACACCCAACCCCAAAATAAATTCCAGAGACTTGATGTTAAAAGTGGGGCTACGTGACTACTAAAAATATAAGCGAACATATGTAATTGGATGATGAAGTCTTTTTAAATTCGGCATGGCATAAAAGCCAGATTGGGTAAAGAGAGTCAGATTAAACACTGTAAAAATGTTAGGCTTGTCTACAGTTTTTTTAAAAAAACCTTAAATAATGTTACATTTTTATTTTATTTTAAAGATGTATTTATTTATTTGAGAGAGAGCGTGTGCACATGAACGTGAGGGGCAGAGAGGTGGGGAGAGAGAATCTTAAGCAGAACTCCCTGCTAGGCATGGACCCTGATGGGGGGATCGATCTCACGATCCTAAGATCACAACCTGAGCCAAAACTGAGAGATGCTTAGCTGACTCTGCCACCCAGGCACCCCAATATTGTTACATTTTTAGATAAATAACATATGGGGGAGAATATGTCTGTAGCATATAGGACAGACAGGTTAAAACCCAATAGTATAAAGAGCTTTGATGGATCATTGAAAAATGGAAACATCCAGTAGAAAAAATTAAAAAGGCCATGATCAGGCAGTTCACAGGAGATATTAATGGCCAGTTGACGTGAAAAGACAGATATCTACTTCACTAGTAATCAAAGAAATGAAAATGAGAATGATACACTATCTTTTATTTATTAAATCTGCAACAATTTTAAAAAGAATGATCAAACTGAGTAGAGCTTCTCACAGATCCATCTACTCTAAGCTTGATATATCAGAGTTGGGAACTTCTTGCTCATTGTTTATTTGTTTATTTTTTAAATAATAGTTTCATTGATATATAATTCACATTTCACCACTTGATTTTTATATACCCAAGAAATAAAAGCTAATTTCTATTGTCTAGGCTGCTTTGTTTTGTTTAGTGAGATAGTTTGTTAATACCAGGAATAATGTAAAAGCTTTGCTATTGTTAGTTTCCTTAATATTGTCTTTGCATTTTATGAACAAGCAGGCAGTTGCTTTCTTTTTTTCCATCTTCTGAGGCATATAAGAGAACTAAATTGGAAGCAACCTAAATGTCCAATCATGGGGTATTTGTTGAATAGATTATGGTATAACTTTAAATAGAACAGTGCCATTTCTTTCAGCTTAAAGAACTCCCTTTAACGTTTCTTGTAAAGCTGATTAGTGGTGATGAACTTTAGCTTTTGCTTATTTGGAAAACTCTTGGTCTCGCTGGGTGGCAGTCTTGTCAGGTAGAGTATTCTTGGTTGCAGGGTATTTACCATCAGCACCTTGAGTAAGTCATGGCACTTCCTTCTGACCTGCAGAGTTTCTGCTTAGAAAATTATTGATTTCTTCCAGCTGAAAAGAAATGGCACTAATTAATAATAAGAAAATATGTGAAAGTAAAAAATGTCCCTGGAAAAGGTAAATCTATAGTAAAGGTAGCAGATTCATCACTTATAAAGCCAGTATGAAGGTCAAAAGACAGAAGTAGTAAAATTAAGGAAAGCTACAATAACTAGTTAAGGGATACATAAAATAGTGTAAAATGTGACATTAAAAACAAAACGAAGGGTTAGTAAAAATATGTTTTTGAACTATGTTCAAATTTAAGTTGTTACCAACTTAAAATAGACTGTTAAATATATAGGACAATATATGTGAACTTCAGGGTAACCACGAAGCAAAACTGACAGCAAATACACAAAAGAGAATGAGAAAGAAATGTAAACATAACACTATAGAAAGTTACCAAACCAGAAAGAGAAGAAAGGAACAGAGAGGAACTACAGAAACATCCACAAAACAGTGAACAAAAATGGCAGTAATACCCAATAATTACGTTAAGTGTAAATAGATTAAATTATCTAATCAAAAAGCATGATGCTTGAATCAAAAATTAATAATTTTTAAAAAGACTCGTCTGTGTGCCTGCCTACAAGAGACTGGCTTCAGAAGTAAGGATACACACAGAATGAAAGGGAAGGGATGGAAAGTGATATTCTATATTGGAAACAAAAAGGAAGCTGGTATAACTATATTCATATGAGACAAAATCGACTTTAAAACAAAGGCTGTAATTAAAGAAAAGAAGGGCATTACATAATGATAAAGAGGTCAACCCCAGAAGAAAATACAACATTTTAAAATATATATCCATCCATCATGGGAGCACCAGAATATATATAAAGCAAATATTAAGAAGCATAAAGGGAGAAATTGACAATATAATTGTAGTAGAGGACTTAGCCCACTTAAATCAGTGGATAGATCATCCAGATAGAAAATAAATAATGGAACATTGGCCTTAAACAACACAGTAGACCAGATGAACTTAATAGATACATACAAAACGTTTCATGCAAAAGCAGCAAGATGCATAATCTTCTTAAATGCACATGCAGCATTCTCCAGGATAGATCATGTTAGGCCACAAAAGAAGTCTCAGTACTTTCAAGAAGACTGAAATCATAGCAGGCATCTTTTCTGACCACAGTGGTATGAAACTAGAAGTGAATTACAAGAGGAATACTGGAAAAACCAGAAAAATGTGGAGAATAAGACAATATGCTACTGCACAACCAAAGGGCTATCAAAAAAATCAAAGGAGGAATTTTTTTAAATGCTTAGAAACAAATGAAAGAAGGAATATAACACACCAAAATCTGTGACATTGCAGCAAAAGTGGCTCTAAAAGGGAAGTTCGTAGCAATACAAGCCTACCTGAAGAAAAAGAAAAATCTTAAACAATAACTTTACACCTAAAGCAACTAGAAAAAGAAGAACAAACAAAGCTTCAAAGTTAGTAGAAGGAAGGAAATAGGATCAGGGTAGAAATGAAATAGAGACGAAAAAGATCAGTGAAACTAAGAGCTGGTTCACTGAAAGATAAAACTGACAAACCTTTAGCTGGACTCACCAAGGAGGAAAAAAGAGGGCTCAAATAAATAAAATCAGAAATGAAAGGGAACTTAGGATACCACAGAAATATAAAGAATCGCAAGAGACAACTTTGTACAATTGTGTACCAACAATTAGAAGAAATGGATAAATTCCTAGACACATACAATCTTCTAAGACTGAATCATGAAGAGACAGAAAATATGAGCAAATTACTAGTAAGGAGATTGGATCAGTAATCAAAAACCTCCCAACAACAGAGTCCAGGACCAGATGAAATCTATAAACTTTCTAGTGAATGTTTGTGAAATCTACCAAACACTCAAAGAAGAATTAATGCCAGTTCTTCTCAGATTCTTCCAAAAAAAAAAAAAAAAAAAAAGGGAATTCTTCCAAACTCAGTTTATGAGGCCAGATTTACCTTGGTGCCAAAAGCGGATGAGGATGCCACAAAGTAGTAAAATGACAGGCCACTATCCCTGATGAACGTAGATGCAAAAATCCTCAACTAACTATTAGCAAACTGAATTCAGCAATACATTAAAAGGATCATATAGGATCATTTATTGGGGGGGGATAAAAGGGTGGTTCAACCTACAAATCAAATCGACATGATACACCACATTAACAAAATGAAAGCTAAAAAATCCTATGGTCATCTCAATAGATGTAGAAAGAACATTTGACAGAGTGTAACATCCATTCATAATAAAAACACTCCACCAAGTGGGTATGGGAGAACATATCTCAATGTAAGAAAGGCCACGTATGACAAACTCACAGATAACCCCATACTCAGTAGTGAAAAGCTGAAAGCTTTCCTTCTAAGATCAGAAGCAAGACAAGAATCTCCCCTCCCCCCACCCCACCATACACACTTTTATTTAACGTAGTACTGGAAGTCCTAGCCAGAGCAGTTAGCAAGAAAAAGAAATAAAAGGCATCCAAATTGGAAATGAAAAGGTGAAACTGCCACTCTTTGCAGATAAAATGGTACTCTATGATGAAAACCCTAAAGATGCCACCAAAAGCTACTAGAGCTAATAAACGATTCACTAAGGTTCCAGGATGCAAAATCAATATGCAAAGTTCCTTTGTATTTCTATACACTAATAGTGACCTATCCAAAAGAAAAATCCCATTTAAAATTGCTTCAAAAAGAATAAAATGCCTAGGAATAAATGATCAAGGAGGTAAGAAACCTGTACACTGAAAACTGTAAGACATTGATAAAAGGAATTGGAGACTACACAAATAAACAGGAAGATACACCACGCTCATGGATTGGAATAATTAATATTGTTAAAATGTCCATACTGTGCAAAGCAATCCGCACAGTTAATGTAATCCCTATCAAAATTCCATTGACATTTTTCACAGAAGTAGAACAGATAATCCCCAAAATCTATATGAAACCATAGAAGACCCTGAATAGCCAATGGAATCTTGAGAAAGAAGAACAGAGCTGGAGGTAGCACATTCCCTGATCTCAGACTACGCTACCAGCCTACAGTAATCAGAACAGTACGGTCCTGGCATGAAAACAGACACATGGATCAATGGAATAGAACAGAGAGCTCAGAAATAAACCCATGTTTATGTGGTCAGTTAACCTACAACAAAAGAGGCTAGAGTATACAACGGGGAAAGGACAGTTTTTTAAATTGTTGTAAGGAATACTGGACCGTTATGTTAACCTTATACAAACGTTAACTCAATGCATTAAAGACTTATATGTAAGACCTGAAACCATAAAATTCTTAGAAGAAAAATAGGTAGCAAGCTCCTTGACACTGGTTTTAATGATTTTTTTGGGGGGAGGGGATCACACTCCAAAGACAAGGGCACAAAAGCAAAAATAAATGAGACTACATCAAACTAAAAAGCTTCTGCATAGTGAAGGAGGACACCAACAAAGTGAAAAGTCAACCTCCTGAACGGGAGAAGATATTTGCTAATCATCTAGCCTCTAAGAGTTAATATCCAAGATATGTAAAGAATTTACACAACTAAGTAACAAAAAAAAATGATAAAGAAATGGGTGGAGAATCTAAATAGATACTTTGTTGAAAGAAGACAGATGGCCAACAGGCACATGAAAATGATACTTAAGATCGCTAATCCTCAAGGAAATTCAAGTCAAAATCCCAGTGAGAGATCACCTTATACCTGCCAGAATAGCTAATACCAAAACCACAAGATCCAGAGGCGCCTGGGTGGCTCACTGGGTTAAAGCCTCTGCCTTCGGCTCAGGTCATGATCCCAGGATCCTGGGATCGAGCCCCACATCGGGCTCCCTGCTCAGAGGGGAGCCTGCTTCCTCCTCTCTCTCTGCCTGCCTCTGCCTACTTGTGATCTGTGTCAAATGAATAGATAAAATCTTAAAAAAAAAAACACATACAAGGGGCACCTAAGTGGCTCAGTGGGTTAAGCCTCTGCCTTCGGCTCAGGTCATGATCTCAGGGTCCTGGGATCGAGCCCCACATTGGGCTCTCTGCTCAGCGGGGAGCCTGCTTCCCCCCCTTCTCTGCCTGCCTCTCTGCCTGTGATCTCTCTGTCAAATAAATAAAATCTTTAAACACACACACACACACACACACAAGATACAGTGTTGGTGAGGATGTGGAGGGAAAGGAACCTTCATGCACTGTCGGTAGGAATGCAAACAGGTGCGGCACTGTGGAAGACAGAAGTTTCCTCCAAAAGGTTAAAAATAGAATTACCATATGAGCCAGTAATTCCACTACTGGTATTTACCCAAAGAATACAAAAACACTAACTCCAAAATGTAGTAAGCTCTTCTGGGTTTACTGCAGCATTATTTACAAGAGCCAGTTATAGAAGTAATCCGAATAGCCATCAGTAGGTAAGTGGCTAAAAAAAGATGTTTTACATATATATATATTCATTCCGTAGTGTGTGTGTGTATACACACACACACACGCACACACACATATAATAGAATATTATTCAGCCATAAAAAGAATGAAATCTTGCCCTGAGAGAAAGGTAATTAAGTGAAATCTGAACAACAAAACCAAACCAAACCTAGAGTCGTAAATACAGAGAACAGAGTGATGGCTACCAGAGGGAAGGGGGTTTGGGCCGGAGGCACAGGGGATCCTGAGGCACAGAACTACAGTTAGAAGTACCTCAGGCGGGTGCAGTGTACATCGTGGGGAACAGAGTCAAGTAATACAGTCAGCCCTGGAACCATGCAGGGCTGGGAGTACTGACCCTCCTTGCAGTGGAAAATCCGTGTATAACTTCCGACTCCCCAGAAGCTTATGTACTAGCAGCCTACTGTAGACCGGAAGCCTTATCCATAACATAACCAGTCAATTAACAGATTTTGTATGACATGTGTATTACATAGTATGTCCTCACAACAAAGTAAGCCAGGGAAAAGAAAATACTACTAAAAAGATCATAAGGAAGAGAAAATACACTTACAGTACTGTATGTATTAGAGAAAATCCACGTATAAGTGAACCCTGCAGTTTGAACCTGTGTGTTCAAGGGTGAGCTGTATTGTAGTAATTTTGTATGGTGACAGATGACACCTAGACTTGCTGTGGTGATCACTTGCAATGTGTACAAATTTCGAGTCACTATGTTTTACACCTGAAGCTAATAGAATCTTACATGTCAACTATATTTCATTAGAAAAGACTGAATTATCTTTCTGGTAACTGTGAAAATTAATGTTGTGATATGAATAGGCATCAAAGATTATACTGCCAGGTGTATACGGAAGCTGTTCTATAGATATATATCAGGTAGCTTGTTAATAAAATTACTGTTGACCCTTGAACAACATGGGTTTGAACTGTGCAGGTTCACTTATATGTGGATTCTTTTTACTAAATACCTATAAATGTATTTTCTCTTCCTTATGATCTGTTCACTAGCATTTTCTTTTCTCAAGCTTACTTTATTGTGAGAAGCAGTTTATGTATGTGTGTGTATGTATGTATGTATATATGGCATATAACATACAAAATCTGTGTTGATTGACTGGTTATATTACGGATAAAGCTTCCGGTCTACAGTAGGTGTAGTCTAATAGTATTTAAGTTCCTGGGGAGTCAAAAGTTACATGCAGATTTTTTTTTACTGCACAGGGGGTCGGCACTCTTAACCCTGCCTTATTCAAGGTTAACTGTATGGATTAAGGTTAAGGTTGACTTTTCTGGATTTGGTGATGATTATCATCTTTTTAAGTTTGTAATTTGTTATGATTTCTTTCCTCTTTCCAGATACATATTCTTCTTTACACACAAAAAAAGAATAACAAGTGACTGACAGCCTCCTTTCTGTTGGTCTCTGTGCAGGATTCTTGATTCTCTTCTCTCCTGTAGTCCTCAGGAGACTGGGGACATGGGGAGAAGGAAGACTCGAGAGGTTCAGTCCTGTGCGCAGGGGCACAGAGCGGGAGAAGGGCTGTGATCTGGCCTGGTGTGTGTCCCACCCTGTCCTCATGCTGGAAGTGGTGGTGGTGGGGGGGGACATCCATTGTGCTTTGTAGTCGTGGTCGCAAGTAGCGTGGTCGTGGAACATTTTTCTTTTTTAATATTTTCCTCCTTTTTCTTGAGTTAGTATTTATTACTCTTATCCTCAAATGAAAAACACATTTAAATAAGTCAATAATGCAATAACCCAAGATTGTATTGTATTTTTTGTAGTATTTACATTAATCAGTTCCCCCTTTTTTTTCCTACCCATTAAGGGCTTGTAACTCAATATTCACTGCATTAGAGAAAAGTCAAGAAGCAATTGAAATTACAAGTGAAGACCGCGTTATACAGGTTTGTCATTTGGGAAGTTCATTTTTCTGAATTTCTGGTATTGTTTCTTCTTTTAGGATTGAACCTCTCCAGTATGATCTTTTTTTTTTTCTTTTTCAAGTTAAAGAGACCAAGTTTTCCTTAGAGGATTATCAGAACAAAATCTAAAATACATAATTATAATTTAAAGTTCCCGATAGATAAGAAAATATACTAATAATTACTTAAGGTGCTAGAAAACATTCTGTGGAAATGCCACATTTGCATTTATTACTGCTCACCTTTCCATTTGCTTATTTAGCAAGAGGAGACTCGTATCCAGAGGGATTACCACTGTGGTCTGCAAGCTCTGGCCTTTCTCACTATTTTTGAAGAGAGTTTACACCTATAGAAATTTACTAGAAACTACTCAGAATTTCCAGAATAACCTAGTAATTGCTGAACAAAAGCGGCTTCACAGAAGCGGCTTGAGATAACATGGCTTCTACTTTTAGAGAGCAGAAGAGGGCTTGTGCGGAGGAAATGCTCCTCCTGTCCGAGAATCAGCCTCGCCTTCCTGTCCCTCCCGAGCAGGCCCGCTCTTCACTGTAACTTGCCACTTGCTCGGGAGAGAGAGGCAGCCTGGCCGGGGCTGGGGGCAGGTGGGTGGGGGGTTTGCAGGCAGCCGCCAGGCCGTCCTAGCTGAGCGTGGTCGGGCGGGCTGCTTCGTCTCCCAGCTGTACAGACGGCAGTGGTAGTCATGGTCCCAGCAGCCTGCCGTCTGTCAGGAGGTTCTCAGTGGGTGCGTGTGTGCCGAGGGCTCCCTACCGTGTCTAGTGAGGAACACAGACCTTAAGTGCTGTCAGTTAACTGCTTCATCAGGCACAACTTTCCTGTACATCTTCTTCTAGTCTTCTGGTCCTCCTTGAAATTCAGCCACACGGCCTGGCCTCTGTGAACATCCCAGTTTGCAGCCTGCTTTCCCAGCACATTCCTCCTGTGTATCACATGAGAGCGGCCACCTAGAGGTTCCTTCCCATTAAACAGATGCACAGACTGAGACTTACAGGGTTAGGTGACTTGCTGGAGGAGAGCCTTGGTGCTTCATTCTACTGTATTGTCACCCAAAAAATCCTTCTGTAGCTCCTTGGGCCTGTCCCCACGTGGCTTCTTTCCTCTGTTGGTGTTCAAGGGGGATGGGGTCAGCTCCTCTTTCTGGGACCCCAGGGACCAGAGCAGACCAGCCAGGTGTCCCCAGAACAGAGGCTTCTCCTGGACTCCAGGGATCTCCTGGGGCTTTGCTTTTATGGCTTTCGAACTGTCATGGTTAAGCTCCAGGCCCCTGAGCTTTTTGGGCAGAAAATGTGAGAGCTTGGGTGAATGCCCTTCATAGTCCTCTTTTCAAATTCTCTTTTAATTTGCTTGATGTTGTTTCTCTTGTCTCCCCCCAGTATGCAAATCCTGCATTTGAAACAACCATGGGCTATCAGTCAGGTGAATTAATAGGAAAGGAGTTAGCAGAAGTGCCTATAAATGAAAAAAAAGCTGATTTGCTCGATACTATAAATTCGTGCATCAGGATAGGCAAGGTAAGTAAGAGGTCAGTACCTTTTTTACTTTCATGTAACAAAGAGGAAAAGAAGGAGACGTATTCACTGAGTGTGGCATGTGCCAGGTAATGTGAGTCTCACTCTTCCCAGGAGCCCGGGGAAGTGCCAGTGGTGGTGTCCCTGCTACTCCCATTTTGCAGATGAGGAAACGAGGATCAAGGAAGTGTAGGGTGTGATTAGCTGTTATGCAGAGTAACTTTGATTGACACTTGAAATCAGTGTCTTCTTCTCTGTAATAAGTAAATTGATCTTGCTAATAATGGATGGTCTAAGTGGTAGATGTTGGCACGTGCCTTTGGGCCGAGGATTGCCAGTGAGGTCCCAGAGTCTCAAACACATCTGAGCCCAACAAGTCTCTGAGGCTCGTGCATGTGTTCAGCCTTTTCTGGAGTGCCTCCTGCGGGCCGGCGCTCTGCTAGGTTCTGGTCCAGAGAGAAGAGTGAACACAGGCTGCTGCCTTAGAGAACTCCTGTTCCAGACCGTGAACATGACAGGTCACTTTATCGTGGTGCCGGAGGGTCAGGCGGGAGGAAGGCAGGCTTGGTCCGCAAGGGTGTTTCTCGGAGCACTGGCTTCTGGCAGCCCCGCACAGTTACTAGGTTTTCATGTGTGATGACAAGGAAAAGGCTACTGCTTTTCAGAGTCTTTCCTGCTGGGCTCTTGTGTCCCTTTGCTCTCCTCTGGCCCTGAGCACACCAGTTTGCCTTGCAGTGAAAAGAAGGAGAGGGCAGGCTGGCTGTGAGGGCCCAGTGACACACTCTCAGGAGAATAACAGAAGTGGGTGCTAGCCAAATCCCATTCTGCCTCCACCTTTCTGTCAAGGATGATGATTTTCTTGCAAGAGAGAGTAGCAGGTCTCTGGAAAGTGCACTGAAGGCTGAGATGGATGAGGAGTCCATCGGGGGCTCAGGCACCCCGGGTTCCCTCGCTCACTGAGAAGGGGCATCCTCAGAAGGCAGTGACCAGACAGCAGTCTCACTGACCCAGAAGCCATGGGGGGCTTTCCCATGGCCTTCCCAGTCCTGCTAGAGAAGGGGTCAGCCAGTGCTTTTGTTGTGAGGGCCAGCTGGGCAGGAGCCAGAGAGGACGGCCCTCCTGCACCTTGATCTGACCACAAGAACACTGGGGCATCCCACCATCATGGAGGAAAGTGAGGGGAGAGGGGAGGGGGCGGTTAGGGGCACGTGAGGCCGTGGGATGCAGCCAAATCCATGTGAAGAGCGTCTCGCCTCCTAAGTAATGTTCCTGGCACCAGTACAAAGGGCCTCAGGCTTGAACAGCAGGATACCTGTTCTCTAAAATCCATGTTTGTTGTGAGCAGAGAATCTGAAAGATTATCCTATTATTGACCTCCGTATCTCTTGATTTCAAAAAGGAGCCTGCTTACTGATTTGGCGTATCTAGGAGTTCCTAGGGTAGAAGAGCAGCCAGTGTCCTTTGGCCGCGCCCTGCTGGTTTGTGGCGACCCTGCAACAGGACTGGCCGCTTGGTTGGGCACAGTTTTGGGAATGAAAGAATATGGGGCCTTTCTGATTGAGTCTCCCGAGGGAGGGAGAAGCAGGGCGACTCTGGCCTGGGCTCAGTGGGGAGAGCCCAGAGGTGCCCTGGGAATCGGAATGGGGACTCGGGAGGTGGTTAGCCCCTCAGGCGGGGGCTTCAGAGGGTCAGAGCCCAGGTGTGCCACTTGGGGGCAGAGAAGAAGTCCCGATGCTGCTCCAGCGGAGAGCCCGCAAACAGGCTCTGCACAGCCCCTCCAGCTGGTGCTCTCAGCCAGGGGCTCCTCTCTGGGGAGGCAACGCTGCTATCAGGGACCTTGGTTTTCAGCCTCCATGCTTGTATGCTTCTTTGCATCACCGTGTATATCCTTCCCGATGGCCTCCCTTTCCTCGACCCGAAGACTTCTCTGGCAGGGCTCTAGAACCCATGCTCTCCTCTCCTCACGCACCTGAGCCTTCCGGGGGCTCTTCCCTTGGACACTGTGTCTTGCAGGTGCCGGGGGAATGTCAGGGCTCGGCGCCGGCCTGCACCTGATGCCTGGCTGCAGAGGCGAGTGTCTGGAAACTTGGAGTTCCCATGGCTCCTCTGCTTTCCTCCCTCGTAGGCTCCCCACTTCTCATGACTCTTCCCGTTTCCTCCCAGGTGTACCAGGGTTCTTTGTCCCTGCTCTGCCCAGAAAGCTCCTTGTTTGGCGAGGCCCCTTGGCTGCTCTGCGGGGGCGGCCCGCTCCTCCCCACTCTGAGCCGCAGCTGCTCTCCAGGGTCTCGAGCAGCTTCCCACCCCCATCATGAAATTGCCTTGTCCAACAGCAGTTTCCCCTCATCCCCCCAACAAAAAACCTGTCCTCTCCAGCCTCTGCGGTCTCTGCTTGTTGGCCGCCTGTTCCTGGACTCTTCCCTGGACTCCGTTCCTTTAGTGGTTTTGCTTCCTCTCTACCCTTCAGTGTCCATTTCATCACTGAGCTGTGGTGTCTGTTAAACGTGCATCTGAGTGCCTGGGCCTGACCCGTGTGGGGCCTCCTTCCCACCTCTGGACGGTGCTGGCTGAATCCAGTCAGCACACGCGGCGCTCCCAAGTGGTCAGTCTGATCTGGCGCAGAGTTCCCGTCCCTCGGCCTGGCTGCAGGGATTCTATGCTCTGACCTTGGCCTACCTTTTCGATTCAGGGAACAGAAGCCCCAGTGACCTTGATGGTTGACAGTGTGCAGGCCCTGCGCCAGCCCTGGGGCCAGAGCAGCCCGCTGATTGGGCACCCAGAGGGGGCTATCGTAGCAGTCGGAGGAGCCCAGCTCGGTGTTAGCCTGCCCCGGGACAGAAGCGGGGTGTGGGCCTTAGTACAGTTACGACGGGAGCCCGGCCCGGGGAGGCATGTGCAAAACCACCTGGGCCGGAAACAGGCCATTTACTGAATGTTTGCCACATGTAAGACTTCGCTGACTTTCTGTGCGTTACCAGATGGGATCTTCCATCATCGCATTCTAAGGTAGTACTGCGTTATTCTCAAGATCTGAAACTCATATATTTATGAGAGGTCAATATCAATCTTTTTTTAAAGATTTTATTCATTTATTTGACAGAGATCACAAGTAGGCAGAGAGGCAGGCAGAGAGAGACACAGGCTCCCCACGGAGCAGATAGCCCGATGCGGGGCTCGATCCCAGGATCCTGGGACCATGTTCTGAGCCGAAGGCAGAGGCTTTAACCTACTGAGCCACCCAGGTCCCCGAGAGGCCAATATTTTTGATAAGAAGTAGGATCTGTGCTAAGTAACTATTTTGTTTCTGTTAATGACTGGAGAACTTAGAGGCGAAGCTGTTCTCCAAGCAGAGGCCCTGGCTCGCTTGCCCAGTTCCTCAGCCAGAACGCAGAGCTCTGGTTCGACTGGCTTATTCCTCTGCTTGGGATCTGGCGACTGCTCACGTCTCTTCAGAAAGGATTAGAGGAGAAAGCCCTGCAGATAGATTTATAAGTGCTAATTGATGGATGGATTGAATTGGTCTCCCATTTTTCTCCCTCTCTTTTATGTAACAGCTCTATTGAGAGAATTCTCTATTGAGACTAAGCAAGAATTCACATACTATACAATTCACCCATTTAAAGTCTATAGTTCACTGGTGTTGGGTCTATTCACAGAGTTTTGCAAACATCACTACAATCAGTTTCCCCCATTTTTCTTGATAGTGAGCTTCAGAAGTAAGTCTTGTACCTGTCTGCAGCAGCCTCCTGCAGTGGGTATGCGGGCTGTGGATACGGAAGGCCGGCGGTAGCTTCCAGTCTCGGGACCCCTGTTTAGCCCTTGCCTGCCACAGGCCATTCTCCTTTCAGAACTGTAGTGTGTCAGACCCTCACCTCCCTTCTGTCCCCGGGCCAGTAAGCACGGAGCTGGGCTCTCGGGCTCTTACTTCAGTCCTTCCTTGGTGCAGTGTTTTCACAAGTATACCGGGGCAGGGGGAGCATCAGGAACCCTCCTTTGCTTCTGTCAGAATGTCCTGGCTTCTGCTGAATCCACTTTCTCAGAGGAGCCTGAAGAGATTCTCCTGTGGGCATTTGCATGCAGGTTGCCAGGCTGTAAGCATGGAAGATTCTAGAATGGACCCGTGTGAGTGTCTGGACAGGAGAGTTGAGCTAGGCCACCAAGGCTGCCATGGTGGTCTGCTTCCTGCCTCAGTCAGCACCAGGTCCTAAGAGATCTAGAAGGTCCGGAAGATTAGAGAACACCCTAAGAGTTGAGTGTCCTATAGTGGATTTTAGGGCTCTTCATAGCTTAAGGACCTTGGTAACTCTTGGAGGAATTATTCAGAACATTTTAGGTGGTGACAAAGTCCAGCTCCATCCCAGTCTTCTCCACTCTGCCCCAAGAGTAGGGGCGCCACCTGCAGCGCCCGTTTTCACTGTGGTCTCGGTGTGTGCACGCCTCCTCTGTGGTTTCACTCTAGGATCCGTGCGTATTCTGTCTGATCATGAGAGCACAGCTGGTGTAGCTGCGCCCCCGGCTTTTAAGGTCTCCGATTTCTTCTACCTGAGCCTGGACCTGGCTGTGCTCCCCCTCTACCTCTTTTCGAGGGACGGAAACCCTCACACGTCCCAGAGGGCAGTAGCCGGCCACCATGCCGGTGGCAGCAGAGGTGGCCCCTTCTCTGCCCCAGTCCTAAGGTTCACCCCCTCCCAGATGTTGGGGGAGCTCAGAGAGTCAGAGGAGTCTGGGTGCTGCAGCCAGGCAGCATGCTTCCCTCTTGGGCCCAGGCCCTCTTTTGCCAGCAGACAGCCCCAAGAAACCCGTGACCACTCACACCATGGCGAGCTGGTGTTTGTTGGCAACTCCAGAGGGGATGGACTTGGGGGAAATGGTCAGATACCCAGATACCCAAAACTGTGAGGTTGGGATGATTTTTTTTATAATCCTAATTGCTGTAACCCTGATAAGTGAGTCAGAACCTGAAGTGGAAGATGTTCTTGTGTTTGTTTTGAATGGACAATCGATTGATGTTTACATTCCATTTATAGGAGTGGCAAGGGATCTACCATGCCAAGAAGAAAAATGGAGATAATGTGCAACAAAATGTGAAGATAATACCTGTCGTTGGACAGGGAGGGTAAGTGGAACAACGAGGTATTCCGGTTAACGTGCCATGTTTGGCTTAGTGCAAAATTTGCTCTGAGTACTTCAGTAAGTTAAGAACCACATGCAAAAATTTAAAAGAAAGACTTGTCACAAGGTCAGGTGTCATCAAAGAATGGCCTTCCAGGACACAGCATCCTTGGGGCTATAGCCTGATGCCGAGCTTGTGACCCAGAGCCGCCAGGCTCCAGACGGGCTTGCTTCAGCTGCATGTACGCAAGAGAGACCCAAGTGTTCCCATTAGAATGTCACGTTACTAAGCTGGGTGGTAAGAACACTAATGGGCAGACTCCCTAGATTTTAAAAGATTGTTAGCTAATTTGAAAGCCTGTGTGTTATTCCTGCGTAGACCTATCAAGCTGGATAAAGGTATTTAAAATACTCCCATTTATAGCAACTCTCGTATAAAACAGTTGTGACTATATATTGCAAAGTATTCTATATCAGGAGCCTAAAAATTTCCTATGGTTTGTCTCAGAATCTATCTTAATATGGACAGTGGGAAGTTATGAATATGAATTGTAGGACACCCAACAGTTAAAATGCAGCAATTAGAAATGACGATCATAGAAAATTATGTGGTAAGGGAAAATGCTTAAGATAAACACAAAAATCAAACCGCAGAATCATACCTAGTTTGTGATCTCGGTCCAGGGAACAAGGGAAAGAAAACACAGATGAGATGTGGTCATGGCGGCAACAGCAGCTCCTGAGGTTTCTCGAGCCTGTCCCTCTGTGGGCCGGTTCTCATTGCCTGGGAGACGTCGTTTCATGCCTTCCCTGGCACCCGCTGTGGCGTCCGTGATCATCTCCATTTTCCAGATGAGGAAACTGAGGCCTGAGGCAGGAGGTTTCTGGCCCAGGGTCCAGCAGACTGCCAGGCTGACCGCAGAGACTTCTGGCCCAGGGCCGCTGTGCTGACTGCTGGGCTCCTGTGCCTGAATGCCCGGCTGTGCTGCCCACTGGCGACAGCCTCAGGGAGGTGGGTCTGTGTGGGCTCTGTGTTCTGATTTTGGCCTTTTTTTGTCCTCCAGATTTTTTTGTGGTTAGGAGAGGGGTTTGACACTCCAGGGGGAGAAGTGGAAAGGTGGCAGGCCCAGTAAGTAAGTGAGGAGTCCAGTCCACAGTGCTTGGCTATAGACCCCAGTTAGCGAGCTCTGTGTGGCCTGTGGCGCTGCCCCGATGGCTGTGAGCTCAGGGCTCACTGGAACCTGAGGCCAAACGGCCATGCAAAGGGCTGTGAGGATGAAAACGTGCCAAGGATTTAAAGGCTTTTAGTTGGTTAATATTGTAGTCCATTGTTTAAAACACCGGTGTTTTTTATTGCATGTTGTGAAGTCTTGGACGAATTGTGTCGTTTTTACTGAAGAGTCCACTTCTTCTCTGCACAGACTCCAGAGGATGCTTGTAGACTCTGGACTGTTTATTGGTGGCCTTGACCACAAACAATAGAAATGTTCCCCTCAGAGCATTTTGTGGTTGTGAACGAGATGCTCTTTCATAATACAAATCCACTGCATACCCGTCAGACTAGAGAGCCAGGAGAGAAATAATGCCTTGTTTTCTACTTGCAGAAAAATTAGACACTATGTGTCCATTATCAGAGTGTGCAATGGCAGCAATAAGGTATGTAAGGGGAGCCCTCGGGGCCACAGGGGTGCCCAGCAAGACCCCCGATTGTGTACCTAGACGTTCAGAACTAATGGCTTCTACATTCACTTTTAGGCTGAGAAAATAACTGAATGTGTTCAGTCTGACCCTCATACAGGTATGGTGCTCCACGTTCATTCTTAGGGGTCCTCAGGCTTGTGAAACAGATAACAGCAGACCCTTACTCTGCCGAGCTGTCCTCGTCCTCGTGCCCGGGGGGACTGTGGCTTCCTGGCACCGCAGCACTGGGTCTCTCTCTCCCTAACTCCCCAAGCTGGTTTCTGAGCCGAAGGGCCTGAGCACTTGTGGGCGTTCTGACACGTGTCCTGGGGAGGGTCTCAGCCTGTGGGAGAGAACTGGTCCCCTCAGATGCACAAACTTAGGTGAAGAGTGTCAGTGAATAGTGACTTGTGGGCCTCCCCTGCACTGTACAAGGCCACAGTGTTGGGTGTCAGACCACAGACGGCCCTTGCGCAGGGACATCTTCGTCTCCTGACAAGAGTCCCTCTGGCTGAGGGGGAGGTCGCTGGACCTTATCAGACTTGTCTCATCTCAGACCTGTCCCCTGTCGTGCCTCGGATACCACCCGCTCATCCCCATGTCATGTTCCCGCACCTGTTTTTCGCTGGCCTGGAATGTGCCCCAGCATATGCCAGGGCCTCAGCAAGCCCCCTTCCTCCTCCGGCAGTCCCCGGTGAGGGGCCGGGCTGTGATGGGGCTGAGCTCCCGCAGCTCCACACTGAGGCTATGTGTCACACCTGAGGCGGTTTGACAGCCGCCTGCCGGGGCTGGGTGGCGCTGGGGTCACCCAGCTCCCCTGTAGGAGCGTCTCCCCCTTAGCTGTTCTGCAGCACCAGAGCATTCATTCATTCATTCATTCCAGGACTGTGCCCCTTGTGTTTTTCTGAGCGTTTACTATGCGCAGAACCCCTGCTAAGTGCTTAAATGTCAGCGTATTTAATTGAAGCCTTGCAGTGAACCAGTGGGGTAGACATTTTGTGGATGAAGTTCCCTTTGGGCTTAATGATTTGCCCAAGGATAGCCCATCTAGGACATGGTAGATCTGGCACTGGAATCCTGACGGCCAGCTCCCTCCAGAGCCAGGCAGGGCTTTCACAGGGAAAGAGGAGAGACCTGTCGATAGTCAGGGGACAGAGCAATGATGAGAAGTGCTGAGTAGTGGGTGGGAAAAGGCTAGTGGTGCCGTGGTGACCCAGAGGAGGAGGGGAAAACTCCAGTGAGGGGACGTAGACTCAGATAAGGAGAGGGGTGTGAAAGGAAAAGCATCCCAGAAATAAAAACAGTCCTAGAAGAGGGAAAGGTCAGAGCACGTTCGAGAAAGAATGGGACTAAATTTTCACGGGTCAACATGGAAAGGGGAGTTGGGGTCATGAGGGATCCCTGGATGCCAGGTCGGAGAAGAGGATTTTTTTCTGTAGGCAGTGGGGGTCCGAGGGATTTTGAGCAGGGGCTAGTGTGATGGCATCTGAGCTCTAAGAACCTCTTAGAACAAGTATGGAGCAGAGACAGGAATACCAGCGTGCCACAGGCTGGAGGGGAGAAGGCACTGGCCACAGCATAAGAAGCTGATACCGGGAGGGAAAGGGCAGAGGCCACATGATGGTGGTGGGACCAGAGAGAGGAAGGCAGGAAGGAGTCGTGGGAGGGGCAGCCTTGTGGGTCTGGAGATAGAGCGCGTTGCCCCAGGGCTGAGCAGGATGGATGTGGAAAGTGTTCTCCTGAGGTCCTGGGTTTGTGCTCTTTCTACCACTTTCTGTTGTGTACTGGCACCCTTGCTCCTGGGTTCTCCAGAGAGGTGGGGACCAGAGACGTAAATTCTGGCCAGCAAAGCAATTCCAAGTGTCTCAGGTGTGGAAGTGACTAGGTGGTGGGAGGGGGACAGGCATGGGGAAGAAGAGGGGGCAGGACAGGAGCGGGGGAGTAAGTGTTCGGAGAGGGAGTGGGGACCTGGAGGGAGTTACCAAGGTTGGGGGAGGGGAGAACGGGGAAGCTTGGAGCACACAGAGATGGGGGGAGGGGTACAGAGGCAGAGAGGCACCTTGACTTCTGCATCCCAGAACACACTTAGGACCTACAGAAGTGCGGGGTCAGGAGGGCAGTGAGGGCAGATGCCAAACTGCAGGGCTGCAGGCACTAGGATGGAGGCCGCCATGATCGTAGGCCTCTTCCAGGACAGTAACTCTTACACTGCAAGGTCACAGGGTGCCTTGACTTGGATTTTTTTCCCCCTCTCTCAGAAGAGCCCAGTGAAGTAGGCCTAGCTGTTATTAACACCCCCTTATTACAGAGAGAGAAACTGAGGGTCAGAAGGGTTGAATGCCACTTCTGTTGGGCAGGCAGGAAACGGCAGAGCAGGGACCAGAAGGCAGAGTCAGTGACACAGTCCTTGGTGTTACACAAGGGGAGACTCCCCGACTGACTACATGCTGGGCCGTTCTGTCACGTCACTGGTCAGTGCCCACTTTGGAGTCTTCCCCATCACACCCTGAGGAGCTGGGTGGCTGTCAGGTCTCCCACCCCCAGCAGTATACACAACCTTGATGTCCCAAAGACTTCCGAATGTCTTGCCTTGGGAAGGCAGTGACACTGCCATAGACCGTGGACGGGCCAGCACCCCTGGTTCCACACAGAATAAGCACTTCTAAAGCAGAAAAAGAGTTACTGGAAGGAAATTGGTGACTCCCACATTAGACAAAAAAGCTTAAGAATCAGTCTGAGAAGAAGAGCAGGAATGGCAGGACGCTGGGCGACCCTCCCTGCTGTGAAAAGCTTGCCGCCGAGCACCATGATGCGCCATTGAGGCTCTGCTGGCGTCCAGGCGCCATGTTGCCTCCAGCACCGTGGCAGAGTGTTTCCCTCCCAGCCCTGCTCTCCTGTCCCACCTGCTGTCCTCTGGACTCCGGTAGAAGCAGTCCTTTGGCCGGCCTAGGTCACTTGCTGCCGTGTTGCTGACACTGAATGGAGTAAGGGAGTCTCTCGCCGTCCCCCTTCTGTAGTGGGGAGTCATGGGAAAGGGGGTTCAGATCCTGGGTGTCCAGGAAACTGATACATTCCCAGCTCATGGCCCCTTTTTCTTGGCCTATGTATTGTTTTTACATGATACCATGTCTCAGCGAAGACACTAAATGTGGCACCGTCCAGTTTGTAAACCTGGAGATGCTCTGGACCGAGCCCGGAGCCTGGCTTTAGGCACACGGAGATGAACGTGGAATTTGCTGTTGGGCGGACGAAGCAGTAATTTGAATGGACTGTACTTTGTACTGCAGCAGGGGTGAATTGGGAGGCAATACCCAGCAGTGATGACATAGTGGTTGAGCCCGTGTCTGGGACAGAGAGAGGGGTCAGCCCAAGGACAGGAAGAGCATTCCTGGAGGGACGAGCTGCACGCACAAAGCCGTCAGGCCAGGCAAGGCTGGGTCAGGCCAGCTTGGATTGCATCCTGTAAGCAGAGGAGGGCCGAGGAGTCTCCCTTAAATAGGTACATGAAAAGGGGACCCTTCTAGGAAAGATAATCATGGTGATGGTGTGGAGAAAAAAGGCAGAGAGACAGACCTGCCGAGGTACTTCAGGATAACCCGTAGTACGACGGATGAAGGGAGAACACTAGAGAAGGTCCCCACAACTTCTGACTTGGCCACTGCATGACATGAATGGAACTGAGAAGTGTGGGAGAAAGAGCGGGTTTGTGCGGGGAGAGCTCAGCGAGTTAGGTTTCAGCTTGGTCCACTGGGGTGCATGGAACGGCCCCATGGAGATGTGCGGTGGCTTCAAAGAGGCCAGAGCTTTGGGGCACATACTCCTGGCGAGGGTGGTGGCCAGGAGACTGAGCGCTGCGGGTGAGAGCCCTGCAGTAGCAGACAGTGAGGGGACGTGGAAGTCATTCGTGCAACCAGGGTTCCGCGCACAGTCCCCGTATGCCCGGCAGCACGAGACTCTGCTGGCGGGAAGTGTGCACCCCGAGTCTCACAGTCAGCCGCGGGGTAGCGCAGAGGCTGTGGCAAGGGGCGGGGAACGGCCTCCCCAGTCGGGTGACGGGTGGTGGCCCTGTAGCATGGCGTGCGACGTGAGCGTGTCTTGCAGGTGCTCTGGGCTGCTGCCAGCGTCGGGCCCAGGGCCACAGGCTGCCTCAGCCGCTGGCAGAACTCGGGGTCTAGCTTGCATCTGGGGGCAGGCAGGCTGTCTCCGGTGGAGGAGGCGGAGAGGCCAGGGGGAAGGAGGGCTGACCAGTGGCGGGCTTTGCAGGGGTCGGTGGGCCCAGGGCAGAGCAAGCGTTCCCCAAATGCTCGGACTGGTGAGAGGGTCGCAGAGAGTTCTCTGAAAGTCTGCTGTGTTTCCGGCAAGTGCTGCGGGACACGGGTTCGCGGCCTCCTGGTGTCCCAGATGGAGCTCCTCCTGCTGCGGGAGCAAAGTGGCCGCTGTTCACGCACATCGCTGCTGCCCTCACGGCTGCTCCGTGGGGCCCTCGCTTGCCTGCTCACGCCATGGGGCGGTGTGGATGGATCGCGCTTCCTGGCAAGGGAGACCGCGAGCAGAGAGCTGAAGTCACAGGCGGTGCTGAGCCCACGCCCTGGTCTCTGGAGGCCTACGTAGGCTTCTGTCTGCTCGTCGGCTCAGTGCCTCGAGCCCTCGGTGTTTGGGGTGCGTTCACTAGGTGAGGGGCCTGGATTCGTGCTCCTTTGGGGCTTGCGGCCTGGCTGTGAACCCTTCATTCTTCCCCCAGTGGTCCCCAAATCAGCTTCTGAGAGCCGCCCCCCCACCCCCCGCAGATGCAGGCCACTTGAGCTTGGTCTGCACGGTGCTGTTGGACCCCGACGGCCAGCAGGGACCTGAGTGCGGCATTGAGAGCAGGAAGATCAAGTAACTTTGAAATGTTCAGTACAAGCGAAAGCCTGCTTCTCTCCATCCACTTTTGCCACATTCCTGTCCTTGGTGCGCACAGTGCGTTTTCCTTCTCCATAGCCACACTCTGCTCCGTAGGCACGAGCAGCTTCCTCCTCCTGGAAATGCCTCCTCCTCTGCTTGGCTGCATCTACAAACCTACCTCATCTGCTCACCGCCCCTTCCCAGAGGAGGACCTGCCTTTTCTCCTCGGGACTCCTTCCACCCTTCAGAGCCGTTACTGCACCTCCATCCTTGGCTTCCCTCCATCCCAACCCGATGGTGGACCTGGACCGGACCTTATTTGTCTTTGCAGCCCTAATGCCTGGCGTAGGGCCCAGCACAGGGGAGGCGCCCAGTGGATGTGCATGCAGGAGCGCCCTAGTACGTTCCCAGCCGGCTCCTGTGGGGTGCGGGGGGTGGAGCTCAGGAAGGAGACAGGCCGGGATCTGTGTCTGGCTGGCGGGGGTGGGGGGTGTTCCAGTTTTAGGGAGTAAGCATCTGGAGAGATTACAGCAGGTGAGGTGAGCAGCAGGCCGTGACGAGTGGCCTGTCTTGTCCTTGACCGCCAGCCGGCAAGCGCAGGGGCCGTCCGTGCACGGGGAGGTGCAGGTGTCTGTCGAGTGACTGCTGCTTGCAGGAAGAAAGGAAGGAAAGGAAGGCTGTTTCTGCCCTCGTGTCCTCCCCAGCTCGTGAGGAAGGCAGACAGGAAAGGAGCGGGCTACTGGCGATGCTGGGGGCTGCAGGGAGGCATCAGGGGAATGTTCCCAAAGGTTACGGTACCCACACCGCACCTTCACTGCTACCTCGGAGAGGAGGGAGCGTTCACCAGTAGAGGAGGCAGCGTGGGAGGGGTGCGTTCCCGGTGGAGGTAAGGGGTCGGTACCAAGGCACAGCAGGTGGCGAGACGAACTAGCGAGAATAGTTGGGTGGCCGGAGAGAGGAGGTGCGGGTACCCAGGGTTGGGCGCACACTGGGGAGTTCAAGTCGTAGCCTCAAAATAATGATGAGCCATTGATCGGTCTTCACTGGGAGTGTGCTCTGGTCGGATTTTTGGTTTAGGAGGATCACATTGGGGACGGTGGGACCAGTGAGGGAGGCTGTCATTGTAATCCTGAGGAGGATGGCGAGTGTCTGAGCTAGGACAGGGACGGAGCAGGGGTAGATTGAAGCCGTATATTTTGCTGAGGAGTTGAGGGAGAGGAAGGGAGAAGGCTACGACTTGTTTCCAACTTAAGTGGATCTGGGGGACGATGATGAGTGTACCGGAAGTGCCAAGGGGTGTCCGACGGGCTGTGGCTGGTGGTCGCTGGCCGGCTGAGGTGTGAGTCTGGCTCTCAGGAGAAGCCTAGGACGAGAGAGCCATCACAGGAGCTGGTTCAAGGAAGAAGTGAGATCTCCCAAGGAGATGTGTAGTCTGGGAAGACAAGAAGAGCTAAAGACAGAACCTCGGGATCAAGGAAGAGGAGGCGGGCTGAAGACAGGAAAATTAGGGAGGAAGAGTAAAGAGACAGAAAACCAGGAGAGTGTGGACTTACACAAACCAGGAGTTTCCAGAAAGACTGGCCAGTGTGTCTAGTAACATAAATAGTCAAGTCAGGTTGTCCTTCAGCATCAAGGAGGTGACAAGTGACTTGACAAGTGACAAGGTCATTATCAGTGCCCACGTAGAAGAGATAGCAAATACCAGTGAAGTCGCTGCTTGCTGGAGGGAGGGATACGGGGTGGGGGGCTGTTCAGATCCTATTGCTGAGCAGGGGCTCCGGGGGAGGGAGCCAGGGGAAGGCAGGGAAGGTGCAGCCTGCAGCTGGGAGGGCTGAGCTCGGTGTTCACTCCTTAGCAGGGCAGCTCCCGGTTTCCTCGTCTGTGAAATGGGGACAGGTTGGAGGGGCTCAGCACCATGTGTAACCCCAGCAGGTGCCCAGAGGAGGGGACTGGGAGAGAAGTCAGCTCTGCCTTGTCGTTAATTGGCATGGGGTCAAGGGGAAAGTCAAAGCCCCTCTTGAGCCTGGAAAACTGGTGGCACCGCTCACAGGAAGTAGGGTCAGTGGGGAGAGAGAGAAGCTGTCATTTGAAGCAGACCCCAAATAGTGCTCCCTATAGTACAGTTTCCTATAGCTTGAAAAGAGAGGTACGGTCTTCCCTGGGGCATTTTTATAAAACATGTGCTGTAAAAAAAATTTTTTTTCCCCTTTGGGTAAGGATGGGTGAGATTTTTTTTTTTTTTTTTTTTTACCATTTCAGTCGATTATATGGAAGTGTAATAGGAAAAATTTTCCTGAGTTCATTTCTTCGAGTTTTCAGTTTACATCACAGGATTCTATAATGATGTAATCTGGAAGCTGTAAAGCCTTTGTTCATGACTATACCAGGTGGGACATTTTGAGAAAGTCACCCCTTCCACCCCCACTTAAAACTTCATGGGTCAAAATCTTCATCTCTGGGCATTTTGTTGACTTTGTGACTTCTTAATTGGTGTTCTAATTCCTAAATTTTGTTATTGAAAAATTTTAGATCTGTAATTTGTAATTTGTTGTTAAAATCCTTTTGAAGAGGTGATTTATAGTGTAATTGTTTCCACAGATAATCAGTCAGGCAAACACAAAGACAGAAGGAAGAGCTCGCTAGATGTCAGAACTCTTGCTTCTCGAGCAAGTGAAGGTAGGTGACAAAGACAAGAGGAGAAAATGTTGGACACGTGAATACCTGACATTCGTCGCCAGTCTCCTCTCTGGTTCACTGCCCCCTGCAGGTCGGGACAGGGGAGGGGACACTCTAGCAACCTGTGTCCATTTCCCCTTCCTTGGACCCCTGCCAGTGGGCTCCATTCTCAGCCTTTTGATGGGAGTTAGGGAATAAAGAAAAACACACATTTTACCATCTGTCCTACAGTCGATTTTCTAAACTGTTACCAGCAGAGGCTGTCCGTGTGTCTGCTGTGATTGTGTGGGGAACCCAAAATGCATTAGGAAATTCTTCATATACTCCATTATGGGTGGTACTTTGCCGTGGAAACTTACCTTTTGGTGGGGAGGTGAGCGACTTCTGGGCATGTGACAGACTCTTACTAAACAGATACTATTTAACTTTTAATTGGAACATAATTTTTTAAGATTACATAGATATGTGATCTGAACTAATACAGTGTGGAGGCAAATATTCCTGCTGGGCGTGTGCTGTCTTGGACCCAGAGAGGAATGGGGAAGCACATGGAGTTGGTCCGTACGTTCATGGGAAAAGCCACAGCTTTCCAGGGAGGTAGCAACTCAGATTCGACCTTGGAGACCAGTGCCCTCAGGTTTGTCCTGAGGCTCAGAAAACACAGGCCCCACCCTGCTGCTAGGGGAGCCATGTGGTGTCATGGGCCAAAGCATGGGCTTTGGCCTCAGAATGACCTTGATTCCAGTTCCAGGGTCATCTACTTTGTGTGCAACCTTGGGGGTAGACTTCTGTGCTTCCATTTCCTCACCGTGAAATGGGGAGTTTTATGCTGCCCATGGAGGGCTGTGTGACCGTTACATGAGGGTGCCTGGCAAGGGAGGGGGGCGGTAGCTGCCACCACCTTCTTCATTATGGCCCTCACTTGTGCACCCCCATGGCTCTTGGGCAGAGTAGGGGCAGGGACAGGGTCATCCCTACCCACAACAGTCTTCCTCCCCTGTTCTTCCTAATATTCGTCCTTGGGATGACTTGGTCCGTTTCTGTATTTTTAAGAGGTATACAGTTTATTTTAGTATTTTGGGTTTTTTTTTTTTTTTTAAGATAATTTGTTTGAGACAGAGAGGGAGGGGACTGGAGCAGGGGGGTGGCAGAGGGAGAAGGAGAGACTCCACAAGCAGACTCTGCAGCTGAGGGCAGAGCCCCACTTGGGGCTCAATCCCAGGACCCTAAGATCATGACCTGAGCCAAAATCAAGAGTGGGCCACCCAACCGACAGAGCCACCCAGGCTCCCCATGTTTCTGGTTTTTAAGCACTACTCGTTTTAACGGAATTACCGTTTGCACAGTGAAATTCAGGTATTAAGTGGTTCCATGAGTTTTGACAGTTCCATACACTTGGGTAAGCACCACCCAAAGCAGATACAGAAAGCACACAGCCTGTACCACACCGAGGCAGCCCCTAGGTCGCCAGCACCCGCCACAAGCCCACTTGGCCTCTTCTTGTGCTTCCGAGAGGTGGGGTTGTTCAGCCTGCACACCCGGCCTCTGGCTTCTTTGCCTCAGTGTTCTTGAGATCCCTCCGTGTGGTCAGACGGGCCAAGAGTTGGTCCTTTCTGCTGTGCCACAGAGCTCTGCTGGAGGGAGGGACTGCTGTTGATCCTTTCTCATTCACGGTGGTGTGTTCTCTTCCCACTTCGGTGCTGGTAAGAATAAGGCTGCGTGGAGGTTTGTAGGCGGTCCTGTCCTGCCTAGAAGTGGAACTGCTGGGCGTCTGGGCAGCTGCAGCCGTCTCCCCACGATGTGCTGTCCCACGTTCTGCCCACTGCTGACGTGTATGCATGGTCCCGTTGCTCTGATACCTACCAGACTTGGTTATCTCGGCATTTCATGTTTCAGCCATTCTGGTGGATATGGTTTCAATTTTAACTTTTCTGATGATGAGTGAGGTGGGGTACCCCTTTCATACGCTTACAGACCATTTTGACATTCTCTTTTGAAGTGCTGTTCACGTATCTTGCCTGTTTTTATAGTTGGATTATCTCACTGGTTGGTAGGAATTCTTCATTCTCGACGTGGATCTGTTGGATTCCGTGCAGCGCAAGTATATTTTGTTAGTCCGTGGTTTGCCTTTTCACTCTCTTGATGGCCTTTAATGTGAACAGGAGTTGTTAGTTTCAGTGAAGCTTATTTTATCATTTTCTATTCTAGCTGGTGCTTTTTTGGTCCTGTTCAAGAAACCTTCCTCTAGCCCAAGGTCATGAAGATATTCTCCCATGTTTTCTTGTAGAAGCTTTATGGTTTTGTCTCTCAGCTTAAGTCTGTGATTCATTTCAAATTAACTCTTATATCTGGTGAGCATAGGGATCAAGGATGAATTTTCCCCCCACATGGAAATCCATCACCATATGGAAAAAAAACATCTTTTGCAGCAGCGCCATTATTGTAATTAGATGACTATAAATATGTGGTCATTTTCTGGACTCCTCGGTTTTCCTTGTTCTGTCAGTCTGCATGTGCCCTGATACCACCATCGATTGCTGTGGCCTCTCCAGTAGTAGTTCTTGTTGCTCACGGTTGTCTTGGCTTGCGAGGCCCTCTGTGTTTCCATTCTACAGTTAGCATCAGCTTGTGAGTTTACACACTCACCGCCTCCTGGGGTTGTATCTGGGAGTGTCTCGAATCTGTAGATCAATTTAGGGAAAGAGGAAATTTCAGTGATACTGAGTCTTTCAAACCTCGGATGCCTTCTGTGTCTCCCTTCAGGTCGCTTTTATTTTCTCTCAGTAGCGTTTTGCGTTTTCAGTGTGTAAATCCTACATGTCTTGTCTTACATATATTCCTAAATATTGGTGGGTTTTGATGATTTCATATTGGTGTTTTCTATTTCAATTTCTAATGGTTTGTTGCTAGTGTGGAACTAGAATTGATTGTTGTCTACTAGACTGTTGCCGTTCCCAGTAACCTCAATAAACTTGGTCACCAGTTGTTGGAGTAATGTTTGCAGATTCATTTGGACTTTCTGCACAGTCAGGGCAGACTCTGTGCCCCAAAGTTCTGCTCACTTTATTCATACTGTTGTTTCATTTTTATAAGCCTATGTCACTTTCATGATGGTTTTAAATGAGACCAGCTCCTTTCATGATGTATAACAGTGGTTTTTATTTTTGGTTTGATGACCTTACCGGGTAGAACAGAAAACTGGCAACCACATGCTGGTCACCAAAATGAGAGGTAAGCAGTGATGTGGGTCCCCAGGTTGAAAGCACTTCAGAACCCCGAGTGGGCGAACCGTGCTCTCCACTGCTGGTTACACCTCGGTCTGGGGAACCAAGGCTGACGCATCAGGCTGTGGGGCTGCGTGTGGTAAACAGCATGTGGCCTGACAGTGGGCCTTTCAGGCAGACACACAGAACTCTATGTGTGTGTTTTCTTCCTGCCTGGACACTGCCCAGCCTTTGCTTTACCCTGGAGGAGCCGTGTCTGGACAGAAGCAACAGAACATGAGCACACTCAGAGCCTCAGACTGGCCGCCTATCTCCAGTAGATTAAGCATCACTGGGGAGAGCACCAAAAGGTGCCTTGAGAAATTTAAACAAAAACTCCTGTATTTCAGTTAATGGGAAATTGTGTTTATTGCTCCTGCCATGTATGAAACAAAGAGCCTGTGTGGCATTGTCTTCCAGGACTTTTCGCTCCTGGATAGCGGCAAGCTCAATATTAAAAGCCTTATTGTTATAAATGCAGAAAGAGGCTAACTGTTTGGCCTTGACTTGCTAGATTGTTTCCTCTGTTTTTCCTCTGGCCTGTGACATCAGAAGTGCAGTCTGGGCGGGGGCACGTGCATCCTCGTGCCTAGGACTGAAGGAAGCACAGTTGGTTCTGCCAGAACCCCGGGCTTGCAGGGATGGGGCAGCCGCCGTGCTGGACACACAGTTCCGGTCCTGCCCCTTCATCATGCAGCTGGGCCCGCGGAGGCCTGGGGGGAGTGTGGGGGGAGCCAGGGAGGGCCCAGAGCCCTCAGTGGTCAACACACAGGTGCCTGGGCCATACGTACCCTGATCTGTGCGTCATGTGGTCTCTCCTCAGGTGGCAGCCAGAGACGACACTCCTCCATGGCCCGGATACATTCCATGACGATCGAGGCGCCCATCACCAAGGTGGGGCAGTTGTGGCTACTCTTCCCCCGAGCCCACACGGAAGGCCCTTGCTCCCGGGGTTGAGGGTTTCTCATGAGAGGAAGCAGGCCCGCAGCCATAATACTGCCCCCCCATTGTAGGGAGTGGGCTTCTCTAAGGAGAGGGGATGTGGGACATGAACACTGAGGCTAGTCTCAAGTTAGCCTGAGCACTATGCCCAGCCTGCCCCTCCGGGTTGCTTTCCCACTATTTGTGAGGTTATGAAACTCATGTCTTTTCTCTACCGTGTAGGTCATCAACATTATCAATGCTGCCCAGGAAAGCAGCCCCATGCCTGTGACAGAAGCCTTAGACCGTGTGCTGGAAATTCTGAGAACCACTGAGTTATACTCACCGCAGTTTGGTGCTAAGGATGACGATCCTCATGCCAACGACCTCGTTGGAGGCTTAGTGTCTGTAAGTACAGTTGGCTGGCTGCTGGCTAGAGCCTCCTGATGCTGTCTGTGTTCCCAGGGGTCATCTGGGTACCGGCTGGCCTGCGCAGAGTGTTGTGGGCAGGGCGCAGCCGAGGCCCAAACCTACCGTCAGCCAGAGCCCCCTGCTCGCCCACGTGGGGCCTGCTGCCCAGGGAGACCCCAGCTTGAAGCAGAGAAGGGAGGAGCATGTTCTAGACAGTCTGCTGGGCTGGGCTCTCCAGTTTTGCTTAGGGCCCCTAGGAGGAAATTAAGTAAAACTTCATTATTTTAAAGATTTTGAAAACTAGAGCAGAAGAAATAGGTATTTGAAATGTTCCGTACCAAACGAGGAAACAGAAAGACCACGTATGCGTGAAGGGGCCCCAGGGGGTGGGGTCTGGTGTCTTTCCAGAACACCCTGTGCGGATTTGGTGCTTCGGACCATGGGCTCTCAGAGGTCCTGGAGGCCTCCAGCCCATCCAGCAGAGTGGTCTGCTTTGTGGGAAACCGGTCATTCTGTTGCTGTCCGTCACCTCTTGTCTTGGTCAGAAGGAAAATTCACCTCCTCACTAGCACCAAAAAAAAAACAAAACCAACTCCTCTCTCCTCCCAGTGTCTGCTTTCTGAAGCTCACTTGACTTCTTAAAAACAACGTTGTAGGCAGTGAGCTGTGGTGTAGTGATTCCAGGGACGGTCATGTCCAACCACGGTCTTGCCTGCACTTCCAGCCCGTAGGTGAGGGATGAAAGTGAGTGGGGTGGAGCGTGATCATATCATGGGGTGAGGGGAAGAGAGGAGAGGTGCGAGGGAGGGCTGCTAGGGGCTCCTGCCGTGGTGGGAGGGCTCTCAGCCGGAGAAGCAGCGAGGGGGCTCGGTGAGTGTGCAAGGCCTAGAAGAATCCACTTTTCCAGAGGAAGCGGATGTCCCGGGTGGTAAGGGGGGCGGCAAGAAGTGGTGGGGGAGACTCGAGGGCAGAGGCCAGTTGTCCGGGAGACACTGGAGCAGAGACCTGAGGGCTGCCAGCGATGCTGGGCTTTGGGGCCTTGCCTGAGCTCGCCTCGCTGCTTCGGCCCCTGAGCTTAGCCGGTTTTCCCGACGTCCGGTGCCTGAGTCCCGTCCCCACAGGGGAGCTCCGGGCACCAGGGTGGAGAGGCTGCCCTCTTGCTCTCCTCGGGAGCCGACTGTCCCACTGTTCTCAAGAAGTAAAGAGCAGTTATGACTTCTCTTCTTGTCTCCTTGATTTTTATCAGGATGGTTTGCGAAGACTGTCCGGGAATGAGTATGTTCTTTCAACAAAAAGTAAGTTTTAGGGATGCCTGGGTGGCTCAGTTGGTTGGGCGACTGTCTTTGGCTCAGGTCATGATCCCAGGGTTCCAGGATCGAGTCCCACATTGGGCTCCCAGCTCCATGGGGAGTCTGCTTCTCCCTCTGACCTTCTCCTCACTCATGCTCTCTTTCACTGTCTCTCTCTCAAATAAATAAATAAAATCTTAAAAAAAAAAAAAAAAGTAAGTTTTAACCTCTTAATTTTCTGGGGCACTGTTAATACTATAGTGACACTGAAATGATGAGAACAGATTTTCCAGTCAGGTTTTCAGTCAATTCTTCTCATTAGCAACAAGTTTCTCAGTATGTCCTACAGACCGCAGGAATGAAGCAGCTGACCCGGAGCAGCAAGTCCTATAAAGCCTGTTAACTCTGTCCCCAAACCACGTCCCCATGCAGGCCTTCAGCAGCTGCCCAGCAGTGTGATCACCCCCATCTCCCTTCACGATGTCCCCCCGCGGATCGCGCGGGCCATGGAGAACGAGGAGTACTGGGACTTCAATATTTTTGAACTGGAGGCCGCCACACATAAGAGGTGAGTCCGCCCACAGACACACAGCGTGGCTCCGAGGGCCTCTGTGGAGAAAGCCGTCCAAGGAGTGTGGTTCTCCCAGAGCCGAAGCATCAGAGGCGGCGGCTCTGGAAAGAGGAGCCGGGCAGCGGGTGCCCCTGACGGCCTGGGCCTCTGCGGGATGGGAGGGTGGCTGGGTCACGACTCCCACAGAGACAGCAGATTCAGGGCAGGTGACCTACCCTCTCCAAGTGGCACAGGTTTCTCCTGTGAAATACGAGTATTAGTTTTCCGTACGCGGTGATGTGCTGAGACAGCAGCACAGAGTCCCACTCAGAGGCTAGAACTCAGTAAGAAACACACAGACACATTTGCTAAGAGCTGTCCCCAGATCACAGTTGCTGTGTTGGTGACAGTCCCGGAGACACACCCAGAATTCCAGTCATCCTGATGCGGGTGTGCTCACAGGGAGTCGGGGTGAGATTGGATTTTTATCTTCTGGTTTGTACCTTGCTGGAAAAGAGCAGTTGGCCCTAGGGGTGTTATTGACTTGGCACACGGGGAAGGCTGCCCTGTCAGGTGGTGGGGCCCTGAACCTGGCCAGGCCCAGAGGGCAGCCACGGGAGAGGTGTGTTCTGTGGGGCCGCAGGATAGCTAACTCTTCAGATCTCCTTCTGCTCTGTTCAAGAGACTGTCCCCAAGACATCTGTGCCCTTCCCTTGTGCTCACCAGGAGTCAGCCTGGTATATTGTTCCCGTGTACCCTACATGGGCAAGGACAGTAGAAAGGATAGCAAACGAATCTCCGAGCACCTGGCCCACAGGCTATGACATTGCATTTATGGGAATCAGGCCAAGGCAAGTCGGTTCAAACCCTGTGAGCCTGCTGGCCTCAGGACCCTGCCTCAGCAGAGCCGTTCCTGGACCTTCCAAGCTGAAGGCCAGATGCTGGATTGAGGTAACTTCTCAAGGAAGGGCGTGACTTGGTGGCCTGTGGGTGACCTTCTCAGGGAAGACCTCCTCACGCTGTGGCCCCCACCATGGCAGGTGACCATGCTGCCTTCAAAAAGTGCTACTTGCTTCTAGAAGGACCTCTGGCCAATAACATGGGTCCAGCAAGGGCAAGGCTAGGGTTCAAGCCTGGCATCACATTGATTTTGAGAAATCTGCAGGTGCAAGCGGAAGTCTGAATGAGGAAGGGGGGCGGTGAGCACACCTCACCCCAGCCTGTGGGGAGCACGGACGGAGAGCTGGGCCTGGGCACCAGCCGTGGTTGGCAGCTGCTGGGAGAGAGGGCACCCCCGTCCCGCGCCACTCAGGCGAGCCCCCCTCGCTGCCCGCACCGCGCTCTGAAGGCCGGCTCCTCTCCGCGGGTTGGGTCTCAACCTCTTCAGGGCTCCCAACACTTGGCCTGTTCCTTTGTTTTAAGGCCGGGCATGTTTTACTCTGCAGGCCTTTGATTTATCTTGGTCTCAAAATGTTCGCTCGCTTCGGAATCTGTGAATTCTTGAACTGCTCCGAGACGACGCTGCGATCGTGGTTGCAGGTCATTGAAGCCAATTACCACTCTTCCAACCCCTACCACAACTCGACACACTCTGCCGACGTGCTTCACGCCACTGCCTACTTTCTGTGCAAAGAGAGGATAAAGGTGAGCTGTGAGGGCGTACCAGGTTTGGAGGGCTGGGGCAGCGGCCGGCGGCCTCCACCTCCACGGGGTGCTCTGCGGGGGCCACTGCCCCGGGTCCCCAACTGTCTGCCCCCTCCGCCGCACCCCACCCCCGCCAGCCCTGGGAGGGTGCGGCCACAGGGGAAGTTGGCCAGCAGGCTGCACTGCAGCTCGCGGATTTGAAGGGTTAACTCATGACGCGAGCCCAGCTCTTTGGTGAGAGTGTGAGCAGCAGATGGGTCCCCGGGGAGGAAACCTGCCAGAATGGTTAGTTGGCAGCAATGTGTCTGTAGGTGCCCCGTGAGCCCACAGACCCTAGGCACCCCCAGCCCATCCCTCTGTGTCAGCGGGGTTGAAGGCCAAGTTCATCCTCGCCCAGCACTGCTCCCACCTGGGCTTGCTGGCCCGGGCTAGAGTTCCATCAGCCAAGGACACACAGGTCAGAAACCTGGAAGCATTTTTTGTTCTCTCCTCTCCCCAAGCCCAAGTCATCCAGTAGGTCTGTGACTTTGTCATCTGGAGCCCACCTTGTGACGCCCGTGCTGCTGTCCTAGCGAGGGCCCTGCTTTCTCCTCTCCCCGGGAGCACTGGAGCCCTTCTGCCCAGGCCTCCCGTGGAACTCCCCCACACCGCTGCCAGCACAGTGGACCATGCTGTTCCCAGCAGTGGCTCCCTGCCTCCTGCAGGTCCGAAACAGTAGGGTTGGTCAAGGCTTCCAACACCCAGGCCCCTCGTGGGCCACGCTAAACCCCTGCGGTTCCCGACACTCCTACCCTGGCTGTGCTGTTCCCTTTGCTGCTCCAGGCTCCCTGTGTCCCAGCTGCCCTTCAGTGATCCATCCCAGCCTTTGTTTCTCCGGGGAACCTTCCTGGACTATCCCCCCAGACCTGATACTGATCTCAATGCCCCTTTTCCATGTGCCCCCCTCACGTGGGGCTGCTCCTAGGACGACTGCATCCAGGTATTTGGACTTCTGCTAACTGGTCCAGGTGCTGCATTGCACAGCTGGTCTGTCCTGCTCCGCTGAGTCAGTGCAGGGGCCACTGGCCCCTACTGGTGGCTGGTCACCTGGCTCAGAGTCCCCCTGGGGTGCTGTCTGGCAACTCGAGCCCCAGCTTTGAGACAGGAAGAAAAAGAGGGAAGAGAAGAGTTTCACAGAAGGAAGGTTTCTGTTGTGGAATGTGAATGTCCACCCCCAAAGCAAGTTCCTGAGAAAGCTTTCCATGTCGTAAGTGATTTTGCAAGGGAGATTTTCAAAGCAGCAGCTGGACTTGCACAGAACTTCCAAAGTATTCGTGCCCCTTCCATCCACACGCTTCTGAAGTGGGTCAGAGGGGCCAGGGAGCGCCATGGCGTCACCATTTCACTTTCAGAAGAACTTGAGAGTAGAAGGATCCAACCATGGTTTTTGTGTCTGAGAACAGGGCTTCTTGATGGGGGAGACGGTGCCATGTCATTGCCTGGTATCCTGGCATCTGGGGACAGCCCCACAGAGCCACCGTAAGGCAGAGAGAGGGCACACGTCTGCTGTTCCCATTTCGTTCCCTTTCATCCTCTGCGACAGGGGACTAGTGCGGGGGAGAGGACAGCATGAAGGGTAACAGCACAAGGACACACGGAGCAGCGAAGTCTGGGCCCCAGAGGTCAGACGAGCTGGGTCTTTCACATGCCCTTTTGCTGCTCCCTCTAGTTTTAAAAGGAAAGCTCAGGACCAACACTGCAGGCAGAATTGGGAGTCCAGAGAGGACTGGTTACAGAGCACGAAAACAAATTTGGGGGGTGTCTGTGTCAATATGGATCAGGATATAAAGACAGCCTGATTTTTTTATAATTGTTTTGAATTACTATAACATGCAAATACGCACTTAGAAAGCTAACTTAAACAGCATTTATCAAGCTATAAGTCATATACAGTTCACTAATTTAAAGTTAAAGCTATTGAATTTCAATTTAAATAAATACAGATTTATAAATATACCTTCAAGTGTCTGTAGTGTATTTCTAAAAATGAGCTTCTAGGACACAACGAATGTCATGATAAACGTCAGAATTTCATAGGTACATTTTTTAACCTTCACAGAACAAAACTAGAATTTAGTTAACTGAAGGTTAAATGAAAAAGTGTCACCCACGGGGTGCCTGGGTGGCAAATCCATTAAACGCCTGCCTTGAAAAGACTTGAAAATGATGGAGAACTTCCAGATAATTTTACCAAACTCACAAAAGGCTGACCTCATCCTGACAGAGCACCAGCAGGGGGGCCAGTATCTCAGACTTTTTGTGATGGGTCTAGAGCTAGGCTGGCTGAGGAGGTGACCCCTGTGTGCAGAGGACACTTCAGACTTGTAAGTGTGTAACGTGTGTGAGACCAGGAATCAGTGATGGTCCATAATTTACAAGTACAAACATGTAGCCGCTGCTCAGGGGAGGTAGGGACACAGGATTTGCTTAACAGTGTGCTTTTTTCAGAAATCAGGGATATTTTTCACTTCAAGTGGTAGGGCAGCAGGAAAACTCTCCAGAAGGCTTCCCTGCTTCCAGGGCCGTGCCCCCGTTTTTAAAAGGACTCTCATTTGCAGCAAACTTTAGATCCGGTCGACGAGGTCGCGGCCCTCATCGCAGCCACCATCCACGACGTGGACCACCCCGGGAGAACCAACTCATTCCTGTGCAATGCTGGAAGCGAGCTGGCCATTTTGTATAATGACACTGCTGTGCTGGAGAGCCACCACGCAGCCTTGGCCTTCCAGCTGACCACCCGAGATGACAAATGCAATATCTTCAAGAATATGGAGAGGTGAGAGCGCTGGGTGGGGGAGCACGCTGGTCCCTGAGGTATAGGTCGTGTGGTCTGGAGTTCTCTCCTTCCATGTGTGCAGTGGCTGTCAGGATAGTTCCAGTTGTGCGGCCGTCACCCCAGTCAACTTAGGCACGTTTCCATCCTCCCCAGAAAGCACCTCAGACCCGTTGACAGTCACTTCCCGGGTCCCACTCAAGTCCACCAGCCGCAGGCACCCACGGAGGCACCTTCTGTCTCCGTGGATCTGCCAGTTCCACACATGTCCTCATAAACAGAAGCGCCCCTGATGTGTGGTCTCTTGGGACTGGCTCCTTTCTCTTAGCACGATGCTTTCAAGGTTCAGCTCTTTTATGTCTTGACATTTCAAGATGACAAAGTACGATGCTGACATCTTGAGCTTCTCGAGACTCAGAGAAGCCGTCCTCTTCCGTCTCTGCTCCGAGCGCTCCACTCCGCCCTCCTGGGCCCAGCAGGCTTCTCGGCATTGTCGGTGTTCACGTGTTACTGCGAGGAAGCCTTACCTGACCCCTCGTGCTCGTTATTCAGCACCAGGTTCCTTCACAGCACTTACCACATGTTTAAATCATCATTTTCATTACTTGGCTCATGTCTGATTTGATTCTGAGGTTCCGTACGGCCATAGTAGCCACTGCCCTTCGTTCCTTTCTGTACCCTCCGTGTCTGGCACGGTCTGTGGGCGGGACTTCATAAATACCAGGTCGAAGACATTAATTTGGATTGGTAAGAAACGTTTTATAGGGAGATTTTAGAAAAGATTCCTGATTTTACAGATCTCTTTTGCCGTGTTCTGGAGTTGCAGGCTTTATTCATAGTTGCTGGCACAGACATCAGTTAGCTCTGGAATAATACACAGGACCTGGTCACCTGGGTTGTCCCCTGGGAAAGCCATGGGGTGACTGGAGAAAAGGGGTTGAACAGAGCTAATGTCACAAAATGACTAAATGGAAACAAGGGCTGGCGGGAGAGGAACGCGACTCTTGCCTGCCTACCCTCTCCGCGTCCGGCGCAGTTGCTGGATCTCAAGGCCCCTCTCAGCACATTCGTCATAACCACTGATGTCTGCCCTTGTTCACCCCACCATGTTCTCTTGCTCTAAGAATTACGTGCCTTATGCCCCAGAAGGACGAACATCGCACCTGTTTAGAGTCGTGATTTTAACCTCCGCTCAGGTTCCCCTTGCTAATGATCTTGCTTTCAAGTGTGCTCCCCGGGACTTCCTGCCGTGCTAGAATTTCAGCACAGCGGGTGCTGTCCTGGATACCGACTGTTGGGAGGAGCATCTGTCTGGCCTGGACGAGTCCGCTGTAGCTCCCTCTTGTTTGTCGTCTGAAACAGGAACGACTACCGGACGCTGCGTCAGGGGGTTATCGACATGGTCTTAGCCACAGAAATGACCAAGCACTTCGAGCACGTCAACAAATTTGTCAACAGCATCAACAAGCCCCTGGCAGCACTCGAAGCAGATGGGGTAAGGAGGAGAGTCTGTGTGTGGGTCCCTCATTCCTGTGTGTTGTGGGGAAACGGAGTGGAAGAGGTGGAAGAGCTGTGGAAGGGCTCCCAGGTAGGTCCCTTGGATTTCATTTCCAGTGGTTGAAAAATTAAAGTATACAAGCTTGTCAGGAAAAAAGACCTCTAAAAGTAGACGTGGAAACTGGAGCCGATTTGAGGTGGGGGGACCGTGCCCGTGCGCATTCTCACACTCGCCCCTCCCCCCCTCTTTGGGCATTCCGGGGTCAGTTGGACCTCTTGAGGTCTCCCCCTGACCCTCGCTGTGCACCTGCTGTGGCAGCATCCACTCTCCCCTGCTGGTCTCCATAATGCCGGGGGGGGGGGGGGGGGCGTTAAGACCCTGCACTTTGGTCCCAAGGGTGACAGTATTGTTGGACATCATTTCTGGACTTGAGGCCTGGAGTCCACAAAAACTGCCCAGCAGGAGACCACAGCCAAGGAAGCAGACAATGGCGTTCCCATCCCAGTTGTGCTTCCCCCTTTCCTTGGCTGTAGAATGGGAGGAATGAAGCTGAGGGCACAGGACAGGTGGGCATGGGACAAGGTGTGGTGAGATCCGCACCTGCAGCATCTGTTTTCATGAACCCTCTTCCTTCGAGGCCCTGCTGCCTACCCCACAGCCACTGAACACCTTAGCCCCAGCTCCTGGTCTTCTCCATGGCCCTCCTCCCTCCTCCTGTCACCATCCTAAGAGTCTGACCAGGCACAGGGATGGTTTATCCTGTGAGGCTAGGATCACCAGTCCTTGAATTCTGACCCCACTTAACTCCTGCAACTCATCTGGTTATGGCCTTTGTCCCCGGCTTTCTAGCTTATTACTGGTTCCTCTTCAACCCGATTTGAAACCCACTGGGAACTCTTCCTTCACCCACCCCTGTCCTCCGGCTCTGCTTCTGACTTCACTTCCTTTCCACGGTCTTCCAATGTGGCAGCACCGCTACCAACCTCTTTTAGTAGCTCTGCCATCCTGGATAGCATGTCATCCAGGCCACTGCTCGGGCCAGGTCGGGGTAGGTCCCAGGTTCCAGCTGAATATTCTGTTCTAGCTCTCCTCCGTAAGGACTTGGGGTTACTTCTGAGACTGGAAATCAACCTAGTGAGCAGGCAGAGGAGGGACAGAGTCCTAGGAAAGAAAGTAGTTTACAGCTGCGAGGACTGAACCGTAGTCACACAGCTGGAGAGAGAAGGGTCAACACAAAGTGGCTGGTGCTGGGAAACTGGGGGCAAGGGGACCTATCAAGGCAGCCTTGGCCATGTGCACTGTCGCACTCTCCCGGGGAACAGGCAACCTGGGCTCTGGATGGGCATTTTAATGGCATATCTGTTCCCATCAGGCCTTTTTAGACCATTGTGGTTACTCACTGAAATCACACGGCTAAGCTCTCTGGCAAGCATGAGGAGACTAGCTGGTTGCTGTCTCTGACAGTGCTCTTTGCCCTAATGCTCCCTCTTCCAACCTGAATTTGCTTCTGGGGGCTTAGCCACCTGGCCCATTAGACCACAGGTTCAGAATCCACGCCAGTGGTCTTCCTTTAACCCAGACAGCATGTGATACTGTGGACAGACAGAGCCCAGAACTAAAGGTAGACCTGAAGTTCTTATTCTGGGTTAGCTGGGTAGCTCTGGACAAGTCTCTTCACCTCTCGGGTCCCAGTGTCCTCATCTATAAAATACAATAGTAAATGATACTGCTTTCCATGCCGACTGTAAGTTTTTGTGAGTGAAGATCAAAAGAGAATGACAATTATGAAGTAACACTGCATCTGACAATCTTGATAGACTGATCCTCGGCTGCCGCTAATTCTCACCATCACAGCTCTCATGGGACTGGGTGGGGGTTGGGTTGTGCAGGGCAGGGAGCCTGGTGCACTGCAGGTCCCTTCTGGTGAGAGGGCAGAGAAACCTTTTATGTTTACAGTTCATTTCTTTTATTAAGGCAGTATAATAAACACTCCTATCCCACGGGAGAGCAGTAGAGCTAGAACAAAGAAGTTTTATTTCACTATCTGTAGTGGGAAGGAGAGAAGAGCCTGGAAGGGGGAGGGGTACAAAGACCGACCGCCAGTAGTACCCTCTACACTTGGGTCCTGCTAGGATCTCACTGGGCCTTAGTTTCCCTTTTTGTCAAGTGAGGGGCTGAGCTCGAGGCTCAGATTATACTCCTCACTGTTCCATGAAGCATTTCACTTGTCGATTCTGGTCAGGGCCTTCCGATATGTACAGTGGGGCCACACCTGTAAGACAGGGCTCGGTACCAGGGAACCCACTTTGATCACGTTCTTCCATGTTTCAGGAAGTGGCTAGAGATGAAGAAGCCGTGACCACCATGCTCAGGACCCCAGAGAACCGGACACTGGTTAAGCGGATGCTGATCAAGTGCGCGGATGTGTCCAACCCCTGCCGGCCCCTGGAGCAGTGCATTGAGTGGGCCGCACGCATCTCCGAAGAATACTTTTCTCAGGTGAGATGCAGCCTCTTATAAGTTCCTTGAGAGAGAAACACAGTAAGACCATTAGAGGCAAGGGACTGACCACCAGGAAGTAGAGAGCTAAGTGAAATTCTGTCCTTGCGGAGCACAGCTTGCCTTACAGGCTTACCAGTAATTTGATCAGCTTCCCTTTGCCTTCCTTCCTGCAGAATGTTTTCACTGGCTATAGAATCCTGGGCTAACGACTTTCTCTTAACAGCTTTTACACTGTGGTCTGCCCTTCATATTCTCTCTGGGTAGAAAAAATTCTTGTAGGGCAGAAAAGAAAATACAATGGCTAGAAGTTTTGCAAATTTATTGAAAGCATATACATACATGCCACATCCGAGAGGGTAGGGAGGGACACAGCAGACACAGGGAAGGGGAGCAGACCCCACACCAGGAAGACAAGTCCCCATAACAATTGGCTTTGAAAAACAGAGATTTAACTTCTTACACTCAGTGGGGCTTATAACCCAGAACTTGAAAAATCAGTGGGCTTAGGGGTGCCTGGGTGGCACCACCCCAAAGTGACTCCTGCCCCAGGGAGAGGGAAAGAAAACCACACAGACCAGTTCAGCTGTGGCCTCTGCAGTAGTCTGGTCTGACCCAACTCAAGCCTCAGACCCACTCCCAACATAGACCAAACTCTACCCACAACAGGCAGAGAGAGCTATTTCAGATGCCTGGACTGAAGGCAAACAGAGCAGCACCCCCTGGAGACCCCACAGCACCAGGTTCTCATGTACCAGTATTGCACGGCCACTGCTTTTAAGAGCAGAGACATAACTGAATTTCCAAACACAGAGACAAAATGAGGAGGTAGAGAAGCATGTCCCAAATGAAAGAACAGGACAGAATCCTAACATATCTAAGTGGAAAAGAAGATAATAAGCTTGATGGATAATTCAAAATAAGGGCAATAAAGATACTAACTGGACTTGAGAAAAGAGTGGTCGCCCTCAGGGAAACCCTCAGCAAACAGAAACATAAAGAACCAACCAGTGATAACTCAGTAACTAAAATTAAAAATTTACTAAAGGGAGGGGCACCTGGGTGGCTCAGTGGGTTAAGCCTCTGCCTTCAGCTCAGGTCATGATCTCAGGGTCCTGGGATTGAGCCCCACATCAGGCTCTCTGCTCAGCGGGAAGCCTGCTTCCCCCTCTCTCTCTGTCTGCCTACTTCTGATCCCTCTCTCCGTCAAATAAATAAATAAAATCTTTAAAAAAAATTTACTAAAGGGAATAAAAAAAGGAAGAACAGATCAGTGACCTGGAGAACAGAGTAATGGCAAGCAATCAAGCTGAATCAAGAGGGAGAAAAAATAAGACTAATAAGTTGAGGGAACTCAGTGACACCATCAAGTATGATAAACATCTCATGGGGACCCAGAAGAGGAAGAGAAAGAAAAGGGGGCAGAAAAACTTCCTAAATCTGGGGAAGGAAACAAATCCAGGGGCACCTGGGTGGTTCAATGGGTTAAAGCCTCTGCCTTCGGCTTAGGTCATGATCTGAGAGTCCTGGGATGGAGCCCCGCATCAGGCTCTCTGCCTACTTGTGATCTCTGTCAAATAAATAAGTAAAATCTTAAAAAAAAAAAAAAAGAGAGAAATCCAGATCCAGGAGGCAGAGAGCCTCAGCAAAATCAACTGAAGGATGCCCATACCAAGACACACAGTAATTAAAATGCCACAAAGTAGTGATCTTCAGAGCATTTTTACAGCAGCAAAAGAAAACGGTTACATAAAAGGGAACCCCCAAAAGGCTACCAGTTGATTTCTCAGCAGAAAGTTTGTAGGCCACAAGGGTGTGGCATGATACATTCATAGTGCTGAAAGGGAAGAAATCTGCAACCGAGAATATGCAGCAAGGCTATTATTCAGAATAGAAGCAGAGGTAAAGACTTTCCCAGACCCACAAAAGAATTCATCACTGTTAAAGCAGCCCTACAAGAAACGCAAAAGGGGATTCCTTGAGTGGAAAGGAAGGACCATAAGCAGGAGTCAGAAAAGTAGGAAACACAAGAGCAGTAATATTAAGTATATCTATAAAAATCCATCAATGGAGTCCACAAAATAAAAGGATATTTAGCATGACAACATCTACCTAAAATTTGGGGACAAGAGGAATAAAAATGTAGTGCTTTTAGAAGGGGTTCAAACTTAAGCGACCATTAACTTAATAAAGAATTCTGTATGCATAAGGTGTTACATATGACCTAATGGTAATGACAAATCAGAAACTTGTAATAGGCACACACACACACACAAAAAAGTAAAGCCGGGGCGCCTGGGTGGCTCAGTGGGTTAAGCCGCTGCCTTCGGCTGAGGTCATGATCTCGGAGTCCTGGGATCGAGCCCCACATCGGGCTCTCTGCTCTCTCAGGGAGCCTGCTTCCTCCTCTCTCTCTGCCTGCCTCTCTGCCTGCTTGTGATCTCTCTGTCAAAAAAAAAAAAAAATCTTTAAAAAAAAAAAAAGTAAAGCCAATTAATGTGAGAGAAGAGAACAAGGGAAGAAAGGAACAAAAAACTGCAAAACAACAAAATGGTCATGAATGCATACCTATCAACAATTATTTTGAATGTAAATGTACTAAATAATGAGAAGACATAGGGTGGCAGATTAGATAAAAAATTAAGACCCGGGATGCCTGGGTGGCTCAGTGGGTTAAGCCGCTGCCTTCGGCTCGGGTCATGATCTCAAGGTCCTGGGATCGAGTCCCACATTGGGCTCTCTGCTCAGCAAGAAGCCTGCTTCCCTCTCTCTCTCTCTTTGCCTTCCTCTCCGTCTACTTGTGATCTCTCTCTGTCAAATAAATAAATAAATAAATAATCTTTAAAAAAAAAAAATTTAAGACCCGGGACACCTGGGTGGCTCAGTGGGTTAAGCCACTGCCTTCGGCTCAGGTCATGATCTCAGGGTCCTGGGATCGAGTCCCGCATCGGGCTCTCTGCTCAGCGGAGAGCCTGCTTCCCTCTCTCTCTCTGCCTGCCTCTGCCTACCTGTGATCTCTCTCTGTCAAAAAATTAAATAAAATTTAAAAAAAAAAAAAATTAAGACCCATCTATATGCTGCCTCTAGCAGATTTATTTCAGACCTAAAGATATGCAGACAGAGTGAATAGATGGAAAAGCATTTATCATGCAAGTAGGTGTGAACAGAAAGCCAGGGTAGCTATACTTGTATAAGACAAAATAGACTTTAAAACAAAAGACTGGGGTGCCTGGGTGGCTCGGTGGGTTGGGCCGCTGCCTTCGGCTCGGGTCATGATCTCGGGGTCCTGGGATCGAGTCCCGCATCGGGCTCTCTGCTCAGCGAGAAGCCTGCTTCCCTCTCTCTCTGCCTTCCTCTCCGTCTACTTGTGGTCTCTCTCTGTCAAATAAAATCTTTAAAAAAAAAAATTTATAAAAAACAAAAGACTGTAACAAGAAACAGAGAAGTACAGTACATAGTCATAAAGGAAACAATCCAACAAGCTATAACAATTGTAACTATTTGCACACCAAACTGTGGGAATGTAAAGGAAGAAATCAATGGTAATACAGTAATAGTAGAGGACTTGACCATGCACTTACAGCAGTGATCCATCATCCACACAGAAAATCAGCAATAAAACAATGGCTGTAAATGACACATTAGACCAGGCAGATCCATGACCAATAATATCCAGAACATTCCATCCTAAAACATGTGTTCAAGTGCACATGGAACATTCTCCAGGATAGATCACATATTAGACCAAAAAACTCAGAATTGAAATAAAACCGTGCATCTTTTTCCAACCCACAAAGCAATGACACTAGAAGTCAACCACAGGAGCAACTCCAGGAAAGAACAAATCCGTGGAGGTTGACTGACGCGCTACTGAACAATGACTGGGCCAACCAGGAAATCAAAGAGGAAATAACAATACACGGAGACAAATGAAAGTGAAACACAATGGGCCAGAATCTTTGGGATGCACCAAAATCTGCTCTAGGAGGAAAGTTTGTAGCAATACAGGCCTGCCTCAGGAACCAAAAAAAATCTCAACCTAACCTTACCTCTGAAAGAGCAAGAGAAAGAAGAAAAAACAAACAAAATAGAAACAATAAAGCCTATCAATGAAATCAGGTTCTTTGAAAAGATCAACAACCCGTTAGCCAGGCTCATTAAAGAGAGAGGGGGTGTCTGGGCGGCTCACTCTACTGCGTGGCTGCCTTCAGCTCAGGTCATGATCTCTGGGGTCCTGGGATGGAGCCCCGCGTCAGGCTCCCTGCTCGGCGGGGAGTCTGCTTCTCTCTCTGCCTCCCCTCTACCCACTCATTTTCTCTCTCAAAAAAAAAAAAAAAGGATGGGGGGCACCTGGGTGGCTCAGTGGGTTAAGCCTCTGCCTTCAGCTCAGGTCATGATCTCAGGGTTCTGGGATCGAGCCCCGCATCGGGCTCTCTGCTCAACAGGAAGCCTGCTTCTCCCTCTCTCTCTCTTCCTGCCTTTCTACCTACTTGTGATCTCTCTCTCTGTCAAATAAAATATTTAAAAAAAAATGTAAAATCAGAAATAAAAGAAATACCAACCAATGCCACAGATCCATAATATACTTAGTAGAGAGCATTATGAGACTCTTAGAAAAAAAAAAAAATAGGTAAGTTCCTAGACACACATAACCTTCCATGACTAAACCAGGAAAAATAGAAAATTTAAACAGACCAATGACCAGCAATTAAATTGAATTCTGAAGAAACAGAAGTCCAGGTCCAGACAGCTTCACAGGTGAATTCTACCAAACATTTCAAGAAGAACAAATATCCATTCTCCCCAAACTATTCCAAAAATAGGAGAGGAAAGAAAGCAACTCATTCTTTGAGGCCAGCATTACCCTGATACCAAAACTCGATAAAGACACTACAAAGAAAAAGAACTGTAGGTCAGTATCTCAATGAGCACATATGCAAAAACCCTCAACAAAATGTTAGCAAGTGAAATCTAACAACATATTAAGAAATTAATTCACCACCAAGTAGGACTTATTCCTGGGATGTGAGGGTGGTTCCATATTTGCAAATCAATCAGTGTGATATATCACGTCCAAAAGAGAAAAGATAACCATGTGATCATTTCAGTAGATGCAGAAAAAGCATTCACCAAAGCACATCCATTCATGATCAAAATCCCTTTGCAAAGGTTTCGAGGGAACACACCTCAACATAATAAGGCCATATATGAAAACTCCACAGCTGGGACGCCTGGGCGGTACAGTTGGTAAAGCGTCCAACTCTTGGTTTGGGCTTAGGTCGTGATCTCAGGGTCGTGAGATCAAGCCCCACCTCAGGGCTCTGCACTGAGCACTAAGTCTACTGGAGAGTCTCTCCCTTTGCCTCTCTCTCTCAGATAAGTAAATCTTAAAAAAAACACACACACACAGCTAACTTCATACTCAGTGGTGAAAAACTGAAGGCTTTTCCCCTAAGATCAGGAACAAGACAAGGGTGTCCACTCCAACCACTTTAATTCGACATAACCAGAAGTCCTAGCCACAGCAAACAGACAAGAAGAAAAAATAAAAGGCATCCAGATTGGTAGGAAATAAAAACTTCTACAATTTTTATTTCACAATAAATAAATAAAACTTTCACTATCTGCAGACGACATTATATTACATACGGAAAACCCTTAGGACTCCTCCAAGGGGGCCTGGGTAGCTCAGGACATGACGCCAGGGTCCTGGGATCAAGGCTGCTTCTCCCTCTCCTCCCCACTCATGTTCTCTCTTGCTATCTCTGTCTCTCTCTCTAAAATAAGTAAGTAAAATTTTTTTTTTTAAAGATTTTATTTATTTATTTGACAGACAGAGATCACAAGTAGGCAGAGAGGCAGACAGATAGAGAGGAGGAAGCAGGCTCCCTGCAGAGCACAGAGCCCGATGTGGGGCTCGATCCCAGGACACTGGGACCATGACCTGAGCCGAAGGCAGAGGCTTTAACCCACTGAGCCACACAGGTGCCCCAATAAGTAAAATCTTTTTAAAAAGACTCCACTAAGGGCGCATGGGTGGCTCAGTTGCCTAAGCATCTGCCTTTGGCTCAGGTCATGATCCTGTGGTCCTAGGATCCATGTGGTCCCCGCCTCAGGTTCTTTGCTCAGTGGGGAGTCTGCGTCTCCCTCTGACCGTCTCCCCTTCTTGTGCTTTCTCCCTCTCTCTCTCTCAAATAAATAAAATCTTTACTTAAAAAAACTAGACCTTGGGCGCCTGGGTGGCTCAGTGGGTTAAGCCGCTGCCTTCGGCTCAGGTCATGATCTCAGAGTCCTGGGATCGAGCCCCACATCGGGCTCTCTGCTCAGCAGGGAGCCTGCTTCCTCCTCTCTCTCTGCCTGCCTCTCTGCCTGCTTGTGATCTCTCTGTCAAATAAATAAATAAAATCTTTAAAAAAAAAAAAAAAAAAACTAGACCTGGGACGCCTGGGTGGCTCAGTTGGTTAAGCAGCTGCCTTCGGCTCAGGTCATGATCCCAGTGTCCTGAGATCGAGTCCCACATCGGGCTCCTTGCTTGGTGGGGAGTCTGCTTCTCCCTCTGCCTCTGCCTGCCATTCTGTCTGCCTGTGCTCGCTCGCTCTCCTCTCTCTCTGACAAATAAATTAAAAAAATCTTTAAAAAAAAAATAAAAAAAAAAAAAAAACTAGACCTGATAAATGAATTCAGTAAGGTCACTGGATACAAAGTCAATGTACAGAAATCTGTTGTGATTCTGTACCCTAATAGTGAAGGAACAAAAGGAGAAATTAAGAAAATATTTACAATTGCACGAAAAGTAATAAAATACCAGGAACAAAGTTAACCAAGGAGATGAGAAACCTGTATTCGGAAGGCTACAGAACACTGATGGAAGAAACTGAAAATAACACAAATGGAGAAGTATTCCATGCTCTTGCGTGTAGAAACCATTGTTACAATGTCCACACTACCCAAAACAATCCACAGACTTACTGCAGCCCCTATCAAAATACCAGCAGCATCACTCACAGAACTAGACAAATAAGCCTACAATGTGTGTGGAACCATAAAATACCCTGAGTAGCCAAAGCAGTCTTGAAAAGGAAGAACAAAACTGGGAGATATCACAACCCCAGATTTCAAGATAGACTACAAAGCTACAGTAATCGAAACAGTGTAGTACTTGGGCAAAAGCAGGCACATAGATCAGTAGAACAGAATGGAGAACCCAGAAATAGACCCACAACTACACAATCTTCAACAAAGGAGGCAAGAATAAGCAATGGGAAAAAGTCTCTTCGATAATTAGTGCTGGGAAAAAAGACCACTACGTGCAAGAGAATTCAGTTAGACCACTGCTTAAACTACACACCAAAATAAACTCGAAAGAGCTTAAAGACCTAAATGTGAGAGTTAAAGCCATAAAAATCCTAGAAGAGAGTCCAGGCAGTAATTTCTCTGACATCAGCTGTTAATATTCTTCTAGATATATGTCCTATGAAACAAGCAAAATATACTATTTTTTTGAGACTACTCAAAATTAAAAGCTTCTGCACAGCAAATAATAAAAGACAACCTATGGGATGGGAGAGACTATTTGCAAATGAACTCCCATAAAGGGTTAATATCCAAAATATATTAAAAAGCTATACAGCTCAACACAAAGGAAAAAACTAATCCAATTTAAAAATGGGCAGAAGACACGAATGAGCATTTCTCCAAAGACCTATAGATGACCGAGAGACACAGCAGAGATTCTCAGCATGACTCATCAGGGAAATGCAAGTCAGAACTACAGGGAGACATCACCTCACACCCGTCAGATCGGCCAAAATTAAGAACACGGCAAGTGTTGGTGAGGCTGTGGAGCAAAGGGAACTCTCCTGCGCTGTGGGTGGGAACGCAAACTGGTGCCGCCCTTGTGGAGAACAGGGTGGAGGCCCCTCAGAAAATTACAAACAGAACTACCATAGGATCCAGTCGTTCCAGTACTGGGCATTTACCCCAAAAAACCAAAGACGCTAATTTGAAAAGATAAATCCACTTCTCAGTTTACTGCAGCATTATTTACAATAACCAAAATATGGAAGCAACTCAAGCATCCATCAGTACATGAATGGATAAAGTAGTACACACACACACACACACAAAATGTATATATAATGGAGTAATACTTAGCCTTAAAAAAGAATGAAATCTTGGGGCACCTGGGTGGCTCCGTTGGTTAAGCCTCTGCCTTCAGTGCAGGTCATGATCTCAGGGTCCTGGGATTGAGCCCCACGTCAGGCTCCCTGCTCAGCGGGGACCCTGCTTCTCCGTCTTCCTCTGCCTCTTTGCCTACTTATGATCTCTCCGTCAAAATAAATAAATAAATAAAAAATAAAAAAATTAAAAAAAAAAAAAAACCTTGCCATCTGTGATAACATGGATGGACCTTGAGGGCATTATCTTAAATCAGAGAAAGACAAGTACTATGATCTCACTTAAGTTTGGAATCTTAAAAACAAAGCTCATAAATACAACAGATTATTCGTTGCCAGGGCGGGGGTGTGTGAAATGGATGGAAGGAGTCAAAAGGTATAAGCTTCCAGCTATAAAATCAGTAAGTCATGAGGATACAATGTACAGTGTGGCCGCTATAGTTAACCCTGTATTGTATATTCGAAGTTGCTGAGAGAGTAGATCTTCATAGTTCTTATCACAAGAAAAAAATTCTTACTGTGCTGAGCATTTCACCATATGAACAAGGACGGAGTCATGTATATCAGTTATACCGCAATTAAAAAAGGAAACACTTCGGATGCATGGATGGCTCAGTCAGTTAAGCGTCCGACTCTTGATCTCAGCTCAGGTCTTGATATCAGGGTCATGAGTTCAAGCCCCTTAAAAAAAGAAACACTTTATAAAACGGTAAATACATAAATATATATATATAATTATACATATTTACCGTTTATATTTTAATTATATATTATATATAATATAAAATGGTAACTACAAGGTATTTTTTTCTCTTAATTTCTCTAAATACATAGGACTATTTTCAGCAAAAGTTATAAGACTGAGTTGTAGAGTATGTATAAAGGATGGGGCAAAAGGAAAAGTACATGAGTGCAAGGTTTTTACACCTTACAGGAAGCGCTAGTTATATGAATTAGCTCAATAGACTGAAAAGTCACGGATATATAGGGTAATCCTTAGAGCAACTTGTATTGTTTAAAAGTTAGACATTATAATGGAATGCTAAGATATATTAAAATAGACAAAAGTGGCAGGAAGGAGAAACAGGAACAAACAAGGGGAAAAAAGGTAAAATGAGAGCTCTACCACTAATGACCTCAAGACTTAACATTAAATGTTAGTGGACTAAATGCTAATTAAATACGAGATCATCAGGTTGGATTTTCTTTTTCTAAAGATTTTTATTTATTTATCAGACAGAGATCATAAGTATGCAGAGAGGCAGGCAGAGAGAGAAGAGGAAGTAGGCTCCCCACTGAGCAGAGAGCCCGATGTGGGGCTCAATCCCAGGACCCTGAGATCATGACCCGAGCTGAAGGCAGAAGCTTCAACCCACTGAGCCACCCAGGTGCCCCAGGTTGGGTTTTTTTTAAACCAACTACGTGCAGTCCACAAAAGACACAAAATATAAGGAACAGATACATACAAAGACAGAAATGGATGGAGAAAGATTTATCACGCAAGTTGTAAATATAAAAAAAGATTGGAGTGGCTACATTGATCTCAAACGTCAAGATAGAAAAGGTTACGAGAGAGAAACTGGGCCCTTCAGAATGATAAAGGGTCAGTTCTGTAGGAGAACACAGTAATCATAGACGTGCGTACACTTGATAACACACCTCATAAATGAAGCCAAACCGACAGAGAAGTAGCCAATTCTACAGTCATGGGTGGATATTTTAACGCCCTCTTTCAGTAACTGATGGGACGTCCAGATTGAAATACTGGTAAGAACAGACAATCCAGACACTATCCGTCACCTTACCGGAGTTCAACGTTCACTACACCCTACGTGGCAGAACATCTACTAAACACATCATATGCTGGGGACACAAATTATTCAATAAATTTAAAAGATATGAAATCATACAGAATATATTCTGTAGCTACGGCAGAATGAAATCAGAACTCAGTAATAATAAGGTATCTAGGTCAATGCCAAATATTTCTAAATTGAACAACACACTTCTCAATAATCATTGGGTCAGATAACAAAACAGTCCCATTTACAAATGCACTAAAAACAACATCTAGGTATAAATTTAACTGAAGAGGTGAAAGACCTGTGCTCTGGAAACTATACAACACTGGAAAGACACCCCATGCTCATGAATTGGAACAAATATTGTTAAAATGTCTGTACTACCCAAAGCAATCCACAGATTAAAGGCAATCCCCATCCCATTATCAACAGCATTTTTCATAGAACCAGAACCACCAACCCTAAAATTCGTATGGACCCACAAAAGATCCTGACTAGCCAAAGCAGTCTTGAAAAAGGAAAAACTGAAGATGTCATGGTTCTAAATTTCAAGTTCTAGTACAAAGTGGTAGTAATTGAAACAGAATGGTATTGCAGGAAAAAGGACACATAGATCAATGGAAGAGAGCAGAAAACCCAGAAGTCAGTTACTCTTCAAATGATTGAAGATACAATGGGACAGTCTCTAACAAAAGTTGTTGGGAAAACTGGACAGCCACAAGCCAAAGAATGAAACTGGACCACTTTCCTTCACTATACACAAAAAATAAAACTCAAAATGAATTAGAGACCTAAATGTGAGACCTGAAACCATCAAAATCCTTGAAGAGAGCACATGCAGTAATCCGACATCATCCCTAGAAATATTTTCCTAGCTAGGTCTCCTGAGGCATTAAAATAAAATGTTTCTATACAGAAAAGGGAACAGTAAGACTAAAAGGCAACCTACAGAATGGGAGAAGATATTTGCAAATGACATATCTGACAAAGGGTTAGTATCCAAAATACACAAAAATCTGATATAACTCAATACCCCTAAAATCAAATAATGCAGTTTGAAAATGGCCAGAAGACATGAATAGACATTTCTCCAAAGATGACATAGGGACATGGCCAGGGCACAGGAGAAAGAGGCTCAACGTCACACATCACCAGGGAAATGCAGATCAAACCTCACCCCTGTCAAAATGGCTGAGATCAGAACACAAGAAACCACAAACCGCGGGTAAGGGAGTGAAGGACAAGGGTGCCTCGTGCACGTGTGTGCGCATGCGCACTGTTGTGGGCTCTGTGGAGAACAGTTCGAGGGCCCGCAAAAAAATGAAGAACAGAATCCCAATCCAGGAGTTGCACTACTGGATATTTACCCTTAAAATACAAAAACGCTGATTTAACAGGATACTTGCACCTCTGTGTTTGTAGCAGCATTCTCTACAGTAGCCAAACGATGGAAGCAGCCCAGGTGTCCGTCGACAGATGTCTGGATAAAGATGATGTGGTGCACACAATGGAATATTACTCAGCCATAAGAAATGAAATCTTACCATTTGCAACAGTATGGAAAGAGCTAGAGAGTATAGTGCTGAGTAAAATAAGCCGGTCAGATAAAGACAGATACCATATATCTCACTCATAGGTGGAATTTAAGAAACGAATGAGCAGAGTGGAAAAAAAAGTGAGAGACAAACCAAGAAACAGACACTTGACTATAGAGAACAAACTGATGGTTAGCAAAGGGGAGGCGGGTGGGGGAAATAGGGGGTTGAGGATTAAAGACTACACTTAAAATGATGACAAAAATAAAATGAAAATAGAGAAGAAAAACCCTAAAGTTAATGACTGAGATTTCACTTTAAGAAACTTTAAGACAAAGCATATAAGAGATAATATTTAAGAGCAAAAAATGAGAAAATGGAGAAAACAAATTAACACAGCCAAAAGTTGATTGAAAAAATTAATAAAATTTTCCAATATCTGACTAGAATTATCAAGAAAAAAAGAACACTAATTACCAATATTAGTAATGAAAGAGGTATTATCATAATAAATCCTACAGATATTAGAAGTATAATTTTTTAAGGTACCAACAAATTTGACAACTTAAATGCCTTAAAAACTACAGTTTACCCAAATCAACAAAGCAACCACCTGAGAAGTCCTGTATTAAATTATTTATCAAAATTTACTCTGAGGGGCGCCTGGGTGGCTCAGTGGGTTAAGCCGCTGCCTTCAGCTCAGGTCATGATCCCAGGTCCTGGGTTCGAGCCCCACATCGGGCTTTCTGCTCAGCAGGGAGCCTGCTTCCTCCTCTCTCTCTGCCTGCCTCTCTGCCTACTTGTGATTTCTCTCTGTCAAATAAATAAATAAAATCTTAAAAAAAAAAAAAAATTTACTCTGAAAGATTTTCCCACAAAGTAAATTCTAGGCCCAAATGGTTTCACTGAGGAATTCTATCAAATATTTAAGGAAGAAATAATACCAGTCTTATAAAATTGTATCAAAAGATAGAGGCAGGGGCAGGGAGGGTACCTGGCTATCTCACTCAGTAGAGCATGCAACTCTCGAGCCTCAGAGTCATGAGTTCAAGTCCCACATTGGGTGTGGCATCTACTTTAAAAAAAAAAAGGAGGTAGAAACACTTCCCAACTCATTTTATGAAGCCATTATCATTCTGATATCTAAATCTGATAAAAACAATACCGGAGCAAATTATAGTCTATTGTCTTCATGAACATAGATGCGGAGATACTTAATTAAATAGTATATAAAGAAGATACTATCTTATCATAAATTAGAGGTTTTTTCCCCCAAGAATGCAAGGTCAGTTTAATATCAGAAAAATCAAGAATTATAATCCCCATCCCCAATTAAAAGAAAAGAGAAAAAACACGATTATTTCAGTAGCTACAGAAAAACCATTTGATGAAATTCAACATTCATTCATCAAAAACACACTTTAGCAAGCCAGGAATAGAAGGGAACTTACTTTAAAAGGGACATCTACAAAAACTTACATCTGACATCATATTTAATGGTAAAATATTGAATACATTCTCAAGACTGGAAACAAGGGAAGGGTACCACCACTGTTGAACCTTGAATTGGCTGTCCTAGTCATTGCAATAAAGAGGAAAAAAGTACAAAGAAGATAATTTTTTTTCATCTTTGCAGATGACATGGTTTTTTATATGGAAAGCTCCAAGGAGTGTGCAAAATGATAGCATTCACAAGGATTTTATTTAGCAAGGCCCTAAGACAGAAGGTCCTAAGACACAAAAATACATAGTATTTCTGTACTAGCCAAAACCAACTGGAAAATTAAAAACCTAATCCTATTTACATAGCTATTTAAAAAATCCAGGAACAAATTAATAAAAAGTCTAGTCCTTTACACTGAAAACCACAAAATATTGCTGAGAGATTAAAGAAACACTTGACATCTGCAGAGGTGTACCAGTTCTCCGGACTTCCAAGGCTTCCAAGGCTCACTTCCTTCCACGGCTCACTGTTGTTAAGGTACAGTTTTCTCTGAATTGATGTGTACATCAGTGCAGTTACAGTCAAAATCCCAGCGGGGTGGTTTTGTTGTTGGGGGAGGGAGGCGGCTAGGAGTTCTGGGGTTTTTTTTTGTTTTGGGGGTTTTTTTGGGGTAGAAATTGACAAGTGGATTCCAGAATGTATATGGAAAGGTGAAGGACCGTGAAAAAGCAAAGCAAACTTGAAAAAAGTTGGAAAATTCACACTGTCTTTAGAACTTAAAATAATCACACAGGTGCGGTGCTCGCATAAGGAGGTCAGGTACATGGATTGGAGGAGAATACAGAGGTCTCAGAAGTAGACCACATCCACATAATCAGCGTGGAAAGGAAAATGGTTCTCAGCAAGTGGTATCTGAATACTTAGATATTTCTACCCAACAAAAGAACCACAACTTCTACCTCATACCGGAGGAATACTGTTTCACAGTGGATCGTGGATCTAAATATAAAACCTCAAACCGTAAAGCTTTTGAAGAAAAACACAGAAGAATATCCTAATTTGGTCATTTAGAAATGGACACATATTTTGTAGTTACAGAAAACCACCACCATAAAAAGAAAATTTGGGAAAGGAGAATCAGAATTCCGGAATTGTGCTCATCTGCACACAGCAAGCCCCTGTAGGAAAATACCCACAAGTCCCAGCCAACGGCTAAGTCAGGATGTATGAGAAATGACCGCTCATTAATAAAAAGACAAACCACCTCATTTAAAATGGCCAAGTATTTTAATAGACACGTCACAAAAGGAGATGTGTGAACAATCAAGAAGCTTATGAGAAGTGCTGAACATCATTAGTCATCAGGGAAACAGATGCTAGAACCACAGGGAAAACCACTACACCCACTAGGGTGTCCGGAAGTTTCAAAGACTGACAACACCAAGTTCCTAAGGATGTGGGGCACCTGGGATTCATCATCAGTAACAGGTGTACAAATGCTACAACCTCCTTGGAAGCAGTTCAGCAGGAGGTGACTGTGTGCGTGCACGCATGTGGTAGAACACACATTAGATTTAACATTTTCAGTGGTCATGTGTTTTGTTTTCCTTCACTGTTCTAATGTGGTGTATCACCTCAGCTGATTTTAGATGCTGAGCCATCCTTGCATTACTGGACTCTACCACATTTAGTCATGGAGCATGATCCTTTCATGTGCTGCTGGATTCTGTTTGCTATTTTGCGGAGGATTTTTCTATCAGATATTGGTCTGTGGTTTTTTTGCCGTGTCTTTGCCAAGCTTTGGTACTGGTAACACTCTCCTTCTCAGTTGAATTAGGAAGTGTCCTCTTCTCAATTTTTTGGAAGAGTTTAAGAAGGATTGGTGTTAATTCTTTAAGAGTTTGGTAGAATTCACCAGTGAAGCTATCTAGTTCGGGGTTTTTCTTTGTTGGGAGGTTTTTCATTAGTGGGTCTACTCAGCTTCTCATTCCTTCATAATTGAGTCTTAGTAGGTTGTAGGTTTCGAAGAATGTTAATTTCATCTACGTTAGCCATTTTGTTGCAGTACAAGTATTTACAGTATCTCCTTACAGTCTTTTTATTTCTGTAAAATGGGTAGCTATGTCCCCCTTTTTTCCCTTGTTATTTTGTCCCACTTTTACTTCTGATTTTAGTAACTTGAACCTTTTTTTCCCCTTAGTCTGTCTAGTAAAGATTTTTCAGTTGTGTTGTAATCTTTTGAGAGACCTGGCTTTTGGTTTTGTTGATTTTCTGTTTTTCTTTTCTCTGTTTTACTTACCTCTGCTCTAGCTTGTGATTTCTTTACTTCTGCGGGCTTTGAGTTTAGTATAATCTTTTTCAAGTAAGGTGTAAAATTAGTTGTTGAATTGAGAGTTTTCTTTTTAATGTAGGTACTTATAGCCATAAATTTCCCTGTCAGCCCTACTTATATCTCATCCCATAACTTTCTAGATGTTGTGTTTTCATTTCCATTTGCTTCAAGGTATTTTATCATTTTCCTTGTGATTTCTTCTTTGGCCCCTTGGTCAAGAGTATTTGATTCCCACATATTTGTGAATTTTCCAGGTTACTTCCTATTGATTTCCAGTTGCATTCCAAGTAGAATAAGTACTTTGTATTAAGATTAATCTTTGTACAGATTATTCTAATCTTTAAAATATTTATTAAGGCTTGTTTTGTGGCTGAACCTACATTTTATCTTGGAGAATGTTCCACTTATGTTTGAGAAAAATTACGTATCCAAAGTGTTGCTAGATGAATGTTCTCTTAATGGGAGGTCCCTTCGGTTTGTATTATTCGAGTCCTCGATCCCTTATTGATGTTTTATCCATTATCAAAAGCGCGGTATTGAAGTCTTCAACTATTATTGTAGGAGTATCTGTTTCTCCCTCCAGCTCCGTCCGTGTTTTCTTCCTGTAGTTTGGACTCTGATGTTTGGTGTAGATAGGCTTACAATTGTTGCATCTTCTTGGTAAATTAACCTGTTTTTTCAATATATAATATCTTTCTCTGTTTTTGACTTAAAAATCTATTTTGTCTGATAGCAGCATGACTCCTCAGCTCCCTATTGGTTTTTTCTTGGAATACCTTTTTACATCCTTTCAACCTACTTGTGTCTTGATATCTGATAGAAAGCCTTTGGTAGACAGAATATAGTTGGGTCAGGTTTTTGTCCATCCTGCCAGCTATGCCTTTTGATTGGGGAGTTTAAACCACTTACATTTAAAATAATTACTGTTGAAGAAGGACTGACTTTTGCCATTTGTTTTCTTGATGTCTTACAGCTTTTTGGCTTTTTTTTTGGTCTTTCCTGTTCCCCATGACTGCCTGCCCTTGTGTTTGATTTTTTTTGTAGTGACACCTTTGCTTTCCTCACTTCCTTCTATGTGTAAGTATTCTGGATTTTTGTAGTTAGCATGGTACATACAGTATCTTAAAGTGAAGCAATTTATTTTAAATTGATACCAACTTCAGCCATACATACGAACTCTTGTACATCTGTCTCCCACCCTACTTTGATGTCATAGGTTGATATATTGCTATATTACGTATCCATCAATGGGGGTGATTCTTATGCGTGTCTTTTAAATCCTGTAGAAAAATAGTGGAACCGGGGGCACCTGGGTGGATTGGTTGGGCAGCTGCCTTCAGCTCAGGTCATGATCCTGGAGTTCCGGGATCAAGTCCCACATCAGGCTTCCTGCTCAGCCGGGAGTCTGCTTCTCCCTCTGACCTTCTCCCCTCTCATGCTCTCTCCCTCTCACACTCTCTGATAAATAAGTAAAATCTTTTTAAAAGAATGAAAAAGAAAATAGTGGAATTACAAACCAAAATTATAGTAATATTGCTTTGTATGTTTGTGCATTTGCCTATGTGTTTATTGGAGCCTGTTAGATCTTCATAGGACCCGGAGTTACTGTCCGGCTTCTTCACTCTCTCCAGCATTTTCTGTAAGCCAGACCCAGTACTAATCCATCCTCTCCACTTGTTATCTGGAAGCGCCTGCGTTTCCATCTCGTTTTTGAAGAACAGCTTTGCCTGATAAAGAATTCTCAGTTGATGACAGGTCTGTCTGCTTCACATCATTTCTTTCCCTGCCTACAGGCGTCCCAGGCTTCTCCTGAGAAGTCAGCTCAGCATCTTTTGGAGAATTTCTCCTAACAAGTCATTTTTCTCTTGCTGCTGTTAAGATTCTTTGTTTCTGGCTGACAGTTTGGCTATAACGTGTAGCGATGAGGTTCTTCCGGCTTTTATCTGGAGTTGTCTGGCTTCTTGGTGTCACAGGTGTAGGCCTTCCCTCCCGTGGTGGCAGTTTGGGGCTGTCACTTCTGATGGCCACTGCTGCGACTGTCTTGGCCGGACTCTGATAATGCATGTATCGATCCATTTGATAATGTTTCGAAAGTCCCTCAGACTCTTGTCACTTCTCTTCATGTCTTTTCGCTTTCTCCTCCTCAGACTCAAGAACTTCAAATGCGGGGTCTTCCGACTTGTCGCTGTTCTCCCCCCCCCCCCGCCCCGCCCCCTGCTCACAGCTGCTGTTGGATCTCTCCCGTGGATTTTTCAAATCTATCTTTGTATTTTTTAGCTTCCAGAATTTATTTAGGTGCTTTTTATAACTTCTTTCTCTTTGTTGCTATTCTTATGTGCTCATACATCATTTTCCTAATTTCCTTTAGTCCTTGGTCATGGTTTCCTTTAGCTCTTAGAGCAGATGTAAATGGTTGTTTTAAAGTGAGCAGCGCTTCCAGGGAGCAGGCCGGGGCCTGGGACCGGTTCCGAGGGTAAGAGTGGCAGGGGGTGGGGACCAGCTCCCCAGCCTGAGAGGAGTTTTCCTTTGGTCTTGCTGAACCTGGGACCAGTCCTCCCCTGAGCCCAGCCCCCGCCACAGCCAGACCAAGCCCCTTCCCACGCCCCCCTGGTGTCCCTCCCCGGTGGTCTCCTTCCTCGCCTCCCCTGGGCCGCCTGCACCCCCAGCCCGGCGAGCTGCTCAGATGGTCGGGAAGGATGATCTGGTGCCAGAGCCAGGAGGACGTCCCCTCCGGATGGCTCCCCGGGACCCCAGCACCTTCGGTCACCACCCGCCTCATGGTTCCTTTTGGACGGCCGACCGAGCCGGTGCCCACCTTACTTACCCCTCGCGTCCCCTGCCCCTCGTGTGACCGGGGACCTTCAGGGGCTCCAGGAAGCCGTCCTGCGTCACTGCGGACATCCCCTCACCGTTTTCTCCAGGACGCTGTGGTGAAAGCAAGACCTTCGTTTAGAAAAGGAGCTCCCTGATCTCTTTCAAGATAAAGATCCTGGGGGGAAAGGCAGGCTTATTTTCATTTTTTTGCAAAATCTCTGGAATCCTAAAGACGGTCTGGAAGAATCTGACACAAACGTGCTCATCTGAGTTGTTTCTTCACGTCAGGGTCCCCGGGGGTTCAGAACTTTTTCAAATAAAACAACTGACCTGAGGGGAGCAGCAGCCCCTCGATCCTTCCTTGCGAGGGCGGCTTCTTTCCCAGTGCCGCGGGCCTGGCTCCGGGCTGCACGGAAGCCCCACCGGGAAGGCGGCTGGTGTGCGCGTGCGCAGGGGAGCCCCCGCCGTGTGCACCTGCTGCACTGGCCTCGGGGGCTCACGGAGCCGCTTCGGCGAGGAGCTTCCCGGGGTCGGGAAGGGCAGCTGGGCAGGGGATCTGCCGACCGCGGGCTCCCGCTCCGGGACCCCTGCTCTCTGGCTCGAGCCCTGGTCCCCGCTCCCCACGAGTTCTGGGGCTGCTCCTCAGGGAGCGGAGCCGGACACTGGAGTCTCCTAATTCGGGTGTTTTCTGCTTTCCAGACGGATGAGGAGAAGCGGCAGGACTTACCCGTGGTGATGCCGGTTTTTGACAGAAACACCTGCAGCATCCCCAAGTCCCAGATTTCCTTCATCGACTACTTCATCACGGACATGTTTGATGCTTGGGACGGTAAGAGCTCCGCGGCCGGCGCCCTCCACAGGCGCACGGGCCCACGGCACGGCTGGCCCTGGAATGGGTGTGGGGCTTAGACTCTCAAGGAGGACAGAGGAAGAGAACCGTGCCTTCCCCGAGGACCCCGGAGGCCTAGGTGCTCTTCCCGTCCCTCCCCTGCTCAGGGCTGCAGCCCGGCGAGGACGGGGTGCTGGGGGGAGGAGATGGCCTAAGAGTAAGAGCAGCAGGTGCTGAGTCGGAGGCGTGAGGGATGGGGGGGGGGGGGGATGGGGGGGGTGATGGAGAGCCGGACAGGGCCATGGGTCGGGGGCTCCACTGCCTTCCTCACCGCCCCGCCACCGGAGCTGATGAAAGGCTCCAACAGATTCCGTCCCCTCTGGGGCTCCAGCCCCTCTGGGGCCCCTGCTGGAGCTGTCACCTCCAGGTGTGGGCGGAGCGGCTGGGCTGAGGCCGGGAGCTGAGCGGGGTGACGCACCTGCCTGATGCCCCCTGCCCCCTCCGCAGTGCCACCCCTTAGCCCAAAGTCCCCTGAGGCTGGGAAGGAGACCACATCCCTGTCCTTTTCTCCAGCCTTTGTAGACCTGCCTGAGTTAATGCAGCATCTTGACAACAACTTTAAATACTGGAAAGGACTGGACGAAATGAAGCTGCGGAGCCTCCGGCCGCCCCCCGAGTAGCACGCAGCACCGCCCGGGCCCCGGAGCTTTAGCCCTCGGCTCGTTCGGAATTCCTGAGGCAGCCAGAGGCCCCGGGCCCTTGCAGTATTAGGCCGAACAGTGCCAGGTCTGCAGAGCCCGTGAGAGCACCTGGGGCCATCGGCGACCTTCTGTAGCCACCATGCAATGCCATTGCCACCAAGTGCGACCCGGTCCGCCCTGTGGGGCCTGCAGCAGGGGCTCTTCGGACAGTCCCGGGAGAGCCGGCGGCGCGGACTTTCCTCCCCGCGAGCTCAGAGGGACCCTCTCCAAAGGACGGGGAGGGGTTTTCTGCCTGTGACGGAGAATGTCCTGTCTCCACCCGCGTCCAGCACTTACAAGCCACGCCGGCGCTCCGCCGCTCGGAGCTTGAGGCCCTCCCCCGGGCCGAGAAGGTGCAGTCGCTGGCCGGGAACACTACTGAAGGTGACTGCGCTCTCACACTGAGCAGCGAATGAAAAACAAAGAAATTTTGAAGTTGATTATTAAGTACAAAGAAATTTTGAAGTTGATTAATATCAGTTATTAAAATGTTTTATTATTTATTTTATTAGAAGTTCAATATTTTCTATGAATTCTGAAATACTTCAAAGCCAAAGCCAACGTTAAACGCCATGACCAAATTTACATGATTCATATTCATTAAATATGTATTACTTGGTGTACAGACTTATTTTCATAATGCAAATTAAAACTATAAAATGACACCTTTTTACTGCACTACAGAAATATTTGTGTATGTTAGAGTCTTTTCTGATTGATGCTCATTGGGAAAAGCGGTCTTGGGGGAGAGCCTGAGTCTGAAGCCCTCGAGGAGAGCAGCTCCTCTGTACAGAAAGCAGAGCCCTGGGACTCTCTGGTCATCTGATCGGCTTTGCAGGTGACTCCCCAAAGTCAGCGAAATTAAGACCTAACACTTTTTCCCTAAAATTTTATAATTGAATTCCCATAAATCTGCCTTATTTTATAGTACATTTCTACAAGATATTCCCTATGAAAGAACAAAAATGGAGTATTTAGTGAACTGACATTTTATACCAATCTGTTTTCATCTGAAGTGGGAGTCTTTGATTCCAGAAATTTATAAAAGGTTCTGTATCTTCACATTTTGAGTAAGTGTAGTATCGTAAAAAATGACACAGGATGACAATGTCAAAATGCTTGTCGTTTCATTTTAAAGTTGTATTTTTTTTCCCGGGCAAAAATGAAATTAAACTATTTGTTTTTAAGAAATCATGTGTCATCTTTTCTTTGGAGTCTGATTATACTTAAAATAAGACACCTTTATATTACAGAGAAGATTAATCGTTAAATGACTTTTTCAGGGTCACAAAAGGACAGATGAATATGTTGAAAACTTCTCACCACTTGGTTCCCACTCAAAGCTGTCGGGGCTGGCGCCTCAGAAGTCCCTTTATAGACCCCTTTTCCCATGTGAAAACATCTGACCTAGGTTGGTAACTGAGGACAGAGGTGGGAGAGCGCCCTCTCCTCCCCTCCCCTCTAGGTGCCGGTAAAGAAAAGGGAATGACTTCCCCGAGCAACTCAACCATCAGGAAGTAGAGAGAGCAGTGCGTGCGACACCACCCGAACTCCACCATGACCTGAAAGAGACTAAGAGAAATGTGCCTAACATGTTTCAAGGGAGAAAAGCAGCAATAGAAACCATAAGGTAAACCAAGGTAGTTTTAAAAATAGGTAGATTTGAGAAAGAACCTAATGGACATTCTAGATAGGAAGAATATAGTCATTGAAGCAAACAGAAAACTTCACAGATTTACCAGAAGGCCAGACACAACTGAAGAGAGAAGTAGCACACTGGAAGACTTGGAAGTTACAACCCAGCACAGAGGTTTTAAATTAAAGCAAAATTAAAATACGGAAGGTTAAGTGAAATGCTTCAAAATACATCTGAATTAGATCAGTGAGAGAGGCACTAACTAAAGAAAGCCTGAGAGTCTTAAAGGGTGCTCTGAACCCCAAGTACGACAAGCAAAATCCATCTACACAACACAGTGCGGAGCTCCAAGAGGAAAACCTCACAGTCGTGAGAAAAGACGGAGCACTTACAAGGGAACTAGTGTTAGACTGCTGTCACTCCTTGGCCACCAGGGCCAGAAGACTTAGGAATAACCTCTTTGAAGTATGGAAGGAAACTGTCAGCCTAGAATCACATACTGAACGAAACTATTGCTCAAGAGTGAGGTGGTGGAGTACAGACAATTTTAGACATGTACGCAGCTCTTCGTAAACAGACCCCATGGAAAGAAATGCTGAAAGACTTCTCTCAAATGAGTCCAGAAAGAGCTGGGTTATGAAAGCAACAGTAAACAAAGAAACTGGTAAACATCTGGGCAAGGCTAAGTAAATACATCAAGTGGGGCAGAAATAAAAGTGATGTATAATCAGGAGGGGCAGGTATGCAGCAGGCTAAGTTAAGTGTTGCGGAGGACCAAGGAGATGTTTATTACAGACTTTCAATGTGATTACCTGGAAGTTAAGGGAAATTATCAAAGGAATAAAAGAATATGGGATTTTAAAATTACTAAAAGGAAAGCTAAGTGGAGAAGTAAAACGTAACGGGGCAAATCTAGGTGGCTCAGTCGGTTGAACGTCAGACTCGGTTTCAGCTCAGGTTGTGAGATCAAGCCCTGTATCAGGCTCTGCGCTCAGCAGAGTCTGCCTGAGAGTCTCTCTCCCCCTGCCTTGCGTGCTCGCTCACACGATCTCAAATAAATCTTTTTAAAAAAGAAAATGTAACTAACGCAACCTCTAAGAGATAAATGGAAAAATAAACTGTGAATAAGAGACAGAAATAAGCACAAGCACACAGCATGTACATCACACTAGACTAAAGATCCACGGCGCTGGTGGTACACGGGTTGAGAGGGAACCTACAGGAGTAACAAATTTATAAGCAAAATATAGAAAGAATGCCTAGAAATCAACAAGGGCAAAATATCAAGGTATTTTAGACCCTTCCGATTAACAAGTTTTTAGCATCTGACAATACCAAGTCAAGTGTTGATGAGGGGATGAGAAAATGCGAACTTTCAAACTTCTGTGTAGGAGGTTAAGAACCACAACAGAAAGCAATTTGGAAATACCCACTGAAGTTTCTCAATTCAGCAATTTTACTTCCAGATCCCAGAGAAATTTGCCCATGTGCACAAAAAGATATATTTAAGGATCTTCACACTCAGATTTTGTCACAGTGAAAAAGTAGCAACCATCTGAATGTCCTTAGTAGGAGAATGGATGAAGAGATCATGACTTCATACCCAGACCATGCTGTATTGTTGTAGACACTTTCTCCTCATGGTCCCCGCCTCTTGGGATCCACAACTTTGGGACGGACTTAGTAGTTTGCTTCTAACCAATAACATATGGCAAAAATGGTGGTGTGCCACTTTTAAGATGTGGCTAACAAAAGACAATGCTTTCCTAGGGCTGCCCTAAAAAGTGACCACAAATGGGTAGCTTAAAACAGCAGCAAGTTGTTTTCTCATAGTTCTGGGGATCAGAAATCTGCAATCAAGCAGTTGACAAGGTGGTTCCTTATGTAGGTTCTAAGGGGGGGGAACCATCCCATGCCTTTCTCCTAGCTCTTGGTAATTGCCAGCAACCTTTAGCATTCCTTGGCTCATAGATGCCTCCTTCCAATTTCTGCCTCCATTTTCACGTGGCCTCTGTGTATCAGGGTGACCTCTCCTCAGAAGGATACCAGTCATTTAGAGCCCACCCTGATTTCAAAAATTTCATCTCACAATCTGAGATGAAAAGACTATTTCCAAGTAAGGCCACATCCTGGGATTCTAGGGGATCTGAGTTTTGGTGAATACTTCAACCCATTACAGACAGTGATATCCATCTTGGGCACACGCTCTTGTTCTTTCTTGCTTGCTCTAAAGAGGCAAGCTACTCTGTTGTGAGCTGCTCCATGGAGAAGTCCACATGGCAAGGAAGTGAGGGTATCCTCCAGCCCACAGCCACGATGGAAGGGAGTCATGCTGCCAGCAACCACACGAGTGGGTTGGAAACAGATTCTGCCACAGTCGGGTCTTCGGATGAGACCACAGCCCAGCAGACACCTTGATGACAGCCTCAGGAGAGACCCTGAGCCCGACAACCCAGCTAAAGATCCACACTTGGATCGTACCCACAGAACTCGAGTACTAAATGTTTTAAGCCAGCCAAGTTTACCGTAAATGATTGCACACTAACAAGTAACGAATCCATGTACTGTGTACAGCAGTAAAAATAAAGAAGAGCTAGAGTTGTCAACTGGGAAAAAGCTTAAGATCAATACGAACGAAAAGGCTACATTGTAATAGGACACCAATCACTTCAATTTTTTGAATACCCAAGACAGTACACTGTTGTTCATGGAAAAAGTCATGGTGGGAGCATTAAAATGTCAGGGAAGTTTACAAATACTCTGAGTTAGCTTGTGCAACACTAAGGTCTCAGTGTCCACACACGGTAGAGAGCCAAAAGCTTTCCCACCAAACTCCCTCACGCCTGCATTTCCGTATCTAATTTAGGATCACCGGTCAGATGCAACTGCACGAGATTCTGGGTTTAGAAGGGAGTCAGAAGGGAGAGAAGCACATGGAGGCCTACGTTTTGTGTGTCAGGAATGGCGCTCTGCGCCAGCAGCCGCAGTGGAGTTCTGACTGTGGCACATGACCGTAAGGCTCTGGGGCCACAGCAGCGGACCTGGCCTCACAGCCCAGCCCAGCCCAGCAGCATGGCTTTAGGGAGACTTTCTGGGAAACTCAGCAAGACTCTGTTTCTTCAGTCCTTCCACTGATAAGTCCCTTCTGCTTCAACTAGATGGGGGAGTTGGGGTTCTCTGTTCTCAAAATTAAGGAATCTGACCAAGAATGCCACACCCCAGCCAACTTCTTCAAAGTGGTTCTTGGGGGCAATGGAGGCACGTGTATGGGGGAGACCTTCAAAGGGAACTATCCTCATTTTGTTTTTTAAAGTAAATATCTAAAGCAGACAACAAAATATTAATATTTATTAAATCTGGTGATGAGTATTTTTTAAATATGTTACTCTACTTTTTAATATGTTGAAATATTTTCTAATTTAGGTGGCTAGGAGAATATATTTAAGTAGAGAAAGTCTTTCTAAGTAGTGTGTCAAACAGAGAAGCCCTATGAAAACAATGAAGTCAACTATAAAAGTTAAAATAATTATATATACCAACCACAGTAATTCAAAAGAAAAGGGAAAGGTGTGTAATTTATTTTACAGAAAGCTTGCTTCCATGATACTGGTTTTGGAGACTTCTACTATAAGGAAAAAATTCAGTAGAAAAAAGTAGAAACATGAACAGGAAATTCATCAAAAACAGCAGTATAAGAGTTTCTTAAAAGTTTATGCTAAACCTGATAATTAAAACCAACAGGAGATATTTTTCACCTTTAAGATTAGTAAAGAACAAAAAGTTTGATGACAGAATGTGTTCACAAGAGTGTGTGGACACAGACACTGACAAGAGCAGAAATTGGTACAACCTCCATGGAGGGCAACTTTGTCAAATCTCTCCCGAGTCACAGACCCGTGTGTACTGGGACTTAGCAATTCTACTTCCAGACATATCTTAAGATACATTCACACACACAAGAAATGACACATACACAGATTTATTTAAAGCAGCCCTGCATGTAATAGTAAAAGGCTAGAAATAGCTTAAATGTCTACCATTGACGAAGAGTAAGTAAATATGTGGTGGTTTGCTCCCACAGTGGGGACTTTGCAGATAGAAATGAGAAGGTTCTTTGTGTTCCTTATAGGAAAAGATTATGAAGATGTGTTAAGTGTGGGTGGAGACGTAACAAATTGTGTGTGTGTGTGTGTGTGTGTGTGTGTGTGTGTGTGTAGAAAGCAGGGGGCGGGGGGACGAGCACACTAGAATTGTTTAAATGTTAAATAAGCTTAAAATCTGTTGCACATGCAGGAAACAACAGAGATTCCCTGTGGGAGAAGGCGTTGGTGGCTTGGGAACATGACTGGACAGGAGGCTCCTCCTCGTATGTCCATTGTCCCTTTTGAATTTTAAATAGTGCGCCTGACACATACAAAAGATCTGAAAAAAATGAAAAGGCACACCCTCTTTTCAGGATGAGTTAATTCTGCAAAGAGGCCATGTTTTTCTCCCTTAACTCGACTCTGAATTGAGCATGATTCCCAATTGAAATTTCCAAATCATTCTAATGTTCATACAGTATGTGAAGCAAAGTCAGGAAAATTCTGAATCCGAACAGCATAGAAGGATTAGGATAAGATACAGACACACATTAAAAAGCTGCCATTAATAAAGAGTGATGCACTGACCCCACTTTGGATGAGTAAATGGAACTGAATGGAGCCAGAAATGGGTCCAAACACACGTGTTTAATATGTGATACAAGCTGTGATCTCCCATCACTGGAGGAGAGATGGATTTATTCGATGTGTTGTTGGGATGACTCAGTATCAGAAATAATGTGCAAATTCTTTAAAAGTAAACAAAACACCAGGGTGGGCCATTTAGGGAAGATGATGTAGGAGGATCCTGAGCTCCCGTGTCGCACAGACATACCTAGGTGACAGCTCTGTATATACAACTAACTCTGAAACCCTGAGTTTCAGATCTTCCATGGTTAATCGCAGAGAAGAGGTCACACTTAAAAGGGGAGGGGCAGAGGCATAGTTGGGAACCAAACCCCCAGTGAGATGAACTACAAATGGGAAGGACACCACAAGCACAGAGAAGCAAGAGGATGGGACCCCATCCCTGGCACTTGGAAGAGGAGTCCCCATGACTTCTGGCTTTGAAAACCACAGGGCTTTAACTCTATAGGAGAGCTGGAAGGCAACAGGACACTAAGCCTTGCCTTAAAGGGCCAGCATAATACAGAACTTGGCTGAGACCCAGGACAGAAACAGCAGTTTGAGAAGTCCCTGGGCAGGACACGTGAGGCAGGTTTACTAACTAAGACCGTGTGCCGGAGGGGCAGGGATCTTCAGATTTCTCCAGAAACAAAAGAGCTGGTGGGCACCATTCCCTTCCCCTTCGTCAGCCTAGACAGACAGCCGCTTGTGGGAGTCGACGTGAGCGCTCTCCATCTCCATCTATCTAGTCAGCACTGCATACCCCACTCCGACGTCCCCCTGGGAACCCACCCCCTCCAACCACCGCCCTCTGCAGGCACCCCTGCAAAAGCAGCTCCTGTGCTGCCAAATCCTACAGGCAGCCCTGGCAGGAACCAGACCTTCTGGGTGACCCCTGCTCTAGGAAGGAGGGGAAATAATCTCCCCCCGCCAGAGTGCCTGCAAGTCGAGCAGCCGAGCCTCTTCCCTGGCTGCACGGAAGCAAGCCCTGCTGTTGGGTGTGCCCGCGACCAAGGCAGAGAGGCTATTGACCTGGAGCTAGTCTGAGTGCTGCCCCACCCACCAATGAGCCCACAGCAGCTTCGAGTCTCTCGGCAGCACAGGGACCAAACCCAGCACACCACGCCCACAGCAGGCAAAGCAAGTCATCAGAGCCAGCTGGGCTGACCAGTAAGGCACACGCTGCCCACACAGGAGATACCCCAGAGCACCTGGTCACCAGAGCAATTACACTATAAGGCCCCCCAGGATCTTTTCTATACAAGCCACTACTTTCAAGACCCGGAGACCTTCCTAATACACAGAAAGAGACCTAGAGAGTTAGACAAAATGAGAAGGCCAAAGAACTTGTCCCAAATGAACGAACAAGACAAATCAGAGCAAAAGAGCTAATTAAAATGGAGAGAAGTAACAGGCTTGATAAAGAACTCAATGGTCATAAAGATACTCAGTGGTCTTGAGAAAAGAGTGGAGGAACTCAGCAAAAACTTCAACAAAGAGAAAATATTAAGAACCAGTCAGAGATGATGAATTTAATAACTGAAATTTAAAAATACACTAGAAGGATTCAACAGCCAATTACAGGACACAAAAGAACAGATCAGCAACCTGGAGAACAGAGTAATGGAAAGCAACCAAGCTAAATAGCAAAGAGAAGAAAGAACAAAACATGAGAATAGGTTAAGGGAACTTAGCGACACTATCAAGGGTGATAACACTTGCATTTCAAGGATTCCAGAAGGAGAGATGGGGGCAGAAATTTTTCTTCAAGAAATAATAGCTGAAAAATTCCTTAATCTGAGGAAGGAAACCGACATCCATGTCCAGGAATCATAGCGAGGCCCAAACAAGATACCAAAGAGGTCCACACCAAGACACATAATTAAAATGGCTAAAAGTAATAAGGGGAGAATTTTGAAAGTAGCAAGAGAAAAGAAAACAGTTACACACAAGGGAAACCCCATAAGGCTATCGGCTGATTTTTCAGCAGAAACTTTGCAGGCCAGAAGATAGTGGCATGATATTATTCACAGTGCTGAAAGGGGGGAGGGGACCCCTACAACCTAAAGTACTCTACCCAGCAAGGTTATCATTCAGAATTGATGAAAACAGTCTCCTAGCCAAACAAGAGTCAAAGGTGCTCATTACCACTAACCTGGCCTTGTAAGAAATCTTCAAGGGAATTCTTTGGAAAGAAAAGGCCATAACTAGAAAAAAAATATTAAAAGAGGAAAAAATCACAAGTAAAAGCAAATATAGAATAAAGGTCGTGGATTAATTGCAACCTATAAAGTAGGGAGGTTAAAACACAAAAGTAGTAAGAAATCAATTATATCTAAAAAAAAATCAGTCAAGAAATACACAAACTGAAAAGATGTAAGATACAACCTCATATAAATAAGATGTGGAGTGGGAAGCAAAAATTCAGTGCTTTTAGAATGTGTTCTAACTTAAGCAACCATCAGCTTAATATATTCTACTGTATATTTAGGATGTGATATATAAACCTACTGGTTTATATATAGTCATACACAACTTTTAATAGACATACACAACAAAAAGAAAAAGGACTCCAAGCATAACACTAAAGAAAATCATCAAACCACAAGGAAAGAGAGAAAGAGGACAAAGGAAGAGAAAAACAACAATAAAACCTAGAAAACAATTAGCAAAATATCAAAAATGGCAGTAAATACACACCCACCAATAATTATTTTAAATACAAATGCTCCATTCAAAAGATATAGGGTGGGGGCGCCTGGGGGGGCTCAGTGTCTTGAGCACCCAATTCTTGGCTTCAGCTCAGGTCATGATCTCAGGGTTGTGAGACTGGGCCTGAGCCAGGCTCTGTGCTCAGCCCAGGGTCTGTTTGGGATTCTATCTTTCCCTCTCCCTCTGCCCTTCACACCCTCAAATAAATATATATATATATATATAAATAAATACAAAAAGACATAGGGTGACTTAGCTGGCTTAAAAAAAACCACAAGACCCATCTATATGCTGTCTATAAGAGACTCATGTCAGACCTAAAGACACATAAAGACGGACAGTAAAGGGCTGGAAAAACACACGATGCACGTGGAAGTAAAACAAAAACAAAACCAAAAAAAAACCAGCTAGGGTAGCATACTTTGATCCAACAAAACATATTTTAAAACAAAGAGTGTAACAAGAGACAAAGAAGGGCACTACTTAGTGATAAAGGAATCCATCCATCAAGAGAGTAATTGTAAAAAGCTATCCACCCAACATAGGGGCACCTAAGTACATAAAGCAAGTAAATATTAACAGACATAAAGGGAGAAACTGACAATAATATAGTAATAGGGACTTTTTAAAGATTTTTTATTTACTTATTAGAGAGAGAGAGAGAGAATGAGCACAAGCAGGGGGAGAGGGAGAAGCAGGCTCCTTGCCAAGCAGAGTGCCAGGTGTAGGCTCGATCCCAAGACCCCAGGGTCATGATCTGAGCCGAAGGCAGATGCTTACTGACTGAGCCACCCAGGCTCCCAGTAGTAGGGGACTTAAACATCCCACTTCCATCCATGGATAAATCATCCAGACAGAAAATCAACAAGGAAACAGATACTTTAAATAACACATTTGATCAGAGAACCTAACAGATATTCACAGAATATTCTATCCAAAAACAGTGGAATACACATTCTTTAAGTGCACATAAAACATTCTCCAAGACAGATCACATTAGGCCACAAAACAACTCTCTGTAAATTTGAGAAGATTGAGATCCTATTAAGCACTTTTCCCCCAACCACAATGGTATGAAACTAGAAATCAGTTATAAGAAAAATTGGAAAAACCACAAATATATGGAGGATAAACAGCATAATAATAACCATGAAGTCAAAGAGGAAATCAAAAAATTCATGAAGGCAAATGAAACTGAAAACACGATGATCCGAAATCTTTGACATACAGCAAAAGCAACTCTAAGAGATGTTTACAGCTGTACAGACCTACCTCGAAAAGAAGTATGTCAACCAAAACTTATACCTACAGGAGCTCAGAAAAAGAAGAGCAAAGACCAAAGCTAGCAGAAGGAAGGAAGTGATAAAAATTTGAGCAGAAATAAATGAAATAGAGACAAAATAAAATATGAAACCAAGAGCTAGTTTTGTGAAAAGATAAACAAAACTGGGGGCACCTGGGTGGCTCAGTCAGTTGATTGTCTGCCTTCGGCTCGGGTCAACAAGACAAAAGATAACACCCGTCATCTCAACAGATGCAGAAAATCCATTTGACAAAACACACCCATTCATGATGAAAACTCTCAACATATCAAGGTCAAACAGGGGAAACCCACAGCTACCATTATACTAAATGGTGGAAAGCTGAGAGCTGTCCCCCTAAGATCAGGAATGAGACAAGGATGTCCACTCTCTCACCACTTTTTTTCAACATAATACTAGAAGTCCCAGCCACAGCAATCAGACAAGAAAAAGAAATAAAAAGCATCCAAATGGGTAAGAAAGAAGTAAAACTGTCACTATTTGCAGATGACATGGTACTATATATAGAAAACCCCAAAGAATACACACACACACCAAAAAAAGCCACCTATAACTGACAACTTAATTCGGTAAAATTGCAGGATACAAAATTAATGTACAGAAATCTGTTGCATTTCTATACCCCGACAACAAAATAACAGAAGAGAAATTAAGAAAAAAAAATCTCATTTATAACTGCACCAAAAAGAATGAAATATCTATGAATAAATTTAACACAGGAGGTGAAAGACTGGTACTCTGAAAACTATAAAACACTGATGAAAGAAATTGAAGGTGACACAAACAAATGGAAAGACAGATCACGGTCATGGATTGGAAAAATTAATATTGTTAAAATGTCCACACTATTCAAAGAAATCTACACTTTTAATGCAACCCCTATGGAAATACTAATAGTATTTTTCATAGAATATAAGTAAACCTAAGGTTTGTAGGGAGCCACAAAATACCTTGAATACCTAAAGCAATCTTGAAAGAAAGAAATACGAAGCTTGAAGTATCACAATCCCAGATTTCTACAAAGGTCTCATAATTAAAACAGTGTGGTACCGGCACAAAAACAGAAACAGGTCAACAAGCCAGGACAGAGAGCCCATGGATAAACCCACAACTAATGGTAAATTAATCTATGATAAAAGAGCCAATAACGGGGTGCCTGGGTGGCTCAGTGGGTTAAAGCCTCTGCCTTCAGCTCAGGTCATGATCTCAGGGTCCTGGGATCGAGCCCCGCATAGGGCTCTCTGCTCAGCAGGGAGCCTGCCTCCCACTCTCTGCCTGCCTCTCTGCCTACTTGTTATCTCTGTCAAATAAATAAATAAAATCTTAAAAAAAAAAAAAAAGCCAATAACACACAACAGGGAAAAGATAACCTCTTCAGCAAACGGTGTTGGGAAAACCGGACCACCACCTGCGGCAGAATGAAACTGGACAACTTTCTTACACCAGACACAAAGATAAACTCAAAATGGATTAAAGACCTAATGTGGGGGCGCCTGGGTGGCTCAGTGGGTTAAGCCACTGCCTTCGGCTCAGGTCATGATCTCAGGGTCCTAGGATCGAGTCCCACATCGGGCTCTCTGCTCAGCAGGGAGCCTGCTGCCCTCCCTCTCTCTGCCTGCCTCTCTGTCTACTTGTGATCTCTGTCAAATAAATAAATAAAATCTTTAAAAAAAAAAGTGTTTAGGGACGCCTGGGTGGCTCAGTTGGTTAAGCAGCTGCCTTCGGCTCAGGTCATGATCCCAGCGTCCTGGGATCGAGTCCCACATCGGGCTCTTTGCTTGGCAGGGAGCCTGCTTCTCCCTCTGCCTCTGCCTCTGCCTGCCACTCTGTCTACCTGTGCTCACTCTCGCTTCTCTCTGACAAATAAATAAATAAAATCTTTAAAAAAAATAAATAAAAAATAAAAAATAAAAAAAAGTGTTTAAAAAAAAAAAAAAGACCTAATGTGACAGGCACCTGAGTGGCTCAGTCTGCTTAAGCATCTGCCCTCAGCTCAGGTCCCGGGATAGGCTCTGTGCTGAGCGGGAGTCTGCTTCTCCCCTGCCCCTCCCCTCAGCTCCTGTTCTTTCTCTCTAACACATAAATAAAATCTTTAAAAAAAAATTTTTTTTAAATCCTGAGTACCATTTGCGACCATATGGCTGGAGCTAGAGGGTATGATGCTAAATGAAATAAGTCAAAGACAAATCCCACATGATCTCACTCTATGGAATCTCAAAAACAAAACAAGGAAACAACTGTGGGACCTGAGTTCGCGTGAATACAGAGCGGGCGGTGCCGGAGAGGGCGGGGCAGAACAGATGAACGGGATCAAGAGGTACAAACTTGCACACACAGAACACATCATTCGTGGAGAGGAACGGTGCGGCGCTGGGAGCGCGGGCAATGGTGTCTAATGAGGTCGGCTGCTGACAGCCGGGACCGCAGTGACGCGGAGTCACGTACAAAACCGTCGGATTTGGTCGTCCGGGCACCTGAAACCAGCATAACGCGGTACGTTTATGTTTACGGTGTAAATATAAAAAGAAGTAAAAGTCAACAATAAGCGAAGGAACAGCAGAAGAAACCATTTAGAAAGTATCTTTATCGTCTCACAGTGGAAAAGACATGACAGAAGGGCCAGAGTTCACAGGAAGACAGAAAGGAGGCTGCCACTCTCACCTGCCTGGAGGGGACAAGACCACATGCCCAGGCTGGGGGAGGGCGGGGCAGGCGTGGGGTGGTGGGGAGTGGGGAGGGGGAGGCCAGGGTTGGCCAGGCGGGTGCAGGGGGGAGGCCGGGGCAGGCACGCAGCGGGTGGGCACCACGTGCAGAATTCTGCCTGCGCTCCATGCCTCGGAGGCTGAGCCATTAGAAGCAACCAGAACCGCCCCACAGCAGGGAACTTTTTTTTAAGAAGTCTCCTATGGTTCCAAATAGAGTTCTTTGCAGACAGTGAAAATGACTCGGAAATTATTCAGCAAAACTGGATACCTCGGGACTGCGTCATCCCATGAAAACGGCGAAGAACAGAGTCCATGGAATGACCCATTTTGGGAGGAAAAGGGCAGATTCGCGTGATTAGGGGAAAACACCACGAGGGAGACACTTGCAGTGCCAATCTGTGAGGCTGGGGCTCCCTCTGGAGCTTTCTCCGGGGGTCCCCCGCCCCCCGCCACCGAACCTAACACACTGGATTGCTTTTGCAATTGCCGAGTCCTAAGGTCTGACATCTGAAGGACAGACTAGCTCTGGTCACCGCCCTGGGAAATGGGGAGGTGGGGCACATGCCCCGCGAGGATGTCACTAAGCCCGAGAGCCCGCGGACATCCGGACATCTGAGCGAAGCTGGAAGCCGACGCCGGACTCCAAGCCGGGGCACGCGGAGCTCCATGGACCCGACGCAAACTTTGGAGCAGTCCAGGGCGAGGAGGGGAGGGGATGGCAGAAGGGCACGGGGATCCCTGGCTGCCGGGGTCCCCCGTGTCGGCCGCGGACAAGGCCCGGGACCCCTGGTGACGTCCAGAGCTGCAGAGCCCCAGAGTGAGTGTTCCAGGTCGCCCGCCGCCTGCCAGAGTGACCGTGCAGTGCATGGAGCTCCACCCAGAAAGGACAGTGGCCCGGGAGCCCTATTCGCGTGTCCCTCGGGATCGGAGAGGCCCAGCGATGAACTTGTAAACAGAAGCCGAAGTGACCAACCTGGGAAAAGACCACGGTCTGTCCGCCCGCCTCACCAGAGCTGAACGCTCCCATAAGGGAGAGGAAAAGGTCACAGGATCAGAGGACACGGTTCTGCTCTCCTGTTTCTTCGAAGTCACTGGATGTGGAAGCAGCGGCTTCTGAGTCACCAGGAAGCCTCTTCCCCAAGGATCGGCCTCAGAAACCACGGGGGAAGGAGAGATTCAAGCATCAGCTCCCAACAGGCTCAGGAAGGAGCTGAGTGAACGTGGAATGATTGGTCTCATCCTGCCGTAAGAGGACAGTTGAGACCACTAGTTGGGACCACTCCTGCGCGCGCAGTGACGCGCCCTTCCAGGGTCTTGCGTGGTCACAGAAAGAGCAACGTGTCTTTGCTCCCTCCCCATGCCTGCGCGCAGGAGGACGGTGCCCGCCGCCCCTGCCTTCTCCGTGGGGACAAGCGGCCTGCGGGCTCTACCCACCACTGCCCCAGAACCCGCATTCCAGCAGCCTCTGGCGGGTCTGGGGGATGCAGAGAAGGAAAGGCAAAGGAAATACAGGGAAAAAAAAAAAAAAAAAAAAAAAGAACGTTCCCTTGCAGCCCACTGACCAGTACTTGAGACAGGCAATGACCTTCTATGACCTTCCTCCAGGAGCTCAACCACCTGTGTTAAGGGCAAAAGGCAACCTTAGCCTGATATTAGCCCAACCCCAGGATCCCATAAGTCTTCCTTGACACATAAAAATCCCTTAGGGAACTTCCGTTATCCCAAGCTCACCCAGGATTCAGGTTATCAGTCATCCTCCGGACGTGGCCCGCTGATGTCCACCAGCAGGGTGCCGTGATGAAGGTTTTCCTGGACAGCAGTCATGGCCCCTCAGGGTCCTGGACACCTTGCTTCCAAATTCCTTAGAGACTTACAGGGTCCCCAACCCCCTCCCAACCTGGAAGTACATAAAGAGCCACTCCTCATGCCCCCAGTGCAGCTCTTTCTGCCCTCGGGTCCTGTCCCCTCGGCTTTAATAAAACCTCTTCTGCACTGAAGCTGTCTCAAGAATTCTTTCTTGACCATTTGCTCCTGAACCCCAATATGTCACATCACGTGTGCGCTGGTGCTTGAGGAGTGGGGATGGGCAGGGGCTTTGATAAATGATTGGGCGCTTCAAGGAGGTGTTTCCACCTCCGCTCTTCCCGTGTCCTCCCGCTGCCCCCCTCACCACAGCCTCAAACTCCAGCTTTCCACAAGGCCCCATTATTGTCCCATGGAACAGATCTTGTTTGATCTAGAAAAGGAAAGAAACAGGCTCAGCCATCAGGGAAGCAAGCGCGTTAACCCGTGGCCGAAACCAACACTGGCAACGGAGGACAGCCCAGGAGGGGCCTGGGGGCTGTCGAGGCAGCTTAGCTCGGTGGTCGGGTTACTAAGAGAGGAAGGTGTCCAGGATGCAGATCACACAAATGGAGGGTAGACTGTGCAGCCTCTAAAAATAGGAGGAATGCTCCAAGAACTTACCTGAGGATTTTCAGACATTGGAAATACATTTCCTTCAGGACAGAGATGGGTCTCATATCAGACAACCGTTCCTTAGTTCATGGTTCAGCAGAAATCACCCACAAGAGCACCAAGCGATTCGGCCACAGGCCCCGCCACGGAGCACCGCACGCAGGTGGGATGGAACTCTCAAAAAGAAAGTTATTTCAGAAGGAAAAAAAGAAGATTTTCCTTCCAAGTTACTTCATAAATAAGGAACTCAGGTCTCCCTTGAGAGTAACTTTCGAAAATTCAGAGTTAAAAATATTAACATGCTCCATCCCAAGAACTTGCAGTCCCAAGAATGTTGCACAAGATTAAAAATGAAGACAAACTAACGCAAGGATAAAATAGGTCCCGTAATTGCGACAGATGAGTAGTAAATTCAGCTCAGGGTTTCCAAGCAGCCAAAGTAAAATCAAAACAGCATCAGTTCAAGGATGATAAAGTCGAAATAAGCTCGTGGTCTACAAGTCTTTCCTTGGTAGAGATTTCAGAAGATCCTCTCCTGTGGGATCCTCTGTAAGGCAGTCCTGGGACATCTGGCTAAATCCTGTCCTTGTACTGTAATAGCGAGACCCTTAGAACAAAGCTCCAAGGTCAGGCTTAATGTTGACCCTTGTCCCCCCAGGAGGGTCACCACCTTTGCTTCACTGACGGTGTGGTTCACACCCTCTAGATGCTTATCCCATAACCACCAGAACCGCTTCAGGCTTGGACACGTGTCCCTGTTCTGCCCAGGAAGCCACAAAGAGAGGTCTGCAGGGGCCATTCTGAATAAGGTTCTCAATCCCACCAGAAGGCCATGGGAAGAGACCGTCTTTTCTCCCTCTAGGAGGGTTGGGTCTGGATGTGACACCCGGAGCTGCTGCAGCCATACTGCTACCAGCCCAAGGATGAAGCTACTTCCGGCAGGGACGGTGCTGAAGGACGGAAGAAAGCTGGGGTTTCTGTGTCAGCATCGACTGCTACACCCATTTCTGGACTTCCTATCCAGTGAGTTAGAATCCTGTCCTTATGGTTTCAACTGGTTTGTCCCAGATATCTATTTTTACAAAAAGAAAAGGCAAAGCCCAACTCTGAGGGAAAACTCAAAACGAGACATGAAAATTTTCTACACATCAGAGAAATATTGGATATACTAGGCTGTTCGTCCCAGTGTTGTTTGAAAGAACACCAAACTGGATACAATCTTAACAGCCATTATTAAAGGAAGGGACAGATGTCCATCCCATGCTACTGGCCAAACACATGTACGATGGAATCTCAAAGTGCCATAAAAAAAGAACAGGAAAGACTCCTTGGCATTCACAGGACAAAAAAGAACATTTACACTGAAAAACAGTGCAGAACATGGTATATAGCGTGCTTTAATATGTATTAAAAAGGGGAGGGGGTGCCTGGCTGGCTCGGTCAGAAGAGCATGTGACTCTCGATCGTGGGATCTTGCATTTGAGCCCCATGTGAGGTAGAGAAATTAAGTATAACAACTTTCAAAAGAGGGGGAGAAATAGACATGTTTTGCATTTTTTGCATATGGTGATCTATTGTTGCATAACAAATTACTCAAACCCTTAGCAATTTAATACAAAACACTTATTATCTCAGTTTCTGTGGGTCAGGAATTTGGGAGAAGCTCCGTGGGGTGGTCCTGGTTCAGTGTCCCTCATGTGGCAATAGTCCAAGATGTTGACCAGGGAGTGACATCAGTGAAAATGGAGAAATAAAGAACCCCCCGCCCCCTGCTCAATTCTCTCCTTCATAAAGACAGTAAGAAAACCGGCAAAGGTTGTCAGAATCAGCTTTTCAGAACTCTAGAAATTAACCAAGGGACTGATGCAATCTGGAGAGTTTTTAATCAAGAAAAACGGCTAAATCACAGTGACCTCCACGGCAATTTAACTTGTCCTATCCATCCCCTGTCACCAGCTGTGAGATGCTCTCAGAAACCAACAGCTCCTGTCACAGTCTGGCCAACAATGGGGAGGGAGGTGGGGACAAGTCTGGGATTGGAGGTCCGTAAAAGGCCTCATCATTTAGCGGACATACGAAATCTACACTTATTGTAGAGCAGTTTCTCCTGTCATTTGTGACCTGTCTGGTGACATCTAGAAAACTCCACTTGGAAGGCTGTCTTTGTTTTGCTAGACTTGGAGTTCTAGGGAGTTCTGGGAGCACTGGTACGAATCTTCAGATTCACACCCTGGGACAGGCCCAAAACCACTCTATGGTTGACCCTGGAGCCGTGGGAGGGTTAGGGTGCCAACCCCCCATGAAATCGAGAATCCACACAGACTCTCAGCTCCCCCCAGACTTTACTAATTGCCTACTGCTAACGGGAAGCCTCACTGAAAGCAGTTTAGACATATTTCATAGATAAATAATATATTGTAGTCTTACAATAAAGTACGCTAGAGAAGATATTAAGACAATCCTAAGGAAAAGAAAATACATTTACAGCTCTGTGTGTAGAAGATCTGCATATAAGGGGACCCACACTCTTCAGATCTGTGTTGTTCAAGGGGGAACTGTATTTACACTTTAACAGGGCAAGTCTTATGGTATCGGAATTATATTTCCCTTGAAAAAAATAATAAGATGCTGTGTTGGGCTGCAGTCAGCCGAAAGCTTGATTGGGGCTGGAGGGTGCGCTTCTAAGGGGGCTTTCTCACATTGTTCTTTCTGGAACGCCTCCGCTCCTCATCGGATGGACCTCTCAAAACACTGCTCAAGGGGCACCTGGGTGGCTCAGGTCATGATCCTAGGGTCCTGGGATCAAGCCCCACAATCGGGCTCTCTGCTCAGTGGGGAGCCTGCTTCCCCCTCTCTCTCTCTGCCTGTCTCTCTGCCTACTTGTGATCTCTGTCAAATAAATAAATAAAATCTTAAAAAAAAAAAAAAAAACACTGCTCAAGTGTCTTAGCAACAGGGCAGCTGGCTTCTATCAGAGCCATGATTTGAGAGACAAAGGAGAAAGTCACAAAGTATTTTTATGACCTTGGCTTATAAGTTACAACAGTCACTGGCCTCAGGTTCTATGAGTTCTAAGTGAGCCACCAAGTCCAGCCCATTCTCAAGGAGAAGGAAGCAAGGCCCAGCTCTTGAAGGAAGGGGATAGGACATGATGTACAGACACACCTTCGAACCCATGACATGTACATGGGACATCTCCAGGACACACAAACTGACAACAGGGCTCCTCCATGTGGACAGGGGGACCAGGGGGCTCAAGGTCAGGAGCCGGATGGAGGGCACGCACCGTAAACACGTTTGCACAGTTGGAATGAAGAACCATGCGAATGTGGTGTCTGTTGGAGTGATTTAAAACCATTTGAAAGTTAAAAACAAGGAGCAACTTTGTATTCCTTTAAGAAGAAAACAGTTTTGGGGCACCTGGGTGGCTCAGTGGGTTAAAGCCTCTGTCTTCGGCTCAGGTCATGATCCCAGGGTCTTGGGATCGAGCCCCACAACGGGTTCTCTGCTCAGCAGGGAGCCTGCTTCCTCCTCTCTCTCTGCTTGCCGCTCTGCCTACCTGTGATCTCAGTCTGTCAGATAAATAAATAAAATCTTAAAAAAAAAAGAAGAAAACAGTTTTGTTTTTTTCTTTTTAATTTTTTTTATTTATTTGACAGAGAGAGAGAGATCACAAGTAGGCAGAGAGGCAGGGAGGGGGGTGGAAAGCAGGCTCCCTGGTGAGCAGAGAGCCCGTTGTGGGGCTCAATCCCAGGACCCTGGGATCATGACCTGAGTTGAAGGCAGAGGTTTTAACCCACTGAGCCACCCAGGTGCCCAGAAGGAAAACAGTTTTAACCTATAACCTGCTTTGTTGGCTGAATTTGTTAGGTGAAAGACCTAAATTGTACTTTAATGAAAACCTACAACTTTTATTTATTTGTATCCATCCATCCATCTGCCCATCCAACCTTTCATACACACTTCCTCACTCCTTAGCTCCCAACAGCCAATTTTTAACAAGAGAAAAAACTGGAATCTTGTTCAGGTTCTAAAATCTGTTTTTGTATATCCTTATGTACCCATCATGCTTTAGTTTCAAGGTCTGTGGTAGAAAATTACAAAAATATCCCAAATTCTAGCAAGCATGAAAATAAAGAAGAGGTCACAAATTGTATCATTGAGTAAACAGATTCAGTACTAAGCTCCCCAGTCTCCTTTCTTGACCCTGATGTTTCCTACGGCTGGTCAATCTCCCTGTAACTCCTGGGGAAAAACCTAATTTCACCGTTAAGTTTCATTCACAAAATCTGTCCACTAGATTCCTGCACCCTAAATACAACGCGAAACCACTTTCACTTTTCTTTGATTATCACCTGCAGCTGAATGTTTCCAATCGCTCCACCATGGAGGCAGCAGTGCCCACGGGTTAGGCAGGGGCTGGAAGTTTGCCTTGGTTCAAACACTGATTATCCGGTGGCATAGGGAGACCCTGAGCTCTCCTCCTGCACGGACACACCAAATCTATACTTACTCATGGAGCAGTTCCCTGCAGAACTCGGGCTGATCGAACAGCTTCTGTCATCGGAGAGACCACACAGAGAATGGCGAGAGAGACAGAGACACGGTAACAAAGGGAACACCCACCGCTGACGCGGCCAGCTGCGGTGAGGGGGATGGAACTGAGGGACTGGGAACAGCTTCGTCTGTCCTGAGGTGCAGAAAAAAAGCCATGGTTTAAAAGAACCAGGAAGGGGACCTGGGGGGCTTGGTCGGTTAAGCATCTGCCTTCAGCTCTGCTCATGATCTCAGGATCCTGGGATCGAGTCCCGCATCAGGCTCCCTGCTCAGTGGGGGTCTGTTTCTCTCTCTGCCCACTCCCACTGCTTGTGCATGCTTTCTCTCACTCTCTCGAATAAATAAATAAAATCCTTAAAAATAAAAGAACTAGAATATGCATAATCAAACCCCAACACTCCACCAAATGGCCAGGGAGCTGCTAGAATTCTCCCCTGGTGGGAGGGGCTGGTGAGCGCGATGGTTTATGTCCCCCTCCACCATGACAGCACAGACGGGAACAGGGTCCGGGAACCCCAACTGGCCTACTGCCTCAGGGAGCCCCAGAAGCCCAGCCCACACCAGCCACAGCCATCCTTCCAAGGCAACCCCAGCACGGTCCACACCAGGACATCCCGGTCAGTGCTCACTCCAGCCAACTCTCACCAAGGTCACACAAGCACAAAACACCCCAGAACACGCCAGACCGGCACCACTTCAGCTGCAGATGACTTGCCAGGGACCCCCAAGGCAGAGCAGCCCGGAATAACCCACTTTAGCTGGCCTGCCAGGGTGCCCTCTGTGTGGAGAACCCCGGAATCAACCTGGACCATGTCCACCTTCAGGTCCTGCCATCCCACCAGGGCAACCCCGGTACAGGACTCCCTGGGACCTCCAGCCCACACCAGCCACAGCGTTAGCAAGCCATCCAAAGTCACCAGCCATACACAATCCATACAGGGGACAACCTTACATAAAAACCTTATCTTCCAAGTTTAGGGGAAAGCAGCTGTTCTGCCTAATTCATGGACACAATACAGAAAGTCAAGCAAAACAAGGAGGCAGGAATATGCTCCAAACAAAAGAATGTGACAAAACTTCAGAAAAAGACTATACAAAATGGAGATAAGCAATCTATGTGATAAAGATTTCAAAGTCATGGCCATTAAGATGCTCACTGGAGAGAAGAGTGGTTGAACTCAGTAAGAACTTCAACAAAGAGGACTTTTTTTTTTTTTTAAAGATGTTATTTATTTATTTGACAGAGAGACACAAGAGAGGGAGCACAAGCAGGGGGAATGGGAGAGGGAGAAGCAGGCTTCCTGCTGAACAGGAGTCTGATGTGGGGCTTGATCCCAGGACCCTGGGATCATGACCTGAGCCGAACGAAGGCAGATGCTTAACAGGTGAGCCACCTAGATGCCCAAAGAGGAAATATTTTTTAAAGGAACGAGAGTAGAAGAAATGAAAACTACACTAGTGAGAACTGACAATAGATTAGAGGACACAGAAGAACAGACAGCGACTTGAAGGAACGGGTAATGAAAAGCACCCAAGCTGAAGAGCAAAAATTAAAATGCATTTTAAAAATGAGGATAAGTTGAGGGAGCTCTTGGACAGCATAAAGTAAGCCAACATTCGGCGGGGGGGGGGGGGGGGGGGGACAGAAAAATTATTTGAAAAAAAATAGTAGCTGAAAACCTCCCCACCCTGGGAAAGGAAACAGACATCCAGATCCAGGAAGTGCAGAGAGCTCCAAACTAGATGAACCCACGGAAGTCTCGCCATGACACCTAATAATTAAACCGCCAAAGATAAAAGATTAAAGATAAAAAAGAGTTTTAAAAGCACCAGGAGAGAACAACTAGTTCTGTACATGGGAAACCCCATAAGGTCATGGGCTGATTTTTCAACACAAACTTTGCAGGGCAGATGGGAGAGGCAGGATATATTCACAGTGCTGAAAGGAAAAAACCTACAACTAAGAACACTCTCCCTGGCAAGGTTATCCTTCAGAATGGAAGGAGAGATCAAGAGCTTCCCAGACAAGAGTTTGGCGAGTTCATCACCACTAAACCCACCTTACAAGAAATGTGAAACTGACTTCTTTAAGAGGAAAAGAAAAGACCATAATCAGATAAAAATTATGAAAGGAAAATACTTTGCGAGGAAAAGCAAACATACGGTAAAGGTAGCAGACCAACCACTTTTAAAGCTAAAAGAAAGGATAAAATACAAAAGCAGCAAAATCAATTATATCCAAAAACTTAGTTACGGGGCCTCGAAGTAAAAAGATATAAAGTATGAGAACATCTACATAAAATGTGGAGGAGAGGTCAAAATGTAGTTCCTTCACAAGGTGTTCAAATTTAAATGACAATCTACTTAATACAGACTACTAACACTTACGATGTTACATATGAACTTCATGGCAACCACAAGCCAAAAAACCTATAATAGTATTAACACAAAAAATAGAGAAAGTAAGCCAAGCATAACACTAAAGAAAGTCATCAATCACTAGGAAAGAAAAAGAAGGAACAGAGAAGAGCTACAAAAACAAACAACAACAAAATAGTGCATGGTATACCATAAGCGCATATCGTTCAATCCTTACTTTAAATGTAAATCGTGTAAATGCTCTAATCGAAACACAGGGTCACCAAATGGATTAAAAACAGTAACACCAGACCCATCTGGACACTGCATGCAGGAGACTCCCTTCAGACCTAAAGACATATACAGACTCAAAGTGAAGGGATGGAGAAAGATATTCTATGCAAATGGAAGTTTAAAAAAAAAAAAAAAGCCTTGGTAGAAATACTTATATCCAACAATATCTACTTTAAAACAAACTGTAGGGGCGCTGGGTGGCTCAGTGGGTTAAGCCTCTGCCTTCAGCTCAGGTTGTGGTCTCAGAGTCCTGGGATCGAGCCCCGCATCGGGCTCTCTGCTCAGGAGGGAGCCTGCTTCCCCCTCTCTCTCTGCCTGCTTCTCTGCCTATTCGTGATCTCTCTCTCTCTCTCTGTCAAATAAATAAATAAAATCTTTAAAAAAAAACTGTAAAAAGAGACAAAGAAGGCATTTGATAACGATGAAGGGGCAACGCAACAGGAGGGGGTAACAATGGCAAACAGCTACGCACCCAACATGGGAACATCTAAATACATGAAAGCAAATATGAACAATCATAAAATGACAAAGTGACAGTAATACAATATTAGTAGAATTTAATACCACACATGCATCAATGGATAGATCATCCAGACAAAAATCATAAAAAAATAATAATAATAATAATGGCTTTGACAGGCACCCGGGTGGCTCAGTCAGTTAAGCGTCTGCTCATCACAAGTAGCCTCCTTAATTCCCATCACCTACCCTCCATCCCCCGCGCCCACTTCCCTTCTGGTATCCATCAGTTTGTTTTCTATAGTTAAGAGTCCATTTCTTGGTTTCTCTCTTTTCCTTTGCTTATTTGTTTTGTTTCTTAAATTTCACATATGAGTGAAATCATATGGTATTTGTCTTTCTCTTATTTCACTTAGCTTTATACTCTCTCGCTCCATCCATGTTGCTGCAAATGGCGAGAGGTCATTCTTTTTCGTGGCCAAGTAGTATTCCATTGTATGTATACACCGCATCTTCTTTTTTTTTTTTTTAAAGATTTTAATTTATTTATTTGACAGAGAGAAATCACAAGTAAGCAGAGAGGCAGGCAGAGAGAGAGGAGGAAGCAGGCTCCCTGCTGAGCAGAAAGCCCGATGCGGGGCTCAAACCCAGGACCTGGGATCATGACCTGAGCCGAAGGCAGCAGCTTAACCCACTGAGCCACCCAGGCGCCCATACACCGCATCTTCTTTATCCTTTCATCAGTCAATGGATAGTTGGGCTGCTTCTGATTTGGCTACTGTAGATAAAGCCGCTGTAAGTGTAGGGGTGCATGTATCCCTTTGACTTAGAGTTTCTGCATCCGATGGGCAAATACCCACTGTGACTGCTGGGTCATAGGGTCCCTCTATTTTTGACTTTCGAGGAACCTCCATACTGTCTTCCACAGTGGCTGCCCCAGTTTGCTTTCCCACCAACCATGCACGAGGTTCCCCTTTCTCCACATCCTCGCCCACACCTGTTGTTTCCTGTGCTGTTGATTTTAGTCATTCTGACAGGTGTGAGATGATATCTACTAAACATCTGAAGAAGAGTTAATAGCTATTCTTCTCAAACTATTCCAAAAATAGGAGGAAAACTTCCAAATTCATTCTATGAGGCCAGCATCATCCTGATACCAAAACCAAAGACAACACCAAAAAGACAATAACTGGCCAATATCTGTGATGAACATAGATGCAAAAATCCTCAAGAAAAGCAAGCTGAATTCAGCAATACATTAAAAAAATCATTCTCAGGGCGCTTGGCTGGCTCACTTGATCTTGGGGTTGTGAGTTCGAGCCCCACATTGGGCATAGAGACTACATACATACATACATACATAAAATTTAAAAAAAAGATCATCTCAACAGAAGCAGAGTAAGCACTGGACAATTCAACATCTGTTCATGATGAAAACTCTCAACAAAATATATCTAGAGGAAACATGCCTCAATATGACAAAGGCCATACATGAAAAACCCACAGCTACCAGCATATTCAATGGCAAAAAACAAAACTTGTCCTCTAAGAACAGGAACAAAACAAGAATGTTGATTCTTATCACCTTTACTCAACAGTGTACTGGAAGTCCCAGCCGTAGAAATCAGTCAAGAGGAAGGAAAGGCAATCAAGTGGTAAGAAAGAAGTAAAACTGGGGCGCCTGGGTGGCTCAGTGGGTTAAAGCCTCTGCCTTCGGCTCAGGTCATGGTCCCAGGGTCCTGAGATCGAGCCCCACATCGGGCTCCCTGCTGGGTGGGGAGCCTGCTTCCTCCTCTCTCTCTCTGCCTGCCTCTCTGCCTACTTGTGATCTCTGTCAAATAAATAAACTCTTTAAAAAAAAAAAAAGAAGTAAAACTGTCACTATTTGCAAGTGATAGGATACCAGACTCCACCAAACCAAACCAAACAAAAAAACTATTAAAACTGATAAGTGAATTCAAAAAAGTTGCAGGGTATGAAATTAATATACAGAAATTTGTTGCATTTCTATACATTAATAACAAAGTAGGAGGAAGAAATTAAGAAAACAATCCCATTTATAGCTGCATCAAAAAGAATTAAGTACCTAGGAATAAACTTAACGCAAGATGTAATGTACTCTAAAAAATATAAAATATTCATGAAAGAAATTAAAAATGACACAAATGGATGGATAAACCATCATTAGATCAAAATGGTATGGTGCTGGCACAAAAATATAAGTCAGCAGAGCAGAATGGAGAACCTGGAAATAACCCACACTTATACGGTCAATTAATCCATGACAAAGGAAGCAATAATAGACAATGGGGAAAAGACGGGCTCTTCAATTCCTGCTATTGAGAAAACCAGACAACTCCATGCAGAATGAGACGGGACCACTTTCTTACACCACACACAAATAAACTCAAAACGGATGGAAGAACTTAATGTGACACCTGAAACCATAAAACTTCTAAAAACAAAACAAAACAAAACTATACGCAGTAACTTCTTTGACATCAGCCTTAGCAACATATTTGTGGATATGTCTCCTCAGACAAGGGGAACAAAAGCAAAAATGAATTATTGGGGCTACATCAAAAGAAGATGTTCACAGTGAAGGAAACCATTAACAAAATGAAAAGACAGCCTACTGAGTAGGAGAAGACATTTGTAAATGACATACCTGATAAGGGGTTACTATCTAAGATACATAATGAACTTACACAACTCAACACCAAAAACCCAAATGATCTGATTAAAAATGGGCAGAGGACCTGAAGAGACATTTTTCCACAGAAGGCAGACAGACGGCGGACAGACACATCAAAAGATGCTCAACATCACTCTTCCTCAGGGAAATGCAAATCCAAACTGTGAGACGTCACCTCACACCCGTCAGAATGGTTACTATCAAAAAGACAAAACAACGGGCGCCTGGATGGCTCAGTGGGTTGAGCCTCTGCCTTCGGCTCAGGTCATGATCTCAGGGTCCTGGGATCGAGCCCCGCATCGGGCTCTCTGCTCAGCGGGGAGCCTGCTTCCCCCTCTCTCTCTGCCTGCCTCTCTGCCTACTTGTGATCTCTGTGTGTCAAATAAATAAAATATTTTTAAAAAATTGACTAAAAAAAAAGACAAAACAAGTGTGGGTGAGGATATGGAGAAAAGGGAACCCGCGTGCATTGTTGGTGGGAATGTAAGTTGGTGCTGCCCTTGTGGAAAACAGTGTGGAGGCTCCTCAAGAAATTACACACAGAACTGCCATACGATCCAGTGTATTTACCCAAAGAAATCAAAAACACTAACTTGAAAAGGTACGTGCGCCCTTGTGTTCACTGCAGCATCACGTGCGACAAACAGCTGAGACATGGAGGCCGTGTGCGTGTCCGGCAATTGCTGAACGGATACAGAAAACATGGGGCACATCCATAGTGAAAATCTCTCAGCTGCCTGCGTCTTGCCATTTGTGACAACATGGACGGAGCTGGAGAGCATTATGCTAAATGAGAGAAGTCGGACAGAGAAAAACAAATGTCCTATGATGTCATTTACATGTGGAATCTAGAGAAACAAAATAAAGGAACACGGAAAGAAAAGAAACAAATGCAGGAAACAAACTGGGTTGCTGGAGGGAAGGGGCAGGGGGCTGCACAGGGATGAAGGGGAGTGGGAGGTCCAGGCATCCAGGTATGGAATGAGGAGGTCCTGGGATGAAAGGGACAGCACAGAAATACAGTCAATGGTATTGGGATAGTGTTGCACGGGGACAGACGGGAGCTACATTTGCAGAGAACACAGCGTAACACACACAGTTGTGGGACCACTATGCTGTGCGCCAGACGAATGTAGCATTGTGTGTTGACTACACTTGGGTCAATAATAAATGCTCCTAGGTCTGTGGTGAGGATCAGATGAAATGAGGTGCACGCAGGAGCACAGCTAGCACGTAGTATGTGCTCAGTAAATACAAGCTCATCATCGTCAGTCACACTGTACTCCCAGGGCCTCCTACTTAAGAAATGAGTCGAATGAGTCATCACAGCTTTAGGTAAAAAGAAAACACCTTCTTCAGACAGACTCGCCCTTGCTGATAGATGCAGAGCCTCCGGGGAAATGCAGAGTCCCAGCTGGGAAGTCAGACATCCCTGAGAAAGGGGCCTTTGACTCAGTCTTCCAGTAAATCTCCAGGCAAGTGCTAGGGGTTGTGGAGTGAGAGAGGTCCCCAGAGGGGAGTGAGCAAGGAGGAGAGCCTCGCTTGCCAGGCACCTGAGTGTGCCCAGCAGTCCTGCCCCGCATCCCAGGTGATGGTCTGCAGGCCAGTTCCCTGGCCCTTCAGCTACGCTAAAAGTCACTTATCCCCTTCGCTGTGTGTACTGCAACCTTTCAGGCAATCCCTCCCGCTTGAGGACCCCCTCACAGCTAACGTTCTGAAAACACGGTCCGGTGCTGATACAGCTGAAATACAACACAATTCTGGAAGTTTCAGAGATGCTGCGAGCCCTCTGTTGCGCAGGAAGATCATGGGGTCCGAGGACAGTAGGCAGAAAGGAACACTCTGCAAAGATTCTATCAACCCAAAGAAACACTGAGTCCTGGAAAGCTAGAATTCCATCCTCCTGCAAATGAGAACCTGCTGGCTACAATGAACAGAGAAAGAAAAAACAAATCTATTTTAAGCTAGCCCAACAGATTACACGTCATTATTTAATTATTCGAACGGAACAAAGAAACTTTAACTTCTATTTACAATTTCATGAAGTTTACAATTTCATTGTGTTTAAATTGTATTTAAAGTGTTTAAACCATAGGTCCTGAAACTGAAAGAATGCCCCAGAAGTTTTTGGCTGAAAATAAAGTTATTAAAATAAACAAGAGAGGGGCACCTGGGTGGCTCAGCTCATGATCTCAGGGTCCTGAGAGCGAACCCTGCCTGAGGCTCCCTGCTCAATGGGGAGTCTGCTTCTCCCTCTGCCCCACCCCCGTCATCCTCTCTCTCACTCTCTCTCGCTCTCTCTCAAATAAACAAATAGAGTCTTTTCCAAAAAGAAAGACTGAAAGCTTTTCCTGTAATTTTGCAAATGAAGCAAGAATGCCTTTCATCACTGCTACGTACCATAGCCTGGATGTTCTAGCCAGAGCAACCGGACAAGGAATAGAAGGCATCCAAATTGGAAACGAAAAAGTGAAAATATCTCTATTTGCAGGTGACATCACCCTATACATAGAAAATCCCAAGGAATCCACAAGAAAGCAATGAGAGCTGAGAAAAGAATTCCGGAAAATCGTGGCGTAAAAGATCATCACCCAAAAATCTGTCACATTTCTATACGCCACTTAGGAACAGCATTTTTTGTTTTTTTTTGTTTGTTTTTTTTTTTTAAGATTTTATTGATTTATTTGACAGACAGAGATCACAAGTAGGCAGAGAGGCAGGCAGAGAGAGAGGGGAGGCAGGATCCCTGCTGAGCAGGGAGCCTGATGCGGGACTCGATCCCAGGACCCTGGGATCATGACCTGAGCTGAAGGCAGAGGCTTAACCCACTGAGCCACCCAGGTGCCCTGGAACAGTTTTTTAAAAAAATTAAGAAAGCAGTTCCATTTATGGCACCATCTCTGTGTGGGTTATCCACACTGACCAATTCTCCAGTTCTCTGCAGGTAACGACTGGGTGTCACATAATTCAATTCAGTCCTCACACAAACCACTCAGAGTTAGCACAGACACCGCAGGTGAAGACCTCAGACCCACAAGGTTTCCCCAACTTCAGATGCCAATCACAAGTCGTGGGGCCCCAGGTTCCCCACGCTTCTGTCTGACTTGGCTATAAATTGGGGCCTCCCATAATCCCCTCCTTAGGTTCAATAATTTGCTATAATGGGTTCACAAAACTTGGGGGAAAAAATCCTTTCCTCTTGTGGGTTTATTATAAAGGACACAAATGAAGAGTCAGATGACAAGGTACATAGGGTGAGGCCTGGGAGGGTCCTGAGTACAGGAGTTTCTGTCCCAGACTTTGGCATGGGCCAACCTCCTGGCACGCATTCACCAAACTCTTCCAACCACATAACTTAGTTTTTATGGATGTCCGACTATGTAGGCCCAGAGCTGATCAAATCACTGACTGCTGGTGATGCGCACAATCTCGGGGCCCTCTTCCCATCCCAGGGATCAGGGGGTGGGGCTCAATGCTCCAATTTCTGAATCACATGATTAGTTCCTCCAGCAACCAGTGCCCAAGCTAATTACGCCCCCAAGAGTGACCTCATTAGCCTAAACTCAGGTAAAGTTGAAAGAGGCTTATAATGAATAACAAAAATGGCCCCCCCACCCCAACCACTCAGGAAATTTCAAGGGTTTTTGAAACTTTTGTGCCAAGAACTGGGGACAAAAACTAAATACGTATTTATTACATCACAGTATCACAATCTAAAAGAATAAAATACCTGGAAATAAATTTAATCCGTGAGAAAAATATTTGTTGCCTGAAAATTAAAAACATGTCTGAAAAAGCTTAAGGACTTAAATACATGGAAAGATACCCCGTGCTCATCGATTGGAAGACTTAAATGTCAGTATTAACCAAAGCCATCTATAAATTCAGTGCAACTCCTATTAAACTTCCAGTGTTTTTTTTTTTTGTTTTTTTGTAGAAATAGAAAAGCTGACTCTCAGATTCATATGGAATTGTATGGAGTCCATGTGTTGGGCTCAGCTGTGTTCCCCAGAATTTGTATGCTGAAGTCCCAAACCCCCAGTACCTCAAAGTGTGACCACATCTGGAGATAGGACCTTAAAAAAGGTAATTAAGTTACCATGAGGCCTTTAGGGTGGGCCCTAGTCCACGGGGACTGGTGTCCTTATAAGTGGTTTGGACACATGGCAGGACACAGTGAGGCACATGGTCAGAGGAAGACTGTGTGAGGACAGTCCTCTGCAACCCAAGGAGAGAAGGGTCTTAGGAGAAACCAAACCTGCCAACACTTGGATCTCGGACTTCCAGCCTCCAGACATGCAAGGAAATAAGGATCTGTTTAACCATCTCCCCTCCCTGGTCTTCAGTATTTTGTTATGGTAGCCCTAGCACATACAACCCAAGCAGCAAAAAAAAAAAAAAAAAAAGAAAAAGAAAAAGAAAAAGAAAAAGAAAAATCTGATATAGAACAAAGCTGGAAGACTCACACTTCAAAGCTTACTACAAAGTTACAGCAACCAAAATGTTGTGGTACAGGCCAAAGGACAGACTTAGACCGATGGAACAGAACTGAGAGTTCTGAAATAAACCCATACATTTATGACCAAATGATTTTTGACAAGGGTGCCAAGTCATTCAATGGGGAAAGTTTCCTGAAAGAAAACATAGGGATGATTCTTCACGATCTTGATTTGGCAAAGGAGTCTTGGATGTGACCCCAAAAGCACAGGCGACAAAAGGAAAAAATAAATTGGACTTCACTGAAATTTAAAACTTTTGTGTATTAAAGGACAAAACTGACAGAGAAAAGGTCACCTACAGAATGGGTGAAAAGGTAAATCATATCTGATAAAGGACTAATACCCAGAATATACAAACAACTCCTATAACAACAACGACAAAATCCAGTTAGTTAAAAAAATGGACAAAGGACTAAAGATACACAAGTGGACAACAGACACATGAAAAGATGCTTGATATCCCTAATCAGAGAAATGCACATCAAAAGTATAATGAGGGGCGTCTGGGGGGCTCAGTCAGTTGAGCGTCCCACTCTTGATTTCAGCTCAGGTCATGATCTTAGGATCCTGGGATCCAGTCCCGCATCAGGCTCCTTGCTCAGTGGGAAGCCTGCTTCTCCCTCTGCCTGCTGCTTGCCCTGCTTATCTGCATTCACTCTTTCTATAACAAATACATAAAATCTTTTAAAAAAATAAATGAGATACCACTTCACACCCATGAGGAAGGCTATTACTTAAAAAAAAAAAAAAACAAAACCAGCAACACAGAAAATAAGTGTTGGCAGGATGTGGAGAAATTCGAACTTGTATGCATTGCTGGTGAGAATGTAAAACGAAGTAGCGGCTGCAGAAAACAGTCGTGCATTTCCTCAGCAGATTTAGCATAGAATTACCAGATGATCCAGAAATTCCAATCTTTGGTATACACTCAAAAGAACCGAAAGCAGAAGTTTAAACAGACACCAGCACACCCAGGTTCACAGCTGCATTTTTCACAAAAACCAAAAAGCAGAAGGAGCCCAAATGTCCATCAACAAATGAATACATAAAAATACATACACACACACCACACATTCTGTTTATCCATATAAATATGAAATATCATTTAGCCATAAAAAGGAATGTAATCTCCTATATGCTACAACATGGATGGGCCATTGATTGATGATGAAGATGATGTGGTAGATACACACAGTGGAATATTACTGAGCCATAAAAAATGAAATCTTGCCATTTGCAACATGGATGGATCTACTGAGTATCATGCTAAGTAAAATTAGAGAAAAATATTGTATGATTTCACTCATATGCAGAATTTTTTAAGATTTTATTTATTTATTTATTTGACAGAGAGAGACAGTGAAAGAGGGAACACAAGCAGGAGGAGTGGAAGAGGAGGAAGCAGGCTCCCCTAGGAGCAGGGAGGGAGCCCAATGTGGGGCTCGATCCCAGAACCCTGGGATCATGACCTGAGCCGAAGGCAGAAGCTTAATGACTGAGTCACCCAGGGGCCCCACTCAGAGGCAGATTTTAAGAAACAAAGCAAACAAACAGAAGGGGAAAAAAAGAGAGACAAACCAAAAATCAGACTCTTAACTCGAGAGAGCACACTGCTGGTGACCAGAGGGGCGGTGGCGGGGGGGGGGGGGGGGGGGAGAGCAGGTGAAACAGGTGATGGGGATGAAGGGGGGTCCCAGTGAGGAGCACGGGGAGATGTAAGGAAGTGAGGACTCACTGCAGTGCACACCTGAAACTAACGCAAAACTATATGTGAACTGGAATTAAAATAAAAACTTAAAGGAGAAAAAAGAAGAAAGAACCTGCCAAGAGGCTTTCGTAATTGAGGATTCCCTCCTTTTAGTAGGTTCCTACTTCCCTGGTTAGCGATAAAAGTAAACGAATCTATGATCAGGAACTTCTCCTTAATTTGTAAAGTTATCGCATAATCTGCTGCTTCGAGTCTCTGGCCAAAGCTGTTCTTGAGAACGAACAGTTCTAGCTCCTCTTTCAGCTGCGCAAGGAGACGTCCGTGCTGTGGCCGACACCACCTGCTACACCTGGACTGACACTTCCCGGGAAGCTGAAACTCGATTATGTAAGGTTATAAAACACAACAAGCTGCTTAGCTTACAAAGGCGACTCCTTCTACACGGACTTTCTTGGACTCATTTGACTTCGACGGGCTTGGGTCTCGGGGATCACGGCTTCAAAGCGCACTCCACACACTGGACGTCATCCTGCTTCGACTAACCACACTAACCTCCCCGCTGCCTCTCCAGTACTCCCAGCGCATGTCTGTAGCTGCTCACCACCAGGCAAACAACCCCCGCAAGACCGCAGCGTCAGAACGGGAAGAGAGAGGACGACCGACCTGGAGCCATAACCTGTAAATGCCACCGAGCGTGCAGAAGCACGACCTGCGGCCGCCATGCAGGGGGTCAGCACGAGCTGCGGGAACCGGACTGATCACCCTACAGGCTGCGATCACAGAACCTGAGAAGGTAGAGGAAATTTCATTCCCCCCACAGTTGTCAGGAGGATAGGGTGTCGCTGGCTGGGACACCCTGCTCACTTTGGAGGCTGCAGCTGAGCTCCTGGGGACACCTGAGAAAAGCCAGCGGAAGGCTGCTAAGACACAGGCCCTCTCTACACGGGGGCAGAGCACCTATGAACAAGCCTGATCACCAGTCCCCCTGTCACCGTACACTGTTGCTGCTTTAAATCCTGCTACACTGGGATGCCTGGGTGGCTCAGTGGTTTAAAGCCGCTGCCTTCAGCTTGGGTCATGATCCCAGGATCCTGGGATCGAGCCCCGAGTCGGGTTCTCTACCCAGCAGGGAGCCTGCTTCCCCCTCTCTCTCTGCCTGCCTCTCTGCCTACTTGTGCTCTCTCTCTTTATCAAATAAGTCAATAAAATCTTTAAAAATTTTAAAGATTTTAAAAATTATTTTAAAATAAAATTAATTTAAAAATAAAAATTATTTTAAAAATAAAAATCCTGCTACACTACTACTTCTCCCCAATGATGAGAGCCGCATTCCATTCCAAGGCTGCCTTGCAACTATAGAAATGGCTTCAAAGCCACAAGAAAAATCTCTCATATATCCCTTCAGACAACCCAAACTTACTTCAACTTTATGATGGCTTTATTTTCCCCTAAGATTTATTTATTTGAGACAGAGTGTGTGCCATGCACGCATACACACACACACACACACACACACACACACACACACACACACACACGAGCAGTGGGAGGGGCAGAGGGGGAGAGAAGCGACTCCCCACCCAGTATGGAGCCTGACTGGGGGTGAGGGGAGGGGGGAGGGGCTCCATCCCACGAAGTGAGATCATAACTTGAGCCAAAACCAAGAGCGGGATGCTCAACTGACAGAGCCACCCAGGTGCCCCCGATTGCTCTATTGAGAGAGAGAGAGAGAGAGCGCGAGCGCACAAGAGTGAGCAGTGGGAGGGGCAGAGGGAGAAGACTCCTTGCTGAGCAGGGAGCCCAATGTTGGGCTCGATTCCAGGACCCTGCGATTATGACCTGAGCCAAAAGCAGACGCTTAACGGACTGAGCCACCCAGGCACCCCGATGCCTCTTTCAGACAAAATCCCGGGAGAATGTAACTGTTATACCATAGCTTCCCCATACGGCCCCCAGAAGGCATAGTCTGCATCCCCTGTATCATCCTTCAGTATCAGCTGAAGCCACTGAACCCACAGCTTCCACGAGATGTGCACATTGGCAGAGTGGAACAGGGCCCCCATTTACAATGACGCCTGGTATGTCTTTGGAGTCTACCACATTGTTGGCACAACTGGGAAATCCTATGGATTTCTTGACCTCTTTTGACACGACTATTACTGATGAGCATCTAACTTACTCTGTCACAGTCCATTCATCTTGCTACCAAAATGACCATTGTTCGTGGCCAGCCCATACTAAGGAGACTGCTACTCCATCACCGGGAACAGTAGGGCTGACAAGACTGATTAACACGTGCTCGAAATGGGTCCACTATCCTTTCTCTACCGATTTATAAACCTGCATTTATCCCCAGATGATGTTATGGACTATCAGGCAAATACCATGCAATCTGAAAATTTATATCATGAAGTGATATAAAAGGGTGCCATCTACATCAGGGAAACACAAATCAAAACCACAATGAGATACCACCTCACACCAGTCAGAATGGCTAAAATTAACAAGTCAGGAAATGACAGATGCTGGTGAGGATACAGAGAAAGGGGAATCCTCTTACACTGTTGGTGGGAATGCGAGCTGGTGCAGCTGCTCTGGAAAACAGCTGGAGGTTCCTCAAAAAGTTGAAAATAGAGCTACCTTACAACCCAGCAATCACACTACTGGGTATTTACCCTAAAGATACAAACGTACTGATCCGAAGGGGAATGTGCACCCAAATGTTTATAGCAGCAATGTCCACAGTAGCCAAACTATGGAAGGAACCTAGATGTCCATCCACAGATGAATGGATAAAGAAGATGTGGTATATATACACAATGGAATACTATGTGGCCATCAAACCACTCCCCTCCGATATCCTGCCATTTGCAAGGACATGGATGGAACTAGAGAGTATGATGCTGAGCGAAATAAGTCAATCAGAGAAAGACAATTATCATATGATTTCTCTGATATGAGGAATTTGAGAGGCAGGGAAGGGAAAAATGAAACAAGATGGCATCGGGAGGGAGACAAACCATAAGAGACTCTTAATCTCAGGAAACAAACTGAGGATGGCTGGGGGTTGGGAGGTAGGGAGAGGGTGGTTGGGTTATGGACACTGGGGAGGGTATGTGATATGGTGAGTGCTGTGAAATGTGTAAGCCTGATGATTGGCAGACCTATACCCCTGGGGCAAATACTACATTATATGTTAATAAAAATAATGTTTTTTAAAAGGGTACAGATAGGGTGTGCACTGGGCCAAATAGACATTCTGAACCCCCCTTCCACTTGCTCTAACCTCCCATCAGATGGGACAATTGTACAGATGACAGAATATTAAGGAACCAGAAGACAGTTTGTCCTCTGAGGCTCACCCAGCAGCACTCTGAATGGATTTTACTATGTCCCACCAGCTTCAGGCTGTTCCCACTGTTCTGTTATTGTCTGCATGAACAGAATGGATGGGACGCTGTCTAACTAGACATCCTGATGCCGCAACACTGGTAAAGAGATTAAGAACATGTTTTGTCTTAGCCTTCCTTTGTGGACTAGATCGACCACAGAACTCATTTTATAACAGAAACTAACTACCTGCTTACAAGAACTCTGAGTTCTTGCTTACAAGAACTCGTTACAATTTCATACCTCACACCATTCCCGATCATAAAGGCAAGTATAATGTAAAAATCTAGGCCATTAGAAAAACCCGTGAAGAAAGGACTTAAACGGTCAGAGGTACGACCTCCGTCCTCTGTAAAAATCCAGAACACTCTCATTAGGGGACATTTTAAGTGTCTGTTCTCCCTGGGGGGGGAGGGATAATTTAAATTAACCTCACCCTTCTTGCTGTGTACTGAAAGACTGACTGAATGCCGGTTATGTCAATGCCTCGGCGGCATTAAAGAACCAGAGCTAGAATTTACTGTTGCCAATGTGAGGACCTGTGGACCCCCAGACGATGGATGAAAGCGTAGGATATCCAGGAAAGAGAAGAACAAGTTCACTCCATTTCTCCTTAAGATGAGTCAGCTGGGCTCAGAGAAACCTTGGTGGAAACTCGAGGACTGTCCCTTGCTCAGGTAAAGCTGTCGGGAGGAAAGAGCTAGCGCTCGTTAGCCAGACCTAGGTGACACATGAAGCAATATTCAATCAAACCCTGTGGTTTGATCCTCAAACCCCTCGCAGGGGTCCCAAGTGTTTCAGGCACAGCCTCTTAAGGCACAGACATTTGCCAAATCATCAAATGATTCAGCTGGTTCATAGGCCGTCCTCCAAAACCTCAAGAAACAACAAAAGCAGCACGGATGGGCCATGCTCAGTACAAGCCGGTCACCCAAACTCACATTATATGAATCTGGTTATGTGGGGCACCTAGAACACGCAAATTCGTAGACACAGAAAGCAGAATAAAGGTTACCAAGGGCAGGGGGTTCGGGAAATAGGAAGTAACTGTTTAACGGGTAGAGTTTTTGTTAGAAACAATGAAGTAGTTTTGGAGACAGTGATGGTAGTCACTGTGAGACGGCAAATGTATATATGTCACTGATTTGTACACTTACCAGTGGCTAAAATGATAAATAATATCGATCTGTTACCATAATCAAAAACAAAATTCATGGAACTGGTGATGGTTAAGTCTATGAGAGCAAATGAAATTTACTGTTAACAGTACTGGTTCAAGTACTGTGAAATATTTTCTGCAAGATACCTACTGATGAATAAGGTTCTAAACATTTTACATGTTTGCAAGCTTTGAAATTTGTCCAAAGGAATCTTTTTCTGCCCCACACAGATTTCTATCACCACCAATTGCCACATTAGCTCAGCTGATTCCCACTTCAGGTTAGATTGAATGCGTTCTCATCCTTAAAAAATGCTCACCTGTAGGCCTTCTAAGCAACCTGGTCAGAGGCTAATTCCTCAGTCTCTTTGAACTTAGCTTCAACTCCTGCATGAACACCTGAGCGGTATGGATAACATTTTCGGACTCATTAAGAGCCAAGGAAAACCACTCAAAATCATTTGTCTTCTTTTTAAATTCTCTGTCGCTCCAGTGTTCTCACCTCTTCAAGATACCATTTGCAACTCAAAGGCTAATAGTCTTCAACAGGAAGTCTCTATTCTCTGGACATATTTCTTCCGGAGAACCTCACTCACCATTGATAAGCTTTCCTTGCTTGGCTCACACAGGAGCCGCTCAGACCTTCAAAGTGCAACACTCAAAGCCCAGTTTTCGCTTTTTAATGTTGAATATGCACCAATGATTTTCAGAAAAGAAAATATCATGACGTGGTGAGAGGTAGGACTCTTGAAACACTGTTGAGTTATAAATGTGTAATTTGCAATTTGTCGTGCCAAGTGATGAGTGCAGCGAACCGTGTCGCAACAATCTAAGTCCAGCCTGTTAACAGGGAGACCGGCATATGTAATATGGGAAGGAATGTGGCTGTGTCCCAACAAAACGTATGGACACATGAGCCTCATACCGTTGTCACAGCTCACATTACTGTCCTCCCGTGGTTATTTTAAGGCACTTGGAAACGGAGGAAGCAGGCCTAACGGTTCCCGCTCACACACACAGGCCGCCGGCCACGGTTTGCTGACCCCTGCTGTGGGAAGAGAAAACGAGCTCTGCTCACACTCCGCACAACAGCGAGGCTGTCTCCCCACCCTCACCCCCATATCTAATGGGAAAAAGAGGGGACTCCAGGTAAAGCAGAAAAAAGGGTAAAACTTCAAGCGCTGTTATTTTGAAACAATCGATACAAGTCAAACGTCCGACGAGTTTAACTTCGCAAAGAAAGAAAACACGTTAGAAACGACAAGTAACAGGTGGGGTTTTCTGATGTCGAGAGGACACTATGGACTCCACGAATGGCGCTGGAAATCCTGATGGCGGACACGACACAAAGTATGAACTTGCAGAAGGAGAGGGGAGCCTGCGTCTCGGCGCACAGCCACGCGCTGCGAGGGGCACCGTCCTCCCGCTTCGGCCTGGGGTTGGGGAACGCGGCCGCGTCCTGCCCCCGCGGCTTCGGGCTCCGTCACTCGCAGGCGGCGGCGAGCAGGCCCAGGATCCCCAGCTGCGGCCGTGCTGCCGGGCAGAAAGCCAGCGGACTGACTTCCTGCGCAAAAAACCAGTTTCGGGTCCACTTACACATTCACCTCGCCACTCCCGGACTCCACGGCCGCCGGGCTGGGACGTCTCTGACCTGAGCGACATGTTCGCAGCTCCCTCGCCGAGTTAAAAACAAAACAAAACAAAACAAAAAAAGCTTAACTTGTGCATTTGCTCTCTCCGTAGGAGACTCAGGTCCCTTTTCGGTGTACGTAGTAAATTATCGGTTAACACAACCGAGGACGATACAGGAAAACGGGGAAAACGTTACCTCGGAAGGTTCGGGAGCTCCGTCCGGCTGTGAAGGAGCAGCGGCTCCCGGACGCGGCAGGCGGAAGGCTGTCCGCTGTGCTTATGCCGACAGCATCGCTAGCCCGGAGGAGACCGGGGGAGACCGGGGAAGACCCGAGGAGAACCGGGGCGAACCTGGCTCCAGCTGCCCACGGAGCGCACGGGACGTACCTGTGTCGGCCCCGCCCACCCCCGGAAGGGCCAATCCCAGTCCCCGAGGGGCGGGGACTGGCCACGTGCTTCCCACAGGTGCCGCACGAAGGTGGGAGGTGCACCTGTGCTCCGGACGGAGGCCGAGAAGCTCCCAGCCCGCTGGACCCTAAAGCAGGTTCTGCGGCCGCTCAGCTCCCGTGGGAGCCCGGTCCTGCACGCCTAGTCCGGCCCCAGGTCCTGGGGTGCGGGCCCGGCTCAAGTCCAGGAGCAAGGACACTGCCTCCCCGTGCGGAGCGCAGCAAGTCACAGCGAGCCGCCCCGCTATGGCTTGTTTTACCCTTTATTTAACGACCCCCCCATGCAGAGCCCAACCCTTTCCTCACCGCTGATCAAAACCCAAGGGGGGAGGTGGGGGCAGGAGGCGCTTCAGGGACAGTCAGGTTTAGAAGACACTATCAGCTGGCAACGCCCCGACCCCACACCAAAAGATGGAAACAGAAGTTTACTGGAATAAATGAGACAAAGCTGCCTCGTGGAGTCAAAACGTCATCACAACAGATCTCCTCCCAAGTCTGTAATTACAGTGGGAAAGTTCACAGTGGAGACACTCGACAGGTGCTCCTTAACCCTAACCCGTGAGCACGAAATAAACACCGCAAGTGTGACAGGCTGATCCTGCCCCTCTCAATTCCATGCGCCAGCAGTGTCACTTCTGGGGGCTTCCTCCAGAAAAAGGCTGTTCTGAGGAAACATGAAACCACCCGAACTGAAGGATGTTCTACAAAGTCAGACAATACTTTTCAAAAATGTCATGAGAAGACCCGGAAAGGAAGCTGGAGGAACATGAACCCTAGGCGCGCTCGGTGATTCTGGGTGGGATCCCGGACCAGGGAAAAAGAACTGAGACATTGGGACATTAGCTAAAATCGATCATGGTTGGATCAATGTTAAATTTCCTGATTTTAAACACTGTACTGTGCCTTTGTAAAAGAATGTCCTTGTTCCTAGGAAACACACTGAAATGCTTGGGGCAAAGGTCTTGCCTCTAACCTCAGTAGACCTGAAAAAGTGCATATGCATATATATTTGCTCACACGTGTGTGCACACATTCACTGAGTCTAAAGCGACTGGGGCAAAATGGACAATTGGTAGATCTGAGTATTTGAAGTTTCTTGTACTGTATTTGTAACATTTCTCTGAAATGTTTTTCCATCAAAATTGTTATGCATTTTCACGCTGCTTGCTGTATCTGCCTCACAGAAGCAGAGGGGCAAGGGTTGGGTCACCTCCTTGCAGAAGTCTCCACACCCACGCTTGCGAACATGCCCAGCTCCACCATGGACAGAGCAGCAGATAAATGTGCAGATCACCGAGTAACAACTCCTCCTCCTTTCCCTCACTACTCAGGAACAGGCACCAGCCCCGGTCTCTATTTGACCCACAGCCTCAGCAGACCCCTAAACTCAGTGATCTATCCAGGATCCAGCCAGCGAGCAGCCCTGCTGCACTGACCCTCCCCACCCCTTCCACTCACACTTGCATCTCCTGTGTGCCAGGTCCTGGGCAGACACCACCCACCCGATCTCCCACCCACAAAGGCCAACCCTTGAACATGCGACGAGTGTTAGTTACCCTTTCAGGACAGGTTCATTAGCCCAGATTGAGTGTATCTGGGAGAGGCGGAGGATCAAACACCCAGGGCATACAGGGCAAGGAGGAAAGCATCTCCTGACTTCCACCTGCAGACAAGGTTAGTGCTCAGGACCTGCCAGGACTAGGCAGGGTGGCTGAGCTCTCCAACACGTCTGTATGGGCACTGCCCAGAGGCCACTTACAGATACTCCCACTGCAGAGCACTCTTCAGGATTTCTCCCTCCGGAAAGAACTCCTGCCCTTAGCACTAGTGGCACCCAACCCACACAGGACACAGGCAAGGTTGTTGTCCAAGGTTTATTGATATTACAGCACAGCAGAAAGATTCAAACGGCTCCACGTGGTGTTTTGAAATTCATCCCGACTGTAGGCTGAGTGACCTGCAGGTTGGACAGGCTGCCAAAGTCCTGGAAAAACAATAGAACAGGTTCAGTGTGGCTATACCGGTTTAAGATCTATGATGAATATCCTATGAGCACCGCCAGGCCATGCCTGTCACCCTCCACTAGCTTGGGGTCAGGTTGGTGGGACCCCGCAGAATCCCAACAGGGGCCTTCTCCCTGCCCCAGAGCAATAAACTCACAAGGGAGCCTACCTGAGATCTGAAGGCACATGCACCCCCAACACCCAGACATAAGGGTGCTGTCCTGTACCCTGAAGGATTTCTAACAGCATCCTGGCCTCTATCCAGTAATGTCTGCTCGTATTCCCCAGCTCCGACAACCAAACATGTTCAGACATTACCAAATGCCCTGAAGGTCAAAATCGTTTGCTTTGAGAATCACTGCTCTAGGCCACTTTCCGTGTCCTTTCCTCTCCAGGCCGGTCACAAGTAGGAAACATCACTAATGCAACTGTTAAGAGCCTGCCACATACCTGGAACTTAATATCCCTCCCAGTTTATCCTCAAAATCCAGTTTCACGGTTGACAGTAATGCTGCACTAAGGACAGTGATTATTTCTGGAGAAAATGCCCCACAGCAGACTCCAGCTTATACGGGTGACGTTTTTCTGAAGCTGGAGGCTGAGTACACTGCAGGTCATTTTGTCCACTCCCTTTTTTTTTTTTTTTTTAAGATTTTATTTATTTGACAGACAGAGATCACAAGCGGGCAGAGAGGCAGGCAGAGCGAGAGAGGAGGAAGCAGGCTCCCCGCCGAGCAGAGAGCCCGATGTGGGACTCAATCCCAGGACCCTGAGATCATGACCTGAGCTGAAGGCAGAGGCTTAACCACTGAGCCACCCAGGCGCCCCTGTCCACTCCCTTTCTGAGCGTCTTAAACATTTCATGATCATGGGGCGCCTGGGTGGCTCAGTGGGTTGAGCCGCTGCCTTCGGCTCAGGTCATGGTCCCGGAGTCCTGGGATCGAGTCCCGCATCGGGCTCTCTGCTCAGCAGGGAGCCTGCTTCCTCCTCTCTCTCTGCCTGCCTCTCTGCCTACTTGTGATCTCTCTCTGTCAAATAAATAAATAAAATCTTAAAAAAAAAAAAAAAATTTCATGATCATAAAGAAAAAACGAAGCTGCTTCAAGTCACTGTGTACTGGACTCCAAAGCCAGGCTACCGTCACCGAGCTGTGCAGAGCCAGAGAGGCCCCACGAACACAGCTCAAGCATCTGGGAAGCACAGAGAAAGCAGGGCACAGGTCTCCGGAGGGGTCAGCACGCACGCACAGAGTGACGGCCGGGACGGACAGCACGAAGAATGAGAGGACAGCCACAGAGGCCGGAAGCAAACAGAAGGGAGAGCGTCCTGGAAGTCACGGGGGAACAGCCACCAGCTTTGGGGACTCTCTTCCTGTGGAGGGCCATCTCCGCCTTCCGTAACCAGCTGACCCCGTCATGGAGGCAGCTGTCCAGTGGTTAGCAGCGTAGACGGAATCCCCAACCCAGCCGCTCCCTCTTCTTCGAGTCACCACCACCTCCTCGGGGAGGAAAGGCAGGTAAAAGGATGTGCCTCCCTGGACGGGGAGGACGGAGGAGACGGAGGACGACGGCAGCTCGTGTGGCTCCAAGAGGAGAAAGCTAGCGATGTCCTCCACCAGGGACAAAGCCCTCCTGCAGGAACCCGCCAGCACTTACCAAGAGTTTCAACATTTCCTTAGTGTCAGGATCCACTTCAATGATCTCCTGATCCAGGGCCGAGACCTATAAAGAACAGGGCAGGCCCCCAAAGGTCAGAGGGTCGTCTCTCCCTGTCCCCGCCGTTTCTCCAAGATCGTTCAACCAGAGATGGAGGGGGATGCCCAGCAGCCCCCACGGTGAGCAGCCTGCCGAAGGGCTCCAGGTCCCGGGCTGCCCTCTTCCGCTGCCCCTCCGTAAGCCCTCGCCGGCGCCCAGTCTGCAGAAGACCTCAGGCGGCGGCCAGCGGCCCGGGAGTGCTAGGCTCCGGCAAACCACGACACGCGCAGCGGATTCTGGGGCACCTACACTGGGGGCGGGGGGACTGCGGGTAGGGGACCCCCCCAGACTGGCCGGAGGCGGACCCCGCGAGCTCACCTCGGGCACGTAGTTGTCCCTCCGTTCTCGCTCCTCCTCCTGCAGCTTGATGGAGATGCCCCTCACCGGGCCCCTCTGAATGCGCTTCATCAGGTGCGTGACGTAGCTGCGGGACACACGCCCGGCAGCCGCGTGAGCCGCGGCCGCCGCACGGACGAGGGCCGGCGCCCCGGGCAGCCCGCGCAAGCCTCCGAGCCGCAGGACCGCCCGCAGGGAAGCCCGCCGCGCGCCCCTCGCGCGCCCCTCTCTGCCGGGCCCGCCGGCTCACCCTGCGATCTTGTTGCGGAGCTTCTTGCTGGGGATGATGGCGATCTCCTCGCACACGCGCTTGTTGGTGTGGAAGTCGTTGCCCAGGCGCGTGTAGTACTTCTCGATGATGACCCGGGCCGCCTTCTTCACGGTTTTGGTGCGGACGCGGCCCTGCGAGTGGGAGAGCACAGCGTCACCCGCGAGCCAGGACAGCCCTCCGACGGCGGCGGCGGGGTCCGCGGGCTGGGGCTGAGCCCGGGACGGGAGGAGGGCCGGCCGGGCATCGCCGGAACGCGGGGCTCAGCGCGGAGGCCAGCGACCCGCGGAAGCTGAGGGCTGGCGGGGCCCCGCGCCCCTCCTCGAGGGCTGGGGGCCGCGGAAAGCAGCGGATGGAGGACGATTGTAGCGGACCAAGGCCTCGGGCCAAGATACCTACCATGTTGGCGGGTATAGTAAAAGAGGAAACAGGAAGCACAAGCGAGGCCTATAAGGCGCGGCCAGAAAGGCGCTTCCGGCTAACCCGGGACACTCAGAGCTGTCTCGGGTGCTCCACAGCGACCCCCAGCTCAGCGGGGCGGAAGTGCAGGCGGCCCGCAGCAATCTGGTGGGCGGGGCAAGCTCCTGGCCCGCCCCTCCGTGGGCGCGGCTGCCGCTCACTCCGTTCCTAAGGCTCTGTCCGCCCGCGTCTTCTGCTCCTTGGTTCTCCAACAGGATCGTTTTATGTTCCGTAGACTAGAAGGCGTGCAGGTCTTCTGCACACGCCTGAGAGACGGAGGGAGGCTTTAGCGTCCCTGGGACGGCGATTCGGGAGCGTGGAAAGGTAAGGAGGTAGGGATGGTGCCCCGCCCAGGACCCTCAGCCTCAGGGACTTGCCTTTTCTAGTCTGGGAGAGGGGTGCCACTTTGAGAGGCTGATCCCGTTTCTTCCAAGTCTTTACTCAAGCGTCACATTATCAGAGGGGCTTCTCCTCCTTTGGTCCTTTTTTAGCAGCATCATCCTTTTTAAGCTGCTTGTCATGGTGACTTGTCTTAGTTTCTCCACTGAGGGTGAGCTCCAAGACGGGAAGGGCCGTTTTGCTTAGTGAGTCCCCAGGGCCCCCCATAAAGCAAGCTCTCAAACGTGGAAGCAGAGGACCAGGTTCGCCTGCAGCGCCCCCAACCATGGAGGCACCTCCCGGTGAGCATGGTCTTCAGGCTGTTGCTGATGCTCCCATCCCCAAGCCAGGCCCTTCTGAAGCCCACCGCCCTTCTGAAGCCCACCGGAGCAGACCACCCCTGGCATACCCTGCCCCCGCCCTCCAGCTCTGCTCCCGCCCCCCCTCCCCAAATCTGCTGAAGCAAGTCCCAGCCCCCCTAATGACTTCAGGAAAGGCTGGCTGGCCAGGTTGCTGGAGTTAAGGGCCACGGGGCTGAGCCTCCCTCATCCCTCAACTCACTCCTGGTCACCTTGGCTAGTGCCATCTGACTTTGAACTGATTGGGAATGGAAGGCCGGAGGACAGGAAGCCCTCTACCTGAAAGTGGCTCTGGACAAGATGGGGACAGAGGGGAAGAAAGATGTCACTGTAGGAAAAGGAGAAAAAGCAGAGACCAAAAGGGAGGATCACAGTCCTCTGGGGGAGCTGCAGTCACTGACTTTACCAGCAAACTTCTGTCAGGCAGCTGCCAGCCAGGCCCCCGGGGAAAGAGGAGGGCTCTTCTTCTTGGCTGGAGGACTCCCCCACGCCCTCCAACAGTGAGTTCTTGTACCTCTCACCAGAATGATGCTTCACTGTGCCAAGTTCCCTCTACCTCGGACTAAACTGGAATCCAAATGATCAGTGTAGGCGCTGGGCCCAGGCACAGCCTACCTTTTCCAGATCATCAGCGGACCCGCTCACAAATCCTGGGAGCCTGTGACAGAGTCCAGAGTAACGGGGCTCTCTGAAGAATACCAGCAAGTGCATTTCTCCCTCTCAGAGAGGAACTGGGTCAGCACAGGTGAGTCCAAGATGATGGAAAGCCTTCCCAGAAGGCTTGGGAGAGCTTGAGAACAAGTGGCCTGAGGAGCTGTGCCTCCATTTTCTCCAAGCTGGGTCTGGGGCTTTGAGAAGCGTAAGCATAAGGGCTTTTTATGCTTGGATCAAAGCTACCCACCCGCCAGAGAGGCGTCTCCAAGATGCATTTGACCACGGAAGTGACCAAGATGTACTTGGAGGGGCAGGTCTCCCCATGGCCCCACCATCAACCTGGGCTGGAATCCCATCACAGAAAATCCAAAGAAACACGAATTTTTACTCTGCAGTCTTATGACCCTGTGGCCCCCTGGCTCCCGCACCGCAGACACAGAGACAGAACGAGAACTCTGCTGCAACGTGTTTATTATGTGCCAAAAAAACTACACCACAGCTTACTCCACACATCTGTAGGAGAGTGCAGTCTTGCCTGCATATGCTACAATGAGGTAGAGACTTCACACACAGCTTCACGAAACCCACAGAGTAGCTGGGATATGCAACAATGCAACGGCAGCTCAGCAGGAGGGAGGGGGGTTATGACACTGGTTCTTTGGCACACAGCTTCCCAAAGAGGGGCAAGTAGGTTTTTTGTTTTTTGTTTTTTTTTTAAAGAACAAAGAAAAAGTCAAGTTTTCAAATTCCAGTAGCATTTCAGTGACTGCAACTGTTGCTTCATACACTTCTCAAATGAAAGAAATAAGGGAAGGGTACTTGTCCCCTCTGAGAGAAAGGGCTCCTGTGAGCCTTCATCTGCCCCCACCGAAAAGCAGCCCTTTTTTTAGCTCAGTTACAAAAGAAAAAAGTCCTGTGACTTTGTGATTAAAAACTTCTATCAACCCTCCCCCCCACGTAAGTGCAACTTAAGAAGGTGCCATAAACCATTTAAAACTATACACAGCAGCCGCTCAAATACCGCTTATCCGGTCCAGTTTCAAATCCGAAAAAAAATTTTTATTCTTGGTTGCAAATGCCTTGATTTGCAACTGTGAGAAACAGTGACCAGCAGTCCCCCAGACACAAATTTGCTATAATGTTAAAAGCTGCCAGGAAAGAAAAAAAATCTCTTGTTCCAAACGACTTAAAAACTGTTTTAAGGAGTGTAAAAAGGAACCGGTAAAAACCCTCGAGCGTAAAATATGAAATATGATTTTGGTTTAAATGAAGAGCAAAGTCTCCTTGTTGTTTACAGTAAAAAACACCAGCTGAACACTCAGTTTATGCCGTTCAGGTGGGGGTTAAATAAATGGAAAGGCACTGTATGGCAACTGCAAGAATGAAACCGAGACCTGCGTATCACCACCATCAGTATTGCAAGGAATGTAAAAAAGCGCTTTTAATAAATAAACCTAGATGTAGGCATCGTGTCAATACCTTCCGGACACGTAGTTCTTTTTTGCTTTTCATCGGCAAAATGAGGAACTAAAATCTGGGAAAACTACAGAGTCGCTTGGAGGGTGAGCCAGAGGTCCTTGCCCTGGCGCACCCCCTGAAAACAAAACCCGACAGAACTCATTGTGCATTAATTAGTGCAGAAACAAAGACAGATTCAGCAAGTGCAAAGGTGACTATGATTTTCCCTTGTCCTTGGGAAGCCAGCTCCCTGGTCGCCGGGGGCAGGATGGTGCAGGCAGCTGCCTGACCTGCCAGCCTTGGGCGCCACAGGCCACCGGGCACGGCCAGCCCCTCTAGCTGGCATCTCGGTTCTTCTGGTTCCGCATCAGGGGGCTGTGGTGGCGCAGGCCCTCCATGCTGTGCCGCCAGTGCCAGCAGCTCCGGCAGAAGTACTTGAAGCACACCTGGTTGGGGGAGAAGGAGGAGAGAAGCCGGGCTGTCAGCACCAGCCGGGGGGAGGGGAGGATGCAGGAGCTGCCCACCTGCTCTGCTGGAGAAGGAGCGGGGATTCCTGGCGGCCTCCATGCAGTTAGAAGGTATGGTCTCGGGGAACATTCTCCCCCCCTTCCCCTGACCCGACAGAGGCCTGACTAACCGCAGCAAACCCACTAAGTGCCCACCTCAAGCAAACGTGCTGGGCTCCTACCATGTACAGAGATGGGGCCAGCTCCCTGCACTCCCTCCTACCACCGGGCTGCTTGTCAGGGCCCCTGCCCTGCTCACCTCCTACAGAGCAGCTACATCATATGGCTGCTAATTTGGGAGAACATTCAAAGACAGCTGCTCCCGTCCTAATGCTAGGCATGCTGCACTGAGAAGAGGCAGTGGGGTGTGCACCACAGTCCCGGTCCTACCTCTGGCTAGCCGTGCCACCTCAGCCAACCCACCAGCCTTTGAACAATTACCCGAGCATGGGGTCATCTGTGAACAACAGGGACATGCAGGAGTCTGCTAGAAGAGGCTCATCAGAGAGATCTGTGTTCTGGGCTTTACCTAATAACCTGAATTTACTCACACCCCCCCCCCCCCCCCATGGAGCCTCCAGTTTAACTCTTCCCTGCCTGAGCCTCTGGCCCTCCGCAGTCAGCAACACTGCAGAAAAATCAAGCATGGCTGACCACTAGTGGCTGAACAGGCCCTCCCCAAACCTCCCCGAACTCTCGTCCCAGTATGGGACCAGGCCAGCCGCATGGACACCCCTTGGAAACACTGCCCAAACACACCCAGAGCCCTCCTCCCTGCCACCCAGGAACATTCAACAGAAAGCTCCCCACTTCTGACAATTGTGGAGAGAAACCAGGTGCAAATATCTGGAGTCTGGAGGCTCACAAGTGAAGAAGGGGTCCTCAAGGAGGGGCTGACCAGTGGAGAAAGGCCTGATTCGAACTACTGTGCCCAGGGACACCTGGGTGTGATCCCAGAGTCCTGGGATCGAGTCCTGAGTGTGGCTCCTTGCTTGGTGGGGAGCCTGCTTCCCCCTCTGCCTGCTTGTGTGTTCTCTCTCTCTCTGACAAATAAATAAATAAACCTTAAAAAAAAAAAAAAAAAAAAAAGAACTACTGTGCCTGGCTCACAGGTGCTGCTAACCATACCCACCCAGGTTCCTTTCATCTGCAAAGACATCATGCCACCAGCAAGGGGAAGGGCAGGGTATCAAGACTCAACAAAGTTTCCCAAGGACTTGTTTCCCTGGTCTGACCATCAGGGAATATGACTGCTGCCTCCTTCATGCTTTCGTAGACAACCCCAAGAGCACCAACCTTCTAGGGACAAATGTGGCATGACAATTTTTAATTGAGGGCAGGGACTTCCTAGACATTTCAAGCACACTGGGGACTCACCTGATCTCGACAGAAGAAAGGACCAGGCTGAGAACTGCAGATATGACACAGAGAATCCTCTAGGTAGGGGTCAATCTGAACCTACACAATGCGAAAACAGGAGAATGAGCACTCTTCTCGCCAGGAGGCCAGATGGGCCAGGAGAGAGGGGACGTTACTGGGGTATACACGGGAGTGCAGGAGGTCTCGTTTTAAAGGGGAGAATTATGGGCAGAGTACAAACAGAGTCCATCGAGGACAGATGTGCACAAGGCCAGGCTGGCAGGCTCCAACACCCATCACCGCGTCTGCACGGGTTTCTGGGCACATCAGTGCTGGCAATCCATCACCCGGCAAAAGGTGTGTTCAGAGGATACACGTCAGGTTGGAGAATGGGAAGCCAGGCTGCCCAAGCAACACCAGTCAAACCGCCAGTGAGCGGAGACCCCTCCCAAGCTGAAGAGGCTCCACGGTCCCAGCTCCCCTCCCTCCTGGAGCCTGCCACCGCCTGGCCATGCCCAACCCCAGCCTCACTTGGCCCACTCCCTGCGCACCCCCAGCAGGGACCGACTCCAGGCCCAGGCCTGCCCTGGGTAGTGAAGACCCAGAGTAAGGGCAGAGACCAGCGCACTCACCTTCTTGGTGAACTTGGTGGTTTTGATCTCCACAAAAGCAGCACTGACTGCTTTCAGGTAACTGCGTTGGTTATTGAAAGTCACACGGCCAGACCCTAAGAACAAGAGAACAAAACCTACCTTCTAGCCAAATTCTCCCAAATGCTACTTCTCAACACTCAGGAAACCCTGGCTCTAGGGCTGTCAGACAGACATATATAAGACACTTATGTAATTTTAAGTCTTTGAGTAGCCACACTGAAGTGAAAAGAAAGTGGTGCAATTAATTTTTATAATATAATTAATTACACCCAATATATCCCAAATATTATCATTTGAACACGTGGCACTAGGCATATTTCAAGCATTCAGCAACCCCATTTATTAAATGGTGTAGTTCCGTGGACCGCGGGGGCACAGACCACTCAGGAACCAGGAAGGATCTGCTGATGGAGATGGGGGCAGGCAGAGACTCGTGGGGTGCACACAGATGCACAGGCAGGGTCCACACTGGGAACCAAGACGCAGAGAGAACACCCCTCCAAAGGGCCGGCAGCAGGCAAACCCCTCCCAGCAGCAGGCAAACCCCTCCTGGCCTGGAGGCCCTCCGGAGATGCAGCAGAGAAGCCAGAAGAAGACTCCTCCTGCCCAACGCTGCCTCTGCCCTGCAGCCTCTCCCGTCCCTGTTCCCAGCCTGCAGTGCAGCCCTGACTAGCACACCGAACTCCTTCCCGACCAGACTCAGGGTGGGCAGGCAGAGTAAGCACCTGGGGAGACGGGTTAGCCCTGCCTTGATCACACAGTTCAGGCCCTGCTCTACCTCCAAACCCCACCACCAAGATTATTCTGCTACGGCTGAGGAATGAACCTCCTTTCCCGGGGGGCTGACCAAACACCCAGCCATGAGGGCCACAGACTTCCTTCCCTCAGCAGGACAGCATAGGCCATGAGGACACTCTGCTGCCCGAGTCACCAGTGTTGTCCTTCAACCTGATCTGGTCTCTGACCCTAGAGACAAGGCCACTTTTCAAGAACTCTTAATTTGAAAAACAGGCACGTTCAGGGAGGTCCCGGCCTTTTAATGAGTTGTTGTTGCTGCTGATGCAAACTGGTTCGGCTATGAACTCTGAGCTTCCAAACAAAGTTCCGGTCTCCCCGTCACCTCCTGTGATCTCCTACCACTTTCTCCCCTTTCGTGGGCGGCGGTGGGAGAGTGGAGGGTGCAAGGAGCAGTACCGACAGCTTATCTAGAAAATGCTGCTGCGCTGCTGGTGGATGCTGACCTGCAGACCTGGGTCCGGCCTCCCTCTCCGCTCCCGTGGGAAGTATTACGATCTCGGTCTAGCAAGGTCCCAGGGGCCACCAAGCTTTCCCACAGAAGTGGGACACTTACCAATGGGATACTTGTGCTTATCTGTGTCAATCCCAGCGTACACCACTCCACCAAATAGGTCGTTCAGGATGGCTGCCAGGGCCTCGGCGTTGAGCATCCCATGCAGAGCACCGACAAACACCGTCCTGCTGGGGTCGAGTCTCTGAGATGGGCTCCGGACAAAGTTGCTGTCAGCCAAGACCCAGGGGATCACCTGCACCTGGAAACCACCCAGAGGTGTGTGAGCCCTGGCAGGGAGCCAGAGAGAGACAGGCTGTAGTGCCACGAGGCACGTGCCCGGCAGCGGGGGCGTGGGTGTACTGCCCAGTCCCAGGTACACAGGCGCTCAGCAGCCACCTCACCCCAACCACAGCTGGGTTTCACGCAGTCTATGTGTCCCAAGTGGGGAAAACAAGTGGAACAGCAGCCGCTCATCCTGGAGGGCAAGCATTGGGCTGTGGTTCCAGCAGAGGACCACAGAGCCACCAAGAGCACGACGTCCTTGGCGTAGGAAGGACTCAGAGACTGAAGGAGACGAGCTGGAAGGACAGAGGGTGGGGATGCTCAAGGTCCCACTAGGAGACGGTCACTGGCCCAATGTGCACGCGAGCAAGCGTGTGCCAGGGGCAGTGGGAGTGACTGGAGACAGGCAGGGTGGACAGCTCACAGGGTAGTGTCATGGCACAGCAGGAGCTGTGTCCTTTGCCCCATGAGTCCCCTGAGCCTAGAACAAAATCTGGCAGAGTACCCCATGAGGAAATGCGCTGACAGATGACTGGTGTTTTTGGAAAGTTGGTTCATGAAGATCCAACAATGACAACACCAGAAAGTCTCAAAACGGGAAGAGATCGGAGACAGAAGCTACAGCTGAGAGGACCTGAAGGTCCAGGGGACACTGGACACAGAACAGCCCAAGACCAAGAAGATTCTTTGACAGAGGAGGCCGCACAAGTCGGACCACCTGCCTGGTGGGAGACTGAAGAGTTGGGGCTGAGGGAGTCCAGGCCGAGAAGACCCTGGGATGAGCCACCTGACGCCAGTTACCAGGGAAAGCTCATTTCAGGGGAAGATGAAAAATCCCATGTTGCTTTTTCCACCCTCATGGGTAGAAGTATCACGTCTTGGCCAAATCCCAGGGGCCAGCAAGCTTTCCAAGCATTCTCTTACACTGCGTGTAAGAACCTAAGACAGGACATCCCCAAGAAGGGGGGACATCCTCAAGGAGGACATGAGGCGTCTACGGCCATACCACCCTGAACGCGCCCGATCTCATCTGATCTCGGAAGCTAAGCAGGGTCGGGCCTGGTTAGTACTTGGGTGGGAGGACATGAGGCTGGAGAAGGGAGTGGAGCAGAGCCACAGGAGTGAGTAACTGAAGTGACAGGGAAAGAAGAGAAGAGAGTCCAGTACTGACTGCCCTGGTGGCGGGGAGGGGACACAGGAGGGGAGAGTCTGAGAGGAAGAAGAACCAGGACAGCCTCGAGTCAGCACATCATAGACCAACTGCAAGGTGAAGAGGTGGGGACGAGATAGGGAGGGGCCAGCAGGGGCACTGATCTGGGCCAGGGGCCTGTAGGACGGCCATGGCAGCCCCTCACCATGAAAGCAGGAACAGGGATGATGGAGCAGGTTAATCAAGTCCTGGAGTGTAACAAGGTTGGGGAGCTGCACGAGCCCCACACAGCAAGAAGCGGCGGCGGCCCCCAAGACCAGCTTACTGTACCACTGAGAGTGTGAATCAACATGAGGAAACAGCTATAAAGAGCCAGGCTTGTTACTTGGATTATTTTATTTTAAATCCGATGTGACCAGCTCAATAGTGTTCTTCTCCCTTCACCCTACAAATTTTAACTGACTTTACTTCCTAGAGCAGTTTCCAGTCCACAGAGAAAATGAGCTGGGAGCAGAGCTCCCACGTTGTCCCTGCTCCGATGCACACACGGCTCCCCCGCTCAGAACAGCCTGCCCCACGATCAGGGAACGTGCGCCAATACAGCATCACCCCTGAAGTCCATGCTTTACCTTAGGGCTTAATCTCGGTGCCTGCTGCACATTCTGGGAGTTCTGACAAAAGTGTGATGACAGGATCCCCCCACTGTGGTGTCAGCCGGAGTGGTCCCAGGGAGCTACAAACCCCCAGTGTTCCACCTATGCCTTCCTCCCTCCCTCCTCCAGCAACCCTGGCAACTGCTCGTTTTTTTTACCACAATAGCCATTGCATGTCCCATTTTATAAATGAGGAAATGAAGGTTCAGATATATTAGATATCTAGTCCAGTATCGCAGAAGTGATGTTCTCTGGAACCAGATTTTTAAAACGACAACACTGATCTGAGCACAAAACTTCTTTTGACCATTGGCCAAGAGGTTCTCCATGGATGGTGTGGGCTAAGGAGAAGTTCACCCACCACGGACTGGGAGGTCAGGAGGCACAGCCTGAGGGCAGGACAAGGGAGAAACAGCTATAGATTAGCAGTTAATTCCAAGTACAGAAAGCTGCTGTTTTCTATTTCATTTCATTTGGGACAGAGATGTTGGCTGGAAAAAGGGCTGGGACATCGTCTGATCACCACAGGCAGGAGCACACACATGCCGGCCAGTAAGGCCCGGCCAGTAAGGCCCAGGAGGTTGGTTGCCTTTCTACTATAACAGAGTATTTTGTTGTCCTTACTGTAGCACGGGAGGAATGCTCTCCCACAGTCCGCGTGGTTGCCTGCCCCATGAAATCCACGGCCTCACATGCCAAGCACACAGCCCAGAGAGGACATCGTGCCGACTCACCTCCTTGCAGCGCATCCTTCGGCTGGACATCTTAAAATAATATTCACTCAGACCGTCTGGGCTCAGGGGGTCATGAGAGCAAGCCTGAAGCAAGGCCCGGACAGACTTCTCTAGTTCGAAGACCAGATACACATACCCTATTTCCAATGAAAGGAGGAACAGTATTAACATCCCTGGGGTGGTTACTCCTCAGCCTTGGTTTTGTAGGAGGGGGTTTCTTCCAAGACAATTGGCCTCGTGTGTAAGATACATGTCTGTCCTACTCCTGGAATGTCTTTCTGAATAGAAGCACTTGCCAGGTCAGGTGGCTGGGCCAAGGGAGGGAGAAGCACGCTGTCTCCCACCCAAGGGAGGGAAAGGACAAGGTGGGACACAGGATCTCATCATAACCATATGGCTCTTCATCCCAGAACACACAACACGTTCCAGTTTGCAAAGCCAGGCTGGCCTGGGGCAGGGAGGATGACAGGTCTGTGGCCAGTCTGCTGGGGCAAAGAAGTATTGCTTTAAAAGCCTAGTTAGAGCACTGGTTCGGTTCATCTGAACACTTTCGGTGGAGACGGGGCAGAGTGAAAATAGCACCTTTCTACAGGGAGGGGATCTCGTTTCAGACCAGTAAGGAATCAGATGCTTGGTCCTCATTCCTGCCAACTCCAAAGGGATCTCAGAATTAGGTCAGGCAACAATGTAACTGGGCAAGAAAGGCAGGCACAGGAAAGCTCTTCGGACGCCTCAGTCAGAGAGGAAAGTAGCTGCTGGGGTTCAGGTTTGGAGGGACGTGCACCAGGAAGTTGCCCACAGCAAGACGCACAGGCAGCCCCGACTGCAGTGTAAGTAAGTGTGGACAGATGGGACGTGAGCTCAAGGAAGCAGAGGGCGTGTGCTGGGTTGGAGAGGAGTGCCAACAGCTGAACGTTCTGTGCCCTGGAGTGCCCAAACCATGTTACCAGCATGCAGCTGGGCCAGCCCAGCATCCCTCAGTGCAACTGCGTACTAGGGAGGGGAAAAAAAAAGCTCCTACCATGTCTGTATTACCTTTAGGCATATTACCTTTGGGAGGACACCGGGGGTGCTTGCCATCCTTACCAGGCCACTCCACACTCAGAGAGCCAAAAACACGGAAGGTGTTAACCAATCCAGCTGCAAGAAGATGGAAAAGAATGGCAGAAACTGATAAACCCCCCCACCCCGGGACGGCGCAGCACAGGACCACCAGTGCTCTTCTCTCAGACTTGTCTCCCTTACAAACAACTCAGAATTGACCCTGGGGTCTCCGGTGACAAGTGTAAGCACCAGACACAGAAGCAATACATGGTCTACAAAATGCACCCCTGCCCTCACTTACTGCTGATACCCGGAGCTCGGGCCCCGCTTCAGCCCTGGCCTCAAGTCCAAATTTAATGTTCTTGAGACAAGGCCCACCTTCAGTGCTCAGAGCAGCGGGCTTCAGAGGCAGCTCACCTTCCGTAATATCCCAAGGAACCCCTCCTAGGAACACCTTGCAAGAGTAGATGGGGTTCTTGTAGTTCCGGGGAGGAAGCTGGCCACTCCAGGTACAGGTGGCTTCATTCACAGCTTTGATGACAACAAAGAGAGAAATGGGTCAGAGGATCAACAAAGTCACTGCTCTTTTCTGGGATGAACTTATCCAGGAAGAACAAGACAGGCCACGGTCCCAGCCTGGCTGCCTGGGAGGACATCCATGAGTATTCTGAAAGGCAAGAAACCTTAAAACTCATCAAACCAGTCAGCCTGGTAGGACAACTCTAAATCACTAATTCTGTTGCCACTAGAACACAGAAGAAGAGCAAAGCAGATGTATAGGGTGAAAATGATCACAACCCAAGCGATTTTCAAACATGTGACTGATAAGCTAACCACAAAGCTGTTTAATCTAGTCATGGCTTACAATACTAGTTTCTAATTACTCTAAAGTCAACAAAGCAATTCTGTTTACAATGTCCTATATGCTTACTGATCCAAACTGGCCTTCTCCCCGGATGTTCGCATGAAGAACATACACTACTGTTTCCCAGTGTTCACTCTGAACTCAGTCACAGAAGTCAGGACACAGCCAGTAAAAACTGGCAGGAGCAGCCCAACAAGATGAGAATGTCTCCATTGTTCCCCACCTCAGAACCATGTCCTATCACTGCCAGAGCGAGCTTCATGGCACCTGAACAGACACTGGGCCGTCCTTGATGCCAATGCTGTGAGATAACAGATTTTCCCCCCAAACACCCCGCTTCCTATTTATACCAAATGCAAGTCTGTCTAAACCCACTGTGACATTTCTCTGACTCAAACAGCTTATTAAGGAATCCTTCTCACTGTACAGAGTAGAAACCATCTTCTGGTTGGCCTGTTCTGAAAACTTCTAGAGGCCTCTCTGTTCTTGGCGACCAGCTTGGCCTTTAGCCCGTCTCAGTCTGTTCCTTTCCAGATCAGTGGGGACTGGCTAGCCCTTGCCCATTTTAGTCCCTCAGCCCTAGGGCAGACAGCCAATGAAGCCAACCATCACGTCCATCCAGGACAATGACATGGAAGCTCATTCCTTAAAAGGCACAGGCCTGATGTGTTGCTACGCCAAGAACTTGGGTACCATCAACAATATTTTGCAAACAAAAACATAAATCAATATAATGGTCTCATCCAAAAGCAAGGTAATGTCATTTCATAGGCAAACAATGGCACTAGTACAAACATGGGTTGCCAAAACCATTAAGCGAACAGGGTGGCAGAAACAGCAGGGGAGAACGAGATCAGGTCCGGCTCTGTGATGGAAAAGATGGACAAACTGAAGCCTACAGAAACAAACGGATGGACACACTGAATATTCGCTTGGTCTTCAACTCCAGAACCTTAGGAGAGTGGTCCGTGCATCTCTCTAAAGCTTTGGTAAACAACTTACCAAGACTCCTTAACTTCCAAGTACTGGTAATAAGATGAGGGACAGATTCCATACGTGTTTAAGAGAATGTAGTGATAAAACCTAAACATTCCCGAGAAACCAGGACATCCCTTACCTTAGAGGCTGACCCAAGGACCACCTACCCCACAGTACATCCCTGAGGAGACCAGTCAGAAAGCCTCAGGGAAGAAAGCTCCAGCATGGGTTGTGTCTGACCCATCTCTGAATTAGAAAGGGGAGAGGTAGACACAATCCTGGACATCGCTTCCAGGGTTTCTCCTGAATGCACCCACCCGTGAAAGAACCAAAGCAACACCGGTACACAGCCAGTCTCCATGGGAGAGCACAACAGAGAGGTGGGTCCAACCCCATATGGGCACAGCCTCTTTCCTCTCTGCTCGGCCTCAGAGAAGTTCTGGAGTTGGTCCCACCAGCGCTTACTCCACGGAATGGACCAGAGACAGTTCAGCAGTCTGTGAACTAAGGTCACTTACTCAGTGTGCCCAGAATCAGGCCCCAGGCCCCAGGCATGGCCAGGGTCACACTCACCTGCTGCTTGCCGGTGCAGCCTGGCCTCTCTCTCGATGCTGAAGGGGTCTTTGGGAGCTTCCAGGAGGTCCCAGGATGGCCACACAGAAGCCCCTGGCCATCTCTTGGATGCACTTGTTGGGGACGGGCTGACGGCAGCGAGAGCAGCTTGCTCTTGATCCATCCGGGACGCAACCCCCATCTTTAAAGGGTCTCTGGGACCACCGCCCGTCAAAGACAGGAAGGGCAGGGGAGGGGAAATACGAAGACTTGACTAGGGGAGGAAAAAGGAAGATGCAAGTTTTTAAAGGACAGTTTTGTTATAAAAGTAATAATCATAATCTATATAGAAATTATATCACTTAGCTCTGGCATTTTCTCTTATGCATTTTCTTCCTATGCATTTTTTATTAGTTGTCCTTATACTAAAATTTAAACAAATCCTTTTTTCCACTTCTTTTCATATTCCCAGGCAGCCTTCACAATCATTTTTAATTAATTTACGATAATCTATTTAGGGAACAAGCTACATTTCACTAACCTATTCCCCTACTGTTTAAATTTAGACACATTCCAAGTTTTCAGGATTGTAAATACAAATTTTAAGGTATAGTTTCTTGCTTTGTGTAGCTTTTTTTTTTTTTTTTTTTGGTCCAATTCCTAGAGGCAAAATGACAAAATGCTTTCTAGGAGGTTCTGCTTTCTGTCAGAAATGTATGAGATTGTGGGTTCCACTATAAGCTTGCGTCAGGGCTCTACATTTTACTAACTTAAGTGGGTAAAAATGATACATTATAAAAAAAAAAAAACCACAAACTAATTGCTCAGAATGTTTCCTAGAAATTCAAATTCTGCCTGTATTTCCCTCTGCCGTGAGCTGTCTGCCCACAACCCTTCATCAAATAACCCTTGGGGTTGGGTATCTGAGAGAATTCTTTCAACAAAATCCCAAAATATTGAAGGTAGTTATGTGGTAAATTTCCAAGACCGAGCCCCATCTGAATCAGCACAGGCAGAACCAGAAGCATCTAACCCCATTTTACAGGGGAGTCAACTACAGCCCAGACAATCAAAGGGACCTGCTTCTGGTTCCTGTTCTGGAAACATGGCCTAAATGGATAAAACCAACAGGCAGTGGAACACCAATGCCAGCTTTCGTATTCTAGGACAGGTGGACAGGAGACCAGGCAGGTGCTAAAAGGTCAAAGGATGGATGGGAAAGTAACTACGTCCAGCGCTACCAGTCCTGGATACAGAGAAGAGGGTAGGAAGAGCAGCCATCGTATGCACTCAGCTGTGAGCTGGTGAGGGGGAGTGGCAGCAGAGAAAGTCGGGTGCAGAAGGCACCTGACATTGTATTTGATTTGAGGATGATTTCTCCTTGCCACTCCCATGTATGTACTTCCCCCACCCCCATCCCTTGTCTATTCTAATCCACCCGCCAATTCTCCTCAGCGCAGGTGCTGCTCCCGTCACACACAGCTGCGGACAAGGGGCGTGTGGTCACGAATTAACCCTGAAGCAACAGTTCACAGATTCGTCACGGCCTCACCCGGAGAGGTGACACGGGTCAGTGGGAACAGAGGAGCTCCAGTCAGTCTGATCTGGATTAAAATCCTGGCTCTGATAATTACTAATGTGTGATTTGTAAAATCTTCACTTAGAAATCTGAGAGAATACACGTCAAGGTATGTAAACATCCTGTTTCCAGGCTAAAGAAAACCACCAAGCAGGTCAAGAAAGACAACAGTGCAGGACTCCCATATTCACTTTTGAAATGAACTATTTCTCAAAGTGCTTGAAGTAACTTGTAGGAGGAGAGTCCACTGCTTGGGTCCTGAAATGTACCGCTCAGTGAGCGTACACGCCATCGTCTCCTCCATGGAGGAGGAAGGTTCTCAGCACGTTCCCCGGGGCCTCCTTGGATTCCGTCATTCTGCCTCCCGCCGGCACTCTGGTGGACGCGCTTCCCACACAGGCTCACTGGCCCTGCCCCCCTCACTCCCTGACAAGCTACGTACTATCAAATCTGAGAGATGATCTGATCCAGAACTGAAGCCACTGGTGTCTGAGTCAGAGGGACTGCTAGAACGGGAGTCCAAGATGGGCCGGGTGTCCAGGCGGGATCCTCTAACTGACGGTGCTGGGAACTTGTCCACCAAGTCAGATCCAAGGGGGTCCAGAGGCAGGAAGCTCAAGGGGGGTTTCCCCAGGACATTGCCGAGTGGGTTATGGAGCATGCTCAGTACTAGGAAGACAAAAAATAAAGACATCTCGTGACCTCTTAGTTTTCCTCCCAAACAGCAGTCCTTCCCTTTTTCCCCACAGCCACCTGAGAAGATACACAAAGGCACCACCACAGAAGCACGACAGAACCACGGGAGAGTGCGATGAGCAGAATGACGTCCCAACACCGGCCATGGCCCCGTCAGAGGCAGCCCCAGGACGGCTTTCTGAAGACCAGAGTTCTTGCTGCAGCAGCAGCAGCAGACGTGCTCCCGACCACCCAGACTTAAGGGTCAGTGTCAGTATTTGGGAAATTGTGCTGGCAGGAACCCTGGTCACAGCTGCTATTAACGCTGGATACACACGTCTTGCTGCCGTAGGAGACCCCTTCAGCACAACTAGGAAGCCCAAACCACACTCCTTCCTTACTGCCTGCCAATGTGTTTATTCGAAGAATTCCCACCTTTCTAAGAGTATCTAGCTACATTACAGAATTTCATGTCACGCCCCACAAGTCTGGTTCAACAGGAGCACACCATCTCTTCTGCAAAGCTCCCTCGTGCAAAGTTCTCGCCTGTACTCTCTCTCTCCTATTCACCCCCGAACTTCAGATACTGAGGATGGGAGCAGAAGGACAGTGAGTGTAAGCCCAGACTGGCTTAAGACAAACCAGGGCTGGAACCCTAGGTCTGACACTGCCTCTCCGTGGCTGTGTGCTCGGTGAAGCTCGTGGAGTCCCCATTTTCTCAGAACATCCTGAGTGGAATATCAACTATTTCATAGCTTTGTCAGGAGGGTTCGACAATTAAGACAGCAGATGGGAAGTGCTCAGCAGAACAGTGCCCAACACACAATAAATATTTAACTACCAAACATCAAGAAAGAGTGAACCAAAGCAAGAAGAGGTAAGGGAGGTAAAGTGGAAGAAGGGGACACATCTTTCCACCCTTGGTCTTGAAGACATAAGGAATCCAAAGGAAAACGTGTCTTTTACCCACGAGAATAAAGAATAAAAGGGCTTTGCCATGGAGCATGGTGGTATGAAGCTGAGGAAGAAGCGTTCATCTGATACTGTTTCCATCTAAAGACAGAGGAAAATGTCCGCCTCAAAACGGCTGTGAGGTGAAACCAAAGTCATGTGTGTCTGTGTCTGCGAGTGTGTGTGTGCATGTTTGTGTGTGGGGGGGTGAGCGTGTGTGCACCACTGTGTGTGTCTATGTGTGTGTGTGGGTGGGTGGGTTGTGCGCACACACACATCTGTGTGTCTGGGTGGGTGCATGCTTCAGTGTGTGCGCACACATCTGTGTCCGTGTGCAGAGTCCATGTGTGTGTTTATGTGCACCTGTGTCTGTATGTGCAAGTGCACGTGTGTGTGTGTGTGTGTGTGTTTGCAGAGGCTTATTAATTGGTGGCCGTGCCCAGCTCCCCACCCCAGGTCACCGAGTGACACACAGGTGGCCAGAGTTGAATGCCAGCTTCGGGCTGTGCTGCATCCCAGGCGACAGGCAGAAGCCTCTTCTGAGACACAGGCCAAGTGAAAGCACACTTTCAGGGCCGCACGCACACACGCCATTCACGACAGAACGCGTGTGCCAGGGGAGACCAGCCCACTCTCCTGCAGCCCAAAGATGAAGGTAGGCGGATCTTCAACTTTCCAAGCACAGGGGATACTGTGGATGTGTGTGTGTGTGTGTTATGCTGGTAAATATATCCTGGATTCACCAGAAAACAGTCAGCCCAGTCCCAAGCAGAGGTGCCACTCTCCATTCCTACCACATGGAAGAGCATTTCAGTCCCTCCACATGGCAGCCACCACTGAATGCACTCGGCCAACCTCATTCTAGCCGATCAGACACGTGGGGGGGGGGGGGGCGGGAACTGCACCAGCTACAGCAAAGAGTCTGTTAGTTTATCACTTTGTTTTTTAAGAAAACATTCTTTTAACTAAGGCCTTTGAAAGCCATTCCTAAGCACAGTCCATAGCTGTTTAACGTAAGTATCTCTCAACGCTGGATTCTGACATCCACCAGAAATAACCCTTGTCAAACTTCTCAAACACTCCTGACAAGGACCTGCGTCCCCGCAGTGCAAAATCCAAGCCCCCGAGCTCATGCCCTGAGAAGGCAGTGGGTTGCTGACTTACTGGAACTCCTTCCTGGTGCTGCAAAGCCTGGCATAAAAGATCTGTGAGAACAGCAGCTCGTCCCCACGGGCCTGAACCTGGTCCCAGCGTCCCGGAGGCCGCATATCCCCCACATGCTACAGAAGTAAGCGTAGGCGCTAACAAGGGAGCAACCACATCATACACAGCTTTGAAAACCAAGTTTGGGCACACAGACTTCACGGTGACGGCACGAGGGGAGGAGCAGAGGCGGCTGACAGGACGGCCCCCTGCACCCGGGGCCCAGCTGAGAGACTGTCTACGCTCAACGGGCCACTCTCCACACAGGACATCAGGGCTGTGAAGGAGGAACTGGGACAAGAGCTGCAGGGGAGGCGAAGGACGGGTCACACGGTGCAGGTGAAGGACAGAAGCAGGTCAGCACAGTGGATGCAGACGCAAGCCAGCCATTTCAGTGTGCTGACAGCTGCAAGAGGGACAAAGGGGCAGACAGAAGAAACAGGAGGGGCTGGGATGGTGAACACTGAGCTTTGAGGATGGCAAGATGAAGGACAGTGACCAGCCATGGGCTGACATGGAATGTGTGGAGCCTGAGAAGCTGGACAGCTCATCCAAAAGGATATTAAAGGGACCCATGGTGATAACTGGGCCTGGGATTAACACAAACAAGCAAACAAACCCTGAAACCCTCAAAGGAGGAAAGAATGGGGAGACTGGAAGGAACAACAAAAGGAATGGCTGAAGTAAGTGGTCAATGAGGCCCGGACGAACGCTTTCTCTCACTTGACAAAGCAGCACCGGGGAGGAAAAGCCCCCAACAAATGCACAAGTCAGAGGGAGCATTCCCCAGGGAAAGACAAGACAGGACTGTGTGTCAATCCTAGAAAAAGGTACAGTACTGTAGGGAGCCCCAGGAGTTGTCAAGGGAAACAGCATAAAGCAGCAGAAAAAAGCTCAGAGAAGGTGGCTGGCCCAAAGGGTTTGTGTCTGGGGACGTCAAGGACGATAAAGATGGGCTATAGTAACTGTCTTCACCCAAGGTTTCTTAAAAACATGTTATTTGGAAGAGTCAAAAAGCAAAATGGGTGCCCCTGCGACCACTATTGTCATTCACATCAGCTTCTGTTCACTACCGTGTTGGTATTTCTGTTCTCCAGCCACAAATCCATCCACCTCAGCTAACACGCATTTTTTTTTTACCATGCCTGCAAAGATATCTTGAGACTCTGTCAAATTCCTGTGTCAAAGCTAAGAATTATGTCTTCGGCACTCCTCTCAATGTGATAATAGGCCTGTCTAAAAAGAAAATGGCATGACAATCCACTCTGGCCACTAATGAACTCACTTCCTTAAGTGTCCATGGTTCACGGTCAATCATCTGTTCTACAATTTGGACCAGGTTCAACCAAGCTCCTACCATCCACTAACAGCAACTTCCACTTCCTGCACACAGAGCATGTGCCAGATGCTCTGTCAGAAGCACTTTAGGAAAGTAATCTTCACTAAATCCGAAGCAGTGAGTACTAGTACCCCGTCTGAACAAAAGAGAACCCAAGGCTCAAAGGTCAACTATTGGGCGAAGTAACAGCTTTGGATTTAGTGGTGAGTGACAGGACGGGCCCCAGCTCCTTCTGATTCTGAGCTCGATCTTCGATCTTCGGTAATGCACCATTCACCAGCTACCTTTTTTTGTTTAATACCCAGGACTTGACATCTTTTTGTCTTCATGTTCTCAACACCTTTTATTCAAATTCCTTTAAGACCATCAACTACTGACAAAGCTCTCGCACCTACCAAAGGTCAGTGCCTTGGGATCTAAATCATCCAGGCCTTGAAACTTCTCTAGGGCCTTGTCACTTTAGGAACTCATTAAAAATGCATCGTGGGCCCCACTCCAGACCTACTAATTCAGAACCTGCATTTTGAACAAGATCCCCAGGAGGATTGCATGCATATTAAAGTTTAAGAAGCACTAATCTAGAAAAACCTGAGGCTTGCTACATCAAGCTTCTCATCAGTTCCCCTCACCACACCCCAAAAGCCTTTCATGTCATTTCCCTTGACTTAAAGACTATAGGTTAAACACAGCTCTTACAGCACAATGGCAACTAATACCTAAACTAACAAAAGCACGGTGGCTATATAGGACATTTCCCAAAGAATCTGATCTCTGAAAACATTGGTGGGGTGTGCAGTGGGGAGTAGGGAGGAGAGAGGGAGTTGACAATAACCAGGAGCAAAGAATACACAAGACTGATACAGACTGGGGTAACAGTTTCGGGAAAGATGTTGACTAGAGCAAGCTGAATGTCATGAAAAATATTTGGGACAGCTGGAAGACTTTGTAAGCTCATGCTGGGCAAAAACAGAGGGACCTAGGGCCTACTGCTTGAAGCAGACCCCGGTTAAGAGACAAGGAAAAGTGCCAGGAAGGACACTACCGGGTCACATGACAAAACTGGACTACGAACAACAGTTTAATGAAAGTGTTGTAGCAACTTTGCGTTGACTGGAATTGAGAATGTCTCTGTTATATAAGAACATCTCTGTTCTTAATGGGTCAGGAAGAACTTATATAGAGACAGAGAAAGAGAACACGCAAGTGATAAAGGTAAATGCCAACAACAAGAGAATCCGGACAAAAGAAATACAAGTATTCCTTGTGTAACTAAGACTTTAGTAAATCTGAAATTATTCCCGAAGTTTTTTTTTTTTAATGACATGAAGGAAAACTAGTCAATTCCCATTGGACTTTCTCTGCCTCTTGCAAGGTAACTGGATCTAGCCCAAAAAGGAGAATCAAGCACAAGAAATAGGGCCTAGATTCCCCAGCGGGGGCGGTGGGGGGGGGGAGGGTGATAATTAAGTACCTTTCAAGCCTTAGCCTATAAGAAGAAATAATCTTCTTTTAAACAAGCTTTTTAAAACCTCAGAACGTGTATGAATATTTGCAGGCACACATGTGGACAAAGTTCTGCCTTCTCAACCAAGCATGCCGACCCCTCCAACGGTAATTAGCTCACACCTGGCAGAGAGCAGGTGACCCACATCTGCTGAAGAGTCCGGGAAGGCTGGAGACCTCGCCTCCCTTAGAGCTGGTATGCTCACCGAGGCTACACCCTTTCTAAAAAAGTTATTCAACTTAAGGACACAATATTGACATGGAGACAACACAGAAGTAGGGAAAAAAATTTTAGTTCATCCCAGCCCATCACCAAAACAGAGGCTGACAGAAGTAGTTACTTGCTACAGCCAATTTGTGACAGTACTCCTTCCAGTGGTTTCAAATACTTTCTTCAAAGAGAACTAAACATATATAGGTATGGGTAGAAGATAGTTACTCTACTCGAGGAAGGCAGGACAGCAGAGGCACCTCCCTGCCCTCTGTTGGGATCCTCGCAGCCATTGGTAGACACTTCCATATGCCAGTCTGGAAGAATAGGACCGAGTGCTTCACTGAACACGGTCCCAACCACACACAAGAACAAGGGTGAGGGGCTTAAACTGATAGCTCCGAAGATGACAAGGCCATCCAGCAGACCTAAGATCAGAAGACCCCGGGATTAACACAGCTGGGTGACATCAGCCCCTCCATGCAGTTTCTTGCAAACATTACAGTGGAAGGGGCTAAGGATATGGAGTTTGACTAGAAGATACAGGGAAGACAAGAAAATCTTGTATGAACAGGCACAGGATCTTCCAGATGTTCTGATATTTCCTTCAACCCACAGAAGGAGCCAGGTTTCTGTAAACTGTCACCTGTGGTCAGACGCCCTGGAGTGACCTGTCCTATAGTCAGCTCACACAGGGCCTGGCCAGGTAGTTCTGTCAATAACTACAGATCAAAGGAAAAGCTTCTGGGGAAGATGGCACCTCATTTCAAGAGATGGAACCTGACTTGCTCCTGGCTTAGGCCATGAGACCATCCTTCCCTTGGTGTAAGGCTGCTGGGTGGCCAGCATTGATTTTTACCAGCTGAGAATCAGGAGAGAAGGAGCCAAACAGCTGCTAACTGACAGGCTCCCCTCTTTCTCACTTGACATAGGAAGTACATTTTTTGGAAAAAGACACTCTTTAAGCTACATAACTTAAATCCAGTGGAAGTGACAGGTCACTCATGTTGTAGGCCAGTAACTTATCTCGAAGTCCACTTCCCATCACAGGGCACAGAGCTTCACCAAGGCCAGATGTCGAGTATTAACCCAGATGGCTTGGGGGATGGAAAGTATGGGCGAGAATTCCATAGTCCCCCTTCAGCGGGGGCCAAGGCCCTGACCTCTGTGCTCTATTCCTCAACTCCACAACTTGGGGACTGGAGAAGTCTGAGCTTCTGGTGGCCAAGTGTATGTAACTTGGGTCTTCCACAAGTGACTAAGAAAAGCAGTGTTCGCTTTCTGGAGCAGAGGCACTCACCCCCACTCGCATGCTGGCAACGGCATCGGCGACAGACAGCTCAGCTCTCGGGGAGTCACGGGGAGGAGAGGACCTGGCAGAGGGTTCCAGCTCATTAAAGCTACCTCGGAGGGTACAGGAGACCAAATCAGCAGTAATATTTTTAGACCGATTGTTAACTTTCTCCACTTTCACCCTTCTATGCCAGTTCCTGTGGGTTTTTACAGCTGAGTCACTGTTCGAATTTTCTGAAGCCTTCCCCAAGAGTACAAAGTCACCCCGAGTCTGGTGGTGGCAACAATAATGGCAGCAAGAGCTTGGCACTGGATATGGGTATCGTAAGACAGTGTCTGAGTTTGAGCTCAGCTTGGGGAGAGACCAGGCCTAAGACATCATAGTCAGATGCCTGCTATCTACTGGGAGTCGTCATGGAAAAAAAACCCAGACCAGGGGCCATTATTTCTAGCCTGAGATTTAGGGCCACATACCGAGAATACCTCTTTTCCAATCCTAACCCTTGGCTCTAGGCTGCTTGCTCAAAATCCATCTGAAGGCACAGAGTAAGGAAGCGGAGGGCAGCCGTCAGTCATTCCAGGCATAACAACAGACTATTCTTTGCCTGTAAGTCCCAACGCTACAACTCTATACCAAACCTCAACTCCACACCACACCTCAACTCAGGTGACAGTCTTCTAAGTGTCAACTCCCTCCACTGACTGTGGAGGTGGAGGTCAGCACACACGCTCTCCTACACAACTTCTTTTTCATCCAGGAGGCACTGCACTGTTTCCTGCTTCGCAGGCCCTCCCTCTTCTCTGCACTGAAAGCTCTCCCCTCAGTAGACTGCCTGACTCCATGACAGAGTTCACATCCTAGTGAACGACAAAATCTTCTGTAAATATGTGTCTTCATGCTTTAGAAGCTATGGAGGTTCAGAGATACTAATCTTTGAAGAAATTTACCCATCCAGCTGATCAAAACAAGTAGGAGGCAGAAGAATGGAAGAGACCTTGACCAATCTACAGTTCAAAAGTACCCAGGATTAACAACAAGCACAGTGGCTTGGCATTCATTATTCATTCAAAAGACCCTTATAAAAAGCCAGGGGCCAGGCACTGTGCTGCATGCTGGGGACAGAACAGTGACAAAGTGGATAAGTGAATTAGATTTGTAGAACCTGGTCAGGCCCAGGAGGACCATGTTCTATGGACGAGAAGCCCAACTCTGTCACCTCAGGAAGGCTGAATGTCACCTCAGAAAGGCTTCTTGGAAGGACAGCAGCAGCAGAAGCAAAATGCCAAGAGTGCCCCTCTCATCCCACGCTGACCCAGCCTGCACACCCAACAGGGAGCCTGCAAGTAACAGTACGAGGAACTACCATTCATAACCTGACCGGTTAGCAGTCAGGGTAGAAACCAGAGAAGGCTGACAGGTTAATAATCCCTGAAGGACTTCTAAAGGACAGGGGCCTTTAGAGATGCCTCTGGCATCCTCAGACTGAACATCTGGTCTAGGGGCTTCGGGTCTGCTGGGCTTCGGTACAAGGCACACAAGGACTCCCTGGCTTCCAGCTCCCCCCACCCAAAGTAGATTCTCAGCCATCCCCCTTCCTGCTGAGTAATACTATGCATGCAAGGGTCCCCAGGTGGGATCAGGAAGACCAATCCAACAGCTGGTGCTGCTGATGGGCTGAGACCCAGGTGGAGGGCAGTGAGAACTGTCCGCTGCACACCCTAGCCTTGAGTGGCCTCAGCAAGGGAACACAGCCCCTCTGGCAGGACGGCCCCAGGGCTGATACGGAGATACTCCAACACATGTTCTCATCCCACATATTCGAGTTCTGCTTACAGGAAGGCAGGTGTAACAGAAAGCACAAGAGTTTTAGAACCAAAGAGACCTGGGTAGAATTCCGGCAGCTGTGTGATTTCTGGCACTTCACAACCTCTGTGAGCCTACCTCCTCATCTTTACAACAAAAGTAATGCCTGTACCCACTTCGCAGGACTGTGGAGGCATTAAAGTTACGTGATAGACTGTGTGTGGGAAGCAGTTGGTAACTAGTGGTTTTTAGGCATTCCATCCCCCATCCTGAGCTCCTGGGGATAGCTTTCAGAGCCCTGCTCCTCCACTACAGGACTTAAGACACTGCCAAGGAAGACAATGGAAGAGCCAGACACATGCCCTGGGGTCTAAGGGAAACACCCACTCCTAACATTAAAAGGGCTTCCTTCCCAGCAACAGGTGAGGCCTCAGGGTAGGCATAGTCTAGAGAGAGGGACCCCACAAAGTGCCATATCCAAACCAATACTGACACAAATCTCAAAACCAGATTCCACCTCCAGTGGAACCAAGCAGGCCTCTGAGGCCAATGGAACCCATGTAACAGAAGGACCCTAGTCCCCTGAGAAAGGTCTCCATGTACCAGCCTCATGCTGAGAACCCAATGAAGGGTTGTCCCTATGCAAAAAAAAGAAACCTAGCTATCTCTCTGTACACATCTGTATCTCCTAGGGGAGAAAATGAGAGTGCCCGTCGTGCTTGATGAAAGCGATATGAAGCCACTACCATGCGGCATTTAGTACACCTTCTCACCGGTTTCCCCTGGGCAGCCATGGGGGTTTTATTCACTGACGAATAACCTAGTACGTGGCAGACAGCCAGGACTCAATGCTTGTTGAATAATGTGAGCCAAGATATTCAGTCAAGAGCCCTGCTAGCTCTACCCATGCACCCAAAACTGCTAAATACTTAACATCGGCAGAAGATGGTCAAAGGTAAAGCCATGGGGGCCTGGGGCAACAGATCACCAAGCAGAGCCCAAGGACTCAGCCTGGACCTTGTGCACCACACGGACAGCCCAGTGCCACGCTGTCTGCAAGCATGACTCCCGGACTGTCCAGAGCTGAAATACCTCCTCCCCACTGAAGAAAATGAGCTAGTTGGTCTTCAGATGGGAAGGCAGTGTAGGCACTGGAATGTGGGCTGCGTGTTCCCGCACTGCTGGCAAGGGTGCCCGATCTGGCGCTGCAGCCGGCTGGTGGGAGGGCTACACCCTACTCCAGGAGGCAGTACCCTCATGTGAGCTCTCCGTGAAGGGCCTGAGCTCAGAGAAAGAAGAGGGATGGCTATCACCAAAGTTTCAAAATTCAAAGACATCATGGATATTAGGGATGAGTGTATCCTTAACCCTCAGAAAGAAAGAGCCACACCAACCCTGCCCATAGCCAGATCATACCACCACGGCAGCTCTCTGGTCCCTGTGAATGCTAGGGCCACAGACTGCAGTCCCTCCTTGATCCACAGAATCATGCAGTGTTTGTCACTAACACCTGAGATGAAAGGCGGAGAAATAAATCCATCCCCACTTTGGAGACAAACAGCTGTAAGACAAGACATTCAAGTAGTATGGAAGCCAGAGAAATTTTGGCTGGGTCCAAGCTATTTTTTAATAGCCCAATTTCACAGTAACTTTCAAGCCATGTTCTCCAAGACCCAAGTTGGGTCCTCCTGCACTTCTATGTGCTGTAATACCTTTCCAGAGGACCCTTGTAGCTAAGACAGACCAGAGCCAAAGAAAGGCCACGCCCCGACCTGCTGTCAGTGAAAGATAGTGCCTTAGTCAAACGTGGAGCACATAGACAGGTGCCCACCTCCTCTGTGAGCTCTTCCGTCTTTTCCTGAGACACCGTGGGAGTGAGGACAAGGTCAGATTCATAGGCCATGCGGGTCGACCTCAGAGGACCACATCAAAGAAGTGACCATGGCCTCTTAGCCAAGATCCCCAGGCACAGGATATCATACTTGCTTACGTGGGGGAACAGGGCACCTACCAACCTTTCTGGAAAAACCTGAGTCAGCTGAAGGCCAGTACTTCAAGAAATTCTATCTTAATTCAGAGGTAGTTACTTATGGCAAAGTTCTTTCCTATCCTCAATCAAATTAAAAAAAAAAAAAATCCAATCCCCTAACCCCAGTCAAATGGGATTTTGCTGAAATAACTGGCCATTAAAATGCCAACAAACACAACAATCCCAGGCTCTGCAAAGCATTCTAAAAAAAGACCTGCGCCAAACAGGGTGGAGGCCAGAGAAATCAACAAGACAGTACCTTGCTGCCTTGACTGCCAGTTTCTGGAGCGGGGGAGGCAAGGAAAGGATGGCAGGCTCGTGAACCCCACAGGCGGCAGCAACAGCAAATGGCCGCCCCACCCCCACCACCTCTCCATCCCCCCAAAGTGTCTGCTGCCGACACTCTTTTTAATAAGACACAATTCACACACAGCAAAATACGTGGATCTTAAGTTACCTATCATATTTCCTCAGTTCCATTCTTCCTGAATACTCCAAGCCTTGGGTCTGGCCAACCCTTCCCCCGTGTACCACAAGAAGAAAATAAACGAGCACTGGGAAGGTCTCACCAGCAGCAGCTCAAGGGGTTGCCAAGAAGCCCCATCAAATCCTCCCAAGGCAACAAGGGGCCCTAAAGGGGAGTGGCTCTTCTCTGTCCATTTGGTTACCCTTCACACAAAGAAAAACAAAGCCTCCGAAGCTTAGAGTTACCCCACCCCACTGACCCTGCCTACCCCTAGCCAGGGTCAATGCTCTTACCCATATGTTAAGCCAATTTCAATATCCTAGTGCCACCCAGCCTCACCTGAGGTTAAAATTATTCCCCTGCCATGATTCTGGGACCACCCATCCTCATATACAGGCCCCTAGCTTTCAAAGCCACTGAGAAACAGAATCTGGACCTCCAGTGATCAGCCCCTGAGGTCCCCCTCCCCCACCTAAAAGTGTTTTGCTTCATCATCTCCAAGACAGGCCTGGGCACTAGGGGGTTAGCTGGATCTTTTCTGCATAAGACTGTCACCTTGGGGACCCTTCTCAGGGCCACCCCAGGTGCAGACTAACAACTCCAGGGAATTTATCAGGGTAAGTGGAAAAGCCATGCCTGCCTTTACGAGCCACCATCTGTCCTGCCACACTCACAGCCAGCATTTCCATCTCTTGCAAAACAGCTCCATGTTGTATGGGGGGGGGGAGTGATGCAAAGGGGAAGAGAACAACTGTTGCTGTGGACGTCTTCGCTCGCCACCCCATGCGTCCCCCTCCCCCAGCCAACTCATTTTCTGGCACTCACCCGAGTGTGTGCTGCTCTGGGCTGAGGCATCCGAATCCTGGGTGCTCCAGGGTCGGTCCCAGCCTGTGAGACTGAGGGACTGCAGGCCAAGGCACAAGTCATTTGCATCTGGGAGGCCCCGGGAAGAATCTTGCGCAGAGGTGGGGAAAAGCATCCTGCTTGCAACTGTTTCTTCAGAGTCCTGGAAGTCTGCTTTGGACAGGAGGAGAGCAGAAACCCCAGAGTTAAGGGCTGTTTTCCCCAGTATCATCAACAATAAGTCTTATTAATAGTAGTTTTCCCAAGCCCGAGGAGCAGACATCCAGGCTAGCTGGACGCTGTGGCCGCTGCCTCTGCACTTTTGGGGGCGTTAGAGCAAGAGCAGTTGCCATACGGCCCCCTCCCCACATACACACCCCTATCCCGTCTGCATTACAGACGGGGCCAGCATGTGATCAGGCTGCTGATGCTTCCCGCTGCCAGTGACATCAGCCGGCTGAGCCGTGCAACAGAGAGCGGCATCATCCCTCACAGAATGGGGGAGGAGCAGGAGGGGACGACAGGGAGGAGACTTGCCTCCCCGGGAAAAGATAGCACAACAGCTACTTGGAACAGTCCGGGTGCAGTGCCGGTAAGTCCGGGTTCCGAGGCAGCGCCCTCCGGTCTCCAGCAATGGTGGCCAAGCGGCCCTCAGGCACCACTGAAGTCCTCTCCGCTGACAGCAAAGCCAAAGCAGCCGACTGCCTGCCTGTGTAGCTCTGCCCTCCTGCCCCTCCCTTCCCCTCCCTCTGCTCTCCACCCCCAAACCCAAAAACACTCTAGTCCTGGACTCTCTCCAGCTGCTTGCTCAAGCCCTGGTTTTGCAGCCCAATGCAAAGCTTCACAATCCTGCTAGCAAAAATCTATGTGCTCCAAGTGGCCCCCTGAGCAGCACCCTGACACAGCAGTGTTTACCACGGAACAGGATCACCTTCGGAAAAACGCAGCACTCTGGGACCCTGGGGGACAGCCCCTGGTGCTCCAGGCTTGTCTGGAGCAGTTTATCCCAGAGAAAGAGGGTCAGCTGTGGCAGAGGGAAGGGAACCACCGGGCTGCTCAGGTGTCCCACAACCCACACGCCCAGGTAAGTACTGCCCTCACCAGGACGATCCCTGTCCCCAGAGTTCCCTCACCGCAGCAGGATGGGCCCGAGTCATAAGCAGACCAGTCAGGTCCAGCTCCCCCACCCTCCAGCAACCACAGGGACAGACTAAAACAGGGGCGACACCACTAAAACAGGAGAGACAGAAGGAGGAGAAATGGTCCCAACCATATTCTGCCTCATCAGACATCAGTGTTCAGGAGCTCCCCCCACCCGGCTCTGCTGATACTCTTTCTCTGGCCTTCTAGGAGCACTCGGAGCTGCGCCGGCCAGCTGGGAGGCTCACGGATGCCTCACTCAGGGGTGCTGCCCAGGACCCAGGCCCTACTCCTGTGACCACTCACAGCTCCAGCAACAAAGTCCAGCTCTGCCCGGAGATGGTGGAACTTCCGCCATTTTCTCTTTGCCACCGTGCTCTCTCCCCCATCAGTCCTTTTCCATCATGACCTGTAGTCACAAGGCTTCCCCCTCAGAGAAGGTAGAGCCAAGTCCCAGCCTCGGCAGGCAGGCCGCTCCCACCTAGACCAGGTGGGAAGCTCTCCACCTCTCTTGTTCCTGTGTTCCACAAGGAGTAACCAGATACAGGAAGCCGGCCCACCTGGGACCGCCTGTGACAGGGTCCCAGGCGGGCAGAGGCAGGGGTAATGCTGTGAGCCGCAGGAGATGCCAGCCACAGCTCCCTGCACTGTATACCCTCACGTCCTGGGGCACTCAGGCATAGCCGAGAGGGGAGAAATGACGGGTCAGTGAGAGGGACTCCTCCCCTTGGTGGTTTTTTCCTTTGTCTTTTCTTGTCTTTTCTTTTCTTTTCCTTCCTCTTCCTTTCTTCCTTTCTTTCTTTTTAAGAGATTTGCTGCTGTGTCATCCATCCACGTTATTCCTGTCTGCCTGTAGACACTGCTTGCTCCCGGTCTGTGTTTGTTAAAGCCCCATTCACCACTGCACCAGGCCGGTGTTGCCCTCACCCCAGAACACTCCCTCCTGCTGCTCGATGCTCACACTTTGCACAAGCTAAAAGTATACTTTAAAAATAATCTGTACGTATTAATTACAAAAATGTAAAGCTACCTTTAAAAACATCGATATTTAAATACCCAATCCCCCCTAACCCTGCTATCCATATAGTCCCTTCCACCCCACAACGAGGTCAACTGTGCCCAGAAGCCCCTATCCCCACCCCAATCTCTAAAGTGAGGGTTTTGTACTCCTGACTACCCCCATGCCCCTGGCAAAGGGAACCTGATCGCCGACTATATCTTGCTGCCCACAGTTTAGTGTGGCCCGCCAGCAGCACCAGCATCGTGGGGGCTTGTTACAAATACAGAATCTCAATGCACCCCACGCCCCAGACCCACAGAAAGGATCTACATTTTAACAAGATTCCCAGTTGACATGTATGCATGTGAAAGTTTGAGCGATACAATCTATGCCACTTCCACAACCTTCCCACCCAACCTACGCTGACAGACCCAGGCCCAAGCAGCAGTTTGATGTCATGGATGCGTAAGCGCGTCCGGGCACTCCAGGATTGAAATACAACCTGACCTTCACTGCCAGCGTGCCCACTGTAGGCATCACCTCCAGCCTCATCCAGACATTCTCCATTCCATGGTTTCTTCCAGAAAAAGGTTTTCACCACCACTGCAGGATTCCTTCACTAGATCCTAAGAATCAGTGGAGCCCATACCCATTAAATGCTTAATGCAACAGGCTGGGAAAAGTTAAACAGCTTTACACGTCTGATGGATCCTGCTTTTGCTCACGAGGTCTGCCACTGTGTGATCCTGGCCAAGTTACTGAGCCTTTCTGAGCCTCTTCTTATCTGCAACTGCAGCTCCCTTTCAGGATCGCATGAAGTGTCTGGTACGCTGCCTGACACAAAGCGTTTTATCGGTATTCTATTTTCGGTAGGGTGACTGTATAATTTATCATCCGAACCAAGGCATTTTTGAGAGAAAAAGGGGGCAAATTTTAATAACCATACCAGAACAAACATCCAATTTTAAAGTCAGTTACAGAGGGGCACCTGGGTGGCTCAGTGGGTTAAAGCCTCTGCCTTCGGCTCAGGTCATGATCCCAGGGTCCTGGGATCGAGCCCCGTATCAGGCTCTCTGCTCCGTGGGGAGCCTGCTTCCTCCTCTCCCTCTGCCTGCCTCTCTGCCTACCTATGATCTCTGTCTGTCAAATAAATAAATAAAATCTTTAAAAAAATAAAAAAAATAAAGTCAATTACAGAGACAAGAAGTACAGCATCAGGTAAACAGTTAACAATACCGTAGGTGACGTATGGGGACAGACGGCACCGCTACTTACCATGGCGAGCAGTGAGTATCATAGAGAACTGTCCAATCACTAGGTTGTACACCAGAAACTAACACCACACTCTAGGTTAGTGATACTTCAGTTAAAACAAACTCATACCAGGACAGCAGGCTTAAACAGAGACGGTGGGTGAACTGGCACGCACGATCACTCCATCTGCAGCCAGTTGTGTTCAGAAACATTTTACTCAAGAAAAAGACTTCCTTTTTTTTTTTTTTTTTTTTTTTTTAAAGTAATCCTTATACCCAGCGTGGAGCTCAAACTCATGACCCCAAGATCAAGAGTCACACACTGTACTGACTGTACTAGCCAGGGGCCCCTCCAGAAACCTTTTAGTCCTTTCCAATGGCTGCCTGATCCCATCTCTCCAACTTCCCATTCTGCTCCACCTCTTCCCTCTGTACTGAAAGGGAGCTGGAGAAGTACACTCCCAACCACGCTAACTCAAGGGAAGAGGTCACAAAGGCTCATTTCACTGAGCAAAAGCTTTCTTTGCTTCTCAAACTCATGGCAGATGCTGGACAGGAACCTGCCCCTTTTTACTGGATGCTAGTCTTCATAATCTCTTGCCGAGCACCAGCTGGGCACTCTGATGTACTAAAGGCTGGTAACCAGCGCAAGATGAAGTGGAAATTCTCACTCTAAGGCAACCTTTTGAACAATCTCTCTCTTAAATGCTTCTTTCTACAAGTTTTCTTTATCCATACCTATACAAAGCTTCTGATTTAAGTTTCTTAATTTGGTTCAAAAATTTAAAGTCCTTTCTGGCCAGCAGGGGAGTAAGACAAGAGCAGTGCCAGGTCCTCATTTGTGGTACCATGAAGGTACGAGCCATCGCCCAAAGGCTGATGGTAATTGCAAAACGTTGGCTGAGGTCCATGGGATGCCTGAGTTGGGTTCAGAGCAGATACCACAAGCTGATCCTAGGGAAAAGGAGACCTAATTTTGAGGAGGCAAGAGGGAAGAAGGTAAGCAAGGTAAACATGTTTGCATGAGTCGAGCCACGGGAGAACGGAGGCTGGAATGTCAAAATGCTGCTCAGCCAAGCAATGAGGAATGCCTAGGAACTCAAACAGGAAATAATGTGCGAAAGGGCCCAAGAGGAGCCAGACGTCAGAGCTAGGGAGGCCGGGGATGAGAGGGAGAGGAGGAGGAGGGAGAACCGCTGGAGAGGAAGAAGATACAGCAATGGCATAAACAGACCACAAAGCTGCATGTACACCGTGGCCAGAACGTGACAATTCTGCGCACTGATGGAACTTTCGGTAAAGGAACACAGAGAAACACCAGCAGTGAACATGTGAGGTCAGCGGGCTGCCAGTGCACGCTCCTCTAGTAACTGCACAATCACAACAATGCAAAAGTAAGATCTGTCCCCTCTTTTCTTTTCCCTCTTTTGGCCTTAAAGCAGCACATAGAGTTTGTTCAGCAACCACACTTGAGCTCTTTTACAAAAATCTCAACTTCATCCCCAGATTTCAGTCCCTGGAACAGGAGAGAAGGACACTGGATCGTTTGCCCCCATTAGATTCTTTCAAATGACTAACTTTATAGTCAGCCGAGTCCACTTAAGTCAATGATTTATGGTTTTAAGGTTTTAACAAGCCTATAAAGTAGCATTTCTAAGAATGTATTTCTAAAAAGACTGAAAGACAATTTTCTCACCCAAACATCCAGAAAGCCAAAATGATGATTTTGAAAATCCATTTTGGCAACTTAAAGAGAAAGAACAAACGTGCAAGGAGTCAGACATCTCAAGATCATTTCAACTCCTCTGTTTGCTCTACGTCCCTTAACCCTTCTAAGTCAGGAAGATTGTGGGCTTCTCCAGAGCAGGACTCCTCAAACTTTAAGGGGCACACGAATGACAAGGGCATCTTTCTGAAACAGATGCAGTGGGTCTGGGTCAAGCCCAGAACTTGCAGTCCTAACACACTCCCAAATGATGTCAACACTCCTGGTATGCTGGCCACACTCCGAGGAGCACAAGTTTAAAAGGGTTTTTCTCCCCCCAGATTGTCTCTTCCAGGTAACTCACCCCATTCTTACTCAACACCACTTTTTTCACAGTGTTCGCTCCACTAAACAAGTACCTTCAATGGCTCCCTGTGGCCTCTGAGATCAAAGCCAACCTTCAGGCCTCGGCTTACTTATTAACTTTCTCTTACACTATTCACCGAACATTAAAGGTTAAGCTTGAGTTAATCAGAACTCCCCGGAAGTTCACACTAGAGAGAATAATTTAATGCCAACCTGCGCGCTCGTAAGTGAAACAAGTTTAGATGAGAGAGCATACAGGACAGCTAAGACATTCAGGGAACGCTTACAGAGGACTGTAGTTATATGTCCTATCACATTACAGATTAAGGTATTAAGGTAGGAGAGATGACAACTGACTTTCGATGCCCAACCATAAAAATGGGATCCTTGGCTTATTTTAGTCTTGAGTAATCTTCAATTAAAGTCCACAAATTATTTCCATGAAAATAAAAAGTGGTTTTTATAATATTTCTTAAAATGAGTACTAACAATGTTGAGATTCTAAAGTGTCATGTACCATGTTCATATACTGAAAGATTAAATATTGTTAGAAAGCGACTTCTCACCCAATTGATCCACGTGGTCAATGCGAGCCCAGCAATATACCTGGCCTTTGAGCAGTTCAGTGGGGACCGACCCTTCAACACATGGTACTGGAGCCACCACATATCCACATGGGAAAGAAATGAACTTTGACCCCCCACTTCACATCATATATGAACATTAATTCAATGTGGATCAAAGAGACCTAAAAAAGTTAAAACTAAAGCTTCTCTAAGGAAACACAGACTCTCTGTGACTTGGGGTGGGGGAATGGACAGAACCAAAGGTTACTTACAGAGGACACAGAAAGCAATGATCATTAGAAAAAACTTCAGGGGTACCTGGGTGGCTCAGTCATTAAGCATCCACCTTCAGCTCAGGTCATGATCTCAGGGTCCTAGGATCAAGCCCCAGGACACGGGCTCCCTGCTTGGTGGAGAGCTTCTCCCCCCGCCCCCCCCCCCCCCCCGCCCTATCCCCTCTAGAGTTTGCTTCTTCCTCTGCCCCTCCCCCCACTCGCACTAAAAAAAATCTTTAAAAAATACTGAAGAAAAAACGTTTGATAAACTGAACTTATCAAAGTTAAAAACTTCTGTTCATCAAGACACCATTGAGAAAATAATCGGGCAAGCTACGAAATGGGAGGAAATATCCACAGATAAGATCTGATAAGTGGCTTGTATATAAAGTGTATAAAACCTTAACTCAAAAATAAAAGAAAAAAATATTTTTCAAAAGGGCAAATATTGAAAAGGGGCAAAATATTGAAAAGGTATTTCACAAAGATATGCAACTGGTCAGCAAGCACTTGAAAAAGTACTCAACATCATTAGTCAAAGAAATGCAAACTGGACCACAAGAACTACTACACACCCACCAGACGGCTGAAATGAGAAAGACTGGCTCCACATTCTGACAGCATTCAGGGTGGCCGATCAAAACTTCCATGCATTATTATATGCGGTGCAATCGCTTTTGAAAAAGGTCTCGAATTTCTTACACAACTAAACAGAAGACGATTCCACAACCCAACAATTCCACTCCTAGTTCTCCCAACCAAGAGGAATGAAAGTATGGGTTTACAAGCAGGTCTGTATTGAACAGCAGCAGTAGCCTTATTCCTAACCACCAAAACGTGGATACAGCCCAAGTGACCATCAACAGAGGAATAAAATGTGGCACATGTATTGACGGGAGTAGGACCCAGTGGTCAAAAGGAACAAGCTGATAGATGCAACACGGAGGAATCTTAATCACCGAAAGAAGCCATAATGGCTTCCATAAATGGAATCCTATCTAGGTAATCTTGTCTGAAGTTCTAGAACTAGGCAAAACCAGCACATGGTGAAAAGAAATCTGGTGGTTGCCTCTGCAGGAGACCGGGTGGCGAGTGAGGGAGCTATCGGGAAGTGGAAGGAGGAACCTTTGTGAGGGGATGGTAATAGGTGCATTGTGATGGGAATGGGGCCGGCTGTGTGCGTCTGTAGGGATGCATCTAGTGATCCATACAGGATCTGTGCATTTCACCCCATAGACATTTTACCTCAAAAAACTGTAAACGAATATTGAAAATTACTTAATGACGTGCATACTGACTATTTAGGGGTGAATTATATCCACATCTGCAACTTACTTTGAAGCATCTTATGAAAGTATGACGAACTGATAAATGGTTAAAGGGATAGCTAAGTGGGTCCGTGGTAAAGCAAACTGACAAAATGTTGACTGCGCGCAGGATGGGGTTCACTTCATAGCTCATTCAGCTTTTCTGTATGTCAGAAAACTTCATAATAAAATGTCGGGGGAAAATTAAGTCAGACTTTTTCTGACAAAAGGCAAGTCTGATTGAACTAATTGGTTTGACAGTAAGAACTGACTTCCTTAGATTTTATGGTTGACATTTTCCGTAAGCACAGCAAGTTAGAATCTATGGACCAAAGGTTTTGACAGTACATACTTAAAGCAAGTGGTGAGATAGAAAGCATTTTAAGATACTTTCTTGGCAAAGATGTATTCTTAAATTTTCTAAAAGATTTTATTTATTTGGCAGAGAGAAAGGGGGGCACAAACAGGGGGACTGGCAGAGGGAGAAGCAGGTTCCCCGCCAAGCAGGGAGCCCGATGAGGATCAAACCCAGCACACTGGGATCATGACCTGAGCCAAGGCAGACACTTAAATGACTGAGCTATTCAGGCACTCCTTAAGGTAACAGTAATTTCCCAATGTTTTTGGTAAACAAGGTCTTTAAGCTAAAGAACAATAGACACAGGAGTTATCTAAAACCTGTATAAAGTACTCTCGGTACACTTTCAAAAAACTGAGAAATTCAGTAACCGATAACTTGGGTAACAAATCTTTTCACAAATTAGATGGTTTCCAGTTCCTTCTTTGTCACAAATATGAAGGAGTGAATGGAACTGTCAGCAAGTACAAGACTAAAAATAATGACAGATGTCTGATTTTTTGCATAGAACTCGAGGAGTTCAAACAACTGAGACACGCTGCTCTAATAACTCCTTCATTTCCCATCTATTTATTTATGTGAATAAGTTTACTCAGAGCACAGATCTATAAAAACAAAAAATAGGAATATATTTGGTGTTGAAAACCCTGAGTCATTCCAGCAATAAGTGAGTCATCCAAAATTACAAGGGTTTTGAAAATATCTCATCTATCTCATTAAGAAGCACTTCCAACAAACAATTATTAAAGAAAATTTTATGAAAATTTGTAACACTGAGATTGTCTTAATCAATTGTCCGAGCAAAGACCAGAGCAATCCAGAACACTTACAGCCATTTAGTCACAGAAAATAATTTAAAACTTCAATTTATGTACTGGTTTTATTGCAGAGAAGTACAGCCTATGATCAACAAAAGACCCGTAAGTATAAAATATCACATTAGGATAAAATTCCATAGAAGTAGACTAGAGATAGGAGGAAAGGAGAAGAAGAACCGTGAAAAATATCCTACCATTAAAGAATGGGCTTATATATTTTTCAGATAAATAATAGGTATCAAATAGGTCTATTCCACCAGACACACTTTCACTTATGACATCAAATTACATATATGCAAGAAATACGTTGTATTTTTTTAAATTGTTTTATGGTAAACTATACAAGAAATTTTACCATTCTAGCCATTTTTAAATATATAAGTCATTTTTTAAAAAAGATTTTATTTGACAGAGATCACAAGTAGGCAGAGAGGCAGGCAGAGAGAGAGGAGGAAGCAGGCTCCCCGCTAAGCAGAGAGCCCGATGCGGGGCTCCATCCCAGGACCCTGAGATCATGACCTGAGCCGAAGGCAGAGGCTTTAACCCACTGAGCCACCCAGGCGCCCCTATACAATTCATTTTTAAATATACAATTCAAATTGCATTTTTGTGTAACCTGTCAACACTATGTATTGCCAGAAAGCTTTCATCTCAAATTGAACTCAGTGCCTATTAAACTCTAACTCCCCACAAGCCCCATCTCCAGTCCCTGGTAACCACTTTCTATCTCTCTGAATTCAGCTACTTCAGGAACCTCCAAGAAGTAGACTCAGATATTATCTGTCCTTTGTGTCCGACTTAGTTCACTTTGTAGGATCTCCCAGGTTCATTCACATTGTAGCCTGTATTAGGATGTCCTTCCTTAGGCTGAATAATATCCCACTGTATGTAGACACCTTCTGTTTACCCACTCAACTGTCAGACATTTGCATTAGTTCTACCTTTCGGCTACTGTGAATAGTAGTGCTATGAACACTGATGTACAAAAATAGGTTCAATTCCTTCGCATATATACCTAGAAGTGGAACTGATGGCAATTCTACGTTTCAGTTTTATTTTTGGGAAACCCATACTACTTTCCACTCTGGCAACACCATTTTACATTCAGCAGTGCACGTGTTCTAAATCCCCCACATCCTCACCCCCACTCCTCTCTCTTGTTTTGACAATGACCATCCTAATGCGTGTGAACTGGTATCTCATTGGGGGGTATACTGGTGGTGGTTGTTTGTTTGTTTTAGATCAATGGGATGTATACAAACCCACATTTCAAGACTGCTGCTGCCCCATTCCTGAATCTCCTAGGCCATGTTTTTAAAAATCTCCCCCACACCAGGATTTTGTTTGAACTGTTTTTCTTCTTATGGCATCCAAGTGGTCCCTTTAGACAAAAGCCATCTTCCCGCAGGATTCTGCCTCACTGATCACAGTGATGGTCCACAGGTGAACATGGGAGCCAAGCTGGGCCAGAATAACCCATTCCTAGGACTACAGAGGCCAGTCCAGGTATGGACACAAATCACACCAAGCTAACTGGGAGTACTTTCTGAGATTTTTCTAATTAGATACAGTGGAGGAAGAACCATTTCCTAGCTTCAGGATGCTAGAGAATGTGAACATATCCCTTTCCTCAGGTAAGAGGGCAATTGTGCAAAAGGAGAAAATGAAACCCACACTTGGGGAGAGGCTGCAAAGAAACAAGATCTTGTCAAAATTGAAGGCCCTGGATTTAGCATCCTTGCTTAGTTTTCTGGCCACTTCTTCCTCTCTGTGAGGTATATACTAAGAGCCTTCCAACACATCTCACGCTTTGCTAAGGCTGGTTCTAATCGGGTGTTTGATCATTTGCCAATAGTTCAGGCCCTGCAGCCAGAACTGACCAAACAAGGAATTACTTCCATTGGGATGAGACTCTCTGGGACAGAGGTCCTTAATGCCCCGCCACCAGACGAGGGTCAGCCACAAAGAGAAGCAGGAAAGGGTCTAAAAGACCACTTGGTTCAATCTTTTCCACTAGAGAGCGAACAAGACCCAGAGAAGACCAAAGTGACAAAGCTACTTAGTGGCAGAGGTGGGATCCAAATCCAGGGACCAAGCTGTTCCACCTCTCTCTGACCCTGGGGCACTTTCTTAGGCCAGGTCTGCACTCATGCATGTCCCAACTCAGGCTTGTTTCATCCATAAATTATTAGTGGATTCTCTTTTTTCCACTTAAGTGAACCCATCCCATCCTATCAAGGGTTCAATTCTTAACACTCGCTTCTCTCCCCTCTTATTATCGTCCCCCCAAGCTCCCACTTTTTCAGCAAAATGTCAAGTTCACATTCTGGTGTTTTTAAGACTCCAATGCCATGTGCATGCGGCATTTCTGAAAGCGACCACTTAACTTCCTCACCGGGGAAAGCAAGAGAGGACTGCTGATTCAAGTCCAGCTCCACCTCGTCTATGGCTCCTGGCAGGGCAGCATCTGAAACAGAAGGTCTTGAAGACTCTGGTCCAGGGTCCTGGCCTACAGTATGCTGTCGGAGGCTGTGCCTGAGCTGTATGGAAAACTAGTGTGATCTAAACACAATCACGTGTGAGGTTCTCCTGTTCAGATTTGGGGTTTGCACAAGTTCCTTAAACAGGATGCCAAGTTGGAGACCCCTTACAGTGCCAAACCACAGCAAATCTAGAGAACATAACAGCTATTTTTAAAAGGACTGGGTGCTTTCATATACTATGGAGAGACTAATCTGGTACATTTCTGAAAAGTGATCTGACAAGTCCACTTAAAGCTCTGAAAGATACTTATTAGATAAAGGATTTTACTTCCAGGGATTTATTCTAGATCCAAATAACCACAGATGTAGCCAAAAGTTTTAACTTTAGGTACTCTCTACTAGTGTTTAAAACAGACACCTGTGTATGCAAATGATCTCCAATAATTTGAAATTAACTTTTTAAACCATGAACAATTTAGCAGTCTGCTAAAGCCTATTGCTACCTTCTAAGAATAATGTTGTTAAATATGTAAAATAGCGATAATCTGTTTTTGTTTTTTTTTTTTAAAGATTTTATTTATTTGATGGGGCGCCTGGGTGGCTCAGTGGGTTAAAGCCTCTGCCTTCGGCTTGGGTCATGATCTCAGGGTCCTGGGATCGAGCCCCGCATCGGGCTCTCTGTGCAGCAGGGAGCCTGCTTCCCTCTCTCTCTTTGCCTGCCTCTCTGCCTACTTGCGATCTCTGTCGAATAAATAAATAAAAAACTTTATAAAAATAGAAAATAAAAAAATAATTACAAAGATTTTATTTATTTGAGAGAGAAGGTGCAACTGGGGGATGGTGCAGAGAGAGAGGGAAAAGTAGACTCTCTGCTGAGGGGGGAGCCTGACGCAGGACTCTATCCCAGGACCCCAAGATCATGACCTGAGCTGAAGGCAGACGTTTAATGGACTGAGTTACTGAGGTGTCCCAGTTTGTTTTTTTTTTCTCCAAACATTATACTTACTTGAGGGGGAAACAAGGGGGTTCGGAGCAGAGGGAAAAGGACAAGCAGACTCCCCACTGAGCTCAGTCCTGTCATCGAGCCAGATGTAAGGCTCGATCTCATAACCCTGAAATCATTACCTGAGCTGAAACCAAGAGTTGGACACTTAACCGACTGCCAGAGTATTAGGCCCTGCTATTTTGTGATTTGCTGCCAATGTTTACAATAGAAAGAAATGCTACATTTCAGGTAAACATTGGTGAAAATAAAGATCTATTCACCTAGATCCGAGTTCCTAGATTTCCTGAATTCTATCCACGAATCTGGGTTAAGAATTCCATATTATGTGTATTTACACAGTAAAATGCTATGTAACTTTGACAGAGACTATAAAATCAATGACTCTAAAAGATAAGAGAAAGATCCAAATCACTAGTGTGTTCACAAAGCTTTCACTTTAATAAATGTGTGTGTGTGTGTGTGTGTGTGTTAGAAAAATACTGGATATGCTAAAATGTTATCCCTCAGCAGTAGGACTACCTAGGACTGTCTCCCCTTTGTCTGTTTTACAATGAGCATATTGAACAAGAAAAACACTGGTTATAAAACAGGGTAATGTAACTAGGACCTAATATCCCCTAAATAAACTCAAAAAAATTTCTAAAAATTTTTACAAAGAAAAACCCATATTAGAAGATTTTAAATTTGACACTAGGAGTTTAATAACAATACAAAATTAGGATTATAATTTAAATACAATAAAGCACAGAATATTAAAATGAGAAGGGGCTTTGGAACCCACTTAGTCCAGGCCCTTCACTTCACAGCAGAAACACCCTCCCTGCTGTGGATTCCGGCTTTAACCCCTGACCTCTGTACAGTTCCCTCTCCCCCCATAATTGTACTCACTTCTTCAGTCAAGAAGAAATAAGAAGACCTGCATTCAGAAGCTGCCATGCACACACCACAGTGGGAGTTTTCCTCCCTGTGATCAAAACCATCAAGGCTTAGTTTTGAGCGGCAAAGCTCTGACATTCCAGCAGATGGGGATGGTACCACACAGACCAAAGATTTTAGAAATTAAACATCATATTCGCTACTTCATAAAGTGAGAAAAAGAGCAGAGTGCATGGACAGGCTCTAGAATAATCTGAAAAGGTGCATTTCCTTCCACGGACTGGAGTCTCAGGATTGGTTCCCCCTCCCACTTTCTACCACAGCTCCTCTACACGGTACTCCTCTCCTCAAGTCCAAGCTCACCTGGAGCTGGGCTGAGAAAATCGGAGCACGAGGTCGGCAGAATTGGACGCAGTGAGGGACAGACACAAAGATGCCCACATCGAGCTCCTGCTTATTCTCATCCACTCCACATCTGTGATCCCGCCCTACAACAGGCCCTGCAGACAAGAGCAAGCCCAGACCCACCTAGGGGGGTCGCCAGCTCCCCTGCAGGCCTGACCCTCGCAGCCAGATGTGTCTCACTTCCTAGAGCGCCCTGTGAGCCCTGACTGTCCACGCACACCAGTACTTCAAGAGGCCTGCTCGGTAACGTTTCTGTGATCCTTCACCTCCCTGCCCCCACCAGTGACGTAATCTAAGTCTTCTAATAAATCCTTAGTCCACAATGACTACTATGGTTCTGCTTTCTGGTCAAACTCAGAGACTATCTCCTAAGAGGACAGTGTATGGAGCAACAAAGTCATCCCCACAGTAAACAGGACAGCAAGAAATTTCACTTCGAGAGGGGCGCCTGGGTGGCTCAGTGGGTTAAGCCACTGCCTTCGGCTCAGGTCATGATCTCAGGGTCCTGGGATCGAGTCCCGCATCGGGCTCTCTGCTCAGCAAGAAGCCTGCTTCCCTCTCTCTCTCTCTGCCTGCCTCTCCGTCTACTTGTGATCTCTCTCGGTCAAATAAATAAATAAAATCTTTAAAAAAAAAAAAATTTCACTTCTAGAGCCAAGAACATAAGCAAATTTGGACTGGCTGCCAGGCTCGAGATTCCGAAGGTGAAGCCAAGAGGATGGCTGGCATCCCCTGGCCTGCCGGTCTGTCCCACATGCTTCCGGGACTGCTGTGTCACATTCAGAACACACTAGCCACATGGGGCTACTGAGCTCTTAAAAAGTGGCTGTTCCAACTAGGGAAGTGAATTAACATTTAAATGAAGAAACTGGCAACTTGGGTCTCTTACTGGAACACTTTCAGTATGGCTCAGCACTTAAAGATATTAATCTACATTTTCAACTTTATATTTTATAAGACTTAAATACATAAACTATTTCAGATGAAAATTTGCAGTTCGAATCAAGATAGGCTGTCAGTGTGAAATATAATGCAGATCATTAGAATAAACTGCATATACTCTTGCAATAAATTCAGGTATCAAATGATGTTATACACCTAATACTAACACAATGTTATATGTCAAGTGTATCTCAATGAAAAACTTTAAACTATATATTCACTGCATTTTGAATCATAAAACACCTCCTAATGTTTATATAAATCACATGTTGAATATTTTGGACTAAAATTATTAAAATGAAAAAGATAAGAACACATGGAGAAGGCATTAAATCCATTTTGTAAGTGTTGACACAGAGGCTCAAGCAAGGCGAAGCCCAGGTAGCCGGGCGGGCTCTCCGATGCTGACGTGACACATCAGCACTCAGGGTGGACAGACTCTACACGGGTCGGACAGACACTCCATGTTACGGACAGAAAAGGCAGTATCTCAAGACAATAGACAAGCACAGGGTAGAAAGTAAAAGCTCACTCTCATTCCTGCAGCACTGTTCATCCTCACTTCTAATCTCCTCTGATTAGTGGTTTAAAATAGATTTCTCTTATATCATTTTCTATGCATTTGTGAACACCTGTACCAACACTGCTGTTATCCAACGCCAAGTCGTGCCAATGTGTTAGGTTTAAAAAAAGTACTTAAGTGAGATTCTCATGTGTCAGGCACCAGCTAGTATGATGAGGAGGAAAACCAGCTACGGCTCTTGCCTTTACAGATTTGCAAGTCAGTGACTCTAGTGAGGAGCGATCCACAGAATCACGGCCACAGCGAGCTGCCATGGGAGTGAAGAGACATAATGAGACAACAGTATGCAAAGGAGATTCTGGGCCCTGGGGCTCCTGACTGGCTCAGCCAGTAGGGCATGCCGCTCCCAATGCTCCTGACCTCAAGGTTGTGAGTTTGAGCCCCAAGTTGGGTGTAAAGACTACTTAAAAATAAACGTTTTTTTTTTTTTTTTTTTTTTTTTTAAAAAGAGGTTGGCCCCATGGGGGAAGATAGGTTAGGATTTCCCTGAGGAAGTATACTTTCCAAATATCGTGTCTGATTTACAACATCTTTGATTATTAGTTGGTTGAAGCACCTTTTTTCCTAATAGAAGAATTAAAAACAGCCAGTAGCTGTCAATTTTCAGTTCATAACCCCTGCCTACTTTCTCTGAGGATGAGATCTAGTCAGGTAGCCTTTCCTTTACATTAATAAGCTGGTATTATTTTCTTCTTCAAGGTTAAAATAATAAAACAAAACTCTAAAAAAAATCTGACTACATTTTTCCAAGTACTCTGTTAAGGTTTAAAAGCACTTTAAACTGTAGCACTGTTTGCAGAGACCCTTACTTTTAAATTCCCTTAAAAAAAAAAAAGGCACATTAACTTTGTTCTCTCTCTTACTCTCTGAATTTTGGTCAGAACAAAAAGTTACGTAAGTTATATTTTGTCTGAAACAGACCAACTGCTGGTAAAAAAACAGGAACTCAACTGATGTGCCTAAGAATGAACACTTAGAAGTTAGCCAGTATTCCGTATTCACTGGGGAAGAATCGAAGGACAGAGGCTCAAGGTGGAGTCAAATACAAAACCGGACTCGCACACACACTCCTTCCTCCACAGGGACAGGGAGCTACACAGTGTGACTCGGGACAGTCACTATTCTGGGCCATCATTAACATCCTGAAGAGTCAAAACTGCCCGTGAGGAGCGTCTGCCTGTCTAAGCCCATTTTAACACATTCTCCTCACGGGATTTTATTCACAGGAACTAGGTAACAATGAATTAAAAAGCTACATGTTTTCTTTTAACGTCACAACAAAGGAAGGAATCACAATGGTCCTTCAGGCAGTTTGGTTTTTCCAGAGTTTCTGGTAGTGTTTGCACTCAAAGAGAAAAAGAAGGTCAGTAGGAAATTCAACAAGGGAAAAGATAAAAGACTTACACTGTTTAAAAAAAAAAAAAAGAAAGAAAGAAAGTTCCATTTTAAAACAAATGGGAATTCAACTAAGAAGTCTGCTTACTGAGTGAAATAAGTCAAGCAGAGACAGTTAATTATCATATGGTTTCACCTACTTGTGGAGCATAAGGAATAACACGGAGGACAAGGGGAGATGGAGAGAACGGAGTTGGGGAAATCAGAGGGGGAGACGAACCATGAGAGACTGTGGACTCTGAGAAACAAACTGAGGGTTTTGGAGGGGAGGGGGTTGGGAGGTTGGATGAGCCTGGTGGTGGGAATTGTGGAGGGCACATATTGCACGGAGCACTGTGTGTGGTGCAGAAACAATGAATTCTGCAACACTGAAAAGAAATTAAATAAATATTTTTAAAAGAAGAATGGCTGCTTCTAAAGATTGGAGTTGAAATCCCGTTTTATTCCTGTATTATTTCTAATGACTATTGGAAGTTTCTCTAGAAGCAGTGAGAGAATTATAATGTAACTGCAATTCTAATATTGTGGTCAGAATTTGGTCTTTCTTTATGCCATGTCCATATCTGCCTAATGGTAGAATAACCAAATAAAAAATGCAAGGTACATTCTTAATTTATTCTGCACATTTTTGTTCATAGTATCAGGAAGCAAGAGATATGCTGTAAATTTCTGCCTAGAAAGATATAGATTAAAGAATTTTCCAATAAAAATTAAAAAAGAAGTCTACTTACCAAACCAGAAAAGTTAAAGGTATAATATGCAGTGCTGAGGAGTCATTTTGATCATTTTCTTCTCTGCATAATACATAAGACAAGCATTCCCAAATTGCTGGAGGGACCATAAAAGGATAGCATTTCCATAAATCATAAGGAGCTTAAAAAATTAAAACTGTTCAACTTAGTAATTGTATTGCTAAGAATCTCTAAGTAAATACTCATAAAGGCAGAGAAATGCCCACCTATAGAGAGGTTTATCACAAAGCTATTAATGTTGAGAAGCTGAAAATAACTATTTCGCTCATTAAGAGGTAGGAACTTAGCCATTAATATTCCTGTCTCCACACATGAAGGAGTAGAATGCTTAAGTAGCTGGGGAAGGAGAATCAGCTATAGAAAGCAGAATTAGAACTGCATGCAAATGTCCAGAAGTACACAGAAAGGGATGAACAGTCTTCCAAACAACCCAAGTAGACCACAGGCAGGAGGACATATAAACTGTCGCTGAATTTTCCAAATCATCTATACCAGACATAAATCCCAATAAAATTCAGAAAATGGTCTTAAGAATTTAAAATCTGGCTAAGCTCTCTGACAAAGGAATTCATGATATATTGAGTTTTGAGAGAGCGTGCACACGCACACACACATGCACAGGGTGGAGGGAGAGAGAGAATCTTAAGCAGTCTCCACGCCCAGTGCAAAGCCCGACATGGGGCTCAATCTCATGACCCTGAGATCGTAACATGAGCTGAAATTAAAAGTCGATGCTCAACCAACTGAGCCACCCAGGCACCCTGGAACTCATGATATATTAAAAAACAAAACAAAACAGTGTTTTCAAATAAAAATGAGCTGTCTTTTAAGAAAAGAACTTGGTAAACCTTCTGGGATGCTCTTGGTCATACATATCAAGAGTCTTTTGGGGTTTATCTCCTATACAGATGTTAGCAGTCTAGTATTTCTAGATTCTATCCTGAGAATGAGACATGGTCAGAGACTGTCCAACAGGGAAGTTCACTGCCACGTTCAGAGTTAATGTCAGTAGTGTGAGCAACTTCACCTGATCTTGGCCAAAAGACCAAGAAGCGATGTGCGCAACTTCAAATAGGAAAGGAAAATATAACGCGAGAATTATCTCCTTCCTCAAGTCCCCAGCTTGGAGGTACCTTTAGAAGATTCTTTCATGTGCACAAAGCACGTAAATGCATAGCTTTTAAAAAGTATACACAAAGAGCCAAATGTACTATTTTACATCTTTCTTCAAATCCTGTATTTTGGAGCCACTTTTTTGTGGCAGGATGGTAGTCCAGCCCATGAGCTTTTGCCACGTCTCCACTGATGGACATGCAGGTCTTTCCTAGTAGTTATTTCTTCTTCTACAAACAGTAAGGCAATATACATCCCTCTACATTTATTTTTACTTTCTTAGGCAAATACGCTTGACAAGTGCATTATTCCTCATGATCCACTATGTTTAAAACTGATGGGTGTTGGCCAAAATTGCCCCAAGAGTAATTCCAGTCTGAATTCCCAACTATACATGGACTATTTCTCCACACCCTTAACAAACTTTACTTTTTATGAATCTAATCAGTACAAAATAGAACCCCAGGGGCGCCTGGGTGGCTTAGTGGGTTAGGGCCTCTGCCTTCGGCTTGGGTCATGATCCCAGGGTCCTGGGATTGAGCCCCGTGTTGGGCTCTCTGCTTGGCAAGGGAGCCTGCTTCTCCCCCCTCTCTCTCTGCCTGCCTCTCAGCCTACTTGTGATCTCTGTCAAATAAATAAATAAAATCTTTAAAACAAACACAATCCCATTGTTTAAATTTGTCATTAAAATTCTCAGACTGAGTGACAAGGGTCTACTCTCTCTTTTTAACTTTTGTAAGATTTACCATTCCTTCATTGGTTAATTGCCCCTTTTCCCTCCTAGTGTTCATCTCAGAAAATGGATCCACCTAAGTTTGCCAGACAAATTTGATCCTACTCTTATCTGCCACAATCAGCAAGTCCTACTAAACCTACTCCTGAAATTCACACTAAATCTGTCCACTTGCCCTTGTCTCCATTGTTACCATACTAGTCTAAGCCAACACATTCCTCACCTGGACTACTGCAATCACTTCCTTTTAACTCTACTTCACACTTAACACACTTCCCATCCCAAGAGCCTTTCTACCCCTCAACCATACTAACTTCAACCCATCCCACCTACTGCAGGACACTCCCATTTGCTCTGCCCTGGTTTTAGTCACTTCCTCTATATGGCTGCCTCCTCTTCATTGAGGTCCTAAGCATAAATGGCACTTCTTCAGAGAGACGATCTCCCTTACCGGTATGCGGGGAAATGATTCATGCAAGCACTAACCCCTCCCACGCTGCCATTCTCTAGCATATCCCCTCAGTTCAGGTGCTTTCGTGGAACTTAGCATAACCTGAACTGTGTGTCCCTGGTTCCCACTAGACTCCTATAATCACATGCATACAGTTCACAGCTCTTCTCTACAGAGGCACATCTGTATTTCCAGCACTGAGAGCCGTTTATTGTATGAGGACTAAAAGAACGGTCTCTTCATGTGTGTTCTGACCATTTTTAAAAGAGGGTTTAGTCTAATTCATAAGAACACTCTGTAATTTAGTAAAGTTAAGCCTCTGTTACATACTGCAAATATTCCTTTCTCCTTAGTCACACATTCACCCACTAAAAACAAGCAATTCAGTGTTGTTTTTTTTTTTAATTTCCACAGAGTTGGGCAATCATGATCACAACCAATTTTAGAATATTCCATCACTGCGAGAAGAAATGAGTACCCTTTAGCACTCAACCCCCACTTCCCTCCAACTTAACCCAATTCAAGGAAATCTAATATTTGGGTCGCCTGGGTGGCTCAGTCAGTTTGGTGTCCAACTCTTGGTTTTGGCTCTTGCCACCATCTCAGGGTCATGGGACAGAGGTCTGTATCAGGCTCTGTGCTCAGCAGGGAGTCTGCTTAAGATTCTCTCTCCCCCCCTCTCCCTTTGCCCCTGCCCACAACACATTCTCTCCCTAAAATAAATATTTTTTAAAAGATTTTACATACTTATTCGACAGAGAGAGCCACAGCAAGAGAGGTAACGGGAGAGGGAGAAACAGGCATCCAGCCGAGCAGAGAGCCCGATGTGGGGCTCAATCCCAGGACCCTGGGACCAGAACCCAGGCCAAAGGTAGATGCCCAACAACTAAGCCACCCAGGTGCCCCTAAATAATTCAATCTTAAAGGAAAAAAAAAAAGGAAGCCCAATAATCCACTTTCTAGACCTACATTATTTGCTCATTCTGGGCATTCCATAGAAATGAAATGATGTATCACGTGGTCTTCAGCTTTGCTCACTTTAGCATATTGTTTTCAAAGTTCATCCATATTTTAGCATGAATTAGACCTTCATCCTTGTCTATTGCCAAATCACATTTTATTGTATGAACATATCACACCAGTTCGTTCATGTACTCATCAGTTGACAGATACCTGTTTCCATGTTTGGGATATTATGAATAGTAAGTTATAAACATTCATATGCAAGTTTTTGTGTGGATATGTTTCCATTTCTCTTAGGTCTACACCCAGGAGTCATATAGTAAACTATGTTTGTCCTTCAAAACTGCTAAACTGCTTACAAATCAGCTGTAATATTTTGCAATAACAACATCCGAGGGCTCTAGTTTTTCTACAACTGTTATTACCCATTTTTTTTTTTTAGTCACCCCACTGTTCAAAGACTGGACAATCTGAACAAAAAGGGGTAACTGCAGTGGATTGAGACCCATCAAACACAGGACATCCGTGAGCTCACAGTCATACTGGAGAAGAATTTACTGGTCAGCTTCGGAGAATGCTGGAGACTCAGTTCAATATTATGGAAGAAAGTAAATGAAGAAAAATAATCAAGTACTTATTGGCTTTACTAAGTGTTTCATTCTTCCATGTAACCAAATACCTGATAAGTGAAGTTTACTTTTATAGAAGTCTATCTTAATAAAGGCATGAGAATTAGGGAAGCTGTCTTTGGTAACCCCAATCATTACCGCATCCCTGTGGTAACCGTCAGTGGCTGCACAGCCGGATTACAGCAATGCTCACTGTCACCTGTGAAGGACTCTCCCACCCTGAGGGCAGGCTGGAGGCCGCTGCACACCTGCTTTCAGGCAATCTCAAATGCAGAGTCCCTTTTAAAATACAAGTTACAACCAATACTGACCAAATATTTTCATAAGACCAACAGAATCATGAGGCAGCAAGCATAACATGAAATCTACACCTGAGGAAATAAAGGCTAATAAAGGCAAGAACAAGTAATTTTGAAATAAATATGCCCAGAAACTAGAAGATCCTCAGGAGACCTAAAAAGTTAAAATTTGATTATGTAAGTAAAACTGGTGAATGCTGAGTTTGGTATAATAGAGCTAAAAAACTTAACTGGAAAGACAAAGTACTTTTCCAAAAATTGTATTAAGCAGGAGGACAAAAAAAAAGTTGAAAAATGAAAGAAAATTGGAAAAATTATTCACTACCATGCAACGGATGTGCGCTAAGCTCTTTACATAGGCCATCTCTTACACATTTCTTTACAGCAACCATTCACAACAGGTACCAGGACTAGAGAAGAATTAATACAAAGGTTAAGTCAAAATTGAAAACCATTCAAGTTTCATTTCCACTTATGGCTGATGAGGTTATTCAGACTAACCTTCCAGAAAATAAAATGTGCTGATTAAGACAGACATTATCTGAGAAACATCTGAGATCATAGAAGACCGAGAACTACAAGTTTAGTTCTGAAAGAAAGTAGGAACCTAGAAGAGAAAGTAAAACACCAGAGGACCCAAGTCACGGATCCTCTGACGGTATCTGTACTGCTCAGTGACACTGGGGTTTCAAGTCTAAGACCTGAAGGAACAAAGGGAAAGAGGTTAAGATGGCCCTACCCAGCAGGGAGTCTAAAAGGACACCCTGTCCACTAGGCTGGGACCCCCCCCCCCAAAATGCACCTCTCAGGGTAAAAATGAACCAGAATGAAGCCAGGGACCAAAACCTCTCATCGAAATACCAGAAATTGGAAACCAGAGCTTAACAGCAAATGAGGCACAGTACAGGACAAGAAGTGACTAGAACACAGCGCCAAAATGTCCAAAACAAAGGGGAGAGACCAAAAAAAAAAAAAAAAGGAAAGAAAATACTAGAGAGAGGATGAGAGACCAAGGATCGAATGAGTAAGTGGAGTCAATGTTTAATTGCAGTCAGAGGGAAAGAGAAAAATGAAGCAGAGGACATACGTGAAGAGATGATTGTGAATTGAGAAGGGAAAATACCCATCCATATATATAAGAAGCGTAAGAACCCACAAGCAAGAAAAATAAAAGATATCATATGCAGACTCAAGAGTGAAACAGCAGAGAAAACACCAGGACAAGATAAAAAAAATCACTTAACATTAATTAACAAGAGACTGCAAAAAAGAGCAACAGATTTCTCAATTAAACCTTAAAAGCCTACAGATAATGAACACCCATGGAGTGGAATGATAAATGCCAACCAAGAATTTTATAACCAGTAAGGTATGTCCTTAGAAATGAAAGTGAAATAAAGACACTATTAGGGAAAATTTTTTAAAACTGATTGCCAGTAGACTCACACTGAAGAGAACACGGACGATGTTCCTCTGGCACCTGGAAAGTGAACCCACATATATTCAGAAAAGAATAAAGGAAGAATTTATGTGAGTTAAATTAAATAAATTATAGTTATTTAAATTCCTTCTAGAGTTTAAAAATGCATATACCTGACATTAAAATGCATAGTAATGGGGCGCCTGGGTGGCTCAGTGGGTTAAGCCACTGCCTTCGGCTCAGGTCATGATCTCAGAGTCCTGGGATCGAGCCCCGCATCGGGCTCTCTGCTCAGCAGGGAGCCTGCTTCCTCCCCTCTCTCTACCTGCCTCTCTGCCTGCTTGTGATCTCTCTCTGTCAAATAAATAAAATCTTTAAAAAAAAAAATGCATAGTAACAATACCACAAAAACTGTGGGGACAGGGCAATCAGAGTTCTACAAACTTCCTGCATTTTCCAGAAAGGGATGAAAAAACTAGGGTAGAACAGTGAAAGAATGTTTAATCAAAGAGCAGAGAAGGGCAGTCTGAATAAAGAATACCTGATTAACCTAAAAGACAGTCACGGAGGACATGAAGGACAAAGAGAAGATCCAATAAAGTTGACAGGTTTAAGCATAAGTATGTTAATAGATGTTTAAAAACCCCCAAACTGCAATTAAGACACTCATTGGTAGAATTATTTTTTTTTAAATTAAGAATTTCTACTAGCTGCTGCTTAAAAGAGTCTGTTCTCGGAAATATAAAGTCAACGACAGGTTGAAATACATAGTAAAAGGCAGGCCACGCCAAAGCTAATTAAAGAAAGGCGCAACTAAACAACTATAAAAGTCGACTTTTTAAAAAGATTTTATTTATTTGAGAGAAAGAGAGGGAGAGAGCATGAGCAGGAAGGAGGGGCAGAGAGATAAACAGACCCCCTCCCCCACCCCGCCAGTTGAGCAGGAGGCCTGACACAGAGCTCCATCCCAGGACCCTGAGACCATCACTTGAGCCAAAGGCAGTCACTTAACAGACTGAGTCACCCAGGTGCCCCTCAAAGTAACTTTAAGGCAAAACTAAGAGAGATAAAAGCAGGACATTTCATAAGTATAAAGGATCAATCCACAAGTAGGCTACAATTCTAAAATTTTATCTCTAAAAATCCATAAAACAACACCAAAAAAATACTGTTCTTTTAGTAACTGGTCAGATAAGCAGACCAGAAATTTTAAAAATACAGAATATGTGAAATGGAAAATCAAAAAACCAGACCTTCCAGACATAAGAACAGGGCATGAACATGTCTTTCTTTACAAATGCACACTTTCTTTACACTTCCTTTAAAAATGTACAGAGAACATTTAACAAACTAGAGTATATGCTAGACCATAAAGAAAGCCTCAACATATTTCAAGACTGAAATCTTACGGAAGGTTTTCATCTTCATTCCACTATGATTATAGAACAACTCCATTACAAAAAGACAAGAAGTCCCAAATATTTTGAAGATAAATCACGCACTTCTTCAGGGGTTAACAAGACATCTTAATGGAAATCAGAAAAGATTTTAAAATAAGTGATAACTAAAGAGACATCACAAGTCCTAGAATGCACTGAAAGCCATACTCAGAAGGAAACTTATAGCCTTTGATGAACATATTGGAAATATTAAAAAAAAAAAAAAAGATCAGGATGATGTCAGGTAAATGGCCAAGTAAGTACCTCCAAAAATTCTTTCTTCTATAAAAGCAGTGAAAACATGGCAGAAACTGTTAGAATCAACTTTTTCAGAACTCTGGAAGTAAACAAAAGCTTACAGTAGTTGGGGAACATCAGCTGGAACCTGGTAAAAACATCATGTTTTGTGGCCTTTTAATTAGCAATATTCCATCTTCTTCCTAGTTCTGCAGTCACCCTGAAAGTAAACAGCCCACAATCACAATGAAAATTAGCAGCCTGCCAGCTGCTAAGAGGAGTAGAACAAGGTCAGAGCTCAAATCCCATCCTTAGAGACTGTCATTACTTGACCTTTCTGGTGGTTCCCTGAAGGTTCCTGTTTTCATTAAGGCTAGCTTTGCTTTACCGGCTCTGGATCTCACCCAATGTTAACAGCCTTACTCCAGGGGAAGTTTGTTCAACAATCAAAGGCAACTGTTAAGCATCTGGTGCGTCAAGTGGTAAACAATGATGTGTGCACACAGCAGACCACCAGAACACGCTCACAAGGAAATACTAGGGAATGAGATATCTATAGCAGGATTTTAAAAGTTCAACATAGTTCTGGGCATTTAGAGGGCCACATGCATGCTAAGAACTAAGAAGGCCCTGAGAACTTGCTTCTGGTCAAGGTTAAGGCTCTGCACAAGCAGTGAAGTGAAGGCTACTACAGGGTCATACGCTATATGGCTCAGCCTGGAAGATATGCTGAGCCCCTTACCAAAGGCTGGAGACTTACTGGTTCCAAGCATGTAAGGAAATCTCATTGCTGTCATAAGTTGACCAACAGGATAACTAAGTAGAGAGTCTACAGAAGTAGTTGAGGAGGGACGCCTGGGTGGCTCAGTTGGTCAAGTGGCTGCCTTCAGCTCAGGTCATGATCCCAGCATCCTGGGATCGAGTCCCACATCGGGCTCCTTGCTTGGCAGAGAGCCTGCTTCTCCCTCTGCCTCTGCCTGCCACTCTGCCTGTGCTCGCTCTAGCTCCTCTCTCTCTGATAAATAAATAAATAAAATCTTAAAAAAAAAAAAAGTAGTTGAGGAATGTTACTGAACAACAACAGAAAGAACAAGCAGCCCTGGGAAAGAAGGATAATCCGATTTCTAGACTTGTCATATTAAGTATCCACTTTTCAACAAAATGTTTACAAGATTTACAAAATCTGCAAAGAAGCAAGATAATATGGTCCATTCACAGGGGAAGAAAGGAAATCAAAAGAATAACCTGAGAAATTCTAGAAATTTGAAATGAAATTTCAAATGAATTGACTAGACATTCCAAGCACTAGAGAAAGACATCGGTCAGCGGTTTTAAATATGTTTACATAAATAAAAAGAAACAACATCTAAGAGATTAAAATATGAGAACCATCTCTCCCCAAACAATAAGAGAGTTAATATTATAAAAAGGAACCAGCTGAAAATTCTGTGGCTGAAGGGTACAATAACAAATGAAAAATTCAGTACAGCATCTCAGGATTTAAATAGAAGAAAGAATGAGCAAACCAAGAGACTGGTACAGTAAGATTATCCAGTTTGAGGAAGAGAAAGAAAAAATAATGAAGTAAAGTGAAAGGAGTCTTGGATACCCATGGGATATAATCAAGCATACTGGTATACATACATTAAAAGTCCCAGAAGGAGAGAAAAAAGGGGAAGACGGACTAAAGAAAAATGACAAAAAACTTCCCAAAGCTAATTAAAAACATCAACCTACACCTCCAAGAAACTCAGTAATTAAGTCTAAATAGAATAAATACAAAGGAAGTCTCACTGAGACATCAGAATCGAACTGTCAAAGCCAGAAGTATGGAGAATCCTGGAATACACAAGACAAAAGCAACTCCTCACAGACCATATACAAGGGATCCTCACTAAGATTAGGGCAGTGCTATTTCTCACCAGCAGCCCCGTGCGAACCAGAAAGCAAGGACATGAAACATTCAGGGTTTCGTCTGGGTTGAAAGAAATCATTCAACCAAGAATTCTATGGCCAAGAAAACAATCCTTCAAAAATGGAAGAATTTAGGGGCGCCTGGGTGGCTCAGTGGGTTAAGCCTCTGCCTTCAGCTCAGGTCGTGATCCCAGAGTCCTGGGATCGAGCCCCACAACAGGCTCTTTGCACAGCAGGGAGTCTGCTTCCCCCTCTCTCTCTGCCTGCCTCTCCGCCTACTTGTGATCTCTCTCTCTCTGTTGAATAAATCAATAAAATCTTTAAAAAAAAAAAAAAAAACATGTGTTTCCTGAATACAGGTCTCAACCTTGACCTCTGTTTAAAAAAAATAAAATAAAAAAAGGAAGAATTTAAAACATCCTCAAATTAAACAAAAACTGTGCCATCTGTCATTAGCAGACCTGCCCTACATAAACATGGAACTCAGTCCTTCAGGCTAAAATGAAAGGATGCTGGACAGTTACTTTAATCCAGACGAACTGACAAACACACCACAGAAATTACACAGGTAAATAAAAAAAGACTACAAATCTATCTGTTTACATTTCTTTCCTATCTTATCAAAAGATCACTGAGTAAAAGCAGTAATTATATATCTACGTTAATGATCATACAATGTATGAAGACGTAACCTGTATGACACTATCAGTACAAAAGAGGGAGGGAATGCTGCAATACTGGAGTCAAGTTTTGTATATATTGAAATGAAACTGGTATTAATCTGAACTAGACTATTATAAATTAAATTGCTTTTTGTAATCTCTAGGGCAACCATCAACAAACTCAAAAAATATAGTAAAAGAAGACAAGGAAATTAAAATAGTACACTAAAGAATATCCACTTGACACAAAAGAAGACAACTAATGAACAGAAAAAGGACATAAGAGGGTGGGAGGTTGGGAGAGCCAGGTGGTGGGTATTATGGAGGGCACGTATGGCATGGAGCACTGGGTGTGGTGCATAAACAATGAATTCTGTTATGCTGAAAAGAAATTAATTTAAAAAGGACATAAGAAATATTGTAAAATAATAAAGTGACACATATTCTACCTTACCAGTAATTACATTATATGTAAATATACTAAACTCTCCAACTTAAAAACCAGAGAGTGGCAAAATGGATTTTTAAAACCCACGAACCAAATATACACCATATAAAAGATATACTTGAGATTCAAAGACCCAAAAAGGTTGAAAGTAAAAGATATAAGAAGATATACCCTGAAAACAGTAATCAAAAGAGAGATGGAGAGGCTATACTAACATCAGACAGTATAAATCTTTTTTTTTAAGATTTTATTTATTTATTTGATAGAGATCACAAGTAGGCAGAGAGGCAGGCAGAGAGAGAGGAGGAAGCAGGCTCCCCGCTGAGCAGAGAGCCCGATGCGGGGCTTGATCCCAGGACCCTGAGACCATGACCTGAGCCGAAGGCAGAGGCTTCAACCCACTGAGCCACCCAGGCGCCCCGACAGTATAAATCTTAAAACACAAATTGTCCCTGGTGAGGCACCTGGGGGCCTCAGGTGGTTCAGCAACCACCTCTTGATTTTGGCTCAGATCATGATCTCAGAGGTTTGTGAGATCAAGCCCCATGTTGGGCACACCCAAGGCAGAGCCTGCTTAAGAGTCTCTTCCCCTTTTCTCTCTGCCCCTCCTCCCTCTAAAAAAATGTCCCTAGATACAAAGGGAGTTTTCTAATGAAAAAAGATTAATCCATGAAACAGATGTAACGATTGTAAACATAGTGAACCTAGGAATAGAGTACCAAAATATATGAAGTTAATGACAACTGATGAGATAAAACATATTTTAACAATAGTTGGAAACATAAATACTTCACTTTCGAAAAAGAAGACAGAAGATCAACAAAACAGAAGACTTGAACACTATAAGCCAACAAGAACTAAAGACATCTATATAATACTCTGTCCAACAAACACAGAATACACAATCTTTTTTTTTTTAAGATTTTATTTATTTATTTGTCAGAGAGAGTGAGCACAGGCAGACAGAGTGGCAGGCAAAAGCAGAGGAGAAGCAGGCTCCCTGTTGAACAAGGAGCCTGATGTGGGACTCGATCCCAGGACACTGGGATCATGATCTGTGTTGAAGGCAGCCACTCAACCAACTGAGCCACCCAAGCGTTCCCCAGAATACACAATCTTGAGTGCATACTGTATATTCTACAAGCCAGACCATATGTAATGCCACAAAGTAAGTCTAAATAAATTTGAAAAGAATGAAAATAAACTGTGTTCTCTGACCATGACGCAATTAGCAATTAATACAGAAGGAAAACTGGAAAATTCACAAATATGTGGAAATGAAGCAACATAATCAATGGATCAAAGAAGAAATCACACAAGAATCCGAAAATACCTTGCAATGAATGAAACTATCACATACTAAAAGATATAGCATGTAGTGAAGGCAGTACTTGGAAGGCAAGTTACAGCTGTATTAAAAATAGACAACCTGGGGCGCCTGGGTGGCTCAGTGGGTTAAGCCGCTGCCTTCGGCTCAGGTCATGATCCCAGGTCCTTGGTTCAAGCCCCACATCGGGCTTTTTGCTCAGCGGGGAGCCTGCTTCCTCCTCTCTCTCTGCCTGCCTCTCTGCCTACTTGTGATTTCTCTCTGTCAAATAAATAAATAAAATCTTTAAAAAAAAAAAATAGACAACCTTGGGCGCCTGGGTGGCTCAGTGGGTTGAGCCGCTGCTCGGCTCGGCTCAGGTCATGATCTCAGGGTCCTGGGATCGAGTCCCGCATCGGGTTCTCTGCTCGGCGGAGATCCTGCTTCCCTCTCTCTCTCTCTCTCTGCCTGCCTCTCCATCTACTTGTGATCTCTCTCTGTCAAATAAATAAATAAATAAAATCTTTAAAAAAAAAATAGACAACCTTAGGGGTGCGTGGGTGGCTCAGTGGGTTAAGCCTCTGCCTTCGGCTCAGGTCATGATCTCAGGGTCCTGGGATCGAGGCCCTCATCAGACTCTCTGCTCAGTGGGGAGCCTGCTTCCCACCATCTCTCTGCCTGCCTCTCTGACTACTTGTGATTTCTCTCCCTGTCAAATAAATAAAATCTTTTAAAAAAATCACCTTCATACATTGCTGGTGGCAATGTAAAATGGCTGCAGCTGCTTTGGAAAACAGTTAAGCAATTTCTCAAAAAGTTAAACACTGAGATACCATATGATCCAAAAATTAATTCCTAGGTAAATAACTTCCATAGTAAATATTCTTAAGAGTATTATTCATAATAGCCAAAAAAATGTAAACAAGCCAAATTTCCACCAGCTGATGAATGGATAAAGAAAACATGACATATCTATATAATGGAATATTACTCAGCCAGAAAAAAGAATTATGTACTGATTCATGGTAAATACAGATGCATGTTAAAAATACTATGCCAAGTGAGGAAAGCCAAACATAAACATAAATGACTACATATTACATCATTCCATTTACATGAAATATCTAAGGTAGGCAAAGATCCATGGGACCAAAAGACTAGTAACTGCCAGAGAACGGGGAAATAGTAAAGGAGAGTCATGACTAAGGGTTGTTTTCTTTTTGGGAAATGAAAAGATTCTTGAATTAGTGGTGATGATTTCACAATTTTATGAATATACTGAAACCACTAAATTATTAAAGTTTTAAATATGGACATATCATATACAAACTTTATCTCCAAAAACACTACCGAAACACTTCTATTTTGAGAAGTTAGAAAAAGAACTGTAAATTAAACTAAATAAAACTATCAGGAAGAAAAAAAATGATGACCTAAAAGCAAAGTATTAGAGAGTGGGGTGGAATAATCAAAGTCACAAGTTCATCTTTTTAAAAAAATTAATAAACCTGAAAAAGAAAAAAGAAGCACAAATTACCAATGTCAAGAAATGTCAAGAATTCTATCATCAACAAAATGAAAAGGAAAACTACTAAGTGGGAGAAAATATTTGAAAATCATGTATCTGTAAGGAGTTAATATCCAAAATATGTAAGAACTCATATAACTCAACAGCAAAAAACTAAATAATCCAATTAAAACAGGCAGAGGAGGGGTACCTGGGTGGCTCAGTGGATTAAGCCTCTGCCTTCAGCTCAGGTCATGAACTCAGGGTCGTGGGATCGAGTCCCGCATTGGGCTCTCTGCTTGGAGGGGAGCCTGCTTCCTTCTCCCTCTCTGCCTGCCTCTCTGCCTACTTGTGATCTCTCGCTGTCAAATAAATAAATAAAAAATCTTAAAACAAACAAACAAACAAACAAAAGACAGACGGCCAACAGATCATGAAAAGATACTCAACTACTATGAAGTCATTGAGAAAACACGAATCAAAACCACAATCAGATTATCTAACCCCATTCTAACCCCACAGCAGTTAGAATGGCTATTATAAAAAAAAAAAAAAAACCCAAGATATAACAATAACTAATGAAGATGTGAAGAAAAGGGAACACTTTGACTGTTGGTGGGAATGCAAACTCATATAGTCACTATGGAAATGGTATGAAAGTTCCTCAAAAAATTAAAAACAGAAATACCATATGACCCAGCAATTCCACTTATGGATATTTATCTGAAGAAAAGGAAAACTAACTCAAAACTAACTCAAAAAGATATATGCAGTCAGATGTTCACTACAGCACTATTTACAATAGCCAAGAAATGGATACAATCTAAGTGTCCATCAAAGAAGGGATAAAGAAAAGAGGCTACACAAATGTAACAGAGTATCATTAAGCCATATCTGAAATCTTGCTATTTTGCAATAACCTGGATGGAATGTGAGGGCATTATGCCAAGTAAATCAGACAGAGAAAGACAAATATGTGTGATCTCACTTATATATGAAATCTACGAAACAAAAACAAAAACAAAATAAATTTAGAGAACAGAGCAGTGGTTGCCAGTGGCAGCAGGAGGGGTTAAATGGAGGAAGGGAGTCCAAAGGTACCAACTTCCAGGTATAAAATAAATAAATGATGGGGATATAATATACAGCATGGTGACGACATTAATACTATACTACGTATTTGAAAGTTGCTGTGTAAATCTTAAAAATTCTCTTCACTAGAAAAATTTTTTTAATGTATGGTAATGGAGATTAACTAGACTTAAATGATCTAGTGTACATTTTGCAGTGTGTTCAAACACAAAGCCAAACCATTATGTTGTATGCCTGAAATTAGTATGCTGTACATCAACTGCATCTCAATAAAAAAAGAAAAAATACCGATAATTCTAAAACAGTAAAAGGCTACTATACATAAATTTATGCCAACGAATTTCAATTTTTCAATGGAATTGGGAGAAATTCTTAGAAAAACTCAAAAGAAGAAACAAAGTATGAATAATTCTGTCTCTATTAAAGAAAACTGAATCCATAATTTCGACCCTTTCCTCAAAAAACAATACAAACACTCCAGGCTCAGGTGGATTAACCTCTAAATTATGCCAAAATTTAAGCAGGCAAACTATAAATTTTATACAAGCTCTTCCAAAGAAAAGGGAAAAAAAAATAATTCCCAGTTTGTTTCAAAAGGCTAGCATAACCTTGTTACCAAGGATATTTTAAGGAAAGAAAACTACAACCTAATATCTTACCTTCATGGATACAAAAATCATAAAGGAAACATTTGCAAACCAAATTCAGCAATATACTAAATAAAATATATTACGACCAAATTGGGTTTATTCTGGGAATGTCCAGTTAGTTTTATTTTGGTATTCTTTCCTGAATGTTCTCATGCTTGTATAATAAGTGAAAAAAGTCAAATAAATACCAATGAAAACTAAATTTAAGACTCATTCATGGGGGCATCTGGGTGGCTCAGTGGGTTAAGCATCTGCCTTCGGCTCAGGTCATGATTTCAGGGTCCTGGGATCAAGCCCGACATCAGGCTCTCTGCTCAGCGGGGAGCCTGCTTCCCCTTCTCTCTCTGCCTGCCTTTCTGCCTACTTGTGATCTGTGAAATAAAATATTCAAAAAAAAAGACCCATTCATGATTTAAAACACACACATTCCACCAACTCTGAAAAGAAATTTCCTTAATCAGATTAAAAAAATCTCCAAAATTTCAGCTAAAACAATTAATGAAATGCTAAAGATTTCCATTCCTGTAACCCCTTCCACAAAACTAGTAATAACACACATAGGCTTGTTATTATCATTTCTATTCAATGTTCTTCTGTGTAATCTAAACCACTGAAGTAAGTTACTGGAAAAAAAGTAGAAGGACTGGAAAGAAAGAACAAAACATTCATAATTTGCAGACAACTGTGTATGTAGAAAATCCACATGACTCTAAAACTACTAGTATTTTTAAGTAAATTCAGCAAGGTCACTGAATACATTATCAATATACAAAAAGCTATTCTTTCTAGGTGCTAGCAAACAATTAAGTAAAAAATGTATAATTGTTTGATAGTATCTAAAAAAAAAAAATCAACCAAGACAGCTCCTCAAAGAGAACACAAAAAATACCATTTCCTCAAAAAAGATTTCTTAAATACATCATTAAAATGCTGACAGTAAAGAAAAAGCTCAATAAATTGGAACTATCTTAAAATGAAAAAAGAAGAGCTCATGTTCATCAAAAGACAACACTAGAAGACTAAAAAGCCAGTAAGCGGAGATATCAGCAGTGCATAGATCTGACAAAGGACTCCACTCCACAATAAAGAATGCCCTACAAGTCTGATTCTCCCAACTGAAAAAAGGCACAAAAACCCACACAAACTTGTTGCAGAATATTCAAAATTACCAATAAAGACCTAAAAATGCTGAACTGCAGTGAAATCAGAAAAATACAAAAGTTGAAACAAAAGTTAAAAGGCATTACACTGCATAAGAACAGCTCCATGGAAAAGAGTGACATGCCAACAGTTGGTTAGGGGTGAGGCCTCTGGAGCAGATATATTTTCTGCTGGTGGGGAAATAAACTGGTACAGCCTCTTTGGGAAAGGCTAAGGATTGCGTATTGATTTTGAAGATACTCATTCCTAGATGTTAGAGAATTTGTGTACCAGGACTCACTCACAAGAACGTTCATGACACCACTGTTTAACAGCCAAAAACTAGCAACAGCCCAAGAGTTAAACATTAGAATCAATAAGTTATGAAATATTTTATAATGCTAACTATATCCATCAATTTTAACTACAGTTGCATGTAACACAGATCAGTTTCAAAAACAAAGCAGTCATAAAAGAATACAGTATGGAATAAAGTTCAAAATGTAAATACTTTTTAGGGATATATGTATGGGGATGAAATTCTAGAGAAAAACCACAGGAAGACACTGGTTCTATCGGAAGATGGAGATATGATCATTAAAGAAATATGGGGAACTTCCAGAGCATTGATGAGGTTCTTTTTCTTTTTAATTTATTTTAGAGAGAGATAGAAAGCACTCAAGCAAACAAGGGAAGAGGCAGAGGGAGAGTCCTCAAGAAGAACAGACTTCTGGGTGCCTGGGTGGCTCAGTGGGTTAAGCCTCTGCCTTTGGCTCAAGTCATGATCCCAGGGTCCTGGAATCGAGCCCCACATCAAGCTCCCTGCTCAGCAGGGAGCCTGCTTCTCCCTCTGTATGTTACCTGTCAAATAAATACATAAAATCTCTTAAAAAAAAGAAAAAAGAGGGGTGCCTGGGTGGCTCAATGGATTAAGTCTCTGCCTTCGGCTCAGGTCATGATCTCAGGGTCCTGGGTTGGAGCCCTGCATCAGGCTCTCTGCTCAGCAGGGATCCTGCTTCCCCCTCTCTCCCTGCCTGCCTCTTTGCCTACTTGTGATCTCTCTCTCTCCATCAAATAAATAAATAACATCTTAAAAAAAAAAAAAGAATGGAAAAAAAAAAAAAAGAATCTTAAAAGCAGCAGGGAGAAGCCAATCACCATATTCAAGGATTCTCAGTAAGACAGTCAACAGAGTCTCATCAAAAATTTCTGAGGCCAGAAAACTATGGGCCCATATGTTCAAAGTACTAAAAAGAAAAAAAATATACTAAAAATCCTATACCCACGAACACTGTCCTTCAAATGTGAGGAAGAAATTAAGACATACAAACAAAAGCTGAGAAAGTTCGTGACCATTAGGTAGACCTGCAAACAGGCTCCAGGGTGTTCTGCATAATGAAATGAAAGGACACTCAAATGTAACCTGGAACTACATGGAGAAATGAACATCTCCACAAGAGTAATCACGTGGGCAATTACAAAAGCAGGTGTCATTGCAATGGAATACTACTCAGCCATAAAAAAGAATGAAATCTTGTCATTTGCAATGACATGGATGGAACTAGAGGATATAATGCTTAGCAAAAGAAGTCAGAGAAAGACAAATGCTCTATGATTCCACTCATATGTGGAATTTAAGAAACAATGAAAACAAAAACCAACAAGAAAACACATTTCAACACAGAATATACTGGTGGTTGCCCAATGGGAGGTAGGTGGGAAAATGGAATAGATAAAAGTGGATGAAATAATGGACATTGGGAAGGGTATGTGCTATGGTGAGCACTATGAATTGTGTAAGACTGATGAATCACAGACCTGTACTCCTGAAACAAATAATACGTTATGTTATTTTTTTAAAAGTAAAAAAAAAAATGGACTAATCACTTATCATGAGCTCTGAGTAATATATGAAAGTGTTAAATTACTATATTGTACACCTGAAACTACTATAATACTGTAAGTTAATGATACTGAAATTTTTAAAAAGCAGGTATCATTGTAATAATGGTTTATAACTTGTTTCCATGTGCTTTCAAAGACTACTGCATTTAAAGAAACAGAATAATTACTGTGAAAATTAGTATGACTGTAACTTTGGTTTGTAATTTGCTATCTTGTTTTCTACATTAAGATTAATCTTGTCACAACAACTGAAAGGGGTGAGTAGAGACTTGTAAAAGAGTAAAGGTTTTGTATGTTATTGAAATTAAGCTAGTATAAATCCAAATTAGAGTGTTATAAATTTATGATGTCAAATGTAACCATGGCATAGTAACCACAAAGAAAAAACTATAGGATACACAAAAAGGAAAAAGGAAAGGGATTTAAAGGTCTCACTACCAAAAAACAAAAAACAAAAAACAAAACCATAAAAGAAGACATTAATATAAGAGATGAGAAGCAAAAAAAAGCTGTAAGACATATAGAAAACAACACAATGACAGAAGTACCTCCTTATAAGTAGTTAAATATAAATGGATTAAACTCTCCAATCAAAAGAGATTAGGGTGCCTGGGTGGCTCAGTCAGCTAGGTGTCCAACTCTTGATCTCAGCTCAGGTCTTGATAGTAGGGTTGTGAGTTCAAGGCCTGTGCTGGGCTTCACATTGGATATGGAGCCTACTTAAAAGAGAGAGAAAGAGGCTGGCAGAATGGATAGAAACACATGACCCACCTACATGATGTCTACAAAAGACTCAATACACAAAGACACAAAGACAGGTTGAAAGTGAACGGACAGAAAGATGTATTCTATGCAAATAAAAACCAAAAGAGAGCAGAGTAGATATACTAACACCAGACAAACAGATTTAAACCAAAAATGTTACAGGAGACTAAGAAGAATGTTCAATTTAAGGTTCAATACATCAAAATACAAAAATTATAAATATTTACATACTTAGTGACAGACCCATCCAAATGTATGAAGCAAACACAGAAAGAATTGAGGAGGAAAAAGTCTACAAGAGTTCAACACTTCAATATCCCATCCACAATAATGGACAGAAAAACTAAAAAGGAGATATTTAAAGAAGGAACTACAAGACTTAACACAATCAACCAGCCAGATCTGACATACACAGAACATTCTACCCAACAATAATGAATACACATTCTCCTCAGGTGCACAAAGGACATTTTCTTGGATAGACTGTATCTTAGACCACAAATCAAGCCTCGATAGATTAAAAAAGATATATATTATATGAAGTATCTTCTCTGACTACCACAGATGGCGCTAGAAGTCAATAATAAAAGTAAAACTGGAAAATCCACAAAACTGTAGAAATCAAACATTTTTTTAAACAACATATTTTAAACAACCAATGGACCAAAGTAGAAAGCACAAAGGAAGATAGGAAATAGAGACAAATGAAAATGAAAGAACAACATATCCAAACTGTAGAACACAACATAAGTGGTGGTAAGAAGGAAATTTATAGCTATAAATGCTTTCATCAAAACACAAATCTCAAATCAACAACCTAACTTTACAAGGTAATAAGCTAAAAGAGCAACAAACTAAGCCCAAAGCTAGAAGGGAAATAAGAGCAGAGATAAACAACATAAGAGACCAAAACCAACCAAACAAACAAACAAAAAACCAATAAAACCAGAAGTTGGTTCTTTGAAAAGATCAACAAAATGGACAAATCTTTGGCAAATGAACTATAAGAGAGTAGATCCAATTATTAAAATCAATGACAAATGTGGGGAAAGTACTACCTACCCTACAGAAACAAAAAGGATTGTGAAACAGTACTATGAACTATACATCAAAAAAATTGAAAAATCTAGATGAAACAGGTGAATTCCTAGAAACACAAAACTTACCAAGACTAAATCACAAAGAAATAGACAATCTGAATCAACAACTAAAAATCTTCCAACAAAGAAAAGCCCTGGACCTGATGGCTTCACGGGTGGACTCTATCAGACATTTAAAGAAGAGCTAATACCAACCCTTCTCAAACTTTCCCCAAAAACTAAAGAGCAGGGAACAATTCTCAACTCATTCTATTAAAGCAGCATAATCCTGATACCAAAGACACTACAAGCAAACTGCAGACCAACATCCTTTATGAACATTGATCAAAAAATAAAAACTGGGGGCGCCTGGGTGGCTCAGTGCGTTAAGCCGCTGCCTTCAGCTCAGGTCATCATCTCAGGGTCCTGGGATCGAGCCCCGCATTGGGCTCTCTGCTCAGCAGGGAGCCTGCTTCCTCCTCTCTCTCTGCCTGCCTCTCTGCCTGCTTGTGATCTCTCTCTGTCAAATAAATAAATAAAATCTTTAAAAAATAAATAAAAATAAATAAAGATAAAAACTGAACAAAAACATTCAACAAAATACTAGCAAACACAACTCCACATTGCACTGAAAGGATTACACACTGTGGCCAAATAGGATTTGTTCCTGAAATGTAAGAATGGCTCAATGTACAAAAAATCTATATGCCACATCGACAAAATGAAAGAAAGAAAAAAAACCCCACATGACGATTTCACTTGATGTGGAGAAGTATCTGACAACATACTTTCATGATAAAAATCACTCAGCAAAATAGAAATAAAAGGAAATATACCTTCACATAATAAAAGCTTTATATAAAGAAAAAACATAGCAAACATAATACTCAATGGTGGGACACTAAAAGCTTTTCCTTTAAGATAAGGAAAAGAAAAGTAAGGATGCCCTCTTTTACCACTTTGATTCAACATAATGGAAGTTCTAGCAAGAATAGTTAGTCAAGGAAAAGAAATAAAAGGCATCCAAATTTGAAAAGAAAAAGTACAATTATCTCTGTTTGTAAATGATAGGATTATATGTTGAAACCCCAGAGTCCACAAAAAACTTCCCTTAAGAATAAATAAATTCAGCTAAGTATCAGGATACAAAGTCAACATAAAATAATCAGTTGCACTTCTATACACAATGAACACTCTAAAAAGGAAATTACAAAAACTATTCCAACTAGCAAAGCATCAGAAAGAATACTTAGGAACTAACTGAACCAAAGAAATGAAAGACTTGTGCAATGAAAACTAAGAAAATAACTAAGAAAACAAAATAAGTTAAAGACAACATAAATAAATGGTAATACATCTCCTGTACATTACATGGATTGGAGGACTTAATACTGTTAAAATGTCAATACAACCCAAAGCAAACTGCAGATTCAGTGCAATACATATCAAAATCCCAATGACAGTGTTGCAGAAATAGAAAAACCCAACACCAAAAGCAAAGGCAACAAATGCTAAAATACACACATGGGAATACATTACTAAAAACATTTTAACTATCAACAAGATGAAAAAGTTACCTACGAAATGGGAGAATATTTGAAAATCATGTCTGATAAGGGATTAATATCCAAAATACATAAAGAAAAACCCATCCTAAAATTCATATGGAATCTCAAGTGACCCTGAATAACCAAAGCATCTTGAAGGAAAAAAAAAAAAAAAGAACAAAGCTAGAAGACTCACACTTCCTAATTTCAAAACCCAATCTAAAGCTATAGTAACCTAAACAGTGTGGTATTGGCATAAAGACAGATATATGAACTAATGAAGCCGGATAGAAACCCCAGAAATAAATTCTTATGTAAACAATCAAATGCCAAGACTATTCAGTGGGGAAAGGGCAGTCTTTTCAACAAATGGTGCTGGGAAACTGGACACACACATGCAAATATAGTTGGATATTTAACTAAAACCATAGAGAAAAATTAACTAAAAAATGGATCAAGGGCCTAAATATAAGACCTTAGAAGAAAACACAGGACAAAAGCTTCATGACACTGGATTTGACAATATTTTCTTGGCTACAGCACCAAAGGCACAAGTAACAAACAAAAAAAATAGGCAAATCAGATTTTTAAAAAAATTTTAAGTTTTGTACATCGAAAGGCACTCTCCAGAGGAAAAAGGCATCCCACAGAACAGGAGAAAGTATTCATAAATCACATATCAGATGAGGGATTAACATCTAGAATTTACAGAGAACTCCTAAAATTCAGCAATATGCACAAAAAACAATCTGATTCAAAAATGTACAAAGGAATTTGAGTAGATGTTTCTCCAAAGAAGATACACAACTAGGCCATAAGCACATGAAAGGGTGCTAAACATCTCAAATCACGAGGGAAATGCAAATCAAAACTAAGATAACACTTCATGCCCATTAGGATGGCACTATATAAAAAAAAAAAAAAACAAGTGTTTGTGAGGGTGTGGAGGAACTGGAACACTTGTGCACTCTTGGTGGGAATGTAAATGGTACAGCTACTGTGGAAAACAATACAGTGATTCCTCAAAAAATTAAAAACAGAACTACCATGGGATCCAGCAATTACCTCTCTTGGTATATACCTGAAAGAACGGAGAGCACAGACATGAAGAGATTTGTACACTCGTGTTTATGGCACTGCTAAAACGTGGAAGCAACCAAGTCTCCAATCATCCAATCAATGTATGAATGGATAAGAAATATGGGATAGGTATGATAACAGATTATTATTCAGACTTAAAAAGGAAGGAAATTCTGACAAATGCTACAACATGAATGAACCTTGAGGACATGATGCAAAAGGGAGGGACATACGCCAGTCCCAAATGACAAATACTGTATGGTTCCACTGAGGTACTTAGAATAGTCAAAATCATGAAGACCTAAGGTGTAATGGCGGGTGCCACGGGGTGGCAGGGAGGAAAGAATGAGGAGTAACTGTTCAACATGTACAGAGTTTCAGCTTTACAGGAAGAAGAATTATAGGGATGAATGGTGGTAATGGTTGCTCAACAATGTACATGTATTTAATGTCACTGAACTGTCCACTTAAAAATGGTTAAGATGGGGGCGCCTGAGTGGCTCAGTGGGTTAAGCCTCTGCCTTCGGCTCTGGTCATGATCTCAGGGTCCTGGGATCGAGCCCCGCATCGGGCTCCCTGCCCAGTGGGAAGCCTGCTTCTCCCTCTCCCACTCCCCTGCTTGTGTTACCTCTCTCGCTGTGTCTCTGTCAAATAAACTATTTTTTTTTAAATAGTTAAGATGGGAAATTTATTTTACCACAACAAAAAAGAAAAATCTAGACTTTAATCAATATAGAATGTGGGGAGAGCAGAACTAATTTGAACATAAAATTAGGGCCTCTTTCAGCTTCAGTACCCAGTTTGTGAGAATATATACATCAAGCAATTGTATAAGGACACCCACCCTATTGCACAGTACTCAGCAGGGAACCCATGCGTGTTTAACACCTGGTCCTTGACGGTCTAAACCAGAAACCAGGAATCCAACTTTTCAACATCATGACCCTAAAGCATGTTCTCTCACAACTGCTCTCTCTATATACCCAGACTGTCACCATCAGTACCACCACATGGTGTGTAAGTGCCATTATGGGCACTGGTCTACAAATTCAACATAGTTATTCAAGTCCCCCCCCAATCCTAGAGAGGGGTACAGCTATTGCTCCCATGCTACAGTTCAGCAAACATAATCTCAGAGGGATAGCCAAGATCAGAGCAAGTAAGCACACGGCCAGGGTCTGTTCTCAAGTGAATCTGCAGCCAGGGCTTGCACCTTCGTGCAGGTTTATTATGAAACGGGCAAACTGAGTACACTTCTTCAAAACTACACCTTATCGGGGCGCCTGGGTGGCTCAGTGGGTTAAAGCCTCTGCCTTCAGCTCAGGTCATGATCTCAGGGTCATGGGATCGAGCCCCACATCGGGCTCTCTGCTCAGCAGGGAGCCTTCTTCCTCCTCTCTCTCTCTGCCTGCCTCTCTGCCTACTTGTGATCTCCATCTGTCAAATAAATAAATAAAATCTTTAAAAAAAAAAACTACACCTTATCTTCCCTGTTTCGAGACTGCATACATTTACATTTAGAACACCACACAGTGGGGTCAATGAACAATTTGAAATAGCCAAGAATGATCTCATTACATCTAACAGAAGCAAGGGAATGTGAGAAGTTCTCAGAGGTGAGAACCGAACCACACTTCAGAAAGAGAAGGATTTTTCTAGGCAGATAATATTCAATTTTTGAATATTCTCTGAGAATATTCCATTTTCGAGGCAGAGAATATTCCGCTTAACAGTTCAGCTATGTAGCCGAACAGCATTTCCTGCATGACTTCATCTAAGCCAGTGATTTTCAATTATATACAATGGAATCTCAAGAAACAGCCCAGGATAAAGGAAAAGAACCCTGAGGCTGAGGTCTAGAGATCTTTCCTGGGTGATGCCAGATCATATATGCTACCTGTATTCTTTAACTGTAGAAAATATTTCACAACAGACAAAAACAAAATTAAGTAGGCTTTACACCTAAGACTGACTGAAATTTTGGATTATGACAACAATTAGGGTCTACAAAGATGTAGGAAAAAACTCTCATGAAATCTTGGCAGGACTGTAAACTGATTAATTCACTTTGAGGAAGAATTTAGCAACTTAAGAGTTTGAAGACAGTATATACCCAATCACTCTGCAATTCACTTCTAGGTGCGCAGGCTCAGGAAGTGCTTGTTACATGCACAGGAGACAGATAATACAAGGATGTTCACCAAAACACTGTTTACAATAGCAAAAATCATTTACCAATAGAGAATCAGATAAATATTGTATTTATGTAAAATATTACTATTATACAGTGATTAAAATACACTGATCTGACTTAAAAGTATCAATATGAAGACCCTGTAAATATAATACATGGAAAAAGGCAATACAGGCACATCTTGTTTTACTGCATTTTATAGATACTGCATTTTTTATAAATTGAAGATTTATGGCAACCCCATCTAGCAAGTCTATCAGTGTCATTTTTCCAACAGCATTTGCTCACTTCTTGTCTCTGAGTCACATGGTGGTAATTCTTACATATTTCAAACCTTTTCATTATTATTGTATTTGTTATGATGATCTGTGATCTTTTATGTTACTACCATATTTGCTTTGGGGTGCCACAAACCATGCCCACACAAGACGGCAAACTTAATTGCTAAATGTTATGTGTGTGCTGACTGTTCCACCAACTAGCTATTCCCCTTTGGTTCCCCCCTCTCCTTGGGCCTCCCCATTCCCTGAGATACAATATTGAAATTAGGCCAGTTAATAACCGGACAATGACCTCTAAGTATCGAAATGCTAAAGTGAAAGGAAGAGTCACACATCTCTCACTTTAAATCAAAAGCTAGAAATGATTAGGCTCAGTGAGAGGAAGGTGTGTTCAAAGTCTAGATAAGCCAAAAGCCAGGCTGCCTGCCCCAAACAGACAAGTTGTGAATGCAAAGGAGTAGTTCCGGAAGGACCTTACAAGTGCTACTCCAGTGAACACACGAATGATGAGGAAGTGAACCCGCCTTACTGCTGATAAGGACAAAGTCTCAATGGTCTGGACGGAAGATCTGACAGCCACAACATTCCCTTAAGCCAAAGCCTAAACCGGAGCAAGGCCCTCACACTCTTCAACTCCGGGAAGGCGGAGAGAGAGCACGAAGTACAGAAGGCAAGTCTGGGGGCGCCTGCGTGGCTCAGTGGGTTAAGCCTCTGCCTTTGGCTCAGGTCATGATCCCAGGGTCCTGGGATCGAGCCCCGCATCGGGCTCTCTGCTCAGCAGGGAGCCTGCTTCCTCCTCTCTCTCTGCCTGCCTCTGCCTACTTGTGATCTCTGTCAAATAAATAAGTAAGTAAGTAAGTAAATAGGTAAGTAAGTAAATACATACATACATACATACATACATATATACATACATAAAAGAAGGCAAGTCTGAACCTAGCAGGGTTGGTTCTTGAGGTTTAAGGACAGACCCGGTCCGGGTAATCAAACTGCAAGGTCAAGCAGCAAGGGCTGATGGAGAAGCTGCAGCGAGTTCTCCAGAAGATCTAGCGGAGATCATTCACGAAGGGGGCTCCACAGTCCTACACCAGGGATTTGCAGTGTGGACGAAACAGCCTTCTCGCAGAGGAAGATGCCATCTAGGACTTTCACAGCTAGAGAGGGAAGGGCAGGGCCTGGCTTCAAAGCTTCGAAGGACTGGCTGGCCGTCTTGTCAGGGGCTCATGCAGCTGCTGACTTTAAGCTGAAGCCTGTGCTCGCTGAAAATCCTAGCGACCTGCAGAATTACACTAAACCCACTCTGCCTGTGCTCTACCCATAGAATGACAAAGCCCGGACAGTACATATGTTTACAACATGGTGTAATAAATATTTCAAGCTGGCTGTTGAGGCCTACTGCTCAGAAGATTCCCGTCAAAACATTACTGCTCAGGGTGCCTGGGTGGCTCAGTGGGTTAAGCCGCTGCCTTCGGCTCAGGTCATGATCTCAGAGTCCTGGGATCGAGCCCCGCATTGGGCTCTCTGCTCAGTGGGGAGCCTGCTTCCTCCTCTCTCTCTGCCTGCCTCTCTGCCTGCTTGTGATCTCTCTGTCAAAACATTACTGCTCATTGACCATGCACCTGGTCCCCCACGAGCTCTGACGGAGATGTACAAGGAGCCTGCTGTGGTTTGCACACCTGCTGATAAGCATCCATTCTGCAGCCCATGCATCTAGAAGTAGTTTCAAGTCTTACTATTTACAAAACACATTCTGTAAGACTACGACTGCCATAGACAGTAATTCCTCTGGTGCATCTGGACAGAGTAAACTGAAAACCCTCTGGAAAGGATTCACCATTCTGGATGCCTTAAGAACATTCGATTCATGGGAAGAATTCAGAATATCAACATGAAGAGAACTCTGGAAGAAGCGGATTCCAAACCTCACTGATGACTCTGAGGGGGTCATGATTCCCATGGAGAAGTCACTGCAGATGTGGTAGAAACAGCAAAAGAACTAGAACTAGAAGTGGAGCCTGAAGATGGGACTGAACTGCTGTGATTTTGTGACCAAACTTTAACGATGAGGAGATGTGTCTTGTGGATGAGCAAAGATGCTTGAGTTGGGACTGACTCCCAGTGAAGAGGCTGTGAAGATTGTTGCAAAGACAACAAAGGATTGAGAATATTACATATACTTAGTTGTTATAAGGCGGAGGCAGAGTTTGAGAGAAAGGACTCCCCATTTTTTCCACTGTAAATATTTATATTTTTATATTAATTTTATGTCTCAAAATTGAGAATCTGTGTATGTATGTATTAGTATTCTATCTTAATTTCATGTTATATTATAAAGATTTTTATGTAACTGAACACGTAGAAAGCCATTATTCTCAAAAGGTATTATTCTAATAACTACATAATACTCCATCTTGTAAATATACAAAAATATATTTTCCTCTTAGGAGACACTTGGGATTTTTTTTCTTTTTTTCTTTCCCAAATCTTCACCACCATAATGATGTTCTAAGTATCCTTCTACATAAATCCTTATTTGTCTTCATTATTACTCCTTAGGAGACATTCTCAGATATGGACATAGTGAGTCAAAGAACATGATGATTTTTAAAGCAAAAAAGTGATCTTTGAGGCTGAGTTGTAAAGAAGCTGCAGGGGCAAACCCAGGAGCAATGCCAGGAACCTTTCCCAAGCACAAAGGAAAACAAGGAGTCAACACTCATTTTCTCCATCATGGGAAGGCAGCCCGCTCAGAGGTGTGGCTTCCATTTTGTCCTCCACCTTTTTGCTGGAGAAATGGGAAATCCAAGTTCAGAGGACAAATATTTCTTTCATATCACTGGCCACTGACCTCTGACAACTCTCACAAGAACACCCAGGGTCTTTGCATAGCCCACAATACCTGCCCACTCTGGCCCTCCCACCCCCTTCCCTACTCTTCCTTCAGTGCTTCAAACATGCCAAGCTCCTTCAAGAGCCTTAGTCCAACCTTTTCTGTCTGGAATGTTTTCCTCACACTCTTTACGTGATCCAGCACTTTCTCTCCCTTTAGGACTCCGTTTTAAACACACCTCCTCAGAGAGTTCCTACCTAGGTCACTCAAAATGTTATTACTTCATAGCACTTACTAAAACTGGCAATTATTTTACTTATTTCTCTGCTTAGTTTGTTTTTTCCTTCTGTCTCCCATCCATGATGGGAGAGGAGGTTCTGAGAATGCCATATCAAGTCAGGAATCCTTGGAGCCTAACAACAGTGATTGGCACGAAGCAGGCATTCCCTATTTGTGTTGAATTTCTGATGAATTTGGCCAATTGTGGCAGTGGGACCAAGTGTATAGTAAGAGATGCCAGATTTTGCAGGGATGGACCTGAACTACAGGTCCAAGGTTGAGCTGATCATCACTTGATGTTCTAGCTGAATGAGGTCTCTCAAAGATGTCCATGTCTTCATCCCTGGAACCTGTGAATGTCTGAGAATGAAATAATGATGTCTTCTTCGCCCAACAGCCAAACAAGCCATCCCAAGGTCAGGGCAGCAAGATCCAGGTGCAAAGGCCAGGGCTCTATGGAGTAAGCCCCGGGTGCAGTGGAAATCTGACCTGCAGTATCACAGCATCTTCTGGAGCCCAAGACCAGCCCAGACACAGAAGTCAAAGCTTGGTACACACCTGCCGACACCTGAAGATGCTGTCTGTGGGAGCCCAGCGTGAGGAAGTGCCCTGATGCTAAACAACGCACACTCTGACAGCAGACTTTGGTGTGCCTCTGAAATTAGCCCCTTACTGACTAGTAGGTAGCCCTGCACAAGTCCTCTAACCCAGAGGAGATTTGGTTTTCTCATCTGTAACACGGCATTGACTCCAATTGACCGACAGTGGTAAAATACTCTCAGGCCCCATTGGCTGCTACGGAGAACTCATTCCTGAAAGGGTCGAATGATGCAGCAAACGTCATTGTTGACTTATTTTAACAAACTGCCACAGCCACCCCACCTTCAGCAACCACCACCCTCAAAAGTCAGCAGCCAGTGACGTCAACACAAGACCCTCCACCAGTGAAAAAACTAGGACTTGCTGAAAGTTTCTATGATGGTTAATATTTTTTTAGCAATAAAGTATTTTTCAATTACAGTATATACCATTTTTCAGACATAATGCTATTGCACACTTAACAGACTACAGTATGATGTAAGCATAACTTCCGTATGTGCTGGGAAACCAAAAAATTCCTTTGGCTCACTTCATTGAAAAATCCACCTTGCTGCAGCAGTCTGGGACCCAAACCACAATTTCCCTGAGGTGTGCCTATGTTCCCAGCATGTCTGAGGTAACTCAGTGAGATTTAAGCCATTGTTGGTTGTCATTCATACTGGAATAAAATTCATACAATTTTCTCAAAGAAAAACAGAACATGTATGTTGAATCAAGCAGATTTTCTGAGTTTTTAACTTGGCATAAGCTAAAGGACAATAAGGGTCATTAGCACATGACGTATACCAACCAACAGAAAATAATAAACATGTACTTTCTTGGAAGTTTGAGGAGACAAGACCAACCAGCATTCTTAGTTCCCACTGTGTCCTTCTCCCATTTATCCTCCAGTTAGAACAATAGAAAAAAATAATAAATTTTACAGTTACCACAAGTCAGTCTTGTCATGAAATCTCTCCTTCAGACATTTAGCTACTTCATGTTCACATACACCTGCATCTTTATGGGAATTATTTCCACTGTCAAGTTAGGATGTAAATCAAAGGATATATGACAAAAAAAACCAGCGATTACCAGTACATTTTCTGCAAACCCCACTACTGCCAAATTTCTTTAAGGCACATTTAAAAAATTAAAAACATGTTCATTTCCAATTAAACTAATTCAAACAAGAAACATTCCTTCAACATTCTTACAACATGCTGCAACGTCCACAGAAGATTATGAAACGACACCTTTTAGGACTTCCAAGCCTCCTTGTGAAGTGCCGTCTTCGGGTATGCTACTATCTCCCCTCCACCAGCCCATGGGATAGCCCAGATTTCATCAGAACTAAATGCTTGTTGACCTGCTTTCACAGTTAAAAGCAATTAAAATATTCAAGAGATGCACTGTCCACCATAGCAGCCACTAGTCACATGGCTACCAAGCACTGGAAACCGCTAGTTCCAACAGAGCCACACTGAAAATGTGAAAGACACTAAGAAGAGAATATGGTATCTCACTAATAATTTTTATATTAACTAGCTATTAGCATATTTTATATATGTTAGTTCAGATAAAATGTTAATATCCCTCTTAAAAAAAACCTTCTTAAATGTGACTACCAGAAGACCTGTAATTAGATCCACGACTCACATTATAATCCTCTACATAGGTAGTCCTGCTACATTTGACCTACCCTTTTTTATCCAGTCTTTTAATGTGTCATAAAAGAGATCTGTGCATCATAAATCAAAGGCAGTCTTCATCCAGAGGGGAACCCAATCCACAAAGTAAGCTACAAAAAGGGGCCAGTATTACCATTCAAGGTCATTCTTCATAGGCTTCACAAGAAAGCTGCTGAGAAATAGGTTTACATACATACATAGTGTATGTACGAAAACATACACCAGAGGTTTCAAATCTAAGTCACCTGGTAAATGATCATGAATTCCTCGGTTTATGGGTGTAGTGCAGACTCTATTGAAATCCAGAGAATTATCCAATATGGCATTTATCCTTCGAAAGATATTGGCATTGCTACAAGTGGAGAGCGCGGGTGCCTCCTGGTTGTCCCAGCAATCTTTTATCCGCCCAGCTTCTTCTTCCTAGATGCAGGAAAAAGATATTTAGGTTTTCATCCTAGACAAAAAAAAAAAAAGACACTTAGTTTTTTTCTATACTCCTTTATGGTAAATAACCCCCCCTTTCTCCCAAGCCAACAGTGAGTTAGATAAAGTAACAAGGACTTGAATGTTTTGCGTATATATTAAAACACTTAATGAATCCTAAAATGAGCAAGGTTTCCTGAGAGGACTGTAAGAGGGAAAAAGAAAAACACAGAAAAATACAAGATACTGCCCCCAAGAACCTTCTAATCTAATGAGACTTGTATAGGAATTAGTATGGTGTGGCAGCAGCAACTGTAGAACCAGAAAATTCTGGAGGAAGATCTATGTAACAGAATATTATCCTGAAATTTAAAAAATGAGGGGCACCTGGGTGGCTCAGTTGTTAAGCGTCTGCCTTCTGCTCAGGTCATGGTCCCAGGGTCCTGGGATCAAGTCTCACATCCCACCTCCCTGCTCAGCCTGAAACCTGCTTCCCCCTCTCCCACTCCCCTTGCTTGTATTCCCTCTCTCATGGTCTCTGTCAAATAAATAAAAAAAACTTAAAAAAAGAAATCTAAAAAATGAAGCACCTGGGCACCTGAGTGGCTGACTGAGTGGTTCAGTCAGTTGAGCATCTGACCTGGTTTCGGCTCAGGTTGTGATCTCATCAGGGTCCCGGGATCCAGCCCTGCATCAGGCTCCCTGTGATTGTCTCCCTCTCCTTCAGCCCCTCCTCACTGTGTGTTTTCTCTCTTAAATACGTAACTCTTTTTAAAAAAAATGAAGCACTGATATGTGCTTCCCGTGGATAAACCTCAAGCACCTGATGCTAAGTGAAAGAAGCCAGTCACAAAAGACCACCTACTATGAGCCCATTTATAGGAAATGTCCAAAACAGACAAATCTAATCTACAGGAGTTGCCTTCTTCTAGGGGTGAAGAGAGAAGAAGGTTTGGAAATGGTGGCTAACGGATTCAAGGTTCCTTTCTGAGATACTGAAAACATTCTAAAATTAGATTATGGTGATGATCACAAAACTGTAACTATACTAAAAAAAAAATCACTGAATTTTATGGTAATGTGGATTATAGCTCTACATAGCTGTTTAAAAAGTTTGGTTCTGCCCTTTATTGTCAGTTGCTTAACCTCTTTGTCTCAGTTTCCCCATTTGTGAAACAGGAAGAGTACCTACCACCCTTTTTTTTCCTACCATGCTTTTGACAAGATGTAATAAAGCACTTAACATGGCCTGGCATACGGTGGCTGCTATTTCCACACCTAAAGGCACAGGAGAAGACATGGTAAAAGCACCAAGAGCAGTACAAGCACCACCCAAAGGAATTGTTCCAGTGGTACAACTGAACATAGTCATTAAAAGTACAGAACTCGTTTAAGACCCTGAACTTGCAATGCAGATAGACAATCCAATACCCCCTGCCACAATCAGAGCGATTCTCTTGGTATTATTCTCTAGCTCAGTAGACAACACCAGCATCCACCAGGTGTCCCAGACAGAAATCTGGGACCATTCTTCACTCTCTCACTCAGGATATCCCAAGCCTGACATAGTTAGCAAGGACATACTGGCTGACAGAGTCATTTCTAAGGGAAGTCTGACTCATCTGCTCCACAATTCCCAATAACCTCGAGGAAAAGAAACAAAACTCACACGAAGTAAGGCAACTAGCACCTAGAATCTTATTGCTGGTCACTTCAAAACCAAACTTTTAAAAAGCTGGGTGTCTCTATGTTTAGCCTATTAAAATTCAGGTACGCATGAGAATAACCAGAAGTACCTAAGAGTTTTATCACCTTTGCAGGATGGCCTTAAAGAGTCAAACTTGAGTCCCACAGCATTCCCAATCTCTTTAAAGGACTGGTATCCTCTGCAAGCTGTCAGGAGGAACAGAACACACAGTCCTGCACGGTTGTTTTCCCATGCCCTCCAGAGAGTCACACACACAAGGCCCCTTTCACAACTGTAGATTTCGAAGATTCTCAGCCTCACTAAGGCAACATCACAAAGGGTAAGATGCAAGCATTTACCATCAATCTGCAGGTCTTAGGGCTACAAACTTCACTCATTTGCTGCCTCATCAACATTAACCAACTGCCTGCTATGTTCAGTGAGCAACCAAAGTGTAGGCAGATTAGACACACTCAACCAAAAGATTTCTGAAGTCTAGAAGGGGAACGAAGATCTGATCATGCTGTCAACAGCCACCACACAAGCTACAGCTTGCTGTGGTCAAACACTGTCCTCTCAGCCAAGGGCGCTCGGAGCTCACTGTCTGCTCAGCCAAGGGTGTGCCTGAAAGTAAAGGTAGGAAGAAAGTCTGAAGCACAAAGGGACAGAGGGACATTATCGAAAGTTGTCCAGTGTGGCAAACCATGGGTATACAAGAGCGAGAACTGGAAAGAAGGCCTCATGCTAGGTTAAGGAGTTAGAATTATCTCCTACATTAGACATTTCCAAATTTTAAGAGGCCCCTCTTAATACACAAATACTAATCTGATTTAATTCACCAGTACTGATGTGCTATTGATCTGTGGATTCCCAGATGCTGGCAAGGAGGTAAACATTATATTTGTGTCTCAGGAGACCTTGAGCAACCATGAAAGAGAACAGGAGGAACCAGTGAGGGAAGTGCCACAGTTGTCTGGGGAAGACACGGACCCAGAGGCCCTCTGGGAGAAACCCACTTCCCCAGGAGAAGGGCGAAGTCTAAGAATCTTACCATCTCAAGCAGCCTGAAAAAACCCAGTTTAGAAATGCACTTGGCCAAAGCTACCCCACTCCAAATCCCATTTGGAACATATACCATAACTTCAAACCCCAGGCAAATGCCAACTGGAGTGCCTCCCTACCACCCTTCCGCTCAGGTACACCAAAAGGAAATGGAGTGTTTGATTAGTATCCCAAACTGCTTGATCACATCAGTAAGTACCAATGGTTTGCCTTAAAAAACCAGTTTGGAAGGGGGGGGGGGCAGGAAGAGGAAAGCTAGCAATGTCAGAGGGGAAGCAGACCTACCACTTTGCTTAGGGGCACAACAGGAATAAAAGGCATACTACAGCTTCATGTGGCTTTTATATTCATGTGAACACATATAACATGCTTGGCACAGGACCTGGCACATGGTTACACACTGAACAGAGAATGCTGGTTGTCAGCAGTATCATCACTATTACTCCAAGGGGTCAGAGGCCAGCACAAGGATCCCTGAGGAAAAGACTATTTGCTATTGAAAGGAAAAAATGTACTGAGGACAAAGCCAACTATTCTTTTGAAGACCGCAGGCCCTTCCATGCTTAATTTTCTTAATCCTTTTACTTAGAAATTTTAATTAAAAGGACTAAAGACAGTATACAAATTGAACTGCCTAAAACATGTACCTAACAACACAATTTAGTGATCCTTCAAACTCTCCAGCTAAAAGAATTCAGTTTCTCATTTTCAAAACACAGACCTTTCATCCACACCTATTACTTTGTATACTCTATCTTAACTGATGCGTAGGTCTGAGCTCATACCAATGTTTTACCATAAAGAAAAAGTCCCCCCTCCCTTGTTATACCACAGTTGTCTGATACTTTTCATGGTTATTTTTGGCATATTTTGCCTCAAAGTGAGATCATTTGCAGGGCTGCTTTTTTTTTAAAACCTTTATTTGGTCTTTCACAATGGACAGGAAAGGAGGCTTTAAGAGGATCAGAGACTTGGAATGCAAATCATAATGCTATTGAGAACCACGGATCAAAAGAGCAAATTACTTGGATATGCTAGTAATTCTTACTGTCACTGGCTAAAAATGGTGTTGAGACAAAACTAGCTGTACCTCCTTATTGTCAGAAAGAACAGTTCATGAGGAATCTCTGCTAATACAAGCTATTTTATAGCAGGTCTCAATGTTCTCAACAGGTAAAAGTTGGCATTCCCATCATGACACACTGGTCTCCTACAGCAATAATTCTCAGCTGGAGGGGGAAGGAGACAAGTCAGAAAAAAGCATTCCCCTTTTCCACAAGGGAAGAGTCTTCCCCAAAACTGAATCACTGTTTCATAAAGCAGAATGAACACAGGCTTTGGAGTAGAAATACTAACACTTAAGTATCTTTTAGGAGCCTTGGTATCCTTGGGTATAAAACGGAGTACCATCTACTTCGCAGACTTTGTAGTAATGAGGAATCCAAAAAGTACATGGCTAGGCTCATCCCAGTCAAGTCCACCACGAAGCCCATTCACTTGGTTAGCACTTCTCTTTTTTTTTTTTTAAAGATTTATTTATTTATTTATTGACAGACATCACAAATAGAGAGGCAGGCAGAGAGAGAGAGAGAGAGAGGAGGAAGCAGGCTCCCTGCTGAGCAGAGAGCCCCATGCGGGCTTGATCCCAGGACCCTGGGATCATGACCTGAGCCAAAGCCAGAGGCTTTAACCCACTGAGCTGCCCAGGCGCCCCTCAGTTGGTTAGCACTTTGAACTGGAGGTTTTTCTGCACGTGTCGTTTGAAACTATCACTCATAACGCTTTAAAAATCTGAACCCATACCACCTCGCTAGGTCTTCTACTTAAAGATTAAAGACCCCAAATTTCATACTTATTTGTATGCTAGAATTGCTTAATTCGAAAACCTTGGTCTTGCCTTTGGAGACCATATAACCCAGCATCAACATGGTGATGGCATGGCCATTCTTTAGGTCTATGGATACTTAATGGTCATAAATAAATGCCAACGTTACAACCTCTACGTTGATTATAACTCAGTTTGCCATTAATAAAAAACACAGTACCTATATCAGAGACCCTGTCAAGACTATTCCTGCTAATCATTTACCATGGCTTCATGGAAAAGCCAGTTGAGAGACTTATGGGGAATACTGTCTGAATGACACACAGTTTATTCTTCCAGATGAAGTTTTTACCTGGGGTCCATGGACTGGAAAATACTAAGCCTCCAGCACAATGATGTTCACATTAAAAAATTTTTGTGAGGAGGGGCGCCTGGGTGGCTCAGTGGGTTGAGCCACTGCCTTCGGCTCAGGTCATGATCTCAGGGTCCTGGGATGGAGCCCCGCATCGGGCTCTCTGCTCATCAGGGAGCCTGCTTCCTCCTCTCTCTCTGCCTGCCTCTCTGCCTGCTTGTGATCTCTGTCAAATAATAAATAAAATCTTTAAAAAAAAATTTTTTTTGTGAGGATAAGATATTCTAATTAGAGGGGCTTTTTTTAGATGAAAGCATTAATCTTGAACATTTTATTTTAAATTAAAACACACCAATAGAAGGGCATCTGGCTGTCTCAATCAGTTAAGCATTTGCCTCTTGATCTTGGGGTTGTGAGTTCAAGTCCCACCCTGGGTGTAGAGATTACAAAAAGAAAAAAGAAAAAAAAGACATGACACATCAATAGAAAACAATAAACTTAGATGCCCCCAAAAGAACTGGTTCAGAGATTTACTTTGGCAATTTGCCTTTATTTTTACAGTAATAAAGCTGAGCAAAACCTCTATAGCATTTATACTCATGATTTTGGAAATACTATTTAACTCTTTTTTTTTTTTTTTTTTTGACAGAGAGAGAGATCATAGGTAGGCAGAGAAGCAGGCAGAGAGAGAGGAGAAAGCAGGCTCCCCGCTGAGCAGAGAGCCCGATGCGGGGCTCGATCCCAGGACCCTGAGATCATGACCTGAGCCGAAGGCAGAGGCTTAACCCACTGAGCCACCCAGGCGCCCCTTAACTACAACTTTGAACAGATCTTATATGAATACCCACTTAGAAAATAATTATTCAGACAAAAGACTAAGAAATGCTACAGTTTCACCTGAGGAATGGATATGTTTTCTTTAGGGAAAAATGTAAATCATCTAGCCAAATTCCCATGTGTGCTTTGTCACCTGGTCATTGAAAGTCAGTTTCTGCTTGAACTTTACTGACTCTACAGTTAAGAAATGCTTCCCTATGGGGCGCCTGGGTGGCTTAGTGGGTTAAGCCTTTGCCTTCAGCTCAAGTCTTGATTTTGCACAGCAGGGAGCCTGCTCCACACCCCCCCCCCCACCCCAACGCCTGCCTCTCTGCCTACTTGTGATCTCTTTCAAGTAAATAAACAAAATCTTTAAAATAAATAAATAAATAAAATCTTTTTTTTTTTAAATGCTTCTCTAGATTTTTCTCCTTGACCCTTACTTGACCATTCTTAACTGAACTTCCACCTCAGGTCTTCTGTGCAACACTGTAAGAACTTAAAATTTATTGGGTTGGTCCATACAAAACTGTCAACATTCTACCTTTTGCAACCAACAAAATGGCAGTTTCACACAGTTCAATCTAATATTTCATAAATATTAAAAACCTATTAGGTTAGATGTTGAGATTACAGGTAAATAAAACATAATCCTTGGCCTAAGGAGAATTAGTCAAGCAGGAGAAAGAAATCTAGTTAGGTAAGTGGAGGTTCAGTACAAAATGCTACATATACAAGAGAGAAGTAAATAAGGTATCTGGAATGGCCTGACAACTTGGACTTTTAAGCTAGAGAATGAAAAATCAGAATTTCTCTAAGCGTGGGAAAGGACAGAGAACATACAGAGAGGATAGAGAACACACTAAACTCAAGAAAAGGAAGTGGCAGAACAGGGCTACACAGGGAGGGTCACCAGGAGCAAAGGAGAAATAGCTGCAGGTCCTTACTTGGAGAAAGACAAAGTGAATCCATCACCAGATACAAGACTCAAGATAGCGCTCCTTCTTTCTTTGCCTTCATGATCTGACCTTCCGCTTTCTTCTCCACTGCTTCCTTCCCATCAGTCTGTAAGTATGCCCAAGGCTCTCTCATCCTAAAAACACCAACACACCTTGTTGACTTAAAACTCCTCCCAAGCCACTGCCTTCTTTCTCTTGCTCTACTACCACCCTTCTAGAAAATACGCTATACTTACTTTTTAACCTTCTGTTTGTCCTCTTAACCCACAATATCCAGCTATTATGACCCCCTCCCACACATACACACACACACAAACACTACAGAACTGCTGCTAAACTAATTACTTCATAATTGCCAAACCCAACCAATATTTCAGGTTTATCTTACTTGGTATCTTTTTTTTTTTTTTTTTTTTTAATTTGACAGAGAGAGAGAGAGATCACAAGTAGGCAGAGAGGCAGGCAGAGAGAGAGGGGGAAGCGGGCTTCCCGCTGAGCAGAGAGCCTGATTCGGGGCTCGATCCCAGGACCCCGAGATCATAACCCTGGCCGAAGGCAGAGGCTTAACCCACTGAGCCACCCAGGTGCCCCTATCTTACTTGGTATCTTTGGAGATCTGATCCTTAACCATTCTCCACTCGCTGAATTCAGGAACCCCCTTCTCACTGATTGCTCTTTTCTGGTTAGTTTTCAGTTTCTACAGGATACAGCCAATGCAACACACACACACACACACACACACACACTCACTCTCTCTCTCTGGAAAAGGAAATACTACAATTTCCAAGACAGGCTTATGAGAACATTAAGGGATATTTAATACCATGACTGCTCAAGAATATCCAGAACACATGGTCACTGCAACCGTAGCTCTTGTCCCACTTACCTGTCAAACTGTTAGCTAGATGGGCTGTTAGCTCTGTGTTTGATAAACGCTAAGGTCTTGATCTAAGCAGGACCTTGATCTAAGCAGCACTCAGCATACCTGCAGACTGGCAGGGACTCAACACAGACAGCCCAGGAGAGGCAGACCCACATCACGCCACTTTCACAGGTATGTTCCACCACCTCGATCCAACCTCCACCACCAGCAGTGACTCCTTTCTTCAATGTTAAGATCAAAATCAATATTCAGTCACCAAGTCCATCTCTTCTGTCAGATCTGACCTTCCGCTTTCTTCTCTAAGCAACTCACAGTCATTTCAGGAACTGGGGTTTTAAACCCCTTGGACCAGAGACAATTCACATGAACAATAAACAAAGAACTCATAAACAACATAACCTGGTGATTGCAGACTCAGAGGTTATAATTACATTTACAGACTGTATTTGCATCATATGCCAAGAGCCATTCTGGAGACAGGATAAATAAGATAATCCGTGCACCCAAGGAGTGAGTCTAATGGGAACACAAGCACGTAAACAAGCATGTGCTGTGTGGTAAGTCCAACAATAAATATATAGGGAAATAACAAGAGTAGTAGGAAGGTGAGAAGATAAAAAGGTTTTACCAAACAGTTATAGGAGTGGGGAGGGCATTCTAGGTAAAAAGAACAACATGTACAAAAGGCAAGGAGTTATGAAACAGGGATGCTTTTAGGCAACTAGAAGTACACTAATGCTAGAATTTTAAGTGCAAGGGACACCATCCTATGACCCAGCGTTGCACTCAGGCTCGTTAATGCAAGGGAAAAGATGGACTGTAAAAAGGCACGTACAAGAACAAGTCACAGCAGTTTTAGTGATACTCAAACTCTGAAGAGAAGCAAAAACGAATGCCCATTGTGTTAGTGGTCCCCAAGACCCCCCTCACTAGGTTTGATGATTCACTAGAAGAATCACAGGACGCAGCATACAGTTGTACTAAGCACATTTGGCTAACATTTATCACAACCAGAAGATATGGAGGAAAACCAGCAAAGGGAAAAGGTCTATGGGACAAAGTGTGGGAGAAATCAGGTAAAACTTTTTTTTTTTTTTTTAGAGATTTTTATTTATTTATTTGACAGAGAGAGAGCACAAGCAGGCAGAGAGGCAGGCAGAGAGAGAGGAGGAAGCAGGCTCCCCGCTGAGCAGAGAGCCCAATGCGGGGCTCGATCCCAGGACCCTGAGACCACGACCCGAGCCGAAGGCAGCGGCTTAACCCACTGAGCCACCCAGGCGCCCCAGGTAAAACTTTTTTTTAAGATTTATTTGAGAGAGAGAGAGAGCGCATAAGAGGGGGGAAGGTCAGAGGGAGAAGCAGACTTCCCGCTGAGCAGGGAGCCCAATGCAGGACTCAATCCTCAGACTCCAGGATCAGGACCTGAGCTGAAGGCTGTCACTCAACCAAGTGAGCCACCCAGGCACCCCCAGGTACAAACTTTCCAGGGTCCTCTTCCAAGGGATTCACACAACATAAGCTTAACTGCTTAGCTCCCCCAGCAGTAAGCTGGGACGACACACAGGAGTTTTTGCCAATCAGGGAAGCTTGCTAGAGACTTAGCTCCCTGGGTTTTTATTGAGGGGTGGTCACACAGACAGGCTCTGCCTGGAATATGCCCAAATTCCAGACCCCAGGAAGCAAGCAGGTGTTCAGCATCCATCACACTGTTTGTACAGTTTAGGTGTAGTAAGTCACTACTGGTTCTGGGACAACAGCAATAAACTTGGACTTCATGGCCACTTGTAGAAATCTCAGATACTAAATTAAGCGGGGGGAAAAGGTCAGACTCAGGAGGGTACATGCTACAGAATTTCATTTTAAGTTCAAAAATAGGCAAAACCAATTGAGGACAACACAAGTCAGAGTAAGAGTTAATCCTGGTGGAGGGGGGCGGGGGGCAGGGCACAGAGATACCAAGCTGGAAAGCACACAAGGGAACCTTAATGAGTACTGTAAATGTTCGGTATCTTCATTAGTGTGGCCATTACTTCGGTGTATAAAAATAATACAAACATGTAAAATAGACTACGTTATACACTTAAAATTAGTGCCTTTTACTATACCATACAGACGTTCTCAATTTTCAAATATTTTTTAAAGATTTATTTATTTATTTGAAAGAGAGCAAGCAAACACATGAGCAGGGTGGGGGCGGAAGCTGACTCCCAAGGAGCAGTGAGTCTGATGCGGGACTCGATCCCAGGACCCTGAGATCATAATCCGAGCCAAAGGCAGACACTTAACCCACTGAGCCACCCAGGCACCCCTCTCTCAATTTTAAAAAAGATCAGAGGAGACCAGTAGGGATTAAACTCGGCCATTAAACTGAAGCCAGATCATGATGGGCTTTGTGTGCTACCACCAGGGGTCCTGACCTTCACTGTGCAGTGGTAGTTCTCCAAGGGAGGACTTGTGGACCCACAGAGGTCCCAAGACCCTTCCAAAGGTCGACAAAGCCGAAATTACTTTCATAATTCTAAGATACCAATTTCTTTTCTCACTACTAAGCCGACATTTGCAATGATGGTACAGAAATAATTGGAGTGGGTAAAACTGGCATCTTAGCAGGAATCAAGGCAAGGCAATGCCAATAAACTGTAGTAAGCAGTTACGGCACTCTCCGTGCTCTTCAATCCCAGAAACAGCCAGGTTCTCTGACCAAGGTCCTTGAGAAAGCATTAAAAATGTATTTATTAAGTCCTGACCCTTGAGTATGGGCCTTCAATATTCTGTGAGACAAATGGGAAGCAAGCATGAAGCCCAGTTGCTGCATATTGAAGTATAATCGTTGTTTCAAGGCCACGGATTTATGTGACTGAGTTTCAGAAAGAATTAGTTTTGTTTGTTTGTTTAATGAAACCTCTTTTTTACTTGAAAGAGCTGACCTACTATGGTTATCAAACTTTGGGTATTTGGCAAACATTCTCTTGAAAACAAAGCAAGCTAGACACTTCAAATAAAATACTAATGGTCTGTACTTGTTGCCAATGATTAAAGTTTGAGCTTTGAAGGAAAAAACAGAACTCTGGGAAATTTTCACCTACACCCTTCCTCAATACTTTAAGACTTCTCTGTGAAACTGGTGGTGGTATTAACTAGCGCGTCAGCATAGTGTGTATATGTGTATATGTAATACATTTACTATGCAATATTGCATAACAGTGAACCAGTATTTGTCAAACGACTGAAGTATAGTGTTACAAAATCAGGCACGGGTGAATGAGCTAGCCAAAGTACAGGAGGAGCAATATGCTTTAATGTAACAGAGTTAAGAACAGTATACCCATCTGGCTTCAGATTCCATGTTGCAACTGACCTTGAGGAAGTTAAAACTTGCAGAGTTTTGGTGTAGTATCAAAGAGGAATACCCACAATGAAATGAAAAGGCTACCCAAAGAGTCCTCCCCTTTCCAACTACATATCTGTGTGAGGCCAAATTTTCTTCATATATTTCAACCAAAACAACATATGGCAACAAATTAAATACAGAAACAGACTGGAAAAGCCAGCTATCTTCTAATAAAGCTGATATTGAAGAGATTTGCAAAAATGTAAAAGAATGCTCACTCTTCCCATTTTCCTTTGTTTTCAAAAATCTAATTGTGTTAATATGTAATGGACTTATAACTTTAAGATTAATTTATTTTTCCAGTTTTAATTTCTAATGGGCAAGTATCAATAGATACAATCCACATACACAAAAGCTCTTGAGGTCCTCAGTAACGGAGTGCTGAGAGGAAAATGTCTGAGAACCTCTGCCTTTATGGAACAGGTGATCAAATTGGCACTTTTTGAAGATCTTACATGAACATCCAAGCAGAAATCCAACCATCCTGAAAGACTGAAGAAATGTTTCTAAGGGCATAGTGAACTTGGGGAAAAGACTCTCAGAAATGCACGCGTGAGAAAGGAGAGGAGCTCTGATGTCCCATCTCAAGGCTTTAAGAGATGAGCAAAGGGTGGGCCAGTCAAGATGAGGAGGGAGCTACTCAGTAGAAAAGCTTGATGAAAAGAGCTAAGCAAAGCCAGTGAGGCTGGCTGCTCGAGGGGAGTGCTGTACGAAGATATGGTCTCAACATGGGAGAGACATGATCATGTTTACAGACAGAGGTGGAAGGTGTGGCAGCAACAATGCACCAAAAGGTCCTGAGAGTGTGAGAAAGATGGACTCCAATGCACAAAATTGCTCCCCGAATAGGGGATAAGCCACTCCTGCAATAGCCAGAGATAGGGAATGTAATCGGAGCCAAGTCCAGTTGGAGAAAGAACAGGACCTAGATGACCAACTGTGCAGGACCCAGAGTGTCTTTTGGTGCGCGCAAGAACATATAAGCCTGTATTAGTCTCCCATTGCAAAGGAAAAGATATGCTTAGAGAAATTGAAAATCTTGTTCAAAAATCAACCAGTTAACAGAGCACAAGGACTCAAATCAGGGTATCAGACTCCACATCTCCTCTTCCTCCACTTCAAGACAGCATGAGAAATGGAGAGGAGGAGAGGAGACCGAGCAGGCCAGGGAACTGCTCTGTGGCAACTCTGAAGCTGTATCGGAGGCTCTCACAAGGGCAGGGAAAAACTGTTCTGTTTCATGTGAAACGTATGGAAGCCTTGGCAATGAGAGACCTCCCCAAACTCAGGGTAACATGTGCAGGAAAAGTGGCATGATGGGAGAACAGATATAACCCCCTGACCAGCAACACTAAATTCAGCTTTGTGAAGTCCAAAATCCAAGGCAAGTTTGAGTTTCATCTGAAAACTCCTAAATTAACAGGCACCTGTGTGGCTCAGTCAGTTGAGAATCCAACTCTTGATCTCAGTTCAGGTCCTGATCTCACCATCATGAGTTCAAGACCCATGTTGGGCAAAGAAATGAAAACAGAACCTCCTGGACTTAAGCAGGACCTCAGTAGTCATTCCTGGAGGTCAGGGACACAGAGGGATGAGCTTGGGAGATGCACCCATCCAAGGACCAAGGGTCAGAAGGATAGGTCTGGGGAACAACAGAATGACTAGTGGGATAGAGCTCCACGCAGAGTAATGGGTGTGAATAGGCAAGAACTAAGGAAGAAGGGAGAAAGAGCAGACTGAAAACACTCCTCCAAGGGAGACCTGAGCTAGCAGCAGCAGTGGAAAGCAGCAGCAATGAAAGGATGCAGGGGCCAATAGAGACACACAGACCACATCAACACTTTATAGTTACAGAAATTGCAAAGAGGTTTCCAAAGAAAAGCTAGAAATATGCATTCATCTAGCTTCCAGAATTCTGTACTGGGGCCTCCAGCGACTGAAAAAATTTAAAAAATGAAAACCAAACACCCCAAACACAATTCTTTCCCCCAAGAGAACACTAGAGTCTAGTTGGAAAAAAATAGACTAATTGGGTGGAGGGGATAGAATTAGATTAGCCTCAGGAGATGAGTAGAGAGAAGAAATTGGTTCTGTTTTTAAACCTGCTGGGTTTAATACGCCTCCAACAGATAGAACTCCTTCAGTAGGCCAATCAGACCGACAGGTTCTGAGAACAAGCAGGGCAACCTAAAACTTGATCCCAGAGAGAGGGGCTAGTGCAGCAGGAATACACAGGCCCCTCTGTACCAGAGGAATGAAGAGCCAACAGAATGAACCACAGAGAATGTGGCATTCGGGGGGAGGAAGCCTGTAAGTGCCAGGACAAGAAAGACCTATCAGACAGGAGAAGGAGGGAGCTATAGAGCCTCACAAGACAGGTGGAAATTTTAAGTAGAAGGAAATAATCAGAGACAACAGAGCAAAGGACGAGGTGCATGAATTCTAGAAATATCAGTCTGGAAATCAAGAGACCTGTGTTCCAGGGCTGGCTCTATCATCTACTCGCTGTATTAACTTAAAACAATCACTTCTCATGCTAAGCTTAGTCCTTTTGTTTGAGAAAATAGACATTAGAATCTGTGTTTGTTGTCAACTCTTGAGTTATCTCTGGGAGACAGATAGGTCTCTAATATCTTCTGAGCTTCACAACAATTCCAAAATTCAGCTTAAAAAAAATGTCTCAAGAGAAAGGACAGACTCAGGAGACAGATGGCATCAGAGCCAGAACGCACAGAGCACAGGTGTAAGAGATTAAGTGTTCTGTCAAAAGACAAAAAAACCCAACCAGCTCTTCAAGGTAACTGCTTTCCTCCAACAGAGAGCTACTCCCATACTTTTATCCAGGAAGATTTTGGGCCAAGATGCTAAACCTGTCAGGGTGGTACCTATATCTGCACATAATACTGACCACATATCTGCACAATACTGACCAAGAGTAAAGAAACCAGTAACACTATTATAGCTAAGTTACTCCCAGAATCAACAGCTAGGTGCAACTGTGACCCATTTTTCAAACACAAACCTGTCCTCTGAGGATTCTACATTACCTCAAGGCAAGTCATCACAAAATGCCTTAACAATCAAGAGAGTGTTAACTCACGGTAATCTAAAGGGTGCTCCAACCATACATGAATCCTAAAAACAAAGTGGGAATCAAAGGTTATCTATGCCTCAGTGTTCTTCTGCACTCCTGCACACAAAGCTCAACCCCATTTAGTCAGGAATTTTCTCCCCAGGCCTGTGTTATTTAAAAACACTCATATTACACATTAAAGCAGCAAAATAATTCCTGAGAGGAGACTTTTTGAATCCCAATAACAAAACTCCATGAAAATTATGCTTATAATCCAAATTTAACACTGAAGTTTGGATATTGACTTTATGGAAAGTCAGATGATCTTCCCATGAAAAATGCAAAATATCACATACATGATGTACCTTTTCGTTCCATCCTTTCAGCTGGTTTACTATATTTGAGATATGTCTTGTTTTGGGGTTCCTATCTTACACATAAAAACTTCTAGCACTCGGAATCTACTCTTACAGAAGGGGATGAGCTCTCATGAGCAGGTGTGACCAAAAGAGACATCAGCAAAGGCAGGAAAGAAAACAATGAGCATTTCTAAAGCAGTAATGTGGGGAGCCAATGAGCAGGGTCAGCGGTGTCCAAAAGACTTAAGAAGAGTGAAAGGGTGCAATCAATGCTTCTTGGCTTTAAACCAAACAACAGATAGAAGCAAAAAGTCTTGTAACCTCTCCTCTTTTCCAAACTCCGGGTCTAACCCCCTTCCTTCTGGCAAGTTCTCCACAGAGTGAGTACAGATTAGACACTGCCTAGGAAAAGCAGATTTGCAGGACAGGATGGGATTAGCACAGCTCTTCCATAGGAAAGAAAATAATTTGTTATTTGATCCTGTGATTCTTTTACTGACTCCAACACTAGCTACCGAAGACAACAGTCTACACATTAGTATCCAGGTTTGGTGTGCATTCCTGTCCCAAACTTTAAGCCATTAATTTCCGTTTTAAACAAACACATTATTTTAGGGGATGGTCATTTAGTCAGGGTACCTGAAACCAACGAATAAGAAAGTCTACACAGGTACTGCCTACCACAAAAACATTAAAATAACAGCAGAGAGCTACTTCAGTCACCTCACCCTTCCTCCCTACCCCCAAATTCACAAACACTTAACTCATAGCTGAGTGCCTGAACTAAAAACATTTGCTAGAGAAGCAGTTGGAAACCAGGTAACATTCTAAAGTTTCCATCTTTCCAAAAACTTCCCAGACCAGAGATTTAAAAAAAAAAAAAAAGAAAAAAGAAAAAAGTTATCTGGTATTGGAGTCTGCATTTTTGCAGAAAAATCCCTTCGGCAAAGGCTCTGAATATGGTCTTTACTGCTTTATGCTTTAAATCTTTCAGGAATAAAACACAGAAATAAAGGTACATATCCCTTTACATCTGCAAGTGCGGCTGTGTACACTGCTGTGAGTTCAAGTTTCTTTCACCCAGAATGAAAACCCAGTCTCTCATTCCTAACACAGGGCTATTTTATGTCCTGGAAGCTTATTCCAGAAGATCTTAGCGCATACTGCTAAAACCCTTATTAATTCTTCCTGGAAATCTAAGAGGTATGATTATGGGAATTTTAGCTAAGAGAGAAAGGTGAGATTTAATAAGCCACATTCTACTTTTGGAGGTCTTAAAACAATTACATAATTTCAAATTTGTCTAATCTCAGAAGAAGAAATTTATTGAAATTTTAACTGTCCCGAAAAAGGAAAGTCTTTTGTGCAGAGGGTTGGGAGGGTCACCCCCACAGTGGGAGGAGCCTGATTTCTCCAGACCTCTGGCTCTCTCAGGATCAACTAACTGCTCTGACACACATCTCGGAATGATAGACACAGCACATTCCTCCTGACATCAACACTGCTGCACTAATGCTCAGAAGACCCACAGTGACTTCCACAACAACCAGAGATTCCCTCCAACACAGTTGGAGGTTTACTGTGCCTGTAAACGGACCGGGCCATAAAGCACTGCATTTCTTTTTTTTTTTTTCCTTCTTAAATTTTATTTATTTTGACAGATCACAAGTAGGCAGAGAGGCAGGCAGAGAGAGAGGGGGAAGCAGGATCCCTGCCGAGCAGAGAGCCCGACGTGGGGCCAATCCCAGGACCCTGAGAACATGACCTGAGCCCAAGGCAGAGGCTTTAACCCACTGAGCCACCCAGGTGCCCCAAGCACTGCATTTCTTATACAATGTACACCAACAATAACTCCTTGACCCCTATGACTTACCAGAATGCACACAGTATCACACTTTGAGCTATGGCACCAGAAAGACCTAGGTTCATACTTGGGTTTTATCCCTTGACATCCCTGTAACTTGATTTCTGAGCCTGACCTCCTCATTTGCAAAACAGGGGGAAAATCTCAAAAGAAGATTTTTAAGACTGAGATCCCAAACTAACCCTCAGCTTGACTCTCGTCTTCAGAGACATGTTACCTTTGATCCTTACACTGTTCACAATTTTTTTTTTTTTTTTGGAAGATTTTATTTGACAAATCACAAGTAGGCAGAGAGGCAGGCAGAGAGAAGGGGGAAGCAGGCTCCCGGCCCAGCAGAGAGCCTGATTCGGGGCTTGATCCCAGGACCCGGAGATCATGACCTGAGCAGAAAGCAGAGGCTTAACCCACTGAGCCACTCAGGAGCCCCTATTCACAATTTTTTAAGTGTTACATTTGTAACAGAGACTAGTAGCTTAACTAGGAAAAAAAGTCAAAGATCCATCAACTCTGGGCCCACATTTTTGTGCGACAACAACCAGCTCCTGGCTGCTCCCTTCACACACAAACTTTACAGCTCGGTAGGCACTACTCTTCTCTCTCTGCTTCCTTCATTTATGTAACCTCAGTCCCCTGCAGGGATCTGAGCACACAACCAGTTTTAAAGATTAAAAACAAAATAAACACCTTGATGATTCATGAAAATACTCAGTAAGGCAGCTAGTATCACGAGCTTACTTGCTAGCAAGTTTGGTGGGAAGCCTGGAGTCTTCCTACTTTCACCATCTCCCTCTGCTTTCTGCCTCAAGATCACTGCCATGAAAGGTGGACCCGGGTAGAATACCCACCCCCGCATCAGGTGCTTATGGCCCAACCCCAACTGCAAATGTTTCCGTGCTCCTTGACCCCACGCACCAGCTCTGGCGGTGCAGACAAGCCTTGGGGGGCGGGGGTGGGGGAGGCAAACATTTTTGCATTACCAAGACTGACTTACATATAGGGTGCCCAACTTCCAAATTCTAGTCCTACAGACTGAGCATGCATGGCCAGGCCTCTCAAGTTTCAGTCCAGTCACTGTGACAAACACCAAACTCTACAGCAACGTGTTCTGGGAACACAGTGCCACTCAAAGCCAGCTCCACCAGGAACCACGGAAGACCAGGGGTGAGCCCCTCAGCATTACTATCGCGAGGGGCTCCCCCCACCCAGCCCAGAGCTCCCCTGAGGTCCAGAAGCGGAACTTCCTTCCCTCCTCTCCTACCTACGACAAAAAACCAACCAAGCAGCCAAACAATCACCAGCCTGAGGTCTCCGAGGTTTTGTGCTGCCTGTTTGGACTTACTCTTATTTTTAACCCAGGGCGCATCCCTAGGCTCAAGCTGAGGCTTAGGGTGCAAACTATGCTCCCCAGCCACACTTCCAGTCGGCACACTGTCACCAGAGGTTGGGGGAGGGGCGCAGATGAGAGGCAGACCGCACACCTGTGCCTCCCCGAGAGCCAAATGGCCCGCCTGCCCCTCGCCCCCGACAGATGACGCAGAGCAGTTTACTCAGGTGCCAGAACAGGGAGCGAGGCGGCGGAGCGGTAGCCAAGGAGACCAGAAGCAGTTGCCAGAGAAATGCAGCGCTGAGCACCGAGGCTTTGGGGGGGGGGGGGGTTGCGCGTGGGGGAGGGGAGTCCCCGCCCCCCGCTGCGCTTCCAGAAGCGCCCCCGGGCTTCCCAGCGCTGTCACGAAGGCTGCGGCACTTCGTGGTGCTCCCGGAAGGCACGTGCAGAGGGCCGAGGCCTGCAAGGCGCACCGGGCTGGCTGCCTGCGCCAGGGCTGCCTCGGCCTCCCGGGGGCCCCGGGGCAGCACTGGGCACCCTCACGGAGCCTCTGGCCGGGCCCGGGCACCCCGCGAACAGGCTACTAAGTCAGAAGCGACTGAATGACATACAAGACCCACTCCAGGAAGCCGCCCAGGAAGCAAGTGACGCACCCAAAGGTGAGTGACCTGTCCTTGGTCCGGGTCCCCACCACCCCAGTGGGGCTCAGGGCTGGCCCAGGCCTTCCTGGCCCGCTACCCCCGCAGCTGCAGCTCCACCAAACCTGAGGCCGGGGCGGAGTCCGCACCCCTTTGTCCCAAGTTGGTGCACCCGGCCCGGAGCTGGACTGACCAGAGAAGGGCAAAACCAGGACCGCATGCACAGATCCTCTCGCCAGGCCGCCGGATCAGGAAGGCTGAAGCAGATGCGGCCTACGCTCCCTCCTTGGCGGCGCAGCCTCCACGTCTGCACCTCCGCCGGCCAGGGCCAGCAGGACCCACCTCAGAGCCGCCGCCTCAGGCCTCCCCCGCGCGAAGTCCTGGTGCACGTGCCCGGCCACCCACCCGCGAGCGACCCCACCTAGCTGACCCCGCCCCCAGAACGCGGCTCCCGCACAGTCGAACGTGTGAAGCCACGTGACCCACGGGGCTGGGGAAGCCGGACCGCACGAGGGGCATGATCCCTCCGCCTTAAAGGAGCCGCGCCCGCTGCCGTCGTGGCGCCCTCCAGGCAGCGTAGGCCCGGCGCCGGGGAGTCGCTGCCGCCCGTAGCCCCGCCCCACCCGGGCCGCCCACCCCCGCCGCCCCCTGGGTACGAACGAGGCTCGCGGGGGGCGCTGCGAAGCGCGTGAGCTCCCTGCGCCGGCGGCTTCGGGTCTCACGTGCGACGGCTGCGGGAGATGGAAGTGTTCCCGGCGCCGAGGCGCCCCTCCGTCCGGTGGGCTCCCGTCTGGACATACACTTGAGGCCACCGGGAGCCGCAGCGCAGCCTGGAGGCCCCACCGGCCACCCCCGGAGGGCCGCGGCGCCTTTAAGCCCAAAGGCCCTGAGTCACGAGGAGGCTCCCTGCCCCCTCGCCACACGCCCCTCCACGAGGCCCCACGCCCGCGGGCACGTGACCCGCGCCCCGCCCGGGACTCGCGCTCACGGAGCCGGGGGGAGCGGGGAGGAGGGGGCCGCCGAGCCGGCCGAGGCTGCGCGCGGACCGTTAGCTGCCGCGGCCGGGACCGCGCCCCGCCCAGCCCCGCCCCGGCGGGCGGCAGGCGGCGGCGGGCGGCTCTTACCAGCGGGAACGCCATGGGGCCGGCGTGGCCCTGCGGGACAGACGGGCCGGCCAGCGGGCGGCGGGCCGGCGCGCCGAGGGACGCGCAGACACGTGGGCACTATTTTTGCAGCGAGCCGCGCACAGCGCCGCGCCCTGGGCCGCTTATAAAGCCCCCGTGGAGCGCCCCCCCCCCCCCCGCCGGCCGGATGCGAAGCACCTGTGTCGGCCCCGCCCGGGCCCCCGCCCCCGCCGCCCCGCCCCTCCCGGCAGGGCCGGCCGAGGGCTCAGCCGCCCACCCGGAGCCGGGCTCCTGGACGGAGGCGGCCGCTGCCAGCGCCCGGGAGCCCAGAGGCCCACGCCCGAGCGCGCCACTCACCCAGTGACCCTGCTCAAGTCACTTACCTCCTCTCGGCCTCACTCTCCGCACCCCGTACGCATAGGGCGCGACTTACAAGACCCTGCGACGCGGCCGAAGTGCTTAGTCAGCAGAGCCCCGTGTCCCTGCTCCTGTTCTTCCAAGGACCCTTCCAGGGCGGGGGCCAGCCGCCCTGGCCAGTGCCCTAGCCTTTGCCTCTGCCCCCCAGGACTCTTAGATCTGCTGCTCCGTGTGCTGGAATGGCCCGTGTGCTGGAAAGGGGGACGTGTTGGGGTTTCCCAAAGTTCCAAAGACACCAGGGGTCCTCTCTGGACCGTAGTTTCCTGGGGAAACCGCTTCCGACGCTCCTGCCCTACTGTAATAGGAAGCTTCAGGGAGAGGGGACAAGGGACAGGGCGGGGATCACGGGACAAGAGACACCACTGTGGTCCTGGCTGTTGTCAGGAAAGGCGACCTGGGGTGGTTGGCTCAGGAGCGGCCCGGAAGCCCCAGGCAAGCGCAGAGGCGGAGAGGGCCTTCCAGGCGGGAGACCAAGCAAAGGCGGCGAGGGAGGATTGAACAGAGCGGCTCAATCCGACCGGGAAGAGGATAATGCTGATACCACGGGAGGGAAGCCTGGGCCCAGTCTGTGAAGGGCCTTTATTTTGCAGACAGCAGGGAACTATTAAGAATTGTCAACAGGAGGGGCGCCTGGGTGGCTCGACGGGTTGAGCCGCTGCCTTCGGCTCGGGTCATGATCTCAGGGTCCTGGGATCGAGCCCCGCGTCGGGCTCTCTGCTCGGTGGGGAGCCTGCTTCTTCCTCTCTCCCTGCTTGCCTCTCTGCCTACTTGTGGTCTCTCTCTGTCAAATGAATAAATAAAATCTTAAAAAAAAAAAAAAAGAATTGTCAACAGGAGAATGGCCGTATCAGGTCTCGTAAAATGTTACTGGACACTTAGTAGAGGCTGGGAAGAAATAAGGGACTGGAGCGAGGAGAGGGACCAGCGTTTGTAGGGCATTACTAAGTGATGTACATGGGTTAGCTCATCATTATAACACTAGTTATAAAGCATTTATTATGCACAAGCCTTCTCCTGGCCATTGGGAAAACAGGACTGCTGCCTTTCCTGGCAGGCTGGTGAGGCTGGCCTGGATCTAATGGCCAGGGCCGGGGTGGGCGGGTAACTTCAGGTCTCTGTGGAAGGAGAGGAAGTCAGTGGGCTTATCTACTGTTTCAGGAGGATTAAGGAGAGAAGGTGGCCAGGATAAGAACAGATGGGAGTACAAGTCCACAGGAAGACTCAGAGTGACAATGAAGTTGGCTGGTCTCCATTCAGAAGAATGTCCTCATGCAGGGAGCTTCCTTGTGTTGCCCGGGTCATGGGCAGAGAGGGTGATGCTGCAGGGGAAGGGCAAGAGGGGGTCTTGGCACCCCCTACCCATCAACTATTCTGACCTCTTTCTGCCTAGCCATCTGCCCTCCTCCTCACGCTGGGCCATTCCAGCCACCCAGAAAACCATACCTCATGGTTCAGCTTCACTGGAACCCTCCTTCAGGGGTTCCTTCCTGGGGCCCTTCCTTTTTGGGGAACAGCCCACCTCCCCCCCAAGGCTTACTCTGGCGCACAGCATAGTACAGCTGCTCCAAAGTGGTGTATCTTGCTTGTCTTCTTGGGGGTGCAACCTGGACACCTGTAGCCCAGAAGCCACCTGAGGGTGAAAGCACAGAGAAGGCCCAGGCACACGGAAAGGGCCAGTGTCGGATAGATGCCATGCCAAAATAAGGTCCCAGCCTAGCCAGACCTTTCAAGACAACCTCGGTTGTCTTGGGTTTTTTCAAGGTGAAATCTTCTTAATTTTAAATTTGGTCACTAATTCAAATTTTAAGAGCAAAGCCCCGTATATCCAGGGGCCCCATGCAGCCCTTTTGCTGCAAACTTGTGTACATCCTTCCTTCTTGACCCAAAGCTGAGCAAGATAAGAATCTGAAACCTGGGGCGCCTGGGTGGCTCAGTGGGTTAGGCTGCTGCCTTCGGCTCAGGTCGTGATCTCAGGGTCCTGGGATCGAGTCCCGCATCGGGCTCTCTGCTCAGCGGAGAGCCTGCTTCCCTCTCTCTCTCTCTCTCTGCCTGCCTCTCTGTCTACTTGTGATCTCTCTCTGTCAAATAAATAAATAAAATCTTAAAAAAAAAAAAAAAGAATCTGAAACCTGGAATAGTGCCCAAGGGAGTAGGTATCTGGGAACTCTTTCATATTTTAAAACCCCTAACCATAAGAAAATGAAGGTGTCTTTCAGGTGACTTGGAACAGAAGTTGCTGCTGCCTAAAATCCCTCTTCCTACACTTGCTGGCACAGTGGTAACAGCTGATCTTCACTGAGCACTTACTACATGCATGGCAGAGTTTAAGTGTTTTACCTGTGTTTGATGAGAAAACTGAAGCTCAAATGAAAAGAGGGAAGTACCTAGCCCAAGGATTCCCAGCTAGAAATAGAGGAGTGGGAACTCAAACTCAGATGGTCTTCTTGCTTCAGAGCCTTGACCAGATAAGAACAAAACTTCCGGCACCCTTATGTGTGCAGTTCTTTCTGACTGACCCCAGAGCTCAATGCAGATGGTGAAGGATGGAGTGGCTGAGTCAAAATGCAGTCATGGCCTCAGGTGTGGCCATGCCCCTTTGCTCCTTGCCCTCACTTGGCCATGCCTGCAGATAGAACAGGAAGAACAGTACTTCTGACTAGAAGGTGTCCACAATCCACAGGGTACGGTGTGGAAAACAGCAGAGGTGGAGATATTAAATGACTCGGTCTAGTCCCGACAGCTGGTCACTGGCAGAAGTAGCAGGAACAAATAGGAAGCATTATCCATTCTCAGAGTCAACAAACAGCCTTTGAGCCCAGCTATGCCTGGCACCGTCTCTGCAGTCAAGCTCCAGATTTGCAATACAGGTTTAAATGCAACGGTAATTCCCTGGACTAAGTTTTAAATGCATGTACGAGGAGGACAGGAGGAACCCATGTAGTTGTGTATGTGCTCAGGTGTTCAGTACTTCTACAGCAAGCAGCTGAAAAAAGAAAAGACAGTGTGGGGAGGAAATAATTTTCCTGGTTGAAAAAGATCAGAAGAGGGATTGACTTAAGAACTCAAGACCACAAGGTAAAGTAGGTACACAGTCTCTCCTAGACTTTTCCTAAGCTCTGTGAAGAAGAAACCATGTTCTTTTGTTTGTCTTTTAAAGTGGGATTAAAAGTGTGAATCAGATCCACCTTGCATCATACACAAATGTAAATTTAAAGTGGGTTGAAGGTGTAAATGTGAAAGGCACTACTTGGAAAAGTTTCAGAAGAAAATATTAGAATATTTTGTTACCTCAGAGTGTGGGTGAATTTTGTAAATCAGAAACAAAAAGCACAGGACATAAAGGAAGATTGATAAATTTGGCCACATGGAAATTTAAAGCTTTGATTTAACAAAAGATCTTTAAAATTTGAAAAAAAACAAGTCATAAACTGGGAGAAGATATTTGCAATGTGAGATATAGAAAGGACTGGTTTCCAGAATACATAAGAACTTCTACAATCCATGAGGAAAAGAGACAACCCTATAGAAAAATGGGCAAAAGATGGGAACAGGCAATTGACAGAAGCAGAAAAAACCAAATGACCAACAAACATAGCATTAGATGTGTACCCTCAGCAATAACTGGGAAATGCAAATAAAACCACAGGAGAGACCATTCACAACTCTCACACAGACAAAATGGAAGTCTCACTTTCCCAGTAGCAGGATCACTGCCACTGAGGGTATAAATTGGCTCCCCCATTCTAGTTTTTTTTTTTTTATTTTACTTTTATTTTCTACATGTTTTAAATTGGGGGAAAATACATATAATATGGAATGCACAAATCTTAAATGTTCAGCTCAATAATTTTTTTACCTACATATATACCCAGGCAACTGTCACCTATATCAAGGCATAGAATCCTTCCAGAACCCCACAGGATTCCATCATGCTTCTTCCCACTTCATACCTCCCTCCTTGAGGTAACTATTATTCTTACTCATTTCCTGACCTCCATTCTGCCTGTTGTAGAACTTCACATAAACATCTGGCTTCTTCCATTCAACATGGACCCACGCATGTTGTTGCCTGTGGCAACAGTTCAGTCTTCTTCTTGTTAAGCCGTATTCCATTATGCGGACGTACCAAATTTGCTTCTCCATCCTCCTGTTGCTTGGTATTGGAATTGTTTCCAGTCTGGGGACTCTTGTGAGCCAAGGTACCACGAAATTCTTGATGTGAATTACAGCTGCTCTGCCAATGCTGTTTAAGTTGCACATGTTTATACTCTGTGACCCAGCAATTCTAATCTTAGGGTAATATGTTAGAGAAACCTTTGCATATGTTAAAGGAGGCCTGAATAAAAATGCTAATAGCTGTACTATTCACAATTGCAAAAATAAAATAGCAACCTTAAATATCCACCAGCAGGAGAGTGCACCAATAAATTGTGGTAGAGTCATACAATGGAATACTATGTATAAGTAAAAGTAAATGAAATAAAGCCAGACCATGTCAGCATAGATGACTCAGAAATAATATTGAGTGAAAAAAGGAGGTAGGAGAAGACACACTTTATGGTCCCATTTATATAAAATTTTATATAAATTTTAAATTTATATTTAATAAATTTAATAAATTTAATTTAATTTATTTAATTTAATTTTAATTAATTTATTATTAAATTAATTTTTAATTAATATTTAATTGATTAATATTATTTAATTTAATTTTAATTAATTTATATTTAGTAAATTTATATTTAATAAATTTAATAAAATTTATATAAAAATTTTTTTAAGATTTTATTTGTTTATTTGACAGAGAGAGATCACAATAGACAGAGAGGCAGGCAGAGAGAGAGAGAGAGAGAGAAGCAGGCTCCCTGCTGAGCAGAGAGCCCGATGCGGGACTCGATCCCAGGACCCTGAGATCATGACCTGAGCTGAAGGCAGCGGCTTAACCCACTGAGCCACCCAGGCGCCCCTGAAATTTATATAAAATTTTAAAACAAATTTAAAATTTATATAAAATTTTAAAACGTGCAGTACACTGCTATCTCAAAGTATATATATATATATTATATCATTTAGGGGCATATCCATATGTAGTATAAGTACAGAAAAAAATGCATCAATCAACAGAAAATTCTAAATAGTGGTTTACTTCAGGTGAGGCGGGAAGAGCTTGTGAAATGAGTACAAAGGGTATTGCCTAAATCAGTAAGTGCTTTGGTCCTTAAGCCTGGGAATCAGGACAATAGCCGTGGTTATGTTATATTCTTTATCACAGTTTTTTAGAGAAATAAGGGTCGGAGATCTTTAAAGGCAGTGGTGTGCCGGCAGATGCCTGACAATAGGCTGTTGGAAGGGAAGTCTTCTGCAGTAACCACCTAGTTCTGCGACGTGAATATTCCCACCACAGCTGATTCCCAGCCACCAGTGCGACACCACCTGGCTCAGAATTCCTGGAGGCATGGCGGTCGGGGCTCTAAGCCAGCACAAGCCCGCTCCAGCACACCGCGCGCACTGAGTGTGGGAGCCAAGTGCTTGCAAAGCCAGAGCCTGGGGGCCAGGCCCCGCTCTGAGGACTTTCCCCCCGCTGTGGGTCTGGGGCTGGATGGTATTAATTTGTGGCTGTAAAGCTAACAGCTCGAAACAATGACACGTATCACCTTGCACAATCTCTGCAAGTCAGGAATCCAAGAATGACTCTGCTGGGTGGCTCCAGCCTGGGATCCCTCCTGAGGCTGCAGCTGAGCTGGGGACCAGAACTGCAGTCATTGGAAGCTTTGCCTGGAGCTGCAGTTCTGCTCCTTAGTTCACTCAGGTGGCCCCTGGCAAAGCCTCCGTTCTTTTTTCGCATAGACCCCTCCATAGGACTGCTGGCTTTAGCTCAAGACATGCCACCCAGCCCTCTCCAGAGCAAATGACCAGATGGAGAAAGAAAAAGACTGGGGCGGAAGTACAGTGACTTTTATAACATCTCAGAAAGGAGATACTGTTACTTCTGCAATATTCCACTGTTCACACCCATCAAGCCTGATGAGCGGCCCAAGGCCGCAGATGGGAAGCAGCAGGGATCCCCATGTACGGTCCTGGAGGTCAGTTGCCACATCGATCACAATGGAAGCTGAGGGCTGACTGTCCCGAGATGCTGGAGAAAGGGTTAGAGATACCCAGAGTCTCAGGAAGAAGAGCAACGGGAGAACTCAGGAGGCCATGGCCTTTGTTTCCAGCAAAGGAAAAAGACATGATTCGGAATTTACTTGAAAGAATGCAGCTACCATTGTCAGAATCCTGAGGCCTCCATCTTGCCTCGTCCTAGGGGTATCCCCTCTCCCAACCTCACCTCTCCTTGCCTTCCCTCCGCAGGTGCAGATGCTGGCTTCTGATACATAAAAGCCTACATCGAGGTCACCTTGCCCAGGCCCTCAAGAGTTCCTTCTTCTGCAGAGCTGCTCCCTCATGTTCTCCCTCAGTTAAAACAAGGCAATCCTGCTAATTTCCACGCACCCCACCCTGCTACAGGGGTTGCTGGTGCCCTAGTGGCCCCAGAGACCAGCACATGCCACCATGCCGCCATTGCCAGACATGAGTCCGTCCCGGCTGCCTGGGATCCCACTTCCAACTGGAGTTGGATGTCAGATAGCTTCAAAGCTCCATGATCTCTGAGTGAAATAAAACACTGCACAAGGGGTGGGGGGTGTCCTCACACTCAGCTTCTCGTTTACATGGGTGGTTCATTCTATGAAAACTTGGGGAACTGCATACTTGTCATTTGTACAATTTTCAATATGAATATTATACTTAATTTTTAAATAGTATTTTTAAAGTCTTTTTAAAAAAAATATTTTACTTATTTATCTAAGAGAGAGAGAAAGCAAGAGACAGAACACAAGCAGAAGGGCAGAGGGAGCAGCAGGCTCCCTGCTGGACAGGGAGCCCGATGCGGGACTCAATCCCAGGATCCTGGGATCATGACCTGAGCCGAAGGCAGAAGCTTAACCAACTGAGCCAGACACAGACCCAGGCATCTGGGGTCTTCCCAGAAGATAAGACAAGCATTCTGTCTGAGCTCTTGCCAACCTCTGTTCTCTAGGTACCACGGGGAAGCCGAGGAGTGTTTCTGTTCAAGCAGCATCTCGGAGAGGAAGATCTGAAAAGTGGCTACAGCTGGAGGACTCTTGGCACCAGGATAAGAAGTGGTGGGATGTTCAGGGAGTATGGGCACCCCCAGCATTGCTCACCCTCCTCGGGACGGTTCCAGGCCCAGCTGTGAGGCCTCAGTGACACCACAGCATCCTCCGCAGTAATGGGGCAGTAAGGATAGGAGCTCCTAATGGCCAGGGTCCAACAGTGCAGCCCTAAGTGCTTTCTTGATAGATGAGTGGGGTGGGGGTTGGGGGAGATAAAGGGCTCAGACCACTTTCTAGTAGAAAATCCAAGACACTGTGTCCTGCTCTTACCCCCTCGTTCTCCATAGCCCACCCTGGGCTTCACCCTTCCAGGTACTCTCGTTCACTGTCCTTCTCTTGACCCTGGGAGACAGGACTGAGCAGGCAGTTAGAGAAGGAAGACCCAGACCACCGCCTTGAGGACCCCAGTCCATGAGCACCCTGCCCCAGCTCTCCCGCACACACCCGACTCCACCGCCGGTTGTAGGCTGATGGGGTCAGACAGGATCTCCGGGGCTGGGCAGGCCTTCTGTGGTTCACAGCCTTGTCCCGGTGGCCAGTGGTCCTAGCTTTGTCACCACAGTACCTAAGACACGTCAGCTACTCAGTCACCGAGGAGGAAGAAAGGACCCAGGCAGGCCTCCCCCCACCCCCACCAAGCCCTGGCATGTTGAGCTAGAGTAGAGACGGGGGTGACCGAGCAGGCCATGAACTTGGGTCAGCAAGTCTCAGGCAAGCAGCTGGTGGTGAGGATCCTGGCTGTCCAGAGGCCAGGCCCTCTTGTGGGTCAGCGTTTTCCTGCTTTCCCTTCCTTGCCCAGTCAGACCAGGGCTGCCCTGTCACACTGAGTTATACATGCAACCCCTTTGATCTGCAGGCTATGCTAGGAGGTGACCCCAAAATGCCCAGAAGGTTCTGAACTAGCATAGGGCTTGTCCCATGCTGGGCGGGGGTCCCAGCATGGGCACAGCCTCGTGGTGTCTTCCTTGATGTCACTGGATAGGGATATCTGTATCCTCTGTAGATAGATCCGCCCCCGGCCCTGGCGGCTGGCGGGTTGCTGCAGCCTGGCTGGAACCTGAAGCCTTGCCCGGGCTCGACTCTGAAGCCGTGCTGGGCTGGGCTGGGCTCCGGTTCCCAGGCCCTCTCTGCGTTTACGGGGCTCTGACCCGTAGAGACCCATGGTCAGGCTCGGACCGCACTCAGACCTCCTGGGTCTGCCGAAATGCTCTGCCCTGGGGGCGCATTCTGCCCGCCTTCAACCCCCCACCTCCTCCTCCCGCAGCTGTCCCTGCACAGCGGCAGAACAGAACGCTAAGAGCACTTCCTAGGCTGCGCTGCGGTCTGGTCCCGGGCCCTCCATGAATCCCCAGCCCTGGGCCGGCTTCCTGCTAAGGGGGCAGCATGAAATCCAGGAAGCCTGAGCCCAGGCCCCTGAGGCCCTGGGGACAAAGCAGCACCACAGGTTCAGTGACAAAATATAGGGTATGACACAGGTTGGAAAGAAGGGTGTTCTGGGGGAGACGGACATCCCCCAGCCCCCACAGGTCTGGGCAGCTCCCCGCACTGTGTGCTGGGCGGGCCCTTCTCACCCTGGCAGAGACCCACTCAGTCCCAGGGGCTCGGGGAAGGTGTGGCCAGGGACCTAGGCTCTTGGGAGACCTGGGCTGGGCCAAGGACTGGAGCAGCCACTCCCTTCCCCTGGCAAAGGTTTGCTCTCCCTAGACCATCCCCTCAGCCCAGACCCGGCCCCTTCCCCCTCCTGGCTTGGAGGCTGCCACGTCTGCCAGCTCCAGCTGCACTGCCTGCCTGCCCGGGCTCCTCCCTCTCCTGGCCAGCTGCCCAGGCACACCTCGCTCTCCTCCTCCCTGCCTCTCCCCTGACACCAGCACAAGAACCATTTTCTCATGAAGGTCTGAGACTGCTAAGCCCACAGCCTGGGACATGCTCTGGAGAAAGCAGCCCCGGGGCCGGGACCAACGTTCTAGCATGCCGAGTCTCACTCGGGATTGGATCCCAGGGCCCTTCCTGAGAGGCTGTGGGAATCTGGGCTGCGAGCTCCTTGAGGGAGGTTGGGGGAGATGCCTGACACACTTCTGGTTCCAACAGACTCCGTTCTGGGGCCTTTGTTGCAAAGTACAGGTCAGCAAAGAATTCTCTGATGGTCCCCGTTCAGTGCCTTGGGAACCGCGCTTACCTTCTTATGCTGCGGGCGCTGCTGATTCGAGACAGGAGAGCAGGCTGACCTCTCCGTCTGCCCTTGACTGGCCGATCAGTCCTATTGCCAAACCTACAGTGACACCGTGATTCCAGGGAGACCGTGGGGCTCCAGCTGCTGTCTAGAGCCATGGAGCCCAGTGCGTCCCCAGAGACAGAGGCAAGGGTGTCCCCTGGCAGTGCCTTTGTCCTCCTTCCCCGAGAGGAGGCCACACCTGCTACACCTGTCTCTCTCTCCTACACCTGTCTCTCCCCTGCAGAGACCTGTCAGAGACGCCTCAGGGGCAAGGCGGCGGGGAGGGAGGACCAAGGGTCTAGAGCCTCAGTCACGGAGGAGGACCGGGGGCTGAGGCGTCTCCTCTCAAACCATCGTTTGAGTGTGTTTTCCTTGTAACCCTGGCAGTCAACGTGTTCTGGGGGGAAAGCCTTCCAAAGTCAAAACCAGGGTTTGGATAACACTGCGCCGGCCCCTTTGGGGCAGGGATAGGTCACGATACAAATTGGCACAGTAAAGTCCCTGAGAAGGCCTGTGGGAAATAAACTTGTTTTGTTTAAATCCATTATTCCTAGGGCGCCTGGGTGGCTCAGTGGGTTGAGCCGCTGCCTTGGGCTCAGGTCATGATCTCAGGGTCCTGGGATCGAGCCCCGCATCGGACTCTACTCAGCAGGGAGCCTGCTTCCCCCCTCTCTCTCTGCCTGCCTCTCTGCCTGCTTGTGATCTCTGTCAAATAAATAAAATCTTTAAATCCATTATTCCTAAACTTGATCATAGACTCACGCCACATCCGGAAGCCTCGTCCCAGCTGCAGAGGCCATCCGTCTTCACTGCTCAAGTGTGTCCACGGAGCAATTTCAGTCCCCGGGGCTCCGTGAGAAAGGGGCTCTCTCCTGCAGACGCCGACTGGAATTTGTGGGGTGATCGGACACAGGGCTGTTTGGGAACACTGCTGTACCTCTCCTGCTCCCGCCCCTCCATGACGGCTGGTTGGGTCAGCTCCCCAGCCGGGCAGGGGCCCCACTGCCGACACAGTCCGCACCCCACGCCAATGTCGGGGAGTCCCCCACGTTAGCGGTCTTTCCCCAAGGGCCCATGAGGGAAAGCCATGGGGACTGACAGTGACCAGAGAGGCCTCGCTTCTGCAGAGCCTGCTAGCAAGGACAGGGAGATCTTCCAGCTCGGTCCCCCACCCCTGCCTGGAGTTCTCTTCCACACACATGCCTGGAGACTCAGGGAGGGTCACCCTGGAGTCTGGCCAGAGTCACCTATGGGAGTGAGTCCCAACCTTCCCTAGAAAGTCAGCGATGATCATTCCCAAGAGTCATGCGGCCACTCAGAGCAGCTCGTCCCCGTCCCCCTCAGACAGAGCCCAGAAGGAGGGAAAGCTGAGGCAGCATATAGGGAGAAGCCTTTTTATTGGGATTCTGCTAGACACACAGTTGCAGAAAGCCGGGAAGACAAGGGCGCAGTCAGGGGCTCCCCCTGCACAGAGCATGTGGAACCCGTGGGGAGGGGCATTATGGGGGGGCATTATGGGGGAGAGGGGCTGGGAATGACCAGAGGGCAACAGCTCCACCACCCCCAGCCTTGATGCTATCTGGCATGAGGAATCTGCTAGGAGAGAGAGAAGAAGAAAAGAAAGAGAGAGAATGAAGGATGGGGGCTAGCAGCCCAGGTGCCACAAGGGAGAGATGAGCAGGGCTGAGAACTCCCGGCCCGCGGGCATCACTGGGTCAGAGCCTGCACCACGTCCTTCACCAGCATGGTGCCAATCACCATCTTCTCGCTGTTGACGGTCAGCTGCGCAGCCCCCGAGGGCCGGGCGTCCAGGGTCAGCAGGACCAGGCTCCCGCTGGTCAGCGTCCTGCCTGCAAATCTGGGGTGAGGGCAGAGGCGGGGGCTCAGCCTCGTGGCCTGGGGCCCTCCTGCAGAGCAGGCCTGCCCAGAGCCCATCTTGTCCCCTCTGCTGGTGGCCGCTACCTGTACTCGTCAGAGGTCCCACAAGGGACACGACCCAGGTTGGCAACGGTAGTCACTTTCTGCACCACGACGTGGTCACTGCGACAGCTGTCTGGCAGCGTGAGCTTCTCTGTGATCTCACTCATGCCTGTCAGCTTTCCTGGGGGGGGCAAAGGTCACGGTGAGGGCAGAGGCCATGCTGGGTCCAGAGGCTGGCACCTGGGTCTGTCCGAGCACCCTCAACTGAGATCCCCGCAGGCTGGACAGGTCTCAGGCTAAAAGCGGGTCTGAATCCCTCAGACTCAAGGAGGGGCTACTTCTGTCCTGGACTGCACCCCGCCTCAGGAAGCCAGCCTCCCCACCCCGAGCTCTAGCCATGCTGCTGACCAAAGATGGATCTGGCCCTTCCCCACCATCAGACTTCTGGACTACCCGCCCCTTGGGAGGAAGAGCCCGTGGACCTGGTGGCCAGTCAGCTCGAAGCAGTGTCCTCCACCTCAGCCCCCACACGCTCTGGTCTTTCCTGGCTGGCCCTCCGAGTTCAGGTCCCTCCCAGCTCTAGAAAGCTGAGTCCCCACAAACAGATCGCTGGTGGCTGTTACACTCTTGGTCAAGGCACAGGTCCTCAGCGGACAGGCCAGAGTACAGTGGTCACGTGAGGCTCTGAGATGGACTTCTCATGTCACCTGCAGCACGAGCTCCGGACCCCTGGGCATTCACAGCACCCCACAACCCCTCACTCTGCAGGCCAGAGCTCTCCTCTCCACTCACACACTCAGTGAGTATGTGACCTCCACACACGGCCAGCTGTGTGACCTCCTGCCGCCTTCCCTGCAGCCCCTCTGTCTTCCCTCTGCTGCTTCCCCCATTCTTCTCCTTTTGAGAATGGCCCTCCCTTTCCTGCTGCTCCCATCCCCTTCCTTCTGGAGTGATGACATTTCCGTGCCTCTGTACCTTTACTCTCCCTGTGGCCAGGTGTCCAAGTCCTTAAAAAGTCCTCTCTGTCATGCTATTGCTGTGTCTCCCTCCCCATTTATGGCCAAAGTCCTCCCAAGAGGGCTCCATTGCCTCAAGCCCTGGTCTCCTCCCACCCACTGCAGTTGGCCTCTGTCCCCTCTTTGCAATGACCTGCTCTCAGATGGGGGCAGCAGCCACCTATCGTGTGGAGCAGAAGGTCTTGGGTCATCCTGGCCTGTAGCCATGCCACCCCAGGACAGACCTCCCCGGGGTCTCCTTCTGCCTCTTGCTCTGTTCCTTCTCTTATCCCTCCCCTCTTTCTCCTGAAGAATGCAGGTTTTCCTCAAGGACGCTCCCTGGCCTCACCTTCCCACCCACCTCTCTCCCAGGGACATGTGGCTCATTCACAGCTCCAGCTCTCACCTCGGCTCCTGACTCCAGCTGAGAGGTGTTTCCGGGGCACAGACCCACACCTGTGGTCGCTTACCAAAGGGCCAGCTCCCGAACATGCCCCGTGCACCTCACCATCAGCTCATCTGGAACCAACCACACTCCTCCCTCCTCCCCTGCCGAGCCCATTCCTCCTCCTTTGGCATCAGGGGTTGGGCAAATTTCAGTCAGCAAGCCAAATCCAGCCCACGGCCCAGGATGTATTTTATATTTTTTACGTGTCGGGGGTGGGGGGGGGGCAAAAAAAAAAATCAAAAGCTTAATATTTCACGACATATGAAAATTATGTGAAATTCAAATTTCAGTGTCCATAAATAGAATTTTATTGGAACATAGCCACACTCATTCATTTACGCGTTATCTGTGGCTGTTCTGTGTTAACAGCAGAGTTGAGTCATTGAGCAGAGATCACGTGGCCCACAAAGCCTAGAACATTTGCTTTCTGGCCCATCACGGGAAAAGGCTGCTGACTCCTGGCCTAGGCAAGGGCACTGCCATTCTCCCTGCCCACCCTGCCATCCGTGTACACCTCCCTCTTCTCCTTCTCAGGGCAGCGAGCAGCCCTCAGCTGCCCCCTGCCCAGCACCACTCCCTGCCCCAGCCCTGCAATGCCTTTGCCAGGGTGCTCATCCCGGTCCTCAACCTCTCTCACCAGATCCAGTGCAACAGCCTTATACACGGTGACAAGATTTAGGGCCAAGGTCACACACTGAGGGAGTGGTGGGGTCAGAATACCCAGCCAGGGCTCACAAAGCCCCAAGCTTCTCCCCAAGCTGTACTGCCTCTTTGCCTGCTGCAGGATCTCCCGGGGCGGTCCCAGCTGCTGGTGCTGCCGGATTCCCCTTGCTGAAGCCAAGGTCCCTTGGTCCATTCCTCAGGGACCTGGTCCCTTCCTCAGACACCTTCGGGGACCCACCATGGCTAGGAAAATGAGGTCTACAGTCCTAATCTCCCTCACAGTGCTGGTGGACCTGGTAACTTTGGCGACCCCTTCCAGCTTCCAAATTCTGGGACTGAAATCCTGTAGCACAGCAACCCAGGCATCCAGAAACTAGAGCAGACCTTTCCTTTTCAGTTTTGTTCTGACTACCCCTCTGTGCTATGGACTGCTGAGCCCCAAACCAAACTCTCCTCTCTTCCTGGTAACTTTCCCTGACACGTACTCATGATATTTCCCCCAAGCTGGAATGCAGGCCTAGAATTTTCTGCCTGGCTGAGCCCCCTCCCTCCAAAGCCTCACTGATGGGCCCCACCCTCCGTGAAGCCTCTGCTCTGAGGCTCTGCCTGAAGCTGGGGAGGCTCCTCCAGCATGAGGCACTGTGGATGACTGAGCCCCTCCCCGTCCACCCCAGGGAGCACTCACCCTGTTCCTTCTTGAACTCATTCTCGCTCATGAACACGGGAGCCATCAGCTCCCCGACAGGTGGCTGAATGGAGACATAGAACTGCCGGGTTTGGGTACTGCGAAGGTGGGAGGAGACAGAGGGAGAGGAAATGAGGCCGGAGTCCTGCTCCTCACCTCCCACTTTGCCCGAAGGCAGCAAGAGAGCAAGAGAGAAGATCTGAGGGCCTGGGATGGCTTCCAGACCAGGAAGCGCATGACATATCCCTGCAGTTCTGCTCCCTCCCCTCCCCATCCTCCGCCCTGCCCCACCATGAGTTAGATACTCACCACAGCTGGAAGTTGGCTGCCTGGGTTGAATCACAGAAATTAATGCCCATTACAGCAGTAGCAGATTCTCCAGGTGCCAGGGACTCTGCGGGTATGAGGCAGAGAAAGGGAGAGGGGGGGACACCATCACCTAATAGGTCTGGAACCCATCACTGCCAGAGCTGACCACCCCACCATGCACTCCTGACCTTCTGGGTCCCTGGCAGATGGTTCCTGGTTTTCTCCTTAAATCTAAACCCTCTCCCTCCCCCTTCCCCCATTTAAGTCCGTCCTGAAATCACCAAGGCCTCAAGCACCTTCTGGCCTGATGCAGATTTGCACCCCCCCTGATTGCACCAGTCATCTTGTCTACCAGGGCGTGATCACATCAGATGCCCTCTCTGAGCCCTCACAGCCTGGCCCGGCACGGAGGGCACCAGCAGCCACAGAAAGACTGACTCTGCCCAGGAGCCTCCTTCTCCACCACGTCCAAGGCCCTCCGTACCGATTTCAGGGAACTCCTGGATGCTGAGGCCGGCAGGCAGTTTGGGGGTGCCCACGTGCAGGCCCTTGATGGGGGTTTCAGAGCTGTTGGAGAAGTGGATGTGCACAGACACCATGTGGGGGTCCCCCGAGAAAGGCTGGCGGCTGAAGGTGTAGTCCACAGCCAGCCCCTCGCCAGCTACACGGTGTAGCAGCTCCTGCCTCCCGGCACCTGACGCTGGACTCAGCAGCTGGAGGGGAGGAGGGCCCGTGTGGAAGTGAACAAGGAGAGGGCCTGTCCCCACGTTGCCCTCACCTAGGGTCATCGAGCAGTGGAGACTCAAGGCTATCCCCTACATCTCACCCCCACACACAAATCCACACTTGAGGATGCACCACAGATGTGTCCCTGTCCCAGAGTCCCTCCCCCATCCCACTCACCGAGGGCACCAGTGGGGAGTCTGTGAGTGTCAGGCCCTCCAGGTCAGTAGCCAGACTGGTGGACACAATCGTAGGGGGAGATACAGGCTGGACACTGGGCGGGGTGACTGTGGGAGGAGATGAGGAAGGCTATGAGGGAGAGGCAAGGTGGAACTGGCTTGGGTTGAGTAGAGAGCACAGAGCTCAGGGAGCACAGAGTTCAGCACCACGGACAGCGACGCTCAGGGCCGCCTCGGGGCTCCCTGTAGTGGTTTTCGCTCCACACCTGGGGAGGTTGTCCTGCTGCCCTCTCAAACCCAGGAATGTGTTCTGTCTCCTTCTCTTACCCTGGAGATCTGAGGAACCTAATCCAGAGCTCCCATCGACCTTCTTAAGCCACCCTCCCGAGGTCTCCTTCCCCTGCTATTTCTACTACCCAAACTCACAGTCCTCTAGGTCAAGCAGGGAGATCTCCTTGGCCACTGGGGCACTTTTGCCACTGGGAGGCTGAAAGAGAAAAATGGGATGCGGGTGCGGGAAGAGAGAACCTGGCCTGTTGTGGCTTGGATAGGTGATACCATGGTCTGTTCTAGATGGCACGGAGATGACTGGGCCTGGCCCAGGACATGGGAAAGGCTCTGGCCCAGGTGCCCACTGCCCCGCCTCCGGGCCCAAGGCTCTCACTGTTTTTTTCCGCCAAGAGGCAGGTTCCACCTGCTCCTCCTCTGTCTCTGACGTCCTCTCAGACTCGGAGGAGCTACTGCTGGAGTCACTGCCCTCATCTGAAGATGAACCATCTCCTTGTCCCTCAGCCACCTTCTTCCTCTTCTTGGTCTTCCTCTTCCCACCTTCCTCCTCACTCTGTTCACTGAAGGAGGGGGGGGGCAAGTAGGGCTCAGGCCCAGCCTGGACACCTCTCCTTGCCTCCCAGAAGAGCAGGAGAAGCCCAGGAAAGTGGGAGGGAGGAGAGGGGAGTCAAGCCAGTGGAGGCCACATGTGGGTTCCTGTGCCTGTGCCTGGGCCCCTGGCCCCAGACTGCTTCTCCACATTGCCCCTGTGAGGGGGCAGGCCCAGCACAGAGACCCCTGCAGCCAGCCACAGCAGCCATCATGGGAGTGGACTGGAGGTTTGCAGGCCCCACCAGATCAGGAGGAAGCTCGGGAGCTCTTAGAAGAGTGGCTAAGGCTGAGCATTCCCCCTTGTTTTCCAGAGGAGACCCCCTGAACCCCACCAGCCACCTGGCTGGCTCCCCTCTTACCTCTCACTGCTCCTCCCTTTCTCCTCCTCCTGGTCTTCACTATCAGACTCGCTGCTGGACTCCCCGGAGCCACTCTCACCGCTGCTCTTGCTGTCCGAGGCGCTCTCGGACTCGGGGTCTGTGGAGGAGCCGGCTCAGGGCCCCTCCCTGTATGCAGACCCCCTTGGGTCCAGAACAGGTGCCCTGGGATCCCACCATGACTCAGCAGGGAAGCTGCACCCCCCGAGGTTCCCCGGGCCCCAGACGTCACCCGGACCAGGACACAGATGAACTCGAAAGTGACGTGCCACCCCCTGGGCCCACCCACAGACATACAGGTCCAGGCACGCAGCTGCACAACCCCCTGCATATGTGAAACCATGTGGATCACACACGTGGCCAGGGGCATGGTACCCCATCTCTGTTGATCTCCTTACCACTGTCTGCAGACTCTGTGGGGCCTGACTCCCCCTCAGAGTCCGAGTAGAAGGGCTTCTCCTTCTCCTTCCTCTTTTCTCGATTTGAGCACTTGGTCCATTCAGGTACCTGGAAATGGGGGTGGGGCGAGAGGAGCATCGAATAATGGTTGGGGCGGAGGAAGGGAAGCGCGAGGTTTCTACCTCGCACCCTGCCCTCCTTGGTCCAGTCTCCAAGAGAGAAAAATGGGGAGGGGAGGGGATGCTGCTGACGCAGGGAGAACTGTGAACCGAGAAGTAGGGTACAGCACACCAGGGGAAGGGGAGGGGCTGCACGGGGTGTGGGGAGAGAGCACGGCACACGGGCAGGGGGACCTCCGTGTATTCGCCCAACAGGCCCACGTGGGTCTTGATAAGGGAGAGATCTTCTTCCTGCATGTGGGGAGGGCGTCAGGAGGGCCAGGCCAGCACTGCCGGGCGCTCTGCCACCTGTGCCGCCCCCTGCCCCTCAAACACACAGTCCGGCCTTCACCCCCACTGACCTCCACATTTCGCACAGATGGGTCTGGAGCTTCCTCTGGCCAGTCTGGGAGCTCCTGGTAGCCTGTGGCCTTGGCATTGAGCAGGTGGGACAGTGAGCCCAGCTGGAAGTGGTCCCGGTCTGGGGGGGAGGGTTAGAGGTGAGGGCAGGAGGAGGTATTAGGAAATGCCCTGGGGGAGTTATCTCCCAGGTGGGGTGGACAGCTGGATCCCCCCAGCTAGGCATGTGTAAGCAGTGGCTGTGTCCTGTTAGGGACTTCCAGCCAGAAGTTAGGACCTCATGCCAGGAGATAAGGTTGTCTGGCCTGACTAGAGCACGGGCTGAGGGATGGGGCTGGTGGGATTGTGGAGGAGGGCGGAGGGGGGGCGGGAGGGGGCTCCAGGCCCAGAGATGCTGCTGGCCCATCTGCTTGATTCTGTCTGGGGGGAGGCAGACACATGAGTGGGGCTTCTCTTCTGGGGCAATGGGGTCTGTGTGCCTCAGCACAGCCAGGCTTGGGCAGAGGCCTGGTTGGTATGAGGATAGCAACTGTGAGGAAGAGGCTGGCCAGGCTGGGTCAAGGGGGAGGAAGAAGACATGCCTGGTCAGGCTCTGGACCCCATGGGGAGGGTGTGCAGTCAGAATGGGAGTGGGAAGGAGTCAGGGCCAGAGGCCCAGCCTGTGGTATCCGGAGGGTAATGCAGAGAGGGGGTGCTGTCGGGAAGGAGAAAGGAACCTCCTCTTTCCTGAGAGATTTTAAAATCTGTCCCCTCCTGGGGATGGGGGTCTGGCAATTCTCCAGAAGTCCTGATGTCTGGCTAAGACTGGAAACTCAGGGGCCCGGGCCGGGTCTGGGGTCCTGACCAATTCCTCCCCCTCCCGCAGGAGATCACCCTTGATTTCAGCTCCCACCTTTGAAGGATGACTCCAAGACGGGGGCTGGTTTGGGTGCCAGGAAGAGCTTCTTGGCATGGCGGCTGAGGGCCCCCCCCTGCTCTGACGGGACGATCAGCTGCCGTGTGAAGCGCGCTCGGTCACGGATGTCATAGTTCTGGTCGTACTTGGCCAGACTCAGCACGTACTGGGTCAGCAACTTGGTCTGGGGGACGAGAGTGGGGACACGGGGGTGGGCGGGCCCTGCAGCAGATTCCGCAGGCCAACACCTGCAGCCCGCTCGCACCTCCCCCACTCGCTGCTCTACCGTTCTGTGCTTCCCCTCAAGCCCCTGGCCCTACTCCTGACCCCAGCTCCGACAACTGCTGTGCCCCGCAGAAGAGGTCGCCCTTTTATAATCTCTTCCCTCTGGGCCGTGGGCTCCATTATTCCTCAGTCTGGGGGTCCCCCTGTCCCAGACCCAGCTCCTGCCATGCCTACTCCAGCCCGGGCCAGCCTCTTTACTATGGGGTACCAGGGTGAGTGTGGGGGGCACAGGGGGATCCCCTTGGCAGGGGCTGTCCTCATGTCCCGTTGACCCACACAGTACATTCTGAGCAGCTCAGAGTCGCAGAGGCTGTGAGCTCCCACAGAAGGTTCCGATGAGATGAGAGCAAACTGGGGCTGCAGAAGGCCTATGGGGTCCGTGGAGGCAGCCGCATCCCAGGACCCCAGATCTTGATTTCTGCCTTGATCCCGGCCTTCTCGGCCCTGCGTTTACAGCATGACAGGCAGCCAACGTCCTTCAGGGAGGCCTTCCAGCACCGTGTGCTGTGTAAGGTGCTTCATACGCTCTCATGAAACATCCCCCTTCCAGAGGAGCAGCAGAGTCAGAAGCGACTCCTTTCAGATTAAGGAGTCAGTCAGGCTGCTTCTAGGCCCGGGCTCGCCAGAGCCGGCCATCCACGGGCTTCCCTGCACCACCTCCCTGCTGCCATGAGGCTGCTGCCCGCCCCCGGGTCTCCACTGCTTACGAGCAAGACAAAACCACCAAGTACACAGATCTTGTGCCCCCACAGCCAGAGCGCCCGGGCAGCAGGAAGCAGCGGAGGGAGTCTAGAACCCAGTCGGGTCTTCCTGATGTTGACGGGCATCCAGCCGAGGACATGGCTAACTCAGGTGACCAAGAGGGAGTGTCAGAAAGATGTCCATGAGGGGTAGAACCCCCAGCTGCTGGCCGAGAATCAGAGCCACTGCTGTGGCAAAGCTAGAGAGCCACTGTGACTCTCTTGTACCTACGACACAGCCCATAGGGACGTCGGTGGCCTCACCTTCCACTCAGTCCCTTCCAGCAGTACAGCGCCTACAACACTGTTCCCATCACAGGTAAGTACTCTCAGCGCCAGATGCCCCAGCACACCTTGCAGTGGCCCTCATCACAGACCTTCCCTGCCCTGGGCCAGACATCGTCTGACCAGTCACGTCCGGTCGATGCCCTTATCAACATGGTCCACTCTCAAGATGCTGCTGATTCCCTTTACAGACATCCCAGCTGGCCGACCAGACTCTCTCCCTCCCCAAGTCCTTGCCTAGTTCCGGAAAGAAGTGGAAAGAAGTATTAAGGGTGGGGCGCCTGGGGGGCTCAGTGGGTTAAGCCTCAGCCTTCAGCTCGGGTCATGATCCCAGGGTCCTGGGATCGAGCCCCGCATCGGGCTCTCTGCTCGGCGGGGAGCCTGCCTACCCCTCTCTCTCTGCCTGCCTCTCTGCCTACTTTGATCTCTGTCTGTCAAATAAATAAATAAAATCTTAAAAAAAAAAAAAAAGGAAAGAAGAAGTGTTAAGGGTTTGGATCCCTCTGTCCGCAGCCTTAACTGCACATCAACAACCAACACAGGAAGGGCCTGGTTCACTCCCCACTTGTCACTGCAGGATTTGCTTAGAACAATTCACTACCCTTCCCCACCCCAAGGACCCACCAGAAATCCTAGCATCCAGTCGACACCACCAAGACCCTCCCCTCGCTCAGCCAGGATGTGCAGGATTCACGGGCAGCTCAAGAGGCCCAGGAGACCTGCTTCAGTGCACCAAGAATGGAACGAGGTTCCCACGGACCAGCAGGCTCCAGCTTCCGGGGGAAGACTTTTAAGTGGGGAACATGGACCCCTTTTTGAGAACCAATGTCAACGCACCCGCTGCCTTGGAACCACCTGTTAAATCACACTGGGACACTGGTTCTTCAAAATACGAAAGCAAAATATATCCTGACCTCACATATAAAAACAAGCTCTAGATGGCTGTGGCACACACATTGTAAGGTCCTCCTGCACAGTCCCTGCCTCCTGCTGCTCACGCCTTCACGTAATCGTCTTGCCGTGAGTGTGGGCAAGACCCGAAACTCGCTTCTGACCAACAGGCTAGGGCAAAGGTCATGGGGGTAAAACATAATTCTGTGATTAAGTTTCATTATATAAACCTTGCTCTGGAGACTTTTTTTTCCTGGTGACCTGGAAGAAATAAGCAGCCGTGTAGGGAGACCCCCTTGGCAAGGAACTGAGGGTGGTCTCTCGAACAGGGGGCAGTCTCCAGCCAACAGCCAGAAAGAAGCCGAGGCCTCGGTCCCACCATCCCAAGGCACTGCATCTAAGCACCAACCAGGCCAACCTAGAAGAGAACGCTTCCCTGCAGAGCGCCGGACGGGAGCCCAGCCCTCAGTGGCATCTCGGGGCAGTCTTGCACACGACCCAGTGAAGCTGCGCCTTGACTCCCGACCCGCAGAACTGTGAGAAAATACCCACACTGTCTTAAGTCCCTGGGTTTATGGTAACTTGTGACACATCAAGAGAAAAACTACTATGATGGATCGGAAAATACAAAAATCTAAATCTAGAGAAGATATAGGTGGGATTTTTAATTGATCTGTGAACAGGGAAACAATTTTCTAAATATGAAGGCACTGGAAGGAAAGAGAAATGAAAGTTAGGATACTGAACGAGATAGGGATGTGTAACTTTTGGATGACTACACATAGGTACCAGAAATGTTTTTTTAAGAGCTAAAGAAATAGAAGATCAAAAGGGATCTTTTCTAAGTGGCAGACCTATGGCTAACTTATATTTTTAATTACTATTTTTCTGGGTTTTCCAAATGGGTTATAATAATCATGCATGACCTTTATGATACATTAAAAAAAAGTTACCTTTTGTTTTTTTTTTTAATTCTGCAGAACTCTATCAAAATTTTCCATCCACGGTAGAGGCCAGATTCTGGCTCCCACCACGCTCCTAGCAGACCCTCCTCCCACACATCTCAGCCAGCAAATCAAAAGCAAACTCACTGCTGAAAGTTGCCCCAGGTGTCAGACCCCAGGTGCTGTAAGGACCACCTACACAGGGCTGAGGCCCGCAGCCCTCTGTCAGTACCTCTATTATCAGAGCTTTTGTGGCCTCTGGCCCGGAGCCTGATTACCTGCTGAGGCTTATGAGGCACAGCTATGTCCAGCCCCTTGGCCTAGGCCAGGACCCGGCATGTGCTAGAGATCAGTAAGTAGGGGGTGGCTGGGATTGCTGTGGCCCATGGCAGGCCCAGAATGTCACCCATGGTACTGGGAGGGGGAAGCATCACCACCGTTTTGTACAAATATCCATATGCACACCCACACCTCTTCCTTCCCGGTATGCCAACAATTCTCTTTCCTCCAGCACTCTGAGAATAGGCTGGGAAGAAAAGAAGTGGAAAACGGGAGGACCGGAGAGAGGAGAAAAGCTCTCTTTACTGAATCAAAGAACCGTCCTAAAGGGCCTGTGCCTGGGACCCATGTTCAGGTGAAGGGCACGTGGAGGTCCGCGTCCATTTGCCTGAACAGCCTATGCCGGCTGCCGTGACGGGGCCCGCCCCCGGTGTCCTGTCTGGGAGACGGCTTCAGCTGGCCACACCCACACTCTGTGCCAACCCTGCTACAGTTCTTCCTGCCCTGTGTCTCCTACTGTTTCCCCTACTTGGCCGGGAGCATTTGGAGGCCAGTAAACAGGTCTCATCCACTGTCATGCTTGAGGACACCTCCGCAGTGCCAGGCACTGTGAGCACTCGAGAACTCTATGTTAAAGAAGGAATGAGCAAACGCACCGTAGCTAACAGTGACAGCTTGGGGCAATGCCATGGGGACACAACAGCCTTCAGGAACATGCCGACATCACCCATCACCATCTGGGGGCTCAGGGGTTCTGCTCGGCCCTCAGCCCATCTGAGTGACTTCCCACCCATGGGGCTTCATCTTTTCAAACGGCCCTCCCGCCTGTTCCTTCCTCCCCTCTGAACAAAGGAGGCACACAAATATTCACTCAGGGAGTGCGCTGTCTAGTTTTGCTTTCCAGCCTGCTTCTCCCTCGACACTGACAGTCACAGACCCCGTCCCCTGTTGCTTCCACACATGACTGCTGCCTGTTCCAAATCCTGACCAGTGTCCCAGCCCCTGATGGCCCTGCCTCCCCAGCTTAGTCCCTGGAGCCCACCAAAGCCACCAAGGATCAAAGGAGCCACTGAAGACACGAGTGCCACTGCCTGGAGACTCGATGGGACCGCAAAGAGGCCACCTGCAGGCAGGTGGGGATGTCACCATCTCCAGGGTACAGCCATGCTGCTGACCCAAGCCACCTGCTCAGACACTCAGCTCTACAGGTCGCCCAGCTTTTTTTAGGAAGGACAGAAAGTAACCATTTTGGGTTCTGTGGGCCATATGGACTCTCACAACTAGTCAACTCTGCTGTTGTTGCACAAAATTATCCATATGTGATAAACGAATGAACATGGCTGTGTCCCAATAAAACTTTATTTACAAACACAGGCAACGGGCTGGATTTGGCCCCCTACCTCACTTAACTGAGAGGGCCAGTGAGTGTGGGAACTGCCGTAGTGCTCGGACTCTCTGACACCTTGAGAACTCTGCATGTAACACTTTATTCTTAGGAGAATCTCCTTGGACCATCTCACGGCTTGCTGGACATTTACCAGGCTTTTACTATCCTGATATCCCAGCCTAGCTGAGCCATGCCCTTGGCTATGGTACCTCCCATAACCTTTAACCTTGAGAACCACAACAGACACCAGTACCATCCCAGACCAAGCAGAGATTTACCCTCACGTCCCTGGCACAGACTGGCCAAACACCGCTATGCTTTGGGAGGACGGACAGACCCCATCTCCTAGGATACACATTCTCCCACCAGTGCCCGCCATCACCGGCCCCTCCCTCAGGCCCACTCCTCTGTGGTTCTTTCTGGCCCTACTGTTCCCAAGGCAGCAGGGAGGAACGCTCGCATTGGCAGACCGGACGTCACAGCCCCATAGGGGAGCCTCTTCAACGCCCCCGTCCACCATCCTTCCTGGCCCTTGAGCCCTCGGAGTAGCTGTGGACCCTGGGGGGACACTAGACACTTGCCCTGAACTCTGTCTTCAAACAGAAAGAGATGCTGGAGTTCCCGGCTGCCTGGTGAGGGTCCACAGCTTCCCGCCTGGGCCGTTTCTGGGGCTCAGTATGTGTCCGGGGGTTACCTCTCCCTGCTCACCTGCTTGGAGTTGGTCAGGTAGAGCTTGGCTGCCAGATTGATGACCTGCAGCTTGACAATGTCCTCCTCCGCCGTGAAGGACTTGGCCATTTTCCTCAGGACGTCAGGTGCGATCTTGGGGACATGCTCACAGTACTCGCCGATGAGCCACAGGATGCTGGCTCTGGCCATGGGCACCTGCGGGTGTGCGGGAGCGGTCAGGACCCGGGTATGTGTGGACGTGCGGGTGGGCACGTGGCCAGCCGAGCAAATGCCATGCCTCCATCTGTGCTGGCCAATGAACAGTGGGGTCCTTGGGAAACGGGCCAGGGGGCTCAAGGGATGCCTTATTCGAAAGTTTCAACTTCACAGGACAAAGAGAAAAACACGAGGTCCGTCCATCGGCAAGAGCTTCAGAGAAAATGTGAGCCGTGGTACAGGCCGTGGAGCTCAGCAAGGGACCCACAGGGGGGAAAGCGAGGCTTAGGCAACCTGTGAGGGTCACCTGGTCCCCTTTCCACCTGCGGTCCTTTCGGAGCCTGGATGGAAGGTATGGAAGCTGATTTCACGAAGGCTATAGTGTTTAATCACCAGGCTTTAAAATCACGGAGGAAGCTTGGATGGGAGGGCAAGCGGGGGCACGCCCTCACCTGGATGTTGTCAGTGAGCTTGGCCAGGTGTTTGATGATCTCGCCGTGCTGTGCCGGCTGCATCTGCAGCAGCTTCTTGATGACAACCACGGACTCTGCCACCACCAGCTCTGCCAGCCGGGAAGTGAGTGTGTGGGCCCCGGGTGGTGAGGCGGCCACGCGCGGGGGAGTGCACGCGCCTGCCCTGCTCGCTCCCAGACCCTCAGCCCTCTTCCACGGCTCCCTGCACTCTCCAGTGGCTCTCAGAGATGCGGCCACACTTAGACGCTGAGGTGGGTGGACAGACGAACATGCATCATGCCCGGACAGACAGGCCTGTCAGACGCCCTCTGCTCATCAAAGGAGGACACGCAGACCAACACTGACCGTCACGATTAGATAGCAGCTGCACCAGGCCATTGAGGCAGGTGTCACGGACTCGGCCGATGTTAGTGGCACAGCGCCCGATGGCCTGGATCGTGGCCGCTACGAAGTCCTTGTCCATGCTGCGGATGTAGGTCTGTGGGACACCACAACAGAGTGACCCCTGCTGGCCATGACCCCCTTCCCCATGATTCTGGCATGAGAGTGGCCTTCCGGGAAGGCTGTCACCCCTCATTCAATGACTGTCACCCCAGAGACAAAATTCTGGGAGAGGGAGTGACCCTCTTACCCATCCCACAGTGATTCCCGGGCCCACAGCCAGCAGAAGACACTGGGAGGGGGTCTAAGACAACCATTTCTCTACTTCTGGCTCTGAAGAGAAGAGCGGCCCATCAGGACGATTGTCACTGAGCACAAGGAGCTTCCGGGCAACTCTCCGGGGTCCCTCCCCTGGGAGCTGGGCCTGGCCCGTACCTGGAATTCCCGAAGGACAGTAGGGATGTTGGTCTCATTGGCCAGGTTGGTCAACACCTCCAGCTGCGGGGAGGCAAAAAAAATGGGCGGGGCAGCCAGTGGGCTTTGTGTATTTCCATAACCCCTGGTCCCAAACACACTTCCCAGGCCAGGAAACAATCCTACAGGCAGCCCTGCATCATCCTTAAACTGATGAAGGAAATGACAGATTGTGAAACTTGTCCAAAGTGCAGAAAGACCAGTTTGCTTCCTAAATGGATTCCCTGAGTTCGCGGATAGACAGCATGAGCATGTCACCCTCCACCTCCACTGAAAACTGAAAACAAAGCATCCTATTGCTTTTAGGATAAAGGGCAACATTCCTACCATGGTCTATAAAACTCCACAAGCCAACCACTGTCTACCTCTGTCCTCACACTGCTCTCCCCCTTACCCTCCATGCCCGTCATACTGGCTTTTTGTCAGACCTCTTCCTGCCTCAGGGCCTTTGCATATACTGCTTCCTCCCTGTGAAGCAGTTCCTGCCATTCCTGTCCCTGCATTCGCCTAGACAATTCACGTTCATTTCTCAGGCTCAGCTCAAGCCTCACCTTCTGGAGGAAAGCTTCCTTGGCACCAGACTAGACCAGGGCCTCCTCTGTGCTGACAGCCCTCTCCACTTCTCTTTCTGACCATATTTCTCAAATGGATTTTTACATTTGTTTTGCAATTAGCTGCTCAGTGTCTCTTCTCATTCCACTAGACTGTAAGCTCCAAAGGGCAAAGTGTTTGATGAGTCTGTCATCCCTCGTACCCCGAGATCTAGCTGTGACTGACACGTAGTAGATGCTCAGAGTTGGGATTAACTGCCGCTGAATGAAATTACTCAGTAAGGAGAAGGCAGAGCGGGAATGGAATGTGGGTAGGGGCTCCTGACACCACTTCTGTGGGTGTATGTTTGCGTGAACGCCTGATGGGGGTGGGTGTGTGGGGAAAGGAACACGGTGGGTGGAAGACAGGAGACCACAGTGGGGGCAAAGGAGGAACTCAGGAGTCAACAGAACTGACTCTGCACTAGGGAACTTGGGTCTACATTTTTATAAACGGGAGACAATGTCTGCTTCTTTAGTTTATTATGAAAATCAGTTTACTTTACATGTGAAAAGCGGCAGAGGTTTAACAGGTGATAGGCCAAGGTTCTCTCAGCAGCCCAGCTTCCAGAGCAAACACTTCTGACTCAGCAGCCCTGCGCCCAGCCCCAGAACCAGGCAGGCACCACGGTGGCCACTGCGGATGTCCCGGTTTGTGGGTGGGGAAGGGAGGGAGGCGGAAAGCCAGCCTCACTCACCTTCAGGATCTTGATCTGGGTCGGGTCCGTGGATCTGATGTAGAAGCTCTTCAGGTAGGGCTCGAACATACCCTGGCGCAAGAGAGGCGGCCCCAGGACGCTCCTTCACAGCCCGAGCGGGCCTAGCTCCCAGAGCTCCCCCAGCTCTCCCAACCAGAGGCACAGAATCCCTCCTGCCCCCCCCCACCGCACTGTCCTCCCACACCCATCTCAGACGTGACCGCGTCTTTCTTCTCTGGGTTTTCCTCCCTCAGCAGCTCTCAGGATCCAGGCCCTGCTCCTCGTCCTGCGCTTGGGGTCTGCCTTTTCCCACGCTCCCCCCAGCTAAGGTATCCCCGTCCTGCCGTCCAGGGGCCACCCGCACCCATAGGCGCCGCTCCCCCGACCACCACGCAGGACGTGCTCACCCGGCGCTTGATGGACATGGTGGCCACGTTCTGGAGCACCACGTACTGCACCTCACTACGGGGGGAACAGGTCAGAGGTACCCTGGGCCCTCCGCCCGGGCGAGGGACAGAGAGCCGAGGGTAGGGAGGTGGGCCAAATAGGAGGGAGGGGAGGGCGCCAGTCGGGGGTGGGCACTAACGGGGTCAGTATGGCGCGGGGCTGGGGGGGGTAGGGGGGAAGAGTGGGGCACGACCTGTGCACCCAGGGTCGGAGAAAAGCTGGGAGGGCCTGCTTACCCCTCCTGAAATGGGCAGCGTGGGTGGATGTAGGTCAGCCCGCGGGGGGGTGGGGGCTGCCCACCCCAGCCACCCCTCCCCGCGCCAGTGGGGCAGGCGGGGGGGGGGGGGGGGCGGGGGCAGGGCAGGCAGTGGGTGGGGGGCGCACCTGTGGCTGCGCAGCAGACGCACCAGCGCCTTGGCGATGACGCCCACCTCCGCCTTGGGCGCCAGGTGGAAGTAGAGCTGTGCCACCGCCATGACCACCGCGGCGCTGCGGCTCTGCAGCAGCGGCTTCGTGTTGCGCAGCAGCAGCCGGTGGTCGGGGTCCATGACGTAGGGCTTTCGGGTGGGCACTGTTGAGGTGGCTGCCTCCTCCGAGCCCGGGCCCTTGGCCTCATCCTCTTCTGAGCCGTAGAAGGCTTTCTCGGGGTTCTCCTCCAGCAGAGATTCCTAGGCGGAGATGGGGGGGTGGCAGGGTGGGGGGCAGTGGGCGCCTCCTCCAGGCCGCCCTCCCCACCGCGCTGCTGGGGGCGGGGCCCACTCACGTTCTGCGTGGGGCTCAGGAACTGCGTGCGCGCGTAGCGGGTGAGCATGCTGATGATGACCACCTGGCCCCACTCCTCCACGTCGATGAGCAGGTTGCAGAGTTTCCGGTAGTTCTTGTGAATCAGGTCGATGCGCTCCGGGCAGACCTCCTCGAAGGCCATCACCACGCTGCCCGCCACCAGCTGGGGAACAGACAGGGCAAGAGAGCGTGAACAGGAAGGGCAGAGGGCCCCTGGGCCCCTCTTTTCCACCACCCATCCGTGTGTGCTCGTGTACACACCGTGGTCTTGTCGGCCAGAAGCTTCTCAATGACCTCGATCAGCTGGTCCTTCTGGTCAGAATCCAAACTGAAGGAGAAACGGTTGTGAGGGAATTACCCCTCCGCCCTCCCCAGCCTTCCCAGTATCTGCTCACACTGTGCTCACCACCCCCACCCCAACCTTATTGGTAGACGTGTGAGCTGCCACCAACACTGTCCTCCATCTCTATCAGTTCCCCAAACCGTCTCAAACCATCCGAAGCACAAGAGAAGAAGGGCAATTTGCAAGACTTGGGAGAGCCCAGGGGTGGGTTGGGGGCTTGGGGCCACCCCCTGAGGAGTGAAGGGCTAGGTTGGGGGCGTACCTGTAGAGTTTAGGGATGGCGTGAGCAGCTGTCTTCCGTACATAGGGTGACATGTCCGAGGCAGCTTCCTTGATGGCCAGCATCATGATGGGCACGATGATGGGCACCCGGATGCTAGAGAGGACGCGGAGGGCACTGGCGCGAATCAGCTGGTTGGGGTCCTAGGAGCAGAGGTGGAGGCAGAGCCCTAAGAGAGCACAGTGGCCTGATTGGAAAGGCCATGTCAGTGGAACTCACTGTCCCTAGCTACCAGCAGTTCCTGTCTCCCTGAATGAAGTGCCAGTCCTAGGGACCCGGGGGAGAGGGAGTGGGGACCACTTGGAACTGACTCTCATCCCCGCTGCAGAAATCTGACACCGGAACAGTTGTGGCAGTGCGTTGCTTCATTTTTCAGGAAGAGGGAAAATCTTCCAGGATACCTAGAGATCCTGAAACACTTCCTGGTCCTTGGGTGGGATTTGGGGTGGGGGAGGTCTTTGTATTTATGCCAGAGGTGACTGCCTGCAAATTCAAACTGGCCTCCTTTGCGGAGTTCATCGTTAATACTCCTTCCCCCCAGCAACCTCCCAGAAGTTGCTCTTCTTCCTCTTCCTTCAGTGTTTAGAACAGACGGGCACAGGAGCCTCTTCTTTGCTCCTGTCGCCTCCAGGGCACACGGGAGCACAACCTTACACATGGTACATTGCAGTCATGTGAGAGCAATAGCAGCTGCGCTGGCTGTAAATTGCTGTGAATTTTAGAGAATGGACAATGGGAGAGGTGCCAAAACACGGACAGGTGCCTTCTTGATGTTCTAAAATGGAGGAAGAGAAGATTCACAAAATGACAGGACATGATGATGGTAATCCCTGTCAAAATTCTAGCAGCGATTTTTAAACACACAGTTTAGAAGCCTTATTTAAAAAGCAGGAGTCTGGGGGCACCTGGGTGGCTCAGTGGGTTAAAGCCTCTGCCTTCGGCTCAGGTCATGATCCTGGGGTTCTGGGATTGAGCCCCACATTGGGCTCTCTGCTCAGTGGGGAGCCTGCTTCCCCCTCTCTATCTGCTTCCCTCTCTGCCTACTTGTGATCTCTGTCTAATAAATAAAATCCTAAAAAAAATAATAAAAAGCAGGAGTCTGTATTTTCACAGAGTCAAATCATATCCTATCTACGGCTCTAACCTGTTTTTTCCCTTGTATTTGGAAATGATTATGGATTCACAGGAAGTTACTAAAAAAAGGATTTTCCTTTTTGATAGGGTAATGAGGCTGGTAGATTTTAACACTGTGGATCTTGATTTCAGCAAGCATTGGTGGGCGTCTTGTAGCCCCTGGCTGGCCATTTTTGATGCAGGCCTTTTGTTTCACTTCATATGTAAGCATTTGAAGAGCAGGACTCGTGTCTGCTTTGTCTCTGTATCTCCACAGCTCTTTGCACATGAAGGGTGTTAAGAAATTTTTCTGCTATTGAATAAGACCGTTTCTTTTTTTTTTTTTTTTCTTTTAATAAGACCGTTTCTAACCAGGTAAGAAAATGCCAGCTGACTGTATAGTTAGGTGGATCCACATCTTGGTCAAACATTGTACTTGGGGAAGGTTTATGAGCAGATTGGCGTCTGCCTGGAAACATGATACACGATGGGACTGAGTCTGCTGAGCAAACCACAGATGTGGGCTAAGGAAGCAAACACAGTCTCAGCCTGGATTGATCAAAAGAAGGGAGAATCCTTGCTGGAAATGAACGGTTCTAATCATTGCTTCTGATTGTTCTAATTGTATAATGGTCCTAATCACCTTGTTTCAACGCTAGAGGAATGAGCAGTTGTACTGAACTCACTGGAAATGGACAGTCATGTGTTTATGGCGTCTGTGCTGACCTTTGAACCCAACACACACACACACACACACACACACGCCTGAGGCAGCTCTCCTACAGGGTGAACTTTGCTGTTTTCCTCTGGGTAGAGCTCATTTGTTTTCAACAAACCCTTCAGTCCTCCTCACCGAATTCCAGAGTCATTGTTCTCCACAGAAACCCAGGATAGGAGCCCCCGCTGGTGCCAAGGCTCTGACCGGCAAAGGCAAGGAACCTGGTCAGCAGGCCCCTCACAGAGTGGGCCTTAAGGAGGGGACTTCTGTCTGGTTGTGGCCACAATTCCTTTATACCAAGGGGGCAGGGAGCCCAGGGCTCTCCATGTTCAGGGGCTCGATGGTTCCTGTTCCCAGCCGCCATCATCACAGGCTCCTCAGGGGAGGAGCGACACAGCCTCTGGGCACCCACCCCACGTCTCCTGGCCCTTGGGAGCTGGCCTCCCCCCACTGAGGGTCCTGCTGTTCCTCTGCTCTGCCGCGGACCCTCCCCACTCCAGGCAGGTGGGGCCCCAGGCTGCCCCCCACACACACACCGGCCTCTCCCAGGGCCACTCCTCCGGCACAGGGGGGCAAAGCGACCCCTCTGACCTTGAGGCCGCGCTGGAAGGTGGAGATGGACAGCAAGGCCAGGTCCTGCTGTTCCTCGGCGTAGCGCACCAGGTACACGTAAACGAGCTTCTTCACCTGGAGAAGGCGGTTTCTCAGCGCGATGGCGCCCCCCACCCACCCCAGGAGATGTCGCCACCCTTGGGCTGCGGTCCCGGAGACCATTTCTTCCCATGGGGGGAGAGTGTCCCCGGTGTGCCCAGGGCCTCCGCTCGACACGCAAACAGTGTCTTCTCCTGAACCGAGGGCGCTCTGAGCAAGCCAGGCCCGGGGGGCTGGACTGTCCTCCTCAGCCCAACCAGCGGGAGCGTGGGGACCCCTCCCGGGAGGCGCTCACCTCTATGTTCTTGCAGGCCACGTTCTTCACCACGGCGGGGAACAGGTCTGAGGCGTTCTTTCCCCGGGCGATCATCTGGGGCGTGGGGCCAAGGGAGGGGGAGGAAAAGTGGGGAGGCCCACGCTTACCATGGAAGGTCCGCAGGGAGCCGAGGGGAGCTGCTCTCTGATCCCTGCCCCCAACCCCGAGGACACCTTCCTCACTCACAGCCACGATCCTCTTCATGGCCTCCAGCTTGAGGGAATCCTTGTTGGTGTCCAGCATCTCCTTCAGGTCGTCATGCCTGGCGGGTGTGGGAGGCACAGGAGGTCAGCAGGGTCATCCGTCCGGAGCCAGGCAGGAAGAAGGGACCTGGGCAGGGGACCTGGGGTCGGGAGAAATGGGGGCCAGCCCATGGTACGGGCTGATCTGGGTCCCCCACCAAAGAGATGTTGAAGTCCTAACCCCGAGGACCCCAGAAGGTGACCCTCTTTGGAAACGGTTGCCAGAGTTGTAATGAGGAGGAAGTCACACGGGAGTATGGCCGATGCAGTGTTTCTGGTGTTCTTCTAAGAAGGTGGCCATGTGGACAGAGAGACACAAGGGATGCCAGGTGAAGGCAGAGAATTGGGGTGATCCATCTCCACGTCAAGGAATACCAGGGATTGCCAGGAAACCGCCAGAAGCCAGGAAGGGGCAAGGATCCCTCTGCAGGTTTCAGAGGGAGCATGGCCCTGCAGACCTGCCTTCTGGCCTGCCAGCCTCTGACTGTGAGACAACACACTTGTTGTTCTGAATGACGCACTCTGGGGCTCTGTGTTACGGCATCCCTAGGAAACCCCTACCGGCGGGGACCCAGAGCTGGAAGAGCAAAGGTCTGGGGCACCAAAAGTAGGGGCCCCACCCAGAAAATTGCCAGCTGGAGAGAAGGGAAAGCTCTGGAGCTCGTGGGAAGGAGTCAGTGTCCAAACAGGGACAGAATGTTCTTGCCCCAGCCCAGGTGTGTTCCCGGGTCCGGACTCCACAGACTGACCTAACTCCCAGGACTGGACGGGTCCCAGGGCTCCAGAAATCTCTTGAGATGCCCTCAGAACAAAAGCCAGAGCTGTCACTTAACATTCAACAGGGATTCCAGGCAGTTATAAAACTGTCCTGGGAGAAATAAATGAAGATTTGAATAAATGACCCCTCCACACGGCTGAAAAGAAGAGAGGTCGTCCTCAGGCCAATACATAAATTTCATGCACTGTCCAATGAAATTTCAATGAAGGCATTTTGTCAAACTTCCGGACATGGCAGCAAAATTTGCCTGGAGCTTCAAAGAATAATTTGGGGAAGAAGAGAACAATGGAGCAGTGTGACAGGCAGCTCACCCTCCAGGAACTGCAAACACAAAACAGGGCAATGACAAAAATTCCATGGTACCAGTCTAAAAACAAAGTCAAAGGTCCTAGGGGACAATTTCATCAATGGGTCTGAACTGGTACATTAGGAACAAGTAACCCACCAGTGGAAGGAAGAACCTTTCTTTCCCGCACATACACGCTGCTGGGACAGCTGCTGTGCAGCAAAGCATTGAGCTGGTCCACGCATCTCAGACCAAAAGAAACCCCACATCTGTGATTAGTTGTGAAATGATTCATATATATATATATATTTAAGATTTTTATTTATTTATTTGACAGAGATCACAAGTAGGCAGAGAGGCAGGCAGAGAGAGAGGAGGAAGCAGGCTCCCTGCTGAGCAGAGAGCCCAATGCGGGGCTCGATCCCAGGACCCTGGGATCATGACCTGAGCCGAAGGCAGAGGCTTTAACCCACTAAGCCACCCAGGTGCCGCGTGAAATGATTCTTAAACATAGAAGTGGAAGAGGAAATTTTTCTTTTCAAGGTCATAAAGTTATCAGTAACCGGATGGCTAAGGTTTAATTTTTTTTTTTTAACTTTGGTATATGAAACTACATTAAAGGAAAAAAAATAGGGGCGCCTGGGTGGCTCAGTGGGTTAAGCCGCTGCCTTCGGCTCAGGTCATGATCTCAGGGTCCTGGGATCGAGTCCCACATCGGGCTCTCTGCTCAGCAGGAAGCCTGCTTCCCTCTCTCTCTCTCTCTGCCTGCCTCTCCGTCTACTTGTGATCTCTCTCTGTCAAATAAATAAAATCTTTAAAAAAAATAAAATAAAATAAAGGAAAAAAAATAGGGCAACTGTATTCGTTTGCTAGGGCCGCCGTGACAAAGCATCACCCACCAGGTGGCTTAAACAACCTAAATTGATTTTCTCACAATTTTAGAGGCTAGAAGTCTGAGATGGTGTCAGCAGGCGTGGTTCTTCCGAGTCCTTTCCCCTTGGCTGGTGGATGGCTGTCTTCCTATATCTGCACAGGGTCTCCCACCCCTGTGTGTCCCTGTGTCCAAATTTCTTCTTCTTATAAGGACACCAGTCAGACTGGATTAGAGGCCTAAGGACCTCATTTGAACATAATCACCTCTTTAAAGACCCCTTCTCCAAATACAGTCATATTCTGAGATACTGGGGGTTATGATTTCAACACAGGAATTTGAAGGGGACACAATCCAGTCTACAATAGCAACAGAAAGGAAAATATTGGGGATGTGGCAAATTAAAATTTAATATTCAAAATGAAGTACTGATATCAATTTAAGGTCTACATCCAGCATTCACTGTCACGGCTGCCGCAAGCATAGCCACCCTCTGCTTGCCCTCCCAAGTAGACATAGCCCTGAGCTGTAGCTCCCCATTCCATGAGTAGAGTACAGTCTGGTATTCCTTGGCCAGGTACCCTTGTGCAGTGAACAACCTGCCCAACCATGCTCAGTGGAGCATGGGGCTAGGGGCTGGTGGTCAAAGACGTGAACAGAGAACTACAAATATACTCATGAGAAGAAATGTGTCTGTACACAGCTGATACAGCTGTGGGACAACTGATGTGCTCATGTGTCACCAAAACAGTTCCAAAATGTGGTGAGCAGCTGTGTGTGGGGTCCTGCACAGTTCTCTCATCTCCCAGACGATACTCTGATAACCCATAGCTTGCAACCCAGGCTAGAAAGGAATCATCGACGGTAGAAATTAAAAAGCAGTGAAACATTTAGAAACAACAGAAAACCAGAAGTCAGTGGGAACAGTGAGAGCAGGGGGGAGCAGTGAGAGCAGGACGACGGTCGCAGGCAGGCACGTGCGATGCTGCTGCAGGGAGATGAGTAGTGACGGAGGCTCAGAGGAAGAGAAGACGGGACGACCGCCGCGTGCTCTGGCTGCATCCTGCAGGAACGCCTGCGCGCCTCCACATGTGCAGAAAGGTCGGAAGTGGGGCTAAGAGATGGATGTTCCAAGGCTTTTAGGAAGTGTCTTTCCTGAACAGATTTTCTGAAGGAAAGCGAAGTAGAAAGATGAAGCCTTCCAGAACACAGAGGACTTGCTAGCTTCACATGAAGGCAAAAGATGTGCAGCCCCAGCCATCTTGATCTAAAATTCCCTCACATGGGGGACGCCCCCCAAATCAGACGGTCCTCTCACTCCCCCAAACACAGACCTGAAGGTCAGTTCCCAAGGGGCAGAGCTCAGAGAAAGAGGGACAGACCATGCAGCCGGGCCTGGACAGCACTGCAGCTGCGGCTCGTGGGAGGGAAGGAGAGCCGGGCCCCAGCGTCCCCAGGGGACAAACGCCCACCACTGAACTGCCCGGTCCTTCCACACATACACCTCACGGTCAACTCACACCTTACCAACACCTACACACCCAACACACCTGCCATCAGCGCCATCCACACACGTACCACAGACACTCCCATATGTCCCCCACACCTCCCTCCATAGACATGCCCACACCCCCCACAGACACACCTGCACCCCCAGACATACCTGCACCCCCAGACACACCTGAACCCCCAGACACACATCCCAAAGGTATCCCCACACTCCTATACCTACATCTCATAGATATATCCACACACCCCCAGACATACCTGTACCCCAGACACACGCAATTCATACGCAAACCCACACACGCCCACAAAAGCCTTCTGCAGACACACACCCACAGCCCCCAGAGAAACCCACGGTCACAGACCCACACACCTCCCGTTCAGACTCTTCCCACAAAAGCACTCTCCACATGTAAGTCCACATATCCACCAACACACACTTCCCCTACACATCCCTAGATACCCACAAACACAGACGCACCCCACAAGACCTCTCCATTCTCCCCCACACCCTCATCTGGACACATACAACCCACACAACACAGCCCCCCTATGCCTCCTCCACCACAAACCACGTACACAGATGCCCTTGGACAGAGCTGTCACTCCGGTCTCATTCCCCAGTGTCCAGCGGACTCCTGGTTGGGATTCTGGAGGATGAATTGAGGCTTCTAGGATCAAATACACACAGACTCATGGATCCTCCGGCCTCCTTCTAAGGGGTCAGCCTGGGGCGACCTCCCCGGGAGCAGCCGGAGTTTGCCGGGTCCTCTTTAGCTCTGGGTGTTCTCTAAAGCAGACTGCCTCATGCCCGGGTATCCTCGCCACTCCCAGAAATGCCACAGGCCTGTGTCAAATGCCCCAGGGCACTGCTGCAGTGCCCATACTGCCCCACCCTCCCGGCCTAGAGCCTGCACCCCAGGCCCTGGAGGCTCCTGGCCAGGCCCAGGGGAACTGAGGGAGCAGAGGGACTGGGGGTAGACAGTGCACAGAGCAGGACCCCCAAATGCCCACTAACAGACAGCAGCTCCCTCCTAGAATGGGCCCACTTCGGGCCCCATGTCTTCATAACACCAGCTCGTGTGCCCAAGAGGGAGAGGAAGTGAGGGATACACAGCAAGGCTCTGAAGCCTGGAAACTCCAGCCTCCCATGGTCAGATCCCCTTACACCACCTTCACTCTGACCTGTCCCCTGGCCTGGCCTGAGGAACTCTCCAGGGGCCAGGCAGGGGGCAGAACCTGGCACTGAGGCCAGCCGTGCTCATCCCCCCTTGATACACACCCTCCTCCCCCTCACCACCCGAACCCCAATCTACCAGGTGGGCCTTAGCCTGTCTCAGAACCTCCCCTGGAGTCCACCTGAGCCAGGACGGGGCAGGGGTGGGGGGCAGGTCAAGGTGGGATCTCAACATTATCCCCTCCCCGAGAGCTGCCGGAGTTAAGTTCAGCCCCTTCATGCCCTCAGTCCCCACACTGTGCCCCGAACACCTCCCCCTGCCCTCAGGACCCTAAATCCCAGCGGGGTCCTCCTCCTAAGGAGCTGGGACGGGGAAGAGCTTCCTTCCCAGCGTCGGGAGAGGGTCCCCAGGAGTCCTCTGTACCTCAGCGGCTGGCTCTGGCTCTGGCTCTGGCCAGGCTCTGCGCAGGGTCCCTCCAGGGGCGCTTCCGGGGCTTTGTCTTCCTCGGGGGCCTGCAGCCACCGCAGCTCCTCGGGCTGCAAGGCCTGGTACCAGGGTGGGGGCCCGCCTTCAGGGCCCAGTACGGGGCTGGCGGCCTCCTGGTCAGCCCCACGGGCCCCTCTGCCCCCTGGCCTCCCCGCGGCCCCCGGGAGCTGGAGGAACCGCTGCATCGGGCACCGCCAGGTCCTGTTCTGAGAGGAGACTGAGCTGACCTGAGAGCCAGGGACGCCTGTCGCGTCCTAGACGGCCCGCCCCCGAAACTCGGAAACCAGACGCGGGCAGGGAAGGAGGCTCTGGTTTCCTTTTCACTGCTCAGAGACAGGACTCAAGAGGGGGAGGAAGGTAGGGAGTGGGGACTGAGACACCCCAATCTCTGGCCAGGGGGCAAGCGGGGCAGGGGAGAGCTGATCCAGACAGAGGGGAGGGAAGCCCTCCTCACCTCCACTCTCCAGCCACATCTGGACCTCGGCCTCCCCAGAACCGCTCTTCCTCAGAAATCCTGAGCACCTCCTGACCACTCTGACCCGATCCCAGAGCCAGGTCCTCGATTCCTTCCTTCCTATTGGCCTTCTCTGATCTCTACTTCCTTCCTCCCCAGCCAAGGGCCTTCTGCCCCCTGGCTCCAGCCGCTCTCTCACTCACACTCACCCTGGCCATCCTGTCCGTGCTGCCCCTACCCTGCCAGGAGTAGCTGGCTTTATTTGCTGCATTTCAGACCCCTTCGATGTGCCTCAAATCCCAGCCCACCGCCTTGCTCTCTTGCTCTCAGAGCTTCGGCACCTGCTTCTCACAGAAAATGAAAGGCCTCAGACAAAATCCCCAACACCTGCTCCGCTTCTCCTTCTGCCCTCCTTCCCTTGGGCAGCAATCCTCCTCAAAGCCAGCTCCGTTCTCCCCCCCAGCTCTGTGCGCCTCTCCTCCCACCACCGAGGGGTCCCCGAGCCTTTGGTTCCCTTCATCCTCTCCCACACTACCAGCTCCTCCCAATAGCAGTTAGACTTGCTCTCCCATCCTGATAATAAATAAAAAAATAACAGCACAAATAAAATAAACAAACCTTCTTGAACTACTGATCTCCTCAGGCAACTTTTTTTCTCTCCCCTTCACAAACTTCCAGAAAGCAAATTTCCCATTTGCTGTGTATTGTATGTGTATTGTATTCACCTCTTATTTGCCCCTCTATTCACTTTCACTGGTTTTAGACACTGATAAGAATTTAGGGCTGAGGGGCCGTGACGTCTGGAACTTAAGTGGTTCAGCCAAAACTACTGAAGGCCAGAGGGTTATACAAACCAAATATGGCAGAATGTCAACAGTGGTTGGATGGAGCTGGAGGATATTCTGGTACTCCTTGTATCACGCACCCAATTTTTCTGTTTAACATTGTTCATATAGAATGTTGGGGAAAAATTATCTAGCTCCCCCTCTTTGGACTTAGCCAGACTCGTACCCCAGGACAGGAGATGGGGAGCAGAGCGGGGTTGACCTGCTCTTTGTCAAACCAACAGTGATGATTTCTTTCCCTTGTTTGTGTTTACCTTGCTGGTGGCCTCCTCCATCTTGAAAGCACATTCGGTTTTCCTCCTGTCTTTGGTTTACTTTTCCTCAATCACCTTCAAACACTTTCCCCTGCAATCTGGTCGTCCCTAACGTCTGCATCTTCCCAGTTCGTCTCTGCACTTTCTGCACGCATTTCATCAACTCTCCCTGAGTTATCTTAACTTCCTTCTGTGGCTTTGATTAATGCACATATGTTAATAACCTCTCCTGCAATCCCAGCTACCTAATAGGCTTGAATATATCCCTCAGAGCTTACAATCTGTCTGTCAAAAGCTGGGCTCAACATCATTTTCACCAACTTGCTTGTAACGTCTTTATTTCCAATAACACTGTACGGTACTACCATCTATCCAGTTACAAGAAATAGTAACCTGAGTATTATCCTTATCTTCTCCCCCGAGTTAAGCATCAGGTCTGTGACTTCTACTGCCTCAGAGGTCCTCAAATCCTCTGCCCCTCCCACAGTCTAGACCACCCTCCTGTCCCCCTCCCTTGTCTCCTGCTCAAACCAGCATATCCCCAATGTCCTCTCCACAATCCAGCCGAGAATCCTTCTAAAACGCCAATCTGGATCACCTGCTCTTGGTGAGCACTTGGCATCCTCCCACCCTCATTTCTGGTCACTCCAGGGGCTTGCACACGATTCGGGCCATACTGTATTAGCACCTACAAAACGTGTGACCTGGCTCCCCACCTCCCTACAGGATCTTTCCTCTGCCTGGAACATCCCTCTCTCTCCCCGCCCTCTGTCCTCCAGGGATAGGGACCAGCTCCTAGCATCCCTCCGACGCTCCTACAATACGGATTCTTCCCCTGTGCTCTCCTCTAGAGCCGCCAGAGGACGAGGACTGAGGGCTATCTCAGGTTCACGCCTGTATTCACAGGGACTACGAGGAGAATGGACACAGCAGCCCCTTACAAATGCTTATTTCAGGATTTACAAACAAACGAAAGAACCAACGAGTGAGCCGTGAGCCGAGTGAGCCGAAGGTCCGGGGGGGGGGGGGGGGTTGGTGGTAGAAGGGTGGGAAGTCCAGGTGGGGCTGAACTCTAGGGTCAAGGTGGGAAGCAGGAATGTGTGAGCACCGGCCAGATGGGAGGAGATGGGGGCGCGAGCGTGGGGCCAGAATGAGGGAAATGGATTTGCAGGAGGGGCCAGGCCTGCGAGGTTCCGAGGGCCCCAGCGCGGGCCTTCCTAGACAGGCCCCAGGCTCAAGCTCAGGGACGCTGACCCCTCCCCCGCGACCTGCTGGAGCCGGCTCGCCCCGCGCGAAATCGCCGGGAACCTGTAGTGCAAACCCACAGACCGCAGGCACGCCCGGGCGGGAGCGCCGGCCCCTCCCCCGCCGGCCTGCAGCCCCTCCCGGGGGCCCGGCTGGGCCTTGGCGCCGGGCGCCGGCGCGGGGAAGAGGGGCTCCCGGGCCCGGCCGCCGCGGGAGGGGGCAGGGCGGGCTTCCGGTCGGCGCGGCCGGGGCGCTGTCCATGGTGCCGGCGCGCCGCGGGCTCCCTCACCGCTTGTAGTCGGAGGAGAAGATGCCGCCGCTCGCCGGGTCGTGGCCGTACTCGGGCTCCCCGGGGCCGGCGGAGCCGCCCTTGTCTTCGCCGTAGGCGGGGGCGGCCGACATGGGGCGGGCGGGCAGAGCGCTTCGCCGGGGCGGAGGCTGGGGGCGAGGAAGCGAGCGCAGGCCGGGCTCCGCAGAGGCCGCGATCTGCGCGAGCGGAGGCAGCGCGCGGATTTATCAATCAGCGCCGCGCCGTGAGGCTCTTAAAGGCACCGGCGCGTGCGGAGCGGAGGGCGTGTCCACGGAGGGGGCGGGGCTGTGCCGCAGGGTCTGGGCCTGTCCCCACTCTCGGAAATCCCCGCCCCCTCCCCTGCCCGGGAAAGGAGACTCCTGTCCTTTAGAGGGATTCGAGGCACCTCCGCGTCCTGAGGAGGGACAGCCTTCCGGAGAGGCAGAGCGCCTTCCCTCACCCTCCCGACCACAGGGTCTCGGTGGAAGGTCCCGACCACCCGGCTCCGCTCATTCTAGACACAGCCACAGATGCTCCCCCGGGCAGTGGAAGGAAAGCCGGAGACTGAAGAGGAGGCTGTGTCCCAGTGCTGGGGGTCCTAGAGCGGGAAGGAGGCACAGCACTCAGAGACCCGCTTCGGAGACCAAGGACGCTCCTTCTCCCAGCTACATATTTCCTAGAAAATCTGGGCCCCTCGGATGGTGTCTTGGTTTCTCAGCAGGAAGCCAGGGGACTTCCTGGACGTGACAGAATTTAAGGAGGTTTTGTCCGTGGGAGGAGCCTACAGCCGGCTGCAGGCAGAGAAATGGAGACTGGATAGAAGGGACAGTGAACCCTGAACTCATCTTTGCAAAATAGTTTAATGACCATTTCTGAAGCCCCAATGCACAGTCAGGAGGCCCTAAGGTCACATCTATTCCACACTCAAGTTCAGGTCCACCGACATCTAGGAAGGAAGGGAGAGAGGGAAGAAGCTGGGTTAAGGTCTGGTGTGACAGCCAGGGCTCCTGGATCATGTGAGGCCTCCAGCTCAGCTGCCAAGGCCCAAAGTACCCCCAAGGAAAGATGGCCTGGATCTAGAGAGAAAGTAGTGACCAGGTTTTGGGAAAGTGGTGAGATCCAGTTGGGCCCGAGTTCGGGCCATCGGATTGGATGGCTGAGGTCTCTTGGCTGGGTTTGGAGGAGGAGGAGGAGGAGGAGGAGGAGGAAAGGAGGGTTTGACTTGGAGAGCCGGAGTTCATAGGGCTGAGTATTGATCTAGACTAGGTACCCGGTGTGGTATCAGAACCAGAATTTGTGGGCCTGGGTGTAAATGGCCAGAAAGATGGGCTCCGTAGGTAGGTTCCGCTGGGGGAATGCAAAAGGGGGTTAACAAGGACCAGCGCAGCGTCTGGGTTTGGAAGCTGGTAGGCTGGAGGAAATAGATGTGCCCAAGATCTGTGAGCTGGGGCCTTCCTGGAGTGGGCCCAAAAGAGTTTTAGAGAAGTGGAACTTCGAGTTGGCAGGCCTGCTTTGTTTCTGGGTGCTTTGGGTCCGGCAGAGTAAAGTGGATCTTGAGTTTGCGGTTAGCCGTGTTTGTTAACTGGCTGTGGAGGCGGAGGCGGGGTAGGAGGCCGGTGGGGTCGTGCCCAGGTAACGGAGCCGCACTCACCGAGCTAACGGGACTGCCGTCTATTTGCAGCGGGTCCAGGGTGGGCCCGGGGCCCAGCAGACGCAGCGCAAAGTGCACGCAGTTGCTGCGCGTGGGGTGGTAGAGAGGCGGGTCGGCGTCCATGGCCTCGCGCACACGGCGCTCCAGGGCCGCGCGGTCAACGCCGCCACGTCTACGCAGCACACGCCACAGCGAGCCGGAGCGCTGCAGCGGGCGCTGCCCCTGTTTTGATACAATGCCTTCGCAGGAGCCCAGAAACGCGTGAGGCCCTTGGCTGGTGACATTCCTCCCTACAGGGATGGCCCAATGGCTGTAGATCAGAGCCGAGGTGGGTCCCGGGACCCTAGCCCCGTGATCCTGCTCCCAAATATCCCAGGACTTGGGGGTCCTGAGCCCCATACCCTGCGGGCCCAAGTACCCTTCTCCAGAGACCCGCGCCTCCAGCCTGGGACCTGCAGTTTTCATTCCCATGGGCCCCACCCACGGGTGGCGCAGGGCTGTGACAGGCAGCCTCTCTTCGCTGACTGGGGCCTGCGTCTCAGCCGGAGATGCTCACCTTCGAAATGGATGATCTCCCCGCGGCCACAGTACACTCCTACATGGGCCCTGCACCAGCGTCCCATGGGGGACAACAGCCTGAACAGGAAGAGGTCTCCCGGCTCGGGCTCCTTGCCTTCCAACTCCACCGCCTCGAAGTGCTGCCCCACGAAGGCCTTAGACAGGAAGAACTTAATGGTGCTCACTGCCCCTGTCAGGGCCTGAGAGGAAACAGGGCCCCGACCACTGGGCATTTGCACAGGCTGGGGTGCAGGGGGAGCCGGTTCCTTCCCCTGGGCGTCAGGTCCGCTGGGTCTCCCGGGGCTCAAGGAGACCTGGCCCAGGGCCAGGCCTCACTAGCCCACCTGTGCCTCCGTGTGCTGAACTCCAGAAGCCTGGACATCACAGGTAAATCCTGCCTGGAGCCACCACTACGAACCCCTCAATTCCCAACAACAGCGACTGTCTCCTCATCCAACCTTTTCTTCCTATCCTAAATTGCAGCCTTTCCACTCCCCTCCCCCACCCCTAGCTCTCCCTTCCTCAACGTCTCCCATCTTGCCATTCCCTGGAGGCAACAGGCAGACTCGCGTGGACCCAAGTTGAGCAGAAGGCCTGAAGAAACAGAAACCTGAGTGACATGTGGACCTGAGACAGACATCTCCTCTGGGGACTGAGTGGACTAAGTCCCCTCCAACAGCCTCCGCCGCAAACGTCTATTGAGCAGCTGGTCATGTGATGCTTAATACCGTTTTACAAGAGAGGTACAGTACCCCTGTTTGCAAGTTGAGGAAACTGAGGCTGAGGTTCTCCATTGCCTCTGGTCACCTTTACCTCCCTTTCCTCTGTAAGGAGGTAAGAAGGCCATTGAGTTCCGGTTTGTCCTATCTCCTGGGAACCGAGCGCTCTGGGGACTTGGAAAGATGGCCCCCTGCCTGGGCTGTGCCAGAGATGGGGTCTGAGACAGTGCCCAGGAGAGAAGGTGAAAAGAGGGCCCGTTGAGCCTGACTAACCCAGGCTGGCAGAGGACCTGGGAGAAGGTCCCAGGGTTCTGGGTATCTTTGTTGGAATGGAGGGGCTTGACTCCAACAGATTCAACTGGGATGGGAAGGATCCACATGAAAATGAGGAGTGGGGTGGCCCAGGCCCGAGCTGCAGAGTGCCAACCACTGTGTGTCCAGGTTTCTCCCGTCCCTGACGCTCTCATTTCCTTCTTGGCCCTCGTCTCCAGTCTCCTCTACTTATTCCTGGGGGAGTCTCATTTTCCCAGACTGGAAGCTGTGGGACACTCAGGTGAGCAACTCATCCCCGCTTGCCTGGAACTTTCCAGGTTTTAAAATTGAAAGTTTCGGGGCACCTGGGTGGCTCCGTGGTTAAGCGTCTGCCTTTGGCTCAGGTCATGATCCCAGGGTCCTGGGATTGAGCCCTGCACTGGGCTCCCTGCTCGGCAGGAGGCCTGCTTCTCCCTCTCCCACTCTCCTGCTTGTGTTCCCTCTCTCGCTGTCTCTCTGTCAAATAAATAAATAAAATCTTTAAAAAAATAAAAATAAAAATAAATTTAAAGTTGCACATCCCAAACCCAGGAAAACCGGGATGGTCACCCTAGACTCCGGTCTCTCCACGTCCTTGGACTTCAGGAGACCACAGTCATGTGCACAGCCCTTTGGCCTTTGGTCATGCTTTCTGGCAACACACCACGTAGGGCAGTCACCTGGGTCCTGCTCCCCTCCCTCCCGCTTTATCATTAGGCCAAGTCATGGTCACAGCTGTACCCTGGGCCTTTGAAGCAGTAGACATCCCACCTGGGGAGAAAAGACAAGTTGAGGACTTCTGCTCCAGTTACCTGGGACGTGAAGCTCATTTAGAGAGAAAACAAAACAAAACAGAACAGCTACCACCACTTGACCGCTGAGGAGGGAGGGTTCCAGCCGCCGCCCCTCCCCCTGTGTCCCCCTAAGCTGTGCGCGCTGTGTGTGGCGCTGTCCATGCACAGCTGGGCATTTCTTGTGCCCCTAAGTCCGAAGTCCTGGATGCAGGACAGGGAGACCAAATCCTGGCTGAGCCACTTCCCTCTGTGGGACGTCACATACACGACTTCCTCCCTGCGGGCCTCAGCTTCTCATCTGTGAACGGGTCCGATAAGCTCAGAAGGCTGGGCATCACAGGCCCATTGTGAGACACTGAGAGCCCTTTGTGAGCTGGGCAAGGAGAGACGGGCGATGTTTGTTGATCTTTGGTCCGCTCTGGAGCAGACAGAGTTAGAGAGGTGGGGGGAGGCATCTTTCCCAGCTCAGAGAACAATGGGCCCTTAGAGGCTGGCTGCCTCCGTGACCCCTACCCCAGAGCTCTCGGAGAATTACCCAGCTGGAAAGGCCCTGGCGGGCAGGGCCCCACCCAACTCTCCCTCTGAAAGTTCCCAGGGGTGGTGGGGTCATGGGGCACTTTGGCCACTGTCCCGCCAGGCCCTGGAATTTGAGTCAGGGTCTGGACGAGGTGTCCCTTCAGAGAGTGGATCTAGGGCTACATGCGGCGCTCCATCCATAATAGTATCTATTGCCAAAAACTATGCTAAAGCCCCACTGAGTCCTAACGACAACTGTCATAAAGGAGACACTGTTATTCTTCCCATCTTACAGACACGGGAACCACGGCTTGGAGAGATTACCAAGGTTACAAGCTCATAGGTGGAGAAACCAGGATTCAACCCCAGACGGTCTGGTTCTAGTGCCCTTGACCTTAACCACTGCACAGTATTGCCTCTTTCATGTTGCCAGCGCACGAGGGTCCCCCCTCCCCTAGACCTCACCACCGGGCACTACTTAATGCCAAGTACTGACCCCTTGTATCCTTCCTGACCTGGAGAAACAGCCGCCCTTCCCTTTGACTTTCATTGAACCAAGCCTCCACTTTTTTTGTGAGAAAGGAAAAGGACCAGGGCCCTGAAGCTGGGAGCTAGAGCCCAGCCCTGTCCTGACAATGTTGCCTACTCTACTCCACTGGGGTTTTGCTGGGGGCCTGAGCTTTTCCTACCTTCACCCTGCGGGTTTCGGGGGAACAGAATGATGAGGGTAGCCCAGCACCAGGGTGTCAGGCCCTCTCTCTGAGGCCCCTGCAGGACCTCAACCCACTGGGGTCCTGTCACTGCCGTTGTGGGCCATTGTGGTGGCCCTTGGTTCTGTGACTATAGTCTGACCCGAACTTCCAGCCCCTCCCATCCCCCTTCAGTCTAGTCCCAGACACTGTTCCTCTGTGGGAGGCAAGAGTTTGGGGTCACTGCCCTTGGCTGTCACCTTCAGTCAGAACCAGGGTTGGGGCTCCCTATTGGGGCAGAGCGGGTCCTTCCCTTGAGCCCCCAACACCCTGCTCTGGCCCTTCCTGCTCTTACAAAGGGTTTGGTCACCTCCTCCCTCTTGGCACAGAGGAACCCCACTGGAATCCCAGCACCTACCCCAAGCAGCTTACCTTGTAGTGGCCACACTCCACACCCTGCTGAGTGCTCTCCTTCTGTGGCCAGAGCAGGGAGGACAAGCCATCTGTCCCTCAGGTAGACAAGGAAGCCAAGCAGGAAGCCCTGGGGCCCTGTCCTGAGCATTAAGGCCCCAGCCAGTTTGATAGCTGCACTCCAAGTGCCCTGTCCCCAACCTACTGAGGTCTGAGAAACCCTTATTCCTTTTAAACGTGTTGAGACTTGCTTTGCCGACTAACATATGGTCTATTTTGGTGAATATACCAAGTGCATTTAAAAATATTTGTTTTGCTCATTTATAGTATTCTAGAAATATCAATTGGGTCAACATGGTTGATAATGTTCAGATCATCTATGTCTTTATTGATTTTTTGGTAGTTTTTCTATCAGTTGTTAAGAGAGGAACATTAAAACTTCCAACAATTGCAAGATGGTCTATTATTTCTCCCTTTAATTCTATTGAGTTCTGCTCTGTGGGTTTTGAAACTTATTAGATACATAAACATTTTATGAGTGTGATGTCTTTCTGATGAGTTGACCTTGTATCGTTATGAAAATGTTCCTTATCTCTGCTACTACACTTTGCACTGAAGTCTATTTCATCTGTTGTTATTATACTCCCTATTTGGAGTTTCTGTCTTTTACCATCCTATTACTTTCAATTTATATTTAATATAATATATAATTATATAAATTATTATATTTATATCAATCTCTTTATATTTAAACTGCAGCTCTTGTAGACAGAATATAGTTAAATCTTGTTTTATTCATTTTGGCAATCTCTGCTTTTGAGTTAAACTGTTTAGCCCATATTTATTTAATATAATAAATGATATGGCTGGACTTAGGTCTACCATTTTCTTTTAGTTCTTTTTGATTTTTGTTCCTTTGTTCTCCCTTTCCTGTCTTGTTTCAACATATTCAAGTTTATCTTCATTTTATCTACTGTTAGCTCAACCTCTGTCTTAATTTTGAGTGTCTGTAAGTATTGCAATATACCTACTAAACTTTTTACAGTCTACTTAGAGTTAATATCGTACTTCATGTAAAATGTAGGAGACTTGGAAACATGAGTCCATTTACCACTATCCCCTACTCTATCTTTTATGCTGTATTTATTATGTGTGTTTTAACTATATACTATAAAAACCAGAAGCTAATGTTATAATTTTTGCTTTAAAGTGTCCTATCTCTTAGAGAAAGTAAGAAGACAAAAATAGTCTTTTGCATTTACCACTTCTGATCCTCTTCCATTTTTTTTTTTTTAAATTGAAGTCTACTTAATACACAGTGCTCCTTAAGTTTCAGGTGTACAATAAAATGATTCAACAACTCTCTGCATTTCTCAATGCTAATCAAGGTAAGTGTACTCTTGATCCCCTTTATCTACTTCACCGGTCCCTCCATCCCCCTCTTCTCTGGCAATACCAGTTTGTTGTCTGTATTTTTTTGTTTGGCCTCTTCATTCATTCGTTAAGGTCTAAGATTTTCTGATGTAATTTCCCTTTAGCCTGAAGAATTTCCTTCAGCATTCCTTGTGCAGGTCTGCTGGCAATAAATTCTCTTAGATGATTTCTTTATCTGAAAAATATCTATATATCATCTTCATTCATCCTATTGGATGTAGAATTATTAATGATTTTTTTCCAGCACTTTAAATAAAGACTCCCCCCTCCCCCACTGTCTGACCTTCATGGTTTCAGGTGACAAGTCAATGAGAACTCCAACCATTGTTCTCCAGTATGTCATGTGTTTATCATCTTCGGCTGCTTTCAATATTTTCTCTTTATCTCTCTTTTCAGAAGTCTGATTGTGATGTGTCTAAGAGTGGTTTTGTTCATATTTAATCTTCTTGTGGTTCCCTGAGATTTTTGAATCTGAAAATTTTGTCTTTACAAAACGTAGGGATTTTTGTTGTTATTAATTAATCACATTTTCCTACACTGTTTTCTCTGAAAACTGGAACTCCAGTTAATGCCATCACCTGAATATTGTTTGATAGGTCTTTTTTTTTTTCAGTATTTTTTTTCTCAGTCCCTTGACTGAGAGGTCTCTTGATACTTGATTTCACTGACCCTTTGTTTGGATTCCGTCAATTTGCTGTTAAACTCACTCATTGAATTTTTTATTTTCAGTTCTAGGTTTCTTTTTCTTTTCTCTGTTAAGATTTCTCATTCATGTATCCATTATAACTTTTTCCCTTAAACTCTCTTATAGATATTTATAATAGTTGCTTCGAATTCTGCTCCCCACAACATTTGGGGATTACTGCCATTCTATTAATTCTATTACTATTGAGTTACATTTGGAGGTGGGGCATCTCTAGGATTTTAAAAATTCGATAATGGACATAGGGTGGGTATGACACCTTATACAGATTCTGGATTTTTTTTAATCTTCTGAAGAATGTTGATTTTTGTATTAGCAGACAGTCAAATTAATAGCTGGAAACTGACCTTGTATCTGTGTAGTTTGGGTTCAACATTTGTTATGGTGAGTTTAAGTTTCCTCATTATTATTAGAGTGAATGCCTTAGTCCCGGCGGAGTCTTCCAAGACGTGGCCCCTGTGGGATTTCAGTGGACAATCTAAGACATTTACCCAAACCCCTCTGAATTTGTGAAAATCAACTATAAATCCTGTCTCTCTTGGAGCAGGCAGCAGCTGAAATACCTGCCCTTCTCTTCCTGCCTTCGAGCTGTTGCTTTCCGCTGGACTCCTTGGAGTTTCACCTAGTAGCTCTGCAGTATGGGGGTCACCCAAAGATTTGAGGGGATTTCATAAGCAGGTTTGGGGGATTTCCTCTCTCCAGATATCTCCTTTCTGGGTATTCTCCCTCAATATCCAGCTGCTCTGGCAGCTGGTCTGAACTTCACCCACTGATGTCTTTTTTTTTTTTTTTTTTTTAACTATAGTTACCATGATGTATATGACATTCCCGGGTCTATCTATAACTGGGAGTCTGTGCCTTGTGACCACCTTTACCCATTTTTCCCAGTTCTCCACTAAAATCCACTGCTCTCTTAAGCCAAGAAGTCTGTGGCTTTCTGCAAGAGTTCTAGCCACCCACACTGCGCAGACTGGGGAGTGTCCTAAGGAGAAAGTTTTGTAAGGAGAGATCTCACCCAGTGCAGCTCGCTTCCTTCAAGGATCAAATCTCCAGGTTCTGTGGATTCTTGGTTACTCTCCAATTCTTCCAAATCATTTAAGAATTTACTTTTTTATTTTTATTTTTTAAATAGCTTTTTTTTAAAAGATTTTATTTATTTATTTGACAGACAGCGGTCACAAGTAGGCAAGAGAGGCAGGCAGGGAGAGAGAGGAGGAAGCAGGCTCTCCGCAGAGCAGAGAGCCCGATGTGGGGCTCGATCCCAGGACCCTGGGATCATGACCTGAGCTGAAAGCAGAGGCTTTAACCCACTGAGCCACCCAGGTGCCCCGAATTTTACTTTTTTAAATGAATACTTAAACTATTTTTGTTGTACATTGCTATGAATTTTAACACATGTACAGATTAATCATGGTCAAGATCAAGAACAGGTTCACCATCCCAAAGAACTAACCCTTTTAATCATATTTGTATGGTCCACTTAGGACAATTAATGAACCAAAATTGACACGTTATTTTTTTTTTAAAAGATTTTACTTATTTGAGAGCGCAAGCAAGCACAAGTGGGGGACAGAAAGAGGGTGAGCAGACTCCCCACTGAGAAAGAGAGCCCAACATGGGGCTTGATCCCAGGACCCTAAGATCACGACCTGAGCTGAAGGCAGATGCTTAACTGACTGAGCCACCTAGGTGCCCTGACACATTATTATTAACTAAGGTCTATTATTTCATTCAGATTTCCTTACTTTTTTGCTAAGATCCTTTTCCTGTTTCATGATTCCATCCCAGATACCATATAACATTTAGTCATCATATCTCTCTGGGCTCCTCTTCTCACAATGGTTTTAATTTGCCTTTCCTTCATAGGTTGAACATATTTTCATGTGCACACTTCTCATCTGTAAAATCTTGCTGAAGTTCACCATTTTATAATATACAATTTAGTGGGTTTTAGATTGTTCATAAACATGCACAACAATCACCACTAATTGCAGAACATTTTCATCACCCTCAGAAAATACCCTATATCCATGAAGCAGTCACTCCTGAATCCCCTCGTTCCCCAGCCACTAGAAACCACTAATCTTTTTGTCTCAACAGATTTGCATATTCTGGACATTTCATATGAATGGAATTATATAATCCACAACCTTTTGTGTCTGGCTTCTTTCACTTGGCACAATGTTTTCAAGATTCATCCATGTGTAGCCTTTGTTTTTATGGTCAAATAATATTGTGTTGTATGAATATACCATATTTTGTTTATTCATGCATCAGTTGATGGGCACTTGGGTTGTTCTCACTGAGTATTATGAGTAACTGTTATGAATATTCATGTACCAGTTTTTGTTGGAACTTTTATTTTCAGTTCTCTTGGATAGATATCTAGGAGTGGAATTGCTGGGTCATATGGTAATTCTATGTTTAACTTTGTGAGGAACCATCCAACTGCTTTCCAAAGCAAACAGCAAATTTGCAAATATCCAAAGCAAATTACGTTCTTACCAGCAATTTTCCAATTTTTCCACATTCTTACTTATACTTGTCTGTTTTTTTAAATTATAGCAATCCTAGTAGGTGTGAAGCTGTATCTCATTGTGGTTTTGATTTGCATTTCCTTAATGACTAATGATGTTGAGTATCTTTGCATGTGGTTATTGGCCATTTGTGTATTTTCACTGGAGAACTGTCTATTTAATACCTCTGTTGATTTTTAATAGGGTTGTTTTTATTTTTAGGTTATTAAGAATGCTTTATATATTCTGGCTACTAGACTTTATCAAATTATAGTCCATAAATATTTTCTCCCACTCTGTGGAGTGTGTCTTTTCACTCTTTTTTTTTTTTTTAAAGATTTTATTTATTTATTTGTCATAGAGAGAGAAGCGAGAGTGAGCACAGGCAGAGTGGCAGGCAGAGGCATCGGGAGAAGCAGGCTCCCTGCCAAGCAAGGAGCCCGATGTGGGACTCGATCCCAGGACGCTGGGATCGTGACCTGAGCCGAAGGCAGCTGCTTAACCAACTGAGCCACCCAGGCGTCCCTTCACTCTTTTGATATACATAAAAGTTTGACACCTGAAAGTTTTCCACTTTGGTATAGTTCAAAAAAAATTTTTTTTAATTTTGTGGCTTGTACTTTTGGTGAAGAAAGTATTGCATGATACAGAGTCACAAATTAACAGCTGTGTTTTCAGACTCTTCTAATTTAAACTCTTAGGCCTTTTATCCACTTTGAGTTAATTCTTGCATATGGTGTAAGGCAAGGGTCCAACCTCATTCTTTCACATGTGGATTTACAGTTTTCCTAGCACAATTTGTGGAAATAGTCTTTTCCCCACTGAATAATCTTGGGACTTTTGTTGAAAATCAATTGGCCATAGTTGTATGAGTTTATTTCTGGACTCTCAATTCGATTCTGCTGATCTATATGGTTATCCTTATATTGGCACCACACTGTCTTTATTATAGATTTGCAGTAGGCTTGAAGTAGGGAAATGGGAATCCTCCACCTTTTTTTTTTTTTTAAAGACTGTTTTGGGTATTTAAAGTCTCTTGCAATCCTATATGAATTTTAGAATCAGCTTGCCCATTCCTTTAAAAAAAAAAAAAAAAGGCAGTTGGGATTTTGATTGGGATTGTGTTGAACTTGTAGATCAGTTTGGGAGAGTACTGCCATTTTGTCTTCCAATCTATGAAAATGGGATGCCTTTCCATTTAAGTCTTCCTTAGTTTCTTTCAACACTGTTTTGTGGTTTTCAGTGTACAAGTCATGCACTTCTCTGTAAAAAATAATTCCTAAGTATTCTTTTTGATACTATTGTAAATGAAACGGTTTTCTAAATTTCATTTTCTGTTGTCAGTGTACAGAAATGCAACTGAGGGGCACCTGGGTGGCTCAGTGGGTTAAGCCTCTGCCTTCGGCTCAGGTCATGATCCCAGGGTTCTGGGATCGAGCCCCACATCTGCTGAGCAGAGAGCCTGCTTCCCCCTTTCTCTCTGCCTGCCTCTCTGCCTACTTGTGATTTCTCTCTGTCAAATAAATAAATAAAATCTTTAAAAAAAAGAAATGCAACAGATTTTTATGCATTGATCTTATCTTCTGAAACCATCCTGAATTTATTAGCTCTATTAAGTTTGTGTGTGTGTGTGTTCTTTAGGATTTCCTATATATAAGATCATGTCATCTTTAAATAGAGGCAGTTTTATTTTTTCTTTCTAATCTGGATGGCTTTTATTCATTTTTTCTTTCATAACTGCCCTGCCTTGAACCTCCTATATAATACTAAATAGGGAAGGCAAGAACAAACATCCTTGTTTTATTCCTAATCTTAAGAGGAAAGCTTTCGGCGTGCCTGGGTGGCTCAGTAGGTTGAGCCTCTGCCTTCGGCTCAGGTCATGATCCCGGGGTTCTGGGATCGAGCCCCACATCGGGCTCTCTGCTCAGCAGGGAGCCTGCCTCCCTCTCTCTCTGCCTGCCTCTCTGCCCACTTATGATCTCTGTCTGTCAAATGAATAAATAAAATCTTTAAAAAAAAAAAGAGGAAAGCATTCAGTGATGTTACCTGTGGGTCTGGTTTCTGTGTGTGTGTGTTAAAACACACCAAACATAAAAATTACCATTTTAGCCATCTTTAAGTATATAGTTTAGGGGCATTAAGTACAATCATACTGTCGTACAACCATCATCACTAACCATCTCCAGAACATTTTCATCATCCTAAACTGAAACAACCCAGAATCTCTGTCACAGTTCCCACTTTTTTTTTTTTTTTAAAGATTTTATTTATTTATTTGACAGAGAGATCACAAGTAGACGGAGAGGCAGGCAGAGAGAGAGAGGGAAGCAGGCTTCTTGCTGAGCAGAGAGCCCGATGTGGGACTCGATCCCAGGACCCTGAGATCATGACCTGAGCCGAAGGCAGTGGCTTAACCCACTGAGCCACCCAGGCGCCCAGTTCCCACCTTCCTTTATGAGGCGATTGTAACAATATCAAAAGCAAAGATGGTCCAATAACAATAACAAACTATACAGGCCAATATTTTTTATGAACAAAGATGCAGAAACTATCTTCTAAAATATTAGCAGACTGAATATAGGAATGTATTAAAACTCACCATCAATTTGGGTTTATTCTGAGAATTCAGGCGTGGACTAAAATGGAAAAGCTATTAGAATAAATCACCCACTATCAGATTAAAGAAGAAAAGCCATATATTATAATCTCATTAAGTACATAAAAACATTGAGTAAAGGTTAACATCTAAGATAACAGCTTTTAAGCAAGCTGGAAATGGGAAACAACTTACTTAACAAAGATTATCATGGCAAACACATTTAATACCAAAGTGTCAGAGCTGCTCATGAGTTGAATTGTGTCCCACAAATATTAGTATGTTGAAGTCCTCACCAGTATCTCAGAATGTGACCTTATTTGGAAATGGGGTCATTGCAGATGTAATTAGTTAATATGAGGCCATTAGGGTGAATCCCAATCCAACGTAACTGGTATCCTTACTGAAAGAGGAAATGTGGACACAGAAGCAGACACACACACAGAGTGAGAACGTCATATGAACATGAAGGCAGAGGTCAAGGTGATGTATTTACAGCCTAATAGACATTAAAGTTTGCCAGGAAACCACCAGAAGGTACAGGAGAGGCAGGGAGCTGTTTCCCCATACAACCTTCAAAGGAACCAATCCTGCTGACATGATGATCTTGGACTTTTAGCCTCCAGAACTGTGAGACACTGACTTCCTACTATTTATTTTTTTTAAAGATTTTATTTATTTATTTGACAGAAATCACAAGTAGGCAGAGAAGCAGGCGGGTGGGGGGGAAGCAGGCTCCCTGCTGAGCAGAGAGCCTGATGCGGGGCTCCATCCCAGGACCCTGAGATCATGACCTGAGCCAAAGGCAGAGGCTTTAACCCACTGAGCCACCCAGGTGCCCCTCCTTCTTAAATTCTTTCAGGTATTTAGATTTTTCACTAACATTGTTTCTAATTATCTTTTTAGGGAAAATGTATTTTTTATTCCAGTAGTATTAGATTTTTTAACAATCACTTTAAGAACTTTCTCATTTTCTCATTCTTTTTCCGTGGTAGCCAATTCTTTATTTATGATGCAGGATCTTCAAATCTTTCCATAGACACTAATTATAGTTTTTAGTTACCCTCTCAGGCCGGTTGTTTGCTCCTAAGGTCTTTTTCTTACCTGCTGTTGTTTTTCTTCACAAGGAATAAATCTTGGTTGAACATTTAAGAAAATTTACATTAAAACAAAGGAGAAGGCCTCTGGGTGGCTGGCTTTGTTTCCTCTGCTTCAGGGAGTTTGAATTCTCCAGCTGGCCTCTTTGTGGAATGGAGGGACCACGTGAACTCTGCACACATGAGGGCGTGTCAAGTGGGAAACTTCAGTTTAGGGTCCTCGTGCAGCAGGCAGGAAGGAGGACCCTTCCTAATGCCCAAGTGAGAAGGGCTTTCCTACACTGGAAGTGGGAGCCCTCCCCAAGCAGAAACAGTTTCTCCAGCTTCTGTTTCCAGCTTAGGACGTGTTCAGTGGTGGCTGCAGCTAAGCCAGTCACTTGCATGTGGGGTTGAGGAGAGCCACAGCATGAACCCGCACGGTCCTCCGTCCTGGTCTTCAGTTAATTCCTTTGATGTTCGTCTCATTTCCACTCTCTCCGCTTTCTGCTCAGTCTGCAGTCTCTTGGAGATACTCTTGGGGAGAAAGACTCCAGGCCTGCTAAGTCCTCACTTGTTAAAATTCCAGGCTATAGTTTTCTTTACTCTGGTTTATCTGCTGGTAAGTTCCCAGCTCATGACAACTATGGGATAAACAATCAGTCCAGGAGGTCCCTGAGAATCCTGGTGAACATCTCAGGCAGCAGGGGGAACACCTCCAGAGTCTCTGATCAACAGCTTTCATAATGCATATGTTTGTATGCTTCAGTTTTATGGCCTATGTTTAAAATCATCCAACTCCCTCCCTGTTATAAGTAAATGATCATCTAGTTACCCAAAGTCCCAGGTAGATTTTCCTCCCAGAAGAAAATGACTTATCAGAATATTCAAATATTTCTTCCAGAGGAAAATGACTTTAATCAGACTTTAATAAAAAAAATCCCTACATACCAAATGCCAATCCCAAATCTTCTCTCCCTTCTATTTACATTCTAAAATTTTCATGCCTCTTTTTCCAGATTAATTCCCATCAATTTCCCAAATCCCCTCTAAAGATTGTAAACCTTGAGTTCACTACCCTAAAATGGAAGTCTGGACCTTACACTTTGGTGGACAAACCATATCCTCTTTTGGGCCCTGGTCTGAGTGGTCTGACTGGCATCCACTGGCCATACACACTGCATACTACCAACACCCTATCAGAGATAATGTGGTTCTAAAGAATATTATATGGATATTTTAAACAAATAGCAATATTGAAATGAGTCACTGAAATAATACTAAGTGAATACACAAGCGTACAAAATTGCTCCCATACAGAATAAACAAATAAACCTTAAAGTAGTTGGTATTAATTTAATGAAGTTGTGGACTGAAATCTTTTAACTCCTTTCACAATACCCTAATACCGATTTAGTAATGACAACAACAAAATGCATTTTTTACACAAAAAGAAAACTCTTAAGAATCAGTGGGACTTTGGGGAAGAAAAGCTTGTATTATGATTATAATGACAATATATGATTATATACTATTATGATTATAAAGCCTTATCCAGAACTCCACTAGAAAAAAAGTAAGTCATTTAGAACTCAACATTTTTGTAACTGTTGGCTGCTCATGGTTCTGGAGTTTGTAAGTCTTAAGATCAGAGTGCCAGCATAGCTGAATTTTACCAAAGGCTCTCTTCCTGGCTTGCAGACAGCTGTCTCCTGGCCAGAGGCAAGAAGGTGGGGAGGAGAGCGGTCTAGCATCTCTTCTTATAAAGGCACTATCCCATCAATAGGTCTCTGCTCTCCTAACCTCACTTAAACCTAAATAGCTCCAAAGGTCCCATCTCCATATACCAACACATTGAGGGTTGGGGCTTAAAATTACAAGTTTTTAGAAAACATACATTTTTTTTTAAAGATTTTATTTATTTATTGGACAGAGAGATCACAAGTAGGCAGAGAGCCCGATGCGGGGCTCAATCCCAGGACCCTGGGATCATGACCCGAGCTGAATGCAGAGGCTTTAACCCAGTGAGCCACCCAGGCACCCTGAAAACATACATATTTTTTACAGAGGACGTGAATCACTACGTCGTACACCTGAGGCCAATGTAGAACTGTCAACTATACTAAAAAAAAAAAAAATGTTTTTTTAAACATATGTATTTTTTCAGGGGGAGAAGGCACATTTCACTCCACAGCATTGTACCTACTCTGAAGTTTCTCTTCTTATGATAGTAACGACCGAACTCATGAACAATTCGAGAGTGTGTATGCCAGCCCCGTGTCACACGCTTATATGGGTAGCTTTGCTTTATTACACATGTGAGGGAACCGGGTCGAGCTCATTAACTAGACTAGGTTACAGCTGGTAAGCTGTTGCAGAGCTAGGATTTTTAGCTCAGGCAGCTTAACTGTAAAGTTCAAACTCCTAATTCCTTAAACTGCCTTAACTAGAGGAAAAGTCATTTTGAGATCTGAGGAACTGAGTTCAGGAATTTACTATTTTAGTTGTTACACTTTTGGAACTCGGTAGAGAAGAGCTTCAAATATAAAGTGACTCTTTTGATAACTACTTATAAGAAAATAAACCAGACACAGGACACAGCTTTTAAGTGACTTGCCTGAGCACTCTTTTGGCACACTGGCAGCAAGCACCTGCTGTCAAAATGGGTCTCCTTTCTCTCATTCCCTAATGCCCCTATGTTTACACAAGTGTCTTGAATTCATTTAAAAAACACCTCCTCACACCGAGCATCCAGGCGCTGTCCCCAGTATTCCTCACACAGGAGCCCTGTTTGTACCCCTTTTAATCATCCAGGTGTCACTCTTGTTCTGAGATTCAACTCAGCATCGAGAGAAATCAGAGTCTGATTTCTTTCCGAGTTTAGTGGAATGTTTCTACTGTTTTATCATTAAGTATGAAATTTAGTATCCGTTTCTTTCAAGTGCCTCTTATCAAGTTGCTATTTGTCTATTCCCATTTTGCTAAGTGTTTTCAATCAAAGGAGATATTGAATATTTTCAAATAACACTATCAATTGAGATGATCATACTGATTTAAACCTCATACAGATTTAAACTACCAATACAGTGATTTATAGAAACAGGCTTTCTAATGTTGTATCATTTCCGGGATAAAACCTTTTTTGTTCCAGATGGAGGGAACAACGGAATCTGCTAATATTTTATTTTAGGGGTTTGTATTTACAGGAGTTTAGCAGTTTTTTCTTCCTGTGCTATGTTGGTCAGGTTTTGGCATTACCGGGTTGCAAACATAAAATGAGTTGAACAACTCTCCTTGATGGCAGCACTCCAGGAATAAGGGACAGCAGGAGCAGAGACACCAGGATGAAAAATAACAGGATATGCTCAGAGAATAGGATTTAAGACTTCTTTTTTTTTTTTTAAAGATTTTATTTATTTATTTGACAGAGAGAAATCACAAGTAGGCAGAGAGGCAGGCAGAGAGAGAGGAGGAAGCAGGCTCCCTGCTGAGCAGAAAGCCCGACGTGGGGCTTGTACCCAGGACCTGGGATCATGACCTGAGCCGAAGGCAGCGGCCCAACCAACTGAGCCACCCAGGTGCCCCAGGATTTAAGACTTCTTAAATAGACTAAGTAACACAAAGCAGGTTTGACTAGGTTACTAATTAATCTTCAAAACACAACTTCTCTGCCAAAACACTTTTACTCTCATTTTGCAAACAGAAGAAAGTCCGAACTCTTCCGCTTGTATTCAAGATCCTTCCTGCTTTAACCCAACTTACTTCACGTTCAACCTTGTCTGTGATGCTTGTTTGCCCAGAACGCTGGGTGTGAGCTATGACGGCACATCCAAATCCTACCCACCTATCAAGGCAATAGCTCAAGTGTCCACAAAAACTTCCTGGATGCAACTGAATTACGTTTGAATTCCTGCGAACTACAGCAAATTCTCAGCTTCTGGCTTGCCAACTTCTCAAGCTCTTTGACAGCTATAGGGGGCTAGCCAGTGTCACCCCACCCCCGCCCCCAATTCATGTCCTTCCCAGAAACTTAGAACATGACTTGACCTGCAAACTGTCATTGCAAATATAATTAGTTAAGATCAGGTTACACTGGAGTAGGGTGGTCCTTTGTCCCGGAGGACTCTGTCATTTTAGAGAAAGAGAGACACAGAGAAAACATCTGCTGGAACAGTTAAGATACGAATGATGCAGCTACAAGCCAAGAATTCCTAGGACGGCTCGTCACCGCCAGAAACCAGGAAGAGGCAAAAAAAAAAGCCTTTTTACCCACAGCTTCAGACGGAAGCATGATCCTGCTGACATCTTCATGCTGGACTTCTTGGTTTCAGAACTGTAAGAGAATAAACGCGTTGTTTTAAGCCACCCAGTTTGTGATGCTTCGTTACGACAGCCCTCGGAAACTAAAATAAGGGTAATTTTAATCTGCAATTTGTCTTCCTAACCGCAACAGCGCTATGTCCCTAGTCCAGCTGACAGCTATGGAGGTACTCAAGCCCTCTCATGAGAGGGCAACAGTAGTCGGCAGGAATTACCGAAGCTTAGGAGCTCCTACTCCGAGACGACGGACAGCTAATGCTCGGTAAGCGTAACCATTATGACTGCAGGATACGCAGCTACGCAGATAAATGGAACGCAGAAACGGAGTCAAATACGCGGCAGCCGGCGAGGGAAGGGCCTCGATTCCCCCGAAGGACGCTCAGGGAGGAAGGAGCGAGTTCTTGGGGAAACGGGAGTCTCCAAGCCGCTTTCCCAGGCCCCGCTGAACTGCTCTGCCCTCTCCCCACTCCCTGCAACTGCGACCTCAGTCCAGAAGTCTCTCAGTCCACCTACCCCGCCACCCACTCGCATCTGCGGGCGCATCTCTGTCGCGTCAGCGCGTCCCGCTATGTTGCGCTATTGCGCGGGGCGGGACTTCCTCCCCACGACCGGAACCGGAAAGGGCTGCTTTCCACCGGAAGGAGAGAGGAGGTGTTGCCGCGATCAACGCGGGAGGGGCGGGTTCGTCCGTGGCGTACGGTGAGGCTGCACTCTGGCCACGAGCGGGGCGCGCGGTCACAGCGTCTTAGTAGGCAGGCTGGCTGGTGTGTCGGGTTTCAGGGGGGTATGGCGGGGAACCGGCGCAGAGGTGAGAGGTCGGCGTATCTATCGCGGGGTCGGCGTCTCCAGTGAGCTGGGTCTCGTTCCGAGCTCGCGCTCAGCTTTCTCGACCTCGTCTAAAAAAACCCAGCAGGGTGGTTGGCGGAGCTGCGGTGGGGATGTGTGTGGGAGGGAGAAAGACACGCCCGGAGTAAGGTTGAAAGAAAGATCATGCAGTAGGTGAGTTCCACATCCGTGGTGGCCCGTGTCGCTTAAGGGGTGTGACGCGAGGACCTGTACGGAAGCAGACGGTTTGAATCGGTGACTCCCGCTTGAGGCAGCGGCGCCTCTTGCATGACTTTGAAGACGTAAGCGCACGGCAGGTCATTCTTAAGCTTCCTAAATCCGCCGGGAACGTCGTTTGGTGTCGGAGGAGGAACAGCCGTCTGGGTCATCGCCCTTGGTTCAGTTTAACTTGAAGCATAGTGAGAGGGGGCGGGCTGAAAGTCCCCGAGCTCGTTAGTGACAGAGCCACGACCAGGAGCGAGATTTCTTCATCTCCAGACCATCATTTTGTTCTCCACATCTTAACTGCTTTTTTGGATTGCTAAGCCGTCTTTTTAAGGGAGTGAAGACGGGGATATACCTTTCCGTGCAGAATGAATACAAGAAAGGCAAAGTCGGTATGTTTCAGGAGTTAGAACTGTGTCATTTATTTACTTTTTTTTTTTTTTTTGGGTCTAGATTTATTTATTTATTTTAGAGGGTGTAGACGGGGAGAGAGAAAAATCTCAAGCAGACTCCCTGCGGAGGTCAATGAGGGGCTCGATCTCATGACCCTGAGATCATGACCTGAGCTGAAATCAAGAGTGGGAGGCTCGGTGGACTCAGCCACCCAGGCGCGGCCATTTATTTACAGTACAGATGCTGTGTAGCTAGAGGGGAGTCCGTGGGTCCCTTCTGTCATTTCCTAGAGGCCTGAGTTTCACGGATATGTGCTCCCCTGCAAGACTTCCAGCTAACTACTTACTGTCAGAGCTTTCACTGTGGGAACTTGCTGTCACAGCCCGTGGAAATGCTTACCTCGGAAGCTGTCTGAATGAAACCAGCCACAGTGAGCCTGTAAGTTCACCCCCAGTCCAGGTGAGACGCCGTAGGGTGCCCTGCAGTCAGGCCTCAGCTGTCTTAGGTAACACTGCATTTGGTACTCGTGCTCTTTAAACATACTGAGCATTGCCCCTGCCATCTCTCTCCTTTGAAATGGAAATGAAGAAAGTGTGTACGCCTCAGAGTTCTACAGAACGGCTTGTACATTAGCAAGTACTGAAAAGCATGGGTGTACTCTTATACCGATGAACTCAACTAGATCTTCATTGTGGGGAAGACTTGGACGCTCTGTATTAAGAACTTTTAAACTTTTTGGCCTCAGGACCCTCCTTTAAAATTACTGAGGATTCCAAAGAGATTTTGTTTATGTGGGACATACACACACACACACACACACACACACACACGATTATTTGTAGTATTAGAAGTTAAAACTGAGAAACGTTTTTATCACAAGAACATCCAAGCATATACTGTTGTCTGTGATGAATGTCCTCACATAGTGTAGCGTCTGGTAAAACTCTGCTCTGTACGTTCATGGAATAAGGGTGAAAAGAGCAAATAATGTCTCAGTGTTAATGATGAAAGTAGTCTTGAGCTGACTGAGCCTCTGAAAGGGTCTCGGGCCCCCACGAGAGCCAGGCCCTGAGAACAAGTGCTCTGCATAAATGTTCCCAAGAAACTTGAGATGATGTAGACATGATTGCTGTTGCAAGCGATGGTAACATGGGCAGAAATATTACCTTAAAAATGCAGTAAGGTGCAGTCTTTTATTTCCAGGGCACGTATAATTCCAGGCACAAGGAACACATCTTCCATTTTGTTTTCCTTTTCTCCTGTTGGTTTGCATAGCGCTGCAGACAGCGCTTCAGACTACTAGGGAGGGCTGAGGAGAGAAGACCACCCCTTCGGTGGGTTTGGACGTGGACAGGCTGTAGGCGGTTTCTGTTCCACTCACTCCCCCGGCTGTTCAGCTCTTACCTTCTCCTCCAGTGACCGCAGCACATTACAGTCTGCATGCATCTCCCTCCTCTCACTTCCAGAACTTGAGACTTTTCGGTGGATTAGTAACTGCACAGAAATGTACCCACTGCTGAGTTCATAATGATTACCTGAGTAGGTAATCGATGTTTAAAATGCCTTTGACTTTACAGAAATCCTTGGTAGAGTTATATGCAGTTATTTTGGGGAGATTGGCTTGACATTCTTTCAAGGGCTGGGAATATAGTTTTCTGATTTAAAGATTTTTACTTATTTATTTCTGGAAAGAGAGAGAGAGAGAGCACAGAGGGAGAGGGAGCAGCAGATTCCCCACTGAGCAGGGAGCCTGACATGGGGCTTGATCCCACAACCCAGAAATCATGACCTGAGCCTAAGGCAGACCCTTAACCGACTGGGCCACCCACGTGTCCCCAGAGTTTTCCAATTTAAAATAATGAAACCTAGGGTCTGAAAATACCATCAACTTTTTAGGAAAGGATGAGATTTCAAGAATAAGAGGTGCCTCCATATATTTGGGTTTTCACCCTATGTCTGATAAATAAGTTTGGCTACAATTTTGGGGGGGGAAGGGTGAGGAAATCTCTCCCATAAAATGATTTTTAAAAGACACTTTACATTTGAGAAGTTATCACCTGCAGTCTTTATACATCCCTGGGGTTGTCGTTAACCTTACAGCATGTCCTTTCTCTGTGAAAGTCTTAGATTCTAGGACCGGCAGAGAGCTGTGGTGCGGTGTGTCGTGCAATCGATCAGGCTCTGTCAGGGTCTTCACTTCTACTCATCAGCCTCCAGACATAAAAACCGAATTGATGTTTCAGAGCATTTAAAATATGGGCTCTCTAAGAATAGTCAAAACTGCAATAAATATTAAATGTGAGCGTTAGTGATGTCTTGTGGTGATGGGAAGAAAGCATTCTAAACCTCTTCCTCACATGTCAGGTCTTGTCAGCCCCCTCCTCCTCCTCCCAGGTCAGAAGTTGCTGTTACTAATGGGATTCTGTGGTGGATCCTTAGGTATGTGGGGACTGCAGAAAGGCTGAGAATATTTTTTATCTCCCTCTCCTCACCCAGCACACATAATTTAAAAGTGCTTTGCTTTCTGATGAAGAGATTTAATTTGGGAGACAGTTTGATGTCTCTTACCTCTTTCCAGGTAAATGAGCTCTGCAGACATCATCGCTTCCATGTTCTGGTGGTTTGAGGTGAGGAGGTACAGCTCCTGCCTCTGGTTTGCGTGCAGCGGAGTGGAGCCGACACAGGTCGCGGGTTGCAGTATACCACTCAAAAAGAGGTAAGTGTGTGGCACTGAACTCAGCCTGGGAGAGGGAGGAATTAGAAGGAAGTGCTTCCGGGAAGTGACCTTTGAGCTACTTAGGGATTAGATGGACAAGAACGGGTCGGTCCATCCCAGGTGCCTAGGGATTTGTGGCTTGTTTATCAAGTATCTTCTGCCTTTCTTCAGAGGTCTGGGCTTGCTTTTGGGTAGTACTTCTCTTATTTTCCTTCTCTCTCCCTGTTTCCCCCTTCATCAGGTGGGTGTTTGGGGTATAAAAGAAATCAGAGGGTAGGAAGCTTTCTGAGTGGCAGAATGAGATGACAGGTTTACCATGAAGCAGTGTATGTACTCAGGAAATCCATCTCTAAAAAAACGAAGTTCCTTTCTTAAAATGCATAGCTGGGAGACCTAGGTTTTGTTGACTGAGTGGTTTCCTAGCAAATGGAGTATATTCCGGACCCCAGACCCGTCTTTGTGAATTTAAGGGCATCTCTTAAGCCCACATCTAGGGCTAGGAATGAGCATGAGGGGGACCGCAAAAGGACAATCCAAGTTCGTAATACAAACGCCTTTTTATGGGCTCTGTGTGCATGACTGCATGTTGTCTGAGCTGCGTGCTATGTAGCTGAATTGTCACGATTCAGATCAACTACAGTTTGAGTCCACCAGGACTTGAGTAGACAGAGCAGAGAACCTGATAGTGTCAAAGTCTGGGAAAATGAAGAAAAAGCAATCAGTCGGTGAATGGGGCTCGACTGTTTCCTGGGGTTGGGACTAGCAGAAAACAGGCAGGGCAGCAGCACCTGTGCTGTAGCTACTCTGACATCATTCCTGCCTCGGGGCATCATGCCCAGCTCATCGTCATGTGCCTTCTAGGAGACTTGCTCACTGGCTGGAGTCTTCTTCCCAAGCCATCGGTTCTCATCTTGAATTTAGATTCCTTAACTGTGGATTGCCGTGAAGAAAAATCTCTGAAAACTTGAAAAGTCATCAGTTACCTAAAAATGATAGATGACCATTCCTGTCGTGTCTTGACACGCTAGAGGACCGTGCTTTAAAAGCCGGACTTGGTCTTCTGGAGACTAAGAAAACAGAGTCCTTGAAGTCAAGCCGACTCTGCTGTTAGCCTCCTAAAGGAAAAGGTAGATAGAACAGGTCTTGTTTGCAAAGTAAATTCAAGACCTACTTATCTACCAACAGCAACTACACACTTCGAGTCATCGTACTGTAAAATAGGAACAGTAAATTATTAGATTAGAAAGGGTGGGAGAAGGTGGTGGATCCACGAAAACTCTTACAGTGCTAACTGATAGGAAGGGGGCTGGAAATTGGAGAAGTTGCTCAGGAAAGTGGAAGGAGGACCTCTCCCGTGGTGCAGCCTTCAGGGAGTCCAGCAAGTTTTGTGGGAGCTGAGCTTCCTTGTATGGAGACCGGCAGGGTCTGAGTTACGGAATGCTGTGTCAGAGTGACTCGCGCTGCGGGCAGCTGCCAGCGTGTGAGCCACGGGAACTTCTGCTTCTGACAAGTACTGGAGGGTGGGAAGTGATGCAGAAAAGGCCTCGATGTCCATGTAATTGCTCTGCTTGATACTGATCACCAAGCACGTGCTTCTGAAATATTTAATTGAGTGTGTATAAGTGATTGTATATCATTGTCTGAACCAGCAGGAAGTCAATTATACACGTTTCCAAATAAAAGGCAATTTAATTTTATCAGCAACCAGTGTCCTTTCTCTCACCAACTTTCTAGTCCTATCTCAGGTACCTTCAAATCAGACTATCCTGAATTACTAAACCCATGTTAGTGACACTAAGATTCTGTGGTTATTTTACATATTCTCACTCCCCTTTGTTGAGGGAAGCCAAAGCTTCTGTTAATAATTTGCTCAAGGGTTATACAGTGAGGCAGGTGAAGCTAGGGAGAGAACAGACTGACATGTTTTAACTGCAGTCAGGGATCGTGGCCTCGACTGTCTGATGTTCTAAAAATCCTTTTTGTTTTGTTTTTTAACAGATTTATCAGCGGGGTTGCAGGTGAACATGGCCTTGAGGTAAATCCTGCCCCTTATTAAAATTTAGTTTTAGCAGATTATTTGTGATATTTTAGGAACTGGAATATTTTACAGAAAAAAAAAGTTTTGTTTGGTTCTTTTCTAGACTTATTTTTTCTTCTTGCAGAAGAAACATGTTTAAACCAGTTTTTTATGCTGAGTAATTACGATGCTTTAAGTTGTTCATATGCCTTGTGTAAATTAAGTGAATTTTAAATGTCAGTGCTCAGTGCCAATTTTAGGTTTTTTTTTTTCTTGATCAAATAAAAATTTCACTCAGACCTTATATAGGTGTCGAGTTTTTATCATTTATACTTGTCCGTATTACACGTGAAACATTCCATAAAGCCTGTTAGAATCCTGAGTTCAGACTTGCCTTATCCGTGATGTCCTACTTCCTACTGCAGTTTCTGTCTCTGGAGCTGAGAACAGGGTTGGATACACGCGTGTGTCTGTAACCTGAACCTTCTGTGCTTACATGGGCCGTACCTTCCTGATTTCAGGCCAGCGATGCAGAGCGGCAGGGCAGGTGTGTGTGCGTGTGTGTGCGTGTGCATGTGCATGTGAGACTAAGGAGCTGGGATATCGTCAAGGTGGGTTGTGAAGTCAGGAATCTGAGCTGCTGCTCACATCACAGGCCAAGTTGGAGACAGGAGGGGTGTTCACTGTCGGACTTCGAGTGTGCTAGAAAACAGAAGATTCTAGAGCCATGGCATTTCCAGTTCACAGAAAACCCGAAGTGATGAGGTGATGTCTGCTTTGAGAGGCCTCCACAGGGCAGGACACAGAACGGTCTCTGCGAATTGCCTCACAGACGGAGTCATTTGCTCTGCGAGCTGGGAGGTGCTGTGGGCAGAGCTCTGAGAGACGGCCAGACTCCTGGGCTGGAGAACCGGGCATGCAGCCAGCGGGGCCGAGTCCCGTGGTCGCAGGATGGCATGAGCGCAGCCGGGCCGGAAGTCCCAGAGCTGCCGGTGGGGAGACCACCCACTCATCTTGGGTCTCGGTGGGCTGGTGTCTTCAGGAGCTGCCGTGCATTCGCTGTGCGCCCTATACTGTCGTGCCCTCTCACGGTCGCTGGGAAGTGTTCCTGTCCTATGAAACAAGTATTTTTCTCTGTTTAAAGGGAAACAGGAGCGCTTGAAGATAGTGGGACTTTTCTAGGGTTGAAGGCAAAGCAGCTACAGACTAGCGATCCAGTGTAGGTCTTCTGATTTCAAACCTGGTTCTCTTTATGGGACAGTTCCTAGGATCAGCTGCCACTCATGTCTGTGCGTTCCTGGTTCATTGCCCGGCCCGTCGTCGATGCAGTGAAAGTGCATCTATGCGGTAGTACGGAGTCGTCCGTGTCCCTGTCTTGCCATCAAGCTGCCGGGGCCCTTCTGTGCCTTCCTACCGCCTCCCCTCCACGGTGTCTCCCGGCCGCGCGTCCTGTGCTGGTTTTGAGGGGGCCCCACCGTCCCTCAGCCGAAGAGCAGGGACAGCGCGCCCACGGGCAGTGGCTGGATGGAGAGGACACAGATTCATCCCATAGGCAGTGGGTACCTGTTCGTTACGGGGTAGCCCTCAGGGACTGGACGATGAACAAGACAGACCCTGACCCGCCTTCACGGAATCGGGCGTGGCAGAGGGCACTGCAAAGCCTGAGCGCGTGGGTTCAGTGAAGGACAGGAACGGCGTCACACAGTGCGCAGCGGGAGACCCTCATCACAGCGCCGACAGTGCTGGGAAAACAGGAGAGGAGAAGGCGCGTGGCTTCCCTGCTTTTCTTTGTGGACGGCCCCTCGTCTTTGCAGGTCTGTTCCAGCCGCTGGCTACACAGCACGAGTGTCGCATCCCTCCCTCCCCTTCCCTCGCCACTCAGCCCGAGCTCTGTAGGCCTTGGAGATTCAGATACTTTGCCTATAAACAAAAAGACCGGTACAGCCTGACCACTTGAAGGACCTCTGGGTTCACGCTGGCAGAGCGCTCACGTGACAGCCGGGCCTGGTGGGGACGCACTGAACAACACACGGGCGGGCGGCAGCACGGGAGCGTCAGCACACCCGTCTGCTAGAGGAGAGTGGGATCTGGACTGGGGCCGGGTGCGTGGTACTTCAGTGCCCAGGCCCACGGGCTGAGGGCTGAGCGGCTGGGAGGGGAGGGACCACAAGAGTGACAGGAAGCCGGGCATCAGAACGGTCTAATAGAAAGTGACGTGCGTGGGCATTACGATGCCATTACGTATCCTCAGACGGCCAGGCTTTTCCAGAGAAAAACAGGGATGCACAAATCTGTGGAGCTGACAGCTGAACGTGTAAAGGTGCTGAGAAATGTCCACATTGAAAAAGGACAATTTTGAGTTTTCATAGTCTAACAGAATGCCGATCTTCCTTGGGGACACTGTTATTCTTATATCTGGAGTCGTCTTGTTGTGCAGGAACTCATACTCATGCCTGAAAATTTAAGTGTTGATATAACAAAGCTTCAGAAATTCTGTAGAGGGCTTATTTACACAGCATTTCATATTAATTTTATTCACATACTCCTGTGATTGTTTTATTTTTTATTAACTGACTACCCAAACAGGCCATTTCCAAAATTATATATCTCTTTTCTAAAATTTGCCCTGAGACATATTTTTAAACTCCATTTGTTTTTGAACAATCTCTTAACCTAAAAACCTTGAATATTGTAGCATACACTCCAATTGCATCAAAATTTGTGTAGAAATAGATATTTTAAAAATTTGTGGATTTGGGACGCCTGGGTGGCTCAGTTGGTTAAGCAGCTGCCTTCGGCTCAGGTCATGATCCCAGCATCCTGGGATCGAGTCCCGCATCGGGCTCCTTGTTTGGCGGGGAGCCTGCTTCTCCCTCTGCCTCTGCCTGCCACTCTGTCTGCCTGTGCTCGCTCGCTCTCCTCTCTCTCTGACAAATAAATAAAATCTTAAAAAAAAAAAAATAATAATAATATATAAAAATTTGTGGATTTTAAGGATCGGATGTATAAAGCCTTCATAATGAAGACATTTGAAACAGGCAACCTCCTGATGTTTCATGTAATAAAATGGGCCTTTTGGGAGAGTGTGCACAAGTACTCACGCACAGTTCTCAAACCTTCAGCCTTAGCACGGCTGCCCGGGGGCCTGTCACCGTTAGCTGCGACAGCAGCCATGCTCTGTGGCCCGTGTGCTTTGAAAATGGCTGGCACCGAGACCAGACGCGCGGACTTCATTCCCCTGCTACCCACAGACGCCTGCAGAGCTCAGGGCCAGGTCCACAGCCCCGGGGGGACAGTTAGAATAGTCTCCGAGCATGAGAGCAAGCCAGGCCGTCTCGCCTCATCTTCCCCTCGACTCCTTTTCTTAGCTAAGCAGCCACCAGAAGCTTTCCCTCCCTCTAGCTTCCTTCCAGCACAGCAAAGGCAAGACTAAAGGAAGAAATGCGAGTCAGCTAGGACACCCAACCCTCATCCTCCACTTGTAACTCTGTCTCTCACTCACACGTGCTTCCGAGGTGACTGCGTGTGACTGCTCTAGCTTGGGGGTTGGCTTCTGGCCTGCCTTTCCATGCTGTCTCATGTTCCATCCTCTTCTGTGTTCTGTCCTGCCACCCCCCCCGCCCATTATGCACAGACCCCTACACTTTCTTTTTCCTCCCAGTGTCTTTCTCTGCCCTTTGTTCTTACCTTTCTAGGAGAGGACACTTTGATTTTTAGTCTTACTTGAGGCAGAATCCAAAGAAACCCTGTGGCTTGGTGCCTCATACGTCTCGTATTCCTCAAACTCGGCCTGAGGTTTAGTGGGGTCAGTTTTAGTCCAGCCATCTTACAGGGGGAAGCTGGTCTTCCCACAAATGCGTGGGCATGACAGACAGTGTTTGACAGTGATGGAGGCTCACAGGCAGAGAACACCGGATCAGACGTTAATAGGATTCAGCAAGCCAGTGAGGGTCAGAGGCCCCACAAAGAGGTGCTGGGAAAATGGTGGGAAGTTTTACAGTTTTTGAGGCGAAGGGAGGTTGCAACAGTGGCTTTCTAAGTCTGACAATGTCCACTGGCCAGGGGGCCTCCTGGGATTTCCCCAGCTTTCTAGAACTAGTCCATGCCTACAGGACAGAGTGCTTTACAGGAGAAGCAAACCAGAATGAGCCCTAACTATTAAGCGTCTGCCCACTCAAAGACAGAATTGAGGCTTCAAATCAAACGTGTATGCATTTAATAACACGAGTTGAACAGGGAAAACCAGTCGCTTAGTGGTGAAGAATACTGTCTTTGGAGCCAGATTGCTGGGATTTGATTCCAAGCTCTGAAAACCCACATTGGATGGACTATCGAACCGCTGGGAGGCCTTGCTTTCTTGTTTTTAAAATGGGATAACAGATTTGAGAAGGAAATAGGATAAAATATCTAAGAGTGTGGAACAGTGCTTGGCACAGAACAAGCTCTCCGCAAATTTTAGCTATTTTTATCTGAAAGAGAAGCACCCAAAGCTGCTCCTTCTCTTCTCATCTGGACTTTAGGGGAAAGGACTAGCAAAGACCCCTGAAATACCCTAAAACATCCTCTGAAACACACTGTAGGCCTTCATTATTACTACTAAGACCTCCGGATCTGTTCTTGCAAAGCGAATGTTAACCCTGGCTGTCCAGATGTTACTTTACCTCGATGATGCAAATCTGTGCCTCATGCACCAAGACAGGCGGTTTGCTCCCAGGTCCTCCTCTTTAGGAACATCGTCAAAGGCCACGCCCACCGTGTAGTCGGCCCGCTCGTCCACCTCCACCTCCCAGTAGTGGCGCCCTCGGACTGGAATTAGATTCCCCATGATGGCAACACACCTGGGTTTAGAAAGGAGCACATGTGATCTGGGGCGGCCCCGGCCTGGCCGTGCTGGGCAGTGACGCCAGCTGTTGGGGCCGGCCAGCAGGTGGTCTGCACACGTGGAGGGCGGTGTTCTGAACGCCTCCCGTGTGAAGCGACAGTCCACAGGCAGAAGACGGGGACTCAAGTCCCAAGAAGAGCGAAGAGCAGATTCCTCACAGATGATCAGAATCCACCTCCAAGATGCCCCCAGGAACAATTACACTTAAAAAGGTCAGAGTTACGTTTTGTTTTATAACAAGGCAGCATTCTCCAGAGAAAGGTTCTTGTTGGAGATCTGGCCACACGAGTATCTCCAAAACGAAACTCTAAGTGGCTCCCCAAATCCCTAGGCAGATTTGTTTAGCTGTCGTTAACGCATGATTTCTACTCTCAAACCAAGTTCTTAATTAATTAATTAATTAATTAACCTATGAAAAGGCAGACAGCCACCTGCAGGGGCTCATTTGGCTGTGTCCAGAGTCCTGGAAGCTTGACGGCCGTAAATTCTCCCGCAAACGGACCCTGAGAGCTTGTTCGGAGGTTCTGGCAGGGGAGCGCAGCTACTCCTATACCCTTGACCGAAGAACAGTCCTCCTCTACCCGGGAAGGTCGTCCTCTTGGACCCCGCATGCAGCTTTGGGAGGGAGACGCATGGAGCACCAAGGGTAGGAGGGGGTCCCTGACCAGCCAGCCAGATCAGCCGCATCAACCCTGGTGATCCACGGGTGACAGCTGTCACAGCCAGATCGCCCTCACATCCTCAAACCCCCAGTTCTGAAGGCCACTCGAAGCTCTGGGAAGGACACTGCACATGAACTCAAATCTTCTCTGTAAAATGAAGCCGTCTCTACTCCAAGCTCCAGACCCACACCTCCAGCCACCTACGGTCTCATTCAGAACGTCCCCGACAGAACTCAGACCTTCCTACCCCTCCCGCTGGCCAGGCTGTGGGTTTTCCTTGTGGTGGGGTGGGGTAGTTACCCCTCATGTCTTCTCCCTTCTGGGAAACAGACTCACCATCCACCTAGTAACCTAAGGCAGCAAACTAAGACAGAAAAATAATGCAGTGGTTACAAGCTCAGTTTCTAGTTGAACTCTGACACCAACCCTTCCTTACCAGCAGTGTGCATTGGGCAAATTCCCTTACTTCTCTGTGCCTCAATTTTCTCATCTATTGAACTGGACTGATAATGGTTTGGACCTCACAGGCTGTTGTGATGATTCAGAGAGACCATCCACGTAAAGCACTTGGAACGTGTCCAGTACCTATCAGCGCTCCATAGATTACGGCCCCTGACCCATCCCTCCCCTGCCTGCCCCTAAGCCAGCTGGCCACTCTCCTTGCCGGTGGTGTTACGGGCTAAGGATCTGCTGAGTCCATCTCCTCTCCTCTCATCCTCTCATCTCCTCTCATTCGCCCTCCAACTGCTGATTATGTCAGGGGGCCTCCACAGCCTCCTCTCTGTCCCCCCCACCCCCAGGCCTCTCCCCCACTTCCCCAGCTCACACTGTGATCCTTTTGAAATACGAATCTGATCCTGTCCCTTCCCCTACTTTAATTCTCCGTGACCAGAAGGGTATGGTCCAAACCTGTTTTGCGCTAGAACGCGTCCATCTTTCCCGCCTCATCTTATCCTCCCCTTATGGACTCTGCACCCGTGACGTGCCCAACCGCTCGTACTTCTCCGAACAAACGGCCTGGCCTCTCTGCTTCTGGTGTGTAAGGTTCTGAATCTCCCTTGTTGGCCTGCAGGACTCCCGTTCATCCTTCCAGCCCTTCCCCCTGCAGGAAGCCTTCCTCCTTGGGGCTCCCACAATGCCTTGCCCATACTCTCACCTTATCTCTCATAGGTGTGCCCCTAACACCTACGCCTCCCCACTTGCCTGTGTGAGTCAGGTGGGCAGGGACAGTACCTTCATCTCTACCCCAAGCACCCAGCACGGTGTTAGAGGGCACCAGAAAGACTGGTAACAGGATACTGCGCTGGGACTAACTCAGCTTGGCGGAATCCCAAAAGGCCGCAAACAGAACCAGATGGGGAGCTCTCCCATATTTCCAGGGGAGGCGCTAGATCACCGGCGCAGGCCCCAGTGGCCAAAACCCGTTTTGCAGCTTTCAGTGGACCGTCCAAGGGCTGGAGTGGGGGATGCTTGAGCCTGGGGAGCTTTCCTGGGGCTCACACGCCAGGGGAGGGAGCAGAGGTGTGGTCAGAGGCGGGTGTTTTCAGGGGACCGGGTGCGGATGGAACCTACTACAGGAAAGCTGTCCCCGTGTTCTTGAAAGCGTCCTGTCCCAGAGAGGGGCCACCACGGGGTGGCCACAAGCCGGGAGCTGTCCGACAGAGGCACACGCTTCACCCTGGTACCAGCCAGGTACCGAAAGGGTGGAAAACAGGACAACAAGCCCAAAATGGCTAAGCCCCCATCCTGCTGAGCCCCATGTCCCCAAACTGGGACAAGTCATCAGGTCAGTGCTCTCAGATCTGGAATCTTAGCCAGTCAACCAGTCATCGTCTGATGAGCACGAGTGAGGTGACGTGCCTGAGAGGCCTTGCTGTCCCCCGAAAGAATTTAACCCGCCACAACCGCCGGCTGCTCTGCCCACTGTAACGTCCTTGCTCCTGCTCACTCGGCCCACAGAAGTCTTTCATCCTGCACAGATCCTCGGCGCGCCTTTCTGCCCGCGGGACTGGACGCTGCCCAGTGCAGACAGCAGGGAGTAAAGCCAGTAAGATCTTCAAAATCTGCTTCGTTGAATTTTTTTTAAAAAAACACAGGTAAGACCTTTATCTCTTCCTAGCCTGCATGCCACCTGACCTTGGGCTGAATGGGCAGAGGCAGGTGGGTAAAGTCGCTTTCCACCGTACCTTGTGCACACCAACACGCGCACACACACTAACACACTAGCACGCACAGCAGATAGGCCAGCAGGGAGCCGGCATCAGAGGAGGAGCCAGCCCCGGCAGAGTCGGGGCCCCGGGCACGGAGGCTGCATACCGTGTGCGGCAGTAGCCCTTGGGGCCCCCGTAGGAGAGCCCCTTTTCCTTCTTGGAAGATCCTCCCGACTCTAAATCCAACCCACCATGACCTCGTCTCTTCCCATGGCCGAGAAGCTGACAGCCACGTTTCACGTGAATTCCTGGAAATGGAATTTGCTCTTGAACGTGACCTGTGTTCTTTCTCTCCCACTGCTTTGACTTTCCTGTTTCAGTAGTGTGTATTTGCCCTGAGTTCAAGTGTCCTCTAAGTATGTGGAAAGAAGTAAGGCATAAAGAAATGGTTGCAACAGGTCTGGAAACAGCTATAGAGCTAGAAAGACGGTGCCCGTCTTTGGGGGACCGGCCCCCGCTCCCAGGTCAGGCATTCGCAAAATCCCCGTCTTCCCCACCGACCCTGGTTCAGCCTCCATCGTGGGTTTCCATCAGGAGTTTTAAAACAATGTTTCATGATGTAGGAGAGGGACCTCGGGGCCCAGCCCTGGGACCTATGTCCTCGTTTCTGCTCTCCCATCGTCTGCCAGTGTGACTCTTGGCTGGCTTCATGGTCGACTCCTCCCGCCCAGAACCCAACCTCTGTGGCCACGTGTGTCTTCCACCCACACCAGCTGGACCCTTTCCCTCCCCCTCCAGGCTCCCCTCCCCACCAGACCCCCCCCAGCCCTCATTCATCTCAGTGACTGCTACCCCTCAAGACGGCACCTGTCATCACCCACTTGCACCTGAAAAATAGCAAGTATGAGGGAGGTTCACAGAACATTCCAGTGAGAGGCTGATGAGAAGTACCTGCTAAACCGGGTGTTGCCAGGCAGCGGCTCCTTCGGGGGGGTTTTCCTTTCGCTTCGCTGGACCGTAAACCCGTCGTTAGCCACGGTCAGCCAGGGATGGCAGGTGTGCTGGTTCAGGGGAAAGCGGCTGCCTGCGAAGGTACCAGAGCCCGTCACTGCTGCCACCTCCTCTTGCAGCCCGAGCCTCACGGGGTGCCTCCCTCCTGTTACCCCGCACCGGGCTCCCTGTGCCCAGTCCCCAGCAGCGGTTTGCAAGTCTTTGATGCTTCAGGCCTCACCAATCACCCTTAGAAACTGGTGCTGTGGGGCACCTGGGTGGCTCAGTGGGTTAAGCCTCTGCCTTCAGCTCAGGTCATGATCTCAGGGTCCTGGGATCGAGCCCCGCATCAGGGGGTGGGGGGGGGGGGTCTCTGCTCAGCGGGGAGCCTGCTTCCCCCCCTCTCTCTGCCTGTCTCTCTGCCTACTTGTGATCTCTGCCTGTCAAATAAATAAATAAAATCTTAAAAAAAAAAAGAGAAAGAAACTGGTGCTATTATTCTCCCTTGTAGAGGAGAATGCTGAGGCACGGGTGGTTAAAATGATCAACTGGCAAATGACAGATCTCCAGTTCGAACCCCTAAGCCCCTCCGATTCCAGAGGCTTGGCTCTGAACCAGGAGGCGGCAAACACCGTGTGCAGGTGGGAACCTCTTCCCACCGGCCGGGGAAACAGGAACTAGGGAGATTGTTACTGATGTGTCTGACACAGGGAAGTGAAATTCAACATTCCGGTTAGGGCTGTTGGGGAGAGGGAAGGAGATGACAGCCCTCCCCAAATCATGGTTAAAACAAAAATCTCATCACAGAGTGGTATGAATAGATTTAAGAACAAATTATTTAGTAAAAAAAATGCATCGAGGGCGCCTGGGTGGCTCAGTGGGTTAAGCTGCTGCCTTCGGCTCAGGTCATGATCTCAGGGTCCTGGGATCGAGTCCCGCATCGGGCTCTCTGCTCAGCAAGAAGCCTGCTTCCTTCTCTCTCTCTCTCTCTGCCTGCCTCTCCGTCTACTTGTGATCTCTCTCTGTCAAATAAATAAATAAAATCTTTAAAAAAAAAATGCATCGTTTGAGAGCACTGTAACTCATTGTCCACTCCTGTGTCTTAACCAAGTTCTGTTCTTCTCCCCGAGTTCCTGTCAAGTCACTTCTCTTCATCTCAAACCTGGGTTCAGGCATTACCATCTCAGCTCAGGACCTTGAGATCAAGATCTGAGCTGAGATCGAGAGTCAGAGCTTAACCGACTGAGCCACCCAGAGGCCCCATTCATAAATACACTCGTAAAAACTGTACAAACTAATTCAGAGATGACTGAATAATCGGGGGCTCGCTGTCCCTTTTGCTCTGTTCCCTTTCATTGAAATAGCCAGACTCTGACATTTCAAAAACACTGGGTCGGCACAGCAAAGGAGGAGGACCAGCCAGGTTAAGGCAGGCCCATGGCCTACCGAAGAGAAAAACCTGAGTCCTAATCCCAGCATGAGCCCGCACCAGCTCTGGGGACTTCGGTGGCCCCTCGGCTGGTTTTTCTCCATCTGTGTGGAAGCAACACAGGGAATTAATCACACAGCTCTCCTCCTGGCGTTGGAAAGGAGGACGGAATGACACAATGTCCCTCGGGGAACGGCCCCAGTCAGAGCCCGGGCTCGGGCGCCCAGCTTCTCCTGGGAAGGCAGAGTTAGGGAGGGCTGCGAGCGATGTCTCTGCTCGCTTGAGATCTGGCCTTGTAGGACAGGAGGGTGGCAAGCGCACAGGACAGGGGGCTGGGCTTGGGGGCATGGCACCCCCTGCGGCCAGACAGGGCCTAGGGAGAGACTGAGCGGCCAGGGCCAAGCTGGGCCTGTGGGTGGCTGGGAGACTCTTGGGCAGACAGCAGAACAGGAGACAGGCCACGGCCTACAGCTCCTGCTGGGAATAATGATGCCCTTCCAAGGGTGGCGCGTGGCTTATGTGAGCAATGAGGTGTCTGGCCACTGCAGTCCAGGGCGACAAGCCTCTAGCCCACCTGAGGGTATGGAGAAAACGCCTGAGCCGTCCCGTTTGCTCTGCCACCAGACTGCTCTGTGACTCGGGCCTCCAGTCCCCTGTCTACAAAATGGGACCCCAGGGCCTTGATGTCTCCAGCCCCTTCCTGGCCTGGCCTGCCGTATTTTCCAGCAAAGTCACGCAGCTCTCCTCTGCCACAGGGTGGCTCCCTTAAGTCCCTGAGGGCAGGTGGCCTGGGCGCGTACCTGTGGTGTGGACTGTCACGGGGTCACTCCTGGCACTGGGGCCCCCCACGTTGAGGGCTCGCACCGATATCGTGTAGCTCTGCCTGGGCTGCAGCTGTACCAGGGACTCGCAGGCTGGGATGCCCACCACCGACCTGGGCAGAGAGGCAGAGCCACGGTTACCACGCGTTGGGGCCAGCCAGCCAGGTGCCAGCGCCAGACCTCCGCTTTGAAGCTGGGAATTTAAACCCAGCCTCGCACCCCCATCCTCCGACCACCAGCAGCACAGCCAAGAGCGTGTCCTCCCCACAGTCCACTTTCCTCGCTCCCTTGTGACTCCCGGTGTGTGCGGCCCTCTTCCCTCCAGGTTCCCCACCACGGGGGCCCGGGCACCTAGCCCCACGCCTGGCATCTACTGTCAGTGGAGGCAGGCGTGAGGTGGGATGCCATGGGGCCCCCGCTGTCTGCCGGGGGCTGAGGACCACCTACCTGAGCCCAGCCCCGGGCCCCCAGAAGGCCTCCATCTGTGTTGGTGACAAACAGAAGCCCCCAGCCAATTTATTAAATTCTACCAGACACGAATATGAGCCCATAACAGCCGCTGTCTAGTCCTGTAACTGCTAACCCCGCTTCAGTCTAGGGGAAAAGGGAAACCTTCGGGGTGATGCCCATTTCCCAATATGACGCCCTCACCCAACTGGGCCTGACTGTCCGGTCATGGAAGGCTGCGGCCACGGGCCAGAGGGGCACCTTCCTACTTCGTTCAATAAACATGAACCAATTGGGGCGTCTGGGTGGCTCAGTGGGTTATACCTCTGTCTTCGGCTCAGGTCATGATCTCAGGGTCCTGGGATCAAGCCCCGCATCGGGGGGTGGGGGTGGGGTCTCTGCTCAGTGGGGAGCCTGCTTCCCCCTCTCTATCTGCCTGCCTCTCTGCCTACTTGTGATCCCTCTCTCTGTCAAATAAATAAATAAAATCTTAAAAACCAAACAAAAAAACAAACAAAAAAAACATTAAACCAAGCACCTTAGCTTCCGGGTGCCATAGACGGAGGCTCTGGGGAAAACTCACATATTCCCTGGCCTCACAGAGCTCACAGTCAGGCTGGGCAGAGGCACTCCTCAGGCCACCACGGGAGGCAATGGAAGGCGGTAACCATGACGTGATGATGGCGTATGACGGAGTGCCTGATGCCGCAGAGGGGACACCAGAGCTGAGCTCCAAAGAATGACTTGGAAGCCACTGGATGAAACGGGGACGGGAGTCTCCATAGAAGAGCCACGTGGCAGGACGGAGCCCAGAAGCAGGAGAGCTAGAATACGACCAGGGGGTTGGAGCCACACAGGGAAGAGAAGCTGGTGTGGGATGAGCTCACAAGAAAGGGCTCGTCTGTGAGGGAATGCTGTCTTTTCTTCAAGATGACTGGTCTGTACTGGGAGAGCGGGGACTACCCCACATCCCCCAGATCACCGACACCCCCTCGTCTGGGCTGGTGCAAGGTGCCAGGGGCTCCTAACATATCAGCACAAACTGCAAAGGAAATTGGGATCATTCTGGTGGCCAGAGCCACAGGCTGCGCACTCTTGGGATCTGCAGGCCTCTGGGGCAGCTGACCCCAGCCCTCGCCCACCTGTGGACCTGCTCAGCTCTGAGGACCTGGGGTGGACGTGAGCCTCCCACAGTTTCCCACGACGGGCACAGAGGTCTCTGTGTGAGCAACTCTAACGTCTATTGTTTTGGCTCAAGATGCCCTCCGGCCCCTTAAATTCCAGGTGGGGGTGGCTTTACGTTCCTCTTTACGTTCCGCATTTGTTAGTTTTCTTGTTTTCTATTTGCTCCCCCTGATGGTCAGCGCCGCAGGGCAGGGATTTGTCTGTCTAGTCTCCTAGAGCCCAGGCACCGGACCTGGCACCACCGAGGCCCACAGCGCATGCTGAGTGAATGAAAGGTAAAACGTCACTGGGCTGAGAAAGCCAACCTGAGGTTTAAAGCATTTATTCACGTGTCATGCACCTTCAATAGTACCATTCCAGCAACTTCTTTTTATTTTTGTTTTGTTTTTATGATTTTATTTATTTATTTGAGAGAGAAAGAGCATGAGCAGGGGTGGGAGGGGCAAGGCAGAAGCAGGCTCCCCGATGAAAATGGAGCCCTATGTGGGGCTTGATTCCAGGACCCTGAGATCATGAACTGAGCTGAAGGCAGACACTTAACCGACTGAGCCACCCAGGCGCCCCTATGTTCCAGCAACTTCTCATGAAAACGAAGCAGCCCCAGATTAAGGTTCCCCTGTGTCCCAAACTGACCTTCCCTCCGACCCCATGCACTTCCTGGGCTGTGTCACCGTGTCAGGCGTCAAGGCCTCTTGTGACCAGCAAAGGCCCCCCGGGACTCACTCGGTTACGCCCGAGGCTTCAGGTGTTTCCACCTGGGTCAGCTCCACCGTGTATGAGTCCACGGGATTCAGGTTTCCAGACTCCCAGCAGATGAGTGCGGCCTCTTCGCAGCTCTGTATCTCTTTACTTTTTATGATGGGAGGGGAAGGCGCTGGGTGCAGGACAAAGGGAGAGAGGAACAGCCGTTCTGCTCACTCGCAGCCAGTGGGCCCAGAGCCCGGCCAGACAGCACGAGCACGGTCCTGGCATAAAAGAGATTTCCCCAGCCTCCCCGCCTCCCGAACCCCCTACCTCCCTGATGCTTCACCTCCCCACTGAATTCATGTGTTGAAACCTATTCCCCAAAGTGATGGTCTGTGGGGTCCCTGGGAGATGAGGAGGAGGAGGACACCTCTTATAAAAGAGAACCCAAAGAGCTCCGTGGCCCCTTTCTGCTGTGTGAGGACACAGCCGGGACTGAGCCTACCGTCTCTGAACCAGGAAGGCTTCTCAGCAGACGCTGAATATACTGGCTCCGTGATCGCGGACCCTCCAGCCTCCAGAGCCTGGAGCAGTAATGTCTGTCGTGTATGAGCCCCTTGGTCCATGCTGTTCTGTTGTGGCCACCCAGACGGACCGAGACGCGGGGCATCCCTTTCCCACATTCCAGGAGCAGAAGGAGATTGGAAGGTTCTATGCCACTGTGATTGCTTTTTGATATTTTGAGACCAACTCTGAGCAAACGTCCCTTCCTCACTAGGAATACAGATTCCGTGTATTCAGTGAAAGAAAAACACACAGGTATCCTGCCCTGCCAAACGAGGTCGAGGGTCCTGCCACGGCTAGAAAGCTGGGACTCCTGCGTCCCCTGGGGTCAAGGTCCTGCTCCAGGCACAAGTGGGCCCCGTTACCTGTCATGTACACTGCACGCTCACTGCTGGGGCTGGAGCCGGCCCTGTTCTGAGCTGTGACCCAAAATTCATACTGGGTGTTTGGTACAAGATTTGTCACTGAGCAGTACGTTTCCTTGACAGTCGTTGTAAACACTGAAAAGAAAAAAAAAAGACAAGAATTCAACTCTAAAATTGGCCAGGTCGCTCCAAGTTAGTTGCGCTGAATCGCCCTATAGTAGATTACAGAATTGGCTCCCAATTCCCCGCATCCCTGTATGTGCACTCTTCCGCAGTGTGGTTCGGTTTCCCCTGCCGGCTCTTGACAGGCTCAGCCATGGGACTTGCTGCAGCCAACGGGACAGCAGCCAGCAGGATGCTGGGAGAGGCTCCAGAAACGCCAGAGCACAGGGGCTTGTCTTCTTGCTGCTGGGGACACGTCCATTTCCACGTGAACAAGCCCGAGCCAGCCTCCTGCATGATGAGACCGGGTGCCATCCAAGTTACCCCCTCCATCCTAGCTGCGTCCCCAGATCTGTAAGGGAGGCCATCCCAGACCATCTGGCCCTACCCAAGCTGGCCCAGACCAGAAGAATATCCAGCCAACTCACAGAATTACAAGAAATAATAAATGTTTGTCATTTTAAGCAACAGGTTGTATATATATGAATGGAGTAGGGTGGGATAGGGTATTGGTACACAGCGAAAGCTAACTGATACAGAAAGCTAACTGATACACCTCCAATCCTCCCGGGACTGGGAAGGCAGTGATAATGCATGACACCACCCACTGATATCAGTTCATTACAAAGCAGTCTGTTTACAAGATCCTCAGAGATTGCCTGGAGCGGCCCCGCACACTGGCTTCCTCCGTGCATCTGCCGTGAGTACCATTACGGAGGATTCATGACAAGAGCTGGGCTTAAACCAGGTCTGGCTTCTTGGTCCCTGATCCCTCCTAAAGTCTCCCTCTTTCCCTGCTCGCCCTCTCTTTAGTCTTTACTCAGACCACCCTCAGCTCCCCTTAGCCTCACCTCCCTCAGCATCACTTAAACTCCCTTTTCTTAAGAATTCCCCTTCCTGGTATGATGCTAACTGAAGTCAGTCAGAGAAAGACAATTATCATATGATCTCACTCATAAGTGGAATTTAAGAAACAGAGGATCATTGGGGAAAAGAGGGAAAAATTAAACAAGGTGAAATCAGAGAGGCAGACAGACCATAGGAGATTCTGAACTCTAGGAAACACACTGAGGGTTGCGGGAGGGGACGGGGGTGGGGGGATAGGGTAGCCGGGTGATGGGCATTGAGGGCACACATGATCAAACACTGAACTCTGCCTCTGGAACTAATACATTCTACATTAATTTATATTAACATATAATATATATAATACACTCTATGAATTTAAATTAAAAAAAAAATTCCCCTTCCTTCCTGGTCCCTGGGCAGAAAAACTGTCCTTGCTTTTGGCACCTAGAACCCTCTACCTGTCTGGCCGGTACAGAACTCTGTGTGGGGAGCCTGCATACTTGATTGTTATCCTCGTTCTGCGATCACCCAATGTGTCCCCTCAGACAGCTCGTCTCTCCTGGGGTCTCAGTCTCCACATCCATAAACTGGAAGTCCCCAAGGCCCTCTCCCCCAACCTCGCTCTGCCTCCATGCACATAGGATAGGCCCTGCCAGGCTAGCCGTGGTCCCCTGATTCCCCCAAGGGCTCAGCTGGGGCTCCTCTAATGTCTGACCCTCTCTTCTCAAAGGTAAATGGTTTATCTGTTACATGGGGCAGGGGGCGGCAGCTACCCCAGGCTTAGCACCACACCAGCCAGCTGCGTTTCCCTGGGAAGAGGGTGGGCTGCCCACAGAGGAGGCGAGGGTCTGTTCCCAGGAGACTGCTCAGTCTGAGAACGCAGGTCTGAGCCCCAGTGGCCCCCCTCACCCCTCACAGGGGTCTGGGGGATACCCTTCTGGTCTCTACCAACACAAGGCTGCTCTGAGAAGAGCCAGCCTACCCTCCCCTCACATGCTCACATGGGGCCCATCAGAACCCCGACAGCCCAGCTGGGCCTCCTCCGGGGGAGGGCGTTCCCACCTTCCTGCACACAGTGCAGCCCAGGGGTCCACATTCCAGACGCCCTAGCCTGGCCTTGTGACTCGCCCCAGCCAACCTGCCTTTCTGGCCCTTTCTGGCCCTTTCTGCCATGCTCCCCGCCTGCATCCCGTTCTCTGGGTAGCCCCTAGATCACGACAGCCCCCATCAGCTGGATGTATAGACCGCTCCCACCTCCACCCTCTGACTGCTTGTAAGGCAGGGCCTGGCCTCTGAGCGCCCTCAGCCGTTGCAGAGCACGGGCCTCACCTGCTTGGTCCTTCCCGGGCGCGCTGTCCTGCACTGGCCGGTAGGACAGCTGATAGCTCTCCACAGTGTCGTCAGAGTATAAGCTCCAGCACACTCGGACAGAGGACCCCGTGGCAGAGTTGGGGGCCTGTGGGTTTATCACTGGAGCAGAAGGAGCTAGACAAGGACAAAGGAGAGAAACACACAAGTGAGGAGCCTTACGCAGAGGTGGGAGGGGAACGCCCCCCCCCCAAGGGACTACTGGTCCCCGGACTGATCTTCAGGCTTTGGAAGCGGATGCAGCAGCCCAGTCTGGACAAGGTCGGGAAGGCTGAATGTCCCAACCTTGAACTTGCGAGCAACAACAGCATGTCCACTCCTGCTCTGACAGAGCCACACAAGCGTGGGGCGGAGGGGCCTGTGACAGGCACTCGGGCTGGGGTGCGGTTTGCCAGACCTGCCCTAGGCATGGGTCCTTGACCCCTTCCACGCCATCCAAAGAAGCAAGACAGCCAGGACCACAGGGGTGTGGCTGCAGCCCAAAGTGAGCCATGGAGAGAGAGAATCCCTTCAACAGGGAAGCTCTGCTTTCTCTGGGGATGGGTCCAGCGGCCACATATTTGTTAGAGCGAGAGAAGACTGGGCTGGGTGCCGCTGTGCTTTGGAGAACCATCGTCTTTAGTCTACTGAGTCAATTTGTTCATTTTCTGTAGGTTAGTACTTGAGCCTCCCTACTCCCCAGACTCACACACCACTAGGAAACACTCCTGGTTTTAACTCCATCATTCTTCTCCCACGGCAGCACCTCCCTCCAACCCAGGCTTGGCACAACAACATTCACTTCCGATGGTGACATTGCTCTGTCCAGGTAAGAGCACAACCAAACACCAAGGAATTTACCCAGCCACAGATCAGCCTTTCCTCTCTGGTCAGGGCCTGGAAGGTCCTAACATGACAAAGGAGGGAGGAAGAGAAAGAACCCGTGTCCCCAACGGACAAAGTCCAGGATGGACAGCAGGGTCCTTCTACATCCTGCCAGGAACAGCCCCAGAGCAAGTAGAGCAGGACCTGCAGTGAGAAGAGAGATGGCCCGGGGGTTGGGAACCCGCTCAGGAGACTGCAGATGTGGGCAGGAGGGGGACGGTCTGCACGGGACCTAGACTTAGGGGGGTGAGGTGTCCATGTGTTTCAAACACTGACTGGGGTGATTGTGCCTTTCCTTCCAAATGCTGGGGCCTGATGATTTGGGCAGCACCATCCCTAGAAGGGATCATCCAATGGACATCACAGCTCGGTGAAATCACCCCTTGAGCCATGAGTCTAAGGAGGGCCTCCAAGATTTATAATTAAGGATGTCCATTACAGTGTGGTTTCTAATGGGGAAAAAACCTAGAAACATCCCAGCATCCAATCTAGTTGAGGACTCAGTAAACAAATGAAGGTATATACCCATTAAAACGATATTATAGGGGAACTTATCGGTACAAGAAAATGTTAGTCATAATTGTTTTGCTTTAAAAAAGCAGGTTACAAAAGAGAATAATTAACTTCCTATTTCAAAAAAATCTATGTAAAGGAAAAACCCAAAATGATACATACAACATTTTTATAGCATAGTTGAGTGTTGGGGAGAAAGAGAAGGCAAGCAGTCAAAACAAAAAAGCTAAATTACAATATTATTCTTAGAAATAAGTAATTACAACAATATTCTTAAGAGCTATCTGGTACCATGTGATGTGCCCTACACATATTACCTCATGCAACCGTCACCAAAGCCCCAGGAGGCATTATGACGTCCATTTCCAGACAAGGAAACCAAGACTCAGAGAAGGTAGGTAAGTTGCCCAGAGACACACAGCCAGGAAGTGGCAGGCCTGGGATTCTCACCCACTCCATGGGATCCTAAAACTCATCTCCCAGCTACTGTGCTAGTTAAGTAAATAAAATCTGGGCTACTTACTTGGACTGACTCAGGCAGGCAAAATCTGGGCAGACTACAGAGTAAAAGTATCCCAACGCTGCCTGGGGCCTATGTTAGCTCCCTGGAAAGTGAGGCAGGCGCTTACCCTAGGGGAGGTCAGCCTCTGCTCTCCCCCTTACACGTCATGAAGACGTGAAATAAGAATGGAAGAATACTTGTTTCTAAATCTTGATTGTTTTTAGCCGTCAAAGGTCTAACTCAAAGCTCAGGGAGTGGAGCCCGCGGGAAGCGCACACAGGGAAGCACGCACCCGGGAGGGTGTGAAGGGAGCACATGAGCTGCTCCACGTCGGAGAAGTCCAGAGTCTGGTCTTCAAAGTCGGGCTGTGTAGCGATCTCCACGTCTGTGTCTGTATTCAGGAATTTCCCAAGTCTGTTGGAAGGAACGAGAACGAAGGGGCACACCCCTTAGGGAGTGTCCACTGTGCTGGGTCACCAGTGACGCACGAGAAGGGCCTCTTTGCTGAATTCTTACATTTTTTTTTTAATATATCATTTATTTATTTGACAGACAGAGATCACAATTAGGCAGAGAGGCAGGCAGAGAGAGAGAGGGGGAAGCAGGCTCCCTGCTGAGCAGAGAGCCCGATGTGGGGCTCAATCCCAGGACCCTGAGATCATGACCTGAGCTGAAAGCAGAGGCTTTAACCCACTGAGCCACCCAGGCACCCCACATCTTTGTTTTAACATGCAGCCGGCTGCCTTCTGCCATCTGCTTTGGCGACTGACCCGGGGGTCTCCAATGGGGCCTCCAGGAGGGATGGGTGGGACTGATGTGTGCATCTGAAGGGAGGCGGAGCCGCTCAGCTGCGGGGCACGTGCAGATGCTGACCTGGAAGCTTCCAGCCCCACATGCCACCCCAGGGCCCAAGGTGTGCAGACTCTGGGCTTTCTTCTCCATGGGGCCAAGCCTACTCAACCTGCTGTCCGTGGACAGGGCCCCGAGCATTCCTGCCTCCTGGAGATCATGGGGTTTGTGAGGGGCAAGGGCAGAATCTGAAACCAGGTCTGACCTTTGCCAGAACCTCTTCTCTTAACCCTTACGTTATCAAGCTTCACCGTCTATGTTGCTTTACAGACAGTGTCTCCTTTAATTCCCATAAAACTCTTCCTGCCTGCAGATAAGGAGGTGGGTCCTAGGCTGGCTGGACTCGCCCAGGGCCCTGGAGGGAGCAAGACGGGAACGCCTGTCTGACTCCACCACGTCACACTTCCTGTGGAGCGCAGTGTGGGCGCTAGCACAGCTGGGGGTGCTGGGAACACTGGTCCCTGCTTCCTCCTGGTGAAAGGAGGGGCTCAGGGAGGAGACCCGACCACGGGCTTGCTGGCCGGGCCTGGGCATCCCACTCCCTTCCAGCCCTGGGGTCCTGAGATTCACAGCTAGTGAATCCCCAAAGTCACTGCTATTTGACCTTGGGGCAGAAACTGGGACCATACACCCAAGGGGAACTGAGTCTATCTGGATAAGTAGAGGAGACAGGAACAGAACAAGAAAATACATTTCAGAACAAAAGTATTACCTGTCAGCCATGGCCACAGCGTCCTAAAAAGGAGGAGGAAAAGGAGAAATTATCCAACTGATTCTGAAAAGAAATTTCTTTTTCAAACTATATAATGACATAAACATTTTAAAACTCGGAAATGAGGAAAAAGAAAAGCAGCAGTCGTACCCCCCACTCCAAAGAGGCCACCCTGCCGAGGCCGTGCTCTGGCTCCGATGACCAGTGTTCCTGGGGAGGCTGTGTGAGCGCGGCACCCCCACCCCGGCCCCCCAGCCCCCCTTACAGATGCTCCCTTCTGCTCGGCCAGTTTCAGACGGACCAACAGTTCCCCGAGGGGATCTCCATTGCTAATGCAGCCAGGCCTCTGCTAATGGACGGCTCGGCTGCTTCTGCGGTTTCAGCGTCACAGAGAGCAGTGAGAACGCTGTCGCACGTGCCACGTCCTGCACGTTCGGGATTGTGTCTCTGAGACGCAGCGACATTGTAGGACCAGTGGATACCAGAGGTCTGCGTATCGGGGGCTCTCACGGAGCCTGCCAACTTGCTTTCCAGCTTCTGTCGCAGGTCCCTTGCCCCGAACAGGAGCACGAGGGGCAGCACCAGCAGGAAGTGCTGCTGGGCTTGGAGGGACCCTCACGGGGTCAGTGTGGAGGCGCATTTGGCATTTGGGAAGCTCCGGCGGCTGAAGGCCCCTTTCCCCGCCCCTCATCCCAGACACCACAACTGCCCCAGATTCCTGTGGGGTCATGTGAAGAAAGGGGACCCCACCTCTGACCGACATTAAAATTTCCACAGCCTGAGGGCATGGGGCCTTGAGGTCAGATTTAACTGGTTTCAAGGAAATAGAAAAGTTGATGTGTGTGTGTGTGTGTGTGTGTGTGTGTGTGTGTGTGTGTGTTTGCGTTTATAAAGACTTAAAATTGGTGCCCTTGTAACTGGAGAGCTGGAAGTGCCTTTTTAGCCTGGACAACCTCCTCCCCAGGGCACCAACACCTGAGCTGACGAGAAAAACTCTCCGAGGCTGACGTTGCCCAGCTCCCCGGCAAGGGGACGGGTCTTCAGGAGAGAGGAACTGAGGCTGGCGGAGGCCTTAGCCACTGTGGAGGGAAGGGTTCAGCCATGTTCGAGTCTGCTCAGCCTCTCACGGCTAAGCTGTGCAGGGACGTGGGTGACCGTCCCGCCATCATGAACATCCGGGAACCAAACGGAGGCTGGCCATGGTGGTCAACATCAACGCCTCCAGGCAGAGAGGGGACACTCTAACCCGCCCCAGCCATGCTGTCCCTCGGGTTTGTGACCTCATGTCACCTCACGACTGACCTTGATGAAGTCAACCTTCTCCTCATGGCACATCTCCTCAATGGTTTCCATGAGCTCCTTACAGGTGTCAAGGTTTTCCCCACAGCTGACCAGCTGTCCATACAAGGCTTCCAACTTGGCTTTCTTTTTCTCCCCCAGAGCTTGTATTTTTTCTTCATATTTTTGAGCGAGTGTTTCCAAGATCTCATTGTAATGTGACTCAAAGTTTTGTTCTTGTCTCCCGAAGTTCTCCTGCAAGACGGGTGGACGTCAGCCATCATCTCAGTGGATGTGCCGCGTCCGCTACAGAGCCACCGGGGCATGGAAACATACCCACCCGGAGCTGCTGCAGTCACCTCCCCCCGTCTGGTCATCTCTGGCCGGGGTGCTGGGCAGGGGGCGCCGCGGGAGCTAGGACCAGGAGTTGGCGGCTAGAGTCCCGGGGATAATCTTGGTGAGGAGCGCGGTGTTCTCTCCTAGAAGCATCTCGCACCCCTCCCGCTGTGCCCTCACCCCAAGCCGCCTCCCTCCACTGTGGCCACTGCGACCTTGGAAGGTGGTCAGTGAGGTGTCAGCCTGCCGCTGCATCCCTGGACCTTAACATGGAGATGTTCGCCCTGGGATATGCCCACCTAGCTTTCCCTCCTGAGCCCCCAACGTCTCATGACAGTCACCTCCTTTCCCTGACGCTCGCATCGCACAAATGCCAGGATCACACGGACCCTCACATCAACTAAGAGACTGCTGATGGGGAAGGGGAGGAAGGGCTGCAGCGGGACGGTGCTGTCCGGTAGGCGGGGGAGTACAGGAGGGCGGTACTGAGTCCGGGGGCACAGCAGAGTCACGTTCACACACGCCTGTCAACCACCGGCCGTCCTGCTCGGGCTGGAAGGCCAAGAGAGCTGTGGCTTCTGACGGACGCCAGCCTCACCAGACAACAGAGACGTTTCCCAAGAAGAGGCTCTCAGGACCGGCTCGGGGAGCACTTGCCGAGCATCTTCCAGGAGCACAGCACTTGCTCGCGAAGGCCCCAGTGCTGTTGTGAGAAACTGGGTAAAAGAGCCCTCGCTGGGGGGGACCAGCTTTGGTCTGAGGGCGAGCTGCCCATGCAAGTGTAAGGAGTCTGTCTAGGGGGTCGCACACGTCTCCCTCCCACCTCGACCTTACGCTCGAGCCTTGCCTGTGCCCTGCGTGGGGGAGGAGTGCAATAGTTGTCTTCCTGCTCACGAGCGGGGGGAAGACGTTCCAGCTTCACGGGAGAGGGGCCTGGGGCTTGGCTAATCCACCCTAAGCGCTCTGTGGCTACGGCCCGAGGCTGTGTTGTGAACAGAAGCAGAGCAGCGTAGGAAGAGAGGGGAGTGGAGAGCCTCCTCCTGGTCGTGGCACAGCTTCCCTGGCTGGGGAGGCTGGGTGCTGGCATCCCTGTGGTGTGGTAGATACCTAATGGGCTCACGCAGGGGACTGTGACATGTTTGGTGGCAGGCACGGATGTGTAGTCATCTTACGAGACACAGATAAGAATTGGGGGCACGAACCAGGGGGGATGGGTGTCTTGCAACGCCTGCTCAGGGCTGGGCCATGGAAGAGCCCAACCTCCTAGCACAGCAGAGACCAGACAGACAGAGGAGAGCGCGAGGTTCGGGAGGGAAGGCAGACAGGTAAGGGGCTCCATGAGGTACATCTCCAACGTGCCCTGGGAGGACAGGGCGGGAAGTTGGCGCAGATTCCGGGACTGGCAGGGGTCACAGCCACTGACCCAGCCACCTGTGGCACATGTGTACTGGAGACCGCTTCCCCACGCCCACTCTTACCTCCACTGTGATGAAAACCTCCTCCAAATGATTTGCAAAATTCTCCATCTCAAGAATCTGCTTTTCCAGTTTGAACATGTTTTTGTGAATTTCATCCTGGCAAACAGAGAATGGCAAGGAGCCCTTAGTGCTCTTCGCTCTTCCCGAGCAGGCCTTTTCCCTTCAGCCCCTGCCTGCCCACTCGGGGTATGCAGGCCGGAGCCACGGAGCCACGGAGGCCACCCGCTTACCTTGGCACTCTCCAGGGCCTTGTCAAGGGCTGTCACCTCGTGCTCCTGGTGCTCCTCTGAAACCTCCAGTGCCCTTACCGGAGCCTTGCAGGTGACGCAGAAGACCAGGGCGGCCTCGTCCTCGTCCTCCTCCTCGGGGATGACGTAGCACTCGTACTCCTCGCTGGCCCGGCTGTGCGCGTACCTGTAGGCCTCTCGCAGGTCCCGGCCCGGGCCGGCGGTGCCCCAGCCCGCGCAGCCACGCTCCCCGGCCTCAGGCCCCCGTCGCCAGTCCCTCTGCGCCCCGAGCGGCAACTGCTCCGGAACCTCCGTGCAGGGCGCGCTCCCGTCTGCCAGCTCGGAGCCCCACTCGCCTGCACCCCCGAGGGCGTACAGATGCACCAGCTCGTCCACCTCCTCCTCCAGGGCTCTCGGGGCCTTTCCCAGGGCCGCGCCGCCGGGCTCGCCGGCCCCCTCGGCCATCTCGGCGTAGACTTCCGTTCCTGTCCGCGTGGCCCCTTCTGGGAAGGGGTGCAGCCGGTCCTCGGGGTCATACAGTGACACTTCTACCTCGGGGTAGAAGTGGAAGTCCGGGGGAGCCCCCGCAGCCTTCCCGTCCATGGCGCTTCTGCACCTATGGGCTCCTCTGACGCGGCTCCTAGGACACAGGGAGAGGGAAGGACCCTGCTTACGAGAAGGCCATCCCAGTGAACGGCCGTTGGATTTGCTCCACTCACTCACAATGTTTAAAACATCGCCCGAGCAGCTCAGCTGCAGTTTTACTTTGAATCATCCAGGAAGAGCGGTTGACCTTCTCCAGGAAGGAGGGGCTTTCTAAGCTTAAAGAGGGCCAGAAATTACCAGAGAAAGGTCAATAGGTCCCTCTTTTTTTTTTTTTTAAGATTTTATTTATTTATTTGACAGAGAGAGCACAAGTAGGCAGAGAGGCAGGCAGAGAGAGAGGAAGGGAAGCAGGCTCCCTGCTGAGCAGAGAGCCCGATGCGGGACTCGATCCCAAGACCCCAAGATCATGACCTGAGCCGAAGGCAGCGGCTTAACCCACTGAGCCACCCAGGCGCCCTCAATAGGTCCCTCTTGACTCAAACAAACAGAGGCCAAATAATGGGAAGTGTCTCCACAAGAATTACTAAACATACAGTATAAATTGGTGGAAAAAAACTAAGATCGCAATAAATTAGTGTGCAAGGACAATCCACGAAGTAATCACTTGGGCAAAACCATTTGGGAAATGGTCCACCCTTATAAGTGACAGAGAACAAATAAGTAGGATGCCATTTTGCCTTCCCAGTAAGCAAATATTTTAAAATACACGATTCCCCAAGGCTGGGTAGGGCCCAGCCACAGGAGGGCTCTCGGAACGGAGCGCACATGAGCCCCGCCTTTCTGGAGGGCAAACTGGGTAGCATGGACCAGGGGCCTTAACAATGTCCCCAATCTTTGAGCTAGTAATTCTCATCAGGATCCCGAAGGGAAATATCCAATACAGGGGGAAAATGTTTCTATAAAAATACCCACCGCAAATATTTTTAGAGGGAGGGGCAGAAGGAGAGGCAGAGAAAGAATCTGGAGCCGGCTCCACGCCCAGCACCGAGCCCAACACGGGGCTCAGTCTCCCAACCCCGAGATTGTGACCTGAGCCAAAATCAACAGTTGGACACTCACCCCACCGCGCCACCCGGTGTCCAAAAAAATTTTTATGACAGGAAAAAAAAATAAGTAAAACCCTAGTGATTAGGAGAACAGTTAACTCAACTAGGATATGCATACTCTATAGAACGCAACGCAGACTTTAAAATATTAGGGAGAGCAAATGATAACTTGGGAAAGACTTACGGTATGATATTAAGTAAAATAAACAGAATACTCATTCTACAGAGACTGCGATGCTTACCCTTTAATGGCGGTACGTAAAATCTAGAAAGAAATAACAAACGGTAGAAGTAGTAAATACGACATCGGGAGTGGCTACTACTTACTGAGCACTTACTGTGCGCTTCCTCCGGGCTCGGCAGGTTACAGGCATACCCGTGTGGTGGGCACTGCAATTACCCCCATTTTACAGATGACAAAACTGTGGCTCAGACAGGCTATCTGGAGCAAGGTCCTGTGCTGAGGAAGTTGTTGGGCTGGGATTTGAACCTTAGTCTGTGTGGCGGCCCTGAGACTGCGCCTGACGGATGTCTGGCTATAGGGAGCTGAAGTGACTGGGTGTCCAGCTGCGCTCTGAAAACATCATCTCACTGCACGGAGGACACACTTCGCACGGGCATCTCCATCCAGTGACAGAGTGCAGCAGGGACACTAAGGCAGATCGGTTTGACACGAAACTCTTCTGAGGGCAGATTTTGGCCGGAGGGCTCCTTGACAGCCCTGCTAAGCCTTTTTTAGGGTGTGCGGCAGACTGGGGTGACTGCTCCAAACCGTCCTTCCCTCCCTCACTCGGGGCCGGGCTGCATCACGGGCTGACAGTTCTCCCAGCCTCTCCCATCTCCTTCCCCATTTCATCTCGGACACGCGCTTGCCCTACTAAAATCCTTGTGTATCGAGTCCTATTTGGTGCCTGCCTCCTGGAGGACGTGGCTTACTCAGTCTGCTGGACTCCACAGTCCCTGCTTTCTTCTGGGCACACAACTGCCATTATGTCAGACTGTCCTTTATGATAGTTTTACGGACACAGGAGTCACACACCATACAATGCTCCTGTCAGAAGTGCATACTTCAAGGGCTTTTGGTATATTCGCGAAATGAGCACTAATGACCACGGTCCATTTTAGGCCATTTTCATCCCCTCACAAAGAATCACTGTACTCTTCAGCTCTCACCACCCACATCCCCTCATTTCCATCAGCCCTAAGGAACTGCTAATCTACTTTGTCTCTATTGACTATAAATAGAATCATATACTGGGTTCATATAATGGAATCACATTAGTGGGATCATATAATATACTGTCCTTTGGGACTGGCTCCGTTCATAACAATGTTTTCAAGACTCACTCATGTTATAGCGTGTGTCAGTACTCACTGCTTTTTAGAGCTAGATAACGTTCTATTGTGTGGGCACATTGTGTTTTATTAACCCTTCATCAGCTTATTTGCACATTTCCCTGTTTTTTAAAGATTTATTTATTTGAGAGAGAGAGGGAGAAGGGAGGGAGCACACAAGTGAGGGGAGGGGCAGAGGGAGAGAATCTTCAAGGAGACTCCCCGCTGATCATGGCGCCCAGTGTGGGGCTTGATCTCATGACCCTGAGATTATGACCTGAGCCAAAAGCAAGGGAGAGAGTGTGTGGCAGGAAGGGGCAGAGGGAGAGAGAAACTTAAGCAGACTCCCCACTGAGCGTGGAGCCCAATGCGGTCAATCTCATGACCCTGAGATCACCATCTGAGCCAAAACCAAGAGTTGGATACTCAACCCACAGCACTGCCCAGCACCCCTATATGTTTCCCTTTTCATTTGGGTTGTTTTCACCCTTTGACTATCACAAATAATGCTGCTAAAATGTTTGTGTGCAGGTTTTCGTGTGGCTTGGGTTTTCATCTCTCTTGGGTAAATACCTAAAAGTGGGGTTGCTGGATCATAGGGTAACCCTACGTTTAACTGTCTGAGGAACTACCTGACCATTTTCCAAAGTGGCCGGGCCGTTTTACATTCCTATGAGCAGTGTACGAAGGCTCGGATTCTACCACAGCCCTGTCAACACTTGCTATTATCTGACTTTTTGATTATAGCCATCCTGGAGGGTGTGAAATAGTATGTCATTGTGGTTTTGATTTGCATCTCCCTGATGAAGACTGATATCAGGTATTTTTTCCATGCACTTACTGGCCATTTGTATGTCTTCTTTGGAGAACTATCTATTGAAATAGTCTGCCTATTTTTAACTGGGTTATTTGTAAAATTTCTTTATGTATTCTCGAGAGAGTCCATTATCAGACACATAATTTGCAAAATTTTCTCCCATCTTGTAGGTTGTCTTTCCACTTTATTATTATTATTTTTTAAATATTTTATTTATTTGGGGCGCCTGGGTGGATCAGTCGTTAAGTGTCTGCCTTCAGACAGATCCCACATCCTGGGATCCAGCCCTGCATTGGGCTCCCTGCTCAGCGGGGAGCCTGCTTCTCCTTTTCCCACTCCCCCTGCTTGCGTTCCCTCTCCCGCTGTGTCTCTCTCTGTCACCAAATAAACAAAATCTTAAAAAAAAAAAAAGATTTTATTTATTTGACACAGAGAGAGAGAGCACAAGCAGGTGGAACAGCAGGCTGAGGGAAAGGGAGAAGCTGACTCCCCACTGAGCAGGGAGCCTGATGCAGGGCTCAATCCCAGGACCCCAGGATCATGACCCAAGCTGAAGGCAAATGCTTAACTAACTCAGTGACCCACATGCCCCCATTTTTAAAATTTTTAAAAAAATACTTAGGCTCCACACTCAATCGCGGGCTTGAATTCACGATCCCAAGATCAAGAATCACACACTCTACCAAATGAGCCAGACAGGCACTCCCCTCCCAGATGGTGTCCTCTGAAGCACAAAAGTTTTTAAATTTGATGAAGTCTAATTAATTTTTTCTTTTGTTACTTGTGCTTTTGGTGTCATATCTAAGAACTTGTTGCCAACCCTGAGGTTAAGCCAACCTTGCATTCCTGGGATAAATCCCACTTGGTCATGATGTTTTTTATATATACATATATTACTAGATTCAGTTTGCCAGTATTTTTTGAGGAATTCTGCATTCATATTCTAAGAAATATTAGCCTGTAGTTTTCTCTTCTTGTAATGTCTTTGTCTGGCTTTGATGTAAAGGAGATAATGGCCTTGCAGAGTAAGTTGGGAAATATTCCTTCTCTTCTACTTTTTTTGGAAGAACTTGTGAAGACTTGGCATTAATTCTTCTTTAAATGTTTCGTAACTCACTAGTGAAGCTATCTGGGCTTTTCTTTGTGATTGTTTTCCCCTTATTATTAATTCAGTCTATTTTACATAGGCCCATAGTTGTCAGTTTCTTCTTGAGTCTTTTGGTAGTTTGTGTCTTTCCAAGAATTTGTCCATTTCATTTATCTAATTTATTGGAATACAACTGTTCATGGTTTTCTTTTTAATTACTTTTATTTCTGGAAGTTTGGTAATAATGTCCCCTCTTTCATTTCTGATTCTAGTGATGTGAGTCTTCTCTCTTTTTCTCTTGATCAGTCTAAGTAAAAGCTTGTCAGTTTTGCTGATCTCTTTAAGGAAGTAGCTTTTGGTTTTCCTGGATTTTTCTCATTTGTTTTTCTATTTCCCTCTTCATTAATTTTCACTATAATATTTAATACTTCCTTCTTTCTACTTGCTTTGTTTAGTTTGCTGTTCTTTTCTCAGTGTTTTAAAGTGGCAAGTTAGGTTGTTGATTTAAGATCTTCTTTTTAAATACAGGTATTTATAACTATAAATTTCCCTCTAAGCACCACTTTTGCCACATCCCAATAATGTGGCAAAACTTTCGGTATGTTTTATTTTTACTTTTATTCACCTTGAATTATCTTCTAATTTCCCTTTTGCTTTCTTCTTTGATATGTTGGTTATTTAGGACAGTATTTTTAATTTCCACATATTTGTGACTTCCCAAATTTCTCTGTTATTGACTTCTAATAGCATCTCATTGTGGTCATATAACATATTTTTGCATTATTTCTATCCTGTTAAATTTATGGATGCTTGTTTTAGCATTTGGTTTATCCTGGAGGATGTTCGATATGCCTAGAGAAGCATGTGTATTCCGCTGTTGTTGGGGCGAGTGTTTTCTAGACGTTTGTGATGTCCAGCTGGTTTATAGTGTTACTTGAGTCCCTATTTCCTTATTTATTTTCTTCTTAGTCATCCTGTTATCAAAAGTGGAGTACTGGGACACCTGGGTGGCTCAGTTGGTTAAGCAGCTGCCTTCGGCTCAGGTCATGATCCCAGCGTCCTGGGATCGAGTCCTGCATCGGGCTCCTTGCTCAGCGGGAGCCTGCTTCTCCCTCTGCCTCTGCCTGCCATTCTGTCTGCCTGTGCTCGCTCTCTCTCCCTCTCTCTGACAAATAAATAAAATCTTTAAAAAAAAAAAAGTGGAGTACTGAGGTCTCCAACTGATATTGTTGAGTTGTCTCTTTCTCCATTTATGTCACTTTTTGCTTCATGTATTTTGGTGCCCTGTTGTTAGGTACATATACATTTATTTTTAAGACTCATTTATTTATTTTAGAGAGAGAGAGGTGGGGGAGAGGAGCAGACTCTGTGCTGAGCATGAAGCCTGACAACGGGCTTGATCTCACGACCCTAAGATCATGACCTGAGCTGAAACCAAGAGTCAGATGCTCAACCACGCATGGCACCCAGGCTCCCTGCATGTACATTTATAATTGCCATGTATTCTTGATGGATTGACCCCTTTTATTGTTATAAAATGCTCCTCTTTATCTCTAGTAACACTGATATCAATACTTCAAATTGTCCTTCCACTCAGCCTGGAGGTTATTACTTATTTTATGTTTTTAAAGATTTATCTATTTATGAGAGAGAGAGAGAGAGAGAAAACCCATGAATTGGGGGAGGGGCAGAGGGAGAGAGAGAATCCAAGCAGGCTCATGGGGGCTCGACCCCAGGACCCTGAGATCAGGACCTAAGCCAAAACCAAAAGTTGAACACTAGGCCAACTGAGTCACCCAGATGCCCCCCACTAGAGGTTTTTAAGTTCCAAGGCCATGAAATCTTACAGGGCAATGTAATATTCAAAAGCGAGAGGGTGCAGTTTTACTTTTGTAACAAAGACAGGAAGGGATATTGTGAACACAGAACCTGCCTGAAGCCTCAACCGCTGGCTCATTTCAGGAGAGAGCGGCTCTGGGCAAGATTCAGTATTATGTTAAGCATCTGGACTCTAATACTCCTAAAATTATCCCCATCCACATATCCCTTGGAAAGTCTTTATGTACAGATGTTGTAGCCTGAAGATTGATGGTATAAGTGCTACCCCTTGTAGGAACCAGAATGAGACAAAAGGAGTGGGAGGGAATGGGAGCAGGAGGGGACGGCCAGGTGGAGAGAAGGAACAGTGTATTATTTGCTCCACAACAAATAATAACCATTTATCATCCTGCACAGTTTGCGTGGGTCAGGAGAGCAGCCAAGGGGAGGAAAAGAAACATTCTTTTGTAAGCTAAGTGGTTTCCAATTCTTCGCTTTCAACAAAACTGAAGGAGGATCTAATCAAGCGTCAGCTGACATATGACTAAAAATGATTTTTCACAATAGATGACTATGTAATTTTTGGCACACATTTCGGAAAGAGTTCAAAGAGTTGAATGATAGTGCTATAATAATATAATTTGTAATTGCATGTAATAATTCATACATGAAAATTTGAATTAACTTTTTAAAAAAAAGTTAAAAAAAAGCTCACCAAGAGATTCATTTCCATTTCACATTTGTTTTGTTTAACATTTGTCAAAATTAGTAATGTATGTTGTTTTGCTCATATGTGCCTACAAATAGTATTGATAAATTAATCCAGAAGAAAAAAGAGGTTACCATTTAGAGCCTTATGGTTCCAGGAAAATAAAAAAATTTAAATCCCATGCATGTATTTTTTTTGTAGAGAAGTCTCAGAGATGATCAATAAAAGACTTTCTAAATATAGAAAAACAATACATTAGGACAAAACTCTAAAACTTCTCTTCTGAAAAGTTAAATGTAAACACAAGCTCAAGAAGAAAAAAGGAACAAGGTAAAATTTCTAATGTTATAAAGGTTTTTTTTTTAAAGATTTATTTATTTATTCTTTGAGAGAGAGAGAGAGAGAGAGAGCACACACAAGTAGGCAGAACAGCAGGCAGAAGGAGAGTGAGAAGCAGGCTCTCTGCTGAGCAGGGAGCCCGAAGCAGGGCTTGATCCCAGGACCCTGGGATCATGACCTGAGCTGAAGGCAGACACTTAACTGACTGAGCCACCCAGGTGCCCCTAAAAGAGGTTTTTTTTTTTTTTTTAAGATTTATATATTTGAGAGAGAGAGAGAGTGGAATGAGTGCGAGGGGAAGAGAGAGGGGGAGAGAGAATCCTAAGCAGACTTGATGCTGAGCGTAGAGCCCGACACGAGACTCAACCTCACGACCCTGAGATCCCGACCTGAGCCGAACCAAGAGTTGGATTCTCAACCAATGGAGCTACCCAGGTGCCCCATAAGAGCTTTTGTTGCATTTTTTAGCACACTAGATGAAGGGCAGCAAACTGCGGTAGTATTTAAGAGTCCATTAAATAAATTTAAGAGTTATAAAATAGTTTTATTTGGAAATGTAAACATTTATAACATGTCAGAAAGTGTATCTTTTAAAACTATTCATACTTTTTAAAATAATGGCTTAAGATATAATTTATACACCATAAGGTTCCACTTTTAAAGTGTACAATTTAGAGATGCCTGGATGGCTCAGTTGGTTAAGTCAGACTCTTGCTTTTGGCTCAGGTTATGATCTCAGGGTCATGAGATCAAGCCCCCACATTGGGCTCCATGCTCAGTAGGGAGTCTGCTTGAAGATTCTCTCCCTCTGCCCCTCCCCCAACTTGCCTGCTCCCTCCCCCAAATAAATAAATCTTTTTTTAAAAAAGGGTAGAATTTAATATTTTATTTTTTTTTAAGATTTTATTTATTGATTTTTGATAGAGAGAAACACAGCAAGATAGGGGACAGAAGCAAGGCGAGTGGGAGAGGGAGAAGCAGGCCTCCTGTTGAGCAAGGAGCCTGATGTGGGGCTCGATCCCAGAACCCTGGGATCATGACCTGAGCTGAAAGCAGACGCTTAATGACTGAGCTACCCAGGCGCCCCTAGAATTTAATATTTTAATAAATGTGGAGTTATGGGCTCATCACTGATATCCAATTCCAGAACACTCATCACCTTCCAAAACCACATACTCATTGGCAATCACTCCCCCAGCCCCTGATAATGACCATCTACTTTTCATCTCTATTTGCTCATTCTGGACATTTCATATACATGGAATCATACAATAATCATACAATGTGTGGTCTTAGGTGTTTAGCTTTTTGCCATTGAACATTTTCAAGGTTCATCCATGTGGTACGACGCATCCTTTTTACAGCCAAATAATATTCCAGTGTAGGAATATAACATATTTCCTTTATGTTACAGATAACATATCCAACTGATGGATACCTGGGTTGTTTCCACTTTTTGACTGTTATGAACAATGCTGCTGTGAATGTTCATGTACAAGTTTCTGTGTGGACACGGGTCCTCATTTCTCTTGGGTGTACTCTGATGAGTGCAATCGCTGGGCCATGTGGTAATTACATTTAACCTTGTGAGCAACTGCCAAACTCTCTTCTAAAGTGGCTGCGCCATTTTGCTTTCTCACAAGTCGAGGAGGAGGGCTCCAAATTCTCCACGTCCCATGCAATACTTGTTATTGTCCAGCTTTCTGACTGGAGCCATCCCAATCAATGTGAAGTGACAGCCCATTGTGGTTTTGATTTGCATTTTGCATATGGATAATGATACAGGGCATCTTTTGGTTCGCTTATTGGCATTTGTATGTTAACTTTGAAGAAATGTTTATGCAACTCCTTTGTCCATTGTGATGGTTAATTTTATGGATCCACTTGGCTGGGCCATGGTGTTCAAATATTTAGTCAAATATTATTTCGAATGTTTCTGTGAGGGGGTCATTTGGATGAGATTGACTTTTAAGTTGGTGGACTTGGGGTAGATCAGATTGTCCTCTGTAACGTCACTGGGTCCTTCCAATCAGTCGTAGAGCTGAACAGAACAAAGGTGGCTCTGCCTTAAGCAAGAAGGAATTCTGCCAGCATGTGGCCTTCAGACTTGAACTGCGGTGCTGGCTCTCGCCTAGGTCTCCAGAAGCCTGACCCACCCTGCAGGTTTTGCACTTGCCAGCGTCCATAACTGCATGAGCTCATTCCTTAAGATACATGCCTCTCTCATATTCTTTATACACATACATGTACCCCACTCCCCCTTACTGGATTCTTTGGAAAACTTTAATACATCCATTTTCAAATTGGGTTATCTATCCATTTATTGTTGAGTTTTATTTTTTTATTTACTTGAGAGAGAACATGAGCACACGCAGGGGAATGGCCAGACATAGAGGGAGAAGCAGGCTCCCTGTTGAGCAGGAAGCCTGACTCAGGTCTCGATCCCCGGACCCTGGATCAAGATCTCAGCTGCAGGCAGATGTTTAACTGATGGAGCCACCCAGGTGCCCCTTTTTATTGTTGAATTGTCAGAGTTCTTTATATATTCTGGATATAAGTCCTTTATCAGATGTTTGATTTGCAAATATTTTCTCCCACTCTGTAAATTATCTTTTCACTTTCTTGAAGGTGTCCTTTAGAAGCACAGAAGTTTTTAATTTAGATGTCATCCAATTTATCTATATTTTTTCTTTTAGCTTGTATTTCTGGTATCATGTCTGAGAAACTATCCCTTAATACAAGGTTATTTAAACTTGATAAAAATTTTTAGATAATATAAAGTTTCTAAGGGAGGTCATGAGCCAAAAAAAATTGAAGACCACTAATCCATACACAAAAAAGGATGACCTTTTTTTCGTTTTAAAGATTTATTTATTTATTAGAGAGAGAGAGCATGCACAAGCAGGGGGAGGGGCAGAGGGAGAAGGGGAGGAAGAGAATCTCAAGCAGACTCCCCACTGCATGCAGAGCCCAATGCAGGGCTTGATTCCCGAACCCCGAGATCATGACCTAAGCTGAGATCAGGAATCAGTCATCCAATTGACTGATCCACCCAGGCGCCCCTTAGAATGACCTTTTTGGTTTAGAGAACCAGTTGTTATTATTATTTTATTTTGTTTAACTGTACAAGTCACAACAGGTGCAGTTGATGTCCAAATATTGACTGAAATTTCTACCCACTGAACTGTTCTACCATTCTAATTAGCTTGCACAAGTCTTTCTCAAAAACGCATTCTTACATAAAACCGGGAATTCTGTGAACTGCTTAACTTACTAACTAATCTATTTTGAAAATAACTTTATTGAATTATAATTTATATACCATAAAATTCACCTGTTTTAGGTGCATGATTTGACAGTTTTTAGTAAATTTCTCAAGTTGTGTAAGTAACCCCACAATCCAGTTCCTAATGCCCCCTTTAACAATGAATTCTGGTAAACCTAATGCTTTTTTAAGAAACTACCATTACTGGGGCCCCTGGGTGGCTCAGTGGGTTAAGCCGCTGCCTTCGGTCGGGTCATGATCTCAGGGTCCTGGGATCGAGCCCCGCATCGGGCTCTCTGCTCAGCGGGGAGCCTGCTTCCTCCTCTCTCTCTACCTGCCTCTCTGCCTGCTTGTGATCTCTCTCTGTCAAATAAATAAATAAAATCTTTAAAAAAAAAAAAAAGAAAGAAACTACCATTACTGGGGCACCTGGGAAGCTTAGTCAGTTAAAGCAACTGCCTTCATTTCAGGTCATGATCCTGGGGTCCTGGGATGGAGCCACGTATCATCAGCCTCCCTGATCAGTGGGGAGTCTGCTTGTCCTTCTCCCTCTGCCTCTCCCCCTACCTATACTCTCTCTCTAATAAATAAATAAAATCTTTAAAAAAGTAAAAACTGAAAAATACTATTACTAAACCATTCCAACATGGTACATATGCAATACATTTTGGAGGAAAATAACAAAATAAAAAAAATGGAAAGACCGAGTTTAGCACTCCCCCACCCCCCACCATAACGATCGGTATGATTCAAAGATTTTTTTTTTTTTTGACACAGAGAGATAGAGAGAGATCACAAGTAGCAGAGAGACAGGCAGAGAGAGAGGGGAAGCAGGCTCCCTGCCAAACAGACAGCCTGATGTGGGACTCGATCCCAGGACCCTGAGATCATGACCTGAGCTGAAGGCAGAGGTTTAACCACTGAGCCACCCAGGTGCCCTTCTATCAGTATGATTCAAACAGCCCCCCTCCCTAGTTTCCACTGTGGGATCAGAGCCAGCAGATAGCTGTCTGTCTAACCCCTTGGAGTCAGGGGCAGAGCCTCCCTGACCCACAGTGCTGGTCCTTCTGCAGTGAGGGACTCCTCGCTGCTGATAGACTATCCTTTCAATAACTACCCCAAAGCTATGTAAAAAATGCCATTCATGTTTCTTTCCATTTTCTCTGGTTTTGATTGCCTTTTAAAAAATACAGCATTTTCTGCTGGCCTAATTATAAAATCCACAGACACTGGCCCATGCTCTGCTGGCTGTTCTGTGACTTTTGATCCTGCTGACCCCACTCAGCCTGCCGTCTGCTCTCGGGACGGTTCCCCACTGGGCTGCTCCTCACACCAGCCTTTCCCAGGCTTCCATTCCTGCTCCCCTCCTCCCTCTCCACCTGACCCAGGCGGTCCCGTCCATTCTTGTGGCTCCACTCTCGTGGCTCCACGGCCCCCTCTCTGCCAGTGGCCCAAATCCTTGTCTCTGGCCCCAACCTCTGCTCCAAGCACAGGCAGAATTTAGAGAAGCCGCAGCCTTCCTGAACATTCTCATTCTCCCACATCTAACACCGCCAGATGGAGCTCATTGCCTCTCACTTTCTCCACTCTGATGTGGGACGTGACAACACACACGCTATCTCCCAAGCCACGAGCCTGTGATCACCCCCACAGGCCACGCCGGCAGATGCCTGAAGTCCCAGGGACTTGGCACCCTTTTGGAGAACCCGCTTTCTCTGTGCTCTGCCTTTAATGCCACTGATTGGGTCCCGAGCCCCTCCCTGCACATTCCGCTACAGGCCTTAGGTTTCGTATCTTTTCGTCTGCTCTATCTGCAGAGACCAAGGATCGCTCAGCTGTCCCACCTACGCTGTCAGGGAAAAGAACTTGGCCCATGTTCAGGGCTAGTCAGAGAGGGCCCTTTGCCCTCGTGGCCCAGCCCTCCCTTCTCACTGTGGGAGCTCGCTGCCAGGTTCCTCTTGCTGCCTGACCCCCGCCCCCAGTTCTGTCCTATGAGCACAAGGAAAGGCTAAGGCGGGGCAGTTAGGAGCACAGACCCCCATCCCCCATCTGGCCTTACTTCGGGAAGACTCATAGTAGATTCTGGATTCCAGGGATGGAGACCCACTCTACCCTTAACCTGGGGAAGCCCCCAGCCACCTCTCTTCATCTGGGCTCTGTCCCAAATGTCACTCTTCCAACTTAATCGGGGCAATAACCCTCCTTGGGGGTCCCTCACCCCCCCCCCCCATGGGCTCACCTCAGCTCGTGCTGACGGCAAGACAAAACACAGCCGCTGACTGGCCTTCTCTGCACGTGGGGGGACAGTGGGAATGGACGACTCAGGCTCTGCCCTGGGGAGTCCCTGGGACTCTCGCCTCTTGCCTGCCCTGCTCTGAAGTCCGCACAGGATGCTCTTGTTTCACTTCCCCAGGCAGCACCAGCCAGAGCGGTGGACTCCCAGCGGCCAGGAGCAACAGAGACAACGCCCCTCGCCACATACCAGGCAAGCAACTGGCTTCTGGGGTCTGGATCCGTAAGGAAACTTTCCTCCCCAGCCTCCAAGACAGGGCACATCACATCAGGGTTCAGGAACACTTCGGTCCCATTCTTGAAGGCTCTGAAACTCTTTACACGGACGACAGTGGTGAGAATCAGTAATGTGTGGCGAGGCTGAGTACCATGGCCATGACCACGCAGGACTGAGGCTCGAGGTACTAGCTCCACTGTGCCCTGGTCCACCAGCAGGTCCATGGGGACCTGGTCTACGCCCAGACTGGAGGAGGGGATGAATAAAGGTTGCTCCCAAAGGCAGCATCACAAAGCAAGCAGCTTTGGGTTCTCCCTAACACCTGAGATTTATGAAGATCCCAGAGCCTGGATGTTCTTTGGGGTTACTTGTAAGAGCCCTGCCCACCGTTAGACTCTGACTGGGGCAGTCCTGGCACCTCATCACAACGTAGCTTGTTTTAGGGATGGGGAAGCGTAGCTTCAGGTGAAGTAGGACCCAGCTCCCTACGATGGGTCTGCATCCCAGCAAAACCGGCATTGAGATGGACCAAGAAACCTTCCCTCTACAGCCCCACACACGTACCAGACCCAAAGGATTGCAAGACACTCCCGAGTACACGTGCAACACCCCCACCTCAGCTCACGTCTCTCTTCCGTGGTTCGTGAGGCCAAAGGGGCCACCCAGCTGGGGAAACGCCACTTTGCCTTCTCCCCTGCCCTGATCCAGCCTGTGACCCCCACATCCCTTACTGGTCAACAACACAGTCAAAGCCTTCCGTCCTAAGGGGCTCTGAGTACAGCCTTTGCTCTCCTGCAAGTGTGGCCACCTAGCTAATCAGAACGACCCCGTTGTGGGAAAGGACGGTCTCTTCATGACATAGTGCTGGGAAAACTGGATAATCACATGCAAAAAAATAAAACCAGGCCCCTATTTTAACCTATATTAACCTTCCCCAAATTAACTCAAGATGTAAATTAAAGGCTTAAATGTAAGATATGAAACCAAAGAACTCCTAGAAGAAAACAAGGGAAAAAGGTCCTCGACATCAGTCTTGGCAACAACGCTCTGGATGTGACACCAAAAAGACAAGCCATGAGAGCAAAAATAAACACACGGGAGACCATCGAACTAAAAATAACTCCACTGCAAAAGAAACAATCAACAAATGAAAAGGCAACTAGGAGAAAATATTTGCAAACTATTTACATGATAGTTGATATACAAAATATGTAAGGAACTTGTACAACACAATAGCAAAAAACCCCCAATAATCTGATTAAAAATGGACAGAGGACATAACTAAACACTTTTCTGACATCTACATGGCCAGCAGACACACAAAGAGACACTCAACATTGTCAGGGAAATGCAAGTCAAGACCACAGTGAAGGGATGGCTGGGTCAGTCAGTCAGTTAAGCATTCGACTCTTGATCTCAGCTCAGGTTTTCTGTTTTTTTTTTTTTTTTTTTAATTTGACAGACAGAGATCACAAGTAGGCAGAGAGGCAGGCAGAGAGAGAGGGGGGAAGCAGGCTCCCTGCCGAGCAGAAAGCCTTATGCGGGGCTCGATCCCAGGACCCTAAGATCATGACCTGAGCCGAAGGCAGAGGCTTTAACCCACTGAGCCACCCAGGTGCCCTCCAGCTCAGGTTTTGATCTCAGGGTTGTGAGTTCAAGTCCCATGTTGGGCTCCATGCTGGGCATGGAACTTACCTAAAAACAAACAAAACAAAACAAAACCCCTGAAAACCCACAATGACATAGCACCTCACACCTGTTAGAATGACAGTCCTGGGGGCACCTGTGTGGCTCAGTGGGTTAAAGCCTCTGCCTTCAGCTCAGGTCATGATCCCAGGGTCCTGGGATTGAGCCCCGAATCGGGCTCGCTGCTCAGCAGGGAGTCTGCTTCCTCCCCTCTCTCTGCCTACTTGTGATCTCTGTCAAATAAATAAATAAAATCTTAAAAAAAAAAAAAAAAGAATGTCAGCCCCGAAAGACAAGAGATAACAAGCGTTGGTGAGGATGTGGGAAAAGGGACTCTTGTTCACTGTTGGAAATGTAAATTGGTACAGCTGTTATGGAAAACAGTATGGAAATTCTTCAAAAAATTAAGAACAAAACTACCATATGTGTGAGCGAAATGAAATCAGGATCTCAAAGGGAGATCTTTACTCCAGTGGTCTTTGGAGCATTATTCACAGTAGCCAAGACAGAAACAACTGAAGTGTCCATCAATAAATGGATGGATAAAGAAGGTAAACCACGGAGTATTACTCAGCCATAAGAAAGGAGGAAGTCCTGGGGCGCCTGGCTGGCTCAATTGGTTAAGCCACTGCCTTTGGCTCAGGTCATGATCCTGGAGTCCCGGGATCGAGGCCCCCATCGGTTCCCCACTCAGCGGGGAGTCTGCTTCTCCCTCTGATATCTCACTTCTCATGCTCCCGCTCTGTCATTCTCTCTCCCTCAATAAAGAAATAAAATCTTTAGGGAAAAAAAAAAGAAAGAAGGAAAGGAGGAGGGAAGTCCTGCCGTTTCCAACAACCTGGTGGACTTGGAGGGCATTACGCTAAGTGAGACGAGTCAGCAGAGAAGGACCGAGGCTGTATGGTCTCCCTCACAGACGTGGAATTCTAGCAAGCTGAGCTCACGGGAACAGAGGCTGGAACGGTGCTTGAGGGGCTGGCGAGGGGGGACACAGGGAGATGCTGGTCAAGGGTACAGACTGACAGTGACAAGATGAGTAAGTGGTCAGCGCGGCGACGGTGGTTAACGAGGCCTCACTGTACACTCGCCACAGGCCATAAAAGGTAATGATGGGACGTGAGGGACCCTACGGTGAACGACCTTGTCAGGGTCTCACGGTGTGGCCGTGTGTCACACCATCCCAGGGTAGCCCTCACACCCGCCCAGTGTCGGATGTCAAGTGTGTCTCAGCAAAGCGGCGGAAACATGGGGGAACGTCTGTTGCTGCTGCAGGACACCGAGGTCTGGGGGGTTCTGACCCGCAGCCTCACTGACGCAGACACGGAACCAGGGAAGGCCCAGCCCAGCTCCCACCAGGGGAAGCGCTCGAAGGCGGGGACGGCTTTGCCGGAAGCAGCGTGGGGCAAAGAGGAGCCTGGCTTCTGGGGTCAGTGACGTTCTCACTGCATGACCTTGACCACCTGTCTCAGCGGCCCCGAGCCAGCTTCTTCATCTGTAAGTGGAGAGGACTTGTCGTGAGGATTAAATAAGCTAATATGGCCCCAGCGCTCGGGGCCACACCTGACTGACACCTTGCAGGCAGAGATTTCTTAAAACCATCTTGTTTCCTCCGTCTGCTGGCCACAGGCCCTGCACTCTGAGGGCTCCATGACTGGCAAGTCTCCATTACTCCCGTGGACACCGGGCACCCACCGCTTCTGCCCTAGCGCCACCCCCCACAAACAGCGTCACCTTCTCCAGCGGACACCACTGTTCTTTCTGAGGGAGCCCAGGGCTCCTTGTCCCTTGCCAAGTCTCGCCTGAGGTCTTGGCTGGGGCTGCTCTTCCTGCTGAAAGCGGCCCACCCTTCCCCACCTCACCGCCCCTCCACCACGCCCGTCACATCCTCAAGAGGGCCACCGCGTTCCTAGCATCCACTGATACATAGCACAACACCCCCTCCCTCGCACCCAAACCAGAGCCGGGAGTTCATCCTTGCCATCACCCATGTGACTGATGCCCGATGAGTGCTAATTCCAGGTCTGTCAACTCAATCTCCAGATAACCCCCTCAACACACACCACCTTCACCGCTGAGGCCACTGCCTTCTGGATGAGAAAGCTCTGTTTGCCTTTGGTTTCGGCTACTTCTTAGTGCCGTAGCCTTGGGAAAAACCACCTCTCTGGGCCTTGCTTTCATGAGCCCACGTGATGGGTTTTTGCTCGTTCCTGCCTCATGAAGTTAGCATTTATTATTTTTTTTAAAGATTTTATTTATTTATTTGACAGAGAGAGAACACAAGTAGATGGAGAGGCAGGCAGAGAGAGAGAGAGAGAGGGAAGCAGGCTCCCTGCTGAGCAGAGAGCCCGATGTGGGACTCGATCCCAGGACCCCGAGATCATGACCTGAGCCGAAGGCAGCGGCCTAACCCACTGAGCCACCCAGGCACCCTGAAGTTAGCATTTAGATGAAATAACACGACGTATGTGAAATTCTTTTGGGTGCAATAATAGAACATTGTGTAAAATGCTTAGCACAGCACGTGGCTCAACGTGAGTCCTCAGGCTGCGTCCAGTGCTGTCATGAGTGTGTGGGTGGCTGCTAGAGTCACTGCCTGGACCTCAGCCTCTCCCTCTGGGGGCACTCATGAAGGGTGAGGACCAGGGTCAGAACGTGAAGACTCACAGTGGCCATCGCGAGGAGGAGCCACCTGTGGCCGCTGTGGGGTCATTGTCTCCCCTGAAAACAACTGAAGTCTGGAGGAGGCACCAGGACAGAAGAGCCTCACATCCAGGCCCAGACGTTGGCTGGGAGGTCACCGGTCCTCACGGCAAGAGCTTCTGGGGAGCCCGGGCAGACGTGTGGAACTCTAGGGACGGAGGGGCCCTTGGACAGCAGGTGAAGAGCTGGCCCCGGACCCAGCTCTCCACGAAACCATATCACCTCCAGACCCCAGAGCAGCCTGCTAAAAAGAACACGCTTCTGTGCGCTACCAAAAGGGAGAAAGCCAGAATTCCATATTACCAATAAATCATGCTGACCAATTCTTTCAACCGGAAGCTGGAGAGTGAAACACCAAATCGAACTGTTACGCAATCGAGAAGGCTGGGAAACATCAAGAACAAATCTAACGAGCACAGATTCTTCCAGGCCTGCGTTTCCCCTTTGGACAGACAAACAAACTGGTCTGGGTACTCAGCACCGAGATGGGAGGTTTGCAACACCCCCGCAGCGCGGCCGTGCCCATTCCGCCTCAGCGTCTGGACTCCTTCAGCGCCTTACCAAAACATTCAGAATTGGGAGAGAAAGGACGATTAACAGGAATTTGTCATTTTAGGGGCGCCTGGGTGGCTCAGTGGGTTAAAGCCTCTGCCTTCGGCTCGGGTCATGATCCCAGGGTCCTGGGATCGAGCCGCGCATCAGGCTCTCTGCTCAGCAGGGAGCCTGCTTCCTCCTCTCTCTCTGCCTGCCTCTCTGCCTGCTTGTGATCTCTGTCAAATAAATACATAAAATCTTAAAAAAAAAAAAAAAGAATTTGTCATTTTACAAGTGATGAACCTGAGCCTTAGAGAAATAAATAGGTCACAGCCTATAAAAAATATAGTAGCTAGAGAGCTTCTACTCTGGGCCATAGAACTGCAGTAAAAAACGAAACAACAAAATAGGCTTTTGCCGAAGTCTTATATGGGAGGTGTGTCCCAGTGCATTAATTAGAAAACCCCCCCACCATAAAAATGATTTTTAACCTTCTGTGGGGCACGAGCGCCTCTGGGAATCTATCGAAAGCTGTGAATTCGCTCCCTAAAAGTGAGCCCCTAGGGCACCCACAGAATTTTGCCTGTAATTTCAGAAGCCCACCCAGGTAGCCCTTTGCAATTCTCCAGCCACACCTAAGGAAACTTGCTATCAAGCGTTGGCTGTACAGTGACATGAACAGTTCAAATCAGCTCTCACAGGCAGAGTCCAAACCTGAAAACTTTCTGTGGGGAGAGGGGTATGTGTAACAGGTGAAAAATTATTGTCCTTCGGTTTCTCCATATTTCCATCAAAATACGAAATTATGATTTGTCAGGACACACATGCCGATTAAAATAAAATGTGTTTATCAGCCTGCCACCGCAGCGGAGGAGAACACTACACAAGGTTCCAAACTGTTCTAGCAAATGGACTCCTGCACTAAAAATACTTTAAAGGCACACTGCAGGAATCGGCAGCCACAGAGGCTTTCACACCCCATACCAACACCGCATTCAGTCAAGGCGAGCCCGTGCTCCAGGAGGGCACAGAAAACATTCCCACTGTTGACTGCCATTTACACATCCGCAATTTAGGATGATCCTTCTTTCCCTAAAGGAACAATATTGCGTTAACATTGCACCATTAAGAAACGGACTTCCTAGTAATACCCTTTGCATTAGAAGAATAGGATCACCCAGAAACTTGCCTGCTGATTTCAGGGTCCACGGGTTCTTCTTTGACCTCCAAGGCCTCTGGAGAAGGATTTCCCTCCAGGTCACCTGTTTGAGCCCCGTAGCCTGCCCCTGCCTGGCTTACAGCAAGGGCTGTAACTGGGGCATGGAAGGTGACAGGTGACGGTAACACGAGCCAGCTCCCACTGCAAATAGCAACAGTCGTGTGTGAGAGCCCAAATATAGACCCGCCGCGGCTGTCTTGCACTTCTTAGCGCTCAAGTGTCACCAGGAGGGGTCACATGCTGTCCCCTGAGTTCCTTCATTTACTGGGAAGATGTGAGGTCTGTAGCTCCCCTGAGCTGCCGGGATGGCTGGTCGTGTGCAGAGGGCAGGGGGGCAGCTTCGAGCCATGCAGAGAGGGAGGGAGGGCCTCTGAGAGTCCTCAAGCCAGGTGGCTTCCACCTGGCCTGATGGACTTTTCCTGAAGTGTTTTGAACAAGTACAACCCTGAAGGGAATCAAATGCAATTTCACTTTTTTTTTTCTTCCACCATTCCTTTCACATGTACTCACAGTGGAAACCATTCCCCTCTCCAGTAAAAAACAAACAAACAAAAAACAACCCTGCAGACCCGTGACTTTCTGCACTGTCTTAGGTGACATTCAGTCCTAGGGTTATTTGAAGGCATAGTCTCCATTCAGTAACTGAGCGCACCGTCCAGAATACTAATGCAAAAGTCAAACTTCACTTAGCCAGTGTCAAAGTCTTCTCCCCTAGCCAGTCTGGGCCTCTTTAGCTGGAAGTGTGCCCTGGGAAAGGAGGAATGAGGTTGGCCTCTTCTCACACCTCCTCTCTGAGCTGCTGCTGGAACACCAGCGCAGAAGCGCCGAGACGGTAAGACAGCCTCTAACGGAGCTGATGCCGCAGTGGGTGCTAGCTTCAGGCTCTCTGGGCTGGCAGGTGCTTAGTGCTCCCTATTGTGCGTCCTCCTTTCCTCTTTGTCTCCACCCTCTCTCCTGGGGAGCTGTTTACATCTCTGGAGTTCCCATCATGGAGACCCTTCCCTTGAGCTCCCACAACCGGGCTGAGAACCCCTCTATTCAGGGGGTCCCTCGCATTCCCCTTATAGGCCCTGGTGGACCACTTCCAAGATCTTTCAAATGAGGTTTCCTTACCTCTGCAGTTGGCTCTCTTAGGCAGGATCTGACTCTGTCTTCCCGCTGGCTCACATCTGGATCTTGGGAGGCAGGCCCATCCTTGGTCCCTACAAACTCTGGGAGGCAGTCGGACCCAATCTGCCACTTCCTCGGACTCTGCCATCAAAGCAGCCAATTTGCTCACCTCAGGCCACCTGCAGAAAGATACAGCAAGCTTCCTAAAGTGTCCCTTGGAAGATCCCTCACTGGGTGTGGGGATAGAAGACGGGACTTCCAGTCCTCCCCGGAGCCCACCAACAGTGTTCCCCAGAGAAACTGCTTCACCAGTTTCCCTCCTGAGAGCATGAACGGGGTTCTGGACCGGTTCCTTGAAAAGTCTGCTTATGGTGATTGGATCTCAGAATTTTACATCTGTTGCTTTTTAAAATCTCAGTCAAATTGTCATTTGAAAGATATCATTACTGCCAGGTATCTATAACGTAAAAATACTAGAAGCACAATAAAATATCAAAAGTAAAAAAAATTAAAAAGTTACACAAAGATGTGTGCACAAGAATGTTCACCAGCACTTTATGTATGCTCGCAGAAAATTGAGATTCACCGATGTCTGACAATATAGAATTTGTTAAATCACTATATGGTCAACTCAATATTGGCAAGTATTAATAATCATGTAGGTGCCTATATTGTAGGTGGAAAATACCCACAATATATCATGACAGCATAATCATATTAGATGATATGTAGATATATGATAGAGATATATAAACATACTGCAAATAACAAATATATACTACACAGTATAATATGTACTATAGATATATAATAATATATGATATTGTATATAATAGTACACTCAAAATGAGAGCAAGGTTTAACTCTTCCGAGTTAGTTTACTTTTTTCTTTATATTTTACACCTCTTTTAATAACAATTATATATACATATTTTATTAATTTTTAAAAATATTTTTACTGAAAAATAAGATAGGATATTTGGCTTAGAAAAAGGGCAATATTACAGAAGAACCGTAAAGTGAAAATAAAGCAGGCGTGCATGCCCGCAACAACAATTATTAGGTTTGGTGGGTACCTGCCCTTATTTTTTTCTAAGAATGTACAACATCCTTCCCTCACACCAAAATAGAAATGACTTTTATAATTTGAAAGCCTGCTAGTGTCATTTTTGTAAAAAGATTTTATTTATTTATTTATTTGTCAGAGAGAGAGAGAGAGAGAGCACAAGCAGGGGGAGTGGCAAACAGGAGAATCAGGCTCCCTGCTGAGCAAGGAATCCCACCCGTCCCAGGACCCTCATATCATGACCAGAGCTGAAGGCAGAGCTTAACTGACTGAGCCACCCAGGTGTCCCTGCTAGTGTCATTTTGATAAAGTAAATAAATTAGAAAGACTACTAGAAAGGATAAAATAACATAAAACAAATAAAAAGACATACTGTAAAGAATATACAAAAAGATACCAAAACAGACTTAAAGAATTATCAGTAAATCATACTAGCTAAGATAATATATTTAAAAAATGGTTTGGGGAAAAATAAATCCCTTCAACTAACAGGTTCTCTCCAAGAGGACTGCCAAGAGCAGCAGTTCTGAGTCCTCCACAGGGGTCGGGGTTGTGGGGGGCGCTCAGACAAGCAACTTCAGACTTCAAGCTACATTCCACAGTAGTTTCTAGATACCCTGGGATCATCTTCCGCGGGAGAGATGCCCTAACCATGGCTCCAGGCTGGCCCTGGTTTCTGGTTGCTTCCTTTGGGTATGACAGCAAGGGCGGATCTGATGTCCGGATTTCCCAGCTCCAAACCTTCAAAAGCTCTTCCCCTGGTTCCTGAATCTAAACCCTCAGGAGCCCAACCTCAGAGTAGGGCTCCTTCTCGCGGGTTCCAGGGCCTCTCCCCCCACCTGCCTTCCCCGGACCCCACCCCTGAGCCCTCCCAGTGCACTCCCAGGAGGAAGCCCACCTGCATGGTTTCCCGCGGCGCGCACTGCGCCTTTCCCGGACGCAGACCCGGCTGTCTTATTCCCTTCAAGTCACATCCCATCGCCACGTGCAAATGAGATTTCCCCATCTCCAACAGGTCTTGAGGGGCCGGGTGGTCTTATTAGCCTTTGTGTGTCTTTAGGACACGGTTCTTTGCCGGGTCTCCGTCTTGTTGGCTGTAAAAAGGGTAGGAACGCACTGCATGCACACGTGCGGTCTGGGAGCTGAGATGCTCTAAGGACCGAGACATCTGTGTGCGCCCCCGAACCTGCACACAGCTGACACCCCACTAAAGCCTGCTGACGCGGTAACGGCAAATGTGTGGCTTTTACCCACTGGCTGGCTCTTCGAGGTCCTCAGCCAGTAACTCCTGTGTTTGATGTAACATTTGGTGTCCAGCAAGTCTGCACCGTCCTCGGGCGCAGAAACCCTCGGGGACTTGTGGCGCCCAGGCCGGTCCCCGTTCCCAAGAGGCTCGCAGTTCAGCGCAGGCGGCTAAGAGGGTAGCTCGTTCAGGTGAGGAACACTCTTCCAACGTGAGCAGGTACAAAGGTGGAAATGGTGAGGCAAGAGTGGAAGTTCCCGGGCTCCGGGGCGGGGTTGCGACGGGGACCGCTGCCCAGGGCCCCGCCCGAGACAACTTCTGAGTTTCTCATTGGCTGCCGAGAACCCGCCCTCGCGCTGGCAGCCAATCAGAGGCTCCTGGGGGCTGAGCCCGACGGGCGCTGACGCGAGCGCGGACCTGCGAGAATGCCGCCCGGCCCCCGGGGATGCGGGGAGGCCAGGCGCGCACGAGCCCGGTCCTCGGGCCCGCTGAGCCGCCGGCCATGGACGACGAGCAGCCCGACAGCTTGGAGGGCTGGGTGCCGGTCCGCGACGACCTCTTCGCCGAGCCCGAGCGGCACCAGCTGCGCTTCCTCGTGGCCTGGAACGACGCGGAGGGCAAGTTCGCGGTGACCTGTCACGACCGCACAGCGCAGCGGCGGCGGCGCGAGGGGAGCCGGCCCGAGCCGGCCGCGTCCCCCCCGAGCTGGGCGGGCCTGCTCTCGGCCGCCGGGCTCCGCGGCGCGCACCGGCAGCTGGCGGCTCTGTGGCCGCCGCTGGAGCGCTGCTTCCCGCCGCTGCCGCCCGAGCTGGACGCGCGCGCCGGCGGGGCCTGGGGCCTGGGGCTCGGGCTGTGGGCGCTGGTGTGGCCAGCACGCGCGGGCCCCGGGGACGCGGCGCTGCAGGAGCTGTGCGGGCGCCTGGAGCGCTACTTGGGCGAGGCGGCGAGCGGTTGCGGCGGCGCGGCGGTGCGTGACGCGCTCTTCCCGGCCGACGGCGGCGAGCCCGACTGCGAGAGCCTGCGCGACTTCCGGGACAGGGCCCTGCGCGCGCGGTGGACGGCGGCGGGCGCGCGCCTGCGCCAGGTAAGCCGGGCCCCCTCCTGCCGGCTCAGTGCGGCCGCTGGGCTGAGCGCGCTGTGGGTGGGCGTGGGTGGGCGCGGGTGGGCGCGGGTGGGCCCGGGTGGGCCGGTAGTGTTCCCGAGAGCCCGGCGGCCCGCTGGCCGGCCAGGTGACGGTGGGCGGGGACGGGGCGGGGCGCGCGCAGGTGCACAGGTGCCTGACACCTGTTTCGGGGCGGGGGACGGCGTGCTCCGGCTGGTCACCGTGCATCTGGCGGAGCCGGCTGTGCTCACAGGATTTGCCAGAGAATAGCGGAAACAGAACCGGAAACAGCCGTAGTGCGTGTGGGAAACAGCAACAAGCACTAGATGTAAACACTTCCCGGTTCTGCGAGTGGGGGGACGGGAGCAAGGGAGACCCCTGCTCTAGACGCTGAAGGGGCCTGGGGGAGACGGTTCGGAAAGTGACGCAGACTCGGTCACATGGAAAGCCGAAGGGGAGTGAGCTTTATTTACCGATCTGGACTAGCAACAGGAGTGCAATTTTAAGCTTAAAAGAGGTCGTTTGGGCAGCCGAACAATTCATTCTTAGAGTTACAAACTTACAGAATTTAAGGGGAGGAGGAACGCAAGTCCACAAAAGGGTTTGGGAGAAAAAAGACGGCGTGCATATCCACAGTTTACTACGGTGGCCAAGATTTAGTGATCTAACCCCCTGGACATGTCCTCTTGCTTGCTCGTTCTCGTCATAGGTCGTTCTTAATCTGGATGATTTTTCTGCGCATTATTTTGAGGAAGAAGGGTGTGGGAGAGGAATTCAGCCACGTTGCAAACTCTTAATTACATCTCCTTCAGCTGTCTATGGAATGAGCTTTTTAAATTAAAATGGCTTTATAAAAGGAGCTTGTTAAGGGTGTCACGGCATTGAATGATTACAGCAATAACATTCTACCGTGGATATTGCATGATTTCATTAACCATTCTTGTTTTATGGGGCCTTTTGGTCGGAGGACAATAGCATCTTCATATTTAATCAGTATTTCAAATTTTAAAGTTCAGGGCATTAAAGTTTCTTTAGTTTTGTTTGTTTGGCTTGAGCTTATAAATAACTGCCCTTCCTTGAGCTCTATTTACTGTCTTCTAGGTTCTTCAGGGGCATGAGAAAGCCCAGACCATGGTAGCACTGATGAACGTCTATCGAGAGGAAGATGATGCATACCAGGAATTAGTTACCGGGGCAACTATGTTCTTCCAGTATTTACTGAAGCCATTTAGGGATATGAGAGAAGTTGCAACTTTATGTAAGCTTAGTATTTTGGTATGTTTTCTTTATATTTTTATTTTACCAAATTACCCTTTGTCACATATTATTCTTATTATTTTTAAAGATTTTACCTATTTATTTGACAGAGAGAGAGATCACAAGTAGGCAGAGGCAGGCGGGGGTGGGGGGGTGGGGGGAAGCAGGCTCCCTGCTGAGCAGAGAGCCGGACTCGGGGCTTGATCCTAGGACCCTGGGATCATGACCTGAGCCGAAGGCAGAGACTTAACCCACTGAGCCACCCAGGTGCCCCTGTCACATATTATTTCTTTAGGCCCATTTGACATTGAGTCTGTTTTTGTGCCTTGCATTCACCGTTCTGTTTAGATGGTATGATATATACACTGAATTTATTTTGTAAAACAAATTTTAAAATGAAGGCATTTTACATTGGTCATCTGAATACATTAAGATTTTTGCAGTTTTTCAAGGGTTAAACACATTCTTTGCTGATGACTTGTTTTTGATGTGATGCGTATTTACTTGAGCCTATTTTCAGACTCTAAGGACATATGCAGATTTCTAAGAAACAGGATGAAAATATAAATAGCAAGGCCCTGGGTCATAATTCAGTAATTTAAGCTTTAGTAAATGTCATCATCGCTCTTATTTCCTGGAGCTCTGGAACAATCCAGTGACCTTAGTTAGAACAGGTGTTCTCCTGTCAGTGTTACAAAGGAACCTAGAGCCCAGAGGGGTTAAATAGCTTCCCCTGGGTCTCAACCAGCTGGAGTCAGAAGACATCAGAGAGATCTCTTGATCTCTGCCCCCTGCACTGGGCCGGCCACACATGTTCTCATGCCCAGCCAAGCTTTGGGACTGTAGAAATGGTATCCTATTTAGAGAAAACTCATACCCCTCAGATTTCCAGAGAAAGTTGTTCTGCTCGTTACTCTGAAAGTTTATTATTTGGATAGTCTTTTCTTCCTGTATATATTTTTCTTTAATTAACAGCTTCCCTGAGATATAATTCACAGACCATACCATTCACCTGTTTAAGGTGTATAAGTCAGTGGTTTTTAGTATATTCATTTGCACAACTGTCACCTCTGTCTAGCTCCAGAACATTTTCATCACCCCCGGAAAGAAACCCCATGCCCAGTAGCATCACTCTCCATTCCCTTCCCCCACCCCGCACCCTAGGAGGCCACCACTCTACTTTCTGCTTCTGGGCACTTCATCTTGTACGGGATCAGGTACAGATTTGTGTCTGGATCTTTTCATGTCACATAATGGTTTCAAGGTCCATCCACGCTGGTGCACGTACCAGAACTTTGTTTCTCTCTCTGGTGCCGTAGTATCACATATGGATAGTACGTGTGCACGCTCTGCTTACCCACTCAGGAGCTGGTGGAGCTTTGGCTTGTTTGGCGAACATTTAAACTTCCATTCAGAAAGTTAGTTTCCACTTTTTGAATATTAGGAATAAAGCTGCTGTGAACATCTGTGTACAAGTGTCTATGCGGACATATGTGTTCGTTTCTCTCGGGTGTTTACCTAGCAGCAGAATTGCTGGGTCATAGAACTGTCAGACTTTTCCAATGCAAACGTACCATTTTGCATTCCTGCCAGAGGTGAGGGCTCCAGTTTGTCCACATTATTGTCAACCCTTGTCACTGTCTTTTTGGTTTTAGTCATCCTGGTGGATGTGAGGTGGTGTCCTAGAGTTTTGATTTACATTTCCCTGATGGCCAGCCTCTATGTATTTCTTAGAGTAACAGCTTTGTAGAAGAATTGGCTGCCAATAGACTGCGAGTATATGCTATAATTATGAATGTTTAGATTTTACTATGTTTAGGTTATGTATTATCTTTGCATTTCGGAGAATAATTATCATATTGAAAAAGCTTCCTGTCATATCCCTAAAAGAAATCGTAGTGATAGCTAACACTTGAATGCTGTGTACCAGGCCCTGTGCTTAACAGCACAGGTGCCATTTAAAAAATTGTGGGTTTTTCTAAATTTTTTAAAATTTTAACTTAATCTCTACACCCAGTGTGGGGCTCACACTCACAACCCTGAGATCAAGAGTTACACACTCCACCAACTGAGCCAGCCAGGTGCCCCGAAAGAATTGTGTATTAACAGAGAAACGTAACTTGAGAGCATTCCTGTCTAGAAAATGTTATTCTAGTAATGCAAGGTAAAAGTAGGTTTTTCTTTTTCTTCATACCCCAGAGTATCCCTTTGTCTTCCAGGTGGTGTCTAGCTTAGAGCCTCCTTCATACTCAGTAAGGAGTTGCTGAATGAAGGAAATTTAATTTAGTAGTAATAAAAGTAGTTGGCATAATCTATGCAGCCAATTTCCTTTCAGTTTCCTCTGGCTCTGCATTACTCTTCTAATACGATTTTCGCATCTTCTGTAGAAATCCTTGGATGAGGATAATTTGGGTCCTAAGCGGATAGTTGCCTTGGAGAAGGAAGCCAAAGAATGGACCAGACAGGCTGAAGAAGCCATAGTCTCTATTCAGGACATTACAGTGAATTATTTTAAAGAAACAGTAAAAGCATTAGCAGGTAACAGTGTAAAATTCTATACCAGGGTGTGTGTCATTTTCATTTGACTCAACAAACACTTGAGGCCTCTTGAATACAAGGCCCTGTGTTTCTTAGGAGCTGGGGATTCAGCATAAGGATGAGTATAAACAGACACTGTACAGTCTGGTGAGGGGAGAGAGATCCTACTTATGTATTCCTTCCAACACACGGAAGATGGCGCTAGCAGCCATCTTCTTCCGTGAAGAAGAGACGCATGGGGCTCTGAGAGCTGCCAGGAGGCACGAGGCTCCTTCACTAAGTCAGTGAAGGCCTCTGGGAAGTGGTGCCTGTCCCCATCTCTGAAGGGTCAGTGGGAGTTGAGAGAGCATCAAAGTGAGGGAAGAGTGTTCCAGAAGAAATGACAGCCACCAGGTTCTCTGGCTGAAGGGAGGCTGGCAAGTGTGAGGAACTTAAGGAGAGCCTGGGGGCTGGAGCAGAGACGGAAGGGGAAGGGACACGGGGCGGAAAGAATGCTGCAGTCGGGTGGCTGGGCGGACGAAGGACTTCTGACGGAGTAAGTCGTGGTAGCCGATGGCCCCAGACAGGAAGCTAACATGTGCCATTTCGTTAAGTTCCATTCAACAAGGGAAATGTCCGTGGTCACGAAGTAGGATTCTCTGTATCTGTTTTTCTGAATGGTGAGAGTTCCACAATATGTGAAATGAAATAATAAGCTTCAAAGAAGAATGGTGATCTTGTGGGTTTTTTTTTTTTTTTTAAGATTTTATTCATCTATTTGAGAGAGAGCACAAGCAGGGAGAGGGATGGAGGGAGAGGGAGAAGCAGAATCCCTGCTGAGCAGGGACCCTGATGCGGGGCTCTGTTCCAGGACACTGGGATCATGACTTGAGCCCAACGCAGATGCTCAACCGACTGAGCCACCCAGGTGCCCCTTGTCGGGTTTTTATTTTTTGTTTTTGGTTCAAACTATCTGTCTAGCTTGACATAGAAACAGTCTGGACATACATGCACCAAAATGTAAGAAAAGATCGCCTCAGGTAGACGAGATTCATGATTTATAATTATTATTTTTAAATGAAGTATCTGAAATTCTTTGTAAAGATTTTAAGTACTCTCTACACCTCAATGTGGGGCTCGAGCTCACAACCCCGAGATCAAGAGTCCCATGTTCCACTGACTGAGCCAGCCAGGAGCCCCAAAGTATCTAAAGATTTTATACTGATGTCCATGTATTATTTTTGCAACAATAAAAAATCACTAAAACAATTTTTCTCTTAGAAAGGATGTTTTGCAAGTAACATGGAAGGCAGTAAACAATTAGCTCAGGATACATTTTTCCCTTTTCAATGAGTTGTAATTATGTTTTATTTTGTTAATTATAATCCAACAGGAATGCAGAAACAAATGGAACAGGACAAGAAGAGATTTGGCCAGGCTGCCTGGGCCACGGCAACTCCCAGATTAGAAAAACTCAAGCTGATGTTAGCCCGAGAGACTCTGCAGCTCATGAGAGCGAGAGAATTGTGTTTAAATCACAAAAGAGCTGAAATTCAGAGAAAGGTAAGACAAAGATAAATGAAACCTGGTTGGGAAAAAAACCGCACACTTTTGGGGCACCTGAGTGGTTCCGCTGGTTAAGTGTCTTGGTTTTGGCTCAGGTTATGATCTTAGGGTCATGGGATCGAGCCCCTCGACGGGCTCCACACTGGTTGTGGACACTGCTTAAGATTCCCTCTCCCTACCACGCCAGCCCCCGCCTGACGCACATGCATTGTGCACACGCTCTCTCTAGAAAGGAAGGAAGGAAGGAAAGGCAGAGAAAGAAAAGGAAGAAAAAAGAAAGGGAAAGAAAAAGAAAAGATAAGAAAAAAAGAAAAGATAAGAAAAAAGAAAAAGAGGGGCGCCTGGGTGGCTCAGTGGGTTAGGCCGCTGCCTTCGGCTCAGGTCATGATCCCGGGTCCTGGGTTCGAGCCCCACATCGGGCTTTCTGCTCAGCAGGGAGCCTGCTTCCTCCTCTCTCTCTGCCTGCCTCTCTGCTTACTTGTGATTTCTCTCTGTCAAATAAATAAATAAAATCTTAAAAAAAAAAAAAAAAAGAAAAGAAAAAGGAAAAAGAAAAGAAAGCCCACACTTCTAGGTAGCACCTTTCTTTCCAAGCACTATTAACAGACCTTCCTTGCTTCACTCATTCCAACATCCTCTACTCGCTGAAAATTTAGACTGTGGAAGGTTGGCCATACAGCTTCTTTCGGTCAAGATGCTTTTGAAATATTCTAAGATGCTCCTGATAATAACACTGAGCTCAGTACTGAAGTGGGTACTACACTTAAATCAGTGAAGCAGTGTTTCAGCACAACTCGGGAGTAATACAAAGGTCCTTCCTCCTAGGGTCACAGCCATTTAAATTTCTTCCAGTAACGATAAAAGTTTGAAGCAGGAAACAGTGCAGATGCCTCACTGCTATTGATTTTTCTCTAAACCTGAATGTTTTTGTATGTTTCAAGGGTAAGTTAAAGTATTTGTAACAAACATTGAATGAGGCATTTTCGTTTTGTCACTTGAAAGGGAAGAATGTTTCTTCTGTTTTCTGTTTGGTCTTAAGCAGAGAACAGAAAATTCATCTAATGCATCTAACATTAGCTTTCAGTGTACTAATTATTTTAACTTGCTCTTACTTTTTCCATGAAAACAAGATGGAAGATCTTCCAGAACAAGAAAAAAATACAGATGTTGTAGATGAATTAGAAATACAGTATTATGAAATCCAATTAGAACTGTATGAGGTTAAATTCGAGATATTAAAATATGAAGAAATACTGCTTATAACACAGTTGGACTCAATTAAAAGGCTTATAAAAGGTAAGATTTATCTTTAAATGTGTATGTTAAAATGTTTAAATCACACATCCAAGGAAATAGATGCCACATTATTACTTCTTAAAGTTGGCTAAAACATCTACTGAAATTTCCTAAAGTTTCCTTTTAGCATTTTTGTTATTCCAGTGATACAGTCATAGTTAAACACACAGCAAAACAGAGAAGGGACTGGTTATCCCACAGTCCCATGACCTAGAGATACGGAGTGAGGACAGTATGCTGGAGAGCCCTGTTTGTATACTGATGTACACAAGTAAATACCAATTTTTAAACCCAAACTGCATATCCTGTTTAGTAAGCTCTTCTCATTTAATACATAATAACCATCTTTCTGTTGCATTTTAATGGCTTCACAGTGTTTGATTATATGGATATACCAAGATTTCCAGCCTTTCACTATTGCAAATGACAGTGTGGCAAAGAACCCTCCTTTACACATCCTTGCCTTTAAGAGAGATAGTTTTTTTTTTTTTTTTTTTTTTTTTTTTGAGAGAGAGAGCACAAGCAAGGGGAGCAGCAGGGAGAGGGAGAAGAAGACTCCCCACTGAGCTGGTAGACTGATCCCAGGTCCCCGAGATCATGGCCTGAGCTGAAGGCAAGATACTTAACTGACTGAGCCACCCCGGCACCCAAGATTATTTCCTGGAATAAATTTCCAAAGATGGATTCGTTGGGTCAAGGACGGTGCAGACTTTGCACATGGACACACACCTGCGAACACTACAGTAATCGTCCGATTCACATTTTGTCCTCACTTCTGTTACCTTCTGATTTCCAGATTCCGTACTATATAATGGCCTTCTAGACTGAGGTTGAGCAAAAAGACACTCCCAGTAGATTATGAAAATAGCGTTTCCCCGCACTTACACCATTCTTTTAAGTTCTGGCCTACTTGATCGAAGACAATGGCATCTTGTGCTTATCATGTGTTAATCATAAGCGTGGTGGGCACAATTCTGCACGTTTACTAGCCATCTGTATTTCTTTTATTAACTGTCTATCCTTGGTCTTTGCCCATTTTTCTTTGGAACATTCCCTTTCCACACGAAGGCTATAACTCTATTATCTGTCCTGTGTTGCAGATATTTGCTTTTTCTTGCCTTGCAGAAATAGTTCATTTTTAGGGAGCTCTGTCTCCTTTCAGTAAAGTCTTCCTGAGTTTGTTGTTATGCCTGACAAAGGGCTCCCTATCCCCAAACTATATCAATATTTTACTGATGTTTTCTTTTAGTATGTTTGTGATTTATTTATTTATTTATTTATATTTATTTGACAGAGATCACAAGTAGGCAGAGAGGCAGGAATATGTTTGTGATTTAAAAAAAAAACCACACATTTAGCTCTCTAATCCAGGTTAAATTAATTTTGATATGAGGTAGGAATCTCACCTTCCCCCCAAAATTGCTAGGTAGTCCCAGTCCCTGATTTTGAAAACATTTTCCCTGGGTGCTTTTACTGGCTTTCGGTCTCATGTCCAGAATTATTACATTTATTTTTATCTAATTATGCATTATTATTTTCCTTTTGCTAGTTTGTGAGTGGCTTCCGGCGCTGGTCCCATATGTTCTCATTACTGTACTTGGATCTACATTTTAGTGTCTGGTACAGCAAGCACCTCCCTCAGGACTCTGCTTTTCCCCAGGTTTTCTGACTCTTCTCATTCCTTTATTCTTCCACACAAACTTTAGAATCATTTTGGCAAGTACCAAACAAACAAATGAACCAAAAAAACCCCAAAACCAAAAAACCCATAACTCCTTAGAATTTTTATTGGGACTGTGCTTAAAATTAGAGATTAATTTGGGGAGAATTATCATCTTTGAATTTTGAATCTTCCCATTCAAGAACATGGTATGTCTCTCCTTTTACTTATGTCTTTGCCTGCTTCAGTTTCCTCCGCATAATTATTTTCTTTGTACTGAATCTAAACATTTAATTTAATCCTAGTTTTTCAAAAAACTTTATGGTAATTTCAGGTTATAAGCATTTTACATATCTAGGGGGAATTTCTATTTAAAAAGTTATCCGGAAAGATGTATGCCAAATTGTTCATCATGTTTTCCTCTGGGAATGGAATTCCAAAGGAAGGACGGAAGGAGAAAGGAAGAAGAAAATTTCACTTTCTATTTTGCTCAGTTCTGTAGGGCTGGGATTTGTTATAAGTGGCACGTATTTTTAAAAAATACATATGTAATAATTAAATATCTTTAAGGCGCCAAATGCCACACTGCTGGTCGAAGGTAGTTACCTTTGTGGAGGCCACTGAGTGCTGATTATCAAGGGCCCTGACTTCATCTTCTAAAGAAGTAATAAGGGGCGCCTTCAGCTCAGGTTGTGATCTCGGGATCCTGGGATCGAGCCCCACATTGGGCACTTTGCTTGTCAGGGAGCCTGCTTCCCCGCCCCCCCACCTGCTGCTCTGCCTACTTGTGCTCTCTGTCAAATAAATAAAATCTTTAAAATAAAGAAAGAAAGAAGTAATAAAAATGTACACAGTTTTTATGTTCAGATGTGCATCACTGTAAAATAAATAGATAGTAACAGGACCCGGAATATTCTCGTACAGAATGTGCAAATGAGAGGGCACTGCGTTGCCATTAAAATTCTGTTTCCGGGCGCCTGGGTGGCTCAGTGATTAAAGCCTCTGCCTTTGACTCAGGTCATGATCTTGGGGTCCGGGATCGAGCCCCACATCAGGCTCTCTGCTCGGCAGGGAGCCTGCTTCCTCCTCTCTCTCTTTCTGCCTCTGTGCCTACTTGTGATCTCTGTCAAATAAATAAATAAAATCTTAAAAAAAAAAATTCTGTTTCCATCACATGGAAAATGGCCTCTTAGCCCTGTGTTGTTGATACATGTGGCTGTGTGTATGTGTACGTGTGTGTAGCTGTGTGTGTGTGTACACACATGTTAATAGCGGCTCTCCCTAGGTCGTGGGGTCACAAGTCATCTTTGCCTTCTAACATTTAAAGTATTTTTGTGTGTTATTTTTTATACCCAACCATGTTTTAAAGACGTCATCAATGTTTCTAGATAAAGAGGAGGAGGTTGTCTATTATGACCCGTGTGAAAGCCCAGAGGAGCTGGGAGCGCTCGCTGGCGTGGCAGGGCTGCCGGGGGACCAGAGCGCGGAGGTGAAGGAGCTGAGCCGGCAGCGTGGGCGCCTGGAGTCGCAGCGGGGCGGGATCTGCGCGCGGAGAGCCCGTCTCAGGAACAGACAGGTAGGCGCGTGGGCAGCGGCTCTCCGCCCGTCCCCTTCCAGGGACTCCTTCTATGGAAAATAAATAGGTGTTGAAAGGAGGGCTTTCTGCCAACACAGTGATTAATTTCATGTGTTTACATACCTATCAGTGGCTTCAAATAAGATATATTTACTTTTTTTTTTTTTAAAGATTCTGTTTCTTTTGGGGCCTAAGCATTTACCGTAATGTCTAGATTTTTGATTAATCTGTTCAACAACTGTGTCGAATGCCTGTTACATACACAGTTATTTTTAAAATAATGGTAGGAAGAAACTTCTAATAATCAGCTATAGTATATTCTAAAATTTATTTTAAATTACCGATTATAGAATATCAGAAATAATGGGGCACTTGGCTGGCTCAGTCAGTGGGGATCAAGTGTTGATCTTGGGGTTGTGAGTTTGAGGCCCATGCTGGGTGTAGACATGACTTAAAAAAAAATTTTAATCTAAAAAAAGAAAATTCAGCTCATATCACTCCTTGTATTTGGTGAGTGATTTTTTTCTTAATTTTTAAAAACTCCATGATTACATAAAAGTGATATACTAAGAATGGTTAAGCCCAGTTAAAAAATACAGTTTTTAATATAATTTTCCAGGTATTTGTGGGTTGGATATGGTTGTGTAGGTATGTCTGGACATGAAGTTACTATTGTAACATTATGAGGAGATGTGTTTAAAACCGTCGCATGGAAACAGATTCTTAGAATACATGCTAATTCAGGACAGGGGACTGCCTGTGTGTCCCCTCATTTCCACCTGGGGGGTTTGCTTTTCCATCCTTCCCGGCACGAAATCAGCTGTGGTCCTTACCACCGGGGGCAGCCCGTCCGCATGTGTCCCATGACTGAGGGGAGGCAGGACCACGGAGCCACACCAGAACCCCCCGAGAACGATTGCCTCACACGACAGCACAAACGCAGTGCCTCCTTCTGCCAGGCGTCTCTGCTAGCGGCCACGGCAACAATGCACACGCGCCGGTGACTTGTATCGTTTTCCCAGGATCAGTGCAGAGAGAACCATCGGCTCCGACTGCAGCTGGCGGAAGAGCGTGTGAAACATTTCCATCAGCATCATCGTATCCAGGTGGTAAGTGGCTGAAGAGAACGCGTCTCATGTTCGCATCACGTGACACACTGGCTTAAATCTACGGAGAGGGGATCTCCCCTGGTGTGGGGGGTGGGGGGCGGCCGCCAGGCTTGATCCTGGGGAGCCCGCAGTCCAGCCCTGCAGTCTGGGGAGGGGGCCTGGGACTTGGGCTGGGGGAGGCACTTGCATCCGGTCACTGGTCCTTTCTCTCTCAAGACTTCTATTTGGAGAAATGTACAAACATCTGTTTCTTTTTATACAGAAAAGAGACAAGATGAAAGAGGAAGAGCAAAAGAAAAAAGAATGGATAAACCAGGAACGCAAAAAAACACTCCAGCGGCTGAGAGCATTTAAGGAGGTAAGTTCTAGAAATAGTCCCCTCACCTGCATTTTCTAGAGAAATAAACGAAGATCACCCGTGCTGGGAGAAAAGTGTCAAGTATTATGAACAGATCATTGGGAACACAAAATGTTCCCCAAACACCATTATTTTTAGTGTAGAAATAAAAAACAAAAATATTAGAATATTTTTTAAAAAGATTTTATTTATGTATTTGAGAGTGAGCAAGCACACACGCATGATTGGGGGAAGGGGCAGAGGGAGAGGGAGAAGCAGGCTCCCCGCTGAGCAGGGAGCCCAACACAGGGCTCCATTCCAGGACCCTGAGATCATGACCTCAGCAGAAGGCAGGCGCTTAACCGACTGAGCCAGCCGGGCACCTGAAAATATTAGAATAATAAGTTTTTGACATTGCTGTGCACCAGGGTGCTTGCTCTCCCCTCCTGGCCCGCGGGGTTGACTCTGCCTGCTGTAGTGTTGCCCAGCCAGGAAAATGGACGGCGGCTACACTGGCCTCAACCTTAGCTCACGTTTCCTCAGCTGTAATAAAGAATTCTCTAAAATGCAGGCAAGGGAGCAGAGTGACATAGTGTGTAGTGAAGTGCTCTGGGAAAAGTGAATAGGTTTAAAAAGAAGGTAAATAGCTACTTATTTAAAAACAATGTTAAACTAGTGCAGTATAAAACATACATCTGTTATCACACATCTACAACACACACTTTCACAAAGACCCAAGTCTGTAGCCGCCCCTGCAAGGAGAGACCGCCTGCAGCCAGACAGAATTCTGGAATAAGGTATTGAAGGTGTGCTGTGATGCCAACAAGAAAAGGAGCCACTGGACGGATAAATCAGGACATCCTGACTTCACCTTGCTTTCTGATGTGCTTACTGCTCTGATCATAAATGAGCACCTACCGTATACCGGCCCGGTGCTAGACACGTATGTTCATTCTCTTAACCATGTGACCCTGAGCGGCCACACTTAGTCCAGGCTTATATGCAGCCGCCTATCTCGAACTCCAGAGCCGCAACAGGCCCTCTCCTGCCTGGGCAGCACATCAGAATCACCTGGGGAGCTTGAGTCACGAATGGGGCGCCTGGGTGGCTCAGTGGGTTAAGCCTCTGCTTTTGGCTCAGGTCATGATCTCAGGGTCCTGGTATCCAGCCCTGCATCGGGCTCTCTGCTCAGCGGGGAGCCTGCCTCTCTGCCCACTTGTGACCTCTCTGTCAAATAAATAAATAAAATCTTAAAAAGAAAATGAATATTGAAAGTCACGAATGCCCAGACCCACCTCTGGAAGTGGGAAGACCCAGTTGGAGCATGAGGGGATCCCATGTTTGCCAAGAAGTGCCACCCTCGAAGGGAACAAAGCCCAGTTGACCACATTTGAAAGGAAGGAAGGGAGCAGGAGAAGACAGGAAGTGAATCTCGACGCGTGATAACTTGTAGAGCCAAGACAGGTTGTTTTTAAATTTCTGCGGCGCTGCTTGGAGATCAAGGGCTTACTTTGTCTTGGGTGAGCCCTGGGGAGACAGACCTCCCAGTAACATAAGGCAGAATTCAGCAGGCCAGGGTCACTGCAACTTGCAGCTGCAGGGATGCTGAGGAGGAAGTCCTGGGGGGTTGGGCATCCCCCCCCATCAGGATGGCTAGACGACCCCGGAGTCTGGCCCGGAGTTCCTGGGAGTCCAGTTCTGTGTGTCACACAGTCACTCCATGACTAGCGACTGCTGGTCATCGGTGAGGTCTGGGGCTTGCTGCCATCGCTCTGCTGTTTGCTGTGGAAAGACTTGGAAAAGCATGGGAGGGAGACCATGCAGGAGTCAGACCGCCCCAGTAAAGAGGCAGGTGAATTTTCTGGTGTTCCAGTGCATATAAAAGTGATGTTTACGCTGTACTGTTATCTGTTTAGTGTTGTCTATTAATAGCATGAGGTCTCCAAAAATGTACATACCTCCATTTAAAAATACTTTATTGCTCAAATGTGATCATCCGGGCCTCAGCCAGTTGTGGTCTTTCTGCTGGTGGAGGGTCTTGCCTCCATGTCACTGGCTGCTGGCGGGTCACGGTGGCCAGAGGTGGGCTGGCTGTGGCAGTTTCCTAGAATAAGACAACGATGAAGTTGATGGTCTTACACGGACACAGTTTGGGCACCCCAAAACAACTGTTTTTAAAGATTTTTATTTGGGGGAGAGAGAGCATGAGAACACAAGCACAGAGAGGGAGAAGCAGACTCCTCACTGAGCAGAGAGCCCGACTCAGGACTTGATCTCAGGACCATGAGATCATGACCTGAGCTGAAGGCAGATGCTTCACCGTCTGAGCCACCCAGGCGCCCCTCCCAAAATAACTATAATAGTAGCATTAAAGACCACTGACCACAGATCACCATAGAAAAGTTAATGATGAAAACATGTGAAATATTGCAAAAATGGTCAAAATGTGATAGAGAGACATGAAGTGAGCAAATGCTGGTGCAAAACAGCCCCAAGAGACCTACTTGATGCAGGGTTGCCACAATATTTGCAAGGCAAAATAAAGCCAAGTGCAGTAAGACGAGGTGTGCCTGTACTCTTTGTTTTGCACTTTTGGTATATTACTGCTAAGTCTACATTAGTATTATCACATTACGTACAGCCTCTGCCAGGTTTTTTTCCACTTAAATTACATTTTTGAGATGTGTTCATGTTTATAGATAGAGATCTAGTCCACTCTATTGGCTACATATTTACATTTTCTGTTTCACTGGCTAGTCAGTGCCTTCATTAGGGACCGTGCCCCGTGCTCCCACCACTCAAGTTTCTTTCTTTTTTTTTTTTTATAAGGTTATGTTTTCCTTTATCAAAGTAGTACTCAAGAGACCAGAATGTTTTAAATTTACATTTTTAGGGGCACCTGGGTGGCTCAGTGGGTTAAGTGTCTGCCTTCGGCTCAGGTCGTGATCTCAGGGATCGCAGCCCCCGCATCCGGCTCCCTGCTCAGCGGGGTGCCTGCTCCCTTTGTCCTTCCCCCTTCTGTGCTCTCTCAATCTCTCAAATTTAAAAAAATATAAATTTACATTTTTAAGTTACAAAATTTAAACCTAAAAATTGGAGAAGAGACATGATAAAACTGTCACTGTGAGGTCCACTCTGGCGGAATTTTTCATACTGTTGTTTTACATAGTTATTATAGATATAACACTGTATCATCTGCATTTTTTAGACGGTTTCACCGACTTTGTGTACTGTCTGATTTTCATTGCTACTCATACTTTAAACGGATTCGCCATCATTTTCTCAGCCAACAGTCTCCTGTTATTTTGAGTCTTATTTTTTATACTAAAATGGAATGTTTTCACCGACGTGTGTGCGTTCACATATTTATTGCAGAGAAGGTATTACACATCCAGGGAATTGATGCTTATTCCTTAGGAATAGATTTGGTAGCAAGGGCGGCTGTCCACAGTGAGAGGGCGCCGCCGCACACACAACACCATCCCTGCAGAGGCCCGTCTGCGTTGGCGCACTGAGCGTGCAGCTCTGTATGGTTTGCACCATGGCAAGCGCCTCACAGCAGTGTTTCCTTTCCAGAGATGTCCAGGTGGCTCTGTCCTAAAGACCCCTTGCTCAGAACCTGCAGCTTCACACCTGCCAGCTGGGCCTTCCCCACAGACCCCTCCGATGGCCTCCGGGAGCCACCTGTCCTCCGGGGAGCCTGGAGGTGCGCCCATCTCTGAAGTTAGCCACACGCAAACCCCCGGGGATCTGCCGGGCTCTGGAAAGACCGTCCAGAGCTCTGTTCCCGTTGGCGACCAAACACACTGCCCATCCAGCGAGGACTTGTCACCGACCCCACCACCGCCCCCGCCTCCCCCACCACCACCCCCACCTCCCCTCCCTGCTGGGCCCTTTCCGTATTCTCAGTCCGCCAATCGCCAGAACTCACACGGGAGGACGTCGGTGACAGCGGATCAGCCCCTTCCCCTGGTGTGTGACTCCTCGTTGGACTCATCGGAGCCCAGGGCTGCAGGAGCCCATCACTCCTCAGTGGGTTTCGGAGGCCCAGGTAACCACAGCCGTCTGTCCCTGCTCAGTCCCCCTGCGGCTGGCTGCCGCGTTCTCGCTGTGGGGGCAATCACCCTCAAATCAGAATCTTTTGGAGGAGTCTCTACATCCTTAAAACTCTCCAGCATTGGCTTCCTTAAGCCACCACTCCCTTAATGCAAAGTTAGCATAGCCTGAAGGGGAGTTTGCTAGACAGGATCGCCAGCTCACCGCGAGGAAACCGTCTCTAGACATTTGATGGTCTCGTGACTTGGGGTCGCTCTTAAAGATTCCCGTTTCAGGTTCTTAAGACTTGAGCGTGCGCTTGATTTCTGCCCCTGGAATTTTTCTCATGTTGCGTTGGGTTAAGCCTGCTGTTCAGTCTGCTCCGAGTCACTTCCAGATTTAATTTTTACGACTTCAGCTGAATATGGGTTGGGAATTATGGTAGAGGGACAGGAGAATGCAGAAGGCTGTTCTTACAGACTGGAGGACTGAGAAGCCGTATTTTGGGAGATCTTTCTAAAGTGAAGGGGTCAAAAAAAACCCCAGTAGACCCCATTTTGCCTTTGCAAGTACAATACAGTGAACACACGTGAATATTTTGTTGAAGGGCTGCCGCTCTGACCGGTAGGGAGTTCTAATTCCAGCTGATACACTGGCTGCCGAGGAGACGGGCTTAAATCCGTCTGCCAGACTCAGAGCGGCTGCTTTGCGGGGGGAGGCGGTTAGATACATCCCCGCAGAATTCTGTGTGCATCTGGTGCAAAGACTCTGCTGGAGCCCCTCCACCTGGGACGGGCAAGGGTTCTGCAGGAGGGGACACGAACCGTATAAACAGAATCGTTCCACACTGCGGTTCCGCCGTACCCTGAAGCAGGTACAAACGAAAACGTCCACACTCTCAGATGGAGACCACCCGGGCTGTGCACAGGGGGTTCGCAGCAGCGTGGTGTGAACGCGGAGCAGGGGCGCGCACGGGCAGACCTCTGCGGGGTGGGGGAGGGGGCACTCATCCCAGCCGTCCTGAGGACACGTGGGCATGACCGTGTCTCTGAGCTGTGGCGGCTCCGAGGACGGGGCGGACAGGGAGGGATGGGGGGAGAGGAGTGACTCCCCTGCGCTCAGCGTGCCTGGGGAGGACCTTTCCAGCAGCTAATGAGAGCGTCTGTGTAACAGAACGAAGACACGCTGAAATCATGTCACTAACTGTCCTGGGCCGGGAGAGTATGGCCTCCTGATCGTACCTGCACTGTCTGCTCCATTTCAGGGTCTATGGATGAAGTCCTGGCCTCCCTAAGGAGGGGCAGAAGCCCTCTGCAGAGGCCAGACGTGCCCGCTCTGACCCGTCCCCACGCCTCCTTCAACGAGCAGCTTCTGGCTGCCATAAGGCAGGGGGTCAAGCTGAAGAAGGTTCACTCCGGCCTCAGCCCGAGCCCCAGCAACAAGCCGGCCAGCGACCTGGAGAGAAGCATCAAGGCAGCGCTCCAGAGAATCCAGAGAGTGTCCGCTGACTCGGAGGAGGAGGACAGCGAGGAGCAGGGCCCCAGCGGCGAGTGGGACCACTGAGTGCTCCCTGCCACCGTCCCGGCCCCCCCCAGCACTTGCATGTGGTGACGCGGGCCTGGCGCCTGGGCTGGAAACGCCCCAACAGCCCGAGAGCCGAGGGGGCTTTGCGGGATGTCCGCAGCTCTTCTGGAATGCTGCGGCTCCAAAAATCAGGGCGGGAAGTCGAGGGATGGTGACGTCCACAGGCCACACTGGAGCTGGGATCTTAGATCCCACGGAATTACGGCGCAGGAGAATAGTATCCATTTTTTCACGAAGGATTATCGAGCATCATCCCCTTACTCGGGAAAGGAGCTGCTGCCACTGGGGTAAGCCGCGGCATGCTGCTCCTGCCGGGTCTTCCGCGGGCGGCAGGGGTCTCGTCTCGACGGGCTGGAATGTGAACATGATTTTAGCAGGAATCAGAGTAAGCTGCTTCCAGCCAGGAACAATTTCAACTATTTTAAGTGAAATCTATTTTATGTATCAAGAACTATAAAAACTCATAATAAAGAACTATTTATAATGCGTCAGTGTCACTCATGAGGACAGGAAACGTCACATCTGAACAAGCTGTCCCTGCCTGGTGGGGGGCAAGGGGGCCTTAAAGCTCTTAACACGATGATTGCAGATGGACACCCGCTTAAGCAGATTCTGAGGGTGAGGGGGTGATGTTCCCAGCAGGGACGAAAGTCTCCTGTTGGGATCTTCCCTCCTCACTTTGTGTTGAATTCAGGAAGGGGACAGGGTCAACACAGTCTGCTCACTTCTCAGACGGCCCAGAGTATCCCCACGGACCTCAGAAGCGTCCCCCTTGCCGTGGCCACCCTGGGTTTCCACAGAACGAGACGTATCGACCTTCCTTTGTTTCCAGAGAAGTTATTCACCAAAACCCCCTCCTACTTCCAGAGTCTTCTTAGCTAACTCCACCTCAGAGTCAGGCCCGAGGGGCCCCGCTGGGAGGGATCGGGGCCTTCTTCCGCAGCTGCAGCCTGGACCCCCGTGTGTGGCCACTGTCAGGTCGCCCACAGGTCTGTGTCACGTCCTGCCTTCCTCGACCTCGAGAGGTGCCAACCCGACGCTGGTTCCTGTGTGTGCACGTGGGCGCTCTGCCCGCGGAGCCCAAGCTCTGCTGCCCCAGCCCGGCCCCACCTAGGTCCCCGGGGGGCGCCACATGGGGGGGGACGCTTGCTGCCAGCCACCCGCAGACCCTCAGTCCCAAACCCCAGGCACACTGAGGGCCTGTGCCTCAGGCGGGACAAGCTTAGCACGTTTTTCTGGGAAGAATCTGGTGTTTTAAAAAAACGGCAAAGTCAGAGGTTTCCCTATGCTTACTTTGCGGTGTGGTATTGTTTTTAATTATTGACATTTCAGTATCTTGAGACGTCCTCAAGCATGGCTAGGTCTCAGAATTTGCTTTGTAAGGGTTGCCAAAGTCAAGTGGCCTCCAGGGACAGGATCCTTTTCCTAAGAGAGTTCCCGCCACTAAAGCTCCTCACCTGACTGTGTTCCGTGCAGCAGAACGTCCCCCTCTCTGCAGCCGCCTCTCCCTCATTGCCCGCTTCGCCCCTGCTTCCAGCCAAGCCTTGAATTCAGCCCAGACTCTGGCCTCAGGGAATCCAGAGCCGAGGAGAGTGACAAGGGTTCCCTCCCATTGCCTAACTTCCAACCTCCCAACGTGCTCTCCCAAGGGCCCCAGTCCCTCTCCCACCCGCCTTCCCAGCTCCCCAGCCCCTCCGCAGCCCACCGGGGACCGGGGATGGAGTCCTCAACCCTCAGAGACCTTGCCCCCTGGGCGGTCCCGCCCCCTCCGCTGTGTGTCCTCCGGACCAAGCTGCCCCCGCTGAAACTGAAGTGCCTGGGATGTCCCCTGCCCCCACATCCTGGCAAACCCACACCCATCCTTCAGGGTCCGCCCTGCGGCCTCCTGCCCCACCCCCTCCCCTCCGACCATGGCGCCCACTGCCCCCCACCCCCTGCCTGCAGCCCTAGCCACAAGCGCAGCCCACCAAGGCCACAGTTCCCACCGGGACCAGCCCTCCGGCCAAAGCTGGTCCAGGACGGCCGTCCGCAGGGGCAGCATTCTCGGGGGTGCCCTGCCGTGGAGGAGGAGCTGAGCCCATCGGACTTACCTGCTCACAAGTTTTCGCCCCCTCTCGGAATCTGAGCAGGGGATCAAGACGGGTCAGCAGGTGCTGGGATCACACGGTTTCCCACTCACGACCACCCGCCAGGTGAGCCCGTGTAGGCGAATGAATTCACCCAGCAGAGCTTCGCGATGCTGAGGTCCGTAAGCTCACGGGAGGGGCGTATGGTTTTCTGCTGCTGCCGTAGCAGCCCCCAGGGACCCGGACACTTCACACAGACCATCAGCTACGGTTCTGAAGGTGCGAAGTCCGCCGGGGCCCCACGGGGCGGACCTCAAGGTGTCAGCGGGGTCGTGTGCCTTTCCAGGGGCTCGAGAGGGGAGGCTGCTTCGCTGCCTCTTGCCGTTTCTGGAGGCACCTGCGTTCCACATTGGTGGCGTTCCCCGGCGGTGGCCTCCCTTCCGCTCTGAAGCCAGCAGCCGCTCACTCTCGGACTGTCCTGCCATCAGCCAGGAAAGTGCTCTGCGTTGAAGAACCGATGTGATTAGACGCCCCCCCCCCCCAATAATCCAGGATCGTCTCCCCACCTGGAGTTCTGTAACCTGAGTCACAGCTTCGAGGTTCCCGCTGCCATGAAAGGTCACAGAGTCCCAGGTTCCAGGGACTGGGCTGTGGACAGCTTTGGGCTGCTAATCCAGGAAGTTTCTCTGGGAGAGCCTGGAAAGCCCAGGTAGCTCCAAAGCCTCTGGTCTGCAGACCACCCTCTGAAGACCGCCGGCACGCACAGGCCACAAACTCGGGGCTGTGGCGAGGGAAGCGTGAGGCAGGCACAGAGTCACAGCCGGCTCCCTCCCGGGGCAAGGGCCCGGAAGCCTGAGGTCTCACAGGTCTGAGGCCTTTTGGAGTGGCCTGGGCTCTCCCGGTTCTGGAGAAGCCGGCTGTGCTCTGGCCCCTGTTCTGGGCCCCACAGACCCCTCCCCCCCAAATCAGGGTTCTGTTAGCACCAGAACATACTGTCTCACCTCACCCCTGCAGGTACATACCTGGGGAAACTTGGGGACTCTCACCTCTGCGTTCCCAGGCTGGCAGAGCTTCCGGAAGGGTTCCAGGCAAGCGGAGGAAAAGCAGGAGGCCGGCCAGGTGGGGAGCATGTCCCCTTGCGGGGGTGGGGCGTGGGCTAGAACCTGATGTCTCCAGCCATGGGAAGCGGTCTCTGGGCAGCTTCACATAAGAGGAACTAGAGGGAGGAGGAGCTCCGGGATGATGGAGGCCGGGAGCAGGCGGGGTGGTCCGTCTGCAGAGTGGGGCAGGGGTGAAGAGGCGAGACAGCCCGAGGGAGGACCCCAACATCACGAGTCGCTGCACAGGCAGCAAAGATGGGCCAGTGCAGAGGGGAGGGTGGTGGCACTGGAGGATGGGAGCTGAACGGGGGTAGGGGAGGTGGGGGGGGGGTGACCGCTGATGAAATCATCACGGAGGTCCTGAAATGGCCAGGGGGAGAGTGTCAGGAAAGGTGGCCCTGGGCCGGATGCTTGGAGACCCCAACACTCCAAAGCAGGAGGAGGAGTGGAGGAAGGAGGGACAGTCAGAAGTGAGACAGGACCGGGAAGGAAAACTTAAGCGTCTTGGGAGGGTTATTTCAAAAGCCAGGTCAACCTGGCCAAGTGCCCCGAGAGGTAAAAGGCAGGGCCCAATGTGGTGTGAGGAGACCCCTCAGGGAGGTGGCTCTCGTGGCAGGTAGGGCCACAGGCTAACCCAAAAGGTAGCTGAGGGCCCGCGGACGGGAGCTGTCAGCAAAGAGCCTGTGTCAGTGGCCACAGAAACACTTCCACTTGGCGATGAGCTCCTACGCCAACACATCTGGCCTACACAGCGGTGCCTTCAGGTTAAATCACCCTCCACCTGTAACCTTTGCTGTCAAACGGGACGGCTGCCGAGAGACCTCCAGAGCATGGCAATGTCTGAGAAATTCTCATACTCCCAAGTACACAAGCAGGACCCAGAGGGAGCGGAGTGGGAGACAGAGTGGGGCAGGGACGGAGGACACCTTGGCAGGCACTAGATCCCTCCTCCCCAAACCTCGAAAGATATGTAAGCCCCCGCAGGACCTCTGAAGACTCACACTGAAGAAAAGGGGGTCCCAGAACTGACCAAGATCAAATTGCACGGGCCTGGTAGAACAGGGACTCAAACCAGAAACGAACTTGAATGAGGGGGGAAGAGAGATCTTATTTCTTCCACTCCTGAGCTGTGGGTTGAGAGTCACACCACCTACACGTGTTTGGGAAGAGTTGGTTCTCTGCCTGATGCAGGCTTTGTCACATGAATATCTGCTCAAACAGCTCTGGAAAAATCTTTTCTGGTAGAATGAGTCTTTGAGATTAACTTTCCCCTCACAGCCAGGAACACAAACATACAATACACTCGGCTGCCTTCTGCTCAGATTGCTAGACCTGCAGAAGAAACATGTCTATTGGGTTGGGAAGAGCACTGGTATTGGCCCCATCAAGGCAAAAGGTCACCACCTGAAGGGCAGGTGTCCCCTAAGCATACTCAAGCACGGGGCTGTCCCAAAGCAGGAGCTGGAAATGTTGGCATACTCAAAAACTCTCAATCTGTTCCACCAAAAGCGTATGGACCTCACCCCCCACTGCCATCTTTGCTTTGGCTCAGGAAGTGACCCAAGAGAACATCAACCTACCCTTTGGGGAGATCAAGAGCTTCCAAAATACTTTTTTTTTTTTTTAAGATTTTATTTGTTTATTCGACAGAGATCACAAGCAGGTAGAGAGGCAGGCAGAGAGAGAGGAAGGGAAGCAGGCTCCCTGCTGAGCAGAGAGCCCGATGCGATGCGATGCGGGGCTTGATCCCAGGACCCTGAGATCATGACCTGAGGCAGAGGCTTTAACCCACTAAGCCACCCAGGTGCCCCATACCTTCTTAAGATACAAAGGATTTTTGAAATCCTGAAAGGTTTTTGTTGACTTAAAAACAGACACAAACATTTTACTGAACTATGTATTTCTACATAAACAACTGTTACAATAAAATCAAGTGAAATTCACAAAGGTATACAAGTCTTCAAAGGGACATATTTTGGCCTTAAATATAAGAAGATAATCTGCCAAATAACATCATACTGAAACACATTAAGCAAAAACCATTAGAAACAGAAGAGAAATAGAAATTCCACAGTAGTGGGAGATGCCTACACTTTCCTTAGTCTTTAATGGATCAAGTAAGTAAAAATTAACTGTCCATAATATTAAAATTAATAAGGTCAAATTAATACAGAGAGACTGAATTATGTTCCCTTCAGAGAATATATCTTCTTTTCCAGTTTCCTGGGAATATTTACTAAAATTGACAAGTTGTTAGGTCCCAAGAAGATAGCAGTAGACTCTAATGCAGAAACTGTACAGGCCATACCCTCTTTGACAGCAAAGCAGTTAAACTCGAAATGTGTAACAAATGTTAAAAACAACAACAGCAAATATCAAAATACCTGGAAATTTGAAAGCATAATTTTAAATAGCTCTCCAGTGAAAAATGAAGTTAAATCTGAAATTGCAAATTGTTTATAAATTAGAACACCCTACTTAAAAATTTGAGGGATATGGATGAAGAAGTATTCAGAAGAGAAGTCACAACCTTACAATTGCTAGGAACCGCGTCCATCATTAAATTAGACAAAGTTAAAATGGTATTCAACTAAAGAAAGTGAAAAAAAATTAAGGAAATAACAAAAACTAACCAAAAAATCATAAAACGGTAAAGGAGTAAATTAGGATTTAAGTGCCTTGAAAAGACTGATAAAATAAACTAATTCTGGAAAAACCACTCAGAATAAAGGGAAAGCACAGACACACAATGTTATGGATGAAAAACGATAATACTCCACACGGGAAAATCTGAAAATCTTAATGGAATCTTTATTAACAAACTTAAATGGCCCAAAACTCACAGAATAGGAAGAAAGTCTGCAGAGACCAATGAGCCTGGAAAACATTTTAAAAGGTGTCAAAGAATTATTTCCTAAAAAGGCACTAGACTTGGACAGTTTTACACAGATTATAAAAACATGAAGGAGCAAAAAATTCTCAGTATTATTTAAACTGCTTCCAGGGCATAGAAAAAAAGAGAGCAAGAGCTCCCCAAGTTCTTGTTTTGTTTTGTTTTTAAAGAAATTAACATAAACCCAACACCAGAACCTGACAAAGCAGGACAAAAAAAAATCACACAACTACCATCTTCACAATGAAAAATCTGAAGATAGGAGCAAGCCAAATTCAGAATATTCTTCATACTTTAAAGCTCTTTTTATTATACAAGTAAGACATGAGACCTGTAGAAAAATCAGAAAATACAGACAAGAACACAAAATAAAAATCTACCATAAACGAACCCACCATAAATAACCACTGTTAACACTGGGTGGAGATCTATATTAAAAGAACACTACACTATGCCGATACCAGGTTTTTCTAGAAATGCAAAGAGAGCTAAGACATTAACAAGTCTATGAAAAAGATTTGTCTTACGTCATGATAAAAACCATTTGATCATCTTGACAGATGTGAAAAAAAGGAACTAAATAAAATTCTAACATCCATTACTCATAAAGCTTTCAGCAAACTAGAAAGACATCATTTTAATATATAAATTCAAATGTTAAGAATATCTTACACTGAGAGTCAAATTTATACTTCTAGAGAAACACTAGAAGTATTCTTGCTAAGTAAAAAATACATTTATGAAGAACGTACAAAACCAGAACAATTATATACATGTTACTTAACGTTCTTCCAAAAGTGATCAATGTGATAAGGAAGGGAAATAAGATAATTAAAAATATGGAGGTAAAATTATCATCACCACAGAACCATTATCTACCTGAGAGAGGCAAAAGAATAACAACAAAACCATTAGAAGAAAAGAAAACTCAGTAATTGGCTGGTTACAAGATGAACCACCAACTGCCACATTAAATAAACCAGAATACGCACTCACTGCTCTCTATGCAGAGCTAAGAATGAGGTAGATTGACGTGTACTGACCCAGGAAGATACCCGAGATCTATTGCCAAGTAAAAAAATGCAGTAAATGGAAGAGTTGTAGTGTAGCATATGCTCAGAAGGATAAAAGAGAAAAACATTTTTAGAAAAAAAAAATTGGGGGACTATGCACCAACTGTTGACTATCTTAGGGCAGAGGGATTTTCATTTTGAAATTTGAGTCTCTCTGTCTTCCCCTAATGTGTACATTTATACCGCTCTTATGCTTTAAATAAAAGTCAGTGAGTCTAATTTTCATTTAAAAAAAAAAAGCAGTGCTTTATATAAACAGTAAGCAGTTGGAAAATACAATGAACAAGAGAGCTCGTTTACAATAGAAGCGCAGTTTCAAAAATTACCCATGCTAGAAAAAATATACCAAGGTTACATAATACTTTATAAAGTTACTGAAATCAAAGTTGAAATATTATAAAGATGTTACTTCTCTCTGAAGAATTATAGGAGTAAGCTATAAATTTTTACATGATCCAATGCCCAATTCTTCTAAACATTACAAAATGATCCCAAATTTCTTTTAGAAATAGTCATATACAAAAAGTACTAAAATTTTTTTGAAAAGGTTTAATTCGTGGAGACATTTAGTCTAAACATGTGATGGCAAACAGTGGGGTACCAGTACCAGACGTGTCGCACAGAAAGCTCGGAAGGACACTTAATGATATAGAAGGATTGGGTATACAGTAAAAAATGGAAGTTCATATCTGTAGAGAAAGGACGCATTCCCCAATTTGGAAAAAAAAAATTCTTGATGGATCATAGATTTAACTTTTTTTTTTAATTGGCCTATTTTTTTTTTTTTTAATTCCAGTACAGTGCCTGCACTAATATTCGTTTCGGGCATGCGATATAGTGATCAAACAAGCCTCTCTCTCACTCACTGCTCATCATGATGTGTGTGCTCTTAATCTCCTTTCCTTTGTTCACCCATCCCCCACCCACCATAGATTTAACTGCTTAGAAACAATGAGAGTGTAGGAATAAAACCCTGATGACTATTTATACAGCCTTAGAATTAGGATCCGAAAGCTCTTCATAAGCCTGGCAGCGAAGGTAGCAGCGTGAAGGCAAAGATAGGTCTGAATAAAAAGAGAGAGCTGCTGAAATGTCTCAACATTTTCACAAGCCGGACGTACTTTTTTTTTGTTTTTAGAGATATTTATGGGGAAAGGAAGAACTTCTTAGAAATCACTAAGAAAGCTACACATCTTATGAGAAAAGGGGCCAGAGGAGATGAACAAGTGAAGTACAAAAGAATACTTTCCAATCGATAGTTTTGCTAGTGAGGGTCACACTTGAATCAAACAACGCATACCGAAACGAGTGCCGCCGCCCCACGGGAACACCAGTGTTAAAAGGGGAGCAGGACATTCTCACACAATGCTGTGGGAGTATAATTTGGAATCATCTTTCAGGAAGGCAATTAGAGGCAATATATATGAAAAGTCCTAAAAACATGTGTAGCCTTTTCTGTTAGTCCAGATAGGACATGTTACGCTGCAGTGACAAATTAGCCCTGAAACCCCAGCGGCGTGATGCCCGAGGCTTACCGTTTACCCCACGCTCCATGTCTGTGCAGGCGCGTGGGTGGGTGGCGTGAGGGGAGAAGGAGGTTCTTCTGCAGTCCCTCAAGGACCCCGGCTGACAGACGCCCCAGGGCTGGGACATCACCCCGTGTGTAGGCAAGGGTGCACAGCCTGGAGAACGGGTCATGGGCACCTCACAGTCTCGGCCTGGGAGCTTCCCAGGTCTCTTCTGCTCAGGTCTCACTGACCAGAAGGTCACAGGACCCTGCATGACTTCAGATGAGGGGGCTGGAGTGCAGTCTCCCGTGTGCCCAGCAAGGACAGGAGGAGAAACGGAGCAGCTGCTCCCCACACTTCGCAACTACCGAGTCCGATTTTAGAAATGATCTTCAGTAAATCTGACAAGTTTACAAAGATGTTAGACCAACGGATTTCATCATATCCTTGACCGTGACCAAAAAAAATTGGGAACCACCCAAGTATCCGTGGGAAAACCCATATAGACATGAAAAATGATGAAATTTACCTCTTGAGTGACATATAGTCATGATATAATGTCACAATTGAAAAAAGTTACCAAACAGTTATGTATAACATAATTGTATTTCATGAAAAAGAAATGAAATGAATACAGGCACATAAAAAAAAGTCTGAAAAGAAATATACTAAAATGTTAACAGTGGTTATAATCAGATGGTCTAATAGCAGGTGATTTTTTTTCTTTTCACTCATCTGTAGTTTCTTTTGAAAAAAGTATATATTATTTAGGTTCCAAAAATGCATTTAAGAAGGGGAAAAAAAAAAAAAAAACATGCCCTCATACTTCTGGGAGAGTCCACATGACCACCTCATACTAATCATTAAATTTTTATATTTGATAGAAGATATGCCTAATGGGCTGTTATATCACAAAACATTGCTACAATTTATTTAAAGTCAGGACTTTACATTGAAAGCAGTACAACAGGGTAAAAATAGTAACACGTTCCCCACAGCTGCCAGTCATTAGACCTGTCAATCATCTGCCAAAATGTCCCACAGTCTGGCCTTCTGCCAGATGTGCCAGGGGTCTGTGTGGCCTGGGGGACCACTTTTCACAAGGCTCTGAATCATCAAAGAGAGTAGGGCTCTGTACAATTCGACCCAAAACAAAAGACACACAAACTCTTCTCCTCAGAAACAAGATTCCAGAACATTCAGCATCACTACCAAGATTATCAAAGACCATTCTTGGGTATCTATATTTTTTAACTTAAAACATTTCCTTATAGTTTCTCCCACTTGTTCCAATCTCACACACACACACACACACACACACACACACACGCACACGCACACACTCCTAAGTTCACTAGAACATTCCATCCAGCTGCCAAATTATTACCAAAGTCACCTTCTTGCCTGGCTGGTTTTTAAAGAGGAAAACCCCATACCCTTGAGACAGGTGTATGGAAAAGACATGTAAAGAACATACATTTCTGCACAGGATTCCCTCTCTGTGATGCCACCGCCACCGCCCCTCCAAATATATGATGTTCCTTTTGAAGAAATCATGTACTCAGAATTAGGCTCCTTTTAAACCATGCTCATCATTTAAAAATACATACAATGATTTGCAAACTTCTAGTTTAAATTGTCAGCACTTCAAAAATCCAGTGACATTTCAAGGAAATAAGAGTCGTGACTTTTAGAAGGACCAATGGCACAAACAACCCACTTTCAGTGACGAGCAAAGGGCATGACGGTCTCCATCTCAAAGGGCAGACTCTTTTGAACACCTATTCTAAAATCCCATCACAGCTGCCCCCTTTTAAGGTTCACCCCAGTACAGTCTGTGGCCTGCCCGGTGGCTGGCTCTTATCCAACACCACCTCAATTTCTAGACAAAAGCAGTCCCTTAGAATGGGCAGATGGCAGTGTTTCCAGAAAGTGCCTGAGCTCTACTCTGTACTACCCCAGACTCGATGCTTCACTCCAAATACAGTATCTACCCACCGGGTACCCCCAAACCTCAAGGCAGAGTTCACCGGCTGTCTGAGTCTGCAGCAGTCCACAGGGAGCCTGGACAGTCCTCCTGGGGGTCAAGCCAGGTCCCGCTCACCCTGCTGTAACCATGAGGCTGGCCTGCTCCTTCCCCAGAGCTGGCTCCAGTCCGGGCAGGAGTGGGCAGCAGCTGGACAACCTCCCAGCCGGAACCCGGCTTACCACTCTGCCCTCTCAGGGCTCCCCACCTGTTCTGGACAATCCGCTCTACCACCACCAAAGCAAGCCAAAAACAAAGAACTTGCAATGTTTGTGTTCTGCAGATCTGGCCTCTCAGAGCATGGACATTGTTTTAACCAACACGCTCTTAGATCTCTGCAGAGCCAGAGACATTCAAACATGGAACTTACAGTCTGTAATGACTATAAATATAATTCTGGTTCACTCGTTCATAAATCATCACTTGCTGTGAACATATATTAAAATAACTTAACTGCAATGTGCCCTCCTCAGGGTCCCAGAGAATGTTTTTCTTGGCACGCAAAGGTCACAGGAGCAGAGCAGTGGCATGGCGCCCAGAAAGACACCGGACCAAGGTCCGGAAGAGCTGGATGTGGAGCCTATGAGGCTGCTGGGTGACGGGCATGTCACTGTCTGTCTCTGCAAAATGGGGAATGACACTGCCCAATGCTCTCACCCACCTGAGGTCTAACATGACAGCATGCAAGAGAGATGGGCCACCCAAGCTTCAGGTCTCTGTGGATGCTGGCTCACTCTACCTTCAAGGCGTGACCACACTGTCCCAACCTGTCATTTGGGGGCTACATTCCCTGGACACTAGTAAGACCCCCCACACCCCCGCCACGTCCTTCTCAATTTTGATGCAGTTGGGTCATTACTTAGAAGGAAAATTATTATTATTCTTAAAAATTATTTATTCAAGAGAGAGAGAGAGCATGAGCAGGGAGAGGGGCAGAGGCAGAGGAAGAAGCAGACCCCCTGCTGAGTGGGGAGCCCCACAAGGGGCTCAATCCCAGGACCCTGAGATCATGACCTGAGCCAAAATCAAGTTGGCCGCCTAACTGACTGAGCCACCCGGGTGTCCCAGGAGGAAAATTATTTTTAAGGCCCATTATGATGAAGGGGTTCCACAGTTCACCTTGCCTCCTTCAGGCCCCAGGTTTCACAGATGCAGGAAAAAAGCTAATCCCTGCTCAGGCGACCAGCCCTGGACACATCAACCTCAGGAGATGTGACCTGGCAAGGAAGCGGGGTCGTGGCTCGACATGGCCGAGCAGCATGGCCTGGCTGGCGGGTGCACGAGTGCGAGGCGGGTGTGAGGCCCATGTTCGGCCTCAGTGAGGGCAACCAAAGGACATCTGTGTAGTTAGATGTTCCCGTAAGTGAGGGCATGGAACTGGCTTGGGCAGAAGGTGGGATACACGCAGCACCCATGGGACCCACCCTCGTGGTGCCAGGGCCTGTCTCTCCACAGACCCTCTGTGTTGCCCCCAGGGCCATCTTTTCTTAAATAAAGTCAGAGAAGAAGCACTAAGATCTTTAGAGAAAAGCAGAAGGGAGTGAACAGCCAGCACTCTCCTATAGCTGGGGTGCCTTCCCCGCTGAACCTGACATCCCCCCCCCCAAGGGGAGCCCCTCCTGCTCTTGGCTCCTGGGCTGCAACATAAGAGGCCACAGTGCAGATCCTACCACCTGGAAGGCGCTGGCCACACTGCCCAGGGACCACGGGTCCTGACCATGGAGGGTCACAGCAGCCCACCGTCACGGTGCTGCCCCCGCAGAGCTTCCCACTGCCACCGCTACAGGATGCACAGAGAGCTCTGGCAACTCTATCTTCCTGTGACTGTGCCCCCACCCCACCCCCAGCAGGCTCCAGTCAGCCAAGACTGTTCCTTCCAGATCTGTAAGTCACTGAGCAGACGGGGTGGCGGGCATTGAAGCCCAGAGCTAAGGTTTTGGGATCCCAGCGTGCACTGCTCCCAGGCAGCTAGCTCCAGGTCCCGTCTGCTGGTAGGTGGGCTGACCTGTCCTAAGAAGAAGCCCCTGGAGCCAGCGCTGGGCCACGGGGCCGAATCATGGCCAGCCCAGCTCTCTGGGCTCCTGACCAACAGGGAGCTGCTTGCTACTCCCCTGAGAGCCATCTGGGACTCCGGGGAAAACGCAGGCCAGCAGCAGCGTATGTTAAGTCACCAAGAGGTACCACCGGAGCACAAGATCCGGAGACCACCAGAGACCATAATTTCCATTTTGTCTGCCATGAGCCCAATGTGTCCAAGCGGAGCTGCTCCCCAGCCTGCAGGTTCCCCCCACACACACACTCCAAGGTGCCCAGGTGCCCCAGCTGGCTGCCTTCCCTCCCTCATCCGGACAGGAGCTCTCTGCTCAGAGACATGGTCTCAACAGCAGGGTTCATCCCAGGGCCTGGCTCACATCTGTGTGTGCCCACCTGCCTCCTCAGGCTGTTTCACTGTTCACCCAGATCCACTAGGGGGAAATTCTAGAAACTCTTTCTAGAAGGAGATGTTCTCTTGGTGGTTCCCAAAGCAGGCAAGGGGGGTAAGGAGACATCAAAGACTCCATCACACAGAAAGGCATTTAGAAATGCCCATGGCCAGGGATTCAAAACATCTTGCCACATGCAGGGAGCCCAGACGCCCCCGGCCCTGCTGAGAAACTCAGTAAGAGAGGAGGGCTTTATGGCTCTGGTCCTTTCCTCAGCAGGAACAGAAAGAGGGCAGGGGCAGAAGCTCCTGTCGCTAAGGCCAAGGCTCAGCCAGTTTGAGCAGACTCTCTCTTGAGGACTCCTGTGCTTTATTTCTTAGTTGTCCAGTCCCAACATGGGGTCCCAGCCTACATCCCCACCCTAGAGAAACAGGGTGGTCCCAGTTCAAAGGCACCGGGGGCAGAGCAGCATGGATGGGCTAGTGAGCGGCCTCGGACCAGCTCCTGCTGCCTCCTCTGTCACCCACCCTGTCCGGGGACACCGGGAGGCAATCCAGAAGCTGGACTGCACACCATCAGTCGAACTCCTGTCCAGCGCAGCAAGAGGATGGACTGTCCAACAGGGTCCGATGGACTCCGCTGGGGGGTTGATTAAAACACTAAGTGCTGTTTAAATGTTTAGTTGAACAAATATTTATTGAGCACCTACTCTATGCCAGGCACCGTCACCGCGTGTGGCTCCCACCGCACAGCGATCTGCTCCGAAATTAAAACCCGGGAAAGGAACGTTGTGGCAACCCTACACACCAGAGGTGGGAGGGAGCGGGCAGAGGGCAGGCAGGCGGGCCCCGCGCGCCCCCGACACCTGTTCTTCCTCGACCAGCATCTACTAAGTGGCTGCTGGAAAGCATCTTGGTTCTGACCCGGAGGACAGCTGCTCCCCGTGCCCCCCCGCCCCTGCACGGGCGCCCGGCCGACGCTCAAACACTCCACGCGAAGGTGTAAAGCGTGTGCGTATTTGGATTAGAAAACACCTTGCTCAGTTGGTGCGGTTGCAACAGCCCTTGAGAAAGATACAAACGTCCCCGCCCTGACCGCGTGACCGCGGGCGGGGGACCCGGCGCGGGTTCCTGAGTCCGCGGCTTCCCGGGGTCCGCAGCCTGGCCAGGCCGGAGAGGCGTGAGCGACGGCACCACCCACCACCCGAGCGCAAACGCGACCCCGCCCCCGCCGCCGCCGACACAGGCTCGGCGGGGACAGAGGCACCGCCCCTGGGAGGACACCCCGCCCCCATTCCCGCCCCCGGCCCTCGGACATCGGGCCCCGCGCGGACAGAAGCACCGCCCACGGGAGGACGCCCCGCCCACCCCGCCCCCGGCCCTGCCCCTAGTTGTCGGACCCCAGCTTGGAGAGGCCGCGGCGGAAGTCGTGCAGGTCGTCGATCTTGCTGTCCAGCACCTCCAGGAAGCTCTTGAGCTCGACCTTGAGGTGGCGCTGGCGGTACTTACTCTCCTCGATGTCCGTCTTGAGGGACCGCACCTTGTCCTCTAGGTTCTGATTGTCTCTCTCTGCCGCCTGGAGCGAGACGAACGGGAGAAGGGCCTGGAGCAGAGCCGAGGGGGCGCGTCCTCCGACACCCCGCCACAGCCCAGCTGTCCCCTCTACCGGGCCTGTGACTGGGAACATCAGCGCAGAATGGGGGGCATCCCGGTGCGCCCCGCTCTCCTGCCTGTTCCCCGGCCGAGGTGCTGACAGGCAGAGCGCAGGACCCACTGTGGCCTGGTAAAGGACGGCCCTACACGGTGCAGGGCTCGGGTCCTGCGGGAGGAGCCGGCTGCAAGTGGGCCCTTTCACAAAGGCCCAGCAGACGACATCTACAGGCCCTCCTCCCAGAAGGGTCCACAGAGACCACACGTGAGCTCCGCTATGGGAGAAAGAAACGGGACAAACCACGCAATGACTTGTTTCCTTGGTTCCACGGAGAGGCCAAGGCCTCCCTGTCCTCAGTGAGGCAGGATGGGGCGTGCCAGACTCAGGGCCGGCAGTCCCCACTCTGGAATCAGGTGGTGTGACTGGGAAGCCAGTTGGGCTCCTCCTAAGGGCAGGGTGGCTTTGAGTCCCTAACGGAGGCATAGGCCAGCACCCCCCACACCCAGTGAGGGGCTGACTTTCTGGGTTTGCAGGAACCAGCGACTGATACTGGGGTTGTACACCTGAATAACATGCTCCTGAAGTAGGGGGAGGTGAAAGAGGGCGTGATCAGGAATCTGAGGCCAGTGAGGGGCACCGCTCAAGGTCATGTTCAAGGTCACTGGCTGGGGAGTAGAGGTGGCCCTGCGCTGGGTCTTACACTCTCTGCCCTGCTCTCACCCCGCTCCTCACCGCCCTAAGGCTCCATGGAGACTTCTGGAGGTGGGACACGGTCCCTGCACTACGGCTCTGCACAGGCCACTTTGACAGAAGCACAAAAAGCACAAGCCAGTCTGCCCCCTGCGGGGGCAGAGATGGCATCCGTCGTGGGGAGAACTGCGGGCTTCTCCTGACTAGAAAGTCACTCTTCTTTACCAGGGGAGCTGTGAGAAGGGAGGCCCCAGAGAAACGAGTAACACCATGGATGCCTTCTGGTCTGGGCCAACGTGAAGGGAGGCGGCCCTCCTACCTCTAACTTCTCAGAGACGTATTCACACTCTGACATGAGCTGAGGTATGATTTCACTTTGTTTACGGAGGTCTTTCAATTCCTACAAGGGACGAAATTTGAAAAAGGATATGAAAGCAAGTCAGATAAAACGTCTTCTTGAAAACCTTAAAAACCCACGATCTGTGTGTACATTAGCAGAAGCAGCTCTTGGAGTCTACACCGTCCTCGATAATCACAGAGGTGGTGGAGTCAGTACTCAGCACGCGGTAATCTCGAAGGCTGAGTGTGTCACATGTGTTCCCGCGGGAAGCTCGTACACCGCCACAGAGAGACGGGGATTCTCAGCATCCCCCTCTTCTAGGCAAACTGAGGCCGGGAGGCTTGGTGCCTGGTCCAGTCTCCAGCGTCTGTGCACTTAGCGGTCCTGCGCCCCTCTCCCCCCAGAAAACAAACGCCCGCACAGCGGGGGCTCTTGCTGGCCACTTCCGAGGACAGATCACCTACAAATGTTTCCGACTGCTTCGTCAACGTCCGGCTCCCACCTTGCGTTCCAGCCTCGGTGCAGCTCTTGGCTGGCCCCCCATGCTGCCACCCCCTCCCCCCCGGGGCTGGTCACACCCCCCCCACCCCAAGACACCTGCCGTGTCCCGGGAGCACAGGGCCAGCGGGAGCCTCCACTCACCGTCTCCTTCTCCCGCAGCTCCGACTCCAGCTCCTCGATTCTCCTCTTGAGCTGCGTGTTCCTCTCCTTCTCCCGGTTTATCTCGCTGCACTGCTCCTCCAGCTCGTCAATCTGTGACACACCCGCAGGCTGAGGCCAGGAGGCTCCCCCATCCCGGCCGTTCAGCACGGCTGAAATTCACCACGGCTGTTTACGCTCTCAACGAACCATGAACTAACCCACTTATGTGTTGTTCCCTGTGGCTACCAGCGGACCCCGTGTGGCTCCCCCGCGGGGCTGCCCGCCCTGCCCTGCGTGCACAAGACACCCTGTCTAACGCCAGCAGAGCCACGGCAGTCACGAAACCTGGCCACGGGATGCTCCCGGCTTCCGGTTCCCACTCACCGCCACAGGGAGGAACGGCACTTTGCTTTAAAGGACTTGTCTCGAGTAGGGACCAGGTGTCCCACGAATCTATCTGCTTCTCCCCATAATGACTTTTTACATCACTTGATCATGTCCTGAATTATTCTATTTCATCTGAAAGGATTAAGACTGCAGGGAAGAGAACTGATCAACGCTGTGGGCCACCAGCCACCAAATGAGATGCAATGACACTTCAAACATTTTAAGCCCGGGTGACCTTTCCTTACTGACGCACGCAGGAGGGGCCTGGCCTGTGGCGAGCCTCCTCCGGGAGAGCTGAGAGGTACAGGCTGGACGGGCGAATCCCCAGAGTGCCTTCTCCTCCCCTTCCAAGGCCTGACCCCTCGGAAGGGGTTCAAAGGCCTCACAGCCTTGGCCTTGCGTTCCGATGCTGAGCGCTTCCCAGCGACCAGAGCGCGTGTGCAGAGTACGAGGCAGAAGGGAACCAGTAATAATGCAAAACCCCGTACTGGTAGGGTCCCACAAGCAGGCGGGAGTCCTCAAGGCCAAGGGCGCTGGGTGGTCACAATGACGACACTTTCAGAGGCAGCTGCACGCCAGTCCCCGGGGTCTGAACCCTCAGCCCCAGGAACCACTGGGGACTCCACCACCTTCTACCTGGTGTCCTGGAAACCAAGTTCCCAGTGCTTCCCAGTCAGGCAGCAAACTCTAAGGAGTGTACTTCCTCTCCTCCCCCGTCACACTCATGCAAAGGGACAGAGCCAGCTCCCTGCTTGGAAAGAAGACCGGGCATTCGATCCCACTGGCAGCCTGATCGGCCTGGCCCCGGCAGGGAACGCACGGAGTCAGCACTTGGCCCGGTGCCCTCGCGGTCAGCACTTGCAGCGTGAAAGAGAAACAATGACAGGAGGCAGTTTTATGTGCCATCTGCAGCAAAGATGGGCGAGCAGGGGAGTGGCCTCTGGTGGCCCCATTCAGGCTACACTCAGGGCAGCTTACAGATGGGGGGCCAGGGAGAGTGAAGACCTGTCTTTGGGTGATGTGTCCCCCTGCCACTTACAGGGTAGCCGCTGCCCACGGCCTGCCAGACCAACGTGCTGAGTATCAAAGCATGGCCACACAGGGACCCCGGGTCTCCATGGGGGATTTTCTGGCAGCGGTGGCATGGCAGTCGGGCGGCACAGGGATGCTCCTTTTGGTTCCCTGAATCTCTTGTCCTCGCTCACCCTCTGGATCCCTGTCCTCTACCCAAAATGAATGCACCACGGAGCATGCCACGGGAGGGCCACCCCTGACCAGCATGATGGCCGGATGAAACCTGCTCACTCCCTCGTGTTCCTGCTCAGGAAAGTGGGGAAGTGGGGGGAGCAACAGCGACGCTTCGTCCCGCCGCGGGGAGGGGCAAGTGAGGGTGGCAGGACAAGGGAGGAGGACGGGGACCCTGGCGCCCGGGCACCCACCTTGTTCCGGAGCCGGTCGTTCTCGTCGCGGCAGACGGAGAACTGCCTCTTCCACTGCTCCAGGCTGGCGGCCGACTCCTGCAGAGCCGTGGTCAGCCGGGCGTTGCTCTCCCGCAGGGTCTGCAGCTCCATCTCCCATTTCTTCACGTTGGCGGCACTGCGGGCGGGCCAGGCGGTGACCCGGACGCCGGGGGCCACCCGCCCTGCCTGACCCCACACCATACCCTGGCCCCCCTGGCAGCCACGGAGATCAGGTGCCACGAAGGGCTGGAGCCTCTCTAGTGCCAACAGGTCACCTTGCCGGGCTGCTTTCTTAAAGAATCGCTTCAGGAAAGCACAAAACTCTTGGGGAAGGAGCAGCCGAAGCTGGGAAGGAAGCCCTTGCTCCCTGCGGAGCCCCTGCCGAGATGCCGCTGTCCCGTCCAAGGTCGCAGGCTCTGAAATGGGCCCTCGAGGGTCTCAGGAATCCCTGACACCCAGGACCCTGGGGGTGACGGGCAGCCCAGCTCTGCGTGACAACCTGTGCCTCCTCCCAGCCTGTAGGGAATCCAGAGCCGATGCCCAGAGGGCAGAGGGGACAGGGACTGTGTGTCCCCCTGGCCGATCTCATGTCACCTCAGGGGTGGGGGAGGTCCACAGGTCTGTGGGACGCCTCCATGTGACCAAAACAACCTTGCATTTGTCTTCCATCCTATGTGCTCCACAGAGGAGTAGTTTCAAGAAACAAACTGCAATCGGGCTCCCCTAAGGGGCTGGTGACTTTCATGGTCCTTCTGCCTCCTGGCTTTGCAGCCCACACGTGCGCGGAGCTGCAGGTGCCCCGAGGCCAGAGCTGCACAGGACACGCAGGACATGTGGGCACACAGGACATACAAGACATGTGAGCACACAGGACACATGGGCATGCAGGACACACAGACACGCAGGACATGTGGGCACAAAGGACACGCAGGACAGGTGGACACACGGACACACAGGACATGTAAGACACGTAAGACACAAGGACACATAGGACCCGCAAGACACACAGGGCATACAGGACATGTGGGCACACAGAACATGCAGGACACGTGGGCATGGAGGACACGCAAGACACAGGACACACAGGACATGTGGGCACACAGGACACATGGACACACGGACACAGAACATGTGGGCATGCAGGATACACAAGACATGCAGGATCCACAGGACACAAAAGACACACAGGACATGCAAGACACATAAGACACAAGGACATGCAGGACCCGTGGGCACACAGGACACGTGGACACACAGACATGTGGGCACACGGTGCATACAGGACACGTGGGCACGCAGGACACACAAGATCCACAGGACATACAGGACAGCATGACACATGGACACTCCGGACATGTGGGCACGCAGGACACGCAAGACACACAGGACACACAGGACATGTGGACACACAGACACGTGGGCACACAGGACACACCCCACTCAAAGTGTCCGGCTTCTAATCAATCCGGCCTGGCTGATGTCACTTCTGTCTCTAAAGGCCTTTTTTTGGAGGGGGGGTAAGTAAATAGGAATGTTTCTCAATAACCTGTGTTCTCCTCCATCCCACAGCCTCAAGGGCAGAGGAACGTGACTCGAACTACAAGCTTTCGGTTTCAAACACCACAGGCAAAAAATAGCAAGATGGAATCTAGTTAATCTCAGAACTCATGATTGAGAATTTAAGCTGCTTTAGGGAAATGGCTTCACACCCATTCCTAGAACGCCCTTGCTCATTAAGTTGGGATTTAAAAAACCTTTATTTTTAGGGGTGAAACGTTTTCATCCAACAGCACCTTGTGTCTTAAACACAAAAGAGTGAAAAGCAGGCAGGACGGTGGGGAAATCGCCTTGACATGTGACCTTAGGCAAGGACTCATTTTACCACCGAGACTCAGTTTCCTCAGTTTACTCCTGTAAAATGGAGTTAATGTGATCCAGCTTTTTAATGGGGCAAGTCTGGGGAGAGCAGCTTCTCAGCTACAGAAAGGCTGGGGGGAGCTGGCCAAGCCCCCGCCCGGGGTGAGGACAGCGTGATTCCCAAGGACAGCCACTTTGAGTGGGCTCACGGGGCCAGCCCAGCCGTCGGGAAATGGGCCACACTCTCAAGACAGGAAAATGTAAGCACAGCCTGTGTAGTCATTAAAAATTAAAATCATGTTGATCTTATTATGGGACTGTGTTAAATTTATGCATCCATTTATAGGAAATGGATTCTTTTTAAAATATGAAGACATTTCTACCACTTCCCAATAGAATGTATCTTACTATTTGTTAGATTATTCATTTATGGCCCTCAAAATCAGTTTAAAACTTTCTTCACAGAGATTCTGTGCCCTTAAGTTTTCTGTATTTATGTTTCTAGTTCATGTAATTGATGGTTTTAGTTCGTATCACAAAGGAATTTCTCATCTTCAAATACATATTTTATGCGATGCTTGTTTGTATCTAGAAAAGCTATTGATTTTTGTGAGAGGTTGTATTAATAGTTCGTTTTTTTATAGATTTTTCTTGGATGTTCGAGACTTAGTCTTATTCTGTACAAATCAATGATATATTTGTTTCCTCAAAAAAAACAGAACAAAACAGAAGCACAGGGACCAGTCTCTCTCACACTTGTGTGTACACACACACCCCTCTTTCACACACTCAGAAATCTCACACACACACAGGCAGACACACACGCTCCTGGTCTGGGCGGTCAGACAGAGAACAGCCATGAAGCCAGCTGGCCTTCCTCTAGCCCGGAGACAAGACCAGACACTCTGAGCAGGACCTGGTCTCCTCGTGAAACCTCGCCTGGCGGGAAAGGCCGCGGGAGGCACTGACCTTGGGGAAAGGCCGAGTGGACTGTAAACAGCCGTACCTCTGTGTCAAGGCGATCTTCAGCTTGTCGTTCTCAGACTTGAGCTGTGCGTCAGCAGGACCCACATGAGAGGCCTTTTCATCGTCTGTCCCGTTCACGCTGGACACCTGAGTAGAAGACGGGGTTTCACACCCAGGTTCCGGGCCAAAGTGAGTCACCTTCACACCAGATTTGCTCATAGTAGCAGCAGGTCAGGCATAATGAGAAAGTGTGTTCATGAGCGGGGGACGACCAACTCGTCAGACCAGAACGCGGCAAAGACTAGCACGAGAGGCTAGCAATCATTCAATTCTACCTTGGAAACTTAATTTTAAAAACTGGGGGGGGGGGCACCTGGGTGGCTCAGTCAGTTAAGTATCTGCCTTCGGCTCAGGTCATGATCCCGGGTCCTGGGATCGAGCCCCACATTGGGCTCTCTGCTCAGCGGGGAGCCTGCTTCTCCCTGTGCAGCTCCCTGTGCTCATGTTCTCTCTCTCTGTATCTCTCTGTCTCAAATAAATAAATAAAATCCTTAAAAAAAAGTTGTTAAAAAAAAAAAAGACCCAAGGAAAGGGCCCGGAGGAGTCCAGGGAAAGCTGAGAAAGCGTGTGAACCTTCCTGACCAGACCACACTTCCGTCGTGGTACCCCACTCCACAGAGCCTCTAGACAAGCCTGAATACCCGGTTTCCCTTATTCAACACCAAAGCCACGGAGGAGAGGGGAGTGGGGTTTACAACAGGGAACAAGAAAAAGTGAGTGAGGAAAGGAGAAAAAGTATCAGAAATGGGGACAACCTATAGCCCCTGGGGCCAGAGAGAGAGCAAGACGCGCAAAACCAGCAGGGACGAGCTGTGGATGTGTGTGTGGCCTCCACGGCTCATCAGTGTTATTATAAATATTCTGAAATGTTTCCTGTAATAAGTCATGCCACAGGGCGGTGAAATCTCATTTGCTCTTGGAGAAGATCTTAGATCTTGGCCTCCACTGAGCATAAAGGCAAAGGAAAGAACCACGGAGGGAACGATGCCTACATTTGACTAATGCTGAATTTCTGCACTGGAAAAAAACAAAATGCCGTAAACAAAATTAAAAATGCACAAAAATCTGGGGAAAATATCGGCTGCCGAACATTTGCATATATGAAAAACAAGATGTTAATACCTTTAGTATCTGAAAACCTTTTAGAGGCCTTGTCTTTTTAGAGCCACATGCTGACGTAGTTACGGATGAAATGATGTTTGAGATTTGCTTGAAATTCAGGGGGAGGGGGAGGAGGGCACCCAGCAAACAATTGATCATAAATTCCTAATTGTTTAAAGCTGATCTGTGTGTTGCATGGGGGTTCATTATACAATTCTGCCTATCTTTGAGTTTATTCAAAAATAAACATGTTAAAAAATAAAATTCTTAGAAAGCAACACAAAAAGGGGCACCTGGGTGGCTCAGTCAGTTAAGCCTCTGCCTTTGGGTCAGGTCATGATCCTAGGGTCCTGGGATCGAGCCCCCGAGTCAGGCTCCCTGCTCAGCGGGGAGTCTGATTCTCCCTTTCTCTCTGCCTGCCTCTTCCCCACTCCTATCCTCTCTGGTGTTCATGCTCTCTCACTCTCTCTCAAATAAATAAAAAATCTCAAAAAAAAGTCAACACAAAAAGATGAATACTTTGATTTTTTTAAAAAAGGAAAAATATACATAATTGACATTTACAGAAGAAGAAATGGATAGAATCAATCGACACAAAAAATATTTAATCTCACTGGTAAAGAAACGTGAAATGAAAAAAGCCAACAGAATACATTTTCCTGCTGTCAAGTCAACAAAGCTTTGTTGGTGAGAGTGTGGGAGGAAAAATTGTTCTCAGTCCCTGCTGGTGGGAGTCAGAATCATACATTTCTATAGGCTAAGTCTGCAGTGTTTGTCAAAAGCTTTTAAAATGTCCCTACCTTTTAACCTAATACTTGCGTCTCAAGAATTTATCCTAGGGGCGCCTGGGTGGCTCAGTGGGTTAAGCCGCTGCCTTCGGCTCAGGTCATGATCTCGGGGTCCTGGGATCGAGTCCCACATCGGGCTCTCTGCTCAGCAGGAAGCCTGCTTCCCTCTCTCTCTCTCTCTGCCTGCCTCTCCGTCTACTTGTGATCTCTCTCTGTCAAGTAAATAAATAAAATCTTTAAAAAAAAAAAAAAAAAAAAGAATTTATCCTATAGAAATTACCAAATGCAGAGATGTACAAAGACACTGATCACAGGGTCATTTATATTCCTGAAAATTAGAAATCACATTGATGTCCCAAAGTGTGGGTTAATGGAATATGTTGCTATACAGACAAATGCTAGCCATTAAGGTAGTTTTGAAAAGGGATATTTGAAAACACAGGGGAATGATCATGAAATATAAAGTAAAAAGGTTGGGGCGCCTGGGGGGCTCCGTCGGTTAAGCATCTGCTTTCGGCTCAGGTCATGATCCCAGCGTCCTAGGATCTAGGATCGAGCCCCGCATCGGGCTCCCTGCTCAGCGGGAAGCCTGCTCCTCCCTCTCCCACTCCCCCTGCTTGTGCTCTCTCTCGCTATCTCCCTCTGTCAAATAAATACATAAAATCTTAAAAAAAAAAAAAAGTAAAAAGGTTAAAAAAAGATATAAAAATATATTACAAAATTGTATCAGGAACACACCTAAACATGAACAGGGTCTTTGTGTGGTGCGAAAGCAAGTCGTTCCCATTCTCCTGTTTAGACTACCGCACGGTTTTGATTTCTACAGTAAATAGTATTGCTTTCACCTTCAGGATAAGACCCATATAAGATGTTTTAAGATCTTCAAATATTTGGAAAACTTGCCCAAAGTGTTCGTTTCCCTAAGAGATTCAGGAAAGCAAGCAAATATATGTTTTCCAATAAAAATGCACAGAAAAGGGGCACCTGGGTGGCTCAGTGGGTTAAAGCCTCTGCCTTAGGCTCAGGTCATGATCTCAGGGTCCTGGAATCGAGCCCCGCATCGGGCTCTCTGCTCAGCAGGGAGCCTGCTTCCTCCTCTCTCTCTCTGCCTGCCTCTCTGCCTACTTGTGATCTCTGTCTGTCAAATAAATAAATAAAATCTTAAAAAAATGCACAGAAAAATGTACAATGATCTCCACATTTGGGGAAACGTCAGGAAGATAAATGAAAACTAAAGCTTGGAGACAAAAAAACTGACATATAATTAATACATATATATAAAATAGCACCTTAGGGATACAGTTGTTTAAGGTTTAAATGCTTTTTGGGGGGACGCCTGGGTGGCTTAGTCGGTTAAGCAGCTGCCTTCAGCTCAGGTCCTGATCCTAGCTAGGGTCCTGGGATGGAGCCCCGCATCGGGCTCTCTGCTCAGCAGGGAGCCTGCTTCTCCCTCTCCCTCTGCCTGCTGCTCCCTCTGCTTGTGTACTCTGTGTCAAGTAAATAAGTAAAATCTTAAAAAAAAAAACAAAAACCTTTTTGGAGGGTGAACCTGGGTGGCTCAGTCAGTTAAGTGTCTGACTTTTTTTTTTTTTTTTAAGATTTTCTTTATTTATTTGACAGAGAGAGATCACAAGCAGGCACAGAGAGGAGGAAGCAGGCTCCTCGCTGAGCCGGGAGCCTGATGCGGGGCTGGATCCCAGGACCCTGGGATCATGACCTAAGCCGAAGGCAGAGGCTTTAACCCACTGAGCCACCCAGGCGCCCCTAAGCGTCTGACTCTTGATTTCACCTCAGGTCATGATCTCAGGGTCGTGAGACAGAGCCCCACTATGGGCTCCACACAGCAGGGAGTCTGCTTAAGATTCTCCCTCTCTTTCTGTCCCTCCCTCCATGCCCAGGCTTTCTCAAATGGCTAAATAAACCTTTGAAAATTTAAAAAAAAATACTTTTTTGGTAAAAACAAACATTAAAATGGAAACCTTACATAAAGAACTTCTGATTATGAAGTTCAAGGATGATTCTATAATACGTGGTATTCAGAAAAAGATCATGTATTAGAAATTCTTTAGGTTATGGACCATTGCCCATATCCAATTTTCTAGGTCTTCAGCGATTTACTCAGTATGGTAATTAGTATATGAAATTAAGAGCATCATTCAGATCATATTAAAGATTCTTTAGAAAGATTCAGGAAAAGTTCCTGTCCACCTGAAGCCTAATACACATCCCATAAATTCACACGGGGCATCTTTCATATGACGAGCCAGGACAGGCACTGGGAAATCCTGGGTCCTCAGGGCCAGCCCGGGCAGCAGACAAACGCGGAGCCCTGCCTGCGGAGCACGCTCCTGCCTCGGGTTCAGTGACAGGGAGAGGTCTCCTTCTCTGCGGTCTTCAGGGGTGCTCTTCCCACAGCTGGGTGCATTTCCCACGGCTCTAGCTTTGCCCTCCTTTCCCCACTGCTTCTTTCTTTCTTTACTGTTTTAGATTTTATTGATCTATTTGCCAGAGAGAAAGCACAAGCAGGGGGAGCAGCAGGCAGAGGGAGAAGCAGGCGCCCCGTAGAGCAGGAAGCCGGATATGGGACTCGATCCCAGGACCCTGGGATCATGACCTGAGCTGAAGGCAGACGCTTAACCAACTGAGCCCCCTGGGCACCAGCCCCCCACACTGCTTCTTGGTATACCCAAGGTTTCAGCTATTATTTCTTCAAAGCAGACGGTCAACTCGAAAATGTCCAACTTGACAGCCCAGTCCCCTGGCTGTCCCCAACCTCCACCCCCTCCTCTTTACCCCCGGGGCTGTGTCCTTGCCAATCTGCCCGCTGTCTGTCACTCCGACTTCCTTCCCACCTGCAAGCAACCCTCATGTTGATTCCAGAGAGACCATCATGCAACACCTCCAATGTCTGCCCAAACGACCCAATAACAATTAAGTAAATAATAATTAATAAAGTAGAAATGAAGAATCTCCAAGCACATCTCTAATTCCTCCCACAGCGCACCCCGCTCCCGCCAGGCAGACTCCCGGCTGTCTTGCTGCTGCGCCGTGCTTAGTCCTAACCCCGAACCTTCTCCCCAATGTCTCCTGTTCCCTTGTCTCTCTGCGCAGAACCTTACCCCTCAGTCAGGCCTTCTGTTCACCACAACATACGCCAAACCAAGACATCAAGAATGCAGGGATTTTTACTTTGGGTTAAAAGAGATTCCTTTTGGTCAATCATCACACTTTCAAGTAGACAGAACACTCAATTTCTGGTAAAGCCACATCTCCTTTGCTAAATCCAGAGCTGCTGGAACACCATCTCCTGTCCAACTTTATTGAAACATAAAGACAGACGGGCGCCTGGGTGGCTCAGTGGGTTAAAGCCTCTGCCTTCGGCTCAGGTCATGATCTCAGGGTCCTGGGATCGAGCCCCACATCGGACTCTCTGCTCAGCGGAGGAGCCTGCTTCCTCCTCTCTCTCTGCCTGCCTCTCTGCCTACTTGTGATCTCTGTCTGTCAAATAAATGAATAAAAATCTTAAAAAACCCAAACAGTTTACTTCTGCTTTCTCTCTTTTAAAAAACAAAACAAAACAAAACAGAGCCCGGGGTTCTCTAGCGTCTACCAAGTTTTCCGTGTCGCGGGCACAAGGCACCGTATTTTCAAGGCACACCTCCCAGCACAGGAGGGGAACACCCTGCTTCTCTCTGGTGCGGAAACACAGTGACAGAAAATGCCTCTGAGGAGCCAGGGGTGTGCGGCGGTTCTAATCTTCCTGTCAAAAATACACCAGCACATCTGGAAAGTCCGAGTCTCGTGCAAACACGTCTTATCCACCTCAGCGGGAGCATGCGAGCCGCCGGAAGAGCCTTCAAAATGCCCTCCTGCCGCAAGTCCCTATTTCTTGTCAAAGGTGACAAGGAACAAAGGGTCCCACTTACTGATCCCACGCCAGATTTATTTTGTGCACCAAGTGCGTACCTGGGGATGGTTGCTCGAGGTCTCGGCTTTCTCCTGGGACTTGTCTCTGGCCGGCCTGGCGATTTCTTTCACCTCCTGGAACTTCTCTGCAAACTGAGCGCGAACAGCAGTTACTGCGGTTGTTCCCGGCCCCGCGCGCGCCGCTGTTCAGAACCCGCCTTCAGGGCTTTGCACTCATCTTAAGTCAATAAACCGTATAAATCCAGAAGATGATTTTATTTGAGATGAGAAAGAAATGAACATAAGGAACACTCCTTCCAGCTAACTACCAGCCGAGGTCAGATCCAAATCGCTTTTTTAAAAGATTTATTTATTTTAAAGAGAGCGCGCCCAGGGGCGTGGGGGAGGGGCAGAAGCGGAGAGGGACCTCAAGCTGATTCGCCGACTCCCTGCTGAGCGCGGAGACTGACACGGGGCTCGATCCCAGGACCTTAGATCATGACCCGAGCTGAAACCAAGAGTGGGCTGCGTAACTGAGCCCCCCACCCCCCGCCCCGCGCCCCTGATCTGATCTGATCACTTCCAGGCTGCTGAAGCTAGTTTAATAATGAAGAAGTAAGGTGGCGGAGCGGTGGATGACCCCGTGCCTGGCAAAATGGAGCTGGAGGCCATGAGCAGATACACCAGCCCAGTGAACCCTGCTGTCTTCCCTCATCTGACCGTGGTGCTGTTGGCAATTGGCATGTTCTTCATGGCCTGGTTCTTCGTTTATGAGGTCACCTCCACCAAATACACTCGGGATATCTACAAAGAGCTCCTCATCTCCTTAGTGGCCTCGCTCTTCATGGGTTTTGGAGTCCTCTTCCTGCTGCTCTGGGTTGGCATCTACGTATGAGCTCCCAAGGGTTCCAGCCAGGCGGCTTCACTGAATTCCTGCTTTTGTAAATTAATTTTTTTACTGTTGCTGAAAGTGTCCCACCCGCTGCTCCCAATAAAGGCAGATGTGTGACCAAAAAAAAAAAAAAAAAATGAAGAAGTAAAAACAAGCGCCTCCCATGGCAGGAACATAAGTGTAGCTGCATCACAGAAGAGTCCACCCTAAACTTCACCATCTCTATAGAAAGATCCAAGAACTCCTACAATATGACAGAAACCAACAAGATCAAGAGTTGGGGAGAAGGCACTGTTCTAGATTTTACAAGCTTAAGATATAAAATAGCAAAATGCAAAACAGCAAAAGGCAACATGTAGCCTATGACCGTATCCTGTGCTGAACAGACCATCTGTAACTGGGGGGAAACTGGGGTGTTGGGTGGCTCGGTCAGCTGAGTGTCAGGCTCTTGGTTCCAGCTCAGGTCAAGATCTCAGGGTCATGGCATCAAGTCCTGCATCAGGCTCTGTATTTAGTGTGGAGTCTGCTTCAGATTCTCTCTCCCTCTGCCCCTCCCTACACATGCTCTCTCTCTCAAATGAATAAATAAAATTTAAAAAAAAAAAAAAAGAAATGCCAATGATGTCATGGTCATGAGGGAAAACGTCATTTTTGTAGAGACAGATACTGAAATCTCTTGCTGTCTGCAATGTCCTTGAAAGTACTTCAACAGGAGCACCTGGGTGTCTCAGTGGGTTAAGCCTCTGCCTTCGGCTCAGGTCATGATCTCAGGGTCCTGGGATCGAGCCCTGCATTGGGCTCCCTGCTCAGCGGGGAGCCTGCTTCCCCTTCACTCTTTCCCTGCCTCTCTGCCTACTTGTGATCTCTCTCTGTGTCAAATAAATAAAATCTTTAAAAAAAAAAGACCTCAAAAACAATAAAAGAGAGGAAGAAATGTGGCAAATGTTAATAAGCACTGAGCCTAGTGATATGTATATGGGGGTTGATTATATGATGCTCTCTACCTTTAAAAAAACTGTTTCTAATATCTCCATGCTAAAAAACATCCTTCAAATGCCAGGGCAATCAAATCAATCACGGGCTTATGGATACGGACAAGGCAACTGATTTTAATTAGCAAATACACAGTTGGAGCAGAGAACATCCTGGGAGGGTGGTGTCGGCATCACAAAGCAAGAGAGAGTGGCGTGCGGTTGCCGGGCACAGGGAGCCGGCAGGGAGCAGGGCTGCCGACAGTTTGGGGGCTTCTGCTGAGAACACATTAACTCCGTAGCGCGGACTACCCTCTGACTACCGGCACGGCGCAGGTGGCAGCGGTCTGCTTTGGGAAACCTCGCCGGATGACAGACCCCGGGGAACGATGTGCCCTGGCTGGCGCGGGAGAGGTCAGCCCTTCTGTTCTGACCCGTGTTGCTCTTGCAGGACCAGAAATACAGCCAGAGCCACGGGGTTTTGTATGTAGCCGCCCCACAGCTGTCGGAGGAAAACCACATGACTTGGGTAACACATGTGAGGTCCAGCAGGGATGGACAGAGCCCCTCCCCGGCCTGCTTCCTTTTTGGGGGGCCCTTAAAGTGAATACCTTATGTAGAAACTCCTTGAGGGCGGGCTCCATGCCTTTCCCCTCGGCCTCCTCGCCAGCACAAAGCAGGTGCAAGTCGGTTTGTTGGGTGAATGAAGGACTCTGGGTTCCAGACAGACGCCCCCACCCCTGGCCACTTGAGAACAAATCATGTCAAAGGCACGGGTCTAGACTAAGAAGGGCGCAGCTCTTCCTTCACTGGACAGATGAGAAAGCGCTCAGCGAGGAACTGTGGTTCGGTGTCTGGGTGCACCCCACTCCCTCCTCCTACTTCCTCAGCTGACCCGACCGGATCTCCCTGAGAGCGAGGCCGGGCTTCCCTCGGAACATGAACATGGGCCCAGGAAAGGTTTTTTGTAGGCACCATAAAGGCCTTATTAAGACATTAAAGGCCTTATTATTAAGGCCTTATTATCTTATTAAGACATTAAAAGACTGGATTTTTAAAGGTCTTATTTTCAGTGTTTTTGTATCCAGGATCAATTAAAAGTCAAATGTAACTTGAAGGAAGCTGTAGGAGCCCCCCTTGCTGACTGAGTCTCAGCCACACTGTACGCAGTAATTGGGGGGGGGACGCCTCTCCCCCTGCAAGCCTCTCCAACCAGAAGCGCTTTCTCACAGATCCTTCCTGTCCCCGTCAGGGTCCCTTTCTCTCATGGGTCTTATTTGAAGTTGCTTCTAGACTACATTGGAAACGTCATTAACCAGTGTCACGCTCATTCAGTCAACAAACACAGTCCAAGGAGCCCTCGCTCCTTCAGTGAACAAGTGTTTTCCACCGTCCCTGAACCAGGTCGCGCACAAAGCCGAGTGCCGGGGCGAGTACACTGTGCAGCCAGATGCAGCTCTGCCTCCCAGGAGGCCAAGAGCTGAGTAGAAGACACTGGCAACCAAGTCAGTATGTAAAATTCTGCCAGGCTTTGACAGAGCCAGTCACTTCTGGACAGAGCTTGGGGCCTCCATTCCCTCTTTCTCCTACTTCACCCTGACCATCCCTACCTGGTGAAGACCTTGGTTCTACTCTTGGAGACCCTAAGCCTAGGGTATCGACCTTCAGCTCCAATGGCTTCTTCCTCCTCCGTCCTGGACACCCCTTCGTGGCCCTACCCTCCTCCCCTGGGCCCACAGGACAACCACATCTATATGTTAACGAGTTTAATGGCTTCTTAACTCATGTTCTCTCTTGGGCTCCTCACCACTACTCTGCAGGACGGGGATTCTCACCTATCGTTTCCAGATGAGAAAGGGCAGCCTTAGGTTGGTCAAGCCCGTGATCATACAGCTAATAAATGTAAACCTGAACTTGGGCCCAGGTCCATCTTCCATGCCTCCAGTTACCGTCTTGTGCCAACAAGGACGCCGAAAGTCTTGCCCGTGGCAGTTGCTAAGTATCTACCGATTAGATTTTCCATTCGCAAAGAGAAGCCCCGTTACCTTAAAATGTAAGATAGAATCGTACTGGCTCCCTCTTTCAAAGAAAATTACCTGTCAAAGCTTCAACTTGAAATAGGCAATGGGGACCTTGAAGGCCAAGACAGGCCTGAGGCAAAGAATACCGAAATGGAGTGGGGGCCCCGACCAGCTCCATTCCTCTCCTCCGCTCCATCGAGCCACTGTCCTTCTCAGTTGCAGAAGGGAGACTGCGAACAGCTGTCACACGTACGTCTATAACACACGTCCCCACAGGACTGCAAAGTGACGGTGACATTCCCAGTAATGACCTCCTCGAACATCTCGGCAAAGGGAAAAGGACACACACTCTTGGCTCACAGAGATGCGAAGAGAAGAGCCGCCGGAGTGGCTGGTCTCACTGCAGTCACGGCCACGCTCGGGTGCTCGGGATACCAAGAAGGATGGCGTGGAGGGGGGTCTCATAAGCGCCAGCATCACACAGGCCACCGGACACCGACACCGGACACTAGTGGGCTGAGATCTACCTGCTTCCTGGCTAGCTCAGACAAGCTGCTCAGCTCAGACCCTCACCAGCCTTTCAAACGCAGGCCACTGAACCACGCCGAGCCCCGGCCGCCTCCTCCGTGCAACGGCCCAACGACGCACCTCGGCACCACCGGAGGAGAAGAGATGCGGCTTTGCTGGGTGTGCGGCAGGTGCACAGCAAAGGGAACTTGGGCTTCTCTGGCCTTCATTTGGTTAATTTCTTCAAGTAAAAAATGAAAGTGAAAAAGCCAGGAAACCATGACCTTTAGTAAGAGAGCACCATAAAATTCATTCATTCAGAAACAGGAACTCGTTAGGGCTACGTGCCAGAGGCTGTTCTGGGGACACCGAGATACACAAGAAAGATTGGGTTTCTGTCCCCAGAGAAACTCTGACTTTGTAGAGGGTTTGGTTTTACACTCAAATGGGTGAGAATCAGAAAGAAAATTCCAGAAAATAAGCTTAAAATGCAATGAAGTAGGATAAACCCTATCAGATAAATTTTAAATAAAAAATCATTCTAAAAGATGGGCTATCAGTAGACGCACGATGGAAATGGACCCGACCATTGATATCATCGTGAGCTGGTGACAAAGGAGGAATCTTCCACGGAAGGGGAAAAATGATTTGATGCATAACGCGTGATACAACTTCAGCAAACAGAGGGAAATGAGTTTAAATCCTTACTACAAACGAGGAGCATGATACATTTTCAGTGAGGTAAAGGGGTAAGCATGATTTTTAAAAAATCTGCATGCGTGGGGCGCCTGGGTGGCTCAGTCAGCTAAGTGTTTGCCTTCCACTCGGGTCATGATCCCAGGGTCCTGGGATCCAGCCCCACCATCAGGTTCCCTGCTCAGAGGGGAGCCTGCTTCTCCCTCTGCCTCTGCCGGCCGCTCCCCCTGCATTCTCTCTCTCTCTCTTTGTCACATAAATAAATAAAATCTACAAAAAAATAAATAAATAAATAAATAAATAAAAATAAAAATCTGGATGCAAAGAGAATTGAACATTTATCAAACTCCTGCTTAAAGGGTGAGAGGGTAATTATCTAAACTTGGAAGAAATAAAAGAAAAATCACGGGAGTGACAGACTCGACTACACAACCATTTAAAGCTTTTGAACAGGAAAGGGGAAAAACATGAAATCAGAAGGGAAACAGCCACTGGAGGGGGGAATATCCGGAGCTAGGCCGGCACCCCGTTCTCTAGCAGAGAAAGAGTTTGTGCACATGGAAAAAATGAAAAGCCCAATAGATAAACGGCAAAATTCACCAATAAAAAAAAACACTCAGTAAGTAAGCAACTGATAAAAAAGACTGTTCAGTCCCGCCGGAAATGCAAATCGAAATAATGAGGTACTATTCTTTGCTCGCTAAATTAGCAAACATTAAATACAATTAGAATACCCGGTGTGGACAAGATATTTCCAGGCCATTGTGTGGGCGGTACAGCCCCACCGAGAAGCAATTTGGAAATGGGGATCATCAGTGAAAAAAGCATTCATACCCACTGACCTAGTGATACCACTTCTGGGAAACAGTTCTTTGGAAAAAATTGAGAACATTAAAAACAAAGGGGGGGGGGGCTTCCATACAAAGATGCTAATCCTAGCATTATGGATAATAATGGAAACCGGGCAGCAACCAAGGGCCCCCAGAGGATTGTTCTTCTGTGAAAAATCCCCCGACTCCAAATCTACAGTTTTCTAATCTTCCCCCTTATTCTAAAATATCACATATGCTTGTGAATTTAGAAAGGGTAGCTTAGAAAAAAATATTTTTTAAACCTATAGTCCTATCACCCGGCGATACGCACTTATTACATACACATCCAATAGCTTCCTATCTGCGTATATGCATCCATTACATATATATATATATATGTTTTAAGATTTTATTTATTTATGAGAGAGAGAGAGAGAGATCACAGGTAGGCAGAGAGGCAGGCAGAGAGAGGGGGGGAAGCAGGCTCCCCGCTGAGCAGAGAGCCCGATGCGGGGCTCGATCCCAGGACCCTGAGATCACGACCTGAGCCAAAATCAAGAGTCAGACGCTCAACGGACTGAGCCCTCCAGGTGCTCCATTACACATATCTCTTCTCAAAACCAGAACGATGTCGTCCACCTCATTTTATAGCCACTTTTGCAATGAACGGAGCAACACTAATATTTCCATGTAATCATACAAAATTCTGTAAAGCTTCTGAACTGCCGTACAGCACGATACCCTGAGGGATATACTGGACTTCATTTAGCCTGGATTCTTACTACTGGACGTGTGGATGGTGTTTTTGCTTTTTTTGCTTTTGCTGTTACAAATGATGCTGCCAGGAAAATTCTCACAGCGAAATCTGTGCTCAGGTATAATTATTTCCTTAGAATAGATGCCAATAAATGAAACCAACAGATCAAAGGATATTCAAAGCATCCAGGTTTCTGAAACGTATTCCAAATTCTCACATCTTTACTTATTAGGATCATTTTCTGTAGTGTTTAAACTTGTACTAATAATCTGTTAAAAAAAAATTAAAATCATCATTTTTTTCATCATTATCATGCCAGAAATGAAAGACCGTTGTTTCATTTGTGGCTTTTTTTTTTTTTTTTTTTTTTTGGCCTTGGCCATCGAAGACCCTGCGGCAAACGCTACTTGCTTATTCAGAATCCATTTCTTGTTTTCTCTTGGCTTAATAACATCTCAAATTGGACCAGAGCAGGAAATTTCCCAGGTGGGAAAGAATGAGAACCAGTCTAAGCTGGTCATAACAACCTAATTCTCTCCGCAGCCCCCAACCCCTGCTGTGGGAAGGTGGCCCAGGGACTGAAGACTGACTTCGGACCCACAAAGCTGCCAAGGGAGCTCACAAGGAACCCTTCTGCGTTCTCCCTCTTGCCATGAATGCAGATGTGATGGACAGAGCTTGAGAAGCCATCTTAGCACTATGAGGAAAAGGCCAATAAAAGAAACAGTCACGCACAGACCTCACAGCCAACGTCATGTGGCCATCGTATGGATGCTGGCAATGGCCTGCCTCAGGACTTCAGTTTTGTATGAAAAGAATAATGCTATTTGCTTCAGCACTGTGACTCGTTCCTGTTACTTGCAGCCCAAAGCATTCTCCCTACAACATATCAAAAGAATGATTAATCTCCCCCACTCTAAAACAACGGCCCTTAAATCAGAAAGGTAGAAGACAGAGCAATGTTCCCACAACAGCACAGACTTGATGAACCTAACGATACACATCTGAGTGACAGACGAAATCATTAAAATGGGTCAATGGCAAACACTGCGCTGCGTGTGTGTGTGTGCGTGTGTGTGTGTGTGTATGTGTGACTTTAGACAAATCAGTCACAGAGCACTAGCAGCCCCATCCTGGATCAGCCCCTCTGTGGCAGGACGGGCTTCTTTCTGTCTGTGATAAGTGACACGGAGCCAAACTTGGGACAGCGGCCCCTCGAGGTCAGCTGCTGGAGAGAACATTCCCCTCACCACTGGTTCACTCTCACGTTTGCATCGCCCTCCTTGGGTCTCTGTTCAGCAGCTTGTCCTTTTATCAGCACATGCAAGCCGCTTCCCAGGGTCTTCAGGAGGGCTGAGGTGGACCGATGAGCCCCCGCTTACCTCTGGGAATACACAGCTGCTATCGTTTCTGGAAAGCCTGTCTCAAGGGCAGAGAGCGTCCCTGTAGTGCTTTGGGGACTGTGGTGTGAAGGGGTCCTTATCTTGGGAGCAGCAAAGACCAAGGCACCTATTTTTCCTTCCGGGGGGTAGAGAGAGACACTGTGTAAATTGTTCTTAAGCGAAAATAGCCACAGTTCCTTTCCCTCGCCCAGTCACAGGGTGTGATTACCGAGCCCTCTTTCCGGACCGCGGGGCGCTGCTCGGAGGAGTTAGGAACGTGGGGCCACAGCCGTCCCCTCAGGCCCGAGCTCCTCTCTGCCGGCTAATTGCCACTTGTCGAGACTGCCAGCCTCACTTGACAGTAATTTATCAGTGTGTGGCTAATCGTTCCCTTCACGGAGACGGGGAAGAGGTTGACTTGAAACATTCTGAACAAAGGAGACACCCGAGAAGCTTTTGTGACAAAGGCAGATCCAACTGGTGTCGCCCGAGGCGGCCGAGGGACTCAGGGAGATGGGGCCCTCCTCTGTGATGACAGGACATTTCCCTTGGCCTGGGGAAGGGAGGGGTGGCCTCGCGGGGAGGCAGGCACGGCCTGAGGTCTCCCCGGGTCTCAGAGGCCCAGGGAGTGAACTTCAACAATTTGTTCTCATTTCTGTCTTGAGTTCTCCCTGCTTTCGATTCTTTGCATTAGAAACATTCACCGTTTATGCTTCCCAGCTCCTCTGATTCCTCTTAAGAGGGAAGAAATTCTTCCAGGCCCGAGAGCAATTCTGTCAGCCGTTGGTGCTTCTGGAAGGCCTGGAGCATCGGGCGGGGTCAGGGGCGCTGGGGCCCTGCCTCCCACGGGAGCCTCTGCTTCTCCGCGGGCTTCCCCAGAGGTGTGAGGACACCAGCCGGTGTGGGGAGGGGACATGGGGGGGCGGGGGGCTGCTCCCAAGTATCCCCCTTGCCCCCACACCATGGCCACCTCTAGGTGCTCCTTCAGAGGGGACAGGGACCCAATCTGCTGTCCACTTCGGACGGGTGCTGGTATCATTTGTTCAACAAATCACCATCATACCTACTTCCACGTCACATAAATTCTCGGATTCTCACAGCCCTATTCTTCGTTTCAGAAAACAGCAGTTCCCTCTGTCTGTCAGTCCGTCCTCATCCCAGAGCCCCTGCCTCCCACGTCCACTCACTAGGTCCCACCGGTTCAGCGCCTCCGTAGTGCCCAAGTCCCTCCGGCTCCTACTCAGGCCCTCAGCATCCCTGATCAGCACCAGAACAACCCAGTCTGCCGGGAAAACCTGCCTATGACTCTAAGCCGCTTGTTTTCCTTCTTGGCTTGAAATCTCTCACAGGCCACGGTCTCAAGTCCTGGGCTGGGTTCTGGCCACAGCCTTGCCCACCCTCACACCCCCACATCCTGGTCACAGCCTCTCTCCCGGGGTGTCATGGGTTTACTCATGCTGCTGCTGTTGTGCAGAGGATGATGGAAAAGGGAAGTCCTCCCCCGGGGACGTGACTTGGAACGTCTCATTGTCCAGTGTGCACAGGGCAGGTGGCCTGGGGTCACGATCTGCCCTGAACCCTAGGGAAATGGTCGGGGCCTCACTGCCTGGGCAGGGACTGGGAAGAAACAAATTTAGAAGGTTAGTGACAAAGAGATTTGGGAAGAGCGACATCAGTGGAACCCAGGGGGTCCCGTGGAACTGGAGTCTGAAGACACTCATATCCCACATGAGTGCCTGCAACCGGCTGGAAGCCTGTGACCCCCTCAAGTTCCTATGTTGAGATCCTAGGCCCCAGGGTGAGGGATCAGGAGGTAGGGCCACTGAGAGGTGATGAGGTCACCTCTCACCTCAGGAGGGTGAAGCCCGCGTAAATGGGACAGGTGCCCTCATAAGAGACCCCACAGAGCCCCCCGGCTCTCTTTCCAGCACGGGAGAGCACCACGAGAAGGTGCCGGCAAACCACCAGGCAGCAGGCCTTCCTGTGAAGCGGACGGTGCTAGCGCCCTGGTCTCAGCCTTCCAGCCCCCCGAGCTCCGAGAGCCCAGCTCTGCTGTGCATGAGCTCTCCGCTGTGTGGCCCGGGGTCCTGACAGCCTGAATGGACTAAGATAGTCTCCCCAGCTCCCCGCCTCCGTGCCAAAGGGAATCCTTAGGGCCGATCTAGGGACACCCAGACCTTCTCCTCCTGGCAGCCCAGGGCCTGCCCACAAGGCTCACAGACACACTGGCCTGGGCGCCAGGGAGACAGGCACCAGTTGACCTTGACAACTCACTCCTGCTCTCCAGGCCACCCCAACCTCTGGCGGGCTGCGTGCCCACCGCCAACCACAGTGATCCCACCGCAGCCCCCAGTTCCGCCTTGTTCCCTGATGTGAGCACCCAGCTGCTCGGTGAAGAGCCACCTGCCTTGGCCCCGCGTCCACAGGACACAGTGACTCGTCCTCACCTGACACCGTCGGCTTTCCTGCCACTCAGAGACCTGCCTGAGGTCGTCTACACCACACAGCACTGGCTCAAACCAGCAAACTCACTTCTCCGCAGACAAAATGAAGCGAAGGATTCTCAGTCCTCCCACCCTGCAGAACTCTGCAGGCTGCCCGTCGCAACACATGCTTTCCAGACGCGTGGGACATGCTGCTTCCCTTCTGAGGCACAGCACACAAGTCTGGGAACCAAAGGACATTGTTTCCACAATGACACCTGAAGACGTAGACTCAAGAATTTTGCTTCCTTCCCTGTGTCAGGGCCCTGATGAACTGGAAGGGAGGTTTATTATTATTTTTTAAAGATTTTATGTTTTTACTGGAAAGATAGTGAGAGAGCACGGACAGGGGGAGGGGCAGAGAGAGAGGGAGAAGCAGGATCCTCGCTGAGCAGGGAGCCCCGATGCAGGACTTGATCCCAGGACTCTGGGCTCATGATCTGAGCTGAAGGCAGATGCTTAATGGACTGAGGCGCTCAGGCGCCCCTGGAGGGGAGGTTTTGTCACCCAGGAAAGAATGCTTCTGTGAGCATGCAGGCACAAGAGAGATGCCCAGAGGGCCACCAGGCCATTTCCGGTCTCTGGGGCTCCTAGGGAGTGGTATCCCCATGGAAGTACGTGGAGATGCCAAAGAGCACAGTCCGTGGGGTGTCCTCCATCAGGGGCTCCTTCCTGCTGGAGGTAGGATGGCTGCCTCGCAGGCTGCAGGCCTCCTTAGAAATATGTGTGTGTGCATATGTGTGTAGGTGTGTGTGTGTGCACAGCCTGTGCTCGTGTGCTAGACAGACGCGAGGTGCAAATCTGTGGGCCCCTGCATGGTGGCTTCCTGACCTGTCTCCACCGCCCTCCCCTGAAAGCTGTCTTCAGTATACACAGCAAGCCCAAGCAGCCAGTCCATACCCAGCAACCCAGTCAAGTCCCCTGGAATCTGGGATTCTGTGAACGCCTCTGGGACGGACCACAGCTCTGTCTTCTCAGCACCTGGCACCGCGTGGGCCCGGCCACAGCTCAGGAAGTACGTTCACAGCAACCATCTAGACATCAGTCCTAAAGCCAAGACTCCTGCAGCCAGTCCGGCTCTGGCCCTTCCCTTTCCACACTCCCTCAGATTCTCGGAGACCCTCTGATGTCCTTCCTGTAAGTTCTGTGTCCTGTAAACTAGCCAGTCTTGCTCTCGGGCAAGGCCTTCCCCATACCCCACACGGCTCTTCCAGCAGCCTATGACGAGGAGACCCCCTCACCCAGAGAAGCTCCGTCCCGCCATCCGAGGCGCTCAGCCTGTTCCCACAGACCTTGGGGTTTTCCACCTGTGTTTGGTCACCATCGGCTCCTCGACGCCTTTCTGACTGTCTACAGAGTGTGTCCCAAGTCCCCATCAGAGAATCAAATCAAAGCTATGAATCCTTTCCCCAGGGGGAAAAAAGCGACCTGCACCCCAAACACTGTGACCTTTTAAGGGATATGGGGACCCCAGGGCGGGAACTGTGTGCTGTCGGTATCCGGCAGCCCCACCCTCTGCTAACGGGTCACTGATGCTGACAGCTGTCAGGTGCATGTGGGACCCAGGGATTGGGGTAACCCCACATGGGAAAAGAACCACAGGTAGAGCGGTTTGCTGGGGCCGCAACCTCAGGCTCTGCAGGGGCAGGTGGCACGTGAGCTTTCCTTCCCCAACAACGGCTCCACTTCGGGGCACCTGGGGTCTCTAAAAGGTCATCGGGTCGGGCAGCCCTGCGGCACCAGGGGGCTCAAATCAAAGCCTGGAGAGGAATCCTGTCCAGTGGGGGCATCCGGGGACCGAGGGACAGAGCGTGCGACGGGACGACCGCCTTACCTTCGTCAGTTGCTGCTCCGAGGAGAACCCCAGGCCAAACACGGTGTTGGCTCTGCTGTCAGCCCACTGCCCGAACTTCTGCGACGTCTTGGTGAAAGTCATGTTGGGCGTGATGGTGCTGTTTATGATCACCTGCAGGAAAGAGCCAGACAAAGAGGAGCTGAACGCTGGGTCTGACCTGGACGGAGCACCCAGTGCACGCACCCTCGCCCCACGGCACCTGCCCCCGGGGCCTCCCAGCACAGCCTCTGCCGAATCAGACACACACCCATAATCAGGGGTCCTTGCAGAGACCTAAAAACAGATGGTCGCTCTAAAATAAGATCTTACAGTTGGCGGGAGAAAGTCTGCCCTAAGGAGAGACTAGTTTCCCAAACTGCTGTTTCTTCCCCCAGAGCTCCGGGGCACCAATAGCCTTCAGGGGTACACCAGCCACGCCGCACACTCTCGGAGGAGCCGCGCTATGTCCCTTTTCAAGCACCTGGAGCCCCCATGTGCAGCCTGAACAACTTTGAATCTCCATCGGCAACTGGGGCTCGTTGTTCCCCGACAAGAAGGAACAGCCGTGCTCCGATCGAGATGATCGTGGACGGTTAATTTACAAAGAAAGCAACGGTAGCGGTACGAGTGGGGTGTAGAGAAGCTGTCGGCAGGGGTGCAGGGACTGGGTGCTCAATGGTGCCCCCTCCGTGGCCTGAAAGGATGAGGGGAGAAAGAGGCCACAGGCTGCAGAAGGCCAGGGTCGTGGTTGGCAGCCACAGGCTGTCTTGACATACGAGTCCGCGCGTGGTGTCCCCCCGGAGGGGAGCCCACAGAACGGATACCCTCGCTTCTGCCCTGTGGTCCCTGCCAGCGGCCAGCCCCAGCCAGAAGCCAGAAACTCCGCGGACGCAGGGCTGGAGCCCGCAGATCAGCCTCTCGGAGACCCCGGCAGGGGAGCGAGGGCACCAAGTGAAGTGGGGGTAAAAGGAGGCCCTCCAGCCCCCGCGGGATCCGGCCTTCCGCGTCCACCGAGCATCTACTGGCCCAGTGCGCTGCTCACTGAGGACAAGGGGCGGAGGAGTCCGGACTCCTGATCCTCCCGCAGCAGAAGTAGGAAGAGGGGAGAGACATGTAAACAAACAACCAATGAACAATCCAGAAGTGTTAGTGAGTAATCAGCGGGAGGCTCACCCTGGCAGAAGCCCTTCGAAGCCCTAAGCCTCCCAGGGACACTCATGGGGAGAGCGGATGTCTGTGCCAGGCTGGAGGGCAGAACCCACGGGTCACGCCCCCCATGAGAGAGTCTGTGATGATCTGAGCAGAAACAGAGCCTTCTGAGTGTGGGCACATCTGGCTCCGCGGCTTCGCTTTGTCCCGCGTCCCGATAACCGCGCTTTCTACCAACTGAAGGTTCGCGGCAACCCTGTGTCAAACAAGTCTGCGGGCGCCGCCGTCCCAACAGCTTTCACTCCGTTCGCCTCTCCATGTCACATCTGGATTATTCTCGTAGCATTTCAAACATTGTCATTTCCTGTCCTTGGGATGATGACCCGTGATCGTGGACGGCAACTCACCGAAAGCTCAGGGGATTGTTAGCATTTTTTGCAATAAAACTGCATTTTTTAATTAAGGCATGGACTTTCCCCAAAGTCCTGCCGTGGCACGCTGAGCGGACGCAGCACACGACGAGTCTGCGAACTCAGGAAACCACAAGGCTCACGTGACGTGCTTAATCGTGACACTTGCTTTATTGCCTCGGTCTGGAACCGAACCCACGTATCTCTGCGGTGTGCCTGTAAGTATGCTAAAGGATGAATCTACTAGCAGTTTTCCTTATTAAGGAAATGTGCGTTCTCAGCAATCAGCTCCACTCATAACTGATAAAACAGGGAAGAGAAAACGCTGACGAGCATGGCCTCCCTTTCCATGGTGGGAACGTCAGCCGATTATTTCGCTGAAGGACGGACCTTCTGGACACAGATTCTTGCTTTAACTAATAAAGAGACCCAAACAGGGAGTCAGAGTCGCCTCTAGAAACAGAGGTATCATCGCTATGTGTATATGAATGCCTACTGAGCTTTCTCTTTCTCTTAAGATTTTATTTATTTGAGAGAGAGAGAGAGCATGAGAGAGTGAGCATGAGCAGGGGGAGAGGCGGATGGAGAGGGAGAAGCAGGCTCCCTGCTGAGTAGAGAGCCGGAGGCAGGATTCGATCCCAGGACCCCAAGATCATGACCTGAGCTGAAGGCAGACGCTTAACGACTCCGATCCCCAGGCGCCCCGCCCCCTACCGAGTTTTCTAAGGAGGTATTAGCTCAAGTATAAACCTTGTTTATTTGCCAAAATAATTTCTGGAAGTTAATACTAAGAACAGCAATTACTACGTATTTAGCATGTCTTGAATGGTTTACTTCCATCAGCTCGCGTGACATGTGCGGTGGGACTATCCCCTCCATGTCACAGGGGGAAATGACCTGGTGAGGAGCAGAGCCTAGAGAAAAGACTCAGAAACCTGCATTTGGAATTTCTATACAACATGCTTCTCATTTTGTACCATGGATGCCTCCACTGCACTCCCCGTCCTTTCCCTTGACTGTGATAACTCCTAGAACACCACAGTTCACGTGAGTGAAGACACGTGATCAAGCATTTTTCAGATAACTGGAAGCAAGCAGAGCGGGTCCAGAGCTCTGTCTGCTGTCATCCGACACAATCAGAGATGGGGGCAGGGGAGTGGGGCATGGAAAATGCAGACCTAAACCAGGGGTGAGCATAAAGGAATGCTTCTGGGACTTCAGAGGTTGACTGGGGTCTGGCTCAGCCCCAGGCGGGACTGATATGGTGGAATCAGAGCAGGCTGGGGGCAGGTGTGTGGCTGGGCGCTGGATCAGAGTGGATCACGTGATCCCAGAAAGCCAACCCCGGTCACCTCCCAATTATCAGAATTCTGGGACGGCGAAGCAATCACCAGACCCATTCAGAAACCTGATTCTTTCTAGATCTTTGTGCTCTTATGCCTCTAAGTCAGCCTCCAGAACCCCTCCCCAGAGCCCTCTTGAAAGGCAGAGGACAGAGGCTGAGCAGAGTACAGGACACACCTCCAGAGTTCGCCCCAAACACGTTGTCCCAGGGTCAGTCAGGCTGGAATAACAAAGGGGAGGACCCCTGGTATTTCTTTACAGCGTAATAATTCCTAAGGCACTTTTTCACACAGTCTTCTTTCTCATCCCCATTTTTACAGACGGGAAAACTGAGGCTCAACAAAGTTGAATGACACGTTCAAGGTCACACAGCTAGTAAGTGGTTAAAAGGAATATAAAGTATGTACTACTTACAGAGCAAGGACGAACAGGTTTCAAGAGCTGAATCTGTATCCTGCTGGGGGTTCATTTAGCTTCTCAAACCTATAGACTCAATTTTCTTTCTTTTTTTTTTTTGAAAATTCTCAAGCATTCTAAGAACACCGCTTCTGCTCCGTCTTCTCTGCTCTCCTCTGGGGCTCCAAGTACACATATGCTAGACCTCCTGAGTGCGCCCAACACAGTTCATGTTCCTACCGGTTCTTATCACCCTGATTCTTGGTTCTCTCTGTTTCAATCTGGATATGTTCTATGGTCTGTCCTCCAGTTCACTAATCCCGGCTCCTGACAGAACCCATCTGCTGCTAAACTGAGTCACTGAACTCAATTTTAGACTCTGCATTTTTTTTAGTTCTAGAATGTTCATTTGATTCTTAAAAAAAAAATGTCTAAGTCTTTGGGGGATATCTTCCTTCCTGTCATCTACTTCGTCCATTTTCCCCTCTATTTCCTCGAAGATAATAATCATAGTTCTTTAGAAATGCTAGATGCTGACTCTAACGTCTGGATTGTGCCAGAACCTGCTTCTACTCTCTGGGTTTTGCTTCTCTTGATTCTAGGCCTACGGTCTTGCATCTCTGGGTGTCCAGCCTTTTTCACCGTATGGTGGGAAATGGGTATGAAAGGACTTGTTAGGGTTCCACGTGATATTGTCGCCTACAAAGGACGTTTCCCCCCTTGTCTGCTGGGTGGGTAGGAATACAAGAAATCCCTATTTTGCTCTGGGACAGAGCTGGGTCAGGGCCCCATTTCCGGTCTGGTAAGTCTCCCTCCGCCTCTGCCTCAGGGCAGGCCCTCTAGGGCTTTCCACTGGGAGCCTGGCAGGTCTCTATCTCCACTTCCCCGAGACGCTTCAGGAGATTCAGTTCTGTTTGTCAGATGTCCCCAGCTTTGCTCTGAGGTCTTCCAAATTTTAACTTCCAAATCTGGCAAACCTCAGGAGAAGCTGGCCATGTGTCTGGGCCGCTTGCTCCCCAGTCTCTCATTCTAGCTCCCAAGTCCCTGCTGCTCTGCTTTTCCCGGGGGGACCGGGTGTGGATTTTCAGCCTCTACATCCTGCCACACCGGCGAGTGCCCTTTCCAGGGGAGGAGGGTACAGAGACGCCCCCCGGCGATTCCCCCACTGTCTCTGGGGCTCTCGTGCCTTCGCTGTTCCCTCCTAGACCCCTTGGGCAGGTCTTCGTTGTAAGCTCTGCGAATATGAGGGGGATTTTACTCAACCCGCAGAAACATTCAGCCTGTCCCTGCAGACCCACATGTACCTGCTGCTCAGCCACCATCTAGTGGGGAAGCCAGCCGTGGCCTAAAGACCCTCTGGCCCCCACTGTTCCCTGCCCCAGGGGCTTCTCTCCTCCCCCAGCAGCATCCACCTGCAGCCTGGACTGGCAAAAGCTCACAGCAGAAAAGAACTGCCAACGGCCATTGTCATTGTCATCTCTGAGCGGTCCTTACCGCTCTGGAATTGGAGTCCCTTGTGTTCACGGTGTTTCTATGGTTTCTATGGTTTCCTGCCTTCCCTCTTTCCTTCCTTCCTCCCTTCCTGCAGTTTCCTGATGCCTTCCTTCTTTCCTTCCTTTCTTTCTTTTTAAGATTTTGTTTATATGAGAGAGAGAGAGCACAAGCAGGGGGAACAGAAGACAGAGCGAGAGGGAGAAGCAGCCGATGTGCGGCTCGATCCCAGGACCCTGGGATCATGACCTGAGCTGAAGGCAGAGGCTTCACTGACTGAGCCACCCAGGCGCCCCTCTCCAATGCCTTTCAATTGCCATCATCTGGGCTCTGCTTTCAGCTGCCAGAAGGACCACCGCGTGCCAGAATGTATATAATTTACTCAAAAACGCAAGTGCTGACTCTGGGAAAGTTCAGAGAGATGCAATTTGCTATGTGTCTCAGGTGACACTTTCTGCTGTGGGAAGCATGTAACTCACGCAGGGTGCTGTTTATCTCAGGAGGCAAACCCGTACTGCGAGGCACCCATCTGCCTCATTCGCGGGACTTCCAGCGGGTGGGTCCGATCGGCGGCAGACGCTCCTCAGATTCCCCCGTGCCCGTTCTGAGCAAGGATCCCAGATCCCCAGACAACTTCCCAGCTCACTGCTCCCTTTCTGTCACCCATGAGCAAATGAGTCAGTGGGGAGGTGTCACCCAGCCTGTGATTTAGTTCCTGACCCCGGCCCCCCCTTATTCTCTTGTCTCACAAGAGAAGGGTCCGTTCATCTGCCCAGAAGTCAGCCACCCTGTGCTCTAGGTCCCTTCCTCACCCTGCCTCCAGTGGCTCCTCCCACCCACACACATGCACTGGGCACTCACCACCACAAACCATCTCTGAATTCCAGTAGCATCCCATGGCCGGGTTCCCAGTCTGCAAGTGACTCCCTAAATCGACAGGTCCCCCACGCCAACCCTGAGCTGGCTCTGTTCTGCAGCTCCGGGGTCAGCCCCCCTCCCCTCCACACACACACCCCATCTGATTTCTCTTAGCTGCCTCGTTTGGCTCACACCCCACCACACCGCCACAGCCTTCAGAAACTGCAGAGCTGGATGACAGAGCGGCTGACACTTTGACAAATCACTAAAAGCCCAGCTAAGAGGACTAAAAGCACTTTCTCAAAGCAAGTCATTTTATCTATATTTAAGCCCAATATATCCTTGGATAACTCAACCGACACCAGTGCAAACCCAGCTCGAGGACAGCAGATGAAGCGACAGCATCGACAGATAAAAGAAAGCAGGTCAGCCTGAACATCCCGGCACAAGGCACAGCGATTCCAGCTCAGAAGCCCAGAGAAGGGAAGAGGTAATTCAACTGCAGTATCTCCGTGTCTCCCGGAAGAAAATAATAACAACAACGACAATAATAATAATAATAATAAAGGCACCTTGCAGATACTCACTATCAAACACAACTGCCTACCTACTGGGTGCCAGGCACTGCGACGCGTGCTCAGCACTCAGCAGAATGCTGCCCTGCCTCCTCCTGCTTGCTTAGAGGAGAGAACCAGCCCCTGTCTGTCTTTAGACATCTTTGCCACACCAGCTACAGCTGTCCAAACATGGAAGAAGACACGCGGCTCGCGTGACATCGTGTCAGGACGTGCTCCTCTACTGGCCAGGGGCCGGCCTGCTGCAACCCTAGCGCTGCGCAGCTGGTGTCCCGGGGTCTGGCCACAGGCGCCGGCCTGCCAAGCCTCACAGGCAGTGCGAAACTGGGCTGGGTGACTGCCTGTCCTCGACCTCAACCGTGAAATGAGGACTTCTGGGCTCCCTTCCTAAGTAGGAGGAAGGGTTGTGACAACCGGAAGGAAAAGACATAGGATCGAGGTGCCTGGCCAACGTCATCCGCAGTTTTCGCTCTGCTGAGAGAACGTGGCTGAAAGGGGGGATTCTGTCTTAGGACAAGGAGCCTCATCAAGAGATCAGGAGGAGATGAGGCTCTCCCAACTTCCCTCGAGGACATTCCAATGGAGGCTTCTCTGTGCCTTCTGCTTTGGGGGCTCTGAGGAGTAAGAAGCGTCCACCAGGCTCCATTCCACTGCTCAAACCCCCAGTCCCCTGTTTCCGAGGGCTGCTGGCCTACAGGCAGAGGGTGGGACAGGCTTTAGGCAGGAGAGGGGAGCCGGTCAGAAGGCTATGAAAATCCTGAGCAAACGAAAGGTGCTCAACATCCCTCCTCCTTAGCGAAATGCAAATTAAACCCACAGTGAGACAGCACCTCACACCTGTCACAACAGCCAGGACTGAAAAGACAAGAGGGGCGTCTGGGTGGCTCAGTCTGTTAAGCGCCTGACTCTTGGTTTCAGCTTGGGTCGTGCTCTCAGGGTCATGGGATGGAGCCCCCCATCAGGCTCTGTGCTCAGTGGGGAGTCTGCTTGGGGTTCTCCCCCTCTGCTTAGACTTCTCTCACTCTCAAATAAATCTTTTTTTTTAAAGATTTTATTTATTTATGACAGAGAGAGCGAGAGAGGGAATACAAGCAAGGAGGAGAGGAGGGAGAAGCAGGCTCCCCACTGAGCAGGGAGCCCGATGTGGGGCTCGATCCCACAACTCTCGGATCATGACCTGAGCTGAAGGCAGACACTTAACGACTGAGCCACCGAGGTGCCCCTCAAATAAATAAATCTTAAAAAAAAAAAAAAAAAAGACAAGAAATAACAGGTGTTGGCGAGGATGTGGAGGAAAGGGAACCCTCGTGCACTGTTGGTGGGAACGTAAACTGGTGCAGCCCTTGTGGAAAACAGTACAGAGGTTCCTCAAAAAAGTCAAAAATAAAATTACCATACAATCCAGTCATCAACTATTGGGTATTTACCCAAAGAAAATGAAAACACTAATTTTAAAAGATACGCACCCCTGGGGCGCCTGGGTGGCTCAGTGGGTTAAAGCCTCTGCCTTCGGCTCAGGTCATGATCCCAGAGTCCTGGGATCGAGCCCCGCATTGGGCTCTCTGCTTGGCAGGGAGCCTGCTTCCTCCTCTCTCTCTCTCTGCCTGCCTCTCTGCCTACTTGTGATTTCTGTCTGTTAAATAAATAAATAAATAAATCTTAAAAAAAAAAAAAAAAAAAAGAAAAAGATACGCACCCCTGTGTTTCCCGGGCATTATCTACAGTAGCCAAAGTACGTGCGGAGCAACCCAGTGTTTGTCCCCGATGAACGGGAAAAGGGCGCGGGGCGAATGCGCACAACGGAGCATCCCGCAGGCGTGAGAGAACGAGCTCTCCCCACCTGTGACAACGTGGATGGACCTCGAGGGAGTCAGGCTACAGGGAGCAAGTCAAAGGCAAACGCTGTATGACTTCACTCATTTGTGGAATCCAAAAAGCAAACGGACCAACAAAAACCAGAACGAACTGACGGTTGTCAGAGGGGAGGCAGGTGGGAGGGAAGGAGGAAATCTGTAAGGGCCACTGTGTAAACTTCCGGTTATAAGATAAATAAGTGAGTTGTGGGGACGAGAAGTACAGCATAGGGAATACAGTCAATAATCCTGTAAAAATGTTTGTTGGTGACCGACAGTGACAACCCTTCTCGTGAGGAGTACCGCGCGAGGGACGGAACTGTCCAACACATGGTGCACCTGAAACCCAGACAACACTGCAGGCTAATTATACTCCAATTTAAAAAAAAGACTTGGGGCGCCTGGTGGTTCAGTAGGTTAAGCCTCTGCCTTTCGGCTCAGGTCATGATCCCAGGGTCCTGGGATCAAGCCCCACATCGGGCTCTCTGTTCAGCGGGGAGCCTGCTTCCCCTCTCTCTCTGCCTGCCTCTCTGCCTACTTGTGTTCTCTATGTCAAATAAAGAAATAAAAAATCTTAAAAAAGAAAAAAAACTTTCAGGACCAGTTATGGTCTTAAAACACTAGGCATAAATGTGAGGCCCTTCAAAAGCAGACTCACTGACCAACTAAAAAGGGAATGAATTTGTGCTTTTCTTTCTTTTTTTTTTTCCAGCCTAAATTGATAGGGAATGAAAATGGGGAGGTGGTTTAGAGGGCAAATCGGGGAATTCTGCTTCAAATACAGTGAATTCCATTTTCTCCTTTTATAAGTGACTTTGTTGATTTACCTAATTATTCTAAGTAAACTACCTCCAAAATGGTGCTTGAACTCACGATCGCACATTCCACTGACGGAGCTGCCTGGGCGCCCCAGGTACACTGAGTTTAGGGTGACAGCAGAAAATGGAAATTGTAAAACTGTCCAGTGGGATGAACACTGACTAAAGACAGAAAAGAAATTATAAAGCCTCAAATCTACTTTATTTTCTGTTAACTTGGCGATACTTCTGTTGCTATCCCTTCTTTACTCTGCCGCCATAGCAACGTGGCAAAAATATAAAGGAAGACAGCAGAATAATACCTGGGGAAAAAGGTATTTCAAGAAATTCTCCAAAATCTTTTAATCAATTTTGATCGCTAGGAATGATAACATAAAAACCAGACTAGATATAACACCTATCTAGTTATAATTGCTGGGACGTGTGCAATATGCCAGCATTCTCATGCACGCTAGAAGAACAGACTCTGCGGAAAGCAATCTGGTCACAGTGGTCACATGCCATGAATCAATGGTTACTATCTCAGCCTACCGTATTTCCTCCAGGAATCGAGCCTAAGGAACTACCCAAAAGAAAGCAATAGGTACGTGATGAATGAGTGGGAGAACTTGTTTTATAAAGATGCTCATTATCTAGACCAGGAAAGGACTGGAAGCCATGAACATAGGCAACCATACGGGGAGAGATTAAGAAGAGTGCAGGCCTTTGGTGGAACTGTTACACAAGCATTAAAATGCTAATTACAAAGACAACGTGGTAATAGGGAAATTTTTTTTTTCCTCATTTGGCATAATTTTAAATGGAAAAAAAAAAGGCAGGGTGTGGATTAGACCAACGTCATGATTAATACAGGAACACCTGTGTAATGTGGCAGGAACTGGGCACATCCTTTCCCCTCCACTTTGAAACATAGCGTACTGACCTTTTTTTCTAAGATTTTACTTATTTATTTGGGGCGGGGGGAGGGAGAGAGAATCTGAAGCAGACTCTGCACTGAGCACAGAGCCCAACGCGGGGCTCGATTCCAGGACCCTGAGATCACAACATGAACCAAAACCAAGAGTCAGACGCTTAACAGACTGAGCCCCCGGGGCACCCCCGTATCACACGGCTCTTGCTGACAAGGCAGGGACTGGGAATGGTGACATCAGCCTCCGGGTGGTACCTTGGCTCCGTCCACGCTGATGATGCGATAGCTGTTCCTGGTGACATCGTAGAAGTAGGAAACGGTGACCGCCTGCTTGCTCGCTGGCACCCAGTTCTTCTTGGTGCTGGGGTCGATCTGGAAGACGTGCGCCCGCGTGGTGAAGATGGGCTGTTCTCTGCGGGAGGAGAGGAGGGCGCGTGAGGGTCAGTGCAGGACTTTGCGCGTCATTTAGGACTTCTCGCCCCACCTCCTGCGGTCCCCAAAGATCTCAACGGCTTATCGGGAGAGATGCATATACAGGAGGACAAGTAAAATAAGACAAGGGGGAAGGAGAGAGGCCGGCACGGGAGTCACGGAAACCCACCCCCCATGGGCTGCGGGCAACTGGCAAGGAGCAACTCTCTCTACATGTAGGTCCCGAGTCCTCGCTTCCTGTCGAGCATCCCGGTCCTGTCTGATATCCTGCTGGCGTGCTCGGGATGCTGTGATACATGTCTTTTGGAGGATCCTGCCACAACTTTAGGATTTGCAATCCATTTGCAACTTCCTATTATATTTCTAGTAAGTACTTCTCAAATTCGCAGCATCTTACCCAAGACGCGTTCGCTCGTAATAGACGGAGCCTTAAAGTTTTATGTTCCCAACTTAGAAATCTTTGGAGGTTCAGGAGCTTAATTCAGGAAATCCTTCCCTTTTGCTTTTCTTGCCTCTGTAGGGTTGTTGCTCTTTGGCTCCTGTAAATTCCTAACATGACTGTCAACCAAATGGACACAGGATCCAGGTTTCTTTCTGGAAAGTGGGGAATTGTTTTGATCTTGACAATAAAGCATCAAGAAATAAAGCAGATGGATAAAAATCTGAAACCGATTCCACAGCATTTCATTCTGTAAGCTATGGACCTCACAAAGTAATTTAAAAGGAGACACAAACTCATTACAAAATAGACTTAATTTTAAAGACAGGGTTTTCGGGCAAACTGGTTCAAAAATCCTTTAAGTGTTCCAAATACGATCACACAGGGGTGGCGGGGTGGGGGGAGCAGCTCCCGGCAGGTAAAAGTGGCCCCACAGTTCATGAGATGCCTCAAATCTACTTGGTGGTGTTGTTAACTTGGTGATACTTCTGTTGAAGTATCATGTTCATGAGATTTAATGAGCATTTATTAGACATAAAAACAAAACTAAAAAGTAACTCAAATTCACTTTTAACATCCTTATGGTATCCAAAGGGGTGGCATAAAATATAGGACACTCAGTGGATACAAAAAAAAAAAAAAAAATCAAAGGGAGAAAGTGAATTTCAAGTGTTCTGGTCTCCAGATGGAGAGGTTTTAGGCAAAGCAGTCTTTGAACCTATTCTGCCTAGACGAGGCTCATTACTGGAAAGAAAGCTCTTTTAGAAGAGAAACGTCTTCCTAGAAAAGTAATTTACTATTTGAGCCTCCTGCAAAGAATACTATCGCCATAAACATCAGCATCAACCATCAGTTGTGGCTGCAGACCCGTTTCCATGAACACTCTTCCCGGAGAACAAAAGCCAAGGGCATGCTACTTGTGCTAACTCAGTGCAATGGGTTCAAGTGGCCAGCTTTCCAGAAGAACCAATGGAAGCATTTCTTGCCCCCCGAAATCTCCCTTCAAGATCCCAGAGCAGGACAAGCCCCTCTGGGGATGTGGATCACTCGGATGTCTGTCTTCCGTCAATGTGGTTAGGTTTACCCACCCTCCGGAGCCTAAACTGATACCCTTCCAGCCACACGGTGACAGGACGTAGAGACAAAAGGACCATTCCTGCTGCAATTTCCCACATCTGTCGTCACCAGGGTGGCCAGCCTGTGGGGGAGCCTGTGTGCCCATGGCTGCCTGCGCTCTTCGTCAAGTCCCCATGGGGAAGTCTGGCATCTGGGCTCCCCAGCTGTGTTACCACCAGCCCAGGCACCGTATTTTGCTAATCATAGAAGTACAGCACCAGAAAGGAAAATGCCTGTTCACACGGAATTCTGCAGATGCGAGAGGAGGCGGCAGTTGAAAGGACAGTAACCACAGAAAAGAGTTTTAGAGGAATTCTGCAATGTATACAAATACCGAATCATGCTGTGTACTTAAAACTAACGTGATGTTATATGCTAATTATACCTCAATTAAAAAAAAATAATTGCCTTGTGCTAAAGTCTCTCTGCCTCCCTCCCACCGAGCACTAACGAGCGGGGGAGGGGCACCCGGGTCAGGCAGGAGCCCCAGCTGGGGCAGAGGCCCGGCTCTCTCACCTGCGCTCACCTGCGCTCACGTCCTCCACACTGAGCAAGAGGGACTGGGTCTGAGCTTTAGCGCCTCTAGACCAGTGTTTCCTAAACCTCTGACAGAAATTAGCTGAGCACTTCATAAAAAGCAAGTTTCTGGGCCCCAACCTACTCCCCCTTGCCCCCCACAGGAACTTGGCTCTCGGGGACGGCCTGGGGAGCTCCGTTTTTAACAAGAGCTCCAGGTGATTCTGATCCTCAGAGAAGCTGGGGAGAAACCCACAATGAGACATTAACAGGTGATCTAGACAGAAGACGGAAGAAGTGAGCCTGTGGCCAGCATCTCTCCTCCAGAAAGACACAACGAGCTTTGAATGATTCCAGATCTTCCTCCCACAGCCTGAAGGGAACTACGATGAAACGGAGGACAGGATTTTGGGAGTGCAGAGCGTGGGGAGGCAGAAGTGCTCTGGGCAGAGATGGGGGGGCGGGAAGGACGTATGGCCAAGCCATCACTGACTTCAACTCTGTGTCCCTGAGCCCGGTAGGAGAGAGGAAGTGAGGGGAGCAGGGAGACCAGAGACCAGGCAGGAAGGACAGGGAGGCTTCCTGACCGGGGATAAGCCAAAGCCAAGAGTCACCTGCGAGGCGTGATTCAGGTCAAGTTGAGCACAGAGACATGAAGATGCCGCCATCTCCAGACCTGCTGGCTGGGCTCTGGGGATGGACCAAAGCTATGGTGGGCCGCCTCGGGGACCCTGGCCAGAAATGCAAGGATGTCAGAAGAGGACCATGGACCCAGCTGGCCACAACGTCCGTGGCTGCAGACTGGGTTTCCCGTGGTCAGGCCTCTGCAAGGGGAGAGGTGCGGGGAGTCCCACACCCCTGCTGAGGATGAGCACGGGGGAGACCAGAGACCTGCATTCCTCAGTCCTGGGCAAGCTGGGGCCAGTCTGATCGCAGCCTTGAACCCAGGAAACTGCCCACAGGACTGAGATTTCCACATGAATAACTGCGTCTGAGGCCAATGGGGAGTTCTAATGAATTCTTCTAAAATTCACAAATCTAATGGTGTTTAAAGAAAAGGAGGAAGAAAGGATTTAAAAAGTATTTACTGACTCCTTCCACCTGCCATGTTTTACACGTGACCTCTCCTTTAGGATCATAAAGATCCTTTGCGGCAGGTGTGCAGGTGGGGAAATGGGGGCTCAGAGAGGCCAAGGACCTGCCTTGGGTTACACAGTAAGTGACAGATCTGAGACGTAAAAGCAGGTCCAAGGGACATGGTCACCCTTCCTCTTAATCATTACGCTCCACTCTTTTGGAAAGAATGGCTTTCTGTAAGACGCAGCTTTTGATGTGGTTCTCAGTGATCCCGGCCTCCAGTCACTATTCCCTTATGAAATCCCCCTCCCCGCCCCGAGCTTGATGATGGAGGTGGTGGAGGGACCTGTGACTTGTTTTAACCAAAAGAGTACAGCAAAGGTGATGGGATGTCATTGCGCAAGTAAGCTACACGGGACTGTGATGTCTGTCTTGCTAGCAGATTCTCTTGACTCTCTTGATGGCTTTGGTGAGGTGTGTTGCCATGCTGGGGGGACCCACGTTTGCAGGAACTGAGAGTGGCCTCCTGCCAACAGCCAGAGGGAAACTGAGGCCCTAAACTGAGGCTCTCCGCCCAACACCCCGTGGGGAACTGAAATTCTTCCAACAAACCACTTGGAAACTTGGGGGTCAGATCTCTCCTGAGACCCCACCCCTCATTGACACCTTAAAGACACTTCCTAAGAGACCCAGAAGCAGAGGACACAGCTAAGCCACGCCCAGACTCTGGACCCAGAGAGAGTCTTTTGTTTTAAGCTGCTAAGTTTGTGGCAATTTATTACTCAGCAAAAGAGAACTAATACCTTGACCGTCATAGAAAGTCTACTACATATCACAAATCCTTACATCGTGATGGGCAAAATCAGAGAAGTCTATAAACCTCGCCCCAAAATTCAGAAACGCAGATTCCCAGCTCTGAGAGATTATCTTGCCTCACCTGAAAAAGCAAAAAAGCACTGGAACTAGGACACAGGAGTCCGTTCCGATAAGTGTGCAAATCAGTATAAATAGAAAAACTCAAGAGAAGCAGAACTTTCCAACCCAGGAGGCCGCCTTTCCCTCCCAGCAGGGAAAAGCTGAGGAGAGTGTGTATCAGAGAACAGAAACTACCTTCATACCCAATTTTATTCTCTTTTCTTTGCTGTTTGATGCTTAGGGAGTGGATTTCAAAAATACTCCCATTCCTTCTCCAGTGCTTTAAATAGAAAGCAGATGTTTCCGGATGGTGAAACGTTGCTTCAGGCAGACAATGTAACCCACCGCTCCCGCGCACAGGCTTTTCAGAGCTGGATAAACAGCAATTGTGGCTCATTGAACACATTTTGGAACCTGACAGTAATTGTCCCCGAGGATAATCAGCCACTCTGCGCAACATATGTATGTTTGGAGTATGAAACCCACTCAGCAGAGACGCCACTGCTGCTCTCAACGGCTTCTGGCTCCGAGTCAGAGAATTCTGCGAAGAACTGGCAGGACTAATTTTTGCAGGGGAAGAAAATAAAAAGAAAAATGATGTTTTAATTTGTCATCACCCTCCACTTGCCACGGCAATGCTCAGCTCCAGGCTTTTCCGGACACGGGTCTGTGAAACCTCACCGTTCCTACCACTCCTGCTCCTGCTTGACTCCGTGAAAACCGAACTGTCCAGACATGACCTTGCGGCTCTTTAAACAGTGTTTCACGGTCTCAAGGGAAGCCATGGCTGGTTTGTCTGCCCCGGGTCGCGAGCCCCTCCAAACAGCCATCACGGCACCAAGACAAACGCTCGCCGCCCAGCTCCACAGATTAAGGGAAGGCACGGTCCCCGCCCCCCCGGCCCCACCATCGCAAAGGCCTTCCCTGGCTCTAGCCCCCATCAGACACACTGCAGGTGTGTTAGAATGTCCCCCCAGCCCGGACCGCCTGGCCCTGCTCCTCACCTGTCAGCATTTCCAGGGTGCCCCCGCACATGCCGTCTTGAGCCTAAACATCCCACCCTGTTTGCGGGTCAGAAGACCTCCTCTTTGTCCTTCACGTGCAGTCACGGCCTCCTGAGATGTCCCATCTGCGTCCCAGGACACAGACCCTGGACTGAGTGTCTGTCACAGGTACCAGCAGTGTGGGCTCTCCTGGCTCTGAGCCAGGTTGGTTATTAACCAGGATGGTTAATAAGGCCCTTTGCAGGGGCACCTGGGTGGCTCAGCTGGTTAAGCCTCTGTCTTTGGCTTGGGTCATGATCCCAGGGTCCTGGGATCGAGTCCCGCATCGGGCTCCTTGCTCGGAAGGGAGCCTGCTTCTCTCTCTGCCTCTGCCTGCCACTCTGCCTACTTGTGCGTGCCCTCTCTCTCTCTCTCTCTGACAAATAAATAAATAAAATCTTTAAACAAAACAAAAAAAGGCCCTTTGCAGACAGGGTCAAGCCTCTAAAGATGAGGACATAGGAAATGATGGACAGAAGGTCCACCTAGTACATTCTCCATCCAAGACTCGAACTCATGACTGTATTATAGCTCTTTTTCATACCAACCCCCATAATAAATAAAACAGAGTGAAGTTACTGTTATTTGCAGCTAACGTGGCTGCACACCTACAGTGCCCAGGAAAATCAACTGAAAAAGTGAACATGAGTAAATAAAGTTCAGTAAGATGGCTAGTTACAAGATTAACAAAAAATAAACTCAACAGCCTTCTTCTATATGCAAACAACCTTGCAGGTGATGTAACAGATTTTTAAAGATCCCTTCAAGAGCAGTAAACAGAAAGATACCATTTCTAGAAATCTATAGAACTGTGCAAGATCTGCCTCAAAAACATCAAGACAAGAATTTCTGGAGAGAATTTCTAAAGGCACAGAAAAGCAGACTTTAGGGGCGCCTGGGTGGCTCAGTGGGTTAAGCCTCTGCCTTCGGCTCAGGTCATGATCCCAGGGTCCTGGGATCGAGCCCCGCATCGGGCTCTCTGCTCAGCAAGGGAGCCTGCTTCCCTTCCTCTCTCTCTGTCTGCCTCTCTGCCTACTTGTGATCTCTGTCTGTCAAAAAAAAAAAAAAAAAAAAGGCATACAGAAAAAATGTAAAGTCTCCTCCCATCCTTACCGTCTAACCACCTAGCCCCTCTCCTTAGAGGCAAACAACAAGGATATTCTTTAAAAAAAAAAAAAAAAGAAGAAGAAAAAAAAGAAAAGCAGACTTTAATAAATAAGACACATTCTGTTCTTAAATAGGAAAAGTCAATATAAAGATATCTTGGGGATATAAAAATACTTTTGGGGCACCTGGGGGGCTCAGTCAGTTAAGCATCAGCCTTCGGCTCAGGTCATGATCTCAGGGTCCTGCATCGAGTCCCGCATCGGGCTCTCTGCTCAGCAGGGAGTCTGCTTCTCCCTCTCACTTTCCTCTATGTGTGTTCTCTCTTTCAAATAAATAAATTCAGTCTTTAAACAAAAAAAATGTCAAGTACCCCTAAACTAATCCATACATTTGTCACAATATCAACAGGAGTATCTTGAGAACCAGACAGGGCTATTTGTGTGGGAAACTCGCCCCACGAAGACAGCCAGAAAAATTCTGAAAATGAAGAGCAGTGAGATTCAGCCCTGTCGGGTAATGAAATACTTAACTGTAGAGTCCAGCACGTGAAACAGGGAGGTATCAAGCAAAGAAGTAAATTAACGGAACAGAACAACCAAGTTAGAAGCCCGAGGAATTCAGCACATGACGTAGGTGGTACTCTTCATCCGTGGGGGGCACGGGAGTTGCCCCACATACCCTGTTACAACAAGGGGTTAGCAACTCTCCGGGGAAAGCCTGCACCTGCTGGACCCTAGCCAGAAGTCTGTCTCCACGCCTGGTCTGAGCCCTGCCCAGTGAGTCATGGCGGACCCAGTCTATCAAAGTTCTTTCTGCCTGCCCCGTAACTGCCCAGATTAACACAACTGATTAAGGAGGAAGCTCACGGTAAGTCACATTTGTCACCAGCCCTCCAAGGACTGGGGATTCCCTTTTTGGGTCACATTTACATCAGAAAACGCAATGAGGCAAGTGACCCTGATGAATGCTGACGGGCTTTGTTAATGACACTGCCTTAGGTCCCAGAAGGCGTGACAGTTTCTCGGGAGCCCTCCGCACACGTTCTCTGTGGGTCCTCCTGTGGTATGGGGCTGACCAAGTTCCGGGACGGGGTCACAGGCTGCGGGGCTGCCCCAGATCAGATCCACTCCCATGTGCTCTGGGAAAGGGTCAGGAGTCTCCAACAGTGGGTGGGGATCCTGACAGTGAGGAGGGGAAGAAGCAGAGTTTCAGAAAATCAAAGCGGATATGGAAGGCAAATACTTGCGTGGGGTAGCGTGGGGGGCTCTTCTGAGGACAAAGGATAAGAAAACAGATTATGGAAGGACAAGACCAAGGGCAGGATCAAGAGAGAACATAAAACAAAACTTACCAGGGTGACAAGTGAAAGGGACGTGAGGGAAGCTTCTGGGGTACCATGATGTTTCGTATCTTCATCTGGGTGATGCTTATATCATTGTGCTCACTTTGTAAAAACTCACTGAGCTGTACACGTATAATTTATGTATGCACTTTTCTGTATATATGTTATAACTAAAAAAATTTTCCTTAAAAATACATCTTATGCAAAACTGACAAAAATGATGATACACCAGAAATAAATCTGGTTAAAGAACTATTTTTAAAAAAACAAGCCACCTCTCTGAAAACTATAAAACACTGATGAAAGAAACTGAAGATATCACATGAACATTCCATGCTCATGGATTAGAAAAACAAATATTGTTAAAACGTCATACTATCCAAAGCAACTTATACGTTTTAGGCAATCCCCATCAAAATACATTTTTCAACAGAACTAGAACAAACAATCCGAAAATCTGTGTGGAACCACAGAAGACCCTACAAAGCCGAAGCAATCTTGAAAAAGAAAAGTAAAGCTGGCGGCATCACTATTCCTGACTTCAAGCTCTATCACAAAGCTGTCGTCATGAAAACAATATGGTGCCAGCACAAAAACAGACACACAGATCTATGGAACAGAACGGAAAACCCAGAAATGGACCCTGGACTCTATGGTCAACTCATCTTCAACAAAGCAGGAAAGAATATCTAATGGGAAAAAGACCGTCTCTTCAACAAATGGTTTGGGGAAACTGGACAGCCTCATGCAGAAGAATGAAACCAGACCATCACTCTCTTTCACCATGCACAAAAGTAAACTGAAAATGGATTAAAGACCCAAATGTGAGACCTGAAACCATAAACATCCTAGAGGAGAGCACATGCATTAATCTCTGACTTCATCCATAGAAGTATGTTTCTAGGTCTGTCTCCCGAGACAAGGGAAATAAAAACAAAAATGAACTGTTGGGACGACATCAAAATAAAAATCTTCTGCACAGCAAAGGACACAATCAACAAAACGAAAAGGCGACCCACTGGATGGGAGAAGATATTCACACACAACGTACCCAATAAACAGTATCTAAAATCTATAAAGAACTTATCAACTCAACACCCCAAAAATGAATACTCCAATTAAAAAACAGGCAGAAGATATGAACAGACATTTCTTCAGAGGTGGCATCCAGACTCATGGAAAGACGCTCAACCTCACTCTTCATCAGGAAAATGTAAATCAAACAACAATGAGAAACCACCTCACACCTGACAGAGCGGCTAAAATCAACAACACAAGAAACTAAAGGCGTTGGTGAGGATGCGGAGAAAGGGGGACCCTCTCGTGCTGTGGGTGGGAATGCAAACTGGGGCAGCCACTGTGGAAAACAACATGGAGGTTCCTGAAAAAATTTTAAAAATAGAGCTACCGTATGACCCAGCAATCACACTACTGGGTATTTACTCAAAGAACACAAAAATACTAATGCAAAGGGGTACACGCACCCCGATGTTTATAACAGCAACACACACACACACTCACACTGGAATATTATTCAGCTCTTAAAAAAAGAATGGAATCGTGCCATTTGCAATGACATGGCGGGAGCTAGACAGTATTCTGCTGAGTGAGATAAGTTGGTCAGAGAAAGACAAATCCCGTATGATTTCACTCCTATGGGGAACTGAAGAAACAAAGAAAAAAAGAGATGAACCAAGAAACAAACTGCTGGTGACCAGGGGGAGGGGGACAGGGGGATGGGCAAAACAGGTGACAGGGACGCAGGAGAGCGCCCGTCCTGATGAGCACTCGGCAGTGTGCGGAAGTGTTTAATCACCATATCGTACACCTGACACTAATATGACACTGTATGTGAACTGGAAATGAAATAAACACTTTTTTTTTTTTTAGATTTTTATTTATTTTCTTGACAGAGAGATCACAAGCAGGCAGAGAGACAAGCAGAGAGGGAGGAGGAAGCAGGCTCCCTGCTGAGCAGAGAGCCCGACACGGGGCTCAATCTCAGGACCCTGGGATCACGACCCAAGCCGAAGGCGGAGGCTTTAACCCACTGAGCCACCCAGGTGCCCCAAAATAAACACTTTTAAAAACCCCACCTCATCATCTGTTACGATGTCATCCCATCATCACGTGGCCCCCCGTCTATCCCCGTCCAGACCCTCTCTCCCTCCTCCGCACATACACCCTCCGCTGCCCCCGCACCACTCTTCTCGGCCTGGCAGGTGCGGGGCAAGAGGCCCTCCAGACGCCGCAGGTGTGCCCAGAGACAAGCCGGCAACGGGTGCGCGCGGCTGCGGGAGCGGAGAGAGGAGACGAGGCCGGAGGGGGGCCCCAGCTGGATACCCAGAGACGCTGACCGCCACACTACGGAAATGAGTCTCCACCTTGGGGCCACCCTCTCCCACCTGGGCTCCACGGAAGGTTTATGTCAAGGTTGTTTTCTCTTCAAATACATTCCAAGAAATACGCGGTGTGTAGGAAAATGTGAAATGCATCTGGCTAGTTGTTTTCTTCACCATGTGGTGTCACCTTTAGGAAACGGTACCCTCAGGGCACCTGGGTGGCTCTGTCAGTTAAACGTCTGACCTCGGCTCTGGTCATGACCTTGGGGTCCTGGATTGGTGCCCCATGTCAGGCTCTGTGCTCCATGGGGAGTCTGCTTCTCCCCCTCCCTCTGTCCTCTCCCCCTGCTTGTGCTCACTCTCTCTCTCTCCAATAAATAAATAAAATCTTTAAAATAAATAAAAAAGGAAGAAAAGAAAGAAATGGCATTCTCTATCCAAGACCGCTGGAAGTCATCTGGGAGCTGTGTGCTCGCCACACGCAAACTGACCGTCACCTCGATGGGCACCTTCTGTCCGTGTTTACCCTGCGGGAGGTATCCTGCCTTGGGATTATAGCATGTATTCGTGCTAAAATTTGTGCTATTCCATGCTGTGTGTGGCATACTGAGCATTTATGCTATCAAAACTCATTCCATCTGAATCTATGGTGGGGAAAAAAGGGAGTTTTAAACAAAAAAGCAGAGTTTTATGATTCATGGACTGTGAACACCAAGCCAAGAATCAGATCACCCACGTGACAATTTCTGAAAAGCCAGGCGGTGAGCTGCCCAGGTCGTAACGATTAATGAGTCCTGGGATGGCTAATTCAGGGGTGCCCCAAATGCGGCTGGAGAAGCGGTCCTTGCTCTTTCTCGTGCTCTAATACATCTGGGCACAGAGTTCCTTATGACACTGCAATGACAACAAAATACAGAAGACTCGATGCCAAACGTGAGATGAGAATGTGACTTGGCGACAGGACGCCCCATCACAGCAGACGCGATGTTCTTAAAGGACCGGAAAACACATGCTCCTAACCTTAAATGCTGGGGACTGGTGTACCCGTCTGTAGTAAAGATGGGGAGAACGCGGCGTGACTGCTAACGGGTTCTGGGTTTCTTGGAGGAGGGAGCAAAATGTTCTAAAATTAGATTGTGCTGATGGTTGCCCCAGTTCTGAATACAAAAAAAAAAAAAAATCAGTGAATTGTATATTTTATAAAACTGACTTGTACTGTACTTGAGTTACGTCGCAATAAAATGGCTTTGGTGTGTGTTTGTTTGTTTTGTTTGAAGATCAACTGTGCGTGAGAACGGGCAGAAAAAGACCCAGTGACTGAGCTTTCGGGCTGGGGCGGCTGAGAGGGACCTGCACGGTGCCGAGCCCGCCTGGCGTGTGGCCCACCCAGCAGAAACACCGGTAGGCGGACGGGGTCCCTTTCCAGGGCAAGTACCTCGAGGAACCCCCTGGGTCGATGACACCACACAGAGCCCACAGGGAGAAAGGAGGGGACAGATGACCGAAACAGGGACCCAGCACAGCACCCAGCACAGGGTGGGAAGAGGAGCAAGGAGCAGGTCCCGAAACTTAAGAAAGTCCTCAGGCCACCCAGGTGGACGACCAGGGGCTTCATGCCCTCTAGAAGGCTATCAGGCTGCTCTACCTTTTCTGAGAAAGGAAAACAAAGGGACAAAAACCCGAGCGAGGGACTAACAAGATTTAAGAGTCCTCCTTGATCCCGGGGCCATTACAGGACACTTTGTCCCCGTCAGGGACAAGGCTGAAGAAGTGGAGGGATTTCTTGAAGAGTCAAGAGGAGCCGCGTCAGGGCCCCGGGGCAGGGGACGCTCGCCCTGCCTGTGCGACCTGGGGCCAGTCACCTCACTCTGAATCCCAAAATGCTTGTCATGAACAGCAGCCTGGGAAAGGAACGTTGTAAGACGCTAGTTACGGCAGAGATCCCGCTGCGCGGAAGACCATCTGTTTCCCACCTTGGACAGCTCAAGTCGCCCGGACACAATCGACCATCTCTCCTAAAAGCATCAAATTAAACAAAAAATCTTTAAGAAGAGTAACTGCGTGTGTTCATAATTAAAAAAAATTTTTTTTCAAAGTTTAAAAGTCTGAGACTTGTTTTCTCCTCTACTGATGAATTAGTACTGGTTGTGGCTAACTGCTTTCATGGTTCACCCTTTTAGGTTCCTGTGTGGCCGCGGGGGATTCTAGTCCTGGTTCGAGAAGCCAAACCCTCATTAAGGGCATGGCTACCGCTCTGAATTCAGATTTTGGGGGAGAGAAGCTGTTTTTGTTTTCGTAGGACCCACTCTTGTTCAGAACGAAAAATGCGCAGTGTGAAGGGGCTGGTAACTTGCCAAGTCCACTGCAGAAGATGTAAACCACGGAACCGAAGGTGCAGACACACCTCCAAAGGACGCCCTGATGCCTTCGTTTACACCATCAACTGGCCTCTCGGGCTCTTCGATTTTTTACGTATTACAGAAAACTTCATTTACAAAAATAGGTGGCAACCAGAGAGTTGCCAGATTTGGCATGCGCGTGCATGCACAGACACAGACAGACAGACACACACACACACACACACACACTACAGGATTTCTGGCTAAACTTAAATTTCATATAAACCATGGACAGTCTTTACATTATTGAGTTATAATTCAGACACCACAAAACACCCCCCCTTGTGAAGTACGCGATTCTGTGAGTTTCGATTTGCTCAAGTAAGTGTGCAGCACCACCACTGTCTAACCTCAGAGCATTTTCAGGAACCCCCCCCCAAATCCCATGCTCATCAGCGCTCACTCCCCCTTCCCCTCTGTCTGCTCCAGTAACCACCGATGCACGCTCCGTCTCCATCGATTTGCCTTCCCCGGACACTTCCCATAAATGCAGTCACACAGGTCGTGTGGGCCACATCTGGCTGTCCTCACCGAGCACAGTGTCTTCAAGGGTCATGCATGTTGGGCGTCTCTCACTACCTCACCGGGTTCTGTGGGGGACATCAGTCGGCTGTACACTACATCTCGTCTCTCTGTCCTTCAGGAGAGGGACATCTGTGTGGTTCCCACCTTTTGGCTCTTGTAAAGAATGCTGCTGGGAATTATTTGTGTCCTACTTTCACGTGGACGTGTGTTTTCTTGGCTCTTGGGTACGTCCGTAGGAGTGGAATTGCAGGGTCACAGGGCAGCTCTAGAGAAGGGCTGGAGCCTGTCGGAGAGGCCGCACCACCCTGGGTCTGGTGACCACACCCCATAGTGACAGAATGTGTGCCTCCTCTGTGTTCCCACACCTTCCGTGGCGGCTGCTGCCAAAGGAAGGAACTGGACCGCTTATCTCAGTCCTTTATGAACAGGAGAGCGTTTTCATGCTCTGAGAAGTACAGAAAACACAGAGAGGTGGGGTTTAGAGAGAGGCAAGAAAGGGATTCGGTAAATAGCACAGCCAGTGTTTTGTTTTTTTTTTTAAAGATTTTATTTATTTGACAGAGAGAAATCACAAGTAGGCAGAGAGGCAGGCAGAGAGAGAGAGTGGGGAGGAAGCAGGCTCCCTGTGGAGCAGAGAGCCCGATGTGGGGCTCGATCCCAGGACCCTGGGACCATGTCCTGAGCCGAAGGCAGAGGCTTTAACCCACTGAGCCACCCAGGCGCTCTGCAGCCAGTGGTTTTTACGTAAGGCAACCTCGGAAGACGCAAGCAAATCTGTAGACTGGGGGTGGGCCACATTTCAAGGCCAGGAAGACGTCCTTCTGGGTTCTGCCCTTCTCCGTTTGTCTAGAGTGACCTGGACAGTTACAGCTCTGCATCCCCATGCCCTGGGGTGGGGGGAGTGGCTTATAGGAGCCCCCAATCCCCTGGGATCACCTCCACTCTTCTTACAACTACAAGGACAGGAGAGCTCCAGATCCTTCTAGAACCTCTTTTGTGCAGCTGGGAAAGCCCTGGCTGCTCCTGGCCACTCCTGGCTAATGGTGTCTACCTGCAGGGGCCCAACAGTCTGACCTGGTACCCCCCGGCCCAGAGCCCGCAGCCCTCCTGTCCCCAGATCTCAGCCACTGTCCTCGCTTCTGGCATCTCATCCCAGCAAGGAGCATGTGGGGCCACCCTCCCTTCAGCCCCCAGGAGCCACGTTCAGCAGTCATGTACGGACAGCCAGTCGACCACACCGTCAAGCTTTGCAGCCTTAGGAAACTGCTCTTGCCCCAGCCCCCTGCCCGGACCCTTGGTCCAGACCCCCAGGAGGAGGGTCCCCACACGGCGCGGGTCCAGGGAGGCTGCAGGGGCCATCTCTTTGTTGTCACTTATCCAGAAAGCATGCGGGGCTTACGGAAGAAAGTTTGCTGCTCCCCACAAGAGGTAAACATAGAATCATCCTAGGACCTGGCAACTCTAGGCACACACCCAAAAGAACTGAAAGCAGGGACTCACACAGAGGCTCGGACACTGCCGCTCACGGCTACAACGGGCAGGAGGCCAAAACAGCCCACGTGTCCACCGACAGATGAGCGGGCAGACACGCAACGGAACAGTATTTAGGCATCAAAGGGATGACATTTTGATATGCGTGACAACACAGGTGAACCCTAAAATAAAGCTAAGTGAGATAAGCCAGCCACAGAAGGATAAAAACGGTATGGTTCCACTTCCGTGACCCAGTCAAATGCATAGAGACAGAAAGTAGAAGGTGATTATCAGGGGCTGGGGGCGGGGGGGAGTGGGGGGTGTGGTGTTATGGCTCCGTGGGGACAGAGTTTCTGTTTGGAAAGATGAAGAGGATCTGGAAGTGGATGGTGGTGACAGGTGCACCGCGCTGTGAATGTTCTCGATGCCGCTGAATTGCAAATGCATCTAGAAATCGTTAAAATGGAGAACTTGATGTTGCGAATATTTTACCACGAAAGCAGAGTGGCTGGAGAACTTAAATGTCTCTCAGAATCTCTTGCTTTGGAGAAAAGAAAACAAACAACAAGAAAAGAAGGAGGGGGGGGGGAGAAAACCTTGTAGGTGTCAGAATTCCCACAAAACCTAGCCAGTACTAGGGCTGCCGATGTCAAGGACACAGTATTAAGAGAAAAGGTTACAGAATAGCATCCTGCTCCGCTCCCATTCTCATAAATATGTATACTAATATCGATACATACTTACTTAACAAACATTTACCAGCAGCTCCACTTGAGAGGGCTGAGCTGGGCACTGAAAACGTCCAAGGAAATAACCTAAGGCATTGCCTCAGGATCCAGGGAGCTCCCTCCCTGTCTGTGTTGGCGCCCGTGGGTGTGCAAGGGGACAAGTGTGGAAAGGTGACCATGCAGCCGGGGTGTTCTCTGGCAGGAGAGGGACCAGGCTCATCAAATGCATGCACTGTGGACTGGTATCTGGGGCAAGGGAGAGGCCCCTGTCTCTTGCTTCCCAAGCTTAAGGTCAAAGGCACAACCACGTGCACCAAACAAGACAGGGGTGAGAGGACCCCAACCCCCCCCATGGACAGAGGGAGAGAGGAGAGGCAGGTACTCCCAAGAACTTTCTACAGCATGGTGTGAAACTCGCAAAGAGGGGAAATCTTGTGGTAAGTGTTCCTAGAGTGCCTGTATGCCCGCGCGCACACACACACACACACACACACACACAACAATGATGATGAAGGGGGCAAGAGAAAGCGTCAGGGACATGGAAATGTTTATAGCATACACTGTAGTGACCATTTCCTGGGTATGTACATATCTCCAGAGTCATTAGCTGTATCCATTAAATACATACAATTTCTTGTAGGTCAATTATACCTCAATAAAGTGATTTTAAAAAGTTTAGATAGCCAGGGGACAGAGATGACAGGAGCTGGATGGGGATGTGGCACCGAGGGACCTGAGCCCACGAGGGGCCCTCTGAGCGCCCAGGTGCTTGGCTGGAGATCTCTAAACCAGGGGCTGCTCTGGAAAAAGCCAGAGCCCCCATCCTGAGTTATCATCTGGGTTTGATCCTACCTCACGGTTAACCCGCTGGTTTCCAACCTCGTGACCAGGAAGTAATTTATTATTTGTGCCTTCCCTGCAGACCCCATTTATTGAGAGAGTTTGGCCTTCTGGGTGGTATTTATGAAAGAATAATTTGTTTTCTCTTTTCTTTATTGATCAAAGTCACAGCGAACTGCCAAACAGCTTTCTACCCGGCAGGACTGCACTGAGGTGGCCCCAAGAATGGACAGGATTCCAGCCAAAGATGCAGGAACACTCGTTGCCAGCCTCAGCCGTCTGGGCGCCCAACAACTTGCCCTTTGTCTCGGGGCGAGAGCAGAACAGCGTGGACACCTGTCCCTGTTCTCCCAGGCCCCTGGGTGGGGAAAGCTGGAGAGCCATTTCCCTTTGCACCCAAGGACAGTGCATGTGACATCAACGGCCTTGGTGGGAAGTGCGAGCTCCAGGGGGTCTACCTGCGGGGGAGGCAACAAGGTCTGGCGCGCACAGAAGGGAAAAGCGACACCTTCAGGATTTCACGTTCAGGATTTCACGTAACGAGGCCGAGGCAGTGGGTGTTTCGAGGAAGGAGACCTAGTAAGTAAAAATAAGCCCACTGCACTAGAGCCGCCTGAGTTCACTCGGACACGTGGAAACAGGGCACCTCCCAAGCTCTGTGCACACAGTAGGTCCAAAATATTTGCTAAACTGAATTATCTGGCTTTGACGTAACGTGGAAACCCCATCACTCGGGCCCAGCAAGGCAAAACAACCGTTGTTTCCCACCCTGTCAAGGGGCAGAAGTGTAGACCAGCTTGTCCGGTGCAAACACACAGGCCCCCAGACAGGACTCCTGCAGTCCCTGCGGGGCCCCCACAGGACAGCTGCTGACACCTGAGCCCTGCAGGAGAGCCAGCCTAGTCCCGGGTGGGCCACACGCTCTGTGGAGCAGCTCAGAGCAGGGATCCTGGGGAGCCCCTGCAGGAAACCCGGGGCCAGGAGCTGGCAGGGCGCTGGCGCCCTGTGTCGCCCAGAGTCCAACTCTGGCCTTCCATCTGAGGTCATCGGCGCCCTTCAAAAGTTAGACACCAGGCCCCAGGGACAGAGAGATGGATGAGGTACCCATCCCCCCACCCACTGCACTCGCCGCCAGGAAGAGCCAGAGGTGCTTGAGGGTGCAGGTCCGGGGCTCCGGAAAGGCGGTCAGAGGTCTCTGCCAGGGATGCCCCAGGGCAACGCGAGCCTGCTGGGACAGGACCCCACCGTGTGCAGCATCCCCCCCAATGGAGTACCAGGCCCCCCCTTGACAAGGGTTGTTCGAGGTTCTCCTCCAGGAACCCTTTCTACACCTCACTTCCACAGGGTTGAGAACTATCTCTCCCTGGGGAGCCCCGGTGTGTACCTGCAGCCCAGGTGTCTGCGCTGAGCTCAGCGGCTGCAGCTCCCCTCCCTGCCGGCTCTCCCCTCGGCCCCAGCTCAGTGAGTCCTGCGTCAGCTCCAGCAGTGAGCCAGGAGCCCAGGAACTCATGCCCCTCGCCACCTCTCGCCACCGGGGCCCTCACTCTCCTTGCACACAGCGTCCTCGAGTGGGCCACCGGTGAGCTGAGCCAGCCTGCGACCGGTGGCTCGGCACATAGTCTGAGGATGGCCGTCTCCGTGCTCCCAAAAATCTGTACTCTTCTGCCCAGAATTGAGGACATGGCAGAGATCCGGCAGGCACCTAGAGGAAGGACTGCCTTTTTCTCAACGACGCAGATGTCTTTGGGCTGGGAGCAGGAAGCTCTCCTCGAGCTTCTGGGTGCAGAGCTCAGCCTGGGGCACAACTGGAGTGCCTAGCGGGTCACATCCGACCACGAGTGGGCTCGTCCATTTACCTGTGCACTGAACAAAAATGTGCTCTGTGTCCAGGACATTAAAAAAGACTGGGAAATGCCAACCTTGATTATAATAGTCTCTTCCTGTGTCTGGATCCTTTCTGTCAGGACATACACAAGCTCGGGTTTCTCCCATTTCGACCCGACCTGTGAGTCGGCCTGCCCGCCCCACCCAACACGCCCTCCTGCCTGCCGGCACCTGCTCAGGGAAGCACCACCATGCTGCTTGGGGGTACAGGAGCAGGGAAGCCCATGGGCCGGTCAGTCCATAACGGGGTCGGTCTAGACCAGCCACCTCCCTTCGGAACTGGGTCATCACTCCTGCACATAAGGCCCCTGCCCCTCCATACATAAATACACATGACCGGGGTGACAATTCAGTTCTCCAGCCCTTCCAACAAGGAGGCTTCACGAATCAGATGGACGTCAGATTCCGGCATGACTTACAGAAAGGTCCACCAGAAATTACATGGAATGCCCAGCACCAGGAAGAGTTAGATCACTAAGTTAACACAAGAGTACAGTGTAACCACCCAAGAAAGAGAACATTATTAGAACTAGACAAATATTGTTCCCTGCAGAGCCAAGAAATGGGCCGGGATCCTATTTCTTTCTGGACCTTTCCAATGCCCAGAGCCAAGTGCTCCTCAAAGACAAAAGCTCCTGGCACTGAGGTCAGAGAGAAGCTTCTCTTTAGTGCTCTCCCAACTGTTCAAAAGCAGGAAATACAGGGGGCGCCGGCTAGCTCAATGGTATGGCAGGTGATGCTTGATCTTGGAGCCGTGAGTTCAAGCCCCATGGTGGACACAGAGTTTACTTTAAAAAATAAAAATAAAAAATAAAAGCAGGTGGGATCCTAGTGCCTCTCATATTTGGAATAGGATGTGCTTGGGAATGTTCTTATTTTTTTGTGTTTTTCCTTTGCCTTCTTTTTCCAACTGAAAAAAAGAAACACAGCCCATCCCTCCACCACGCTAGTGTTTCCCAGCTTCTTGTTTGTTCTGTCCACATCGTCTGGAATCCGTTCCAGTTTCTGTCCTGAAGACATTATTCTTGGAACCAGTGACTCTTGGTTCTAACTGGCGCTGGGGGGCCCGCTCACGGCCATCTGTCTAGGACTGCTTTACTTTGGACTCCTGGAAGACACGGCTCCTCTGCGTTCCCCCACCTGTCTTCTTCAGTTTCCCACCCATCTTATTGCTGTGGACCCTCGAAGCGAGTGGGAGGTAGCCGTTAAGGACCCCAATATCTGTAACCACCTTTTCGCCCGACTGCTTTGGCAGGCGTGTGCTTCCTAGGGCTGCGGCACTGAATCCGTGCTGACTTGCGGGTTTGAAACAAGAGATCTGGACTCTCACAGAGCGGAGGCCAGAAGCACAACGTCCTTGCCCCTAGGCTGAAACCAAGGAGCCAGGAGCGCTGCGCTCCCTCCAGAGGCTCTGGGGGAGAGTCAGTGTCTGGCATTCTGACTGCAAAGCCAGCAGCCTGGCATCTTCAGGTCACTCTTCCTGCTGAGGGCCAGACGTCCCCTCTGTCTTCTGCCTCGGTCCCATTGGGACACCCCTAATTGCATGTAGGGTCCGTGGGCATCGTTCAGGAGAAGCTCCCCATCTCAAGGCCCTTGCTTTAATCACATCGGCAAAGACCCTCTTATCACACGTGGTCACGTTTGCTGGTTGCAGAGGTCTGGGACCAAATAGCTAAGGGGGCACGCTTCAGTTGCCCACACTGGACAGGAACTTTTTTTTTCAATGGCTGACAAACGGTTTTTCCCTCTGAGCTTTGCTATCCTGATCCCTTGTTCAGATGAGAAGCTCATTTGCTGGTTCCTCCACTTCCAGACTCCTCGGTGCTCCAAGCACTGCCTGTCCTCGCTGATCACACTCGTTCCATAGCTTCCCATGCCTCCTGTCCACGCCGGGTCCCTCCCAGACCAGTGCGACTTTATTCTACAATGCCAACCCCTCCCCCCACGCCGCCTCACCTCTGCCAGTATGTTCAGGTGCCCTCAGTTTCTCCTAATACACACAGCGCCCCTGGGAGCTTCCATCGAAGTTCCAGCTTCTGGCCCCACTTCTCAGGCCTGCCCAGGACTGGACCTGTGGGCTGGCTCAGGAGGCTCATCAGAGGGCCGCAGGGCAGACTGCTCCCCCCGCCCGGCACCCCCCTCCCCCGCCTGCAGCCCCTCTGCCGAACTCCAGGCTCCTCGGTTGGACACACTGTTGGCCTCACCATTTCCCTGCCTGCTTTCCTGCATCCCGGGATTTGCAGCAATCTCCCCGCTGCCCCTACTCCCCTGGGATCGCAGTTCACCTTGCCATCCTAGGGTTATGTGATCGTGTTACCAGCAGGTTGATGGTTCTGGGGAGGGAAGGCACAAGAGCGCACCTGCTCTGAGTCCCCCACCTCCGACTTGGTTGCCCTCATCCATTTTTCAGTTACAACGTGCCTATGCTGAGACAGCAGATGCTCTATCCTGAGGCTCCTCTTGAAGAGAGCGGGGCAGGCAGGTTGGCAGGGCCCAGACTTACAGCCCACCCGGTCCCACCCCCGACGCCTGAGGACCCCCCTTGTCCGAGCACCGCTGCTCAGGGCCCGGCCCTGCGCGCGCGGCTGCTTGGAAAATGGCAAACTAAATGTGGGTTTCCTCTTTCCAGGATTTTGTTTAAAAGCAAAGGACTTCTGTGGCCCTCCCCAAAACGCCGATCACATGCGCTGAGGCGGTAGATGAAAAGCACGGGCAGCTTTACACTGAGAAGATCTTCTGCCGGTTCCATCAGTCCGAGAGAACCTTTTTACTCAAGAGCAGAGCCTGTGTGATGCCTCCTGGCTGTACAGAGGCGCCGGTTTAAAAATAAACACAGGCGTTTGAAGGACCACAAAAATAGTCTTGTGCTCACAGCGCCCCGGAGCCTTACAACCCGGGGCACACGCCAGCTCGGAAGGAGCAAGAGGCCACGGTCCACGGAAAGTTAGCCCTTGTGGACCTCAAACGGGTGACAGGAGTTGAAGGGAGCCTTTTCTGTGCCTGATCCCCTGTACAACAGCGAGTCAGCCGCACTCCGTTCAAACCAACCTCGGCTGTCCGCCCTGTCCAGCCATCCACACCCGGGCTCTGAAGACAGCCCCCCGACCCGGAGCTGAAATGCGAGACCCTCACCCAGCCTTTTCTCCACCTGACTTCGTGGTCTCCTCCCCAGCAATCCCTGTGCGCAGCCCCCAGGCTTCACCGAACAGAAGTCCCTGCTCGCCCCATTCCGGTGCTTTCAGGAAAGCTGTGCCCTCCTCCCGGAAGGCCTCTCACTCAGGCCCACCCTCCACCGCTCAGAGTCTTGCAGCGTTCAAGGTGAAGGGTAGCCAAGGCTGCTCTTCCATCCCAGGCACCAGGTTCCAGCACCAATTGGCGTTTTCTTCCCGGAGCCCGGCTGTCTGTACTGCCTTCATGGCCCTCCTCCTCTGCCTTGTCCTTGCGTACCTGTGAGAGTGCTGTGCCCCCAGACTGGGGTGTAAGCCCCCTGGAGGCATGGGTTAGTTAGTCTTCATCTCCAGAGCTCCCATGGGGCCTTGATGGAGGACGTGCTCCGAGCTGACGCCAGCAGCTTTGACTAGAGTAGCAGAGAGCCCAGGGGGACAAGGGGCCCACTGGTGGGCTCCATGCAGTTCCGCCGGGCGAGTGAGCCAGCAGACCCGTGTGGGAGCATGGGGGAGACTCTCTCTACTGCCGAGCTGCCCGGTGATGTTCTCTCCCAGAGTGTGCACATATTCGTGGGCCACCCAGACGTCCTGACCTTCCCAGCACCAGGCAGCACCGGGACAGGGGAAGGCTTGGCTTCTGGCTTCCCGACTAGCCTCCTCCTCCCTCTACCCCGCTGGGCTGCACGAGTGACCTTTCCCCACGAGCCCGGCCTGGCCTGAAAGCACAATCCTGCCACGGGGAGCTCGAGGGGAGCTTGAGGGCCACGCACTGCCTCTTCTGGGCTGTGCCACAGCTGAGGCAAACATGCCTCGACAAAGGACAGAGAGAGTAGGGTGCACAGAGACAGAGCAGCAGGGCATGGGCGCCAACATGGTCCTCAGGTTTGGGAGGACCAGGGACAGAGTACCGGCGGGTCTGCAATGGAGAGAAATAAAAGCCTTCCGGAAGAGTGACATGTGTTCCCGTCCCTCCGTGGAAGGCTCTGGAGGCTGTGTGGGCTGCAGGGTCTGACGCATCAAACATGGGACTACAGTACTGGTTCTTCTACCGTTTCTTCCCTCTTTCGGAAAAGGTTTGACGCTGGGCTTTCTGCAGAGCGAGGCAGCCGGCAGGTGCCAGACAGCTGGGGCCTGTGTGTGTGGCCCAGAGTCTGGCCCCGGAACAGCCCCAGCCTGCTCCCCTGCACCAAGGACACATCGCCCCGCTCCTCCGAAGGGCCAGATGGCCGTGTGTAGATTTCTCCCCACTCCATTTTTATCTTCTCCAAGATTTGCGGGTTTCTGCGCACATTTCCATCACGGATGACATTCACGCTCCCTTCTGTATCTGTTTTCTCAACAGGAAATGCCTTTCCGTGGTCTTTCCGTGCCAGCCCCCCTCCCCGTCCCAGCAGTCCCTCCGAAAAGGTCCTTCCTGGAGGTTTTAGCATGAGTGGGTCCGCAGCTGTGTGCTGCCATCCTGCTGGGTCCTGACATCCGTCTCTTACCTGATCTTCCCACCAACATTAAGAGATCAGCATCCAAGTCTCCATTTCACGGAGGAAAACGGAAAGGAGAAAAAAGATAAAGTGATGTGCCCAAGGTCACGGCCATTGACAGTCATGGAAGCCGCCTGAGCCCAGCACACACTGCTTCGGGCGCCCTTCACACAGGTCCATTCCGGGGGCCCCCAGAGATGTCCCACACCTGCACTCTACCGCCCCCCCCCCCCACCAGCCCGCCTGGGCAGCTCTCCCCTCTCCCATCACCAAGGGCAGGCCAAGGCTCTCCTGAGGAGTTTGTGGGTCTCAGAGAAAACCAGCTCACCCTTACCCATCTTTCACATAGGCTGTCTTCCTGTAGCATCCCCACAGCTCTTCCCAAAGTCCCAACAGTCAGCAGAGTCTGGAAAATTCTAACTGAGTTCCCCAAACCTTCAAGCTCCTGTCCAAGGACTCATGGCTCTGAATGGTACCTCTCAGCCCTGTTTGGACCATGTTGATAGACCAACCACTAGGTCAGTAAGATGGGACTCCACTGGTGTTTCAACAGCCCGCCTCCTGGGTGGCCACAGAAAACCTCCCTCTGGCCCCCAGGATCTCTCTGCAGCCTCCAACTACCAAAACAGTTCTTCTCCTCCCGCACACTAAACAAATACCCTGGGAAACCCCCTCTTCTCCATACCCCCACTGGCCCCCACACAGGTGAAGCAGGCCTCCTCCTGAGTGCAGCCCTAGAAACTTCCTGTTCCCTCCTGACGGCCTCTGGAACACACACCCCTCCAACCTGTCACCCTCTCAAATGGCAGCCCCTCAGGGAAGCTAAGATTCTGCACCCAATTCTAATGCGTGGTTCCCCCCCTCACACCACTCAGCGATTCTCTAAGACAACAGCGGGGTGTCCTACAATTCCACTTGGTCCTCACACCGTCTGCCTGGAGCCAGCGTCGGGTACCAGGTACTGCTGTTTCAGGGCCCCGTCCCCCAAGACCGCCCCCTCGCTCCTGCTTCTGACACCTGCTGCCAGTCCAGGTTGTTCCCAGCTGGACACCCGAGGTTCCCTCCTTGGCCGGGATTCATCTACCAGAACGGCTCACAGAGCTCAGAGAAACGCTGTATTTATGAGCTCCCTGGTTTATTATGAAAGGACGGAACTCGGGAACAGCCGGGTGGGGTATGGGGACGGGGCGTGGGGCTTCCACGCCCTCTGAGCGCGCTGTCCTCCCCAAACCTCCACGTGTTCACCGACCCAGAAGCTCTACGGCCTGTCCTTTTGGAGTTGTATGGAAACTTCGTTATGTAGGCATAATTGATTAAAACACTGGCTACTGGCAACTGATTCAAACTCCAGCCCCTCTCCCCTCCAAAGAGGAGGCTGGGGCTGAATGTTCCATCCTCTAATCACAGGGCTGGCGTCCCAGGCAACCAGCGGCCTTCCTCAGGTGCCTTCCAAAAGCCACCCCATTAACATAACAAAAGACACCTTTCTGGCTCTCATTGCAGAGATTTTGGGAGCTCCGTGCCAGGAATGGCACGAGGACCAAATATGTATTGATTTTAAAATCTGGCACCCAGCAGCCATCGCCAGCCCATCCATCCCAGGCTGATACCCACCACCCGCCCTGTAACTCCCCTTCCGAGCCCTTCCCATGGCTGGACCACAAGTTCCGCCCAGCCCCTCCAGACAACTCTCTTCCCTCCCCCTCGCCCCAAACTCCCTACCTTTCAATCACTTGTCATCAGACCATCACCCACTACCCCTCACTGCTGCCATCAACCAGCAACCCCCATATCACGCCCCCTTGTTTCTCGATGATTTTAGCTCCCGGGCCACAGTCCCTCCCTCCCACACGGCTCCCGTCTTGATTCTCAGTCATTTCAATACACAACACGGATGATCCTCCCTCCGCCCCCAGGTGCTCAGACTTTTCTCTCTCCCTGCAGCCCTCCACCCCTCTGTCATAACCTGCCATTGATTTTTAACTCCAACCTGGCCATAATTTTCATGTCATGCGTCCCCCTCTGCAACTGACCCCCCCATACTTCCAATCACCTTTACCTGCCTGTTTCCCACAGCACTTACCCCCTTCCAGCATGCCACGGAGCGGGGGGGTCACAATATGCGCCCCAAAATACACCACTGTGGCACACTGATTGTTTTGCATTAAAGCTAGTTTAGAAACAGCAGGTGCAAGAATGAGACTCTGACTCCCCTCTGTCCCCCTGAAAGCAGGAGGTAAATCATTCCATGAGAAGGAATCTTTCCTGGACCAGGAGGGCAGAGGGCATGCTTATCACCAGAGACAGGGAATCCAAGGCTGAGAAGGTTGTATAACCAACCCCTGTCACCCTTCACTAATTGAACCTGCCAAGTCCAAACCTGTCTCTCCAATTCTTCACAAGTTTATAGTTTCTTTGTCTAAAAGGTGAATAAGCTGCTGGCTTTGGTCACTTCCTTGAGCCTCCTATCTTGGGGGCTCCCCTAGCAATTAAAGTTTTCTCTCATTTATCTGTTCTGTGTACATTTAACTATTAGACGGGCCAAAGAACCGAAAAAGGAGGAGAGAGAAAGTTTTCCTCCCCTACACTCTGAAAGTTACTTACTTGTTACATTTTAATTTGTTGTGTGTCATTTGCATGTAAGCTTCATGAAGGCAGCGATTCTGATATCCCTAATACACGAACAGCTCCCAGTGCAAATACAGACGCTAAACAAATACTTGTTGAATGAATGAGTGAATTATAATCAACATCCAATTCCCCATAAGATCCACAAGGACAGGGCCAGATCTGTCTTAGTCATCCCTGGAGGTACTCAGTAAATATGGCTTAACGGAGGGCGTGGAGGAGCAGAGGTAGGATGTAAGATGCGCCCGGCTGGGCTCACTCTGCTTCGGGCGAGGTGACCTCCACCTGGACTTCAGCTCTTCCCCCCACCCCACCCAATTGGCTGCCACCTTGACACAGGTGTTGACTCTGATAAGCCCAAGCACACAACACCAGAAGCCCTTAGACATGGGGACAGGAGCACATCCAGGGGTTTCTGCCTCTGCCATGCAAACACGTGATCCTACGGACAAGGGGGGGACTGATGTTACCTGTTACCAACCACTTGGAAATTTTCATTCCAAAAACAGATGACCTAGAAGACCCTCAACCGTGAACTTCTTCCAGCCAAAAACATGCAACAAGGTCCCATCCAGGTTTCTGATCATTCGAGCCTGTGACTTCCTCTTCTAGCCGCACCCATCATTCACCAGGTGAGTTTAGCTGTTGGTGGGTAAGAGACTTGCGCTAAGGAAGGGGACATATAAATAAACCAAACAATTTTTAAGATTGTATTTATTTATTTGACAGACAGAGATCACAAATAGGCAGAGAGGCAGGCAGAGAGAGAGGGGAAAGCAGGCTCCCCACTGAGCAGAAAGCCCGATGTGGGGCTCAATCCCAGGACCCTGAGATCATGACCTCAGCCGAAGGCAGATGTTTAACCCACTGAGCCATCCAGGTGCCCCTAAACCAAACAATTTTTATAAGAGTCCTGGAGAGCACCAAATTTCACTGCTTCAGTCTCAGTCTGACCTCTTACCTAGGATGAAGGGGCTTGAAACCCTCACCTTCTACAGAGATAAAGTGTGGCTTGATTGGCAAAGCGTTCCCGAAAACTGCATCACAAAGGCGCCTTCCCACGTTTCCACTCAGGTTCCTAACGGGCAAGTCCTTCTATTATGGCCAGGAGATCCCCAGCTACAACAATGTAGCCAGAATACACAACGGGACGGGATGGGACGGGATAGGATGGGAAAGAAAAGAAAAGAAAAGAAAAAGAGGAAGGGAAGGGAAAAAGAGCTCTCATGCGTCTTTGAGGCAAACAATGCAGGCAACCACCTCAAGTATGAAACACTGACAAGTATGACGGATTCTCAGTCGTTGCCAAGAAGAGGGAGGGGAACCGGGGCTTTGGAGAGCTCGCAGCCCTGCTCCTGTCAACACTAATATCGCTGTCACTGATCAGATGCAGACCCAGACCAACGGGCCTACTTATCGGAGATTTAGATCCCCGCTGCGTGATCTGAGTAACATCCCCATAGTCGTGATCACAATGTACAGCTCGAGACTGAAGAACGGCGTCACTTTGAGACCCTCCACCGAGATCTGACAGAAAGGACCCTGGGAGAACCTGGAAACAAGGATGAGGAAGGAAAGACAGCAGGAGGTTCTAAGCAGAAGACATCTGTGGACGGCTCAGACAGATGTGCGAACAGCTGTGCGCACATTAGAGCAAATCAATCCCTGCTTCGAACCCCTCTCTTTTAAAGGGGGGCTGACAGAACTCCCCGGAGGTACGACTTTCTCAATGACAGCTTAGACCGCAAGGTGTACTCTTGAAACAGAGGTCGTTTTTCTCAGGGAATTGTAGAAGTCTTGCAGAGTGTGAACCTCAGAGCGGGACAACATCGGTAACGGCCCCTAGCCCATCTGTGTCCTGGACGCGTTACCCTAACCGAGGAACTCCCCCTCTCGGAACCCCGCCCGTTCCTCCTCAGAAAATCAGAACGGTTAAAGGAAAAGGTACATATGCATAATCGATACACGGCAGTTCCCTTCCCCCGGCTCAGCTCACTCTTCTGCAGAAACAGAGCAAGACCGCGTAATGACCATCTGGCTTGACCCTCTGTCTGTCCGGCACCTGCAGTGCTGGGGCCTCAGGGATAAGGATCTCGGGTCATCACAGAATGCGCGGCTGGCCAGGGGGCCGGGAAATGATGGGTCTGGTCGGAGAGACCACCAGGGCTCCGGGCGGGAGGGTTTCTTGCCATAAGATAAAGTAGCCTTCTCTTCCCTATACACATTCTCCAGAAATTTCTACCAAGTATATACAGAAATCAGTGCCAATACTATAGTGGTTGCGAGGATACAGACTTGGCCTCAGGCCACTGTCATCACTCGTGGGCAGTCACGTGGGCACAAGGGGACAAACAAGGCCAACTGTGAGTTTGCAGGGCTAATGCAAACACTGATGGGGGCAGCCTCCCAGAGGAAAGCTTGCATTCTAGCACATTCCACCTTTCTCCTCTTTCGTGACATTTCCGGGGTTGCGCCAATTTCACCAAGTGCTTGAAAGGCAGCTGAGGCCGCATCGATTTTCCTGAGGATAACCTCCTTCACCCACCCGAGCTCTCCCCTTGCGGAAGAGGCCCCCAGAGGCTACGGTGTGACCCGGCCGGAGTGATGCCCCACTCTTGGTATACTCTATTTAATTATTTAAGGAATGAGACATTGTTTCCTTTGTGGGCAACATTTTCAGAACATTTAAAATTCATGGGAGAAGCCAAGGAGTGGCTTTTTTTAGCTCCCTCCCTTAAAGCAAGTGATATGGCTTTCAATCAGACTATGGGATTCCAATTCTAGTCTTCCAGAATATTCCAACCTGGGTGAGGCATGCTTACTTTTAGAAAAAAAAGACTGAGAGAAAACAAAACATTAAATACAAAAAAAAAAAAAAGAGGAAGTTCTGACAGAGCCAAACTCGATTAATCATCACTTTTGTCTCACGGGAGCCACTTTTAAATTTAGCGGATCTGACTCTGTTGGTGCCAAAGTAAGGTGGGGTCCAACCATCCCTCGAGCACACTGGGTGCGGGGGCCTACAGGAGCCCCCCCAGGAGAGAAAGCTGTGCTCAACCCCAGCCCACAAGCCCCCCCAGCTCCACGGGGTGGAAGGGAGCCCAGTGCCACACACCATGGAGGTGGGCGACAGAGGGCCCATGACGGGGCTCACGAGCCCCAAATGAGATGCGGGGAGGAGCAAAGGAACCTACTTCCCCCATCCCCGGAGGAGTCAGCTGAGGCCCCCAGACAGGTGGAGAGCCCGCTCCCCAAGATGGTATTTAATTCTCCAGAAGGGCAGGCAGGTTTCCCAGGATGCCTGGAGCCCAGAGCTGTGCACCTGAGCACCTGTCGGGGCTTCATCTCAGAGCCACTCTCCCTGAGGACAGAGAAAACCCAGTGACACCCCGAGTGGTTTACGCCTCAGAACAAGAGCACCTGGACAGAGTTCCTGCCAGCGTCGAAGGCCCCCCCGCCGGTTCTGCCAGCTGCCCTGCGTGTACCCCACCTGCGACAGGTGCTTGCAGGATCCCTCAGATGCCCACAAAGCCAAACCCGGGCTCCCTGTGCCTCCCTCTCCCTGACTCGGGTTGGCCCAGTGGAGTCCACACACCATGAGCCCCCCCACACCAAGTGACAGCTGGTAGCCTGCGTGGAAACCACTCTCCCCTCCCCAACCTGCTCCTCCAGACCCCAGCTCCCCTCCCCAACTAAATGTACCCCCAGTTTTTCCAACAGTGGTGCTAATCCCATCTGGGCCATAGACTCCTTTGAAAATCTGATAAAAACAATGGGTGTCTCCCCAGAAAAGCACCTGCATAGGGTGTCCCATGCAGTTTGGGGTAGGGACATTCACAGATCCCTGAATGGCAGAGAAACCACTCTTTGAGGCCCCCTCCTCCAAACCACCCTCCCAGAGTTGGGGGGGAGGTGCTCGGCTGGCCCAGTCAGGGGTCGTGAGTTCGAGCCGCATGTTGGAGGTAGAGATTAATTCAATATTAAAAAAACAAAAACAAAACAAGACTAAACAAAGAAAAAGCCACGCCACCCTCACAGAACATGTCCAGACCCCTCCCGCTCTGCTGCCCCTCCTCCCACCCATCGCCTCCTTTATCATAGCTACTACAGGCTTTGACCAAGGTCTTCGACGTCTCTGTGGGCGCTTGGGACAGACACACCACCAGGGCTGACTCACACGGAGCTCACCTTCAACTAGAAGGCCCCGAGTCTCTCACACGCTCGGAAAGATCTGCCCATCAGCACACCCCAAGACGTGAACCCTTCCCACCCCTTCCTGGGAGAGACCACACCTTCCTGGTCCTGTGCCTCTCTCAGGCTCCAGGCTCCTCCCTATGCCGTCCACCCCTCCAGGGACTCGCTGACACCCGTCAGAGACCCGTAGACACCAGCAGCCCCACCAGGGGTCACACCTTCCCTGAAACCAGGTCGGTCCGTGAGGACCACGCACAGCTCTGCTCCTCTCCCCTTGCCTGTAGGCAGAGCCCCAGCCGAGACAGAGGATGGTGTCTTTGTGGCCCTGGCAGGTGGCTCTTGCCATGCCCGTGGAGGCAAGGCCATCCCAGGCCCCTGCCTTCTGCCCGTGCTCCTGCTAAGTCATTTCCTGCCACCGATCAGGGGCTTCAGCTCCGGGCCTGGCTTCCCTCTCCGCCTACCTCCTGTCACGGTCACCATGCACCTGGACACCCTCCGACGCCCTGAACTCAGTTCTTGTCCTCGGCTGCAACGCCTTCTTCCCTGTGCCCCTCAGGGGCACTCTCCCACAGCCATGCGCGGGACCCCTTATCTCCAGAAAGGAGCCCCCCAGAATGTGACCTTCAGGTCCCTGGCTTCCTGCCCACACGGCCCACCCTCCCAGCCTCCACTAACCTACTTGCTCTCCACCAGCCACCTGCTGGCTTTCCTCTCCTCCTCCACAGCCCCTACCCAGCCCATGGGACCGTCACTGCTGCCAGCCCCGTGTGAATGTCCTACCTCTCCGGCCTGGGGAACCCCGGCCAGGTGTGCCCTGCCCTCCGCCTGCCTTCAGGCCCACACCCAAGCCACTGGGCGACACCACAAAACTGGGTGGACAAGTTTCGCTCTAAATGCATGTTCTCTGACCTCAAACTGTCATTGTGCAGTGGCCCACAAGCTTGGGGTTCCCTACCAGGCTTGCCACCCACTCCCAGACAATTCATGCCTTCTTCTGCTCCAACTACCCGCACCTGCCCTCCACCCTGGCTCTCTCGTGACCCTGCCCCCTACTTCTTGGAGAAAATAGGAGCCATGTCCAGAGCTCACGCACCTTCCACCACACCCAAACCTGCCTGTATCTGCCCCTGCTGGGGCCTCCTCCCATGACAGGTGACTCCCTCCCAGCTCCAAGGGATGGCCCTTCCTCTGGGACTGAACCCCAGCTCTGGCATCCCCTGTGGGCCTCCGCTCCTCTGCCATCCACCTCCTCTTAGGCGGCATCCGCGTCACACCCACGGGTGCTGGGGTCTTCCCATCTTGGATACATCTTCCCTTCACCAGCGGCTTCTCCCATTTTTGTCCTACTCTCTGCTCCCGCTCTGCTGCCCAGCCTCCCTGCATTGTCAACCACATGGCCCATGGTTCCACCGAACCACTGACCCAGCTCAGGTGAGGGCCGCCAGCAGGTGCCACTGCCCCCCCCACCCCCGGTCAGAGGCCACCTCCCAAAAGTGCAACACAGATACCCAAGCCCTCCCCTGAGACACTTCTCCATCGGCCACCCTGATGCCATCAGCCCAGTTCCTCCGCCCTCCCTGCCACTCCTCCCCACCCCACACTAGGCTGGCTCCTCGTCCTGTACCACCGTGGAGACAGGTGCTCCGGTCTCGACCCCCAGCCTTCTCCTCCTCTGCCCACCTTCTCTCCATCACCACCCTGCCCTATCTCCAGTCTGACTTCTGCTGAGTCCCACACGTGCATAGTTAACTGTCACTCCACTCACTGCCTCAAGCTTAACGTGCGGATCCTTGACCTTGACTCCTCAGCCCTGCTCCTGACCTGCAGCTTCCCCACATCTACTAGGCGCTTACACCAGAAACCAAAGGAGTCCTCCTCTTTCCTCCCTCTCCCTCATCCCTTACCCCACATCTAGTCCCTCTGAAAGTCCTGGTGAACCCATCTCCAACCTCCATGGAATCCGCCCATTCGCCTCCCTCTCCTCTGCGACCTTCTTAGCCTCAGATAGCATCCTCCATCACCCGGAGCCCAGGAACCTTGCCCCTGGCCCAGTTCTTGTCCCCTTCCTCTCCAGTCGCCACAGAGCACAGGAGTAATCTTCCTAAAAACTTAAGGAGGAGTGCATCATGTCCCTGCTGAAACCTTCAGTTTTCCTGATTTCAATTTCTCCAACATTCTAGGCAGCTCCTTCCCACTCTGTCTGTGCGTCTGCTCCTCCCTCTCCCTGGAATGTTCTGTTCATTCTTCACATGAGGTAGTGGATTAAAGGTCCCATCTTCTGAGAGGCATCTCCAAGCTTCGCATCCTCAAGTCCTTCTCAGGCTCTGCCTCGTTCCCTCACAGCACTGAGCACGACTCGCAGGTCATTTCGTTTGTGAATCCATTCACGATCGGGTGTAGGGCGGAGACACGTGGAATCTGTCTCCTTCGCTACAATGTAAATTCCCACGGTAAAAGGGACCGTGTCTGATTTACTCGCTAGGGATTATATATTGAAAACCATGACATCTTGGATATGCCGGCTTCAGATACATTAAAACATTTCACCTTATTTCACCTGTTGCTTTTTGCTTTTTGAATGTGGACGTTAGAGCATGAAAAATTCCATATGTGGCACTGATGCTTCCATAGGACTGGCGGGTCTGGTTGTCAAGGATGGGGGAGAGGCAGATGATGACAGCTCGACACAACATTGCGTTAGAACGAAATGTTTTAGGTGATAAGCAATACACAGGGGCATGGGCCAAGTCCCCAGGGTCCACCCGAGGACAGACGGGTCAGGCTGGGCGACGGCAGGCTTGAAATGCCACACACATAAGGCTGAAGCCACAGATGGTTGCCATGAGCTGGACGCGTCACCCGTAGCTTCCATCAGCTGTTCAACACGTGTGCACATGTGAAGACCAACACTGGGAAGACAGAGGACGTGTTTCAACATGGTCGGACAGCAAGTGTCCTAATGCCCATGCGAACTCTAGTGGCTTCCCAGGCCGTTGTGAATGAACACGCAGTCCGGATATTCTTGTGTGTGTGATGCTCAACGCTCCCCTCTCCTCCTCCCCCTTCTTAAAGAATTAGGCTCCTGTAGAGAGACAAGGCTTTGTTGTGACTCGGTCTCTCTGGCCAGCTCGACTTTGGGCTGTCATGAGACTCCCTGAGTGGGGCTGAGTGGGGGGGTGAAGTACAGCAGCAACCAGCCCACCTTCCACAAGACACCTGCTCAGCCCGACAGGGGTAGGGCCCCAGTGAGCCACCACTGCCCCGCCCCTGCCCTCCAGCATCCAGCTCACCCTGCAGGTCAGCACAGCAATGTTCATCCCTCCCAGAGATTATCCGCTCCCGTGGAGCAAGGAGATCCACTTCTCATGGAGGTGAATAAACTCACAGATCTCATTACTCGAAGAGGACATGCTGGCAAGAATGTTAATGCATTTTTGAGAGAGGGTCTGGAAGGATTATTACAACAGAACAATGACTGGCCCCTCGGAGGAGCAAGGGCAGAAAGGGGACCGATGGGGACGAAGCAGGCTCGCTCTCCTCCTGCACAGTGGCCCCCAGCTGCGGAGGGCACAGCACTCGGGGTCCAGCCTACTCCATCTCTGCACACCCACCGTCAGGGTCTGGAACCGCCTGCCTGCTCCTGCCCCAGGTCGCCGGGCATGCTGGCGACCTCTGAGCTATGGCGACTGGCCCCTCACAGACTCCTGCTCTTGGGGCTCCAGCTGGGCCCTCAAGGTTACTCACAGGGTGTATCTGCCCCTGGCTAACTCCCTGCCCTGACCTCCACAAGCAGATGCACCATTTATTTCTTTCTGACTTACCCCGGTCCTCCAATCAGTTCTTTAGCTCATGCTGAGAAGGAAAAGCCCAGCCCACCCAGCTCCTCGAGGCCCTTTCCACCACAGCCTCAGAACACCTCCCTCCCTATGCCACCTCACCTGGTGTCCATCTCCGAGGACTGCCCTCCAGTCCCTCTGGAGGCTCTGACCTCTCATTCTCTCTAGTACCTTCAGTCTTCTCCTTTCCTTTGCCCTCAGCTCCCGATGTGCTCAATTTATGAGGTGAAGTCAACCCTCCTTCCCCCTGCTCGCCTTCCTCTTCAGCCAGACTGTCTCCTCCTCACCACATACCTGCTCCCTGACAGGCCTTAAATGGGTTGGAGCTTTACCCTGGACTAGAGCTCCCCTTAGAATCCACCCATGCCCCAATCCCTCCACCCACACTGCGGTATTTGGGGTGGACCTTGAGTCCCCACCTTTCTCCAAGCTTTCTGAGGCCTTGGCTCTAGGAGCAGCCGTGCTCTCTGCCTCCCCTCCTCTGGCCTCTGTCTCATCCACTGGCTTCTTCTCAATCCCTTCAACCATTATCCAGAACTACACTGTCATCTTCCGGACCCGTCCTCTCCTTGGGAGACAGACTCCAGAGGAGACGGCTCCCAAATCCGTTCCTCTAGCTCTCTCCTGACTGCTGAGTGCCAGAGCCAAATTTCCACCTACAGAGGCCACCCCATGCAAGATCCACCCCAGAGAGAAATTCACCATATCCACCCCAAACTAAGGTCTCCCAACTGCCCCCCCGCAAAAACTGCACCTCCCCTTATGATCTTAACTTCAGCCAATGGCACCAGCCACACAGTCAAGAAACATCTCAACAGCTGGTCCCCCAGCTTCTTCCTGTCCCTCATCCCAGCAAGCAAGAGCTGTGGGTCTCCTGGCCCTGTGACTGGCACAGGGGATGTGGCCCCAGGAAGTATATCTGAAGAACGTGGGCTTTGCTCCCAAACAGACTCAAGCTGGAGTCCCAAGCTCTATCCCTCCCTGTGGGGACCTGCGCAGATCACAGAGTCTCCCCAGGGCCAGCTTCCCCAGCCATGAGAGTGGGGGCTGGAAGATTAAGTGAGATACAGACACAGTAACGCCAGCCCGCTAATGTCTCATGAGGTGATGTCTCCAGTTGTGTCCCAAATTAGGGATGTTTTAGGAAAGACTCTCCAGCCCTCTCCGCGGGGGGGAGGCCCCAGCAAGATGCCAGACATATACAGTCCATTTCCTGTATTTCCAGTATTCCCAGAGGCTTCCTCGGATCCCTTACTGAACCGGGCGAGGTTCACGCCATGTACACCCAGGCTGTGTCTTCTCTCCCCTCTCCGACCCTCTGCTCCCAGCACGGTCCGTGGAATAACGTCCTCACTCCCAGTATTATTCTCATCTTCAAGCTCAAAAATGTTCCCTCCTGGCCTGCAGACTGAAGTCCAAACCCCCGGGGGACAGCACGCCTCCGCCTCCCACTCCGTCCTCTCCCGCTCCCCGAGCTCACTGCCTGCCACTGCCTCCTCCCAGGACCGCCTGCTCCCTCTGTCCTGCCTCACCTCTGGCAGGCTCCCTGCCACTCCCGGGACTAAGTCCCAGCACTGTGGCACAGAGGCCTATACCTTCCTGACCTTCTGCACTCCCGATCTGACTGTGCACCTCTCGCTCTCCCTGGCCTCCACTGCTCCCGGCTAAGGCACATCAAAATGTGCCCCTTTCCTCGGCTCCTCACGATGACCCCATGACGTCAGTACTACTACTGCTTCCAGTTCACAGATGAAGACATGGAGGTTCAAAGGAGGTCAGCGTCTCCCTCCCAGTCATGCAGCAGGTGAGCGGGAAGCCAGGACAGAGTCCAGGATCTCATGCTCAAGCTCCGTGCTCCACCATTTCCCGTGGGCCCGGGCAGAGCTCTGTGTCTCAATATCTCACACCCACCCCACCCAAACTCCTTCTCATCTGCCTGGGAAACTCCTATGCACCCTTCAAGACCCAGTTTGAAGGTCACCTCCTTCAAGAAGCCTTCTCACACCTCTTCCGGAAGAAAGCACTTCTGTCTTGTTCCTATTACAACAATGGGGCCAGGCCCCTCCTGCCCTGCTCACCACCGTTCTCCCGCAGGAGGGCAGGGAGCGGGTTCTGCCACCTCTGTCTCCCTGCTGCCTGGCCCAGAGGCGGCGCTCAACAGCTGGGTGGTGGTCACTGGGCAGAGGTTCCAGAAAGGTACAGGAGCTGATGAAGAGATGAGGGGTGATGAGAAAGGAGTTGGGATCCCTGGGAGTGGGTGAGGGCCACGAAATGCAGGGCCCTGAACAACAGTGGTTCATAGTCTACACGGCCCCCGGCCCTGTATTCCCCGGGGCCAATCCATGAGGTAAAGTCCATCCGGTGACCACCATCCCCCCGGACTAGAAGCCTCAGGGAGCCACACACGGATGGTCTCCTGGATGAAGGAGGGAATGTACGACTAAGCAAGCCAAGGGTTCTCCAACCAGCAACGCAAATCCTTAGTCTGAGGCCCAGAATGGGGAGAAACCCCTCAGTTTCTCCTCCCCACGAAAGCAACTGGCCGGCAGACTGGCTTTCTGGCTGGCGTACGTGGGTGGGCTCTCCTGAGCTTCCCCGTCCCCCGGCCAGTGACCGTCCTGCTCCCACGCCCCCGAGCACTCTCATGCGGTGAGCAAGGCTTCCAGGGGCAGACGTCATGTTGTCCGGCCCAGTGACAGGGAACCGTCTCTGGCAGTGCTCGGGGCTCAGGGCAGCCACAGTGGGGCGGGGGGGGGGGGGGGGGCTGTGTGCACGAGAGGATCCAAAATGAGGGATGGCGCAACCCTGACCACATATTCCAGAAGGTTCCTCAGGGCTCACCCGCCAAACCCCACCCAGCACAGGCTGATAAAGCTGGCCACCAGGTGTTGGGGACTTTGGGGCCAGGCACCGTGCTCAACACCTCACCCCCTCTCCCCCATCCCCCACCCCCGCTCAGTCACCTCGCTGTGCAGGTACAGAGGACAGAGACCTCTGAGAGAGAGTGACCTGTTCAAGCACACAGCCTGGGGCACTGGGTTTGGTCCCCCTGACAGGTGGCCCTGTGTGACCCAAGGGGAGCCACTGGGTGAGAGTTCTGCCTTCGGTCACCGGGAGGCGGCAGGGAGCTGTCCCTCGAAGCCAGCCCTCCGGGAGCTCCTCCTCCAGCTCTCTGGAGCCTTCCAGAACAGGCTCCATTCCTCCTCCCCATGAGGACCTCCCAGGCCCTCTTCCCCCAGGGCAACAGGAGGCAAAGCAGGTCTCCTCCCCTCCCTCTGTGAATCCCAATTAAAGATCCCAGAAGGAATCCACTGGCCAGACAGCAGCGTCTGTGCTCTTCCCCACTAATTGGGTCCCCGCGGATACCCCCGACCCAATAACCCACAGACGGGAGTACCCCCCCCAAGAGCCAGGGGACAAACAGCCTCAGCCACCCTGACTTGGGACCTACCCAGAGCGAGGCCTGCCAGAGCCCCTCCCTCAGTGGGGACCGGGCTCCGAGTGGGCAGGAGACACCTGCGCCCCGCGGCTCGGTCTGCACACCTCTCGGCTGACCGCCCGGGCTGGGGGTGATGCCACCGTCCCCAGCCCCCAGAGCAATAACCACGGGACTATCAGCTGGGCTTGTGAATAAAAATGCTTTCCCCCCGCCTTTAATCTCTCTAGTCGTTGACAAATGTCTAAATGTGTTCCCCACAAGCATATTTTTATTCTAACAAGCTAATTTGAAATATAATTTAAATAAATTCTCCCCAAACGATACCATATGACGAACGGCGCCCCGCGGCAGAACTGCTGGAAACTTCGGGTGGTTTAGCGAGGGCTCCCAACCTGCCACATCCCACGCAGGCGCACCCCACTCAGAAACCGGCCCCGCGATGCCAGGGCTCACCTCCGAACCCAGAAACACCGCACCCCAACAAGAAATGCAGACACACAGCGGGGGCCGGGGAGGGGGGTGTCTCACTCAAGATCTAGAAGGTGAGGACTTGGCACATAAGAGTTCTAATCTTCTGAAAAATGCTTTTTCTCTATTGTAAATCTGTTTTGGGACTGCTGTTTACTTTTTTTTTTTTTTCTAACACTGTTAAATCATCAAAGCCTAATTGACATACAGTAGCATAGGGGTCTCCTGCTCACTGCTTTTTTAAGAAAGGTGGAGTAAAGATTTTCTTTTCATGTGCTTCCCATCCCCGTTCCTTTGACCGAAGGGAAGTCTTTTTCCAAAGGTTTTAAGTGCCTGTGCTGGCTGAGGTGACAGGTTACAGGATTTATCCAGGTTTTATGTGTGTTTTAATTGCCTTACAACGAAAGCAGGGACTATAATGTCCTTTCCGTATGTATGTCCCTGGTCAACCCTCTTGCCAAGGGAATTCTCCAAAGGACGGGTTGTGGTGCCCCCCAGGCAAAGGGCTTTGAAGCCAAAGAGGCCCTCAGGGGTGGGTACGGGTGCTTTCTGCTGGCAGAGAACCTTCTAGTCCAGGTTTGAAAGGAGAATCACTCTGCCCTGATATTTCCAAACAAGCAGAAAGAATTTGAGCAGCTGGGTCCTAGTCCACCAACCACCCTTAGCAACAACGATGAATCCTTGATGTTCTTACCAAGATTCACTAAGGAGCAGTGACTCATCCAAAATTGCACAGTAGTCGCAAATTACCCAATCTTAATTGTGATGCTGGTTTCTCTACCATTTCTTTCCCTTGGTAATTCATTTAGAACAACCGATTGCTTTAAGGCATTGTCAAAATGTCTCCCCCCCCCCCAAAAAAAAAACCCTCCCTGTTTTAGAGGGCATTCAAACAAATTTACAAAGATGCATAAAATGTAGCAAAATGCCAACTTAGAAGTAGGTGTGGATTTAAAGGCTGCTGTATTATTTATAGTTCCTGGCATGAAAAGATGTCCACTCAAGGTATTTTAAGTTGCAAAACTTATGTTACAAAACAGATGTAGGATATGATTCCGTTCTGTTAAAAATAAACTTGTTCCAGGTAGACCTACATCTAGACACAGAGACGCAGATACACAGAAACAAGTCTGCAGAGGCAGACATCTGACTGCTGGCGGGGGTCAACCCTGAGACGTGGGATGCCAGGTAATTTTCACTTCCTTCTTTATGCTGTTATGTTTTAGTATGAGCATGTAGCATTTTTATAATTAGAAAAAAAGCAAAGCTATTTTCATTTTGTTAAAAAGAAGAAGAAGAAGAAGAAGAAGAAGAGGAAGAAGAAGTCGTAGATGAGCCAGGAGGAAGGCAAACAAGGGTAGAGCCGTACAATGGAGCAAGGAATAAAGGTAAAGGACGAGATCTGGTAAACTTGCTGTGAGGGACCGCGCATTTAACTCTAAGTTCCCCAGGAGCCGCTACAGAAAAGAAAACCAAGGATTTACAGAAATCACAACGTGCACTCGACAGAAACAAACCCCGCTGGGCCCTGAGTCCGCCTTCAAGGGACGGTGTGGGAGCAGCCAACGTGCCCTTGACTCCATCGTCAAGCTCTCAAGGGTAAGGGGTTTGGGGGCTGTTTTCAACAGGAATGATGGCATCTCCCCAGAGCAAAAGTCAACCCAGTGAGTAGTCACTAATTCCCATTCATTCCTTCCTTCCTTCATTCATTCATGCCATACGTATCCATTTGGCGTCTACCCCATTCCAAACACTGCGGTTTTTTCCCAGCTCCGGCACAGAGGGGGGCACTAAGGGCTGTCCACTGTCATGAGGGCGGTCTTAGGTGCTAAAAGCCCCCTGGCGCCCCCTCCAGCAAGCCGGCGCATCTGTCCTAAGTGCTCAGATAGGCTGGTATTGCCTCCAACACCCTTTGCAGGACAACATTTTGTTTCAACTCACACATAAAGCTGCTACTTCTCTCTGTGGCCTATCTCCGAGGCTAAAATACAAACTCCATAAGGACAGGAATGACCTAGCAGGTCTGCTCGTCCTGCACCCTCCAAATGCCTTCCATATGGACAGACTGAATGAGCCTTAGGGGGTGAAGTTTTGGAAGCCCAAGGCAGGACCAAGAAAGACAAGTTCCCTCAGTGTATCGGAGAGACGATATCTGTTCTAGTCAGCACGAACCCCAGAGCAAAGCCTGTACTTTGGAGGAGGAATGGAAAGTCAGAGGGGAAGGAAGGAACAGCAACAGGAGGCTAACCAGGATAGATTACCGAAAGGAGGCCCAAGGTGTCCGATGACCACGGCTGCGCCCGCCGCCCATCACAACGTAACCTTGGCTGGACAAAATAAATGAGTGTGTAAACTGAAGCCAAATAGAACTACAGTAGATCCTGCTTGTAAACACCAGCAGAATCAGCTAGAAGTCACAACAGCAGGCAAGCCGGCTTCTCCGTTACCTTTGCAGGCGGGTAAAAAGATAATTTATAGCGCCAGTACTCGGGTGACAGCTGACAGCCCGAGAATTAGCCCAAGTCATAATAAAAGCTAAATGGTTTGCTTTAGCATTAAAAGAAGATTGCACCCAAATGTGATTTCTTTCTCTCTTGGCCCTTGCAACCCTCAATTAAGCAAGCTATATAAAAGGTAATCCAGAAATTATCACACCTTCCAGGCCAGCATCCAAGCAAGGCCACCCGCCACAGTCAAGCATTAACTCAGTCAAGAAATCCTGGGGGCCTCCTAGGTGCCGGTCACCACGCTAGGTTTTGAGAGACACTGGGGAAAAAGCGAAGACTCGATCCTTGTGGGATGCTATTGGGGAAGACAGGTTATAAACACTTAAACAAAGCCCCAAGTGATCGCAGGTGTGCCGTGGCGAGCTCGTGCAGACAAAAAGGTGTGGCCACGTTAGCAAGCAACAGCCGTGCGCAGGAGGGACTCTGCAGGTGACCCTGATGTTGGAATTGGAAGCGTGAGAAGGAGGAGGGTATCTGCAGAGAGGAGAGCAAGTTCAAAGATCCCCAGGCAGAGCAAGGACAGAAATGAGGCTCACGTCAGCAGAAGGTAGTGAGGGACGGCCAGAGGGACCAGGAAGCTGGGGATGAGGCACAGGCCAGCCCCTCATGGCTGAAGGGTGTTCAAGGAGGAGGGTTATGTGATCTGATCAGCAGTTTTAAAAGCCAGTCCACTCGGGGTCCCATGTGGAGAATGGACTGGAGATACCCAGGGGGGAAGCTGGGGGACCTGTTAGGATGTTGGTCCAGGAAGGAGGCAATGGTGGCCAGGACCAGAGTGGGAGCTATGATCATGAGGACAGGGGGACCAGATAACATCCTGGTGGTTGAACCATGGGACTCACAGATAGTGAAGATGTGGAGGGTGAGGGAGAGGAGAAGCAAGGACTACTCTTAGCAAGTGGGTGCATGGTGGGGCCCCTGACTGAGACGGAGAAGATGAAGGAAACGAGAGAGCTGGACGGGGTATCAAGAGCTCCATTCATGGACAAGAGTTGGAAGCACCCAGAAGGGCTGTGTTGGAAATAAAAACATGGGAGTCACCAGCAGGGGTGGGGTGGATAACACTGTCGGAAGAGAGAGTCAAGGGCACAAAGGATGCTGGTCCAGTCCCTAAGCAGCCCCATCATTCAGAGGTCAGAGAAGCCACAGCAGGGAGACTGAAGAGGAACCATTAGAAAGGTGAGCAGAAAACCAGGGGAGCAGGGAGGCCAGAAGCTGGAGGGTGGTGGGAGGATGGGGAGGTGGGGGACTTCTTCCAGGAAGGAGGGAGTGGCCACTGGTGAGGAAGAGGGCCAAGGGGCCAACACAAGGACAGAGATCTGGCAGGTCCCCAGGGATCCCGCCGCTGGGTGCGACTGCAGAGTGTGAAGGGTAACACATGGCAGAAGAAAGCTGATGGAGAGACTGGGATGTATCTTCTGAGACGTTTTCAGGTGAAGGAGAACAAAGAAGCAAGAGAGAGAAGACAGAAGCTACAGCTAGGCTCTCCAAGATGGCCGCCACTACCCGCCTGCGGCTATTTCAACTTCAATTAAGAATTCAGGTCCTCCGTCACACTAGACACATTTCGAGTGCCCAACAGTCACATGTGGCCGGTGGCAGCTGTATCAGGCCCTGCAGACAGAGTTCATTCCCATCGGTGTGGAAAGGTCTACTGGACAGCACTGAACCAAAGCCCGTGTGTATACGGATGAGACAGACCCTGGAGGGAGGGAAGGAGGGAGGTGGCCTGACAAGGCAGAGAGGGGACGGGATGGACGGTCCCGGGTGGGGGACAACAGGAGGGCCCGGCCAGCTGCTGAGACAGGGGGCAAGAAAGCCACCAGGGGCAGCCACCCGCGGGACTGCAGGGGCAGGAACATGAGGCTTTCCTCAGTCTGTGGCTTTTGTTTTGTCAGTGAAGGTGTGTGAGGGGAGAGGAGACACGTCTCAGGAGAGAAGGTAGGAAACAGCGGCCTCGGGGAGAAAAAGCACAAACTTACTGGGGAAATCACAGGCTCAATGCAAAACACTTCACAGAAGAGAAGCGGAAACAGTTCATGTCTGACAGAGGAAAAGCATCTTAAGTGGGGAAGAAGTAAACTCAGAATTTTTTTTTCCCTTAATTCTTGGCCACGTCTGCACAGTCGAGCCGTAACAGGGCCAGAGAACCACAGTGAGATTCTCCACTGGCTGCCCTTTTGTTCTTTCCCCCGTCCCACTCAACTCTCAGAAAGCATGACATTGGTTCTATTTCTAGTGAAAATGGCTCCCTCCACCCTCCTCTGTCTGAACTGCTTATCCAGCCTTAGCTCCAACCCCATTTTCAGCCGTGCTTTGTATCACATAAATTACAGAAGAAGGGATATATGGAAACTGGCAGAAGTAAGCTGGAGTCACGAACCAGCCCTCACCTCTGCGAAGTGAGGGACAGACTGAGTGATGAAAAAAGTACAGGAAAGCCACCTCCCACTTAAACCCGATCCCCAAGCCAGTCCTCCCGGATGCTCCACAAACAAGTTGCCTTCTGCTGTTCTCTTCAAGCTTCTGTGAGTAAACATTTTCATTTCCACAGAACTATTTGATCTCAACCACAGAGTTTCAATATTTTTGATCACGCAAATATGCTGAGTTGGTTCTGTGGCTGTCTGTGGGGAGGGACACGGAGTTAAAATGACCAGATCCCTTTTATCTTCCATCTTGAGACCTACATCTGCCAACTCCTTCTTCCCCCTGTACATATATTTTTTTAAAGTATGAAATCTGAGAACCTCAAAGTTTCCCACTGCACAAAGAGCAGCTCTTTCATAGTCTACCAAGAGGTCACTGAAAATGTTACAGAAAACCTGCTTCCCCACCAGTGTGCCTCTGGTATTCTCACCCACAGTTTCTCTACGTGTGAAATCTCCTGGACTGGCACCCATGTCTTAAGCAAATCTCTCGGTCCCTTTCTCTCCCCACTGTCCTGTTCATGGGGGTCTGGAGCCCTCACACTGCCTTTCATCAAAATTCCTCTCCGCCTGCCTCTGGTTCCTTCTGACACCCTGCCGACCCCACAGATAAGGTTCACTGGGTAAGAGGACTCCAGAAACTTCCCTGGAGGTGCCACAGAGCCACTGACTCGTGGGAGCCAGGCCACCAGGACAGTCGCGCCCCTTTCCACTCCTCCCCAACCCCATACAGAAAAGCACGCTCTCTAAACCCACCCAGCAAAAGTGATAAGGGCCGTTTGAAAGGCGCTAAGCACAGCAGCAGGGGACACAGATTCAGGAACTCGCCACACGCCCACCATCCCCGTGGCCGCTGTCAGGCTGCGGCTTCCCCTCTGCAGATGCACGAAATGTCCTTCTACAAACACTCATCAGCTGTCCAACCTGGAGACAGTCACCGAACCACTTAAGGCATCAGTTTCCTCATCTGTAAAATGGGCAGAACAGCTGTGCCCGGAACAAGGGGGGCGCACCTCGCCGCTGCTCTCCGGTGAGCAGGTGTAAGGAGTCAGTGGTGTCAGCACAGCGGCTCCCTGACTCACCGCGCCTGCTGCTCGCGGAGACGCCAAGGGAGAATCAGTCCTGCCTTTTGAATTACTTTACGTACGCACAAGCATTAGTCACTCGGACAGAGTATTTCAACTTCTCCCCTGAGCACCTTACTCCGCTGTGTCGAGGACCGGAGCCTCCCTCCGGCTCCTTCCAGACTTCCTCACCCTCATCCGTCTCCAAGCCAAGTCCACTATTCCTACGCTCGGGGAGGGGGGTCGGGATGATTTCGCCCGTTCCCTCTGCAGGAAAACTTCATTTCCATTCCGCTGGTAACAAACCCCGTCCTGGAGGACAACTAACTGCTGCTCGCACTCCCCAACACAGGCCCGGGAGTTGGTCGCGCCCGGGACCGCCGTCCCCGCCGCTGCCGCGCGCCCGGGTCGGCTCGGAGGCGGAGGGCCACGCGCGCGGGGCCGAAAGTCCGCGCCCAGGCCGGGCTGCCCCGGCGGGGAGGGGGGAAGCCGGCGCGTCGGGGCGGAGGGCGCGGGGTCGACAGCCCCCCGGCTGGCAGGAGCCGGCCCCCGGTGCGGGGAGAAGGCGCGCGCGGGCAGGGGGCGCCGGTCCCCCGGGGGCTCCGAGCCGGGCACGCGTGGCGGCCCCTCCCGCGGGTGCCGGCTCACTCACCCCATCTCCGGCGCTGCTCCGGCGGCCGCTCCGACGGGCCCTCTGGCGCTCGCTCCCCGCGCGCTCCGCAGTCGCTCCCCGCGCGGCACATGCGGCGGCCCGTGCGCGCCCGGCTCAGCCTCGGCGCCGCTCCATTCCGCGGGGCTGCGCGGCTGCCGCTGGAGCTGCCGCCGCCGCCAGGCGCGGGCGGGAGGGGGCTGGGCCGGCGGGGGTGGGCGGGGGCTGGGCGGGGGGCGGGGGGCTGGGCCGCCGCGCTCGGGCCCCGCCCCGCCCCGCCCCGCCCCGCTCCCCACGCCGGCTCCTTACGTAACCTCGGGGCCGGAGCCGCGGCGCGGGGCCAGGGGCGGGGGGCGCGGCTGCGAGGGGACCGTCTCCCCGCGCGGCCGCGCGCTCCCCGCCCGCCTTGTGCGCAGCCCCCTTCTCCCTCGGGCAGCGTGGGCGCACCCCCGTCCCTGTCCCGCCCCGGGGGGCTTGGCGCTGTACCTCCGGGCGGGCACCCCGCCAGTGGGACCGAGAGTCGCCCTCGCAGCTGGAGGGACTTTGGTGCCACCCAAGATTGCAGGGGAGGGAACTGAGGCTCCGGCGGGGGGCAGAGAGTTGCCCCAGGTCACATTTTCAGACCCGAGCTCGAGTCTCCAGAATCTGAGATGGGCACGGTCACGCCCCTCCTCGGAGCCCTTCATTTTGCTGTCCATTGCCCGGCTCCGTGGCTCCCGGTGCCCGCCGCCATGAAATCCGGGAAGCCAACGTGGCAGGCGGTCCTGCACCTGCAGCGGGTGCTCTGGGCTCGTCCGCGGGTGAAGACGGGGCTGGGCTCCCAGTGAGAGCCTAATAGCTTTTAAGGAGGCTTAATTAAGCTTGGTTTTATTCTTAGAGCAAGGGAAATTGAGATGGCAACAAGAACTTAAAGAGCAGTCCCTGAATCCCTTGTCCACACATCATGTTCCGGTTCCCTACCAAAGGCTGGCACTGGGACTAAGCTAACCTTCTGCCCCTGAGGGCCTCCCACCAGATCATCTGCTGAGAACACACTGACCACATAAACCTGCCATTTTAGGACAGTTAAAAAAAAAAAAAAAGTAAAGGAAGAAGCATAAGAAGTAGGGCCACCATCTCAAACCTCCCCTCATCTCTTTTGGGATCACAAGTTTACCTGCTAACCACCAAGGTCTCCTGGGTGAGGGTGGGGGGCACCCACCCTGTACTTCACACTGTGGTCAGTAATTATCTCAACTAAATCTGATCATGTCACTCTTCTTAAAATTCTTCAGGGGGTTCCTTCCCACTGTCCTTAGGATAAAGACCAAGATACTAAACATGCCTCAAGACCCTGCCCCATGGTGCCTCCACTGCCCTCTCCAGCCTTTTCTCTCTCCTTCTCCTCTTCTTGCCCTTAGCCAACTGACCATCCCCCTTCCAGCCCCAGGACCTTTGCACATGGTATTCTCACCCTTTGGGAAGATCTTCTCCCCTCATGTCTGTGTCACTCCTAGTCAATTCCTACTCACTCTTCAGATCGCAGTTAAACTCTCCCTTCCTGTGGAATCTTTAATTAATGCCCTAGACAAACTGTGAACGCCCATATTGCACTTATTATTTGCAATATGTATCTGTGAAGCTACCAGTGTACTATCTATCTCCCGGGCACACTTGCAAACTCTGTGGAGCCATCTCTTTTTGTTCATCATTGTCTCTCCAGTGCATAGAGCTATGCCTGCACGTCCTCCACAAACACCTGTTGAATGAATGAATTGGCATAAGCCAGGCCCCAGACAGACAGAACTGGCCGGCATCCGTAAGCACAAGTGAGTCTGTTCGGAGTCTGTTCAGTACTTGGTCCTGGAGGAGTTGCATCTATCAGCAGTTGAATTCCGAAGACCAGGGGTTGGGGTGGGGGTGAGGGCCGTCCTGGGCAGTGTGGAAGGCAGAGGTCAGCAGAGGAGAATAATGGAGAGGCCAGCTCAGCTGGCGGGGGTGTCCGCACACAGATTCGCCCTGCGGCGGGGCTGAGCAGCCTCCCGAATCCTGAACAAGAATAGCTTTTTGTTCCACTGACGGGAGGGCGCACCCACTTACCTTGGGAGGGCACAGCCAGGCACAGCAGGTGGAGTTGGTGACTCACTTGGGCTGTTTCCCACAGTCAGTGCGAAGCAGGGCGATGCTGGAGGTAGGAGCCCACGGAAGGCTCAACACGGAAGGCTTAACTCCATGAGTTAAGTGCCTGTCCCCCTGGACAAAGGCCCTCCCTACAGGGTGAGGATAAAAAGGAAAAGCATGGAGCAGACAAGATTTGGAAACAGATGCCCCTCGTCCGCACCAACTCTGGAGGACCTGTGGGGAGGTTTCCCTTCTCTCCTTCAACCCCAACTCCGGGCCCAGAGTGGGGGCTGCCTCCTGGGAGGCTCCCAGACAAGCCAGGGCCTCGGGTGGGCCCTCTCAGCAGCCCTTGGTCACCGTGGGATCTCCCCGAGGGGGGCCACTCGGAGTTCCTATCCGGGCCTGATGCTCCATCCAAACCGTCACCCCTTTTGTGTGAAACCTCTCCCAGCAACATGCTCTGTGTGGCCCAGTTGTCAAGGAAAAGAATGGGCCGAGTCTCCTCATTGAAGAGGCCCGAGGTGAAGAGGAGGGAGGCTGTGCTGGCTGGAGGCTGAGGCAGGGCCAGGAGGCCTGGGTATCCTTTTAGACTGGGCAAGAGGAGCCAATGGGGGCACAGACTGAAGATGCGGGTGGGGAGAGGGAGGTCCCGCCCAGAGGAGAGCAGGAGAGCACAGGGTCCAGCTCCAGGCAGAGGCGTGAGCCTTGGAGAGGAGGGGAGGGTCTGGAGGAGAAAGCTGACAGCGAGGGTGGGCTCACAGTCTTCTCCAGGAAGCACAAGCAAGAGCAGGGCTGGGGAAGGCCAACTCTGAAACATCGGCTTCGGGAAGGTCAAAGGGGATGTTTGCCTATATCCAGAGCTGGAAGTGGGTGGGGCAGAGATGCCCCCAGAAGTCTGGGAAGCCAGACCTCGACCAGCACAAACTCAGGCACTTGGCATTCCTGCCATTCTGTGTGGGTAACAGAGGTTTCCAGAGCTAGAGCACCAGGAACGGACAATCTGGACAATCGGCCTAAGGAACGTTTCGAACTCTGACCAGGGCAGATCTGGCCACCGGGGAGGGGGAGTGGGTGGGGGGGTGAGGCTCAGCCGAGAGCTGCAGGTGCAGAGAGCTGAGGAACCGAGGAAACAGGGAGCAGCTTCCCATGCGCCCCTCCTCTGTATGGCCTGCAACCCCCCCCCCCACCCCCCAGCTGCCTTGGCAGAAAAGCACTGTGCGCTCTGTGCCTGAGACGGCAGCATTCCGCGACTCTCACTTCCTGCCTCTCAACACCAGCTCCCGGAGAAATGGCCGGTTTCCGTCTGGGGCAGGGTAAGTACAGGTGAGCTAAAGCATGCTGGTGTACCAGGAAGTAAGGACTGCTCGAGCAGACACGAGGATGGGGACCCAGGAGCCCCTGAAAGAGTTCTCAGTGGCCAAAGCTGAAACACTGGGAGCATTCTGATAAATGACACTGATTAGATTACAATGCAAAATAAGAAACAAATCGACATCGGTCCGTGCGTAAGTAAATTATTAAGGGGATGCCTGACGTGGCTCAGGTCATGATCTCTGGGTCCTGGGATCGAGTCCCGAATTGGGCTCTCTGCTTAGCAAGGAATCTACTTCTCCCTCTCCCTCTCCTTCTGTGCGCGCGTGCTCTCTCTCTCAAATAAATAAAGTCTTTAAAAAATAATCAATTGTTAAGTAAGTGGAGAAGAGGCAAATCTTCCCTACAGAAGATTTCCAAATGAGACGCACAGATACCCTCCGTTCTGGGAGGGAGCGTGTGACACACCCCACCCCTCCACCCTCCTCTCCTTTGTATCTTAGTGTCTTAGTGATTTGCCTTGAAAGAATAGAGTACAGAGAGGGAAACGTGGTCACACCACAGTGGGGGAACCCAGCAGACCTCCCTTGACCAAGCGATCAAGGTTAACGTCACCAGTGATGAAGCATGTTGGCATCTTGTGCCCCTGATAGGGTGTGACAAGACGTGTACTTCACCCGCGTGACGATTTTTTTCCCCTAAACCCATAACCCCGGTTGACTCACGAGAAACACACCCGACAAATCCACATTCAGGCGCATTCTACAAAATACCTGACCAGGACTCCTCTGTCAAGGTCATGAAAAAGAAAGAAAGACCAAGAAACCGTCACAGGCCAGGGGACACCCAGGAGACGTGAGGCCTGAATGCATCCGAGATCCTCCACTCAGTGCTGGAAGAGGGAAAAGGCAAACGGGTAAGATCCAAAGAAAGCCAGGAGTTCAGTGACTAGCGACGCGCTAGGGCGGGCTCCTCGTGCTGCCATCCGGTGGCACCGTAAGACGCTGATGGCGGGGGCGCCCGGTGAGGGGTGTGCAGGAGCTCTAGGCCTTATCGTTCCCACTTCTCTGTACATCGAAAACTGATCCGAAACAAGTTTATTGAAAAAGAAAGTAGCCCTGGGGATGTCCTGTATGCCAAGCCCCACACGCCCCTCGCCCCGGCCACGGCGGGAAGGTGAGCCTGCGGAGCTCGGGGCCAGCACCCCACCTGGTGAGGCCTGGGGCTTGACACGGTGTGCAAGACCCCCAAAGCCAGCCGTCCGTATCCGCGCTTTGCAGGCAATTGGCGGTGAGAAACGCATCTGACACCACAGCCCAGGCCCGGCTTCGGCGTTCTCGGCAGATACCTGTCTGTACAGAACGGAAACAAAAGTTACATTCATATATATATATATATGAAAGTCACACAGAACAATGCTTACCCTCTCACCCGCAAAGCATTCAGCATCGTCCCTTCTGTTCTATTTTTAAAAGCGGTGCTGCCCACAACCCGCCCCATTGATTTTGAAACCTGTAATCTATACATGTTTTTTTCTCTCAACAGCAAGATGAGGCTCACCGTGTCCACGGATGATATTATTAGTGTGTTCAGATTTCGGATGCTGCTGATCTGAGGACTTGAAACGCTTTTTATCTTCTGACCCTACAAGTTCAGCTCTTGACCTAGGAAACAAACGTCACATGAAAGCCCCTAAGTCCACGGAGAACTACGAGGGGCTACGCAGCTACCAGATGAGATCTGGGAAGACCATAGAGTAATACGGAAAAATATTTATTCTTTCAGCAAGTATTCATCACCTACTGGGTGTCTGATGTTGTGCCGGGCACCAGGGACAAAGCTGTCAGCAAAAGAGACCCGATCCTTCCATCACGGAATTATAAAATCGCGTGAAATATAGGCGTCAAATCATCACACGATATATAAACTGTGATCTGTGTGAAGAGAAGAGTTCTAATTTAGATTGAGGACGGGGGCAGGAACGGCCCCTGAAGACAGGCTGGGGATGGTGTGGAGCTAGAGGTCCTGGACAGAGGACAGGACAGACACTGGGCTGGGGGAGAGGCGGGAAGTTTGGAGGAATTAGAAAGTCAGGCTGTTTCCATGTGGTGAGTTTCATGAGGCACGAGAAGAGGTGGGAGGGGGACCCAGGGGCCCGAGGCCTGGTTCAGGATCTGGGCTCACTGGCAGCGGTGGGGCGGGAGCGGGGAGGACGCTAGGATCTCATTTAGCTTCTGCAAAGCCCAGTCTGGTTACGGGGAGGAGAAGTAAGAAGGGGCAGGAGTAAAGACGTGGAGACAAAAGATAAGGGAGGGGCTGCAGGAAGGTGGGTTACGGATCAGACATGCATCTGGGGGTAGAGTCCACAGGACCGGGTGAGGGACCGGGTATGTGTTTTGATAGGAAGTTTAGCTGGGACGGTAATCTAGGTCTCCATTCTCACTGTGTCAGGACTCTGGTTAGGCAGAAACTATCAGTGTGTGGGACCAAGAGCCGGACGTACAGAACATGAAAATCTGGCTCACAGGCAGCAGAAGGAATACGGGGGAAAAGCACCAACACCAGAGTCAGACAGAGCTGGGCCTCACGCTGGCGGTGCCACGAACCATCGGTGATGGGGGCCAGCTTTCCAGCCTCTCTGTCCGCTCGCCTGCCAGGCAAGGGACCTCACTGGACCATGCTTGCTCCCTGTGGTCCTCCCGATCAAGACTTCTGTGCTTAGCTCAGTCCCTGAAGCAGTACCTTCCTGACACACTATAAGTACCGTTATTATTACTGGCTTTCATGGTGGAACCAGGGGAAAATTCGAATGAATACTGATCCAATACTATTTATATAGCAACATATTACAATTTAGTGGGGTCAGCTTAAGGATTCTGAGAATGTACGAAATGGCTCACACATTTCTTGCCTGGGGACACTCTGCAAACCTGTGTCCCAAACTCTCCATAGTGTCAAGATTCCTCTGCAGGGCACCTGAGGGTCAGAGAAGATGTCATCTTAAGATGACACCAGAGGGATACGGGACCGCCAGCGCCAGTCCCTTCTGTTTCCAATCTGGCCCAGGACCTGCCCTTAGGAAGGCGAGCCATCACCGGTTTCCAGCAGTCCCTGTGACCCTCTACTCTCCCATCCAGGGCTTTCCTAACTCTGTCTGTCCTGCAGCAATTCTGAGAGCATTCATTAATTCATTTAACCCTGACTGAGCACCTATTCCAAACAACCTAATACGCAAAGTGTAACTGAGGTACAAGTAAATTCCATGAGACACTGACTTTCCCTGGCTTAGACAGCAAAAGGGGGACATCCCAGCTGGGTCGTGAAGGATGTATGGGGGAGAAAGCCGCTTCCTACAAACAGACCAGGGCCAGGGTGTGACTCACACAGGGAACGGTAGCAATGTCCCCGTGGCTGGCTCAGTAGTGGGTGGTAGGAAGTGGCCAGGCATGAGAGGTCAGGTGAGACCCCACCAAACGATCTCGGGGACACGTGAAGACGTTGGACTTGATTCTGAGGGCCACAGGGAGTAAGTACAAACCCTGAACATGATCAGATTCGGATCTTAGACCCTCTAGCAGCTGGAGGGAGAATGGCCTAGAGGGGCAGAGGCTGCGGGCACAATGGTGTTAGGGCAGCTTTCAGCCAAGGCTGGGAAGGGAGAGGAGGTGTCTTGGCCAGCCTCCAGGAAAGGACGGGAGCCTGGACTAAAAGCGGGGAGCAGGGAGTTCTTGTGACGCTGGAAAGCTTCAGCTTTTGGGCGGAGGGGTCAGTCATTCAACAGTCCAACAAACTTGAGGCGAGGCCGAACCTCCCTGGCCGTCTCCACCCAGAGTTCAGCTACGACGGGCAACACTGGAAATGACCAGAGGAGCAGCCCGGCCAACTGCAGGCACCCCAGGGTGGTCTGGGTTTTGCCGCTACGCAGCCTCGAGCTAGCACCCGCTCACCCCCACTGGGCCTTTGGGACGATTCAGCAGGTGAGTCCCCCTGTAGGACAGCGATCTCCGAGGGCAGGGTCCCTCGCTTCGTCTTCCTTGCTGGGCTCTGTTCGTGGACAGGCTCTCTTCCCAGCGCTGGGCCCACATTCAGATGTAGCAAGAAATGAGTAAATTCCCCAGCGATTCAAACCACGGTCCCAGAATGGAGGCGCACCGCGTCTGACTCGACTGCCTGGGGGCTCGACATGCCCTGATGGGCTTAGTGGGGGTCACACGCAGCCCCGAGTGAGGTGCGGAGGCAGCTGCTCGCAGAGGACTGTGGGCTAGGGTCAGGACTGGAGCAGACACCCACAGGAAAATCAAGGGTTGGGACAATCAAAGTAAACCTATGTGGGCCGGGGCAGAGGGTTATGAGAGCAGATGCCCACCATGAACACATGGTTCTGTTGGTTTCCTGGGGACGGGCACAGAGGAGATGGGTGAATCATTAGATGAAAGTTAAAGATATGACAGAATCATTCCAAGTTAAGCTATTCCTGGAAGAGAACTTGAAAGACCCAGTCTGGGGAGCTGGAGAACACTTAATTCTGAGATTCCCCCCAAAAAAGAAAGAGTGGAAAGACATGCTGCAAACCAGTGGCTCTCAACCTTGGCTGGAAATTGAAGTCAGTTGGGAGCCTTGATAAAATGCCAGCACCAGCGCCCCACCTGCAGACAGCGGGGTTTTATTGGCCTGGGTGGTGCCCAGACAGCCGTCAGCCCGTAAACTCCCCAAGCCATCCCAACCCGCAGCCAGGGTTGCAAACCACCACTCCAAGCCTCGGGATGCCCAGAGAGTGGCACGGGTGAGGCAAGAGCCCCAGGAGTTTGGGACCTGGAAGGGAGAGAAAGGACATATCCTAGCTCATTGGTCGGGTTTGGTTGAGACGTAGGGCTCCAGAGGGGAATTAAGAAACCCCAGGAAATTGTGGGGCCAAGGACGTGCAGGGCCCCCTCTGAGCACAGGACAGAAGGAGGTGATCCTAAAGCCTGCTCGCGCTTTCTGAGGGAGGCTGGGTTCAGGGGAGAGTTGCCTCTGACTGGCATCAGCCCCGAACAGAGAGGCGCCTGCTTGCACATCTAGACCAGCTTGGAGCTCCGGAGCCCCATCTGAGGCGACTCAACGGGACTGAGGACGAGTTAAGCAGGCTTCTAGCTGGAGACATGGTGTAGATGGTGATGCCATTCCAGGGTACAGGGAAGCCCGGGGCGGGCAGTGGGGGGCAGCCGCAGAGCAGAGAGGAGAAATGATGGGTGCAGTTTTGGACGTGCTGAGATGCAGGATACCGAGGGACAAGCAAGAGGAGATGATCAGTGGGCAGTCGGAGACAGCAGGGATGGCGTGTGGAAGGGGACTCTGGGCCGGCCCGAGACAGGACTCCAGGAGGAGCGTCCCTGAGCTGACGGGGCGGAGGTGGAGTGGAAGGCATAGGGCCAACCACCAGGAGAGGGAGGGGAGCCTGGGGGGTGGAAAAGTGGCCCTTGGCACCCAGGGGGCCACCTGTTGTAGATGTGGACCAACCCCCTTCAGCCAGATTTAGTTGAATCAAATATCTTAAATTAAAAATAGAAGTAACTCTTTACTAAAAAACAAAAACAAACAAAAAGCAAATCCTACGAAACATAAACGAGTGGGTTTTCGATTCATTTCAATGTAGCACATAGTCACTGAATGCTTGCCACGTGCCAGACTGGCCACAGATGTCTGCGCTGGCCTGGGGAGCCGGTCAGACCCACAGCCCCACCCCTCATCCCTTCCCCAGCCCCATCTGGGAGGCCACAGTGGCTCCAGCTCCTGGCATCCTCGCCTCCAGTGAAGCTTAGCACATCCGCCAGCTGTCCTCAGTGAGGCCCCCCCACGCCGCAAATCTGGGTCCTTGTGCCAAGTAACACCTTTCCTGAAAGCCTCCTGTTTCCCATCACTGCATAGTGGGTTTTGGCTCTGTGAGCTCCACAAAGCCCTTGCCTGTGCGGGGCTCCTGGTCAGAGCCCGGTCCTGCTCCGAGACCCACCTCTGGCTCTCGCCATGCTGCGCAGGGCAGAGATGCACCATCTGGCGTCGGTCCAGAGAGGAGCACATCCACCTTTTCTGGCCATTTTTTCTTTAAAGATTTTATTTATTTATTTGACAAATAGATCACAAGTAGGCAGAGAGACAGGCAGGACAAGAAATTTCTGAAAGGAAGCAGGCTCCCCGCTGAGCAGGGAGCCTGACATGGGGTTTGATCCCAGCACCCTGGGATCATGACCTGAGCCAAAGGCAGAGGCCTAAACCACTGAGCCACCCAGGCGCCCCTTTTCTGGCCATTTCTGACCATCCCTCCAACAGCTCACCCCCTAGAGGTGGGGCTATGGAGGGAGGGTCTCCAGAGTTTCCTTCCTCTAACAGTGCTATAATACCAGACAGCAGAAAATCCCCTGAAATCAAGACAATACCTCTCTACCCTGTGGAAACAAGAGCCCACCCCTGATTCCCCCAGAGAGCTCTCCCCATCATCATTCCCTTTCCTTCCCGGCAAACACTTCCCGGACTCCAGGCTGCTGGGAAGTGTGCGGGCTGCCTTCTCCATGGAGACTCCCCTGTAGAACTTTGTTTTCTATTCTGTGTGAACTCTTTCTCTCGCAACATCCCACGAGCTCAGGATTCCTAACCTTCTTCAGAAACAGCACAAAACCTGCCTGAGCATTTGCTTTTCTTCACTCAAGTGGCCCTTCAAGGTCACAGTTTTGCTGGTTTATCGCTCAGGAAACATCTTCGGTAGTTTCTCGGGTATATCGTCTCCTGAGCAAGTTGGGTTTTGTTCTTTCTTTCTAATTGCAGCAAAATACATGTCCCATAAAATTTATCATTTTAATCATTTTTAAGTATACAGTTTCGATGAAATTACATATTCGCAGTGTCGCGAAACCATCACCACTCTTTGTCTCCAGAACTTTTTCGTTTTTCGAAATCCAAACAAAGTTGTCAACACCCAGAGGATGGGAACATGTTTAATTTAGTTTTTATTCCTTGTTCTACACATAATCCTTGCTCTATAAATACTCTGGGCCAACTAGTGCAGACAAGAGGTTTAATATAAAAGACACCAAACAGGAACCAAGACTGCATCAAACCACATCTCCCCAAATTATGTCTTACTAAAGCAAGAGGGGGAAGACTGACACTCCCCCCCATCCCCGAGAGGGAGAAAACCTAGAAAATTTTTCTAGATGGGGCCCAACATCAGGCTACGCGCTATCCCTGGCCAGAGGGACCAGGTGTCCAAGACCCTCAAAGAAGATGAGAATGAGGAGGACGAGGCCCTTGTCCTCTCTGCTGAGAGAATGTGAGACCCTTGTGGGGTTCCATCTCAGACCAAAAGATGAGCCCACAGCACACAAAATCACTTGGAGGCATGGACCGAGCCCAATACTCCGGAGTAACATCCCTTGAACAACCAGAGGAAGATTTCCCCCAACTTGCCTCATCACACAGACCTCTCAGGGCCTTCATTAAGCAGATTCAATCAGTACTTTCTGGGCGTGGGATCTGGGAATCTGCATATTTAATAAATACGTGGAGTGATTCTTATGAAAGACAAATTTGGGAAAGAATGAACTAGAATGTTCCATCAGTAAGGCGGGGCCAACCTAGAGGTCTGGGGCTGGGAAGATAAATGCTCCCAGCCAGACTTTTCGTTATGCTCCAGAGCTGCTCAGACCAGTGGGCTGCTTTCCAAGCCCTCCCTGGCCTCCTGGCCCCTAAGACTCCCTTGTGCCTGCTGCCTCTGCACGCTTGGCCCTTCCTCTTCCACATCCTGAACACAGGGCCCGTGTACTGCCTCTCGTTCCTTGCTCTGTGCCGAGGGCCTTGGCTGATCCAGGCCCTGGCTCATCCCCTGGCTTGGTTCCCCATAGTTGAGGGATGACAATGAGCTAGAGTTCTAATTTAGAACAAGAGAGCCAGGTAGTCATGGCTAGGTATTAATTAGGGAATGACTACAGCTGGCCGGTGACATCAGACTCTACCTTTAGCTCCATCTGGGTCATTACATGGAAATAAGTCTGGAAGCTTATATCTACCAAATCGGAGGTCGGTGTTTACGGAGGGAGACACTGGACACCAACCATATCATCACAGCTGAAATTCCACCTCGGGGCCCTTCTGATGCAAGCCAGCCAAAGGAAGCCCAAAGCCCGGGAGGCTGACTCATGTTCAGGTTGCTCTAGCCGGGGGCCCCGTGGGCCTCCGAGCGCCACAGAAACATGACTCCCCTCTCCCACAACCACTCCAGGGTATGATGGGTCAGAGAAGGTTATGGCCAAACAGGCTAGAAATTCAGAAATGTCTTCCTTTTAATAAAGCCAGGAAGGGCTTTATTGTCGTTAAAACAAATTAGAAAAGGACAAGAAATTTCTGAAAAAGCTCCGTGTTGACCTTCGCTCCAGAGTTACGTAAAGCAGCGTTTCCGTGGGATGTCAGCAGGTGTTACACAGCAGGAAAAGTTTCTGTCCTCCGTAGGTTTGGATGAAACTAAAATAGGTTTCTTTCCTTATCTGTCTGTCTGTCTCTCTCTCGCTCGCTTTTTAGAACCTGTACTGTGTCGATATAGACAGGACAATCCAAGAAGTAAATGCAGTATACTATCTTTTCTAAATTAAGTGAATTTACTAACCACAAAACCTTACATTTTCCAGAGGGGACACGTTTTGGGAAATGGTAAAACAAGGGATGCCATAACCCAGTGCCAACTTGACTTACAAGAAATGAACTGATGGTTGCTGAAGGGGAGAGGGGTGGGAGGGATGGGGTGGCGGGGTGATGGACACTGGGGAGGGTGTGTGCTATGGTGAGTGCTGTGAATTGTGTAAGGCTGATGATTCACAGACCTGTACCCCTGAAACAAATAATACATTATATGTTAATGAAAAAAAAATTTTTTAATTAAAAAAAAGAGAGAAGTGGTTGCTACTGTGTTTGCTCTCGGGTGAATACCAACTCCTCTGTCTGTAACCACAAAAATCACTTCCAAGGCTTAAGCAACAGAGCACTGCAGTTAGGTGAGTAGACGGTCTTGATTCTTACCTGGGCTTCCCCCGCTTTTAGGCTCAGGCACGTTAACTAAATTCCTTAGGCCTCAAGTTTGTCATCTGTAAAATGGGCAGTATTGACACCTTTGCACTAAGGTGCTGGCGAGGAGACGAAGCCACGCCCTGAGCTAGCACTGTCCAGCCACAGAGGCATGGTCTCCTGCAGGAGGGGGGTCCTCTCGCTCACTTCCGGGCTTGATAATCCTGCACATAAGCTAGTGTCACTTTGGAAAGCACAGCACGTTGGGAGGAGAGTAGAATTGAGGAGTGAAGGAAAGGGTAAGAATTAACCGAAGACGAGCCTCGTACTAAAGCTCCGAGCATCTGGGCGGCGACACAGAGGTGCAGGATGAAGGAGAACGGTCACTAAAATGTGCAGAAAGACGAACAGAAGAGAATCAAGTCAGCCTTGAGATGGGCCATGTAGAAATACGTACTTATGCGGGTCCACCAAGGCGTTACAAACACAAAACAGAGGGGACAAAAGTAGAGGAGAAGAAAGCAAAGAGTCAAACCTCAGAATTTCTTGGAACAGCTTCCACTGTAACTCGCAATGCCTCGAGGGCCATCACCCCCGTCTTCAGGGGGCTGACGACCGATGAGGGCAGTCAGGAGAGTGTGGGGAGCTGAGAGCCACCGAGGAGTCACCAGGGGGAGAAGGACGGGCATCTGGAACTACATAAGCCAAGAGGGGGAGAAGTTAAGATCCAGTAGCTTCCCCGCCACACACCCACTATTCCGTCTCAGGGGTTTTGGTTACCTGCAGTCAACACAAGGTCTGGAAGCAGACGATCCCAACACATCCCAGGTCACCAGCCACCCAACGCTCTGTCGCAGACATGTGCCTGCGTCCCCCACCTCACGTCATCTCCTCCTGTAGGCGCTTTCTCATCTCACATCCTCATGGGAAGAATAAGAAATATCCCAGTAAGGTCTTTGGACAGAGAGGCCACATTAACATAACATTCGTTACACTGTATTGTTGCGATTTTTCTATTTTAGAATGAGTTACTGGGGCGCCTGGGTGGCTCAGTGGGTTAAGCCTCTGCCTTCAGCTCAGGTCATGATCTCAGGGTCCTGGGATGGAGCCCTGCATCGGGCTCTCTGGTCGGCAGGGGAGCCTGCCCCCTCCCGCCTGTCTCAATGCCTGCTTGTGATCTCTCTCTGTGTGTCAAATAAATAAGTAAAATCTTAAAAAAAGAATGAGTTACTGTTTTCATCTCCTGCTGTGTCTAACTGGTACGTAGGTACGCATGATCGCAGGTATCTGTGTGCAGGAAAACAGGTCGTCTGTATGGGGTGGGTGCTCTCTGTGGACCCAGGCATCTGCTAGGGGGCTTGGAACATCCCCCCCGCAAACAAGGACGTGGGGCTACCATACTAACATCTGAGAGGGAGACCGGAGATGCTCTCGCTGGTGAGTTCCAGCACTAAACTGCGGCCTCTCAAACAAGGATTTCAGTCATCCCACTGGCCTTTCAGGACTGGCCTCCATCGCCACACAGCAATGTGGGTCACGGCAGAAAAAGGGATTCCTCCAAGAAAACGCCTGAGCAGGACTGGAACTTTAAGAGCATGCTGCCCGACTTCAGTCATCCTCATGAAGAAACTTGAATTTCTTTAAGATCTCGTTGTGGCTGGGAATGAACTTACCAGGTAGGTTCTGGGAAAAGCAGTTTGGTCTCTTTAAACCACAGAGCAATGAATCGAATCTAAAAAGCATATGTGCGAGGCAGTCTGGGAAACTGGAACACTGCCCTTTGATGATATTAAGGAATAACCTAATTTCTTAGAGATGGTAACACACTGTAAATAAGTTTTTGTTTTTGTTTTTTTTTTTAAAAAGAGTCCTTAGCTATTAGAGGTCTACACAGCAGTAGCTGAAATTTGCTTCAAAATAATCTGGGAGGTATGGAGGAGAAGCGGCCCAGTGTACCAGTGCAGCTGGGCTGGCCACGAGTTGCTAGTTGTCGGAGCTGGGGGTTAGATAAGGGGGCCACTATACGGTTCTACTTTTGTGTATGTTTGAAATTTCCCATTGAAACCTCTGCAAAGCAGGGGCACCTGGCTGGCTCAGCTGGTACAGGTTGAGACTCCTGGCCTTGGGGTCCATGAGTTTGACCCCTACACTGGGTGCGGAGATTACTTACAAAAGCTTTTTTTTTTTTAATTTTTATTTATTTTACAGACAGAGATCTGAAGTACGTGGAGAGGCAGGCAGAGAGAGAGAGAGAGAGAGAGAGAGAGGAGGAAGCAGGCTTCCCGCTGAGCAGAGAGCCCGATGCGGGGCTCGATCCCAGGACCCCAGGACCACGACCAGAGCCAAAGGTAGAGGCTTTAACCCACTGAGCCACCCAGGTGCCCCCAAAAACTTTTTTTAATTAAAAAAAAAAGACTCCACAAAGCAGGGACATCTCATTACAGAGAGAGACAATCTAAATTAGGCCTATAAATACAATAGGCATTATATCTTTTTATTCATTTGCTCATTCAAAAATATAATTACATAGAATACGTAAAATTATCTGTATAAATATGGCAAAATTCACGTAACATAAAATTCACCATTTTAACCATTTGCAAGTGTGCACGATGCCAATTATACCTCCATAAAAAACAAAGTGTACAATTCGGTGGCATTTTGTACATTCACAAGGTTGTGAGACCATCACCACCATCCAGTTCTCTCACCCCAGGAGGACACCCGTTCCCAATTAATCTGTCACTCCCTGCTCCCTCCTCCTCTTAGCCCCTGGCTACCGCTTACCGGCTTTCTGTTTCCACAGATTTACCTGTTCTGCATATATGAAATAAATTCAACATCTATTTTTTAAATTTAAATTTTTTTAAAGATTTTATTTATTTATTTGACAGACAGAGATCACAAGTAGGCAAAGAAGCCGGCAGAGAGAGGAGGAAGCTGGTTCCCCGCTCAGCAGAGAGCCCGATGCAGGGCTCAATCCCAGGACCCTGAGATCATGATTTGAGCCGAAGGCAAGAGGCTTTAACCCACTGAACCACCCAGGCGCCCCTAAATTTTATTTTTTTTAATCACTAAAACATTCAACAGGGTTTAAAACTGAAAAAGTTCCAAAGGGTTTGCGGTGAAAGTCTTCGCTCTGACCTCTCTGGCCCCAGCATGCAGTTCCCTTTCCAGAGGTATCCGTTTCTTACTCATCCTTCCAGAGATTAAAACTTTCCTTCCTCCTCGTTTACGCAGACGGTACCATCTTATGCATACTGTTTTGCGGCTGGCTTTTTCCCCCTTAAGTACCTTGCGGCTCGTTCTAGGGCAGAACAAAAAGAACCCCTCCTTTTCCCAGCTGCATAGCATCCCGTGGTGCCACGCTAGAATCTGCATCCTGCGATGCGTGCTCTGGGGTTATGGAAATGAATAAAATAAGGTCCTTTCCCGGGGAAGCTCTGGGTCTAAAAAGTACTTTCTTTTGAGAATAGAGAACTAGAGGCAAACTAGAGGCTCTGCTTCGAGGCCGATCATCATCTCATCTGTCTTCACAGTCGGGCACCAGGAAAGGGAAAAGACCGCTAATCTGGAGGGTTCCGGGGAGTCTCCAGGGATCTGCCAGTTGTGGCTGGTGAAGGGGTCAGTGAATTACTGCCTCTTCTCCACCTTCTCCTCTTCGACACAACTGATCGTGTCACCTGTGTCCTCCCTTCTTTCCTGATTAGGAAAGAAAGAAATCTCCTTCGGGAAATTTAGAAGTGCATAGAGAGACAGGATTTACGCACAGTCGTTTGCAAGCATTCTTAATAGCTGCTCAAAACCGCACTGCTTGGGGCACCTGGGTGGCTCAGTGGGTTAAAGCCTCTGCTTTCAGCTCAGGTCATGATCCTGGGATCCTGGGATCGAGCCCCGCATCGCATCGGGCTCTCTGCTCAGCAGGGGGCCTGCTTCCTCCTCTCTCTCTGCCTGCCTCTCTGCCTATCTCTGTCTGTGAAATAAATAAATAAAATCTTTAAAAAAAAAAAAAAACCGCACTGCTTTGAGGGGCGCCTGGGCGGTGCGGTCAGTTATGCATTCGACTCTTGATTTCGGCTCAGGTCATGATCTCAGCGTGGTGGGATCGAGCCCCATGTCAGACATGCAGCCTGCTTGAGATTCTCGGTCTCCATCCCCTGCCCTCCTCCCCCGCGCCCCGTCTGCTCTCACATGTGTGCGCTCTCTTTCTCAAATAATAAATGAATAAGTGTTTTTTTAAAAACTGCATTGCACTGATACACCGTAACTTACTAAATTATCTCTGTATTCACTGCTGCATTTTAGGAACCGAAGCCACAACAGATGTTTATTTTAAGGAGATAGAGAAACATCCAAGTTCATATACCGAATGAGACAGGTAACAGTTGGAACCAGACATGTGTATTGGAAAATTCTCTCTGGGACACAGAAACTATATTAATGAGTGATCTCAGGGAGGATGCAGGGCTAGGAAGAGGAGAGGAGCGGACAGCTAAGACTTCAGGGATTCCACAGTTGCTGGACAGTAAACTAAAATGAAAAATTCTGCAGATTGAATGGAGGAGCATTTATTTTGAGAGACTAGAACCCTGCAGTCCGTGTCTGTGGGGCTGGACCGAGCAGGCAGTGGGACGGAGGGAAGAGCACTGGTGGACAGCAGCCGCGTGGGCCGAACCCCATGGATGAGCAGCAGGGGCGGCCGCATCTGGGGGCGGTGGAAGCCACAGGATTGGACACGGTTCCCGTGAAGAGCGTGGAGGATGAAAAGAGGTCAGGGGCCGAGCCCCAGGCACACAGACCACAGAGAGAGTAAGTGTCGCAGCAGCTGAGAGCTCAGAGCAAGACATCCTCACCAACCCTACCCCAGAAACTCTTCCTGCCTGACCCGGGGGGTGGCCAGAGCTTGTCAGAGGGGTTGGGGACCTTCACGGGTGTTTAGATCAGCAGGAGATTGGATAGGGGAGAGGAGGGCGGAAGGGGAAGACTGTTTGAGAGCCTGAAAAAGAGCTCCCTACGGCCAGGGACTTCATCACCAGGGCTCTGACAAAGGGACGGGACGCTTCCTTCCCTAACAATACAATTTTCCCTGAAAATGGACCTAATAATAGGCCTCACACTACTACCAAGGCTAAATTAGACTCCGCTGACTCATAAGTCTTTTTATGTCTGCAGTTCCGATCTCTGCTTCCCATACCACCGAGTAAATGACAACACTGTTGTTCTTCTACTGAAGATCTATTTCGGGGATGGGCAGTGGACCGTCCGTAGCTGTGTGTGCCATTATTACCGTATCGTTTACAGCATTCGTTTCAAACATAGAGGAAAAGGGAGGACGCACAGTGAGGCGAACTGCCTTCTTGCTAGGTAAATCCTCAGAGAAGAATTTGCTTTCAAATGAAGTCAGCTGCGTTGGGGGTAGAAAATCAGACAAATGGCCTCTTGGTAAATCTTGCCATACAGTGTTTGCATGGCTCCTTGTGGGTTAGAAACAGCGTTTGACTCAGAGAATACGCTGAGTAAAACATCTCTAGCTCCTGTTCAACCAAAAAATGGCGAAAGATAAACAACGCTGATCCCCGGCAAAATATCAGCTTGGTTTGGCAAATATTTACTGAGCACCAGCTGTGTTCCAAGGAGGCCGAGGTGGAAAGGCATGGTCGGCGACCCAGAGGCTCAGACGCCGGGAAAGAGGCACTCTGAGTTGTCGATGGGGGTGGGGGGGAGTAGCCCATTGCAAAGAAGGTGTATTTCTCACCGTAATTTAATAAACTAACATCTGGTTTCCCGAGACACTGGTACGCTAGCGTGGTTACACAAGCTTGGTCGGCATAAGCCAACAGCAGGCAACCCGGAGTTCTGGATGTTTCCAGCGGGGGGCCTGGGCTCTGAATCACCCCACAGTTGCGGGTAATTAAAATCACCTGGTGGGGAGGGGGTAGAGGAGGCTCACGTGCCCCTCCCTGCCACCCCAGTTCTCTGGCGTGGTGACTGCACGAGGCTTCTTCCTAACCCTGGTGATGCTGGTTCTCTCAGATCTGCACCAGGTGGGGGAACAGGTGGTGGTCAAAGGCAGGGGATGGAGGGGTGGGTGGGCATGGAGACAGAAACACACACAGAGGGAGACAGACAGATGCTGTTGGGGAGGCAGAGCCACTAAGGGTATCTTTTTTTTCTCTTTGACACCCTTTTCAAATTTTAGTGACTGTGGCACTGAGAATGTCTCACCATGACATTTCTCTTCAGAGCAACAACTTCTACCACAGAGAACTGATGTGAAAACTCAAACGGATTTTGAAAGATTCCTGGAAGCGAGAAAGGATGGCTCTGGCTGTTAACCTCAGACTCGGCCCGTCCATCCACCTCTAGACCAGGGCCTCAAAGCCCTCCCTCTCTGCGGAAGGGGAGGGTGGATATTGGGGGAGGGGACAAGGGGATGAGCCATTTCTGTCAGAGGCATTGTTAATACTATGACTGTCGGATGCCTGGGCACATCAGTCTGTTGAGCCTCCAACTCCTGATCTTGGCTCAGGTCATGATCTCAGGGTCGTGGGACTGAGCCCCCAGTTGGGCTCTGTGCTCAACGGGGAGTCTGCTTGAGACTCTCTCTTCCTCTCCCTCCCCTACTCACACACTTTCCCGCACTCTCTCTAAAATAAATACATTTTTTAAAGGTTTTATTTATTTATTTGACAGAGAGAGAGCACAAGCAGGGGAGCAGTAGACAGAGGGAAAGGGAGAGGCAGACTCCCTGCTGAGCAGGGAGCCCAATAATGGGCTCGATCCCAGGACCCTGAGATCATGACCTGAGCCGAAGACAGATGCTTAACCGACTGAGCCACCCAGGTGCCCCTAAAATAAGTAAATCTTTAAAAAATATATAGTGCAATCGTCCTCTTTCCAAGGAGGCCCATCAGGCGGCAGACTACTCAAGGCTGGATGTGTGACAGTAGATTCTAATGATTTTCTTCTGCTCTTAACACCCTCTAGACCAGAATCTTCTTTTCGATGGTCCATGGTCTATTAGGCTGGGGTTTCAACAAAGTGCTTGTCATATGTTCATGCAATTCCAGAGCTGTTCTCCTTTTTCTCTCTCTCTTTCTCTCTTTAGCAAAGTTTCAGAGTCGTGCCGTCATCACCACCACTATCTGGCTTCAAGATATTTCCATGGTCCCTGACCCCCAAAAGCTCCTTCGTTGTCATTTGTAGTCTGTCCCTCTCTCCTACCCAAACCCCGGCAATCACTGATGAGTTCTCCGTCTCCGTCAGAGCCTCTTTTTTGAACACAATTTTGGACGTCCCGTCCATAAATTCTCGCACCTCTGCCTGAGGAAGGGCTGGCCCTCTGGGTAAGGACACACACCGCCTTCCTCAGTTTCTACAGCAGAACGTGACTCTGTGCTGGTGCATCTGCTGCAGGCTGTGGCCAGGCCTGCCCACGGAAAGCACCCCAGTGGACACGAGTGGACACAAATGGAAAACTGTTAGGCCTTGCAGTGTACATGCAGGGAAAGGGAGGCTGCTGCACATTCTAACACACCGGGCAGGAAGTTCAAGGGCAAAACCGTGGCTCTCAGGTCCAGGTGATGTGGCCTTGTGAGTAGCAGGCTGACGGCATTCCGTGGCGGCCCATGTCGTTACAGGGTCATTTGCTTCGGACCTGGCAGACACCTCACCCTGCATGGGCTCGCTGGACACGCTAGAGTATGCGCACACCTCCCTGAGGCTCAGGAAGGCAGGCCTCAGGGAGCCCCCCTGGACTCCTTGCCTCATTCCCATCCCTGCTTTGGACTAAACCAAAGTCAAAGTGAACTGAGTCTCAGCTGCTATGTGGAAGTCCACGGCTGGCTCGAGCAGTGTCTCATACGAAAGCCAACGGCACCTCCTTGACCAATGCCTCGAACATCCAGGTTCTCATTTCTCAGCCACGGTGGGGGGGCAGTCGTGACTGGCCTGTCTCACGTCGCCTATTCCTCAAACCTCCAGGTCTGATGCAGTGTTCTTGAGGTTGTCTGGTGTCCCTTCTCTCGGGAGGAGGGCGTGGATTCGAATCTCCCTTCTGCGTGCCTGCGTAACCTTGGGCGAGTTACCTCGAGTCAGCGAGGCCTGAAGGAGATAACGTAGTTCTGAGGCAGTGCCGGGGACTGGAGTCCGCACTCAGCAGACGCGCTGGTGGGAGTGTTGTGACAGGCGTGTTTTCATGGGGCCATTGCAAAAGGTTCGCCTCAGAGCCTCTCCCTGCTCAAACCAGCCAAGTCAGAGTGTTTCGCTTCGGTCTGGAGAACGGTGAGGAAGGAGGGCGGGACTCACTAACGTTTCTTAAAGCCCTATAATCATAATCTTGGCAGTGGAAGATAATTGTTATCATCTCATTCTAGAAATAAGGAGAAATAACCTCATTCTTGGTTAAGGTCACTCAGGCTGGCCTGCACGGAAAGCCGATGCTCTTTCCACCTAAAAATGCTCCACGTCCCCATGGAGCAAAAGCTCTCCCCCCAACACAAGCCTGTGGGAGGGGGCAGGCTCTCACCCGCCAGGAGGGAGACAGAGTCAATCCTCAGCAATGTCTCACTGGAACAGGCCAAAGTCAAGGAGACACACGCGTTGCCCCGTGTCAGCAGAGGTCACAACCCACATTCCAAGTAGGAGGGGGGCAACGTTACACAGCGGATCTCTGGGGGGTCTCGGGAGAGAGAGGAGTAGAGAGGGAGTGAGTCCGCCTAAAGGGAAGTGGGGAGCCTTGTCCATCCGCCACACCCCAAGCCCAGATTCCTCCCCGGGCTCACTTCTGGCATCTGTGCTTGCTTGTGGGCACGCGTGTGTGCACGTGTGTGTGTGTGTGTGCGTGCATCTGCCCTAACTTCACTTTACTCTGAGTTTTTCCTCAGCCTCGAGTCTGTCTACACCAGGTCCCTCGCTGGGATTACCCTTCCCTGCACTCGATGGGGTCACCTCGTCCTGCTCAGATGATGCCTACACTACAGCGGGACAATCCTCTACTGGACTCTTCGCTTAGATCCTACAATTTGTGTTCCACGTCTCATCACTTCTGTCCATTCCCCCCAGCATTTGCCCTAGAAACATGCTGGGTGTGGGTAAGTGCTCATGGAGGGGAGAAAATAAGGTCACAAGCCCTCAGAATCTTTGGGGGAGAGTTTCTCTAGCATTTAGGCAGGGTTTTCTCTAGTGTTCTATCTGAACAGAAATAAAATATTTTTTTTTAAAGATTTTACTTATTTATTTGACAGAGAGAGATCACAAGTAGGCAAAGAGGCAGGCGGAGAGGGAGAGAGGGGGAAGCAGACTTCCTGCTGAGCAAAGAGCCCGATGCGGGGCTCGATCCCAGGACCCTGAGATCATGACCTGAGCCGAAGGCAGCGGCTTAACCCACTGAGCCACCCAGGCGCCCTGAACAGAAATAAAATATTAAATAAATGACCAAACTTGGTGTTAGAGTTTACAAAAATGAGCAAACTAAAGTGAAACGCTGAAGGGAAAGAAAAAGTAATGTTTGCTGCAGAGAAAGAAATAACGTGCTCTCAGCTCCTTCCTAGCCAGTGGGGTTTAGTCAGAGGGAAGTTGTCAAACACCTTTCTGAGACGCTCTCGAGGCCCTCGGATCACGGGAGCGAACATACGGAACCCACCGCTGGGTGCAGGCCCGTGGGCGACCACGGGAGGCTGTTGGCCAGTGCTCCCCTTCCCGTCGGAGGATTCACCTTCCTTCTGACTCACTGTCTTCACTGTTTACCTTCGTATCTGCCAACTGTCTGAATCGGTGTTTCAACTGTTCTGACCATCTGCTGGGAGAAAACTTCCAGATTATGTCACAGTTTTCAGAACCTCGAATCACACAGTTTGGGAGCTGGAGGACGTAGAAATCAGCAAGCCTGACTCCTTCCTTTGCAGGCTCGCAAACACTTCTCCCCTGCCTTGAGCCTTGGCCCTGATGCTCAGGTGCCCAGGAGGCAGAGACTGCGCACGGTGGTCCGGAGGGGCTCGCAGCACCTTACACTCCAGCAGGGACCACGGAGAGGTTCCACAAGGTGACCAGGGTGCCTAGGGAAAGGGTGTCTAGGGGACACATATGCTGTGCACAGGAGGGGGACAGGGTCTGTATACGCGTTTGGGGAGAAAGTAAGTGGGAAAAGATTTCTCAACTACAAGACGGGATAGGAAGGTAGGGGCCAGAGCAGTAAACATTTCCCGAGCACCAGCTATGTATCAGGTCACTAGACTCTACACTGATCGCCAAAGATGTGAAAGATACAGCCTTGCCCTCAAGGAGTCTCTAATTTAGGGAGATGGGGCTATACACGTGCAAGATATTCAGGAAGGAATCATCGGTTCTCCTTGGAGGTGGGGACAGAGAAGGGGTGTATGACTGAGGCCGCCCGAAGGTGACATAATAGGCTAGGGTTTACCGAGTAGACCGGAGTGGGGAGGGCACCGCAAACAGAAGGAACAGCACATAGACAACACAACACAGTCTTCCAGGAACCTGAAATGGTTTGCGGCGGCCGCGCATTGAGTCCGCATGGGGAGAGTGGCGGGAGAGGCTGCATGAGACAGAATGAAACTTCCCAGGCCGGAATCCCACACTCAGCAGCCTCGAGTGTATGCTGGAAGCAATGAGAAACCCCGGAAAGGTGGGGCCGGCAAGGGACAGAAGTCACCAGCTTAGTGGTTTAGAAAGACCCCCCCGCCCAGCTGGTTGACACACCGGGGTTGGTTATGTTATTCTCAGTTCTTTTCTGCGTGTTTCATAAGAATTAAAGAACACCTGTTACGGGGTGGAGAAGTGTTTGGAGGGGAGCAGAGCCGGCTTACAGGGACAGTTTGAGGCTGTCACCTGGTCTGCATGAGAAGGGGTGAGGGTCGGAACTGTGGCAGCAGGGAAGAGGAGGCTCTCTGCTTGAAGAGACGATCAGGAGCTGAGGTCCCCAGGGCACGGGGAGGGGAGGGTGTGCGAGAGAGGGGGAGAGGTCCGGGATGAGCGCCAGCTACTGGTGTGAGTAACTGGGAGGACACAGTCCCTGAAAATGAAGACAGAGCAGATGAATGGGTCCAGAAAGGAGGATGAACTTGCCTATGGACATGTTCTGGAGAAGTCGGCCAGACCTGCAGAGAGAAATTTCTAGCAGGCAGTACTTATGAGTCTAGAGCTCAGACTTATGAGTCTAGAGCTGGCTGGGGGCACCACTGCTGAGTCGTCAGCACAGGGCTGGAAGCTGGAGTCACAGAGAAACTGAGCATGCAGAGGTGACACCGGGAGAGTACAGATGGGGTCATGGGACACCAGCACTTAGGGATGAGCAGGGGACTGAGGAGTCGGCCAAGGAGATGGAGGTAGAGACGTGACAGTGTCCTGGGGCCAAGGAGGATCATGGGAAACCTGGAAACAAGGGGACGGCAAGGTGTAAGGGAGCAAGGAGAGGCCAGTGTCAAATGTTGCACAGGTATGAAATAAACCGAAGCCTTAGACAGTCAGTCATTGCGTTCCGCCCCAGGTCAACTTTGTCCTGGCGAAGTCTGCCACACTGGTCTCGGAGGCTTGCCTGGGGAAAGAAAGGGGCCGGTGCAGGTGTGCAGGGCTCTTGGTGAGGGGCTCACGGTGTGGAGAAAGCAGATCCGAGGTGTTCAAAGGAGGACACAGGACTGAGGGCAGGTGTCGATTTTGTTTTGAGACGGAGAAACTTGAGACCCAGTAAGGGCTCCAGGGTGGGGGTAGGGGGATGAAAACAGAGGAGACAGAAGGAACTGCAGAAGCACAGACCCGAAGAGCAGGTTGCACACTGACCCAAGCAAGACACAGTGGCCCTGAGACCCTGGAAGACAAATGGGGGAAAGGGGCGAGAGGTGGGTGCACTGTAGGTCTGCGATCGAGAAGCTGAGGGAACTGAGGCTGAAGCCACAGTTTCCCCACAAGGTGGGGAAAGTAAGGCCCAGGGGCGGGGTGACTTGCAGGACAACGGCTGGTTTGCAAACTCCCCACCCCCCACTGAAGGCGGGGAGAGACCAAAGAAAGAGGGGGGCCCCTCCTGATCAGTGGATGGCGGCTTTCATGAGCAAGGGAACGTACATTTGAGGCTTGCCTTGGGTGGCCACAAGACAGGTAGATTTCCACACTGCCTGCCCGACTCTCAGACGCTTACTAGAGGCCTCCACTGGGTTGGTCTCAACATCTTGTCTCTCCAGGCTGCATCCTTGAAAACAGCTCCGGCCGTGGGCACGGTGGGCGGGACCAGCACTGGAAGGTTGAGGGAGAGGTGAGGCGCTTGATGGCTCCCGGGCCAGCTCCAGGGTCATCTGGTGGTCACACCCTGTCTGTGACCTCCTACAACAAGCCACAGGGAGTAAGATTTTTTTTTTTTTTAAAGATTTTATTTATTTATTTGACAGAGAGAGATCACAAGTAGACGGAGAGGAAGGCAGAGAGAGAGAGAGAAAGGGAAGCAGGCTTCTCGCCGAGCAGAGAGCCCGATGCGGGACTCGATCCCAGGACCCTGAGATCATGACCTGAGCCGAAGGCAGCGGCTTAACCCACTGAGCCACCCAGGCGCCCCGGGAGTAAGATTTTTAACTCAAGTGTCTTTGACTCCTTGCCTGGTGCTCTGTTCCCTACATTACACTCACTTAGGTTGAAGACACTTGCTTCACATAACACGGCCCTGTTAAGAGGGGGCTTCCCATACTTTTCTTTGGAAAGATCACCAGATAAGGCTGTCTTCCCACAAGGGCAGAACAGGCCACCCTGTCATCAAAGACAAGAAGTTTGCCAAGATCCTGGTTTGAGACTTTCTTAAAATGGGGCAGTTAGCAGAAGTTCGTCCTCAGATAAGGATCCTGACTTCCTCATGCCTGTCCCAGCGGCTTAGAGAATGCTCGTAACACTTAAACTGTGATGATCACCTCAGTGGACAAGTCTCTTGGCCTCTCTGCACATTTCCAAGGTCCCTTCTAAGAGTAACAGGCATATCTGATGAAGAGGTGGACGGGAACAGGACACTGCAGTAGATTATGAGAGCTGGGCACTGGAGCACGCAGAGAAAGCAGCCACGAAAAGCGAAGGAAGGACACTAAAGACGGGAGCCATCACAGGGCCTTGCGCCGGCCCTGCCAAATGAAGCAGAATCAGATAGATATTCAAGCACAACTTGAATCCAAGTCTCCTCCACCTAGAAAATGTAGGCCACTATTTACATAACAAACACAAGGAAAAGGAGAGAAAAACCCTTCGTACCACAATCGTTGTAGAATGGGAAGAGACTTTAGTTCCAACCCATTAAGCCCAATGCATAGCTTTTTCCTCCCCAAGATTGCTCATTTTTCCTTCTGTGATTTCTTCGATGATACCAACGGACTCCTACAGGAAATAGTCAAGCTCAGGTAGCAAACGAAAGATCTAGCACGGGCTTGCTTCCTACCCTCTCCTGGGGAAAGTCCCTCACGCGAAGGACTCCTCCTGTGGGAGGATGGCACCGAGGGCCGGAATTGGATTAGGATCTTGTAATCTCTGATTAAAACAATTCCTTGTAATTAAAAGTCACAGGAGGACAGATGTGAATCTACCCTGATGCCTTGGGGCGCCTGGGGGGGCTCAGCTGGTTGTGTCTCTGACTTCAGCTCAGGTCACTGAACTCAGGGTCTTGAGATCAATCCCCGCAGTGGGCGCCCCACTCAGCGGGGCGTCTGCTTGACATTCTCTCTCCCTCGGCCCCTCCCCTCTGTGGTGCATGCAGGCCTGTGCTCTCTCTCTCCAAAATAAATACATAAATAAAATTTTATAAGAGAAAATTCTCTAAACCAACGCTGCATATAACCTGAAGCCTTTTCATGCCGCTTAAATATTTATGTAGCATATAATAACTATCATTAGCATCTGCATAATGTCTTTGTTCACTTGAACATAAAGGACTTCGTATATGCAGTAATTATTTCTCAGGATAACCTACGGAGGCAGAGAGAGAGAAAGGATTATTATTCCCATTCTGCAGAAGATAAAAGCAGGGCAGGGAAACATGTTGACATTTGCCCAGGTCAGAAAAAGGGAGTGGAAGGCTTTTGTGTTTTAATTCTTTTTCAGGAACTTATTTATTGAGCCCATCCGTGTGCTTGGCTCTATGGAAGACGGTCAGTATATTCATGGGTGGGGCAGGGAGGCTGGGGGAAAGAAAGATGGCTTATTTTTTTTATTCTTTTTTTAAAGATTTTTATTTATCCATTTGAGAGAGCACACGCACAGCTGAAGAGGGAGAAGCAGGCGCCCCCTGAGCAGGGAGCCCAATGTGGGACTCGATCCCAGGACCCTGAGATGATGACCACAGCCGAAGGCAGAGGCTTAACCAACTGAGCCACCCAGGCGCCCCAGGAAAGGTGGTTTGAATAAAACAATACGAAGAAAGAAAGACAATTTGTGAGCCTGTAGTTCCAACTCAAGCTATAGGCACAGAAGTTCAATCTTGCCACGGGGCACAGTTTCAGAAAACAGTAGGTCATATCTGCCTGGTCCCAGAAATGAGAGACCTATGCCTCTACTCACTAGGAAGGGAACAGATCAAAAATAAACACAGTATTCCATCTGTATATTCCTGAGAGGGAGAAAGTGTGACAGCTCCACCTTACAAGGAAATGGGCTGAGATGAAAACCACGCACTCCCACATTCCCTGAGGACACGCTCCAAAGTGATGGCCCATTGCCCTCTGTCCTCCTGCCCTGTGGAGTCACCCTCTGTTCACTTTTTCAACCAACCATCTTCCCCACTAGAACGGAAGCTCCCCGAGGGCAGGGCTTTTTCCCTCATTCGCTGATGTTTTCGGGGCCTGGCACAGAACCTGGCATCTAATAGGAATTCAAAAGACATCTGTTAAATCATGAAGTACGTCTCAAGGTTCTGGTTCCAGTTCTGCCGCTGACCAACACTGTGACCTTGGAGAAGTCATTTTATCTCCTGTGGCATTAGTTAAAAGAAAAAAAGTAGGGATGCCTGGGTGACTCAGTTGATTAAGGGTATGCCTTTGGCTTGGGTCATGATCCTGGGGTCCTGGAACTGAGTCCCACCATCGGGCTCCCTGATCAGCGGGAGCCTACTTCTCCCTCTGCCCCGCCCCTCCCCCTGCTCACACCCTCTCTCTACCTCTAAGCAATAAAGAAAATCTTTAAAAAAATTATAAAAATTTAAAAAAAAAGTAAAAAGTGTTCAGCCAGATAATCCTTTACAGTGCTTCAATACTGTGATTTTACGTATGCTCGGAACCATAACCATAACACGAGGCCAAATGGAGTATAAAACCAGAGCGCAGGGGGTAACTGTCACATTTCCTGTCCGCCAGCACCTTTTGAACATCCTTCCTCTGTTTAGAGGATGTGCCACCTCGTGAGTCCTGCCTCTCCCAAGAGGAAACTAAAAGCTCACTTGCCCAGCCTTCCTTTCCGTCGGGATCAGCCCTCTGACTTGGGTCCTGCCTGTGAGATACACCTTTGAGAAATTCGTTCAGAGGTGGGGGACACGAGGCAACAGGTAGGTTGTCCTGGCTGTGTGTTTTGGGGGGAGGCTGCGGGGGCAGAGTTCCTGCCTTCTGGGCTCCCCGGCAGCCCCCCCTCGGAGCAGTCGGCGCTGGGCAGGAGCAGCAAGGGGGCTCAGTGTGGCTCCCCACGTGTGGAGTATGGAAGGAACGGGAGGAAATGGTGTTTCGCTGTGGAAAGAACAAGGTTTTGTGGAAGGATCACAGACTTGATCCAAATCCTGCTGCCACTCACCAGCTGGGCCCCTTGAAACACCTGCATAACCGCTGGAACCCCAGTTTCGCCATCTTTAAAGTGGTCATTGTCCAAGGTCACTCACAGCCTCTAAGAGTAGGAGTTTTTAGCTGCCACAATCCCCCAGGGACATCTGCTGGTGCGTTTTGCCTCCAGATGACTGGGTTGACATGAGGCTTGAAATTATGGGTAAAATTAAGTTAATTTATAGGGTTGCTTGAAGATAAAACTGAGATATAAGACTAGTAACAGAGACAAAAAAGTCAACTAACATAGGGCAATCTTTTCCAGATGTATCCACAGGCCCAGGGACATTACTATCCAGTCAACTCTTGGTTTCGGCTCAGGTCATGATCTCCTGATGGTGGGATCTAGCCCTGCATCAGGCCCCACGCAGTTGGGAATCTGCTTGAGATTCTCTCCCCCTGTCCCTTCCTCCCCAACCCCCCCATCACCTCCTTCACCTGCTCTTTCTCTAGAGTGGGTAAATAAATAATTTCTTAATTTTTAAAAAATATTTTTATTTGTATTTTTAAAGATTTTTCAATCTTGAAATTTTAAAAATTTTGATTTAAATTTTAAATCTTTCTCTAGAGTGGATAAATAAATCTTGTTATTTATTTATTAGAGAGAGAGAGAAATAGCAAGAGAAAGCATGAGTCGGGGGGCGGGTAATGAGAGGGAGAAGCAGGCTCCCTGCTGAGTAGGGAGTCTGAAATGAGGCTTGATCCCAGGACTCTGGGAGTATGACCAGAGCCAAAGGCAGATGCTTAACTGACTGAGCCACCTAGATGCCCCAATAAATCTTCTTTTTTTTTTTTTTTTAAAGATTCCATTTATTTATTTATTTGACAGAGAAACAGAGAGGACAAGCAGGGGGAGCAGCAGTGGGAGGGGGAGCAGGCTCCCCGCTGAGCAAGGAGCCTGATGCAGGGCTCAATCCCAGGACCCTGAGATCATGACCTGAGTCAAAGGCAGACGCTTAACTGACTGAGCCACCCAGGTGCCCCTAAATATTTTTTTTAAAAGAAAGAATATTGAAAGAACTAATGGGCAGAAATAATTGCACTTGAAAATTGATTTGAATACCTAGAGTTCTTTACAGAAACTCTCAGGAGCTTAGGAGCTTCTAAGTACTTATGAAATTAAAGAAATATACTCTTTCTTGTGCAAGTCCTCATCACCTGGAAATAATGCTATAATAAAGTCACAAAGAAGCAAACAAATGGGTCTCCCACCACCCTCCTTTTTCCAGCTGTCCTCCCTGACTCCTGATACCAGGTGGGGAAGCATTTTTCTAAGTTTCTCAACTGTTACACTACTACCATGTATTTATTCTAATTTCCTCTTCAAGTTTATATTTCCTATTCCTGCCTCCTAAATATGGGTTTTCCTGAGGCATATGCCTTGGCCTTCTGCTCCTCTCTATATATACTTTCTCCTTTGGAAAGATCATATACGCTGATGATTTCAACTGTTGTTTCTTCACGGATGACTCACACATTTACATATTTAGGCATAACCTCTCTTTCTTCAGCTTTAGTCCCGTATTACTAACATGCCATCACAAATTCTACAAATCTTCCTGAGCACGGTGCTAACTCCTGCTTTAAATTAACTCACCCTAGGGGGTCCCTGTGTGCCTGGGCAGCTCAGTCAGTTAAGCCTCTGACTCTCGGTTTCAACTCAGGTCATGATTTCAGGGGTGTGGGGTTGAGCCCCGTATCTGACTCTGCCCTTGCACGGAGTTGGCCTGGGTTGAGATTTCTCTCTCCCTCTGCCCCTCCCCTGCTCTCGCTCAAAGAAATAAAACCCACTCACCCTATGGCTATCCCTTCTCAGTCCCAATTTCCCAGGTTTACAGGGCTGCAGTTTTCCCTGATTCCTCCTAATCCTTTTCGCCCACCATCCACTCCGTTACTAAGGAGAGTGTTAACTCGAGTTACTGCAACCTTGCTCTTCCCCTCTCACCTTTACTATCCCACACAGAAACTACCAGAGCTCCTCATCCATAGTGTCCTAGCCACTTTGCTGGCTCAGTGTTTGTAAAACATGGCTTGGAACGCTCACAGCTCCACATTCATTCCACATTTATTGAGGGCTCGCTTTGGGCAAAGCACAACATTACACATTCCAGAACGTAGGAATGATAAGGGTCTGTTTAGTCTAGTATGGGGAAGAGTTGTACACAATTTTAGTTCAAAATTAGAAAGTGGTACTATCTGAATGAAGAATGGTCCAGAAAGTAGGATGGACATTCAGCAGGAAAGAAAACTTATTTCTAGATGGAGAGGTCACATTTATCTGGCTTTAAAGACTGGACAGAATCTCAGCATCCTTAGAAGATGGGAGGGGAGGGTATTCCAAGGAGAAAGAGACAGGAGCGGTCTTTAGAAAGGTAATGGGTAATTCATGCAAGAGGTGCTTCCTGCGACCTTGCCGAGGGCAAGGAAGAACGAAAGGAGAACAGCAAAAAATGAAGTTAGAGTTTTTAAATCAAGTTAATAAATCTGGCCTTTAACCTACAGGCAACAGGGAGCCAGGGAAGATTTTTGGTCACAGTGAAGATCACAGCAGCTCTGTCAGCTGGGCCGGCGGCAAGTGACGCCAGAAGAAGGGTACCTAGGAGAAAAGCCGTGCGTTTTCCCCGTTCAGGGCTGGTAATGAGAACGTGGAGGGTGGACGGTGGGTAAGGAGAGTGGATGCCGGCGCTCCTGCAGAGGTAGGATCGACAGAACTTGTCAACGGACGGCAGTCAAGGGGGGAAAATGTCAATTGCGGACTTCCAAGCGTCCAAGTCGAAACCGGTGGTCACGCTAACAAAGCGGGTGCGCCGTCTGGAAGGACGGGGCCCGGTTACATGTGGGAAATCCCGCGGGCACGACCGCAGAACATCCGGGAAGGAACGGCCAAGACGCTTGGCGGTAGCTGAGCGCCGACGAAGTCAGCTGGTGCAGAGGGGGTTTTGGCAAAAACCGGTTCAGAGCGGACGACAGACACCGTCCTCCCGCCGGGCGAGGGGCGTGGCACCGCCGAGGGCCTCCACTGGAGCCGGCCGTCCCCGGCAGCCCTCACCTCGCCGGAAGTGGCCTCCCCCCCCTTCTCTCCGCATATTTCCTGAACGCCTGTCCCCACCCGTCACTGGCGCCCAGCCAGAGGGACACTTCACACACACATCCCAGGGAGCGAAGGCTGAGGGCGCCAGCGAACCTTGCCCTCCGGCTCTCCGCCCGCGCGGTCCGCACGTCGCCCCGATTACCCGCGACTGCGAAGAAGCCGCAAGGCGAGCCCGCGCTCTCGCGATACCTGGTGGGCCCGCCCCCGCGCCTGCCCGCCGGAAGCGGAAGTGGGGCGAATGTCGGCTTGTCGTTTGAGTGGCTGCGTTACCTTGGAGAGCTGAAGTGGCGGGCGATCTTTTGACCGCGGTGTGGGCCGGAGGTGGGTGTTCCTGCGTGTGTGGCGGGCGGGGTGCGGCCCGAGGGGGATGGACGCGGCCGTCGGCGGGCCGGTCGCCGGTTGGGGAGGCCACGGGGAGCAGGGAGCCGGGCGGGCCGAGCCGAGGGGCCCCACGGAGCGGGAATCCCTGTCGGCCTCCACCGGCCGTCGCGGCCGGGGCGCTGAGGGGCCCGGGGAGGGAGCAGACCTGTCAGGACCGTGGTGGGCAAGCCCTGCCGGGCCCTGCTGGCGGTCTGCGTCCGTCTCCCGGGCAGCGAAGGCCCAGGCAGGCAGTCGCGTCCGGCGCCAGTCGGCCGCGGGCAGCTGCGGATGGTGTTACTTGCACAGAAACGAGTGGTGTCGGAGGACGAGTCTGAAGGGCGGCCCCCTCCTGTCCACGAGGAGAACGGAGCTCGTTCCCGGTAGCGCTCGGACTAGCGTACTGGTTTAGAGGAGGCCCGGCGGGGCGCTTGTAACCAGCCGCCCCCCCATTCTTCTGAGGGTTCCTTGGAGGGAATCAAGCGGGTTTTTGCCGCCCTCAGATCGAAACAGCGTAAACATTAGCCACTGCAGCTGCCTCAGATCGCTCGGGTAAGTAAAGCTCGGATCCACCGGAATTCTGTTTAACTCTCTCAGGAGCGCGCATGAAGACGCTTGCCCACCTGTGGGAGGGGTCGTGGGAGTCGCACTGTGCCTTGCCCTATGACCTCTCCTCCCTGTCTGGGGGGTGTGGGCCGCCCTTCCGAGATTCCCGCATTCCTGTGGAAGTCCAGGCGCGGTTTTCCGTAGCTGAACTGACGACGACACACCAGTCAGCCAGTCCCAGACACACTGGGAGAAAGAGAACGCGTCGGGGTGGTGCCTCTTGCACCCGCACAGCAGTCTTGGTGTCGGTTTGCTGGGGTAAGGGCAGGAGGGTACACACTGGCGTATGTTTGAGGGATGCCGGGGAGAATCAAGGAAGGCGCGGTCTTCCACCATCACGTGTGTTTGTCAAAGGTGAAGTAACCCAGGAAGAAAAGTAACTGTCGGATGTCAGGCGAGAGGGCGAGATTCAGTTTAGTTTTAGCATGTCCCACACGCCCGAATCAAAAAGCAGGCTTTAGGAGTCTTGAGGCGGAGAGGAGAGCGACGAGAAGATGAAGTTAGGGTTAGGAGAGGCGGGGGATGGGAGTACTGACCACCGCTTGGCCGAGGAAGACGGCAAGGGGGCTACCTACAGAATAGTGATGGGGCTTCCAGGCCGTGCATAAGGATGAAGAGAAGTGAACTCTTGGTCCCCTGGCTTCTCAAGGATGAGGCTCTTGTGGCCTGAGCCAAATCTTTCCTCAGAGGTAGAGGGTCTCTGAGAGTGTGGGTGCAGAAATAGTACTCGGCCTGCAGAACCCAGCTGATAAGAGGTTTCAGGTTTGTTTGTTTTTTTTTTTAAAGCTGTTAGATAGTATTTATCATATTTTTCATTTTGTTCCAGAGTAAGACTACATTGGATGCCTCTATAAAGTACCCCAGAGTCGAGTAGCTGTTCATTTAAATGCCTATTTGCCTTTCCATTTTCACATCTTTTCTATATTTTCAGTTTCTCTTTCTTACTGGTTTTCTTTTCCTATAAACAACCTCAGCGACACTGTCCTGGGAAGACTGGAGGTCCTCATCCAGTAACCCCTTTGCTACTACTCTCTTTCTCTCGTGTTCAGTGAAGCATTTCGAAAGCTCACTCTATAATCCGTGTAGATTTCTAGTTCCTTAGCTTCCAGTTACTTCTCAGTGAACTGCCGTCCTGCTTCAATCCCTAGTACTCTAACATAATGACCTCCTGATGGCTAAGTCCAGTCAATTTTCTGCTCTTGGTTCTGTCACTGTGCCATTCCACACTGAGGACCATTCACTCTATTCTCCTGCCTCCTGCGGGAAGCTCTTGTGCATCTGATCTGTGTGTATTCTCCTCCTATCCCTTCTTTATCTCCAACTTCCCTATAGGTCAGTGTGCTCCAGGATTCTGTCCCTTGATACACTTCTTATTCCACAGCCTTCCTGAGAAATCTCATCCCCTCTCACAGCATTAACCATCAACAAAATTGCTGACGTCTCCCATATGTATCATCACCCTAGTTCTCAGTCCCAAAATGGGTAACTGGGAGCTGGTTCTCCCATGTGGATGTACATCCCATAACTAACTTCAGACTCCATAGCCTCACCCAGCCTTTTTCCTGTGGTTCCTATGGCACCACAGCCCATCTGGTCATTTGGCTAGAAGTCTGAAAGTTATCCTTTATACCCGCCCCCCGCAACATCTAGTCATTGTTGTCTAGTCAGTCAGTCCATTAGTCAGTGTAGTCCAATGTAATCAGTCCATTAATTTCTAATGGAATTCCTACCAAACTGCATGTGCGGTTGCTGCCTCAGATTCAGCGCTCCAGTCCTGCAGCAATCTGCCTTTGGTCTATCCTCACGAGTCTCTTCCCTACCCTGTTAGCAAAGAGGTCCTTCTAAGTAGTCAGTTTGCCCTAGAGGCCTCCCTGCTTAAACCACTAGGCTGAAGACTTCCCCTTTCCTACCAGAATAAGGGCAGGGTTGTTTGCCTGGAACACAGTTTTTCACAGTTTGGTCCCTGCCCATTTTTCCAGCTTTGTTTCTGGACATTCACTGTTTCTCCCTAAGTATCGGCACCAGGTCTGTCTCTTACACTAGACTGAGAGCTCTTTTGGGGGGGGGGTGGAGGCCCCAATATATTGTTCATCTTTATATCCCAGGTGCCAGTTAGCACAATGCCTGCGGTACTGAAGTCAGGAAATACTGAATGAAGTATCTAAAACCATCTTAAGTTTAAAAGTATACAAAGACTGTTACGCGTACCTTGCCTAAATTGTTCATTTCTTGGTTTTTCACTGTCAAGTGAGAGAGTATTATATTTTTTAAAATTCTCATAGAAACCTATTAAAACCTGTGCAGAATTTCAGGATGACAGACACTTCTGAAGCTGTTCCCAACTTTGAAGAGATGTTTGCCAGCAGATTCACAGAAGCTGACAAAGAGTACCAGGATTACCTGCAACGCCCTCCCGAGCCCCCGCCGGTCGTCGAGGAATGGACTAGCAGAGCTGGTGGGAACCAGAGGAACAGAGGCAGTCGGTATGTGTTACTTCAGGAGACGCAGGTGGCTGATGTGGGAGAGTACGGCTTTGCTCTGTGTGTCCGTTAAGGCCAGTGAGGCCAGGGACCAGTGTTTCTGTTCAGAACCTATACTTCGTGCCTAGTCACTGCCTACACGCAGTGAGTGGCTGGTAAAGATTTACTTTAACGTTTTGTCAGCCCCATGTGTTTTTTTCCTTGCTGTTCAGTTGTATATGTGTTTAATGTTGTTTTTTAAAATATTCTTTCTGTAGACTAACATTTTATTTTCTCTGCTAATATATTCTATGAACCTGGAGTTTTCTACAAAACTTTATGCTCGGTTCCATAAAGAAGGCCTTGTCTTTGGTTTTACTTTAACAAAGTTATATAGTGGGATTTCTTCTATTTCATAATTCAGAATAGCTCTTGTACAATCGAATAGACCTCAGTTTAATTCAGAACTGTCCTACTGTTGTGAGTTTCGTGTTGTGGTCTGCCTATTTCTCTGCAAAGTGTATCCAGTATAATACTGGAAGAATGATTTAGATCTTAGGAAAGTTATGAATAATTGTTTCTACATATAACATTCTGCAGAGAAAAGTGTTTTTACACTTTTGTTTATGGAGTATGAGGTTGAGAAATAAAATGCAGCGGGATAGATTTGTCATTTGTATTTTTTTAAAAGGGAAGTATAAAAATCTTTTTGTTTTGTTGTTGTAGGTTGCAAGATAACAGACAATTTAGAGGTAGGGATAGCAGACGGGGGTGGCCAAGTGACAATCGATCCAATCAGTGGCACGGACGATCCTGGGGTAACAATTACCCGCAGCACAGACAAGAACCTTACTACCCCCACCAATACGGACACTATGGTTACAACCAACGGCCTCCCTATGGTTACTACTGATGGAAACGTCAGCAGCTTTTTGTGAAATCATTTCCTCTGTTAACATGACAAGTTTGTGTGTATCTTCTGTTGGTCATAATTTTATATCTGATTTCAGAGAGTGGATTATAAACTTTTTAGAACTTGTGACTTAAAAAAAAAAAAAGATCTTACTAGAGATGTGCTGGTTCAGTATTCCCCTAAAAAGGTTGTGGATTCCATTGCCTGACTTCTACCTCAGATTCTTCTTTGTTTCATGACTTAATAGTGCTTTGAACTTGGTGTCTGTGTTCCTTGTTTGACCTCCAGGAGTTCTGTCTTTGTTTTACAGAGAAATAAAAATTATAAAGTGGAAAATGCTTGATTTTACTTTGTAAGATAAGGAAGTATCTGTGTACTCAGATTTTCTCATTCCCAAATTTTTACAGTGGTTAGTACAGTCAACTCACGAATGCACAACTATGCGCAGTTGTAACGTGTTGTACATGGCATCAGCAGTTGAAGGTAAAACGACTGTAGATGCTTCTTTTGGCTTTCGTTGTTGTGACTGTGGTATTTTTTTGTCATTACTCCAGGTAAGAGTGACGTCCACAATCGCTTTGGTCTCTTTTTAGAGGATGTCAAAAATAAAACCTTAAACTGGGGAAGGGAACATTCTCAGTTTCAGTGTCTTGAGCTAGTGGTGGGTGAGATTGGGGCACACAGTCATTTTGTTACAAACCGTGAGGCTTTTTGCTAAGTTAAAACAGATCAAAATTCACATGTTCTAAAAGAAAGTTTAACTCTGTAAATGTTCTCCTTTCCTTTTCAGTAGTGTGTATATAATGCTGCATTCCGACTACGTACTTTTTTTTATGTACTTATGTGAATTGATCATACAATGTTATATTCACTTCCAAACGTGCATCTTCGCTGCTTCCTCTCGTATAAATACCGTGATGCCAGAACTTCCTCTCAGACCGATCAGTATATTCCAGATCATTTTAATGGCCTTTTAAGTGCTTTCATTCAAATAAAGTACTTACAAGATTAAGCAATTTCTCTCTCAAGTTTTGGCAGTTAGACCATGCATTAATGTGATGAACCTTTTGGTTTTTTATTGCTGTTTCCTTTATATCTGTTGAAAAGGCTTATTTGGCTTAAGAGTAATATTAAGAGTAGAAACTTCATCATAGGGAAAAGGAGTATAAAGGCAACTCCCTAAACCTGCCTTCTGCTGCCTTCTCTCTTAGCACTGCACTCTAGGCCCTTGAGGTTGACTTCTCCATGCTCTGGACCCAAATCTCCCCTCTACTCCCCTTCATGAAGAGCCGTCCTTTCAGGTAACTCTTTGATTGGAAAGGATCTAATAAATCAGGTCTTCACACTGAGATGTAAATAAAATTTTAACAGTAAGATAAGGGTTTCCCTATACCCCTCTGATTACATCAGTAGGCACAGTGCTGGTACATCTCTTTCTTGGTACTGCAGATATGTAGCCTAGAGAGTCCAGAATGGCCTCACTGCACACCACGATCTCTGCAGGCGCGTGGGTTATTAAAACTACCCATCAATTGACAAAGCACAGGCACTGACTCACTGGGGTGGCAGCAGCCACAGCTTTAGAGCAGGACCCTCAGGGCTGTCTGCCGTGCTGGCTGCTGGCACTACTTAGGGGGACCTGTGGGCCCACGGGGCAGGGCTTGGAGTGAGGGATGGTCTCCAAGGAAAGGTTATTTTCTAATAGTATTGAAATATTCACAGATGGCCTGAGTATCAGCCCTGCTGGAAAATACGATGAGTCCTTTTAACATGAATTATTTCTGTATTCTGCATGAACAGCCCATGTGGTAGTGGTTTGTCTTTTTTTTTCTTTTTTAAACAGTCACCATTAGACTCCCCTCTATGCTTAAAACAGAGAGGAAATAAAAGTCCTGGTTTCTGCTTCATGTGGGAGAGACAGAAAATGACGTTAAAAATTTTAAGGAAAATTCAGAGAATGATCTGAAGAAAGAATTAAAATAGTGTTAAATGGAATTAATCTCAACTAGTCTGTTGTAATAGCCTATAGCATTAAGCCTAAGGAGCCCTGGCTTCCAGTCCTGTTCTTACCAGGTAGAGGACCTTGAGAAAAATTGGTTAAGCATGGAGCTTACGTGCTCACCTGTAAAACTGAGGAAAATACCCTGCCACTCTTCACAGGGTCATCATAAAAAAAGTGACCAGACATACAAGAGCTTAAGATAGAAACTAGGGCTTCGGACCATTAACCCCCACTGGCGCGTAACTGGTGCTGCATGAACACTGGCAGAGTCAATGGGAGGGAAGTATTGGTAAATTATAAAGCACAGTGTTGATCTAAAGGGTATAGAGTAACTGACAGAACATAAGGTAGAGCAGGAGACTTATTGAGAGTAAAGATTTGTGATTCTTAAGTGAATTAATATGTGAATTAGCAAAAGAAGAAATTCTGTCCTTCAGAATAGAACAAATTTCAAATATCAAAGAAAATTTATGTAAATATTGAGCTAAACTTAGCATTTGCTGTTTGAAATTGACACATTTTAAAATGTCAAATGCTGATTATGGAAACATACCAGATTAATATCCTTTTGAGACCAGCTTGTTAGAGACTTGAGCTAGAGGTTTGTTTTTTTTCTTTCTTGAGTGCTAGGATTTGAGGTTATCCAGATACTCAGAACCACGGGTCACGGTTCTGAGGACAGTTTGAACTCTTAAAACCCAGATCAGAAAAAAGCCATCTGGTGAGATTTCTAGCATGGTTTTGGTTTTCAAAGCTGCATTCCTTATAATGCTCAACAGACAGGATTTAATTTTAATTTTCCCTTTGAAATTTACTCACCTAAGGGAAAATCTAGAATTTTATGATAGAATTGAGTAGTGAAATGTCAGTTTTAAGTTTAGAATCCTAAAATGCAAGGAAATGATCTCTTGCCCTAAAGATTACTAGTAACAGTAATTCTGAATTCCACATCTTGTTTCTAAAGATAGTTTTTTTTTAACACCTTAAAATTTTTCCAAGACCCATTCCCTCTGATTCATTCAACCCAAACACGGATTTGGCTGTGTATGGAAACCTATGCCCCTGGCCTTTGACTTCTTTTATTTAGTACTATTGCTTATAGTGAAAGGCAATTTATTGTTTTCATTAGAAAATGTAGGAAATAGACTCCCAGCTCACAGCAACTTGTAGTATGATTTAATAACTTCAGTTAGCTGGGAAGCTGGCTTGTGAACGTGCTTACTTTGGTAGCGTTCGACAAACAGGTATTATAAACCTGAAATTCATATAAACCTTTTCATTCACCAAAAAGCTTATTTGGGATTTGTCTTTCAATATCTTGTATTTTAACCACAGAATCATATTTGAGATATAAATGAGGATTTTGAAGTACTAGGTAGACTTTGGCTAATTCTGTGTGAAAAACCCAATTATATAGGTCACTCAGTTCCTTCCTCTATATATAAATTTAGAAATGTGTGCTTTTACAATCCTCTGGCTTTTAATTTAGAATGAATTAAGGCCAACAGGAGTAAACACTCTTGACATTGGCAGGAGTTATGATGTTAATTTTTAGATTTCTACTTCAGAATTCACATGGACTCTTCGTGCTGTGTTCTGTACTATCTAAACAAAGATTTCTCTTGGCTCCGGATAAATTATTATGGAGCCAAATCAACAACTAGATTCAAATAGATTATACCATTGGACTCCAAGGTAGCCTTGGGCAAGTATCTCCTCGTCTCTAGAAGTCCACACCTCTACTAGGACCAAGTTTTGAGGAAAATAGGGACAGTAGTGGAGATCCCTGAACCCGTGGACGTTCTGGGAGAGAGTGGCCTGGGTCGGGCCGGCTGCATGGGCCCCATCGATAGGCCTGGACACTGTCAGGACGAGCCAGGGTTGAAGCGGCAGCTTCAGCTCCTGCACCGCTGCGGAGGCTGCCAGGTGCCAAGAAACATTATCTGAGGAGCTGGCTACCAGTGCCCTTAGACTGGGGAAGTGGAGAGAAGTTGTGGGTCACACCCCCCGGATTTTAAGACTTACAGGACAGGATGAGACAGTAAGAGGACAGGTCTTCCATCAAAACTGCTAACGTGTAATCCGACTGCCCCCTCGCAGGATTAAGTGAAAGCATTTACAGAAAGCGTGCGCCACGGGGCGGGGCACATGGGAGGTTGCAGGTCTGGGTCAGCTGTGCGCGCCCGGAAGTGCAGTGGGCTGGGGGGTACCTCTGAGCTCGCCTGGCGCAAGAGACGCAGCTCACACGTCTTTCCCCAATGTCTCCATGGGCTGATGGGCTAATTCAGTTGTTTTCATTCCTGTCCCTAAGGGACACACAGAGCCCCATGTATTAATTACCAGTTAGATTTTCTCTGGGTTTCAGTGACTTCTCTTGAGACAGCTTCAGGGGATTGATGTGATGATGATCTCATGGTTTTTTTCCACTGCCAGTGCCTTTAACTCCCTAAAGGCTCTCCAGCCTTTGTCTGAATTACATAAATAAAGCTGCTCTCATTGCTAAAGGCCAGAGCTTTTGCATTTGAGTGTTTTCTCATTTTAAAATTTCCTTCACTGTGTATGTTTGGTGTGCATACAAAATAATAAATACTGTAAAGAAGTGAAACACTACTCATCCGGCGATATGGCCTGTTGTGTACGCTGCTCTCTTACCGTGCCCACACAAATATGTGTAAATTTGATAGTTTTCCTTGTTTACTAAAGTGAGATTGTATATAAATATATATACACACACATCTATCATTCTTTGTTCAGTAATTATACATTAAAAATGAACAGCCTAATACTCTCACATATGGATTTTCTGTTGATAATATAATTATTCTCCAGTAGGTATACATTTAGATTATGTTTCCCCATTTTTGCTCATATACTCCTTGGCATTTTTATTTTTGTGTGTTCTATGAGGTATTCTCCAACGTAGAATATTAGGTTAAAACACCTATATTTTTAGTTAAGTGCCACATTTTCCAAAACACTGTAGCAGTTCACATTCCCAGGTGACAACATATGACTGTACATATGCGTCTCCCCTCTCCCTTCCTAGGGCTTCAACTTTTTGTCTAGATGGCCACGGGCGTTGTTTTTGAATTCCGAGAACTTCACTTGGTTTTATGTCCTTGTCAGCCATGCTTTGTCAGTGTTTCCCCTGGGATGCTGCACATTTTATTCCTTAAAATCCTTTTTTTCCCAATATTTTCTTGATTATATCTTGAAATCCTTGTTCTGTTCCACTTTTTGGGTTTTCAGGACCCCAATTATGTTGTTGATTTCCCTTTGCCTGACTTTTAGATCTGTCATTTTCCTTTCTTTGCTCACCTTTCTCCAACCTGCCCTCCAAATTCTGTGCCCTATTTTCAACCTCTTCTCTGTTGTTTCCAACGAGGCCTTCTTTTCCATGATGCTTTTGTTTAAAAAAGAAATAATCTGGTAAGCCACCTTTCAAGTGCTCAGTAAGCACATGTGCCTAGCAGCTGCCATCCTGACGGCACAGTTTCGGAAGAGGACTAAAGGCTTGGAGTTCCGTTGACCTGCCTCACTCCCCTCCGCCCCAGTTCTCCAACCCCCCAGGGTGTCTCTGGAGAAACACAAGGCCCTGACACAACCTGAAGGCCAGTGTGGTAGCAAAACCCTATCATGGCGGCGTCTCATGTAGAAATGACCACTGAGCCTGTGAATTACGCTGCCAAGTTTGGGGTCCCCCTGCCCAGCTCTGTATCAAAGGGATTAGATGGACCCTGTGGCACATAGCCAGAAAAGAATTACGAAATGCTGAAAAGCTTATCAACTGAAGTGTAGAGGCAGAGGAAAGCCTATCTGGGCAGAAGTAGGCGGTCTTCTCACAACCTTGAAAAGGGCAGCTCCTGTGTGAAGAAGTGTGAGTGTCCAGTGTTGTCCCAGGAGAGGGGCTGAGACATGATGAGTCTCTTCGATGGTCCGAGCTCCCTTGCCTCATCCCCTAATTTCTTTGGTTCTGATCCCACACTCTCCAAGCAGTCTTCGAATGATGACTGGCTTCTTGAAGAGATTTCCCAAAGTAACACAAGGTGCTCACTAGAGGACCCCCACTACACAGTCCATTTGGCAGGTACAGGTTCTTCACTCACATTAGTAAACTGGCATTGTGTTTAGAAATGAATTCCTCGCCAATTTTCCAGCCCAATTCCATTTTCAAAAACACCAGCTAAGCTGGAGATTTCTGAAAACTGCAGAATGGAGACACTCGGGGCCACGCTGACTCCACTGAGGTACTGAGCCAGGACCTCTGAGAACCTAGCCAAGGAGGTTACACCATGGAGCAGTTAACACCACACTCTGGCCGGAACCGAACTCGAGGAATGTGGGGTTAAGCCTAAGTAATGTCTCCAAGACCAGACAAGAAGGATTAGCGTGTGACACTGGTAGTCAGGCGCTACGGAAGACATCTCCTACTAGTGCTGCTCGCTTCAAAAGGAATTGTCAGTCCCTTCAGAGTTTCGGTGGCTTCCTGCTGTTGCATTATGGTGCCATCTCTTGGATGTAAACTGAAAATCTAGCTTCTTAAAATTTTTAGTCTCTACTCACATGCATTTTAAAAATCCATAGTGGGGGTCACAGTGTGTTTTGGGAACTTATATTTTGCATTACAGTTAAAAGGAACTACTTTACCAAATCCCTTACCACAAATTCCTGGTGGTGGGGGGTATGCTAGCAATTCATAGCCCAGAAAAAACCTGCCTCCTGAAGTCTGAGTTTTTGGCTGTTTGGAACTTTAAACACTGCAAAGGTGCCACCTACATTCTCCGGTTCTCTCCCCCACCCCCCAAACCCTTAGACACAAAGGAGCAGGAAGAAGCTTTAGAGCTTTTAGAAAATATCAGAGCTCTTCTCGGTGAGTGGCCTCTTTGTCTGTCGGAGGGGGTGATCTATGGTCCTGAAACCTAGACCTGTTGCCTTTTTGCCTCCATGAGGGAAGCGGGCTTAGGGCTGAAGCTGGCCCTGCTAGCTAGAGTGAGTCAGGTAAGGAGAGAAAGTGGGTCCTTGTGAACTCACTTAGCTGCTCCATCAGGCTAACCCCTAAGCCAGCCCTGCCTCTAGACTCCCCAGGTAGTGGGCCAATAAATCCCTTTGTTGTGTAAGCCAGACAGAGCTGGGTTTCCATTAATTGTCAAGGAAAGCATCCTAACAGTGATCCATGTAAAACAAAACAAAAGAACCACAAGTAAAATGCCGCTAGCACACACGCTGGAATGTATGGGGAAAGAGTGGGAAAAGTTCTGAAGCTGAGATCTGGTACAGTAAACCACTTTGGGGGGCAATATGGCATAATGGCTTCAAAAAGAAGGCAGCTGAGCATAACTCATGTTCTGCCATTAGTACTGGCTATGCTCTTGGGTAATCCAAGTGATTCTTCTCGTCCTTGGCTCCTATCAATAGAATAAGAGTTGTAAAAGATAATTTTTATTATTAGTCCTTGGGGACTTTGTATTTTCAAACATTTTGTCTACTAATCTATTTTCTCAGGTACTTAGACAAAAGCACAAAACTGCTTTGATTCTGATCAGCAAAGGTAATGAATTATTTACCTGACCAAATCACTGTAATTTGCATTGGATATTTAAAAACAAGGCATTTATTACTAGCTTTTGAACCTTTAATGTAGGAGAGATTCCTGATAGGCTTTTACAAATATGGAAAGTAGCTTCCAGGCCCTCTTCTTTTAAGGATCTTTGGAGATTCACAGGAACTACCAGATTTGAAGACTACACCCTCCAATGAGGACAAAAATTCAGTGACTTCCCCAAAATAATAGTAAATTACAAGTCCTGAAAACTTAGTTTTTCGCAAAATGCTCCATAGTTTTCAAAAGACAAAAAAGGCATTTTTGTATGTAGATAAGCCTTTTAAAATATAAAGACAGACCACAAAGCGGTGTGACAGTTTTTTTTCTGTCACTTGTAAACTCCAGACAAGGCAATCCTCAGAACCCTAGAGGTGCTGTGGAAACCTCTTCATTTACGATCGGCATAAAATGCGGCCAGGAGTCAAGGGACCGTGGTTCTGGCTGCCATCCCTCATGGTGTGATCCCGAACAAGTCTCTGAACTTCTGGAGAGTGGAAGCCCCATCACGGGATCAGAGGGGTGACAGGTCATCCTGAAGGTGTCTTCTAGCTCTGTCATTGTGTAATGCGATGAAATCGGACTGATGTGTTCCAAACTCTTTGGACGTCAGAACCTACACTGAACATACAGTACTTTTAAAATTCCTACTTCTCTTCTGAGTCCGGTTCTTAAATTTTTTTTCATGTTCTTCAGTGCCCTGAGGTATATTTTCCTACTGAACAGCCTCTTCACGAATAGCAATTAAAACGCTTCTTGAGGACGTACTTCTCATAACTCGCTTTTATTGTTTTTCAACTTGCTGCTTTAATTTCTCCAAGATCTCCTCTGCAGTTGTGGACGCTAACAGCTTCACCACTTTTTCACGAGATTTACCGCCCTGTACCAAAAGTAAAAAATGGTGTCAGGACGACTCACCAAACAGAGAGCGTGGGGATCGGCCGTGTCCTCAAGGCTGCCCTGTGGCCGCAGCCTTTCTGACCGCTGAGCTACAGCGCCTTCTCCTGTCAGTTCTGTATTCCTGGTCTAACCGATGAGTGTATCTTATGGTCTCCTTACTACAAATGTTGACAATTCTCCAGGGTTTTTACCTTCATATATCAATCTCTCTAATAAAAACTGGCATTCAAATTTCAAAACGAATAGAGTCCAGACGTAGAATACTGTGTTTTTAAGTAACTTTTTTGTTTCAAAGTGAAAATTATTTTCTAAATTACCAAATATTGGAATTTTCTATAAACTTTGTATAAAAATAATTCCAAATACAGAACTATTCTGTTACACATTTCTGAAAATTCAAAAAAAAAAAAAAAAAAAAAAAAACAACCCACCCACCAAAACAAATGCTCCAATTCCACAACCAACTGAGCCAAGAATTTCATTTGGAAACATCCTTTAAAGAAGGTAAAATCTGAGCAGGGATCATCTACTGGGGTAGAAGAGTGGGAAGCCCCTTTCAGGCCAATGTCAGAGCGTATGCACTGACAAAATCAGAAATGACCTGCCACAGGCGGGAGAGCTATCGAGGGAAGTGGCAGAGGGGAGAGATTTTTAGATGCAGCCTATTAACCAACGACCGACTACCAGCAAGAACCTGGATGCAGAGAGTGAGCCAACAGCAGCACGGCTGAGTCCCACTCCTGCAAGTTCTCTTTCAGTAAGTCTTGAGTGACACCCAGGAACGTGTGTTGTACACCTCACTCCCAGGTGACCTGATACCCACCCCCAGAGGAAACCCATGATATTAATGACTTCATCTCTTCCTCTCTCTTCCTAATGAGCTTCTCCAGGGAGCCAGGATAACGTGGGGGACCAGATAAACTTGATACGAGTCACTAAAGGACCCTTTCAGACTTCTTAACATGGTGATGACTTGAAGAGACAGACAGATCAATCTGACAGCAGGTACAGAAATACACGTAGAAAGGAGAAAATGCTCAAAATGGTCACAACCAAGGAATAAATGTACAGAGCGTGGTCAGCCTAAGGATCAAGCCAGTAGTAATGAAGGTGACTACACAGAATTCACACATTTTAGTGATTAAATGGATGAGAGTTAAAAAAAACAAAACACAAAAAACCCTAGCTTTTCAATTACTTGGAAAAGAAAGAACCCATATTTATAAAATAATGACTGATGTGTAATCATCAAAACTGTTTCCAGAGAGACCTACCTTATCCAAAACCACGTCACTCTTCCTGAGCTCCAAGACCTTGGAAAGGTACCGACAGAGCTCAGCATTAGCCTCTCCTTCCGACGGGGGGGCTGCTATGGCCACGCTCACCGCTTCCGCTGTCACGTCTGGAATGAGATCAGTGCGGACTGTGTCCTTAAGGAGTGAGGATATTTTGCAAAAGGGTTTGCATTTCCCTGGCACAGAGTGGGTTTTCCATCAATAACTACTGTGTGAAGAAATGAGCGAATAAACTACTCACACCTGAGGGAACGTTATAATAAATACGGCTCCCCCGTTTGAGGAAAGAAATGCAGAGAAAATTGACATTTTCCCTGTCCTGCAGACCAAGATGGGCCCGGACTCCTTCCTGGGCCTCACGCAACTGGAAACTGCCGGAGTGGTACACAGAGCCCTACGGTAGGATCAGGAGCCGGGTGTGAACGAGCCAGCCCACAGGTCCCACCATCAGGAAAATGAGAGCACTGGACTGATTCAGCTCACGTGAAATGCCTCTAAGGTTTTTAAAATGCAGCATTTAAACATTTACACAGCACTTGTATCCACTAATTCGATGGCACAAAAACATGTTTTAAGGACTTCACAAATATTAACTTGTTCAATCCTCATAAGAGCTTTATGAAGAAAATATTAATGCCACTATGATCTCTGGTTTACAAAAGGGGAAACAAATCCAGATTTGCCCAAGGGCACGTGGCTATAAAGCGATGTTGTGAGTCAAAGTTAAGTTTAAATGCATGCTTTGACATGCTGGGCCAAAGAGCTTTGCTCTGGAAGAGTACTCCTGCCTCCCTGGTCGATGCGGCCTCTATAAAGCACGCCTGGCCCTAGGCCCCCATGGTTATTCCGGAGAGAGAGAAATGTCTACTCAAAGGGATTTGCAAGTGAGCTGAAGCTGGTCCCCAGCTGGGGTTATGCAGGCATTTCCACACACTTACACCATGCCCGTGTGAACGACATGGTCACAGAATCCATAAGCACAAAGTGATACAAGCCCCCTCCTGTCCTGTCGCCAATTACCATACTGCGATGTGCCCTCTTCCGCATTTTAGTAGCTTTCACATCCAGACGGGTCTCACAACAGATGGTAAAGAAAGTGTTCACATGGATTCTGTCTCGCCGGTATGCAGAATACTTGTGTACCTTCTAGTGGCTGGCATCTCAAGACCTGACCACACACGATATACCGACAGCGGACCATCAGCCGCAACTACTCCGAAAGTGCTGGCCACAGGGGATGCGGCCCACACAGGCTAACGCAGCCGCTAGCACAAACCAGGCCCAGCACCCCAATTAGGAGGTCTTGTTTTCAAAGTGTAAAAAAAGAAAAGGAATAAAGAGCTTTGGAGGAGAAAGAGACCTTCACAATAATTCAGATCAATGGTTCTCAAACTTTTCCCCCACCCAGAATGCCGCCCCCCACACAAGTTCCCCTGGACTCCCCACATTCACAGTAAATGAAAACACAGCTACTCAGGAGCCCTGCCTGCTGGCCTCCCGGTGTCCACCTAAGAGATCCCTGAGGCACCTTTTTGGGCTCCATGGAATCACCTGAAAGCCTCTTAGTTCAATATCCCTTCCAACAGATAGAAAGAACTGGGCCCAGAAAAGTTTTGCATTTAACTCAAAACAAGTTCACACAGGAGCTGACGACCAGGGCTCTCAGAGACCAGATTTTCTCTTCCTCCTTGGGCCCGTGGTCTTTAAACTCAACCAAAATGTCTCTTCTTTCTTTCTCTGGCCAATGTCTCCAGTTCTGAAATAGGAGAAACTAATAATTCTAGGCTACATATCTTTCTAGATGTGTCCTTTCTAAAATACCATTTTTATTTATTTTTAAAGATTTTATTTATTTATTTGACAGAGAGAGATCACAAGTAGGCAGAGAGGCAGGCAGAGAGAGAGGAGGAAGCAGGCTTCCTGCTGAGCAGACAGCCTGATGTGGGGCTCGATCTCAAGACCCTGGGATCATGACCTGAGCCGAAGGCAGAGGCTTTAACCCACTGAGCCACCCAGGCGCCCCTAAAATACCATTTTTTAAAGGATTTTTTATTTATTTGACAGAGATCACAAGTAGGCAGAGAGGTAGGCAGAGACGGGGGGGGGGGGGGTAGCAGGCACCCTGCTGAGCAGAGAGCCCGATGGGGGGCTGGATCCCAGGACCCTGAGATCATGACCTGAGCTGAAGGCAGAGGCTTAACCCACTAAGCCACCCAGGCACCCCTAAAATACCGTATTTTTAAAAAGGAAAATATACAATGTTTTTTTCCATCGAACTTGGTATGCTGTAACTGTGGTATATTCATTCACTTTTGACACTGGATTTACACCTTTACATTAATTCTAAAACGGGGACGCTTCTAATTGCAGATGTGAGAAATACACCAACTGTAGATCAACCTTCAGCTCACCAAGGCAAAGGGAGGACGTGGGGGAGACTCCTCTCCCCCGCTTATGCCCCCCCCCCGCCCCCAGTGTCCACATATACCTGTGACAGCGTTTTGTTTGGACCCGGGTTTGGCATGGATGGCTATGGTGACACAACCTTTAGGATCAACTGCCACAGGACCTAAGGGAGGAAGTGGTCTCTCTGGTTCCTTGCTCTGGCTCTTACCCTAAAACGACAACAACCACCACACTACAACTTTACAGGCTATAAGACACCTTCCCACACGTTCGAGCCTTCCACGACTCTCTTTCTCTTTAAACCGGGACGAGCTAGTCGCGCCCGGGCATTTCTGGCCACCTGGAAAGGTTTAACAAGCATCCCCAACCAATTCTCGCACGAAGCCCTCGGATGAACCCAACCGAGTGTTCTTCCGCGCTGGGAAGACGGAATTCTGGCTCCCACACCTCAGTGCTGGTCCCCAGGCGCAGGGACCGCTTCTTACTCGTCCTTGCGTCTCCGGCAGCACGAGCTGACAAACTGCTGTGCGCAACCAGGCGGTTAGAGTGTGTGGGGACAGGAAGGGCCGGCCGCGGTCCCGAAGGCCTGCCCAGCGACGGAAGCTGCGGCCGGACTCCGCGTGCAGCGGGGCGGCAGGTGCGCGGACGGTGCGCACACGGGGAGCGAGGACGCGAGGCTCGCACCGGAGGCCCAGCGCGGGAAGGCGCCTCCCTGGGCCTCCGACGCCGGGGGACGCTGGCCCTGCGGGGACGCGGCCGTCCGGACAGAGTGGGGCGGCACAAGACCGCAGGAGCCCCGGGTCTGGGGGGGCCGTGAGCCGCGGGCCCCGCCTCTCTCCCTCACGCCGCCCACCCTCCCCCTGCTACGGGGCTTGCCACTGGCCTTGTTCGTCGCACCGGCTTTCTTGGGCATCTCGGCGCTTAAGGAGAGCCGGGCAGAGGCTCGGAGCCCGCGTCGCGACACTAGCGGCCCCAGCCCGCAGCCCAGCCGCAGCATCCCCGCGGGGGAGCCGGGCAGAGACGAACCGGCGCCGGAAGATCCCTCTACGCCTGCGCACGCGGGCAGGAGCGGCTCCGCAGGCCCGCGTCTGCGCTCCCGCCCCAGGGCGACCCCTCCCGGCCGGCGGGAGCATGGCCCCTCGTCCTGAACAGCAGCCCAGGACTGGGACGGAGAGCTGGGGCTTGGATCCCGTAGTGAGGGATGGCCTCCCCAGACTCCCCAGGGAGGAAGACTGTGTTACCGCTGGTCTTCTCTAGCCTCCTGAGAACAAAGGATAGCAGGGAGCACAGTCCATGTGTGGATGGAGCACCTGCTTTGTGCCCGGAGCTGAGGATTCCGCAGTGTGAGAGGAGAGGAAATACTCTGATGGGCGATGGGGCAAGAGAGGAGGCGGGAGGCGGGGCGGGGGGAGGAGAGAAGGACCCGCCGCTCAGACGGACGACGGCAGTGGGGCCGAAAGCGAAGAGTGGATCGTCTCTGGGACGTTCAGGAGCTGCGGCTGGGGAAGGAGACCTGGGTTTATAGTCTGCCTCCCCCCGACGACCTTTTGAAACATGCCATCTCTCTGCCCGTGAAGTGGGTTTTATAACAGTCTCCCCTCATACTGATGGGAGGCACAGAGGTGAGCTCCTCAGTGCACAGCCAGCACCCAGCGACCACTCTGGTGTCTATGAACACCAAACAACCATCCCAGAATGACAAGACATTCTCCCACCTCCTGAGATTAGATCAAGAGAGAAAAACTGGAGGCCACAAAAAAGGATCAAGCAGCAGAGAGAGGGCAGCACCGATTCCCGCATTCCAGTGACTCACTCCAAGGCGGCAGTGAGGCACTCTCACTTTGTGTTGAATTACCTCCATAAATTAAAGGTTAAACCTCAATCAGCTAGAACCCTTGTTCCCAGTGTCTTACACTCAACTTTCAGAAGAAAAAGACAAATGACAAAAACCTAAAAGGATAATAGATATTTATTTATAAAATTCCAGGGGATATCCCATATCAGTAAACAGTTCCATTGCTTATCCCTTCTACAGCTACCTTCAGTGACAATCATTGTTCAGTGCAGCATACTTGAAAAGCATTTGAAATGCCTCAAATGTCAAAAAAACATTAACCGCCATACCCAGGGCATGCCATACATCATAAGGTAGAATTACTTTCCGTAACAGTTACTATCGGGTGTTTGCTGGTTAATCTTTAATCAGAACCACACATTTCATCAATATTCCAGTTAGCTGAGGTTTATATCCACAAGATACCAGAGATAGAAAAATGTCCCTTCTTCAGCAATTTTGAGACCTCCGCCACCAACACACCTTACTACCTTCTTGAAAATATAAAATGAAGTACTATTTTAGATGAAAAATTTTTGTCCTAATTACTATTATTTAGAAAACCTTAATTCGTTTTAAGTTGTTACTTAAAAGAACTGACTTTTAACCATCTTCCCAAACTATTTGCATATCTTAAACTTAATTACACATAAGCTTTTTTTTTTAACAAGATAATCACTTTGGAGGGAAAAAGAGAATGTTATTTATATAAAAATTTTGCTTTATAAAAAAGTATACAAATGTTATTCTACCAGATATACTCCCCATCCCCTCCTAATACAGCTGTACCTGTGACATGAGCTGAGGTCAGAAATATGAAACATATCTTACTTCTTGGGTAGAACCGTGTAGGTGACAGAAAGTATACTTTTCAGCAGGAATGATTCTGTTGGCTATCTTTAAAATCTCAAAGTAGTCGTTAGAAAGGTCAGTATTTTATTCAGTTTCCTGTTATTGTAAGATTATCGCCACAATGCTGAACTGATGCTGGCTAGCTGGTGGCCCCCAGCAGCGCCGTCTCGACCTCGGGCACTCTCAAAGGCATCCCCCACACAGACACAAGGAGTACAATGGTGCAGTTTAGTGATAAAGAATCCAGTCTTAGACTCTACCTTTAGATCCTCTGTTTATGTCACATTATTGTGAATCTGTACAAACTCCATTTATAGTTTTAAATTGTACTATGTAACACGACTAATATACTACTATAAAATATCCTTTTTTGTAAATACATGGAGAATGCTCTTGGGCATTTATTAGGCCTACTTCTAGCAATATTCTGAATGCTAACAACCAGATACTTCAAAACTCCGAATATAAGGTCAGTTTTCTTAATTTTCTGAAATTAGTTATGTGAATTAATAGGAATTCTGTAGGAATACTGACCTGTCTCATTCCATATAACCTTCAGAATAGATAAGCCTGTTTAAGTCCAACTCACCTAAACTTCACAACAGTTGAAAGAACGACAATAACAACAATGAAACCAGCTGTCTGAAACTAGAATCTTTCTATAAAACGGTGGAAAGACCATGAGTCAGCTGATTTATGAAATTATACAAGGTAAAGCTGAAAGCTGCATTTTTTTTTAAACACTTATGCCCAGTTCTCTTTTCCTCTAAGGTTATAAGAAAATGTAAAACTCCTTTTAAACCATGCACAGAGTTAAATCAACATTTTTCATATCCTCTAAGAAACTAAAATGTTTCTTATAAATATTATAAATATTCATGACACTGAAACTATTTTTTGTGGCCAGTTTTTTATGCCTTTGAGACTAGATGGTACGCTACTATTTAGCCAAAATGTCCAGAATGCTGAATTATGTATAAAATATTATTTCTGGTATCTGTCCATCTTCTATTGAAGTGCCATTATTATTGCCGGGAGAACTGAAAAAGAAAAAAACAGTCTTGCTAGCAGTAGGTGTCTCATGCATGACTTTCTTCAATCCTTTTGTGCCATAGTGGGAGTCTGGACCCTAAATGAGAACAAAAGGTTCATTAGTAATTTTCATTTCATAAGCACTCAATTTAATGTGGTGCTTTAATTAGATTAATGATCTATTATATTGCATTATAATCCTTGTATGAAATTTTATGCTAAGCCATTTCATGGAAAATGAAGTTTTTGCTACAAAGTCAGTTAATTAGTAAAAATCTGAATGTAGAAGTCAGTTTTTAGGTTAACAGTGAACGGTTTTAAGAAAATAATTATTTTATCTTCTGTCAAACATTCAAACTCCTACTCAAGCAAAGGGCTACTTCTTGTGAAGAACATTTCTGAGCAGAGCTGTGCTGAGAAGCACTAGAGCACTTTAACTCCCAGCCTCCTTCCTTCCCCTCTTCCTAAAGGCTTTATTGTCAGGGACTCTCATTGTCTGTGGAAGACCCCTCTGTAACATGCAAGAGGAAATCCACCAGTTCACCCTCTGGAACATTCTGGAAGACTTACTTTGAGTGTTGCGCATGCCGTATAGCACACATTGGGCAGGATCTCTATGGGTTCTTTGAACATGACTCTGAATGTGTTAGCAGTCCCATCACAACTGAATCCAGTATCGTTCTGTCCCAGGGTTTGTTTCTTTTCATATTCAATGATCTGTAAGTTTTCAAAGAGAAGGTACACCTCAGTTACATCACCTGAAGCCAGGGTTCACAGAAAGGAGTATGGAACCCTGAGGAACAGCGACTGCGTCCCTGTCGTGTAATTCTTCTGTACTTACCGCGAACCCCCCGAGAGGTCTCTAATAGGTTGTCAAAAGCAGGGGGATGCCAGCTAACTGGGGCCGGGCTCCGATAGAGGGGTTTCCACAGAAGACACAGAGCTCGGGAGACTGCTTTTTAGAGCATCTGAATTTTATTTTTTATATTTTTTAAGATTTTTGTTTATTTGACAGAGAGACAGAGAGACAGAGAGATCACAAGCAGGCAGAGAGGCAGGCAGAGAGAGAGGGAGGAAGCAGGCTCCCTGCTGAGCAGAGAGCCCGATGCGGGGCTGATCCCAGGACCCCAAGATCATGACCCGAGCCGAAGGCAGAGGCTTTAACCTACTGAGCCACCCAGGCGCCCTGAGCATCTGGATTTTAGACACTGAGGAAAATGGGCCTTTACTCCTTGCTAGCCTGTGTCTTGCCACTAGAAAATTCCCTCAGCATTTCCTGTTATTTGCTGAGATTAAAATGACCTGAAATTCAGGTACGCAGATACTGAAAATATGAACATCGTGTTTTCGATTTAGCTCCATACTCCGCGCCAGGCCGCAAGGACACCCCCTCACGGAGCTTCCCGGCACCGGCCATGCACGCGGGGCGCTTCAGCACGGCGCCTGCAGCAAGCGCCCGCGGAGGGCGAAGCGGCTCCACCGAGGTCAATTTTACTCCATCGCGAAGGGGTGAGGCTGCACAGAGGAGAGTTTTAAAAGCTCCAGTCAGGGACGCCTGGGTGGCTCAGTTGGTTGAGCAGCTGCCTTCGGCTCAGGTCATGATCCCAGCGTCCTGGGATCGAGTCCCACATCGGGCTCCTTGCTCATCAGGGAGCCTGCTTCTCCCTCTGCCTCTGCCTGCCATTCTGTCTGCCTGTGCTCGCTCGCTCTCCTCGCTCTCTGACAAATAAAATCTTAAAAAAAAAAAAAAAAAAAAAAAAAAAAAGCTCCAGTCAGAGCTTCCCAGGACACAAAACCTGTGTGAGGGAACAGGCCATGCAGTGGCCAAGGCTCGCAGAACCGCCTTTTCGCACCCATCAGACAAAAACAGGGCAGTGGTCATCTCCGCAGGGACGGTGACTGGAAAGCTCACAAGGGGTCCCCCGGGGCGCTCTAAGGCCCTGTTCCTTGATCTGGCTGCCGGCTGCACAAGTGTAGTCAGTGTGTGACAAGCAAGCCACGTGTGCCACTTAGAAATACATGTACTTCCCTAAACGTCCCGCACAGTTCCATATAGAACTTAAAACCGGGGTGCCTGGGTGGCTCCGTCGGTTGGGTGACTGCCTTCAGCTCAGGTCACGATCCCGGGGTCCTGGGACTCTGTCCTGCATCAGGCTCCCTACTCACCGGAGAGCCTGCCTCTCCCCCTCCTTGTGTGCACTCTCTCTGTCAAATAAATGAATAAAATCTTTAAAAAACAAAACAAAGCAAAATAACAGGTAAAACTGCGGCAGGCTGGTGTCCCCCCACAGCAGACCCCTGCACTTCTCTGAACCCCAGTCACACTGGTTCACTGGGAGGAACACTTGCTTCGCCTTCTCCCTAAGGCTACAGGGAGAATGCCATCAGAAGCTATACGGCGGGCGCCACGGCTGCCACAGCAGACAAGGAAACTGAGGCTGGGAGATGCTGCCTGACGTGGCCACCGTCACACCTCAAGGTGGTGGAGCTAAGACGCAAACCCACGAGGGTCTACCTGCTGCTACATTTGGAGGGTGTGTGATGCTAGCCCCTGGGAAGAAAACAGAGACAAGTCCTATTTCTATTCATTTTACTGAGTTTTTATATTTTTCCATTTCAGTAGACCTACATCCCTGATGTCCTCTCTTGGGCCTGCAGATTACAGAGCCTGCTGAGGTGGGCTCACGGGTCCTACTGGGACGGGATCCAACACTACTTATAAAGTGAAATAGGGAGCACCCGTGAAAAGCTTTTATACCCCTCAAGAGGTCTGCTGTGATTTTACTGCACTTAACATGGTAAAAATAAAATTTTCTAACCTTTAAAATCTTTCAAATAAACAATTTTAGTGGGTTTTGGAAGTATTTGTTAAAAAATATTAAAAATGTCACTTTCTGGGGCGCCTAGGTGGCTCAGTCAGTTAAGCACCTGCCTTCGGCTCAGTTCACGGTCCCAGGGTCCTGGGATCAAGCCCCACATCAGACTCCCTGTTCAACAGAGTCTGCTTCTCTCTCTGCCCCTCCCCCTATTCATGCTCTCTCTCAAATACATAAAATCTTTCCCAAAAAAGTCGCCTTCTAGTTGGTTTGTAACGGTAACAAAATGACACAAGTAATGTAAATTTATCAGCCGATTCCTTACTTTATTTCTTTAACCAATCTCCATACCCAAGGAGGGACTCAAACACATAGCCCCCAGAATCAAGAGGTGTATACTCTTCAGACTCAGCCAGTTGGGGACCCATCAGCTGAATTTTTAAAAAAAATATTTATTTATTTAGTTAGTTAGTGATTTGAGAGACAAACAGAATGAGCAGGAAGGACAGAAGACTCTGCACTGAGCACCGAGCCAAACATGGGGCTCCCTCTCATGACCCGAGGCAAAACCCAGACTCAGGGCCTAATGGACTGCAGCCGCCGAGCGACCCAGCTGAAGTTCAAGGTGCCTGCAGCAGACAGGATTAGACGATGAGCGCGATGTCATGAGCAGGGCCAGGAATGCGGCTCTTCCCTCGGATGCCGGTGTCTTTGTGAGGCAGTGAGGCATGTTTTTCAACTGTCATCAAATGAGATGTTTGAACCAATCCGTATTTTGAAAACTAATGATGTATTCTGAACACAAAGTTCACCAAGGTTTTTACTATTAAAATAATATATTAATAACATTTTAGAGAAGGCAGTTATTTTCTACTGATAAAAGTTTTTAAACACTGTTTACTTCCTGTTCTCATTTCTATTTTTTGTTTTAACTTACGCAAAATATCAAAGTACAGTATTAACGTGCGCAGTAAATACAAGTCCAGCGTAGATGTGTTTCGAAAACAATTTTACTAACTGGTGTGATCACGACAGCAGGAAAACACTGGTTTACTGCAAGAGAATGCGAAAGGTCTTTAACTTTCTTCCAGGTTAAGAACTGGGGTGGAGGGACGCCTGGGTGGCTCAGTTGGTTAAGCCGCTGCCTTCGGCTCAGGTCATGATCCCAGCGTCCTGGGATCGAGTCCCACATCGGGCTCCTTGCTCATCAGGGAGCCTGCTTCTCCCTCTGCCTCTGCCTGCCATTCTGTCTGCCTGTGCTTGCTCTCTCTCCCTCTCTCTCTCTGACAAATAAATAAATAAAATCTAAAAAAAAAAAAAAAAGAAGAACTGGGGTGGAGAAGATCTAAAGCACGAGGCAGGGTCTAGTCAGACAATCAGAGATCAGAAGGTGTTCATAGTAGTTCTGAGAAATTAAACAGTTTCAAGCCCTAGAGTTCGAAGTGCCACAGAAAAAGCCAGTGGGTGTTTTAAGACGATGCACAGCAGGAATGACCCACAGAAGTGCTTCCTGGAGAAAGGAGAGCTCCTTCGATGCTAATGCTTCTAGGAAAAACCCCAGGACCCCAATTCTCTGAAACCACTCTTGATCAGTTGTCAAAGAGAACTTTCTAGGCTTTCTGATGCCTTTGATAATTATATTAAAATCTGGTTTGTCAAAATGAGATCTTACTGTAAAAATACGTTTGTTCTATTTCAATTATACAGTGAGAAAGAAAGTATACCTGTATATTCACTTGATAATCCGTGGGACCATGAATAGATCCGTATAAACCAAATCCGACAACAGAGATTCTTCTATTAACTGTGAACCTGAGAATGAAATCAGACATAAAATAATACACATAATTCAGTGAATATTCATATTCTGAAGGCCCATAAAACTTCTAAGTGTTACCTGGAATAACTAATATTACTCATAAAAAGGCAAACTGTCATAAATGTGATATCCTTGGAGGGGTTATCTGTTTACTAAAAAACTCTTTCTAGAGTAAATTTTAACTTAAGTAACTTAAGTAGAATTTGTGTTCTGTACTGTACATTTCTGACAGTCAAACATCCACTTTTACTGTAATGATAATTTTAATGATGTATTAGTCCAAATACATGTGCCCATCTCCTTCATGAACACAAACGTGTGAGCCATCAGGCCTGAAGCCCAGTGGCCCGAACTAGAAAACTTCTTGGCAGGATGAACACTTACTCAAGGCCTATCAGACTTGGGCACCGGGCCTGGCACCAGGGAAACAATGGTCAGCAAGCTCGTCTACCCACACTGCACCTGTGGCCTAACAGAGGACGCCAGTAACAGGCAAGTAAGCGAAGGACTCAGTCGGTAATTCCAGGTCGGGCTCAGAGCCGTGAAGGAAGCCGCTGCCGTTCCCAGAACACGGAGGTGCAGTGCGGGGTCAGGACCCGATTGACGCAGGCGGATTGGAATGAGATCTCCAACAACAATTACCAAGTCCAGTTCGGTCGTAACAGTTAAAAAACAGACCCACCTTACTCCATTTTATGAATGTACAAAAACTGACAGGAAGTACAAACAGCCCCGAAAGACCCTATGACCAGCGGTCATCGGTGACATAAAGCAGGGCCCCTCGGCCTCTTCTGTAGCAACGTCAGTGCTTGCTACTCCCACACACCGAGTCCTTCCCCGGCCAGATGCAGGGCTTCGAGATTTTACATTATTTCCTTTAATCATTATAACAGCTCTATAAACTCAGTAACGCAGGGCTGTTTTTATTATCCTCAGTGTTGACGGTTGAAGAAACTAAGGTTTAGAGAAATTAACTTGCTGGGTCACAAAGTGTGGCATAGCTGGGACAGGGCTGCAGACCTGCTTGGGCCAAAACGCCTGTGCTCTTACCCACTATAGTCCAGGGCGAGGACCGCCTCAAGAGTTTTAAATATATCGTTTATAACACAGGTTTTTTTTCTTATTTTAAAAATGTAGGGGCGCTGGGGTGGCTCAGTTGTTAAGCGTCTGCCTTCGGCTCAGGCCATGATCCCAGCATCCCGGGATAGAGGCCCTCATGAAGCTCCCTGCTCAGCAGGAAGCCGGCTTTTCCCCCTCCTACTCCCCCTGCTTATGTCCCCTCTCTCGCTGTGTCTTTCTCCGTCAAATAAATAAATAAAATCTTAAAAAAAAAAAAGGTAATATATTCTCTGTAAAAAAAATCAGAAAATGCAGCTAAACAAAGACAATTTTTAAAGCATCACTAAGTCTATGACCCAGAGAGAGGCCCCACTTATCCTTTGGTACATTCTCTTTCCAGACTTTTGGTTCTGTTTTCTAACAATGGGAAAGTAAGACTTATTTTCTATGATGTTGCTTTAAAACATCATCTCGGAACATACACACACATACACACACACACACACATATATATATTTTGCAACTTTTCATTTAAAAGGCTGAACAATTACTACTAGTCCACTACATTTAACTAATTTCTCATTGTTGGATAATCTAGGTTACTCCCAATTTTGTTATTATACAACAGTGCCATCATGAATAGTCTTGCAGGGCCTTAATTATGTCCCTAGTATAAATTCCTAGAAGTAGAACTGCTAAGGAAAATAAAAGGCATATTCTTAAAGCTTTAGATAAACATTATCAAATTGCTTCCCGGGAAGACTAGCACACTTTCCACCCCACAGGGAACAAAGATTGATTCTATCTCACGCTCAGCAGTCCTGAGTGTTTTCATGTCTTTGTGCCACTGAGAAACTGATGACTGACAATTCTATTTATATTTCTTTGATTACTAATGAGTTAAAACATTTGCTCATATGCTTACCGTTATTGGATTTTCTCTTTAATGAAATACTCATGTTCTTTTCCCATTTTTCTCTGCTGATGAGTGTCTTTTTCATGTGGATTTGAAAGGCCATGTTATATAGCTGTGCTTTGTCAGTAAACATCCACTATGGAAAGTATCCTGTTTGTCATTTATTTATTAACTTCATGGTGGCTTTGGAAGTAAAAATGCTGTATTATCTGTAGTCAAATTATATGATCTCTGCCAAGTTCAAAGAAGCCTATCTCACCGCACTGTAACATTCATCTCCTCTAGCACTGTCATGATTCCATTTTTTTAATGTTAAAATTTAACTTTATAAAGACAGTGCTAGATGGGATCAGAAAGGATCTAACTTGATTTTCCCAGAGGTTAATCCTTTCTTCCCTTTCTAAATTTCCTCCCTTATATTCTAAATGCTCATCTATGTTAGGCTGGTTTTTGAACTCTCTAGTGTGTTCCATACAACACTTATTTTAGCATTATAATACTTCTCACATTCGATCCATGCTGCTCTTTTAAAGAGAGAAACATTTAGTCTTCCAGGTTAACTTTAGAACAGTTTTGCAGACCACTCCTCCGTACCAAACACACGCAACTTCTGAAAGGAACTGCACACACAGGGTTAATCTGGAAAGATGCGGATTCCAGTCCAAGTTCTCCAGTTTTTCATAAAGGTAGTCGACTGTGTGTTTCTTAGGATTTATTCCTGCTCCTTTATGTTGTCACTGTAAGTGATATGTTTTTTATTTAATATTTTAACCGAATATCTAAATATTTTTCAAATTTTGTCTTTTTATGGTGGCAAACTACACAACAAAACGTACCATCTCAGCCATTTTTTAAGTGCTCAGCGGCACTGAGCACACCCAACCCTTGCCACCACCCGTCCCTGTAGCTGAATTCTGAGGACACGCAGGAACGCCACTGGCTCTTGCACGAACCTTTCACAAGTGGCCACTATTCTCTTTCACTGCTTCCAACAGATTTTTACTGATCCTGAGGTTATCCAGATGGATCCCTTGTTCTCAAAACGAGTCCGGTCCTCAAGAAGGCCAAGCTCTCTTTGCACCAAGGTGTAGGGCCAATACTGGCAGGGAGCCAGGGGCACCAGATTAACTGCAATGGTTGGGACAGTCTCCCAAAACAAAGAATCCCCATCAACTTTCAAGTGTCCTATCAGAATTCATGCAGGTGAAAAACTCGTTTATAACTACATGAGTTCAACCTAATTCTACCTAATTCCTAATTTATTTGTAAATAAACAAACCAAACATTTTTTGTCGTCGTTGTTATAAAGATGACTTCTGCAGAGAGGATGTGTCTTTTGTCTGTGCAAAGGATGGAATTAGGGCATTATAACTAGCCCTCTGTTCTCTTTGCAAAGTGGGGTCCCCAAGTCCCTAGCATCACACAGTGCTTCAACACAAACCACAGATTTTTTATGACAATTTTAATATTCACTGACCTTTACAAGAGGTGATCAATATAGAGCAGAAATATTATATATATATAATATATAAATATTACATAGTCAATTCTTGTATTTGTAGTAATCATATTCTATAAAGTTGCACAAATACTAAACCATTGCTCCTGGGGGAAACAGACACACACACACACATGCACCCCTCACATGGGTTATAATCCTAAAAACAGCTCATCGTAGTATATTCCATTTTCTTTATTTTACAAAAGAGAAAACAAAGGTTCAGAAGTGTTCCGTGACTTGCCTGAGGTCCCCCACCAACAGGTGCAGAGTTAGGGTTCACATGGCCCAGTGAACCTGCACGCCTGCACAACCCTGCGCTGCCCTCTCCTATCTCCGTTCGCACAGGACAGAGAAAATAAGAAGGCACAGAGCATCTTCTTGTGTGACCTCACATAGGAATACAGTCCCCAGCCCCAAAAAATTCTCCTGTGACTTAAGAAAGCACCGCAAGTACTGATCTGGGGAGTATAAATAAGTTTTAGCGAGTCAGCGAGTTGCAAATCTGTAAACAAAATAAATAAGAGTGACTGTATTTTGTTTTATTTGAAACCTTTAAAAAAAATGACACGATTAGCAGCAACACTGCTCCTGGTTTTTGACACATCAGGATGCTACACCTGTCCCCCGCCAGCATAGTGGTCTCGGCACGCTGGGGTGCATGCGGACTGCCTGCTTCTGTCTGTCCAGTGCCCACAGACTGAAGCACGGCTTTTACTTGATCTCAGTTATGGTTACTGCTCCATTACAACTAGGTCATCATGGCAATTAAAAGCAATGTGTGAAGCATACAGTCTATGAATTTCATCAGTTTAGTTAAGAGGGAATATAAAATATTTTATTATAAAAAAGAACTGGTACTAATGTAGATAATGTCATCTGCAAATAATGAAAAAGACTTCTTCCCTTCCAGTATTCAAGTATTCAATTCAATTCAAAATTCAATTCAGTATTCAATTTCCTTACTCTTTATGACAATCAAAAAAATCCCATCACCCAGAATTATAATACTGCTGAAACACAGCAAGGCTGGCCAGCATTGCTCTCTTGAGGTTTTGACAGTCTATCATGTGAAAGAATTTTTCTAGACCAAGTCTATGAACACTTACATCTGGAATGAAGGTGAGATTTTATCAAGTCTTTCTGACACCTACTGAAACAATCATATTCCTTTTTTTCTTTGGTCTGCTACTGTGGTGAATGGGTATTTAATGTATTTCCTAATACTGAGCCATTTTTTCAATCTTCACATACACCCTGTTAGCTCATACAGTACTGGTTTTCTGAGGTATTGCTAGGTTCAAGACACTGGTATCTTATGCAGAAGTTCTTTCTGTAGCAATGAGACTGACCTAGACATGTTTTTGTCTCATCAGACTCCTGTATAAGGGTTATGCTTCTTTTAATAATTAACCAAGAAGTACTTTCTCCTTTTAAGCCTCAAGGAAATGACCTGTTCCTTGAAGGTTTGATAAAACTCACCTGTAAAAACCACCTTGTGAAGGGACAGTTCTTTGATAACTTTTAATTCCTTCCACTGGTAATTGGTCTATTCAGGCTTTCTTCTCCAGTCAATTCTGATAATTTATATTTGCCTATAAAATGATCCATTCCATCGAGATGTTCAATTTATTAGCACAGAGTAAACTCAGAAGTAAAATAAAAACTGCCTTAGTATATGATATTATATCCCCACTATTAATGCTAAATGTATGTTTTCTTCCTTTACTATTTTTGAGGTTTATTTATTTTGATTTTTTTAAGAAACCAGCTTATGGATTTCTTAATTCTACTGTTTTAAATTCATCAATTTCTACATTTTTCCATTTCCCTTCTCTTTTCTATTTTTTTTTTTTGCTATTCATTTTCTAGCTACTTGAGCTGAATGCTTAAAATTATTTATTTCTACCCTGATTTTATTTATTAAAAGAAGGTTATTATTACTGTCCTTTTGTGTGACTTTGGCCTCATCTCATAAATTTTCCTATATAATATTCTCATTGTGAAAGATTAAGTAGTCCACAAATGCATTTATTTCCATTTTCACCCAATAATTATGAGTCCTCCCCCTCAGAATTCTATCTTTTAACAAACTTATTATTAGTTCCTCGTTTGATACTAAAGTGCCATCACCTAAGTAAAAATCCATTTTACAAAAACTGGTACTTACTCTATTTTTATATTTAACCTAAAGAAAACACAACAGAGCAAAGATAAATTCCTCAACAGGTTTATATCCACGTGTCTTTCAGGACTCTTTGATTTTTTTTTCCCATTCAAGCTTTTGTGACCTCCCGTGCAAAGGGAACACTCAGGCTAGATGCCCTAAGAGCAAGGGTTTGCTTAATGAAGGTGCGGAGCCCGCTGCCCAGCAGTGGCCATCGGAACAGAGCCCAGGCCGCAGAAGCCCGCCCCAAACCTTTCTACCTTCACTCGCTTCCTGAGAGGTCCTCGCAGTCACGGTCCAGCGAGGAGACGGCTGTGCCTCCCTGACTCTGGACCTCGGATCACACACAGTCGCAAACAAAACCCGGTCAGCGATCTGCAGCGGGAGCCTCGAGCCGGCCCCCGAACGAGGCAGCTACCTGATGCGGTCGCTGGTCCCGCTGTAGCCCCAGCGGCTCTCCACCTGCTGGAACCTGTTGACGCAGCACTCCTTGCCCCGCAGGCAGCACCGCGGCCGGTCGATGTATTCCACCCGGGGTTTAGGATTGACGGTGAAATGAAGAAAGAGATTGACAACCTCGCGGTCGGACAGAATCCCAGATTGAGCGGGACCTGCAGAGAGAAAGACAGAGCCTCAGGAAAGCGCCTGGACTTCAATTCCTAACCCTCTAATATTCACATGATAACGTGCATTCAATCTAGAGGACGTAAAGTAACAGAGAGGTAGAGAAATTCTGGTTATGTATTCAAAGATTTCTAAACGCATTTGAGGTTACTCTAGTGGAACATAAGCGTTAATAGCACTCCCTCTCTAATAAATAAATAAATCTTTAAAAACAACAACAAACAAAATCTTCTACAAAGAACTCTATAGATCCTCACTGGTGAATTTTCCTAAACACTTAAGGAAAAAAAACCACCAATCTTATACAAACTCTTGAACACTGAAAAAAGAAACATCTGTAACTTTTGTATGCGACCAGTAGAAACTTGGTAATCAAAATTCCACAATTTCATTCCAAGAAAGGAAAATTATAATTTCTCTCATGAAATAGTCATAAAAATATTTTTTAAAGTTTAGCAAATTAGGGGTGCCTGGGTGGCTCAGTGGGTTAAGCCTCTGCCTTCGGCTCAGGTCATGATCTCGGGGTCCTGGGATCGAGCCCTGCATCGGGCTCTCTGCTCAGTGGGGAGCCTGCTTCCCCCACCCCCCTGCCTGCCTCTCCGCCTACTTGTGATCTCTCTCTGTCAAATAAATAAATAAAATCTATTTATTAAAAAAGTTTAGCAAATTGGATTTGGTAACATAGGATAAAGAATGACAACTAAGTCTGGCTTATATAAGGAATCCAAAGTAGGTTTAATTTGGAAAAACAAGTGGAGTTCACCATATTAAGAAAATATGGCAAAGAGCATCTCTCTGCTTGCTAGATGGGATGCTGCCCAACTCATGCATTGCTTAATAAAGTCAATTCCGTATTTGAAAAAACAAAAATAAAGGGGGGAACTATTCTATCACTATCTGAAAAGAAGAGAAGCAGCTGATAAATGATAAAACTCTCAGCAGACTAGAAATATTATAAAATATTGTAAGTATTAGTGACAAGTAATATTATAGAAATGTCAATTATCTCCACACCAATCTCCAGATTCAACACAATTCCAATCAAAATCCCATGATTTTTTTGGGGGGGGGGGTGGAAACTGACAAGCTGAGTAAAAAATTTATTTATACAAAAATGCAAAAAGACAAAAAAAAAAATTAAAAAAAAAAAAATGCAAAAAGACAAAAAAGAGCCAACATAACCTTGAAGAAGAATAAAGCTGGAGAATTTTCAGCACCAGATTTCAAGATCTGGTGTAAAGCTATGTAGAACTGGTACAAGAATAAACAAATATAACAACGGAGCAGAGCACACACTCCAGAAACAGATTAATTCAAACAAAATCACCTGATTTACAACAAAGTTGGCCCTGCGATGGATGGGGCAAGGGTAGTTTTTTAATATGTAGTTACATGGGGAAAAATGAACCTTAACTTCTACCTCATACCATATACATGTGTGAGAAAATAATACAAAAAACCCCAAAAATCCAATTGGTTTACAGATCTAAATGTTAAATGTGAAACATTAAAACTTCTTTAAGAGAACTTAAGAGAATATCTTAATAACCTTGAGGCTGGCAAATTTCTTAAAGACACAGCCTTCACCTTACTAAAGAAAAAGATTGATAAATGAACTTCATTAAAATTAAGATTTTCTATTTATCAAAAGCCAAGACAGAGAAGCAACCCAAGTGCCATCGACAGACGAAAAGATGAAGAGGATGCAGTATATATTAAAAGGGAATACTACTCAGCCGTAAAGAAAGAATGAATCTCGCCATCCCCAACAACATGGACGGAGCTAGAGGGCATGACACTAAGTGAAGTAAGTCAAACAAAAACAAATACCATATGATTTCACTTATGTGTGAAATTTCACTTATGTATTTTCACTCTTAAAAAGACTAGCAAACAGGGGCTTGAGTGGTTCAGTTGGTTAAGTGACTGCCTTCAGCTCAGGTCATGATCCCGGAGCCCTGGGATCAAGTCCCACGTCAGGCTCCTAGCTCCATGGGGAGTCTGCTTCTCCCTCTGACTTCCCCTCTCATGCTCTCTCACTCTGTCTCTCTCTCACTCATAAATAAATAAAAATTAAAAAAAAAAAAAAACTAGCAAACAAAAATAAACAGGCTCTTTTTCTGTTTCAAAGATTTTATTTATTGATTTGAGAGAGAAAGAGAGTGAGCAAGAGAGAGCACTTAACTGACTGAGCCACCCAGGAGCCCCCGATCGACACTTCTGATGTTAACTTAGCGAGGAGTCTGCTGCTCTCTCTCTCTCCCCGCCGCCTCCCCACTGCCTGTGTGCACGTGCTCTCTCTCTCTCTCTCTCTCTCAAATAAAAATCTTCAAGGATGTGGAGAAAGGGGAGCCCTCTGGCACTGCTGGTGGGCAAACTGATACAACCACTCCGGAAAACAGTATGAAGGTTCCTCTAAAAGTTAAAAACAGAACTCCCCTACAGTCCAGCAAATCACACTAACTGGGTATTTATCCAAAGAATAAGAACCACTGACTCAAACAGACAGATGCACCCGGTGTGTACAGGAACATTACCTACGACAGCTGAGACACACAAGCAGCCCAGAGACCATAAACTGATGAATGGAGACAGATGATGTGATGCATGTGTGTACACACACACACACACACACACACACACACACACACACACACGAATAGGACTCAGCCATAAAAAAGAATGAAATCTTTCCATTTGCAATGACCTTGATGGAGCTAGAGAGTATAACGCTAACTGAAGTCAGTCAGAAAAGACAATTACCTGATGATTTCACTCACATGTGGAATTTAAGAAACAAAACAAATGATCATAGGGGTAAATAAAAGAAAGAGACAAACCAAAAACAGACCCTCAGAACTGATGGTTACCAGAGGGGAAGGCAGGACAAACAGGTGAGGGGGATTAAGGTGTGCATTTAGGGTGATAAGCACGAGGTGTTTAAAATAAAAACTAAAGAAGTTCAAAAACAAAACAAATTTAAAAGACAAAACTAATTTACAGGCCCCTCCTTTGGGAGGGAGAGCAGGGACCTGGAGGACCACGATGAAGGCTTCTCAGTACTGGTAATAAATGACATACTGATAGCAAGTGTGGTTCTGCAGGTGTGTTCACTTTATTGTGTGGCCGTTATACCTCAATAAAAAAGTTTGCAGAAAGAAAAAACATTGATTCCAACAAAAACAAATTCGGAGAAAATTAGAACATTTATGATAAATCAACAAGAAAAATGTGAATACCCAACAGAAAAAACAAAAGTCACAAATGTTAAGAAAAAATACAAATGGCCAGTAAATAAAAATATAGTTTTAAACAATAATGAGATTTCCTTTTCCCTTTAAATTTTTTTTTTTAAAGATTTTATTTATTTATTTGTCAGAGAGAGAGAGGGAGAGAGAGCGAGCACAGGCAGACAGAATGGCAGGCAGAGGCAGAGGGAGAAGCAGGCTCCCTGATGAGCAAGGAGCCCGATGTGGGACTCGATCCCAGGACGCTGGGATCATGACCTGAGCCGAAGGCAGCTGCTTAACCAACTGAGCCACCCAGGCGTCCCTGATTTCCTTTTCCCTTTAAATCAACCTGGCCATGACTTAAAAGCAGATAATACTCAATGTCAATATGGATAAGGAGAATGGGTCATAGAATGAAGACTCAAAACCACATATATATGCATATATATACACATACATACATACATATATACATATTTATTTATGAGATTTTTTTTTTTTTTTTAAGATTTTACTTATTTGACAAGAGAGAGAGATCACAAGTAGGCAGAGAGGCAGGCAGAGGGGGAGCGGGAAGCAGGCTCCCCGCTGAGCGGAGAGCCTGATTCGGGGCTCCATCCCAGGACCCTGAGATCATGACCTGAGCTGAAAGCAGAGGCTTAACCCACTGAGCCACCTAGGCACCCCCTACTAATAAGATATTTATTTCTTTGAGAGAGAGAGAGCATGTGCACACAGGCAGTGGGGAGGTGGGGAGAGGGAGAGAGCAGCAGACTCCTCGCCAAGCAGGAAGCCTAATCAGGGCTTGATCTCAGGACCCAGAGATGACCTGAGCTGAAGGCAGATACTTAAGCCACCCAGGCACCCCTGGGTCTCTCTGATTTTACATCAGAAGCGTTGAACAGGGGCACCTGGGTGGCTCAGTCAGTTAAGCGTCTGCTTTCGGCTCAGGTCATGATCCTGGGATCGAGTCCTGAGTGTGGGCTCCCTACTCAGTGGGGAGCCTTGCTTCTCCCTCTCCCTCTGCCCCTCCTGCTCCCCCACCCCTCCCCTGTTCATATTTGCTTGCTTTTTCTCTCTCCCATGCTCTTTCTCTAATAAATAAAATCTTTTAAAAAAAAAGCAGCACTGATCTTAAGAATCAGAAAGATTTATCATTATAACCTTGAGCAAGGCACTTAATACCTCTCAGGTTCAGTTCTCTAATCTATAAAAATATGATTTTTATATATACTCATAGTATTTTAAAAATATAACCTATATTCACTCATACATGTGGAATCTAAAAAAACAAAAACAAAATAAAAACAAATGGATCGGCAGGATCAGACCCATAAATACAGAGAACAAACTGGTGGTTGCCAGAGGGCAGGGGGGGGAGGGGGCGCTGGGCAAAATGCATGAAGGAGAGTGGGAGTCCAGGCTTCCAGTTATGGGATGAAGAAGTCACAGGAACAAAAGGCTCGGCATAGGGAATGCGGTCAATGCCACTGTCATAGTGCTGCGTGTTGACAGACGGTGGCTACACTGTGGTGAGCACAAGGCCTTGTAGGACAGAATCACCTTGTTGTGCGCCTGAAACTAAAGTAACCTGCATGCAACTCCACTCTGAGGGGGAAAAAGAACCCAATGCACATGTCAAAATAAATAACGTATAATGTTATCTTGAAGGGCTCTCAGGAGAAGTAGATGAAATCACACACACTCACACTCACGTATCATGGGACTAAAACTCCTAAACACCAGCTGCTTCTCCTCTTGCACACAAAGGCTGGCGGACAGCTGGTTGCACACAGATTCTGGTCAGGGTGCAGCCCTACCTGCTGCAAACTCCTCAATGGTCATCAGCGGAAACCGGATCAAGGACAGTGCTTTTCCTAGAACTTTCTGTTTGTTTCCAAAAGTCACCGGCAATTGTTGTCTTTGACATTCTGCTTCTGCCCATCGCACAACAGCTCCAAAAAGTCGACTTTCTCTAATACTAAGTGTGTCTCTCTCCAGAACTGCACAGAGTGTGTCTACAAGTAAAATACAAAAATAAAGCAAATTAGGAATATTTTGCTCTTTAACAAAACAATACCAACAAACAGCCTTACGTTAAGTTTTCAAATTTCAATAAAAAACAGGCTAGACACTTAAAACTATAAACTCTATATAGAAAAACATTGAAGAATGAAAGCAATTAAACAGCCAAGATTTCTTTAAAAAAAATTGTTATAAGGTTAACCCTCAACTCCTTATCATACATGGAAACTCAGGTGTAGTATCTCCTTGTGTATCTGTGCCATTTATCAAGCAAACCCCAATATCCAGAGTAAGATTAACAGTAGGTCAGTCAGAGAAAATGGCTTCAAATTAGTAACATACATAAATTCACAAAGTCTAGAGATAACCATTTATTCATTCCCCAAATACTCCCCATTAGGTACTCTTTATGTGTCAGGCACTGTTCTAGATAGTGAGGATACATCACTGAGCAAAAAGTTAAAGGTCTGCCTTATGGCACTTAAATTCTAATGGAGGTAAACATTATTATGTTAGATGATAAGTGTAGGACAAGAGCAGAGTAAGGGGAACCGTAAGTACAGTTTAAAATAGGACGGCTTGGGTGGCTCACCTGAGCTAGTAAAACTTGATCTGGGGGCATGGGGGAGTCAGCCAAACAGAGGCCTGGCCAGGAGTACCAGGACTACCTGTGCAAAGGCCCGCATATGAACGTGTGCCTGGCAACTGTGAGGACCCACCCGGAGGCCAGCGTGTACAGACTGCAGTGAGCAAGAGGGAAAAAAGTGGTCGGCGATGAGGCCACAAATGGGGAGCAATGAGGTGTAATCCTACAGTACCCTACAGATCATTTGGCTTTTACTCTGCGTGGGAAGGGGAACCAAACCCCTAGAGGATTGGGGGCTGGGACATTTTATGTTGTAAAAGGACCACGCTGGCAGCCGTGTTGAGAAGAGACTCTAGTGGGGGCAGAGTGGAAATGAGATCAGTTAGCAGGCTCCTGCCCTGAGCCAGGTCAGAGGAGATGACGGCCAGGACCAGCAGGAAGAAGTGAAAACGATCAGCTTCGGGATGCATTCGGAAGGATGACTCAGTGTTATGTCCTCACAGACTGAATATAGAGGGTGACGGAGAGGGGTCAAGGATAATTCCCGACTTTACAGTCTACACAACGAACAGATGACAGGGGCATCGACTGAGATGGGAAAGCCTGTGAAGGAGGTTTTGAGGGATGGTGAGAGGTGTGATCTGGAGTTTAATCCGGGACATCTTCAGTCTGAACTCCCTATCTGATGTCCAAGTATAAATGTCATGCCTGGAACTCAGGCCTTCACTTGGAATCCTTCTCCTTTTATCACAGGCAAAATTTAAAAAAAAAAAAAAAAAAATCAACTCGGCTTCTCTACAGTAGACCAGAAGCAGAAGTCCAGAGGGTGCCCTAGAGGCCAGCAGACTACAGTAAAATGACAGCTACCCACAACAGGGGCTGAGAAGAGAGGAAATCTGGAAAGTAGATGCAGGTGTCTGAAAAGCACTGGAGTCAAGAGTCTTTCATACAATGAGGAAGATTATAAAACACAGGGGCAGCTGCGTGGCTCAGTCGGTTGGGCATCCAACCCTTGGCTTCAACTCAGGTCAAGAGCTCGGGGTCATGGGATTCGAGCCCTGAGTCAGGCTCTGCGCTCAGTGGGGAGTCTGATGAGGATTCTCTCCGGCTCCCTCTGCTCTGCACTCACCACCTCCCCGCTCCAAAATAAATTAATAAATAAATCGTTAAAAACAAAATAAAAGCACACAAACAAACAAAAAAAAAACACTTCAGAGGTCTGAGGGCTTCACTATACAATAACTGATACTCATAATAATGAGCACGAATAATCACAAAATTCAAATAAAGAGGAGGATGCCAATACAGCAAAAATCAATGAAGACATTAAATATGCTTAAATTACCCGGTATTACACATCTAAGAAAAAATTTTTTCCTAAGATTTTATTTATTTATTTGTCAGAGATCACAAGTAGGCAGAGAGGCAGGCAGAGAGAGAGAAGAGGAAGCAGGCTCCCCGCTGAGCAGAGAGCCCGATTTGGGACTTGATCCCAGGACCCTGAGATCATGACCTGAGCCAAAGGCAGAGGCTTAACCCACTGAGCCACCCAGGCGCCCTAAGAAAATTTTATCTTAAAAACATTGCATTCTGTAATGGTCTACACACTAAGTATCTGGTCAGTATCAAACCACAGCTATCATTCCAGCAAAGACGTCTCAGTCCCCAGAACACAGCAGGGGCTCAATGATACGTTAAAAATGAAAAGGTCATACATATGTATTTTTTTTAAATCACGTTTTCCTTCTCTTGTAGCTGAGTAGATGAATATAAATTAAGGCTCCATAAAACTTTTCACAGGTAAATGGATGTAAACCCTTATGCCTCGATACTTGAAGGGTTAGGAATATACACTCACCATAACTGATCACTCGTCGGAAAACTGGATCTACTAATCTCTACGCTGTATGCTGACAAGCTTCAGTAACGATAAACACAAAAACTTAAAATATCAGCAGGGGGAAAAATAGCACATTATACTGCCTTTAGCATAATGTAAATTTGCTTTTTTCCTATCGGTGTGACCTATTGTCTTCTTCCCTTAGCAAACAGCTGTGAGAGAAATGGTAGCTCTCTACTTGGAAAATGGCAAGCACATCCCTCTAGCACGTATATTCCAATCCCAGAGGAGAAAAAGCTCCCCTGGAGTCTAAAACCATAAACTGCATGAAGAGCTCGTGGAGCTCTCAGCATCTAGGCTTCTCTTTCAATCACAATTTTTAACAAGTGCATTGGAGGCCAACTAGACTGGGTGTGGAAACACACAGGTCTTCTATTGGCAGCTGAGCCTAATAAAGATCATAAAAACATCCAAGACTGTTTTGCAAACATAATGCAAGGCTAGATTTTAACACAAGCAGCTGGGGGGGTCAAATCAAATCAACCAATATTTGGAGGGTCTACACCCCCTTCAGGGATTCCAGGTTCTGAGGGCGCGCCGACCACGAGGGCTACTTCGAAAACAGCTTCCAGGAGGAAGCCACCCAGATGCAAACAGTATTATGTCAGACCCAGAAAGAAGTACTTGCCAACCCCTTCTGGGGAAGAAAATCAGGATGAAGCAGTGATTCCTCAGCAATGTGGGTGGTGCCTGGGGCTCTCCGTCATCCAGTCAGTGGCCTACTAAGTATAGCGGGGAGGAATCTAGCCCTCGCCCTTCAGGATAATTGATGCGAAATGAGTATAAATCCTTCCCAAGGTACTGCCAGACGGACAGACAGAAATGCTGTCAATGGGATGTTATTGTAACCGAACACACTCACTGTCACTGAAGAGGGTGGGACGTTAGCTCTTCAGAAAGGAGTCACTGCAGAAGTAGAATTTGAGCCAAGACGTGAAGACTGAGTGAACTAGCCAAGGCGGAAGGAAAGGCAACGTTCTAGACAGTCCAGTTGGGTGAGCAAATGTTAACTCAGCACGTACTATGTTCTCCTGTCGTCAGCGTTCGAGACACCATGGTAAACAAGGCAAAGTCCCTGCCTTCAAAAGAGTTGACAGTCAGGAGTAGCTGGCTGGCTCAGTCAGTAATCACATGACTCCTGATCTCAGGGTTTTAAGTTCAAGCCCCATGTTTGGTGTAGAGATTATTGAGAAATAAAGTCCTTAAAAAAAAGTTTATAATCTAGGTGGGGAAGCTAGACAACCATCATAAACAGACAATACTTAAGAATTTCAAGTAGTAAAATGTATCATGAGGAAAATCAGTCAGAGCAACAGCACAGGGATAGTTCAGGGGAATGTGGTATCTACTCGGACTAAGGTCTGAGGTGTCCCTAAGGTCTAAGGTGGTCTGTCTCAGGTCTCGTTTAACTCGGTATCAGAATAATATAAAGGAGGAAGCCACATACAGATTCAGGGGGAAAGGATTCTAATCAATGGAACAATAAACACAAAGGCTTAAAAGAGAAATGACCCTAGCCAGTGCATATGAAAGGGAGAGAATGATGGGAGAGCACGGCCAGAGACTAGGTCAGGCACAGACTAAGGCAGCAGCGGGTGCTGTTTTCTCTTCTTTCTGACCTTCCTCGGAAGTTACATGGGATCATGAGACTGAGTTTGAAACAATGAGGAGTGAAAACGCCGGTTCCACTTCACGGCCAAAGCTTTCAAGATGGGGGTGTTCTCCCTGGCCATGCTTTTTTCTGTCTGCCAGCAAGATAGATAATAACAGACAATCACAGATATCGAATATACATTGTGTCCATCATGATGAAGATAGTATTTCAGGTCACAGGCCTGGGTCAGCTCTCTCAGCTCTCCTGTAACAAGAGTCAAACTCTTCCACTGTCCTTAGCCAGTCCCATGCAGCCCGGCTGACTGGCCGCACACCGCCCACCCCCCCATCCGCTTTTTCCTGTGGTTCCACCTGCCTCGAATGCCCTCCCCTCTGCACTACCCAAATGCTACCCATTCTTCACTGCCCAGATCAGACTCTCCCCATCAAGACTTTCCTAACGCTATTCAATGGGAGGTAATCATTCCATGTTTTGGATTTGCATAGTGACTATTTTCTATATCTCTAGCTCAGAAAAGGCAAATCACATTTTGCTGTATGCTATCCAGAATTTTCTGTGTCTTAACTCTTAAATTTCCAATATGTGTCCCTTGAGTCTCCAATTAGATCATAGTTTCCTTAAGAAAAATCACATCTCACTCTGTATGTCAATGACCCGACTATAATGTTGCGCAATGGTATGCATTCATTTTTTTTTTTTTTTACAAGGTTGTGAAGTAGATACAACCTTTAGGAATATATCACCACAATAAAGCAGCACTCTTAAGAGACAGACTTACCCAATTTGGTACAAAGTGCCACTTTACAATAACAGCCCACCCGGCAGCGAGGCTGACTGACACGGCATTACCGTCCATAGGCAGCACGGCCCTCCCACGGGCGCACTTACCGATATCGATGTCGGTAAAGCCCTCTGCGCTGATCGCATCCATCGTGCTTTTGTCTATCGTGTCGAGACAAAGACTAGCAAGCTGAGGTTCATCAAACAATCGAGCCTAAACATACAAAAAGATAGTTATTTTATTTTCATAGTTATTTTACTTTCAGACCATACATATTCAAAGTTAGCACTGCAAACAGTTAGTTATAATTGCTAATCATGTAAAACACCTATCTTAAATACCATTATAATGTGTACCTATTTTTAAAACTTTCCATTCTGTAGCCAGAAATGACAAGCCAAAAGCACAAAGGCCTTGCTTAGACAACAAGTTCACATTACCACTGGCAACCTTATTACTTTTCTTTTCATACGCTCCTATATATACACACTGCCTGGTTCTTATTCTTATTTTGATCATTCCCAAACACTCTAGGTTAGATGAGGCAGACATTATCATCCCATTTTCCAGATGTGGATCCAAAGGTATACTGACTTGCCTAACATGATCCAACTAGTTATACTGTAAAGTCATTACTTAAATCCGAGTTTTAGGATATTTTCACCAAATGGTATCAACTGTCAAGCATACCAGTACAAACAGACTTCTTTCCCCTTCCATTTTCCGTCTTGACTGTGGAGAGAGAATGAAGTACAAGAGTTTCAGAGCACGCGAGCTCTGGGTGCCTGAGGAAAAAGCAGGCCCAACAACAGAAAAGCATATAGTCCCAGGACCGAATCCTACACAAGAGAGAGCTACAGCCACGCACAATGATATGAACAAATCCCACAAACACTGACAAACAAAAGAAGCCCCAGCATAAATTGAGCAGAACTGTGCTGCAGGATTCCAAAAAAAGTCATCTGGGCTTTAAGAAGTCAGAAGTCAAGCTGATAATGTGGTTAATCAGGGTGCGTATTATAATTAACAAAAAAAAAGTTTGGGGCACCTGGGTGGCTCAGTCAGTTAAGCGTCTTTCGGCTCAGGTCATGATACAGGGTCATGAGATCCAGCCCCACACTGGGCTCTGTGCTGAGCATGGAGCCTGCTTAAAATCCTCTATCTCTTGGGGCACCTGGGTGGCTCAGTGGGTTAAGCCTCTGCCTTCCGCTCAGGTCATGATCTTTGGGTCCTGGGATGGAGCCCCACATCGGGCTCTCTGCTCAGTGGGGAGCCTGCTTCCCCCTCTCTCTCTGCCTGCCTCTCTGCCTGCTTGTGGTATCTTTCTCTCTGTCAAATAAATAAAATATATATTTTTTAAAAATCCTCTCTCTCTCTCTTCCCCTCTCTTTGCCTCCTATCCTGGGTTGCTAACTCTTTAAAAGAAAAAAAGATAAAATAAAAACAAAAACAAAAGAACACAAAAATAAAAACAAGTTTAGGGGCACCTGGGTGGCTCAGTGGGTTAAAGCCTCTGCCTTCAGCTCAGGTCATGATCCCAGGGTCCTGGGATCCAGCTCTGCATTGGGCTCTCTGCTCAGCAGGGAGAGTGCTTCCTCCTCTCTCTCTGCCTGCCTCTCTGCCTACTTGTGATCTCTCTCTCTGTCAAATAAATAAATATAATCTTAAAAAAAAAAAAACAAAAAAACCCCAGAAGTTTAAAAGTCAGTCGTGGAGGAAAGGGGCAGAAAATTCAAACTCTGATGAGATTTAAAAACCATTAACACTGGGGGACCTATGTGGCTCAGTTGGTTAAGTGTCTGCCTTCAGGTAAGGTCATGATCCTGGAGTCCCAGGATCAAGTCCTGATTTGGTGTTGTGGGGGTGGTTCCTGCTCAGCAGGGAGTCTGCTTCTCCTTCTGGCCCTCACCCCGCTCGTGCTCTCTCTCTCTCTCTCTAATAAATAAAATCTTTTTAAAAAACCAACAAAATGCTGAAAAAAGATGTGATGATAACAGGTATGCCGATGACCAAGCTTTCACCCTGGCCTAGGATCAGATCTATTTACATTTAACAGTATGGACAAACACAAAACACACGGAAGTATTCACCCCGGGTCACGCAGAATCCTGCTGACAATAATGCCAATTAACTAACCATTACCTGGCATGACTGATGAGTCTTCATTTATTTATAAAATAAAATCCATTTTCAAAGGATTCAGTAACTCAGATGCCACTGAATAATAAACGTCCCTAAACTCAACCGTTATCTTGTGTTTTATGGGGGAAAGAAGAGAGCAATGAAAACAGTGGATTAAATTTAAAATAGATATATATATGGGACCACCTGGGTGGCTCAGTCGGTTAAGAGCCCGACTCCTGATTTTGGCTCAGGTCACAATCTCAGGGTCATAAGATCGAGCCCCACATCAGGCTAGGCATGTGGTGGGGAGTCTCCCTGAGAGTCCCCCCTCCATCTCTCTGTGCCACCCCTCCTGCTTGCTCGTTCGCGCTCTCTAAAAGAAAATCTTTATTAAAAAAATAAAAGATAGGGGTGGCTGGGTGGCTCAATGGGTTAAGCCTCTGCCTTCGGCTCAGGTCATGATCTCTAATTTGCTTAGTCAAATTTTTCCACAAAAAAGATAAAATCTGATCTAGGAGGATAAAATTAACTCTTTCTTGTAATTTTCTCTTAGATTTTTAAAATTTAGAAATACTTTCCAAAAAAAGAAATATTTCAAATTTACAGAAAAGCTGCAAGTGAAAAGAACACCCATACACCTTTACCCAGATTTACCCATCTAAATGTTACTTGTCTTGTTCCATCATCTGCACTCTCTCTACACACACAGACACATTTCATGTATATACTTATTTGTATTTATACATACATATACATATATATATAAATGGGATAATAATGTGTAAGAAAACAGGCAATGTATAGTGTCTGCATGTGTACTTGAGGCAAACTGTTCAGGAATAAATGACACACATCCCTGCCCTTACCCTTAAATACTTCAGTATGTACTTCCTAAGAATAAGAATATTCTCTTATATAACCCATCGTGATTAACTTTGGCAAATAACCATATAATATTTTTACCTATTGTATTTCAATTTTGCCAACGGACCTTTTTTTTGAGAGTGAGCGAGGGCACACACATGTGCAGGGGAACAGGGGGGCAGGTGGGCAGAGGAAGAGGGAGAAAGACACTGAAGCAGACCTCGAGCCGACTGCGGAGCTGGCCCAGGGCTCAATCTCATGACCCCGAGATCATGACCTGAGCCGAAACCAAGAGGTGGTCACTTAACCAACTGCACCACACATGGGCCCCAAACCAATGTTTTTTTATAACACTTTTCCTTCTGGAAGAGGATCCAGTCTAGGATCATAGTTCATGCATTTTTAAAATATGGACACTAGGAGATCAGCTAAATAGCTTATCTAAAGATTGCAAACACCTACAAATCCAACGGGAGATTGAAGAGAAGAAGAACAGCAATTCTAGAAACAGAAAATCAACCACTTTCTGCAAGGTAGGACTGGCGGAGAAGTGAATCCAAAGCGACGGGAAGATAGACCGCGGGGGGAGGGGCCGGCTCCCGGCGAGCGGCGGAGCAACGGAGCAAAATCGGGACTTTTAAAAGTCTGTTCCGCTGAGGGACATCGCTCCAGAGGCTTAACTGGGGTGAAGCCCAGGCGGGGTCAGCGCGGCCTCAGGTCCCGCAGGGTCGCAGAAGGATCGGGGGTGTCTGAGTGTCGCAGAGCTTACCGGTATTAGAACGGGGAAGCCGGCTACAGAGACAGAGCCGAGGAGTGACTCTCAGCTCGGGGTTGCCTTGAACCGGTCGCAGGCTCGGTCGGCTCGGAGCGCGGCCGGAGGCCAGGGTGGCGGGAGTCATTGGGCGCTGTTCTCTGAGAGCGCACTGAGGAGTGGGGCCCTGGGCTCTCAGCTCCTCCAGGCTGGAGACCGGGAGGCCGCCATCTTCGTTCCCGTCTTCCAGAACTCTACGGAAAGCGCTCAGGGAACAAAAGCTCCCGAAAGCAAACCCAGCAAACCCGAGAGGATTACTCAGCCCGGCCGGGTAAGGGCGGTGCAACTCTGCCTGGGGCAAAGACGCTTGAGAATCACTACAACAGGCCCCTCTCCCAGAAGATCAACGAGAAACCCAGCCAGGACCAAATTCACCTACCAAGGAGTGCAGGTTCAATACCAAGGAGAGCGGCGGAATTCCAGAGAAGAAAGCAAAGCATGGAACTCAAGGCTTTCTCCCCATGATTCTTTAGCCTTGCAGTTAATTTTTTTTTCTTTTTCAATTTTTTTTTCTCTTCCTCTGCTAAATTTTTTTAACTTTTACCGTTTTCTTTTTTAACGTTTTTTAAATAGTTTATCTAATATATATATATATTTTTTTTCCTTTTTATATTTTTTATCGGCTTTCTTTTTTTAATAGTTTCTTTTTTTTTTTTCTTTCTGAACCCCTTTTTGTCCCCTTTCTCCCCCCTCACGATTTGGGATCTCTTCTGATTTGGCTAAAGCATATTTTCCTGGGGTTGTTGCCACCCTTTTAGTATTTTACTTGCTCCTTCATATACTCTTATCTGGACAAAATGACAAGGCGGAAAAATTCACAACAAAAAAAAGAACAAGAAGCAGTACCAAAGGCTAGGGACCTAATCAATACAGACATTGGTAATATGTCAGATATGGAGTTCAGAATGATGATTCTCAAGGTAGGAGAAGAATAAATGAAACAAGATGGGATTGGGAGGGAGACAAACCATAAGTGACTCTTAATCTCACAAAACAAACTGAGGGTTGATGGGGGGAGGGGGGTTGGGAGGGGGGTGTGGGGTTATGGATATTGGGTAGGTTATGTGCTATGGTGAGTGCTCTGATGTGTGTAAACCTGGCGATTCGCAGACCTGTACCCCTGGGGATAAAAATATATGTTTATAAAATATGGACACTAGTACATTTTTATCAAATGAAATTCTAATATCAGGAAGTATTTTAATGGGCCAACTCAACTATATTTGTAGTTAGTGTTTATGTTAAAACTTGTGTTTCAATTTTTGGTAAAAATTGTTTTATTCAGAATAGCAATATTTCAGTTACTCCTCAGGTTACACAGGTAATATTAGGTTTCCTATGGGATCTAGTGTTGCTACTTAGAGTAAAATATTTTCCCAAAATTTAGTTTGGGTCTGGCATTACCTCTGAAAAAGTATCAGTATGGTTGTTTCACTTCATAAAAAATGTTCTTCCCCTGTCTAACCCATGCTGGTACAGCATACTGGCCTTTTGTGTTAGCATGAAGCTGGCACAGGTCCTCTCAAATAAATGAACATGTTCAGTTCAAATGACTCACTTGGCTGAAATAAATTCACATGACACTTTGTGGGCTAAGTCACATGACCCCACCAATGAACATGTGCAATAGTACTGGGTTCTCAGACCAACAGGGCACTGAAAAGTTCCTTTTTGTTCTCTAGTGACATGTGTTAACCCTTACTACTCAAAGTGTGGTTCAGAAGCACCGGGGTCCTCTGAAAGCCCGTGAGAAATCCAGACTCTCAGGTTCCACCTTGGACCTGAACTAGAAACTGTACTGTGCTCATGGTTTAGTTTATCGGTTTCTGAATTTTTCACTCAATTTTTAAAATAAAAGTAATTAAGTGATCCTCTCCACATACCTTAAAAGCCTTGGACAGCAGAGAATCTTATGAATGCCTACTGCCGTATTAGATCTTCATCACATACTCAGGAGAGGAAGAAATGTAGGGAGACGCTGCCTCATAGTTCTATAACCTTGATTATTTCATGTCTCTGCCTCGACCTCCTTAACCATAAAATGGGGACAGGAAGAAAACGCTCCCCCAGAACACCTGCGCCTCCCAAAGTTACTGCCAAGACGGCACACGAGGGGCTGGCGCACCGGCGTCCCCCAGTGCGTTCTGCTGCCGTCACGCCATCAATACGCCACACCTTAGCCACCACTGGCTGAAGGTTGCGATCTTCGTTTTACCACTTGCTGTCTAATGTTAAGTAAGATGCTTCCCAGCGCTTTCATTTCTTCATCGTCCAAAAGGGGATAACAGTAAATTACAGCAGAGCTGGAACGCACGTAACCGTGGTAATTCTACCACATGCTGCGGTAAGTTAATGCGCTGATACATGCAAAGCGACCAGCTCAGGGCTGGGCAGGCTATATACGGACATCGGTTCTGAGATCACGTCCGTATGTCAGCATGTTCTTTCTTCCATAACTACACACGTGTGATGACAGAAGATGGGAAAAAACCCAACAACAGAAGGTACCACCAGACATTCTCTATGCAACAGAACGGATGCAAGGCCGAAACCCTGAGCTTGGGGCTCCGGCCCCAGCTAGCCTGCAGCTCAGCAGCCCAGGTTTTAGTTTTTCCATTTGGAAAATGAAAGGGTTGAGCAGGTCCAACACTAATACTCAATAGGATTACATATTATCAGCTTAGAATTTTTTTTTCTTTGTCCTCATTTTAACTTGCTTACCCCTGTAAAGACCCCATCTCCAAATCAGATCACATTCTGAGGTGCTGGGAACTAGGATTTCAAACATACATTTTGGAGACATAATTCAGTCCTTAACAAATGGCTATAGGCTAGCTTATAATTTTTTTTTTAAAAGATTTTATTTATGTATCTGACAGAGATAGCGAGAAAGAGAACACGATGAACAGGGGGAGTGGAGAGGAAGAAGGAGGTTTCCCGCAGAGCAGGGAGCCCAACACGGGACTCGATCCCAGGACCCTGGAATCGTGACCCGAGCTGAGGGCAGACAGACGCTTAACGACTGAGCCACCCAAGCACCCTTATCTTGGAATTTTTAAAACAATTCATATAAGGGTACTATAAAATTGTCTAAAGAGAAAAAACAGTGATTTATTTATAGCTAAAGTATAAAGTTCAGATTACAGGCATCTAATAAATGCCAACTAATATGGTAAAGACTGCTTAATGGTTCCATAGATGTGTTCAGTACGTGAAAATCCATCAGCCTGTGTATTTACGGGAATGTGTACTTCTCTGTATATATACTGCCATTTAGTGAAAATGTTTAAATATCAGAGAAAGAGTATTTCATATAAATCTTAAATTCTAACTCCTCCAAGCTTTCAGATTAAGTCCAAAGACAGTAAATCTTAGAACTTTTCTGGACTTGAAACCTCAATTTTTACTCCAGATCCAACAAAAATTAAGACCAAAGATGTCCAGAAAACCTCATGCTATCATCATACTCTCAAATCATACCAAGAACAATGGATGTTTATTTCAACTCCAACCATAAAGAATTATGTATCTTTGAGTCTACTTAACGTAAGGCTTCACTTCTCCACCTATATGATACTGTATGGACTCTAATTTGCTTTTCTATTCTAAAAGCATTATGAATCTGATATAGTTCCCTGAATGGTACTATAAAAATAATTACATATACTTTAGGTTAATGATCTAGAACTAATTCTCCAGGAAATATGAAATACTCATATGTAGTTATACTCAATCTTTAAAACTATGATGATACACATATTAGCTACATTTACTTACCTGAGTAAGTAACATAAAGGCATTATCTGCCCGAAGATGTTTGGTGAGAAATTCCACACAATGAGCTTCCAGGGCTGGGACTGCATATTTCTTAGCAGTATACAGAGTGGTCATAACTGTCTCTGGGCCAATTTGAACTTCATCTGAATACAGAAATCTGGAAAGCAATTGGGAAATGACAGAGATGGCCATTAATATTTTAGACAAGCAATCCATCAGAGTGAAACCTCTGAGGAATATTTTAAAAGATAATGAGCAAACTGAAAAACAACCTGATAGTGATATGAGACTTTGCAGGCCACAGGGCATTTGCACATACGTCATCTCATTTATTCTTACTCAGGCCCGAGAAGTAGGTAGTGTCTCCATTTTACTAACGAAACTGAAGTTAAGTGAGATCTCAAGACAGACCCATCTCTCTTAAACCAAATTTTCAGAGGTCTTTTAGCACTCCACTGCAGTTCAGGGCAGCAGTGGTTCACTTACATCTCTTTCACCAAAGGATGTTCATTTAAACAAATGTACAGGTAGCTGAAGTTCACATCTCTAGATGACAAAACATTCATTTATTTGCTGATAATGGTGTCTTGTTATTCTGGGCATCTTTTAACCTTTCACTGTTATTCCCAAACTAGCACAATGCCCAAAGACCAGCATACTGAGTCTTTGGAGGAATAAAACAATTTAATAATATCATAAACGACTCATGTTGTTTTGTGCTTTTGGGTATCTAGGTTTAATTTTCTCTCAAAACACTTTATCAGTCCGATATTGCCTCCTCCCAGTTTGCTGCTTCTAACTGTTAGACTGCTGGATAGACCATCTTCACAGAACTGCAAATAAGGCAGAAGATTCTCAGTGAAAGCCTGGACAGTTCTTGAGCGATCTTGGGAGCTTCTCCCTATCAACTTTAGGCCTCTTTTGTGGCTCCTCAGAGACCCTGTATATACTGCCCAGTTCTCAACTATATACAGGAAGCTGGGAGTGGGGGACTGCAGAGAAGGATGGCATGAAGAATAAAAATTGCATTTTAGTGGGGTGCCTGGGTGGCTCAGTTGGTTGGGTATCTGACTCTTGATTTGAGCTCAGGTCATGATCTCAGCCATGGGACTGAGCCCCACATTGGGCTCCGTGGTTAGCAGGGAGTCTGCTTAAGATTCTCTCTCTCTCTCTCTCAAATAAATAAATCTTCTAAAAATTGCATCTTAGTGATATTAAAGACATCAGAATAATTATATGTATATTGCTAGGATCCAAGTCATAAAACAAGAAAACCCATTAATATTAACCCATTAACATTAATGTAAATATGAAAATAAGAAATAAGAAAATAAGAAAGAAAGAAAATAAAAATAAGAAAATAAGAAAACCCATTAACATTAACATGTCTCCGAACCCTCTATTACACTGGAGTGAAGGAAGGAAGTTCTAACTCATGTCCCCACCCTCTACTGTTCCACTTCCTCTTCTTTCATTCCTGTCTCCATTATCACCACCCAAGATGAAACCCCAGCCCATGACAGCCTCCAGCCTGTCGCCCTAACCAAATGCCTGTGCGCCTCTAACAACATCTCTGTGCTTACAACTATCTCTAGCCGAGACTGTTCATTCTCATCCTCCTCTATAGCTCAGCCTTCAAAGTGAGGGTTGCTGATTCTCAGGATCACACCATTTAAAAAAATGTTTTTCCCCAAAACCTTTTTAGAGAGTCAAGTCAACCGGCTGTATTACCCTCATAATATTTTCCTTAAAGTTACGTGCCACATTGTGATGAGTACAGGGAATTAAAAAGCAAGTAAGGCATCATCGCTTGCAAGTCAGGGGAAGGGGGACGGACAGAAAAGAGAGAGAGAAAATCACCATTTGTTGATTTGTTGATTCAGCGCTCCCACAAGGCAGGCAGTGGCTATTACCCTGCACGGGGAAGGTGGGGAAAAGATCTACCAGAGAAGCCGCTGCTTCTGGGCCCAGGCCTGCTTCCAGGGTGAGACTGGCAGGCCCCCCAGGTGAGGGCTGAGTGTTCTCAGGACCTCAGGCTCCGGTTTGAGCCCGTCCCATCACTGCCAGCTCTGGGGCTGGAAACAAACTATCATCGTTGTTCCTTTCTGAAAAGAGAGTGACAGCATTTCCTTCATCATGCTCTCGCGAGGATTAGCATAAACCGAAAAAAATGAAATGTTTTAAATAGTGCCTGACAAGTACTCAGCCTCGGCAAATGCTGGCTGTTTATTTTACGTTGCTTCATTTCTTCCTCTCTGCCGCTCCATGTTTCAGAAGCTGTCCGTGCCGCTGTCTCCTGGCCTTCCATTCCCCCCAGGAGCGCGCACTCACGTTCTAAGAATTCCTGCTTCTTTCTTAGTCACGCCTCTTCTCCTCCACGGCACTGTGTCTTGGTTTCATGGCGGCAAAAACGTCTTCAAGCCTCCGAGGTGATATTAACCAGAGTGTTTCCGGTTCCCTTCTGTGGCCGGTTCTGAGGATCAGCTGCTCTGGGTCTCGGTGCACATTCTCCGCCCTCACACGTCAGTGATCAATGGCGGTCTCCAGTTCGGCGTTCCAGCAGCCGGTGTAGGTTCCCTTGCCGCTGTGTAGATGGGCCTACTCTCCAGGTAAAAGCATCCCCGAAGCGAACAGGCTGGCTGAGAGCTCTGTGCGTGTGGGAGGCCTGTTGACTGGCGCCTGGACCCCCTAATGCCATGACTCTAGAGTCCCTAAGCTCTCCCAGGCAGTTTGTTCAGTTTATTTAAGAAGAGCCTGCCAGGAGGCTGTCCCTAGCGGTTAGTCTGCAAGAGCTGGCCGACGGTGCATCTGTAAGCAAGCTCCACGTCAACTCCGCCGGGGGCGCCTGGGTGGCTCAGTCAGTGAAACGGCTGCCTTGGGCTCAGGTCATGGTCCCAGGGTCCTGGGATCAAGTCCTGCACCAGGTTCCCTGCTCAGTGGGGAGTCAGCTTCTCACTCTGCCCCTCCCCCTCCGCTCAATCTCTTGCTTTCTCTTTCTCAAACAAATAAAATCTTTTTTTTTTTTTTTAAGATTGTGTTTATTGGACAGACAGAGATCACAAGTAGGCTGAGAGGCAGGTGGAGAGAGAGGGGAAGGGAAGCAGGCTCCCCGCTGAGAAGAGAGCCCATGCAGGGCTTGATCCCAGGACCCCGGGATCATGACCTGAGCCAAAGGCAGAGGCTCTAAACCCACTGAGCCACCCAGGTGCCCCTCAAATAAATAAACTTTATTAAAAAAATTAATTCCCACATTTTAGCTCCACCTTCTCATTTCACACATCTCCCTACCAGCTCTGGCCTAGAACCACTGGGGGATGTGGGGGGGCGGTCTGCCAGGGAAGCCGGCTGCAGCTCCCCGAGCTCTGGATTCTGGGGTCCTGTCACCCCCTCCCTTTCATCAGCAGCACACTCTCAACTGCTCGGTCCCTTTTCCACAGTTGGCTCCCACCCCATCTCCCTCTTCCCCTTCACTCTATCAGATTTAAGAGAAGGCCTACTGCATGCTCCGTTCCCTTCTTGAATCAGAAACCTGTGACATTTTTTTTTTTTAAGATTTTATTTATTTATTTGACAGAGAGATCACAAGCAGGCAGAGAGGCAGGCAGAGAGAGAGGAGGAAGCAGGCTCCCTGCTGAGCAGAGAGCCCGATGCGGGGCTGATGCCAGGACCCTGAGATCATGACCTGAGCCGAAGGCAGCGGCTTAACCCACTGAGCCACCCAGGCGCCCCAGAAACCTGTGACATTTTAATTTAAAGGGCAAGGTAGGAAGAATCTTTAATCTGCTTTAATTTTTTTTTTCCAGGCAAAATACCAGAGTTATAAAATAAAGAGCAGAAACATGGGGCCTTTATCACCATTTGCCTTTGTATGTGCCGCGGCAACAAGGAGACAAACGCCCATGTTGAAGGACATGGTCTTACAGGCCTCTGCCAGGGGCTTTGTCAGCGAGATCTGCAAGAACGTCCTGGATAAACGTCTGCTTGAGATAAGACTAAAGGATGACGAGAGGGTGGGAAGAACACGCCAGGAACAACAGAGAATTGTTTTTAGGCTCTTCTATTTGAGATACACACACACACACGCCCATTCAAATGCTTTTATTAAATTCCACTTTGGTAATATACCTTTAGCTTATAGCAAGGAATATTTTTTTTTTAAGATTTTATTTATTCATTTGACAGACAGAGATCACAGGTAGGCAGAGAGGCAGGCAGAGAGAGAGGAGGAAGCAGGCTCCCTGCCGAGCAGAGAGCCCGATGCGGGACTCGATCCCAGGACCCTGAGATCATGACCTGAGCTGAAGGCAGAGGCTTAACCCACTGAGCCACCCAGGCGCCCCATAGCAAGGAATATTTTAAAGAAACATTTACATCTAAAGACAGACTGAGGATACTGTTGACTTCAGTAATGCCTTTTTTTTTTTTTAAAGATTTTATTTATTTATTTGACAGAGAGAAATCACAAGTAAGCAGAGAGGCAGGCAGAGAGAGAGGAGGAAGCAGGCTCCCTGCTGAGCAGAAAGCCCGATGTGGGGCTCGAACCCAGGACCTGGGATCATGACCTGAGCCGAAGGCAGCGGCTTAACCCACTGAGCCACCCAGGCGCCCCTCAGTAATGCCTTCTTTATGAGCAAACTTCACAAGCATTTTCTCGTTGGTCAGATTATCAGACAGAGTTGGCATTCACTAAGCAGATACTTTGTTTTGTTTTTAATCTGACAAACACTATGAACTGTACTGACTAGTTAGGTTTCTCCGTTAGCTGCTAAACAACTAAAATTAAATTTGTAGGGGTGCTGGGTGGCTCAGTTGATTAGGCAACTGCCCTTGGCTCGGGTCATGATCCAGGAGCCCTGGGAATGAGCCTCGCATTGGGGTCCCTGCTTGGTGGAGAGCCTGCTTCTCCCTCTCCCTCTGCTGATCCCCCCCACTTGTGTTTGTTCTGTCAAATAAATAAAATCTTTAAAACAATTAAATTTAGGGGCACCTGGGTGGCTCAGTGGGTTAAGCCTCTGCCTTCACCTCAGGTCGTGATCTCAGGGTCCTGGGATCAAGCCCCTCATCTGGGATCTGTGCTCAGCAGGGAGCCTGCTTCCCACCCCCCCCCGCCCCCGCCTGCCTCTCCACCTACTTGTGATCTGTGATAAATAAATAAATAAACCTTTAAAAAAATTTAAATTTCTAGCTTACCTATAGCATGCATTTTTATATTAGCTTCATCTTGGCTTTATTTCTTACCTTTTGTGTTTTTTTAAGATATTTTAAATTCTTTCTGGAGCAATGCAAGTTATAAATGATGTTCTATTAACAATAAGGGGGGCCCCTGGGTGGCTCAGTCAGTTAAACGGCTGCCTTCGGCTCAGGTCATGATCCCGGGGTCCTCGGATCGAGCCCCGCATCGGGCTCTCTGCTCATTGGAGGGCCTGCTTCTCCCCCCTCTGCCTGCCTCTCCGCCTACCTGTGCCGTCGCTCTCTGTGTCAAATAAATAAAATCTTAAAAAAAAAAAAAAAAAAAAAAAAAGAAATGGAACTCTGTGTTTCCCATACTTTCTATGTGCATTTTTCTACAATACCTAGCTCGGTGTGGGCACATGGCTAAGCATTAATCGGTACATGTTAAGTAACTAGACAATTCAGTACAAGTTTCTATGTAACACAACTGAGGAACCATACTCACTTCTAATGAGAAAACAGACTACTTAAAAATCCAGGAACCATGTTGGTTCGTATTTTACTTATAAGTTTCTTACCTTCTATTTAATTATTAAAATTGCTATAATAAAAAAAATAAGCCAAGGTTTATAAAATATAATTTAAAATTAATCAATTACCACAGGTTTTTGTATTTTTTTAGAAAGACTTATCCATTTATTTGAGAGAAAGACAAAGGGACGCCTGGGTGGCTCAGTTGGTTGAGCGGCTGCCTTCGGCTCAGGTCATGATCCCAGCGTCCTGGGATCGAGTCCCACATCGGGCTCCTTACTCAGCGGGGAGCCTGCTTCTCCCTCTGCCTCTGCCTGCCACTCTGTCTGCCTGTGCTCACTCTCGCTCCTCTCTCTCTCTGACAAATAAATAAATAAAATCTTAAAAAAAAAAAAAAAAAAAGACAGAGTATGCGTGCGCTGCGGGGAAGGCCAGAGGGAGATGGAGAGAGAGCACCCCCAGCGGAACCCCCACTGAGCGCAGAGCCCAATGCTGAGGGTGATCCCAAGACCCTGAGATCACAACCTGGGCTGAAACTGAGTCAGATGCTCAACCAACTGGGGCCACCCAGGTGCCCCAATTCTTTGTATTTTAAAATGAACCTTTCAGCCCTCATTTACTACCTTTAAGGACAAGAGCACAAGAGAAATGATATGTCATTAAACTACTCCTTTTCCCCCACCCTAAAGATTAAAGGTTTTCTAACCTAATTTAGGTTATATTTAGTAAAAATTTTAAAAAGCTACGGCAAGGGTGCCTGGGTGGCTCAGTGGGTTGAGCCTCTGCCTTCGGCTCGGGTCATGATCTCAGGGTTCTGGGATCGAGTCCTGCATCGGGCTCTCTGCTCGGCGGGGAGCCTGCTTCCTCTCTCTCTCTGCCTGTCTCTCTGCCTACTTGTGATATCTCTCTCTCTCTCTCTCTCTCTCTGTCAAATAAATAAATAAATAAAATCTTAAAAAATAAATAAATAAAAAGCTATGGTAAAAACTTGATCTTAAATTACAGAAACCATAAGATCGTGCATAAGAACCTTTGGATCACTACTGACTCATTCATTAAGGACTCCCTCTTGGTTGAAACACTTTCTTCAACTTGACTTTCAAGAAAGATCCCAGGCTCCTTGCTTTCCAGTCTAATTCACTGACAGCGGTGTCTCAGTGTCATCTTATTCTCCTCAGCTACAACTCCACACGGTAGAGGCCCCCAGGGCTCATCCTGGCACCTCTTTCACAACCGCATCCCCTCCCTGGGTAACCCCATTTGGTCTTATGGTTTAAAGACCATTCACTCTTAGCTTTCAAATTTATGTTCAGCAAGAAGCTCTTCCCTCAACTCCAGGTTCATATTTCTGGCTGTACTCTTTTTGAATGCCTTAGAAGTCTTCTTGGTTCTACCTTTACAAAATACAGTTGACCCCTAAACAACACTGCCATTAGGGGCATGGCCTCCACTCCCTATCCCCCTCCCTCCAAACGGCTGAAAACCTGCATATAACTCTCCCAAAACTTTACTAATAGCCTACTGTTGACCAGAAGACATATCGACAACAATTAACACATTATATTGTATGTTGTATTATTATATACTGTATTCTTACAATTGCGTGGGCTAGAGAAAAGAAAATGTCATCAAGAAAATCCTGAGGAAGAAGGGGTGCCTGGGTGGCTCAGTTGTTTAAGCGTGTCTGGGTTTGGCTTGGGTCATGATCCCAGGGTCCTGGGATGGAGCCCCACATCAGGGCTGCTTGGTGAGCAATCTGTTTCTCCCTCTCCTTCTGCCCCTACCCTGCCTGTGCGTGTTCTCTCTCTCTCTCTCTCCTCCAATAAGTAAATAAAATCTTTAAAAAATTTTTTTAAATAAATGCATTGGGGTGCCTGGGTGGCTCAGTCAGTAAAGCATTGGACTCTTGGTTTCAGCTTGGGTCACGATCTCTGTGGTTGTGGGATCAAGCCCCATGTTCGGTTCTGTACTCAGTGTGAAGTCTGCTTCAGCTTCTCTCTCCCTCTCACTCATCCTGTCTCTCTCTCTTTCTCAAATAAATAAAGTCTTTTTCTTTCTTTTTTTTTTTTTTAAGAAAGAAAATCCTAAAGAAGAGAAAATACATTTACAGTACTATACTGCATTAAGTGGGGAAAAAAATCCACGTATACGTAAGCCCACATAGTTCAAACTCACGTGGTTCAAAGATCAATCATATATCCACAGTCTGACCGCTTTTTATCCCGTCTATCACTCCCAAGCTGGTAGATATAACCCAGTAGCATACCTCTTGCCTGGACTACTGCAAAAGCATCTTAATTCAACTCCCTGATGCCCATTTTACTTCCTCCCCAGTCTAATCTCCAAACAATTGCCCAAATGAGTTTTTAAAAATGTAAATCAGATCATATCACATCTGCACTGAAAACTCTCCAAATGTTTCTCACCACACACCAAAGGCCTCCCGTAGGCTATCCAGCCCTGCACAACCTTGTCCAGCCTCTCCTTTGGAACTCATTTTCTACCACTTTTCCCCCGATTCATTCTGCTCAAACAGCACTGGTTTATTCTTGAAGTTCCTCCAGCAGGAGAAATTTAGGACCTCCGACATGCTTTGCCTTGCTTAGAATGCTCCTACCCTCAGAGCTTGATCATTTTTCTTTAAAATATTTATCAGTACTTGACATTTTATCTTTGCTTCTCCTTACTAGATTATAAACTACCTGAGGGCAGGGACTTTGCTTGTTCACTGCCGTATCCAACATCTGAAGCAGGGACTGGCACAAGGGCACACAGCGTTTCTCAAATGAACAACGAAGAACGTCACTTCAAGGTCAGGCAGATCAAAACAAGCAGGTTTTTATAACATTAACTAATTCAATCTGTAAACATAATAAAAGTAGGCCCAAGCTAACTTGTTTTCCCCACTCAGCAAGTACGAACTATGAGACACCTGTTTGTCACACAACAGTAAGTAAGGACAGCATCTACGCTCCACGGCCGGCCAATACCTTTTGGTCCAGGTATCATGTAACAATCAGGCCAGATATCATTTCAGAACAGAACAATGACTGGAATCTGAAGAAGGACAAAAACCATGACCACGCTGAACACAGGAAAATTTCAAGGACTTTAAAATTAATTCACCTGGGGCGCCTGGGTGGCTCAGTGGGTTAAAGCCGCTGCCTTCGGCTCAGGTCATGATCTCAGGGTCCTGGGATCGAGTCCCACATCGGGCTCTCTGCTCAGCAGGAAGCCTGCTTCCCTCTCTCTCTCTCTCTGCCTGCCTCTCCGTCTACTTGTGATCTCTCTCTGTCAAATAAATAAATAAAATCTTTAAAAAAAAAAAATTAATTCACCTACTTTCTGTTGACAGGAAAGGATTGAGTGACCACCAGCTTCAGTGAAAATACCAACTAAACATTTTTCCCTCTTCGTTCTTACTCTACCCATCTCTAGTTTTAAAGGAAAAAACTCGACAGTCTTTTTAGATCAGTGGCTCTCAGATTTAGCTGGTATTATTAGTATTTACAGAGAGTATTAAAAATGCTCTCAAGGCCCCACCTCTAAACATTACAATACTTCAAGGAGGGAGGAAGGATCTGCACATTTAACAAGTTCTCCAGGACGCAATGCAGGTAGACCAACAAATCCCTTTAAACACCTATAGTGTAGAAAACCAATCCTCCTGTCAATGCCAAACCAAAACCAAAAAGACCTAGATCCTAGCTTTTGAGCTGGCTTTTTCCTCTCTCTTTATAAATATAATTTAACTAAACTGCAGAAAATATGCGAAACAAAAAGAAGGAAAAAAAGGCAATTATCATCTTAGCACTCCAACACGCTTCGGGTGCGCTTCCTTCTCTCCATATCTCTGGGTACACGCTGGCTCTGCTCCTTCTCACTTTCATTCCCAGCAACAGAGCTTCAAGTGCTATGTATTATACACATTTCCCATGTGAACAGCATCACCTGGTCTTCGTCAGTAGCACACTCAGTCGCATTACCCTGCTCGAGGGCCCCTATGGCTGTTTATCTAACCATTCCGTCGAGCGGACTACCTCCTCCCTACTGTAATAATCCAGCCGTAAACATTTTTATATACAACATTTTGTACAGTACCTGAGTCCTGGGGGGGGGGGGGGGAATCTATAGTGCCAAACTATTTTACCACCACCTGTATCAGAGAGGACTTTTCCAACAGATCTCTAAAATACTGAGGAGCCCCACCTCACCCCACTTACATTTGTCTTGGGCTCAGGTCACAATCCTGAGGTCCTGGGATCGAGCCCTGCATCGGGCTTCCTGCTCAGGGGGGAGTCTGCTTCTCCCTCTGCCCCTCATCCCTGCTCTGCTCTCTCTCTCAAATAAATACAATCTTTTTTTTTTTTTAAGATTTTATTTATTTATTTGACAGACTGAGATCACAAGTAGGCAGAGAGGCAGGCAGAGAGAGAGGAGGAAGCAGGCTCCCCGCTGAGCAGAGAGCCCAATGCAGGGCTCGATCCCAGGACCCTGGGACCATGACCTGAGGCGAAGGCAGAGGCTTAACCCACTGAGCCACCCAGGTGCCCCCTAAATACAATCTTTTAAAAAATTAAATACTGGGAGGAAAAAGTGCTTTGCTTTTAATTTCCACTTCTTTAATTACTGAAGTTAAACATTCTTTGTTAATTAGCTGTATTTTTCTCTACCTATCTATCCTGCCCTTTATCCATTTATTTATGGGATCTTGATATCTTCTACTTGGTTTAACTTTATATTCAGCTTCCCACTGAGCTTCCTGATTGAGCTTTGAGCCTTCGTGGACTATGTGCCTGTTCACTGGTCTGTTTTTTGCCTCTGTACCAACCAAGACTGTGTTACTTTGGTGACACACTGTCGTCAGGCAGCTAAAACCCTCTCGATGTAATGAAGCACGCATGATCTTCCTTATGAGGTTGCTGTTACCCTGGCCAGTCACTTGACTTTTCCGGGCCCCGATCCCACTTGTAAAAGTGTGGAAAACACCACCTACAGCTCCCCAACCGGACTTTCGTAAATACAAGCTAATAATGCCAAACGACTGGCTCCCTTCCGTTAACCACAATTAATCAGAAGTCAATGTATTACCCCCAAGTAAGCCAAAAGCAAACTCCTAAGAACACCGGAGTCTGGCTTCGCTTTTAAGCGAATGTGACCTTGTCTGCAGAACCGCGGCGGCAGGAACGGCCGCGCCTACCTGTCCCGGTACTCGCTTCCCTGGGCCCCGACAACTCAGACACACACTAACAGCGAAACCCGAGTCAGGACCTCAAACACACACAAAGGCCCTCGGTCCCACGCGACTTTTCCGCTCTCCCCCTCTCCTCGGCAAGAACCTAAACAAAACTACGTCAGCAGGCCCCGGGCCCAGCTGGGCCCCGCCGCAGCCCCGCCGCTCCTCCAGCCCCGAGGCCGGGCCCCACGCCCGGAGCGCACCCGAAGGGCTCGCTGAGCGGCCGCAGACGCGCGACGGCGCCCCGACCGCGGGCGGCCCGGAGGCGACAGGCCGGCGCGCGCGGCCAGCGGGGAGCCGCTCACCTCAGCAGCGCCAGGAAGGCGGCGGGCTCCACGTCCGGCAGCTCGATCTCGGCCGACGTGGTGGCCATGCCGCCGTTGAACATGGCGTCGAAGACGGCGCTGCCGGCCGCCAGCACGAAGCGGTGCGCGGGGATGCGCTGCGGGCCCCCGGCGGCCGCGGCGCCGCGGCCCTTCCCCAGCACGAAGCGCACATCGCTCAGCAGCTCGGAGTTGAAGAGGAAGGCGAAGCGCTCCTTCAGCGACGCCTTGGTCGCCTGCCAGTTGTACAGCGGCTCCCGCTGCAGGGGCAGCAGGGGCCCCAGAGAGGACGGCGGAGGCGGCGACGGAGGCCCCGCGGCGCCCGGCTCCGCCTCGGCCCCCGGCACCTGCTCGTCCGCAGCGGCCGGCCCGAGCGAGGCCATCCTCCAGCGGCGCGGCTCCTCGGGCTAGGCAGAGAGCTCCCGCTGCCCAGCCGCCATCGCCGACGCCGCCCCCGGAGGCCGGTGCCGCCTCGGTGCCTTCCGGGAAAGGCGCTTCCGGCGGCCGCGCACCTCCCCGGCCCCGCCCAGCCCCCGGCCCCGGCCCGGCCCCGCCCCGCTCGCGGCTACCGGGCGCGCGCCTTCGCCACGCGGGGATGCGGGCGCGCGTGCGACCGCCCGAGCCGGGCCGGCGCAGCGTGGAGTCGTTCGCGGCGGGCGGGGCGTCGTTTTCGGCGCCCGGTGCACCCCTCCCCGGGAGGGCCGACGTACAAGCCCCCGCGTCTCCTCCGACCCGGGGCGCCCGCCCTCGCCTCAGGCCCCTCATCATCAGCTGGAGCGCCTCCCACGTATCCCAGGGGCAGGTTCCTGGGCTGTCCCTTCAGGAGATTCCCGGCGTGGAAATGGGGGGCACCGAGGCCTCGGCAAGGGAGCGCGTGGGAGGGCGGCAGGATGACCCACGGGCCCCCTTCCCCAGTAATTTCCAAGTCACCCCTCCGGAAAGGGGCGGAGCTTGGACCCCTCCAGGTCGAGCAGCCCACATTCTTCTGCTCTAGTGTCTCAGTGACTGTCACTGTGGATCACGGAACGTTTTTTAACGTTTTACAATCCATTGCTAAAAATTCACACTATTTTAGGGCAACCCTTTTGGGTCTCTTCCCTCCCTGGGAACTCTGTACCATCACCTTGATATCACTCAAACCTTGTTTTGATGCCCACCAAAAATAATAATAAACAACAATATTTTAAATATCAGAAAAAACCCACAACCTCTCAAATGTACCAGAGGTCAAATAGTAGAGGCCGCATTATCAACAATAATTATAATAGCAGAAAATATGAGGACACTGCATATGAAAACTTGTGGAATGCAATCAACGCTGAGTTCAAGCTAAAGTATAGCCAAAACCACTCTTTCTGCAAAACTGGAAATAATAAAATGAAATAAAGTAGAGGATTCTGGGAAGGTGGCAGAGGAGGAAACCCCAGGAATCTGTCTCCCCTCCTAGACAGCAGCTGTTGGCAGGATCTGTCTGATGTGGCTATTTTGGCTTTCTGGATCCTGTTAAAGGCTGGTCATTTAGGGGAAGATTTGGACTAGACACTGCTGTTAATTTCTGTCAATTTCAGTTCTGTGCACAGAAGCAGCCACTCATCCCTCAGCCCCAACCACATGGAAGGGAGACAGCTGCACCCAGCCTGTGGGAGCCACGTGGGCAAAAGGAACCTGCCTTCCAAATATCTGGGCTCCGGGCACTGATTCCTGCTTCTAATCCCAGAGTCCTAAGAGGCGCGGCAGGTTGTTGAACTTCCCGCTTTGTGGCAAGCATCTCCCTCCTCCAGCTGAAGTAATTTCCACTGCATTTAAAAGACCAGTACCCAATTCACCCTCCTTCATTTTTTCACCATTTCCCCTTTGGGGACACTGAGCTCCTCCTCAAGATGGAGGAGCCTTTGTAAAGACAAGAGATTTGTGGCTGAGATCCCGAAGGGCCACGCTCTAGAAGTAGGGGTTACACACCAGTAGTTAGAGAAAAATTAATTAGCTACAGCCAATCTTTGACAAATTCAAGGTGCTCTGTACAAGCTGCCATAAGGAGACTAAATCATATTAATCAAGATATATTATCCAGAAAGTCAACATTTTTTTCTTCTACAATGTTGTAGGGGAAAAATTAAAATTATGAGGCATGCTAAAGAGGCAGAAGAGATAGAGAAGGACCAAGACTAGACAAGAGAATCAGATCTATGGATGGTTCGGATATTGGATTTATCAGACAAGGACTTTAAAACAACCATGTTTGATATGATCAGGAAAATAGAAGAAAGATGGAGAATTTCAACATTTAATCCATGAAAATGGAGGCTCCTAACCTGAAAAAAAAAATACTATAAACACATTAATACCTAAATAATGTGTGTTTAATAGCCAAGTAGAGCAGAGCAGATGATGACTATAACTAGAACACAAGTCAGTAGAGGCTGAAATTGAAACACAGGGACAAGGGCAGAAAATACAGAAAAGAATGTATGTCTGTTAATCGTATGAGAAAGGACTAATATATATTGCAGTATTAGAAGGGGAACAGAGAAAGAGGTGGGACAGCATGTGAAGAAACACTGGCTGGACACTTCCTAGAGCAAGTGTCCCAAGAAAACCAGGTAGAGCTGCATCACTCTTTTGGACATAGCCTGGAAGTCATGCAAGGTTATATCCACCGCATTCCATTAGTTACAGATGCTAATCTGTAATCTGGCCCATCCAGATTCCAAAGGTATCAGAGAATTTGTGGACATGTTTCAAAACTACCACACTACAATAGCTCTGGCTGTTGAACTCCTAGGTATATACCCAACAAAAACTAAGACATATGTCAATCCAAAGAAAATATGGAAGTGTGCCTAGCAGCTTTACTCATAATAAATGGCCAGTGATTCTCAATAGTAGAGTACATAAATGGTGGTATAGTCATACGATGAATGAAAAAGAACAAACCTTAATCCTGAAACAATATGGATTAATTTCATTACTTATTGAGCTAAAGAGCCAGATGAAAATACATCACGATTCCATTTATATGAAACTTCACAACTGGCAAAACTAAGACGTGGTGCTAGGGGTCAGAATAGTGATTACCTTCCACTGGATGGTTGACTAGGAGGGTGGGTGAGGGAAACTTCCGGGTTAACAGAAACTTTCTTTATCTAGAACTGGTGGTAGTTCCATGGGTGTTATTCAGGGTATATATTACTGTGTAAGAAACCAGCCCCAAACCCAACAGTTTGAAACAGTTACTTGTTTTTCTCATGAATCTGCAATGTGGGCAGGGCCTGGCAGGGAATGCTCATGTCTGCTTCACCCAGAATCATCTGGGGTGGCTTGACTGGGGTCTAGAAGATCCCTTTCCAGGGCTCACGCCCGTGGCTGCAAGTTGATGCCGGCTGTTATCTGGGAGCTCAGCTGGAGTTGAGGACCCAGAACCCTGGTTTCTCTCCGCATGAGCCTCTCCGTGTGACTGGGCCTTCCTCACAGCATGGTGGCTCCAAGGGCACATGGTGGTCTGAGAGAGAGACAGAGAGAGATAGAGAGCGCACCAGGAAGAGGTTCTATCTCCTTCTATGAGCTAGGCTTGACAGCCACACAGAATTTCACCTCCCCACTGAGGTGGTCACAAAGCCCTGCCCAGGTTCAAAAGGAAAGGACTTGGATTCGACTCTTGATGGGGGAGTGGCCAGCCACATTGTGAGAGAGCCACATGGGACTGGAGACCTTGTTAAATCGTCTTTAGCAAAGACAGTAGGCTGTAAGTATTCACATATGCAAACTAATGTTAGTTTTCTACTTGGGACTTGTGTCCTCTACTACATGTAAGTTGTACCTCCCAAGAAAAGTAAAATGTGAACGACTTATAAAAGTATATATTGAGATAAAGGCACAGGTGGAGACTGACAATTCGTGCCTTTCTTTCTTGTGTAGCCACTCAGCAAGGGTCACTATCGGTCATTATCTGTTTGATATGTACACTTTTAGACTATTTCTTGTATACTTAATTAAGAACATTGTCTGTCTACCTGCCTATCCAAGCACATAAACCCATAAATACAATTTAAAAAATAAGAACAGTTTCATATTGTTTCTGAAGCTTGATTTTTTTTTTTTTTTTTTTTTTTTTTTTTTTTTTTTTTTTACTTAATACCTTGTGGAAATCTTCCCGGGCCATGCAGTTGGGAGCAGAGTGTCTTCAAATGTTCAAAGAACAGATGCTAAATAAATTATCGAAAGCTTAGAGGATGGGTTCCAAATTCACATTATGACATTGACTCTGATACTTAACCCTGAGACAGCTCACAGGAAGGAAGCTACAGATAGACAGACAGACATCAACCAAACACATAGATGGATAGAATATGGGAATCTCAAATATGGTAACAGCAAATTACATTTGGCACTAGTGGAGAGCATAATTAACCACAACTAAGTGCAATTTATTCAAATAATTCAGAGGTAGATCCATATAAAGAAATGGCACTGGTAATGATTACCTCCACTACGGACATCTCAAGCCTAGTATCAAAAAGACGTCTCCATATATTCTTTGACATAATAGTTTCCCCTCTTGGGTATTGATCTGATTTAAATATATTCCCATCTTGGTGAAATGACATAAGTACATGGATATCACGACAGTTTTATCTGTAATAAGAAGATGGCAATTTCCATCTTTTTGGGTGGCTCAGTCGGTTGCGTGTCTAACTCTTCATTTCAGCTCAGGTCGTGATCTCGAGGTCGTGAGAGCCAGCCCCGCATGAGGCTCCCTGCTCAGTGGGGCGTCTGCTTCTCCCTCTCCCTCTGCTCGACCCCCTGCTCATTCTCTCTCTCTCTCAAATTGATAAATAAATCCTTTAAAAAAGAGAGAAAGACCTGGCTAAATTACAGTATATTGGAGCACGATACAGCCATAAGAGAAAATAAATGAGGCAGTATGATATGTACTGATAGGGAAGCAGTTCAAGTTATATGGTCCAGTGAAAAAGGAAGATTAAAAAAAAATAGGGGTGCCTGGGTGGCTCAGTGGGTTAAACCCTCTGCCTTTGGCTCAGGTCATGATCCCAGGGTCCTGGGATCGAGCCCCGCATCAGCTCTCTGCTCAGCGGGGAGCCTGCTTCCTCCTCTCTCTGCCTGCCTCTCTGCCTCTTGTGATCTCTGTCTGAAAAATAAATAAATAAATAAAAGTCTTAAAAAAAATAGTAAAATGAACTACAGGGGCACCTGAGTGGCTCAGTCAGTTAAGCGTCTGCCTTCAGCTCAGGTCGTGATCCCAGGGTGCTGGGATTAAGTCCCAGGTCAGGCTCCCTGCTCAGCGAGGAGTCTGCTTCTCCCTCTCCTCCTACTCCTCCCCTTGCTTGTATTCTCTCTCTCTCCAATAAATAAAATCTTTAAAATAAGCTATACACTGAAATAAGGCAAAATTTAATAGGGCATTATAGTGCATGACAATTCTCCTACGTGACAATGTATTATTCAACTGTTGACCTTGTCCTCTCTCTGCCCCAGTTTCCTTGTCTGTATATTTATTATTACATCATAATAAAAGCTCTATCATAATATCATAGACACAGGCTTTATGGGTCTGAATCTTATACAAGAAATTAATGCAAAATCAAATAGAAATTCGGAGTATGGGTCTTCATTGCACCCAGCCTTTCAAATTTTTGTTTGAAATTACCAGAAAAATTAGAAGAGGTTATAATTGAGGAGATAATCATAACAAAGCACACTTTTTTAAAAAGATTTTATTTATTTATTTGAGAGAGAGAGAGTGAGAGAGAGCATGAGAGGGCAGAAGGTCAGAGGGAGAAGCAGACTCCCCATGGAGCTGGGAGCCTGATGCGGGACTGGATCCCAGGACTCCAGGATCATGACCTGAGCCGAAGGCAGATGCTTAATCAACTGAGCCACAGGCACTCACAAAGCACACATTTTTAGAAAGCCAAAAAATATCACAAATAGCGCAAACCCGGAAAAATAACATTATCCTTTTTTATCAGATAACTGCCTGAAACATTTCAAAACAGCCCTGCCGTTTTGGCTTCATACCCTTTGATTGTCGCTTCACATAAAAATGATTTTGGTGTGTCATTTCCTAGAGAAAAAAATGAAAAATTATTTGTGTTTTTCCTCCAGCAGGATAAAAAAAAATTTATTATTGGCTATTCAGCAAAGTTTCTTGAGTATTAGAACTTGTTGATGAAAATATGCACATTTTCAGGACTATCGTGAAATCTGGGAAAACCCTCTTAACGCTCTGTGATGTTTCTTTTCTGTACAAGCTGTAGCCAATCCTTAAACAGGACAGCAAGAGAGTTGTGCCCCACAAACCCAGGCATTCCAATATATGTTATTTTGTGTGATTCCTGTTTCAAAAGAGTATGATTATCTTTAAGTATAATCAATGAATTATCAAGACTATTCCTGACAAGGCAGGACTCCTTTTTTTTTTTTAAAGATTTTATTTATTAATTTGACAGAGAGAGAGATCACAAGTAGGCAGAGAGGCAGGCAGTGGGAGAGAGAGAAGCAGGCTCTCTGCCAAGCAGGGAGCCCAATGCGGGGCTCAATCCCAGGACCCTGGAATCATGACCTGAGCCAAAGGCAGAGGCTTAACCCACTGAGCCACCCAGGCGCCCAGGACTTCTTTTTTGACCAGGTGGTCATAACCATATTTTACACTTTGATGGACTAGAAAATATTCCGCACGCTAGTTTCTGTTGCCATATATTTTTAACTTATTTTTCTCCACTAACCGTATACTGCTAGAGCTGGGACCCAGAGGGGCCCATTTATATTGTAATAGCACCACGTTGGGTGTAGAGAGTACTTAAAAATAAAATCTTTAAAAATGAAAAGAAAAAGGGTTCCAGCTCTGTACTTTTGTGTCGTGATGCTGGGTAAGTTGGCCTAACAGGGAGGAGGAGTATTTGTGGAAGCTATTTCTGTAAGGGGCATTGAGCAAAGTTGACTGGTAACCATACAAGGAAATCCCACTAAACCTACCTGAATGTATTCCGGACTCAGCTTCTCCTTAATGCCAGAGGCCATTCCAGCGATATTGGGGTACTGTGAAGGAAGATTTGTCAGAAACAGTGGTTTCTTAACCAATTGTCATTGCAATATCTTACTCTGCAAATTTTACCAAATATAACATTGTGTGAATAACGTGCTAGAGCCCCTCCCAGGGTCCAGGAGGAGGTTTGTGCAACTGAAGGGCCGCGAAGCTTAGCTTCATTCAATACATTATAAATCTGCCTCTGCAGAGACTTGATGGGACAGTTAATCGAATTAATATATGGAAAACAGACAGCCTGGCAAGAGGGTAAGTGATCAATAAATATTATCTATTATACATTACTGATACAGAAATAAACAGACAAATACAGCAGACTAAGAAGTCCAGAAACAGGTCCAATTTTATGTGTGTATGTGTATGTATATATGTACATATATACATACACACACATATATATGTGTGCATATATACATGTGTGTGTATACATATATGTATATATACGTACATATGTGTATATATGTATATATACGTATATATACATATATACACATATGTACGTATATATACATATATGTATACACACACATGTATTTTTAAACTGGAGTTAGATTATATGTCATTTTATACACCAAAATATATACCTGAAAGAATAAATCCATATATAAAAGATGACAATAATAAAGAAGAAAAAGAATAACATTAAGATATAAGAGAACCAAAATGAAGTGCAAGTGAAATGATCTGGTCTTGAGGTGGGGAATGCTTTTCTAAACAGAATACCAAAGACTAATCCATAAAATACAAACACTGACGGATTTGACTACATAAAAATGTTAAAGTCCTATTTATCTACAAATAAAGCATAATATTCTTAGAAGTAAAAAAAAACACAGGAAAAATTATTGTATAATTTATGATTTTATGAAACGGGAAGTATCCTTTACATATAAAGAGCCCTTACAAATCAATAAGACAAATAGCACTCATCTCCTTTCTTTAACAAAGGACATGAACATGGAATGCATAGAAGTATAACTTATTGTAAGAGTGATTCAGAAGGGGCGTCTCGGTGGCTCAGTTGGTTAAGTGTCCGCCTTTAGCTCAGGTCATGAACTCAGGGTCCTGGAACTGAGCCATACATCAGACTACCTGCTCAGTGCAGAGCCTGCTTCTCCCTCTGCCTCTCCCCGAACTCGTGCTTCTCTCTCAAATAACTAAATAAAATCTCAAACAAACAAACTGTGATTCAGAAATGTGTGTCACAGTTTAAATCTACATATCTTTCTTTTTTAAAAAAGATTTTATTTATTTATTTGACAGACAAACCACAAGTAGGCAGAGAGGTAGGCAGCGGTGGGGAGGGGGGGGGAAGCAGGCTCCCTGCTGAGCAGAGAGCCCAATGCAGGGCTCGATCCCAGGACCCTGGGATCATGACCCAAGCTGAAGGCAGAGGCTTTAACCCGCTGAGCCACCCAGGCGCCCCTTGGTACAGAATTTAAAAACAACAACAAGGATATCAAAACATGATAATTTTTAAAAATGAAAACAACCCCCTACGGCCAATAATACATTATATGTTAATAAAAAATTATAAAAATTAAAAAAAAAAGAAAACAACCTAGGCAGATGATTGCTTAAGTAAATTATTGAACAATTGATCGTGTAATGGGGCAATAAATGCCTACTGAAGAGTGTTTACGGATTATGAGAGAATGTTCTCGATCCACAATGCTGAGGGAAAGCAGGCTACAGAAAAAGGTGTGCAGCCTCCCATCTTGCCCTAGGGGCTCAGAGTACACCATCTTGTTTAAATATCTGAATTATGTATATCAAAGACCGGATGTTTACAACCACTGTTATGAATGTGGTATTTTTCAGTGTGATGGGATTGTGAGTGATTTCTCTCCCTACTTTTTTATTTGAGGGTAAGAAAGGGTCTTTTTTTTTTAATAAAAATATTCTGAGATTTGGGGTGCCTGGGTGGCTCAGTTGTTAAGCGTCTGCCTTTGGCTCAGGTCATGATCCCAGAGTCCTGGGATCAAGCCCCGTGTTGGGCTCCCTGTTTTGGGTCGAGGCGGGGGACGGGGTGGGAAGTCTGCTTCTCCCTCTCCAACTCCCCCTGCTTGTGTTCCCTCTTTTGCTCTCTCTCGTCGAATAAATAAATAAACAGAATCTTTAAAAAATATATATATTGTGAGATTTGACTACATATGATTTTTGAGTTAGGTAACCGGTAATCTTTGGCAAGGACAGTAGCATGCCCACGCCATAAGATGGTTTATTTCTTTGATGTTCTCTGACCTGCTATTAAGTATCACCTCCCATTTGACTAAACACAACTTAACTCAGATCCACACTCAGCGCAAACCCCTAGGTTCAAGGCACTAGACATGAGATTGCCAAGATGACTAGAACATATGACTTGCCCCAGAGAAGCTAATAATTTAGTAGGAGGGGGAAACCCACTGGGACTTACTTAGCTAGAAATAAAACGTCTTTTTTGGATTAAAAAAAAAAAATGCCCTAGCAAAGGCAATTTGCCATGCCCGAGACTAAATTCAGCTTACTTAAGGAGCCCTTCTTTCTTTCTTTGCTTGTCATTGCTTTCTGGAATTCAGCCTAGGAAAGTAATATATGTCACCATGTGTGCTAGTTTATAATTAGAACAAATGTGAGGACTTATAAGAAAAAGACCTATTGGCAAAAAAAATTTAGTAAAACTCTAGAAAGGCAGGCAGGAGAGAGAAGGAGGAAATGATCTATTTTGGAAATTAATTTAATGCCAAAGAAAGAGGAGACATTTAAAAAGTATAAAAGGCAATTATTATGTCCTTAGGATTTTTTACATTCCAGGAGAGCACGAAAATGTAGCTGCTATTGGATTACCCTCGATTTGAAAGGATGAGCATTGTAGGTATAAATAGAAGCTAAGGTCAAGAAGCTAAAGGCAGAAAAAGACTCACGTGTCCCGCAGAGGCCGATAAGCATGTGAAATCATAGCCCCAGCTCATAAGGCTCCAACCATGCCTGTGACCCGAGTTTGAGCTCCAGGGAAGAAGGGGAGGGTAAGAGTCAGATGGACCCAAGGTTGCCCTTCTTGTAAATCTCAAACCAGCCCCAACCTTGAGCAAACTTCACTCTAGCTGGAACCCAGAGCAGAGACTTAGTTCTAAGATCTCTGAGCTGACGCAGTCATGTTCTTCCCACACTTCACTGGTTTCCAGCTGGGTATCAACAACACAGTTCAGAAAGGTGTGGTTGGCCTTGGCCCTAAAATCCCAGGGGAGGTTGCCCTCGCGGTTAAGGGTTATTGGTTTCTGAAGGTTTCCTGGGGGCTTGCCTGAGAAGACTTTTCTGGAAGCATGGCCCCCAGAACCAAAGAGCAGACAGGTAGAGGGTCACCCCGAGTCCGAAGCAGCTTGCTTTTCTACCGTCTTTCCACACCCTAGCCCCTCACTTTGCTGACCTCCTCTGTCAGAGTCCCCACCATCCGTCTCCCCACTTGGACAGAGCAGGGCTGTCCAGCTTTCATTCTTCTCCTCTGTCCTGTCCGCTTTCATGTCTCCTCAGACTGCAACAGGACACGTCCCTGAGTCTCCCCTTCCCCTGCTGCCTAGACCGTCCCCTCTGTCTTGGGCTCCAAGTGGCAGTGAGCTACCTGGGCTCTCTGTGGGTTGTCTCTCTCTTCTTTACGTCTGACCCCCATCCCTCGATGTCAGACTGTTTTTCAGTAAGAGGAGAGAGAAGCCAGGGATGTTCCTCAGACAGGCCTTGCCTCCAGGTAGAAAGAACATTTTCTTCTGACTTTGCCTACAGGTCATTCTTCTGGACCTGAATGAGAATCGATTGACCGACACACAGTTTTAGTCTGTGCCTCGCCTGGGAGAGGGGACAAGTCTACCCACAACAAAGAGATTTCTAGCCCTGAGGTATTTGGCTCCTGGCTGAGAACAGGAGATCATGTCTGCACTCCCTTTACCTGTGGACCTCTCCTATCTCCAAGATTCCCTCGGGCAGGAACATTCCTTGGATCCAGCTTTCTGGGAGATGAATGTGGGAAAGCTGTTGTTTGTAACTTCAAACAGCCCTGGTTTCTTCACTCCAACAGCTGTCACGTTGGCTGGCCCCAAGCCAGAGCATGGTTTATCTTTACTGCTTTCCCACCATATCCTTAGGAACCCCCGATCCTACAAAATTCTCACGGACTCCCTGAACCCATGATCTTATGTCAAAACTTCACCCTGTTCCTCTGACCTCATTAGAGCTTGCATTATCCTGGGCCAGGAGAACAGAACTAAATGTTAGGTTTTTAGCTGACTAATTGGTTGTTCAATAAAGAGGAGTGTATAGGGAAGCTTGACTTGTTAACCAAGTAGAAATCTAAGTCGGGGTACACTGAGTACAGTGTATGTAGACACTGCAATAGTTGTTCTAATGATAATTTCATGTATCTATTATGAATCCTTCATAATAACTTCTTTTTTAAACCCTGGCCTATTGTTCTTAGATATATGTCCTCTTTTCTCTCTTTTACAAATGGTCGACCTCACACGATCCCCCCAAAGTCTATTCCAGATCTAAATGTGAAAGACTCCCTCCGAAAAAAAAAAAAAAAAAAAAAAACAAACCAGGAGAACATACTGGAACAGACAGAAATGTCACAAAAAGGAAATAAAGAGCATTTCGCTCACCAAAGAAAAATGAATAAGTTGGCTTATAGTGAAATTAAGAACCCCTGCTTAGCAAAAGATGCCAATGAAGAGAATAAAAAAGGCAAGTCATAAGTTAGGAAAATATATCTGAATACGTACATCTGACAAAGAACTATCATCCCATGTGTGTAAAGGGATAAAAGAAAGGAAGCTAACTGAATACAAAATGGGCAAGAGATTTGGGTAGACCCTTCATTAAGGAGGTAATGCAAAAGGTCAGAAGCACAGGAAAAGCTTTTCGACATTGCCATCATCAGGGAAATGTAAGCTAAAACTATAGTAAGATACCACTGCACCAGGACCACTATGGCAAAAAATTAAGTGGCTGGTAACAACAAGTGTTGGCAAGAACGTAGAACAATCAGAATGCTCATACTATCCTGATGGGGATGTAAATCAATGCCGTGGTTCTGGAAAACGATTTGACATTATTTCACAAAGGTGAACACACCTATCATCTATGACCTAGAGATTCGACTCCTAGAGATAATTCCAACAGAATTACGTACACATGTTCGCCAAAAGCAGACTCCCCACTGAGCGAGGAGCCCGATGCGGGATTCGACCCCAGAACCCTCGTGACCTGAGCCAAAGGCAGGTGCTTAACTGACTGAGCCACCCAGGTGCCCCATAGGAGTGCTATCTGTGATAAAATCTAGATGCTAGTGTTCATCTTCAGTAGAACAGAAATATAAATTGTGGCCTACTCATGCAATGAAAATCTACAGAAAATGAATTGATACATGTAACAGAATAAATGAATTTCATAAACATACTATTGAATTAAAAAGAGCCAGACCCCAAGGAGTATATGATGTATGATCCTGCATATGTAAAGACCAGAACCAAGAAATGAATCTTTGGTGTGAGAAGCCAAACAATGGAAACGGCATGAGGGGGGCTTCTGGTGTTGCTTATGTTCTGTTTCCAGATCTGGGTGTTACTGAAGGGGAGTAGAACCCATTTTGAACATTCACTGAACTATACATTCAGGACGTGTGCCAGTTTCAGTGAAGATTAGATTCCATTAGAGTTTTCCAAAAAATGTTGGAGATCTGTTCTGCAAATGCTTGCAGTTCTTCAAGATGGTTTAGTCAAGAAATTTTCCTTAGGCTCTTCCTTTTACCGTCATTTTCCTTGGATCGGTTTTTGCCTGAGTATTGGTGACGATGTTCTGCACACAAGAAACGGTTGTGTTTTATTTCCCTCTTACACAGTGTTCCCTCGTAGCCTTCTCTCTCTAAAACAGGAGGCTTATCTTCCCAGAGCAGGGAAGGGTGAATGTTTGGCCTCTTTATTGAGGTGAATGGTTTAAAATTAGGGTGGCTAGGGAGAAGATGCAGTGTTCACTCCTGAGCTTCTTTTAGCCCCCAGGAATCCAGGCTTGAGAGCCAGCGGCCCCGCCATGGATCTAAAGGGATGAGGGTAAGGTGACCCCACTGCCTGGACCTCCTGGTCAGGGGCCAGATGGACAACGTGGTAGTGATTCAGTGGAGCCCATAGGCCAGTGAGAGCCAAGGTGAGGTAGGGCCAGCTGGAGAGCAACCCTCGGGCTCCAACCAAGAGAAACAAGACTGGACTATGGGTGACAGCAACCGCAGGGGTCAGCTGTGGACACCAGAAGCCAGGGCCCAGGCCAGTTACACTTCAGTGGTCACCAGCCCAACACAGGCCCAAAGGCCAGCATGAGGTGGCAGTATCTTGAGGTCCCACGGGGTCCCTTCCCAGAACCCAAATGCTACTGGAGATAAGCTGGAGAGGTGAGTGGGTGACGGACTGAGTGGTTTTGCCTCCAAGGCAGCCTGACTTAGATCAGTCACAATCCCGGCTTGGACTAATTGTGCTGGAATAGACTAGAATACATTTGTTTCCTTGTCATCTGATCAGTGGGACCTGGAAAGACCAGATCACTTAAAAATAAACAAAGGAGCTGTATTTCAGCAGGCAGCACTTCTGACCCTAGTGTGACTAGATTTGCAGCTCTCTTCTCCTCTTTTGTTCATTCTTCTTTGACTTTTTTCAACGCGTAAACTTTCACTGCTGCTGAAAATAGTTCGTTTTAGGACTTTTTCTAGGTATTTGAACAGAATTTGAGAAGAAATCTCCTGGCACTGCAACTGCCCACCATCATCCCTTTCTTCATGAGTAAAACAATTTGTTTCTCTTACTTTGTCAACTTATTCATCATCCGACCGTCTACCTAACCCACCCAAACAATAACCACGTGCCAGGTTTTGACCTAGAAGAGGAATGGCAGTCTTGGGGTGGCTCAGGCGGTGCAGTGTCCAACTCTTGGTTTCAGCTCCGGTCATGATCTCATGGTCATGAGGCTGAGCCCCACGTTGGGTTCCACACTCAGTGCGGAGTCTGCTTAAGACTCTCTCTCCCTCTGCCCCTCCCCCGCAAATAAATAAATAAATCTTCGAAGATGAATGGCAGACCTTGCCAACAAATTTCAAAGACAGAGGGCATGCAGACAACCAACATGTTCCCTGGTCACCGTCCCACCTACGCCTGTGGGCTTGTTTTCACCTCTGGTGTCTAGGCATTTTCACTGTCAGCCAGTCACTGCTCAAAGCGCTGCGTTTCGGAATCATAGGACACGAGGACAGTAGTCTTGGAGAGCTTCCTTGCTTTGGAGTATCTGCTGCCCCAGACCTGGAATCAGCCTTTTCCTCTAAGGAACCTTCGTTCCTTTTAGTGAGAAATATATTTAGAAACCAGAATCTGGCCTCTAAGGAAGTTCACTTATTCTGGGTTGGTTACTATTTCTAGTTCTCTTCAGTGGACAGAGATGAGAGAAAGAAACACAGGAGAGGAGCGGATTTTAGAAGGTAAAGGAAAAACCAATTTTTCTCAGTGCTTTTTCTGATATTGATCATTTAGATTGCATTTTTATTATAATAAGGAATACAGCTAAAGTGCCTTTATTTGTAGCTTTTCCCCCCTTTGAATTCATTTGCTGAGGATAATGTCCTTTCGTAGCCTCATTAGGACAGAGGGCAAGAACACTCAGGTGTCTTCGTAATTATTTCCTCAGAGACTATATGCAGGACCTGCTACATACTTTGCGGCACCCTAAAAAACGAAAATGCAGGCCTTGGTCCAAAAAGCAGTAAATAAGTAACACTAAGCTACTCAAACGGGAAACTTTGTTTTTTCCACTGTCCCTCCCTCTTATCCCCTCCCCATTTGTCCTGGTGTTTTCTGTTTGCTATTTAATTTAATGTGCCCATCCCTGGGCACAGGGATACTGACAGGCTCACAGGTGCCCCCAGGAGCCGTCCCCAAGCAGCATGTCAGGACCATACCAGCTGCCAGTGCCCTACCCCCAGCCAGCCACCTGAGTGATGTCAGAGATGTTCCCCTCCCATGGACCTGCTGCCCCAAGCCATTGGGATGGGCACCCAAGGGCACTGCAAACTTCATGCCAGGACTTGGAAGGTACTAGGTCTGGGGGTGGGTGAGGGATTTGCCCTGTGGACTGTCTGCTGAATGCACCATGGCATTTCCACTCCTGGGGTATGTCAGGTGCGGCCAGGCCTTCCTCGGAATCAGCACAGGGTGTATGTGCCAAACTCGGGTCCTTCCCATTCTAAGCCAAGGCCCCCACCATGGATGAGGGTGACCGTGGTTGCTGGGCAAGAGCTGGGAGGGGAGGCCAGGTAAGGCCCAAGGCACCAGGGAGGAACACGTGACTTGAGTTGGTCCCTGGGAAGCAGGGAGGCAGCAGGAGGGGGCAACAGTAGATGAGCCAAGGTTCTAAGCCTTGGTGCATGCCCCATCTGCCCATCGGACTTCACCTACAAAACATAAATTCAAAGATAAAATCTCCCAGGAATTTAAAGATGGGGACAGCAGAGCATAAAACCTACTTAGCATAGGGTCCTGTGTGACTGCACTGGTCCCATGCCCATGAAGTTGTCCCTTCCTGTATGGTATTCAGCAGCAGGTTTTAAAATACGATCAGGGCCCCTGGGGTTCTTGGGGGCTCCAGGGGTCCTGTGAGGTCAAAACTACTTTCAAAGTAACACAGAGACATAATGTACCTTCTTCACACTCACTGTCTCAGGAGCGCAGGCTGAGCTTCTCCCAAAGTTGCCTGACAGTGGGGTATTTTAACAGGTTGAAAGCAGAAGAGAGAATTCCGCTGTCTTTTATTAAGCCAGGCATTCGAGAGGTTTTTAAAGGTGTCAAGCAATCCCACTCTTCTCCCTAATCTCTGTTGTGGAAAATAAAGTTATTTTCCATAAAAGCATTTTGCTCTTATTTTAAAATTTTACATATTTATTCCTCTAGGTATTCTTTTTGTTCTTATTTTAAAACGAATGCCTAGGGGCGCCTGGGTGGCTCAGTGGGTTAAGACTCTGCCTTCGGGGGCGCCTGGGTGGCTCAGTCCTTGGGCATCTGCCTTCAGCTCAGGTCATGATCTTAGGGCCCTGGGATCGAGCCCCACATCGGGCTCCCTGCTCTGAGGGAAGCCTCCTTTTCCCTCTCCCACTCCGCCTGCTTGTGTTCCCTCTCTCGCTGTGTCTCTGTCAAATAAATAAACAAAAAATCTTAAACAAAACAAAACAAAAAACCCCCAAATACCTAAAGATACTTTACATTTCCCCGCTTTGATTCCTGACACAGCAAATACCGATAGGTATTAACCCCAAACGAAAGCTCAAAAGCTCGTGCACTTCCTCAATGCTTTCTTAAGTAAATACATTGTAAACATTGAGGTTAAATTCATAGAACGCAAAATTAACCATTTTGAAGTGCACAGTTTGGTGGTGTTTAGCATAATCGCTCTACTGTGCAACCATCCTCTGTTTTTAGTTGTGACATTTCATCGGCCCAGAGGGAAACCCCACGTACATTAGGCAGTCACTCCCTGTTCCTCCTCCCCTGAACCCCTAGTAACTGATGGATCTTGAGTTCTGTCTCTATGGATCTGGCCGTCTGGTATGTTTCATACCGAGGAAATCGCCCGCTCTGTGACTCATCTTTCACAAATACAGTTTTTTTTTTGTTTGTTTTTGTTTTTTGTACCATGTTTCTGAGGCTCACACAGGGTAGCACGTACCAGTACTTCACTCCTTCTTATATCCCGTTGTACAATCTATATATCCTATTTTCTTTATCCATTTATCGGTGGGTGGACATTGGGGTTGTTTCTACCCTCCAGTTGCTATAAACAGCGATGCTGTGAATATTTGTGTGCACGTATTGCTGGGATGTGTGTTTTGAGTTCTTTGGAGTATGATACCTAAGAGAAGGATTGTTGGATCATACGATGATTCTACATTTACTTGTTTGTTTAGAGAGAGACAGAGAGTGAGTGTGGGCACAAGCGGAGAGGAGGGGCAGAGGGAGGGAGAGAGAGACGCTCTTAAGAGTAGGTTCATGCCTGGGGCAGAGCTCAACATGGGGCTCCGTTTCAGGACCCTGGGATCTTGACCTAAGCCCAAACCAAGAGTTGGTTGCTTAAGCGACTCAGCCACCCAGGCACCCCTCTACATTTCATTTTTGGGGGAAGTGACAAACTATTTTCCAGAGCAGCTGCATCGTCTTATATTCCCACCAGCAATGTAGGATGGTTCCAATTTCTCCACGTCCTCTACATTTGTGGCTTCCCATTTTTTTGATCGTAGTCATCCTAGTGGGTATCAGGTGGTACCTTCTTTGTGGTTTTGGTTTGCATTTCCCTAATGATTAGTGATGAGCATCTTTTCATGTGTTTACTGGCCATTTGTCTATTCAAATTCTCTGCTCATTTTTAAACTGGTTGCCTTTTTGTTGTAGAGATGGGCTGTTTTTTGTTGTAGAGTTGTAAAGGTTTTCTATATTCCAGATACCAAACCTTTATCAGATACATGATTTACAAATATTTTCCCCAATTTTGTAGGTTATCGTCTTACTTTCTTGGTAGTGCCTTTTTTAAAAAAAAAAAAAGATTTTATTTATTTATTTGACAGACAGAGATCACAAGTAGGCAGAGAGGCAGGCAGAGAGAGAGGAGGAAGCAGGCTCCCAGCTGAGCAGAGAGCCCGATGTGGGGCTTGATCCCAGGACCCTGAGATCATGACCTGAGCCAAAGGCAGAGGCTTAACCCACTGAGCCACCCAGGCGCCCCTTGGTAGTGCCTTTTGATGAACAAAAGTTTTAATTTAGATTAAGTCCATTGGTTTGGTTTCTCTTTTGTCACTAGTGGTTTTGGTGTCATTTCTAAGAATATCTTGCCAAACTCAAACTCATGAAGATTCACCCCGATGTTTTCTTCTCAGAGTTCTTAGTTTTACCTTTCACCTCTAGGTCTATGATCCACTTTGAGTTACCTTTTGTATATTGTGTGTGGTGGAGGTTTAACTCCATTCCTTTGTGGGGGGATATCCAGTTGTCCCAGCACCATTTGTTAAAGAAATTTCCTTTCTCCATTGAATGCTCTTGGCATTTTTGTTGAAAATCAATTGACTGGAGATTTTTGGACTTATTTTTGGTCTCTCAATACTATACCCATGATCTATATATCTGTTCTTATTCCAGTACCAAATTGTCTTGATTCCTTTTTAAAAAAATGATTGTATTTATTTATTTGGGAAAGAGAGAGAGAGAGAACACAAGCAGGGGTGGGGGAGGGGCAGAAGGAGAAGCAGACTCCCCATGGAGCAGGGAGCCTGATGCGGGACTTGATCGCAGGACCCCAGGATCATGACCTGAGCCGAAGGCAGATGCTTAACCAATCACTCAGGCACCCTGTCTTGATTCCTATATCTTTTTTTTTTTTTAAAGATTTTATTTATTTATTTGACAGAGAGAAAGAGAAGCAGACTCCCTGCAGAGCAGGGGAAACCCGATATGGGACATGATCCCAGGACTCTAGGATCATGACCTGAGCCGAAGGCAGTGGCTTAACCCACTGAGCCACCCAGGTGCCCCATGATTCCTATACCTTTGAAATTGGGAAATGTGAGTTCTCCAGTTTTGTTTTTCCTTTTCAAGGTTATTTTGGCTATTCAGGGCCCCTTGCAATTCTTTTTTGATTTTACAATCATCCTGTCAATTTCTGCAAAAAACAGCATTGGGATTTTTATAGAGCTTTTATTGAATCTGTAGATTACAATGGGCAGTACAGCCATTAAAAAAAAAGATTTTATTTATTTGAGAGAGAGAGCACACACAGGGGGAAGGGACAGAGAGAGAGGGAGAAGCAGACTTCCTGCTGAGCACGGAGCCAGATGCAGGACTTGATCCCAGGACCCTGGGATCATGACCTGAGTCAAAGGCAGACGTTTAACCAACTGAGATACCCAGGTGCTCCCAGTATTGCCATCTTAACAGTATTAATAAGTCTTGTAATCCATAAGCCCAGAATGTCTTTTCCATGTATTTAGATCTTTATTTTTTTCAGCAATGTTTTGTGGTGTTCAGTGCACAAGTCATAACACCAACTTGGCTGAATTGATTCCTGTGTATTTTTATTCTTTCTGAAGCTATTATACCTGGAATTGTTTTTTTTTAAGGATTTTATTTATTTATTTGACAGACAGAGATCATAAGTAGGCAGAGAGGCAGGCGAGGGGTGGGAAGCAGGCTCCCTGCTGAGCAGAGAGCCCGATGCGGGACTCGATCCCAGGACCCTGGGATCATGACCTGAGCCGAAAGCAGAGGCTTAAGCCACTGAGCCACCCAGGCACCCCTGGAATTGATTTTTTTTTTAATTTTATTTTCAGATTGTTCATCACTAGTATATAGAAGTATAACTGATTTCTGCATGTCAATCTTGTATATGACAATTTTGCTGAATCCAGTAATTAGCCCTAATAGGTTTTCTGTGGCTGTCCTCTTTGGGATATTCTATATATGATGCTATCTGCTAACAAAGATAATTTTACTGGGGCACCTGGGTGGAGCAGTCAGTTAAGCATCTGACTCTTGGTTTCGACTCAGGTGATGATCTCAGGATTGGGAGGTCCAGCCCCACGTCGGGCTCTGTGCTTATCATGGACTCTGCTTGGGATTCTCTCTTCCTCTCCTCTGCACACCATCCCCCCACTTGCACATACTGTCTGTCTCTTTCTGTGTCTCTCTCTAAAATAAATAAATAGATCTTCTGGGGCGCCTGGGTGGCTCAGTCAGTTAAGTGTCTGCCTTTGGCTCAGGTCATGATCCCAGGGTCTTGGGATCGAGCCCCATATCGGGCTCCTGGCTTGTCAGGAGGTCTGCTTCTCCCTCTCCCTCTGCCTGCCTCTCTGCCTACTTGTGCTCTCCATCCTTCTGTTAAATAAATAAAATCTTTTTAAAAACTTTTAAATAAATAAACAGATCTTTAAAAAACAATTTTACTTCCTCCTTTCCTTTTATCCTTTTTTCTCCCCTTCCTCCTTTCCAATGTGGAAGCCTTTATTTCTTTTCTTGCATAACTGCTCTGCCTGGGACTTCCTGTACAGTGACTAGCAGTGGTGAAAGTAGGTACCCGTGTCTTGCTCCTGATTTTAGGTGTAAAGGTTTTAGTCTTTCATTGTTGAGTATTTTAGCTTTGGGTCTGTTGAGTGTTTTCAGCACGAAGGGTCGCTAAGCTTTGAGAATGTCGCGGCTGCTGCGGGAATAGAGTACTGGCTCCGAACAAGGCTCTGAAATCCAGTGCCGGGCTTCAGGTGCGGCGGGGTCACCTCCTTGCTTCACGACCTTGGACAAGCTGCTGAACTCTTGGAGTAAATGCTCAATAAACATTAGCAATTATTCAAAGAGCTGAACCAATTTCAATGTTCCCTGGCACTTTCCGTATTGCTCTTTTCCTAAAGTCAACCCCACATAGATTGGATCATTTGACTTTGCTTTTGATTACTTAACAGAGAGAGCCTCATTTTTCTTTTTTTCTTTTTTTTAAGATTTTATTTATTTATTTGACAGAGAGAGATCACAAGTAGACGGAGAGGCAGGCAGAGAGAGAGAGAGGGAAGCAGGATCTCCGCCGAGCAGAGAACCCAATGCGGGACTTGATCCCAGGACCCTGAGATCATGACCTGAGCCGAAGGCAGCGGCTTAACCCACTGAGCCACCCAGGTGCCCGAGAGCCTCATTTTTCAAATGACATCGATATTCCTGTGATTACATTGGAACGCGAGGCAGTTTTTAAATTTTTGTCACCGTTGCGGCTTTTTCCCCTTTTTAATCTATTTTAACTGTCCAGTTATACTCTCCTTATCAGCTGTCTCACACACTACTCTGATGCAATCAACAATAAGATAAATAACCGAAGTGAGTCCGGTGTATACCCCCATTATCAAAGCTGTTGTCATGTTCATAAAAATAGTATTAGGGCTCCAAGGACATTCAGGAGCTGGAATGATCTGCCCCATATGTTCTGAGCCTTTGAAAGCAGCCACGGAGGCTGAGCGGTTGCTGAGATGGCTGCGGGGAACTAAATATGACCTTCCACGAAAAAGCATGTCATGGCCAGAAATGCGATTCAGAACAGCGGGCTGGGTTTCAGAGTCCACATCCCTAGGACATGCCGCTCTCCGGTTACAGGAAAGTAAATATAGACCAGCCTGATTATGTGAACACATTTCATTTAACTTTGCCCATCTCTACTCATTTCCCAGCAACAGACACAAGATTAACCCAGTTCTAAGTAGGTCGGCTTCTTACTTCCCCATCCGCCTCTGAAAGGAACCTTCTTTCCGAGGCTGGTTTGTCTGCCTTCGCTCTGAGGTCATTCCCTCGCTCTCTTGCTGAATGATCTCCTTTCTTTCTTTCTTTTTTTTTTTTTAAAGATTTTCTTTATTTATTTGACAGACAGAGGTCACAAGTAGGCAGAGAGAGAGAGGGAAGCAGGCTCCCTGCTGAGCAGAGAGCCTGATGCGGGGCTCGATCCCAGGACCCTGGGACCATGACCCGAGCCGAAGGCAGAGGCTTAACCCACTGAGCCACCCAAGAGCCCCAACGATCTCCTTTCTTTCTGGAGACTTCAACTCTCCCTTCCTGCTGGCACTTTTTGCTGGTACCCACAAATACTTACATATGTCCCCTAACAGAAAAGGTGTCCTCAACCCTCTGTCAGCCTCGAAGTGGCCCCTTTCTTTCTCCTTCCTATCACAGAATCTTCACGGCACGTCTTTATCTCTTGCCATTGCCCAAGCCAGCAAGAGTCTGGCTTTGGCCCCACTCCGCTGAGCACCTCAAGGCTGTTGACTGACTGGTCATCCTCTAACTGCCAAATCCACATTTCATTCGATCTTGCTGGCTGTGGTATGGGACCAGGCCCTCTGCCTGGGTTTTATGCTGCAGTTTGGTGATTTTTTTTTTCATACCTCTCTAACCTTTCCTTCTCAGTTTCTTGCATGATGAGCTCCTTGTCTGTCCCCAGCCATAAGCACTGATACCTGATTTCCCTTTCCTTTTTCCTCCTCCAAACTCACTCTCTGCACAACCTCATCTGTTCCCATGATTTCAGCCAATGCAGGTGATTCTTCTGTCTCTGTCTTCACCCCTGATCATTCTTCTTAGCATAACCCTGGTTTGGGATATCTGAATGTCCACTAGAAATGCACCTACTGGAGCCCCACAAGCACATCAGACTGAGTCAATGACATCTCCTTCCCTGGAACTTCCTCCAACACCTTCTAAAGTTAATTGCAGCTACCCGGCTTAAAAAAAAAAAAAAATCCAGCTGATCCTGGTAATCAAGTGAAAAGAACGTCTGGCTGTTTAACTTTAGCCTGTGGCCTCAATAGATCAGTTGATGTCCGAATGCAGCAGAATTGTGTTCTGTATGTGGTAAAACTGTGTTCAGGGCTGAGGGAAGCCATGGGCTCACACCCCTGTCCCGGTGTCAGCGGGAGCTCTGGCTGCAAAGCTCAAGCCTTTCCTGGCCTGCTCATTGCTAGTGAGGTGAGCGTGGGCAAGGTTTTCAGCTCACTAAGCGGCCACTTTTCCATCTCTCAAACAAGGATAACAGCATTGTGGATCACCTACCTGAGATAACACAAAAGTCGGGATTCTTCCATCAGACTCACAAGAAATCAGAGATCTTGTCCAGGATTGGCCTTTTCTAGTAATTCCAAAGCTCCGGGAGACTTTGAGACTGGAGACAGGAAGAAGTCTGGGCCGCCCAGTGTAGCTTCACGTCCTTCCTCATCACGTGCGGGCGCGCCCTGGTCCAGAGTGAACGTGAGCGCTCGTGAGAGCTGCATGTGGGGCACTGCGTGCGGAGAGGGGGCAGGAAACAGCTTCGCTTTACACTCCGGTAATGACCCAGCTCCTGCTTTCCTGTAGGTTAGGCCACACCAGGTCGTCCCTTCCCGGCTTGTTTTCCATAAGGAACTTAAATAAACCAGTTGCATCCTGGCAAGTGCCTCGTATAGATAAGGCCTTTTTGTTTTCCTTCCCCTGTAAACGCTATCAGGAGGTGTTTAGGAGGAAGCTGACTTGGGGCATTTCTTTTTGTCTTTTTGTCCCCCTTCAAGACTCCTGGGTCTTGAAGGCAGGAACTATGACTTAAGATCACTACCTACCTCTTATCTCATCTTTCTAGGCTGTAAGACCAAATTTCATTTGGGCGACAACACCTACAAGGAAGGCACCGGGCCACCGAGAAAAGCTGTTAATTGGTTGGAGTCTCGCCATTCCCCTGTTCGCGCCTGGTCTGCAAAGAGCGCACAAGCAGCCAGGGGGACGGAAGGCGTCCGGGAGCAGGCTCTTGGGAAGCATTTCGCGGGCCAGTCAAAAACAAAAGGAGAGAGGGGCGCCGGGCTGGCTCAGTCCGTGGAACCTAGGACTCTTGATTTAGGGGTTGTGAGTTTGAGCCCCAGGTGGGGTGTGGAGATGACTTAAAAATGAAAACATAAATCTAGGGGCACCTGGGTGGCTCAGTCGGTTAGGTGGGCTCAGGTCATGACCTCAGGGTCCTGGGATCGAGCCCCACACTCGGCGGGGGCGTTTGGGGGGAAAATCCCTGCTCAGCAGGGAGTCTGCTTCTCCCTCTGCCCCTGCTTGCACTCTCTCTCCAATAAATAAATAAAACCTTTACAAAAATAAAATAAAAATAAAATAAATCTAAAAACATAAAAAGATAGAAGCCAAGAGAGCAAAGAGCTGTGTGTTGACCAGTTTAAGGGGGAGAAGCCACCGTGCTGAGGATGGGGGTTAGGAAGACGGAAAGTGGTTCTGGATCCTCAGTGACATCCTCGGGCAGCTGCAGTAAACCGGGAAGCTGCTTTCTCCAGGATTCTTGTCATGTCGGATTTTCATCTGTCTTCATGGCTTAAGCCCAGTGTGAGTTATCTTGTTACTTGTAACTCCAAGTGCTCCGAATAGCCCTGCAAAGTGGTCCCAGTTCTTTCTCTCCTAGTTTCTAAAACTTGGTTTTATTTGGGCAGCAGCAAGCCCCAGGGAGGAGGACCGTCTCGGAGCCTTAGAGGAGAATCCAACAGGTTTCACTACATCTGAGCCTTCGAGTTTAGTAGAAATTCATATCTCCGACAGTTAGAGAATGGCTGTTCCTTTCCTTCTCCCCAGCCGGTGGCCATTCCTAATTCCTCCTCTGGTCCCTGCTCCTCTGATCCAAGTAGCCACAAACTGTGATTTCGAGTCCTAATTAGCTTGTCCTTTCTGCCGTCACCCTATCTGCCCTGATTGCAAACTTTGTTTTTTGGCTTCCATTACTGCTCCTCTCCTCCTTCTGCCCCTGTTTCAGCCACCTCGATCTCTCCACGTCTCTCAGGGTAAGCTTCTAAGAGAGCCAAACAGAACCTATCCCCCTACAGCGTAAAATTGTCACTAGCTTCCCTGCCTGGGGTTGGGGGCGGGTGTCGTTTGCACAGGCATTCCTCTTGCGCACCAGCGCTTGGAACGGTGGTAAAATGTACAGTCTGTGTAGTCCTTACAGATCCTTCCTTCCTCCTTCTCTCTGCTGCCCACCATTAGGCCAGTTTCTTCCATGCTGGATGTCAAGCAGGTGGTGAACCAATGACTGAGCTGTGAACGTGGCTGTCAGGACAGTCAGTTTTCCCACAAACAGAATTCTTATGGACTATTCGTTAATCAAGACCCCACAGTTTGAGTTTATGTAAAGTGACAAAAGCCATCAGCCCTGCAGCAAGTTCACCAATGAACTGGTCCAGGGTGAAACTGGTCCCCACTGGATTAGCCTCAACGTCTATCCCTGCCCATTGAGAGAGCGGCTTTTTATCCCAGCAGTCAGCCGGCGTCTCCTGGATTGCTGGGTTGCGGAATTTCACAAAGTTGATGAAAGCGATGCCGGAGAAAGGCATCTTATTCTACAAAAGAGAACTTGATCATAAAACCAATTAATAAACGAAGAACAAAGTGGCAAAGACGAAGACGTGATGGGTGCCCCGAAGATGGCGATCCAAACATGAAAGCATTAAGAGCTCCCTTTGGGAAACTGAGTCCTCTCTTGAACGCTTACGCCGAGATGCCTATTTTGGGATCAAAACTGTCTTGTTGCAAAAATCAGCAATGAAATGAGCGCTGTCTGACGCTATCATACCCATTCCGTTTACTGGTTTATTTTTATCAAAGTTATATGTGTATCGAATGAAAGTACATGGACAAGGCTTGATCTGAAGGCCGGAGTCCCTGACCCGACCTTCCCACCTTTGATTTCCGCCTCCAAAGGCGACCTCCCCCAGTGCTAGCTTTTGCTTGCGTATTTCCAAGTAACACATTGACGCTGATATGTTGTGATTTTTCTCAGGTCTCAGGGTTATTTATTGACTTTCTACTATGGGGAAATGATGACGGCGTGCTTAGTTTCGACTTCCTCTCGCTACTTCAGCCTCAAACTCTGTTGTTTCTCCTCTAAGTACCTTCACACAAAACACTCGGTCACCTAACGATTCCATCATTTTCTAGAGATGGCTTTTCTGGAGTTGCCTTCCTCCTGCCCTAAGCAGCCTGCACGTTCTCCAGGCTACACAGCTGCTACCCCTCATCCCGGGACCCCTTGGCCCTTTCATGGGCTAGAGCTTGTTTCTGAATCCCACGTCCTCCCCTGCATTTGACACGTCCCTGTATCAGTGCAACACATCCTCCAGGAGCTTTCTGAGAAAAAGCTCAAGGGAGATTGATTTTTTGAGAACTTACATTTCTGAAAATGCCCTTTTGGGGGGGGCACCTGTTACCTGATAGTTTAATTTTTTTCAAGCTTTCTTTCAAGTTAAATTTCTGAGCTATCTGGACCGAATCATCTGCAAACTCTCCCACTAAAAAAACACCTGAAAATACTCACATATAATTCGTATAACAGAATCACTTAAGCACATGGCTAGACCTGCACAAACATAAGGGAAAGCCCCAGAGGCTAAGAGGAAACCAGGCTTGGGGGCTTGGAGTGTGTGAGTGATAAGGCACGTGCAGCTTAGGGAGGTTGTCCTTTCAATAACTTGGAAACTTGGTTTTCACGTCGATACTAGGCTGGGACACCTGGCTTGAGTTCACTGGTTGCAGAAGGTTGAAATTGACATCGCTGAAGACAGCTGGGACCTTCAAGGAGATACACACCTGTGATAAAATGGTGAACCACCCAAACAGCATTTCCCATCATTTAAGAGTTAAAAATGAAACTTATGTGTCGTGACTTGAATTCAGAGTAGGGGGGAAAACTCTCCCTTGTGAAACTACAGCCATTCTATACCGCTGTTTGAGATGTGAATTTCTACCACCGTCATGTTCTGTGAGGAAATGGCTGATTTTCCCATCAGGCTCCTCTGATGATCAATCGCACCTCTCTTCTCGATGCCTGATTTAGGTTCGCAGATGTCGTCTGTCTCTAGCTGGATTGGGACAGTGTTTCTCAGGATGTAGAAGGGAGCAACTTGCTTATTTTCCAGGCTCTGCTGTTGTTAATGTTAGATGACAGTTCTGTTTCTCGTCCTATTGTAGGAAATCCCAAAGATTCTAGGATCTGTTTATATTCGGCATGTCTATCTAGATTTTAACTCAATTCAACACAAATATTTACTCATGCCTACTAGATGGCAGGTGCCAGGGTTCACTGAACAAGGAACAAATCGGAAACAAATTCCTGTCCTCCTGGAGCTCACAATTTAGAAGGGAAAGGCGGATCATAGATTATATGCACAATGGATAAGAAAGTTGTATAGCATGTTAGCAAGTGGAAAGTGCTCTGGGAAAAGGGAATGAGTAGATCAGGGTAAGGGAGGTTGGTAAACTTAGCGGGGAGAGTTTAGTCTTTTTAAATTTTGATTAGTGGGCCTTCTCAGTCTTGAGTACTCCGGGATTCCTTGAGTTTAAGAAAATATTGTTGTTCCTTCTCTGGTAATTTTCTCTCCCTACTTTCTCTATTCTTTCCTAATCAGACTGATGCTGGATCTCTTGGGTTCTTCTCCACGCTCTCATACTGTCTTCCTCTTTCTTCTTCTTGCTCTACATTCTTTAAGATTCCATGATTCTAGATTAACTGCTTGGCCTTGCACAGCATCGAAATTACTATTCAGCCCCTTAACTGAATTTTTCCTATTGCAATCCCATTTTTCATTTCCAAGAACTTTCTCTTGTTCTCTGTTCCCTTCTGATGGCCATTCCTTCCCCTTAGGTGACACACCTCAAGTTTCTCTAAGGATATTAATTGCAATTTTATGAAGTCCTCTCTTCCTTCCTAAACTGTTCTGTTTCCTCCAAGGTCAGCTTTTCTTTTTCTTCTTCTTCTTTTTTTAAGCTTTTATTTATTTACTTGAGAGAGAGAGAGAGGGGACACAAGCAAAGGGAGTGGCAGAAGGAGAGGGAGAAGCAGGCTCCCGGCTGAGCAGGGAGCCTGATGTGGGGCTCCATCCCAGGATCCTGAGATCATGATCTGAGCCAAAGGCAGGTGCTTCACTGAGTGAGCCACCCAGGCACCCTCAAGGTCAATTTTTCTGTTGGTTTAACTTGACCTTCCTCTTCCATGCTATGGATTTTCCTACTACGTTTAGCAACCTCGCTTTTCTGTTTGCAGACATGACGGAAGGGCTGTGTGAATGAGCCTGGGTAGCTTCCATGAGCCTCTGCAGATCTTTCGGCCCCTTTCCGGCCTCTCCCTTGGCCAACAGAGCCGTCTGAGGGTTCTCTGGCCATGGAGTTCCAGACACAGAAATCTTTTTGGGTACCAGGATGAGAGGCAAGCAGTCAGTCAGGCTAGGGACCCCCACAGTTGTCCCAGAGGGTCCTGCTTCATTCCTTGGCCCTACAGCCTGCCTCAGACCTTCTCAAGGCAGACCGCCCAGCATCTCCACAGAGCAGGGCTCCAGATTAACACCCCTGCCTCCGGCTACTCCTCCTGAAGACAGAAGGATGGCCTGATGGAGTGGCCCGCGGCGCCGCCCCTCCCTGAGCGCTGTTCAGAGCCGCCTCCACTCCGTGTCTATTTACTCTGAACGTGGACCTGCTCCTTGTCTCCCTTGGGAGGCGTCCCAGGTGCGAGCCTTACGTTCCCTCTGCTCTTCCTCCAGCTCCGCTTTCTGCTCTCAGCCGTCAGCTGCTGCACGACAAATCACCCCAAACTTCAGTGCTTAAACACCAAAAATGAGTTCTTTTCTTATGATCCTGTGGGTTGACCATGCAGTTGTTTTGCTTCATGGGGGGCTGATGTCGGGAGGGTCAGGAGGTCTGGACCAGTCTTCCTCCATGTGGGGGCTGGCTGCTGGCTGGGATCTCAGCTCGGGCTGTCAGCCCATGCTCGCCTCTCTGCTTGGCTGCTCGGGCCTCCTCACTGCACGGTGGCTGGCTTCCAAGACAGTATCCCCAGAAGACACACTGTAACGTGTAAGCTCTTACCGATATCTATTTCAATTACGCTAAGGTCCCACTGGCCAGAGCAAGCCAGCCACACGCCAAGTCCAGAGTCCAGGCGGTAGGGATCTACCACGAGGCATGAACGGTGGCAAGTGTGGCTCGTGGGGCCACCAAAGCAAAGGCTACCACAGTCTTCTAGGTATCTTTCACATTTCTGGTTGACCAGGAGTATCCTTTCTTGTTTCAAGTGCTGGATTATTTCTTATTTCTTAAAAATATATAGTTATTGGGGTCACCTGGGTGGCACAGTCGGTTAAGCATCAACTCTCGGTTTCAGCTGGGGTCCTGATCTCGGGGTGGTGAGATGGAGCCCTGTGTCAGGCTCTGCTTGGGATTCTCTCTCCTTCTGCCCCTCCCCACTACATGCGTGTGCGTGTGCGCTCTCTCTCGCTCTCTCAAATATATATATATTTGTATAGGTTCCTACCTACGTAAATATATATATATAATATGTGTATACACACACACACACACACACACACACAAAGATTTTATTATTTATTTAAAAGAAAGAGAAAACATGAGTGGGGGGAGGGGCCAAGGGAGAGGGAGGAGCAGGCTCCCCACTGGTCAGGGAGCCTGGCCCAGGGGTGACCTAAGCTGAAGGCAGATGTCATTCAAGCACCCCCCAAATATATATACACACATTTACTAGCCAGTTAATAATGTTAATTATTCTGTTACCTATTATGTCACCTCTTGAATCAGAGGTTCAAAAGGCATCTAGAGTAAGGGAGGTAACTGTCAAGGAAGCCCCCTACCTCCTCTCCAATCACTTCTGTCCAACCCAAACCCTAACTAGGAGGTCTTTCTGCTATCCCCCAGGAGCGGTCTGAATACCGCGGCAACCCTGGGTTTGAAATTCGTCCTTGTCCAAGTGTTCAGCTCCTTCACACAGGAATGTCAAGTTGCCCTCCGTTGGCTTGTCAAACCGTAACGTTCTGTCCTTACTTAACAACGTAGACTATTTCTTCCTTCTTGCCAGCCCCTATAATTTCAAACTTCCTATGGTCTTGTTTAATGAAAACATTATTATATGAAATGATATTCCTCAAGCATAGCCTGGAGGACATTGCTGGATACCCTTTGACCCCAGCTGGAGATGGCTTCAGGTTGGCAGGGAGAAGAACCCTTCGGGGGGTTGAGAAGGTCTGTGAGGTGATGCTCTATCTCCGTGGGAGAGCTCTGCCCCCATTATAAAAAGCAGCACGGCCCCACGCCAAACCTTCAGAGAGTTGCTTATCTGGCGAAGTTCTTTTGGCTCCTTGAGTAGGTCTTGGCGCCATGCCGATCACCCGCACTGAGGCTGTACTGAGAGACAACTGTTCAGAATTTGATTCTATATTTATTGTAGGAATGTTGCTAAGGACATACTGTATGACACAGTGTTCCTTTAAGAGGAACCAGGGAAGAGCTTCTGAACAACTGATCTGTTTTTATCCTATGGATACTGTGAATGTTATTATGTTTCCTTCCTTGCTTTGGTTGCTAGGAAACCCAGGGCAACGGTCCAGGCCCCAACCAGCGAGTGCACTAGACCTTTTGACAAACATTTTATATCCTAACTTCATCTCTCCTTTCATTTATTTCATTTATTTCCTTCATTTCATTTCATTTATTTCCTTCTCACTTTCCTGCAGACTTCTGTCTTTCCCTCTCCCTCTATCTCTTCACCTCCCCTCCTTTTTAAATTTAAACCCCACCTTCCCTTCCTCTCCCCCTTTTTCTCTCCAGTCCACATTTATTGGGCATCTGCTCTATGCCTGGCACTGTATTAGGTGCTGGACAGACAGCAGTCGTCACCCCAAAATGCCCATGTCACTAACTGCAGCCCTTGTCAGGGTACTCATGGTTACCAACGAGAAATCTAGTGTTGAGTGTGACTTAGTGTTTAGAGTGACTTGGGTTTCTCTGAGGGGTTTCATCACTGTCTGGTGCCTTCTTTGGACAGGATCCTAGTGGTCTACCCACTAAGTCACAGCAGCCTTACCTTGGTCACTCTCAGGTTACTTGTCCCGTCCCTATATACCCCACAAACCAATTTGTTTGATGACCCCTTGCACGTTCATCTAGAGCGTGCAGACTTTCATAAAAACATGAACACAACGTTTAAAGGAGGATTAAAAAGGGCGAAACAGAAACGTGCAGAACAAGAGCTCTGGGGCTGGGGGCCAGCAGACGTGTGGGCTGACTTCCACTTTACTCTTTCAGAGGAGTTATTCTGTCTTAACCCTCCTGACGTTCTTTCTTAGCTCCTGATGACCAAGTTCCCTCATGTTCTGCTTTCACTTCCCCTCTGAGGCATAAACGGGCATGGTGAGGGCTGCTTCAGTTGAATTCCTGATCTGTCAATTATTTTGAATCAATGTGACAAAAACCTGTGTCTTTCTTACCACAGAGAATGGTGCGTACCTCCACGGGTCTATTTTTGCTTGCTTGCAGGAAGCTTGGAGTCAAGTTTCACAGCTACAATATTAGTCTCCATGGCTTGCAAGATTGATGCTCCTAAAAAACATACATACACACAAACTCACAACAAAATAAAAAACCAAACTACTCTGTTGTCTGAATACCATTTAAGTCATATCCACCCCTTTTTCAAGATGGGAATTTAATTCCTACTGATCGGCATGGAATAGAGCTCCGGACCTCAGCTTCCTGAGCAAGGAGGCAGCTGGCTAAGCCTGTAGCGCATCCATCCACCATTTCTAAGGTGTCCAACATGGTGCTCAGTGAGCTGTGGCAACGTGGGTCTAGGGACTTAGATTCAGTCACTGGGCATAGATTCACAGATATAGCGACTGAATTCAGGTTCACCCTCTCTCTTAGCCTTTTGACCTTGGGCAAGTCACGTCGCCTCTTTGAGCTTCACTTTCTCCATCCATAAAGGGCTCTCTCCTTCTTCAGAGAGCTGCTGTGAAGCTTAAAAGAGATAATATTAGTGGAAATACCCTTGACCCTGGAACAACATGGGTTTGGACTGCATGGACCCACTTATACGTGGATTTCTTATATGTAAATACAGTTCAGTTCTGTAAATGTATTTTTTCTTCTTTATGATTTTCTTAACGTTTTCTTTTTCCTGGCTTACTCGATCATAAGAAAATAGTGTAGAATACAGATAACATACAAAATATGCATGAATCAACCATTTATGTTATTGGTAAGGCTTCTGATCAACAGTTTTTGGGGAGTCAAAAGGTATATGCAGATTTTTGACTGAGCGGGTGGAGGGGGTCCCTAACCCCCCTGCATTATTCAAAGGTCAACTACACTTTGGAGTCTCCACAGTACAGTAGTGTTGTGGAATGAGATTATTTTCACTGGGTTTGCGCAGGTTGCTGGGGAGGGTTTCTAGCACACAGGCTCCTCGACTACAAGAGTTCTGGCTACTCATACTTTCAGCATTAAGAGAAACTATTATCAAGAAAATCATAATCTCCAACATGTATATCACAGCACCTGAGCTTTGAGGTGGCCCCGGGTCTCTTGCGGACTCTGAGGGAACAGCTCCTGAGGTTGGGGTGTTGAATGCCTATGCCACTGCGTTCAGATGCCCTTGGGCTGCTCTGCTGGGAGCAGGGCTCACCACCCGCTCTCTGGCCATGTCTGTTACTATTCTCTTTGTCTCTACCCTCTTCCTGGGACAGGGAATTCATCTCCTTGCTATTCAGCCACATCTCCAGGCTCCTGACCCCCCAGATCTACATCTGTCGTTTGTACCTCTCTTGGTGCCACAGGCTGGTATCCCCAGTTGCCAATGAGACCATTCCTCCTGGGAACCCATGGGCACTGGCAGCCCCACGTGTCTGAAACCAAACCTGTGCTAAGCCCCCACCTCCCAACTTTCTCCCCTTACGATCCCTCTCCAGACCCTTTTCTTTCTTGAACTTCCTTGGTTCAGGTCCTCATGATCTCTCGCTGGACCATTGTTCTAGCTTCCTAGTTGGCCTTCCTGCCTCCTGTCTCTCCTCTTTCTAAACCGTGGTCCCCACCAGCTGCCAGGCGGGGCTTTGAAGATGGTACTCTCTCCCACTCATGAACCTTACATGTTCCCTGCACTTGAGGTCTTCCGAGATCGAGTCCTGGGTCACCTGTCCACCTTCACCTCCTGCCAGCCCCTTTGTGCATGACATCCTGGTATTTTCAAGCAAAGCAAGTGACTTGAAGTTCACCAAGTGGCATGTGCCCACCCATTTCTGCCATCACGTGTGCTGTCTCCACTGCCTGGGAAGCCCCACCCGTTCCTGGTCTGCTTGGCCAGCTTCTACTTGCTCTTCAAGTCTGGGCGCAAGCCTCACCTCCTCCTCGTAGCTTCTCTTGACTCCTCCAGACAGAACCGTTGGTTCCTCTAACAAGCTGTACATACATCTTTGACGCCTTTTATGGTAATTGTTTACATATCCCTTTCTCGCACCAGATTGTGGACTTCTTGGGAAGATGTGTTTATAATTCATCTTTGCATGACCATGTCTTAGAACAATGCTAGCAACATGGTAGACTCTCTGAGGACACTTGAATAAGCTTATAAGTGATTTAATATCACACCCATTCTTGACATTAGCCAGCAGAGAGCACAGCTGAAGCCAGGAGAGTACGAGAGGGGGAGAAAGTTCTAGAACCATGATTCCGGTACAGATGCCACTTGCCACATGTGGCCGTTGAGTGCTTGAAATGTGACTAGTCTGAAACAGAATATACTGTTATGTGTAAAATACATGAAATTTGAAAGACTTAGTGTAAAATATCTCAATATCTTTGACACTGATGACTTGTTGAAATAATCTTTTGGACATATGGCTTCAATAGACTCTATCATGAAAAATAATTTCACCTGTGTCCTTCTTCTTTTGTAATGTGGCTGCTAGAAAATTTAAGATTACAGGGGCACCTGGCTGGCTCGGTTGGTGGAGCGTGTGACTCTTGACCTCGGGTTCTTCAGTTCAAGCCTTATGTTGAATATAGAGTTTACCTAAAAAAAAAAAATTAAGATTACACATGCGGCTCACATAGTTCCAATGCACAATGATGACTTGAGCATTCATTCACTGAACAATGATTTCTTGAGCACCTCTTCTGCTAATAGAAAGGATAGGAATAGAACTATAAACACGACGGGTGCATTCCTGACCTTGCCGAGCTTACGTCATAATGGAGAGAGAGACACAGAACAGAAAGCAGACACGTAAGCAAGTTAATCTGGAAGAGTGGAAGCTCTCTGAAGAAAGCAAAGCTTGATGCAGGGGGAGGGAGGCCCAGGATGGGGGTCAGGTGAGGTCTTCTAGAATTGGCAGCATCAGAGCCGGAGAGACGAGGGAAGGGGTAGGACACGGGAGACAGACCCCGACAAACTGTGGGGGCACAGACTTGAGAAGTATTTGGAAGGGAGCGCCGGCAGTGCTGCTGGAACCAGAGGAAGGGGGATCGGCCAGAACTGAGGTGCATTCCCAGGTGTCTGGCTTGGCCTGTCGGGTGAGGGGTGGTGCCACCAGATGAGAGGAACCTGGTCTCGTGGACAATGAGGAAATCCATTTTGGCCATGTTGACTGTGATGAGTCTGTGGGACGCCCATGCGGCAGCACTGAGGGGAGACGCCAGCAGGAGGACCGTAATTTGGGATCTCTCAGCAGAGCTCGGGCATTAAATCGGAGTGTGCGTGAGAAAGGAGAGAAGGTGGCGAATGGAGAGGAGCCACTGGCCCAGGGAGCCATGTCTACACTGGGACGTAGTCATGCGTGTGCCTAGGTTGAGGGGAGGGATCCAGGGCAGCCAGAGGGGTTTAAGGTATAAGAGAGAAGGCAAAACTCATGCAGCGGGGTTTGGGTGGTGAGGGAGGGGCTGGGCTGACCTCAGGGATGGGCTGGGAGGAGAGTGGGGGGCTCAAAAGGGGGTTTTGTTGTCTGGAAGAAGAGAGAGTTTAAGGACAGTGACAAACACCCGGAGTAGTTGTGAAGGAGGGTGACATCCAGGTCAGAGGTAAGGATGTCCCTTGGGAAAAACTTCGGCTGTGTCACGATTTGGGCCAAGGTTTTATCATTACCTCCTCAGAGTTAGACCCAAGCCTCCCAGGAGCACCTGGGTAGGGGAGCAGGAGAGCTGGCTTGGGAAAGTGCAGTGGCCCCAGAGGGGTAGGTCTCGGCCTCTCTGTGGCTCATCTCTGTCCTCTCTAAAAGGAGCCGAATGATGCCCTCAGGCCTTGGGCCGCTGCAGGCTTAGTACTGAGTACCGCTCTCCTCTCCGGGTCGCCGGGCTGCTCTGTCTGGCACTCGTTGTCCTTCTCTTTCCCGGGACAGCAGACCATGCCAGGCTGAGTCCCGGGGGTTCTGAGACCTCGCCCCCAGCACGGTCAAGCAGCCTCGGGCATACTTGGTGCCCGTCTGTCTGACGGCGGTCTGAGCCCTCAGCCCTGGCCTCCCTGTGCTCATTCCCTGCGCAGGGCCCCGAGCCTCCGGTCCCGCAGAAACCCGGCCTCCGGAACGCTACCTGGTCTCTCAAATCATAGGGTTTCTCCCAGGGTGAGTTTCAACCACCAGAAACGGGAATTGCAGGAGACCCCGGTGTTCCGAGCGGCTGGCGGGCGGGGTCAACCCATACACAGCGGCTCAATTCATCCCCTCCTGCGCTGCGCGCGCTATTCCCATTGGACAGAGAAGGGAAAAGACCAAAGAGCTAAGTAACTTGACCAAGGTCAGCGGCACGCGAGCGAGCAGCCCGGGTTTGACCCGGTTCTCTGCACCGAGCTGTGCCCGCTGCCCGCTGTCGATCCACGGTTTCGGGATCATCGTCCCTCCCGACCCCCCGGCCTAGGGCTCCCCACGTGGATGATCTGGCCGGGCCCTTCCCGCTCCGACGCCGGCGGGTCTGACTCCACCCCCCGCCCCACCCCCGCCGCCCGCAGCGCTGCCCAGAGCCTCTCCAGGTCGTCGAGGATCCGCGACCGGCCGTGCCCGCCTCCCAAGCCGCCGCCACCTTCCCGCAGAGCGCGCGCCCTCGGGACACCTGTCCCGCGCCGAGGGCTGTCGCCGCTCTCGGGCCGGGGCGCGGCCAGGGCGCCCCCCGGGACCGCACCGCGGCGCTGCGCTCCCGGGCGGCTGCGGACCGGCGCGCCGAGGGGGCGCTGCTGAGGGCGCGGCGCGGGACGCCCCGAAGGGCACGGCCGAGGGGCGCGGGCGCTGCCGGAAGCTGGGGCGGGGCGCCGCGCGGGATGCGCTGAAGGGCAGGCGGCGCGGCGGCGGCGGCGATGAGTGCCTCTGCGGCCACCGGGGTCTTCGTGCTGTCCCTCTCGGCCATCCCGGTCACCTATGTCTTCAACCACCTGGCGGCCCAGCACGAGTGAGTGGGCGCGCGCGGCTGGGGGCGGCGCCGGGGCCGGGGGTGGGCGGCCAAGTGGCCTCGGCGCCGCGCGAGCCCCTGGCAACTTTTCCGATGGGGCTCGAGCCGCCAACCGCTGGGCTTGGGCCGGCGGCCCGTGGGGGCTCCCCGCTCCGGGCCGGGGGAGGGGAGGCGCGCGGGGGGCGCGCGGGCCGGGGGAGGGCGGGGGGCTGGGTTCGGGCGGGCGTTCCGGCCGTTCGGTGAGGTTCTGGAGCCCAGTGCGGGGCGCGCGCGCCGGCCCGGGTGTCCGGGGTGACGGAGGTCAACGAGGCAATGCCCCTGCCCTTGAGCCCAGGGGTGGTGGTGTGGGGGCGCAGACGCCGCCAGCTGCGAGCGTGGCCGTGTTCCCTCGGGTTGTGCCGGGTTCGTTTCGCATTTCACAGGGACGTTTCCATGTATGGACACGCACATACTTCTCGTTTCCTATTAATTTTAGAAACTGTTGTGAATGACTAGCAGAAATAGCCCCGGGCCGACAAGCAAAGACCCGGGTTCTAGTCGTGCCTTTGGCACGACCCGTGTGGCGTGGCCTCAGTTTTCTGGTCTGTGAAATGGCCTATATTTGTATCCTATTGTCAGGATCCAGAGAGACCGTTTTGTGTAGAGGCGCGGGGTAAGACGGCACGGGGAAGGGTGGCCGAGCAGCTCATGGCCAAGGAAATGGGTGGGGCTGACAGGCCACAGATGGGTTGGTTCAAAGCCCCGCCTCAGTCTGGTGTGAGGGATCCCAGGCTATGCCACCCTGCACCAGGCAGCTGCGGGCCTGCCCGGATGGTGGGAGAGGTGCCAGGCCTCCGTCCCTGCTGGTGTTCCCTGCTGTCCGTGGCGGCGAAGAAGTTAACCTGTTAGGTTCCCCCAGCAGTTGGTGCTGAGGAAATTGCATCAGTCTGCCCGTGGCAAACCCCCTCCAGTCTCTGAGCTGGGGATAAGGGTCTGCCTCCAGGGCGGTGACTTCCTTCCCCCTTCTCTCTCTCTGCTGGGGCTACCACTTGCTGACAGCCTTATCCAGATGGCCCTCATCCATACAGAGCACTGCCTGGACACTGGCCGTGACTGCCCTTGGTCTGACCCCATCTCGGGGTACATCTCCTGGGAGCTGCAGCTCTGGGCAGCAGATGTCTCGTGTCTGTGAATACAGTGTCCACAGTGGCATTGTGCGCAGTGCAACAAATATTTATTGAGGACATATTCTGTGCTTGATGCTGTTCCAGGTGTTGAGGATATAGCTATGGACAAGCTAGGAAAGGTTAGGGAAGCAAGTGTTGAAACAGACATCAAAAAATGGGGTGACATGAGTGACTGGGAAGGTGACTGATGGTCAGGGGAGGCTTCTTGGAGGAGGTGGCTTGAGGTGCAGGAGGTGGGCATGGGAAGAGGTGGGGACAGAGCCTTCCAGGTAGGGGAACAGGGAGCAGAGGGAGGAGAGGGGTGTGGTGGCTGGGTGCAGGGTATCTGGGAGGGAGAGCAGTGCGGCTTACTGAAGGTCTGCATGTCCTGGAGAGGGTTTGGGGATGACTCTGAGATTTTGGCCTCAGCCCCTGGCAGGATGGTGATGGCATTTACTAAGCACACACTGAATTATGTATTGCCTTGTAGTATTGAGCACATCGCTAAGCCCTGCAGAGTTTTGAATAATTGGTTCCAGTCATTCTTCCCATCCCCCTGCAGGTAAAATCCCAGTGACCTCTGGCTCCTCTGTCCTCTTCCTCCACTCCCCCCTCCCACTGTCCCCTTCCACACTGGCCCCAGGCCTGGGCTAACATCTGTTTCCTCCCTGCGGTTCCCCACCCCAGGCCCTGCCAAGCCTCCCCCAGGAACTTCTCTGCCCCAGCCCTTGCCTCCTTGCCCTGGTTCATGCTCTTACCTCTGACTGGGAGGACTTCCTCCCTGACCTGACTGTGGCAGCCATCCCTGATTTGATAGCCTCAGGTACCACGCCACCTCCCTCCAAGCACACAGGATCTCTCCATCTACCTGGCCCCCTGGGATTGCGCTTCTCCCACGAGAATTCCCTCGCTGTGGTCAGAACTCACCTTCCCAGGCCACAGCTCACCGTGGCGTCGTGTGGCCCAGCCCGGGGCCTTGTGCATAGCAGGCATGCGGTCAGGTTTGGATCAGCTCGATTAGTTGAAGCTTCCTTCCCACTAGGCAGTTTACGAAAGCCTGAAAACCAGAAAAAGCAAGGCAGGTTACGGAGTCAGGAAAGAGTTAGGATCCGTTAGTCTCATCGTCTCTAACACACACACACACACACACACACACACACACACACTTTATCTCTCTTCTCACGCTCACCCATACACATCCCCTTCATGGAAGGGCATCAGTAACCCCCTCGCCCCCAGTCCAAGACTAGCAAAGTTTTTACCCTTTGTTGTGTCTCAGCAGCCCCCCGCCCCCACCAAGTCCTGCCAGATCCTTCTCTCTCAGTTCTGAGCTGGTCCTGCACTTGGTGGTCCCTGGGATACGCACGGAATCTGTGGCCCCAGTTTCTCTTCGCTCCTTGCTCCTCTGCCAGGTGGCAATTGTGAGAGCTCAGTTTACACGACCCTCACACTCCCCTGAGGGCGCCCGCTGTGCGACGGTGCATAGGTCCTGGTAGGAGCAGGGATGGGGGCCATTTCCTGGCCACCACCTGCCTTGGGCTGTGATTAAAGTGCTTGTCAGCTTACATAGCACACTGGACCTCTTCGCTTCTCATGGGATGCTTCGGTCCAGCATCATGTTCCTGACCCACATCAGCTTCCTCCTCCATCCTTTGCTCTTTTGGCTTATCTCTACAGGAAGAGTCACGGATGTGCACCACTAGAAATTTCCTACTTCAGCATCCTACCTGGACATTGACATAATCATCCTCATTCTTATCATAGAAGTGTATCATCCTTCTGTCATCTGTCATCCATCCATCCCATCATCCATCATCCACCATTCACCATCCATCATTCATTCATTCATTCATCCACTCATTTGCCATCCATCATCCATCCATCCATGTAACCACCATATATCCATCCATCGTCCATCCATCCGTCCATTCACTATCCACCATTCATCATCTATCCACTATCTATTATCCATCTATCCATCCACCATCCATCTGTCCATCCACCATCCATCCGTCCATCCATTCATTCACCATTCACCATCCACCAACTGTCCATTCATTCATTATCCACCATCCACCATCCATCCATTTCTCCTTCTTGGCTTCTTCTCCCCCTCCTTCCCTCCTTCATCCATTCATGAATTCCCAAATACCCTGACAGGAGTTCTCAGGAGGACTTTCTTTGTCATACTCATCCAGGAATCTTGAAAAAAAGCTGCATATTCCCTTGCCCCAGCCCAACGGATTCTGATTCTATAGGTGGAGGACGGCATTTGGAAATCTGGGTGTTCCTGAGGCCCAGAGCCCATTCCCTGACTCTGTGTGGGCCTGGGGGCAGGTGCTGGGGATGCAGCTCTCCTGCACCTGCAACCAGTCTCCTGGGGGCCCATTTACCTGCAGCCTGGGTGGCTCACTTCCCACCTCCTCACTGAGCTTTCTTACTCTGGGGGCAGGTTTCTAACACCCATTCCAGCTGCAGGGGGGGGGCGGGTGGAGCGAGCTTCAGCATGAGTTTGCCCCTCAGGTGTTGGTAGGTATTGTTGGGTCCTGGTGGAAGCTGTGACTGAGGAAGGTACTTTCCAGAAGCCCCAGGGGCATATAGCAAAGGTGATCCAGAAGATGCTCTTGGGCTGTGATGGTGTGGATGGGGTTTCAGCGGAGGAGGCAGTGGTATAGTGGACCATTGGAGAGGGCCATGTGATCCTGTGTCTAGCCCTGCCAGCCCTGCTGGGTGCCGGGGTGTGAGAGAGAACGCATCTCTGCAGGACTGGAGGTGACCTCCTGGGTGAGAGCGCTCAGAGTCCACTGAGACTGGACCCTCCATGAGACAGGGATGGATGACCTCCATTCATCCACAGTGCCTGGCCCGCATGGGTACATAATACATTTTATCCTTAATGTGTTTTAAAGTGAGTTATAAAGCAGATGATGAAATGACATGGCTTTCTCAAGTCGCTCAGTCGGGCAGTGGCAAATGGGGTCCTAGACTCCAGGTGTCTCGACTGCTAACTCAACCAAGCCTCACGCCCTAGGGCTGCCCCACGGGGAACGGGCCTTGGACCCTGGTCTCCTTGGTACCATGTCTTTTGTGCCCACCCCAGCCTCCCCTTACCTTCTGGGTGTGGGTTTGGACTCTGGCTTGATGGCCCTGGTGTGGGGAGCTGGCTTCCTTCCTTTGGGCCGCAGCTCTGGCCCAAACTCCTCCCTCCTTGGATTGGCCTTATTCTTTGGTCCCTTTGATTATACATGTGGCCTGGGGCCCTTCCTCCTGGTCTTTCTGGAAGGTGTGTGTAGCTGAGACTCCTCTGTGCTCCCTGGAGCGCAGTCCAAGGGTTTCCGGCCCTGAGAGAGGTGACAGATTCAGCGGTTAGGCCCGTCAGTCACCGGGGAACAGTATTTGGAGGTGCCGGGGTGAGCTGGGGGGGTGGGGCAGGGACCGTCTTCAGGGGGCGTGGGATGGCGTGCAGGGTGCGGGTGCGCAGGTTAGGACGAGGGGGAGCTGGTGCTTCCAGTCCCTGAAAGTCGCACGGGTGACCCGCAGGGGCCAGAGGGCTGCAGGCCCACCCAGCTCAGCCTGCGGCACTGGAGCTGGAGGCAGAGGCAGACGTGGGGCGAGAGCATTCGCAGCCAGGAAATTCCATGTATCCATGTGTTTATTTCGGTAAGTGGCCGCCTCCCTGTGCTGGTCGTTGCAGTTCCTGGACAATCGTGGCGGTTGCTGCCCTCATCTTGCTCCTGGTGGCCCTGCTGGCTCGTGTCCTGGTCAAAAGAAAACCACCCCGGGACCCACTCTTCTATGGTATGTCTCCGCGGGAGGGAGGCGGTCGGTGTCCCCCTCACGGCGCAGCGCTCGGCCTTCGCCTTCCTCATGCCCCCCGTGAAGAAGCCGTCTGCCTCCAGTACCCTGAGCCCCACTGGGGAAGTGGCAGGAAGCAGGAGTGTTTCAGGGCAACAGTCCTCCCCTCTAGACGAACACCTCCTCTGGGCCGTGGACCCCACCCTTCCCCAGCGGGGATCGTGGCAGAAGGTCAATGCCAGGGCCAGGCAGGAGGCGCCTCTCTTCCTGCCCCCATCCCCAGCCGTGCTCTGACCTCTTGCAGTAGCTCCTTCCCGGGCTTCCTGCCTTTGCCTCGCTTCTGGCCGTTCCCTCCACCTGGCATGGAGCTGAGCTGCACAGTGTCTTGGTCCGCACGTTTGCATGATGAGGAAATAATAATGCTCCCCGTGGGGGTTGCTGCCTTCAGTGATATTAGTCGAATATTTAAGCAGTGCCTGAAAAATACCCACGTACATTCCATAAATAAAAACACCCCGATCCAGCACTTACTACGTGCCTGGTGTGGCCCCGAGCGCTGGCCCCGTATTAGCTTATTTAATCCTCACGACAAGTCCTCTCCACTTACAGACGAAGAAGCTGGCTCCGGGCCGCTGAGACAGGTGGTCAAGGTCATGCAGTGAGAACGTCACTGACCCCAGAAGCCAGGCTCCTCTTTGCCCCACGCTGCTTCCGGCAAAGCCGTCCCCGCCTTCGAGCGCTTCCCCTGCTGGGAGCTGGGCTGGGCCTTCCCTGGTTCCGTGTCTGCGTCAGTGAGGCTGCGGGTCAGAACCCCCCAGACCTCGGTGTCCTGCAGCAGCAACAGACGTTCCCCATGTTTCCGCCGCTTTGCTGAGACACACTTGACATCCGACACTGGGCGGGTGTGAGGGCTACCCTGGGATGGTGTGACACACGGCCACACCGTGAGACCCTGACAAGGTCGTTCACCGTAGGGTCCCTCACGTCCCATCATTACCTTTTATGGCCTGTGGTGAGAACACTGAGTGTACAGTGAGGCCTCGTTAACGCCGCGCTGACCACTTACTCATCTTGTCACTGTCGGTCTGTAGCCCTTGACCAGCATTGCCCCGTGTCCCCCCCTCGCCAGCCGCTCAGCCACCGTTCCAGCTTCTGTTCCCATGAGCTCAGCTTGCTCGGGTTCCATGTCCATGAGGGAGACCACACAGCCTCGGTCCTTCTCTGCTGGCTCATCTCACTTAGCGTAATGCCCTCCAAGTCCACCAGGTTGTTGGAAATGGCAGGACTTCCCTCCTCCTTTCTTACGGCTCAGTAATACTCCATTGTGTTTACATGTATCTTCTTTATCCATTCGTCCATCGACAGACTCTCCAGGTGTTTCTAGTCCTGGGTGTAAACATTTAGTGTCCGTGCTCATGGCTCTGCCCATTGGCTGGGACTGCTGTGCGTCAGGCTGTGGGCCACGTCCAGAGCTGCCCCACGTCTCCTTGTTGTTGGACCAGCAGCTCCCCCCGGTGGGCCTTTTTCATGGCAGAGGAGACGGGGACGTGGCCATTGTCACTTTCATGCACATTCCACTGGCCAAACCACGTTGTGTGGCTGCATCCACCATCAATGGCATATGGGGATATTCTGTGCCCACTGTGGGTCTTGGCAAAGGCGGGGAGGGAAAGAATTGTAAGTAACTAATTTCTCCCACCTCGCGCGTAAAAGACCCCGAGGCTTTGGCAAATGATGTGACTTGTCTGAGGTTGGACAACCAGGGGTGGAGGAGTTGGCCCTGAGTTCAAGGCCCACATCGTTTCTCCTGCCCCCCACCACCTGCCTGCGCTCTGACCCCAGCCCAGCTTTCAAGAGTGTTCTCCTGCTGCTGTCTTTCCACCCACTCCGTGGAGTTCACGCTTAGCTGACTTGGGTCTCTCCCAGCCCCCCAGGACTGAGCACGGTTTCGACACCCGCAGCCGTCTGGTCTCGTCTGTGTCCTAGCCCGAGCATGCTACATCCTTGGGGCCAGGCTGGTTGCCTCAGACCCAGCACAGGAAGCCCCCGTCAGCCTCAGTGATCTGATGCGAGTGCTTTCTTTTCGGGGGACATTTGGTGGCTGATCCTGACAGCAAGATCTGGAGCACAGGCCCGGGAGGGCACGGGGAGGCTGGGTCTGCGGGGCAGGGCGCCCGCGTGGGCCTTGCAGCCTGGAGAGGATGTGAACGCCGCGGCCCCGGCTGCAGACTCGGCGAGGCCGGCGCCCCTTCTCTGGGAAGTAACGTCCCGTTGATTCTGTCACGGCTGTTCTTCTGTCCACCTTCGAGTTCTTGTCCTGCTCGTGCCCGCCACATGGTTTGTGAAGGGTACAGCTTGAAAATGCAGCCTTGCTGATAAACTAACATGCGCTAAGTTTGACCCCTTGCCGTGTAAAGGCCTTGTTCCGTAGCTGGCTGATGCTGGGAGCTCATGGGCCATTTGGGAGAGTCTCACAACCTGAGTGAGAGTCTCTTGAGACGCTGTGGCTTGGCTTGTTTCACATTCAATGTGCCGTCTTGTACCCATTTTAAAAAGCACCGGCCTTTCTTCTTCCAACTTGCCCGTCGGTCACTGTCCGTCTTCGGGCTCTTCAGTGTGGAACAGGCGAGCATCGGGCGAGCTGGCTGCAGGGGAGATGCGGGTGTGGCCCATGGCAGCCACTGGGAGGTTGTGGAGGATGGACAGGGTGGCCGGGTAGGCTCCTGTGGCACAGAGTTAACGGGTGAGCGTGTGATTCTGTCCCCGCGGGGCGTGTCCCCTCAAAGAGCACTCCGGCAATGACGCGGAGATCCATGACAAGGGCGAGGGTCCTTCTGTGCAGGAGGGTCCTTCTGCTAGTCCATCTTGACAGTGCCCACAGCGTCTTCTGGAAAAGATGAAGCCCAAGTCACTGTTTTCGGTGAATGCCAAGCTCTACGTCATTGCCTCCCAAGCTGCTGCTTTTTAAATCTGGCCACCTGGCTGGCTCAGGCATGTAGCGTGTTGACTCTTGATGTCGGGGGTTCTGGGTTCAAGCCCCACAGTGGGTGTAGAGCTTACTTGGCAGAGAGATAAAGACATAAATAACGGCTTCTTCCTTTGCTCTAGTGTATGCGGTGTTTGGATTCACCAGCGTGGTGAGCCTCATCATAGGCCTGGAACAGGACGGAGTCATTGATGGGTTCATGACACACTACTTGAGAGAGGTACGGAATCGCTTAGTGACCTTAGCCTTACGCCAAAGGGTCGGCCACCCACGTCCCGTCGCTCAGAGATGACAGAGGAGATGCCTGAATCTAGTGTTAAGGGGGTAGGACCCATGGTATTTCATTTACTGCCACAGACGTAGGTGGTTTATTCCTGTGGAGAGTGAGGCAGAAAGTCGGGATTAAATCATGGGAGGCACTTTTCAGCGTTGGGTCTGATCCCTCCTCCCTCACACCTGGTCCATTAACTTTCTCCTTTGCTTCTATTTAATATAAGTGGTACACTCTAAAGGAGTTTAGTGTTTGGTGTCTTATGAAAACATTACCATATCCAGAAGCCCAGGCCGTTCTTAGGTGTGTTAGAGAACACCGAGGCACTGAAGGGAGCCAGTTGGTGTTGAAGATCCTCCCCTCCCTGTCATCGTATTGTAGGGCTACCTGCCCTTGAGGGACTAGTCCTCTTTCCTTGTTTCATGGGGTGAGGAATCCAGCCCGAGAGGTTAAGTAACTTACTCAGGGTCACACAGGAAAGTAGTCTTGCATCTCTGTTTCAAACAATGGGGAGCTTCGTATGTTAAGCAAAGGGAATTTGGACTTTATCTCACATTTGAGGGAAGATTTTAAGTCAGGGAATAATGCAGTCAGCTCTGGGAAGGATGGGCTTAAAGGCGACTGTCAGGGCTGGGAGCTGGGACACAAGTCAGGAGGCTTTGCAGGGCTGGCAAGGGTGTGGGGATGGCTTAGGCAGAGCCAAGCAGAGGAGGTGGGGAGGAGGGAAGAATTCCAGAGGCTCTGAGTGGTTGGAGTGGATGGGACTCAGGGATAAATTGGGGGTGATGGGGAGACGGTCGAAGAAGACATCTGCCTCCTGCTTTGGGGAAAATGCTAGTGTTGTTAAACCCGAGGGATTACAGGAGGAATTCTGTCCCACAGACAGGAGTTGGGCAGTCAGGGCCCACTGTGGAGACAGTGCGGGTTTGGTCCCCGACGGTCGCAATAAAGCAAATTTCACAGCACAGCAAGCCAAGTGAAGTTTTTGGCTTCCTGATGCATCTAGAAGTTATATTTACACGATGCTGTAGTGTGAGATCTACAGTCTAAAGCCCGCATATACCTTAATGTTGAAATACTTTTTTTTGCTAAAAACTTGCTATTATCTGAGCTTTCGGGAAGTCCTCCTCTATTTGCTGGTGGAGGGTCTTTGCCGTGAAGTCGCTGGCTGTTGACTGATCAGGATGGTGGCTGCTGAAGGCTGGGGTGGCTGTGACAGTTTCTTAAAATGCGACAACAGTGAAGTTTGCTGAGGACAGGGGGAGAGAGGGCGGGCTGCAGGGAGGCGGAGCAGTCAGACCACACCCGACAGTCGCCGTCGCGTGTGGCGCCCGCACACGGTCCCAGCAGTAACATCAGAGGTCACCGGTCCAGATCACCATCACAGATCTAATAATGGAAATGTTTGAAATATCATCAGGATTGCCCGAACGTAGCCCAGAGACACAAAGCGAGCAAATGCCGTTGGAGGAACGGCATTTCCTGAGAGACTTGTGACGCGGAGCTGCCGCAGACCTTCAGCATGTGAAAACACCATGTCTGCAGGCACCGTAAAGCCAAGGTCTGCCTGTACGCAGGGAAGAGCTGGGGCTGGAAGCGGTCAGGGGAGGCCCCATTGATTTAGTGACGCTGCTCTAGCAGTTTTTTAAATGGCAATGACATTGGAGGGTGAACATTTTCCAGATGGACGAGGGGGTGGAGGGCCCTCCAAGGAGAAGGGACGGCTTGAGCGAGAGCCTGGAGGTGAGAAACAGCAGGGGTCTCCCCAGGTCAGCCCGGGTGCAGGTGTGCAGGGATGACGCAGAGTTCATATGGGGACATGTCGCATTTCGGGTGGTGGAGGGACATCCGGCAGATGTCTCTGTTGGCAGGGCTTTGCAGGTCTCGAGCTCTGAGGAACATTCCTGACGGAGAGGTTCGGGGGCCTTCAGAGTATACACGGTACCTGAAGTCTTGCTGGGGAGAAGGGGGAGCGCTAGGATGGCCGAGGCTGGAATGAGTGGAGGCCATGGTCAGAAGAGCCCCCGCACTCAGCGGACTGTGAGGCCAAGAGGGAGGTGGAAGAGCCGGAGAGCTTGGGACCTCCTGAGTCCGGGACAGGGAGGTTTTGGGGAAGAGGTGGCTGCTGAAGGGCGCAGACGTTGGGCTGGTGACGGTGGCAAGCGGTGAGGCACAAAGGCTGTGAGAAGGTGGGAGGGGGTGTTGCTCTGGGCAGGCCTGCAGGGCCAGGTTCTGGGCGCCCGGCTGCCAGATCGGGGAGGCAGGGCTGGGCCTGCAGGCGACACCTAGCCTCGGGAGGCTTTTGAGCACAAGAGCAACGTGTTAAGAACCAGGCCTCATGCCCCTTCGTTTGGCTGGTGGATTGGAGAGGAGGGGACAGAGAGTGCGGGACTGGCTCCGTGAGGGGCATCGAGGGCTTGAACGGGGCTGTGCGGAGAGGGAGGGTGGCCCGTGGGGAGCTCAGAGAGAGAGAATTGACTGGACTTGCCCACAGACTGCAGAGGAGAGAGGAACGACACAGACGGCCTGTGGCTTCGAGCCAGGCAGGCTGGGTACTGGGCTTGGCAGAGGGCAGAAGCTGCGGAGGGAAAGGAGTTCAGGGGGTTGGAAGGGCCCGCGGGCCGTCCAGTTCAAGACGCCCATCCGGCTGCCAGGAGAGGCCAGCTTTGGCTCCGAGGGCCAGGTGTGTCGGCGGGAAATGAAGTCATGACATTGGATTGGATTGTCCAGCCAGAGCACGTTGGAGAGAGAGGATGCGGGCCAGGCATGAACACACAAGTCCAGCTGCTGTGTTACTGCCACTTCCTCCACGGCCTGTATTCCATCTGATTCGTGGGGACAGACGACAGGGCTGTCCCTGCCCCGGGAGCGTGAGGCTTCAATGGGGCCCCTCGTGGCTGCTGCAGACGGGACGGAGGGTGTCTCGGGGGATACACAGGGCAGGAGAGCATGAACATGGAGGAGAGGAGGAAGGAGAACGAGGGGTGTCAGAAGGACACTAAAACCTCCTGCGAGTCGGACTGTGACTTTCTGCGAGCCGTCTGGAGGAGGGAAACGTAGCGCATGCCATAATCTCATGTTGATAAAATTAATTTCTCAGAAGTGTGGCTTTTGATGGTATGCTGCATGCTGATGCTTGCCAGGTGACCTTAGGCCGGTCCTACCCCTCGGAGCCCTGTTTTCTCGTGCGTAGAGTGGGCGGAGTTGTGTGTGTCCCGTAGGATGGCTGGGAAGGTTGAGGGTGGTGGGTGCCCGTCTGTCTGTCTGTCTGAGAGCCCAGGTGCGGAGCAGCCTCAGCCCCACGAGCCTGGGGATCGGCACGCGGGGCAGCTGGTGGCTGGGCGGGCAGGGTCCTCTCTGCAGCCCCTCCGGCCAGAGCCATGCGCCTGGTCACAGATCTGACTCAGCCTCGTGAGTTAGCTGTGCCACCCTGGTTGCCCGTGATGTCACCTGCCTTGTGTCACCGCCCACGCGTGTCACCCAATGCATCAGATGATGGCCAGGCAGGCTCTTCAGCAATAGCAGCTTCAGGGTGAAGTTTGGGATTCGGCCTCAGTTTGTCTCCGCGGACAAACACAAGCCAGCTCCCTGCTCCGCTCTCCTCGGAGCCCGGGCCGGTGTGTGCGGGGCAGTCTGTGTCCGACTGAAAGCCGACCCCTTTGACTCTCTCCTTAGGGTGAGCCGTATCTGAACACGGCGTACGGGCACATGATCTGCTACTGGGACGGCTCCGCTCATTATCTGATGTATCTGGTGATGGTGGCGGCCATCGCTTGGGAGTAAGTCCGTCCGTCTGCTTGTGTGTCCGTGTCAGCTTAGCCGCCGAGACGCGCTTGTGTAAGGAAACCACAGGTGGGGCAAAGGCACGAACAGGTACCCAGGAATGGGGAGATGTGCTCCAGGGACACAGGCTAGATGGGAGTCAACACAAGGTCTTTCCTTGGCACCGCTGCCTTTGAACATGTCCCTTTGTACGATCCCCAGCCATAGGGACAGCTTGGGCAGACCCTTCCGCTTCTGACTGTTGTCTTGTAAGGACAGTCTCGTCTCCAGTGGGCTCCTCACATGTTCATGCACGTGGGGCTGAGGCACAAGGGCAATCTTACGTGAGGATTTCTGGTTTCTGGGGATCCGTGCCCTCAGTTGTGATATGTCAGGCCTGTCGTGTGGGGCACGGAGGTGCGCTCTCCGGAGACCCCGGCCCAGGACACTGCATGCACAGAGCCCTCACGTGAGCGGTGCTCTCACTGGCTGAATTTGTGGGACTTCCCTGCCCGTGGTGGCATGCCCACTGCTGCTTTCTGCTGGCGTCCCTGTCCCCAAGAACGTGTACCCTTTGGGACAGGATCCTCTTAAGCCTGGCCACCTTCCCAGGCCTCCCCATGGCTCCAGGTTGGAGAAAACGATGGATTCTTGCCCAGACAAGGTGGAAATTCACCTCGACCCACCGCCTGCCCCGAGCCTCTGCGCCCTGAGTCATGAGCCCAGGGACAGCTCTAGTCATTCTGGGACTCTTCCAGGTCCTATCCTGTCTCTTCATGAACATTCCCAAGCCTCCAGGGCGCACATCAGGTATTTCTGAGAATGCCTGGGCTCTGCTTGGAGGCGGCCGGGAGTGGGTTGGGGCTTCTCTGGGTCCGTTAATCTCTGCTGGGAAGGTTTTCGCCGGTCCTGCTGACAATCCCAGCCGTTGTGCACTGGCCTCTTGGGAAGCAGCAGCCCTTGGCTTGGGGCGTGGGGAAGGGCAGAAAGCGCAGTGTGGCCCATCTGCCCCCCTCCAGAGAATCTCCCTGCGGTCTCTCATCGCCCCTTATGGAGTGGGGATGAGCAGGGGTACCAGCCGGAAGAGCTTCTGGCCACCCTCACCTGTGAGGATTCGGGGCCTGTGCCCGCCGCTCCGTTAGGACACAGGCTGGACGGCCCTGAACCCTTCATCCTTCTGACACCAGGGAAAGTCCACTTAACATCCTGTTACTCATACTTACAATACCTTAAAGCATGGGTCCAGTTTCCTTTCTGTCTCAAACCTTCTTTTTCCTTCCCTGCCGTGAGCTTCACAGGACACAGTGAAACGCAGGCCTCCCTGGACTGTGACTGACCTGTTGTAGTTTAACAGGTGATCGGGGTAGAAGTGTACTTCCTATTCAAAAGGACACAAATAGGGTTCTGTCGTATCACAGATGGGGATGAAATTTGACCAGTAGGGCCCCTTAGGGTTGACATGACTATCGGTTCAGTAAGCTGAGGTTCGCACACTTTACTAGTTAGGGTAATGCTAATCACGTGGGTCATCTTTCGCTAATTGTATCCTAACTCGAGTGCACTAAGCCAATATTTTTTCGTTGCAGGGAAAGTTATAGAACCATTGGCCTCTATTGGGTTGGATCTATTATCATGAGCATTGTCGTTTTTGTGCCGGGAAACATTGTGGGTAAGAAACTTCACCTTAAAATTCATTCTGCTCTTCTGAAACAATGTTCATAGACAGAGAAACTGCCTTGGTCGTTACTCCAAGCCTACCAGATAGCGGTATGCCGAATTCTTCCTTTTCCCCTCTGTCATCTCACCTTTTAAGAAATGCTTTTGAGCAACTTTCAGAAGTGAACACTGATCGACGAGACCATCAGCGACTCCTGAAATTTAGGATTTAGAGGGGGTATTTGTGTCTGTGGCTCCCTGCAGTGAGCAAATATTTCTCATTTTTTTATCATATGTAACTCTTTGACACATTCAATAAATGTATTTTATTTAGTATTAAGAGTATTAAGGCTCTCAAAAGCTACCGTGAAAGAGGTTATCGTTTATGTGTGTAAACAATCAGGGCATTATATTAAATATTCTTTAAAAAATACGGTGGCTAGGACATGCTGGTAATGAGCACCTTGTAGTTTTAAATTGACATGTTTTATTTGGTCTCATAAAGAATATTGCCTGGTCCACAGCACAGTGTTAAAGTTACTTGAGATGAGTGTCCTGAATGTTACTCGTGTTTAGAGATGCTTTTTGGCAAATTTTGGACTTTGACTTTTTCTTTCTTTCTTTTAAATAGGGAAGTATGGAGCCCGCATTTGTCCTGCTTTTATCTTAAGCATACCGTATACTTGTCTTCCTGTCTGGGCTGGTTTCAGAATCTATAATCAGCCATCAGAAAGTTATAATTATCCCTCAAAGGTGATTTTATTATGTTAACTGTAACCTGTTCCCAAACTCACGGGGCTCGCTGACATCTTCTGGCTACTGGCTCAAACCGTTCCTCTGCGCACTGGACCATCCGGGCCAGTCCATTTGACGGTGCTGATTCTGTGCACTGTTCACACCTCAGTTACAGTGGCAGAGATGGTCTGTTTCTGTCTGAACCCATCTGCTTCAGCTGGACGGTCTGGGCTTTCTGGAACTCCCTGTGCCACCTGTCACATTGGCTGTTCCCATCAGATCCTGCTTTAGTGCGTGGACTGTGTGGTTTGTCTGGGGCGCTTAAAGGCCTGGTGTTTAGGCCTCTGGGCACCCCTTGCAGAGAAGCCAGTGCCTTTACCGCCCCAAGGGGAGGCTGCAGGAGTCCTGCTGGGCAGGGCAGCACACACAGCCTCAGGGTCTAATTTACCAAGGGATCCAGGCATCCGGAGACTGGCTACAGGACGTCTTCTAAGACACTTCCCTTGCATTCATGGCTAAGGTGGACAAGGTGAAGCAACGCTGGCTGGGCAGGTACTCTGTTAAGGTCTTCACTTCTAAGCTAGTGACATCTAAGTTTCCTTTCCTCTTATAGGTATTAGATCATTAAGCAAGATCCATAAAGCAAAGTGAAACATGGAACGTGAATTACTAGCGATCTTCAGAACCTGATTATTCGGTTGACTGTAAGACTTAGTGGAGTTCATTAAATGCATTGTAATTTATAAAGCTCATTTGTAAACAATTAGACACCTGCTGTGCACACTCAGGGTGACACACTGACATCCTTTTGAGTAATCAGGTGGTTGTTAAACAGCAGGAAGTAGCCAGAGTCTTGGGCTCCACCACTTTTAAAAAAGTCTCCACATCAGTGTGTCAACACCACTCCTGCTGTGAGACACAGAAGACTGTTCAATATCATTTTGTAAATGTCCAAACACAGTGATGGCCAGGGAGAAATGGCCATCGCCACACAGCACGGACAGGAACATAAATCCACACTTGCTCCGTGAGGCAGTTTGGGGCTGTCATTAGCCTTAGCAAATTTCACCCCATTACCCAATAATCCCACGTCGAGGGCCCTGTCCTCGGACGGTCGTCAGAGAGATGCGGTCAAGATTTTCATACAGGATCGCTCATCATCACATGAATGGTGCAAATGCCCAGATGTCCGACAGTGAGAGAAGGACTGAAATACGGTGCTTCCGCGTGATACAACGTGTCAGGAGAGGTTTTAGTAACGTGGGAAGTCTTGTAAAATAGGTAGATGTTAAGTGTCAAAAGGACAAATACAAAATTGGTTATACATAAAGTCATAATTTTGTAAAAAAAATACACATAGATCAGATAGGTAAGTAGACGGATATCTCCAGAGAAACAGAGTGGCTCCTAATAATGTGCTGGGTTTATGGTTGACCTTTTTAAATGAATATATCTTACACTGATAATCACAAAACTGTTACTGCAAGAAAAAAACAAAAAACAAAAAAACCATTCATAGAGCGCAAAGGGCCCTTCAAGACAGCCCGGCCCCATGTCCTCATTTCACATGAGCAGAGCAGAAGCAGAGAGGAGGCGGGACACGATTTTCCTAGGTTGGGCGGCCGGTGGTTTATGACACGAATCACCCATCCAGAGAATTCTCTCCCCGTCTAGCACCAGACCGCTTCCGCATCCGTGGATCTCTGATGCTTCTCTGGCGCTCGGGGCCTGCTCATTGGTACAAACTCTTGTTTTAGGTCATTCACGAAGCCCAAGCAAAGGACCTCATGAGAAGACCATTGGATTTAATGCTGGTCGTGTGTCTCCTCCTCGCAACTGGATTTTGTCTGTTTAGAGGACTGGTAAGCGGCACAGATCACAGGAACGTTAAAGAAAACATATATTTAATCAGGAGTCCTAGTGCCCCGACAAAGCCCGGCCAGGCTTGCTGCCGCTCTCCCACCCGCCAGGTCGACCCCCAGCCTTCCTCCCTCGGGGGTGGGGGGCGCTGGGCTGCCACGTGCACCTCCTTTGCCTCCTTGCACTAAGCCCACCCAGAAGTCTCTTCCTTCCCCGATGTTAGGGTCCCTGAAAAATGAGCTCGTAGAATCTCATTCTTTTGGTTTCTTTGTTGTTTCTGCTTTAAATGTCATTGTCTTTGGGAAGGGTCGTTCCTGAAGTTGCCAGTGACACTGTGGCACAGAGCATGCCTCGTGTTCTCAGGGGTAGGGACAGGGTAGTGAGGCGGGGTCCAGAGCAAGGAGTTAGAGTCCTGGCTGTTTACCTGCTGTGTGGCCTTGGAAAAATAACTTAACCTCTCTGACCTCAGTTTCTTCTGCTGTAAAGTAATAGCACCTACCTTGCGGTGCCGGTTTGACGATTAAATGAGAGAACAAACATCAAACACTTAACAGAGGTCCTTAGATGCGGTAAGTGTTGGCCACATAGGGTTACTAGTTACGATCTTTATTGATGGACGGTCCTTCGCAATGCCGAGTACCATGATTTGTTCTTAGAGGAAACGAATTCCAGTGGCCAGCATCATAGGAGTAATTATACTCCGTTTCGGTGACAGTGACTGCTCTCAGCCTGCTGGCTTGCACAGCAAGTGTGAGGCGAGTGGCAAGTGTGAGCTGATGTACCTGACCCACTGTCTTGGGGTCCTTGAACCATACACTCTGTGCGGCTGGCTGGGCTCAGAGCAAGAAGCTCTGGTCTCCAGCAGTAGATCATCAGAAATTTCCCGGAGTCGAGTCAGCTAATGGGAGGAGTGGCACAGGGAAGGGATGTAAAGGAGAAGGCAGAGCCGGAGGGTTTGCTCAGAATACAGAGCAGTAAAACTGTTCCGTTTTTCTTAACTAATCTCCATGCCCAACATGGGGTTTGAACCCAGGCCCCCAAGATCAGCAGTCACTCGTGCTACCAACGGAGCCAGCCAGGCAACCTTAAAACTGTTCCTTGGTTAGTTTGTGTCCCAAAGAGAAGAGAACAGCAACAACAAAAACGAGCCCCGGCTGTATCCCTGCAGAGCCGTGTCCGCTCCTCTGTGCACAAGGAAGATGTGGGCATGGGGGCGGGACTTTTGCAGATGGGCTTTTCTGCCTGGACCTGTTTGTACCCATTCTGTCACTGGGCCGTGTTCCCAGATGTCATCTAGGCAGGACATTTATGACCAAGGACACGAGCGATGCAGGAGGGAGGTGACTCAGAGGGACCTGATGATGTGCCAGGGAGACTGTGTCTCTTCCGTGGCCAGGAGTCTGCTGTGACCAACTCTGCTCTGCTCTGTTCCCTCAAGGCAGACACGGGACGTGGCTTCGCACAGGACCCTGCTTTCGGCTCACCCTTTACTGCCCCCAGAGGCCATGTGCTCTGTGAGGCGCTGCAGAGCGCAGGAGGCTGTGTTTTAAATTCTGCAAAGCATAGTGAGAGGAGTTTGGGCTAGCAATGTCCTTTTCTTCCCGCACAGAACAGCTGGCTAGTTATTTCTTCCCGGGAAGAGTGAAACTGGTCATCTGGTGGGAGCGGTGTTTTGGCCAGTGGGAGTCTTGGCACTGAAGGAGCACCCAGGGATAGGGCATCACGTATTTCCTGCTCCACTTAACCTCTTCGTCTCTTCAGAGGAGATCTGCAGACCATTGCTTTTCTCTTCCCTCCTACTGATAAGCTTCTACCATATGCCATTAAAATGGCCTGTGGCTGAACCTGGAACCTTTAGCCGTCCCAGCTAACGCTGAGAATCCGATGTGATTGCAACTATGTAATGAATTTGTTTTTGTTCCCAGATTGCTTTGGATTGCCCGTCTGAGCTCTGCCGATTTTACACGCAATTTCAAGAGCCCTACCTAAAGGATCCCGCTGCTTATCCTAAAATCCAGGTCAAGTAGTTATGAAGCCCATGGTCTTTCTAAATGGGTGTTCTGTTCTTTAAGAATGGGAACATGGGGACCCATGTAGGAAACGGGAGTGAATATTCTCAGAGATAAAAACGTTCATCTTTTGTGCTTTTCATCAGGCGGGGCTGACTGTGAAGTTGCTGACGATGTTATTTCTCTGTTCAATGCAGATGCTGGCGTATCTGTTCTACTCTGTCCCTTACTTCGTGATTGCGCTCTATGGCTTGGTGGTTCCGGGATGCTCCTGGATGCCTGACGTCACGTTGATGCACGCCGGAGGTCTAGCTCAGGTACTAAACATACGCTCTGTCCACAATGTCCGCTGCGGGTCTGGCTGTCCTTGTTGGGAATCTGAGAAACATCTCTGCTTGGTGTTTCCAGGGGGTGGGAAGCAGGTCCTAGACTTGTCCCCTTTGGTTCCCCAGTGCCTTGGGAGGCGTTTCTGCATATGCATTTCATTCAGATCGCGCTATAACCATGTAGCAGTGTGTCACCCGCTGTACAGGTAAGGAAGCTGAGGCCCAGGGAGGTTAGCGATCTGTCCCAGGTCACACGCCCAGCAAGGGGCCCTGCTGGTTCCCTGGGGTGGTTTCCCTGTCTCTGAACACCATGGCTACTAACAAGAACGGAGAGCTGTCACCTTGTAGGTGTCTATCTCACACCAAAGATGTCAGAATTCTGTTGTGCTACCCTGCACTGAGCCAGGGAAACCGGGTTGGAGAACATTCTGCTCCCAGTCATGCCTCTCTTCCCCCACTACTCAGTCCAGCCCCTGGCCTCTTAGCACAGAACACTTAGTGGGCGTTCAGTGAATGCTTACTTCATTGAACTGGAAATAAAATTATCTATGGAGGTGCATTCTTACTCAAAGTACATTTTTACAAGCTAACAGTTGGCAAGACAAACTGATCTTATGAACAGGGAAGAAAATTATTCAGTAATTTTATCTTCACCCCCTCTCACTATAAATAAAAAAGAAACAAATGAATCTACCTTGTAAAGTCACTCTTGCATCTTGCTCTTTTCAAGCAGAACAAGGCTCATCTGGAAAGTGTCAGTCATAGTCCTGGTATGGGACGGCAGCACGATGCCCTGGTGTTTACAGGCTGGAAAACAGCTGTGGCAGTCGGGGGTTAACACTTTGAGCTAAATCCTTCTTGTCTGAGGTAATTCTCAATTACAGAATTAGAATATTAGTATCAAAAAAGTTGGTACAGCATCTGGAAGTAAGGGTTCCTGTCCTTTCCTTGAAGGACTTAAGACGGAAGAGAACTACTATTTGCTCTTTGCAGGCCTCGGAATAGCGGATTCCTCAGGCCAGTATCTTTCAATACCAACTCTAAGCTGACTTTTAAAAAACTTTATTTATTTGGGAGAGAGAGAGAGTGAGCGAGCACAAGCAGGGAGAGTGGCGGGCAGAGGGAGAAGCAGGCTCCCCATTGAGCAAGGAGCCTGATGCAGGACTTGATCCCGAGACCCTAGGATCATGACCTGAGCTGAAGGCAGATGCTTAACTGACTGAGCCACCGAGGCACCCCTATAAGCTGACTTTTAATTTTCTGTCTTTAGGCCAAGTTGTTCCCAGCCTCCTAGACCGAATCCTAAACTCAGTCTTTTCACTTGGCTGTCTTGGAGTTAGTGTCTAAAATAGCACTCCTGACCTTCCCTACGCCTTATCCTCCACGTCCCCCATCCCTGCAAACAGCCTTTGCCATGCCCTCACCCCTACGTGTAGCACGTTGCTAGGTCCAGTTAGCTCTGTCTCCGGAGTAATTGCACACCCGCTGCTTACAGCTTCTGGCCCTGCAGTGGTCCGTCCTGCAGTGGTCCGTGCGCGCGTCTGCTTACTTCGTGGAGGCAGAGCAGGCTAAGTGTTCTGCTCACTTGTCTGGGTGAGGCCAGGCTGTGTGCTCTCCTGGCATAGCAAATACTCAGTGGCTTAGCACAGTGAAGTCTGCCTTCTTGCTTGGGCAAAGGGCATGGGGGGTATTTTCAGGAGCCAGGCCTGGCATCAACATGAGTGCAAGGGAAGCAGATCCTGTGGTCTTCCCGTGCGCCCCAGGAGGCCTGGAGTGACAAACACAGCACAAGCCCTGCAGTTCTGTTTGGTTTTCAAAGCCTCACTTAGAGATAAGAAAGCAGAGGCTCAGGGCAGCTTGTTACTTGCCTGGGGTCATAGTTACTAAATGGCAGAATAGGGATCTGGAATCCTGTCTGACCCCATTGCCCAGGTTTTTCTCCACCCGTATCCTTCCTCTCATGCAGACGTTAGCCATGGTGGAGTCCTACCCATCGGCACAAAGCCAGACCTTGTATGGGCACGGGGGAGCCGGAGAGTCCCCGGGGCTGGGAGGCAGGAACGTAGGAGCGGGGCTGCGAGTGCCGGGCAAGGCCAGGGTAGGTCGGGGTAGGCCGGGGTATGTGGGGAGAGCGCTTAGGAGCTGCGGCAGGTCACAGGGGGAAGTAAACCTTGGCTTCTGCCTTCCTGGCTTCATTCTCCTGCGCCGCCCAGGAGAGAGGGGCTCCCACCAGCCTCACTCTTACCGGTCCCTTCCTCGAGATAAGCTTGCTCAGAGTTGACAGTCACGGTCCCTCTCCAAGCCTGGGGACCTGTGTCTGCCCCGTAGCAGGCCCGGCTGCAGAACCCGGACTATCCCCGTCGAGGAGGCTAACAAGAGTGAGGCCACTGTTGGACCCAGTCAGGTGGACAGGGGGCAGTCAGGAGGCTTGGGAAGGTCACACCTTGGGGGCCTGGGGGTGTGCTTGAAGTGACAGCACTAAGACGAACCCGGGACTGTAGCTGCTGGTGAGGGCTAGGCTTGCAGCCAGGCCGGCAGCTCTGGCCCAGCGCTCCTGGGAAGGCCAGGGGGCCAGCAGACAGCTCTGGGCAGCAGCACTAGCGGCTTCAGCCAGAGCCCCGGCCTCGCAGGAACTCTTTGGCTTGTCCACCACAGCCCAGTGCCACAAGGTAGCCGGAGGCTACAGACTAGATTCTACAAGTGCCAGGAGCGGGTTTCTCCCCACCCAGAAATGGCGTCGTCTGAGAACTGGGTGTCTGATCGTCCCGACTCTGCGCTGGGCCTTAGTATCTAGCTATAGTATCTAGCTACTCCAGAGTTAGCCAAAGGAAAAGTTATAAATCACCCTGGAAACAAAGTGCCCACAATGAGAATGTTCCGTAACTGGTTTTCTGCCTAGCCAATACTTGCTTACAAAACGAGTTCTTGTCTTGTGAGGGCATCTGATACACTGATCACAGAAAACACCCTCCATAACCCACCTCGCATCCCTCGCCTACTAAAACTGCCGCATTCCTCGTTTAGAAGCTCTATGCACTCACGATCCCACTAATTTTATCAAAGTTTGCATTTCTTGAAAGGCCTAGTGGACTCCTAAGACTCTGATTTAATAGGAAAAAAAGTGAAAAATTTCTAGATCAGTACAAGTCAGTGGAAAAAACATGTGAAGTCCTTACAGGGTCCCTGATTTCAGATCCTATACGGATCTGTAAAATCTGCAGTCTTTAAAAATCAAAAACATAGGGCGCCTGGGTGGCTCAGTTGGTTAAGCGACTGCCTTTGGCTCAGGTCATGATCCTGGAGTCCCGGGATCGAGTCCCGCATCAGGCTCCCAGCTACATGGGGAGTCTGCTTCTCCCTCTGACCTTCTCCTCGCTCATGCTCTCTCTCACTGTCTCTCTCTCAAATAAATAAATAAAATGTTAAAAAAAAAAAATCAAAAACATAAATCAAAAAGTAAAAGAAACAGCACCTGGGTGGCTCAGTGGGTTAAAGCCTCTGCCTTCAGTCAGGTCATGATCCCAGGGTCCTGGGATTGAGCCCCGAAATACGGCTCTCTGCTCAGCAGGAAGCCTGCCTCTCCCTCTCTCTCTGCCTACTTGTGATCTCTCTCTCTCTCTGTCAAATAAATAAATAAAATCTTTAAAAAAAGTAAAATAATCAAATTAAATTAAAACCAGGTCACATTTTTATACCAAAGAACCAGTGGGGACTTATTCATAACTCAAGTGTCTTTTCCTATAAAATTCTTATTGTAGGATTGAAGTTCAAGTCTAGTTTGAAAAGTATTCCAGGTTGCTTAGATCCACTTATTATTAGTACCTTCTAGCAACTGAAGAGTTTTTCTCTGCTAAAATATCACTGAGCATTAGAAGAAAACAATCTAGTCAGTATGGTTAAGAGCACAATCTCTGGAGAGACTGTGTCGTGTCTCAGCCTGTCCTTGGGGAGCTTGTGACCTTGGCCACCTTGGATTCCTCTGCTGTGAAAGTGAGGATAATATAGGAGCTTTCTGCTAAAACTGCTGGGAGGGGACTGAATGAGGGCCTCTGTGTACAAGGCTTAGAGCAGGGCCTGGCACAGAAGGCGCTGTGGGTCTTTGTTGCTGTTCTCATCGTTGGTTTAAGATTCCCAACAGAAGTCTGGAGAGGAAGTGCGTTGTGTTGCTCAAAGACTCATTCATCTGAAGCCATGTGTAACAGATATTATTACCTAAAGATCAGAGGGACTGGGAAAAAGATTTGGGATGGACTCCCAGTGGATTTTGGCAGGGAGCCTACCGCCCGTCCAGTAATACCCACAGCCCTGGAAGCAGGAACAGTCCCGCCTTGGGTGGGGAGGTGCCCCTTCCCACTCGCAGTTCAGACTCTCGCACTCCCTGGCTACAGCGGGTGCTGTGTCCTTTCTCACAAACGGGTCTAGAAGCTTATCTGTGGAGAATCTGGTTGCAGAGTTGACCCTACTGAAGGGGAATTTTATGTTTTTCCCTTATGGAAACCATTAGGAAAAACCTGAAAGATTTCAGAAGAACATGGATAATTGGGAATACTAATGCAAATTCTAATTTAATAGTTTACTTCAGTGTAATTCATTAGTAAACATCTTTATTTAGCATTAAGATTAGAGACAGACCGTCTTGAATTAGTCAAAAGGTCAGCAAGGGGATCTAAAATAGAAGAGCCCACCTGAGTTGTCAGCAAAGGAGAATTCCAGATCATGATTCTCTTGGCATTGTCCTAAGCACTCCACAAAGATCAGCTCATTGAGTGGGCATAGCAACCCCTATGAGGTAGGCTCCATTATTATCCGACTTTTCTAGATGAGGAAGCCAAAAAGGTTACATACCTAACCCAAGGTCATGCTGCTGGTGGAGCTGGGATCGGACACTGGCCGTCTGCTTCAGATGCAGTGTTCTTAACCCCTGGAATGTGCTGCTCAGAAAACCCTAAAAAATGACATAGTTCTGGATTAACTATTCATATTTGTATCAGCCAAATAGCCTGGCTGCTGTCCCAGGGCTCACATCAGTTTTGGCCTAGGATACTTATGTGGACACAGGGTAACTTTCACCTCTCCTTTCGCATCAAGATCATGACTTTTAGTCATCCTTTCCATGTTGTCTGTAAATATAAGAAAAGGGAGTTATTAAAATTTAACCATTCTTTGCCTTTTTTTTTTTTTTTTTGCCTCATTTTCCATTCAAATCATCCACTAATAAAAGGATCAAAGCCTATCTTTGAAATTTACTTGAAGTGAAAGCAGGTTTAGAACAGCAAGAAAGACTAGGGGCTCAATGTCACATCACTGAATTTGGCAGAAATGTCTGGGCTCCACAAGTTGTACCTGTGAGCCTGGGTGACAACTCAGCCGCATGGAGCCCAGAGCCAGCGGGTGCCAGGCTGAGCTCTCGGCCCTGCCGTCCGTAGGCCTCGTGTGCTGGGAGCAGCATAACACGGGATGCCTGTGCAGGCCCTTAGCAGCTGTGTGCTCGGGGAGGAAACCGTTCTCCGGGGAGATGGAGGTTTTTCTGAAACTTCGCAACTCTGGAAAGGGGACAGCACAGGTGTTGGAAGGAAGCAGTGGTTGGGGGGCTTACTCAGCGGGAGGTGTGGCCACTGTAAACACACCTGTTAGAGCTGCAGGCAGTGCCAGAAACTGCGGGATACGGGCCCCAGGCTTCTCACCTGCAGCCACCTCTCCGCATAAGGAACGTAGATCTGTACCCCTCGGTTAATAATTCTGGAGAAGACAGGCCTACCGAAATAGGTATAAAAATAGAGAAGTGCTTTGTAGAACCTTTTTGTATTTTGACAGTCACAAGACCATTGTTGTTTAATGTTTATTGATCTCTAACAATGCGAGAGGCGCCACACGAAACATTAGACACGGTACCTGCCCGGTGGGCTTACAATCTAATCTAAGGACATGATCATTTTGTAACGTTGCCATGATTTTGCGGTTTTTGAAAATGAGGTATTAACTGCACTGGGGAGTGCAGGAAAAGAGCCTACGGAATTCACTGACTTCTTATGCAGGTTTCCTTATGCAAGGAGGCATGATTGCTCCTATTAATCTCTGAAAGGATGGTTGGCATTTCCCCAAACCTGGTTATTTCTGTCATGTGTACAAGCGTCTTTAAAGACAGAGACACCAAACCCACATTTCTGAAGATCAAGATTCATATCTGGTCTCTAGTCCAGAAGTTTGGTTATATTATTCAGAAAAACACTGTTACTCAAAAGAGGCCCTAGGGAAAAACAGCAACAGGGGCCAAACTCCTGGTCTGTGTTCCTAGAACCGCCCAAGAGCGGCTTCTCAGGGCAGCCTCTCCAGTGCCCTTAACTTGCAAGGTCTTTTGTCTTCAGAGGCTGGAGGTGGAATGCTTACCATCTGCTGGGTGCTGTCTGGGCATCTGCCTGGGGGACGTGTGTTTGGGGGCCGAGCCCTCCCAGAGCCTCCTGGGTCACAACGCAGGGGTGGACAGTTTCTGTGTTGGTCCTTGGTAACACACCACACTAATTTCTTATCTCCAGAGAGTAGCAAAACTGTACTGTGAGGTCCCTAGAATGTACCAGTAATTTGTAAAAATGTAGCCTGTTAAAGTACCCGTCACTGATAGAAATCCATACACATGCCACCGATGAACGCGTGTCTTTTTCTTCCCATGATAAAGTCAGGTGCTAAGGAGCACTTTTATCTGTGAACCACTTAGCAGAACAGACTGATCTCATACGGAAGGAAGTGTAAGGTAACTTGTATGTATGTGAAGCAAATTATTTAGTTTTTCATTCTTATTATTCTTCTGTGACTTCTTTGGATTATAATATCTTCTCTCTTCACTTTGTTCCTGATGAACTAATAATCCATCACTTGGATATATTTAATTTCCAATCCTTTATTCACATACAGTTTAGATTTCAGTGAGATATGAAAACGCAGAGTCCAGGGTTACATTTTGTAACAATACGAGAACCCTGAGAAATCCTCACTGGACGCCTTTTCTGATACAGTTTTCCCCTGTGCTTACGAAAAGTATCAAAAAAGATACATCCTGAATGCATGTTATAACAAGTATGGACGGACCAACCGGAAGCTCTATCTCAGATGATGCTGACCGGGACTGGTTTTACTTCTAAATAGACTAGACTTCAACTTGAAAAGGTTGCTGGCAGGTACAGTTACCATTTTATAAAGAGCAACCACAGTCCTACTCCCATCCAAGTTGGTGACAACCCTACATACTAGTATTTTTAAAGTTGCATAAAAAACCAATGCTTGAAGAAACCAACAAAAAATATATAACAAAGGGCTCTGAGCTCTTGTTGCAAGGAACAGGTCAAAGACTGATTTATGACACCAAGGTCCTCAGTGCTTCTCTTTAAATAGTTGTATTAAAAATATTTCCACTTTGTAAACTCTGTACTTTCTTCATCTTTATTGGAACACATTTAGTAAGCCACAAGTGACGGCCTATATAGATCTCCAGAATGCAAATCAGAAAAAAAACAAAAACAAAAACACCGAGATTTTGCTCAATTTTTCTTTTAAACTGAGCCACTGGTGCTTGGTACGGGGCACTGGATGGGTGAATAAACAGCGGCATGATAAAGCCTCGCTAAGGAAGGTTTACTTTATTTGAACAGTTATGTTAAGACTGGCCCTAAATTTAATGAAATCCTGAAGACTATGGATTGCTTGAGTACTGGTTTCGAGGGCACAGGAAGCAGGGTCTGAATGAATCACCCAGAACACATTGTGAATCCAACTGAACACAGAATTCATGCTTACCTCCCCCCCCTCCTTTTTTTTTAAATGCAACAGGCTCAGTTTTCTCACATCGGTGCTTCTCTTCATGCTAGAACTGCTTATGTCTACAGAGTCCCCGAAGAAGCGAAAACCCTTTTTCTAGCATTAAACATAGCATATGGAGTTCTTCCTCAGCTCTTGGCCTATCGTTGTATCTACAAACCAGAGTTCTTTATAAAAACAAAGGCAGATGAAAAAGTTGAATAAAAATATTATTTCATGTTCTTCCTCTCTAGATTACTGACTTTTGTTATCCTGATACTGTTATATTGTCCCATTTCACTCCCTTCTCATACAGGGATACTTAAGAATACATAAATTCTTGTTCTGCACTGTATGTGAGCTCTCATATGGTTTTGTGTGGGTAAAATTTTCTTTCTTTGAAGGAAAAGTGAAGTTGAGAAACGGTTTGCTTAAAGAAATATATTCAAAATTATCTGTGAATAAACTTGACCATCTATTTCCATATTGTTTGCACATATTAAATATAACTGTAAACAATTACAATTAAGCTCCTACAATAGTGAGAATGAAAATGAAACTATTCAAAAGTGAATATGGCCTACGCATATTAAAAAATTCAAAACAACAAATACATACTGGAGAGATACTTTTTGCATATAAGACATATATGCATCATTATTAACCTCAATATAACAAGCAAATCATCACAGTATTTTAAAATGTTAATTGAAAATGTTTTCCCAAGGAAAGTCTATTATATTCACTGCTGTTTTAAAAAATTGCTTTTAGTAAAATTTTTTTGTGAGCCTAAATAGCTAAGGAGAGATTGATAACTTTATCATTACTCTTAATGAATACTGGTTTTATCGGTGACTGGAAATATTTCTATTGTATTTCTGTGTATATTTTTAATAAATTTTTTTGGCCTTTTATGAAAACAAATCTTATTAAACTGGAAACATTTTGTATTTTTTTTTTTTCAGAAACAGTTTTGTAGTCTCTAGGGTTTTTATTTTAAAAATCTGTCAGTTACGTGTTCCAACTCAAAATGTCATCTACATTCTCCTTATGTTTTAGTGTGAGCAATGAAGGGGATTTCTGATGAATTAAATTTCGTTAATTTAAAATTAAATTACAGCACTCAAAACTAAAAAGTACTTCTAAGGGAGAAAGAACTGGATTGGCATCCCTTTTATCTTCTAAAGAACCTTTCATATTTGGAATTATGAGTATAGAGAAAAAAATTGGTATTTGTTAAGCGAGAGAAGCAAACTAAAAATCCGTGCGCCCTGGAGGGGTAAGCAGACTGGTGCTTTCCATCCACTCGGGCGCGCTGCCACCAGCACCAGCACCATCGCTGTGCTCAATGGCCTCGGGCTTTCAGAGCAGCTCACATTTTCTCTTCATGTTATTTATTAGCTCTTCACCACAGTAAGAAAACAAAAAAGAAATGGGAGTCCAAATCAGTGCATGGATAATGTCAAGTGTGCGAATTTAGGGTCCACTGAGCTGGTAAATATTATCTGAGACGTGCAAGCAATCATGTAGCCATTCCTCTCCCTCCTCCATGTTTACAAAAAACTTAACACCCAGACAGTGTGCAAAAAAGAAAAAGAAAAAGAAAAAGAAAAACCCTCACCTGCACTTGATTCTATTGTCAACTTGCTGTTAACAATTTTTGCTTTAATATATGAATTACATTAATACCTCACATTACATAGATGAAGCCAAATTACACTAACTTCGTTGTTTACAACCTCAAATCTTACTCCCAGTACACATTCCAATAAATTTATTCTGTAAAAACAATACATTTTTTTGTTTTTGATTTTTTTTTTTTACAGTAAACTTTTCAACTACAAACCTCGAATACGCAAAAGATGTTCCAAGGACAAGCATAACAGGATTGATAAAACCCAAACTGACTAAATGTGTTCTCACAATATAAGCTGGCATAAAAATAAATAAAATTCTCTATTATCACAATAGCAACAATAATGTACACATAATAATGGTTTGTGGATGAATATTAACTATCCTAATTCTAGTTCCAAAAGAAAACAATGGTTCATTTAAAAGTCAATGCTTGGTCTGGTTTCCCATAGGGCTACTGCTGATTCCAGCTTTAAAATGTAAATTATCCACCTTGAGTGATTAGCTCAAATTGTATTGGCATTGGGGAAAAAATAAATCATTGCCTTTATTTTGGAATAACACAAAAGACTCACTAACTTCACATATAAAAACTGAGTTTGTGTACGTAACAATGAGTTTTGAGAAGTATAAGCTGTCGACTAGCTATTTCTAATACGGAATAGATATTTTACAATGTGATTAAACTTTACACATGGCCTCAAAACTGAAGGACAATTTAATTTCATCTTCAATATGCCAACATTATGTGTTTAGGAACTGGTTCCTGGGTTCTGTCACAGAGAGGAAATCCCGTAAGCATTATGTTGAGTGGTCATTTTTAAAAAGTGCTAATTTATATTTAATGGAGTGTCTGGTGACAGTGGAGTAAAGGCAGGAGAATGATGAACATAACTGCCTTGATAAAAGGATCCTAGACATGTATAAGTCTGTGCAAAAATCTTGATAATCCTTAGTGGTTAAGGGCAACTTCATGCAACCAAATAACATGAAATTAAATCAATAACCTTAAAAAAGGCTAAAATGTCTTTTTTCCCCCAAACACAACAGAGAGGAATGTGAATAATGTACATACAAACTGGGGTTCTGTCAATGACAACAAGGAGTATGTGTTGGTTCATATCAAATCCAAGATTATTAGACAACCAAATGTATAACCTTCTTATGGTTTTTCTTAATATGCAGCATTCATTATGGTAGTTAGGTCTGTAAAAAAAAAAAAGAAAGAAAACAAGACTTTAGATGATTTGGGACATTAACAATAAGAGCTCCATACCTGTAAAGTACATAATAAGTGGGATTTCCTGAGATTTTAATCTGTACTGCAGCGTTACCAGTACTCAGCAAGAAGAGCCCGGTGAGGCTGTGCTTGATACCGGTCAGCTCAGCAAGCTAGGTGCTAGGGCATCTGTAGTGTGCCATTCAAAAAAAGGAAACAAAACAATAAACTGTCTACTGTCTGGCAGGGACAGAGTGCAGTAGCGTGCACTCGTACAGCTCAGGACAATGTATTGCTGGGATAAAGTCACTGGAGAAATTGAGATAATCCATCTTTGTGAGGACTGTGGTGTCAGAAAGAAAGGTAAGCTGCTTCAAATTTAAAAAGCATTTGGAATGTACGCAAATTACTCTGTATAATATTTATAACTTAATTACTTGGGACATATGGTTCGAAGACATACAAGATTTAACAAAATCAAGATGTACGTACGATAAGAAAGGAAGTCTAGATTTCTTTTAAAATTTAGATGGCATCTGTGTGACAAAATATTTCCATTTCAGAAAAGAATTGTTTCAATCCGGGTCCTACCATAAATCCTACCAGGTTACGTTTCTTCATAGGGACGCTGTTTTTGTTTTCTTCATCATTAACCCAAATACCTTACTCCCCCTACTCCCCATGCTCTCAAGGGACAAAGGAAAGAGGGATTTTGGGCGCCCCCCGTATTTCTTCCTAAAACAGACTGTTTCCATTCTTTCCTTTGCTAAGTGAATGAACTCGCTTGTGAGCTCATGAGTACTCACTCGTGGGTATGTTCTCTCATATATAGTCCAAATCTATAGTGTACATTATGCCATATATAAATAATTCCAGGACCTCCAAATAGGAAAAGCTACTAAACCTCAAGATGGCAGAAATACTTTTCTTGGGGCACCTGGGTGGCTCAGTGGGTTAAGTGTCTGCCTTCGGCTCAGGTCATGATCTCAGAGTCCTGGGATCAAGCTCTGCATCGGGCTCTCTGCTTAGCAGGGAGCCTGGTTCCCCCCTTCTCTGCCTACCTGTGATCTCTGTCAAATAAATAAATAAAATCTTAAAAAAAAAAAAAAAGAAAAACACTTCTCTTACAGCCAGCCTGCTCTGTTCTACCTGAATGAGAAAGTCAACTAAAAAAAAAAAAAACAATAAAAATCATATTTCAAATCTGTGAACCTACAAAATGCAGTGACTAGTGACTCCTAATTATTAACACATAAAAATACTAGATATGATTATACTCACAGACTTTGGGGGATTTTCCTCCCTTGTGAAGGAGGAAGACACCCATTTAAAGCAATGAAAATTTATTAACCAAAGGAATTTATTTAACAATGTCTTTTCACTAATACCAATGTGAAAGGCGATAAAATCTGTGTGGACATTGGCGGAATATTCATAGCGCCGACGACTCAAGCCGTACTGAAGAACATTTTTGGGACAGATGGTCCCAGAGCCGCCTTGGAATAGAATTAATGCTCCCAACAAAGAAAAGGTGATATCAGAATGTGACCACAACTGTAAGGACATGGGATTTTGGTGGGGGTGGGTGGGGGCGGTGTCTTTCAACAAGGTACTGTCGAATGGGTGCTTATAAAAAGCAAATTACAAATCCATTTTTTAACTTGTCATATACCACCACGACTCTATTAGCACCTCCGCATCAAAAACCGTCTTGCTGATTCACAATGGTACGTATTCTGGACATGGTGCTCGGAGCACGTGCTAGCCTGGACGTCTCCTCCAAGTCCGCAGCAAGAAGTGGTTCACTCTGTGCCGGTGGCCGTGCTCTGCGCCAGGCCACCCTCGGTCAGATGGCAGCCGACTAACGCAACCAGGCCCCCCAAGGCCCACGGACTCGAGGCACAGGAAGAGGCTGTGGGAGGGCGCAGAGTTGAAGGAGCCCCGAACACAGTGGAAGTGATGAGATGGTGGAAGTCACAGGGTCTTTTCACGGAGCACCATTGTCACTTGACAAAATGATGACAGGTAAACTATGGTTATTCGGACGCTTTCTCAGAAGTAAGTGAAATGAGCCTATTCCCTCAAGGAAGACAAGTGGAAGTATTTGTTGCCAACAACGAAACTTGAGCTTTTAAGTGAAACTTAGAATTCTGGAAAACTTAATCCTCTACAGTCAAGACTTCCCAATAAGGATTTTTCTGACAAGATATACCTGGTATTTAAAAATGTGATTAAAAATACTTTATAATGAAAGATTTGGAAGACCCAACTAATTCAGGGAGCCAGTATCTTCCAAATGGGTTAAGAGCTATTCACAGTGCCAGACAGTCCGACAGACTTTATTAACAGAATACAGAAAGTTCAGACTGCACATGGCTAGTAACCTTTCAGAAAATACCTCTTATACAGAGCTGGTGTAATTTCAAAGAAGAACATTCGCAATGATCTGAAGAAACTATTAAAATACTTGTATCTCCACTTTCCAACTACATATCTATGTGAGGCCACCTTTCTTCATATAACTCAACCAGAGACTGAAAACAGAAGCAGATATGAGAACCCTGATGTCTCGTATTAAGCCAGACATTAAAGAAATTTTAAAATGCAAAACATTATGGGGCACCTGGCTCGCTTTCAGTAGAGCGTGTGACTCTTTGATCTCAGGGTCGTGAGCTCAAGCCTCATGCTGGGTACAGAGGTTGCTAAAAAAATTAAATAAAAACTTAAAAAAAATAATAAAATGTAAATCAATGTCTTTCTTCTCAAAACACTTTCTAAAAAATGTATTTTTCATAAAAATGTTACTTATATTGAGTATTATTTTATAAATTAATAAATATCTTAAGTTTTTATTCCCAATAAATGCTATACCTATGAGCATTAAGTAAATGCTCACAGGTATAACAGAAGCTCTTTGGGGCCCTCAATAACTTATAAGTGAATTAAAGGGGTGCCGAGACCAAAAAGTTGGATGAACCACTGGCTGAGCAGATACTGAGTACAGGGTTAGAAAGAAGGCGGCACAGATAACTGGGATCTGAGTACAAAGGCCAACATGTGCCGAAGTAAGGAGTCTGGACTTGATCTTGAGAGCACTGGGGAGACTAAGGATATAGCCCCTTACTGCAGAAAGAAAAGGTCAGGGCGGGCGCCTGGGTGGCTCAGTGGGTTAAGCCTCTGCCTTCGGCCCAGGTCATGATCTCAGGGTCCTGGGATCGAGCCCCGCATCAGGCTCTCTGCCTGGCAGGAAGCCTGCTTCTCCCTCTCTCTGCCTGCCTCTCTGCCTACTTGTGATCTCTCTCTGTCAAATAAATAAATAAAATCTTTAAAAAAAAAAAAAGAAAAGGTCAGGGCTGGAAGGATAAAAGCATGGACACTGCTTAGTGGTTACAGCAAACGCAGCGGCTGTCCTCCCAATGTTTATTCTATCCTCTGCTCTTCCCTGCTATTATGGTGGCCTTGTGGTTTGGGGACCTGACTCCAGCTCCAGGAGTGGGGAGAAACTGACTGGTCCCAGTCTCAATATCAGTGGCTGGTTCAGGGATGGGTGACTTTAGGACAGGGTCTCCAGCACACCCTTGTGTAACGCCCTCTCCCGCTGAGTGTGGGCCGGACCTCGTGAGTTACTTCTAACAGGATGAGGAAAAAGTGATGGGAATGTCACGTCTGCGATGAGATTACGGGAGACTGGCTTCTCTCTTGCTAGCACTCTCTCTCGTGGATGAAGCTTTCTGGCATGACGGAGCTGCCTTAGGGGGAGGCTCACGTGTCAAGGAACCTAGGGGGCCTCTGGCCAAAGTTAGGGAGGAAATGAATCCCGGCAACATCTACTGAGTGAGCCTGGAAGAGGACCAACACCCCAGCTGAGCTTCAAAATGATTTGAGCCTCTAACACCTTCTTCGCAGCTTTGGAAACCCAGAGATGGAGGGCTTAACAAGTTATGCATGTCCAGATTCCTGATCCAAGGAAAATACCAGATAATAAATGCTGTTCTAAGCCACTACGTCTTGAGGTAATTTGTTACACGGTGTCATTGCCACAGCAGGCCCGAGCCAATCGGTGCACGGTCCTCTTGTCACAAAGATGAGTGACTACTTCACAGCCCCGTGGATCAAGAAGGGACGCTCCAAGTGTTCTGGAGCCTGCCCTTGTCTGCCTCATGCTTTGAACTGTCAGGAGCGAGGATGTTGTCAGAGCCTCTGGAAGTAAAGGGGTCCCCAGAAGTCTGTGGGTTCCTCCTAAGAACCTCTTCTCTCCTTCCCTCACCAGTACTTATAACCACACCACCATCTGCCTCGAGACCCTCAAACCTTTTATCCTTATGGCCTATGCTTACTGTAGTTACCAAAGACGGGCTCCTGGGCGTGTCACTTCCTACATGCTCACCCCAGGCAGCTGTGTCCATGCTGGTCTATGACTTCATCTCTTAAACTCTCCTGCCCCCACCCAGATTCCTTGATCTCTTCCACCAGGCCCCTTGGAAATCACAGTCCAGCCACGAGCAAGTCTTCCATATTCCCAACTTGCATTTCTCGGCTATTCTGCCCCCTAATTTGTTCCAACAGAAACCTAGTTCTCCCTGAGGACTGTGCTGCTGCTTCTCCCGCAGGCCTCCCGTGGGAGCTCTGGTACCATGGGCCCGGAGGCGGGGAAGGTGTCCTTCCTGATCGTCACCGCTGTTCCTAAGCCATTCCTCCTCTCCCCTGTGCTCTCCTCCAACCACCCGGTCCTCCCAGTTCTGAACTGCCATCCCTCCTGCCTATAGTCCGCCCCACACCGCCGGGGCTACTCCTTACTCCCACTGTCATTCGGTATCATCACCACTGGGAAGCCTCTCCATGCAGAACTGAGAACTGTCTTCCCCAAACTCCGACCTCTCAGTGCCTTGATTCTCTCTCCTCCTCCAACCTCGCTCACTCACTGGGGCAAGTGTTTCTCACGCCCCGGAAGTACAGGAGTCCCCCACAGATCTGCACTCTCACTTTCTTTGGTCAGCTGTGGTCGGGAAGCAGACGGCCTCCCCTCTGACTTTCCTTCCATCGGAAGGTCAACGGTAGCCTCCGTTACAGGGGCTACATCACTCTCCTCGCTTCTTCTCATCTCACAGGCGCTCTGTCATCTCCCTTCATCAACCACAGCAAGAAGGGTGAGTACCGCACAGGAGGTATTTTGAGGGAGGTCACTTTCACTTAACTTCTATTACAGGATATTGTTACAGTAGTTCTATTTTATTAGCTACTGTTGTTACTGTCTTACTGTGCCTTACTTACACATTAAGCTTTATGACAGGCACATACATGTAGGTAAAAATACAGTATATATGGGGTTCATACTATCCACGGTTTCAGGCCTCCACAGGGGCTCTGGCAATAGAGCTCCTGCAGATAAAGGGGGGACAGCTGTATTTGCAAACATGGTTTTAAGCCGCTCTTTTGGGGAGTGGAATTATGAAGGCAGTTTTGGTTGTCCTAAGAACTTGGGGGGCTGTCTGGTATTTTACAGGCAGGCGTCAAGGGACCTGTGCCACGAACAGCGCTCACCCAGTGAAACGTCCCACTCAAGTACCAGCCCCACCTGCAGGGCGACCACCACCACAGCTCTTCAACAACCTGTTGGAACACCGCACTCGTCCACCACCACTTGTCCCCGGTTCTCTCTCTTAAGCTAGGACTCTACCTTCAATAATTCTCTGATACTGAAAATCTGTTGACCCACTCCCTTCCTCATGCCTTTTTTTCTCCTTCCAAACATATTGGTTCAATGATCCATCACTGTAACTGCTCCCTTCCTTGCACAAAATCCATTTCTGCCTCCATCCCCCTCCATCCTAGTTGCACTTGATTCTCTGCCTTTCTGTGGTTGCACAGTTGAATACGCCTGGAGAGGATCGCACACCCATCCCGACGACTGTTCTCACTTTAAGTCACGGCCTCAAGTGAGCCCTCACTTCATTCCCCAAGTCTATCCACTCTTCTCATCTTCTAGGGGACTACTTTGTCCCATTTCCTCTCTCTCAAAATTTACAACACTGCTTCCCGGTATCAACTCTCAGATGCTGACCTCACTTCCTGAGAAAACAGAAGCAATCAGATGAGAACTTTTACAAACTCTCACCCTAAGTACCCACTTAACCTGCCTTCCCTCCCACCTCAGTGGGGGAGCCAAGGGGTCCCTCCAGATGTGCTCTAGATCTTACACCTCCTTGTCTTCTGAAGAGCACTGCTTTGGCAACTCCTTCCTTCATTATCATTTTGTGCTCATTCATTCCTCATGTGAATCCTTCTTACCAGCACATGGGCTGTAAATTTTCCCTCCGGAAAAAAAAAAGCCCCTTTTGACTCTCTCTCGGACCACGACTATTAAGTATTTGAAAAGAAGTTTAAGATTAGTCTACTAGCCGTACAAGGCATCAGGACTCATTGTACAGCTACTATAACGAAGAAAAGTATGATCCTGACCGAAAGAACATAACAGAGAACCTAGAGAGTGACCCACGGCTGTGAGAGATGACACTGCAGGTCAGAGAGGGAAGGAGGGATAATTTAACAAATGGTTCTGGTTCCCATGGTTATTCTGTGGGGAAAAAAGGCAATAGTCCTACCTCATCTTATAGCCCCAAATCAATTCCAGATGGATTAAACACTAAAATGTTAAAAACAAAACTTACAAATTTAAAAGGAAATACAGGGGGAGTATCTTTCTGATCTTGGGAAAGGGACAGGTTTCTTAAACAAGACAGAAAGAATGCTAACCACAAAAGGAAAAGTTTGAGACATTTGATTACTAGAGAGAAAGTCTGTTCACCAAAAGGTATCATTAAAAAAATCAGACAAGCTACAAGTGCGGAGAAGATATGTACAAATGCACACGACCGACCGCACTAGTCAGAATCCAGAGTCTGTAAAGGAGTCCTACAAATCAGTCACCAAAAATAGTCCAATAGGAGAATGGGCAGAGATACAAAATCAAGGAGATGCCAGAAGGAACCTGGATGGTAGATAAACGAGTGAAAAGAAGCTCAACCTCACTATTCATCAAAGAATTGCAAACTAAGACTATAATTTACACTCATGATTATAAGCAAAATTTTAAAGTCTGAAAATGACACGTCAGTCACAAGAAAGCCAGAGCGGATGGCCAGAGTATGAACTGGCCCAGATACTTAAGGATGTCCTTGGGCTTTCTCTTCTAAAGTTAGCAACCGTGAGCTCCTGAGATGGCCCGGCCAGCTCTCGTGTGCAGTAAAGACCCTCTCGCTCCTGTGCACGAGGAGGCGAACAGGAGGGTGTTCACAGGAGTGCAGTTCAGAATTGTGAAAACCCGGGAACAACCGACATGACCGTCAAGAGGAGACTGAATCAAGTGTGGTGTATTCGTAAGGCTGAGTGTCACACAGCAGCGGAGAGTTAACAAGCTACTCCGCGCACAACCGCGTGAGGGGCTCCTGGAAGCACACGAGTAAGTGAACGTCACTGTTGTTTAAACAGCTCAAAAATGAGCAAAACTAAACAATGTATTATTTAAGGATATACCGATACATTAGGAGCAAGAATTCTGAAAATGAAAGGAAATAATACAACACTAGTGATTATCCCTGGGTAAGAAGAAGATGGGTCAAGGGGAAGAGTATGGAATTAGGTGTAAGTTACTGTTCTGTTTTAGGTTGAGTGGTAGGGTTACTGGTATTCATCAGAATACCACATTAAATGTATAGCACATATATATTCTTCTGTATATGACAAACGTATTATTAAAAATGGGTTAAAAATAAAAGGATCTGACTTTGCACAGAGTGGGTCTAGAGGGAACATACGTCAACGTAATAAAGGCCATATAGGAAAAACCCACAGCTAATTAAAAGCTGTTCCTTTTTAAGATCAGGAGTAAGACAAGGATGTCCGTTCTTGCCATTTTAACTCATGTCCTAGCCACAGCAATTGAACAAGAAAACAAAAAGGCACTCAAACCGGTAAGGAAAAAGTAAATCTGTCACTATCAGCAGATGATGTGATACAGCAGATAGAAAACCCTAAAGACTCCACCAAAAAACGATCAGAATAAATGAATTCGGTAAAGTTGTAAGACAAAATTAATATACAGAAATCTGTTGTTTCTACATACTAATAACAAAGTAATAGAAAGAGAAATGTAGAAGGTAATCCCATGTATAGTTGTTCCAGAAAGAATAAAATACCTAGGAAGAAACTTAACCAAGTTCCTGACAGACCTGTTCTCTGAAAACAATAAATCACTGATGAAAGAAATTGAAGATGACATCAACGGAAAGATATTCCATCTCATTGACTGGAAGAACAAATATTCTCAAAATGTCCATACTACCCAGAGCAATCCACAGATGCAATGCATTCCCCATCACATTACCAAAACATTTTTCACAGAACTAGCACAAATAACTACTAAAATCTGTACTGAACCACAGAAGATCCCAAATAGCCAAGGCCATCTTGAGAAAGAAGAACAATGCTGGAGGTATCATGATCCCAGACTTCAAGATACACTACAAAGCTACATTAATCAAAGAGTATGATGCTGGCACAAACAGAAATATATATGTATCAATGGAACAGAAAAGAAAGACCAAAAATCAACCCATACTTACATGGTCAGTTAATCTTTGACAAAGGACGCAAGAATGTACAATGGGGAAAAGACCGTCTCAATAAATGGTGCTGGGAAAACCGCACAGCTCCATGCAAGAGTGAACGTGGACCACATTCTTTTTTTTTTTTTTTTTTAAGATTTTATTTATTTGTCAGAGAGAGAGAGTACACACAAGCAGGCAGAGAGGCAGGCAGAGAGAGAGAGGAGGAAGCAGGCTCCCTGCCAAGCAAGGAGCCCGATGCGGGACTCGATCCCAGGACCCCAGGATCATGACCCGAGCCGAAGGCAGTGGCCCAACCCACTGAGCCACCCAGGTGTCCCGTGGACCACATTCTTACACTATACACATAAATAAACTCAAAATGGATTAAAGACGTAGATTTGAGACCTGAAACCATAAAACCCCTAAAAGAAAGCCTAGGCAGTCATCTTGGACATGAGGCTTAACATTTTTCTAGATGTGTCTCCTTAGAAAAAGGAAACAAAAGCAAAAATAAACCACTGACACTTCACCAAAATAAAAAGCTTTTGTACAGCAAAGGAAGCCATCAACAAAATAACAGGGAACCTATGGATCGGGAGAAGATACCTGCAAATGATGTATCTGATAAGAGGCTAATATACATATATCTATATCTATTTCTATATCTGTATCTGTCTCCTACAACTCAACATCCAATATATATAGAACTCATGCAACTCAAAACCAGAAAAACCAAATACTCCTATTAAAAAATGGGCAGAGGACCTCAATAGACATTTTTCCAAAGACATCCAGATGGCCAACAGACACATGAAAAAATATTCAGCATCACTATTCATCAGAGAAATGCAAATCAAAACCACAAGGAGATGGTCTCAGACTGGCCAGAATGGTGATATCAAAAGGACAAGAAATAACAGGTGTTGGCAAAAATGTGGAGAAAAAGGAACCCTTGTGCACTGCTGGTGGGAATGTAAACTGGTGCAGCCCTTGCGGAAAACAGTCGGAGGTTCCTTAAAAAATTAACAGTAGAGCTACCACATGATCCAGTAATTCTACTAAAGTAAAGACACTAATTCAAAAAGATATATGGGGGGGGGGGGGGGGGGGCGCCTGGGTGGCTCAGTGGGTTGAGCCACTGCCTTCGGCTCAGGTCATGATCTCTGAGTCCTGGGATCGAGCCCCGCATCGGGCTCTCTGCTCTCTCGGGGAGCCTGCTTCCTCCTCTCTCTCTGCCTGCTTGTGATCTCTCTGTCAAATTAAAAAAAAAAAAAAAAAAAAAAAAAGATATATGGGGGTGCCTGAGTGGCTCAGTCAGTTAAATGGCCAACTCTTGATTTCTGCTCAGGTCATGACCTCAGTGTCCTGGGATCAAGCCCCACGCGAGGCTCCACGCTCAGCAGGGAGAGTCTGTTTGAGGTTTCTCTCTTGCTCTCTCCTTCCGCACTCCCCAGCCCCCTACTCTCGCTCTCAAATAAATACATAAATAAATCTTAAAAAAAAAAAAATAAAGATCTATGCACTCTTATGTATACTGCAGCATTATTTATGAAAGCCAAGTTGTGGGAACAAACTAAGTGTCCATCCATAGATGAACAGATAAAGATGCGGTATCAATGGAAGCTGACTGAGCCATAAAGGAAGGCGATCTTGCCATTTGTGACAACACGCGTGGACCTAGTGAGGATTATGCCAAGTGAATTAAGTGAGACAAAGAAAGACAAATAGCGTATGATTTCACTTCTATGTGGGATCTAAACAGAAGCAGACCCATAAAGACAGAGAACAAACGTACAGCTGCCACGAGGAGGAGGGCCAGGGGATGGGCAAAATGGGCCCATTTTGTCCAGGCTTCTAGTTCTGGAATGAATGAGTATGGGACAAGGTACAGCAGAGAGAATACAGTGAATGGTACCGTACTGGTGCTGTGTGTTGACAGGTAGTGGTTACATTCGTGGTGAGCACAGCACAAGTACAGACCTGTCAAATCACCATGTTGTACACCGGAAACTACTGTAGCATGTGTCAACCGTGCTTCAACTTAAACAAAAACTGAATGAATAAATGAACGGATCTCAGGCTCCTTCTTTACAATCAGGCTCTCACCAGCTATGTGACCCTGGGCCAGTCTCTCCAGCCTGAGTTTCCCCAGGTACAAATGGAGATGATACATCCTGGGATTTGTGCAGAATCAAGTGAGACAACGCACAGATAGCACTGAGCAGTCTATGGCACAGAGTAAGATGTCAGCCATCACTACTCCCGAGTCTGCTGCTGCTGCTACTTCTAACAGCAAGTATTTTCTGAAGTGCTTTCAAGACATCTGAGTTGAAATGGTTTCATGAACCATTAGGAAAATGGATATACAGGAGATACAGGGTGGGAAGTCACCAGTAATACATAATGGTTGAAACCAGGAGTGGGGAGCAGATGAACGCAGGGGAAGCTTTCCGAACAGCAGGACACCAAGACAGACGGAAGGAAGTGATGCAGGAGCAGGAGAGGCCGGTGACCTAGAGGCAAAGTCAGGAGAGAAGGTGGCTAGTGGCTTTAAATGCTGCACAGATAAAATAAAAACTGACGACGACCCTGACCCTGCATCTGGCAACGAGAGAACCGCCATGGACCTTTACAAGAGCGATTTCTATCAGTGGGGACGAAGCAACACGAACGCCTGGAGGAAGGCAGGAGAGGGTGAGGGACCGGACACTGGAGCCAAGAAACTCGATCTGGAAGTTTAGAGATGAAGAGAAGAGCCGGGAGAGTAGGATACATGGGGGAGGGATGCCTAACACTGTTTCTAGGCAGAGGGAAAAGAAGATAAAGGTCCAGGGTGATAGGTGACCACTGACCGGGTGAGGCCTTGGAGAAAGGAGGAGAAGGAGACACGATTCTGGACCGCGGGAACAGACAGGTGCAGAATAATGCTTCTCAGACTTCCATGTGCACGTGAGTGACCTGGGGGTTAGTTAAAATGATTCGCACGGCCTGGGGTCGGGCCTGGGATTCTGTATCTCTAACAGGCCTGCAGGTGACACTGATGCTACCTGCCCACCGACCACACTCTGAGCAATACGGGTGGAGTCACCGCTTCCTCTGGCACAGATGTGCAGACAGAAGGGAGATCATAAAGGGAGACGAGTTGTGAGGGTTCTGCTGTATGCGTACTGAAGCCAGCTGGGACGAAGACGGCAGGTGCGATAAAGAGAAAATCAAACGAGTCAGGTACTCAAGACTTTGGTGACTGTTAACAGGACTGTTCCCAGGAGCTCTACTCGCAAAGGTAACGACAGAGGACTTGTTACTGGAAAGTGGTCAAGGGAAGAACGATACGCAGAGGACAGAGTAAAGCTGAGTGGCTAAGAGGGATGAGTGAACAATGAGAATCACAACTGAGGAGTGACTGGATAACGGCAGGAAGGAGTTGTTGAGAGGTCAATAGTACTGACTAGAACGGCCCAGCACTCAGCTGAAACCAGAACCTCACAGAAGAACAATAACAACGTATTTTGTGGATTACTGTTTCAAAATGATTTGCCACTGTCCCATTCGTCTTCACAGAGAAAAGACTTAACAGAAAATGACCAGGGGCAAAATGTGCCTTCACTAACACTTTTAAATTAATAGAGGTTAACAGAAGTTAAGATTGAAGACATTCACATGGCCAACAGACACATGAAAAAATGCTCACCACCTCTCATCCAGGGAAGCACATGTCAAAACCACAGTGAGCTATCACTTCGGACCTGTCAGCACGGCTGGAATCCAAAAGTAAGAGGTAACGAGTGCTGGCAAGGATGTGGAAAAACGGAAACCGCGGCGCACTGCTGGAGGGAGTGCTTACAGACTGGTGCGGCCACCGCGGAAAATAGCAGGGAGGGTCCTTAAAAGGTGAGAAATACTGGCAATTCCACTCGTGGGTATTTATCTGAAGAAAATGAAAACACCAATGTCAAGAGATCTATGCACCGCTCTGTTCGCCGCGGCACTATTTACAGCAGCCACGGTACGGAAGCAGCCCACACATCCAGCGACAGGTAAGTGGATAAAGACGTGGTGTCCGTGTACAATGGACGGTTACTGAGCTGTAAAAGGAACGGGAGCTCGCCATCTGTGACAACGTGGACAACCTAGAGGGTGCCATGTTAAGTGAAACAAGTCAAACAAAGAGACAAATACCATCCGATTTCATTTGTCTGTGGAATCTACAAAACAAAACAAAACTCCGAGTCCCAGATACAGGAGACAGACTTTGGTTACCACCAGCGGAGTGGGTGAGATGTTGAACCAGATGAAGGGGACAGAGAGGTACCAACTTCCATCATACAGCAAGTCAGTCACAGGGATGCAAAGGGCAGCATGGGGAACGGGGATGGTAATGTTGGCGTAACTGGGTATGATGATGGATGGAACCAGACTATCACATGAGCATTTAGTACCGTCTGTCAGTGTGGGCTCACTGTTGTGTACCTGAAAGTCATATGCTATTGTACGTCACCTACACCTTAAGACAGAGTTAACAAAATTTAAAGTGGACGAGTCTTCCCCTTCCGTACTTTAAATACCAGTCTTCACGTACTATTGGAATACTTAAATATTTAAAGTCCCCATGGGGACATTAAAGTCCAAACTCCTAGGAAGAAGCTGTAGTATGAAATCCCCTATTGTGCACGTGCCGTCTTATAATAAAAGAAATATAATTATAAAATTTTAAGGTGGCACTTCATGATTTCAATATTGCCCACCTTCCTTTTTAAAAGACTATCAAGTTGTGGCAGTTAGTTTAAAAAAGAATAGACCTGTTCCTAGAGTCCAAACTGAGAGGCAGGTGTAGACCCCCGCCCTCTTGAGCTCTGGATCATTATGCACCCAGGAGCAGTGTGGGACCCTCCCGGAGGCTGCTGGCCCCCTGCGGCCACTCGTCTACGGGGACAGGGCTTGCCGCCGGCGGCTCCGAAGCACCCGGTCTTCTAGGTAGAAGAAGCGTGAGACCACGCACCGTCCTTACCCCTTCACTGGTTTTCTGCAAGTCTGAAGTCGTGTTCCTTGTGTCATTGCCGGCGTCTCCGCCCTCAGAGCTGCTTTTGTTTTCCTCTTCTTTGCAGTCCTTGTCATCTTCATCTCCTGGAGATTTCCGGGACTGTTTAGAGGATTTCTAAACGTTTGGACAAGTTAAAAATTATAGTCAAAAGCACAACTCCAATGCACAAGTGTAGGTAAGAAACACAGAAGTGGCTGACTTACATCCAATCATGGGGCTCACTACAGGACATACCAGCACCACAGTGCGGTGTGCCGAGGCTGGGCCAGGTGACCTGGGACACACCGTGTCACCTCACTGGGCCTCAGTGTAACCAGCTGGAAAAGGAGGTACAGGTGCACTCGATGACTTGTTCGTTCTTTCCAGCAGTGCAATGGTAAAAGCAGAAAAGAAAGATTCATGGCCCCGAGGCACTGCCAAAGGATGAATGACAGCCAGATGGACAGCCCGGCGCCACCTTTGGGGGCTACTGGGCTAGAAGGCTTCCCCGAATTTCACAGCAGAAACTCAGGTCTCAGAAGAGTGAGCTGAACTAGCTAAGACAATAGATGAATATTCATGTTAGGACACCTGTTGAAGCTGCCTGGTTAAGAACAGAAAACATTTATATCACCCTGTGATAGAAACTAACTTTAATCTTTTTAAATTAGGGATGATTATTGAAGAGCCCGAGGGAACCAGCCCTTATTTTCTTATCACCTTACCTTTGAAATCAAGATGAACTCCAAGGAAGATGAAAATACAGTTCTAGTTTACAGCCAGAGCTGTTTTGCAGAGAGCATTAAAATGATCAAAAGCTGGCCCCGCTGTGCACCTTTAAGAAAGTTTTTACTTTTTTTTTTTTTTTTTTTTTTTTACCATTTCACTAGCATGTCCTCTCCAGAATTTTAAGAATCTTTAAGCACACGGCAAATAAGAGCTGAGGCAAAACTGATTTAGCCATGTCACTTTCAGTCTTCCAGAAATAATTAGCAAATTGGAGCTTCCTCAGACAATCAATATTTTAAACCCAACTTCCAAAGAGAAAATATCTTCTAGCTACGTGATGGAGCATGTAATTACACTGCTTCTATTTTACTTAACTGAAACCACCAACCAAGCCCAAATGTCAGTTTAAAATGAGGTCATCTTGGGGCGCCTGGGTGGCTCAGTGGGTTAATAAGCCTCTGCCTTCGGCTCAGGTCATGATCTCAGGGTCCTGGGATCGAGTCCCACATTGGGCTCTCTGCTTGGCAGGGAGCCTGCTTCCTCCCTCTCTCTCTCTCTCTCTGTCTGCCTCTCTGCCTACTTGTGATCTCTCTCTGTCAAATAAATAAATAAAATATTAAAAAAAAAATGAGGTCATCTTTACTTTTTACAGGAAGGAAAAGCAGAGGTTTAATAATCCAAATGTGGAGTGTCTACAGGTAAAGCTAAGATCAAGTATGACAATACAAAAAGCAAACTACTTTTTGTTTTCCTAGTAAATACAGTATAGTTACTGAAATGTAGTAACCGCTGTAGGTAGTAATTCTCAAGTAATGGTTTCTGGCCTACAGTTCTTCGAGGTAGTAACACACAACTCCCTAAAGTTCACAATGCTTACCAACGATCCTAACGAGCAACCCCACCGTGAAACTGTAAGTGCTACCGTTTGGCACAAGGACCAGAATTAGGATAGTACAGAAGTTCTGCTCAAGGGTCACATTCAGTACTCGAAGAAATCTGGCTGCCCAGCTAGATTTGGTAGCGCTGCAAGGCTCTTAGCAAACTCCGATCATGGCAATTCTTGTAATTCCGGGGAAGGGCGCTCCAACTGTTTCAGCACTATAGTCTTGAATTGGTTGGAGGTCCAACTCTTGCCACCTTTGTTTTTTAACTAAGATGACTAGTGGGGTTAGCATCATCACCAGTGTTGTGAGGCTCTCTGACCTGCCCTACTTTATACAGTAAATAACGTGTGTGTAAAATATTCTGACCAGCACCTGTCACGGCTCAGATAGGAATCATTCATATACTTACTGCCGAAGAGATAGACATATAACTTCCTTCAAATCTGCTTGCTGACTGAGATGCAGTTAAAAGTTTGTGAACCACTGGTTTTCAGTGGCAAAGAAAGATACTCAACCTTAAGAAGAAGGTGTAAAAAAAGATAACCATACTCAACAAAAAGGAAACATTTGGGAAGTCAAGGCCAAAGGAGATTATGTCAGGAAAGTGCTTCTCTACATGTGGTTCCCAGATCAGCAGCACCAGCCTTAACTGAAAATTTAATTCTCAGACCCACACACCCAAGACCTACTCAAACAGAAATTTAGGCAGTGGCTTAGCAATGTGTGTTTTTTTTTTTTTTTTTTTAAGATTTTTATTTATTTATTTGACAGAGAGAGATCACAAGCAGGCAGAGAGGCAGGCAGAGAGAGAGAGAGAGAGAGAGGGAAGCAGGCTCCCTGCTGAGCAGAGAGCCCGATGCGGGGCTCGATCCCAGGACCCCGAGATCATGACCTGAGCCGAAGGCAGCGGCTTAACCCACTGAGCCACCCAGGGGCCCCAGCAATGTGTGTTTTTAATAAGCCCTCCAGGTAATTCTGATGCGTGTGCAATTTTGAGAACCACTGTGCTAAGTTTCTCACTCAATACTAAAAATTAAAAATCATTTATGAGCTTCCAAAATTTTTGTGTTTGTGCATAATTTATCTTGACAATAAATAAAATAGTAAAAAGTCAAATTTAAAAATCATGGTTCTTTAGTGATCATGGAATTTGTGATCTTTGGAAGAAAAAGATGATTCCTTAATGTAAAATAGGTAAACCTTAGTAAGTAAAGTATATCTTTACCCCTTCACTGCTTTGAAATTATATATCCACATCAGGTCTGAGCCCCATGACTTCTGGTCTTCATAACGAATGAGGAAATAATGACACCGAAAAGCCGCATATCCACACTAACAAATGCCTCAGATACCTCAGATACCTTAGAAGGGTACAACACATCACACAGCTCAGCAGGCAATCATAAATTTAAAATATCAACTGAATTGGGTATTTATGTGAAATCCAAAATACTAAAAAACAAACAAACAAACAAAACAAAACCATCTTTTTAAAAATGCAATGGAAGATACAGTCTGACAAGGAAAATTCTAATTATTTTGTTGTGATTTGCAAACTTTATCCCCATTCAAGGCAGATACCATGTTTCTCATTAGGTACGCAGGAAGTAATACGTGATCACACAGTTCCACCTGTATGCTAGCTGGGTGGACTTTATAGATGGTAAAATAAAATGCTGATAATCCAATCAGCTCCTGGTACTTGGTTTTTAAGGAGCTGCCTAAGTCTGGCCAGCCACTAAATACCAGAATTTAAAGGGAAATAATTTATCCAAGTAGTCAATCCTGTGAAAGAACAATTACAGTGAAACCTGTACCAATCTCTGGTCTTCAAAGATGTATTTATCTTGCTTTCCAGTTTCTAAAGGTGAACAATTTTTACAATCTCATAGTTTGTTCAACTGCATATCTACATTACTGTATGAAAAACCTAGACTTTCAGTGTGTATATCTAAGATCATGTCACTCCTCTGTTTAAAGCCTTCAATAAACGATCATTACATTGGGAATAAATCCAAATTCTTTCAAAGGCTCAATCACTGAGCCTTTGCCTGCCTCTCTCCCTCTTGGTCACGATGTTCCAACCATGCTCATCTTCCTTCAATTCAGGACACGCCAGACACTTGCTGCCTCAAGATTTTAGCTGCTCTGCCCCATCCAGCCCTCCTCCTCTCCTCTTCCTTCAGGCCTTGGCATGAACTTTGCCTCTTCAGAAAAGCCTGGCCACTCTATCTAAACTACATGCTCTTCCCACTCACTGCCTTCAGATCCCCTCATAATTTATATTTATTATTTGGACAGTCTTTAAAGCAGAAAGACAGGTTAGGAGTAGATCTTTCTCTTTACGTAGACGTGTTGTGAATGGTACCAGGTCTCCTATATTCCTAAATTCTTCCAAGTTCATCTGGAGGTTCCTATAGGAGGCATACCTACGCTTGTACCCTTGACGAAAGAACAGTCCTTCTCTAACTGAGAAGCGGTATTTTCAGGGCCAGATCAGCCCTGAAGATGCCCTCACGTCTAAGGTTACCGTCCTATTCCCCTTGGCTATCTTACTGTTCCTGGAGGCAGAGGTCCACAGAGCTAGGATACCTCCCTGCACGCAAGGAATGAATTAAGAATCATCTAAAACCTTAAAGAACATGCACATAACATTAATAACAATGGAAAAGGTTCTCAGTCACCTTTGAAGTGTAGGACTTTTTCCGTTTTGAGCCTGCTTTTTCATTCTTTCTTTTGCCTTTTCCATCTTCTTCTACTCTATCGCCTTCCTCCTCACTGCTTGCATCTGCAGTGTTCCCGCCTTCTCCCTCAGTTTCTGAGGAGCTCTGCTGCTGAATTGCCTAAGAAATAGCAAGATATTGGCTAATTACATTTTTGAAAAAACAGTAAAGAATGTGAAAAGAATCGTTCTATTTTAACCTGAAAAGGTTCAGCTTACTTTTAAGATTTTCAAAATAAAGGACTGTCAACTTCAATTTTCCATGACCACTTGACTTGAACCCTCTTGGGTAACAGAATTATATTTAATCCAAAACGTAACTGGAGCTAAAAAGAATTCTGATTTCAAACAGATGGAGGGTAACTACCAGTACAAAGGACACGTAAGAAAGACCCCAAAGAGAGTTAAAAACCAAAGAAATGAGATCTAACAATGAAGCAAATCATTACCTGGTACCCAGTAAACTTCACTCCTGGGTTATTCTCTATTTCCCACAATCCTTCATTAAATCCTTTCCGCTTGTTTGACTTTCCAAACTTGTCTTTGTATTCCTTATATGGAAAAAGGTCTTTCGGACCTAAAAATGCACTGTAGAGATAGATTAGAAATAAAATTGATACTCTGACCTTCAAATACAAACTATTTTAAATATCACTATCAACTAAGGTGTCACAGTATATTTTAGTAAACAAATTAAAAGTATACATAAACCCTCTGAGTTGGGCACATATCATAAAACAGTTTACATATAAATATATAAATATATAAGGTGCCTGGGTGGCTCAATCGGTTAAGTGTCTGACTTCGGCTCAGGTAATGATCTCAGAGTCCTGGGATGCAGCCCCATATTGGGCTCATACACTCAGCAGGGATTCTGCTTCCTCCTCAATCTCTCTCTCTCTCTGTGTGGCACCCCCCCGCCCCGGCTCGTACTCTTGCTCTCTCTCTAATAAATATAATCTTAAAAAGTTTATAAATATACTTCTAGGCAGAAAAAAATGGCCAGCTATATAAGCCAGCAATTCTAGACCAAGTAACTTGGATTTTACTTTTAAATTAGCAATTTATTTTTTGTTTTAAAACTTTCGATTACACACGTAATTTTATTATTTTTATTTATTATTTTTTAAAGATTTTATTTATTTATTTGACAGAGAGAGAGATCACAAGTAGGCAGAGAGGCAGGCAGAGAGAGAGAGGAGGAAGCAGACTCCCTGCTGAGCAGAGAGCCCGATGTGGGGCTTGATCCCAGGACCCTGAGATCCTGACCTGAGCTGAAGGCAGCGGCATAATCCACTGAGCCACCCAGGCGCCCCTACACACGTAATTTTAAAGATGACCACTTATATCATCACCTTAAACTAAGACTTATTTATGTTAATCTTCCATAGGTAAGGGTTTTGTGAGATTTACAGTAAAATACACACACTGATTATAAAAAGTGACTTTAACTCTATATATCACATTAGTATAATTTATTCACTATTATTTCGATAAATTAAAAAATCATTTCAGTGATTAATGAGGCACAAACAAGAAAAAACTCAGATGTAGCAAACACAGAATGTTATGCAATTTTTTTTTTTTTTAAAGATTTTATTTATTTATTTGACAGAGAGGTCACAAGCAGGCAGAGAGGCAGGCAGAGAGAGAGGAGGAAGCAGGCTCCCTGCTGAGCAGAGAGCCCGATGCGGGGCTCGATCCCAGGACTCTGAGATCATGACCTGAGCCGAAGGCAGCGGCTTAACCCACTGAGCCACCCAGGCGCCCCCCGAATGTTATGCAATTTAAGCTTTTTTTTTTTTAATTAATTAATTTATTTGACAGACAGAGATCACAAGTAGGCATAGAGGCAGGCAGAGAGAGGGGGGAAGCAGGCTCCTTGCTGAGCAGAGAGCCAGATGGGGGGCTCGATCCCAGGATCCTGGGGTCATGACCCAAGCTGAAAGCAGAGGTTTTAACCCACTGAGCCACCAGGCGCCCCTTAAGCTTTATCCTAATTTAATCATAACCAGAAAAAGAAAATGAGTTTGAATAAATCCTGGGGCCGGCTAAGAGATCTGAGCATTCAGACCAGAGTCTTCAGTATCACCTGCAACATATCAAGCTGGTAAATGAGACGGGAGAGGCCCACATCCTGGCGGACACCCAAGAAGCTTACATTTCAAACTGAGATTCAGAGAACCTTCCGTCCGACAGACCTGACCGAACACCCGTGAAGGGTCAGGCCCTGCTGCCGTGCTGTGGATTCTGTGCGGAGGAGCGGATGAGCACCTCTGCGCTCAAAGAGCACACATGCTAGGAGGGCGAGCAGGGTTTGGACAGACACAGAGAGCAGAAAGCACAGTACCGTGTGCCAACATAGAGAATGCAGAGAAGGGGGATGGCAAGGCTGGGGGTGCCATGTGGTCGCTTCAGATACACAGATCGCAGAAGGCCTCCCTGGCCCGGGAGGTGAGGAAGCAGGCCGGGCAGTATTCCGGGGACAGGGGCACATTTAAGGAAGAGTGAGTACGACAGGCCCCGAGGTGGGAATGCCTACTGTGCTGAGGAAATGAAGAGGCCGGCGTGGCTAGAGTGAGAGCAGGGTGAGAGGAGGTCCGAGAGGGGACCAGCTGGGGGTACAGAGTACGTGGGGCCTTGAAGGCCGCTATCGAGGCTCAGAGTCAGATGAGCAACCATGAAAGGTCTGAGAAGACACGTGACGATTTGTGTCTTAATAGGATCATTCTGGCTGATGAGCTGAAGAGAGACCGAAGAAGTGGGCACTAGGTAGAAGCAGGGGGACCCATCAGCCCCCCGGAGTGATGACAGTGACTCGGGCCAGGGTGTGCAGGGTGCAGTGGACGAGGGGCTGCTGGACCCTGAACTCGTGCCCGTGAAAGAGCCGACGTGACTGTTACTGGGCTGGAGACGCCATGTGAGAGAAAGGAAGGAGGTCAGGCTGTTTCCAAGGTGCCAGGCAAATGCTGGGAAATGAGAACAGAGTGGCATTTACCAAACTGAAAGATCTTTGAGAGAACAAGACTTGAAGGTGAAAAGCTCAGTTTGAGATGTTAAGTTTGAAACCCTGGTTTGACATCCAAGTGAGGAGGTCAAGTAGGCAGCTGGAGATGTGATTCTGGAACTCAGAGGAAAGGTCTGAGCTGGAGATATCAAAGCTCTGAAAGGTGAGGTAACAGTGTACTATCCATCTTTATCAATTCCATTTTCTGGGCCATCTTCTCGGGTGCCCTCCCTCATCAGGAGCTTTGTACTATACTTGATGCCATTGCTCAAAAAACTTTGTTTCCCACCAAAATATATATATTTTATACATACATATATATATATGTATGTATGTATGTATATGTACACACACACACACACACACACACACACACACACACACACACATTCCATTTTCTGACTGGGTCTTAGTACTGATTTCCTCATTGCCTAGCTGATCAAAAACTTTAATTTGACAAAAATATCTGGGGAAGTTTTCTGCCCCAACCACCAACTCCCTTGACCTTTAATTGCTTGGTCAACATGATTCTATCTCACTGAATCCAGACATAACTTATTGGGTTACTGGACATTTTAATCAAAGTCATGTCACAGTCTTGTGTGACAAATGGAACATGAGAAAAGAAATGGACTTTAGGCATGCCCATCTGACTTTCTGAGAAGTTTGTCAGGCCTTATTCAACTATGGTTTTGACCTTCCTCCAGCAACAGACTCCGAGTGTAGGAATTAGCCGTGGGCAAGGCTGCCGAGGGCCCATGAGCTGCTGCTGCTAACCAGAGCCTGCCTGTGCTTCTCTGAGGCAGGGCTCATGGTTCCAGTGGCCATCACAGCTGTGGCCAGAAACAAGAGCCCTGAAGGAACTGTCTTAAAACAATGTATTTTTGACACACAACCTTGTTTTCTCCTAGATTACAGAAAGATAATTCCGCACATCGAATTTTCTCCCAACTGGTTAGCGACCCCCCATGTTTCACAAGTCTTAAAGTGTGGGCCAGGAAACAAAACCGTTCGCAGCTCCATGCTCTGTGGATGGTTTCCCTCCAGGCTAAGGCACCTTGAGAAGTGTCCGAACTAAACCTGCTGGGCTGTTACACGGCGGAGACTGGGGGCTTCAACGACCTTTCTGGGCACCAGAATAAATTCAAGGCGATGTTCTGAGGAAACCTCTAGTCTGCTTGGGGGTGCTCCTCTGGCTGACCAGCACACAACTTTCTTGTGAAGCTCCTCACCTTTCCTATACTTTTCCCTCTTTCTTTTATGTCTTTTTAATTTAATTTCACCCAACAGCGATTATTTTAAACACTGACCATTGGCCAGGCACTGTGCTGGGCACTGTGCCCACGGGAGTAAGCCACCCCCACACCATCTCCGCCTCCGCAAAGAGGCTAAACACTGGGTATGTGCCAGGCATACAGCCTCAGGCTCAGGGCACCTAATACCTAATACACAGTCTGCTGAAACTTGAACTCACTGCTGGCTTTGTGAGTTCATTTTCCTCTAGACGTTTAAAAATCTACCTCTGGATGATCAAACCAGCAAAAAACTCACATATGGATTGTGTGATACTTCTCCTTGGTAGCAGAACCACGTTCACTGAACTGAGGCCTGGAATGATGCCACTGGCTTCCATTAGGGATGCTGTAAAAAACAGCGCTGTGAAACCCTTCACACTGTTCACTGGAACGATCCTATTACATTCACAGCAATATACCAGGTGGCAAGCTCTTCGTTCTACAGTGCATTAAGGAATGCCTAGAAAATGTTTACTAAGTAAATAAAAGTGACCACATAATGTCAGTAAATGGTTGATTTGTCCTATATGGTGGAAATGTGATAATCTTTTTTATTAATGCCTGCCTGGTCCCAGAGATACAATACAATCATTTGGAAATAGGTCCTAGAGAAAAAGCACAGTAATGATATAGATGTAAACTGGAGACAGGAATGGAGCAAATAGAAAAATATGTATCATAAAGCCCTTTGCACTTATTATAGGTAAAACATTAATCTCTAAACTTTCTAGCAACCTCTATGGAAGAAAATATGGTACTGGTGCATAGTATGTACGCAGTGTCTTTTTTTTTAAGATTTTATTTATTTATTTGACACACAGAGATCACAAGTAGGCAGAGAGGCAGGCAGAGAAAGAGGGGGAAGCATATCCTCACTGAGCAGGGAGCCCAGTGTGGGGCTCAATCCCAGGACCCTGAGATCATGACCTGAGCCAAAGGCAGACGCCTAATGACTGAGCCACCCAGGCGCCCCTACACTGTGTTTTTAAGATAAAAACAAAAGAAAATAAAACCAACTTTCTGAAAGAAACAAAACTATGTCTCACATGAAGCCAAGAAATAAATATGTCTTACGGGCCTTCGGTCTCCTAGCTAGCTCTCTTTCTTTTTTTAATTTTTGTTTTAATTTTTTAAAAGATTTTATTTATTTTTATTGAGAGAGAGAGAGGGAGCATGAGATCGGGGAGGGACAGAGGGAGATGGAGAGAGAGAATCTCTAGCAGACTCCACGGCGAGCACAGAGCCCGATCCAGGGCTCGATCTCATGACCCTGAGATCGTGACCCAGCTGAAATCAAGTCAGATGCTCAACCAGCTGAGCCACCCAGGCGCCCTGTGTCTAGCTCTTTCCAGGTAAGAATGAAGATGTCAGAGCGGCAGAGACCGCAAGCTAAGAAGTTCGCGCCTGGCTCTACTACTTCAAATGAACACAAGGGAGGGCCCTGAACCTGAAGACTGTAAGAGGACAGTGTTTAGCTTTCCCCCACATCTGCAGTTCCTACTCCATTATGTCCTTGCTCTGACGGGACCACAAATATTTCCACTGTGTCAAGACTGCCAACTGTCTCCTAGTATCTACTGTCTTCTTTCTTTTTATTAATGGATTACTCCTTCCAATTATTTCCCCATTAAGAGTTGCCCAGCTGGTGGCCGATTTCCCAATTCCTGACAGCAACACGTGGCCACATGACCCAGTCTGTGCCACTGCACTGAATGCAAGTGTATGTGATATATGCAACTTTCTTGTCATTTCCTTACAAAGAAGTTACCTGTTCATGTTCTCTCTTTTCCCCTTCCCCTTACCTGTAAGATGCGCAGATGCTGCTAAGCCGTTTCCTTTGTTTGTTTTTAAATAAGCAGAAAGGAGCAACACTCCAGGCAATGATAGGACAATGTGACAGAAGGAACCTGGGTCCCTAGAGCACAGTAGTAGTCTACTCACCTCCATCTACCTGCCTATCTCTGGATTGTTTCAGAGAAAGAATTTTCTGTATTATTTGAGACACTGTATTTTGAGGTTCCTTTATTTAGCAGTTTAGCCTGTATTCTAACCAATGCAATTTAAAAACCTTATTAAGGTGGTATGTTTGCTTCAGGGTTCAACAAAATGAAAGAGCCTGAGACAACCTAATTTTGTTGTACAATATATAAATGGATGAAGTTTCTCTAAAAGGAAATGTACAAGAGCAACAGAAGAAATTTACTGGGAGTGGTAAGGAGATACCTTAGGACTTAAAAGTGTCCTAAAGGAGATTCTGGGTGATGTCCAATATTTACAAAGAAATAACATTTCGAAAGCAAAATCAATGCAAAATCTTCACATTAAGAAAAATACATTATTGGGGCGCCTGGGTGTCTCAGTGGGTTAAGCCTCTGCCTTCGGCTCAGGTCATGATCTCAGGGTCCTGGGATCGAGCCCCGCATCACGCTCTCTGCTCAGAAGGGAGCCTGCTTCCCCCTCTCCCTCTGCCTGCCTCTCTGCCTACTTGTGATCTCTGTCAAATAAATAAATAAAATCTTTTAAAAAAAAGAAAAAAGAAAAATACATTATTAAGCTTGGTAATTTTATACAATTGTGATCCTTTTATATAATTGTGATCCTTTATATAACATATAAAATGTTGTAGAACAGATATAAACATCGTAGTCTAGTAGAGTCAAATTAGAGTTGCTGAAGTTTTAAGTTGTTTTGCTGACTTACGTTTCATGGGTGCCAAAAAAGAAGATAGGATACTTGTTTGCTGGGGGCTTCACAGCTCCCTCTGGGAGTTCATCAATCTGTTAAAAATAAATTTAGTTATTAAATATTCAGTGAAATCATGTAAAATAGCATAAGCATGATATAAACATTGTTCTGATAATTTCAAAATAAAATTATTCTAATCAAAATCCCAATAATTTTTCTTTTTTGAATCTTACAAATGATTCCAAAGTTCCTATTTGGCCCACCATGTGGAGAGTAACACTGTAAATTGATTATAACCATTATAATACATAACCAGGAGCCAAAACTACTCATTTCCTTTGACTTGACAGAACTGCTGCTGGGAATCTGTCCTAGTGAAATAGTTAAAAAGAGTAGTATTAAGAACAAAAAGCCCCAAAGATGCACCTTCTGGAGATGACAGTGAATTTTTACACACCCCCACACCCCCAGAAACACGTGCTGTAAGATAAAGAATTATTATGAAAATTAACTCATGAAATATATTGTCATTAAAAATTATCATCTCTTGCCTGGACTTTTGCAAGTCTCTCTTACCACCCATTTAAGCTAGCATTACCTTTTAAAATTTCATTTTATTTTTTAAGTAGTCTCCACCCCAGCGTGGAGCCCAATATGGAGCTTAAACTCATGACCCTGAGATCATGACTTGAGCTGAGATCGAGTCTGATGCCCAACTGACTGAGCCACTCTGGAGCCCTCCTGTTTATTTTTATTTTTAAATATTTTATTTATTTGTCAGAGGGACAGACTGAGAGACAGCAAGCAAGCACAAGCAGGGGCAGCGACACGCAGAGGGAGAAGCAGGCTCCCCACGGAGCAAGGAGCCCAACACAGGACACGATCCCAAGACCCTGGAATCAGAACCTGAGCTGAATGCAGACGCTTAACTGACTGAGCCACCCAGGTGTCCCTAGAAACCTTTTAAAACAGACATTTGATTATCTCACTTTCTTGCTTCAAATCCTTCTATAACTTTTCATTGCTTATAGCATTCTTAGCTGTGCATATGAAACCTCTGGAACTTTAAAAAAATTATACTTCGGGGGCGCCTGGGTGGTTCAGTTAAGTGTCTGCCTTTGGCTCAGGTCATGATCTCAGGGTCCTGAGATTGAGCCCCACCTCGAGCTCTCCTCCCACAGCCTGCCTGCAGCTCCTCCTGCTTGTGCTCTCTAATAAATCAATGAAATCTTAAAATATATATATTGTATACACACACACACACACACACACACACACACACACACACACACACACACACACACCAGTCCTCCCCCAGGGACTTACTGATTCCTACATATAGCCGGGCTTGAGGTCCTCTAGTAAGATAAAGTTGAAACCCTTCAGCTATTATGTACTTTTACATCCACAATTCCTTACAGTGTGTCAGGAAATGGTCCTTGCCTCACAAATCTCCATCCGCAGCCCCAGCCTTGCCTCTGAACTCCTATGACTTGGACAGGGCCACACGGACCTGCAGGCAGGAAACTGCCGAGGTCTACAAACCACTTCCACTCACAGGTCCTCCAAGCAGCTCAAGCTGAAGGAAGCCTATGAAGAGGAGAAGGGGCCCAACTGCAGTTCAGAGAGCAAGAGGCAGGGCGTGGGGCCCGGTCCCCCGAGGAGCTGTGCAGGCCCCCCTCACTCACACACAGCGGCAGCCTGGGGAGGACACCAGCACACGCTCACCCGGAACCCGAGGAAGCCCGTGTCAGAACAGACACCGGGTGTGTGGAGGAAAGGGGAACTTCGAGTCTAGAACATGTAAAGTCCTGCTTCCGATTTAAACTGCGACATCAAAGGTATCACCTCATCTCTTGGGGCCTTGACTTTCACATCTGTAAAATGAGGTGGTTGTACTTGGTGACCTCTCGATTTCCTTCAAGTCCTGAAATACCATGGCTTGTCTAAAACGGAACTAACTTCCCTTGAATCTGTTTTTCTTAATCTTAATTATTGGTATAATCTGTTACTAAGAAAGAAACCTTCATCTTTTTATTATCTCCTCAAGCCCCATATTCAGTTTTTCATCTAATTCTCCCAGATCAGCTCCGGAAATGTCTCTCAAATTGATCACCACTCCCACTGGTAAATTTAGTTCCCTGAACAAGCTCTCATGATCTTTCAACAAGGCCGCTATAGCGGTCTAAGTATCTCCTTATCTCCAGGCTTCCCCCCCATCCCACCCCATTACATTCAATACTGCCCTACAAAGACAGTTTAAAATGAATTAATTTATTATTATAATATATTATTATATATGTTATTGTATAATATATAATGTATATATAATTATAGTATACTATAATTATATAATTATAATAATAATTATTATTATCAATATAATTCACTAAACATTCAATAATACATGTGTGTGGCAATATATGGTAAAAGCCATAATTTTATGGGGCATCTGGGTGACTCAGTGAGTTAAAGCCTCTGCCTTTGGCTCAGGTCATGATCCCGGGTCCTGGGATCGAGCCCCGCATCGGGCTCTCTGCTCAGCAGGGAGCCTGCTTCCCCTTCTCTCTCTGCCTGCCTCTCTGCCTACCTGCAATCTCTCTGTCAAATAAATACATAAAATCTTTAAAAAAAAAACATAAAATTTTCCATCTTAACCATATTTAAATGTATAGTTCAGTAGTAACAATATTCATTGTTGTGACATAGATCTCCAGAAAGTGACTAACTGTATTTTTAATGGACCAAAAAATGGAACTTAAAATGGAAATACATGTTAAATATGCGGTGGGCATACTGTTTTGTCACTCTTATAAAAAAAAAAACTGAAAGTATACAATTTAAAAAGAAATCTTTTAAAACCTTCTTTCCAACAAAAATACAACTTTTGGTTAAACTCTTCTTTTGCTATAATGTTACCTAAGTAGCATCTACTGCAGACGTCGCAAAGTGATGGCCCTTGGGCCATTTTTGGCCTGAAAATAAATTTTGTTTGGCTCATACAGAGTTTTTTGCTTTTTAACTGAATTAGTTACCAACACTTTAAAATGGGAAGATTCACATTTAAATCCACGTTAATAGCTTCTGTCAAAAAAATATAAAAGACGGGGATAAGCAAGAATTCCCACAGGGCGACAGTTTGCCAACATTTTCAACGGTTGCCACCTTTAGCCAAAGTATGTGCCCTCAAGTATGTTTGTTACATGCCCACCGCTTTCTAGATAATGTAAATGCTTGTGTTCCTTATTTATATTGTTTACCTGGCCCCTTGGAATATTTGAGTCTGTGTCCCTGTAATAAATACTGTCAAAAATAGCATAACCAGCCTTACCACCAGTAAGCTGTTACTGCATTTTATTGAGAATCTTTGTGTTTTTTTTTAACTTTTTAAATTTTATTTATTTCTTTGACAGAGACAGATCACAAGTAGGCAGAGAGGCAGGCAGGACCCTGACCCTGAGATCATGACCTAGGACCCTGAGATCATGACCTGAGATCATGACCCAGGACCCTGAGATCATGACCTGAGCCGAAGGCAGAGGCTTTAACCCACTGAGCCACCCAGGCGCCCTGAGAATCTTTGTTTTTAACTCTTGAAAATTAAGACTTTGGCAATTCTGGAGTAACAGGTTGTTCAAGTAGATACATCTTCCTGAACTAACTAAAAAATGTACCTCCCAGGCACTGTTTTTTGGCACCCATAGTCAACGGCAAGTGGCTACAGGACTTTGTCTTCAGAGTTTGTTTTTCTCTACTGTTTCTGTTTTCCAGACTCTGTACTTTGTATTTTTACTTTTGTTTCTGGTTCTTGGCTATGTTTGGTTTTGATTCTGGTTTGTACACAGCCAAATGTTATGCCCTCTTATAGGATGCTGGTGACCTCTTGCCTTTGGGAATGACATGGCAAAAAAAAAATCTGGTGTATTAGTCTTTTCGTTTGCAGAAGAATGTCTGGCTTCTATTAGAAAGAAGAAAAGCCCTTTGGAGACCTAGATCAGTGAATGTGTGTGTTCTGTGCCTCCTTTAACCTGGACCTGAACCTGTAGACCTGAAGCCACAAGCTCTCTGTGTTTGGACTTGACAGTACAAACCCCTTCTTTTGTGATTTTGAAACATTTTTCTACCCAGAAAAGGGTCTTAACAAATTACATATAATTTTCTTAAAATAAAAGAGCTCTTTTTATTGGTTTGCAGATACTAATATGACTTACAGAAATGTGATATAAAGGAAAAATAAATAAAAATACACATTACATAAACATAAGGTTTCTTTACATTACATTCATATATAATATGAAGGAATATAAAACCTAAGAATCCTCAGGAGAAAAAAAAGTGAATGTACAATATGTTCAATATGGTAGCCTTATTGTTCTTTATTTATTTGTCTGCTTTGATCATTAGAGAGACACTCAGGGATGTCAGTTAGAGACCAAGCCTCTATCCCTTGAAGTCTACAGGTCTACAGCCCTATGGGAGGAAGGCAACCTCTTATTTCCCAGAAAACCTAAGAGTTTTTCATCCCTGGACCTTCACCCTTAGTGTTTCCTGGGGACTCACTAGAAATGCTAATTCTCATTCCAGAATCCTAACCAACTGACTTAGACACCTTGGGAGTTAAGCCCAAGAATTGAATCGATGTTTTAAGAAGACACGAACTGATTCTGAATTACACTGTAAGATGTTCCAGCCTCTTGCTGTGGTTCCTGCGGGTGGACTGCCTTCATTTCTTGTGATTAATATGTCTCAATTTATCTGCAGGACTTTTGCACCGAGATTGCAAAAATGCACCAATGCAGGATTGTTTTCCTAAAGCTTTAAAATGTATAAAATGTCAACATTTCTGTTTTTTATTAAAGGAGTACTGTATTATGTTCAATGTGGTGACCATCTAAGAAAAAAATCCTTCTCACAGAAACTGATAGGTCAGAGGCATCTATATAAAAAATCCAAATTTAAGTAATCAAAGTGAACAAATCAGACTGGTGATGATTTTGGTGTAAAAACAACTGTGTAGATTTAATCGTTGTAGAATGTGATATAAGCAAATGTTTTATTTTCTTAAGTAAAATTTGGGTTGGTTTTCTAATAAAGACACTAATTACACTGGAACTTCTTAAACAGGTCTACTGATACCAAGCTAATATTAGCTTAATATTGTCACTAAGTTTGTACCCTCAATCCTCTTCAACTATTTGCCTGCCCCATCTCCACCCCTCCCCACTCTCGTAACCCAACAGTTTCCTCTATGAGTCTCTTCAATTTTATAAGTTTCTGGGTTTTATTTATTTGTTTTTTAGATTCCACATAAAAGTGGAATCATATGGTATTTGTCTTTCTTTTTTTTTTTTAAAGATTTTATTTATTTATTTGACAGAGAGAGATCACAAGTAGATGGAGAGGCAGGCAGAGAGAGAGAGGGAAGCAGGATCTCCGCTGAGCAGAGAACCCGATGTGGGACTCGATCCCAGGACCCCGAGATCATGACCTGAGCCGAAGGCAGCGGCCTAACCCACTGAGCCACCCAGGCGCCCGGTATTTGTCTTTCTGTCTGACTTATTTCACTTATCATAAAACCCTCCAGATCTACCCATGTTGTCACAAATGGCAAAGGTTCACTTTTTATGGGCAAGTAATATTCCACCATATACACACACAGCATCTTCTTTACCCAGTCACCTCTCGACACACACACTTCCATATCTTGGCTATTCTAAATGATGCTACAATAAACAGGGATGCATAGATCTCTACAAATTGATATTTTCATTTTCTTTGGATAAATACCAGTGGAATTGCTGGATCGTATAGTATTTCTATTTTCAGTTTTTTGAGGAACCTCCTTACTGTTTTCCATAGCGACTGCACCAATTTACATTCTTACAACAGGGTATGAGTGTTCCCTCTTTTCTACATCCTTGCCAACACTTGTTATTTTGTCTTTTTGATATAACTGGCTCATTTTTTATTACTTATTCATAAGATTAAAAAGGGTGAGCTTATAAATTCATTAATATCGAATATTTATTGAGATAAAACAAGAAGTTGGCTTTCTCTGTTAAAATAACAAATTGGGTCTTGGAGTATCCTGTCTGTTCCTAACACGATGTGGTTAAAAAAAACAGTATTCTCAGAATAATTCACGTAGCTAGCAGAGATGCTGTATTTCACTAGACTTCCTAGTGACTTCCTAGAATTTATACTGTCTTATCCTTAAATTTGTTTTTAAACAAACAAAAGTTCCTTGCTAAAGAATTATGGTTCTTAAAAAACAAAACTGGATTACCATCATCCATGTTCACTTAAAACATTGTTTTTTTAAGTCATTATTCATTATTTTCAGAAATATAAGTTCCTATCTTAATCAAGGGATCAGATCTTCTCTGAGAACTCTCGTGATGCCGCTGAGATCAGAGTACTTCTGGGAAACAAATTATTCTGCTCAGGCTGTGGTGTAAGACCTGAAGCTCAATACTGCCAGCCCTCCAAATGATGAAAACAAGGCAGCCACACTCTTCCATGGGAGCCCCACTCTCTTGATACTACGAAGCCCACCTCCCACTGCCCCTGGTTGTTCACTCTACTCCTCAGTGCAACCCCCACATGGTCCTGTATGGCATGCGGTGTCCTCTTCCTCTCAGATGTGAGTTCATGTAATTAATAAGCTGTGGCCTAGTTCGTCTGTCCGGTGATGTGTGTTGAGGCATTCCCATAACCATCTGGTGGGAATCCCTCTCTCAGCAACAGGGTGAACAGGAGGGTATGAAAACCCTGGAACCAACATTAGGGGAATCTAATCAGGATACTAGGGGTTAGGGGTTCCACACTGGTAGCTTACTGGTTCCGTTCACTGTAGTCCACACAGCAGTCCGGGGTGGGGGTGCAGGGGTCCTAAGAGCCAGAAGGGTAGGCAAACATAGTTAAGCTCCCTCCTTTGGCAATGCCTTTTCTCTCAGAAGTGCCCTTGGCCCATTCCCTTACTTTGTTCAAATCTCTGCTCATATACTACCTCATCAGAGATACTTCCATACAACCCAATTAAAAATAGCACCTCTCTGGGACACCTAGATGGCTCAGTTGGTTAAGCATCCACCTTCGAGGGTCCTGGGATCGAGTCCCACATCGGGCTTCTTGCTCGGCGGGGAGCCTGCTTCTCCCTCTGCCTGCTGCTCTCACTGCTTGTACTCACTCGTGCACGCTCTCACTCTCTCCCTCACAAATAAATAATTAAAATCTTAGGAGAATAAAAAAGAATATAATCTCTGTGCAGGGGAAACATGTTCTTTACACAGTAGCCCAAATGCCTAAAACAGTGCCTGATACATGCATAATACTCCTTGAGGACCAAGGTTTCCTTATTGACTTAGGACATGAAGAAGTCTACACTCGCACATGGAGAGAATTAGTGATTCCAACCACGAAGGGAAGAGAAAGCATATCATGGAACACTTTCAATAACAGGTTACTAAGAAAAAACTATTCTGAGGTTATAGTATAAAGGAGTCTCTATGCTTAAGAAAAAAAAAATAGGAATGACAAGCAAACTTGTCCCTGAGTATGCCGATAAAGATTTGAGGGGCTAGCAGAAAAGAATAATGAAAAGAATAGAGAAAAAAAGACTATTTTAGGTATCAAAGTGTATACAATGAAGTTAAATTACAGAGGAGAAAAAAAAAACTTGTGATGTTATTCTAAAAATGGCTTTAGATAAAGAGTTCTACAAACAAGTCAACAGATTTACTGCAGGCTAAAATGAGGAAAGCACATTACAGAAAACAGAAATGTACACAAGATAAAGGGGAAAGAATTCTTCTTTTTTTTTTTAATAAACATATATTTTTATCCCCAGGGGTACAGGTCTGTGAATCGCCAGGTTTACACACTTCACAGCACTCACCATAGCACATACCCTCCCCAATGTCCATAACCCCAACCCCCCTCTCCCAGCCCCCCTCCCCCCATCAACCCTCAGTTTGTTTTGTGAGATTAAGAGTCACTTATGGTTTGTCTCCCTCCCAATCCCATCTTGTTTCATTTACTCTTCTCTTACCCCCTTAACCCCCCATGTTGCATCTCCTCTCCCTCATATCAGGGAGATCATATGATAGTTGTCTTTCTCCGACTGACTTATTTCGCTAAGCATGATACCCTCTAGTTCCATCCATGTCGTCGCAAATGGCAAGATTTCATTTCTTTTGATGGCTGCATAGTATTCCATTGTGTATATATACCACATCTTCTTTATCCATTCGTCTGTAGATGGACATCTAGGTTCTTTCCATAGTTTGGCTATTGTAGACATTGCTGCTATAAACATTCGGGAGCACGTGCCCCTTCAGATCACTACGTTTGTATCTTTAGGGTAAATACCCAGTAGTGCAATTGCTGGGTCATAGGGTAGTTCTATTTTCAGCATTTTGAGGAACCTCCATGCTGTTTTCCAGAGTGGTTGCACCAGCTTGCATTCCCACCAACAGTGAAGGAGGGTTCAAGGGGAAAGACTTCTTAAAATGTGACTATATTTGGCTTAATCAACAGGTTATTCATCAATTTAACATTTGAAAATAACACTCTGTTAAAGAATCACAAGCATGACTATATGGGAATCGTTCCCAAAATAACAATTCAAAAAAATCTCTAGAAAAGCAGTCCCTAATAATTTTAAGTATGTAAAAACCATCACCTCTTAAAGTTGATAGAGCAATTTTATAGACATTTTGTTTTTTACTCCACAGAGCTTTGGAAACCTTGACAATTTTATCTTTAAAAGAATTATAAGTAATTTTGAGAGGTCATGATATACTCAGAATGCAGGGCTTTTAACCTTGTGGTAGGCTCTCTAGGGGGCAGGCTGGACAATTAACTGCAGACCTTCATTAGGACTGCTGATTCTGGAGACGGGGCATGTGCTGGGTATTAACTCATCCCTCATCCTCATGGTACACCTTAGGGAAGGCCAGTCTCTGACAACTGGAAAAACTCGGGTTCCAAAAAGGAAGGGATTTGGTTTATGATTGTCATAGAAGATCTTCACTTAAACCTCCAGGCCCTCAGTTTTTTTTTTTTTGTTTGTTTTTTAATTTCATAAGTCACATTTTAAATTGAAATGTCTAAAAATTTGGCCTATTCCTTCAGCTCTCCCTCAGTCCCCACAGTCTTCTAAGCAACTGTCCACATGGGTTCAATTTTGAAAAGGTATGAAATACACTTGTTTTTTAGGTTTCACTTTTACTGAGGTAAAAATTTATATATATAGTGAATTATACTGATCTTAAATGAATAAGAATTTGATACATCATAGACCCATATAACCCATCCTAATCAAGCATATAACATTAAGTCAGCTCAGAAAGCCTCCTCATCCTCCCTACCAGTTACTGCAGACCCACCAAAGACAACCACTTCCCAGATTTCTGTCACCAGAGATCAGTTTTGCCTGTTTCTCAACTTAAAATTTAAAAATAATAATAATAAAAATTTTAAAAAGGGAAGAAGTCTTTGTTATTGGCCTCTTCTACTTAATGTGTTTTGTTGTTTTTTGTTTTTTAAGATTTATCCATGTATTTTTGAAAGAGAGAGAGTGAGAGAGAGTACAAGTACGAGAGAGGCAGAGGGAGAGCGAAACTCAAGTGGAATCCACACCAAGCTTGGACCCTAACACGGGGCTTGATCCCATGACCCTGGGCTGAGATATGACCTGAGCTGGAGCCAGCAGTTGCCTGCTTAACCAACTGCACCACCCAGGCACCCATTCAATGCGTTTTTGAGATGACTTCATATTATTTAAGTAGTTTGTTGTCTTCCACTATATCCATTCCCCTGGGGGTGTACTGATAGGACATTTGTATTGTTTCCAGGTTTGGCTATTGTGAATAAAACTGCTATACACATTCTTGCACTCTTTTTTTTTTTTTTTTAAATATATGCTTTCAGTTCTCTTGGATAAATACCCAGGAGCGTGATTACAGGGTAAAGCCTAGGTAAATGTTTACCTGTGTAAGAAACTGCCAGACTATTTTCCGAAGTGGTTACTGTGTCGTATTGTTCTTTCAAACAATATATGAGAGCTCTCCTTGCTCCCCATCCTGACTGACACAGTACGGTACGGCAGTACAGCCAGCCTTTCCAATTTCAGCCATTCTGTTCGGTATGAAGCGGAATCTATTGTGATGATCTTTTAACACACCAAACTGCCACAATACTCTGTGCACTGATCCAAGAGAAATCAAAGCACATGACCACACAAAGATCTGTACGAGGAGGTACACAGCAGTTTTACTCACAAGAGCCCGGCCTGAAAGCAGCCAGGCCTTCACCAGCAGGAGAGTGGCCAAGCGATCTGCGGTGTTCTCATACACGGGAATAATATTCAACAATAAATAAGATGTCGTGATAATCATACAATAACATGGATGAACCTTAAAAACATGTTAAATGAGAGAAGTCTTACCCATAAAAGAATACTTACTGTGTGATGCCATTTACACGATGTTCTAGAAAAGGGAAAGCTACTTTATGGTGAAAAAAATCTTAACATTGCTAACTTCGGGGACTTAGGGATTTGAAAGAAGCATGGGAAAATTTTCTGGGACGATGGCAATACCCCATATGCTGATTGGGATTTGGGTTACGTAGGTGTATATATCTGTTTCATCCTATGAAACACTTAAGACTTAGACATTCACTGTGTATTAGTTTTCCTCAAAAAATGTAAATAAATGTTAAATTCCAGTTAATTATATGCATGCTGAAGTGTACAGGATGAAATTCTATGCAAATTCATTTAAAATACAAAAAAATAAAGTGGATTGATGGATAGAGAGAGATTGTTAGAAGGATAGAAGTGTGATAAAACCAACCTAGGAAAATGTTAACTGTAGAATCTAGGTTGTGGGTATACAGTGTTCACTTTGTATTTTAACTTTTCTGTATTTTCAAAATACTTTGGTAAAAATATGTAGAATGGAGATAATAGGAGGGTAGTAGACCAAGTTGGTTATATCCTTGTCTTTTTTTTTTTTTTTAAGATTTTATGTATTTATTTGACAGAGATCACAAGTAGGCAGAGAGGCAGGCAGAGAGAGAGAGAGGGAAGCAGGCTCCCCGCTGAGCAGAGAGCCCGATGCGGGGCTTGATCCCAGGACCCTGAGATCATGACCTGAGCTGAAGGCAGAGGCTTTAACCCATTGAGTCACCCAGGTGCCCCATATATCCTTGTCTTTTAAGATAGAAAGTCAACAGACACTGTCTAGTCAATAAATTCAGATGAGAAAGGAAACTGTCGTACTTCATTATAAGCAAAGGTTGATTAGTAAAACTGTACATACTTTAGCTAAAAACAATTCAAAAAGTAAAACCACCAAAATGTCAATTACAGAGACTATACCAATTACACTGCCATATGTGAGTCCATATTCCTGTATCTTCACTAATAATGGGGATCTCAATTTGCTATGTGAAAAATGGTGTTTTAATTTGCCCTTTCTTAATTATAGAGGACGTTGGACACCTTTTCATATGTTGAGTTATCTGTTTTATGTTTTCTATAAGCTGCTTTTCCAAGTCCAATACTCATGCCTCTACCGGGTTACTGATCTGTAAAAGCTCATTTTGTGCATATCTATATCTCAGGCCTTTTCTTTTTTTAAGATTTTTTAAAAATTTATTCATTCGAGAGAGAGAATGAAGAGATAGAGAGGGAAGGAGAGGGTCAGAAGGAGAAGCAGACTCACTGCTGAGTGAGTGAGTGCTTTTCCAAGTCCAATACTCATGCTTGTACTGCTGAAGGCAGTCACTTAACCAACTGAGCCACCCAGGTGCCCTCTCAGCCGTTTTTTACTCTACAAGTGTTTTTTACTCATCTATCATTTGTCTTGATTTCATCTGCAACACTTTTTTTTGGCCAGCCGAAATTCTAAATTTTTATATAGTAATATAGTAAAAGCTATTAATCTTTTTATTTAAGGCTTATGGGTTTATATCTTGCCTAATAGGCCTTTCCTATTCCAAGACTACAAAAAATTTTTCTCATATTTTCCCTTGTATCACTTTTGTGGTTATAATGAATTATTTTCTTAAGCTAGAAATGTGCTCAACTTTAAGTGTGGGGAAATCAGCACCCACATAAACGATTACATAAACGAAATATAAATTGCTACAAACGTTTAAGAAGTGGATATGATTTCATATATTACAAAATTAAAAACACACATACCACATGTCTAGCAATTCTACTTCTAGGATCCAATCTATTCTATAGAAGAGCAGGAGCATGTAAAGATAAACCATCCAAGATGTTCACCGAAGTTCTCCTGCCAAAAGAAGAAACAACTAACGGGCCATCAGTATCGAAATGATTAACCAAATGATGCCGCAGCCATCCTTGGCATATCCATAGCCAAGATCTGTATGTATTGACTTGGAAAGCTAGCAGCATTATCAAGGACAAGTGAAAAGAGCAAGCTGAAAATGAGAAAATGGTAACTGCATCAAATTATGTGTGTGTGTATCTGCACCTACCTATCTCTATCTATCTACAAACGCTTACATAAGCGTAAGAAAACATTAGGAAGGATATATTGCCAACTATCACTGCTAGTTACATCAGGGCAGGAGGCCTGGTAGTGTTACAGAACTACATTTCTGAAACTAAAAACAAACCAAAACATTATTTTCTAAGAGTAAGTCAATCAAACTATGAATGCTTAGGGCTTGCCCCAGAAAGTCTGATTTCAAAAAAACAAGAACTACAGAATGCAATTTTTATTGGGTAAAGAATACTTGGATGATTAAACTTCTGAGACTCAGAAATCTATGTCAGCTGAAGATGACTTCTTTACACCCACGAGAACCTTGCCTAACTGGATAGAAACAGTGTCTTTTCCCATAGCAAAGGGGGTTTGGCACAAGCGTCCGGTTCCAAACCCAGTTTGAACTCCTAGGAAACGGTATTTGTAGAACTCTGCCCTTGCCTTCTGCATTTCCCCAGCAAGGACTCTTGGCTGGTTCTCCGCCGGTGAAACTTTCATTATTACACACGAAGATTTAGGTAGCATGTTTTAATAGAAAGAGAATTTATTGCTTCATCCAGATCTTCCAAACCTTGCTTCCCCCACCAAAGAGCTTAAAGAAAGATAATTATGTAAAACAATATTTGGATACTTGTAAATCCAATTCACAAGACTTATGCCAATTTGGGCATATCTTTTATTTTTGGTGTCAATTTCACTGGGCTTTATGTTGTCAATATAAAGTGATATGCACTGTCTGCTCTTTTTCCTTTACATTTTATTTTATAAAATTACTGTCATCTTTCTGTTCAGGTCTGATAAACAGATCTTTCTAATTTGGGAGTAATCTTTACCTCCCATTATTTTGTGTTAGGTTGGTCTCTTACAAACATTATATTGGATTTTATTTATGGGTCTAAATGGAGAACATCTATGCTTCTAGTATAATATTTGGCTTTTTATGCCTCTTTTCTCTCTTCATATTTACCTTTATTCTATGAATTAAACTCAAATATCTTAATTTTTTTTTTTAAGATTTTATTTATTTGTCAGAGAGAGAGGAGAGCGAGCGAGCACAGGCAGACAGAATGGCAGGCAGAGGCAGAGGGAGAAGCAGGCTCCCCGCCAAACAAGGAGCCCGATGTGGGACTCGATCCCAGGACGCCGGGATCATGACCTGAGCCGAAGGCAGCTGCTTAACCAACTGAGCCACCCAGGCGTCCCAAATACCTTAATTTTAATTCTACAAGTGCCTCAAACATTTCAAGGACACTATTAAAACAACAGTAATTACACAAAAACATTAAAACAATATTTACCTATTTATTCTAACCAAATAAGGTATCTAGTGCTTTCTCCTATCTTCTTCCCTTCCCTTTCTCATTATTAATCTTTCTGCCATCTCTTATTATGTTCCACTGTTTGATTTAATAAATTGGTAATCATTTTCCTTGTTACAATAACTATAAGCCACCACCCAAAGCAAATGCCTTCAAAGGATTAGGAAGAAAGCAAACAGCAGAAGAAGCAGGATGTCAATATGGACTACTCGAGTGTCAGTTTTAGCTGCAGATCCAAGAATGTGGTCAAAACTCCTTGTAGGGGTACCTGGGTAGTTTGGTCGGGTGAGCCCTTGGCTCAGGTCATGATTTCAGGTTCCTGGGATGGAGCCCGATGGAGTCAGCTTCTCCCTCTCCTTCACTTCTTTCCCCCTGCTAGTCCTCTCAGTCTCAAATAAATAAAAAAATCTAAACCAAACCTCCTTGTGAACTTTAGCTCTAGCCAAATTAAAAAAGAAAAAAAAAAAAGTTGGAGGTAAACAGAGTTGATAAAAGGCTCTCCTTTCCCCTAGCACCTTGATGTAGGGAAAAAAGCATCAACAAGACCACTTGGAAGAGCTTATGATATGTCTTCTAGAACTAGAGTCATAGAAGACCAGTGATTGACTCAAGACTAAGAAATCTTGGGAAAGAGTACAGATTTGCTGGTGGTTGTTCTCGTGGCAGACTGAAATGGGTGATGATTATATTGGCATTGGCTTGTACCTCCGAATTTTCTTGTGGTTAAAGATGCAAGTTTTCCATGCACCATTAGCTAGAGATAGATAGTATGGGGGTTGTCTTAAATCCTGTTCAGGAGGGCCACCTGGAGGTGAGGGGACCAAGCTGAAAGATGTCCAAGGAGGAGGGAGTTTTAAGTGACTACTCAAAAAAGAGATACAATTGCCTGTATCAAGAGAAGTGAAAATGAGATAATCCCAGGAATACTGGTGGTGGGGTGGTACGCTGCTTCTAAAATGGCTCCCAATGATCTTTATTTCCTGGTACTCATGGTCTGTGTACTCCTCTCTCAAGTGTGTGCTACATCTCGTTACTTTCTTCCAATGAATAGAATATGGCGAAAGTGATAGGATATAACTTCCAAGATTGGGTTACAAAAGACTGTCACTTCCATCTTTTTGATTCTTCCCCTCTTGCTTGAAGGAAGCCAGCTGCCATATTGTGAGTTGCACTGTGGAGAAGCCTATATGGCAAGGTACCAAGGGAAGGCTCTAGCCAATAGCTTGTGAAGAAATGAAGCAGTTGGGCTATTGGCGCATGAGGAACTGAATCCTGCCAACAACTACTGGAGTAGGCTCGGAAGCAAGTCTATCCCCGAGTCAAGCCTTAATAGGACTCTGATCTTGTGAGAGACATAGAGGTAGAAGATCCAGGTAAGCCATGTCTAGATTCCAGATCCACAGAAACTGTGAGATAACAAACGTGTTGTTTTAAGCCACTAAGTTTTGGAGAGATGTGTCATGTGCCTAAAGATAATTAATACTGGGGGCTCTGAAGAAACTGCAAAAGAATTCATAAGCAAAACGATCAGCTGTACACAGTTGCTAAGTCCAGACAGCATCAACACCGCCTCACAACAGTCACAGTCAGGTAAGAACTTTCCTGCCACCTTCTGCTCCACTTCCTGCCTCGGGGGCTGCAGAAATGCTGGAAGAGCAGTATGTCATGTAAAGTCAGAAAAAGTAGCTGACCCCTCCTCCTTCCCACTGTAGTAGGCCAACCTACTTCAGGAGTTAGAAGATTCTTTGGAAGGGTGAAATTCTGGCTTTAAATAAAGTCTGAACTTTTAAAATTATCACATAGAATTGACCATATTTCTTACAGAACTTGGTTTGCTTTTGTGACTAGACCTGATCTGGGGGCTTTTCTTTCTTTTTTTTTTTTAAAGATTTTATTTATTTATTTGACAGAGATCAAAAGTAGGCAGAGGGGGAAGCAGAGAGAGAGGAGGAAGCAGGCTTCCTGCTGAGCAGAGAGCCCAATGCAGGGCTTGATCCCAGGACCCTGGGATCATGACGTGAGCCGAAGGCAGAGGCTTTAACCCACTGAGCCACCCAGGCGCCCTGCTTTTCATTAGCAGAGTGACCAGAATAGTTACTGGACCTTATCCAAAGAGACAGGAATGATGCTAGCATCATGAAATGGCTTTGAACACAGAGTAGAAGCAAAACAAAGCTTCAGGTAAGTAAAATGAGGCAAGACGACACAGCAGTTAAATCACAGAGGAAGAGCAAAGGTGGGAGACCTGTCAAGATGAATATGAAGTAATGCATGAATATAAGACTTAAGAGAAAATCAGCCAGGCTAGCCCCAATCTTCTGTAAATGGTAGCCTCCCAACCCACAGGCTCCCACACTGCTCTAGAAGTTCACATAATTAATGACAGTCATGATGTCCATTTTAATCTCAATGTAAAAATCAATAAATACACTTACATCTATCAGAATGGCCAGAATCAAAAAAGACAAGACATAACAAGTGTTAGCCAGGATGTGAAGGAAAAGGAACACTTGTTCACGGCTAGTGAGAACCCAAACTGGTGCAGCCACTGTGAAGGTTCCTCAAAAAATTAAAAATAGAACCACCATATGATCCATTAATTCCACTCCTGGGTATCTACCCAAAGCAAATGAAAACACTAACGTGAAAAGAGATGTGCCGCCCTGTGTTTACGGCAGCACTATTTACAATAGCCAAGATAAGGAAGCAAGTCAAGTGTCTAAAGCAATAGATGATGACTGGATAAAGACACAGTAATGCAGGCACGAGGCAGTAAAACTCAGCCATAAAAAGAGAGATATCTTGCCACTGTGACAACATGGATGGACCAGCGGGAATTTTACTGTCAAGTAAGTCAGAGAAAAACAAATACTCTATGATTTCACTGTATCATTTCATGATGAATACGGAAAACAAACTGATGGCTGCTAGAGGGGAGGGGAGTCAGGGGGCAGGCGAAATGGGTGAAGGGGAGTGGGAGGTCCAGGCTTCCAGTTACGGGATGAGTAAGTCACAGGAATACAAAGTGTTGCACAGAGAATATAGCCAATGACACTGTAATAGAGCTCTATGGTGACAGGTGCTAGCTACAGGCCCGGTGAGCCCCACATAAGGTACAGAGTGTCAAATCAATACGTTGTGCGCCTGAAACTAACATCACATTGTGTGTCAACTATACTCAAATTTTTTAAAAAGCATATAATACATAATATTTTTAAAAATCAATAAATATCATAAATATTTTCTAAAACTGAACAGTATGAAAGTATCTTCATACCTATTGAACAGATACATACAGTAAATGCTAAATAACTGTGCTCATGATTCAGATATTCAGTGAGGTTTCTCACTCAACTGAACATAGCTACCTGTGGGCTTGACCACTAATCTGTTCTAATTTCTATTCTTAGGTTATACCCGAAACAAACTGCTGGTTAAAGACCAAAAGCTAAGAAAACAAGAGGAAGATGGATGTTTAACAGAAGTTAATGAAGGGAATAAAATGGTACTAATCTTGTAAATTTACTTAAAAATTATTCTTACAAAAATAAAAATAAAAAGTATTCTTTTGAAAATGGAATTTATCTGGTCAATATCAAGATTCTCCATTTGAACTAGCACTGAAAGGAGAAAAAATGGTGAAAGTATACCCCAATTTAGCATTTTATTTTTTAAAAAGTTAATTATACTTTAGGATTATAATTTTGGTGACTATCTTTCCCATCTTTATATATAGGCACATATACTTTACACAAATGGGATATATCACGGAAATGATTTTATCCTGGGGATCCTTCTTCTTTTAAACAGAGATGAGTGTGTTTGTTTATTGAGTGAATGAATGAGTAGAGACTTACCTCCACAATCTCCCTCAGATTTACTTATCCCCAGACAAGAACTATCTAGAACTATGCTTTTCTCTACCTTCTTATAGATACAAATGTATACACAGGCAGAAGTTTTTCTGGAAAGAGGGAGGCTACTGTGTTTCACACGGGTATACACAATGAATCATATTTTATAAAATTGTCTGCATCATTCAAGGTACTTGACTTCAACCAGCTGCATAATAATCTAATGACTGGATAACCTATAATCATTAAACTTTTCCCTGAGGGATTGGGCATTTACCCTATTTTTAGTGTTTTTGCCCTTTAAAAAGGCTATAGTAAACATACTTAGATTTTTATGTACTGGTGCTTCTATTCCCAGGAGACAGATTTCTAGGAGTGAAATTGTTGGATCATAGATTAGAGATATTTTTCATTTTAATAGATATTGCCAGGCTGCTTTCAAAGAAGGCTGTAATAATTCACATTTCCACTAAGGTATGAAAACGACCTCCCTTCCAATCTTTGACAGCATTAGGTATTACTGTTCTTTTAAATTTGCATTTCCCTGATTAATGATGAGGTTAAGCATCTTTTCATAGGTGTACTCGCCATTAGAACTTACCCTTCAGTGAACTGCCTATTCAGATCATTTTTGCATTTCTCTACATAATACTTTTTACTATTCGCTTGTGATATATTGACCTGATATCTGTAATTTCTATTACAAATATATTTTTCTGTTACATAGCATGTCTACTGACCATTTTCTTCTTTTGAGTTCCTGGATACCACATCTCAAGGCACCTTCCCCTTCTCCCCGCATCCACTTCTTGGCCTCCTTTCCTAGTTCCTCTTCTCTGTCTACACTCACCCTCCCAGTGGTCTCTTTGGACTCCAAGGTTTTGAATGCCATCTGTATGCTGATGAATCCCGAATTTCTACCCCTTGAACTCTAGACCTCCCTTCTGAGGGCTTCACACTCACATACTTGGTGTCTAACAGGCATTTTAAATTCAAGGGATCTAAGAACAAACTCTTAACCTTATGGCCCAACCTGCTTACATTTCAGTATTCCCCAGGTGAGTAAATGGTATTACTGTCTAACCAGTTGCTCTCAGTAGAAAGCAAGAGGTCTTTATTGATTTACTTCTCTCCCATATAGATATATTTCATCTAATACTGAATCCTTCTGATTATAACCCCCCAATATATCACCGAACTAGCCACTTCCTTCTGTATTTGTTGCTGTCCCCCCACCTCTGGTCTACCCCACCATCATCTAATGTCTGCACTTCAATAAAAGCCTCCTAACTGGGCCCTTTGTATCCACCTCCCAACCCCCTACCTCTGCCCCCCAACAATCAGTTCAGACTCTAAACATGATTCAGATTATGTCATTCTGCCCCAAATTCTCCAAGGACTTTCCATATTTTTATTTTTTTATTTTATTTTTTTTTAAAGATTTTTATTTATTTATTTGACAGAGAGAGATCACAAGTAGACGGAGAGGAAGGCAGAGAGAGAGAGAGAGAGGGAAGCAGGCTTCTTGCTGAGCAGAGAGCCTGATGCGGGACTCGATCCCAGGACCCTGAGATCATGACCTGAGCCGAAGGCAGCGGCTTAACCCACTGAGCCACCCAGGCGCCCGGACTTTCCATATTTTTAAAAACCCTAAACTTAGTACTAAAATTGTAAGACCCTACATGATATGAATTTTGTCCATGCCCTTGAACTCCTCTCCTGCCCTCTTCCCCTAGTCCTGGCTCTTTATCCGACTCACACTTCGCTTCCTCAACTCCCTTAAACGCCAGGCTCATTCCTACTTTCCCCCAAGAAAGTAGTAACACTCTCTCCCATAGGACGTCCAACTCTTTTCAAATGTTACGTTTTCAAAAAACCCTTCCTCAATCTGCAGAAACACAAACACACAAATCAAATTATATGCTGTCCTCTTACCTTGCTTTCTCTTTTTCCACAGCTTTTATGAATTATATTAAGTTACATATTGCTTTGCTTACTTTATTTTCTGTCCCCTCGGAACTAAAATGTAAGCTTCATGAGGATAGGAAATTTGTCCACCTTGTTCACTACAAAATCCTTAGCACCCCAAACGCTGTCTGGCACATGGCAGGAATTCAGTAAGTTATTTTTTTAAAACCAATTAGTAAGTGTTTATTACTTATTTTTTGACCCTGATCATTGTAAAGCTAGCCTGCCTATGCTGGAAGCAGCCAACGCACAGCTGTAGCTCATTCAGTTTTAATGTTGGATAATATTCTTACGTCAATATACCAAAACTTAATTTTCCATTCTTTGTCAAAGGGCATTTGGGTTATTTCCAAGTTTCTTTTTCCCATTATGAATCATGCTGGTGTGAATATTCTTTTTATACATCTTCTAGTGAGCATGTTTATGTGTTTCTAGGGTGTAAACCTAGGAACAGAAATGCTGAGTCAGTGGACCCCGGTGACTCAGTCCATTACAGGTCCGACTCCTGATCTCAGCTCAGGTCTTGATCTCAGGGTCATGAAATCAAACCCTGCGTCGGGCTCCATGCTTAGAGTTTCAAGTTCATTAAAAGAACTTTTTTTGTTGAACACAGCACTTGGTTTTAACATACTCAAATTTATTAATCTTTACTTTCATGGATAGCTCTTTCTGTGTCTTGACAGGTAATTCTTCCCTATTCTAGGGACACAATATATTCCCCATATGCCCTAAAAGCTTTTCACACTTTTATCTATGTAGAAATGATTTTTATACACTGTATGAAACGGGATCTAATTTCTTTTTCTTTTTTTTTTTTAAAGATTTTATTTATTTATTTGACACAGAGAGATCACAAGTAGGCAGAGAGGCAGGCAGAGAGAGGGGGAAGCAGGCTTCCTGCTGAGCAGAGAGCCCGATGCGGGGCTCGATCCCAGGACCCTGGGATCATGACCTGAGCCGAAGGCAGAGGCTTTAACCCTCTGAGCCACCCAGGCGCCCCTGATAACCAGTTTTGATTTGTCCTGTCTTCTGCTAGAGTCCATGATGTTTGCAAGCTGACTCTCTCTGAAAGATATTTATTTGATGCTTATTTTATTTGTCTCTAACTTCTTTTGCTTTCTAGATACATTCTGCAGAGTCTGTCTTCTATTTGGCTATTTTCTGGAGCACTGATTCTGCTTGCTATTTGAGGTGTCTATGTACTCTCTACTCTGGCCTTTTTATTTAAGAGACTCACTATACACATACTATTTTTCTTCACTGGAAAAAACACCTGAGAAACACAAGTGTGGTAGACTACCACAAAGAAGGGCTTTCTCTCATAAGGCATAGCATGAAGGACTTTTAAAAAGCCTGGGAAGAGGGAAGAAACAGCAGAAAGGCTGAAGGAAGAAAATACATGCTTTCGTATCTAGGATAGCAGCCATTAACCCTGAATGCCTCTGGAAAGGAACCTGTGCTTTCGACTGCAGATACCAGACGAAAGACAAAATCATTGAATCAATGTACAAGTATGATAACTCATCAAATGCCTCAAAAATTTAACCTAAGGTAGCATTATGATTGTAAAGGTTTAGAACTACCTGTTCAAAATTCATTCTACTGTAATCTATCTATTTTTACGGATAAAAATGGGAAGATAGTTTGTCTTTCTGCCAAAAACACCAATGTAAAAATAAAAAACAAAAGCAAAGAACAAAACAAAACAAATTTTGATGGACACGTGCTCCTGACAGGGTTGCTCAACAAATACTTAGTGACAGAAGGAAGGCCACAGGGCGAGCACAGCAACCTACGCCACCGTGAAGAGCCGACGATGGCAAGTACGCTGATGAGGAAACTAATGTTAACTTATCAGGTTTCGGTGTAATTGTCCATAAAATAAGAACAAAACAGAACACAATGAGCAAACTGTTATATTTCTATAAGTGGAGGACAAGACTTAGTTCCTGTCACAATAGTGTTCCCAAAATACAACACTTTTTGGTTAATTTTCTCAGAGACTCCTTCCTTTAGTTTCTGCCTCAGGGATGAAATTCATCACATGAAAATTTCAATTAATTCTTGGTATAAAACAAAATTAAACCATATTTAGACTTTTTTTTTTTTTTTTTTTACATTAAGTAGGCTCTGCAACCAACAGGGCTTAAACTCATGACCCTGAGATCAAGCGCTGTGTGCTCCAACCGACTGAGCCAGCCAGGCGCTCCATAAACCGTATTTAGTCTTTTTAAAAAAGATTTAATTTATTTACTTGACTGAGAAAGAGAGAGAGACAGCGAGAGAGGGAACACAGGCAGGGGGAGTGGGAGAGGGAGAAGCAGGCTGAGCAAGGAGACCCATATGGGACTCAATCCAGGACCCTGGGATCATCACCTGAGCCAAAGGCAGACGCTTAACAACTGAGCCACCCAGGCACCCCTCCCATATTTAGTCTTAAAATATGATTGTTTTTGACAAATAAAGGTAGTGGCTTAGCTGAACCATCTTGACCACCTTATCTATGCAAAAACTCATTTGATCACTTAGATAATCAGTCACAGTTATTTTCTAAACACGATCTTATTTTCCTTGTTCTCAAGTCTATCCAACTGCCTCATCTAAGGCTAAGCCTGGACAAACTAGGTAGGTTTGCCTTTAGTCTTACCTTTTTTTTTTTTTTTTTGAAGATTTTATTTATTTGACAGACAGAGATCACAATCAGGCAGAGAGGCAGGCAGGCAGAGGGAGAGCGGGAAGCAGGCTCCCCGCTGAGCAGAGACCCTAAGATCATGACCTGAACCGAAGGCAGCGGCTCTAACCCACTGAGTCACCCAAGCGCCCCTAGTCTTCCATTTTTATCTGTCAGTAACTTCCACTCTTGTTCCAGTCTACGCATACGATAACACAGATCACAATGACCCTAGTACCTAATTTCCTAGCTCTTTCCTGCTGTACATGTGCTACCATAGAATCTCACTGTCTTGAAAACATCTCATTCAGAGTCCTGTACTTTGCTTGTATACATAAATTACAATAAGCACAACAATCAACAGAATAAAAAGGCAGCCCACATAACAGGAAAAAATATTTGCAAATCATGTTTCTGATGAGTAGTTAACATCTAGAGTATATAAAGAACTCCCATTAACTCAAAAGCCAAAAACAACCCAATTAAAAAATGGGCAAAAAACTTGAACAGATATTTCTCCAAAGATATACAAATGTCCAACAAGCACACAAGATGATGTTCAAAATCACCAATCACTAGGGAAATGCAAATCAAACCCACAATGAGATAGATACCATCTCACACCCACTAGGATGGCAACTACCAAAAAATAAAATAAAATAAAATAAAATAAAATAAAATAAAATAAAATAAAATAAAATAAAAAAATCCAGGACTCCTGGGCGGATCAATTGGTTGAGTAGTCTGCCTTTGGCTCAGGTCATGATTCCAGGGTCCTGGAATTGAGTCCCACATCTGGCTCCTTGCTTAGCAGGGAGCCTGCTTCTCCCTCTGCCTGCCAAGCCCCCTCTGCTTGTGCGCTCTCTCTGTCTCTGACAAATAAATAAATTCTTAAAGAAAAAAAAATCCAGAAAATAGCAAGTGTTGGCAAAGATATGGAGAAATTGGAACTTTTGTGCACTGTTGGTGAGAATGTAAGATGGTATATATAGTTCCTATGAAAAAAAGTCCCTATGGCATTCCCTCAAAAAATTAAAAATAGAATTATCATATAATCTAACAGTTCTACTTCTAGACTCATACCCATAAGAATTAAAAGCAAGGTCTCAAAAACATATCTGTACCCTTATGTTTATAGCAACATTATTTATAATAGCTAAAAAGTGGAAGCAACCAGGTTTTCATCAGTGTCTGAGTGGATAAACAAAATGTGGTACTACATATAATGAAATATTATTTAGTCTTAAAAAGGAAGAAATTCTGACAAATGCTACAACACGGACAGACCATGAGGACATCATGCCAAGTGAAATAAGCCAGTTGCAAGATGACAAGTACTGTATGATTTCACTTATAGGAGGTACTGAGTCAAATTCATAGAGACAGAAAGTGGAACAGTGGTTGCCAGGGCTGGGGGTGAGGGGAGAGGAGTTACTGTCTAACAGGTACAGAGTTTCACTTTGGTGAAATGAGAGGAGTGTTAGATGGTGGTGATGGCTGCTGAATTACACACTTACAAATGGTTAAGACGGTAAATTTTATGTTATGCATATTTTGCCACAATTAAAAAGAAAAGAAAGTGAAAAACACATAAATAGCTCATCCCAAGTCTGGTTTTGATCCTTTCCCTACCTGAACTTTTAATTTTCTAAGTTAAATCAGGTTTCTCCCTAACTGTCAAAATACTTGAATTCCACATGTCCTCTTCTTCCTCTCATCCCATAAAGGTGAGTAAAGAGGAAAATGGATTTTAGAGCAGCTCTTTCTACTAATTTGCTCTGTAACCCCGAGCAAATCACTCAATCAAAAAGATTAATGAATTTTAGTTTTCTTATCCATCCCCCCCCCAAATAACACAACAATAATATAACAACAGTGGAAGTCATCTTAAATCTTGTCTTAGGAGGTACTATCATTTAACTTTCTTCTCTCTCTTTTTTAAAGATTTTATTTATTTATTGGACAGAGAGAGACACGGTGAGAGAGGGAACACAAGCCGGGGGAGTGGGAGAAGGAGAAGTGGACCCCCAGCTGAGCAGGGAGTCCAAGTCAGGGCTGGATCCTAGGACCCTGGGATCATGACCTGAGCCAAAGGCAGACTGTTTAACGATGAGGCCACCCAGGCATCCCAACTTTTCATTAAAGACTTCAAAATTATTTGCAGCAAGTGAAGAAACAATAGAACAAAATGTAAGGTAAGGTTCATTTAGGATGCAGTGTTATGTCTCTCTGATGAATAAGAGTACATAATCCTATCATAAATACTACAGAAATAAATTTTCAAAAAATAGACAAGAAACATTCCCTAACTCATTTTTTGAGAGGGGGCCAATATTCCTCTGATACCAAAACCAGACACAGACATCACAACAAAATAGATCAATGTCACTTATGATTAAAATGCAAAAATCTTCAACAAAATACCAACTAGCAAACTGAATCCAGCAACATAAAAAGAATTATGCCCCACTTATATCAATGGACAGACCATCCAGACAGAAAATCAATAAGGAAATAGTGGCTTTGAATGACACATCAGACCTGATGGACTTAAAAAATATATACAGAACATTTCTATCCCCAAACAGCAGAATACACATACTTTTCAAGTGCACACGGAACATTCCCCAGGACAGATCACGCATTAGATCAGTATATTTAATATAGATCAGTATATTTAAAAGATATTGAAATCCTATCAAGTGTCTTTTCTACCACAGTGGTATGAAACTAGAAAATCAATTACAAGGAAAAAAATGGAAAAAAACACAAACATGTGGAAGCCAAACAATATGCTACTAAACAACCAGTGGGTCAATAAGGAAATCAAAGACGAAATAAAAAACACAGGGAGAGAGATGAAGATGAAAACACAACAGCCAAAATCTCTGGGAAGCACAAAAGCAGTTCGAAGAGGGAAGTTTATAGCAATATAGGCCTACCTCAAGCAGCAAGAAAAATCTCAAACAACCTAACCGTACACCTAAAGAATCAGAGAAAGCACAGAGCCCATAGCAGAAGTAAGGAAATAATAATAATAATAATAATAAAAAATAAAGATAATAAAATAATAAGGATAATAAAAATAAATAATAAAGATCAGAGCAGAAATAAACAAAGTAGAGACTAACAACAACAGGAGAAATAAATCAACGAAACCATGAGATGATTCTTTGAAAAAATAAGACTGATAAACCTTTAGCCAGACTCCTCAAGAAAAAAAGAGAGAGGACTCTAAGTCAGAAACAAAAGAGAAGCAACAACCAACATCACTGAAATACAAAGGGTTGTAAGAGATTACTATGAAAATGATATGCCAACAAACACAAGTCCAGGACCAGATGGCTTCACAGTTTTATTCTAGCAAACATTTAAAGAACTAATACTTTTTCTTCTCAAGCTATTACAAAAAAATAGAAGAGAAAGGAAAGCTTCCGAATTCATTCCATGGTACTACAACTGTACAGAGACATTACAAAAACAAATACACGAACAACAAAAAACCCACTACAGGCCAACATTTCTGATGAACACAGATGCAAAAATCTCCCCCAAAATATTAGCAAACTAAATTCAATAATACTTTAAAAGGATCATTCACCACGATTAAGTGGGATTTATCCCAGGGATGCGAGGACGGTTCAGTATCTGCAATGGGACATATCACATTAACAAAATGAAGGATAAGAACCATATGATCATCTCGATACAGGAAAAGCCTTTGAAAAAATCCAACAACCATTCATGATAAAAAGTGTCAACAGAGTGGTTTTAGAGGGAACATACCTCCACTTAATAGAGGCCACATATGCCAAATTCACAGCTAATATAATACCAATGGTGAAAAACAGAGCTTTCCTCTAAGATCAGGAACAAGATAAGGATGTCCACTCTCACTACTTCTAGTCAACACAATCCTGAATGTTGTAGCAGTAATCAGAAAAGAAAAAAAAAAAGGCATCCAAATCGGTAAAAAGTAAGTAAAACTGTCACTATTTGCAGAGGACCTATTATATATAGAAAACTCTAAAGACTCCATCAAAAAAACTACTAGAATTGGGGCGCCTGGGTGGCTCAGTGGGTTGAGCCGCTGCCTTCGGCTCGGGTCATGATCTCAGGGTCCTGGGATCGAGCCCCGCATCGGGCTCTCTGCTCAGCGGGGAGCCTGCTTCCTCCTCTCTCTCTGCCTGCCTCTCTGCCTGCTTGTGATCTCTCTGTCAAATAAATAAATAAAATGTTTAAAAAAAAAAAAAACTACTAGAATAAATGAATTCAGTAAAGTTGTAGGATACAAAATTAATATACAGAAATATCTGTTGTGTTTCCATATACTAATAATGATGCAGCAAAAGAGAGATTAACAATCCCATTTATATTTGCACCAAAAATAAAATACCTAGAAATAAATTTGACCAAAGAGGCGAAAAGACTTGTACTGTGAAAACTATAAAACACTGATTAAAAAAAAAAATTGAAGACAACACAATGGAAAGATATACTGTATTCATGGACTGGAGGAGTTAATATTGTTAAAATGTCCATAACTGCCCAAAGAAATGTACAGATTCAATGAATCCCTTTCAAAATACCAGTGGCATCTCTCACAGAACTCGAAGGGAACCACAAAAGACCCCAAATAGCCAAAGCAATCTTGAAAAAGAAAAACAAAGCTGGAGGTAACACAATCTGGCTTTCAGGATACACTGTAACAAAACAGTATGGCCGTGGCACAAAAACAGACACACAAATCAATTTAACAGAATACAGACCTCAGAAATAAGCCCACGCTTATATGATCAATTAAACTATGAACAACGAAGCAAGAGCACACAATGAGTAAAAGATAGTCCCTTCAATAAATGATGTTGGGAAAACTGGACAGCTACATGCAGAAGAATGAAACTGGACCTCTCTCCTATGCCATACATAAAAATAAACTCAAAATGGATTGAAGACCTAAATGTGAGACCTGAAACCATAAAACTTCTAAAAGAAAACAGACAGTCACCTCTTGAACACTGGCAACATTTCCCTAGGTATGTGTCCTCTGGCAAAGGAAACGAAAGTAAAAATAAATTACTGAGACTACACCAAAATAAGCTTTCAGAGAAGGAAACCAGCAACCTACTGAATGGGAGAAGAATATCTGGAAATGATATATGCAATAATGGGTTAATATCCAAAATATATAAATAACTTATACTACTCAACAGCCAAAAAAAAATCTGATTAAAAAGTCAGCAGAGGACACAAATAGACATTTCTCCAAAGAAGACATTCTGAAGGCCAACAGACACATGAAAAGACGCTCCGTGTCACCAGTCATTAGGGACATGCAAATCCAAATCACAATGAGAGATCACCTCACACCTGCTAGAACGGCTATATCAAGAAGATAAGAAATAACAAGCGTTAGCAAGGATGTGGAGAAAAGGGAACCCTCATGCACTGTTGGTGGGAATGTACATTGGTATAATCACTGTGGGAAAACAGTATGGAGGTTCCTCAAAAAATTAAAAATAGAAATACCCTATGACTCCAGTAATTATACTATGGGGTATTTACCCAAATAAAATGAAATTCGGTAAGATAATATGAGCCCTGTATTTACTGCGGCATTATTTACATTAGCCAAGTTATACAAGCAAACCAAGTGTCCGCCAACAGATGATGGATGAAGAAGACGCGGTACACATATACAATTATTACTCAGCCATAAAAAAGGATAAATCTTGCTATCTGCGATGCCATGGATGGATCTAGATGGTATTACGCTAAGTGAAATAACTCAGACAGAGAAAGGCAAATACCACACAATTTCACATATATGTGGAATCTAAAAAACAAAACAAACAATACAAACAATCTTAAATACAGAGAACAAACTGGTTGTTGCATGAGGGGACAGGGTTATAAAAAGTGACAGGAAAATAATCAGATTGGCTAACACTAGAACCTGCTCCAGCATAACAGAACATTATAAAACAAAGAAACTAAACCAAATCATTTAAGAAGTGAAGGAAATAAACTCACCTTTAGGAAGAAAGACCAAAATAGAAGACAGTTTGGAAGCACATTATTTGGAATGGGGAAAGCATTTAATTCTACCGAACAGAGGGGAATGAGCTAGACACTGACTGACTGACAAGGAGAAACATCTAATAAAAGAGGACACTTTTAAGATTAATGGGTTAGCACTGTTATTGGGTTTCATGTTCATGGAACAACGTATAAGAAGGGTCAATCAGTATTCAATGTCATGTGTACCAACCATGTGTGATGGCAGACTGGGAAAGCTAGAATGATAGGGAAGGAAATGACTCAAACTTCCTTAATAAAACTGGTTCTGATTTTTTTTTAAATTATGTACCATAACCCAAAGACTTTATCTCAGGAATGTAAGGTTGGTTCAACATATCAAAATCAATCAACACAATACACCCTATTAATAGAACCAAAGACAAAGACCACATGATAATCTCAATAGACACAGGAAAAACATTTGAAAAGATCCAACATCTTTTCATGATAAAAACATTCGACCAACTGGGAATAAAGGAAATATCCTTAAGCTGATAAAGGGCATCTATTAAAAAAACAACAACAACAACAACACAAAACCTTAGTTAACATCATACTTAATGGTGAAACACTAAAAATTTCCCCATAGGATCAGGAACAAGATGAGGACATTCACTCTGATTTCTTGTCAACACTGTACTAGAGGTTCAGCCAGGGCAATCAGGCTACTGGGAGTGTAACGTAGGAAGCAGCACTGGAAAAGAGTCCAGCAATTTTTCAAACATAGAGTAATAATATGACCCAGCCATTCGATTTATAGGTATATGGCCAAAAGACTGAAAACATTAAGTCCACACTAAAAACTGTAACACGAATGTTCATCACAGCAATATCTATAACAGCCAAAAGCAGAAGCAACCCAGATACCCACCAACTGATGAGTGATTTTACGAAATGTGGAATATCCACACAGGGGAATGTTATTCAGCTATGAAAAGGAATGAAGGACTGATGTTTGCTCTACACGGATGGAATATGGACAAACGTGACACTAAGTGAAAGAAGCCAGACACAAAAGGCCACACATCCTACGATTCCACTTCAGTGAAATATCCAGAACAAGCAAATTCATAGAGATAAAGTAGATCTCTGATTGGAAGGGGTATGGGTAGATGGGGAATGACAGCTTCATGAATACAGGGTTTCCTTTTGGAGTGGTAAAATGTTCTGGAGTTGCCAACAATGGTTGCACAAGCGTGTGAATGTAATAAAAACCACTGAATTACATCATTTTAAAGGGTGAATTTTATGGTATCTGAATTCTATCTCAACAAAAAAACACACATATACATACTGGGACAGAGTAAGGTAAATTCTAGGTACGCAAGCACAATTTAACATTTAATATCTGTTTATATAATTAATACAAAGGCTAAAAGAGAAAATGTTATGATTATTATAATGGATGGTAAAAAAGGCATTTGACAAAATGTAACTTCTTTATAAGAATTCCTCGAAAAACAGGAATACAAGAATATTTCAACATGATAAAGACTATCTGAAAACAGACAAAACCATAGAGTAATAAAATAAGACGTACTCCTAAAAACCAAGGAGACAAGAACGTCAATTATCTCCAATGCTTAACACTGTTCTGAAAGTTCTAGTTAATATGTTAAGAGAATTCGTAGCCTGCATAACAAGTATTGAAACAGAGAAGACAAAAGAATTATCTGCATATGATTTAAGAAAAATTGTATCACTAGAAAAACAGAATTAAAAAGTACAGTAGAATGGGGTCCCCGGGTGACTTGGGGTTATGCAGCTGACTCTTGACTTCAGCTCAGGTCATGATCTCAGGGTCCTGGGATCGAGCCCTAGGTCATGCTCCACACTCAGCAGGAGCCAGCTTCAGGATTCTCTCTCCCTCTACCCCTCTCCCCGATCACTCACTCCCTATAATAAATCTTTTTTGAGAAATAAAGTATAGCAGGATGACAAATAAGTAAAAATAAAAAGCTCTGGCATGTAACATCAGAGACCAGGTTGAAAACTATAAAAGAAAAAGACTGAATTTAGTCCTTCAACAAATATTTAGTTTTTTTTGTGAGCCAGACACTGTTAAAGGCATTAAGAATTCACCAACAAACAAGGGGCAAAATAAAATAGAAAATAACTCTATTAAATAAGTAAATTATTTAGTATATAAGAGAGCAAATAAAGAGCTATACAAAATCAGAGCCAAGGATGAAGATGGGGTTATATTTTAAATGGATGGTAAAATTTCTCGTTGGCGCCTTACGTAGAGACTTAGAAGCGGTCTGGGATGATGTAGGAAGAGCCTGGGCAAAGTCCCTGAGGCAGCAGCATGACTGGCACATTAAGGAGCAGGGAGGAGGCCCCAGGCTGCACTGGAGCAGAGAAGAGAGGAGGTTGTATGTCCACTCCGTTTTAACATGTGGCAGTGCCCACACTGCTGAGAACAGATCTTCAGAGCGCAAGAATGGAAAGGGAGACCAGCTAGAAACTGACTCAAATAATATATTTAAGAGACAATACTGGCTTGGATAAGGATAGTGGCTGTGGAAGTTTTGGATTCTGCACATACTCTGAAGTTAGAATTAAGAGGATTTGCCAGCACACTAGGTGTGGGAGAAAGCTACAATGTCGGGGGGACACCAAGGTGCTTGTTCTGAGCTACTCAGATTCCATTTATAAAAGCACCAGCAACAGGAAACACCCAGTAATTTTTTAAAACTGTGTGGATCCTTTAGGAAGAAAAACCACAAAACTCTACTGAGATAGAAAAATAAACAGAAACATTCCAAACCTCTGGCAGGCATGTTTCAATGTTTCAATACGGAAAAAGGGTCATTTCTCCTATTAATTTACAATTTAATTCACTTCCAACTAAAATTCCATTGTGATTTCTCTTGAAACTCAAGGTATTGCTAAAGTCAATCTAGAAAAACAAGTGAAAATGGTTCAGAATAATTATTCTTAATAAAAAGATTAATTATGAGAAACTTGCTCTTTTCTACCTAAAATGAATATCCACAGGGCTTCCTCCCTTCCTTCGATTCCCTGTTTGAATGCCAGGTTATGAGAGGCTTTCCCTGAACATTCTTACATAAAACACAGCAAGATCCTCTCTTCACTCTGTACCACTGCTAGCACTTCCTGTCCCCTTCAACTACCTTCTTGCCTTAGAGAAGAATCACTGGACGGCAGGTTCTTTGTCATGTTCTGTACCGGGCACTCGGCCTGTGTGGGGGACAGTGCCTGCCGTAGAGTAGGTGCTCACTAAACAGTGCTGAATGAGTGGCTGAATATACGTGCACTGCCACAGACAGAACGCACACTCCAGAGCCAGGGATCAAGTTTATCATTTACTATAACTGGGCAATCTTTGGAAAGATTCTTAAAATCTCTCTGAACTTCAGGTTTTTCATCTGTAAAGAAGGGGCATCAACATGAACCCATCACACAGGGTTACGTGCTGACAGATGAAGTTAATGGCATATAAGTTCTCGATAATTAGTCCTAAGACTTTCTCTTAACTGTTCTTCCTTGCAATAACCCTACTTTTAGATCAATTTCTATCCCATATTCTAGTTCCACCCTTTTTTAAAAACTACCCAGGAAAGGAAGAAACTATTATTGGCTTAGCTTCAACTATGTGTCAGGTATAAGTTCTCTCACCAACCTCGTGGGGGGAGGGGATACCAAGTCCATTTCAGAGAAAAGGAACCAGAGGCTAAGGGAGATTAGGTAATCTACCCAAGACCACAGTCAGCAAGTGGTAGAGCTTCATTTGAACCTATACTTTTGGCTCCAAAGTAGACGCTCTTTCTGCTACCCCACACTTCCTATTTCTTCTTGCATGTGAGTCCCTTAAATATTTGAAAATCACTATCAGCATGTACATCTTTCCTTCTTTGACTAAACATTCAAATCCCTGATTATGTCCTTATATGTCTTTCTCTCTAGGTCCCTCATTGTCACGAATTCATTCTAATTTGTTGAGGTCTCTTAATCTGTGGCATTTTAAATTACATCTGACCCTTGAACATGGATTTGAATTGCAAGGGCCCCACATTATATACATTATGTGAGGTTTTTCTAATACAGTACTGTAAATGTATTTTCTCTTCCTTATCATTTTCTTAACAATATTTTCTTTCTCTTATTTTATCATAAGAATAAAAATATATATATGTGTTAATCAACTGTTTATGTTATTGGTAAGGCTTTTGGTCAACAGTAGGCTACCTGTACTTAAGTTTTTGGAAAGTCAAAAGTTATACTTGGGTTTCTGACCATGGGGGTCATTGCCCCTAACTCCCACCCCCTCACTGTTCAAGGGGCAATTGTAATTATTTTTTTTTTTTTAAGACTTTATTTATTTATTTGACAGAGAGATGATCACAAGTAGGCAGAGAGGCAGGCAGAGAGAGGGGGAAGCAGGTTCCTTGCTGAGCAGAAAGCCCGATGTGGGGCTCGATTCCAGGACCCTGAGATCATGACCTGAGCTGAAGGCAGAGGCTTAAGCCACTGAGCCACCCAGGCACCCCATCTGTAATTATTTTTAAAGGGAACAAAATCTTGTAGAACCCCAGCTGTCATAAAATTTTATCATGTTCTAAAACATGCTCAAATATAGCAACAATATATTATAACCATATACTATAAAACCAAGGTTAATTTATATATTAAGTAGAAATGAAGTAACATCAATAAAATCCAAATTAATGATATCAATTTAATATCTTATTATTTTACTGAAATTATATCCTGTTTACAACATGAATATGTCTCGGTTCTCTTGCATTTAGCATCCTTACTATGCCGTGGGCTGTGTGATGAATCAGACTTCACACCACTTTTCTCTATCTGAACGACCAGCAGGCTTGCATTTGCATGGCCATCTAGACCTCGTTAGTGACCAGTAAAACGTGGGAGATGAGGGAAAAAGAGCACCTAGGATAATCTGAGGTCTCTGTCTTTTGGGGTGACTGTCTGAATTGTAATCTCTCACGGAAACAGAAATATTTAAGCAGGGAGGGGCAGCTAGATTCGTTTTGACAATGAATTTGTGGTACCCAAGAGATGGCTAGATGGAGCTGCTGAGATGGTAAATGGACGTATGGGTCTAAAGCCCACAACAGTTGATTCTGGGCCTGAAACGGGGTTTAGAAGATATTAAATGGTGGCTTGAAGACAAAGAAGATCCTGCAAAGGCACAGTCAGAGAAGTGGAAGAACCTTTCGAGAAAAGAAATACAGGAAGGAAGCCAAGAGAAAAGAATTTTTTTTAAAGGCGGTATTAAATTCCACAGAGGCAAAAAAGGATTGAAATGTGTTCTTTGGACTGGGATATCACGGTGACCTTTGGGAAAGCGGCAGAAAGACAGTAAAGTCAGTTATTTAGGAAGCCTGGCTACCAAGGAAAGCAGAGGGAGCAGTGCCTAGAATACGGGAGAGAGGATTATTTCTGGCCAGGAGAGAAAGAGCGAGCAGAGGGGAGAAGGCTGCTGAAGTCCCTTCTGTACTCCCAGGACCTATGAGAACACCTGGGACATAGCAAACATTCCAAAAATACTTACTGAATGTTGCAGGCAAGGAGGAAAAGGGTGGAATCAAGGAAGAGGAGGGTTTTAGTAAAGAGCACAGGGAACAGGTGAACCGGAGGGAAACAAATATTTTTTAATCATGTTAAACTCCAGGCTGTTTGTGTTCAAAATCCTTGAAACAATCTGGCAAACAAGTCCTTCCTGTTTCCATTTTATAGAAGAGTCCACTGAGGCCAAGAGATTAGGCAATCTACCCAAGGTCATTCGTCTGCTGAGGGACAGAGGCACCATGCAGACTTGACTTCCTCTGCCCATTAAGCCCTTACTCTTCCATTTCACCTTGAAAATGAACATACAGAATATATGAAGGTAAAATGATGTGCCGAAAACGAGGGGGAGACATCTGAGTTGGAGAACAGTAAAGGGATGCTGGAACACCCAAGAAGGATGGACAGGGGCACTGAGGACCTAGAAGAAAGCAATCTGTGGCAGGGCCGGGCTGCACACTTTGTGATGACGGCCTGCCGGCTGTAGGAGGCACCCACTGGAGCAGACAGGGACGACTATAAGGATGACCCAGGAAGCGGTTTCTAGGATGAATGTCTCAAAGTAGAAAAGGAGACTAGGGTGGGAGAGTCTAGCTGATCTCGGAGGTGAAATCTGGGTAAGGAGAGGCAGTGGATGCGGCCAGAGGACATGGAGAGGTTCCGGGCTCACTCCGAGTGCACAGTAACACTGAGGGAGGAACAAGTGCACTGCGGCAAAGGAGGCGTCCCCCCGTCACTGTCCTCTCGTGTCACTCCAGCAAGTGGCTCCAACTGCCCACTCCCGCTGAACTGCTCTACTTCTGTAATTTGCTCTTAGCGCAATATAAAACAAGGGACACACTTGTTCTGGGTTACCTGATCCCTAGTAGCTAAATAAATCCTTGCCCAGACAAGGAGCTTATTAAAAACAAACAGTGGAAGCCATCATATTTCATAACTCTATCACAGGCTCTGTCTCTCCCCGCCTACCTGGCCTCCCACTGGGTAGGGCGCCAGCGGACCCCCACAGCAACAGAGGGACTGAGCAGGAGAACGAGCAGAGCTCGAAGTATCTGGCATAGCACAAAGATTAACCTAATTGGATCCTTCCAGCTCCAGGATCCTTCCATTCAGTACAGCGGGGGTGTTTTCTAACAGACGTGTACTTGCTTTGTGTGAGTGAACCAGCCGGATGTGAGATCCTAAACTGTGTTTACTATACCTTTTCAGAAATGCACCTTTTACAGAAACCGAAGAATGCCTTACTACCATCAAGACTAGGTTCTCTCTACCGAGGCTGATCTAATAATAGCAAGGAAGTCTCTTTTTGATTAGACAAGTGATTTAAAAGGAAATACAGAACCACTAGGAACGTTAGTCCCATGACTACACCCACCTCAGAAGGTACCACACCATGGCTACAGCACAATCAAATGCTCAGGACTACTAACTCGTTTCAAAACTTGTGCTATTGTCGGGCCCTTGGGTGGCTCAGTAAAGTGTCTGCCTTCAGCTCCGGTCATGATCCCAGGGTCCTGGAACTGAGGTCCTGGTCTCTCTCCCTGTGCCCCTCCCCCTGGCTCATACTCTCACTCTCAAATGAATAAATAAAATCTTAAAAAAAGTCCAACTACTGTCATATATATATATATATACACACACATAAAACTCACATAGATTAATTTCCCTTTGGCCTAACAGACCAGACCAGTGGTTTTTAAACTGTAAGAAGTGAAACCGATTTAGTGGGTTGCAACCTGATTTTATACAAAATAAAAATATAAAAATATCAGAATGCATCACATATAGTATGATTTGGTGAAACCTTATTACTAGTGTGTGTGTGTGTGTGTGTGTATGTGTATGAAATTAGTAGTTATTTCTTACTATGGGCTTTATTTCTTACTATAGTACAAGAAAAGTCTGAAAGCCACTGAACTAGACTGCAACAGAATCAATCAGCAACAATGACTCATTTTCAAGATCTAAACATTTTCAAAATTATTGACTGAATCCTCACGTAGCAGTTCAGTGAGGGGAAATAAGAACACTTATGTCTTGTTTGAAAGTAGTTGGTCTCATTTCGAAAGTCAAACAGAGGTTTAGAGGGAATTAGTTTTCAATCTAGTCAACATATGTAACTCTAAAAAAAAAAATGAACCAAGGATCTGTCATACCACTCCCTCTGAATATGCATTTCCTCCAAAGTTAAAGACGCCATTAGCACAAAAGTTCTACTTCAGGGACAGAGAAAAAGGAAAAACAGATCTGAAGACATGAGTTTATTTTTTGACATTTCTTCCTACATAAAAATTTTTGAATCTTCTGTGACACTCATTTTTATATTGGCAACCACTTCTGAACCGAACAAACCCAGTCTTTCTAACAGCTCTCATCTTATATATATTTTGCAACAGAAACTGAGACGTTATTGTTATCAAGAATTTTCCAGTCCCCGTGGAGGCAACTTCGTTATGGACTCCCTCCACTCTGACAACTAGATAACGTCTACTTCCGGGCAGCCTTATGGACTATGATCAGATTGAGAGAGTCCACTCAGAGCTCAAGTGTCTGTGCTCAAGTGGGAAAAGTAGTTTTCTCACAGATCCTTCCTGTGTGCCAACGCAGTCCAGTTCAGTCTGCTCCCAAAGACTTAAGCTTGAACCTCCAGAAATGGCCCACCACACTTGGGAATCTGAGGGAGGGGTGCCAATGAGAAATGCCCACAATGCTCAGAGCCTAGAGCCAAGTCAATATTATAAAGTCACAAGAAAACTACTGAAAGACACCTGCCAACCACAAGAACATCCACTGAGACTTTACTAGGTTTCTACCACTGTATGACAAGGAGTTTGGTGCTCTCCTGGTAGGTAACTGTTAGGTACATCTTAACATGTGATTCCCAGGGAAAAAGAAGGGAAAGCAAATAAAAATTTAATAAACACAATTTTTTAAATTTAAATTCAAGTTAGTTAACATATAGCGTGATACTGGTTTCAAGAGTAAAATATAGTGATTCATCACTTACATGTAACACCCAGGGCTCATCACAAGTGCCCTCCTTAATTCCCCCCAACACCTCTCTTCCAACAACCGTTAGTTCTCTACAGTGAAGTCTTTTATGGCTTGCCTCCCTCTCTGTTTTTATCTTATTTTTCTTTCCCTCCCTATGTTCATCTGTTTTGTTTCTTAAATTCCACATGAGTGAAATCATATGGTATATGTCCTTCTCTGACTTATCTCACTTAGCATAACACACTCTAGTTCCATCCACATCATTGCAAATGGCAAGATTTCCTTTTTTAAAAAGATTTGATTTGAGAGAAAGAGAACACAAATAGGGGGATGGGCAAAAGGCAAAGAGAGAAGCAGGCTCCCCACTAAGAGTGGAGCCCAACATGGGCTTGATCCCAGGACCCTGAGATCATGACCTGAGCCAAAGTCAGACACTCAACCAAGTGAGCCACCCATGGGCCCCAGGATTTCACTTTTGATGGCTGAGTAATATTCCTCTGTGTGTCTGTGTGTGTGTGTGTGTACACACACACACACACACACACACACAGACACAGACCTTTTTCCATTCATCAGGTGATGGGCATTTGGGTGCTTTCCATAATTTGGTTACTGTTGATAGTGCTGCTATAAACACTGGGGTGCATGTGCCCCTTCGAATCAGCATTTTTAATATTCTTTGGATAACACCTAGTAGTGCAATTGCTGGGTCATAGGGCAGCTCTGGTTTTTAACTTTTTAAGGAACCTCCAGGCTGTTTTCCAGAGTGACTGCATCAGTTTGAGTTTCCACCAACGGTGCAAAAGGGTTCCCATTTCTCCACATCCTCACAAACATCGGTTGTTTCCAGAGTAAATTTTAGCCATTCTAATAGGTATGAGGTGGTATCTCATTGTGATTTTGATTTGTATTTCCCTGATAAGTGATACTGTGGATTTTTTCATGGGTCTGTTAGCCATTTGTACGTCTTCTTTGATGAAATGTCTGTTCATGTTTTCTGTCCATTTCATAACTGGATTATTTATTTTGGGGGGTGTTGATTTTGATGAGTTCTTTATAGATTCTGGATACTAGCCTGTTATCTGATGTCTTTTGCAAGTACCTTCTCCCATTCCGGCAGCTGCCTTTTCGTTAATTCTTTCCTTTGCTGTGCAGAAGCTTTTTATCCTGATCAAGTCCCGAAAGTTCATTTTTTTTTTCTTTTAATTTATTTATTTGACAGAGAGAGATCACAAGTAGATGGAGAGGCAGGCAGAGAGAGAGAGAGGGAAGCAGGCTCCCTGCTGAGCAGAGAGCCCGATGCGGGCCTCGATCCCAGGACCCTGAGATCATGACCTGAGCCGAAGGCAGCGGCTTAACCCACTGAGCCACCCAGCCGCCCCCGAAAGTTCATTTTTGCTTTTGCTTCCCTTGCCTCCAGAAACATGTCTAGTAAGAAGTTGCTGTGGCCAAGGTCAAAGACATCGCTGCCTGTTTCTCCCCTAGGATTTTGATGGTTTCCTATCTTACATTTAGGTCTTTCATCCATTTTAAATTTATTTCAGTGTTTGGCATGAGAAAGTGGTCCACTTTCATTCTTCTGTCCAGTTTTCCCAACACCATCTGTTGAAGAGACTGTCTTTTTTTCTGGTGGATATTCTTTCCTGCTTTGTAGAAGATTAGTTGACTGCAGAGGTGAGGGTTCATTTCTACGTTCTCTATTCTGTCCCATTGATCCATGTGCCTGTTTTTGTGCCAGTACACACTGTCTTGATGACTACAGCTTTGTAATACAGCTTAAGTCTGTAATTGTGATGCCTCCCACTTTGCTTTCTTCCTCAACATTACCTTGGCTATTTGGGGTCTTTTCTGGCTCCATACAAATTTTAGGATTGTTTGTTCTAGTTCTGTGAAAAATGCTGGTGTTATTTTGATCTGGATTGCACTGACTATGTAGATTGCTTTGGGTGGGTAGTATAGACATTTAAACAATATTTTCTTCTAATCCAGGAGCATGGAATGTTTTTCCATTTCTTTGGGTCCTCTTCAATTTCTTTCATTAATGTTCTACAGTTCTCATTATACAGATCTTCTACCTCTTTGGTTAGGTTTATTCTTAGGTATCTTATGGTTTTTTGTACAATTGTAAATGGGATGGATTCCTTGGTTTCTCCTTCTGCCACTTCATTACGGGTGCAGAGAAATGCAACAAATTTCTGTAGGCTGACTTTATATCCTGAGACTTTGCTAAATTCATGTATCAGCTTTAGCAGTTTTTTGGTGGAGCCTTTGGGGTTTTCTATATAGAGTACCAAAGTATAGAGTATAGAGTGAAAGTCTGACTTCTTCCTTGCTGATTTGGATGCCTTTTATTTCTTTTTGTTGTTTGCCAAGGCAAGGCCTTCCAGTACTATGGTGAACAACAGTGGTGATAGTGGATGTTCTTGTGTTCTTGACTTTAGGGGAAAAGCTCTCAGTTTTTCCCCCACTGAGGATGATATTAGCTGCAGGACTTTGGTATATGGCCTATATGACACTGTGGTATTAATAAACACAAATCTGTAACTGAATTAATGTCTGCTTACAAGTTAGGCAGACTATATATATATATATATATATATATATATATATATGGTCACACACACACACACACACACACACACACACACACACCTCCCCATATATGGTCTATAATCCTTTTAGCAAACTTATTTCATGTACATTTCAACATTTGATTCCAAGGAAAAATGAGAAAGAAAATAAGAATTATCATCCTCCCTATTTTACAAAGAGGCTATAATAAAAAAAAGATGTCCAAACCTGACAAGCCAAGACAGTGGTGGAATGAAGTATGTGTATTTTAACTCCTGGTGTCACTGTTCTTTCCAACATCACAGGAAATCTTACTCAGATACCTGGAGGATATCCCTTCTAAAGGCTTAAAACTCACCAGTTATCAGATTACTTCATTTTTTTAAAAAAGTTTTATTTATTTGACAGAGAGAGACATCAAGAGCAAGAACACAAGCAGGGGGAGTGGGAGAGGGAGAAGCAGGCTTCCTGCCAAGCAGGGAGCCCAATGCGGGGCTTAATCCCAGGACCCCGGGATCATGACCTAAGCTAAAGGCAGATGCTTAACCACTGAGCTACCCAGGCACTGAGATTACTTCATTCTTTTTACCTCTATGTGGTTCCCTGTGACTATACATCTATTCCTGACTAACTGCAGCAAATTCCTATTTGGTAAGAAAATAGAATAGAAAAATTCACTTACTAACACAGCCGAGAAGCTATTACATGTATGAATGGCAGTGAAGTAACACAGGAAGATGCTGTTACAGGGATTAAGAATACAGTGGCTAGTAGTAGTTCTTATGATTTAGCTTCTAGGCTCTACTGAACCAGTAACTCTCACGACTGCTCCACCTGGTATTCAAAGTGTAGGTATCCTCTCACACATAAAGGTTTTAGAACCTACACTACGTCAACACCATGCTATTCACCCAGAATTGATTTTAATGGGTCTCTGCTTTCTCTGTACGCGTAACTAACATCTTACTTAGTTTTTACTGCCTTGTGTCAAAGGGCTTGCAAAGACATACAGACTAGAGAAAAATAATTAATAAAAAAATAATGTAGGATAATACAGAATAGTAATAATATAATAACGTCACAATAAATGTTCTCGGACATGAGAGTGCTGGCCTCCCTGCTGCTTCTCAGTACTACATATATACATAAATGGTCTTCTTACGCACCACCAACAGCTTCTTCAGTCCCTTTACCTACTCGTTACCACATGTCTTGTGTTCCTGTGGCATTCTTAACGATCTGGGATTAACACACTTGCTCAGTACGGAACCTTAGGTGAATTTCTTAAGTTTTGGTTTTCTTACATCTTAAAGTAGCGTTATCAGATATTTGTCCTCACTTGTAATCAAGACATATATGATATATGATTTGATATGTCACATATGATTGATATATATATATATACTCTGCCTAACATGTAAACAAATAAATTCAATTAAATATTTGTATTTATTAAACTGACAAATATTTTTGAAAATTTGAGTCCTCTACTTACAATGAATATGTATGGAAACAGGTATTCTCTTATTCTTCTACTAGGTAAGACAGTCAAAACTTCTCTGGAGGACAATGTGACAATGTAAATCCAAAGTTTTAAACCATGCACATGCCACTTGACTGAGAAATTCCGAGACTTGTCCTGAGGAAGTTAACTAATGATTTAGCTTAATGCATGTTTCTCTGAGTCTTATTTTATAGTATAAAGCTGGAAATTGGGGGGCCTGGGTGGCTCAGTGGGTTAAGCCTCTGCCTTTGGCTCAGGTCATGATCTCAGGGTCCTGGGATGGATCCCCGCATCAGGCTCTCTGCTCAGCAGGGAGCCTGCTTCCCCTTCTCTCTCTGCCTGCAGCTCTGCCTACTTGTGATCTCTCTCTCTGTGTCAAATAAATAAATAAAATATTTTAAAAATTAAAAAATAAATAAAGCTGGAAATAACCTAGATGTCCCTATAAAGGAACTGGTTATAATTTATAACAAATAGGTCTATACCATAAATCAGCAGATACAGCTACTACAAATAATGCTATAGGAATATATTCATTGCCATTGAAAGTTCCCGAAGATATAGTGTTTAAATGGATAAAAGGCTACAAAACTGTATAGAACTACAAAAATTATGTACTTATACATGTAGGTTCATATTCATGATGCTTATGACAAGGCAGAGGGATAGTAATCTTTCTACAATGAATATTATTACTGAAGTAATAAAAACTTTTTACACAGATGAGATACTTATAAAAGTCAATCCATTCTCTCTTTTAAATAGCTGAAGACAGGGGCGCCTGGGTGGCTCAGTGGGTTAAGGCCTCTGCCTTCAGCTCAGGTCATGATCCCAGGTCCTGGGATCGAGCCCCGCATCGGGCTCTCTGCTCAGCAGGGAGCCTGCTTCCTCCCCTCTCTCTCTCCGCCTGCCTCTCTGCCTACTTGTGATCTCTCTCTCTCTCTCTCTGTCAAATAAATAAAATCTTAAAAAAAATAAAATAAAATAAAATAAAATAAAATAAATAGCTGAAGACAGTTTAAAATAGTTTACAATATGAGCAGGGGTTCCTGGCTGACTCAGTGGAGAAAGTGACTCTTGATCTTGGGGTCGTGAGTTCAAGCCACCTGTGGGGTGTAGAGATTACTTAAAAAATGTTTTTTTCTTTTTAGGAGAGCAAGCAAAAGCAAGCGAGCCAGAGTGTTAGGGGGAGAGGGACAGAAGGAGAGGGAGAGAGTCTTAAGCAGGCTCCATACCCAGCAAACAGCCCCATGCAGGGTCCTATCTCATGACCCTGAAATCATGACGGGAGCAGAAATCAAGAGTCAGATGCCTAACTAACTGAGCCATCCAGGTGTCCCCAAAATAAAATCTTTAAAAAAAGTTTATCGTGGGGCACCTGGGTGGCTCAGTGGGTTAAAGCCTCTGCCTTCGGCTCAGGGTCCTGGGATCAAGCCCCGCATCAGGCTCTCTGCTCGCAGGAGCCTGCTTTCCCCCTCTCTCTCCCTGCCTGCCTCTCTGCCCACTTCTAGTCTCTGTCAAATAAATAAATAAATAAAATCTTTAAAAAAAAAAAAAAGTTTATCGTATGAGCAGATTGTTTTAGATGCAAGGAATACTACTGACCTTTAAGGATCCTCTATAGTCAGTACTCTGTGGTGAAAGACATTTTTTTTTAAGTTCTAATTTGTTACAGACATTTTTATAAAATACATGAAAGATGAAATAGTAGAAAAATAGTCACAGAAAACATAAACTTCATTTTAAATTCATAAACATGAAGTTACTCTACCAGATAGATTTTAAAAATTTTCTAAATTCTTACTTTACATTTCTGCACCTATCTGGTCCTTGACAGGTTAATGGTCCACAGACCGTGCACCCAGTAAGCAAGGCTCTAAGTGATTAAGAAGCCTTTTGGCAGTGGACTAATCACAGCTTCAAGTAGACTGGATTCTGATTGAACATCTGGACAATCTTCTGCAACAGAAGGTAACTTTCTCCAATAAACAGGAGCATTTGGGCTCTTCCTCTATTAGGTTTACCATATTTACTAGCCTATGATGTTTTCCTACGCTAATAGATATTTTCAATACAGTCATATAATTTTAAACTGTCATTTTCCAAAAGAATGAAACTCAATCTCATATAGTAGAAACCTGGCTTCAGAGAATTAACATTTTCCAAATCCCGGGGAAACAGTAGTCATTAGGGCACTGCAAAGGGGATGTGCCAGAAAAACGATTCAGTAGGTTGAAATGGGAGCAAATGTACATATTGATACTGAGGCTTTAAGTTGCCTATCTGTTCCCAGATTTAAGCAGAAGAAAATGAGACAACGTGCCAGTCCCTCAGCAACATGAATATAGTCCCCAGGGAAAGGCTGAATGAATTCCTGCCACTCTACCTGAGGGATGAACCAATGATGGGCTACTCTGGACTCATGCCAAAGACCAGGAATATAAACATCTTATTTCATGTTGAGATTAAAAAGAATTTAAGTCCCAAGTCATTCCCTGAAATTATGTAGCTTGGTCTCCAGAAATAAAGGTTCAGAGTTTAGTAACAGCAAAGAAACTGAAAGTACTGTGGATTAGAACTAAGGATTCTCAATCAATGTTTAGGTATGGAGGGGAGCCTGAGTGGCTCAGTTGTTAAACGTCTGCCTTTGGCTTAGGTCATGATCCTAATATCCTGGGATCAAGCCCTGCATCAGGCTCCCTGCTTAGCGGGAAGCCTGCTTCTCCCTCTTCACCCCCTCTGCTTGTGTTCCCTCTCTCTGTGTCAAATAAATAAACTCTTAAAAAAAAAAAAAGGTAGGAAACTTTAATTATGTAATTATAATATTTTTAAATTGTTGAAAATTTAATCTGTTGGTAGAAAAATGAAAAACTATACTTAGCACAGTGCCTTAACACATAGTAGGTGCTCAGTAAAAGTTTAGCTAAGAGTTTAGCTCTTCAAGCTGTCCTAGAACAGCAATCAAGTGCCTTTTTTTTTTTTTTAAGATTTTATTCATTTATTTGAGAGATTAAGAGTAAGAGCAGGAGCACTGGGAAGGGGCAGAGGGAGAGGGAGAAGGCGGCTCCCCACCAAGCAGAGAGCCCAATATGGGACTCAGTCCCAGGACCCTGGGATCGTGACCTGAGTTGAAGGCAAACCCCCAACTGACTGAGACACCCAGGCGCCCCCAAATGTTTTATCTAGCTCTCGACTTCTTAAGAAGTCGAGAGCTAGATTAAAAATACCAGCAATGATTTAGCATGAAAGGATTAGAAAAACTAATATAGTTAAACCAAAGACAGGCAGAAACCAGAACTAAAAAGAAATGTAAACAGAAAGCTGTAAAGTAGTAAACGAAGTTTCTCAGACAGTCAAAAAGGAACAGGAAGATGCAAATTGGTAGCACTGAAGCCTTAAAGAAAAAATAAAATTCTCACCTGAAAGCTAAGAATGGTCAAATTCAATCCATGAAGTCTGAAGTGTTAGATTCTTTTCTCCCACTTCAAAGTATGAAGTTGAGGTAAAACTTACACACAGGATGGGGTGCAAATCTTAACTGTGCAGTCTGATAAGGTTGAGTGTATCCACATCCAGATCATGATAACAAACATTTTCGGAGCTTCCTCCCAGTCTGTAACATCCCCTCCAACCACTACGAACTGATCCCCACTTTTGCCTGTTTTCGATGGTCATGTTATCACACAAAATCTATTCATGTTGGCTTTTTTTCACTCAATCCCAAATTTTGAAATACAGCCCTATGTTTGTGGGCCTCGGTAGTCTGTTCCTTTTTACTGCTGAGCAGTACGCCACTGCATGAATGCGCTACGGTTTGGTTTAGCCGTTCTCCTGCTGATGAACATCTGGGTTGTTTTCAATCTTATGCTATGATGAATAAAGCTGTCATGGGTGAGCCTTGTCGCACAAGCCTTTTGGTGGCCATAAACACTCACTTCTCTCGGGTATATGCCTAGAACAGACTGCTCAATTACAAGATAGGTGTGTTAACTATGGTAGATTGGGCCAGTTTTCCCAAGTGATTGTATCTATTTACTCTTCTATTAGCAATACTGGAGAGATCTCATATAAGGTTTTTAAATTTAAAAAGAGTTCTTGGTTGAAATACAAGAGTTTGGGGGACTTTTTTGTTTTGCTTTGCTTTTTACTTCCATCTTTCAGAGCAGGGGTAACATACAGAGAGTGCTCACGCCTCAGAGGATATACAAGATAATTTGGGGGAAGGGTGTGAGAAGAAAATAGTACAATTTCTATTTTAGTTTCTTATTCTTTTACCTACAAAGTAAATTTTACAGATATTTAACATATAAATGGACACCGGTGTCCTTATTCAGATGGTTGTATTTATTCACTTTGAGCACACTGTGATTTACTGCCATTTCGGAGTGCCTAGTTGAGCAAAATTACGGAATATTCACTTCTAAATGAATTCTTGCCAAATGAACAAGTGGATAAAAGGAGTCCTACAAAGATAATACCAATAATGTAAGCACAAGCAAACAAGGAAATGGCCCAGCTGACAGTTCTATTATAGAAAATCTCTTAGAAAAACTGTGACTATCTAGTCAGATCTCACAAGAAACAGGCAAAAAATATTCCAAAAGTTATTTTTAAAAATACAGACTTAATCTATTACTATCAATATTTTGCTAATAAGAATTTTAAAACATAAATTACATCATCTGTCATCCGCTTTCTTTTGTATTTATTTTACAATGTAGGTAGCAATAGTGCATTTTACATGGAGATATAATTTAAAGTAAATTTATATATATTAGGGATTTTTACCAATAGCGCACATGATCAATATGATTCAGAGACTCTTATTTTAGCATAAGTATTTTTAATATCAAGCTAGTTAATCCGTAGGTACAAATAAAACTTCTATTTTTAAGTCATATGCAATCTAAAATATATTCCGTTAGAAACAGTTAGTTGACTACGAACGCTAATATAATGCATCTGAACAGGGAAGAGGACAGGAATTAACTGGGAAGAGCCACGAGGGAACTTTCATGGGTACTGATACTACCGTATATCTTACAAGGGGTTTGGATTATACCAGCGTATACATTAATCAAACCTCACTGAGTGGTACATTTAAGTGTGTTTCAGTTTACATAAATTTTATCTCAAAAGGCAAGAAAAAAAAAAGAAGAAAAAGAAGAAAGAAAGAAAGAAAAAGGATCTATAAAAAATACTGACCTCTAGTTAATGATAATGCACGCTGAAGTGTCTAGGAGTAAATTATACTGATGCCTGCAACTTACCTTAAAATGGATTAAAATAAGATGGACTGCTGTACGGATGGAGCGATGGATCGTGAATCACAAGATAAAGCAAGTGCAGTAAATGTTAATTGTAGAATTTAAGTGGTGGATATAAAGGTGTTCACTGGACAACTGTTTTAACTTTTCTATACACTTGAAATGATTCATGACAAAAGGTTGGAAAAAATAACCTATCTACTCAAAAGCTGAAAATTAAAAACAGTGTAGTGATACAAGGGGAAAGTCAGAAATCGAAAAAGGAAAAAAGGTAGGAACACCCAAACACCGCTGCTTGGTACTTTTACACAACTGAATCTGTGCGGTGAGAATTATGCCTGTTTCACAGGCTAGTAAATTAAAACTTAGAAAGATTACAGAATATGCCTAAGGTCACAGAGTATGAAGGGCGGCCAAAAGCGGAATCCAACCTGACCAAATTTGCTAAAGGAGTGAATCCTCTGGGCCCACATTCCTCATAAGGGGCTGCCTAGGACCCAACAGCTTCCCTACGGCAGGGAAGCTGCTTCTCCATTCAAGCATGGACCTTCTTTGATAGAAGAGTCCTCCCAAAATCTGTCTCCCCCATGTTTTTCCTCCTAGGTCTGTCTGATCCCTTGGGGCCATACAGAATCTAATCCCCACAAGACTGCCTTCATATCGAATGACAGTATTTGAAATATGAAGAAGTAGGATTTTTTTTTCCAGTTAGCATTTTGTAACATCATCTACAGACATCATCTATAGCGAGGTGTAAAATGGGGATAATGCCTTAGTGACCTGGAGTGGAAGTAACATGAGGACATCCATGGAGCATACAACATGGTAACGACCAGAGTAGGGACTCACATCTTTTTCTAACCCTTACCTTTCCTTGGAAATTACAACATGCCACTCAGTATAAAATACCATTTTATAAAAAAGAAAACACATGTTCTTTGAGGAGTTTACGTTAAATGGGGAAGAGACACAGATTTTTCCTTCCTGTACTTATTTTATCTAACAACCTGATTCTGTTTCCTCATTTTATTTTCCATTTTGCCTTGGTTTGGAATTACAACTTCTAGGAATTTTGTGTGCAATCAGATATAGAACTAGGACTACTTCTACTGCACTTTTTTGTTTCAAAATTACTACAGGTGGCCAACCTAAGTAAGCAACTCGTTAATGAAATTTTAAGTTTTGGTTTGTTTGGTTTGGTTTTGTTTGTTTGTTTGTTGACTCTCCAAAGTTATTATCACAGCCTAATGGAACCTGAACCTCACTTGAAACCAGAGATTATTAGTATTGGAAGAAATCCTAGAGATGATAATTTTCTAATTTCAGAAATGGATGTTCAGACAGCTGAAATGATTAGTCCATAACAGAGCCCAAACCCAATACCAGGCCCCCCAATTCCCAGGCCAACTGTTTTTTGTGTTTTTGGTTGGGGTTTTTTTTTTTTTTTTTTCCTGTTTTACAATCGCGGAACTAAATGCAAAAAAAAAAAAAAAAAAAAGTGATTATGTCCACCCATTACTTCAACTTCAGTAATTTCAGCCTGGCCACCCGTGATGTCACTTCCTTTTGTGAATGGGTGCCCCCCCCCCGCCCCGTCTAGCTACCTTCACTTGACTGTAATACAACATTTTAGAGCTCACACTCTTATTTATGCCAATATTTCCCACATCTATTCTGTTCCCCAAGGATACCAACAGAGCCTCCAAGATGCCCTGACCCTCCTTTTCACTGTTATTTCTCCTTTCAAACAACTAACTGCCAACTAGCATAAAAATCAAAAGTAAACGGGGTTTATTTTTAAGACACAAAGCACACACGGCAAGTGTTGATCTCCTCCTCGCCCAAAGGAACCGATTAAAAAAAAAAAAAAAATTAAGCCTGTGTATTACACGCAGATGCTTTCGAGAGAAAGAGCCAGCCACGACCTGGAAGAGAGAGCTATTGTGGGCTGTAGCGGGAGGCCGACGCGAAGGTCTGGGATCCGACCTAAAACAAACATGGAGGTGAAAAGGCACCGGGAGCTCCGCGGACCCACCAGCCGGGGCAGGGCTGCGAGCTCCCGGCTACTCCGGGTGGGTCTGCGGAGCGACGGGCGGCGGGCAGGCGCGGACGCTAGGACAATGATGCGGCCGGCGGGGCTCAGGGGAAACTCAACAAGTCTGGAAGGCGAAGGAGGCGCCGAGGGATGGATGAACGGCTGCCAAGAGGCTCCTGCTGGCCTCTAGATGACCACTAGCCCTTTCCAGGATTCGCCGCCGCGGCCCCCGCCGGCCCGCCGCCGGCCATTTGCATCACGCTCCCCTACGTGCCCCGACGTTCGCCCGGGACCCGGCGGCCCACCCGCGACCCTGCCCGCAGCCCTGCCTCCCGCCCGGGCCCGCCGCCCCCGCGCCGCGGTTGCCCGGCTTCCCCGCCGCGGGCCTGCCCGGGCCGGAGCCGCCTTCCAGAGGGGGCGGAAGGATGGCCGCCCTCGCGGGGAGCGGGCGCGGCCCGGAACCCTCGCCTCCGGCCCGGGCACGGCCTCCGTGCGCAGCGCCGCCCGCGCCTCCAGCCCCGGCCGCGGCCGGCTCGGGGCGCCCGGGCTCCGGGCCGAGGCGGATGGAGGAAGGGGGCGGGCGCGCCATCATGAAGGGGAAAATGGTGGGCGGACGGGCCCGCCCGCGGCCGCCGTACTCACCCGGGCCGGCCAGTGCGGGTAGCCCTTCATCTTGGCGAAGACCAGGTCGCCCGCCTTGTACTCGCGGGGCCGCGGACGCGCCATCCCGGCCGCTTCCTCCCCCGGTCGTCCTTGGTCGCCGCGAAGATGCCGGGAGGCCGCCCCCCCGTGGGCCGACGGACTGCGCCGCGCTCCCCGCGGGCCTCGAGCGGGCGGGCGAGCGGCCGCTCCGACGAGGGGAAGCGGCGAGGCGGCGGCTGAGGCGAGGGGTGGGCGGGGGGCGCAGCAGGCCCGGCAAATCACGGCCCGGCAGCGGGGGAGGGGAGCCCCCGGCCGCTCGGCTCTCGCCCGCGCCGAGGTCCCCGCCGCCGCCGCGCGCTGCTCACAGGCGCCGCGTCGCCTGCCTCATGCCGCCGCCGCCGCCGCCGCTGCCGCCGCCGCCGGCCTCCCTCCCGGGCTCCCGGGCGCGGCGCGAGCGCCGGGCCTCGCGCCTCCTCCGAATTCCTCCTCGGGCAGCGACCGCAAACACGATCTTATTATTGTTCTCGCGCGCGCTCAGCATCCCCCCCGCCCCGCTTCCCGCTCCCCTCCCCTCCCTTGCCGGCCGGTTAATTCCTAGGTACACGGCCGGCTTTCGCCCAGAAACCGAGCGCGCCAGCCCGGCTGCTCCGCGGGCGGGCGGGCGGTGGGCGCGTCCTCCCCCAGCACCAAAGCCCGCGCGGGGCGGGCGGGAGCGCCTACTCCGGGGGACGCCCGCCGCCCGCTCTCTTTTGTTCTGGGCCCGGAGCTGCCTGCCGCAGCCCAGCCAATCACCACCTGGCCGCCCCCCTCCCCGCCGGCCCGCGTCGCTCTAGAGGGGCGCTCCCCCACCTCCTTGCGCCCCCCAGTCCCACGCCCGGCCCCCGCCTGGCCGCCCCCCGCGGGCCACTGCTGCGGGTGCTCTCCGGCGAGTGGGGCACAAAGGCCCTGCAGGCTGCGCGAGGGGACCCGCTGCCCTGCGTATCAGGCTGCCTGCAAAGAGCCCCGCTCTGGAGTCGGCGACCGTGTTGGGTCCTCGCCCCAGGTCTGCCCTTGACAATGCACTGTGACCCACCGAGGGCAGGCTCTTCGGCCGGAGTCACGGGCGGTGGTTCTCTTTTGCCTGGCGGCACGGGCGGGATTCGAACGCGGACCTACAGGACTCCAGAGCCCAAGCGCGGTCGTGCTTCTCCAGCGCGTGGGTCTTGCAGGCCTGTAGTCTTGCAGGCCTGTAGTTTGGGGAAAGGGACTTAACTCTGGCGGGGGTCACTTGTTTCCAATCCTGGCAATATTTCGGACAACGTGTCTTCAATCTGCCTAATGGTGAATCTGCGTCTTTCGTCATGTAGAAGCCCACCCGTAAGAAGTCACTGGCGCAGCCCTTGAGTGTAGCCTACTTGCTGTGGCCTTCGTTTGTCACGAGGACGGTTCTCATTCGCGTCTGTCCCCTCTTCTGAGCGTTTCTGCTCTTCCCTTTTATAGAAGCTATTCATTTCCATCAGTACCTGCCTCCCTCGCTTGCTTTGTAGAGAGAGAGAGAGTGTGTGTGTGTGTGTGTGTGTGTGTGTGTGTGTTGCCTGGCAGACCAACCCCTGCTCCTGTTCTTGGTGCTGGGCTTCCAGTAATGGGGCTTTGAAGTCTCTAGACTTCCTGAGGCTTGTTGACGTTGTTACTAGTGCTTGACGTGACCTACTCATGCGTTTCCTTACTACTTGTGTCTGGTGACTTTCCTTCTTAGATATCACGCCTTCCCCCATGGGTCCTGCAGGCTCACCTGTCCTCTTTTCTCATCCTGGAAGACCAGTCTAGGTCCTTTTGTCTCCATTGTCCTAGCCAGCGTCAGTCCCTTTGGGCGGCTACAACAAAATACCACAGAAGGGGGGACTGATTTCTGACAGTTCTGGAGGCTGGGAGGTCCAAGAACAAGGTGCTGGAGAGTCTGTCCACCGGTGAGGCCCCACTTCCTGGTTCCTCGAGGACAGTCTTTACTCTGGGTTCTTCCACAGGTAGGAGGGGGAGGAGGGCATGGCATGGCAGATCTCTGGGGTCTCTTTTATAAGGGCACTAATCTCATTTATCAGGGCTCCACCCTCATGACCTCATCCCCTCCCAAAGGCCTCACTTCCAAATACATGGGACATTAGGATTTAGCATCTGAGTTTTGGGAGGACACCAACATTCGATTCCTAGCAGTCTGTGAACGTGTTTCCCACTTCTATGACCTGTCCTGTGTATCCCTCATCATGCTCCGCTCATGAACCTGAGAATGGTTCCTATATCCTCATATGTCAAACCGAAATCCCTCTGATTAGCTGCCAAAGCCCTAGCTGTTGGCTGCTTGCCCCCTCCAGTCTGGCCTCCCTGTGGGGCATAGCGTGGCAATGGGGGAGAGGGAAGAAATGAGAACAGACAGGCTGTCAGTTGGAAGCCACGGGAGACTTGAAGCAGAGGAGGGACATGGTCATGGTTTGGGGCCAGACAAATTACTCCGGAGGCCAGTGTGGGGGTGGATTTGAGGGTAAGAGTCTAGAGGCACAGGCTCAGTTGGGGGGGGGGTCTCACCAGGAGACAGAAGGGCTGAGACAGGGCTTGGTGACTCACTGGGTGGCAACTGAGTAGGAAGAAGAAATAGAAAACCATTCCTTGGTTTCTGGCTTAAGCAACAGGATGATTCGTTTTGGCACTCAGTTGAGGAAATCCATGAAGAAAGGGCAATTTGGGGATGAGAAAATGAGTGGTTTTGTGTGTCGAAATTTCCGTGGGGCATCCAGGAAGAGGTGTTTAGTGAGCAGCAGAATGTACAGCTTAGAGAAGGAAGGCGAGGCAGAATGTAGAAATTTGAGTGACGTTAATATACAGGTGGCGGGTGAAACCCTATGGGAGGTTCCCAGGGGACTGTGTCAAATAAGAAAAGCAGTGGCCAAGGATAGAGCCGGGCAACATGAACCTTTAAGGGTCAGGCAGAAAAAGAAGAGGAGAGTAGTGCTGGAGAAGCCAAAAAGAAAAAAAAATAATAAAGAATTTCCAAAAGGAGGGACCTGTCCAGACAGATGCCACAGGAAGGTCAAGGGAGCTAAGGCAGGAGATGGGTGCACTGAACCTGGTGATTGAGATGTCTTTTGTGACCTTGGTGGGAATTGTGTCACTGAAACAGTGATGGGACGAAACCAGGGAGCAGTGGCTTGACACGTGAGTGACAGGCAGGAAGTGTAGACACCTCATTCCCGGCAGTAGAGAAGGTCTCTCAAGAATGCATGAAGGGTGAGTTGTCCTGTTGTGACTGGTCGCTTGGTCAAAGACTGGAGAAATGTGAGTTTATAATGAGCAGAAGCAGTCGAGGGAGAGGTTGAAGACAAAAGCCAAAGGGGATTGTCGATAGGGTTTTTGTTTTTGTTTTGTTTTGTTCTGTTTTGAGAATGTAGAGATTTCTCCCAGCGAGGCTTTGGTTTCGGGGTTTCTTCTAAGCCTGGTCTCATTGCTCAGCACACGTCATCTGCCTGCCTGTCGTGTCCTGACCGAGTCAGCGTCAATAACAAGCACACAGGGGATCCCCTTCCAGGCTCCTTCTGGCTGGTCCTGGGAATCTCCTCGTGTGTTTGGCTCAGAGCCCATCTGTCTCCGCAGCCAGGCTGGGTGCAGACCACCTTGTCGACACAGTGTTGTGGGGTTGAAGCATTGCCCTGTGGCTTTCACTGCAGACAGGGCTTTCAGACTGGTTCCTCCGCTTTTATGCAAAGGCCTCTTCCTGTGGCTATTCCAGAACAATGCTCTATTCAAATATTTAACAGATAATAACTAACCCTTTAGAGATACCACTAAGACCATTATGAGTCTGATGTATTTTATTTTCGTTTGGCCCCAAGAGCTGGTCTCTTTGCTATGTCAGAATAGAACACATTAATTTTGCTTCTGAAACTTGGAAAGAACTCAATTCACAAATGATAATAATATCAACGTCCTTTGATCACTTTTGATTTTATTATCCTAAAATCCCTACGGGCTACTACTTCGCCCTGCTCTTGGCACTTTGGTCTGTTTTTGCTGTTCCTCTTTTCACTCACACACATCCACACAATTTGTTGACCCCGTCTGGCTCTCACCTTCACCTTTCTTATCTTGACTCAAGTTCCTAATAAAACTCCCGATAGTTCCTTCAGATTTGTCCCCCAGATTCTACCCACTCTCTGATGCTTCAGTTGCCTAAAACCGATTCTTTCTCCCCAAATGATGTATGAGGTGATATCTGGAAAGCACCTAGAACAATGCCTGGCAAATGGTAAGGACTCACTAAATATTAGTTGGTAGTATTTGTGGTGGTGGTTGTTGGTAACATGGTGCGGTGGAAAGAACTATGGAAAGGGAGTCAGGAAAATTTGGTTTTAATCTCACACACACACACACACACACACACACCCATATGTCCGAGGCAGTTCCCTGCACTTTGCATCAGAGTTCATTTCTACTACTATTGCCACAAGAGGCGTCTTTCAAATGTCCCCGAGGAACTGGTCTCACATTCCTTGAAAGAGAAAGGGCTATCACATACTGACACCTTCTCGAGAGTCAGTGGAGGGGCTGTCCTGTACTACCTGCGGTGAGACCGAGTACACCCCCTTGGTGAGTGCTGGACCGTTCTGAGTCGGCAGAAGGAACCATTAAAGTCAACACGGACATGATAGGACAAGGTAGGAGTCAAGGGTTGGGTCAGTTGTGTTGCTATACTCGGGCCACTAAGGCGAGAAGAGAGCACCCCGGTACTGATCCAGAAGCGTTGTATGGTCTCTGAAGGTACTACCCGAGCCACCTGGAATCTTATTTGCTGAAGGAAAGGAGGATTGTTTCAGGCCCTGGGAACTATACACCCGGACACCCAGAGTCCAAAGGCCATCTCCATTGCGACTGCTTTCACGCTTGCCCTCTCACTCTCCTGTCCTGGCTGAGAGCAAACTAGAGGACGTTAGTGAGTTATTAAGCTTTTTGTGCAGGAGCAGAGTCAAGATGTAAAAGACATGAGAGGCTTGAAGAATTTGCAGGTTTGGCCACCATTCTGGCTAGCCTGGTTCCAGTATCAGCATGGCACTGCCAAAGAGAGCACTGCATCCCGTTTGCATTCCTTTTTCTGTTTATTGTAAAAAATATTTGTTGAGTAGCACTATGCATCTGTCACTGTCTTAGGTCCTAGGTCTAGGAGCCATGGGGAACCAGGAGGTTGGGGAAGGAGTGGAGACCATGCCACACAGAGCAGGGTTGCAGGAGTCTGGGGAGAGTACGGTATCTGGGTCCAACCATCTGGCGGACTACTCGGTGACTGAAGGATGCGGGAGAGACCATGCCTGGCTAGTTCTAGGCCTAGGTGTTGAGAGGGGTAGCAGCTTCTGTTTTCACCCTCATGGAGTTCCAACCTACCATGTGAATACCTACAAATACGCTGCTGGTATGGGAGCGGAAGGGCACATGGAGAGAGACCCCACAGAATGAAAGAATGCAGAGAGAGAGAGAGAGGACATCGGGCCAGTCCCCAACTCTTCTGGTCCCCTCGTTGAAGTGTCAGACATGTGACTGAAGTCATTTTGGATCCACCAACCCCAGTTAAGCTACTCTAGCCCACAGCATGTCGAGCCCAGAGACATACTGTCCCTCCTGAACCTCGCCCAAATTGAAGAACCATGTGCAAATAAATGGTGGCAGTTGTTTGAAGCCATAAAATTTTGGAGTACGTTATTATGTAGCAAGAGATAACTAACCGAAGCAGAGTTTAATGGTAGGTTAGATACCGCTAAAGAGAGCTAGTGATGTGGAAGATAGGCCACAAAGAAAAATATTTAGACTGAAGCCCGGAAAGATAAAAAGAAAGGAAAAAACACCAGAAAATAACATAGTATAGCCACATCAGCTTTATGCTGGTTGATATTTGTAAGGTATTTTCCATCTGTGTGATATGATTAGAAAGTCTAATATGAAGTCTCAGATGAGGAGGTAAAAAAGAGAATGGGATAGAAGCAGTATCAGAGGCCACGATGGCCAAGAATTTTCTAAAACTGATGAAAGCTGGGTGGGTCAGTGGGTTAAGCCTCTGCCTTCGGCTCAGGTCTTGATCTCAGTGTCATGGGATCGAGCCCCACATTGGGCTCTCTGCTCAGCGGGGAGCCTGCTTCCCCCTCTCTCTCTGCCTGCCTCTCTGCCTGCTTGTGGTCTCTGTCTGTCAAATAAATAAATAAATCTTAAAAAAAAAAAATAAAACCGATGAAAGTTATTAAGCCATGGTTAAAAAGTATTTTGAGGGCCTGATAAATACAAAGAAAACCACACCCAAGAACATTTTAGTAGAATTGAAACCTATAGGCAAAGAGAAGGCAAACACAAAACTACATTCTCTTCAATGGTGCGGCCAAAAGACTGATACCTGATTCACCAACAGAAAGAAAATAACCACAACCTGAAATCCCAAAACCAAGTGAACTGTCTTTCAAATAAAAGAGAAAGACAACTGTGAGGCAAGTATAAACCTCGAGAATTCAGCAATCATAGATTGAAAGACTAAAGGGAGCTAGTCAGGCAGAAAGAAAATAATTCCAGATGGAAGCAGGGAGATGCAGGAAGACATGAGGAACAATGGAAAACATGAATATTTGAGTCAGTCTAAATAAACAGTGACTGTATGAAATTAAGAAATGATGAATTACTTTGGTTCTATTTATGGAGAAATAAAAATTCACAAAGTGTGAGATTGAAGGAAATGGAATAAAAACATCTAAGGTCCTAATACAGAAAGTATTAAGGTAATAACACAGAAAGTGACCCAAGTACTAACATTGCATTTTCATAAGTTAAAGATACATGTCGTGACCTCTCAACAACTAAGAGGATAATAAAAGAATGCTCAACTAATGGGAAGGATAGCAAAAGAGTAAAATAATACAGTACCCAAGAAAGCAGGAAAGGAGAGAAAAAAGAACCCAGGATAACATAACAGGGATATAACAAAGAACATAAAACATGGCTTCAATATAAAACAAATAGTCATATAGCATATTTAAAACCAAACATGAAGGATCACATTAAAGGCAAAAGGGACAAATACTTCAATTACAATTAAGAGATTGTCAGACTGGGGGTGTCTGGGTGGCTCAGTCAGTGAAGAATCTGCCTTTGGCTCAAGTTATAATCCTAGGGTCCTGGGATTGAGTCCCATGTCCAGGACTCTCAGCGGGGAGCCTGCTTCTCCTTCTCCCTTTGCCTGCCCCTCTGCCTGCTTGTGATCCCTCTCTCTCTGTCAAATAAGTGAATAAAATCTTAAAAAAAAAAAAAAGATTGTCAGACTGGATTAAAAAATTAGTCAATCTAATACTGCTTATCAGAGACACATCACAAGTAGGGATATTGAAAGGTTGAATGTAGAAGTTTTTCAATTGCAAATACCAATAGAAAATGCCATTCTTAATTCAGACAAAATAGACTGGAAGACACAAAGTATTGCTGTAGATCAGTGCCTCTCAACTAGGAGTGATTTTGCCCCCCAGTGGACATAAGGCAATGTATAGAGATATTCTTGATTGTCACGACTGGGGATGGGGATACTACTGGCATCTGTTGGATACAGAACAAGGATACTGCTAAACATCCTACAGGACCTAGGATGGCACCCCATCCCTCCAACAAAGAACTATTCTGCCCCAAATGTCAATACCCACAATTGAAAAATACTGCTATAAAGAGACATTACATAAAAATAAAAGGTCAATTCACCAGGAAGAAATAAAAATTTTAATTTGTATACACTAATAATACAGCCTCAAAAATATATAAAGCAAAAAGTTGACAGAAATAAAAGGAGAATAAACCAATTCACAATTATGACGGGAGATTTCAATATCGTTTTCTTGGGAGCTGATAAAACAAGTAGATAAAAAAAATCAGTAAAAAGATAGATGGTTCAAATAACACAAGTAAAAAACATAATCTTATTGTAACACAGTATCAAATATCTACAGAATAACAGCATTTTAAAATATACATGGAACATTTACCAAAATTGACCATATGCTAGCTCATAGAGTTAGCCCCAACAGCTTCCAGAAAATTAAAATTAGGCATGGTATATTCTCTGACCACAGTGAAATTAAGCTAGAAATCAACAGCAAAAGAGAAACTAGGAAATCCCCAAATGTTTGGAAATAAACAATATTTTTGTTGCCTAATTAAAAATGACCTATGAGTCAAGAAAGAAATCATGATGGAAATAAAAACACATTTTGAACGGAATAATGCTGGAAACACAATGTATCTAAACTTCTAAGATAAAGCTAAAGCTGTTTAGAAAGTCTTGAATGCAAATATTAAGAAAAAAAGGATAGGGGCGCCTGGGTGGCTCAGTGGGTTAAGCTGCTGCCTTCGGCTCAGGTCATGATCCCAGGTCCTGGGTTCGAGCTCCGCATTGGGCTTTCTGCTCAGCAGGGAGTCTGCTTCCTCCTCTCTCTCTGCCTGCCTCTCTACTTACTTGTGATTTCTCTCTGTCAAATAAATAAATAAAAAATCTTAAAAAAAAAAAGAAAAAAAGGATAAAAAACAATGGTTTATCCATTATCCCAAGAACTTAGAAAAATAACAAAAAAGTAAACCCCCCAATAACAAAAGAGAAGGGGGGAATAACAAAAATCAGAAATTAATAAGCTGTAAAAATATATCATAGAGGGGATGGGGGCACCTGCGTGGCTCAGTTGGTTAAGCATCCGACTCTTGATCTCAGTTCAGGTCTTGATCTCAGGGTCCTGAGTTCAAGCCCCAAGTTGGGCTTGGGAATAGAGTGGGCTTGGGAATGGGTGTGGAGCCTACATGAACACACACACACACACACAGAGATCTGTATCTCTATCTATATATATATCATCACATACCCACGTATATCTATATATATCTCATAGAGGAGATCTACAGAACCAAAGGCTGGTGTTCCAGAAGGACTAAAATGGATAAGCCTCTGTCAAGACCGGGGAATGAAAAAGGGACATCATTTCCAATTCTACAGATATTTAAAATAATAAAAATCAGATGATAGAAAGTTTCATGCCTATACATTTGAAAATTTAGATGAAACTGACAATGCCGTAGGAAAATATATCTGACCAAAACTGACACAAGAAGAAAGAGAAATGTGAGCGCCCTGAAGCTGCTAAAGGAAGAAACCTCATCTGTGGGGGCGCCTGGGTGGCTCAGTCGGTTAAGCGGCTGCCTTCGGCTCAGGTCATGATCCCAGCGTCCTGGGGTCGAGTCCCGCATCGGGCTCCTTGCTTGGCGGGGAGCCTGCTTCTCCCTCTGCCTCTGCCTGCCATTCTGTCTGCCTGTGCTCATGCTCGCTCCCTCTCTCTCTGACAAATTAAAAAAAAAAAAAAAAAAGAAAAAAAAAAAAAAGAAAGAAACCTCATCTGTGAATACAATCTCCCTTCAAAGAAAATTACAAGCCTAGATGGCTTTACTGGTGTATCATACCGCACATTTTAGGAAGAAATAGTGCCAATCTCACACAAACGTAGAGAAAAGACTTCCCAACTTCGTCTTATGAGGTCAAAACAATCTTTTTTTTTTTAAATTGTTTTTAAGTAATCTCTATACCCTGTGTGGGTATAGAGATCAGCCTGAGATCAAGAGTCATACACTCTACCAACTGAGCCAGCGAGGCACCCTCCAACACAATCTTAATACTAAAACCCAACAAGTACAACACCAAAAAGGAAACGTACATACCAATCGCTCTTATAATATAGAGGAAAAGAAAATCTCAACCAAAATATCAGCAAATCAAATCTTGGTATATACAAAAATAAAAATATATCCTGGCAAATTTGAATCTATCTAGAATATAGGTTGTTTAACATTTGAGAATCAATCAACATCATTCACATTAATAGATTCAAGGAGAAACATCATATGATCCTTTCAAGAGACGCAGGAAAATGACAAAATTCAGCATGCATTTAAAAAAAATAACAACTAGAAATAGATGGGAATCTTAATGGATTAAAGGGTTTCTACTAAAAACTTATAACAAACTTCCTACTTAGTGGTAAAATTCTGAAATTTTTCCCTAGGATTGGGAACAAGACAAGAATATTTGTTATTACTTCTTTTCAAGATTCTTATCCTGTGAAATAAGGTAAGAAAAAAAAAGAATAAAACACTGTTATTTGCAGATGACATAATTATGTATGTAGAAAGTCTAAGTAAATCTATCGATAAACACTAGTAGTAGACTAAGTGAATTCAGCAATGTCATTGCACGAAGGGTCAATGTAGAAAAAAACCAATCGCATTTCTGTATACCAGCAATAAACAACTAGAAAATGAAATTTTAGAAGTGTTACATTTGCAACAGCATTAAAAAAAAAAATCAACTACATAGGAGTAAATCTAATGAAAGATCTATAGGAACTTTACATAGAAAATTATAAAATATTATTTAGAGAAATAAAAGAAGACTAAACCGAAAGAGATACTATTTTCTTAGATAGGAAGAGTCAACATTATAAATGTATTAATCCAGGGTGCCTGGGTGGCTGAGAGAGTTGGGCTTCTGCCTTCAGCTTGGGTCGTGGTCTCAGGGTCCTCGGATCGAGCCCCACATCCAGCTCTCTGCTCGGCAGGGAGCTTGCTTCCCCCTCTGTCTCTGCCTGCCTCCCTGCCTGCTTGTAATCTCTGTCGTCAAATAAATAAATAAATAAATAAATAAATAAATTTAGAAAAATGTGTTAATCCTTCCCAAACTGATCTATGGATCCCAAGCAAACCAAATTAAAACCCAACGACTTCGTGTGTGTGTGTGTGTGTGTGTGTGTGTAAAATGACGGTCTAATTCTAAAACGTATATGAAAGGCAAAGAGGCAGGCATAGCCAACACAACACTAAAGAACGAAGTTGGAGGAATTTATCAGGTATCAGTATTTATCAAGGTGAAATGTTTAAGACAGTGAAGTTATAGCACCAAGACAGATAAACAATGAGACAAAACCGGAAGAGAAACCAACCCACATATACACGTATTTGACTTATGAAAAAGACACATTTTGGGGAAAGTCCTGCCTTTTGTGCTGGGTTGATAAAATTTCTTTAGTTTTGTCTCAAAAAATATGCAAAAATCAATTCCAGGTACATTTTGGTTTTAAATGTGAAAAGTAGAAGAATAAAATAACAAATACGGGGTAGGCAAGTGTCTTAAATAGGATATCCTCATCCCAAATCCCTGAATAACGATAAAGGAAATATTGGATTCACTGATGTTCACTAAAACCAGAAATTTAGACAACATTAAGCCAGTACAAAGACAAACTATCGAGTGTGAGAAAATATTTGCAAGACAAGTAATCATGAAGGGGCTTATACCTAGAATATGAAAAAGAACGACAAATCAGTAAGAAAAAGCAACAGCCCAGGGGCGCTTGGGTGGCTCAGGTGGTTCAGCGTCTGACTCTTGATTTCAGCTCAGGTCATGATCTTATGGTCGTGGGATCGAGCCCTGCTTTGGGCTCTGCACTCAGCACTAAGTTGGCTGCACCTCTCCCTCTGTCCCTCCTCTCTCTCCCTCTCTCACATAAATAAATAAATAAAATCTTAAAAAAAAAAAAAACCAGCCCAAAAGAAAAATGGTTAAAAAACCTGGACAGGCGCTTCACAGAAGGTTTTGGACAGCGGGCAAGGAAACAAATGAAAAGCTTCTCAAATCATCAGTTATCAGGAAAATGCAACATACAATCACGATGAAAGACTACTAGCTCCTGCAAGGTTAAAATTAAAAGTACCAACAATACCCAGCGTTGTCAAGGATGTGGGGTAATTGAAGCTTCCAGATGCTGCTCCCAGCAGTATAAATTGGTCCAACCCATTTGGAAAACCATTTGTCATTATTTACTAAAGTTTAAGATAGGATACACTGAAGTTAAAGATAAAAAAAATTCACTCTTTAGATATACAAATGTGAACATATGCACAACAATAGTCATGGACAAGCATTTTCTTAGGAGCATTCCTCTTAACAGTCAAAACCTAGAAACAATCCCGTTGGATAAACCATAGAATGGTCTTATAAGGGAACACTTCATCGGAATGAGGAGGAACAAATTACTATCACAAGCAGTAACATCAATTAACCTTATATTATTGGACAAAGAAGCCAGACACAAGAAAAAATCAATACTGTGTGATTTTACTTACAAAAAATTCAAAACTTACCTTTGGTATTAGAATTCGGGGCAGCAACTACCTTTAGGAAGGAAGATGCAGATAATTGTAGGAAAGGGGCACGAGACTTTTGCGGGCTGGTTATATTCTTCTTCTCCATCTGGGGGAGTTTTCACACAATTCTGCTCACCTTACGACAATTAATTGCACCGTTCCTGTGTTTTTTCCACATCTTTTTAGTTTCCATATTTGAACCAAGTTTATTCCAAAATAAACTGGCTGGCTTGGTCAGTGAGGCAGGTGACTCGTGATCTTGGGGTTGTGGGTTTGAGCTCCACATTGGGTATGGAGATTACTTAAAAAAATAAAATATTAATAAAACAAAATGAATGTTGGGTTTTTGGACCACGGCTAAAAATTCCAAAATGAACTCCATTTAAAATGAAGGGGATTTCTGGCTTTCAAAGTGACTTCAAGAACTAGAGTTAATTCTTAGAAGGTATATAAATTTCCAGATCATTAAGGGCCACTTACTAATAAATTTTGAACTTCTCAAGAGGAGAAATGATTCCATTCACTCCTGGATGCCCAGCACCTATTACACGAGCTGACTCAGCTCTAGGCCAAGGGTAGCTGATAGGTTTCACCGTGTTGACTCTAAACTATTAGTAATGGCTTCCTAACTATGCAGGAGAATGCTTCCCGAAACTGTATCCAGGATCAAGATTCTGTGATTAGCTAGCAGCATCTGCCATGGGTACCAAAACCACGATGGGGACATATGCAACACATACAAGTCACCTGGGGCTAAAAGATGCAACCATGGGACCTTGGCTGATGATGCAGAACATCGAATTAAGAGCATCGTATACCCAGGAACTCACCATAGGACCAAAAGGCTTTGAGGCTAATGATGGCCATTATGAAAGAAAAGTCCATGAATCAATCAGGAAAACTAGTGACTGTGGAGGAAATAAAGTTTGATGGGAGAAAAGTAATAGTAAGAGAAGTTGGCGGTGAAAGGAACATGGAAAAGAGTCGGAAACGGTACTTCTGACCTTCGATGTCTACACATTAACTCTTCCTCAGTGAATGTTCTGCAGAAAACTGCCCGTTAGGACATTCATAAGCAGGTTTGCTCCTAATATTGAGAGACCCTGGGCAAGAGTAGAAAGTGAAGACACACATCAAGTGAAAATATTTAAAAACTTATAAATCAGGCTAACACACTTTCAGATGAAATGTGTTCTGCCCCCCTGTTTTGGCAAATGGACCTTCAAAAGGATAACACTGAAAAATGTGTAAGCAGCTATTGTCTGTAAGTGATTAAAAATGGCAAAAAGCAAAGATAATGAATATAATTGTTATTGTGCATGTCTGGCTGTTCTGTGGATGGTGCAGTGATGTTTGGGTGAGTAATAAACTAAGGGCATACACAGTTAATCAATTGTTTTGTATTGACTCCATGACCTGTAATTCCTTGTCTTCATTTCAGCAAAATCGAGATTCGTATAACATGCATTTTATTGGTAATAATCTTGAATTAGACATTACTAATGTCTGTGATATATCACCATAGTTCTTGAGTGATTTTTTTTAAAGATTTTATTTATTTATTTCACAGAGAGAGATCACAAGTAGGCAGAGAGGCAGGCAGAGAGAGAGAGATAGAGGAGGAAGCAGGTTCTCTGCTGAGCAGAGAGCCCGATGCGGGACTCGATCCCAGGACCCTGAGATCATGACCTGAGCAGAAGGCAGAGGCTTAACCCACTGAGCCACCCAGGTGCCCCTCGTTCTTGGGTGATTTTAAAAAATTATTCCATTGGGGAGAAATACTGCTCTCCTGGGACAATAACAACTATAATTGCCAACAATATTCTCTAGACAATATCTAGAATCGGGAACAAACCCAGAATGACTCTCTCGGAGATCTCTGTAGTCCCATAGTCACCGCAGCATCACTCACAGGTTCATCGAGTCCCCGTGTAAGTGATCATACAGGATTTGCTTTCTCTGCCTGACTTATTTCACTTAACATGATGCCTTGAAGTTTCATCCATGTTGTTGCAAATGACAGCATTTCCTTCTTTTTTATGGGTGAATTATTTTCTGTTGTGTACACACACACACACAGGTCTTGCATGTTTTCTTCAACCATCCATCTGTTGGTGGGCATGTAGGTAGTTTCCGCATCTTGGCTACTGTGAATAATGGGGCAATGGACTTGGGAGTACAGACGTCTCTGAGAGTGTGATTCTGTTTTCTCCAGAGAAATACCCAGAATTCCTGGGTAATTACTAGGTGCAATCATTGGGTGGAATTACAAGATCACAGGGTAGTTCTATTTTTAATTTTTGGAGGGATCTCTGTACTCTTCCCACAATGGCTGCACCAACTGCATTCTACCAACAGCACAGGAGGGCTCCCTTCCCCCACCACTTATTTCTTTACTTTTTGATATTAGCTGTCTGACAGGTGAGGGGACCTCTCACAGTGGTTTGCGTTTCTCCAGTGATTAGTGATACTGAGCACCTTGTCAAGCACCTGTTGGTCCTCTGTATATTTTTCTTTCCTTTATTTATTTTTTTTTTGGGAAAACAGCCCTCCACAATTTTTGATGCTACGTACTTATTTGTATAAAACCGAAATGTTTTAATTTGAACTTTAATTAATCTTTATAAAATATTTTCTTTTTTTTTTAAGATTTTATGTATTTATTTGACAGAGATCACAAGTAGGCAGAGAGGCAGGCAGAGAGAGAGAGAGAGGGGAGGAAGCAGGCTCCCCGCTGAGCAGAGAGCCCGATGTGGGGCTCAATCCCAGGACCCTGAGATCATGACCTGAGCCAAAGGCAGAGGCTTAACCCACTGAGCCAACCAAGGGCCCCTAATCTTTAAAAAATATTTTCACGAAGATAAACCAGTTTTTCATTCAAGCATAATGTGTCTATTTTATGCTAAGGTAAAGGACAAATGTAAGGACATATACACATTTACGATTAGTTTGAGAGGGAGACTCCTAACTCTAGGGAAAACTCCTAAGAGACTCCTAAGTCTAGGGAAAAAACTGAGGGTTGCTGGAGGGGAGGAGGGTGGTGGGATGGGGTAACTGGGTGCTGGGCATTAAGGAGGGCACGGGATAGGACGAGCACTGGGTGTTACATGCAAATGATGAATCACTAAATTCTACCCCTGAAACTAATAATACACTATATGTTAACTAAATTGAATTTAAAAAAAAAAAAAGATTCATTTTACTTGTTTAGTGTTGCAAAATGTTCTTCAGTGGCCAGGAGCAAATGCTGGCTGGTACCTTTGTTAACGCACAGTAGAACCATGAATCAAATGCGGAAGAATGGAAAAACAGGAAGCTTAGTTCTACCTGGAGAAGATATTTTGTTATGCAAAAATGTATTGTAGTCAAGCTCCCAGAGGCTTTGACAACTTCATGTTTTCTCTTCCCTTGTGTAAGCACTTCTCCCACTCAGATGTTCTCCACACTCCCAGCCCGTGTTTACCGTTTACACCGGAGCAGAGCTTCCCACAGACCTTCGTGTTTTGACTTAGTCCCCTTTGGTTTTAGGTTGCAGAATACTGATGGACAAAAACTTTGCTCGGAGTCCAGAACACTTTTTGTGATAGGCAGGGCCCAAGGCAACGTTCTCTGTGTCCTGGGTCTGTGCCTGGCACAGTAGTAAATGTAGGGCAGAAAGAATCTCATAGTCCTGTAAGTCTGGGAAATGTTTAGTTTATGTCATCTTTACTGTGGGCATTCTTAGAGCTTCTACTTACGCTGGAGAATCTACGGAAGGGCCATAAATCTAAAAGAATTGGGAGTCTTCAAGAGGGGGACAGAGGACACGGTTCATCCCAAACAAATTCACCCGCAGGGTCCTTCGCTCTTAGAAAAACTCATAGGACTGGTGCACTCCAGGGAGCGGAGACTGGGAGAGGTTGCTACACAGTAGTGTACAGGTTTCCTCTCCACAAGGGATGGCAGGACCAGGAAGGGCCCCTGTAGGGCAGTGTGGTGTTTGTGAAGAAGTTCTTCCCTCCGTTCCGGTCAGGGAGATGAGCTGGAGAGGGAGCTCGAAGTCAGATCTGTGACTGACACATTAAAGGCAACTGGACTGAATCTTAAAAAAAAACAACAAAAATTCCCTGAATTTAGGGAATTAGTTTGAGAAAGAGCCCTCTATCCAGTAGGAAAGGGGTTTCCCGAGAGAAGAAAAAAAATACAACTATTTCTTGTAGTGGTGGTTAAAAGCATGCCAGACTACCTACACTGAAATGTTGGCTCCTCCTCTCATTAGCGGAGTGACCTGTGTCATGTTACTTAATTTCTCCGGGACTCATTTACCTCCTCTGTAAAATGGGCTTGAAACGAGTATCATTTTCATAAGGTTATTTTGGGCATGGAAAGGTTACTTTCTGTAAGCACTTCAAAACCAGCGAGGTACGGGGTAAATTTTGTTTAAGTAAAAAATAAAATAAGTTGGATTTTTTTAACAAACCAGTTATACTCCAATGGCTTCAGGGTCAAGGCAAGAAGTGGTTGAAAAACTTAGGTGTGAGAAAAGGAACAGTGGGGGCTGTGGCAAGTGGTGGGAGCTCTCGGAAAGTGTGCTTGGCTGCAACTCATTGTGACCACACTGGAATGAGGTCCAAGTATTTCTATGGCTTCTAACGTTTCAAAACAAAACAGAATGAAAACAACCAGAACCCTGTGGAACAATGAAATATAGGCAGGAGCCGAATGTGTCTCAGGGGCTGCTAATTTGCATCTGGCAATCATCTGAGCTGGGCAGACCCTACTGTTGGGAGCAAGGTTTTGGTGCTCTTCCATGCAAAACCAACTGGAAAAGGTTTGTAACTACTTAAAAAGGAAAAGGGGAGATGACGAAGACTTTCTTTTTAGACAGGTGTGCTAGACCCGCTCTGAGGAGTATGCTGAAGGCGTCCTGTGTCCAAGGTCTTACAAAGACCCTGGATGTGCTTTCATATCAAAGCAATAAATTGGACCTGATTAAAATGTAATCTTACCAAAAGAATATTGATTAATGGATTCCTGGCAATCTAGGGACAAGCTCTGGTGAGAGGTACCCGGTCTATTTTTGGCCTTGTTCTGATCACATGTGGATTAATGATCTGATGATGATGTTTATTTATTTAAGATTTTATTTTTAAGCAATCCCTACACCCCATGTGGAGCTCAAACTCACAACCCCAAGATCAAGAGTTGCGCACTCCACTGACTGAGCCCGCCTGGTATCTACCCCTTGATTTTTTTTTTTTTTTTATAGATTGTGTCATTGGAAAACATCATTAACACCTCGGAATTGAATAAAAGATAGTTTTTCAAACTTAGTAAAAAAGGCTACAAGTAATATCTTTGTGTTAATTTTAACACAGAGAGAAGTACATAGAAGCAAAATTTCCCCTCTACCCCATCCCACTAGTCTTTACCCAATTTCACTCTCTAGTTCACTGTTAACATCTTCTATTTGCAAAAATCACAAACAGTATCCTACTAAACACACTGGTCTAGAACTTGTTTGTTTCATCTAAGGATCAATTGCAGGCATCTTTCGGTGTCAGGAGATAAAGATGTATCTTTACACTGTTTCCAAATTTCTACTAATATATTGTTTCCGATGTCTCACTAACAATGTTGCAGCAAATATCCTTGCACACGTACTTCTCCATCACGTTGGAAGTGCTTTTGAACAAAATCCCTAAAAATAAATTTGCTGGGTCACGGGTAGAGCGGACCTTTGAACGATGCAGGGGTTAAGGTTGAAATCCCCCCACCCCAACGCAGCTGAAAATCCATGTGTAATGTTTGGCTTCCCCAAAACTTAACTACTGAGCCAAGCGTTGGCTGGGAGCCTTACTGATAACGGAATCAGTTGATTAATACATATTTTGTATGTTTTATGTATTATATACTGTATTTTTATAATAGAGTAAGCTATAGAAAAAATGTTAAGAAAATCAAAAGGGAAATACATTTACAGTACTGTATTTATTGAAAAAACTCCATGTGTAAGTGGGTCCGCACTTCCCTGGTTGTTCAAGGGTCAGCTCTATGTGAGTTTGAATTTTTCATCAATATTACCTCCAAAAGTTTATCAGCCGACCCTTCTGACTGGTTGGAACACACCTCTTTCTCCACACATTCATGGACTCCCATCTTTATTTTTCTTATTTTTTATTTTTTATTTTTTTTGCCCATCTTTAAAACCTTTGCCTGCTTCAGAAGTGATATACCTGTTTATCTTTGTCAACAGCCTCCAAGATAACCTCTGTTCATCCGAACCTTCTGGTGTGTGAGTTTCCTCTCACCCCAAATCAGAGTTCTTCTGTGTGGCCCAGCTGGCTACCTAATTGAAAAGGCTTAGGGGAAAAAGTGAAAATGCTTGTTCAAAAAGCAAGAAAAATTGCCAACAAAGGGACTAAAGGTACTATTAATAAAGGTTTTCTCTTTCTTCTGCAATCTCTCTCTCAACTTGTCATGATGCTTTTATATTTGCTAATTAATGTCATCATAAGTAAAGAAAAATCACAATGTTAAAATGTTAGCAAATTTTACCATTCATCTTTATATGTGCAATGCTATATTTAAATGCAAATAGGAAAGCATTTAACTCAGACAGAATCACCCAAATCACATAATTCATATTTCATAGCTTGTATATGCATATGTATTTTTTTCTTACCAGAACAGTGGAAGTGATGTACAAAATTAACTTAACTCTTTTTATTTCACTTTGTGTGTGTGTGTGTGTGTGTGTGTGTGTGTGAGAGAGAGAGAGAGAGAGAGAGAGAGTGAACACATGTAAGCCGGAGGAAAAGGCAAAGGGAGAGAGAATTCAAGCAGGCTCCATACCCAATGTGGAGCCCACTATGGGGCTTGATCTCACAACCCCCAGACCATAACCTGAGCCTTAATCAAGATTTGGAAGCTCAACTGACTGAGCCATCCAGGCGCCCCTTTTTATTTTACTTCCTAATATATGCACATTTTTCCAGCACTCTGGAAGCTGGTGACTTCCTAAACATACTAACCTTGTCCCTGCTTTGAGTCTCACTGAATTCCCACCAAAATTCTGAGCATTGCTAACACTATAGGCAAAAGGCTGGCAAAAAATAGTGGTGCACAAACATCTTGCAAGTATCCCCTTGGCTCACGTGTCATCTTCATTGTCCTATGGACCTCCCTTACAAAAGTCCAAAGAGAAAATTGTTAAGAACACCAATATGGCGGGGCACTTGGGTGGCTCAGATGGTTAAGCGTCTGCCTTTGGCTTGGGTCACAGTCCCAGGGTCCTGGGATGGAGCCCCTCATTGGGCTCCCTGCTCAGCGGGGAGTCTGGTTCTTCCTCTCCTTCTGCCTCTCCTCCTGCTCATGCTGCTCTATCTCTCTATCTCAAATGAATAAATAAAATCTTAAAAAAAAGAGACAATCAATATGGCAATAACAGAACTTTAAACCAAGTGCAGGACTCTTCTGAACTCCGATCCTTCGTGACGAGCAGATTGCGTGCCCCAGGTAACCGGTAGACGTGATATGTATGACTGCCAAGGTTAGGTCATAAATGTCCCTTTAGCTTCTGCCTTGCTATCTTGGATTGCTTGTGGTAGGGAAGTCAGTCCCCACATTGTGGGAGCACTCAAATGGAACTCCAGAAATGCCTACTTGGGGAGGATGGGAAGCCTTTGCCAACAGCTGGCACAAACTTGCTAGCATATGAATAAGGCACCTTGCAGATGGATCCTCGGGCTCCATTCTTGCCTTCAGATGAATTCAGCCCCAGGGAACATTTTGACTACAACCTCATGAAAGGACCCAAGACAGAATAGAATATCCTAGCTTAGCCACTCTGAATTCTCACCTACAACAATAGCAGAGATAATAAATATCAGTTGGGGCGGCTGGGTGACTCAGTTGGTTAAGCATAGGACTCTTGATTTTTGGCTCAGATCATGATTTCTGGGTCGTGAATTCGAGCCCCAGGTTGAGCTCTGTGCTTAGTGGGGAGTCTGCTTGAGATTCTCTCTCTCCCTCCCTCTCATCCTCTTTAAAAAATCTATACCTATATATCTATGGTTTTTAGTTACTAAGCATTGCGTAATTTGTCACATAGCAATAGATAGCTAAAACAGTGCTTTAATTCACATTTGTTTTAATTTTAATAAGATTTGGCATCTTTTTGCATGTTTGATGGCTACTTATTTTCCTTCATCTTTGAGTTGCTCATTTATTTTCATTGGGTTATCTTTATCTTACTAATACATAAAGAGCTACACCAAGGGTTAAGTACTGCCTCACATTTTTCACAGTTTATAATTTCTTTACTTTTTGTCTTTATTTTCCATTATGGGAGTTTTAAATTTTTATTGTGGCTTAATTGACCAGTTTTTTCCACTGTGCCTTTTAGATTTTGATTCAAATTTACTAAAGGTTTTTCTCAATTCACAGTTACAAAAATGTTTATCCATGCCTTGTTTTAGTACTTTGATGATTTCACTTACATTAAAATTTTTGATTATTTAAAGCAATTTTTTTTTTGCAGGGTAGTGTGACAGAGACAAAGGAAAGAGAAATCAAATCTCTCTACTTCACAATAGCTCATTATACAATTTCAATTATTAAATAATCCTCTCCCCACTGATCTGAAACATCATCTTATTCACACCTTAGACACCTATTTTGGGGTTAATGTCTGTACTCCCAATTCCCTTCCATTGATTTGCCTATTCCCGTGCTAATGTTATTCTTCTATTTCTGGATCACCTGCATATTTTCTTGGGTTTCATTTTTCTAGAGTAATTTTGGAATCATTTTTCAACTTCAAATAATTAAGTGAAGCAATATCCCTTGATATTATTATTGCACTGAATTTATGAAATCAAATATCCCTATGAGATTAAAGTCTGCCTTCCCACTGGTTCACATCTATATTATGTGTTCTGATAGACTTTTAAGATGTTCTTCATGTAGGTCCTGTTTATTCCTAGGACTTAAAAAAATTGAAGTGTAATTGATATACAGTAAATTGCACATTTTAAAGGCATACAACTTAATAAATTTCAACAAGTGTGTGTAATCATGAAAGCAACAATGCAATCAAGATGATGAACATATCTGTAATTCTCAAAACTCCCCCATGTCCCTTTGTCATCATCACTTCCCCGAGTAACTACTGATCTGCTTTCTGTCACTACAGACTAGTTTATATTTTCTAGAATTCCATATAAGTGGACTCAGGCAATATATACTCTTTTATGTCTGGCTTCTTTCACTCAGCATCATTATTTTGAGAGTCATTCACATTGTTCCATGTATCCATAGCTTGTCTTCTTTATTGCTGAGTACTATTCCATCGTGCGAATCCACAACTTGTTTATCTGTTCAATTGTTGAAGGGCGTTAGGGTGGTTTCCAGTATTTGGTCATTTCAAATAAAGCTGCTATGAATACTTGTGTACAAATCTTTTTATAGACATGTGCTTTCTTTCTTTTTTCTTTGATAAATATGGAGAAGTGACGTGTTGGGGCCACATGATAAATGTATGTTTAATTTATTAAGAGAATGCCAGGCTATATTGCAGAGTGGCCATACCACTCCACATTCCCACTGGCAATGTAGGAGAGTATTTTGAATCTTACTTTTTTTTTTAAAGATTTTATTTATTTATTTGACAGAAATCACAAGTAGGTGGGCAGGCAGGCAGAGAGAGAAGGGGGGAAGCAGGCTCCCTGCCAAGCAGAGAGCCCTACGTGGGACTGGATCCCAGGACCCTGAGATCATGACCTGAACCGAAGGCAATCGCCCAACTCACTGAGCCACCCAGGTGCCCCGGATCTTACTTTTTTTTTTTTTCCCCAAATTTCTGGTTTTATTGCATCGTTAAAGCAGAATGGGGTCTGATTTTATTCTACTTTTTTGAATTGATGTAGGTTTTCTTGATGGCATTACAAAAGATTGATTTTTATAAATGTTGTGTTGGAGCTTAAGCAGAGTGTTCACCATGCTCAGGATATGGAAGGCGACCTTATTGATTATACAATCCAGAGCTTTTATAGCCCTACTTATTTTTGTGCCTATTGTATCTGTCATTTGCTCAGAGAAATGAATTATAGTCTCTTACTGCTATTATGCTTTTGCCAATTTCTTATTATTTCTTTGCAGTTTTGTATTATGGAGTTTATTTTTTGCAAGAAGATTCACGACTGCTGTAACTTTACTGTGGATTGTTCCCTTTAACATTCTAAAGTCTCTTTCTTTTATAAACTACTTCTTCACTTGATTTAATCTTACCTGATTTTAAATTATTACCCTGTATATAATTTTTATTAAATTCTTAAAGGAAATTTTGATTGTGTAAATTTTCAAACATGTGCAAAATCGAAAAAGTGGCATAATGAACTCACATTGTATCTAGTATCCCGTTCCAACAATTATCAACTGATGGCCCATCTTGTCTGTTCTCTGAAAACTCCCCCTCTACCTGGATTATTTTGAAGCCAATCCCCAATATTATATAACTTCATCTGTGAATATCTCAACATATATCTCCAAAAGATAAAGACTCCTTAAAAATAACCATAATATGACATTCTTTAAACAACTGACAGTCCTTCTCTGATACTATTATGAAATAACATCGTAGCATTCAAACTCACCTAATGGTTTCCTAGTTTTACGGTCACTCCAAATCATGAGCTACATAAAGCCCATATATTGCAACTGCATAGGTTTTCTTCTCCAACTCTTTCTTTTCCTTGTAATATATTTGTTGGAAGTACCAGATTTTTTTTCCTCTGTAGCATTTCCCAGAGCCTTGGTTTTGAAGAGCTCTCCTCCGTGGTACTTAGTGTGTTCCTCGGTCCTTGTATTTCCTACAAACTGGTGTTTCGATCTGGAGGCTTGATGAGATTCAGATTCAACATTTTAGCAAGAATACTTCGCAGGTGGTGTTATGTACTTTCCACATCAGCACTTTTCTCATTTTGATATTATCTGATTTTTAAAAAAGATTTTATTTACTTATTTGTCAGAGAGAGAGCACAAGCAGGCAGAGGCAGAGAGAAGCAGGCTCCCCGCTGAGCAAGGAGCCCGATGCAGGGCTTGATCCCAGGACCCTGGGATCATAACCTGAGCCGAAGGCAGCCACTTAACTGACTGAGCCACCCAGGCATCCCTACTATCTCACTTTTAAAAGATCCACTAATTCATTTGGAGTAATAAAATGGTGTAATGTCGTATCCTATCATTTCTTCTTCGTTTGTTAACTGGATTGTTTCTCTAAGAAGAGACCTTGTAATCAACCGTTTGGTTACTCTCAGGTATAGTTCACATGGGAAAGTCAGTTCCGTTTCCTTAAATTTTCAAAATGATGAGTGGGTTCTCTAGCATTCACCAAAGGTAATCTATGAATTTCTCCTCTTCTTTTTCTATTTTGTAGTGTTATTATGAATTTAGAGATTTAAAAATATTTGATATGCTACAATTCATTGGAAATTGTCATTTTTATTGGTACTGGAATTGTCTCATCTTCAGACTTCGGGAGCTCTTAAATTTACATCACGAGTCCCTTTGATATGACAACCATAGGAGTCTTCCATATATTCCTTGTTTTCTGGTATGATAAGATGGCCCAGATTTAATTTTCTTGTCCCAGATATGGAATCAGTCATTTCCCCAAGAAGCTCTGACTCTCTTCAGTGGGCAATGATATTTAGAGATCATAAATTGGGTGCTAAGTACAGTGTTCTTTATGTTTTCACTGTCCTGCTCTGTGTCCATACTTGGCCTTTCAACACTTCAGAGATGTTTTATTTTAGATCCATAAGTTAAGCTTTGTTATTAATACATTTTGAGATTAACAAAAGGAACCTGGCTGTTAGTTCTTGTTTTAAGATTTTATTTATTGGGGGCACCTGGGTGGCTCAGTGGGTTGAGCCTCTGTCTTCAGCTCGGGTCATGATCTCAGGGTCCTGGGATCGAGTCCCGTGTCAGGCTCTCTGCTCCGCCGCGAGCCTGCTTCCTCCTCTCTCTCTCTCTGCTTGCCTCTCTGTCCACTTGTGATCTCTCTCTGTCAAATAAATAAAATCTTAAAAAAAAAAAAAGAAGATTTTATTTATTGGGGTGCCTGGGTGGCTCAGTCATTAAGCATCTGCCTTCGGCTCAGGTCATGATCCCAGGGTCCTGGGATGGAGCCCTGCATCAGGCTCCTTGCTCGGTGAGGAGCCTGCTTCTCCCTCTCCCTCTCCTTCTCCCACTGCTTGTGTTACCTCTCTTGCCGTGTCTCTCTCTGTCAAATAAATAAAATCTTAAAAAAAAAAGATTTTATTTATTTATTTGAGAGAGAGAGCATGAGACGGGGAGGGTCTGAGGGAGAATCAAACTCCTTGCAGAGCAGGGAACTCAATGCGGGATGATCCTGGGACTCCAGGATCTCGACCTGAGCCGAAGGCAGTCACTTAACCGACTGAGCCACCCAGGCGCCCTAAGGTTCTTTAATGTATAATTGAAATGGACATAGTTAGCAGCTGCAAGACCCCTACATTGGCTCCCTGATCTATTTTGTGAGGACTATTATGATAGGAAGAGCCAAGTAGATGACCTTGGAACCTCCTTCCCCTACCAGGATGTAAGCCAAAAGCGTCAGGGGGAATTTCTGAGGTCAGTGCCTCCTCAAAGAGTTAAAAGCTCCAGGGATGTTAATTCTAGGGGATGTCCATTTTCCTTGCCCAGCTGGCCCGCACAGAGGTGGCTGGATCTTGGAGGGTCACAGACAATTATCATGTAGTTGGGTGGAGATACCAATTAATTGCAGATGTAATCTCTCTCCCGGAGCAAATCCACTCCACTCCTCATACTTAGTGCACAGCTGTTGATGTGGCAAAAGCTCTTCCTTCTTAATCAGTTTGCAAGTTCTCCTGAAGCAGTTTGCTTTCACCTAGCAGGGATCATGGTACATTTGCCTCAGGGCCAGATCAATTCTTCTGTTTTTGTTTTTGTTTTTTTTTTTTTTTAAAGATTTCATTTATTTATTTGTGAGAGAAAAAGAGAGAGAGAGCAGAAACGGGGGAGTGGCAGGCAGAGGGAGAAACTAGATCCCAGGACCCAGGGGATCATGACTTTAACCAACTGAGCCACCCAGGGGTCCTGGCCATGTCAATTCTTCTGTTCTCTACCATGATCTAATCAGCAGGGAGAACTTGGTTGTCTTGACAACCTATAGAAAATCCCAATAGCCCATTGACACTGACCATAAAATTATGACTGGTTCTGATGAACAGGAAGTAACAAGTACCTAGGCTGTCTTACTAAAATACATGTGTGTCAGAAGATGGGAAGTAAGAGCCCCGCGATGTCAGGGGCATACTTTAACAACAGTTTTTGGAAGTTCATGGGTGTAAAGCATGTTGGGATAGCCCTTCCAAAGGGATCGACACATTACTCTATGTTAGACTGCCCGCCACCATAAAGGAGACAAAATACTTGATTTGCCACTTGGAGGTCACCTATGCTACATGCGAATGTGTTTCAGCCCCAGGCCTCTGTAGCAGGTCCAAAGACTGCCTCTTGAGTACCAGTTACAGACGTGGGGTAGAGTAGCCACGCCTATTTCCCCCTTACTTGATACATGCATATACACCTGTAGGTCTGTTATTTTTCCCTTCCCACTTCTCCCTGTTATTTTATTTTATTTTTAAGATTTTATTTATTTATTTGACACAGAGAGAGAGCTCACAAGGAGGCAGGCAGAGAGAGAAAGGGAAGCAGGCTCCCCGCTGAGCAGAGAGCCCAACGTGGGGCTCAATCCCAGGACCCTGAGATCACGACCCGAGCTGAATGAAGGCAGAGGCTTAACCCACTGAGCCACCCAGGCGCCCCATCCCTGTTATTTTATATAAGGCTTACAGTTAGCCTTTAGGTTCCAAATGGTTCACGTGGATTCCAACTGAATTAGAAGAGAAATCAGCCTCACCCAGAGACATGTATGGGGACAGTTAGGATGTTGTGTCTCCTTTTCTGTGGGGGGGAACGGAGGAGGCCTTTGATGTACAAGAAATGGTGCCCTCTTGTTTGGTGGAAGCATGGAGCTGCTGTTCTTATCTTGCGCCCCTGTCTTTTGGCTTTGTCCTTTTGCAGACTTTGTTCCCCAGCACAGGACACAGGCGCTTGTCCATGTAGCCACACTCCAGAGCTGAGAAACGTCTTCGGGATAGATCTCAGTGTGGATGTTCACATACCATATTTCCCCCCAGCAACACGGTCACGGTCAGTGGCCTGACTTTGAAGAGAATAGTTCTTTCTTCATTTCAGGGGTGTTTTCGTCTGTCTTAATTTTGGACACTTTTTCTTTCTTTTTGCATCCTATTTGCTTATTCCTTATTTAGGGACATCATTTTTTGTGTGCGTCTTCCATATTCTTCATTTTATCTCTAATTGCTTTCATTTGTCTGCCTTTTTTCTTTTCTGTGGGATTTGTATGTGTAATACATTATCTTCCTTGAATTTTATTTTTATTTATGAATTAGTTCTATACAGACCTACTTTTGGTCCTCAGTTTCTTTCCTTGGCTCGGAAATCTTCCTACTCTTCTGAGTGTATTGTGTTCTGTTTGCACATTCAACCTTTTATTTCAAACACTCTACAGTCTCTAACTTTGAGGGCACAACACATTTATTCCTTTTTATCCACATATTATTTCCTTTTTTTCCTTAGGGTACCTCTATTGCCTGAAAGGACTTCTTACTTGTTTAAAGGTCTGGAGTCATTTCTCTAAGGAGCGCCTGTCCATTGTTCGTGAATGGTCCTACCCATGATTACACCTGTTCATCCTCACAAAGAAGTTACAAGTCAGAGTTCTCCAAAGAAACTGAACCCAACAGCATGTGTGTATGTGTATATTGGATGAGATAGGATGGCAGGCTGGAGACTCAGGGAAGAGTTGCAGTTTGAGGCCAAAGCCAGTCTGCTGGCAGAATTCCCTCTTTCTCAGGAGAGGTCAGTCTTTGTTCTATGAAGGCCTTCAACTGATTGGATGAGGCCCGCCCCCATTACAGATCGTAATCTGCTTTACTGAAAGGCCACCAATTTAAATGTTAACTTCACCAGAGCACCTGGGTGGCTCAGTTGGTTAAGCATCTGCCTCAGGGTCCTGGGATTGAGCCTCACATCCAGCTCCCTGCTCAGCGGGGAGTCTGCTTCCCTCTCTCCCTCTGCCTCTCCCCCTTGCTTGTACACACACACTCTCTCTCTCTCAAATAAATAAATAATAATAAAAATAAATGTTAATCTCCTCACTTTCTTAAACTAGACACAAAAATAAACTCAAAATGGACTGAAGGCCTACATGGGAGACTGAGACCACAAGACCCCTTAAAGAAAACAGAAATCTAAAAAGAAGGCAGAAATCTCTTGGACATCAGCCTTGGTAGCATATTTATGGATAGGTCTCCTCAGGCAAAGGAAACAAAAGCAAAAATAAACTACTGAGACGACACCAAAATAAAAAGCTTTTGCACAGCAATTGAAATTGTCAGAAAAACAAAAAGGCACCCTACTGAATGGTGGGAGAGAACATTTGTGGGTTACATGTCTGATAAAGGAATTAATATCCAAAATATATGAAGAACTTATAAAATCCAATATCAAAAAACAAACAATCCTATTAAAATGGGCAGAAGAGGATCTAAATAGACATTTTTCCAAAGCAGACATTCAAATGGCCAACAGACACATGAAAACATGCTCAACATCACTCGCATCAGGGAAATGAAAATCACAACCACAATGAGATCACCTCACACATATCAGGATGGCTAGAATTAAAAAGACAAGAAATAACAAGTGTTGGCGAGGATGTGGAGAAAGGGGAGCCCTCTTTGCACTGCTGGTAGGGATGCAAACTGGTGCAGCCACTCTGGAAACAGTAGGGAGGTTCCTCAAAAAATTACAAGTAGAACTACCCTATGATCCAGTGACTATACCACCACATGTTTATTCAAAGAAAAGGAGAACACTCATTCGAAAAGATGTGTGCACCTCTGTGTTCACCACAGCATTATTTGCAATAGTCAAGATGCGGGAGTGGCCCAAGTGTCCATTGGTAGGCAAGTGGATAGAGAAGATCTGGGGTGTGTGTGTGCGTATTATATATGGATTTATATAAAATATGTATACAATGGAATATCAGCTATAAAAATGAATGCGATCTTGCCATTTGTGACAACAGGAGTGGACCTAGAGGGTGTTATGCTAAGTGAGAAAAGTCAGAACGTGAAAGACAAATGCCATATAATTTCATTTACATGTGGACCCTAAAAAACAAAACAAACAGAAACAGACTCATAAATACAGAGAACAAACTAGTGTTGCTGGAGCGGGGGTGGGGGTGGTTTGGGAAGACGGAGAGACAGATGAAGGGTATAAAGAGGCACAAGCTTCCAGTTATAAAATAAGTCACAGAGATGAAATGTATAGGAAAGGCAATATAGTCAGTAATACTGTCATAACATCATTTGGTGACAGATGGTGACTCTACTTTTCTTGGTGAGCGTCATATATATATAGAACTGTGGAATCAAAGTGTTGTGCCCCTAAAGCTAACATAACATTTGTCAACTAAAATGATAAACATTTAAAAAATGTTAATCTCATCCAAGAAAAAGAAAAAAAACTTTCACAGAAGCATCCAGAATCACAGTTGATGAGGTATCTGGACGCTGTGTCCCAGCCAAGTTGACACAGAGTTAGCTATCATGGTATTGTGCTAGTATTTTCTGAATACTGATGTTCTGAAAAAATGGGTAACCAGAAATGGACGAATTATCTTCAGACATGTAAAATGGATTTCACCAGCCAATTGTACTTTCGAGAAGCACAAAGCTTCTGAGGAAAGCACCCGAGCTCTTTAATACCAGCTGATCCAGTAGGTGGCATTTTATCCATTGGAGAGGAAGGGAACAACAATTACAGAAGAGGAGTCCGTAACTGTATTCACGGCTTTGGGAAGACCAGAATTTCTTCCAGGCTATCAGAGAAAGAAGGTAACTTGCATCAGCTAGTGATTAAAATACAGTACCCTTATAGCCCACCCAGATCACACCAGATGTCCTAGTTATCACCTTTGTTCATTTTCTCTCTTCCCCAAGTTCCCTTTGGTTGAGGGTTCTCGCACTCTGGGCCCCAATTCTGTTCATTTCTCCTGCACCAAAATTCCCCTGTATGACTCAGGCTGTAGCGTCTGGTGTCCACACCAGGCATTTCATCACTGCCTGTTATTCTCTTACATAGTCACCCTTCCCCTGCTGAGCAAGAGCAGAAGTTTCTTGAAGACCACATCTTATCTCTGGAGTCAGCACACACGGTGGGCCGTTAATGAGCTGTTAACATCTGGTAAAAATGACACTGTACCCTTTTTCTTAATGTTGTATTGAGACATTGCTGTAAAAGTATACTATCTTTATATACGATTTCAGGGCTAAATGTGGACTTGAGTAAAGGCAACCTACTCCTATCTAAATCCCAATGGAAATAAACAAGGAAACAAAACCACCGGAAACCGTCTTATTCCTTTCTGTGGAAGAGGACTATCAAATGACAGAAAATGAATTTCTGGAAGTCACAGTGAGCTGGGACATGAGCAAGAATACCAAGAATTAACCTGTAATTCCAGAGCAGTCTGAACTTGTGCGTTCTCGAATCCAAGAATATTCCCTAGGTTTCTTTTCTTTTCTTTTCAGATTTATTTATTTGAGAGAGAGAGTATGAGTGAGCCTGCAGGAGGAGGAGCAGAGGGAGAATTTTCAAGCAGACTCCCCACTGAGTACGGAGCCCAGCCTGGGGCTCAATCACATAGCCCATGAGACCAGGACCCGAGCTAAAACCAAGAGTCAAATCTGAACCAACTGAGCCACCCAGGCGCTCCTCTTTTCTTTCCCTTGTTTAAGATAGGAGGAAACAGAGTGGGCTATAGGACACACTGGCAGCACTCAACCCAGTACCTTCTTGCCTATAAATATCAGTAACATTTATGGGTCTTGGTTCATGGTGCAGAGTCTCTAAGAGATACAGAGAAGATAGAGACCTTGGGCCACAGCTCTGGCTCCCTCCTTGTTCCCTTTGAGGTCTTGATCACAGAACCATAACAAGGTCTTGACCTTAAGATATGAAGGAAGAAAGCCATCAGCACTGAGTCATGCATGCGATGATCGAAGAAGAATGTCAGGGGCAAATACAGGCATGGATGGAACTCTCAGCATCCAAATTGAAATAAACACTTCTGCAGACACAGATAAGCAGTATTCCAGGACTTGAAAGGAGTCTAGCAAAATGCTCATGAGCCAGCAAAGCACGTGTTTGTAGCAGGCATTTTTGTTTTGGGTTCTCAAAGTGCAGGACAACTTCCAGGTGTCCCTGCATGATGGTGGGTCCCTAAATTGATATTTCTCCACATTTCCTTCAAAACACGGTACAGAACAACAGGAGCAAATAAAACTATCCTTAACCTATACCTGTAGCATACTAGAAGACAAAGAATACTATAAATGCAAATTCATTTAGCTTATTTAACTGTAGCCCTAAGACTAAAACAAAGGGGAAGGGATGGGTGGAAAAAAAATATACAAAAGGATGGTAAACTAAGTTTATGGACTGTTGTGTAGGTGATAGGGAGGAGTCAGTGAACACTTTTCATAGCTGACAAACCAAATGAATAAAGAATATAGGATGGAGATTATGGTAAAAAGTTTAGCTATGAAGGTAACTAAACAAATATTCTATGATTTGGCCAACATTCCTAAATATCAAAACAAACTTAAAAATTAGAACTAAGAAAATACACCGAGTAGAGAAATATAATAAATACAGACATGTAGCAACTATAAAGTAATAAGACAGAATTGAGGCCAAACATATAAACCATATCAATAAATGTTAATGGACTTAACTCACCTAACAAAAGGATTTTCAAGTTGGCTCATAAAGTCAATATATATACAAGAGACATACCTAAAACAAAGCTTTTCAAGAAAGCTTTTTTTAAAAAGGCAAAATTAAACAAGTAAATGGAAATGAAAAGAAAGCTGGAGTTGTGATCCTGATATCAGACAAAACAGTATTCAATTAAAAAAAATTAAGCATAACAAATAAAGATGTTAAAACCACACTAATGGTTAAAATAGAATAATGAATAGCTATGCACCAAATAACACAGCAATCAGCTATAAAATAAGGAAGTATGGAGAGGCAAGGAGCTACAGATAGAAACACATTAATAATAGGAGATTTTAACATACCACTGTAAGTATGAGACAGATCAAATGGAGAAAAAACAAGCAAAAATAATGACTTAACATAACCAATAAGGTAGATTTTATGCATATACAAGAGTTTTACCCTGATTATGGGGAAATGCATTTTCTCAAGCACACATGAGTCATTAGCAAAAGCTGGTCATATATAACATCACAAGGAAAATATTGTAAAACTCCATTAAGTAGAAAATTACTAATAGTACTCTCTGATCATGAAATTAAACTATAAATTAAAAAAATAATTTAAAAGACCCTTCCATTTAGAAATTTAAAAATATTCTATAAGGCTTAATTTTTCCAATGTCTATGGAACATCCACAAAAACTGATTGCATATTGGGCTATACAGGAAATTCCAATTATTTCTTCAAAGCTGTAAATGAACAGATCACCATACCTTACCTCCATGTAATAAAATCAGAGAGTAAAAATCCAAGATTAAACAAAAATCTTGTAAAACTTAGAAATAAAAACAAAGCAAAATGCTTTTTATTAAATCTTGGATCAAGGAGAAAATGAAAGTTAAAGTTATAGTATATAGAAAATAATAATAAAATTACATTTGATTTTTTAAAAAAAGGTTGTATTTATTTATTTGAGATCGAGAATACACAAATAGGGGGAGATGGGCAGAAGGAGAGGGAGAAGCAAACTCCCTGCTAAGCAGGGAGACTCATGTGGGGCTCTATTTCAGGACCCTGAGATCATGACTTGAGCTGAAGGCAGATGCTTAACTGACTGAGCCATTCAGATACCTCATGACATTACATTTCAAAATCTCCATAATATGAGGCAGATTCTTGGTATGAGAACATTCAACTCATGAAAACAGAAAACAAGCCCAAGAAAGCCAGGAATAAGGAATTAATAAGGATAAAGGTAGGGTATTAGTTAATAGAAAAATGAAGCAGGGTTATTGATAAACAAATTGAAGGAAAAAAAATAACTGCAGATTTCTGGCCAGACTCACCAAGGAGGACTAAAGAAAACACATATTTAAATCAACAAAATTGCTCAAATCAACAATCTAATCTTACACCTAAAGGGATTAAAAAAAGAAGAACAAACAACGCCCAGGGTGAGTAGAAGAAAGGACATAGTAAAGATCAGAACAGAAATAAATGACATAGAAACTAAAAGGAATTAGAAAAACAAATAATGAAACTAAGAGCTGATTCTTTGAAAAGATTAAAAAAAAAATCAACACTTAGCCAGACTCATCAAGAAAAGGGCCCCAAATAAGTAAAATCAGAAATGAGAGAGAAGTAGCACCTGATAACACAGAAATATAAAGAGTTATAAGAGAATACTATGAAAAATTACATGCCAACAAACTGCACAATGTAGAAGGAATGGATAAATTCCTAGACTCATACAATCTTCCAAAATAACCAGGAAGAAATGGAAAATCTGAATAGACCAATTCACAAATAATGAAATCGAATTGGTAATCAAAAAACAATCAAGGGGCACCTGGGTGGCTCAATCGTTAAGCATCTGCCTTCGGCTCAGTTCATGATCTCAGGGTCCTGGGATCGAGCCCTGCATCAGGCTCTCTGCTCAGCGGGAAGCCTGCTTCTCCCTCTCCCACTCCCCCTGCTTGTGTTCCCTCTCTCACTGTGTCTCTGTCTGTCAAATAAATAAAATCTTTAAAAAAAAATCAAAAAATAAAAGTTCAAGACCAGATGGACTCACAAGGGATGAGTACCAAACACTCAAAGACGGGTTAATACCGGTTTTCCTCAAACTATTCCAAGACCTAGAAGAAGAAGGAAAGTTTCCAAATATGTTCTATGAGACCAGGATTACCCTGTTACTAAAACCAGACAAAGACACCACAAAAAAAGAGAACTACAGGCCAATATCCCTGACAGACATAGATATAAAAATCCTCAACAAAATACCAGCAAAACAAATACAGCAATACATTAAAAAGATCATTTGCCATGATTAGGTGGGATTTATTCTGGGATGCAAAAAATGATTCAATATTTACAAGTCAATCAGTGTCATACACCATATCAGCAAAGTGAAAGGTAAAAAATCATATGATCATCTCAAGAGATGCAGGAAAAACCACGTGACAAGATTCAACATCAATTTATGATAAGAAAACTCTCAAGAAAATGGGGTTAGAGGAATCATACCTCAACATAATAAAGGCCATACATAAAAAACCCATAGCTAGGGGCGCCTGGGTGGCTCAGCGGGTTAAAGCCTCTGCCTTCGGCTCAGGTCATGATCTCAGGGTCCTGGGATCGAGCCCCACGTCGGGCTCTCTGCTCACCAGGGAGCCTGCTTCCTCCTCTCTCTCTGCCTGCCTCTCTGCCTACTGGTGATCTCTGTCAAATAAATAAATAAAATCCTTAAAAAAAAAAAAAAAGCCCACAGCTAACATTATCCTCAATGGTGAAAAACAGAACTTCCCCTCTAAGGTCAGGAACAAAACAAGGATGCTCACTCTTGCCACTGTTATTCAGTATAGTACTAGAAGTCCTAGCCACAGTAGTTGGAGGAGAAAAAGAAATGAGAGGCATCCAAATTGGTAAAGAAGGACTTAAACTGTCACTATTTGCTGACAACATGATATTATACATAGAAAATCCTCAAGATTCCACTGAAAAACTGCTGTAAGTCAATAAACGAATTCAGGGAAGTGGCAAGATACAAAATTAATACCCAGAAATTGGTAGCGTTTCTGTACACTAACAGTAAAGTTGCATAAAAAGAAATGTTTAAAAATCACCATTACAACTATACCAAAAATAATAACATACTTAGGAATAAACTTAGCCAAAGAGGTGAAGGACCTGTATTCTGAAAATTACAAAACACTGATGGCAGAAATTGAAGAAGATAAAAAAACAAATGGAAAAATACACCATGCTCATGGATTGGAAGAATTAATATGTTAAAATGTCCATACTACTCAAAGCAATCTACAGATTCAATGCAATCTCTATCAAAATACCAATAGCACTTTTCACAAAAGTAGAACAAATAATACAAAAATATGTGTGGAAACACAGGAGACCTGAATAGCCAAAGCAATCTTGAGAAAGAAGAACAAAGCCAGAGGTATCACAATTCCAGATTTCAAAATACATCACAAAGCTATAGTAATCAAAACAGTATGGTATTGGCACAAAAACGACCCATTGATCAACAGAACAGGATAGAGACCTCAGAAATAAACTCACACATATGTAGTCAATGAATCTGTGACAAAGGAGACAAGAATATACAGTGGGGAAAAGATAGTCTTTTCAATAAACAGTGTTGGGAAAACTGGACAGTTACATGCCAAAGAATGAAGCCACTTTCTAACACCATACGTAAAAACAACCTCAAAAATGTATTAAAGATCTAAACGTGAGACTTGAAACCATAAAAATCCTAGAAGAAAACACAGGCAATAATTTCTTTGACATCAGCCACAGCAACATTTTTCTGGATACATTTCCTAAGGCAGGAGAAACAAAAGCAGAAATAAACTAATGGGACTACATCAAAAAAACAACTTTTATACCGCAAAGAAAATAATCAACAAAACAAAAGACATATTGAATGGGAGAAGATATTTGCAAATGACATATCTGATAAGGGATTAGTAGCCAACATATATAAAGAACTTATAAAATCCAACATTAAAGAACAAATAATCTGATTAAAAATGGGCAGAAGATCTGAGTAGACATTTTTCTAAAGAAGACACACAGATGGCCCCCACAGACGCATGAGAAGATGCTCAGCGTCACTCATCATCAGGGAAATGCAAATCAAAACCACAGTGAGATGACCTCATGCTTGTTAGAATGGATAAAATAAAAAACACAAGAAACAACAAGTGTTGGTGGGGATGTGGAGAAAAACAACCCTTGTACACTGTTGGTGGCAATGAAAATTAGTGTAGCTACTGTAGAAAACAATATGGGGGTTCACCATTAAATTAAAAACAGAACTATCATATGACCCAATAATTCCACTTCTGGGTATTGACCCAGGGAAAATGAAAACACTAATTAAAAAGATATATGCACCCACCCCTGGGGCGCCTGGGTGGCTCAGTCAGTTGGGAATCCGCCTACAGGTCAGGTCATGATTCCAGGGGCCTGAGACGGAGCCCCACGTGGGGTTCCTTGCTCAGTGGGGAGCCCACTTCTCCCTCTTCCTCTGCTGCTCCCCCTTCTTATGCTCTCTATCAAATAAATAAAGTAAAATAAAAAAGATACACACACCCTTATGTTTTTGCAGAATTATTTATAATAGCCAGGGCATGGAAGCAACCTAAGCATCCATTGATCAATGAATAAGTAAACTATGCTCAAATAAAAAAATAAATAGCCAAAATTAGAGAATTGCTGTTAGAATTGGCAAAATCAAGTCATTTTTCCTCCTCTTACTACTCCCTCTCTCAAAACTCACCAAAAAGAATGTAATTTAGGCTCTGCAATGGGATGAGACTTTCTTTGATCTGAAACAGAGCCCAGGGTAAAGCAGTGAATTCCATTTTCTGGAAGGTTGGATTTGGTTCTAGTGTGGAGGAGTTTCAGGGCATCCAGACCAGTGACCAAGGTCCCAGGTGGTACAGGATGTTCAGTAGGAGAAGAAAGGTCTTTGCTGGGTGAGTCCTGCTGTGGGACAGGCAAGCATTGCTTCTAACTGTGTAGTTTCCAAATTTGACTGACTTACCTAAAGGTTTTGTGAGCTACTTTACATCCTTTGATAAGGTCCTTTTCTGGTTAAAATCGCTACAGTGGGTTTTGCACTTAATGGCCAAGAACCCTTACTGATAGGAACAAAGTCAGAGCCCTGAAGGTCCATTGGCTTGGGTCATGATCCCAGGGTCCTGGGATCGAGCCTGCATTGGGCTCTCTGCTCAGCGGGGAGCCTGCTTCCTCCTCTCTCTCTGCCTGCCTCTCTGCCTGCTTGTGATCTCTCTCTGTCAAATAAATAAAATCTTAAAAAAAAAAAAGCTATTTGTTTATAAACACGACAGACTTAAATCTCCATTTTCTATAGGAGGAAGAAAATAGTTAATGTCTAGAATGGATGATTGAGTAGTAGATTTATAAGCACGTGACTTAGCAATATAGAGACAGATATGCTTTGTTCATGGACTGGAAAAATTAATATTGTTAAAATGTCCCTGCACAATGATCTACAGAGTCAATGCAATCCCTATGAAAATTCCAGTTTTCATGTTTCTCATAGAAATAGAAAAAAATCCTAAAATTTGCAAAAGACTAAATAACTAAAGTCATCTTGAGTGTTTGGGGCCGGGGGAGATGGAGGTATCATACTTCCTGACTTTGTACTACATTACAAAACTGTAGTAGTAAAAACCATATGGGACTGACATGAAAACAGACACGTATACCAACAGAACAGAACAGAACAGGAGAGCCCAGAAACACACATGGGCTGTTAACTAATTTCTTTTTTTAAAGATTTTATTTATTTATTTGACAGATAGAGATTACAAGTAGGCAGAGAGGCAGGCAGAGAGAGGGAGGAGGAGGCAGGTTCCCTGCTGAGCAGAGAGCCCGATGTGGGGCTCGATCCCAGGACACTGGGACCATGACCTGAGCCGAAGGCAGAGGCTTTAACCCACTGAGCCACCCAGGCGCCCCTGTTAACTAATTTTTGACAAAGGTGCCAAGAATATGCACTGGGGAAAGGACAGTATCTTCAACCAATAGTGTTGGGGAAGGGTGCCTGGGTGGCTCAGTGAGTTAAACGTCTGCCTGCTGATCAGGTCGTGATCCCAGGGTCCTGGGATCGAGCCCCACGTTGGGTTCCCTGCTCAGTGGGAAGCCTACTTCTCCCTCTCCCACTCTCCCTGCTTGTGTTCCCTCTCTCGCTGTCTCTCTCTCTGTCAAATAAATAAATAAAATCTTAAAAACAAAACAAAACAAAATGGTGTTGGGGACACTGGACAGCCACAGGCAAAAGAATGAAATTAGTTTCCTATACAAGACACAGTTAAAGGATTAAATACTGAAATGAAAGGCCTGAAATCATGAAGCTCCTAGAATAAGGCACAGGATAGAACGTCCTTGACGTTGGTTTTGGCAAAAGGATTTTTCCAAACAGCTACCAAGAGCACAGGAAACAGAAGCCAAAATAAACCAGTGGGATTGCATCAAACTCAACAGATTCTGCACAGCAAAGGAAACCAGCCACAAACGTAAAAGTCCACCGATGAAATGAGAGAAAATATTTGTAAACCATCTATCTGATAAGGGGTTAGTATCCAAAAAATATAAGGAACTCCTAATTCAATGGCAACAACAAAACAACAACACAAACGAAAAACCTGATTAAAAAATGGGCCAAGGACCCTAACAGACCCTTTACCAAAGAAGAGCTACGAATGGCCAGCGGGAACAGGAAAAGCTGCTCAACATCACTCAGCATCAGGGCAATGCAGATCAAATCACAGTGAGAAAGCAGCTCACCTGTCAGGATCATTATTGTCAGACTCAGAAGACTCGCCCACATGTGAAATATAAGACACGGCACAGAGGACAGTAGGGGCAGGGAGGGAAAGCTGAAGGGGAAGAAATCAGAGAGGGAGACAAACCAGGAGAGCCTCCTAACTGTAGGAAACAAGGGTGGCTGGAGGGGAGGTGGGTGGCGGGATGGGGTAACTGGGTGATGGGGATTAAGGAGGGCACAGGGTGTGATGAGCCCTGGGTGTTATACACAACTGACAAATCACTGACCTCTACCTCTGAAACTAATGACGTACTATAGGGTGGCTAATTGAATTTAAATAAATAAAAAAAAAGACTTAGGGACACCTGGGTGCCTCAGTGGGTTAAGCCTCTGCCTTCGGCTCAGGTCATGATCCAAGGGTCCTGGGATGGAGCCCCATGTCGGGCTCTCTGCTCAGCAGGGAGCCTGATCCCCCCCATCCCCCGCCTGCCTCTCTGCCTACTTGTGATCTCTGTCTGTGTCAAATAAATTTTAAAAATCTTAAAAAAAAAAACAAAACAAAGGAGTAAATCCTGCCACTTGCAACATGGATGAACCTAAAAGACAAAGGGAAGGAAGTCAGACACAGAAAGACAAATGCTTTCTGAGCCCACTTGCCTGTGGAATCTAAAAAAACCAAAAAGAAAAAAAAGTTCAACACACAGTAAGAGAGGAGAACGGTGGTTAGCAGAAGATGGTAGTTGGCGGAGGACGGGGAGACTTTGATCAAGGGGCACAGACTTCCGATTTTGAGGTGAATACATTCTGGAAATCCACTGTGAAGCGTGGTGACTGCAGTTAGTGGTAATGCCCTATGCATTCCAAATTCTCTGAGAGTAGACATCAAGTGTTCTCATCACATCCACGGGAGGTGATGGATATGTTAATTAGTCTGACTGTGGAAATCACTTCACAGTGTGTACATACATCAAAACATTACCTGAAATACATATAATTCTTATTTGCCAAAACATCAAAATATTTTTAAAAATAGGGATAAAAGTATACGTACCTATAAATACCTTTATAGGGTCTAAGGCAAACGTCACAGCCTGTGGTGTTGAGCGTCTACCATTTCCTTAGGCTTATATTTAATTTTTTTAATTTTTTAAAGTCGTATTTATTTATCTGAGAGAGAGAGGGAGTGAGGGCAGGGGCTGGGCAGAGGGAGAGGGAGAGAGAGAATCCCAAGCAGACTCTTTGCTGAGTGCAGAGCCAGACTCAGGGCTCGATCCCACCACCCTGAGCTCCTGACCTGAGCCGAGATCAAGAGTCAGCCGCTTCAGCGACTGAGCCCCCAGGTGCCTCAGGCTTACATCTTGAAGGTGAAACTTTGGAGAACGTACAACGGAGCGGGACAGGAGGCTCCGCACTCGCCCCTCCCTGGCCAGCCCCAGCGAGCTTGCTCTTACCCACCAAACCCTCTTCCTAGAGGGTAGCTAGGACAGCTCTGGCATCTGACAAGATGGGGGGCTTGTTGCCACAAGACTGTTCAGAGGGAGCCCGGTCACAGCCACAGAGCACTTACTTCGGGCGGGTGGTGTCCAGGGTGAAGAAAGAGGTCGCCCTCAGCCCCTACCTCTTTAATGGGGAGTGTCGGGGGCAGTGTGAACTCTGCCCTGCCTAGCGTCCTAGCCCGAGGCACTGTACTCCAGGAAACACGTCCTTTTTTCGGCTGGCCTTGGAGCTGGAGGACAAGGGTGGGTCCCCAGGGGCATTTCCAAACACGCTTGTCTGGTCCCATAGTCCTCAAGACTGGCGCTCAGCGGCAATAACCAGAAAATGCCAGCAGAGGGCACTGTTCCCCAACAATCCGAAATGGGACTCAAGGTCAAGGAAGAGAGGAGAGCCCAGAAGCTTCTTTAAAAAATGTCTTTTTGGGGCACCTGAGTGGCTCAGTGGGTTAAAGCCTCTGCCTTCGGCTCAGGTCATGATCTCAGGGTCCTGGGATCCAGCCCCGCATCGGGCTCTCTGCTCCGCGGGGAGCCAGCTTCCTCCCCTCTCTCTCTGCCTGCCTCTCTGCCTACTTGTGATCTCTCTCTCTCTCTCTCTCTGTCAAATAAATAAAATCTTAAAAAAAAAATGTCTTTTTTTTCCCTCTTCAACATTCCCCGCTCTCTGCAGAGAACATATAGGAAGTATACCGTTCGGACTACTGAGAGCTTACCAATCACACCGATTCCTGGGGTGTAGCTTTAAAAGCATCAGGTGACCAGTAGACATTCCGTTCTTTATGTAGTTTGCCTGAACCCACCGTTAGAATTTCTTGGAAAATCTGGTTTTTAATGGATAGACAAAGCCTACATCGCAAAGAAGGAGCTCCGGGTGAGGAGGGGAGGGTGACAGGGACAGGGCTACTTGCTCAGGACTTCACACCTGGTGTCCAGATTTTCAGACCTCTCTGCTGCAGCCCCCCTGCACCTCACCCCCCGGCCATTGCCAGGGAGGCGGGAACATGGTATCATTGGCCCTAATGAGGAAATCCTGGTTCCAAGGTTGTTGCCTCACAGGGTCTCAGGCTCCACTGTAGATGCCCCAGGATCTGGGAGGAGAGGCTGAGAGGATGCCTGAGCTAGGGATCCAGTCTGCTCTCCTCATGAGTGGGATGAGTGACCCCTCCCTTTTAGGAATGTTCTAGACCAGTGGTTCTCACCTGGGGGCTCTTTGGTCACCCACCCCATGGTGAGGGGTGGTATTTAGCAATGTATGAAGACATAATTAGCTGTCACAGCTTTGGGGGTGCTCCTGGAATCTAGCGGGTGGGGGTTCAGAGAAGCAGCCAAACATCTTTAATACACAGCACAGCCCCCCTCCCCCACCCCAGAGAGAATGATCTGGCTCAGAATGTTAATAATGCCAGGTTCTAGAAACCCTAGTCTGGATTCTAGATCTGGGATTTGGGATTCTCAAAGTGTGGTTCCCAGACCAAGGGCATCAGCACCTGGGAACTCGTGACAGGTGCCCTGTGTCAGACCTACTAGAGTCAGAAGCTCCAAGGGCAACCCGTGCTTTCATGAGCCTTTCAGATGATCTGATGCCTGCTCAAGTTTGAGAACCGCTTACCTGCAGACTCTACCACTTGACGTAAGTGGCCTAACACTGCGCTTCTAAGATATTTGCATGCTTACAGTTACCGCAGAATGGTGAGAAAGCAGAATCCGATGTAGCTGTCGTGAGAATTTGCATTTTTTACAAGCTCCAGCTGCCGCCGCTGCTGCTCAGAGCCCACATTTTGAGAAGAATCCAAGATACTGCTTCCAAAACTTGCCAGATTGTTAAGACCTGAAATGTCTACTGCAACTCCAGATTCCCAGGCTCCCCCACCGCCAACTCTCCCCCTTGCCCCAAGGCCCGCTAAGTACTTAGGACATCTCCAGAGGAGGGGTCCGGAAACTTGAATCTTAAGAGTGCCCCAGAAGATTCTCATAATCAAGCAGGTCTGAAAAAACTGACTTCAGCGGACAAGCTCAGGAGACATTGATGAATGATGTCACCTCTGAGTCCCCTTGGTCCACAGCAGAAATTGCCAACCTGAGCTGGGAGAAACCTGCGGGGAGCTTTGAAATTCTCCGTACACGGGCCACGGAGCAGACCCGTTCTATCAGACCCTCTGAGGGTACATACGACCAGGAAGCAGTGCTTTAAAAGGGTGCCTCAGGGATTCCAACGTGCACCCTTGCTTAAGAATCAGTGACCTTTGAAAAGTCTGGCATCCGACAGAATTACCGTATGACCCAGCCATTCCACTCTTAGATATATACCCGTGTGAATAGAAAACATATGTCCAAACCAAAACTTATACACCAGTGTCCACAGCAGCATTACACACGATGGCCCGGAAGTGGAAACAACCCACGTGGCCATCAGCCAATGAGTTGAAAGACAGATTAAAATAAATGTGGGATGATCCACATCATGGATTAGTGCCGAACCCCAAGAAGGAGTGATGTATGTATGTTACATGGCCGGCAAAACTTGAGAACATCCGGCTGAACGAAAGAAGCCGGTGACACCAGACTGGAGGGTGCGGGATTCCATTTACAGGACAGATCCACAACACGCAAACCCACACAGGCGGAAGGCAGATTCGTTAGCGGACGAACGTGGGGCGACTGTGACCGGGGACGGGGTTTTATTTTGGGGCGATCGAAACTGGACAGAGGCGCACAGCAGAATGCACAAAATGCCACTGAACTGTACACTTTAAATAAGTCTTATGCTGTGTGAATTTCATCTCAAGCAAAAGAAGAAAGAAAGGAAAAGAATCCGTGATGTACATGCTTCCCTAACAGGAGGATTCTGAGAAATCACACAAAATCTGGGTGTGAGTTGATTAGCCACTTAGAAAAAAACACCCTATGCTAGACCAAAAGGCTATGGATATGCCCCCTCCATGGCCTTTGACCCTCTGCTAGGTTAGGGAGGGAAGGGGCAGGAGGCAGGATCAGACCCCTGGGATCAGGGTGAAAACAGCCAGTTCTCAGCTGTCCGCTGAAGTTGTGTTGATTTGAAAGTCTGTGCTGTGAATCTGGGAGGCCCCTACCTTTCTCTTGTTCAAAGGTTGATGGAGAAAGTGATTGCAGAGGTCAGTTTTCTCAAGAGCTGGGGTAGGGGGCAAGGAGGGGGGAAGGTTCGGGCTGTTGAATTTGAATATAAACAGAAGGCTGACCCCACAAAGCTGAAGGTTTAGGGATGTGCTGGCCATTGACAGTGAAGTTACATTTCTGTAGCCACAGGCCTGGAAGGGGAGACCCAGAGTGCTCAGCCTGGAGGGGGAGAGGTCGTGGGGAGGTCACGACCCTGTGCCCTCGGGTCTGGCCAGGAGGGATGCTAGCAAGAGAAATCGGAGCTAGAGACCCTTTGTCTTCCGGAAATTAAGCTTCTATAATTTATTTTTACTTCTTTATATTTTGGTTTGATACCTGCCCCCTTTGCTCTAAATCCTATGGGGCAGGTTCCATGTCTGCGGCAGTCTCCCCAGTACAGGCAGCAGGGCCTACCGCCTAGTAGGTGGGTTCTGGGTCAGTCTGATGATCAGCCGCTGGAGGCCCTGTGGTGAGGGTGAATGCTGACGGAAGATCTGCCAGATGAGGGCTGGGGTGGGTGGGGTAGGGTGCATCTGTGAGTAAAGCCCTGAGAACACAGGGGTGCCCAGGAGGAAGGAGAGGGAAGTCACCAGAGGCTTCCTGGAAGAGGGGGCACCTGACCTGAATCTCAGAGGAGGGCTGAGCGTTAGGGGTCAAAGACTGGAGAGGTGGTTCCTGGAGAGAAAGCGACAGATGCAGTGCCTTGGGGACCCACAAGCTCGGGCCTGTGGGGCTGCCGCAGGGGTCAGCCGGGCTGCGGGTCCCACCCTCATGGGGGCAGCCTGGAGGACGGGGTACAGTCTGCCCTGTGCTGGGGTGGGGCTCCCTGGGGCTGTTGCGGGGAGGGAGGGTCTGAGAGATCAGAGAGCAGGAGGCCGCAGCGCCGCTCTCTGGAAGGAGGAGGAAGCAGAGGCCTGCCTTGTCGGATGGACGCTGACCGGATGGACGTGAAAAAGGGGGAGGATCTGAGGGCAGGGCCGGTAGGCAGACTCGCCGGAGTCCGGTGACTGTGGGCTGCTGCTGGGAGCGAGAGCAAGGAAAAGTCCAGGGTAGCGGTGGTGATGATGACGATGACTATGGTGAAGATGATGGTGACGATGATGGTGGTGAAGATGCTTCCAGCCAGCGTCTGCTGAGTGTGTACTTGCCAGACACTGTGCAGTGCGCTTCTCACGCACCCTGTCCTTCGAGCCTCACTGGGATCCACCCAAGCAGAGACTACACCTGTCCCTGTCATACAGAGGAGAAAACAAAGACCCAGAGAAGCTGTTTCGTGGCCAGAGGCACGTGGCCAGTGTGTGGACAACCCAAGGACAGTCACACTTGAAGAGCCATGCCCTTGACCATACCTGGTGCTGCCCCTGGGGTTTCCATGGGGGTTGGCTGGGTGACGATGCTGCTGCCTCCATCCTGAATCCGAGAAACAGAAGGGGAACACGTTTGATGGGTGGGGGGATGACAAACGGGGTTGAGCCCGATGGAGCTGGACAGGGCTGCTGTGGATAATTCCCCGTGAGATCCAGTGGGCACCTGCAGGTCAGGAGGGTGGCTCTAAGGGGTAGACTTAGGAGGCATCAGCCACAGATGGTTGAAGTCGTGGGGGTGAATGAGCCATCCCAGAGAGCCAGAGCGTGAGGACAGGCCAGGGCACACCCCCGGGCCACACGTGTCCTTTGGATAAGGCCTATCTGGGGGTCCCTGGAAGCTCAGTGAGGGTGGGGGCCTCGTTAGGGTAAGGGAAGAAATGCAGTGACTAGGGGAGAGGTGAACCTACTGTTCTAAGGGCCCAGCTCCCCAGAGAGAAGGAAGAAGAGTCACCAAAAGGGATGTGGGGTCCCGAGAGCTAGTTTTTCTTTCTTTCCCTCATTAAGACCAGAGAGACTGCCAGAGTCATACTGGAGGGATGGAAGTGGTAGAAAGGATGAGTCAGGTGGGATGGGAGAGGTGAGAAGGGATGGGACACCATCCTGGAGGAAGCCGGCGGGGTGAGTGAGGGCATCCGCCTTCAAAAAGAGCAGAAACACCACTTTTGCGTCCAGAGAAAAATGAAGGTTTGACTTCACCTTGAACAAGACCCAGGGATCTCAGAAAGGCAGGATCTGGCCCAGGGCTCCAGGTACTGTGCTCTAAACCCACGGCCAGGTCTGCACAGAGCCATACTTCACGCAGGCGGCTCCCAGCCAGACCAAGGGTGGCAGGGGTTCATTCCCAGGGAACCCACTTCCGGGAGATAGGGGGCTGCTCGGACAGCTGACCTTGGCCAGAGCCTCCGCAGGGCCCTCACTGACCTTTCCGCAAGGCAGTCTTGGATCCTTTTCACCCTGCCTTTCCTCCCTCTGTCCTTCCCTCGGGGCTCAGACGTGCCCTCTGCCTGCCGGCTCCCCTACCTTCCCCAGCCCCCCTCCTGTTTCCAGGAGTATTTTCTCTCTTAACAAAACCCCCGCACGACGAGTCCTTCTGGCGTCCACTTCTTGGAGGACTCAGACTCACGCAGCCACCCACGGGCACAAGTGGAGGAAACCAGAAAAGCAGAGCCCATCTGAGGGGCCCTCAGATGCCCAAGGAGACCTTGGTGGGTTTGATAGCAGAGTCCGGCTGGAGGAGACCTCAGGAAGACAGACGTGAAGACAGACAGATCGACAGGGGGTGGTGGCCAGTGGCAGAGACCCTGAAGGGTTCCCAGGCGATTCTCAGAGCCGGAAGGGAGTCAGCTCCCGTAGCTAGGACGAGCTGTGTGGGGGGATCATGCAGAGGGGAGGTTCGACAGAGCCCGAGGGAAGAGGAAGCCCACAGGGGTTGTGAGAGACGAGTGGGAAAGAGGAGGGAGAAGTCTCAGGGGTGGGAGGGCTGCATAGGACCTTGTTGACCTTGAGAGAGTCTCTGGATTTTGTCCCAGCTGCCCCTGCAGGGTTCTGGGCTGGGGCACGGCCGGGATCTGTTTACATCTCAGAAGGACCGCTCCGGCTGCTCCCGGAGGTGAGCAGGACAGGACAGACCAGGGAAGAGGCTCCAGGGGTCTCACGGGCAGCAGGTGCCCAGGCCTAGAGCAGGCGGGCGTACACAGGTGCGGTGGATGAAAACGCCCCCTCGGGTCGCCTCTTCCGAGAAGCTTTTTCTGTTTTTTAAAACAATTTAATTAACACAGAGTGTATTATTACTTTCACAGGCAGAGTTCAGGGACTCATCAGTCGCACAGAACACCCAGCACTCACTCCATCGCGCGCCCTCCTTAACACCTGTCGCCCGGGGACCCCATCATCCCCCACTTCCCTCCCTCCAGCCACCCTCACTTTGTTCCCTAGAGTTAAGAGTCTCTTATGGTTTGTCTCTCTCTCTCTCTCTGTTTTCCTCTTATTTTTCCTTCGAGGGGATCATGCTTTTATCTATGTATTGGAAAGGCAGACAAAAGAGACGAGGACATTAAAAGATTAATTATCTAAAAACTGACTTAAGAAAACTCTGCACGTTTCAGAAGGCGAGCAGCAGGAATCACTCACGGCATCTGACTTCCCGCACCGCCTGCAAGTGTTATCTTTGCCAGCACGGTATTTTCAAACACTTTATTTTGTATTTTTCTTAATAATCAACTGATCCCCGGCCCCTCCTTCGTGCAACACTCTGTCCGTCCGGCAGGACCGGTCTTAACAAAAGTTTGCCTTTTTGAACAAAACCGTGTGGCATACATTTTTATTAAATCATAGAAAACTCATTTGTATACAAATTGTTCCGCTTGGGGGAAACTGGAAGAATGGAGTAACGAAACAGTGGAAAGATACATGTTACTTTAAGCAGAGACCAAGTGTCGTCACATTTATTTGTAGAAAACGTTGAAACGATCCACAATAATTGGCTGTCGGCTTTCTTCACCCTTGGGCCGGAGGAAGGATCTCTCTCACGCCCCCGTTCTCCGAGAGGGTGTCTTTCATGACTTAAAGCCACTGTCAAGTTTATAAGAGACGGGTCGCCTTCAGCCTTAACGCGACGTCAGTTTCTCTCTCCCTGCCACAGGCTTTCCGGGTACAGCAGATGCCGAATTTCGAGGGACAGTCTTTTCACCGGACCCACAGACCCTTCCTTTCACAACAGCAGATGTGTGTAACGTGTGGAACAGATTTCAGAATAAGTTAAATATTAAGACGTACAGTATGGCAGTCACTCCCCACTTCTCTTCTACCGTGTACACTGGAGAGTTCCTCCTAACCTTACACATTTATAAAAGGACGAGGGCTGAAAGACCCAGCGATTCTCAAGATCAGAACCACATTCTCTCAACGCTTTGGCCGAATATTTACAGACGGTCCTGCACGCCCTCCACAGGGGACCGAAATGGCTGGGCTCCAAGGTTCACTGAATGGAATCGGGCAGCCTCGCTCTGCCCTCGAGCAGAGACCCAGAGGTCACGCTGTGACACATCTGCACTCACCCCAATGACTCACGTAACAAACAAAAATTAAATATTACCAAAATTATTTTAAATTAAATTGAGGACCACTACGTTTAAGTGCATGAAATCTGCCGCCCCAACCCCCCGACCAGCTTCCTGAACGCTTGCCGCACAGCGAGCACGGACATCCTCGTCACCTTGTTCCTGTGTGCTGGAAACCCACCTGCTTCCTCTGGGGACTCCCTGGAGGTCCATGAGACCCCTGAAGGGGAAAACACAAAAACAAAAGCAAAAGCAACTCCCCTCTCCCAACGGAGGCACAGTCTCAAAAAGCCACTTCACCACCCCTGAGTCTGGATTTCAGACTCAGTAAAAGCAGGAATTGAAAAAAAAAAAATGTCATCTTGGGGCCTGGCTCCTTGACCCGTGGTGGCTGCCTGCTTCCTCGGGACACTCAGCCGACCCTTCACTTCGAGCTCCCCTAAGATCCTGGGCCCCCCTGTCGGTTCACAGACCTGCCACTCTCCCCGGGAACGTGTAAACAAATGTGGGGAAAAGCCGTGTTTCTGCCAGTGTTTGTTATGTTAGGGACAAGCCCCTGGGGCTACGAAAAATAACAGGAAGGGCTGCCCCCCAGAGCTGACTTCCTCCAAGAAGAGAAAGTCAGCTCTAAGGCCTTCTGCCCGGCTCGCCTCAAATGGTATTCAACGAAATGAGAGACCTTTCTCTGGACCACCTTGTTCCTGAATGAGGGCCAACAGCTCCCCTCGCCCTCTCGGCCACCATCCTGTTACTGGAGGTGACTTGGGGACGAGGCCAGGCTTTTATGCAGGTTGGGGTTCTGGCTGTGCCTGTTGCGGCTGCGGACAGAGGAGAACATGGTGTTGCAGCCCGGAACCTTGCATTTGTGGAGCTGACGGAGGTGCACGGTCTTGTAGTGAGCCCTGAAGGTCCCTTTATTACTGTATGTCTTTTGGCAGAGGTGACACGTGATGGGCAGCCCAGAAGGCAGGCTGGCGAGGCTCTGGTCGGCCTTCTCCATCAGGACGCAGATGGGGTACTCGTCATCCCCGGGGACAAGGCTCGGCCCGTCACAGGTCCCATCGCTGTCCTCCATGAGCACGGTGCCTTCCTCGCTGGCCCCGTCTGAGTCCCAAGAGGAATGGCTGCTGCTCTCCGACTTCATGCTCGAGGTAGTGCTCAAATCCAAGACGGTGCCGTCGCTCGGCGGACCGGAGTTGTAACTCTCCAGGCCGGCGCTGGGGACCTGGGCGATCGGGTAAACCAGGCCGCCCATCCGACTCGCTCCCTTGAAAATGACAGATGTCTGGGAGGTTTGCTGCGCGAAAGCCACGTCCTGGAAGGTCTCCTTCGCCACGTCTTTCAGAAGGTAAGTTGCACGGAGATGGTCGTCAGGGCTCCCCAGTGCGTCCTGGGTCAACACTTTTTGGTGGAGGTTTAGGTTTGAACTGTGTCTACAAGAGTGAACAGACGGTTAGCAGTGGGTTGGGCTGTTGTTGTAAAAACAGTCATCATTCTGAGTGGAGACACTAGGTGGATACCAGAAAAATTTTGTGGCACAGAAGGAGTGACCACAGGGGGGATGGGATGAAATGCGTGTCCAGGGGACACTGGCCCCGGGCTGTTCAATGCCTGTCGGAAGTTAGCACTGACCAGGAAAGCTGGCTGCCCGGAAGCTGGGAATATGTAGTCCTTCTTATTTTCTACCATGTGACGGACACGTAACTTCCCGCACCTCATCTACAGAGAACTGCGAACCTACTCCAATCAGGTCAGTTCCCCTGGGACACTGGAACTGGTCCCAATATGGAGTTAAGCAGAGGACTTCACTGCAATGAAACCAAGAAATATCTTCTAGAGTGCCCCTGTCCAGTAGGATAACTACTCCCAAGGGACACGGGAGCTCCCGAAACGTGGCTGTGTTAGACACAGAAATGATGGTTTGGGATAGACTGAATGAAACAAAATACATTATTAGGAATTACTTCACCTGTGTCTTTTTATACTTTTAAAAAAATGTGGTTAGTAGAAAATTCTAAACTGTGTGCTATCAGGATCTGTAACACTCACACTACCTTGACCCCCAGAAGTGCTATAGGAGAGAGAATCTGATTGGCTAGACATTGTGTGTGTGTGTGTGTGTGTGTGTGTGAGAAAGAGAGAGAGAGAGAGAGAATTTAAGTTCACTGCATATTTGCAACGTTTCAGAATAAACCAGACAGGAGTTTTGCAAATGCAGCACTGAACCCACCACCAATCTTCTACCCGATGATTACTCCCGAATGGCAGGTAATGAGTACCCATGATGACACACGCTTCTCGCTCACACAATATCATTTGGATGTAACTTGGCCATCAATGTCGGCCTTGTTCAGAGATCCCCTGCTGACCTCGGACTCTGACACAAATTGCCCTTACTGCCGGGGGACAAGCTTACAGGTGAGAGAAAAACAATTCCAAACAGAGAAATTGCCTCCCCTCCCCCACCCGTACAGATGAGGATGCCTGCCAGGACCACCTGGGGCGGGGGGGGGGGGGGGACACCCCCACCAAAATAACTAAGAATTGAGTTTGCTCTCTGAAACCTCGGAAGATACAGCGGGGCTGGGGGTGGGTGGAAATTTCATCCTAGTTCCTAAAACATATTGGATCTGCTATTCAACGTCTCTCTTCTATCCCTTACGCATTCTTTTTCTGGACAAAATCAGAACCGTGCTCCCAGATCACCCACTCTGCAAACAACTCTTATCAACGGCAGCTCTGCCCTGTGATTATGTCAGCGTTCCGGGTGGAAGGGGCAGGTATGTGTCGGCAGAAAACCAGACACTGGACTGACACGCAGGTCCTGGCACATAAGTGGTTGGCAAAAAAAAAAAAAAGTCAGACAGACACATTTACCGGAACCTTGCATGGGAAGGTCCCTGTGGCAAGAAAGCCAAGGTCTGGGCTCGAGTTCCCCAGGAACGCCAGGAGCAAACCTGTGGGATCCCCCGACCTTCTCCTTACACGCTTGGAGGGTCAGGTGCATTTCCCCAGGTGCTACGTCTCCTAAAACCAGTGACGACCACAACTGCAAAACCCTCTGGGCTGCGTGCCAGGCTTCCTGCTACTTTGGGGACTGTTAATGCCATGAATTCCCATCCCCACCCCCACCTCTGCCTTGTTAGACCAGTGGTCCTCAAAGTGCGGTCTGGGTACCCCTCATGGTCCCCGAGCCTCTTTCAGGGGTGCCCTGAAGTCAAAACTCCTCTCATCATTGTGATCCTAAGACACGATCTTTTCCACTGTCTTTCCTTCATGATACCGTGTGTGGTTTCCAGAGGCTACGTGACATGCAGTATTGGAACAGGATGAACACAGAAGCCGCTGTGAGAAGCCAGCTGTTCTCTGCTAAGCCAGACGTTACAGAGATGAGCAAAAATGTAAAACAAAGCCACTCTTCTCACTGAGTTTTTGGGTTGGAAAACGGGGCTATTTTTCATTACATGTTATGTATGTTTCCCCCCCTTTTTTTTCATGTTAACATATAATAGATTTATTATTTTAAGGGATGAAATAAATATTAATTTTTTTCAGTTTTGGTTTCTAATGCAGTAAACATTGACACTTATAAACTCAAACACACAAAAGTTCTTGAGGGCCCTGAGGTTTCAAGAATTTGTAAAAGGGCTTCTGAGACCAAAACATCAAAGAGCTGCTGGTTTAGTCATGCCCCTTCCTCCAGGAAGCCCTCCCTAACTTCTCAAAAGAGTCTAGTCAGGGGGCCCCGGGTCCTCTCTCTTCTTAATACAGCGGCTACTGCATTTAGCCGTAATCACCTTTTTATTGCTGTCTCCCCCACTGGCCTTTGCAAGCAGGGACTGTGTCCACAGCACCTCACAGAAGGTTTTTAAATATTTTTTGGCTAAATAAGCATTCAAGGCACAGCTCCAATCCCTTCCTGAGGGGTCCCAGTGACTGCTGATGGCAGCGGCTTCAAGAGGGGAAGACAGCTGTCTAGACAACACAGTTCTCATCCTGACCCCAGGCCTGTCAACAAAGTTCTTTTCAAAATGGTAGCATTTGGGGGCGCCTGGGAGGCTCAGTTGGTTGACCGTCTGCCTTCAGCTCAGGTCATGAACTCAGTCCTGGGATGGAGCCCCGCGTCGGGCTCCCTGCTCGATGGGGAGGCTGCTTCTCCCTCTGCCCCTCCCCCTGCTTGTGTGTGCATTGTCAAAATAAATAAATAAAATCTTAAAAAAATACAAAATAAAATAAAAGGGTGCCATTTTAATCTGATTCTAAACATTCCAAGTTCTAGACCACCAGAATTAGCAGTCTACATTTATAATTCAAGACTCTTTCCTATGGTGGGAGAGCAGGCCTGTGTCTATAAATAGCTCAGAATATAAGAAATATTAAATACATGAAAAAATAAAACGAAGGTGTACGTTAAATTCAGCATGCCTTCTAATGCAGTGCACGCTGTAGGCCAGCAGAGGATCATAATATCAAGGATGATCTGATTGGTGGGACTGTCTCTGTCAACGTAAAGCTTGCTCATGAACAACCACGTCTGTGTAACGCGTTTGTCTCCCTTCCCAGGCTGTGGTGATGTGACTTGAGTTCATGAAGAAAAGCACGAGAAAGACAGTGAGGCCAGTGCCGTGTCCCAGACTGATGAGGGAGCCACCCTGCCTGGGCACTCTGCAAACAGCGTGACACCGTGTGGGCCTCAGGGACACCCCCCACCCAAAGACATCTCAGCTTTTAACCCACATCACAAGCCCTGTAGTAACCTGCTAATACATGCCTTTCGTCTCTGCTACCTTAATAATGACAAATTCTCTGACCACACAGTTCTCCTTCCGTTCAAACAGAGCTTGTTAACTGGACTTAGGAGAAAGGGCTTCGTATCATAAGATGAAAAGTGGACAAGTTCTGTCGCCTGTGGTGATGATTTAACCCTCCCCTCTCGGGAGACTAGCTCACGATTACTCATCCCAAACCATCTGCTCTAGGTATGTTTCCGAATTCAGAGTTTCTCAAGTTCTAGAAAGGCAGAATGGTGCATAAACCATATTGTTTTTTCATGTCCCCGTAATAAATCTGTGAGTATTTCTGCACTGAACACATAATAAAGGAAATCCACACAAAGGGAGATTTAAGAAAAGACAGACTGCCCATAGCCTCATGTCCTTTCAGGTCAGGGGTTGGAGGTCAAATGAATTTAGATCTGAATCCGAGGACTCAGGCACGGGGTGTAGGGGTCAGTGTTTCTCAAACTGTGGTCCCTGGACCAGCAGGAGAAGGACCACCCCGTAACTCAGAAACGCAAACCCTCAGGCCTCACCCCACCCCTGCAGAAGCGGAAAGCCCATGGGCAGGGCTCGGAAGGATGCTTTAACAACCCTCCCGGTGGCTCGGGTGCACGCGGAAGTTTCCGAGCCACAGCCTTGGAAGAAAGGACCTGCGTCTTACCTGTCTCTGCTCCTGCGCGAGGGGAACGTGGCTTTACAGCCCTCCACGGTGCACACGTGCGTCCCTCTGGCATGCATGTTCTTGTGGTGCATTTTCACGCCGCACGCATTTTTGAAGGCCTTCTTGCAGACGTCACACTGGAAGCGAGCTTCTTCCTTCTGCCGCCCGGACGCACGCGGACCCACGGGTTCTGGCTCCTTGGCGTCTTCGAAACAAGGAAAAGCCACTCCTCGGCCAGACAGGGCGCCGAGGAGCCCGCCGGCCAGCAGGCGCTGCTGCAGTCTGATGTAGTCAGGGAAGGGGACGCAGGGCTCGGTCCCGGCGACGAGGTGAGGTTCACGGCCACTGTCCTGCGGCTCCCTTGGCACGGCGGGCAGGGCTGGCTTCTGTTCCGCCTCCCTCTCTGGCGGCCGTGTGGCCCACTCGGGGCTCCTGCGGATAGCCCCACCGGACTCCAGCCCTGAGTCCCCAGGGCAGACCCTCTCTCCTCCCGGGAGAGGCCCCCCTAAGCCCCCAGACAGTGCGCACGGCTCCTCAGGTGCTCTGTCCAACGCCCGGGGGCTGCCGGCCTCGGGCTCCTCCTCACTGGCCACCCGCAGGGGCACATCTTCATCGGAGCTGAGAGCGAGCCGCTTGTCATTAGCCGCCCCCACGGCCTCCTTCTCTATTTTGATGGGCATGCTGGACTTGCGGGATTTCTTCTTGGGAAGGGCGTCCAGCGGGCCTTCGTGCGGCGCCAGAGGCTCCGGGATGGAAGAGGACAGGAGCGGGAGGGAGGGCAGCACGCCGGGGGTGTTGGCCAGCTCGGCCGGGGTGGCCGGGCTGCGGTAGAAAGGCAGGACCGGCTGGACCGTCTTCAGGTTGGGGAAGAGCACCCCGTCCGGCCCCAGGCTCGGGAAGGCCGGCTGGCCCCTGGGGTCCTCCCCCGACGCCGCGTAGCCGGGCGGGGGCCTGCAGTCCGGGGACGTTGCGGGGAAGCCCGGGTGCTCGTAGCTGTCCGAGGCGGCCAGGTGCAGGCTGGTCCTCAGGTCCCGGTCCCTGTTGTTCCTGTTCATGGGCATGTGCAGTCGGGGGTTGGGGTTCGCGCTGTGGCGGTTCCGGCTCCGCAGGGAGCTGAAGACCATGTTGCAGCCCTCGATGGTGCACTTGTGCTTGATCTTCAGGTGGACGGCGTTGTAGTGGATCTTGAGCGTGCCTTTGTCGTAGAAGGTCTTCTCGCACGCCGTGCAGAACACGCGGCCCTTCTTCGAGCCCAGGCTGTGCCTCTCGGGCTTCCCTTTGGCCTCGGGGGACAACTGGGTCCTTTCAAGCTTCGGGACAAGGTGGTAGGAACCCAAGTCGCTTAAATGGGCGCCATCTTCCTTTTTGGGAACGGTGTCCGGGCAGTTGAGACAGGGCTCTTTCTCGACCTGAAATGACGAAGGAGCGGAGGTCAAGAAGCCACCGCCGCCACCGCCGGGGAAGGGTCCGTGCGTCTCCTGCTTGGGCTCCTGACTCTGGTCCTGACCCGGCTCCAGCACGTACTGCTCGGGCAGTGACCCTATCAGCGTGGGGGGCACAGGGTTGAAGAACTGGAAGGGCAGCATGAAGGTCATGTTGTTTACGAGGTTCTCAAAGGGGTGCAGGCTGCTGGGGGTCCCCCTGTCCGCGGGGGCGGGGAGGCCGGTGCTCCTGTGGCTGCAGCTCTCGATGAACGCCCTGATGTCCACGTTGGCCGCAGCCGGCGGCATGACGATGGACTGCTCCTCCTTCTCCTGGATAGCCATGAGCTCCACGATGGCCTTGGTCTCCCCGAAGCGAAGGAACTGCTGCAGGGCGGCCAGCTCTTCCTCGCCGGTCATGATGTCCCAGCGATCCAGCACCTTTCCTGACGCATCCTAGACCAGACGCACGGACTGCAGTTAATTTACTACCCCACACCCTCTTCTCTGCGCGTATCGGAAGGGGGCACCCCATCAAGTCAGCCCCCTGCTCACGCTACTCTCCCAGGCCAGAGCCCCACGCAGAAGACCGACCACACAGCTGTAAGCAGGGCTCTGGAAGACAGAAGTAGATGGTAGGACTCTGGCCGAAGGGACATGGGGTGATTATTTTCCATCTTATTTCAAACCGATCGGTTGCTCCTGCATTAGATGTCATCCTTTCCCCACTGAAACGAAAATATGTATCGTTCAAACGGTAGTCCCTTCTTCATCTCAGGAGGAGAGAGGGGGCAGTCGGACCTAGACAGAGCTCAAGTATTTATTTGCTCCAAGTTTAATCATCTTCCCCCAGCAACTAACCTCAGAAAACAAATGAACCCGTATTGATCTACTGCCCACGTTCACAAAGCAGAACTGTAATTACCCTGGCGTGCTGGAGATCTTTCAAAACTCTAGCAAGGCCTAACTTTTCCCAAAACTACAATAAATATTTTATCACAGAACATGTATTTGATGGCCTACTGAGATTTTGCACAATGCATGGAAGAGTTCTGAAGATGACGAGGGATGTAACATCATAAATTTTTGATGTGCTAGAGGTTCAAGGTAATTGATTCCATATTTTTAATCCTAACACTAGAAAGCAAGATTATTAGGATCATTAAATATTGATCTATGTCATAATGTAGGATCATAATGCTGCTTTACATAAAAGGGTGCTTCTAGCCTGCTGGGGGTCCTGCACCAGAGGTGAGCAAACACCCCTCCACAGGCCAACCACGGGCTTCAGAGTTAGAAAGAAACAGGTTCCAACCCTGGGTCTGCCATCACAACCTGAGTGACGTTAGCCAAGATTTAGAAGCACTCTGAGCCTCTGGCTTTTCAACGTGGAAAATGGGAATGATTTCCTGGCCCTGGGAGACTTTATTGGAGGAGGGTCCAGTAATTCCAACTGATAAAAGCCCAAGTGCTTGTGTTGATGACATGGCCTGCCTGGGGTAAGACTCAAGCATACGTTAGTCCTGGTAGTATATTCATCCCCCATTTCATTGAAATTTTGATATTTTCTCGTAGTGTCAAGGGGAAAAAAAAAAAAAAAGCTGTCACTGCTTCCTACATCAGAGAAATGATATCATTTGTCCCAGGAAATATGTTCTTTGCCTGTGGATATGAAACATGAGGGCCTACCCCCATGACGTGGCCAGAAGGACGTAAGAGTACTCTGCAGAGTAACAGACGGAGAAGTGGTGAGAGGCACAGGGGAGGGAAACAGAGAACACGTGCAGAGGCCAGCGGGGAATCGAGGGGAGTGAGAACAATCAGGAGCCAGAACACAGACGTATCACAGGGTGATGGAACCCGGGAAGGAAGGCCAGCTTCTGCAACGTGCTTCTGGAACATTCGGTCCTCTCTTACTCCCACACCCTCAGTAAGACCTGGCACAGACAGCGCCTTGGGTCCATAGGTGGCCAGTGGATAGTGATTGGGGCCAAGGCTTTGCTGTGGGAGAGCTGGCTTAGTGAGACCCAAATCACAGAGTGTGTCGTGCTCCCATGTCTGGAAGTTTCCCCAGTATCTGGAAGAAAGCACTGGATTCTTCCCAGAATGTGAAGTGGGGGCTTAAGCCATTACACAAGGAAAGGATGCCCTTTCCTCCAAAGGACTGGAAGAGACATCCCAGCGGAACCACGGCCGTGCTCCCCTACCTGCAGCACGTATCCCCGGATATAGTCCTGGAGGGTCCAGTCCAAGGCGTGCAGGATCTGGAGCACCTCGTCCTGCTTGAGCACACTGAAGAGCCGGTCCAGTAGGATTTTCAGGCGCACAGGGATGGCCTGGGTCCCGTAGAGCATGAGGCTGCTGATATCGAACACCACATTGGACTGGACAATCTCCACCTGGCTCGTGGGGTACACGGGGGGCACCCTCAGCTTGCTCAGAGCTGAAAAAGCAAATCGGAGAAACACCCTTCATGAAGATTCTCCTTCTCAGAGAGACGCTGCGCGGGGGCGGGCTAGCAGCAGTGCTCGGCTCTGCGTTCTGACAGGGAAAACACGACCGTGCACTTGGGTCGCAGTCCTCCCGGCTACCAGGCTCTATGTCATCCACAGAGACTTAGATCTGTGGGAAAACGGACTGGCCCGAGACTCTTCTTTTTCTTCCTTCCCTGCCCCTAAGAAGTGGAAAACAGCCCCGTGGAGGGCAGGTGCGAGAAAAGGGTGGCGGGCACATGATCAAAAGGCTGAAAAATCAGGAAGGACGGGGTCTGCTGGTGAAGAGCCCGGCTTGGGGAATCGGACAGATCCGGGTCTGGCCCCTCGTCTGCCGCGTCCTAGCGGTCAGGCAGGGCCAGTTAAGCCACCAGAATGGACGCTGTCCCATGCGACAGTCCGTTGCTCACGGCTATGCGGTTTTGTAACATTTTTAATTTTACGGAATGATTTTTGCCTTATTAAATTATTTTAATTCTGAAGTTAAAATCAGAAATTCAGTCCTTCAGAGTCCCGCCGGTCACATCTCAAGCACTCAGCAGCCCACCTGGGACTCAGCATGGGATCGCGGGGTTCAGCCAATGAAAATACGGGACACCCGGTTACATGCGAGCAGGAGTTTCACGGAGACAGGGAAGAGCAGGATACGTTTACACTCAGAGTATTCACTGGGACATATGTAGGCCAAAAAATCATTTATTGCTTCCCTGAAATTCAAACTTAACGGAGCGTTCTCCATTTTACTGGCCACCCTGACGGCAGCCGCATTAGACAACACAGGACATTTCTGTCGCTGCAAAGGACCGCCCGAAGCACCTGTTCCTCGTCTGCAGAATGGGGCTAAGACCCCACCCACCATGCAGGGTCATTAGGCTTCAAAAAGGGGACGTATACCAAGCTCTCAGCCCGTGAGCCAGTGAGTGCGGGGACCTTCTCAGACACACAGTCCATTCCCGAATCCCTCGAAGTCGTTCAGAGGGGACACGAGGGGCTGAGGGAGGAGGAGGACAAACAAAGTTACCGTGGGCCACCCATCCGTGTCTGCACTGCTCACACCGGCGGTGGTGGATCTTCCCGGGTGTGAAACCCTGGCAGCTACAGTTCAGGGTGCAGCCGATAGCCTGCAAGAGAGAATGGGGCCCGCGGCCTGTGAGTGCTGCGCTGATGCGAGGCTGCTCCTGCGACACAGGACGCGGGCCTCCCTTCGGTAACGCTCCCGGGGCACTGCGCGCCCACTCTGTGCCAGACGCGGGCGGGGACCCCGCACTCGGTACCCAAGAACAGCTGGCCCCCGGGGCCCACGGAGGGCGCCCACATCCCACAGCTGCTCTGCGGGAGAGAGGGGGCTAGGGACCACCACCACACTCTGTAAGGAAAGTTCTGGATGGAAATAGCTTGCTTGTTACTTTTTTCAAAAAATATTTTATTTATTTATTTATTTAAGAGCAGGAACACAAGCAGGGGGAGGGGCAGAGGGAGAGGAAGAAGCAGGCTTCCTGCTGAGCAGGGAGCCTGGGCTCCATCCCAGGACCCTGGGATCATGACCTGAGCTGAAGGCAGACGCTTAAATGACTGAGCCACCCAGGTGCCCCTTTATTTATTCATTAGAGAGAGAGAGAGAGAGAGAGAGAGCGAGCGCGTGAGAGCACAAGCTGGTGGGGGCAGGGCAGGAGAAACAGAGGGAGAAGCAGACACCCTGCTGAGCAGCCTGACTTGGGGCTCAATCCCAGGACCCTGAGATCATGACCTGAGCCAGAGGCAGATGCTCAACTGACTGAGCCCCCAGGTGCCCCCTGAGCACAGAAAGGGTGAACAGTCACCAATCTCTTAAGTCAAACAAAGTGGTGGCCCCTGAAAGTTACACGGGGACTGTCCCAGAACAAGTGAGAGAGAATGGTCTGAATGGACAATTATCCAAATGTGGGCATGGTTATCCGCCCTCACCGCCGCCCCCAGATGTGTGGTGAGGAGAAAAGTCCAAAGAGATGGACAACGTGCCGTGGCCAGACACACTGAGGACAGCTCCCTGGTTCCAGCCCTTGGGCTGCGTGGCCACCGAGGCCTGGCCAGGCTGGCGGCCCCAGGCACACGCCCAGCTGCACATACAAGTTCACACGGCTGAAACACAATACACACAAGTACGTGTTCGTTAAGTTCTGGTGTTGAGAACAAAGCGTCCCATATATTTTTAGGATGAATTCCTCCAAAGGGGATAGAGGTCTGAAGAATGTGAAGTATTATTAATGAGAAAAAGCTCTCCTAGAAGCTGCGTCAGTGAGGCTCCCAGGAAGGGCCGCTGGGTGGAACCGGCATGAATAAGGAGAGCCCTGAAACTGGGGTGACCGTGTGTGTCTGGGGGGGACCTCCCTCTGTCAGTTAAAGGACTCTGTGGGCTCCTGTGGGGACAGGTAAGGGGATGTTCTGTCCCAGGACTTGGGAAACTCACTTTAAGGAGTATTTAACTGTCTTCACTTAAAAACCAGTAGCCAGTGGGAATGTAAAATGGTGCAGCCACTTTGGAAAACAGTCTGGCAATTCCTCCAGAAGTTAAACATGGGCTTACCGTATGACCCAGAAATCCCACCCCTAGGTAGGTGCCCAAGAGATATGAAAATATAGACCCTTGTAGAAGCTAGTACCAAATGTTTCTGGCTTCCTTGTTTATAACCGCCAAACAGTGGAAACAACCTCAACGTCCATCAGCTGATGAGCCGCTAAACAAAATGGGGCACTGCCATGCAGTGGAGTACTACTTAGCCGTCAAAAGGAACGAAGTGCTGACATATGCCACAGCATACGTGAACCCTGAAAACACGCTCGGGGAAATACCCAAGGACAAAAAGTCACAGGTGGTAGGATTCCATTGACATGAAACGTCAAGAAGGGGTCAGTCTACTGAGGCCAGAAGCAGACTAGCAGTGACCAGGGCTGTGCGGAGTGGGCAGGAACGAGGAGGGACGGTTAATGGGTGGCAATGAGGGGAGAATATTATTCCTTTTGTTTTCATCTTTTAAAAAATAGCTTTAAATTTAGACACAACTCAGATATCATACAATTCGCCCACTTAAAAGTATCCAACTCAATGATTTTAAGGATATTCACAGAGTTTTGCAAGCATCACGATCTGATTTTAGAACATTTTCCACATCTGCAGAAGGAGCACTGTGTACAAGTTTATGGTGGACATAGGTGTTCATTTCTAAGTCTTCCTAGGAGTGGAACTGCTGGATTGTATAGTAATTCTGTTTAACTGGAGAATCTGTCAAAGGTTTTTCAAAGTGGCTGCACCATTCTACTTCCATACCAGTGATGTGGGAAGGTTCCAATTTCTCCACGTCCTTCCCAACACTTGTTGTCTGTCTGTCTAGAAACAGCCAGCCTAGTGGGTATGACGTGGTATCTTACTGTGGTTCTGGTGTGCATTTCCTCAATGGCTAACAGCGATAAGTAACTTTTCATGAGCTCATTGGCCATTCATTTGTAGGTCTTCCCTGGGGACATGTCTGTTCAGATGCTTTGGTCATTTTTTAATTGGGTTGTTTGTCTTTTAGCACTGAGTTGTAAGAGTTCTTTATATATTCTTAGTACTAGTCCCTTAACAGATGATGATTTGCGAATGTTATCTCCTGCCCTTAGATGATCTTTTCACTTTCTTCGTGGTGCCCTTTGCAGCACAGATGTTTTAAATTTTGACCAGAGTTGCTTTTTAAGGTGAAGATGTTCTGAAATTACATAGTAGTGATGGTTGCACAACTCTGTGGATATAGGGAAACCACTCAGCTATAGACTTTATAGGGATGAGTTTTATAGTCAATAAAGTATATCTCAGTAGAAATACTACTGAAAAAACCAGTCCTCGACATGCCTATGAGAATGGCTGAAGTCCAGAACCCTGACAACACCAAATGCTCATCAGGAGAGCAACAGAAACTCTCATTCACTATTAGTGGGAATGCAAAATGGTGTAGCCACTCTGGAAGACAGTTTGGTGGTTCCCAACAAAACTAAACATACTCTTACCATACAACCCAGCAATCATGCTCCTCAGTATTTACCCAAAGGAGCTGAAAACATATGTCCACACAGAAACCCGCACGTGGATGTTGGAAGCAGCAGCTTTATTCATGATCGCCAAAACCTGGAAGCGACCAAGATGGCCTTCAGCAGGGGGATGGGTAAGTACACTGTGGTCCCTCCAGACACTGGAGTATCACCCAGCGCTAAAAAGGCATGAGCCACCAAGCCATGAAGAGACATGGGGGAACTTTAAGCACATGTTACTAAGTGGAAGAAGCCAGTCTGAAATGCTGCACATGGTATGACTGCAGCTACATGACTTTCTGGAAAAGGCAAACTATGGAGGCAGTTAAAAAGATCAGTGCTTGCCAGGGGTTAGGTAGAACCCAGAGGATTTTTAGGACAGTGAAAATACCCTGTACAATACTATAATGATGGGTATGCGCCATTATACATTAGTCCCAACCTATAGGAGGTCCAACACCAAGAATGAATCCTAAAGTAAACCATGGGCTTTGGGAGATGATGTCGTGATCGTGTAGGTTCATCAGTTGTCACAGGTGTGCCCTCCGGTGGGGGATGTGGATAAGCCCGTAGCTGTCCACGTGTGGAGGCAGGGGTATATCGGAAATCTCTACTTACAATTTTGCTGTGAATCTAAAAGTGTTTTAAAAAATAAAGTCCCCCCTCAAAGTCAGCGACTTTGCTTAAGTACAGGCTAAAATCTCCCTGATGTGATGGCTATCCCTGACTCCTTTCAGATTACCACCAGCCTCAACAGAGCGACTAGACGAGATTTTCAGGGGAAGGAGCAGGGCTGCCCATAGCTGCCGATAGTAACGGTGTTCCCTGATCCCTTCCAGAAGGATCACGACACAGAAAAGAGAAAACATGTATCCGAAAACCCATTTGCTCTTTGTAAAGCCATACAACATCCTACAAAGAACCCCCTGTGATCACCAAGACCTTACTGGAATACTGCGTTCGCTCTTATCAGGGGTGATACCATCTGAATGGGGTGAAAATTAGCTCTTGGGGGGAAGGTGAAAAAATATTCTTTTTATGTATGAAACACAGATACACATATGTGAACAGAGACCTAGCATATAGTATCATACTAAAATTTCACTGGGGAGGCACAATTAGGAAAAAAACCCCTAGTCTCCTGGGGTGCCTGAGTGGCTCAGTGCCTTGAACTCAGGTCATGCATGATCTCAGGGTCCTGGGATCAAGGCCCACATCGAGCTCTCTGCTCAGCGGGGAGCCTGCTTCCCCTCTCTCTGCCTGCCTCTCTGCCTACTTGTGATCTCTGCCTGTCAAATAAATAAAATCTTTTAAAAAATCTAGTCTCCTAATGAAGAAAGGATGGAGAAATGCTGTGTCAGGTATCATTTCACCTTTCGGTTAGAGAGATTCTGCTCCTAGAGACAGGTGGCTGAACACAGGAACCCACACATCTGTATTCCTAGACACATGACATGCTATCCCTCATCTGGAAAGATAAAAATGAGTACTGGTTAAGTTCTATGACACACGGTCCCAACAAGAATGTCCTGTTGTCTGTAGCACAAGCGTGCTGTCCAGATTTCTCAAACAGCCCGGTGACTCTGAGCACCGGCTGACCCTGGAACCAGCCATCTGCACTCTCAGCAGCTCCCGGGATACTCCGTACTGAGCCTCTGGACTATTTCACAACCTACATTCTGATAAATGTGACTGCTTTAAAGGAAAAAAAAAATTTTAAAGATTTTATTTATTTGGCAGACAGAGATCACAAGTAGGCAGAGAGGCAGGCAGAGAGAGAGAGGAGGAAGCAGGCTCCCCGTGGAGCAGAGAGCCCAATGCGGGGCTCGATCCCAGGACCCTGAGATCATGACCTGAGCCGAAGGCCACTGAGCCACCCAGGCACCCCTAATGGAAATTTCTAAAAGGAGAAAAAAATTCTCATTTTGGATCCTGTCCCTCAAGATGCCAGTCGCTGTTTGTAAGCAAAATGCCAGAACCACACAGAATAAATTCACACTCATTCATTCAGAACACAGGACCGGCTTCAGGCACAGAAAGGTGTCCAGGAGCACATACCTCCTTCCTTTCCTGAAGATTTTGCTTAAAAGGCTCTCGCTCGGGCAAAGCCCCTGGAAGCTCCAGGTGAGTGCACTTCAGGCCTGGCACGAGGAAACCTACTACAGGGAAACGATCCCGAGCACATTTCATGGCCCAAGACTGAAACTCACTTTTTCTGTGTCTCTCTGACACCGGACTCCGGGTTCTTCAACTCCAGATGGATCGACATCCTGAGTCACATAATCCTTTGCGGTGTCTATCCTGGGCATTGTGGGGTGCCCAGGAGCACCCCTGGTCTCTACCCACCAGACACCACAGAAACGCCTCTCCCTCTTCCAGTTGTGAAAACGGAAAACCTCCCCAGATGTGGAGCAAAACCGCCTCCAGGTGAGACCCATTGGCCGAACCCGATTATTCAGTTTTGCAGCTTTTGGTTTGGGGACAGAATTTTAAGCAGCATTATGGATAAAATTCAATGTATGAATGCTGTTTTATAAGAAGTACTCGTGGCTCTATATGAACCTATTTGAATAAGGCTTAATAAAGCTCATTAAACATCCATGGAAATAAATCTCAGAGGAATTATTTATGAGCTAAAAAAAGCTAATTACAGTGCCTCAGAAAACTTCCAATATTAAGGCCCTTGAGTTTTTCCACCCATATCAGAATTCCACGATGTGGCAAAAATTATAGCACCATTATCTAAAGACAAATTAAAACTTCTAAAATGAAATCAAACCCCAAAATTCTAATTACAGGACGAAAAGTACTCATGCAAATCATTATGGAAAACTCTTAAAACTTACATCCTTTCCCCTGGAATCCTAATACTTGTTCCATTCTTCAGAAACATAAAGCAGATGTTTACAACATTCTGAACTCATCAAGACATGATTATTGCTTTTTACGCACTCATTTTAATCAGACTATTTCCGAATTGTTATTAGTCACTCTGATGTGCTATGAATCAACATTCAAAATTCTGGTTTGCTTTTTTGTAGTTGTCTTCGGCTCCCTCATTCATCCAGAAATCACCAACACACCTGTATCGTGATGGATGCGTCCGTGACTTGCAGTCTTTGGGACAGAAAGTTACAACCTCGTTTTTAGAAAGACTTGAGGGTCTCGCTTCCTTCTGCAGACACCCCTGCTCCACTTTCCATCTGGGGAGATGCTGACGTGAGTTCTTAGCTGCTGGCTGGCCCAGGCACACGGTGGGATCCATGCATGGACACTCCCCAGGGCGGGGATGGAGGGGCCACACAGGGCTCTGATGGGATCTGGATGCTGAGCTTCTGAATAAGAACTGTCCACTTCAAAGCTGATTTTATCTCTAGTGCATGCAGGTATTTTCCTATCCCTGAGGATAAATGCAGGGGGATAGTCTGGGGGATAGAATGCGAGAGGAAGGAGAAAAATTATAGAAGACCTCAGGGGGCTTCCAGACTTGGTGCACTGATGCTTTGAGGGCGCATCTGTGGAATGGATCGGATACAAAACGAAACTGTGTACCTGCTGGACAGCTCTGTAGGCTCAAGCGACTCGGTCTGCCCTACCCAGCATGGCAGCCACTAGCCACCTGTGCCTGTCTAAATTTATTTTTAAATTATTTTTATTTTTTAAAGATTGTTTTTTAGAGAGAGAGAGAGAGAGTGTGTGTGAGTGCATGAGCAGGGGGAGGGGCAGAAGGAGAAGCAGACTCCCAGCTGAGCGGGGAGCCGGAGGTGGGATTCCACCCCAGGACCAGGATCCCATCCCAGGATCATGACCTGGGCCTGAGGCAGATGCCCAACTCACTGAGCCACCTGGGAGCCCCCACCTACTTAAATTGAAATGAATAAAAATGAAACAATGAAAAGTTCAATTCTTTGGTCACACCAGCCCCATTTCAAGTGCTCAGCAGACACATGGGGTTCACAGCTACCATACTGGCCAGTGGAGATACAAAACACTTCCACCGTCACAGAAAATTCCACTGGACACTTGTGAATCCAGTGGTGACACTGGATGTTCTCCCAGCACCTGCCCTACTGCGTGGTGGCGTGATTTCATAGCTGTTCTCATTCGACCCTCAGTATAACACTGCGAGGAGGGCATTCTTCCCAGGAAACCTGTATTTATGGAAGATTCGCAATTTCCCCAAAGTCCCCCAGTTGGTGAGCTTTCCTGAGTTCACTGCGTGTGAGACACTGCTCTAAGCAGCCCCTGTACTGTCTCGTTTCTTCATCACCCCTCCAGGGAAGCAGGTACAAAAGCCCCCATTTTATGGACGACGAAGCAGAGGGACTCACGGGCGGTCAGGGCAGACTCCAGTCTGGATACTGGAGGTAGGTTCTATCTTGAAATATCACTATTTGGGGCTAACACTTATGGTCTCACTTAATTCCTACAGCAACTCTGAGAGTCAGTCATTATCATCCACATTCCACAGATAAGGACATTGAAGTTTCACACTGTAAAGAAACTTCGCTTATAATAATATAAGAATACATAGTTACCGAACGTTAACGAGCCAGGCATCGTTCTAAACACTGGGGTTAAAGTACTGAACAAGACCAATGAGGTGCCTGCCCTCCAGGGGCTTATAATCTAAAAGAGACAGAAAATAAATAGTACCAGTTCAGAGTAAGGTAGTGCTGGATAAAAAAAACAGAAAGCCATGCCAGCAATTCTACTGGGTAGCCTGGAGGGGCAGTGGTATAAGTAAGGGGACTTAGATAAGATCATCATTGAAGACTTTTGAAGAGGTGACATTTGAATTGAATCCAAAGGACACCAAGGAGCCAGTGAAGAACTGGAGAGGGAGGAAGTGTTTTAGGGCAGAGGGCATGGCCAGTGCAAAGGCCCTGGGGTACAAAGAGGCTCTGGGAACAGAAAAGGAGTCAGTGTAGATGGAATGAGTTAGTAAGGTTAACGGCAGAAAATGTGGGTCAGAGAGGCGGGAAAGAGCACTTTGCTTAGGATCTTGTGGGACAGGCCAAGGAGTCCTGATTTTGTTCTAAGTAATTTTTTATTAAAAAAAGAAAATACAAAATGAGTTTGATTTGCCTGTGTTAAAAAGAACCCCTCTGGACGCAGAGGTGATGAGACTGCACTTCCTGCCCTTCACCACAATGAACATCTTCCACGGGGAGGCAGGAAAACCTACAACTGGCTTAGAAGACTTGGGTCTTACTTCCCATCTGCCAGAGAACCTTTAGCTCCATGCCGTGGAGCCTCTGCCTACAAAGAGCTGGGTTTCCGTTCCTGCCAACCTCAGAGGCCTGGTCGCCATATTAATGAGGATGTACAAATATGAGCTGAAAAGACCAATCGGTACGATGAGAGTGTTGTTGCGACAAGGCCCACACCAAGGTTCTTGGGTCCTCTGGGCTCTGGTGGTCTGACTTGGCACAGACAGAGCTACCAAAAATACCTATTATAAAAACATCCACAAACATTGCGACACAATGAATCGTTCTGAAAAGAGGCAAGGAACCCACTGAACCCTAAACTAGCACCCAGCAGCTAGCACGGGGCCTGGTAGCCTGCAGGCCCCTCCACTGGGATGAGCTGAGAGAAGAATGAGGGAACGAATGAGGCAGCAGCGCCATGCTCATTAATTATAGATGCCCACCCAAAAGCCTTTAGCCGGATCTTCCTTTCTGAGTCTCTGTGGGTGGCCAGGTGACTAAGCATTGGCCAGTGGTAAGCACATGGAAGTTGCTAGGCGGAGCTTTACAGAAAGCTCCTTGCAAATGGGAGCTGACTCAGCAGAGACTTCTTTACTTGTCCTCCTTCTTCATTCTTGGAACGAGAATATGATGGCTGGACTGGAGAGGCCATTTTGCGACCACGAGGCAACTCTGAGGCCATGCCCTAAGGAAGGCTGCGCAGAAAGGACGGTGACTATTAGGAACTTAGACTAGCAGCAGAAGGTAGTTCCTAATTTACACACCAACTGTCCTGCTGGCTGTGGAAAGAGCTGTGTAAAAAATCATGTGAAAAGTGGCTAACGAGGAGAAATCACCGAGGCCAAGTTTAGAGCCTGTGGTCGTCTCGTAAGTGTGAGATTCTAAGGCTGTGCCAGATTCTTGGTGTTAAGAATCTTAACTCCCTAACTTAAAAAATCAAGGAGCCAATCTGCAAAATCACAAACCACTTTTTAAGTCACCAATCTTATAGCATAAAACTGCTTCAGGTTTTTCCAAGTTGTATTTTTAAGTGTTGATACAGACAATTGTTAATATGTTTGAGTCTTGGAAGGCTGCAGTTCAGACCAAACACTGCCAATCAGGATCTATACCACATAGCGTCTTCTAAGGGCCGCCCTCAACTTGTGGGGTGAGGACCTGGTTTCTCCCACAGTGAAGCTGTCACCCCATTCTCACTGTGGCTGCAAGGCTAACCTTCGTGGTTGGGGACACTGTGTCATTCACGGTGGGAGGTCTCTTCCAAACTGTCCTTTGGGCCTCTCTGGATCTACCTCTTACACACATTTTGTAATTTCTTATGTCTTTTGTGAGAATCAGATTTTTTTGCTCCCTACCTCCTGTCCTCTCCTTTTCCTGTGGCTTCTTTCAATTTTTAAGTTTACCTTCCATATGCAAATCCACAGAGGTACAACTAGGATTCTGAACATAGTAGCCCCATTTGCGAGATGGGCAACAAGGACAAAGGGGAAGAAGAGAGGAGAAAGGCCACGAGGGAGGCAGCAGGTGGCACTGGATCCGAGGCGGCCTGGAGAGAGACACAAGGCCAGACATCTGTCTCATGCCATCTTCCTCCGTGAGCGGTTCAACGAAATGATGCCAATTTATTTAACAAATTACTTTTGTTGTCACTGAGTTTTTATTTGTTTTTAAAGCATCTACTATGTACTGGTAATTGTAGGGGCCTCGGGACACAAACACGAGGAGCTCAGCATCTGCCCTACGGGAGCGCACGTCTTCACGGGGGCAGCCAGCCGTACAGCTCGACTGTTCAAGAGCCGAGGAGGAGAGAATACGGCTCCTCAGAAATTGGCATGAGTCATTCACTGTAGTAAAACCAATTCTGAAAGATACTAAAAACAAAAGAGAGGTTCATTAGCTGCCTTTAGGGAACCGATGAATTGTTCCTCAAACTGGCAAACAGAGGGTAAGAATCAAGTCTGCATCTTTTTCTTAATACAACTGTGTTTCGGAATAACCAAGCCACTGACGAGACAGAGACTCCCTTTCCAGAAGTGTCCAGGGAGTGAATGAAGGATTACGGCCCCGAAACTCCTGGTGTAATAGATGATGACCAGGCCATCCGCCCCCGATGGAAAGACACGTAGGACTACGGACGGCGTGTTCTTGTGGAAAACATTCAACCTGAATCCGCTCAAGCCTCTGGGTCAACTGCGGTGTCCGGAAAATACAGGGTCAGAGGAATAACACGATGTAAACGATACCAGGAGGAAGCAATCACTAGTCCAGCCTGGGGAGCATCCTATAGGACAAATGAACCAGCATTTCCCACAGTAAGACTGCAAGGAAAAAAGTGGACACTGACAGACAAAGAGGGACCCTGGAAGGAGGGACCTTATCTGGATCTTGACTTGGACGCACCAGTGGGTAAACTAAGGCTTGCCAGACTGTCAAGGACAACTGGACACGGACTGGGAATTTAATGACACTGAAGAGTTACGGCTAATTTTTTTAGGTGCTCTCTGAGGCTGGCAGAGGTGCGCTCTCCTCACCGTGTGCAGGAAATGCCACGGTCCTAGGCTCATCCCGGCCCCATGTGTCAAGGCCCGAGGCCAGGCCACAGACCAGACGTTTCTGCCCTGGGCCAGGGGAGCACACCTGGAGAGGCCATCCAGTGAGATGGGCGTGGGCTGTCCAGATGGGCGTCTCTCAATTGGCTTCATGGAACCATCTGGATTCCCACAAACCAGGGGACACCCTTTACCATGAGCACAGTTGAAAAAGGGCGCCAGGAAGCCTCCCACACCAGGTAGGCAGCCTTTGCAATACAAAAACAACACTGGAGAATTAATCGAGTCTGCTTTCTCACTGCCAGCATGGGGAAGGGGTGAGAAGAGAGCATGGAGAAGGGTCTGGCAGCGGAGGGGCGGGGGGGAGGTAGAACCCAGGGCACAGATGTTGGGCCAAGTCTACCTGTGAGTAGAAAGTATGCGTGACACCTTTGCCTCATTCTCTTGTTGCTTAGTTCAAAGAGGATGGTGGGGAAAATACTTGTTCTTTTGATCTCTATAAATCAAAGTATAAACTCTGTGCCAAAATAATTTAACAGCTGTGCCCTTTTTTCTTAAAATTATTAGTTCTGAAACCAGAAAACACAAAAAGTAGAAAAATATCCAAATGCTATCTTATGAACCAAGTATTTCTTCATTATAAGAAAAAAAAGGCAACCTAACAACAACAAAAAAACTATACAAAATACAAATGACATGGGCACAATTTTTTTCCTCCTTTATAACCTAAATTTGGGAGGACCTCAGGAGCAATCTTTAGAAGCCTTTGATAACAAAAAAAAAAAAAAAAAAAAGGAGGGATGTTAATCGTGTAGGAACTTCTGAATGAAACAGAGCTGGAGGGGAGGAGCAGAAGAGAAAACAAAAACCAACACACACAAAAGACATTTATATGTTCAGATAATTTTAACGAAGGTGGCCAGCTACCCAAGCAAGCAGCTTTGTGTCTGGTTCCTGCTACTTCAAGAAAATGATGAAACTGTGAAATTTCTATGTAAAATTCTGCAGATATTTCTTTCAAGGACTTAACGAGAACTAGATTTTAAGAATGAAGTGTAAAAAAAAAAGAAAGAAAGAAAGAAAGAGAGAAAGCGACCTTAGATTTTCAAAATGAATTTTTAAAAAAGAAAGAACCAGCGTTAGTGACTTATACCATCCTGATCAAAGCCTTAAAATCCAGAAAGTTCAAGTGGTCCGTAGAGAGATTTTACCTTCGTCATGAATAAAGCAAAGAGCAGTCAGAGGGCTACAGAACTGGGACAAGGCTTCTGGAAGTTGGTGGAGGGCTGGAAGATAGTTGTGATGTTTGTGTGAGTGTGTGGAAGGATCATACAGTAAGTAGTATGTAGGACAACGCAGGCGAATACAGCCATATACAAGAAAAAGTTAGTAGTCTGAATTAAAGCTTTTCCTCAACTGAGACAACCAGTTCCCTCCATATTAGGTGAGTGAAATTATCATCCCCCAAGGCAAACTTCTCCTAGGATGTGTTAGGCTGGTTTATAAAAACGAACCAGAGCGCGGAGGAGAATGCCGAGAGCCCTCTGGCCCGCTTCAACTACACAAAGTTTGGGAAGGGCCCCAGATCGGACGGCTCTTTGTTCTGTCCACCCTTTCCGGGATAAAGTAGACATGTGTCCATGCAGCGAAAGTGGGCTGCCCTGGACACCTAGCATTCCCAGAATTAAGAAAAAGAGCTTCAAAGAATGACAAGGTAAGAGGAAATAACGTTTTCAGGTGGAAACCAATTTAAAAGGAAAAAAAAAAAACTTACAAAACTTTCCAGATGTCTCTTCTGCCCTGAATCGAGTTATTTTTTAACATCTCTCAGAGAAGTCATAAAAAAAAAAATAGGTAATTTTTAAAATCTGCAGGAGGATATTTGGAGTAAGATAATTAAAAAAAGATTACAGGCTCTCTAAATCTTGATCTTAGATATACAAAGGAAAAAACATGGGTGGCTCAGCACTGAGATTCCATCTTACCTGGGGTACTTAGTTCTAGTTCTTTTTAAACAGGGCTGTTTCTGACAAAAGCAACTCACTCTAAATGACATCTGTAGAAGTGAAAATTCACCCTGGGGTAAAGCACGTTCCCCGCAAGTAATTTACCCTGTGGAACCTACGGGTGACTCTTTTAACGGCCACTGTCAGAATAACTTCTAAAGCCATATACACAGGCTAAGACACTTCTGCCCCTCACCCTTGTGGTTTAGTTTTACCGGCAAACTGAACTTTTGAAATGTTTACACTTATCCCTAGGCATTCATAAATGATAACGGGATGCTTAAAGGACAATGATTATTTGTTCCACCCGGAAACTTGTATGGCTTTTCTCACCCAGTGGGGTGGATCTTCCTTCTTCCCAAGCTGATGATTCTGAAATACAGAATATGGGACTGGGATACAGGCCTAACTGCTTCAAGACAGAGATGTAAAAAGGAACCAATGAATAAAAATCACGCCCCATGCAAACCTTACACTTCCAATAGGAATTATTTCATGTGGGTTACTATTTCTAATATGAATTATAATGAGAGCAGACAGCCTAACGAATATCAAGAGCCACAGAACTCCTCCCCACTAACCACTTTTGGACTGGAAGAGGGGCGTGTAGCTAAATCCTTACTGCTCTTGAGGGCAACAGCATTTATGGGTATAGACGATTTTCCAAATTAAATTATGCAGATGTCTGAACATAATTACGAGTTCCCGAAGCATAAGCCGTGTTTGCGCTCAGGGAAGAGCTCACCACCTTTCCTCGGCGTTGAACTGTGACACCAACACGTTCAAACCGACAGCTGAGTTGAAATCCTTGTGCTTTCTTGGTGAAATTAAAGTTAGCGAGCCTATCCAATGAGAAAGTGAATGATGACTCACACCTTATTCTTTTAGGTCTGCCAGAAAGGATAAAGTTATTTATCAAGATTTATCAGAGCAAACGAGGTGGTTATCTTTCCACACCCAAAGAAAGCAAAAATCCAGTCCTGGACAACTGGTCGTGTTTGTGAAGTCGTTGTTTCAAGAGACACACGAAAAGGCTATTCTGACACATCACACCGTGAATGAGGTTTTCATAATACATATCAAGGGATCTGGGAGGGGACAACAGAGGAGCCGGTACATTTACCACTGAACGAAAGTTGTAACACATAAGCACTTCTATGCAAGCAAAGCATCTAAGGGAGAGTACGAAAAGGTTCCATGAACTCTGCAAATTAAAACAATAACCGGGAATGAAAAAGGCACCAGAAAGAAAGACAGAAGGTAATTTGCCAAATGCTGTTTTTCAATTCACTTTTCATAAAGCCAGAATCTTTGTCACTTTCATGAGAATATATTTTTAAAAAACTGCTGCTAGCTCTGCTGTGTCCGCCCAAGCTGCAGGAACACATGTCTTCCCCTGCACGCACACGCACACACACACTCACTCACACTCACTCACTGACAGGGATTCCCAGGACACCAGTGGGGCCTCTGCTAGGCCCCTTAAGTGTTAACAGCAGAGGCCTGGCTGCGACCAGGCGTCTGGCCCGATTTAAATGCCCTGTCTTCAGAGAACCGCGGTGAGCACGGCCATAAAACTAGGGGACATAACTGAACCTTAGAGTGTCTGAACCCCCGCCCCCCCAACACACACATTTTTACTCCTACAATTAAGGCTGCTCGTTGGCATTCCATTTAACTGTCAAACTACGACCGGTGGCAGCCCCACAGCCACAAAGGGATGCCTTAAATGAGAAGAGCATGTTCTTACACCGCGTTTGAGAAAGTTTGGCTCCGAGCTATGCGCTGATTAATATCAGATCTCCTCCTTCCCTCGCCTCTCTACAATCTTGTCACATCTGGCTGACAAATCCGTAGGGGCTGATGCAAAGCCAGGCGGCCAGCGGGGCTGGGGTCTGGCGGGCAGCGCCCGAGGGGGCAGGGGACAGGCGGCGCCCCCATCCCGCTCCCCCACACCCAAGCCCTGCGCGCCCCTGCCCCGGGAGCCGACCCGGCGCGGCGCCCCTGCCCGCCCGAGTTCCAGCCGCGAGCGCGCGGGCCCGGCGGTCCCCGCGTCCCTGGCGGCGCCGGGCACCGGCAGGTAAATGAGCACCACGGAGGGGCTGGCCGCGGGCCTGACCGGCTTCCACCCGCGGGCTCAGCGGGCACCCGTGTGGCCGCGCCCCCTCCGCCCCCTCCGCGCCCTCGCGGCTCGGGGGCTTCTGGCGCGACCCGTCCGCCCAGCGCTCCGCAGCGCTTCCAAAGACCCGGCGCCCCGGGCCCCCCACGCGCCGGTGTCCGTTCGTCGCCGGCTGACCGCGGTTACCGCGCGCCTAGTTCTGCAGAAACAAAATCCCGGGAGAACGACCTCCGACTCGCACCGGAGGCGCCGAGGGGCCGGGAGGGGTGCGGGGGAGACGCGCTCGCCGTGGACGGCGCCCCGAGGCTCGCCCGGACCGTCCGGGGGGCTCCGGGGACACGCCTGGTGCCCGCGCGCGTCTGCGGCTCCGGGGCGTCGGGCGGCGACGGCTCCCAGCTCCCCGGCCCCCGCCGCCGCCGCGCAGGTGGCCTCGGGAAGTGGCCCCGGGCGCGCCCCCCGGAGCCGACGGAGCCTGGCCGGGCGGCGCCCCCCGACTCCCCCCGCCCCGCGCGCCGAGGGGGCCCCCCCCCGCGCTTACCTCGGCCATCCTGCGGACGCCGCAGCGCCGGGGCCTACCGGCGCGTGTCCCCGGCCCGGGCCGCCCCGCGTCCGCCCCGGCTCGGCGGGCGCCGCCGCATCCAAGCTTCGGCCGTCGGGGCCGCTGCGGCGAAGTGGGCGGCTCCCCGGGCGCCCCGGCCGCGCGGCGCGGTGGCCGCCCCCGTCCGCCGCGCACCGCGTGTGCCCGCACGCCCGCCCCCTGGCGCCCCGGGGGGTGCCCCGCCCCCCCGCCCCACCCCCCGCCGGGCCGCCGCGTCGCCCGAGGCCGTGGGCGCCGCCGCGCCGCCCGGGGAAGCGCCGCCCGCTGTGGCGGCCCGCGAACGACTAAATCAGCGCAGCTGGTGCGAGGCCGTGCCCCCGCCGACAGGGAGCCCTCGCCGGCGGCCGGCGCGGAGGTGTCTGCCCCCGCCGGGCTTGAAGGCACTTGTCGGCAAAGACACAGACGTGTCCGTGTTTGCCTCTCCCGGGAAGGGCGAAACGCTCTGAAGTTCCCTGGCTCGGGTCTCCGGGGATGATTCGGCCGCCCTGCCTCCCCCGGGGCGCCCTCGGGGTCCCACCGCGGCCAAGGAGGAGGGCCGCGCCCCCCTCGCCCCCGGGAAGTTTATTTCCGGAGGAAGCGTGGGCGCGCGTCGCGGGAGGTGGGGAAAGGGGGTCCCCGGGAGGCTGTAAGACCTCAGAAAGCACCCCGTTCCTTCGGGCCGGGAGTTCCTGCCCCGGCTGCCTTGCTGTCCCAGCGCGAGGGACTTCGCTCTAGGAGCCTCAGTTGTTTCCCTTGTAAAATGGGATTCCGTTGTTACCTCTGCTATAGGCCGCTGAGGGTAAAGGAATTAAATGTCCCGGGAACACCGAACCGGAGCTTGGCCCGCAGATGGGGACGGAGCCGATGGGGAGGAGCCTCTGGGAGAACCGGCTTCCTGGGCCTGAGAAGCCACGAGGCTGCATCGCCCGCAGCTGCTGCGGCCGGCGCGGATCTCCCGACGCCCCGGGGCAGGCAGACACAGAACCTGAGCACAATCAGGCCTTCTCCCGCTTCCCTTTCCAGTTCCCTAAAAAGACCCTCTGGAGACTGGACTGGATGGGGGAGGGGGCCCAGCTTCCTCCTCCCGCGGTGCATTATACCCACCTGGCTGCTGGTGTCCGTCCTGGGGCAGGCGACAAAACGCGTCCTGCATCCCAGGCTTGGAGGGGGGGAAGATGCAGGTCGGAAAGAAAGAGCGCGTTGCAGTCAGGCAGACCGGCAGGCAGGCAGCGGTGCCTGGTTCTCGCTCGAGAAGGCGCAGACCTCTGAGGGGAAGAGGGGGGAAAGGGCCAACAGCGTGTATGTGGGAGAAAGTGTGGGTCCGTGGGCTCCTTGAGGTCCAGAGGGCTCTGCTGCCTCTCCACAGGCTAGACGCACATTCCTGGCCTTCTGGCCCCCTAAGTGTCTTGGTCTGCGGTGTGGGACCCTTCCTCCTAAGTGTGAGGCCACCTGCCTTACAGGTGTTGGGAGGATTCATGTTTTTTCACATGGAAGATTTAGGATGAAGCTTTGCTTTGTGAATTCCAAACCTAAACTCCTCACCTTCCATTTCTCGGTGCACTTCCCCTCCCCCGGCCAGCCAGGGCTCAACCTTGAGGCCTTCTTGCTCCTCTCTTCTCTGTCCCCCCTCGTGACACAAGGTGTCCTTCAAGGTGCTTCTCATTTAATGTCACCGCTTCTCAGAAGTCTCCCGGGACCCACCAACCCATGGCTCATCTCGGTGGCTTCTGTGCCGCGAGCTGCTGTAGCAGACAAAGCTTGGGGTTTGGAGTGAGAATGACCCAGATGAAGCCAGTTCCCAGCAACTGGAAACTGGCCGAGGAAGTCGGCTTTCCTGGCTCACTGTCCTTGTCCATAAAAGCAGGCATGATACCATGTCCCTGGCCAGACTGGTGGGGTTAAGTAAAATTGTCTCTGTTCTACAAACGCTGCTCTCTTCCCCTCCGCTCTGCTGGACATAAAGCTGGTTTTTGTATTTATTATTGCAGTAATTTAATATTGCAGTATTATCGAATGGCCATATATGCTTACGATTAATATACCAAATGTTTTAAGTCCCAGGCAGCGGCCCACTTTTAGTACCTTTAATCTGTCCAGTGGAAGAGTTTTGGTCAGCAATGTGGTGTTGGTTGCAACTGAATTATATTTGCTTTAGCAAAAATTTCCCACTAGCAACAAATACTAGGATGAACCCGTTTTACTCTTTTTCTGCTTGAAAACACAAGGAAGATTCTGGCAATACAGAATTTGAAAAGCATCAAACAGACTGCTTCTCCCAACACACACCATCCGGATCAATGGACACATTTCTTCAAATACGACAATTTTGACCTATATCGAAGGAGTCAGTAGGTCTAGATGAAAACTGCTAATTAATTTTCTGCAGGTTCGTTTGGAATTGCGTATCTGATATTACCGTGCGACTTCCGAAATCAGTTCTCAGATTTATTTCCAGATCTGATGGGCTTCTCTGCCATTCCTTGGAAACACGGAAGCAGAAGCTGGGACCGAGAAACCACCCCTTTGTGTAAAAAAGAATATGTCACTGGCTGGGTAAAGACTGTTGAGATCACGCTTCTGTTCTCCTACTGCTCAGTGGTGGGACCTGCATGTGACCTTCACCTTCTCTAGGCCTGGCCAATGGGGGCATCCCCGAGGGCCCCTTCTGCTCTCGGAGTCCTTACTTGCTGCTTTCTGTGTTTCAATCTTGTCATTTTCCTTTTGTGTTCAATTCCTTGTCTTAGCACTACAAACAGAATGTTTTCCTGAACCTTATATTACCAGGGATTAAAAAAAAAAAACAAACTTTATGAAAAAGAAGAAAAGCTGAGAAGACACAAAATCAGAAAAAAATCTGTCTCTTCTTAACTGAGACCAGGTTGGGTTGCTGTGTCTGAGGGAGGCCTTTCCCCTGGTGGGTGGGTGTACCGTGACTGCTCACCCTGACATAGGCTGGGGTCTATTTTGAGGTCCCAGGCAGGTTAAGTCGGAGGGAAGCCAGGGCAAGTGGGGGCCGTGTGAACCAAGAAAGCCTGTGCCTGTCTGAAGTGGGCAGTTGTTAGCCAGGAATGTGAGCTCGGTTTTGCCAGATTTCCTGAGTTTTCAAGAGAAGCTGAAAATATTCTGATATCTAGAAGTTGGCAACTAATTCACATTTTTGATAGATATGGTACGAGTCAAACAAAATATGTTTGTAGGCTGGGTCTGGCCAACGTGCTGTTCATTTGCACCTTCTGCTACGTACAGTGACGTCTTCTTGAGGCCTGGGCTTAATTCCTAATAGGTGCACAGTAAACTTCTGCAGATCGTCTATTAAGTCTTGACAGCAAACGGCTCATAGCCTGCCTGAGCTTAAAACGCGATTCTCAGAAGCCACACAGAGATTAGTAACGACCTTTTTGTGTTGCATCGAAAGTCCACTAATGGGCTGGTAAGCTTTTCCAATATTTACACTCGGGGAAGAGTTGCTCTAGTCGTTAATAATTCTGTTAAATACAGAATCTCTTCTCCGTGGGAAGTGTGAAATTTTTCCCCAGTGGGGACAAATGAATTTCCAAAAAGATTTTTTTTCATTAAAAAAAGGCATTTTTAATCATGGGACCATTGTATTAAAAAGAAACACCTTTAGCTGGGGAGGTTTGGGCACTAATGATGAAAGCCACATACTGGAGCAGAACAGGTAGGCAGCTGCCTCCCACCTGAGTCTCCCCGTAGCTCCGGGGAGGAGCCAGCTCCCGGGCTGTGGGCTGCACGGTGTGAGGGTCAAAGGGACGGGGCCGGCCAAGGCATTGGACATGGCTGGGTGGCCAGAGAGTTGTGGCTCTGTCAGAGGCCTTCCAAGATGGCCTTGCCTGAGTCTTCCACATTCCTCTGAGGACAGTGTTGGGAAACAGCGGGAGGCAAGAGTCACATTTGTGCCGTCACCTCCCAGCCCAGACGCAGACACCTGGTGGTGGCAGGTCTGGGCACATCTGCAGCTCAGCTCAGCATGGGATCCTGACTAAGCAGTGTTTGGGCCAAGCTGCCCCCCCCACCCCCCCAACCCCAGCTGCCTGCCGGGGGGCAGGTCTGGCTCAGATGTCGCAAGTTCTTCCCTCTGGCCGCAGGGCTGCTCCTTATTGAGAGAGAGAGAGGAAGCCGTTCCGAAGGTGGTGGCAGAAGACCATTCCTGTTCCTTCATCCTGCACACAGCGGGAGCATCCAAGGGACAAAACGACGCACCCAGCCTGGGCTACACAGAGAGGAACGCTCCACGGGCGCGTCGCACTGTAGCTCACGGTGGTCCAGATGGCCAGAGCTCCAAGGGGGGATGTCAGTGAGGAAGTGATAAACGTGATCGTAAATTCCAAACTGAAAAACCCAAGCCTGATGCGTCTTCTGAGTGCACGTGTCTGGGGTGCAGGTTGGAAGCGTCAGCGGCGCCTTCTGTCACCAGACAAGAGCACTCAGCTCCTGCACGGACAAGGGGAGAGCTCAGGACGCTTCTTCCAAGGGGAAGGCTGGGGGAGAACATGGCCAGTTTGGCTACCATTGTTTGGGTATGTCTGGGTGCAGGAAGTCTGTCCTCCACGGCCTTTCCACAGTCAAGGCTGGGATCTGCCCTCTGACCAGCTACTTCTCTCCTCCCCAAGGCGGTGGGAGGACTGTCACAGACCGCCTCCTCCCTGGACACTTTACTGACTACTCCAGTTACATCTCTGAACTTAATGGGACTCTATTTCCAACGGAAGCGCAGAAGCAATCCTTCCTTGTTGGAAATCCCTGCGGCTGGCACTTTGCGTGTGGAGTTGATTAATTTGGGGGGCGGGGGGCGGATTTTATGCGGACGGGACAGGCGCTGCTTTCACAAGTGTTGGGAGGCTGGTGAGCATGCGTCAGAAGGAAAGTTTTAAGGTTCATCATACCATGGAGTGTGGCGCCTCCTGCACATTTCATGACTCATTATCCGAACCTTAAGGGAAAATATCTGTGTTTCTGTAACAGAGAACTCCAACTTGGTTTCGTGTTGCTTTTGGAAATTGGGAAGAAAGGTTTAGGGAAGATGGACTTTAGGACAGATTTTTAAATCATTCTCAATTACTAACTTACATCAAACTTCAAAACCATTTCTTTGGGGATTTTCGGGGTGTTCTTCAGGGAAAAGAGAGTTATGAAGAAACAAACTTAGAGTTAGCCCATTTTGTTATGTTTTTGAAAAAGTAAAGCCATCTTTAAAGATCTGACTTAGCAAGTGTAGAGGGAAAATGGATTTCTCTTTACAGAGCTTGTGTCTGATATGGAATAAAAATCAATTAGTGATCCAGAGTCTGCGTATGAAGAAGGACTGTAGCAGATATTATGCTGGGATTGCCTCCTCAGACCTCCACTCTATGCCTACCTACCCTAGCAGGTGGCAGCCATATCATCTGGGGAGGCACCCAACCTCAATCCCACAGGTGATTGGTATAGGTAACCCATGCGTAAACCAATCAGCACCCGGATGGTTTTCTGGCCACAGAGATTGGCTTCAGAATGGCCCAATCAGCTCAAAGCTCAGGACTTTTGTCCGGTGGTCATGAGAAGCCAAGTTTTTTTCTACAGTTGTGAAGAAAAGAGCCATGTGATCCCTGTTGTTGCTGGTAGCATCTTGTGCTAATGGAAAATCGGAAGGGGAACAGAACTGACACATGGCGTCGGGTAGAGTTCAGAGAATTGTGGGTAAAGTCAACTGAAGCCCTGATCAAACCATGCCTGAAGCCTTTGGCCTTTTTTTGTGAACAATTAAATCATTTGTGTCATTTAAGCCAATTTGAGATTTTGTTGTTGTTGTTGTTTGTTTTGTAGAGTAGAGAAGTAGAAAGCTTCTCAACTGATATAGAAACTTACATTCAGTTTTACTGGAAGATTATTTTGGGATGAAGAATAAAGGAAATACCAAGTATCCTCTGGCATAACAGTCTTTCTTCTCTCACTTTTAGATGACATTAGTGATAGGAAGGTCAGGAGACACTCTTCTAACACAGGTCCTCAACCCACAAACCCTGGGCCAAGACAGGAGTTTCTTCTAATCACAGCACATTGATGCTGGAGTCATGATTTTCTCCTTGATCTGAAGTATTTTCCAGAAGAGCACTGACCACATATTTTAATTTTTGAAGAGACTTTTCCTTCTTGGCTTTGAGATCTTGGAGAGTAAGTTCTGCTGATTTTCATGCTAAAATATGGCCTTTACCTATAAATGTATAAATGAAGAGATTTAAAAACACATTCCTGACTTGTAGCTTCTTAAAAGTACCCTCTTGTAAATGGCATAATTGAGGACTTCTACAAATGTAATTGCTAACTGCACTTGGAAATCCACTTTGTCAAACTGTGGCTTCTAACACCTTGTCTTCGACACCGAATCAGCTTTGATACTGATGTTTCCCAGAGGTGTGGCTTTTAATCCTCAAATTACAACACAAGTTTCAACAGGCCAGGGTTCCCCCCCCCCCCCCCCCGCCCCTGTCACCAGGAGTTTAGTAATTAACAAAAGGCCCCAGCACTAATGGTTTATCAACAAAAGGCCAGTAAGCACGTAAGAGCCTTTCCACAGGAAACAGACCTGGTACGCTCAGTGAAGGAACGTATTTAAGGAGCACCCCCCACCCCCGGCCCCGGTTCTGTGTTTTGTCCTTTGGGGCTCCGTCACTGAAGTTCAACGGCAGCCTGTGAAAAGGTGGCCAAATGCAAGCCCTGGGCAATGATCCTCGACAGGAGCAAAATCCAGTGACCTCCTTCACGACCATTTTGGAGTTACACACCTTCCCACCGTGTTCACAGCCATGGGGATTTTGCAATAGGCTTTGCTACACATGCTTTCATAAAAGCTAGTGGTTTTGTTGGGAGTCTGAAGCAAGGCGTGTAACAGCCAGTGAGTAACCCACAAGTAATGCCCGTGGTGACAATTTTGCTTTGTTCTGCTGGAGTACGAGAAGCCGAGTCAGGACACGGGTCGTTCTTCATGAGTGTTGGGAAAGGAAAGTCTGTGTGTTCCGAGGGGAATGTTCTCTTTATCTGAGGTGACTGCCAAGTCTTAAACACTAAAACATGTAGGTGTACTTGAGTACAGAGAAGGCATTGACATTTCAAAGATAGCTTGAGAGGAGGAGAGAAAAAAGAGGAACCGGGGTCTTGGGCAGGGATGGGAGTCTACCCCTGGGAAGGTAACCTTTCGTGGAAGCCCGGGGTCCTCCGATTCTGACGGCGGGGTCCACACACATCCTCAAGCTCGGGTCTTCACGGAGCAGGCTTTCTGCTTGACCCTCTCCTCTCACTTTCTCTCTTCGGGACACCCCTAATGGATTGCAGATGTCCCATTTGGTTAGAAGCACGTTCCAGATACATCTGCCCTTCTTGCTTTTATGCAAAAAACACCTGCAAATCTTTATCTTTGGTTAGATTTACCACACATTGGAAGCTTTGAAATTTTGGTCCAGTGGGGAAGTGGAGCATGTCACCACCCTCCTTCTCAAGTTGGATTCCATAACGGACAATAGCCCTTGGGGAGATGTTTTCATTTTTCTTTAAGGATAATGGGAAGGCTTGAATAGCCTCAGACCTGCTCGGCTGAAGGCTAATTAATTTCTTTAATCCTACAGAATCTTTGGGAAAATCTGTGGTGACTACGGGTGGGCAGCTCTCGGATGTGTATGCGTTTCTTCCTGATTTTCCGATCTTAAGGGAGATGAGACCACGACCTCAGAAGAAGAGAGAACAATGAAATGTTGGCAAATGGGCAAGGGTATGATTACGGGACCAGCTTCCTTAGATGTGCCTTGAAAATACATGTGATGTATTTCCAATAAGTGAGTAAATCCCTCTAGGCCTCAAGGAACTTTTTTTTTTTTTTTAAATAAAGCCACTCCCTTTTTTCATTCAACTTCAGGATATTCCAACCCAGCATCCAAGGAATGACAAAGGCCATTGAAATAGTTTTGAGATGATAAAATCATGAGCTGCCTCTGGGAGGCTTGAGAAGGAAATCCACATCCAGTGTGGTTTTGTAAGAGGTAGGACGTGGGGGCTAGCGGAACCCTAGCTGCGTAACTTTGAACAACACACTCAACCTTTGGGAGCCTTGGCTTTGTTACCCGTAGACTGAGGATTAGAGTCACCTGTTTATGCCACAAATAACTATTAATACTGAGTGCCTTCTAGGTGCCAGGCACTCTACCGGTGCATGAGGACCCAAGACACCCAGTCTTTGCTCTCATGAACAGCCCCTCGGCAGGACTGGCCCTTCCCGTCACCCCCTTCATTCACTGCTGACACCGAGGACGGGCTTAGAGCTTTGCGCCCCACCCGGGCCTTTGTGAATCCCTGGATTTCCGTGTTCACGTGGTCTGCCCATCCAGGAACCCCATCCTACGATCCTTGCCCCTCCTTGGGCTTCCCCTTCTCTTCTCTTTCTCACCTCTTCCCCCACACTTGAGTATGTTTTGAACCCAGAGAGACCTCCAGTGTCCTGACTCTATCCTCTCTATCAGTCCCCTCCTGGCCTCTCTTTCTGACCTACAGACTCAGAGCCCTGTTCTATGATTCTCATAACTCTCTCCAGTAACCCACGATTCCCTGGCATCACTATCCTCCCGAAGCGTCCAACAACCAAGTCCTAAACCTGGACCCTTACTATAATCCGCCTCCCGGCTTCATCATGCAGACTGAGTGTTGATGGAGGAACAAGATGGCGGCGGAGTTGGGGTTTCCACCAATGTCAAGTCTCTACCGCAGTGCCTCGTTTCCATGGACGACCCTCCCCCCTTTTCCTCCCTTCAGCAATTTAACCAAAACACATCCACAACCCCTTTTTAATCTCTCTTCCCCTGTCTTAGAGGATGGTGTTTTTCTCTATCCTCCCCACCAAGCACACCCTGGGGGACCCCATTAGTAAGAATCTCTTTTGACTGTATCTTCAATGTCTCCCTTTCAATTAGTTTGGGCTCCTCGTATACACATTCTTAACTCTCCCAAATTAAGGGAAAAAAACACCCTGATAGTGGCCTGTTGTATCAGTAGATCCCTCCTCCCCGTTCTCATGAGGCGCACACCCTTGAGTAGTCCCCTACCAGGGGGACTCTAGGCTTGACCATGTAATTCGTTCTGGCTAAAAGGTCATGAGCAGGCGTGGTACAAGCAGAGCCTGGGCAAGCGCGTGCATCCTGAGCTTATCTCTCTCGGATTATGCCCTTTGGGAGCCCAGCCACCATGTCTAAGAAAGTCCAGACTGTCCTGCTGGAGAGAATGGCCATGTGACATGTGACAGAGGCCCTGGAGCATGAGTGGCCACTCTGGGAAAGAGGATCCCCACCTCTTAGTGTCCCACACTCCCAAGCAGGTGACCCACCTGCTGTACACAGCCCTGCGAGTGACCTCAGGGGAGACCAGCAGAAGAGCAGCCACATTCACTCACAGAATCCGGAAAAATAACAGATCCTCGCTTTAGGTTCTTGGTTTTAGAGCGGTTTGGCATGCAGCCCCAAATACCCAAAACAACCTCGAAAGCAAAACTCAGAACACTCCCTCCATCTCACACTGGGTCCACTTTCTCTTCTTGTGGCCCCAGCTTTTCAAACTCGTCTACACTGCCCCTCTCGACCTCTGATTTCTCATCCAACGGGCCTTCGTCCGCTGCTTGCACTCTCCCTGTACTGGTCTCCCTGGACCACCATCTCCCCGCACGCCACGACCTCTCATGCTCCTGGTTCTCTTTGTTCCTCTCTCACTATCATTCCTCATCCCCCTCCTGCTCTTTTCACGTTCCTTGGGTTCTGTCCACACAGACTGTTCTAAGCATACCCGCCTCCGTGCCTCCACGCCTGTCCCCCATGCTGGGATAGCCCCATGCACCAAAGTGGGGCCTCGCTCCCTACGCCTCCCTTTTGGTTAATTCCTACTCTTCCTTGAGACTTAGCTCCAGCTCACTGTCCTCTGGGGAGTCTTTGCCAGGAGCCCCCTGTTTAACTCCTTGCTGGGCTCGATGTCCCCACTCCACACTACACTCTGAGAATGACTATATTTGCATGTAACATGATCTAATTTAAAAAAAAAACAATATTTTATTTATTTATTTGACAGAGATCACAAGTAGGCAGAGAGGCAGAGAGAGAGGGGGAAGCAGGCTCCCCGCGGAGCAGAGAGCCCCATGTGGGGCTCGATCCCAGGACCCTGAGATCATGACCTGAACTGAAGGCAGAGGCTTAACCCACTGAGCCACCCAGGTGCCCCATCATGACCATATCTTACTAATAATGTAGGGCTTCCCAGGGTTTAGCACAGTGTTGGAGTACCACCTGTGCCCAGTAATAGGGACCCAGTAAATGATGTAGGAATGTAGAATCCACATCTCATGGCATTCCATCCATTGTAGGTTTTCATATCCGTATCTATAAAGGAAATGGGCCTTCGTATGTAACTCCTTCTATGTAAGTCACAGGAGTCTGGGCTCCGTACACATGTTTTTGTCCAATCAGTTGGTAGCCTCCCGTTCTCCCCAGTGCCATGGAAAAGGTTTTCAAACATGGCAATGATCTGCTTCTGTGAGATTTGACGTCATCGTCCTTTCTACTCACTTCTTCCCGATACCTGGTGACTGGAGTAGAGGTTTTGTTTTTATAACTGTGTTTTTTGATTCGTTTTCTTCTTTCTGGGTTTCCTACTCCTTCTACTTTGGTTATTTATTTACTTCTAGGGAGCAATGTCCACCCAACTGCCATTTTAAAATTCCATAGCACGGAATTAGGTACAATTATATGATAACTTTAAAATATATTTTCGCTCTCGTCATGTCAATTGTCTCAATTCTCATCATGTCTTTTTTTCCCCTTGTCCATGTTATTTGTTTCTTCAAAGAGTCACATTCTTTCATCTTTATTGTTTCCTTCCTCTTATTTTCCCTAGGAGTTCTTTTTCGTTCTATTTCTAGCAGCTTACACTGAATGCTAAATTCTTTCAAAACCTAATTTCGTTCTGTAAGTTCAATGCTGGGTATATCATTAGTCCCATTTCCTATGTCGTCGTCTTCTTTTTTTTTAAAGATTGTATTTATTTATTTGACAGAGAGAGATCACAAGTAGTCAGAGAGGCAGGCAGAGAGAGAGGGGGAAGCTCCCCGCTGAGCAGAGAGCCCGATGTGGGCCTCGATCCCAAGACCCTGAGATCATGACCTGAGCAGAGGCTCAGAGGCTTTAAAGCAGAGGCTTTAACCCACTGAGCCACCCATGAGCCCCTTCCTATGTCTTCTTGTGTATTATTTCCCTAACCATTTTTTCTAAACCCTCTATTCTTATGTTATTTTCCTTTGAGCCAGATACTACATAAGACTTTCCAGTTGATTGATGGCTTTTTTTTTTTTTTTGTCTTTGGCTTACGATTTCTTACTTTACAACCCTCTGACAAGAGATTATGTCCAATGTCATTTCTACTCATTTGAATTTATTGACAGGGCTATGTCAAAAATTATTGGTGTTTACATTACACAAAAATAATTTGTGTAATAATTCTGCTTATAAAATACCATCTCCTAATTCTACCTTAAAATTGTATTATCCATATTCTCTAGTCTCTAATTCTTCTTTGGTGCAAAATCTACTTAATCTGTCACAACCTAATAACAGTGAATTTAAACTTTTTGTTGCAGTCCTGTGTGTGTGTGTGTGTGTGTGCGTGCGTGTGTTAGGATTATAGGGCTTGGGAATCTTGAAGGTCTACTTGGAGGAGTGTGCTGAGCTGTGGATAGTCCCAAGCAGAAAGGGTTAACAATGTGACAGTAGAAAGAGTCCCATCAGTCAGCTTTCTTATGTCCCGTACTTTCCTGGTTGTTGGACTTACTACTCTGTGTTGTAATTTCTTATACGTAGTCACCACCAGATGGGATCTGCCCAGCTCACCGAGTATCTCAGGAGAGGCATTCAACAGAGGCCTGTTTGTGGAATAAGTCAATATTGTTGGATTCTCTTTTTTTAAAACCAACTCGAGACTCCTGGCTCTCTAAAATAACACCCGATCTAAGTGCAACCCGTGCTTTGACTTTAGAGATCTTGCCATGTGCTTCCTTAGTGTTTCTCTCTGTTTTTGTGCTGACATAGGAAAGGAGCCCTGTCTACTTTTGGCTTCTTGGAAGCCCTTCCCCATATTGTTCACCCCAGTCACAATTTTCTCGAAACATTTTGTAAACTTCTGTTTTGCGCTCAACCAAAGCGGGAATCTTTGGACTCCCCTTTATGGACAAAAGAAATATTATGCCCTTCTGACCCTCCCTCTTCTTTCCTTACCTTTCAGATTCTTCTAACATTGAAAATCTGATCAGATTATAGGTATGTGTTGTCATGTAACAAATTATCCTAAAATGTAATAGCTTAAGACAACGAATGGTTTAGTCTCAGGACGTGGCTTAGCTGGGAGTCCTCTGGCTCGGTCTCTAGTAAGCCTGTAGTCAACTGGGGGAGCATTTGCTTCCAAGCCCCCTTCCCCCATGTGGCTATGGGCAAGTGTCAGACCTCTTTGCTTTTGATAACTCTGCCAGTTATCAGTTTCTTGCCACATGGGTCTATCCATGGGGCAACTCAACATGGTGGCAGTGCTTTGCTCAGAGCAAGCAAGGGGGAAAGCAAGAGAGAACAAGAGATGGAGAGCAAGATGGAAGGCGGCGTCTTTCCGTAACGTGATCTCACAGGGCACATGCCATTACTTCTGCTCCAGTCTGTTAGAAAAGTGTCCCGCTCACACGGCAGGGCAGGGGATCTCACGAAGACCTGAACACCCGGGGGTGGGTGGGTGGGGAGGGGCTCTACGGGAGTCCCCTCCAACGCTGTGTGTGCAGTATAAAAAAAGTCCTGTGTTCTTTTCAACTGTTTTCCCTCCTGTTCCAATATCTGCACCAGTTATTTAGAAAATAGTAACCCTTTCCCCCTGTTCATTGTAAAAACCTGATGTAGATTTTTATACTTACGTCCATAACTTAATTGCAGTAAGTCACCATGATTTTTGCAATCGTAACTTCCCAATTAATAGTTCCTTCACTAATTCCGACCAATGATTTGAACACTCTTGAAGAAGATCCGCATGGACAGCACTAAGCTTATTAATGTTTTTGAGTCTCTCCAAACCTTACAATGTCTTTCAGCTTCCCTTGTATACGAACAACCCGTGACTAGAAATAAAATCCCCATGGGTTGCATCAATGTCTTACTGGACTCCAGGTTTTTCTCCACTTTGAACGTTGGCTATTTCAGAAGAGACATATGGAGCAAGCTTGATTTTAACCCCCTTGAATGTTTCCCTTGAGGTTTAAGAATATGCGAGGATATGTATTAATATTGTTTCTTTTTTATTGATCAAAGCTGGAATAAGGCAAATCCTCCTGATTTCCAAGCTCATTTTTTCCTCTGCCAAATTCTGCGCACTTTTATAACCTATTTCTTTTTTTTTTTTTCATTTTAAAGTAGGCTCTGTGCCCAACGTGGGGCTTGAACTCACGACCCTGAGATCAAGAGTTGCGTGCTCTATGGGCTGAGCCAGCCCAGTGCTCATAACCTATTCTTAATCAGCTGTTGTTTTCTTTATCAGGAAAGTTTTATTCAGTTTGGTGGAGAGCTCAGGGTCTTGTTCTTCATATACATTATCTTCTTTTGCTTCATTTAAAATATTTTATATGGACTTATCCAGCTTTTGGCATCTAATTTATGGTTTATCATCTATTTGGATGACCAGCTTTTCTGCAGTTTGCATTCTGCTCTTACCACTTTTATTTATTTATTTTTAAAGATTTTATTTATTTATTTGAGAGAGAGACAGTGAGAGAGAGCGTGAGTGAGGAGAAGGTCAGAGGGAGAAGCAGACTCCCCATGGAGCTGAGAGCCCGATGTGGGACTCGATCCCGGGACTCCGGGATCATGACCCAAGCCGAAGGCAGTCGTCCAACCAACTGAGCCACCCAGGCGTCCCAGCTCTTACCACTTTTAAATGAAGACCCAATTTCAGTTATTATGGATATAATGTTGTGGCATTCTCTTTTTGTGATGACCTGTTTATTGGTGTAATGAATTCCTTCATCTCCTTGGAAATAGCAGCTTTATCTTCAAGTTAACATAGATGAAAAGAAAGACTCTCCTTTGGGGTCTTCCATATTCTTCAGTACTGCGGAATTTCTTTATAGGTCCCACGTTTCTTTGAGCTTTTCTAAAAGTCTTTAGTGTGTTTGTCTGGAAGACTAGAGGGACTGGATTTCCCAAAAACCCCACATCCCGTGATTCATTTGAACACGGAGAGCTCTCCCTGGGACTAGTGCCAAAGGTTCAATCCAAAGGTTGCCAACAACTCCCTTAGGAAGTTCCTGGATCTGAAAATGAAGGAGAGACCAGGAAAAGCTGCAGGTTAGCTAACCTAATTCTTCCTTGGAGTAAGACTGGAGTATAAATCAATCAGGAGGTATAGGTCACTCAGCCTGCTTCTGCTGGATGGCTGAACAAAGCAACTCTAGAGCAGACTGAGTGTTTTCTCATTCACGCTGCTGAATTATTTCTTTGTGTTGGCTCGTGTTACAACATTTCCTTCTTATCTTAAGCATCTTCAGGTAACTTCTACCCAAATTTACAGTCCACACTTCATCTACCATTCTATTTTCCCCCTCATTTGGGCTTTCTTTGTTCACAATCCATTCCCATCTCTTTGGGTTCACTTTTCTTCTTGCTGAAGTAAATCCTTTGGTAGTTTTTTCAGTGAGAATCTGTGAAGGGCAGATGCCCGTTGACTTTGCAAATCTGAAAAAGTTTTTCTTTTGCTCTGACTTGTGAATGATACTTTAGCTGTGTGAAGAACTCAGAACAGATTCTTTTTTCTTTCCGTACTTCGACCACGTTATTCCCCTGTAAGTCTCTGGCTTCTGATACTGCTCACAAGTGGTCCACTGTTGATCTGTCTAATACACCGCTGCAGAAACTGTCTTGCCTCTTACATGACTTTGATTTTTTTCCTTTTTATCCTTAATTTTTTGCGGCTTAATATGATGTATCTATAAATGATTTAGTTGCATGCTCTGTTTTTGGGTGTTTTTTTCTTTCACTATGAGGAAAAAATCTCAGCCAACATTTTTCAACTGTTGGTCTCCTATCCTCCTATCTTCACTATCCTCTTACTTCAGACTACTATTAGACCTATGCTGGAACCTGCTGGAATCTCTCTATCCATCCTCTGGGTTCTGAACTCTCTTTGTTATCTACCTTTATTGTGCTGGGTAAAATTCTTGGTACTATTTCTCAATTTGCTACTTTTCTTTTTATGTTCCATACAGAGGAGTATTTTTTTTACCTTAGCGAATACATTCTTCAGTTCTAAGATTTATTTTAAGTTCTTTATCATTTTCCCTTATTCTTGTTTTTTTTCTGCCTGTTTTGTTTCATAGCTTTTTTATTCTTTTATGGATGTTATTCATTCATTTATCCCTTTGAAGACCCTAAAATAGTAATTTTCAGGCAGCTCTATTCTTATCATGTCAGCTGGAATGAATTCACCTACTCACTGTTGATTTAAAACTTAATGCAAGAGGGGCGCCTGGGTGGCTCAGTGGGTTAAAGCCTCTGCCTTCGGCTCAGGTTATGATCTCAGGGTTCTGGGATTGAGCCCCGCATCGGGCTCTCTGCTCTGCGGGGAGCCTGCTTCCCTCTCTCTCTGCCTGCCTCTCTGCCTACTTGTGATCTCTCTCTGTCAAATAAATAAATAAAATCTTTAAACAACAACAACAACAACAAAAACTTAATGCAAGAGTCGGAACCAGATCTAAGATCAGTGTGTACAACCGAGATTGACGTGGGACTCCCTGACCCACTAAGGAAGCCTGAAAAAAAAAATATGGCCTTTCGGGTGGTAACGATCTCCACGAGTACATGCCCCTTGTGAAGGACCTCCTTCACCCATCCTGGAAGAGAAGAGGAAGCCGAGGAAGAAGGGCCTGGTACAGAGCCCCAAACCCTACCCCATGGATGTGAAGTGCCATGCGGAGACAGTAGTTTTGTGTGTTGGCTGCCCCACTGTCCTTTGCCAGCCCACAGGAGGAAAAGCAAAGCTTACAGAAGGATGCTTCTTCCTAAGGAAGCAGCACGAAAGCACCCTGATTCAAGGTGAGTGGGAAATCATTCCAATAAGCACTTTTTGGATAAAAAATATGCTAAGGCTTCCACCTGGGCCTCTGGCTCTTAAAAAGCCAGCTACCTAGGGAGGTGGGAGAAGCTCTACCTGGTGACCTAGGCTGGAGAGAAGGCCCCCGTCCCTGCTCAGTGTTTGAATCTGGACTTTATTGCAACGATCCTGGCTTTGGTCTCCTGTCTCTCACGGGGTGCTTTCGGACCCGTCAGCTTTGCCCACCACTTGTCAGCTATGATTTCCGAAAAATTTAGAGTCCACGAAAGTACTTATTTTCTTTTTGAGCTTGGCTATGTATTTGTCCTGTTCTGTTTTTTACATCTTTTTTTTTTTAAGATTTTATTTATTGATTTGACAGAGAGATCACAAGTAGGCAGAGAGGCAGGCAGAGAGAGAGAGGGAAGCAGGCTCCCTGCTGAGCAGAGAGCCCGATGCGGGGCTCGATCCCAGGACCCTGAGATCATGACCTGAGCTGAAGGCAGAGGCTTAACTCACTGAGCCACCCAGGCGCCCCTGTTTTTTACATCTTATGTACCGTTGTCACCTGTAGAGGTAAAGAGGAACCCAGAGTGTGAACTTAACCCAACTTTGACTCGAGTCCTGCTTCTAAACATATAATTTATATGGGCAGTTCCATCTCCGTTCATGCCTTCGGTGTCTCTCCATCTCAGCAAGGTGTTCTGAGTCCCACAACAACTTCAGAGGCCGCTTGCAACAAGCATGTGTCAGATGCGGTTCCTTAATTGTGAATTTCTATTTTATCACCCATTTTGAAAATTAGCAGAATCATACGACATATTAGCATCCCAAGGGCAGGTTTTATCTACCTCTAAATGCCGCGGGAATCTTTGACCCATAAAGATCATTTCAAGGGATGTGACCATTATGTTAACCTACTACCAGTGTTACGTTATTTCCAGCTCGCAGCTCTTACTTACACTGATTTGCTTGGTTCTCTTAGGCAGAGATATTTACTGAGGACTTTGCTCCTGGTCCAGTGCTGCCCTGGGGCTGGAGGCCATCGAGCGCACAGGGCATCCACGGAGGCTCCGGCCCTCGGTGCACACTTACATGGTTACACAGACGTGTAATAGTTGGAACAAAGGGAAAGCACAGTGGTGAGGGCGGGATGTCCTGCCGACACCCAGGGAGCAGATCTGAGGTGATGGTCACTGCCATATCCTCTTCTTGCCATCCCCCAAGCACCTAGGTGTCACTGCAACCTCTCCCCTTTACTCTTTTGGCCCCGGGGTTCTCGCGCACATGCGTGTGTGTGTGTGTGTGTGTGTGTATATGTGTGTGGGTGTGTGTGTGTCCCTCCTTATGCTTTGTGGCTGGAAGGTATAAACCTTGCAGACAACTGCCTTAGTTCCCCACTGTCCTACTCTTTTTTTTTTTTAAGATATTATTTATTTATTTGACAGAGATCACAAGTAGGCAGAGACACAGGCAGAGAGAGAGGGAAGCAGGCTCCCCACAGAGCAGAGAGCCCGATGTGGGACTCGATCCCAGGACCCTGAGATCATGACCTGAGCCGAAGGCAGAAGCTCAACCCACTGAGCCACCCAGGCGCCCCACTGTCCTGCTCTTAAGGAAGGACTCCTGTCCAGGGTTTAGTAGGCGGTGCTAGGAGCACAAAACGGAGGACACTGAGAGACAAAGGGCTCGTGGCTCCTATCAGGAGCTAAACCTGGAGTCCAGTGGCCAGTGAGGCTGAGCAGCAGGTATCTACATTCTGATTTGGGGAGAGCCTCCAGGATCATGCAGCGAGGCCGACGGGGGCTAGTCAGCCAGCCCATGCACACTGCGACACGGAGAATGCCAAAGAGTGGAGAATGCCTACAAAAATGTGGCCAGAAGTAGCACGCTAGGAGAAGGAGCCCTTCACCACTCCTCTTCTGCTCACTTTGGCGGCTGAAGGTGAGACAACTCATCCGTTCCCACCTGCATGCTTGTCCTGTTGCACGCAAGAGAGAGGAGGGAGTTTTCGCGTTTCTAAATTTTGTTTCACATCTTGCCAATCTTGTTATGTAGGAGTTCTGAGAAGGGACTCCCCCCTCGATACATACCCTTCTTACAAGGAGGCACTCTCATATTTTTATTCTGTTCTGTTTCCTTCTATCACAGTCTATTTTATTTAAAGATAGAAAATCTGCAAAATTTCATGAATGGATGAATGGGTGAACAAAATACGATCTCTATCTATTTATCTATCTAGCTATCTATCTCCATGATCGATATTTACGAATGGAAATTTGTTTTACCTTAAAAAGGATGGAAATCCTGTCACATGTTATCCTATGGATGAAGTTTAAGGACATTACACTAAGTGAAATAGCCAGGCTCTGGCTAAAATACTAAAAGTAAGTATTGTATGCTGCCACTTGTTATATGAGGCACCTAAGGGTCTTCGCATTTGCAGAGACAGAAAGCAGAAGGGTGGTGGCCAGGGGCTGGGGAAGAGGGGAAAGGGGAGCTATGGATGGTTATGGAGTTTCAGTTTTGCAGGATAAGAGAGTTCTGGAGTTGGACGGTGGTGCTTGTTGGTGACTGTACTTAACACGACTGAGGTGTATAAATAGCGAAGACGGTAAATTTTATGTTAGGTGGTGTGTGTCCTTGTTGTTTTAACCCCCACATAAAACACAATGAGGTCATTGTGACAAAGCAAGGGGGCTCTGAGGGGCCCTGCCTAAGGTGGGGTGAGTCAGGGAGGACTCCCCAGCAGAAGTGGCATTTAAAGCCAAGACCTAAGGGGTGAATGAAGTTAACCATGGCAGGGAGTGGAGGCTCCAGGCAGAAGAAGCCTCCTGACTGTGAACAGGTTAAGCCTTATCAAGTCCTGTGTGGGTTCCTGCTGTCAAACGGCTTCCTGCTCTCAATCTCTTTCCACCTACACACTGATCCAGATTAATTTTCTAGAACACTGTCTGGATCATGCCAGTCTCCCACCTTCCTGGTTAATCCTTCCAGAACGTTCTTCTTTTTGTCTGCTGATCAACCCCTCTGCCTGCTGCTCAAGGCCCTCTCCTCCCGGCCCCACCCTGGCCAGTCAACACCCCGCTCCCCCCGCACCCAGGTGAACCCTGGCACCAGATGTCCCTGCGCCACAGTCCCTGGACACACACCTCTGCTCTTTTAGGTGTGCCCTCCTTTCCACCCCCCACCCCATGTCCCCGTCCCTCTTGTGCCTTCGACCCCTCTCCACGCCCTTTCTGCAGTCTGCGGCCTGGTGTTTAGCTATTTTTTAACTCCCCCTCCTCCTTCCCCACCTCTGCACACACCCTTCCCCAGGGAACGGAGCCTTACTCAAGGTCAGAGTCCCTGGTGCTCAGAGCCCTGTTCAAGGGCCTAACAACACTTCCCAGGACCTAACAGTCATGGTGATCCTGAGTCCCCAAGGTCCGCAGCTCTCCACCAGCCCGGGGCAGCTGCTGACCTGAGGCCGCTGTGCGCCAGGAAGCAGCCTGTTTACCCTCGGCCCTGAGCCCCTCTCCAGCACCTTCCATCTCCTCCTGACATTCTTGAGCCGAACCTCTCCTGACCAGGCCCTCCAGATGCTTAACAGGATTATCTGCCTAACAGCGCAGCCCTCCCAGGCGGGTGATTTTATCCCCGGAAAAGCGAGGGCAGGGACAAGCATGAAGGCACATTTTCCCAGAGCCCAGAGGACACCCTCTGGGGCTAGGGGTGGGGGCCTGGGGGGGTGCAGAGGACTCAGGGGGCTGCCCCGCCTCGGGCCTGCTCTCCTGAGAAGCCCAGCCAGTGGTCTGACCTGGAGCAGGGCTACCACCACAAAGCCGGGGTTTGCACTGGGATCTCGGTGACTGGCAAAGGCCGCGGGGCTGTGGGGCGGAGAGGAGCGGCGGGGGCGGAGGGGGGAGGCGCGGGGGTAGGGAAATCCACCTGGATGCCATCAGTCTTGCCAGAGTAAACAGAGCTGACAGGAGTGCTCGCCGGCAGCCTGGTACAGGTTAGGGGGGGTCACCACAGCGGCCTGGTGACCCGCCTGCCTGAAGGTAGAGACGCTCTGGAATCTGTCACAAAGGACAGAGCTGAAAGCTCATTCCTCGTGGAATGAACCCGTTTCCTGGCATTCCACACAACGGGGAGCGAGGATGCTTTTAAAAATGTCTTAAATGTAAATCTGAGCTGGGATCAAATACACACATTTAAAGCAAAACAAACAAAAGAGATTCACCCTCGACAACCTCAAAGCAGGATCCCTAGTCTACATGTCACTAGCCATAAAAAAATACCTTCCTCAGAGCTCTTTCTTAGTTTTCTGGAAGCGGGAGGGTTTAGAAAGCATAGCTGGACGTAGCAGGAGAACCTACCAATTGATTATCTAGAACTCTCCATCACAATGGCAGGGCCGAACTCGAGCAAAGGTCTTTTATTAATATCCTATAATATCAGGGATGGAAACCTCTCTGTGTCTCTTCCTAAGAGCAAACCCTGCAAACACTCACTTCTTCTTAGTGTGACTATGAAAGTGACAGCAGTGGCATAGTTAGCATACTTCCCAGCACTCTCCCACCAGCTAGACCGAATGGGACAGAAATTGTGGAAAAAAAAAAAGTTTGAGTAACTCACAAGGAATTTTGAATCATCGGAAGCACCAGCAAGACGAATGTTAATCCCTCCCTTCAGCAGGCGGCGGGGGGGTGGCGGTGGGGGGTGTGGGGGGCTGGTAAGTGCCTCAAACGGCGAGAGTATGGGATGGGGGGACCACCCAGACGCTGAAAGTCACAGCCACGGTGACTTCAGCTCAAAGACCCACACAAACGGTTTCTTTCGGAAGAAAGCCAGTCACCACCCAAACCTGCCTGAGCCCTAGCAAGATGTCCGGCTGATATGTTTTGTGACCTTGGGCAAGTCACTTCACCAGCCCTGGTCTTGTTTCTTCACCTATAAAACAAAGATAGTAAAACCAGGGTGCCTTCAGGGTACTCCTGGCACTAATGAAGGCTTGTAAAGGGCTTTGAGATCCCCAGGATGAAAGTCTCTGCAGAACAGTAAAGCCTGATTATTATGCTTCGAACACGACATTCCCATGAAAACCCTGATCAGGCTCTTACCTCACCTCTCCGCGAAGATTTAATAGCAGAGAGTTGTAATAAGTTCGTGAAGGACAGAGACCTCCATTACCGATACAAAATACGCTGCAGCGAACTAGTATATTAAGGCTATTATCATGAATAATTAAGCCAGGTTCTACTCACAGATTAATGAACCAAGTGTGTGTTGTGAGGTAGTGGGTTTTCACTGTGGCTTCCTCAACCCGCTCACGTCACGAAATTTATTTATCCTCCGCGGGTCCCTCAGCTTGCGTGGAGTAGCAGGTTTACCCCACCAAAGAGGCTGGCGGAGTAAACTTCTGAGGGATGCTTTCATGCCTACTGTAAGAATAAACCCAATTAGAGGTCTCTTAGCACAGATGAAGAAGGTTCATTAATGATAATGAAGGGCTGACCTACCCTAGGCCCCTAAGTTTGTAATTAATCTTGCACAGACCTTCCAGCTTGCATATATTGAAGAATATCAAAGTCATGCACATTGCTCCGGGCTAACACACATGCACGTGGAAAGGAGAAGTGCAGGTTCATGCGCAGACATCTTGGCTGATCTCGGACAAGGAGATGCTACGTCTGACGGTGCATTCGCGTTCCAAGGTAGAGCCATAATTAGATAAAATAAAAGTCTTTAGATAACTCACAGGGCCCGAATATAAAAATCCGTAATTTCTCAATTCATTTACGACATTAAAAAAAAAAAAAAAGATGTCTGGGGGAAGGGATGGAGTGTGGATTGTAAGAGAAATGGCCAAGAGGAATGACAGACATTCACGTGAGTGTATCGATCAGTGTAATGACTTAGGCTCTAACTGTCCAAAACGAGTTTCAGCAAATATCCCGAGGATTCGTGTTTACACTGTGGGCTCCTTTTTCTGGAATTTCCATCTTGCCCCGTGCTTTTTAAAAATAATGCCGCCACTGGGCGCCTGGGTGGCTCAGTGGGTTAAAGCCTCTGTCTTTGGCTCAGGTTGTGATCCCACGGTCCTGGGATCGAACCCCATATGGGACTCTCTGCTCAGCAGGGAGCCTGCTTCCCCAACTCTTTCTCTGCCTGCTTCTCTGCCAACTTGTCATCTCTGTCAAATAAATAAATAAAATCTTAAAAAAAAAATAATGCTGCCACTGGAATTGGCCAAGGAAAGGTAATTAGCAACACCAGGGTGCAGGGACTGTATACAGTGAGAGAGGAAAAGAGATTACTTTCTGCTGGAGATAAGGGTCACTTGTAGATTTCTGGAACGCTCTTTGAAAAGGAGAGGTGCTGGGTAACAAAAGAGAGGTTCTGTGGCCATGAGGTCTGTCTTTGCTGCTGGGAAACTCATCTGCAACTCACCTCGATGGCCCACATACTGAAAAAAATTACTGAGGCCATTCAGGACAGGATAAAGTAACTTTCAAGGGAACCTGGAATTCTTTTCCTGACTCAAAGCCAAGTTTTCCAAACATGCTGGGCAGTAGTCCTCCTGGATGCAAGGACCTCCACCCACTCACCCCCACCTCTGCCTGGGAAACTCCTACTCATCTTCTAAGACGCCCGTCTAAATGCCTCTTGTTCTGTGAGCCTTCATCAGTGTTTGCAGGTCGAAGCATAGGATCCCCCCTTGATGCTCCCCCATACTCAGCATACAACCTCCTGGATGGTGGAGCACATCCCATGGGGAGGATGGCAGAATCCACGTCCCCCTAGAGGCGTGAGCCTTGGAGCATGGCGGCCCTATCTTACTCACCTTTGTTGTGGATCCAGCAACAGCAGTGATAGGACAAAGTGCCTGGCGCCTGAGACATGTCCGTTTTTTCTAAACATAAACATTTACCAACCAGCGTGGCACCCGGCACTGACCCATCAGAGTACATTCTGGCTGTGAACAATCCTTAGGGTTGTTCTGGAATACAGCCCTCCCCAGGCTGCATAACAGACACTGAGTGTTTATTAAAATAAATTCAACTGCAGCCGGAGTTACCCAGCCCGGCTTTCACGGCCCCAGGGCTAGGTATCTCCATTTTCCCGCCTGTAAAATGGGAGAGTAATACCTTCATGATGTTGTCGTTACAGATCTAAGATGGGGCGTCACGTGAGAAAGTGCTTCGTGCTTAATATACGTTGATTCTGAACGTGCCTATGGCTAAAATTGCCATCTATTAAGGTTCTAGAAAAGTGGCCCTAAAGTTATCCTTTTAGTATATGTACTGCCGAAGCGAGCACTAAAGTCACCCTTTTAAAAAAGGGATCGTATCTTCCAAGCCATTAGGGATCCTTTGGGGAGTTTGGCCTGGACCCCTTTCAAGGAAGGTAAGATTCAAGGGTCCGGGTGAGGTGGTGCTTCTGTGACCAGGTGGCCCAGCCTTGGGTCAAGGGAACCGGTCTGTTTAGAGATAAGCAGTGCTGGTGGAATGCCGCCTGGGTCAGAGCTCTCCCAAGGGCACAGGCTCTCCGATTTTGCCGCACATTAGCGTCAGCTGTCGGGCTTTTAAGACTGCAGTCCAGGCTGCACCCCAGGTGGATTAAATCAGAACCTCTACGGGTGGGACCCAGACATTGGTATTTTCTAAAGCCCCCTTGGAATATTCCAACAGGCAGCCAGGGTTGGAAGTCCGGAGCATAGGGGGTCACAGACTTCGATGCCCACAGAGGAGGCCCGGCCGGTCACGTGACCAACCTGTCGTAAGACATTTGGGAGGAGTGAGGACTGCGGTTGTCTGGAAAGCACCTGTCCTAGTTTCAGATTTTCAGCTTTTAAAAAAAGAACGCACTGTTTGAGCCAAATGCAACACAGCTGTGAGCTGGACCTGGCCCATGGGACATGGGTTTGCAAACCCCGCCCTGGGCGAACACTGCCTGAGGCCTCGGGAGGCTCTGAGCATCGGGGAAAGGAAGCTGGGCCTCAGGAAGGGCTGCAAAAGCCATCAGCTGGGTCTTCCCCAGTCTTCCCCCTCCATCCCGTTCCCTTCCTCCCCCGCTCTATCTCCCCAGATGTGACTGTTAGTTGGCTTTTATTTATTTTACATGCTTTGACATTTCAGGTGCCTCGAAAAATGTATTTTAACACGCCGCTCCAGCAGACGTCAGATTTCATCTTGGCAGAAAGTTCTTCGCACTGATTCCTGCTGACGGGGCCCGGGTGGGAGTCCCGGGGCGGGGGGGGGGGGGGTTCCCCTGTGTCAAGGGAAGGAAGCAGACCAGCCGGGGTTCTGCAGGACCCCCTCGCCGCTGGGGCGTGGCCTTCCTGCAGGAGGGCGGGCTGGTGCGTCGCTGCAGAAGCGGGTTCGCAGTTTGATTTTGAAGCCCTACGTCCAAGCGCCACTGTGTTCCTTTACGTTCTCTGGATTCAGAAGTCGTTGACTAAACTGGGTGTGGCCTGGACAAGGCTGGACGCGTCCCGTCGCATCTCCCTCTCGGCTCCTCCCCACCCGTGATTAGTAAGTCCTTCCAGTCCTGCACCGAGGCCCCAGCAAAGCCCTAGATGGAGGCCGGCGGGGACACAGACTGAAGCACACACACTTCCTGTGGCGCAAGTCTGCATTTCTTTCCAGAAATGTCCCCCCTTGCCCTGAGTACTGTTCCTCTACCAGCTTGGCCACTGAATGCCTTCCACAAATAAAATCCCTCAGATCAAGGACAGTGAAGAGACGGGCGCCTAGTGATCATTGCATAAGAATAAACCAGCAGGGGCGCCTGGGTGGCTCAGTGGGTTAAGGCCGCTGCCTTCGTCTCGGGTCATGATCCCGGGGTCCTGGGATCGAGCCCCGCGTCGGGCTCTCTGCTCAGTGGGGAGCCTGCTTCCCTTTCTCTCTCTCTCTGCCTGCCTCTCTGCCTGCTTGTGATCTCTGTCTGTTAAATGAATAAAATCTTAAAAAAAAAAAAAAAAGAATAAACCAGCACCCGTGGAACCGGGAACCAATGAATGAAAAAAAAACACCTTGCTCCTGCCCCTACTTATCAAGACTGACGGCGGACACAACTGAGAGCGGACACGTTTCCTGGGGGAAAGATGAAGACAGTGTGGGATTCGGTTTTCGGGGTCACTGAACACTTTTGAGCCCGGGAGAGAGAGGAACAAGTCAGTACCTGCCCTCAGGGAGCCCCGTGCAGCGTGGGGCGCTCCAGGAGCCCCGCGTTCTAACAAGGGGTGTACAAAGCCGGTGCCCCGCGTTCTAACAAGGGGTGTACAAAGCCGCTCTGTGGGACTGCAGAAGGAAGTGACTAACTTTGCCTTGGGGCACAGGGGATGTCTTGCAGAAGCTGGGACAGGAGGGCTGGGTCTCCAGGCACACCCTGTTCCCAGCAGGAGCCTGACTCCAAGTTGGGGACAATGTCTGCCCTCAGGGGAGAGTCGGCTCTTGCCCGGTTTCCCAGCTCCTGCTTCCCAGACAGCCCTCACCTGGGAGGTGAGGGAAGCAGAGGCTTCCTTTAAAGGCCGGTCCTCTCCCTCCCTCCCTCCCATCACCCGGCTCCCTCACCCATCCGCCTCCCCCCATCACTTGGGGTACCGAGAACCCAGTGAGGGTTAATGACTCATGAATGAAAAGGCAGAACCTAAGAAAAGCTGGGAATGACAGCTGTGGTATGCCAAGCTGTGTGTGTGGAGTGGGTGGGGCGGGGGTGTCGGTGGTGGGAGAGGTCCAATTCACCAGATGGGTTTTTTTTTTAATAAGATTTTTGGGGCGCCTGGGTGGCTCAGTGGGTAAAAGCCTCTGCCTTCGGCTCAGGTCATGATCTCAGGGTCCTGGGATCCCAGGGTCCTGGGATCAAGCCCCACATCGGGCTCTCTGCTCAGCAGGGAGCCTGCTTCCTCCTCTCTTTCTGCCTGCCTCTCTGCCTACTTGTGATCTCTGTCAAATAAGTAAAATCTTAAAAAAAAAATAAGTAAAATAAGATTTTATTTATCTGACAGAGAGACACAGAGAGAGAGGGAACACAAGCAGGGGGAGTGGGAGAGGGAGAAGCAGGCTTCCCGCTGAGCAGGGAGCCTGATGTGGGGCTCAATTCCAGGACCCTGGGACCATGACCTGAACCAAACAAAGGCAGACACTTAAGGACGGAGCCAAGGGGTGCCTCCAGGTTGGGGTCTTTTATCACTGACATTGTTTAGAATCACTGGCGCATGGAGATGCTGAAAAACAGACTTTGTGTCAACTCAAAAGCAAACAAATAAGCTGATAAGACCTAGTTTTGTTATTTTAAAATTCTCTAGAGACCCCATGCTCCTTTATCCCATGCATGGGGGGGTGGGAATCCTTCCTGGGGGATCCCCCTCCCCACGTTTGTTACTAAATAAATAACTTCCTGAAAATTCAGAAAAAACCCTGAAAATTCAAGAACACTGTCCATGCCTCAGAGTTTCAAAGAGGATCTGGAGGTCTGTGTGCCTGGCGTGCTGCGCCAGCAGGAGGGACTGGGACACAGTTTGCTAACTCTAACCTGCCCTGAGCATAAGGTGCTCGGAGGATCCACCCCTCCAACAGCCCAGCGGCTGCTCACCCCTATCTTGCTCTCCAGATGGGAACCCAAGAGGCAATGGGATTGGGAAACAGGGAAGGAGATCTGGGGGTCCAAGGAACCCCGTGTCTTCAAGGATCAGGAGGGGCAAGAAATCTCGAGGACTACTCGGACCCTTTCGGGAGGACAGAGTGCAGCCTGATGAGGAGGTAAAGGAACTTTCCCAGATGATAATAGCAAGATGTTTGTTTGGACCCAGAAGTTTAAAGTTATTGTTAAATAGACTCTGGAAAGTCTTATAGGACTTTACAGCCAGAGGGGCATCTGGGTGGCTCAGTCAGTTCTGTGTCTTCTTTTGGCTAGATCATGATCTCAGGGTCCTGGGATGGAGCCCTGCTGAGGGCTCCCTGCCCGGTGGGGAGTCTGCTTCTCCCTCTCCCTCTACTCCTTTCTTGCACACTCTCTTGCTCTCTTTTTCACTCAAAAAACCCAAAATCTTTAAAAAAAACAACACAAAAACTTTATAGCCAGAAAGTTTAGATTTGAATATTATGAGCTTGGGCATGTGGCCTCTCTGTGCCTCAGTTTCTCATTCTAAAGTGGGGATAATAGTAGCACCTAGCATATTGGGTTGCAGTGAGGAGTCAGTAAGTTAATATAGGGAACGCACCTGGGAGTAGCTATTCTCGCTGGTGAAGACCCCCCCCAACCCCCTAAGGTGTTCAAGTCTGGTGTCCTTACCTGCCCAGTGATGTGGGGTCTCTGAAGTCTCTCCCAGATAAAATATTTAGGGAAATGAAAAATTTCTCTAAGAACGTTTGCTGTTCTTCAAGAAGCACCTTCTCCTTGAAGCTGCCAAGTTTCCTCAAAAGCAGAGCGCCTCTGGTTAGCAGAATCCTGCACTTTTACGGTAGGAATGAACAGAGGGAATATTATTGCCGGAACAGGGCAGAAAGAGTGGGGCCCCAAGGCATCTCTGATCCATTCTGCAGTTTGCTCCGTTTCCATTTCCTGGACATCAGAGTGTCATCGTGGAAAATGGAGTGTCCCCCTCAATTTTACATGACATTCCTTTAGAAAAGTGCAAATTGTTTCATTACAAAAGCACTGCATAGTACTTGGAGAAAAAACAGCTTGAAAGGAAATAAAAAATCTTATTCTCATCACCCAGAGACACCTTCTGTAACCCCAGGTGTATGGCTTTCTGGATCTGTTATATCACAGAGCTTAAAAACGCTTGGCTCACTAGATAATTTTGTAACCTGTATTTTCCACTTGACTGTGTACATGAGCATCTTTCCATGGCAATAAATATTAATTCTACAACATCATTTTTAATGGCCGAGGACGTCTCATTTCATTTAAATGGCCGAGGACCATCTTTCAGTACAACTCTGTTTCACTCGCAGCTCCTTTCTGATGCTGGAAATCTTAAACAGGGTTGTTGATCAAGCACCTGCTGGAAAGTTGCTTGGGGGAACTCTTAACTTTCTTTCTTTTCCTTTTTTTTGTTTTGTTTTGTTTTGGTGGTGGTTGGGGGGAGGGGCAGAGGGAGAGAGACTGTCTCAAGAAGGCTCCATGCCCAGCACAGAGCTGACCTGGGGTTGATCTCACCATCCCGAGATCATGACCTGAGCTGAAATCCAGAGTCAGATGCTTCACTGAGCCGCCCGGGTGCCCCTGAACTATTCCTTTAGTATAAAATCATGTCAGTGATGTCGTAGGATCCGAGGATACGAAAGGATACATCCGCTTTAAAGGTTTGAGATGAACATTGCCAGGTCGTCCCTCTCCCTGAAGTCTGCCGTCTCATCTACCAAAGATTTTTTAAAAAACTCTTTGCCAATTTTTTTGGCAAAAAAAAAAAAAAAAAGTCCCTTAGTTTAACTTCTATTTTTGATAGGTAATTAGACTGACTATTTTAAGTACATTTTCCAAGCAAGGTGTATTTCAGCTTTTAAGAACTCCCAGTTCAGGTCTTTTTTTTTTTTTTTTTTTTTTTTAAGATTTATTTATTTGACAGAGACACAGTGAGAGGGAACACAAGCAGGGAGAATGGGCGAGAGAGGGGGAAGCAGGCTTCCCACTGAGCAGAGAGCCCGATGTGGGGCTCGATCCCAGGACCCTAAGATCATAACCTGAGCCGAAGGCAGAGGCTTAACCCACTGAGCCCCCCAGGCGCCCCCCAGTTTAGGTATTTAATCCAGTTTCCTTAAGTGTTGGTCTTTTTCTCTTGTAATAATTTGTAAAGTCTGAAAGAGTAAGATTATTGACGCTACTATATTTGTTGAAAATAGTGTTTTGAAGTTTACTATTTCTCTCTCCAGTTTTTTTTTTTTTAGACACATGGAATCAAATCTAGAATCTTTTCATTTTGAGTGTTGATCTTCACCCAAGAATACACAGAAAGCCACTTACATTCTCTTTTGGTAAGCTTTAGGGTTAAATTTAAAAATTGATGTCTGGTTAATATAGTGTATAACTTGCCATTTTAAAATGTAGAATCCAGTGGTTTTTAGCATATTCACAAGGTCATGCAACTATCGTCACTGTCTAATTCCTAAACATTTTCATCACCCACAGCCCCCATAGAAACCCCACACCATTACCATCCCTCCGCATTCCCCCTTCTCCCAACCTTTGAACACTGCTCATCTGCTTTCTGTCTCTATGGATTTGCCTATCCCAGATCTTTGATGTAAATGAAACCATACACTCTGTGGCCTTTTGCGTCTGGCTTCTTTCATTTAGCATCATGTTCCCAAGGTTCCTCTATGTTCTAGGATGGATCAATACGTTGTTCCTTTTTTATAGTTTCCTATAAAAGAACATACAGAAACTTTTTAAAGTTTCCATTGTATGGATATACATTTTCTTTATCCGTCCATCAATCATTTTATTTTTATAAGACACTTTCTAGTCCTCCGCGGTTCTTAAAGTGGATTCCTAGGACCTTTAGCGTTGCCTGGGAACTTGTTCAAAATGCCAATTTTCACGTCTCACCCAGACCCATTGAATTATAACCCCTTGGGGCGTGGAGCTTAGCAAACTGTGTTTTAACAAGTTTTCCAGGTCACTCTGAGGCATACTTGTTTAAGAACCACTCGTAACACCGTCACTTTCTTGGCTTTTCTAAGGTGTATGACTTCCTCTGGCCAAAGTCTAGTATTTAAAACACATATATCCAGGCTCTAATTTTGAGGTTGTTAGTCTTGCAAAGTCTGCTTTCCTCCACACTTCTTTCACTGTTAGGGTTGGTAGGCAGCTGATACTTAAATATTTCTCTCCTCTGTTTCTCTTGTTTATAAATTCAGTCTGCGGGGTTAGATACAGATTCTTCTTCTTTTTCTTCAAAATGGAGATTCTCTTCCAGAAAAAGATGTTCACAGGTGTATTTAATGGTATGTTACTGAGCGGGTCATCTATTTAAGCTGCTGTTGGGGCTCATGGTAATTGCCCCGTGCATGGCTAGTCTCTTTTATACCCTGAATTGCTGTAGAACACAAAAACTACAATTCCCAGCATGCCTTGCTACCAAGGGTCTTTGGTCTCCATTGCTTCACTTCTGGGAACCAGGACTCAGGATATCCAGGATTTGTCACCATGTGCCTGACCTCCTTCTGCCAGGGGGGTCCTTCTCAGCGTAGAGATGGTTCTCCTGGGTGGGGTGGATGGGGCAGACACGGCACCCAAAAGGTAGAGGGCTAGCTGCCTGATTTTCTGGTGATGACAAGGAAGCCACAGATATCTCCCTTTCTTTTCTTCTGCTGGTCTGGATTTTTTTTTTTTCCTTAAGATTTTATTTATTCTGTTTGACAGACAGAGATCACAAGTAGGCAGAGATGCAGGCAGAGAGAGAGGAGGAAGCAGGCTCCCTGCTGAGCAGAGAGCCCGATGCGGGACTTGATCCCAGGACCCTGAGATCATGACCTGAGCCGAAGGCAGAGGCTTTAACCCACTGAGCCACCCAGGCACCCCTGCTGGTCTCTGTTTTGAGGCGTGAAACCAGAGCATGCCCTGAGCTTAAAAATGACAGTTAGTTTATGAAATTTTTGCTCTACCTTTTTAATATCAGTTTCCCTGAGATTTTGTCTTTTTCTTGGGGCAAGGGGTGTCTTAGTTTTCAGCAATGAGAATTAAAAAAAACAAATTTCCCTGTGTCTTCATGGGCATGTTAGTGGCCGGTTGAGAGACTGTTGGGTGTGGTGGCCACATACCAGTGTGAAATGGACCGGCACATTCACTGCAGGGCCTGAGTCTCCGGAGAGTCTCTGTACCTCAGGTTTAAGAAATCACAGTTGAGGTGGGCATGTGGCTGGCTCAGTTGGTAGAGCATGTGACTCTTGATCTCAGGGTCATGAGTTCAAGTCCCACATTGGGCATGGAGCCTACTTGGAAAAAAAAAAGATTAAAAAAAAAATCATAGTCAGTGTGAAAAGGAAGGAGACAATACAACATGAAAAGAGATCTTTGGACTCCCAGAATCCCATTGGCAAGAAGCACATAAAATCGTGCAGCTGCAAACCGAGGTCACCTTTCCTGGAAAAGGAAGACACAGTCGGAGGTGGGACCAAGAGCCATGAGAATCACTCCTGAGCAGATGCAGGACTGAATCCTAGTTGGGGAACTTCCAACATTTGTCCAGCTGCATTTCAGGACTGCTACTGGGCAACGGCATTGGGGTGCCTCCTCTTTTACCCCCTTTCCAACAGGTGCATCTATGGTGGCTGCCCTGTGCCGGTACCATCACTGCATGTTGGGTGTGTGTGTTGGGAGGGGATGGTGCAGGTAACTGGGATCTTTAGCTTATAGTGAGGGGAAGTGTATTCAAGGACTATCCCTGAAGAGCTTCATCTGCCCCTGAACTTGATTCAGCTAATGAGATTCTGGGATTTGAGCTGATGCTCACATGAGGGAGAATTCCAGTGGCCTTAAAAGGCAATAACTGTCTTTTACATATGGGAAGAATGTAAATAATTTGTGCTTTGGAGATGGACATTGATGGTTTTAAAAAATATCCACAAATTCTTTGATATTTCTCTTTCAAGGGGTGGACGTTAATTCCCCTCCCTTTGACTGTGGGCTGGACTTCATGACTCGTTTCTGATGACTAGAATATGGTAGGAAAGATGACGTGGGACTTCTGAGACTAAGGAATAAAAAACACTGAGGCTGTTCCTTCCACTCCTTCTCTCTTGCTCTGGGGGATACCAGCTGCCATATTGTGAGGACACTCAAGCAGTCCTACAGAGAGATCCACATGGTGAGAACTCGGGCCTCCTTCCCACAGGCATGTCACCAGGTCACCTGGGGTGGAGACTACAAACCCAGGTAAGGTTCAGGAGACTGGAGCTCCTGTCTACATCTTCCTTGAAACCTCGCGAGAGACTCTGAGTAGGACTTCTTGGCTAAGTTGCTCCTTGATTCCTGACCTGCAGAAGCTCCATGATGATGAATGGTTGCTCTTTAAAACCACCATGTTTTGGGGCAGTTTGTTACACAGCAGCAGAGAACTAATACACAGGTGCCCTGTCATTGCGGCAGAGCTTGAACCCTGATACCTTTTGTTTATTTATTTATTTTTAGAGAGCGAGAGCTGGCGGGGGTGGGGGAGGGAGAGAGAGACTCTCAAGCAGGCTGCACGCCCAGCATGGACCCTGACGTGAGGCTTGATCTCACGACCCTGAGATCATGACCTGAGTCAAAATCAAGAGTCAGACACTCAACTGATTAAGCCCACCCAGCTGCCCCTTTTGGTCCTTGACATGGAAAGAAGGATCCAGGCCAAGGTCTCTCCAGAGACAGTGCAGGTGGCAGAGCTATGCCCAGAGAGAGGAACCTCTGTCGTAGTTGAAACAGGCAATAAATCGTTACAGACTGAAAACTTGTACAGTCAGCACCTGAATCAAGAGACCAGTTTACTATCGGCACCCCAGAACTTCCCCTCGTGTTCCTCTCCAGTCCTTACGCTTCTAAGGGAAGTCACTATCTTGACCTCTAACAGCAAATACTACTGTTGCCTTTTATTGAACTTTACTAAAGAGATTATACTCTTTTGTGTCTGGTGTCTTCTACTCAACATTGTGTTAATGACATTTAGCCAAATTGTTGCCTGTCATGGTAGACTGTCATTGTCATTGCCCTGTAGTATTCTATTGTGTGAAATCCTACAATTTATTATCCGTTCTGCTAGGGACAGGCATCTGGATGGTTTCCAGCTTCGGGCTATCATAAATGGTTCAACTAGGAACCCGCAAAGATAACTTTTATGATACATGTGCGTAAAGGTTGGCAAGTGAACGTGCAGATGACTTTCCATAGCTTGATTTTTGGACATGCGAAAGAGGAAACGAAAGGTGGTAATCATCGAAATCTGGGTTCCCAAAAGCTAATCCGAATCGCTTCTGAATCACGAAAGGGTTCCCATTGGAACCTTTCGTTCTTGCATATTCACTGCCTGCCTGCCATCTGTAACGCTCTTGAAAATATTATATGTCAATTATACCTTAATTAAAAAAAAATATCTCGGGGAGAGGCTGGTCCTGTTCTCCAGGAGTTTTCTAGAGAGCACAGAGTAGGACGGTGGGGCGAGGATCCACAGGGCTGGAGAGCAGGGTAGAATTCTGCAGAAGCCGCAGAGACACTTTAATGAAGGGAGTCAGGGACGTTCAGGGGGGCTTTGTGGAATGTGGGTCTCGGATAATAGACACAATTAGATACTCAAAGTTGGGGCTGGGGTGGATAAAAGGACATCTCAGGGGGGAGGAAACGGGAGGAGGAGAGTCATAGAAGTTGACGTGACTTGTAGATAACCCACCTCATTAAAAATGATTTGAGGAAGCTCAGGGGTGGGAAACGCATCTTCACTCCAGCATCCCCGTTGTTAAAATGCATGCAAAGCAATTTTCCTTTTTCTCCTGTAAGGAAACCTCGCTTCAGATGCCGCTTTCTTTTGAACCCAAGCTTATTTTATCAAAGATGAGTATGTCAGAAATAGAGGCTTAGTGTAAGTTCAAAGATGCCAAGTTCGTCCATTCACCATGGATCAGCTCTTGCATATAAGTCACAGTGTCAGTCACTGTCCCACTCCCCCGGGGACGTGGGTGGGCGAGGGACGACTCCAGACAGAGCAGTCCCCGGCCATTCTAATAATACAGCAGTCCCCACGGTGTGGCTGTGAAATAATTAAGCAGCACATTCCTGGAGAGGCCTCGCCACAGGAAGCTCGCTGAAGCTGATGATCTCTGCATGGTGGGGGAGACGTTTTCAAGTTGTTCTCAGCCTGGAAATTGTTGCCTTCACCGAAAACCCCCGCTTGACCGTGGCGGTGGTCAGGGAGGCAGACTGCTGAAGGGAAGGAGTTTCTGGGCCAGGTGTGCATGGCACTAAGCCGTGGCCCTGCTGGGGCTGCACAAGGGGCCTCTGCGGGACTGTGTGTGCACGGTCTGTGCAGTAGCTAGCCAGGCAGCTACCCAGTGCTATATCGATGTACTTCTAATGTATACTCTGAGCTGCTCTACAACATGGGGCATTTGCATTATAGGAACACACACACACACACACACACCCCCTGGCTGATTCTTCTGGAAACTGTGATGAATTCAGAGCTCAGTAGTAGGAGGTGCCTGGATGAGACTAGCCCAATCGAGGAAAAGGCTCAACACAGAAATTCTTCCTGCTATCTTGAAGGTCCTGAAAAAGCCTTCTCGGAACATTGCCGGACAAAGAGGACTGCAGCCCGGGGACCAGAGCCCGTTGTACAAACTGGATGCCCATAGGGTTGCTCAGTCTGACCAGGAGGGCCCCACGATGTGGCAACAAAGAAGCCCCCCCCCCCCCGGTGTTCTCTCCCGGGATGTGTCTAGTTCTGCCAAAAACACCAGCTCCCCAAACACCAGGAGTCTGTGTGACGTCGCTGCGTGGACCGTCGGCTTCCACAGACAGTGAACTTGGCCACGAAGAAGGAAAAGTCCACTCTTCTCCCATGGAAACTTCTCCTACCTCCCTCCTCCCTGGGGTTCTCAAAGTTATCTGCTGAGTCCCACCTTGCCCAAGTCCCCCTGTGAGCGCAGATGCGGTGACCCTTTGGATGTGCCCTTTGCCCCGGGTGCTCACGGAAGGAACCTCTTCTCTAGGGCATCTTTAAGGGCTGCCTGTCGTCAGCACGGCCAGACACCCAGGGCCCTCAGGGAGCCTAAGGAAATTCAGCTCCTCAATCTGCAGTTAGAGCAGCTAAGGGATGCGTTCATTCAAAACCCTACATCGCTGGCAGCCACGTGCCCAGCAGGCCTCCCCCTGGCCCTGCTCTCAGCAAAACAGCTCTGCCCGCGTCGCGCAGATGGGGAATGGACAGCAGAGAAGCTGTGGCCCGTCCAGGTCCCACTGACGGTCAGTGTCGGACCCTGGCAAAAACAGTTCTTGTTCTGGACTCTTCCATTAGCTTTTTTGAGCCTAGCGCCCCCTTCTCCTGCCCCCACTCCAAACGGAACTGGAAATCCTTCCAAGTGGGTGTCTTCAAATCTAAGCGTAAAAGTAGAGTGTTGACGAGCTGAACCCTCCAGAAAAGGTGTGCCCATGCTGCTGAGGCCAGTGTCCCTCTGGGCAGGGGCTCGTGGTGACGGCTGTTCCTGAGAGAGGGCGGCTGGACGGGCAAGTCCACCGAGGACAGTCGCAGAAGGGAGACACCGGGCACCGGAATACCCAGCAGGGTTTAATCCCGTCTCCCGCGGCCCTTTCTCTTGGTATTTCCTGAGGACAGTGCGGGGCCTGCAGGGACTAGCTCTGGGTCTGACTAAGCGTTTTCTCCTCGAGCAAGCTCCAACGTGGGCCTCATTCCTGGACGGGAGTAAGACCCAGCAGAGGCGCCTCGAGGAGGAGAGCCCAGGCTCTGGGCCTGAGGCCTGGGTGTCCTTCAGCGCAGGGGGAGAGCCTGAAGGCATGTGGCTGTGCGTTGACAGGTGCGGGAGCTCAGCCTCGAGGCCCCAGGAGGGCTTTGGAAGTGAGACCAAGCCGAGGAGTGTCCCCCATGGCCAGAGACAAAGTTTCCCTCCAGGACCATTTCCTCCTCAATCGTGAGACATCGGCTCTGGGAGGACCCCCACGTACCGTGACATGGGAGGGGTCAAAAATCCCTTAATCTGACCTCAACTCGGGTCCGCTGTGCAAGTTTGGGGCCATTTTCAAAATTGCTGTCGTTTGCGTATGCTGTGTGTTTGTGAAGCAGCAAGACCCCAAAATCAAAATGCCTTTCCTACTGCTCTCTGGTGATAGAGGGACCAGAACAGTGGGGACGTGCACTGGTGGGCTGTTGACAACGTGGGGAAGACTGGGAGCCTTCTGGAAAGCTGGTTGTGTCCTAACCCCTTATTCTGGGTGGGGGCACCGAGGGGTTTGTGCATGTGTGAAAACTAAACGGTCACCAAGGTGTGCACTTAAAGATTAGTGCATTTTACTCAACACAAATTATGCCTTCATGCAAAAGAAAAGTTAGAATTTTAAACGCCCTTTTCCTGGCTTCGATAAACCAGTAGTTTGGGAAGGGGGACTTTGATTTCCAGAAGCTCCAACAGATGTAACATATATATTTCAAGCCATCTCTGGGCCCCGTTCCTCCAGAACCTTCTGTGCCCCAGAGCTCTTACCTCACAGAACATGACCGGCTTTCAAGGGTCAGAGACGAATCTTCTCCATCTGTCATTCTTGTCCATGGCAAATGTGGACATGTCATTCGGAATGTAGCACGGAGGCCCTGATGAAATTGGAAAAGCATGTGGAGATAAAAATCATTCTGGGATGAATCCAGACGCTTCCTGCCACTCTCCAGATGTCACAGGGCTGGCAGCCACCCTCCCGGGGGAAGGGATTCAGCCAGCCCCGGCCAGATGTGTAGGAAGCCGCCTTGGACCCACACGCTGACACTGTCCTGATTGTGCGCAGCAGATGCTTGCTGTCAAGAGTGAAAAATGCAGGAGGGGCACGTGTCCACCCGTGGAGGAGGCAGCCTGCAGCGGGAGGCACTGACCTGTCCAGTCGGCAGAGTGTGTCACCGCCACGCAGGCCGAGGCTAGTTGAGCAGCCACAGAGCCCGGTGACCTCATGCACACACTCAGCCCTTCCTGGGAACCTCGCACTGCAGGTGTCACGCCGTGGGCTGCGTGTCCGCTCCGTGCCAAGCCTGCCTGCCACGCCTGCCCTTGAATGGCGCGAAGGGGCAGGAACCCCCTTTCCCGGCCCCCCGGCCGGGCAGCGTGCAGGTGCCGGATGTAGACGTCGCGCTCCGTGTCACTTTGAGTCCTCTTAAATGCAGCTGCATGGGGTCGTTTGGGGAACCATGTCTCGTCCCCAGGGTCTCTCTCTCTCTCCTGGTCTGGCTTCCTAGGGCCCCAGGCAGCCTGCAGCTGTGTCCCCCTCCCCTATATACCCCCTCCCAGGGCTCCCAACTCCACCCCCCACCGTGTATAGAGCGCCCCGAGTGCGGATCAGCTCCAAGTGCTCTGGACTCCCTGAGAAAGGCTTTGCAGGAATCCCGCCTGCTCACATGAACGACGGGGAAAGGTGCTCAGGGGCACACATGTGCACGCGTGTACACACGCGTTTCTAGGAGAAGAAACCGCCAGCCGTGTGTGATGTCCCTGGGCAAGAGCCGGACATGAGGCAGGGACAGAGACACGGTAGATGAAGCCGGAAGGCCTCGCGGGAAGGTCTCTGTGTGCCCGGTCCCTCCGCTGGCCAACAGCAGCCGACACTGCTCTGAAGCAGAAATCATGGTATGCGGTTCTCGTGGGCGAGTACAGCTGGGCAGATGGAGAACATTTCTCAATGTTTGTTCCCATCAATTGCTTAGAAACCAGGCCTTGGAGAGCTCTGCCCCCCCACCCCCGCCCCAGTGCTTTTCCCTGCAGACCTCCCAGCCTCTGAGGAATTCACGGATGGCGCGGGAAGGACTCCTTCTCCCGGGGCGTCCACAGAACTCAGAGGCTGTCATTTTTGGCAAAGGCATGCACCTGTTCTCTTTCCACCCAGACACCAGGAAAGCCAAAATGACTTCAATCATCACTCCAACTCATCAAAAAACTATTGCCTTCCTGTCCACACAGAGATCTCCCTTTATAATCATGGCTCTGGTTGCCTCAAACCCGATCCCCGGAATGGCAAGCCCAGAGGGACCGCCTCGCCTGGAACCTCCCCCCTTCCCTGAGGTGTGAGCGGTACACACTTGGACTGTGCAAACAGACCTATCTGCCAGTCCCTATGTCAGTACCAAGCACGAAGAGCAGTTGCTAAAAAGTTGGCTGAACATCGCATCTGCGGGGCGGATCCCCTCCCCTCGCACAGAGAATTCTCGGCGAAAGCAGCAGTTGTGATAATACATACCTGGGGTTCATCACCAGTCATCCCCTTGGCTGCAGAATTTGTTTTTGTGCTCAGGCTGGAGTACGGGTCTGCCGAAGGCTGTGGGAATTCACAGCGCTTTAGATAAACTCAGTGTTCTTCCCCTTAAAGGCCTGACTCAGACAGAAGTGGACGTGGGCCAGTCTCCATTCTGCTCCCGGCTCTGACTCGGACATCAAGAAGGCCCCTGCGTCTTTCCTGGGGAGGCCCAAGTGTCTTTGGCTGCCCGTGAGCTGCAGGAGGGGACGATCCTTCCCTGTCCTGCCACCCGCCCCCGTGCTCCCAGCTTGCTGCCTCCTCCTGACATCTGACCTCCCAAAGAGCTTCTTCCCAGCACGGGTTTTCGGGGCTACCCCCTAAAAGACCAAAAAGAGGTTCCTGCCACTTGGGTGTCTCAGGCTGTTGGGTGGACATGGCTCAGAAGGTTCACTGTCTTTAGGGAAAAGGACTAGAGAGGTGACTATAAGGCTGGAACTTATGGGGCACAGTCAGTACCTGAGAAAGAATTCCGTGCCTAGAATGTAAGCGTTCCAAGGGCAGGGCTTTGTCTCTTCCTCCAGCACCTGGAACGGCGCTGGGACATCATGGGAAGCCCCAAGCATTTGTGGAATGAATGAGGCGAATCAAGGGCTCTAGATATTCTGCGAGGTAGTTTTCTTAAAGACGGCAAACGAACGAGCAGGTGCACATGCACACATATCCGGAAAAACCCTCAAAGCATTAACTCTTGATTTTCCGAGGAAATGGTAAAGAAGGTCTACTTGGGTTCACGTGTTCACTCAGCACACATTTCTCACCCCCGTTCCTGTGCCAAGCCCTGGGCCCGGGACGTGTGGGGCTGGAGCTAAAGGGAGACCGCGAGCCCCCTGCCCGCTGGCCGGCGGACGGGGCCCGAGGCTCACCCGGACCGGGTGCTGAGTGCTCCCCAGGGCTGGAGACGGGCTCAGGAGCCGGGGAGGGAGTGACTAACTTCTGACTTTGCCTGGGGGCCCCGGGGAAGGCTGGGACTTGAAGCCTCAACAGGAGTTCACATGCCTGGCAAGGGGCAGAGAGAGGGAAGGAGTCCAAATTCTCATCTTGGACCGTGGTTCCATCAGATTACACATTTACCATAGTTGCTGACAAGGAGCCAAACGGACAAGCAAAAGTTGGGTCTTCTTGCCTGTTCCCTCTTCTCCCGAGAGAGATGCTAATAAACAGCAGTGGCCAAAACGCAGGTGAGGGTCAGGAAGACACGGGAGCAAGGGCCCCCTGGAGACCCAGCCCCTCGGTATCTGATATCAGCGATGCAGCCTGAGGTCTGAGAGCCCCACGGCTTTCCCCATCAGGCTGCACCCTCCAAGGTCCCAGCAGCAACATTCACGTGCTTATCACCCTGCGGCGCGCCAGCCACTGGCGGGTGCTGAACCAGGGGGACCACGATAGACACGCAGTCCTGAGACAAAGGGTGCTCTTAGCTGAGTGGGTGCTCCTGAAAACCTCCTGCCCGTTAATTGCCAGGGAGTAGACTATGCCAAGGTATCTTAATTCAAATCTTACCTCACCGTCCTAGGGACCTTTTGTTGCTGTAAGTAAGGATGGTCCTCAGTTCCAAGAAGAAAATTAAAGGCTGCTCCTGAGATGAGCACAGTCATTTGGATGAAAGAAAACACATGGTTGTGTTGAGAGATCAGATCTCGACAAGACGGGGCACTACCTCCTGCCCAGAGAGGATCGGGCCACAGGACGCGAAACTGGAATTCATGTGAGAATCCTTTGCCCCTGTTCTAGCACCTCTAGCTGGCGATCTCCACACTCATCACAGGAGCTAATTAGCTCTTGCCGCCACTGCCGCACGTGTGCAGGGTACATGCCCATTTTCCTGATGGGAAAACTGACAAGGAGCACACGGACAGGAAAGACGTTCTTGGAGGGAAAAGATACTCCATCTGCTTAGCCGTGTCTGCCTCGGGAGATCTGTCCTTGTTCCTTTTGCCCCGGGGGCTCTGTTTGCTGCTGAGCCCAGAGGCTCTGCCCTCCAGGGCGTGGTTCTGCCGTCCTTCCCCAACTTTGGAGTAAACATGGCAAAGGACTAGGCTGGAAGCGAACTGCTCACCAGAGCGCCGCCTTTGGAAGATAATGCACCCGTCTGGGGCCTGCCCTCTGGAGCCAGCATCCACGGTTTGAACCCAGGGTCTGGCACTTACCAGCTATGCGACCTTGGTAAGTTTCTCCAGGAGGAGATTAGGCCCTGGTTCCCTCAGCTGTGACCCAGCCTTGATGGCCATAATAACCCCTTTCTCCTAGGGCCCAAGGGGCTTCCCTGAGTATTTGTGAAGGTTTTGCGACAACACTTGACCCCCAGTGAAAGCTGAGCATTAGGCTGGAGCTTTGAGCGTTTGACTGCATTCCAGCTACGACAACAGTGGGTTCGTATGGCAGCTCATTCTAATCTGTTTAACGATAAAGAAAGGGTTTTATTTAAAGATCATTTACAGAATTACCACCTTTATCATATTTTCGTATCTTACTGTTATTCTCTTAGTTACTGGCACTTAGTTTATTACTTTATTACTGTACTTACAATAGTGGTTTGTAATATGCTTGTTTTTTGTTCACTCACTTACTTATATACACTTTAAAAGCAATGTGTAACTCCTCCCCCACATTTTAAAAAATTAATAATCACGCATCCCAGGACCGTGTTAGGTCTCATGTCCCTGAATTGGTAAAGCAAACGCAGTAGGTAAGGAAGAACGGGGTCAAGGGGTTGCCTTTTAGGCTGGAGAACCATGGCCTAGGGCTGCTGGGAAAACCACTTTGGCAGAAAGAGTGGGTGTCAGCCCCTCCTCCCCCGCCCCAACCCCCCAATATTAGCTATAAGGACTGGAGGAGCACAGGCCTGGCCTGTCGGCGGTGGGGAGATACGCACCAAGATGCTGGAAGCTGGGCAGGAAGATACAGACCCAGCGTCGAAAGGGACCATTGATGCTGGTGGGAGATGCCCGGGAGGGAGCCCTCCCCTGGGGCCTCCTGAAGGCACCCCCGCCCTCATCAAGGCCACGTAGGGCACGTTATCACTGGGTCAGAGGGACGTCCCCCTTGCTGGCCCACGCGTGGGATGTCCACAGTCAGCTGTGGGATGACGCTGTCTTCCACGGCCTCCTCTAGGCCCCAGCGCTGGCCTCACTGTGGAGAGACAGAAGGAGAAGGAAGGAGAACGAGGGAGACCACCTAGAGCTGTAAGCAGACAAAACCACAGGTCTAGCCTTGCCTCGGGGAGAGCAGGAGAGGAACTCTGAACTAGGTATAATAATAGCAAAACTTACATAATGCTTACTGGGCGTACTTGGCACTCTCCTAGCGCTTTAATCGCAGCAACACTCCTGTGAGGTAAGCACCGTCATTATCCCCATTTAACAGATGACAAGGCTAGGGGCACAGAGAGGTTAAGTAACTTGCCCCCGGCTCTCAGCTAGTTGAGTGCAGAGCTGGAATCCCAACCCAGGCCGCTGGCTCCAGGATCTTTCATTTTTCGGTGAACAAAACGGAGTCTTAAAAAATTGAAATAAGTCTGTTCAAAGCAACAACAGAGAGGATGAACCGAAGAGAGAGCCGAGACGTTACAGAACCAGGACATCCCATCTACGGCGCTGCTGCCCACCAGGAAGACGGGGTTTGACACAACGTGCCTAATGACAAGTTTTCGGTAAATAAAACAATTCCGTGTTGACCTACTCCAGTGAGTGGAGATCCCCTGATAATTGGCCTCCCCACAGCCTTCTTTGTTCCTTCCTGCAAGCCTGTGGGGCAGGCACCGTCAGCATTCTCGTCTTACAGAGAAGGAAACCGGGGTTCAGAGAGGTTCAGCAAGTTCCCAGGGTCACCCAGCTCCAAGGCAGGTGTTTGAAACTCGTCCTTATTGGTTTTAGAACCTGGGCTTTGAATGACTTTGGTGCTGCGGGGGACACTGAGCTGAAGCCAATGCGGGAGGGAGAGAGTAGAACCTTCTACCAGAATGGGAGGGAGCACAGTGGGAAGAGCCAGGAGGCGGGCGGGTGGGGGGAATGCCACATGGCACATTTCGGTGGGGCGGTGGGAAAAGAAACTCAAAGTGACACCTCTTCAAATGCCTTAGAAACGCCAGGACTGAGGACACTGCAGGACGATGACAGATTGGCTGACATTTCCAGCCCTTCCACTATACCAGATACAAAGGAGCATCATATCGCTTCATGGTAACCTAGGAGACAGGGCGCATCACCTCCATTCTGGACATGAAAACCCAAGGCTCCGTGACACACCCAAGGTCCCACGGCTTGTAAAGAGGCAAGCTCAGGTTTGAGCCAGGCCTCTCTGCGTCCAGGTCTAAACCCTTGCCTCCAGCTCATGGCGGTCTCCAAAAGCACTGTGGCAAATCTCCTCATTTGATGCTCCGCAGGGACCGGAGGCAGGGGAGACACGGTCGTTCCCGCTATACAGAGCATAGTGCGCCCAGAGCCCTTCCTGGCCCTCTCTGGGCCCACGGGAGCATCCAGCACCTGACACCCCCCAGGGGCCTTCAGCGCACCACATCCAAAACCAGACGCATCTTCTCGTCTTCCTCTCAAACTATTGTCATTTTCCCATTCACTCATTGATCAAGTCGACAAATACCTCCCAGGCTTGGGAGTGAACAGGGAACATCTCAGTTACTATAGCAACGCTTTGCACCCAGTTGTCTCAGCCCAAAACCTGGAGATGTTCTTGCACATGCCCCCCTTCCCTGCCCTGCCAACCGTCCATGGCCAACGCTTCACAAATCCTTCTCTCGCTCCTACTAGACAGCTCTCAGATCCAGGCACACCTCCCTGGGCGCCATATCCTCTGTCCCGGGCACTGCCCACTCCAGCTTTCCTGCCTTTATTTTGGCTCCTAGAGCTTTCTCACAGCTCTCTTGTCTGCAGGGTCTCCCACATCCTGCGCCCTACGCCCCCCATCCCAGCAGAACACCCCTCTGACTTCTTCACCTGGCTGAAACCTGTGCACGTGGCTGATTTCGGTTTAAATGCCTCCTTCCCAGGGAGGCTCCCTGGGCCCCACAGGTTAGGTGTTTTGTCCCCTGTCCCGGTAGCCTGTATACTTCCTATCCTGGCAGCCATCACTCCCTAATGTGTTAACTTATTTATCACATCTTCTCCGCAAAGACCATGCCACCCCGCCCACCAGGGAACCCTTCACGATGGAATGAACGTACAAGCAAATGGACCGATGAGTGGACAGATGAAGGCTGAGGGTTTTTAAAGATTATAGCAAAGTCAGGAAAGAAGAAATATCTCTGGGGAGCTCCAGCAGGGAATCTGGAGGGACAGCAATGCCAGGCGACGATGGAGAAGGAAGCAGGAGCTGGAACAGGGTGGTCCTTGCATGTCTGTAGAGTTTGGACATTATCTTGGAAGCAGTAGATTCTGTTCTTACTGGAACAGATGCTCCCTCTGGATACAGACTTCCCCAAAACCACCACCCGCAGATTCACGGGATGCCTTGACCACCATCACGGCATGTCACACAGCATTGCTTCCGATCAAGGAACTCACTTCAGAGCAAATGAAGTGCGGTGATGGCCCATGCTCATGGGATTCACTGGTCCTACCATGTTGCCCACCATCCAGATGCAGGTGGCTTGGCAGTCAGTGGAATGGCTTTTCAAAGACTCAGGTACAGCATCAGTGCCATGGAGTCCTGGCAAAGCTTCTCTAGAAGGCTGTACATGCTCTGAATCAGTGTCCAGTATAGTTGTGGTGTTTTTCCCATAGGCAGGATTCACGGGTCCAGGAATCAAGGGATGGAAATGGGGGTGGCCCCCATTCACTATTACCCCTAATGGCTCACTAGCAGAATTTTTGCTTTCTCTCCCTGCAACTTGATGCTCAGTTGGCTTAGAGGTCTTGGTTGCAAAGGGAGGAATGCTTCCACCAAGAAGACACAGTGAAGATTCCGTTGGATCCAAAGATTTCATGTGCCATCGGAGTGGATATTAAAATTGCCACCTGGCCACTTTGGGTTCCTCATGCCTTTAAATCAACAGGTGAGGAAGGGAATTCCTGTGCTGGTTGGGGAAAATTCTGACCACTGACGGGAAGTCACACCCCACAGTGAAAGTCAGGAAGAGTGTGTCTAGAGCACGGGAGATCTCTTCGGGCATCTCCAACTATTACCGTGCCCTGTAACTGAGGTCAGAGGAAAACTACAACAACACAACTAATACAGGACTACTCATGGCCAGCCCTGTCACGAATGAAGATCGGGGTCTTCCCACCAGATAAAGAACCATGACCGACGGAGGTGCTTGCCGAAAGCAAAGTCATATGAAATGGGTAGAGGAGGAAGGTAGTTACAACTACGAGCTGTGACCACGTAACGAGCTCCAGGAATGAGGATTTCTTTCTTATTTTGTTGTGAATATGATTGTGGATGTGCATCCTGTAATACAAGGTGGCTGTAGTAACTTTATAGGATAGTATTTAAGTATTAAATTTTGTTTCCCAGCCTTATTGAGATATAACTGACATATAACATTGTATAAGTATTTCTACCTTCCTATCACAGTATTTAAGATATGAGATCTCAAGGACAAGAATAAAAATCATCCAAGGAGTTTGCATTCTCTCCGGGGGAAAGGTTTATGTGTTTTCGATTGTGTGATGGGTAGTTGTGTCATGTGTCATCTCTTTATTCAGAGATCAAGTGTGGTTTAATGAGATGTGTATGGGTGCCAAGATGACAAGGGGTGGACTTGTGGTAGTTAAATTTGTGTGCCAGTTAGTGTGGGCCATAGTGTCCTGGTGTGTGGCCACACATTATTCTGGATGGTTCTGTGAGAATGCTTTGGATGAGATTAACAGTTACATCAGTGGGCTTTGAGTAAATTATTTCCCTCCATAATGTGGGTGGACCTCATCTAATCAGTTGAGGCCCTCCAGAGAAGAAAGGCCAGCCTCCCCTGAGCCCGAAGGAATTCTGCCAGCAGATGGACTTTTGAATTTGAACTGCAACTTTGAACTTGAACTGCAACTTTGCATCTTCTTTGGGTCGGATTTTGGACTTGTCAGTCTCCATAACTGTGTGAACCAATTCCCTAAAATCTCTCTCTATATACACATGTGCACACGCACACGTGTGCGTGTGCACACACACGTATCTTCTGTTTCTTTGGAGAACCCTGACTTATACAGCTATCCCTCAGACTATGGGGCAAGCAGATCCTTCCCTCACCTACTGGACTCCGCATTCTCAAATAGATAAATGGGGGGTGGTGGGGGTCTTTAGAGCTACCCAATGACATTCCTGCATGGCACGGTATATACACACATTTAAACATAATGAAGCAGGGCCTTATTTCCACACCCCCAATCTGTCCAGTTAAGTCCCAACAAGGTACCTTTGGGCGCCCCTTCTCCCTGGGGCCAGCCCTAGTGACTGAGTCCTTGCTGTTCCCTCCACGAACAGAGGATGTGCCCTGATGTTCAGCCCAGCTAGACCCCTCACTCAGAGATCACCTGGACCATCACTGTCCATTCTCAGATGGGAAAACTGAGGCCCAAAAGAGGAAGAGACTCACCCAAGGTCATAAGTCAATTACATGTAGAGCTCAGTGAATTACGCATTGGAACTAAAACCGTGTGGCCGGGTTCCTGCTCTAGGGCCCTCGACATGGGCCACCAGCCCGTTCATCTATTTCATCTCCGTTTCCATACTTGTTTCCCTCAGGACAGGGCCCCTACACAGAAAAGCACAGAGTGGGATGGGAGCTAGTCCAGCCCTTTGTGCTCAAAGGGGGTGAGATTTTAAAATGATCAAGGGACAGTTACTGATCTAAAATGCTTCACTGTCTCAGCAAGGTAAACACTTAGATTAACAGTGTGATAATGGGTTGTAATTCATAATGTCACAAGGTGGTTAACAAGAATTTGGAAACATAATCCATGACAAGTGCTCTTTAAATGGCTGTAAATCTAAACCCGGTTTCCTTTTGTGTTCTAATTGCAGAGGTGTTCAAAATTAGTCAAATAGCACAGTAAAAATTTAATGCTATTTGGGCTATCACCAGAAATATAGACAAAAAATTAAAAGGTTGTACTGACAGTTTAATTAATGACTGTGAAAGTTTGGGTTCTACCGTCTCTTAAATATCTTCAGGCGTAGCCACCTTAAAGGTGAGGTCCAGGTAAGATGTTCTCTTGAGCTTCTCAGGCTCCCATATTGAATAATCCTGGGGATTTCCTATTTTCCTTATCACCTAACTGTCGAAATTCTAAGTTTACCAGACATTGTGAGCTGTGACAATTGTAATGAGTGTTTTATCAAATCAAAGTTGATGAGATATAATTAAAACTTATGTATGTAGTGTCCCAACTTAGAATAGGACAAAAGCTGTTAAGGTCTCCCAGGAGCCCTACCATTTTCGGTGCTATTGAAAATGTTTTAAAATTTAGCATTTTTATCATCTTTCTTTGGATTGAGAGGTGTCCTTGTTGAGAATTTTCTTTCATGCCCGTGGGAACTGTAGTGATGTACCCTTTATCGTTCCTGATGTCGGTCATTTGCGCCTTTTCCTTTTCTTCCCGGTTAACATTGCCAAAGCTTTACAGTTTTATTGTTCTTTGTACAGACTCAACTTGAGGCTCTGCTGACCCTCTCAACTGTCCTTCAGCTCTTTATTTCACTAGTTCCTGCTCTTATCTGAATTCTTTCCTTAATTTAGCTCTTTCTCCAACTTCCCAAGATAAACACTCAAATAATTGACCTCATGCTCTCCTAATATATGCATTTAAAGCCATAAATTCCCTTCTAAACCTAGCATTAGCTGCAGCCCACGCACAGAGATATTAGATATCATTTAGCATATCTAAACTTCGAAATGTTTTACAATTTCTCTTGTGATTTCTTCTTTGGCCTATGGGGTATTTAGAAGTATATCACTTAATTTCCAAATGTTCAGGGGATTTTTTTTTTTTGAAAAGTTATGTATGTATTACAGCTGTGTCAGTAATTTACTGTGATCTCAGAATGTATCCTGCATATTTAAAAACTTTGAAATTTGTTGAGAGTTAACTTTTGAGCCAACAGAATATGGTCAGTTTCGGTAAATGTTCCCCCATACACTTAAGAAGAGCGTGTCCTCTGACCCTAACCCTAACCGTGTGTGTATGTTGTGCTGTGTGTAATGAGATCGACTTTGTTCAGATCTTTCCACATCATTACTTATCTTCTGTCCACTTATCAGCTACTACGACCAGAAGCATGTTAATATCACTTACCATGAGGTGGAACTGGGCGGGCTTCCGCATTGTTGAATGCTGGTCTATCCCCGGCTCCAAATAAAAGCCGAGAGGCTGACCACAGCCTGTCCTGCTTGGTGGTTTCTGAACATTCATCCCTGCCCAGCTGTAAGGCTGCTGTAAGGCTGCTGAAGGCTCAGCTCAGCTTCCCAGATGCCCGTTTGCAGCTTTCTGCTCTGCTTACAGCTCCTTGGCGGCTGTCTTCCAGGTGACAGATTCCTTACTGGGGAAAGTGTGCCTCCCAGGCTCACCTCTCCTACCCTTCCCTTCTTGCCAGGACCTTGGCCCCTCAGATCGGCTGTCTGCATAGCTCTTGGGTGACTTCAAGAGGCTGTATCTTCTGAGTATTTATCAGGTTGATGTCAGTAGGAAGATCAGTTGGCAATTGAGCTAGTCTGTCATTGCCGGAAGCAGAAATTTTCTTCAGAGAATTTTTATCTCTTTGAAAAAATAGGAGAATATGAAATTCAAAAGATTAGAGGGAAGCTGACCCAGGGGTGGAAAAAAGTACCGTCTCTATGTCGTTCAACCTAGAGCCTAAATCACAGGTGTGGTTAACTGATAATGTGTTCGGTCAGATTTTTTACTTGGGGGTCCTCCTCCCCAACTGTACTCATTCTATAACCAATAGTAACCAGGAAAAGCAATTAATTACCCGCAATCTCATTCTTCCAACATACTGCTGTTTTGACTGTTTTCATTATTTTTGAGCGTGTACCCTTATAATATGTCCTTTGTGCATAAATTCTACCTACAGCATCATGACCTCTCTCTCCATATATATATATATATATATATATATATATATATATATATATACACACACTCAACACCACTTCATAAAGATATTCGATCAGCTTATGCAGTCCTAACTGTAATGGCTGTCTCCCTAAGCTGAGTTGCTTTCCATTCTTGTTCCAAAACGTTGTTTCCTACAAAAATTGCCAATGTACCTGCTTATTTGACAGAGGTCCATATTTTCAAAATTGAGTCTACCGTAAGTCCTTTCAAATGGCTTTCTTTTAAAATGCGTGCGATTTTGTTTCCCCAGGTTGATATATTTTTTTTTTTTTTTGGTCCTTCACATAGTGAAGGAAAATCCATCAAAATGTTTCCCTCATGACCTCTTTGAGTACCTTTTGCTGGCCCCTTGCATTTGCTGAGGATGTATTTTAGACCGCCCCCACCCCCGCCATATTGAGAAACTCTATGGGTGTTGCACTAGTCCACACTTGGTGTAATAAGAAAGAGGCAGGTGCACGGATGATATGAGAATGGAGACATGCCCTTGCCACAGAGAAACTTGCCTTCTGCACGGGGGGTGATGAGTGTTCTCCGCACACAGCTACTCATGTCAATCTAATTGTGATGAGGCGTGTAACACAGGCATCAAGAAAGTGTCTGGGAAGCAGCGGAAAGAATTAGGGGAAAACAACCTAAGTGTTCTCCTTCCTAATAGGGTCCTTCAGACTTGGGGGGATCAGGGCAGACTTTGCTGAGAAGTTGAGCGGAGTAGGAAGGGGCAGTAGAGAAAGAATAGAAGGAATTTTAGGCAGAGGGTCAAGTGCATGCCAAGACCCGGAAGCCTGGGACTGCATCAAGGAGCTGATGTCGAAGTCCGGGGATGGTAAGCTGGTAAGTGAGGCACGTTTTGAGCGTAGGGGCCATGCGGCGTCAAGGGGGCCACAGTGGTAGGCTGAAGTCTCTCGCTTCTTCACCCAGTCAAAATTCCTCTCCTCCAGGTGCTGACATCAGCAAGGATTGACCGCGATCAGGTTTGACTCCAAGGGCTTTTGAATAGTCATCCAGGCTAATCTACCTGGGGCACGGCGGACAGACACTGTCCTCCTGGGCAGGGAACTTCCGTGCCTGTTCCAGACCACCGTCTCCTGCTCTCTGGGGGAAAACCTTTCCTATCCCTTCCTTTCTTTGGCAATTTGGACCCGGTGAAAATACACATATATTGCCACGAACATTTTCATCAGCCGGTTAATGAGAATTTCTGAATAACTCTTTATTAAGAGAACCAGAAGTCAATATGAGCTCAGATCAGTGTTTTCGAGTTGCACGCAGCTGTTTCAAGAACTCAAGTATCCTTCTACCTACGCCATAATGCTGGACGGCGTGGTCGTAGAGAAGTCATTTGCTTACTGTTGTCAACTTCAAGTTAGAGTTATGACAGCAGAATGAGCTTTGTTTATTTGTTCTTTATGGAGAAAAATGGAAAAGAAAGAACCACCACATTTTTCACCCTGTTTCTTCACAACTTTATCCCCAAAGATCATGGTCGGTGGATGGTAGGTGTTTGGGAGGTGAGAGCTATGTGCTACTCACCCCAACATCACCTCTGGATTCTCTTTATCGTCTCTGACATGAGAAACCTTACACTTAGAACACGGGTCTCCAGCTCTGTGGCATGCGTACGTTACTCCCCGGGTCCGGCCCCGTTGACAGTGTCATTATCCTTCTCGCTCTCTGATGACAGAGAGTATCTTAACATTCACCTAACAGAACCGTCGATGGCAAAATAGCCAGGCTGGGAATTTCTCTACCAGCAAGGAACCACCTGCATAGCAATCTTTTCCAAATCTAAGGAGAATAATTCTAAAAAAGAACACAAAGAAACCAGCCCTCTTTACCAAAATATTCCTAGCTGTGGGATTCCCTGAAAAAAAAAAAAATTTTTTTTTTTTTTTTTAAAGTATAAACGATGGGAAAGAGATGGCTCTGAACTGGCCCCAGCTTCCTGGCACAGAAGGTTTTCCTTTATAAAGCTTCCGTTTGAACTCACACCAGACTATTTACATTACAAAATTAGGGCATATGTGTTGATTGTAAAAACAGCCACAAAATATGAAGTAAAGTGCAAAAGTCCCCATTCTCCCTTCCAATTCCCTAAGGGTAATTCCTGTTAGAAGATCTTCAAGACAGTCTTCTGTGCAGATGTAAATATATCTGTGTGTAGTGAGAAGAGTTTCTGAAAGAGAATGAGATCGGACCGCACATATGATTGTGAAATTTGCTTGATTTCCTCTGAATGATCGATATGTGCGTGTATAGAAACTTATCTCCCATGGTTAGCACTTCCACGTCTTCCCCGTTCTTTTGGGAGCTGAATGCTTTTTCCTATGCGCATGCGCCACAATTACTGACCTCTCCTGTAATTACTGAATTTTTACACTATTACAAATAGCGCTATAAAGACCAGCCTTCCGTACCTGTGGGTGCATAACGGTCTACTTATACGTATGGGGTGGCTTTTATAAGACACATAACCAGAAGTGACATTTCTGGATCTGAGGATATATACGCTGGAAGGTTTTATGAGAACGTGCCCTCTACTCTTACTAACACCAGATACTATCAGTCTTTTTAGATTTTTCCCAAAAGAGTAATCTTTAAAGAAAAATCTTTACAGTTCCCTTACCCCTAGACAGGTTAAATATTGTGCTCTCCGTCCACTCCACTGCGTTCGCTTTTGTTCCCACAGTCAGAGGGCAGCCAGTTCCGAGGATCTTGTTCCACAGCCTTGACCCCGAAGTTAGGTAAAGAAAACCAACACTGGTCGTCGGAGATCAGTGCATAAAGATGCTCTGTGCTGTTTCTTCTTAGCCTCTCTCCTTAGACCTGGACACTACCCAGGTTTGAGGCACGTTGGGGTGAGGGTGAAGACAGGTGGGGGCCACCAGTTTTGTCTTAGAGGGAGGTCACACGCTTGGAGCCACGTGGCATCCTCAAACCCGACACGCGGTTTCAGAGTTTGATCAAAATGCCGTAGGCCAAAGGCACGAAGGCCAAGAGCCGTGAAGCGAAAGGGAACATCAGCGTGGGGAGGCAAGATGCCGGCCGTGCAGGACGTCAGGAGGGTGGTCCCATGCGGGCGAACCACTGACTTCTCCCACTGGCGGAAGGAGGGGCTGGTGGGCTCTGCAAGGCCTCTTCCTGTGCGTGCCTTTGGCCCAGAACCGCCCCCCCCATCCGCATTTGGAACCTAGTTGCTCTGTGATAAAGTCCAGAGTGAGGTTTTGATGGTAACTCCTCCCCAGTGTATGGTTCTTTCTTCTTAAGGTAGAGGTCAGTGATTCATTCATCAGTCTCGTATAACACCCAGTGCTCGTAACATCACACGCCCTCCTTAATGTCCATTCTCCAGTGACCCCATCCCTCCACCCCTTTCCCCTCCAGCAACCCTCAGATTGTTTCCCGTGATTAAGATTCTCTTATGGTTTGTCTCCCTCTCCAATACCGTCTCGCTTTATATTTTCCTCTCTTCCCCTGTGATGCTGTTTTGTTTCTTAAATGCCACATGAGTGAGATCATATGATGATTGTCTTTCTCTGATTGATTTATTTTACTCACTCAGCATAATACCCTCTAGTTCCATCCATGTTGTTGCAAATGGCAAGATTTCTTTTTTTTTTTTTTAAGATTTTTTATTTATTTATTTGACAGAGAGATCACAAGCAGGCAGAGAGGCAGGCAGAGAGAGAGGAGGAAGCAGGCTCCCCACTGAGCAGAGAGCCCGACGCGGGGCTTGATCCCAGGACTCCGAGATCATGACCTGAGCCGAAGGCAGCGGCTTAACCCACTGAGCCACCCAGGCGCCCCAAGATTTCATTTTTTGATGGCTGCATAATATTTCATTGTATTCACACACACACCCCACTTTATCCATTCATCTGTTGATGGGCATCTAGGTTCTTTCCCTAGTTTGGCTATTGTGGACATTGCTGCTATAAACATTCGGGTGCATGTGGCCCTTCGGATCACTACGTTTGTATCTTTAGGGTAAATACCCAGTAGTGCAATTGCTGGGTCGTAGGAGAGCTCTATTTTCAACTTTTTGAGGAACCTCCATGCTGTTTTCCAGAGTGGCTGCACCAGCTTGCATTCCCACCAACAGTGTAGGAGGGTTCCCCTTTCTCCACATCCTCGCCAGCATCTGTCATTTCCTGACTTGTTAATTTTTGCCATTCTGGCTGGTGTGAGGTGGTATCTTACTGTGGTTTTGACCTGTATTTCCCTGATGCTGAGTGATGTGGAGCCTTTTTTCATGTGTCTGTTGGCCATCTGGATGTCATCTTTGCAGAAATGTCTGTCATGTCTTCTGCCCATTTCTTGATCGGATTATTTGTTCTTTGGGTGTTGAGTTTGAGAAGTTCTTTTTTAAAAAATTTTATTTATTTGAGAGAGAGAGAGAGAGAGTGAGAAAGAGAGAGAGCACAAGCAGGGGGAGGGATAGAGGGAGAAGCAGGCTCCCCACCGAGCATGGAGCACGATGCGGGACTTGATACCAGGACCCTGGGATCAGGACCTGAGACGAAGGTGGATGCTTCACCGACTGAACCACCCAGGCACCCTGAGTTTGATAAGTTCTTTACAGATTTTGGATACTAGCCCTTTATCTGATAAGACATTTGCAAATATCTTCTCCCATTCTGTCGGTTGTCATTGTCACTGTTTCCTTTGCGGTGCAAAAGCTTTTTATCTTGATGAAGTCCCAATAGTTCATTTTTGCAACCCAAACAATTAGAATAGTTCCTATATCCTGATCATTATTTCAAAGATAAAATGTCTATGAGTAAGAGAAATCACTTTCACTGGGGCACATACTTTCTTTCCCACAGAGAGCGCCTCAATTTTACTTCTGGCTCAAGTCTCCAGATTACTAAAAGGTGGATCTTTTGTATTTGACCACCATAAAGCTAAAACACTGAGATTACAAAGTAATAACCTAATGAGGAGCTGTCCCTAGGCACTGGACTGGCTAGGTCCCACGTGAACTCAGCATCAATGCTGTACTATGTTAATGACTTCCATCCAGCCAACTTTCCTGTGTTCTCCCATCTTTTCCCTCAATGAACAGCTTAATAACAATACGACTGGAAATGTCTGTACAAAGCATTCATTTGCAAAGAACTTTACGGCAGCGAGGTGGATACACGTTGTACTGTGCAGCTCGGAGAATCTCCCACAGAGAACGCACTGGGGTGAGACTTTTATTTATTTATTTATTTATTTATTTTTTTAAGATTTTATTCTTTTATTTGAGAGAGAGAGAGCGCATAAGCAGGGGGAGGAGCGGAGGGAGACGGAGACAATGTCCAGCAGTCTCCATGTTGAGTGCGGAGCCCGACATGGGGCTCGATCCCAGGACCCCGAGATCATGAACTGAGCCAGAACCAAGAGTTGGGCGCTCAATGGTAGGATCCACCCAGGTGCTCCGGGGGTGAACATTTTAAAGCACCTGCACCTATGCCCTCTCGTTGAACCTTCACAGCCGTCCTCAAGCCGGGCAAGATGGATACTATTATTTCTAGTCCAGCACTGAGCAAACTGAAGCTGGGGCAGGGTCCCTCTGCTGGGATTTGACCCCTGGTCTCCTGACTCCTGCGGTCAACCCACGGTCTCCACCTTCTGTGCCGGGCGTGCTCTACACAGCAGAAAGAATGAGGCGCGGGAAGGTGGAAAGACAACACTAAATCACATTTCTGGGTGCTGGGGCACCACGGAGAGTAACCGCTTCTTTGCTTTCAGTAAAGAAAAAACTGAGACTGTTCAGCACCCGTGGACTTAACAGTAAGACCTCTTGCATTAAATCTTGCCATATTCTGTAAACAGTTCTTGGTCCTCAGACGTTCCCAGAGTGGAACAGACACGGAGCAGACACGTATGGAGTCTCTCGTCAGTGCAAAGACGACAGCGGACACAGAGATTAAGAATGCACGGTGTTCCTTGAAGACTGGCAAATCTGTGCTGGGGGAGGGGGTGTGGGTCATTTCCAAGGGCAGCGTGGGCCGCCCTAGAAGGTGGGCTAGTGTGTGAGTGGCACCTGTGCCGCATTTAGCTTGAGAACGGGGGAGACAGGTGGACAGAGGCCAGGGACGGGACAAGCAGAGGACATCTGACACGGCACAGTGCCTCGTGCAGCGGGGACGCGCAGCGAAAGGGAGACGACCATGCTTCCGCACACTCCTTTGTTGATGCAATCTACACATTCTCCCAGGGAGCTACCTGAGGGAAGCTGTGGAATTATATACCTGGCAGTTGGAGAACAAAGGTAAACAAAGGGCAGACAGAGCCTGAGGTCACAGAGTGAGCGGGTAATAACATCGCAAATTCCTAAAGGGAAGGGTAGTCTGGCTGCAGCCGCAGACGCCTACAGGGAGGAGGCAGGCACTCGCCCGGGGTTCCAGCACCTTCCACCAAATAGGCTTTTCCTGATCCTAGCAGCAGACCTGGGGCCCCGCTGAGCCCTCGCACACAGCCGGATCCAACGCGCTTCTCATTCAAGAATCAAACCTCTCGGGGGCACCTACAAACGGTCAAGGTCATGGGCAAACGGGCTTCCTTCCCCAGCGTCCTACCTCTTGAAATGGTTGCCAATTCCGGCTCCCTTTGGAAGATCAGGACCTGCTGGGACTCCATCTGAGAGCATCTGTACCGACGTGGACATAAACAGCCACACATGCAAGGGAAAGGACGTCATACGTGCCTCGTAGGCAATGTGCGTTTCGCTTTAAAAACGGAAAACCAGCACAGAACCCAGAATTCAGTAATGTGGCCCAAAATAAAGTATTAACGAGTCTAAGCTTTAACAGAATCAGAAACCAGATGCCGATGGCTCGTGTCTGGTGCTCATCGTAGAAGATAAGCTTCATGGGAGTGTGGCCAGGAGAACCCGGGTCTCTGCCGGATCTCCAAGGCCGGGAACAGAGCCTCACTGTGTCTTGGACAACCGGGACTCAGGCTGAGTAGTGGAAATGACCATGGGGGGCTCTAGTCCTTTCCTGACGGCTGAGCCTGCCTAAAAGTTTTCATTTTTTAAAAAAATATTTTATTTATTTATTTGACAGACAGTGAGAGAGGAACACAAGCAGGGGGAGTGGAGAGGGGGAAGCAGGCATCCCGCTGAGCAGGGAGCCCGATGCGGGGCTCGATCCCAGGACCCTGGGATCATGACCTGAGCCGAAGGCAGAGGCTTAACCACTGAGCCGCCCAGGTGCCCCAAAGTTTCCGGTTTTGACTGGAACACATCCTCTTATCCTCACGCACGTTTTAACTCAGCAGTTCACAGGCTTTTCCCTGAGAAAGCTGGTGTTTTTGGAACAGGAGCATGTGGACACACGTGCGCATCCACATCCCGGAAATGTGTCAGAGACTGGCATCAGTTGGAAGTCTGCTTCCGGGTTCACATCCGACTCTCAGCTGCCCTGGGGTGGGGGCGGCCTGCTTGGGGTTCTTGTCAGCACCTGGTGCAGTCAGAGCCTGACCCTCCTCACCCCCAACCCCTGGGTGACGAAAGCTGAGCTTCTCTGGGCTCTCTTCTGGGGCACACGGGACCGAGGTGCTAATTCACATCTCATGACAGCCAGGTCCTTGGAGGGGTCCCCCAGGCCCAAGAAGTGCCCTGCGCCCTACTTTACAACAGTGCCCCCCCCACAACCACTTCTCATAGTATTTTATTTCATATCATCCTGCAGTTGGAGTGAGTGCACACAGCTCAGAACAATTAGCTCCCAAGTCAGCACCACCGCTGGGCCATCCCCCTTCCCCCAGCAAACGGCTAAGCAGGGGAGGGCTGTGGGAACCTGGAATCTTCTTGGAGCCTCACAGGCTAAGCGTGAACCTCCCCGCTTCCCTCCTCCCCACTCCTCCACCTCCCTCCTCCTCCCCCCCCACACCTCCTCATTCCCTCCCCCCCACCTCCTCCTCCCCTCCCCTCTTCTCTTGTTGGGGCTCTGACAGCAGTCATGTCTTCTATGAAAGGCAAGGCCTGTCCGGACACGAAGCAGCCACGGAAGGTCCTCCAGGCAAGGCTTCCCATAGACAATTTGGCCAAAATCATAAATTAAGTTGAAAATTTGATCCTGCTTGCTGCCAAGCGGGGCTAATTAATTTCTGTAGAGACTGATGAACAGGAAGCACACTATTCATATTATTTCATCAACAATTAATTCACTAAGCTCAGATTCATTAGTTTCCTGGCATTCGCCTTCCTAAACAGTGCTGGAAGGCGCTTGCGGAGGGGCCGGCTATTTTAAGCCTCGCGGAGAACACCTGAGGCTGAGCTGCCTGTTTGCAGGTGACTTCACCCTCCCCGGGAGAGGACTCATTAGGGATTGCTTTGCAGCCCCGGGAGGCCAGGCCTGGGTGGTGCTCCATTCCTCCCTGGAATGTTCTGGAACTTTGCGGCCTCCCTGGCAGGGGGAAGTCCTGCTCTGGGCCCCATATTAATCGCTGCTGCACTAATGAGCTTCACAAATGCCCCGGGGTGCTCCAAGGACAGGAAGCTGGAGGGGGGGCGCTCTAGCTCTGTCGGCTTCAGGTTGGTCTCCTCAGCCCCTCCTGCCCCCCTCAGGCTCCCCTCACCCCAGGAGATGCCTTGCATTCTAGAGCAGAAGGTCCCCAAGCCAGAGCCATTCCTCAGGCGATCAGCAGGCACCTGAAGCATTCATGGGTGCAGACGGGGAAGACAGAGGAAGAACAGTATAAACTCCACAAGAATGATAAGCTCCACAGGGTTGGGACCCTATCTGTTTCGCAACTGTATATCCAGCTCCTAGCCCAGGTCCTGATGTACAGTACATGCTCAATAAATGTGAGGGACAGGAAGAAAGAGAGGGAGGGAAGTAGGAAAGAAGGAAGGAAAAAAAATGCAATGACTAAGCCAAAAGCTGAGGTGACTATGAGCTACCCCCAGATAGGAGAAATGGGGTGAGATGACAGTCAAAGCCATGCTTGCAGTCGTACAGGTTGTGCACTGCACCTTTCTGAGGACACCATTCACATGTGTAAATAGATCTAGAATTATGCGGTCTGCAACCCACACAACTGTACACAGCATGGGGATAAACAGAACATTCAGGCTGAGTGCACAGCGTGTGCAAAGGCCTGGAAGTAAACAAGAAAAAGCAAGAGCACTGAGTGACTAGAAGCAGCTCGGATTAGCTAGAAATCACCTTGAGGGTGGAGATGGTATTTTCTACTTCTCTGTATCTTCCACGTGGTACCTCACACGTAGTGGCAGGTGAGGGATGGCCCCCGAATTTATGTAAATCAAGTGAACTTCAGGTTTCCTCCCAGAACAAAGAGAACCCAGGACTCCATGCTGATGTCCAGTCCTGGGATCATACCCAGCACCATAAAGGCAGTGCTTACTCCACCAGGATCATCAGACAAGGGAGAAGAGATGTCTGTCACTGCCAGACATTGTGCCGTGTCTCCAGGAGGAGAAAGATGCCCTTCAATGGTGCCTCGTCTCCCTCTCTCCCTTTGGAACCGCGACTTGCAGGAAGCTGTGGTCTGAACCCGTGTTCACTGTACTATCACTTAGAGCCATGAAGGGCTATAGAAATTGTCTTGTCCAGTCCTCATTTCACTCTGGAGGAGACAGGAGCCTGGAGGGGGGAAGAAAGCCCACCCTGCTGGTTAGCAAAGGAACGAGGGCTCCAACCTCGTCCTTTGGAAGTTCCTGCCCATCACAGGCCTCGGCAAACGTTCCCCTCCCCTTCCAGCACCCACCTCCCCAAACGGAACGACCAGCCTGAAGGTGGACAAGGTATGCTCATTGGTCCTGATCTGTTCTGAGTCCAAGTCAGGAGGTACTGTCAGCTCCTGGGTCTTAAGGGACACTGTGAAGCTCCATTCTAGTCATGGGGCTCCCTAGAGCCTTCTCCAGCAAAGAGCAGAGGCAAGGCGGGCTGGCGGGCTGGCTGGGAATCGTAGGAGAAAAGAAGGCAACATGGTTTGGAGAGAGCCCGTGCAGCCCCTCCCCACAGCCCTCCACTCCCCAAGGAAGCTGCAAGTTGTGGGTCTGCACAGGACAGGAACTTGGCCTGCAAACCTGGCGTGGCGACAACGGGCATCCTCACTCAGGCCAAGGAGAAGCCGTAAACAACCGTGCAAGGAAGGACAGGCTTCCGTCAGCCAGCCACGGGCTTGCGCACAGAGACGTGGTCAGGCTGGCTTACCTGGTGGTGCTCCACCCTCGTGAATGAGGACAGGCCAAGGAGAAGCCTCGGAGAGAGCCAGGAGGATCTGGCTCTGGTTCTTGGCGGCACCCATACCCTCGACATTCTCTGCGCTCGTGAATTTCCTTTTTTGTCTGTGCATAGTAAACGGCTGCGGCTACAGCAAGCTTTGGCCCATGGGGCGGGCAAGTCAGAGCCCTTGATGGCAGCCTTGCTCAGAAGCCCTGGCGTGCTCAGACCCTGCATCGCTGCAAAGAAACACTCATTCTTTTCCCCAGGAGGGGTTTGCTCATTACCACTTCTCCCCATTCCCCTGCATGGTGCCAGGAACAGCATTTTACGGAGGCTCTGATATTTGAAACGTTTTGCAAAAAATATGAAATAGTGCCCTCTTTCCAATCTCAAGCGGGAAGAGAGGCTGCTTTCAAAGTTGCAATCGTTCACTTAAGAAAGATTCCAGGTGGAAGGAGCGAAGCACAGCACAGCACACTCAGCTTTTCAGGTACCCAGACCCTCTGGTTACGACTGTTACATTATGGAAGATCCGTAAAAATGGGGGAGGTCGGCATTCCTGCTAGAAGCCGGCTAAGGGTGCCAAACGAAAGTCAGAAAATGCCAAGGAGTTTCTGTTAGATGGAGAATAAATGGTACAAAATGGAAAAAAAAAAAAAACAAACAAAAACCAAATGGGGCCCCAATTCAACCTATAACCCACTGAGCTTCCTAAGAAAGGAGCCAAACTTCAGGAGAGACGCGGGGCCGATGCTGGACGTCATGAATGTCTTTTAGCTTAAAGAGGCAGATGGTGGAGGGAGAGGAGGATGCAGGCCTGATGCCCAGGCTCGGAAGCGGCACTGAGCTGGAGGCTTGACGGATGGGGGTGGCAGGGAGGGAAGGCACGTGTCCCCGCAGCAGCCCCTGGAGGCAACTTGGGTAAATTTGGGGGCCACTGAGCTGGAAGGTCTGCTGCAAAGGCAGCCTTCCATTCAGCCTCAGGCCCCTGGAGGCACCCGTGTGGTGGGAGCTGCCCCGAGGGCCCAGGGTAGGGGGGGTCCATGAGGAGGCACACAGTAAAACTACTTGGGGAGGGCTGTTCATGCCCCAAGACCAGAGCCTGGGTGCAGAGTCTAGTAGCAGAAACATGCACTTTGCAAGAATCCGTCTCCCTCTCCTTATCCCTAGGTGGCGGGGCCACTGAACGCTTCTGTTTTAAGATCACCTAGCAGGGGGCACCTGCATGTCTCAGTCGTTAAGCCTCCAGCTCAGGTCATGATCCCAGGGTCCTGGGATCGAGCCCCACATCAGGCTCCCTGCTTGGCAGGAAGCCTACTTTTCCCTTTCCCACTCCCCCTGCTTGTGTTCTCTCTCTCTCTCGCTGTGTCTTTCTCTGTCAAATAAATAAATAAAATCTTAAAAAAAAAAAAAAAGATCACATAGCAAACCGAATCAAAGAACAATATGAAGACCAAGAGGGCAGGAGAAGAGTCAAGAAGCACTGAAAACCTGGGTTTTGTTTTTGCTTCGTGGAGTGGGAAACAGGTCTCAAGGAAATTCTGATGGTGCAAGGGTAGGAGAATCCCAAAGGCGAGGAGAGTCTAAGGACAGTTTATCAAATGTCGGCGAGGATCATAACAATCATATAATTCTAGCAGCAGAGGCTAACACTTGTTATAAGTGACAAATTGCCAGAAATAAGGTTCTAAGTGGTTTCATCCTCACAAGAAAACCCCCAGGAGACCTCTTAGTGTTGCTGTGCCCATTTCATGGATGTGCCCATGGAGGCTCGGAGAGGCTAAAGAACTTGGAGGACAGGGGAGGGCAAAGAGCACACTTCTGAAAAAATATTTACTGCAAAAAAAAAAATACATTTCACATGGCATCTGCTTTATTCTCTCTATAAAATTCAGGAATGCTTTCAAGACACAAAACCTGAATTAAGATGAAAGAAACCTAGGAAGGAAGTCGGATGACATAACAATAAAACGATGTGAATCTAAAATGTTATGGTGGAATTCGAAGCCTTAGAAGTAGGAAAGAACAGAATTTATCCCGGAGAAAATGAAAATAGAATCCGATTCTTCCTCTGTGGACGGCCTGGCCAGAAGGAGGGGCCGGGGGGTGATGGTAAGGCTTAGAATCATTAGAGGCCCCGGGTCCCACTACTTGATTCTTTTGCTGGAAACATTTACACACTTTCATCCGCCTGGAAAGATCTGGATTTGATCCTGCCAACAGAGAGATGATCAAACTAGATGACTTTGCTGGCTTTCCAGCCCCTCCGGTCTGCAAATTTTCCTTCTATCAAATCACGTAAATGGGTTCCATCAAAAGTTAGGTTTGAGGGATAGTGATTTTTTGGTGGGGGAGGAAGGGGAGGGTGAGGCCTATTTTCCTTTCTTGGATTAAATAAGAAGTCCAGGACCTTGCTCTTTCTATGGGGCCCTGCCTCACTCTGACTCTCAGCCGGGTGCTTTGGGTGGGTCTCCCTTCCCTCCCTAGCTCCCCGGGTGGGCACTGACGGTCTTCATCTCTCTCCATCCTGATGCATAAACTGAGCTGCAGTAGCTTCTGACCTGGGGAAGGGGGTTGGGGGGGAGGGTGGGAGATATGGCCCAAGAAGAGAATCGGCACACTTGCAAACACGGAGCTGGGCTGAGTCCACTGCATCACTCGGACCCTGCCGGCGTCAAGGTGCACTGTCCACCGCCAGGACAGTCCAGGAACATCTGCCATCAGACTCCCCTTCTGCTCAAGCCAGCTTGTAACTCGAAGAGCTCCAACTGATTTGGGGGGCACAGAATAAATCAATAACGTGGTCTAAAGCTAACCTTCCTTTTCTGAGACTCTGCGGGTGTTGAATACGGCATTCTAGTAGGCTCTGTGCTCACGAGAGCATTCTATCTTCAGGTACTTTTTAAGAACAATCAACAGAAGGAAAATCAATGAGCGGTATGTAAAAGGCACGCACATAAACAGAACTCCATTCATGTATGCTTTTAGCATTTTAATAGTCGTGAGGGCTGCCTTCCTCACCAGGTTACAGACCCTCAGGGCCTCAAAGACCAAAGGAAGGAAGGAGCTGCTTGAGTTGAAGGTGACATGACTGGTTCCCCAACCCCAATGCCAAGCCCACCCAGTCTGAAGACGAGCCTGCTGGGTTTCCAAATGGGCAAGGTCTCTCGTAAGATGTCTATGGCTGTGCCAAGGAAGAAAAGAGGAACAGAGGAGAAAATTTTTGTTTTTGTTTTGTTCCTTTTGTTCCTCTAACCAACATTCCCCGAACCTCTCTCTGTGCTCTGGCCTTCCAGCCTCCTTCCAGTTCCCTAAATGCACCCTGCTTCTCTCTGCTTTTCCCTTCACTGTGTTTCCCGTCATGGCACCTACCTACCGCTGTAGGAAATAAAATGCTTATTGATGTTTCTTTGTTGAACATCAGACTCTTTCTCAACAGTCAGGTCTTCAAGGCAGAGGCCACACTCCAGGTGTCGGCCTCTACTCCAGACTCAAGAGGGCAGACAGGCTCACCACACAGTGCTCGCTGAATAAACGAATGTAGGAACCAGGGCTTATTGCTTCTTTGGGGTTAAGAGGGATGAAGGAGTGAGTTTCTTGGTGCATTGTTTCTGAACTGAGATTTTCTTTTACTTCTCAAGCTTCTTCTTTACTGAAAGGTTGCTATACTATCAACAGTCTTTGATGTTTTATTTCTACAGAGGAGGGGAAGGAAGGTGGGCGCGCTCGGAGCCCCGTGGAGGGAGAAGGAGGGACTTGTGGCTCCTCAGAAATGGGTCCTGTGAGTTTATCTTTCTCTGGATGCTTGAGTGGGTTTTCCAGCCAAGGGAATGAAAGCGATGTAGATTCTACTTCCAGAAGTGAGTCTAACCTCTGCAGTCAGAAGTCAGCTGGTGGGTACTGGTGGAGCGTTCAAATTCTGACTTGGAATAAAAGAACATCGACCTTACTTAGAATTTTCTGATTTGCCATTATCCAAAGACGTTGGAGAACTAGGAGGGGAATGTGAAACTCAGAAAAACAAGTTCTCTCTCTCTCCCTCTCCTTATAAATTCAGTAAATGGTGCCTCATCCACTGGGGGGAAAGTCTGTATCCATTATGATAGTGGGTAATCATATCTGATTACGCCGCAGAAGCAAGTCTGAACCCAGAAACAAACAGAAGCGGGATCCAGTCTTGCAGCTACAGAACAGCAACAGGCACCCTGCGTGGCAGGGCCTGGCTAGGCTCTCTGGCAGCACCTCCCATCACCCCTGCTGCTGGGGCCCCTGCCCACTGCCCAACGGCCATTCTAAACCCACCTTTCACTCATGCCTGTACCCCCACGGCCACCCCTCCCCTCTCCTGCCCAACTCCCCTTGATTCTTCAGGTCTCACCTTAACACATCTTTTCTGCTGGAAACCCTTCGCTAGACCCACGGTCTGAGCAAGGGCCCTGAGGTCAGGTGCTCTCAGGTCATCACACTCAGCGAGGATCTCTCCCTCTTGGCTGTACTGAGTCCTTCACTGGCCCGTACCTAGCACCATGCCTGGCACAGGGTCTCAGTTAGTATTTGTGGAATACAGACCAGAGGGAAACAGGCCAAAATGTTGCCAGTGGTTTTGCCTTGACCATGGGACAACTCACACTGATGAGTGTTCCTTCTTCCTCCTTTTCTGTATTTTCCAAAATTTCTACTATAAGCATGGATTACATTTGTAATAGAGAATAATAGCCACTCCGGGATCGTAACATATCTGGAGAGGGCATAAATCGGTGTAATATCAACCGTGTTTTCTTTTCTCATAGAAGGACAGTGGTATTTTGTGCTTAGGTCCTTCTCTGGGGGAAAAAAAAACCCTACAAATCTGCGAGCGAGGATCATGGGGCCGGTGGGCTCTGTGAGGACGTTTTCCCACGGAGCTGCGGATGCTGGCGGGAGGGGGGTCCACCCTGGCAGGAACAGGCTTTTCGGGATCTCTGGCACCCCACTCAGGGCCTGGATTGGTGCAAGCACTCACATGTGTTTGCTGAACTCCTTGGCATCAGTTTTAGGCATGAAACGAAACTAGATGATGCAAAGAAAGCACCCTGTGCTTTGTGACATTGTTCTGGAAGTTTGGGGCACACGAGAGGGGATATTTCACTCTGTCACAGAAACAGAAGCACGCTGGCTGTGTAAATGCACAGTTCTACTCCACTCATCTAGAGTAAGACTGAATGGACTTCAATTGTCCAGACAACGATTAAAAACACAGACAAGCAGGGCACCTGGGTGGCTCAGTGGGTTAAGACTCTGCCTTCGGCTCAGGTCATGATCTTGGGGTCCTGGGATTGAGCCCCGCATTGGGCTCCCTGCTCAGCGGGGAGCCTGCTTCCTCCTCTCTCTCTGCCTGCCTCTCTGCCTGTTTGAGATTTCTCTCTCTCTCTGTCAAATAAATAAATAATGTCTTTTAAAAAAAATCTTAAAAAAAAAAACCCCACAGACAACCAAAAAAAATTTTAAAGAAAGAAAGAAAGAAAAAGAAAAGAAGGAAAAAAAACAGAGAAAAAGAAAAGGAAAAAAAAATCCACAAAAACCCAAAGGATGGTCCATTAAGCGCATGAGGCCATGGTGTCTGGTTCATGCCCTGGAAACCCCAGGAGCTTGGCGGAGCCTCCTTCCGAGACTGAGTGTGCGGCCTTGGGCCCTGGTGCTACGGCAGGAGCCCCACACTGTCATGGGCACGCCGCCTTCCACTGCCAAGGCACGCGGGACCGTTCTGATGGCACAACATGAAAGGTACATATCAGAACTAGAAACGGCCCTTCAAGAACATCTCGTGACCTCTACCCCGTCCTTTTACAAAGAAGCACAATTCGGGAGGTCGGTGGACCTTCTTCAAATCACACAGCAGTAATCGTAAAACCGTGATATGACGGACAGACCAAAAATAAAATCGCAGGTTCCCAGTTCTCTCTGCCAAGGGGACTGTAACCTGGGGTTGGCCTGACCCAGTGAGATCAAGGAAGGCGGGGGAGAGAGCCCTATGCTTTAGGGTGAGTTCTAACAAACATTCTTTTCATCATTTTTTTAATTGGTTCTGAAGAGCGATTACCCTCAGTGGTAGGAACCACTGACTTCTGGGGCAAAGTCCCACTGCCCAACCTTGCCGGACAGAAAAAGTATTCCTTAATAATTATTTTTCCCATGCAGTACTGCAAAGTGGGTTCAGAACAAGCCCTCCCCAGCAAAACACACACACACACACACACACACACACACACACACACACACACAGTTTCCTACATCACTGGGCAGACTGGGTACTCGCTGAAGGCAGGGTCCAACTTGTCCATTTTTGTAGAGTGCCTGGAGCGATGCTTTTTCTGGATGAACAAACAAATGAATGAACCAGTGAACGAACAGTGAAGACTTCGCAGTCAGGCCGTCCTACTTAACCGTCGGTGTAGCACACTCATGTCTCGAGGCCAATTCTTACGATCCACACTGCAGATGCATTCGGGATGACAGGAAGTAATTAAAATACACCCAAGGCACCGAGGGAACGTTGTCAACGCTCATTTCTATAACCAACAAGCAATGTGGAAACTGCATTTCCCACCCTTCCCCAGGAAACGGGGGCATGCTGACAAGTGGGAAATGCAAAAATCTCACAACACGTAACATCTAGTCGGGAAGAAAGGCGCCACGCTAAGGAGAAAGACGCCACACATTTGGGTCTGTTTTTTTTTGGGGGGGGGAGGGTGGTGGCAGATTTTAGGTCCTTTATGATAGGACTTTGATTTTGGCCCTTCAGTGATTGTTCTATCTTTCCAAATAATTTTTCTCAGAAAAGAAAGGCACCCACTGCAACCATCGGTGACGTATACACATATGCAACTTTGTTTCTTCTGCGGATTCACCTTTTCCTCCATGTATAACTGTGAAAACCATCCTAGCCTTAGGTCCCTTCTTCAGCACCTCCTTAAAATTCAGGCTATTATTTCTTTTAATGAGCAGCATTTGGGGATATCCCCCTGCTCATCTGCACTTCTCGGAGACTACAAATTATCAGGACGCAGCTCATGTCTAGACACCCTCCGGTGTCATTTGAATCACTGATTTAAGCTGTTTACACCCCACATTGTTTTATTTATCCTTCAACATCACATCTCTGTTTAATTAAACTTGACTTTGGTCCTCCTGGCGCACGCTGGCGGGATCTCCATCCCAGCACAGAGGCGGTTTCACCCTTTCGAATTCCATCTTCGCCTCTGTCTGTTCTAGCACAAGAACACCCTGGCAGCCCTCGTCCCGAGGGCTTGCTTTCCCCGAGAGCCCAAGTCCTGAAAACCACAGGCAGATGCCACGGATGTCTCCCATTTACAAGCTGCTCTCCGGCGAACACTGATCTTCCCCAGACGCTAAATCATAATCTTCATGTTTTTCGTATTTCACATTCTAGCCACAATTTCAACATCCCATCCCCGTGACATTAGGGAATGATAAATCAGCAGGCGGGACAGCTCCCCTGTACAGACTGGTACGGGCGGACCGGGCTCTGCCAACGCCCTCACTCCCGCCAGATGTCGGCGCCCGCCGGGTTAACCCTTTCTCGCAGCTCTGCCCCCCGCCCTCCCAGGGCCCCGAGCTTCCGCAGGGGGCTAGTGTCAACAACATACAACAGCATTAATTTCTTCTCTTTTTAAACTTTCCTCTTCTTTTTTCCTTTCCTTCTCATGGCCTCACTAGACCTAATAGCACTTTAAGTCAAATAAAAATGCTCTCGAGCCACACGCGATGTAAACACACTTTTTTCTTAAAGGAGTCTGTATTAACATCATTTTGCTGTCTCTTATCATTAGAGGGGGAGGAGGCCGGAAAAGCATATTCTCAGGTGCACGAACACTGAACGCTCGTGTTCTGTTGTTACCCTTCAAAGAGCTTTATTGAAGTGTGATATACATACCATGGGATTTGTCCATTTTACGGGACTATTCAATGGTGTGGGGGTATATTTATAGACTTGTGCAGCCATAGCCATAATCTAATTTTAGAATGTTTCTACCAGCCCTCCAACACAAACCCCTCAATGCCCATTTGTAGTTTCTGCCCGCCGAGCCCCACCCCCCAACCCCCCCAGCCCCAACCTCAGGTAACAGCTAATTCACCTTCTCTCTCCATGGGCATTTCATACAAATGGAATCCTACAATAGGTGGTCTTTTGTGTCTGGCTTCTTTCACTTAGCCTAATGCTTTTGAAGTTCAGTGCTAATGGCTTTTATTAGTTGGCAAAGCCGTTTGGACTGGCCAAACTGTCCCAGAAGGCTACGTAATCTAATGCGTACATGCTAAGTGTGCTCTCAGAACACGTGCTGCATAGACATGTCCCCTGCCATAGAGTAAGCAACTCACTTTTCTGTTCAGGGTCAAGTTCTAAGGGGTCGCAGGGGAGGAGGGCCAGGGGAGGGCTGTTTGCAAACACAAAGGCTCTCCATCACCAGCTGGTACTGGTTTTGAGTTACAGAGAGAAAAATCCAATCCCTCCAACTGACAGATCAGGACCAGGTACCTTATTAGAGAAATGGAAAGGCCTTTACAGGTTCTCCCTTTCATGTTAGAGTACTTTGCATATGGAAATGACACGTTCCTGGGGAGTCTTTATTACGTTAGCTAATATAGACCATGGAGGGAGGGAGAAAGAGAAAGTGAACACTGAACGCGAGGTCCCAGGCGAGCAGGAGGGAGAGAGGGGTGGGAAGGAGGCAGGTCTTGGGGGAGCAGAGAAAGCTGTCCCTTCCCCAGCTCTTCTTACCCCCAGTGATGACTTCACAGCCCTGTCGTGGCCGATTCGCCACGGCCGCCCCGCCAAGGAGCCCTTTTCCCACCTGAAGGTTGTGGCTGGAACCCAGGTCCACAGCCACGGCTGCACGTCAGGACCGCTGTGGGTCTTTTAAATGACACCCAGGCCCGGGCTCACCTAAATCAGTAAGATCCAAGTCTCTGGAGATGGGGCCTGGGCATAAGCATGTTGGAAGACCTCCTCTGGGTAATTCTCATGCAGGGTCGGGCCCGAGAGCCCGTGGGCTCTGCAGACCAATGCTTATCAAACTTCCACGCATGCGAATCACCCAAGGATCTTGTTAAGCTGCAGATTAGGTCTGGGGGCCCGTGGTTCCTGTGCTTTTAGAACAAGCTCCCAGATGATGCTGATGCCGTTGGGCCCCCGACCACACTCTGAAAGGTGGGGAGCTGCAGAAAAGTCAGGGTTTCTGGCGAGCACGGGGTGTTCTGCATCTACCTCTGTTCCTGACCAGCAGCATTAGTATCACCTGAGAACTTGCTGGAAACGCCCTTCCGTGGGCCTTACACCTGATGTATTAAATCAGAAAGTCCAAGGGCAGAGCCCAGCCACAGGCTCTTCAGGTGATGCTGACACACGTTAGGGTTTGCGAACCATGGGTGCACTTGCTTTTCCTAAACATACAATTGCCCCGATACAGGTATTCCTCATGGCTAGACGACTTTTCTTCCCCCTGACCCTCCCTCCACCGAACTCCTATTCATCCCTCAAAACACATCTCTTCTGTGGTATTTGCCATCCCGTTTGCACTGCTAAGTGTTTAACGATCGACCCTTCAGAACTCGCTTTTATAGCTTTGGTCAATTTCTTTCTTTCTTTCATTCTTTTTTTCCTTTTTTCTTTCTTTGGTCAATTTCTTTCTTTCTTTCTTTCTCAGCTTTGGTCAGTTTCACGCTATCAGCATGACAATGATGAAGGCAGAGCTGGGACGAGATTCATGCTTGCTAGCAAGACATGGGCTCCTGCCAGCTTGCTCCAGCACGCCACCCCCTCTATCCTAGATGTCCTTAACCCGCTGCAGTTAAGTATTTTGGCTGGCCAGCTGACTTCTTGCTAGGCGGTGAATTCTTTGAAGGCTGATTCCATGTGTCTCCTCTGTCTCCCTCCCCCGTCCTCCAGAGGGGCCTGTGCATACAAAGTCCTTCCTGTATCTTTACTGAATTGAAGCCGACCTCTGTAGTGACATCATCTACCCGTATCCATACAGGCGACTGAAATTTTCAACACTGTTCATTAGTGAGATCCTTGCTTTAACTTAAAAACCTAATTTTAGATGGAGCATAATGCCAGATATACCCTCCATATTTTATTTCAGGATTTGGGCACGAGATATCAAGTTGATTATGATGGTATCCCCATTAGAAATCGCATGAGGGAGGAGCACGGTGTTTGTTTAGTGGGAAGGCAGGCACGGAAGAGGAAGGCTGCACATGGTGGCCTCATGGAGGAGGGACCTCGGGGCCAGGGGACGTGCTCCTGGCTCTGCCATGGACCTGGTCTCAGGGCTCCCTACCCTGGACGCCCGCCTGCGAAGGAAGGTGCCACAGTAGCTTCCTAGCTCTGAAGATCTGTCTCTAGTTGGTAAATTCCAACTTAGGACTCCAAACTCTGTCTACCCAGAGAAGAAAGCATGAATTCAGAAATGTTTTCTTCATTAAAGGAAAAAAAAAAGCCTCTCTGTTTTATGGAAAGGGTTAAGTATCTAATAAGCCCTAAAGCCTTAGGGGCTTGGTATCTTGTCCTCCTTCCTCCTGATGAATTGCCTGACACTTCCCTGATCCCGTAGCTCCTGTCTTTGGAAAACAACATTTGGTTCTAGTCATGGCAGAAGCCTGGGCTTTGCTGATTTAAGGCTAGGAAGGAATGTGACAGCAAATTTAAATACTTTCATATCTATAAAAGCACAGAGTCCTGAAACACAAATGTTAACAGAAAATGCTTCTCAGGTCCAACAGTTAATCTCTAATCATCAGCGTTCAGTTAGCGTTTGTTTTTCTCCCTTCTCGTTAGCAACTGCAAAACTTGGACCCGGTTACGATTTTCTGTACCGCTGAACCACGTTGAGGCTGGGCTGTCCTTTCAAGGTTCAGATCTCCACGGACTAACTTCACAGAATGAACAATTAGGACATGCATTTTCTCTTATTAAGACAGAGGCTTACATATCAGGGGTGGCAGCAGCGATTCCATAGAGAAAGAATTTATTGATAAGGTGTATTTTGGGGTTTGAAGGTTATTACAAATAAACCACGGTGTCAGTAAGAGGCTCCTCTGAAAAGACTCTCCAAGGAGGCTTAAATATTTTTGGCAAGTGGGAGTTCAGGGATAACTATTCCCTTGGCAATTCAGAAACATAAATTAGGATAATTGTTTCAGAAAATGGTTGGAGAAGGGGACGTGCTGATCAGTTTGAGGTCCAATTAAGCAGAGTCTTTTTCAGATCGTGCTTCGACTCCAGATATGACCCCTTCTGTTCGTCGACATGGCCCCAGACCCACCTATTTCACAATCATCGGTCTTGGGGCACCTGGGTGGCTCAGTCATTAAGATCATCGGTCTTGTGACTTCATAAGGCATAAGGGTTTGACAACTTGGGTTTCAACATTAGTAGAGGGCAAAGAATAAAAGGTCGTTCTGAATTTGAACAAAGAATGAATTTCAGAAAACAGCTTGGCAATGTTTTTATTCATTTCCCACTAGGGGCTCCAGAATGCGTCAAACTGAAGGTGTAACAACTGAATTGATTAGCTCACCCACGAAAATCAGTTTGGGGCTCCTGCCGTTGGTTCCCCGGGATGCCATTCTCCCAGCTCCACATTCCGTCCGGAAGGGTTTTCTTTCTTCCCTCTCCTTCACATCCCCTGCCCAGACAATCACGAGATTCTGCCAACTATTGCCTGTAATGCGTCTAGAATACACCCTCTCGTTTTTCTGTTCCTTCTTAACTTGAGAAGGCATCATTATCACCAGGGGAGCTTTGTAAAAATGTACAACCCCAGCACTTCCCCCCCACCTCCAAGATTCCAATGCAGGATGTCCACGGCGGGTCCCAAGAAGTCTGTGTTTCTAACAACGCAGCCGGGTGATCCGAGGGCCACGTGGCGCTGAGCGATGGGAGCCAGATTTGGAAGGAAGGAGCATGTTCCAGGCGGTGAGGCTGGGAGGTGAGAGCCCCGGGCAGGAGGAAGCTGATAAGGAGGGACATTCGAAAGGACAGAGAGGCAGGGGGCAGCCTGACGGGCAGCTTCAATGTGGGGGCCCCCCAGGTCATGGGAGACAGGCGTGCTTTGGACAGGCGGAATCTGAGGGCCCCGTGAATGTCAGCGGGCCGTGTCAGCTGGAGGCAGAAGATGAGGGTCAGTAGCTGGGGGGGCGAGGTCTGGGCTGGACGTGATCATTCATTCTCCGGGATGGAGCTGGCCAGCTGTCATGACAAGGTCGTCGAGAGGGAACCCCATTTAAACAGCGACTGGGGAAGACGAGCCAGCAGACAATGGGAGGAAGGAAGAAAACTACTGTGGAAAACCAGGAGATCCAAGAGGAAGCAGTTAACTAGGGAACAGTCACCCTTGTATTTTGGGGGCCCGGAACAGAGCAGGGATATAAAAAACGCTTTCCCAATGGAACGGAGATGCCGCTGGGTCACGGAAGGTAAGAACTATGTGGGGGGTGCTGTCCCCTGAAGCACTTAGAGGGTCCTTCTGGGACCCTGGCAAGGACAGCCTCAGTGGAAGGGGGGTGGGCGGGTGGCAGGTGGGTACGGAGGAACTAAGATGTGTGGCGTCTAGTTGGTGGGCGCGCTGGAAGCATCACTGAACAAGACAAGGGGGCAGCAGCGGGGGGCTGAGTCTGCTTCGGAGACGGGGAATGGTAAGAAGCAGAGGGGAGGCTATTTGGTGTTTTCCCGGGGAGGGGACCCCCTTCCATCTGGGGTACATGGGCTTTTCTTTTTAAAAAGATTTTATTTATTTATTTGAGAGAGAGGGAGCACGAGCAGGGGGAGCGGCAGAGGCTGAGGGAGAAGCAGACTCCCCACTGAGCAGAGAGCCCAATGCGGGGCTCATTCCCAGGACCCCGGGATCATGACCTGAGCCAAAGGCAGAGGCTTCACCGACGGAGCCCCCCAGGTGCCCTTACATGGGCTTTTAACACCTGAGCTATGAGAGAGCTTCCCTCACAGGCTTCCCATCTTTGTGCTCTTCTGGGTTGTTCAAAATGTGACAGTGGCCAGGATTTCCTTTTTTGAAGAAACAGTTCCTTAAAAGGCCACGGTTAAAACTACGTTTGGTCTGAGTGTTTGGCCTCTGCTCTCCTGATCCAAGGGAATTGTGACCCAGTGTTGTCCCATCATGACACGTGTTCCTGGGCCTGGTGCCTCGTTTGCAGGACCCACAGGGATGCCCCGAGGTGGGGACCTCCCTCTGCGCTCCCGCAGCGTCCCTCCTCCCATCGGCGGTCACGCTGGGATTCCAGCCTTGCCGCGTCTGACTCAGAGGCCTCAGGACTGTGCCGGCCTGCCCCTGCTCCCGCTGCCTACATTCCAGAATGACAGGACCACGTCTCCCCCAACGCTCCTGACCTTTTCACATTCCAGACTGGTCCCTCTAATTGAGGTGTGGTGTCTGCAGTCGCTCGGGGCAAAGCCCTTGCCGCTCTGTCCAGGCTTCCCCGCCCGCCTCGTCCCTTCTCTGGCCACCTCACCTCCTGGCGCAAGGATGGATGGAGTCATGGCCCCGGAGCCGGTGGGCTCGGAGCAGGGACGTTCCGGGAGGGATTCAGACAGGAAGACTTAGGAGAGATGATTGTGTAAGCCCACCTGTCACTATGTTGCATGTTTGGGTGAGAATTCCATGATTTCAGGGATGGATCTATTAAACCCAACCTACCCAGTGGGATACGTCTCCCCTTTGCCGTGTGTGTCTTTGTGCCCCTTCCATAGTAGTGTCCAGCCAGGGAGGGATTTCAGAAACCTTTTTCTCACGGGAGATGCTACAGGTGGCTTTCACGGCCAGACACGAAGCCGCTGATCTGGCCACAAGGAAGATTCAGCTTGAAGAGAGGACAGAAGAGAAACAAGTGGGAGGGCGGGGAGCAGAAATCTTCATGTCCACACTGACCTCCTGGGCCACCCTTAGTCTGGTTCGTTCTGGAATCAAAGCAGAGCTGCAGGGTCCACAGCCTGACACAAATCCCGGGAAGGTGTGGCTTCGAGTGTCCACCCCCCTTCTTCGGAAGAGGGGACGGCGTGCCAGCGCGTCTGGTCTGGGGAGGTGTGGACCCTCCCCCGGCGGGCATCCTTCTGCCCAGGACCATGGCGCAGACTCCCGGCACCCCGGCTGGCCAGGGGCTTCCCTCCGGCCGGAAGACCAGACACCATTCAGAGCATTCAGCATCCTGGCTGCTTGTGGGGGGGGCGAGGGAATCCTCCATCATCCCCACTCGCCTTGCCAAGGAGGTGGGGGCAGAGGAGGGATGAGCCATGGCACACCTGTGCCCAACGAGGAAGGAATTCCCAAACTTCCCTCGCATCTGGGATCCCCCAGGATTTTAAAGTGGAAAGCAGAGTAAGTTGATGAATTTGATGGAGATTTCCCAGTCTTTTTGTCAAGCAGTGAAGGCGTTCCTAGGAGTCTCCCAGACAAGGTGTAGGAAGATGTCCCCAGAAGCGGCACCCAAGATACCCTCTTCCTCGAGTTGTTCCGGGGTCATGGATCCTAGCTGACCATCCAGCCCCCGACACGGTGTTTTTTTTTTTTTTTTTAAAGACTTTATTTATTTATTTTACAGAGAGAGAGAGATCACAAGTAGGCAGAGAGGCAGGCAGAGAGAGAAGGGGAAGCAGGCTCCTTGCTGAGCAAAGAGCCTGATGCGGGGCTCGATCCCAGGACCCTGAGATCATGACCTGAGCCGAAGGCAGAGGCTTAACCCACTGAGCCACCCAGGTGCCCCGACAGGGTGGTTTTATATCCAAGATTCACGACACCCCACCGTAGGCTTCAGTTGCTCTAGGAAGCCTCCTCAAGCATATGTAATATTTCAAGTTTTTTTTCTCTGTTACTATCACCTGAGTTTCAAGGCACCTGTGGGCCAAGAGGCCAAGTGCCACTTGCCTTGTGTTTCAGAGCCAATGGTCTGTGGGGTTGTTAGGAGATGGGAAACAGAAGGCTTTCAGAAGACTTGGGGTTTAATACAAAGTAGGGTGTTTTGATGCTGTGTCTTCCCTCTGTTGGGTGGTCCTTGGGGTTGAAGAGGTTGGCCCGGGATGCTTTTTCAAGGTGCATTTAAAAAAATTCCAGGGGTGCCTGGGTGGCTCAGTGGATTAAGCCTCTGCCTTCAGCTCAGGTCATGATCTCAGGGTCCTGGGATTGAGCCCCACATCGGGCTCTCCACTCAGCAGGGAGCCTGCTTCCCCCTTTCTCTCTGCCTGCTGCTCTGCCTAGTCGTGATCTCTCTCTCTCTACATCAAATAAATAAAATCTTTAAAAAAAAATTCCAGTAGAAATAACATACAGAGTTGTATTACTTTCAGGTGTACAAAGATGGTGACTCAACAACTCTTTGACTCACTGCTCATCATGTCAGTTGTCCCCTTTAATCCCTGTCACCTGTTTCACCCACTCTCTATTCACCTCCCCCTGGCGACAGCACTTTGTTCTCTAGAGTTAGGTCTGTTTCTTGGTTTGCCTGTTTTTTTCCCCTTCAAGTTTGTTTCTTAAATTCCACGGATGAGCAAAATCATATAGTATTTGTCTTTCTGTGGCTGACTTATCTCACTAAGCTTTATACTCTCTAGATCTACGCATGTGGTTACAAATGGCAAAATTTCATTCTTTTTTATGGCCAAGTAATATTCCATTGTGTATACACACAGCCTATCTTCTTCAGCCATTCATCAGTTGATGGACACTTGGGCTGCTTCCACAATTTGGCTATTGTAGATAACGCTGCCCTAAACATCGGGAGGGCGTGTATCTCTTCCAATTAGTGGTTCCATGTTCTTTGGGTAAATACCTAGAGTGTGATTGCTGGGTCGTAGCGTAGTTCTACTTGTGACTTCTTGAGGGGCTTCCATCCTGTTTTCCACAACGGCTGCCCCAGTGTGCATTCCTACCAACAGTGCACGAGGGTTCCTTTTCCTCCACGTCCTTGCCAACACCTGTTGTTTTTCAGGGTGCCCTTGGATAAGCTGATTTTATTTCTGTTCTTTCAGGTACCAGGAAGGAGAAGGGAGGGGAGGGTGCGCAGCAGAAAAATGCCCTGAGAGATCCTGCTCTCTTCGCGATGAAGCTTATTCAAAGAACTGCTTATCCTGGTTTCTCCCCGTTTCGGTTCCCTCATTCAGCCCTCACACCTCCGTGAGTTGATCTCCTCTTGCCTGTGTCCCCAAATCGCCCACCTCAGGTCACCACTGACCGTCAGCTTCACTGTCCTTAAGATGCTTTTCAGTTCCTGCCCTACCTGACTTGTTTACGGTTCTTGATATGGAGCTGAATAACGGATCTTTGCCCATCTCTGTCGAAGCATGCACGATCTACACACTATTAGCTATTATTCACAAACTCTCTAGAGAAAACAAAGAATCCTCACGAAATTTAACTACCAGTTCCGACCCTGATAAATTAACTCGGTACCAATAGTCATACATTCCTTAAATAATTGAGAAGGACCCACTGGGTGCCCTTCACTGTACTGGGTCCTGATGACGTAATGGTGGGCCGGCCCGTGGTGTGTTTTTTCTAGATGCTGCAGGAAAGGAGCAAGTCAGGTCTGGGTGCTCTTAGGAAAATCGTTCTGGGGCTGGGATTTCAATTGTTCCAATTGGAACTACATTACCCATCTGGGCTGCTCTAGGCTCCCCGGAGACCTTACCTCTCAGGAAGCTAAGACAATCACAAAGTACTTTTCCATTACACACACACACACACACACACACACACACACACACACACACACACACGAGTCAGCAATAGTTCCAAAGTTGGGCTAAATGGACCAACAGGGCATCAATTTTCTAAAATGCCCAAGGGACCCCCCAAACAGATATATATATATATATATATATATATATATATATATATATATATGGCAGAAATTTGGCCCAAAGGACTTAAAAGACTCAGAAAATACAGGACAGCTGCACCTCCAACTTGCAAGGTTCCCAATCCGGCAGAAAGAGGAGGCTGACCACGCAGCCCCTGTGGGCCTATGCAAGTGGAGGGGGTGACTCACCAGGCAGTAGCAGGATGAGAGAGGGATTCTCCCGTTGCCTTGGAATTACAGTAAGCCACTCAATCTAGGATCCGGGGTCTTGCAGTGAGAGCGGCCACTATCAGCAAGGCTTGCCGGGAGGCGGACAGATCAATCCCACTCCCAGAGAGCTGCTCTCTCTCTCACTCCCAATGGAAAGAGCCACGAGAAGGTTTCTAGCCTTCAGGGGTTGGGTATGCTTGGGCCGTACCTTCCCTTCTCCATGTGCAAGAAGGGAATGAAGTACCCCCCCCCGCCCCGCTCAAAAGCCAGGTGATGGATGGAGACTCCAAGAGAATGACCAGACAGGACTGCAAGTTCTGGGCCAAGGGGGCTGGAGGGAGGGGCAGTAGAGGAGATTGGCTCGTGTTCCTGCTGGCTGAGCTGTGGAACCTGCAGGTGGTCAGTGGAGGAAAAAGCACAAAAGTAGAAGTGGGGAAAGTCCCCTGGGAAGGCAAGAGCTTCAGGTGTTGGGCTCAGGTCCTATCAACCCACTTTCCAAGTTCTCACGATCTCTAGCCCCTTCTCCTGCTGGTACGAGGCCACATTGCCCAACTCCTGGGGCGCTCCCACTAGACCACAGCATGAACTGTGCCCACGGCGGCCCTGCCCACTGTGCCCACTTAGGAGGCGTCCAGCTGCAAGGAACAGTAAACCACAGATGGCTTAATCCAAGATGGCGTTTACTGGTCACCTAGCGAGAAGTCTGGAGCCAAGCACTCCCAGGACCGGGGCAGCAGCTCCGCCTTGCCATCGAAGACCCAGGCTCTGTTTTTATACCTTATCATCCTCAGCACACTGGCCTTGTGTCCACTGCTCATCTCCCGGCATTGCAAAAGGGCTGCCATAGCTCTGGATATCGTATTCTGACACCAGTGGCTCAAGGTGAAAGGAAAGGGGCAGAGACAGAAAGCTATGGACTGAGAAGAGCTATGGTCCAGAGCTCCAATGTCATGCTGACCCAAACAGAAGAGAACAGGATTGCCAACCACAGTGCTTGCCCTGAGATCAAGAGGCCACCACGTCCTTTTACCAGTAGTCAACAGGCTGAGCACATGGGTCGAAGAGGCCATGACCAGACCCTTGGATCTTCCTTCGAGCGTCTTCTTCACCAAGCTAGAACATAGGTTCATTTCATGTATCCCTTCCTTCACGCACGAATTCAATGACCGTTTATGGGGCAATGTCCACACGACAGTCTTTGTGCCAGGTCCTGGACTCATGGGTCACCCTCTTCAACAATACGCTCAGGAGTTTGCTCTTAGTCCCGTCCTCCTCTCTACCGCCTCCTGACCAGCACCGGTCCTAATCCAGCCTGATCATTTGCCTCCTTGGTACTCACTCCTGCTGGAATGGTGCTGATTGGGCCATCAAGATCCCAGATGTTCAGCCCCATAACCGGGTTCTTGATAGATTCCATGGGTTCTTACACCTGCCCCCAAGGTGGCTATTCCAAATGTCTCCCATGGCCCATCAAGCCCCTACTCTTCTCATCAACTCTTTCCTACTTCCTCCCTGGGCAAGCAGAGGTCATGAACGTGTTCTCCCAGCTTTACTCTCCCAGACAGACGTGCTTAGTGCCCAGAACTTCTCTCAAGACTCACCTAGAGCCACTCTTTCTTTCCTTGTCCTCTCCTAAGCCCCGGTTCAAAGGTCCCCTCTTTTTAAAACCTTAACAGCAGTAACACCATCACTAGCAAATACGTATCTGGCGCTGGGCTGAGCATTTCACATGAACTGTCCCAATTCTATCCTCGCACGAAGCTGGGGGGGAGGGTTCACGTCCACTTGGCAGACAAGAAACGGAAGCACAGGGTAAGTTAACTTGCCCCATGTTCCTCCAGGGTGGGGCCGGGATTCAAGCTCCGATCTGCCTGGGACTCGGAAAGTGCTGCTCCCCAGCACCAGGCGAACTCTCCTGGGGCTCACCCCACCCCTGTCACTTGTGCCTTCCTGGCGCACGCGCACACATCCTCTCCCCAGACAATCAACCCACTGATGAGATCTGTCTCTCTTCTGGTCGGCTTCCCGCCCCGGACTGGGAGTGCCCAGAGGGCAGAGATCCTGTCTGATTCACAGTGTCCTCCCCAACACCTGCCACTCCCATGGTGCGGCCGCCAGCGGGGAGTTGGAGTCATGAGCGAGGGGATGAGGAGGGTGACATCGGCAGAAGGCGGGGCTGACTCAGGAACGGTTCCCAGCAAAAAGGGTTGCTCAGCCTGTGGGGTGCGCGCTGGCAGGCTTAGGGTTCACCCTCCCCCCCCACCTCATTCATTCACCAAGTATGCGCGGGCTGTCTGCTACGTGCTGGGCATTATCATAGTTGCCAGAGACAAAAAAACCAAGTAAGAATCCCCACCCTCCCTGGGAAGCCGACACTCCAGGGGGTACACATGCTTTCCCAGGCAATGTGCCTAGGTTTCCACCCCCACCCGCCCACCCCCGGGTCCCTGTTTTTCCTCAGTGCTGGGACACTTACAGTGTCTGTTGTCAAACTGTTATCTCCTGAGAGTTTTATCTCCGATGTTCATCACTGAGGCCAAGGCGCTGAAGAACCAGAAATAAAAGAGTATGAAACAGACAAAATCCAAAGGCATGAAAGTCACCACCCTCTCTGCTGAGTGTCACCTGTACGGGGCTCCCCGTCAGGTGTGAGATGAAGTTCCATCTCCCACTTCTCTGTGACTGTCTCCCACTTCTCTGTGACTGTATGTCCTCCCCCAAACTCTTCCAAGAGCCAGCCAGAGCGCCCTCCCCTTCCCCTGCCCCTCTAGAGGGCCAGTATGCCTCAGGTTCCAGAGCTCCCCCATGCTCCCCCTGCCCCATGCTGGGGTCAGGACTTCGCCCTTAGGACCGGGTGAGACAGGAGGCTGCTTGCAGACCCCCCGAGACCTGGACCAGAGGCAGCCCCTACAGTCATTCCACGAATACATCTGTCCATCTTCAGCCAGACCGCACCTCAGGAGAGATCACGGACAAAGGATACAAGTCCACACAGGGTATATGACCCCCGAAGCTCATCACTCTGGGCCAAACCATCTAGGGCACCCAGGGCTGTGTCCCCCACACTGGGGGCAGGGGGGGAGACGGAGATGCGTGCTGCAGCAGGTCTCTGCCCTTGAGCACTGAGGTCACCCTCCTATCCACGACCTGTGGCCTTCAGGGAGAGCTGGAGCAGGGGCAGCTGAGCTCAGACACTGTGGCCTCTCCCAGGAGTCCCCAGCCTCGGTGAGGCTGATCCCATGGCCCAGAGCCCTGGGCTCCACTATGGAGGGCGTGTCTCAGGCTGAGCCACCTCTGCCTGGAGTGTGCAGCCCCGCCCTTGGCCCTGGCCCAGGAGTCCCTGCCGAGGTCCGCCCGCTCCTCAGCCTGCTTGTGGCGGAAGGGACGTTCCCATGCTGGGCATGTCCTAATCACGACTTCCAGGGCAGGGCTGGGAGTGAGGTGCCACTAGTGACATGGGCCCAGCGTCGCCTAGATGTCACCCAGCAGGCCTCTGTGCTCCCCCCAGCAGGCCTCTGTGCTCCCCCCGCAGTCTGGGGCCTGATCTTGTGGCTGCCAGGCCACCCCTTTTGCCTCCTGCCTCTAACCCCTGCAGGGCCTGTTTGCAACCCTGTCCTGGGGACAGGTGCATGCAGATCCTCTGAACCTAGGCTCTGGGGGAGGGAGCTGGTTTTGCAGCCATGTGGAGGTGTGGGGTCTAGGTTGCCTTAGGCATCATGGGTGGGCCCAGGAAACCTCACAGGAGTGGGTGCAGGCAGGGTTTGGATGGGCAGTGGCCTGCATGCCTGATCCCAGCTCTGGGGTCTGCAGAAGGGTAAGCCTCCAGGATGCTAAAGGAGCAGCCTGCGTCCCCCTGGGAGGAACCCATGGGCCGTGGCTTCCATGCGTCCTGGGACAGGCCACTGTGCCTCTCCCAGACTAAGCCCTGGGCAGATGCTCCCCAGCCATGTCAGCATGAGGTCATCCCGCCAGTAGGAATTTCCTGTCCCTTAAACACTGAGTGGAGACGGTCCCGCCCACCGCCCCATCCGTGGGCTCCGGGACTCACCAAAAACCTTGGGGATTCATTGCCAGGCAGCGCCGGGTCCTGGCCTCCAGGCCTCGTCACCGCCAGACACCGGGCAGGTTCGGCCATCCGTGGCAGAAAGCAAGGCCAAGTGGGCAGGCCGGTTGCGTGGCTGGTGCTCTGTGCACTGGCCCAGCCCGCCTTCTGGCTCTGCCGACCCTCTGCGTCCCATCGCGCTTTCAGCCTCCCAGTGCTGGGCAGGGCAGGTGGTGTGGAACCCAGCTCTCTGGGGAAACAGAGACCCAAGTGACAAGGTGTATTGTTAGGCGATGGGGACACAAACCCCTCCCTGCTGGGATGGGAAGCCAGTGGAGGTTCCTGGGGTGCGCTCATGGCCTTTCCAACACGCTCTGTGCACACGAGGAATGCACGAAACCTCTGAGGGGCTCCGCAGCCGCCTTTCCCTGGGGCTGTGGTTTGTCATTTCTGGCCCCGGGCGGCGGGAGGGGTCTGCTCAGAAGTGGCAGGCTGTGGTGGAGGGGCCCGGGGCAGGACTGCATGAGGTTCCCTAAGAGAAGAGCTGAAGGCAGAAGTGGAGAGGGTGTTTGTGCATAAGGGGCGCGGGGGACAAGGGGACCCCAACTGTCCAGATGTGACCAGAACAGGAAAGGGGGACCTCTCTTCGCTCTGGAACGGCTTGGCAAGTGAAGACACCAGGCACCCTGGGGCTCGCTCAGGCTCCCTGTTTGGAGATCCAGGATGCAGTGTCCTGTCTGGACAGGTCCCTTTGGCCACAGAGCCACAGTCACGAGCGCCCTCAAGTGGCTTCAGGGCAGCAAGTGGAGGACGGGGCTCAGGGTGGTGAGCATCTCGCTCCCCCTCCCTCCCTTCCTCTCCCCAGAAATAACCTAGCCAGGCTTCGAGGCAGCCAGGAAGACAGAGCGGCTCAAGACGGGTCCAGAGACACCGACACCAGAAGGAGTTTTGAAGATGTGTCCCCATTTGCATCCGCCAGCTGGAGACATCCGAGAAGACAGGAACCCAGAAGCACAGAACTTACTCTTCATTATTTCTCATTCCCCCCCCCCCAATAAAATACCACTTACTGCATGTCTTCTGATTACGACTCGGTATTTGTTTCTTTAGAAAATGTGGACAATCCGGAGGAACCATGGAAAGGCCTAAAAAAATCACTCGTTAGCGGATGCCGACGGGTAACTACTCTCTGCATTCTCTGTTACACACGCTGTTTTGTAATTTACTGTATCCACTCATGGGTATACCAAGGATCGCTGCACACATCAATAAATGTTCTCTTACATTATTTTTTAATGGCAGTTTGGCATGCCTTTTTGTAAGCCTGCCCAAAATAATGTAACCAGTTCTCCTGTTGGACACGAAGGTGGCTTACAATGGTTAGACATAAAATAAAGTGGTGATGACCAGCCCGAGAAACAAATTCATACACACACGCAAAACGAGTTTCTTAGGACGAATTCCAAGGAAGACACTTGCTGGTCACGTGGGTACCACATTTGTAACGCTTTGATACATGGTGGCAAGTTATCTTCTAGAAAGGTTGTTTCCATTTACCCTCCCACCTACAAAGTAGGGGAATGCCTGTCACCCCACAGCCTCACCAGAACTGGATATTATCCATCTTATAAAATCTTTGTCAGGGGCACCTGGGTGGCTCAGTGGGTTGGGTCTCTGCCTTCAGCTCAGGTTATGATCTCGGGGTCCTGGGATTGAGCCCCACGTCGGGCTCTCTGCTTGGTGGGGAGTCTGCTTTCCCCCCTTACCCCCAGCCTGCCTCTCTGCCTACTTGTAATCTGTCAAATAAATAAAATCTTTAACAAAAATAATAAAAAAATAAAATCTTTGTCAACTTGGAAGTAGAAAGGGATCATTACCCGTTTAGATGCCCCTTACTTTGATTTTTAGCAAGGGTATTCAAGGCATCTTTACACTGTTTTCAGTTCTCCTTGTGTACATTGCCCGTTTGCAAAATTTATTTTATTCCTGAATGCTTATGATGTCCCAGACATCGAGCATTTTCTACTATTCTTTTTTAAAGATTTTATTTATTTATTTGTTGGAGAAAGGGAGAGAGAGAGCACAAGCACAGGCAGGCAGACTGGTAGGCAGAGGCAGAGGGAGAAGCAGGCTCCCTGCCGAGCAAGGAGCCCGATGTGGAACTCGATCCCAGGATGCTGAAATCATGACCTGAGCCAAAGGCAGCCGCTTAACCCACTGAGCCACACAGGCGTCCCAAGCATTTTCTACTATTTGACGTGCTCGGCTTTTCCTCTCTGACTTCTAGGAACTCTTTATATGTTATTAGGCCCATGCTTGTTCTGTTATGAAGCCTTCATTCCTGCTCCTTCATTCCTGCTTGTCTTTTAACTTTGGGCTTGTGTGTTTGTTTGGCCTTATACAAATTTTAAATATTCATGTGGTCCAAACTGTGGTGGCCCAATTGGTGTTACAGCAAGAAAAGTTTTGTCCCTATCAAGAATATAAAACAAGAATTTTTTAAAAAATATTTTATTTATTTTCCAGAGAGAGAAAGAGAGAGCACGAGCAGGGGGAGCGGCAGGCAGAGGGAGAGGGAGAAGCAGACTCCCCACTGACCAGGGAGCCTGATGTGGGACTTGATCCCAGCACCCTGGGATCATGACCTGAGCTGAAGGCAGAGGCTTAACCCACTGAGCCACCCAGGCATCCCCCAAAACAATTTTCTATACCTTCTCATTTATAATTTTCTCATCTACATTTCAATCTTTACTTCTTCTCATATGTATTCTGATGTCTGAGTTAAACTGAGGATCTAATTAACTTTTTTTCCCCAAAAGTTTGGCCAATTTTCCCAACATTCTTAACCCCCCCCAACCTTACTGGTTGAGCACTCTTTTTTTCCAAAAATTTAACATGTGATTGTTTTGATTAATACTTTGATTTTTCATATGCTTGTTAGCCCTTTGCATTTCTTCTTCCATAAATGCCTACACACACATCCTTTGTTGTTTCTCAGCAACTTCCTCACTCGTGGATTGGAAAGCACACCCCATATACTGAAGACATACTCCTTTGTTTTGCTGATATTGCAAATGATATTGCAAATCCTTTCCCCAGTGTGAATGCGGAGAATTAATTTTCATAAAACATTCTGGCTTATACGGCCTTTACGTTGTCTTGTTGATGGTTTCTGACTCGGTTGCTGGGCTGGGAACAGCCTTCCACTCGCCGAGGTCACATCAATTGTCACTTGAAGTTTATTTGGTTTTCTTGCTTACCTCACGGACTTCTACTTCCCACTCCATTTATTTACAATTTATTTTGACATGTGACATTAGACAAAAATCTAAACTTTACCTTTTCCCCAAAGTGTGACCCAAGGGCCCCCACCACTGTTTGTCGAGTAAGCTTTGACATTCTTGTTGGAACCGTCACCTTTATCTCACACGCAGTAGGTACCAGGTCCTGTCCCTTGTTGATATCCTGCCTCTGCCCTGCTTTCAACTCTGAGATTTCCACCCTACAAAACCTCAGTCCTGCTTGGATCCCCGTTCCCGTCTCCCTGCTCCTCCTCTACAGCCGGGAGCCGCGTGGGGAATTGCTCACTTCTGCGGGTCGGGGCCACTCTGCAGTCTTGGCTCCAGCGTCGCCTTGCAGTCATGACACCCCCCCCCCTTTCCCAGCCCTAGAGCGGCCCCTTCAAACCCCACATCCTTCCTCCTCCACCCTCCCCAGCAGGTGACCTTTCCCTACAGCTAAAGAATCAATGTCACTTCTGTCGGATCTTTCTCAACTTCTCTCCTCCGAGCTTCCCTCCCCGAGCAGCAGTGACCACCAGCATCTGCGGAGTCCTTACTCTGACCCAGGCTACGCGTGCATTTGTCCTCACAACAACGTAGTCAAGTGGGTCCTCTTACTGTCCCCAGATAACAGGAAAAGAAACCGGAAGCCAGGTTATGTAATGGGTCAAAGGTCATGCTACAAACAATGGCTGAAAAGTAGGATTCGACTCCTGGTAGCGCCTTGAGAGTTCAAGTTCCTGTTCCTGCGCTTCAGCAGACGGGGAGTGGGGGTTCCCTTGGTTTCAGTTGTTGATCTCTCGTGTGGCAGGAAAATCATCTGCTTTTTCATTTAGTCAAGGCTCCCGCATTCGAGCCCCTTCTATGTGCCAGCCATGGTGCAGACAGGGTCTCTGTCCTCCTGAAGCTGACGGTCTATCGGGACCAACAGACATGGACCAAAGAATCATACCAACGAGCACAAGACCACATGCCAGTAGATGTCTCAGAGGAAAGGACGGTAGAGCTACAGGCATGGACAGGAAAGACGTGAGCAGTGGGGGTGAGCATGTGGGGGCAGAGCCTTTCTGAGAAAGCGACCGGTGAGCAAAAGACTAGAGACCACTGGTGAAGGAGTAACGTGAGCCAAACGCAGGGACAGGCAGGATCCGGGCACTGGAGGCAAGTGTCCCCATGTTTTCGGCACGCTTGGTGACATGCTGGGAGAGGTCTTTAGGCAGGCACACACACAGGACCTCTCCAGGACCCCCGCCCAGGCTCAGTCCACAGCCGCCCTAAGCCGCGATCTCCAGTGATGACTTGACTGGCAAAGTACACAAAGAAGAGCCCAGCTGCCCATTGGGGAGCACCACTGGTGACTACAGCTCGTAGGTCCCGTGACTTGTTGTTCCTCTAGATGATGCCCAATGACCTCGTTAGTCCATAGCCTCTCCTGACTTTCAAAATGTTAATAACGCTTTGCAGAAGAGTCATTATGATTCTCTATAGCGGACACAAGGTTACAAAGCAAACATGGCTTATACCCGTGTCTGGGCAAGGCCTCCCGTTCCCTTCTCCTCGTGTTTTCCAGAGTTGACACGTACATCGAGAGGGACACCCCTTGTCTCTCATCCGGGTCCTTCCTCTCTTCACGTGGGCACAGAGGGCGGGGGGGGGGGGTGTGCTGAGTTATCAGACCAAAAAGAAGCTGACACACACCGGTTCACAGACGGAGGAACTGATCTATCAAAAGTCTGTTGCTTCCCCTCCCCTTGCTGGGGCCAGGCTGCTGTCCTGGGTGAGTGTACATCGATGACTGACCTGACCCTTCCCTGCCTTGGCTGCCCCCAACATCTGTCCGGGGGCAACATCGGGGGCGCGTTTATAGCCTGTGTTGGCAAGCCTTCGCCGAGGAGTCTAAAGACACATTTTCCAATCAGCTTGTTAATACTAAAGCTGATGGGTTGTATCTCTGTCCATCTGTCTCACGTCTCTTACATTTATCAATTGGTTCCATATTGGGAGAGGAAGAAAAAAAAGAAGTATTTTATCAACCCACCTCCCCAACCCACCTGTCGGCCACATATTGAGAACATTTTCTCTTTTTAAGGCTCTGTGGTCCTAAACCAGCTTCTCTAACTAAAGGCAGGTGGAAACCTCTTAGAACCCAAGATCGATGCCCACTCCCTTCCTCTGCGGCCCCGCCGGGAGGTAAGGGGGAACCTGAAGGGGAGACGTGGAGACCACGCTTCTGAGCACCAGCACAATGTCTGAAGTATTTTCCTAGGCATATGCGGTGACAAGCAACAGCACCCATCACCGCCTACGGGAAGTCTTCCCCTGATTCACGACGGTGGCTCACCCGGGCCTCGGCAGCCCAATGCGAACATAGACACTTGGGCGCTGTCACCTGTGGCAAAGAGTCCAAACTCTTTTGGGCTCGGGATGCAGTCTCTGTGCCCTGTGGTGTGTCCTCCCCACCTGGTTGGTTACCCGAAGGCATCCCATAGTCACTCAGGGGACTGAAGGTGAGGGAGGAAAGACCCTGGTCCTTGCCGCTGGTCCTGGCTCACATCTGTTACAGGCCATGTGGTCCTGTCGCAGGGAGAGGGGCTGGTACTGGAGGCCACCACTCCTCTGGGCACAGCAGCTGCCCAGGGAAGAGAACGGGATGTGACCCCCGAGCAGAGCTCTAGGGGAAGGGAATCGGCGCGGGATGCCAGGCTTAGGAGGTGCGGCAGAGGGGTATGAGGCAAGTTCTCCTTCATCAGAGTCACGGGGGAGAGATGGGATCGGTGGCCTGAGGGTTGGGAGAGTACTGAAACCTTGAAAGGGACTGGGAGACAGCACTGTCCTTGGGCCCCTTTTCCCTGTCTGCATTTTGGTGAGTTACTGCGCATGGAAGGTGGGGGCAAGGGGCTGAAGGTGACTGACAAGGAAAACCCATCAATGTGGAAATGGGTTCTGGGTGATCTTTAAAGGCTTTGTGTTGGCACAGCTGTGGCAAGGCCAGACACACAGTAGTCATAACGGCTGGCATTCTGGAGACCTTAAAAGGATGCTAAGCATCGTGCTAAGCCATTACATTGCAGACAGCAGCCCCTGGGGAGCAGGGGAGGGCGATAAGTGGAGAGGTTAAAGTTGGGCTGAAAATGCAAGTTAAGGAGAAGAGGGCCTGGCCTCTGCCTAGGGTGCCAGGGGCAGCCTGTCACTAACTCACTAGAAATGTCCTAACACCCAGCATCCTTGGCTCCGTGAGAGAAGAGCTAGCTCTTGGGACTGTCAGGAGGGCATGTGTGGTTGGAGGTCACGGGGTGGGGGGGGCAGGTAGCGGCATTTAGGGAAGCCTGCCAGTCCCGCGTGCCACCACTGTCCCGGGGTCCGGAGCATCTCCTCCACCCTGTGCCCCTCCCCGCCAGAACTGAGGGCTCATGGCCGTGGCCTCATAGCAGTGCCCACCCCTGTCCTCAGCTTGGGGCAGCTCTCCCATCGGAGAGGGACAGCACCCCTCTTGCCAGTACATTTGAGAAGTACAGTTTATGAAGCCGTCTCGACAGCTCCCCTCCCATGACCACGGACGCCTTCTGATAACCCCAGGACTCCCACAGGCCAGGCACTCTTCTTTGTAAGAGAAACAGTAACCCCTCTCTCCTGTTCATGCTCTGGAGGAAACATGACCCCATGTTTCTGGAAACCTAACAGGCACGCTTCGGTCTGCACCCTGGTTTTGGTGTCCACGCATCCTCTTGGCCAGAGAAGATAACGGAACCACGACCAAGGGGAAATAGCTCTGTGGACGATTGTGCCTTTGCTCATCTTTATTTATTTTAAAAAGTTATCTTGGGGGGGCGCCTGGGTGGCTCAGTGGGTTAAAGCCTCTGCCTTCAGCTCAGGTCATGATCCCAGGGTCCTGGGATCGAGCCCCACATCGGGCTCTCTGCTCAGCAGGGAACCTGCTTCCTCCTCTCTCTCTCTGCCTGTCTCGCTATCTGTCAAATAAATAAATAAAATCTTTAAAAAAAAAAAAGTTATCTTGGACCCCAGAGTTTACATTTTTCCCATCTGTTGCAGGGCCCTGACGTGGACCCTGGTGTGCAAAGCACACACGGCGGGAGGCTGCTTATAGAAGTGGGGAGTTATCTTAAGAGATTTAGGGAAGAGCAGACCCTGGGCCTTCTGACGTCTTAATCGTCATCTATGGCCGGGGCGCTGATGTGTCTGAGAAGTTGCTGCCAAACAAAACCAAATTTATAAGCAAATTGGGCACTGTCACGACAGCGTCAGATCCTAGGCAAATTAAGCATATTGTTAAGTATTGATATCACAGGCCTTAGCCAAGATGCTCCCTCTTTCTGTCTGATGCCCAGACCCCACTCAGTCCCTTCTGCAGTATTTGAGGAGGAAGTACTCCGAAGCCCCTCGAGTCTAGGTATGTCTTTTAGCTTCTTGAATTTAGAATTAAATATGTAATTTGTTTGCTCAGCAGTAGTCCTCGATGAGGATGTTTATCTTGTCTGTGAAATGTTTGGAAGTCTGAAACATCCTCAGAAGTCAACTCGGCCTGGTTGTCTTCCAGGAAAGGCATCCCCTTTGCATAAGTTCTGTTCAAGGTTGAGAAACAGAAACCCCAACCGAAAGTAGCTCAAAGAATGAAGGGATGCGTTAGCTTTTATAAACTGAAGGCCAGAAGTAGCTGGGTTGGCCTCAGGCCTGGTATGATCCAGCAATTTAGTGAGGAAATTAAGGACGGTGTTTTCTTGCTGTCTTTATGCTCCGACTTTATTCTCTCTGAAAGCTTCATCCTAAACCTGGTCTCCCTCGTGACAGCAAAATGGTTGCGGCAGCTCCTGGCTTCACACGTGCACACCATGCCCTCTGAAAGGTCAGAGGGTTTCCTTTCCTCAAGTGCTCTCAAAAGCTGAGTAAGCATTTTTGTCTTTCAGATGTGCCTCACCTTATAGCCCAGAGCACTAAATTGGGTCACAAGCTCACTGGAGAATGCCGAGGGCTGACTGGTTCAGGCAATCACAGTGACAAAGGATTTGTGATTGTCCTGGTTGACTTAGATCAAAGACAGGTCACTTTTGGAGCATTCATGTCTTGTGCTGCTACACAGCAGGGGGTGGGGAAGGGGTGGGTGTAGAGGACATTAGCACGTGGTCTCCCACACTCTCCCCGCATCCCTGGCACCCCCGGCGAGTTGTCACCCAGCATCCCATCCCATGGATGGAAAGACATCACTACTGAGGGTGCTCACGCCGTGGTGGGTCAGCTATGACAGGTCCCTCGGGACTCTCCTCCCAGCTCCATCTGAGTCCACATAGTCCAAAGCCAGCTCACACTTTAAGAGATGGTCCTTCTCTCTTCTGAGCAGAGGAGGAGGTGAGATCCTGATCGTTCAGAAACAGTAGAAAAACGAGTTAACTATCTTTCTTCCTTCCATGCTCTCATCAGGGCCTCAAGAAGGACACTCTTGGGGCTGGGTCTTTCACTAGCACCCGTGCCAAAGAGAGGCATATCGAGTCCCCAAAAGAGGGTGGAGAGGATCTTTAAGATGTTTGCTTTGGGGTGATCTTTGTGGGTTCCTCATTCCAGTTGTCCTGCTCGTGGCCTGCCTTGCTCGTGTCTGTGTGCGGGGCGGAGTCCCTCCCCCAGAGCCAGGTCAGGGTGCACTGGACTATGTATGTTCAGAGACTGTGACTGCTCCTGAGGGTCAGGTCTCTCCTAGCCTGGAGGGTGCTACCTAAGCAGAAGGTCTCCATTATATTCTAAGGACTATAATTTCAGCAAAATTAATAAATAAATAAAAACAAGCTCCTTCTTGCCCCCACTGTCAATCCACTGGCCTGAAAGTCTGCCTTACCCCATATGCTAACACCGAAGACTACAATAGGCCACATGAAAATAATGATGTGGGTAAACTTCTATTCCAATCTTGACTCCTCATTTCTTTCTCATTTCTTATTACATTAAAAGAACTTTTTAAAGTTAATAACCACGGTAACTACTAGATCCCAAACTCCCTGAGTGCAGACACCACTTTCTCGTGACTTTGTGTCCCAGCACCAAGCCCCTGGCATATACCTGAGAGACTGAACACGCACGCGGACACGGACGAGACCAAATACAGGAGCAGCCTTCGCCTCACACCCGGCAGCAGCCTGCCCAGAAAACCACCATGTTACCACACTCGTCAGTCCAGGAAGCCGGCCTGAAGCCAGCCGTGCAGGAGGCAGCTTGCTGTCTCCAGCAGCGACCCAGGCCACAAGGTGATGGCTTCCGGAACGGTCGGCCCTGACTGGCCGGGACTTCATTCATAACGAAGAACCTCCCTAGGTTTTGTCTTGGTTTCCAAATTAGGATCAACCAGGGAAAGCCAAGTGTGACTCCTAACCAACCACATTGGATGCCCTGCTTCTGGCCGGGCCGCCTACAGACGCCTCCACCCCACCCCCAAGCAAAGCCACCAATCAGGGCACATCTGAAGCCTTCCCTTTTCTACCATCAAGCTGGCTCCCAGCTCTGTCTGCTTTGAGTCTCTGCCCACATGCAGGGGACAGTGGCTGACTCCCTTCCTACATCAAGATCTGAATAAATAGACTTTGCTTTTGTCACTTGGTGGGACTTAGTTTTTTTTTTCTCCATATAGTAGATGCTCAATAATTATTTTTATTTTATTTTATTTCATTAACATAAATACAGGTCTTCAGGGGTACAGGTCTGTGAAATATCAGTGTGACACAATTCACAGCGCTCACCATAGCATATACCTTCCCCGATATCCAGCACCCTGCCACCCTATGGAGCAAGAAGAGAAACGTATTTTGAGGAAATCTAAATAGACAGAATATCCCCCAGCTTTCCTGACCTGCAATTGACGTAACGTGTAAGTTCAAGGTGTGCAGTCTGGTCCTCGGATACAGGCGAATATAGATGATTTTTATTTGCTAATCACACATCAAGAGAGCTGGAAAAAAAAAAATCCACATTAAAAAAAGGAACCACGGAAGGAAACAGGCAATCTGTTTTGTGTCTCTGTGTCGAGGGACTAGCAGCTTTTTACCACTTGATGTAATTTTCTCTCTTAAAAATGATCAGGCTGTGAAAGGAAAACAATGTGGCATTTGACTTGCTGGAATCACGATGTTACAATGTGGGTTCTGGTTCAGTAGGTCTGGGGGGGGCCTGAGATCCTGCATTCGCAGGAAACCGGTGTTGCTGGGCTCGACCCCATGCTTCCCGTATTAAGAGCCTTGTGGTCTGGGAAGTAGCTCCACAGGACGAGACCCATTTCTGTTCCCATTTCTAAAACCCTGGGAGGACAGCCCACCTCGCAGACACAGAAACTGTTCCAGCGTGGAAACCAATTACTCTAGGAGTTTAAAAAAAAAATACAGAAAATAATGTACATTTTGATTCCAATAAAAATGAAACAATGTTCTTGGGCAGCCTTGCTATTCAGAAACGAATACTTTTCATCATGCTTTGATTAAAGGAAAGGTGCTTTCCTATCTAGACCCATCCACAGCACAGCTGGGCACATCTCAGTTCGGAAAATTATTGCCACATGTTGTGGAATCGCCCTTGCCATGCCAGTTGTACAGTGTGGCTGGAAGCCTGTGCGAGGGAGAGGAGGATACTCGGGAAATCACCGTGCTTCTCTGAACGCTGCAGACCCTGGGACTTGTGTGTGATGTTTACCAAAACCACCGCTAACGCACACCTTTCCAAATCATGACTCATTCTCCTGAGCCGATGCGGCACGATGTCTGCTTAGCCCGCCCCGTCCCGATCGCTCCTTTGGTCATCTGACTCGCAGGCGGGTGCCTGATCTCCTTTGATATACTGTACATGACACCCCAACAAACCCTTCTCTTTAATCAAAGGAATCAGGCCACCATCAGAAGTCGGGGGGGAGGGAACGCGGAGCAGATGTGTTCCTGCAGGTCAGAGGGAGCGAGTGGATTTGGAACATACACTTGCCGTAATCTTTAAATGAACCCCAGGATCTGATTTTAAAATAAAAACCCACATTTTTCGCAGGACAGAGACAACACAGCTAGCAGCTTTTAACAGCAGCAATGACGCAAAAGTCCTGTGCTAACTTTTCATGAATCCGCTTAGAAGGAGAACATCACCTTGAAAACTCTTAGGCCAGATGGTCTCATCTAGAGGAAACATCTAGAGGAAGAACACTTTCACATTCAGCCACCAACAGGATGCATATCTAAGGACTGAGGCAGCCTCGCAAATGCGGGCATATACGCCACGTGCCCAAAAGTATTCACTTTCTTTTTTTTTTTTTTTTTCAAGATTATTTATTTATTTACTTGACAGAGAGAGATCACAAGTAGGCAGAGAGGCAGGCAGAGAGAGGAAGGGAAGCAGGCTCCCTGCCAAGCAGAGAGCCTGACGTGGGGCTCGATCCCAGGACCCTGGGATCATGACCCGAGCCGAAGGCAGAGGCTTTAACCCACTGAGCCACCCAGGCACCCCGAAAGTATTCACTTTCTAAAAATCTCATTGACAGGTGTATGTCCACAAAAGGATAAAAATAAGCTAGTATTTCCAAGCAAGTCCCCAGGACTGTTGTCTTTCAGAAGGGGAGTAAGTGCTCCACAAAGCCTGCGCTGATGGGCTGGGATGAGAGGGAGGTGGGCGGTGGGGGGGGGCCGCACGAATTCTCTAGGAAGGCCCTGGAAGCTGAGGTGTCTGAGACTCTGCCTGACCCAGCCCCTCCTTCCCTCCGCTCCAGCTCAAGGCTGCCGCATGTGGCCGAGGAAGGGCCAGGCTGGCCACTGGTGTCACTTCTGGGAAGGGAGAGACCGAGGGAACCGCTTTCTAGAATTTCTCTCCCTCCCCCACAAACAGGCTCCTTGTTTTCATCATTTTCACTTCTGGGAGGCAGAGTGAGGAAAGAGAAAGACTCTATTCTTTGCTTAATGGACCGGAATCCTAGCTCTGCCACTTACTGTCCAGTGACCTTGAGAAAGTTGGCCAGTCGCTCTAAGCTTTCCTTTTTTTAAAAAAAATAAATAAATTTTATTTATTTATTTGAGAAACAGAGAGAGCACGAGTCGGGGGGACGGGCAGGTGGAGAAGCAGGCTCTCCACGGAGCAGGGAGCCTGACATGAACCCCCGAACCAGGACCCTGAAATCACGACCTGAAGGCTGACACCTAACCGACTGAGCCACCCAGGCGCCCCCCTAAGCTTCATCAATCATATTATTTACACAAATAGTCAATGTGTATTGAGCTTTGACTGCATGTCAAGGGTTTACTGCCTGGTGCTAGGTCTGGGGAGTGTGACAATGACTAAGACACCTCCATCTGGCCCCCGAGGAGCCTGTAATCTAGTGGGAGACATGGAAATCTGCAAGGTCATAGCAATGCAAGGTGCTGGTGACAGCAAGGTCAGTATGGGGTGCTACAGAGGACACAGGAGGAAGCCCCAGCCAATCTCATCTCCCCTAAAGAGGCAGCTCCCGGTGGCAATGAGGTGTCGGTGTTAGTCGGATAAAGGATGGGGTGCGGCTATGGAGAGAACGTAGGGAGCCCAGGGGACGGCACGTTGTCTATTATGGCTACAGCGTGGTGTTGGGGAGGGAGTCTGGAAGGCGGGAAAAAGAAAAGGTGAGAAATGCAGCTTGTAAAACAATCAGGAACTAGAGCTCAACCCTTGTATGCCTCACGACAAGGACATCGGAGGGGCACCTGGGTGGCCCAGTCGGTTAAGCATCTGACACTTGATTTCTGCTCAGGTCATGATCTCAAGGTTGTGGGATGGATCCCGCTTTGGGTTCTGCACTGAGCATGGAGCCTGCTTAAGATCCTCTCTCTCCCTCTGCCCCCCTCCCTGATTGCTCTTTCTAGGAAAAAGAAAAAAAAGACAAGGATGTTGGTCTTGAGGATCTCGTAGGACATGACAGGTCTTGAGTCCTTCCTTTCTCCATCTGCTCCATCCATGTCCCTAGAAAGTCCTGTAGCTCTGCTTCTAAAACATATTCCAGACCCCCTCCTCCACGCCTGTGGGCCCGGTTCTGGTTGATGCGACTGCCAACACCTGGTGCCTTTGGCCCAGGAGGTGGCGCAAGGTGGGGAGACGCCACTGGTCTGAGCCGAGGCAGTGGACGGATGGGTGTGGGGGGCAGGGAGTGGGTCCATCCTGGATACGACCTTCTAATCCTGTCTCCAACCCTGCGGTCGAGTGTTCGGTCAATACTCAGGAAATCCTGTCACCAAAAGGGTTAGAGAACGGGTGATAGGGAACCAGCGGCACATTCTCCACCAGAGAGGCGACCTTAAACCCACAGAACAAAAGAGCCACACTCAGCTGCACTGTGCTCCTCAGAGACCTTGTGGCCTTTCCCAAAGAGTGGGAGCCCCCAAACCGCATGTCGGGGCCGGAGGAGGGCCGTCACGCTTGCAGAGAAGACCCGGGGCTTCACATCACAGTAGATTTCTTTCGGGTTTGAACTAACTCATGCTGGGTTTCTGCAGCGAAGGTGGGAAGAAAAAGACGCCGCTGGAGGAAAAGAACCGAGGAGATGCAGGACAATCTCTGATGGAACTTGTCGCATGCTGGACGGCAGTCGCACGCTGTTAATGCCCCCGGGGAAGCTGGCGCGAGGGAGGACGGGTCTCACCATGCGCCACAGGGGAGGGAGCGTCCCCACCCAGGCCTGTCACCTGGGCACGCAGAGTGACAGTCTTCTGGCCATAAGACAGTGTTCATTAGGTTGGTGAACAGCGTTACCTCCCAACTGAAGACACGAAATGGGGCCTTAGGATTCTGAGGACAGATGATCATAATAAGAAATAATTCAGGACCTCCAAAATACAAGCCACCTCGAGCAAGTGAACCCTGGAAACACAGAACTGAGGTATGTTGCCCGACAGACGTACTGCCTTAGGGCCCGTGTCTCATTGCGTTTCCTGTTGTCGGCAATCTGTCTGCAGGCACAATAGAGGAGAGAGCACAGGAGTCGAACAGTGCTCCAGAGAGAGAACCAGGGAACGCTCAGAGGTTCGGTTTCATACAGAGCATGTCACGGAGTTTTGGTAGAAGAAACGGAAGGAGAAGCAGCTGACTTGGAGGGGAGGACTTTCTGAAAGTGGCTTAGTATCCCGGGCACATGGGCTGCTGAGCCTATAGTCCTTTTTCTTCCCTGAGCAACATCGAGGGGACAAATGTCCGCCACACGAAGCACGTCCATCTTACAAAATTATTCTAAGAGAAGAAAAAAAATGGTTTCCCAAGAGCAAAATGCAATGTAGGTTTCCAGAGAACACTTGAACCACAAAAACCTGTCTGCAGTTAAGAAGTATCCCAGTGATTTAAAGAAGAAAACCCATTCAGACTAGACCGGCGGGGGCGGAGAGAGGACAATAATCTCCCCATTATTCTCCACCTCCACCTAGGAGGTCCACTTCCCCCAGCAGCATCAGGACCAACTGTCCAGTCAGCATCTCCATGGGACTAAAATCACGAGCAAATGAACGCAGCCTCTTGACATTCCGCTGCTTTGTGTGCAGACAAGAGGACACCTAAAGCTCTGGCGTGGGGCGGGAGACCCAGGCACATCATGCACACGCAGCACGCTTTTTCCAGAAGACCACAGTCAATAGTGGAAAATGCCTCCTGCCTGGCAGGAAGCTTTTAAATTACCGAGACCATTAGACACAGTGGACGTGCCTTGAGCAAACATCTCTTAGCGTCAAAATATGAATGGATAATGGGACCTCTGAAAGGGGGGGGGATCAATGACGCATTGCAATTTGCAAGTATGCGGAGATGGACAGAGGCCAGAGGGACCCCTGAACAGTGGGATCATACCTCATCCAGCTTTTTTTTTTTTTTTTAATAACAAAACCCTTGACTTGGGAGAGAACAGACTGGCTATAAAGTGTAGCCGTTATAAAATATTTGGAATCATTTTTAAGATTTCAGTTGTGTCTCCACCAGAGGCACTTCTGCCCCCAAGGGGGACATCTGGCTTCACATGGAGGTGTTTATGGCTGTCACAGCTGGGGGTGGTGGGCTTCTGAGAAAAACCAGGATGTTTCACATCCCACAATGGACAGAACCCGTTCCATTCTCTGCCACAGCGAAGAATCATCCAGTCCCAAATGTCGAACAGCGTCAAGGCTGAGAAACCTTGGCACAGATGAAAAAAATGCAGGAAAAATAGAAAAGGGCCAATACTCCGGGATTCCTTGAAATAGGACGTCTGCCCTACAGCATGAAGTGGGACCCTCTTTAGGATGAGGGGGGAAAACTGTCGTCAGGCTGTAAAACTTGGAACAAGGAAGAAAAGACTTGGAGACTCACGCGTAATTAGTTGAATTACAGAGTCGATCCTGGTGACACTGTGTGTTGCTAGCTGGCTCGCACAGAATCACTTACCTTTGAGAATCTTGGGGACACAGTCAAGGAATAGAGAAAATGTATTAAGAAAACTTACAGAACGTTGCTGTCTGTCCATGTGGGCCAGTGCCAATTGCTTGGATCCAGGGTCAAAGGCAGATGGAAGTTCGGAGAGCAGGCTCCCCCACTGTCCAGATGGCAGGACCAGGGGCACATGGGGCCATGGGTCAGGGACGACTCCCTGTTGGGGTGTCTGGTCCAGAAGCCCCGACTGGGCCTGTGACAAGCTCACTCTTCCATTGACAGATGTCAGGGGGTCTGCTTTTCCTGGGCTGTATAGCTTTTCTGCCAAGTCTTCTGCAGCACAGGAAACTCAACTGTGCTCACAGGTCACAGGATAAACCAGGATTGAGAGCTGCAGAAGATTTTGACTCAATTCAAACATATTTCACGTTTTCTAATGGCCATGAATATGTTGTTTGATGTCCTTGCTTTCCTTACTCAAAAGGGATTTATCTTCATTTTCCTGCTGCCTGTAGAAGTCTACTGTGTCTTTCTAAGTCGGTTCTCATGACAGATTCTGAGTTGGTCTCTCTTGAGGTCTTGTATCAACTCTCCTCTTTTCGCTGACTTCTCTTGTTCCCTCTCCTTCTCTGGCGCTCACCCAGTGATCACTGATGCAGGGATATGAAAGGCCGGCCTCCTCCTCCGAATGTGGGACACTTGCCAGCTCTAGAGACCCCCATGGGAAGGACTGAAGCCGTTGTCAAGAGAGCACTGCGATTCATTTCCTTTCTCTGCCAAATCCTGCTTCCCCTCTCCCTTCCAGAGGTGTTGACAGCCCCAGGAAAAGTTCTGCACTTTCTACTCTGTCTTAGATTCTGTTTCCTCCCAAAACCCACCGAGGAGCGTGTGTTGGCTCATCAAAGATCCTATCTTTTCTCTATTTTTTTCTTCCATGAGTTTTGAGGGATGGGAAAGGATTAAAAAATACTTTCGTTCTTGTTATATTTCAGAAGAATACAGAGTCAGGATAACTAATTCTTAAAGCTTTATTTTGATACAATTTCAAACTTCTGGAAAAGTTGCCAAAACAGTACGAAGAACTTCTGTGTCTCCTTAATCCAGATCTGCTGGGCGTCTGCACATGCCCCGTTGACTCCTTCATCATTCTCTCTCTGTGTGTACCACAGCGATGTGCACTGAACCATTTGAGAATGAGTAACAGACGTTGGCCTCTGTGATCAACTAAATGTTTGTGTCCCCCCCAGACTCCTATGTTGAAACCTAATCCCTTGTGTGATGGCACTTGGAGATGGGAGGTGATAGGTCATGAGGGTAGAGCCCTCATGAATGGGATTAGTGCCCTTATAAAAGAACTTCTAGACCGTTCTTGTTCCTTCTGCCATATGAGGATGCAGAGAAAAGACAGCCATCTAGTACCAGAAGTCCTCACCAGACATGTCTCTGCTGTCCCCTTTCCTGGACTTTCTAGCCCCCAGGACTGTGAGAAATAAATTTCTCCTGTTTATAAGACACTCACTGTATAGTTTTCTCTTGCAGCAGCCCAGACCGATAAGGACAGCCCCCAGATCCCTGACTACCTGAGCGCAGATTTCCTAAGAACACGGACATGATCCTACACAGTGTAACGATCCCACACCTGCAACCGAACACTGACACGATACTGTCAATCCAGGTTAAGAATACACCCGCCAAGGCTCTTCTCTGCAAAGGTCTAGTTTTTCCTTCTATACTTAATAAGCAATTTATGGGAGATCCTTGGAGATTATGTAAATATCCTGTTAGTCACCAATTCAAGCATCCACTAGTAATCTTAAAGTCATCACTCCACCGTGCATTATTTTTTCTCTGTGCAAGGAAGAGCTGTCTGTATATATCTATTGTATCAGAGTGGACTCGTGGATTCTCACTTTACTCAGTGGGTTAGAAATCCTTCAATGTGCCGACATTGATTTCTCATGATTATTTCATTTGATTCCCAAATTCTCGAGATTTGGCCAACGGCAGCCCTTCAGGTAGGCTCCATGTCCTTTAGACATGTTCCCACCGTTTTTTTGAACACATCCATATTTTCCAGTGGGACGAGATGTTTTGCATTCATCTGTACATTCTCTTTCCTGTTCCTGGATCCGTGGAATCAGCCCTTTCTTCAAGGAGCTATCAGCCTGGAGGGAAGAGTGGTATTTAGACTTTGGATCTGGGCATGGACTGGGTTCACAGCTACTAGAGTCATTGCTTCTAGGCTCTCTCTATATATTTCCATATCAGTGTGTAAATTTAAAGCCATATTTCATGAACCATTCATACTGATACTTCTCTTCCAGTCCAACACTATAAGATTTCCTCTAGTCTTTGTCTTTCTGTATTTTTAACTCCCTTCTTCAACAGGGAGAGATTTGGCTTCCATTATCCTCAAAAAATATACTTATTTGCTCCATACAGAAAGTAGCTTCTGAATTACTAACAGATCCCACTGTGAAAAAGCAAAATCTATGAACTAGAACGAATGATGAATTTTTTTAAGGTAAAATTTACATAAGGAAAAATGCAATGATCTTAAATATACAGCTTGACGAGACTTGATCAGTGTGTGCACCTATGTAACCACGTAACTATCATTACGATCAAGACACAGAATATTTCCATCAGCCCAGAAGGTTCCCTCACGCCCCTTTTTAGTAAATCCTATGCCCTAAGGGCAATTACTGTTCTGAATTTTATCACCACAGATTAATTTTGCCTATTCTTGAACTTGATAAAAACATAATAAATAGTATGTACTCTTTTTTGTTTGGTTTCTTTTACACAACTTTTTTTTTTTTTTTTGAGAGAGAGAGAGGTGCAGGGGAAGGGCAGGGGTGGAGAGAATCTTAAGCAGGCTCATGTGCGGCACAGAGTCCATCACAGGGCTCCCTCTCACGACCATAAGATCATGACAAAAGCTGAAATCAAGAGTCAGACGCTTAACTGTCACCACCCAGGTGCCCCATGGAACATATTTTTCAGATTCATCTAAGAAACTCAAATTCATTTGACAGATAGAGATTACAAGCAGGCAGAGAGGCAGGCAGAGAGAGAGAGAGAGGAGGAAGCAGGCTCCCCGCTGAGCAGAGAGCCTTTTGCGGGGCTTGATCCCAGGACCCTGGGAACATGAGCTGAGCTGAAGGCAGAGGCTTTAACCCACTGAGCCACCCAGGTGCCCCGAAACTCAAATTCATGTATAAATGAATGCACTCACTCATTCATATATGTTGTCGCATCATTGTTACATATAAGTTGTTATTGCTAAAAAGTATCCTACAGTGTGACTATATTACCATCTGCTTATCTGTTCTCCTCTTGATGGACATTTGGTAGTTTTTGGCAATTACGAATGAAGTTGCCATCAACATTCTTGCAAAAGTCTCCTTAAGGAAAAATGTTTTCATTTTCCTTAAGTAAATACCCAGCACGTCATAGGATGGTTGCATGCTGGACTGTCTAAGAAATGCCCAGACCATTTTCAGATCCGTTATTTCACTGTATATTCTTAGCAGCCATGCCTGAGAATTGCAGTTGCTCCCCGTGCTTGCCAATATTTGCTGTTGTAACTGGTTTGCTTTAACTGTAGCCATTCTAGGATGTGAGACCGTGTCTCATCATGGTTTTAACTGGCACGTCCCTGATGACAAGTGATGATGAACATCTTTTCTCGGGCCCATTTGTCACCTGTGTAGCTTCTTTTGCAAAACAGCTGTTCAAGTATTTTGCCCACTTAGAATTCAAGTGTTTTGTCTTTTTATTATAGATCTGTAGTTCTTCATATAATCTAAATACAAGGTTTTGGGGGGTCCTGCATATGTATTAGGACTACATCCTTCCAGTCTCTGTTCTTTTACGTTCTTGGTGGTGTCATCTGATAAGCAGGATATCTTGATTTTGAGGCCACTCAGTTCATCAAAACTTTTGTCTACATTTAGTACTTTTTGTGCCTTTATAAAAAATCATTGTCCAGCCTGTTTTTATCCTAGAAGCTTTACCATCTTAGCTTTTCTATCTATAAATCCACCTCAAATTAATTTTTGTTGGGGTAGAGGTCAAGGTTCATTTTTTTTTTTCTGCATATTTGTCAGTCATTTCGGCTCATTTTATTGAAAAACTTTCTTTTTCCCTATTGAATCACCTGGGTTGAAGATCAGTTGTCTTTATATATGTGGGCTTATTGCTGGGTTCTAGTCTCTGCTGTTAACCTCTTTATTTCTCCGCTAATACCACATTCTCTTTTATTTATTTATTTATTAAAAAGATTTTTATTTATTTATTTGACACAGAGAGAAAGATCACAAGTAGGCAGAGAGGCAGGCAGGGAGAGAGGGGGAAGCAGGCTCCCCGCTGAGCAGAGAGCCTCATGCCGGGCTCGATCCCAGGACCCTGAGATCATGACCCGAGCCAAAGGCAGAGACTTAACCCACTAAGCCACCCAGGTGCCCCTCTCTTGACTACTATAGCTTTATAAAAAATTTTTGCAAACAGTGTGTGTCTTCGTGCTTTTTTCAAGATTGCTCTATTCTTGGCTCTTTGTATTTCCACATACACTTTATAATGAACTCAACATTTTTCAACAAAAATCAATGTTTCAATAAACATTGTCCTTTGGCATTTGGATTGGACTTAATTCACAGACTAATTTTGGAAAGGATTAAAGTGTAAACAATAACGTGTCTTCCGGTGTCTGGGCTTAGCATGGACTGGATTTGGACGGTGGCCCCCCTTGAAATTCTTTTTCACAGTGTATGGATGCACATATGTATTTGTGCATATGTACACATGTTGAATGGCCCTACTCCATGGAAATTTCTTTACTCTTCTTCCGTTGAGCTACAGACTGTAACTCCAACTGCTAGCACCTGTTTTTCCAGCTTGGACATGGGGATACTATGTCTCTACTATCTCTGAGGAGAGTCAGCAGGAATGATCAGGAGACGGGCATGGACTCCTCTGTATTTGCAGCCTTCCCAGGCTACGGTCCCCTGGATGATGGTCCAACATAGCACGTGGCACTGGTGGGAAACGGATGCATAGAAATGGGGAAAATGCTAATGTTACAGAATTCTGGAGGTGGAGGAGATAAATTGCACACTTTCTGGCTGAAGTGACTGGTTCTTTGACGGAGCTGATAGAAACAGTATCTCCCCATCTCCATAGATCTTCCTTGAAGGAGCAGGTATCCCTAGGCTGTCTTTGGGTCTGAAAGATCAACCGACTTTCACTTTTCAGGGCTGGGCCCTTGTAGGGCTATTTCCCTGTGTAGGAAAGACCAACCATTATATAAAACATAACATAAAAAAATAGCTACTGTTTCTTGGCCATTCATTCCGTGTCCGGCTCAATACTGCCCTTTTACATTCCACTTTCACAGCCACCTTTGGGATAGATAATACCAGCTCTACCTTGCAGACGAAGACATTAATGTTTTGAACAGTGAAGCACACCCAGGCCCCTCAGTGAGCGAACGACTTCCCGTCTCTCCGCACAGCTCAGCACCGACCTATGTTCACTTTGCCTCTCAGGGTCCTCCCGCCCCTGGGACCTCATCATCCTGGGGGAAGCCCCGCTGATGTCTACTTCGCCTTCTTGGCAACTTCTCTCCTCCATAAATCTAGAGCAAGGCCAGGGGGAGCTGCTCAGTCGGACGCCGTCTTCGCCATGCCTTAATGAGCCCGATGGAAATGGAGCACCACGGCCACGTGGCCTGGAAGTTAGACTCGGGAGATCCCTGGTGGGGTTCAGGCCATTATCACCCAGCCTGGGCTTTAAGTGCATAAGAGCTCTCGGCATTGACCGGACTGGCTGCTCCGGCCGGCTCGCTTGTCAATTACCTCTCATTTGTCCGGCTCACCTGGCGCTGGGGGAGCACTTTCCTGGCATTGGGAGCTGCTGGTTCGTCCTGAGGGATCTGGGGACTGGGCCGACTTTTACGGACGGGGAAGCGGAGACCAGGCTGTATTGAGTTTGTGTGTGTTCTGAGTCTCCTTTCGAAGCTTAATGTTTGCAACTGGAATGATTTCTTTCTTTTCTTCTTTTTCATGTGGCTGGATCTCAAGTTTCAATCCAGCAGTTCGGTGAGCCTCTGAGTGAGGCTACGTTTGGGGCATCAGAGCGAGGCAGGAGAAGGGAACGGATTTATTACTCACCACGGGCCCTGGAGACCAGCCAAAGGAATACCTCTGATGTGGGGGCTGGTGGGCATTACCTGCTGTCCGGAGGCATGGGGTGGAGGTCTCCAGCTGCACAGCTGTGTGTACCTCTCACGAAGTGGCTTAGCGGAGGCTCCCTGGGGTGACAGCAGAAGCAAGACAGACCTGTGGTCTCAGGACCTCACCTCAGATCAACGTGACTTCTGTCATGTTCTTAGATCGTCCCTTCAAAGGAAGGGACCATCCCTCCATCCCTCCATCCTTCTACTCTCCTAGCCCCTACAGTACACTGGGTTTGGCACCAGACAGACCTTCATGAAGAGGCTGGTTGGCCAGAGTCTAAAGAAAATGGGTAACCAGACAGTGGCTCCAGAAATGGTTGAGGGAAAAGGAATCCCAACCACCAGGAACTGGGGCCAAAACCTCGGGCCCCCAAAGCACTAGCAGTAACACTAAAAACAGGAGTCCGAGCAGCTGATCCCTGATCCTGTGAGCTGGACCTCGTAGTGGATGGAGAGCCAAGGTTGGTGGAACTGCCTTGTCCTGGGCCGGTCGGCCGGGGGCAGTGATCTTTCTCTCAGTCCTTAGGCATTGGGGGAGGGGAGCCTGAGGACTTCCTGTCTCACGTGTGCCTTCTGGAATGGAGGAATCAGGCTGAGCTTTTGCGTAGAGACACCAGGAGACCAGAAGTGGTAGGCTGGAAGGGTCAATGTCAGGGCAAGAGATAGGAGTCTGTCAGCCAAACTTTCCAGATCTACCAAGCTGGGAAACTATGGCTCCTGGTTGCTGTTCCGGTCTCAGAAATGTCCCTCTTGCACCCAGTTACCAACTCTCCAAAGGCACAAGACTCTACTTCAGTAAAGTTCTAATAACGTAGCTCTGTAAAACCACGGAGCAGGGCTCTGAAATTGTTCTTTCTTGGGCACTGACCCTACAGAATTTGATTCAGTGGGTCTGGGTCGTTGGGGGGTGGGGAGCTAGCTCTGGATGAGGGGCAGCTAAGGAAATCTGTATTTTTTAACAAGCCAAGGAGCTTCAGGGGCCGATGGGGGAATCCATCATTTCTGGAAACACTGCCAGATCCAGAAGGCCAACATGGCAGCCTCAGTGCTGGACCTCCAAGCAGGCTTGCCGCTGCTGCTGCCCCAGGCCTGTTACCCACATGCCTCACCCTTACACTGGTTCAGGCTTACAGTCCTGCAAAGTCTCATCAGCCCTGGATCCTGTGACCTAACTTCTTAGCCACTCCCCCTGCCCCAGTGGCTCTCCTGCAGCCTGGCCACCTGCCCGGTGAGCCAATCTCAGCCTCCTCCCCTTCCCTCCATCCCCGTGGATAACTAGACCATGTGAGGCTCGCCTGCCGGTAGTTACAAGTAAAACCTTGAAACTGAGAAACCTGTGAGAGCCAGCAGTCTGGGAAGACAGATCTCTGTCTTGGTGGGGGAAGGCAGAAGGTCAAGTTTGGGGATGTTTCTGATTTTTTTCTTTTAGGGAACACAGTTAAATTATGGCACCACGAGAAGGATAAGGACAAAGCACTTTACGAATTTTGTTCCACAACCTCGTACCCCTAGATTGGGTAGCGTCTAAATGAGACGTGCACGTGTTTACTCTGACTCTAATCTCATGTGAAGGTTTCCTCTCTGGGAACCCAGAGGCAGAGGCAGCCCCAGCAAGAGCTTTCAATCTGTCAAACTCACTGCCTGTCTCTAACTCCCCTCCGAGAGCTATCGTCTTTGACTTTCCCATAATTTCTAGGACCCTCCGCTCCATTCATCTACAAAGAAAATAAAGGACGACAAAGAAATTGTTTAGCGTGACCATTAATTCAACATGTAACCACTACCAGGAACATGGGTGTGTTTTCCAAGAGGCTCCAGGGTCCTTCTGGATTCTCAGGAGTCCCCTGTCCGGGTCTGCCTCATCTGTCATGCCATGGCTTTGCTCAGGGTGACACTCTGGAAGGCCAGGAAGTGGGGCGCTCTCGGGGGGTCTCTGGCTGGCTTGAAGTTGGCATGTGAGTGGCAGGCAGCCCCTGTGTTGAGGGCGAGTCCTCGATGCCTCCTGAATGAGTCATTCCATACCAGCCTCCTGGCCTCAAGGAACTGGTCTACTGATGGAGCCCCGACTCACACTGGACCCATCAGGGTCCTTCCCTGGGGCCTGGAGCCTGCCTGTGCTCATGTCTGCAGCTCCTGTAGGAAGCTGGGCAGAGAGGAGGAAGCAGACAATGGGGAGAATCACGAAGACCAAAGAGGAGACCAAATCTGCTGCGACTCTCTGCGCACAGAGCGACCCCATGGCTGTAAGTTTGCTCGGGCTGCCATAACGACGTACGACAGGCTGGGGCATGAACAGCAGGGGTTTATTTTCTCCACAGTCCTGGAAGCTGGAAGTCCAAGATCAAGGTGCAGGCAGGCTTGGTTTCTTCTAAAGCCCCCTCCTTGCTCTGTAGATGGTTCTATCTTCTCCCTGTATTTCCACACAGTTAACTTTGGCACATGCCTGTGTCCAAACTTCTTCTAAGGACACCGGTCCCACTGGAGTAGGGCCCACCCCAAGGGCTTCACTGTAACTTAATTACCTCCTCCAAGACTCTACCTCCCAAGATAGGTTCAGAGGTACTGGGATCCCATCTGCACCCGTACCCCTTTCTCGGGCACTCCAAAGGATCAGTGGCTGCTATAAATGGTATCTTTTTTTAATTAGTATATTTCTACTTGGGTATTGTTACTATGTAGAATTTTTAGGGTTTTGCTATATTAGTCACAGAAGACCACTGTTTGTAGTATAAATTGCAAGTGTTTTCCCAGTTTGTTCTTGGATTTTTTGCTTTGCTCTTTTTAAAAACCATATAATTAAAGAAAAGTTACTGCTTCTGAATTTGAGCAATGGTTAAATTCTCTCTTGTGTGAGAGAGAAATAGAAAAAAGTGGCAAACGGATGCCTGGGTGGCTCAGTCAGTTAAGCCTCTGCCTTCAGCTCAGGTCACGGTCCCAGGGTCCTGGGATCAAGTCCCACATCAGGTTCTCTGCTCAGTGGGGAACCTGCTTCTCCCTCTCTTGTTCCCTCTGCTTGTGCTCTCTCTCTCTCTGTCAAATTATATAATAAAATCTTTTAAAAAAAGAAAGAAAGAAAAAGGTGGCAGGGAATGGAGGGAGATGGGTATAGTTAGGGTCTGGGAACACCAGACGGAGAGCAGAGACATGGCTGAAGCAGGTAAGCCACTTGGGGCCTCAATTTCCCTTCTCATGGGATTGATGCTCCCGTCCCCCCACCTTCGTATCCCCAGACCCACACTAATAACCTTGGAAAAAAATAGCGGTAAAGTTTCTAGTGCTTGTATGTTTCTATCCAGGAACATATAGGAAATCTGGGGGAAAAAAACCTCAAAGAAGAATATAGTGAACAACATATCAGATTTCTTTAGTTTTCCATCCAAGGAAGTGTGGCCAGAATACAGATCCTACCACGTGGCAGGGGGGTGGGTGTGGAAGGAGGGGGGAGGGGGAGGAAAATCATTAGCTGCCCCCCCCTCCGCCAGCTGTCTGGGACTATAAGATTCAAGCAAAACCGGCCGAGATGTGCTGTTTTCTGATGTAGGCTCAGCTCGGGGAGAAATATTGATTCTGGGCACCGCCATCCCTGTTTCAAACGTTATTTCATGTTCGAAAGAAGTGATAGAGTCGATGAAAGGAGATGAAAATCTCTGTGCGTGCGACGACAGTGTCCATGAGGTGGTGTCCTTAAAAACAGAGTCTCAGTGATGGCAGCTGCTTCCCAAATGTCCCTTGGGCAGGGTCAGGATGTTTATCCCCAGAGGCCGCCTCACTTCTCAAACCCCCGCTTAAGAGCCAAGTCCTTTGAATGACGTCTGCTTCCTCTGAGGGTGAAGTCGAGTTCTGGGAAGCGTGGGAAGACCTTTGGAGACGGGGAGGTCAGGTCTGCTGTTCCACAGTGGCGGCGGCGGCCGGACCGTCAGGTTCACGCTGCCCTGACCACCAGCCCTGGGATCAGCAGCCTCCGCTCCAGGACAGAGGAGAGAACACAGCCGCCCCAGCCCATGTCCCCCCAGGCACCGCTGCCGGAGCCTGGCTCCGTCCTCTACCTGAGCCTCAGCACCAGTGCCAGTCTGCTCCCCGCTCAGAGGCCACCTCCGTGTCCCCCCGCCCGTGTCCTCCAACACCCAGCAACACCCAGGCCCTCACTCTGAACCACTCTGCACTTTGATACCCACGTGCAGTTGCAGACGGGGCACTACCGTGAGGCTCTAAAGCAGAAGGGAACTATTTCTAAACTCTCGATACCAAAAAACCACATTTCTACTGAGCATGCTCGAAAAAGAATGAATTACTTTATATACATATACATATGTATATATACGTACAGGGAGAGAGAGCACGTGCACACCCCCATGAGTTGGGGGAAGGGCAGAGGGAGAGAGAATCTCAAGCAGACCCCCCACTGAGCCTAGAGTCCCACACCAGGCTGGATCTCATGAGCCCGAGACCATGACCTGAGCCGAAATCGAGTCCGACGCTCAGGGGGCTGAGCCACCCGGCCTCCTGCATCACGTTCCTATTCTCTCTATAGAACACAGTATCAGGAGACTGGTGTCCTCTGTCAGCCCTGCTTACGTCGGTGACATTTCCCAAATGCAGACCGTTCCTCTCGACGGTCCCTGACTACCCACTAGGGACTCCAGCACCTCAGCTCTCAATCTGTTCGTGATTAAACAATAAAACTGCCTCAAGACATTACTAATATGTAAATGATCATCCTTAAATATCATACTTCCAAACAGGATAACATATTGAAGAGGGGGGACAGAATGGGTCTTGGATCAGCGGGCAGGTGTCTTCACTATCAACTGTTTTGACTGCCAGTAAAAATACTGTCTACAGATAATTCACACTGTCAATAATTTGTCTGTGAAGGTTGGAAGATGACGCTATTCACCTTTTAATGCTGTCTGGGTCTCTAAAATGCCAAGGATGGGAACTATCCCAATCATCATCTTTTTCAAGCAAAAAGAATTGGATTCCAAATGCACAGGGATCCGTGTGAAAGAATGAAGCACGGAGGGAACAAAGCTCTTTCTTACAGGGCACTGTCACGGTTGGCCAGTGAAAATGTTACATGTGTGTATTATCTGTCTCTCCCCACAAGACTGTGAAGATTTGGGATCTATTTGCTCCAGACAGCGCTGATACAGTAACTACTTAATAAATCTGTATTAAATGAGAAAAACCAAGAAAAACCAAGATCAGTGTATATGGAGAGGCCCTCAAAGTGGATGAGGCCGAAAAGGGCAAGAGGAATGTAGAGGAGGGCTGTGTTGGGCAATTTGTGGATAAGGTGGAGTAAGTAATGTTTCCAGATTTGGGCACTGTGCCAGTTATTTTCCTGCCCCCCAGCTCCCATCCAGTGACCCCTTAAGGGAGCAGGAGCACGGACCAGAATCTCTGGGGTAGACTCAGACTCTGCGTCCACATCTCAGTGAATGACAGGCCAAGCCTCCCTCCCAGAACAGCTAGAGACCCTGGATGGACCCACAGTGAGCAGTGGAGAATGATTGCGGCAAGATCTTGGAGGCAAAGGAAAACTCAAGTGTGAGCCTAGCATTTGAGGCTACTTTTCCCCCATCCCCTGGGGGAGAAGGAGAGAAGCTGAGCTCCTGGCAGCCTTGGAAGGTTAGAAGGTCATTGCTGAGACCTCCTTCCCTTGCTCAGTCTGTCACCCAGTCACATCCCTGTTGCATGAAGCTGTCTTTGCGGTCTGTACACTTCTACCTCCCACGACCCTCCTTCATCCCCCAATCACCTTGCATCTGAAATGCCGCCTCCACACCAGTGCCCCTCTGATCTCTTATCCACACTACCCTCCACAAATGCAGCCAATGTGACCAGGCCAGTCATCTGCTCACTGGTTTAAGAAATTTCAATTCCTCACTATTTTCAGGATTCAGACCTGGCTCTCTAATGGCCCCCACAAGGCCCTGTACCACCTGGCCTCTCCTACTGGTCCAGCCTCATGTCACACCGCGTTTCCTCTGACTTCAGAGCTGGCCTGGCACCCTGGTTTTCTTTCAGATTTATGCCCTCTCCTCAGCCATAGGGCCTTTGCACATGCTCTCCCTTCTGTCTGGGAGGCTCTTTCCAATCTCTGTTCCTCAGATCTTAGCCCTGTTACTGACGGCATACCTGAAGAGGGAAATGAGCACTCTCTCTTATCCCATCAGCTTTCACGGGTGTCGGAACCATCAAGACAAAGCAAAGGCACCAGCATCAACCTGGCATCGGGTATCTTGAGGGGCCTTAAAAGGGAAACACTCAGAACCGGAATGAAATGGACCAGCTACCACAATATCAAAGAGAGTACATATTTGAAGTCAGCCTCTCTCTTTATTGGGAGAGGTCTGGTGTTCTCTTGGGAAGCCAATGTTGCTCATGGAATGGCTCTTCCCTGCCCAGCTGACTCACCCATCTGACTTACCTAGACCCTCCTGGGCTGGACAGTGTAGGTCTGGAGGAACAGGAAGGGAGAAAATGGGGTGACTTAAACACTTGTGGTCCTAGACTGTGTAGGTCAACAGTCTCCTCTAGTTGCCCTGGGAAACCAATGGGCCACAGCTACTGGGGGCAGAGTGGGGAGGCAGGGACATGTGCAGGAGGGAAGAGATCATCTCCCCTAGCCTGAGAGCGGATCACAGGGGCTCCTGAGAAGCACGCTAATTGGGTTCAATGAATTTTGGCATTTTCAGGATGTTCCCATGTGCCCATCGAGCGTCCTTGATAGAAAGGCAATTGCTTGTGTGTCTTCCTTGCTCAAATCTCTCTCAGGGAGATGACAGAAAACACTGGAAACAGGAAAAGCAGGGCTTGAGGGATTCCCGAGGCGACAGGAACCTGACACAGCGCAGGGAAAGCACTGCGCCGTCTGAGAAAATTCACAGTGGTTTCTAGATGCCAGACTTGCTGTTCCATCTAAAAAGGTGTGTGTGTGGTGGGGGAGGTCTCTGAGCCTCCCGGGAGTGGTTGCACCTTCGAGCGGGGAGCACTGAAGCAGCCCCTCCTCCCTTCCCCTCGTTCTTCAGTGGCGGCATCACAGTCTGGGGTCCTCAGAGGCTCGTGGGCCAGCAGCCCTCCCCACCGTCACCCGCTCCCAGCGCTGTGCCACCCCGTCCCAGGGCACGGGCCACACGGCCAACCCAGGGGCTGGTTCAGCACTGGAGGTTTCTATCTGAGCCTCTTCTAGCAGCGTCACAGTGAGCGTCTAGACCTTCATCTCTTTAGAGAACAGTCTCATCCCAAGTTCCACTTCACTGTTTCCAGGGATCAAATCTCCTATCTAAGCGTTGCCAGACCCACCCAGATCAGCTTACGCTAGAAGCAAACGCGGCGGCATGAACCATGGGCTGAGACTTTACTACGTTACAGGGTGATTGACCCCTCAGCCTGGTCCAGAACCTTTTCCTCAGCTTTTTCTTCCTCTGATCAGTTTCCTATCTCCTTTTCTTTCCTTCTCTCTTTATTATGGTTTTATTCTTCTCAGGCTTTGTTGAGATACAGCGGACACAGAACGCTGTGTTAAGTTTACGGTGGACAGTGTCGATCGGATGTGTACACTGCGCATCGATCTCATGGGTATTGTCTACGTATTGACACAGGTACTGCATAGATACTGCAAAGCGATCGCCACCCCAGCGTTAGCTAACACTGCGGTTGCATCACACAATTACCGTTGGACTTGACCCCGAACAACATGGGGGTTGGGGCGCTGAGCCTCCGAGCCACTGAAAATCCGAACGTAAGCTCTCACTCCCCACACTTGGCAAGTAGCAGCCTACTACTGTTAGAAGGCCCTCCCGATAACATAACAGCTGATGGACACACATTTTGCATGTCGTGTGTATCATACACTGTATCGTACAGCCCAGCAGGCCGGAGAAAATGTTATTGAGAAAATCATCAGGAGGAGAAAATGCACTTACAGGACTGTTCTGTATTTACTGAAAAAAAATCCATATATAAGGGAACCTGCGCAGTTCAAACCTGTGTTGCTCAAGGATCTGGGCTTTTCTTTTTTTTGGGGGGGGGAATATCTGACATTTATTCTCTCAGCAACGTCAGTGCAGAAGTCAGGCCTCCTTGGTTCACTGTGCTCTCCCTATCACGCTTCACAGAAGCTCCCGTTTTTACAAATTGAAGGTCCGTGGCGACCCTGTGTTGAGCATGTCTATTGGCACCATTTTTCCAACAGCGTTTGCTCACTTTGTGTCTCTGGGTCACATTTTGGTAATTCTCACAATATTTCAAGCTTCTTCAATTTATTGTTTGTCATGGAGATCTGGCACCCATGATCTTTGATGGATGTAACTGTTTTGTGTGTGTTCTGACGGCTCCGCCCACCAGCTGTTCCCCTCTCTCTCCCTCTCCTCAGGCCTCCCCGATCCCTGAGACACAAAGATATTGAAAGCAGAACAATTAATAACCCGATGATGGCTTCTAAGTGTCCAGGTGAAAGGAAGAGTCACACATCTCTCACTTTAAATCAAAAGCTAGAAATGATTAGGCTCCGTGAGAGGATGGTGTGTTCAAAGTCTAGATAAGCCCAAAGCCGGGCTGCCTGCCCCAAACAGACAAGTTGTGAATGCAAAGGAGTAGTTCCGGAAGGACCTTACAAGTGCTACTCCAGTGAACACATGAATGATGAGGAAGTGAACCCGCCTTACTGCTGATAAGGACAAAGTCTCAGTGGTCTGGACGGAAGATCCGACAGCCACAACATTCCCTTAAGCCAAAGCCTAAACCGGAGCAAGGCCCTCACGCTCTTCAACTCCGGGAAGGCGGAGAGAGAGGACGAAGTACAGAAGGCAAGTCTGAACCTAGCAGGGTTGGTTCGTGAGGTTTAAGGACAGACCCGGTCCCGGTACATCAAACTGCAAGGTCAAGCCGCAAGGGCTGATGGAGAAGCTGCAGCGAGTTCTCCAGAAGGTCTAGTGGAGATCATTCACGAAGGGGGCTCCACAGTCCTACACCACGGATTTGCAGTGAGGACGAAACAGCCTTCTCGCAGAGGAAGATGCCATCTAGGACTTTCACAGCTAGAGAGGGAAGGGCAGGGCCTGGCTTCAAAGCTTCAAACGACTGGCTGGCCGTCTTGTCAGGGGCTCATGCAGCTGCTGACTTTAAGCTGAAGCCTGTGCTCGCTGAAAATCCTAGCGACCTGCAGAATTACGCTACATCCACTCTGCCTGTGCTCTACCCACAGAACGACAAAGCCTGGATGACAGCACATCTGCTTACGACTTTTGCTGAATATTTTAAGTCCACTGTTGAGAACTGTTGGTCAGAAAAAAAGATTCAAGATATTACTGTTTCTTGGTGATGCATCTGGTCCCCCGAGAGCGCTGACAGGGATGGTTCAAACCTGAACACAACATCCACTCTGAAGCCCACGGATCATGGAGGGATTCCGACTTTCCTGTCTTATTACTGAAGAAATGGATTTCATAAGGCCATGGCTGCCATAGATAGTGATTCCTCTGCTGGATCTGGACAGAGTAGATGCAGAACCTTCTGGAAAGGATTCACCATTCTAGATGCCATCAGGGACACTCATGATTCAGCACAGGATGAAGGTATGCCCGCAGTTTCTCTGGGTCACCTCCCCCAGGGCAGATCCTCTGGTAAGCATCTTCTATGTTGCAATATCCAGTGGGATCGCAGTCCTCAGCGAAAGTACTTGTTCCCAACCTGGGTGCCCTTCTAGACGTTGCAGCACACACATCAGTAACTCTTGGGTCCGGGCTACTTTTGTTCCATAACAAACATTCTGTTTAGCTCCCAAATGCAGGGAGGCCCCTCTGGATGCAGTTTTATGGACATAAATGTCCATAAAATGTCCATTTCGAATGGACATAAGACACTACACCACAGTTCCATGACTGTGGACAGCCATGCCCTTTAAGCTGGAAGGAAGGATGGAGCAGTGGACAGAGAAAATCCGTCTTACTGGTCGACCACTAGGTTAGCATCATGTTGTATCTCTTCAAATTCCTCTCGTATGTGCTGGAGTCCACGCATCTGCTGGTGATTAGGGGGAGCAAAGGGGTGGTTAATCCCCTCTCAACCAAGAGCACACGCACACCTCATTCTGAAGAATGCCCAACAAATTCCTTCTAAAAATGTAATTTAATTCTTACTAAAGCAATATGTGTACATAATTTTAAAAGTCAAGTGATACTCCATGACATATAAGAAAGTCAGCAGTTGTCTGCCCCAGTCCTTCTGAAACCTCGATTTGCTTCCCCTCTTCACGGCTCATGAGAAATGCTTGAAAGTTTTTAGCTTCTCTTTCTTTCTCTTTCAACTTTGCTATTTCTACAACACATTTATATTACTAATTATGATTTTTAACATTTTAGAAGTCACCTAGTGACTTCCCATTTCTGAACTTTTATTACGTTTTCTAGACAGCTGTACATCCCATCCCCGTCTTCCCGATTTTGTTACATCAGTTTTTGGTTTGTTATATCAGTTTTGTTATATCAGTTTTTTTTAAATCGATATTTTGTATTACCATCATTATGGTTATGCCAATGTTGTTCACGCTAGAACATGCACAGTATTACGATTTTATTTCCCTTACTATACCATTTTGTATTCCTTGCCTTACTTTTTGTTCACTTAGTTTTACAGAAATTACTTATCCCTGATTCATCCCCAAACATTCTAAAAGAATGTACGCTCCATGCGGTCAAGCATGCCTCCTAACTGATCAGCTGCGGGGTCTTCCCTCTGAGCTAGCCCTCCTGGGGCCAGCATTCACAGAACGAGAGGGGAGGGGCCTCAGCCCACAGTCGGCTGAGCTGACATCACACCAGCCAGAGTGTCTCTGGTCAAGCCTCCCTGGACACTAAGTCTTTTGCCTTCTGCAAAGAGAGGCAGCTCATTCCCGTGGCTGTGTGGGCTGGGCTTGGGGTTGGAGGGGGAGGGAGCGCCCAGCTCTTTCTTTCATTCAAGCTTTACATCAGTTCTGCTTTCTGCCTGCACCACGAACCCCCTATTCTCTCTCTGTGAAGGTGCTTGTGTCCTGGTTCCTGAACCTTCCCAGGCTTCTGTCCTGGGAACCAGGTTGTTAGCAGTTTTGTTTCCTCTGCAGTCGGTCAGATTTCAGCCCGGTCGGTGCCATTTTGTCAGCTGCATTCACTTTCTCCAAATCTGGTTGACATCTCTGTTCCGGCATCTCTTCCCATTCTCTTATTCCTTTAGGGTCCTTTTGTGAGATTCTGGGCGGAGGCAGAGATAAGGGCTGTCTGCCTTATTCGGCTGAAAAACCTCCTTCAGTTAATTCTTAACCTTACGTGCAAGTGACAGAATCGATCTGTTTGGAGTATAAGGGGGTCGGGGGGACTAATGGACTCGGTTCATCCCCATGTACCGTTCATGAGGAGCAAGTCTTGTTCCTAGAGTTGAAGGGTGCCTGACAGACAATCAGGTCTGGTTGTCTTCTTGACAACAGCTTGTCCTTGCTTGTTCTCAGTCTCCAATAACCCTTCTCTGGGCATGAGCGGAACTGGTTCCCTTGAGAACTCTTCCCGGCCACCCAGCACCTCCACGCCTAGTCATTTTACCCCTCATCTTCTCCTGAAGTGGCTGCTCTCGCTACAGCCTTGGGTGTACATCGTCAGCCAGGGGATGGAGCTTTAGGAGTGGATTTCTCCGGTTTGCCCAGGCCCCATGCTGGAGACAGGGTGGAGGGAGCCTCAGATCCTGCTGGTGGGATGGAAAAAGGCCATTATGGTCATCTGGTCTCCAGGTGGATTATCTCAAATATGTCAGATACCTTGTGCTGTTGGCATATCTGCTGGGTTTTATTAGCCTGAAGAGTGTCTGCCTTCCTTCCAGACTTGGGTTATACTGTGAACGCTCTTTTCAGTTATTCGACCTTTGGAAGGCACAGGCTTCAGGAAGAGGGTGGAGGAGAGAAAACCACAAAAATATTTCTTAAGGGTGAACAATTAATTTTGGAGGTATTAATCAGTATCTTGTGACCCCCTAATCCATTTATTTATTTGTTTAGCTTTAAAATATAAAAAAAAGATTTTATTTATTTGAGAGAGAGTGAGCACAAGCAGTGGGAGGAGCAAAAGATGGAGAAGCAGACTCTTCTCTGAGCAGGGAGCCTGATGCAGGACTCGATCCTGGGACTTCGGAATCATGACCTGAGCTGAAGGCAGACACTTAACCAACTAAGCCACCCATGTGCCCCTGTTATTTGTTTAGCTTTAAAAACAGAGTGCAATTGAGCTTAATATACTTATGACTCTTCCTTTTTTTTCATTCTAACCATTTGGGGAGGACTTACTAATTTGGAACAAATCCACCATCTGCTATAATTTGCTTAATAATTCCCTATGGTGTACTGAGTTGTGTAAAACTCATTTTTAAAATAGTAAAGTGGAATTAGGACACTTTAAAAAGACAAATCTGATACTTTGGGTATCCAAGATTTCTGTCAATTGGTTAAATATGCACTAGGAATATGAAAATAAAATTAAAGAATCCTTAGAAGAAATGGGTAAAAAATAGTCACTGATATGATCAAAGGTAGAGTTAGACAAAATGAAGAGACATGGGACTATGTCCCAAATGAAAGTACAGGACAAAATCCACAGCAAGACACCTAAGTTAAATGGAGATAAGTAATATGCCTGACAGAGAATTCAAAATAATGATCATAAATATAGTCATTGGACTTAAGAAAAGAGTGGAGGACATCAGTGAGACTCTTAGCAGAGAGAGAGAAAAAAGAACCAGTCAGGGATAAAGAACACAATAAATAGAATAAAAAATACACTTGATGGGGATGCCTGGGTGGCTCAGTAGGCTAAGCATCTGCCTTTAGCTCAGGTCATGATCCCAGGGTCCTGGGATTGAGTCCCATATCAGGCTCCTTGCTTAATGGGGAGCCTGCTTCTCCCTCTGTCTGCTGCTCCCCCTGCTTGTGTATACTCTCCCCTCCCATCTGACAAATAAATTAATTTTAAAAATACACTGGATGGAATAAATAGTGGACCAGATGAAGCAGAAGACTAGATCAGTGACCTGGGGTACAGAGTAATGGAAGGTAATCAAACTGAGCAGGTGAGAGGAAAAAATTATGCAAAGTGAGAATACTTAGAGAACTCAACAACTCTATCAAGAGTAATAACATTTGCCTTATAAGGATCCCAGAAGAAGACAGAGAAAAGAGGGCAGAAAATTTATTTGAAGAAATAGTAGCTGAAAAATCCCCAAATCTGGGGAAGAAAATAGAAATCCAGATCCAGGAGGCACAGAGACCCCCTTACAAAATGAACCCAAGGAGATCCACACCAAGACATGTAGTCATTAAAATGGCAAAATGTAATGATAAAGAGAGAATTTTAAAAGCAGCAAGAGAAAAGAAAACAGTTATAAATAAGGGAAACCCCATAAGGCTTTCAGGTGACTTTTCAGCAAAAAACTCTGCAGGCCAGATGGAAGTGGCATTCACAGTGCTGAAAGGAAAAAAATCTGCAACCAAAAATACTCTACCCAGCAAGGCTATCATTCAGATTAGAAGGAGAGATAAAGAGCTAGGAGTTAGGAGTTCAGGACCACTAAACCAGTCCTACAAGAAATGTCAAACAGGGCTTTCTGAGTGGAAAGGAAAGACCATAAATGGGAGTAAGAAAGTACAAAGTACAAAAGCAGTAGAAATAAGTATATCTATAAAAATCAGCCAAGGGACTCACAAAATGAAAGGATGTAAAGTATGACACCACATACCTAAAACATGGGGAGAGGAATAAAGAATAGGTTCAAACTTAAGTGACCATCATCTTAACATAGACTGCTATATGCAGAGGAGGTTATATGCAAACCTAAAGGTAACCCCAAATAAAAAACCAGCAATGGATATTTAAAACATGAAGAGAAAGGAATCCAAGTACATTGCTCATGAAAGCCAACAAATCGTGAGAGAAGAGAGCAACGGAAGAAAGCACCAGAGAAGAACTACAAAAACAACCATAAAGGGCACCTGGGTGGCTCAGTCAGTTGAGTGGCTGCCTTCGGCTCGGGTCATGATCCTGGGGTCCTGGGATTGAGCCCCGCTTCGGGCTCTCTGCTCAGCGGAGAGCCTGCTTCTCCCTCTCCCTCTGCCTGCTGCTCTGCCTACTTGTGCGCTCTCTCTCTCAAATAAATAAATAAACAATCTTAAAAAAAAAAAAACAACAACCATAAAACAAGTAACAAAATGGCAATAAGTACATACCCATTGATAATTACTTTCAATGTAAATGAAGTAAATAGTCCAACCAAAAGACATAGGGCGATGCAATTGATAAAAAAAAAAAAAGACCCCCTATATGCTGCCTACAAGAGGCTCGTTTCAGACCTAAAGACACCTGCAGACTGAACGTGAAGGGATGGAAAAGCATTTATCATGTAAATGGGAGTGACCAGACAGCTGGGGTAGCAATACTTTTATGGGACAAAATAGACTTTAAAACAAAGAATGTAGCAAGAGACAAAGAAAGACACTGTATAATCATTAAGGAGACAATCTGACAAGAAGGTATAATAATTGCAAATATTTATGCCCCCAACTTGGGAGCACCCCAAAATACTTAAAGTATTAATAACAAGCAAAGAAAGTGATTGACAGTAATACAGTACTAGTAGGGGACTTTAACACCCCACTAACAGTAATGGACAGGTCAGCCAAATGGAAAATCAACAATGGAATAGTAGCTTTGAATGACACATGAGACCAGATGGATATTTATTTATTTATTTATTTGACAGAGAGAGAGAGAGAGAGAGATCACAAGTAGGCAGAGAGGCAGGTAGAGAGAGAGGAAGGGAAGCAGCCTCCCCGCTGAGCAGAGAGCCCGATGTGGGGCTCGATCCCAGGACCCTGAGATCATGACCTGAGCCGAAGGCAGAGGCTTAACCCACTGAGCCATCCAGGTGCTCTAGGACCGGATGGATTTAAAAGATATATTTAGAACATTCCATTGTAAAACAGAATACACATTCTTTTCAAGTATACATGGAACATTCTCCAAAGTAGATCACATATTAGACCACAAAACAAGTTTCAACAAATTAAAAAAGATCAAAGTCAAATCATGCATCTTCTGATCACAACGCTATGAAACTAGGAATCAACCACAAGAAAAAATCTGGAAAAGGCACAAATGAATGGAGGCTAAGTAACATGATACTAAATAGCGAACCAAGAAATCAAAGCAGAAATAAAAAAAATACATGGAGACAAATGAAAATGAAAACACAACACTCCAAAATCTTTGGGATGCAGCAAAAGTGGTTCTAAGAAGTAAGTTTATAGCAACACAGGCCAACCTCAAGAAACAAGAAAAATTTCAAATAAATGATCTGGTCTTACACCTAAAGGATCTAGAAAAAGAAGAACAAACAAACCCCAAACCAGTAGAAGGAAGGAAATAATAAATATTAGACCATAAATAAATGAAATAGAAGCTTAAAAAAAACCAACAGAACTCATCAGTGAAACCAGGAGCTGGTTGTTTGATAAGATCAACAAAATGGATAAACCTTTAGCCAGACTCAGAGGGAGAGGGACTAAGAGAGAGAGGGAGAAAGAGAGATTGAGAGATTAAATTAAACAAAACCAGAAATGAAAAAGGAGACTTAATTGACACCACAGAAATATAATAAGGAAATATTAAAAAAATTATATGCCAACACATTGGATAACCCTAGAAGAAATGGATAAATTCTTAGAAACACATAACTTCCCAAAATTGAACCAGGAAGAAATAAAAAATGTGAACAGACCAATTACTAGCAATAAAATTGAATCAGGAATCAAAAACTCCCAACACACAAAAGTCTAGGACCAGATAGCTTCACAGGTGAATTCTACCAAACATCTAAGGAAGGGTTAATAATTTTTCTTCTGAAACTATTTTAAAAAATATATGAGGAAGGAAAACTTCCAAAAATCATTCTATGAGGCATGCATTACATGATACTAAAACCAGATAAAGACCCTACAAAAAAAAAAAAAGAAAAGAAAAGAAAAGAAAAAGAATTACAGGCAAATATCTCTGATGAACATAGATACAAAAATCCTTAATATTAGCAAATCCAATCCAATAATACATTAAAAAAAATCATTCACCACGATCAAGTGAGATTTACTCCCAAGACACAAAGATAGTTCAGTATTCACAAATCAATGTGATAAATTGCATCCATAGAAGAAAGGATAAAAACCACATGATCATTTCAGTAGATGCAGAAAAAGCGTTTGACAAAGTATGACATCCATTCATGATAAAAACCCTCAATAAAGTAGGTTTAGAGGGAATATACCTCAACATAACAAAGTCCATATATGAAAAACTCACAGCTAACATCCTGCTCAATGGTGAGAAGCTGAGAACTTTCCTCCTAAGATCAAGAACAAGACAAAGATGTCCATTCTCACCACTGTTATTCAACAGAGTACTTGAAGTCCTAGCCATAGCAATAAGACAAGAAAAAGGAATAAAATGCATCCAAATTGATAAGGAAGAAGTAAAACTGTCACTATTTGCAGATGACATCATACTCTATATAGAAAACCATAAATATGCCACCAAAACACTACTAGCTACTAGAAATGATAAATGAATCCAGTGAGGTTGCAGGATATAAAACCAATGTACAGAAATCCATTGCATTTTTACTCACTAATAATGAGGCAACAGAAAAAGAAATTAAGAAAGTAATCCCATGTACAATGACACCAAAAATAATAAAATATCTAGGCATAAACTTAACCTAGGAGGTAAAAGACCTATACTATACTGATACTATACTGATGAAAGAAACAGAAGATGACATAAACAAATGGAAAGATACTCCATGCTCATGGATAGGAAGAACACATATTGTCAAAATGGCCATGCCATCCAAAGAACTCTACAGATTCCGTGAAATCTCTATCAAAATACCAATAATGTTCTATATTATAATATTCACAGAACTAAAACAAATAATCCTAAAATTTCTATGAAATCACAAAAGACTCCCAATAGCCAAAACAATCTTGAAAAACAAAGCTGGGGTTATCATAATACCAGATTCTGAAATATACTACAAAGCTGTAGTGATCAAAATATGCTATGATACTGGCACAAAAACAGATACATAGATCAATGATACAGGACAGAAAGCCCAGAAACAAACCCATGACTGTATGGTCAATCAATCTTTGGCAAAGCAGGAAAGAATATGCAATGGGCAAGACAGTCTCTTCAACAAATGGGTGTTGGGAAAATAGGACAGTTACATATAAAAGAACGAAACTAGACCACTTTGTTACACATAAACAAAAATAAGCTCAAAATGGATCAGAGACCTAAGTGTGAGACCTGAAACCATAAAAATCCTAGAAGAGAGCACAGGCAGTAATTTCTCTGACATTAGCCATGCAGCATTTTTCTAGATACGTCTTCTGAGGGAAGGGAAGCAAAAGCAAAAATAAACCACTGGGACTCCATCAAGAAAGCTTCTGTGCAGCAAAGGAAACCATCAACAAAACTAAAAGGCAACCTAGGGAACGGGAGAAGATATTTGCACACAACATATCCGATAAAGGGTTAGTGTCCAAAACATATAAAAAAACCAATACAACTCAACACCCAAAAATAATTCAATTAAAAAATGGGCAGAAGACACGAACAAAGATTTCTCCAAAGAAGACATCCAGATGGCCAACAGACACATGAAAAGATGTTCAGCCTCACTCATCTTCAGGGAAATGCAAATCAAACCTACAATGAGAGATCACCGCACACCTGTCAGAATGGCTAAAATCAAAAACACAAAAAAACAACAGGTGTGGGCGAGGATGTGGAGAATAAGGAACACTCATACATTGTTGGGAGGAATGTAAATTGGCGCAGCCATTGTGGAAAAGAGTATGGCAGTTCCTCTGAAGTTAAACACAGAACTACCCTATGATCCAATAATTTCAGTTCTGGGTGTTTACCCAAAGAATACAAAAACACTCATTCAAAGGGATACAGGTGCCCCTATGTTAACTGCAGCATTGTTTACAATAGCCAAGACATGGAAGCAGTCCAAGTGTCCACGGATAGATGAATGGATAAAGATGTGATACACACACACACACACACAAAAGAATATTATTCAGACATAAAAAGAATGAAATCTTCTCGTCTGCAACAGCATGGATGGGCGTAGAAGGTATTAGGCTAAGTGACATGAGTCAGAGAGAGACAAATAGCACATGATTTGACACCCGAAACTAATACAATGCTGTAAACTATGCTGGAATTAAAATAAAAAACTTATTTTTAAAAAATTTTTTAATGATTTTATTTATTTATTTGAGAGAGAGAGAGAGAGAGAGCGAGAGCATGAGAGGAGAGAGATCAGTGGGAGAAGCAGACTCCCTGCTAAGCAGGGAGTCTGATGTGGGACTCGATCCCAGGACTCCAGGATCATGACCTAGCCGAGGGCAGTCGCTTAACCAACTGAGCAACACAGGCGCCCCAAAAACTTAATAATTTTTTAAAAATATTTTATTTGTCAGAGAGAGAGAGAGAGCAGAAGCATAGAGAGCTGCAGGCAGAACAGGCAGAGCAGGCAGAGGGAGAAGCAGGCTCCCTGCTGAGCAAGGAGCCAGATGTGGGACTCGATCCCAGGACTCTGAGATCATGACCTGAGCCAAAGGCAGATGCTTAACCCACTGAGCCACTCAGGCATTCCAATAATTTTTTTTAAAGTAGAGGAAGCAGAAAGATGTCAAAAGCTACCCAAAATACCTCCAAAAGAGTGGACAAGCATTCCATGGACAGTTGTGCAGATTGTGGCCTGGACAAAGTGTCCGGCTACAGAAGCAGGCTTACACTCCACTCTCCAGGTTAGGTATCCATGGGAATGCACAGATGTTACTGGGGAGTGGGGCAACCCTGAGAGCAGAGGCTACTACATCATATGTGAACTACGTTAGATCATACTATTCTACATTTTGGGGAAATGTATCCTTAGGGAATTGACACTTTGGCTTTTAGGCTCATGAGGCTTCTCAGGGGCCCTCCAGCAGGTTGGGAACTAGATTGGGGGGGGTACCTGGTGCTTTCCTGCTAGACATTTGATCTGGCTCTTATGGAGGACAGAGAGGCAAGCTTTGGACCTCCAACCCTCAGGCTGTACAGACGAGGCCTGTTCAGAGAGCCAAAGAGGCTCTAGGTACTCCGAGAAACTCAGGTGTTTTGGTCTACTTAATTAAGTTATTTGCAAGAGTCCGAGCATCTAAGTTTTCAAAGGTACTTAAAATTAGGTCCCGTCTGTGTCTGGGAAATGAACAAAGGCAAGAACCCCCCCCCAAAAAAATAAAATAAATCAGAGGGTCAAGACTGTGGAAAAGGTGGCCTCACAGATCTCAGGGGAGCATCCTAGCGCTGTCCCAGAGGGGCACAAAAAGGCTCAAATTATTTCCCTGAAATTAAAGGCTTTGGAAGTGAGCGGGGTCCAGGTCTGGCACATCAGGCATGTGCTGTCTGTGGGGAGGGGCTGACCTCGGTGGAGGTGGCAGGGGGGTGGGGGGTAGTTACCTGCAGGAATGGGGAGGGGAGCCAGGTTCCTTGCCCTCACAGTCAGGGGGAAGGATGGAGGAACATGTGGCCTCCCAGGATCATATTCAGGAGGAGATGAGGGGTTGGAGGGAGCTCACACCAGATGCACTCAATTTTCTCTATAAAAATCAGGTGAGATCATCCAGCAAGTGTCAGGGGGGAAGGGCAAAGCAGAATGGAAAACAGAGAGAAGACAGGCCGTGTTTGAAGTTTTTAAGCCTTAAATGTGTTGCACAGCGGTGGCCAGGATTAGGTAATTGGTGATTTGTTTTGTTTTTCAGCAGAAGTGATGGATACGTGAAGGAGAGAATTCGGGGCGTTTGTTCGTTGTCACGCACTTAAGCATCACGATTTAATTCCTCTTCAGAACTGCAACGCGTGGTCGGGATCTTTTAAAGTTATGAACTTTATACATTTTTTTTTAATCTCTAGAAAGATCACATATTTATTTTTTAAAATAATTTTTAAAATTTTTTATAAATATATAATGTATTATTAGCCCCAGGGGTCCAGGTCTGTGAATTGCCAGGTTTACACACTTCACAGCACTCACCATAGCACATACCCTCCCCAATGTCCATAACCCCATCCCCCTCTCCCGACCCCCCTCCCCCCGGGCACCCTCAGTTTGTTTTGTGAGATTAAGAGTCTCTTATGGTTTGCCTCTCTCCCGATCCCATCTTGTTTCATTTATTCTTTTCCTACACCCCAAACCCTCCATGTTGCATCTCCACTTTTTCATATCAGGGAGATCATATGATAATTGTCTTTCTCCGACTGACCTATTTCGCTCAGCATAATACCCTCTAGTTCCATCTATGTCGTTGCAAATGGCAAGATTTCATTTCTTTTGATGGCTGCATAGTATTCCATTGTGTATATATACCACATCTTCTTTATCCATTCAAGAAAGTTCACATTTAAAGAATACAGCTTGGGGCGCCTGGGTGGCTCAGTGGGTTAAGCCACTGCCTTCGTTCGGCTCAGGTCATGATCCCAGGTCCTGGGTTCAAGCCCCACATCGGGCTTTCTGCTCAGCAGGGAGCCTGCTTCCTCCTCTCTCTCTGCCTGCCTCTCTGCCTACTTGTGATTTCTCTCTGTCAAATAAATAAAAAAATAAAATCTTAAAAAAAAAAAAAGAATACAGCTTAATGCTTTTTCACAAAATGAAGCTTCCTACGTGTCCCGCCCCAAGAACGAGAGAGAACGCAAGTGGTCCCCAGGAGATTCCTGGGTCTTTCGGGTCACGACGGGAAGCAGCACCTGATTTCTAATTGCATAGATCAGGTTTGCCTAAAACCACATGGACTTTCAAGTCAATGCCTTCCTGTTCTTCCAAACCATAGGTAAGATCTTAAGTCATTGACTTCTCAAATGTTGTGGGATGACAGGGTTTGTTGGGTTCTCTAGTCTTCAGTGAGAGAGAGAGAGAGAGAGAGAGAGTGTGTGTGTGTGTGTGTGTATTCGATTCTTCCAGAAGCTTGCTGCTGGTAAGCTCACAGTCCGTGAGGAGGATGGCTGATGCGTGACAAATGGGTACACACCTGACCCATCTCCATCACTTCGTCTGTGTGGGAGGGCAGAAGGTGCATGCAGGTAAAGGTCAGGAGTCAGGAAAAGTTGCAAGGATGGTTCTAGTCAATCCAACACATACTTACTAAGACGTTTTTTTTTTTTCCCCCCAGCTCAGACTCTTATGACGGAGAATAAAGCCATAACTCAATACAGTAAGTGTCACATTAGTGCACAGAGCAATCCAGTCTCTAAATACACAGCACAGAATACCAAGTGAATATTCCTGCATTACCGTGCTCAGGGGAAAGGTACCCTGAGGGGTCATTGGTAGGGACAGGTACCAGCCAGCTCACAAACTCTGGTTTTTCCTACGACCGTATCACTCTTCGTGAAACTTGCCCCTGTATTTCAAATATCAGCTCCCACAAGACAAACTCTGATTCCTCTCTGCTGGCCCAGCCCCCAGCATAAGGCCAAGTACACAGTAGGCGCTCAATAAATGTGTGTTACATGAACAAGACCCAGTGATCTTAGAGCAAGGGTGTTTAGATACACAGAAGTTCTCTCGAGGCTGATGGGTGGACTTCTGAGGCCAAAGCTTGAGAGGCGGGTCAGCTGCACCATTTGGGGGGTACCCTTCATCATCTCTGAGCTTGGTCTCCTCCTCCCTGACCTGGAGACCGTGCGTATCTCACAGGGTTGTGTGAGGGAGCATGGTGGGTCTGGCATGTCCCACCTGCACCTCTCTCCCTTTGCATGTTCAGGGGCCCCCTTGGGCCTATGCCACAGAAGGGAACCGTGGGCCACTGGTCCCAAGCTTTGGGGGTGGGGGCACGTTCTACTCTCAGGGTAGAATCTGGCAAAATCGGGCTCAGAATTCTACACCTAGCCGGGCCAAGGTGATGACAAATAATATTAGCTTCTGAAGTTTACCAACAGAGCCGCTGAGACACAAAAGAGAAAATCACACCCCCAAGGTCAAGAGAAACAACCGTCCGGAAACTCAGCTGTTTCCAATCCAGCCAGTTCATCAAACACAGGAGCTGTGGGCCGTGCATGTTCACGACTCATAGGACAAATGTGTGTGAGTAAAGCAGCATCCCGCCTCTCTACCAGACTGCCATTTACCGTCTTGCAACTCAAAGTGGGGTCCCTGGACCAGCAGCGTCGGCATCGCTGGGGAGCTGGACAGAAATGCAGAATCGCGGGCTTTGGGACCTGCTGCAGACCCAGCGAACCAGAGCCTGCATCCTAGACAGATTCCAGCAGATGCACACACATGGCAAATCCAGAAACTGCTTTAGAGAGCTATGGGATCCCATACAGGACCACAGTAGTAGCTTAAAGCTCTGCTGTTTCGCTGAGGTCCCTACTGCCCCCTATAGGCCATAATCACAACAGCAAAGGACTGACTTAAAATACAAATCAAGCCAGGGACGACGGATGCTGTAACGCCGTAGAAACTTTCCTCTTATGATCAGAGGTACATATAGGAGAAGTGGTAGATTCTCGAAATACCAGAGGCTAACGGAATGCTACATGTGTAACCACGGCAAAATCATACGGTTAAAGGGAAACGCAATTTCTTTCCTCAAGGGCAGTAAAAATAACAGGAAATCAATCTGGGGATCGACTTTCCCCCAGAAAAACGGAAGCTCGCTCATAGAAAAATAGCTCAACACGAGTACTCTTTGCTAGCCCAGAAAACATAATTTTCTTTTCCTTTTTTAGGGTTTCATTTAACTAATCTCCACACCCACCCTGGGGTTTGAACTCACCACCCCGAGACCAAGGGTCGCACACCCTTCTGGCTGAGCCAGCTGGGGCTGCAGAGCCCACAGACATTCTTTTCTTAAGACTGAATGTCTGTGTCTTCTGTATGGGTTCTCTTAGAATAACTCAGTGATCTACAATTCCATAACCATTGCTGAGTCCTGAGAATTGGTGTCTTTTATGTATTCATTCGGCACATTTAATAAAAGGAATTTGATTTTTTTCCCCAAGGAGGAATGGGGACAATGGGCAGTTACAGTGTTAGTCCCAGCTGGTGCCTGGAGTCGACCAGGAGGCGGAACACGTGTGAGCTTGGGCTGATGAGGTCTAAGGCCAGTGAGGGTCCACAGGCTTCTCTCCCACCCTGTGCAGTGCCCAGAAGAGGCATCACACCAAGTGCACTAACAATTCCGAGAAAAAGGTCTCACGTACTTACAAAGCTTCCTACAATACCTGTGAGGTCAGTGCTATCAACTTCAAGCCCCCCCCCCAAGAGCTAGTCAGGGACAAGGTTGCAACCAGACGGAATTCCCCGTCCAGCCCGCCCCTGGAAAAACCCTGCTTCCTGTGCTCCCCACGCTGCGGACCGTCCGGGCAGGATTCCAGCTCCGGCTGCAGAGCGAACTCACACCCGTCCCTGGAAGTCAGCGTCCGTGGGACCATTGCTCCTGTGACCTTGAATATGCAACACGAACATTGACACCTCACATTTCCTTGGCCCCTCGATGCCATCCACTTCCACTGCAACTCATCCCTGACCATCACTCCCACCTTCTTGCTAATCTACAGCCTCATTTTTGGTCATTTATTCATTCAATGAATATTTACATTTCTCGAGCAGCTCCGAGACCCTAGATGTGAAACCAGGAATCAAAGGGTCAATCAATGCAGTCATCATAGCTATTGGCTACTAAGCGTAGGTGCTACTTTTTACCCAGACCTTCCTCATTTGCTTTTCATTTGAGGCGTGTCTCCTCCCCCCACCCATCTCCTCCTTCGGCTGCCTCTAGAAGAAGCCCTTTCCTTGCTACAGGCTCCACGTCTCAGGGACTGTCTTTGCTGCACACTGAGCAGAAGAATGGATTTCGGTTTGGTCACCGGCGCTCTCCTGGTCCTGGGAACGGTGCACTAACAAGGTGGAATCATCTCTTGCCCTTCTTGAGCTCAGCTGTCCGACACAGTAGCCACAGGTGGCCATTTAAATTTTAATCAAAATGAAATAAAACGAAAGACTGGGAGCAGCGGCGGCCAACTTGTAAACGCCGGATAGCGACAGCTGGCTAGCACTGGACAGCACAGAGCATGTCCATTGTCACAGAAAGTTCTACTGCACAGCTCTGCCTTAGAGTTTTTATTCATTCTGGTGGCAGAGAGAGACGAGAAACAACATCTGAAACAGACATTATGAAGATATCAGGCAGAGTAAAGAGCGATGAAGGACCCCAGAAAAAAAAGGGAAAGATAGTGATGGAATTGCGATGCATGGGCTGGTATTGTGACCACTGGCTCTAAGGGCCATCTCCTCTTTCCTGACATTCCTCCTCAGGTACCGTGACCCGTGACCTATTCTCATACCTCTGGCTGAGCCCATGATGGAACAGCCCTTCCTGAGACTCATACAGAAAGAACCAGAAGAGGGTTCCTTATTCACTGAAGCCCCAGATGTGCCCCAGGATCTCAGGTATCTTAACCCCATCCAGATGAGCTCCTGTGACAAGGCTGGAGGTACAGGGTGCTTTTTAGGAGCTTTAACACATAAGGAAAAAGATGGGTCAGGAAGCACCGTCTAAAATGCTCACGGTTCCTGAGGATTGTCTCTGCCACTTCTCGAGAGCACCACGAGGTGGCAGCACTAGCTCACAAAAGCCGTGGCCGCCGCTCTCCTGTCTTCTCCCCAGCACAAAGCGAGCATCCCTTTATTACGAGGGAAACAGAAATCCTCTGGGGGTAAGTGTGAACATGAAAATGGCACCTATGTAATTTTAACAAAGGCTAATTAGAATAGCGGCATGACCCAGAATTCTAACCGCCTGTGCACAGAGTCCAGAATAACGGAGTAATGCAGATAATTCTGCTATGTGTTGAGTTGAGATGATCCCCCTCCCCTAAATTTTGTTTTTGCATCAACGAACACACAACAGTCCCCCCCCCCCGCCAACATTTCAAAGTGAGAAGACGTCTCTTGCCTTTTTTTGGAACTGACCAATTGGTTTTCCATTAGCTTCACGTAAAACAATTAAGTGAAGAAAATCTATACGTTTGTCCCCAGTTGCGATCTTGCAGTTCAAGGCAATCTGCCATGTTCAGCATCTGGGATACATCATGTCTGCTCTGTTACCTCATCAGTGGGCACATATCTTTCCCAGATGGACAAAAGAAAAGGCCTATGGAGTTACAAGGAATGCAAAAACAGGCTCCATGCTCTCAACTTCCTGCTGCAGCCAGGTACCTGGGGACGGTAAACGGAGGGGAAGCCCCCTCTAGGTATGGTTTGTCTGAATAGGTGGCCAAGTGGCCCAAAGCCACACCCATGCATGCATGAGCAATCCAGGATCCCTCTCCGGAAGGGCGTCTGGGTGAGAGCTTTCTTTACGAAAAAGAGAGAGAGAGACAATGCTGCAAATGGAGAGGTCACAGTTAATCTAACATTTTAGGGTTATTTAAGACACTGGGATTGGAACTCAGCTCTTTGAGATCTGCCTAGAACTGCAATCTGGAGCGTGTGTCAGGCCACAAGTTTAATGACATAAAATTCAAGGCAATTGGGTGATATAAATCCATGTTTCTTTTTTTTTTCTTTTTTTAAAGTTTTTTTTTCAGTTTTTTTTTAATTTTTATTTTTTTAAATCCATGTTTCTTTGTTCCCGTCCCCTCACTCACCCCTTTTTGTATAAGACTGTCCTCTAAGGACCACAGATCAGGAAGCAATATATATCAATTTGCAACTTAGAACAGTTCCAATCTTTCATGCACTAATTTTACTTCAGGGAATTCAGTCTAAGGAACTATTGCTAAATACAGAAAGAAATCCTAATATGGAAAAAGATGCTTTGTGCAGCATTATTTAAATCACGAACAATTTGGGGAAAAAAAAACTTTTAAATTGAGCAATAGAAAATAATCAAATTCAATGATCTGTCTACATAATGGGTTATTAAGTCATCATGGAAATGATGTGGGAAGACCAGACAAAATATAAAATGCTCCTGTAATGAAGAGAACAAGGAAAATAGTTTGTACGGTTGTGACAGTATGTTTAAATTTTGCATAGGAAACAGACTATAAAAGGAAAATATGCCCAAATATTAAGAGCGTTGTTTCGACGGTGATTGCTAAGGTACATTTTCCTCCTTTTTCCTTTCCAATGGTTTCCAAATTGCCTTTAAGTGTTATTCTATAATGGGAAATACATACTTACAAAAACATTTATTTTGAATTTGAAATAATTTCACTATTCTTTTATCTCACGTTTCAAACTGTCTTCTCCCCATCTTTGCCTCCCTGACTTAAAACCAACACCTTGCGGCTCAGTCTCACCCGGGTTGATATTCTGTTTCCCATGAAGGACAGTGGACTCTGGTCTCTGCTGGAAACTTCTCAGACTGCTGGGGCCAGAGCACGAGCTGGTCTAAGCCAAAGGAGGGACGAGGAAGACCTGGGCCGTGGGCCCCAGCCATGGCTCGTGCTAGTCAGGCTATGGCTTCCACAGAATGTTTAATTATTGACATTGACAGAGAACGTAAGGTCGTATATTTTACAGAACAGTGGTAACCACTGGTGGAGTAAAGATGAGAGAGGTGTATAATTTCCAAAAGAGTAAAGAAAATCTGAGTCAACAATTAGATTCTAGTGATAGAAGGAACTATTTGAAGGGAGAAAAAAACAACCACCAGATAACATGGCATAGCATGAAAACCCAAGACCAAATATATCCTTTTCCTAGTAAATGCGAATGCTTTAAATCTTTCTAACAAAAGGCAAAGACTTATTTTGGCCCCGAAACAAAGTTAAGCTTTATTGTTTATAAGAACACACGCCTGAGACACACTGAGAGGTCAAAAGGAAAGAATGCATACTTGGAAGTTGCCAAGAGAGTAAGTCTCGAATGTTCTCACCATTAAAAAAAAAAAAAGATAACTATAGGAGGTGATGGAAACACTAACCTCATCGTGGTGATCATTCCACAATTTTCATGTTATCAAATCATCACACTGCTCACCTCTACCTTATGCAATGTCATCTATCAATTATATCTCTATAAAGCTAGACAAAAGAGACCAAAAAAAAAAAAAAAAAGACCAGTTAAAATACACGAAACACAGAAGAACAAAAAGTAGGGATCAAAAATTGATATGTAACAAGTAAAATAGAAACAAAAAGCCATAAACAGGACAAAATAGGTTACCTTCTATGGCCAAAATTCCCACCCACAAGGAAGATACAATAGTTGTAAATATGGGAAGAATACTGTAACCCTGAAACACATCAACAGCTCAACTCCCAAATGTAAGCAAGACACTGTAGACTACGTTCTCAGTCTTCCATAAGGGAAGGAAAAAAAAAATAATCAGGATACAGAGCATTTGGAGGATATGTCCAGAAGATTTGATTTATGGGATACATAATGGGATATGTCATCCTGTTCTAGACATTAATCAGTATGCATCCCTCCCTCTTCACCCCTACCCAAGGCTCTCTGCTCCCACCCACACAGGGAGGTATGAGTCACTCACCGCAAGACAGACAAAAAGAGCGCAAATCCTAGCTGGCCTAAGCACAAGACAGAGAAATGTCAATGCACGCCAGCATAGCACTTGGCACCAGGGAAGGTCAAGGGGATGCGAGAGCCAAGGATGACAAGGAAAGGAACAGGAGAACGCCCCAACCTCTGCCAGAACGTAGGCCATCTATCCAGAGTGTAGACACAACCATGGCATCCTTCTTGTCACTGGCCCATGATAACCACCAAATGCCCAAAGATTCTGTAGTTTAGAGTAACACTTATTCGAGATTCAAGGCCCTCCTGCTGATTTCTTCTCATGTAGGTGACTGTCCAATAGCCCAAGATATTTGTATCCTCCTCCCCTGAAGAGACTGGAGAGCTGTGGGCCCTCGGGTCACTGGAGGGGCTACAGTGACATGAAGGGCAAGCCTTGAATGGGCTGCTGGGGCTCCAGCTAGCATGAGTCTGGAATCTCATTCAGAGCTCTGACCTTCTGGAATGTGCGCTCCCATTATGGATAAAGAGAAAAACTGGACCATAAAAACAGAACACACAGTATGTCAAAGCTCTGTGGTACATTTATAAAATGTAACATAACGGGCTATGAAAAAAACCTTTAGGTTTTTTTGTACCATAATACAAGTCTAGGATTTAACAGACAATAAATAAAAGCAATGCAACCACCTAGAAAAGATTAAAACAAAACAAAACAGTCCTGAACATTTGGATCAAAGAGGGCATTAAAACTTCAAACACAAGTTCATTTAGAAAACAATCAGAAGAACTATATCACATAATGAGAAAAAGGCGTGAAGCTGAGCCATACTCAGGAAGAAAATTCACAGCCTTCTGTGTGCTGATCATAAAACATGAAAGAATAAGAACATAGAACCCACACATTCGACTGAAGAGATGGAGGAGTCCCCAAACAAAGGTTAGTGGGCATTTGTGTTGCTGTTGTTGTTTTTTTTTTTAATTTTTTTGGCTGCCTAGGATCTGCAGCTGCTTCCTTTGTCGGGGGTGGGGGGGGGGTCCCTCGGGCTGTGGATTTTAGACATCGAGAGCCTGGGCACACCGTCTAGACTTAGCCAATCAGACGCTCCCGCCCTGAACTCTGCATCTCACCTGGGCGCCTGAAGGAAGCATGGAGCCGCTTAGCCTTCAGCCTGGAAGCCACGGCCAGCTTCAGCGGCCGAGCCGGCACATGCCACTGAGCTGCCCGTGGACATGCTGGCATCCGACCCCCGAGATTCCGCGTTCCTGCGCATGCCTCCAAGTGGTACCTTATGTGCCATCAATCTCTGGCCCCTCCAGTCCATTCTGCTCCAGCTCACACGGGCCAGGGCCAGTTTCTTCTGTTATAACTTCAGTCTCCTGAGCAGAACAGAAGGAAGCCATGTATGAGAAAGAAAGAAATCAATGGTAGGAAAAAAATCTATGGGATGATGAGTGAGCTCCAGAACCAGTCTGAAAGACCAGTGAAACTGGCAAACCTTCCTGTGAGTCTAATCGCTGGGAAGCGAAGGTCACAAATACTTTTACAAAGGAAGAAAGGTACAGATTCTGAAGTTTAAAAATAATGAGATATGATGTACAACTGTGTACCCAATTAAATTAAGAGATGAATTACCAACATTGACTGGGGGAAACTTGAATATACTATCAATCACGGAGGAAACGCCAAAAAGTTGTTTAAAAAAATCTTAAAACAAATAATCCTCAAATTTATATGGAACCAGAAAAGACCTCGAATAGCCAAAGGAATATTGAAAAAGAAAGCCAAAGTTGGTGGCATCACAATTCCGGACTTCAAGCTCTATTACAAAGCTGTCATCATCAAGACAGCATGGTACTGGCACAAAAACAGACACATAGATCAATGGAACAGAATAGAGAGCCCAGAAATGGACCCTCAACTCTATGGTCAACTCATCTTCGACAAAGCAGGAAAGAATGTCCAATGGAACAAAGACAGCCTCTTCAATAAATGGTGTTGGGAAAATTGGACAGCCACATGCAGAAAAATGAAATTGGATCATTTCCTTACACCACACACGAAAATAGACTCAAAATGGATGAAGGATCTCAATGTGAGAAAGGAATCCATCAAAATCCTTGAGGAGAACACAGGCAGCAACCTCTTCGACGTCAGCCGCAGCAACATCTTCCTAGGAACATCACCAAAGGCAAGGGAAGCAAGGGCAAAAATGAACTTTTGGGATTTTATCAAGATCAAAAGCTTTTGCACAGCAAAGGAAACAGTGAACAAAACCAAAAGACAACTGACAGAATGGGAGAAGATATTTGCAAATGACATATCAGATAAAGGGCTAGTGTCCAAAATCTATAAAGAACTTAGCAAACTCAACACCCAAAGAACAAATAATCCAATCAAGAAATGGGCAGAGGACATGAACAGACATTTCTGCAAAGAAGACATCCAGATGGCCACCAGACACATGAAAAAGTGCTCCATATCACTCGGCATCAGGGAAATACAAATCAAAACCACCATGAGATATCACCTCACACCAGTCAGAATGGCTAAAATTCACAAGTCAGGAAATGACAGATGCTGGCGAGGATGCGGAGAAAGGGGAACCCTCCTACACTGTTGGTGGGAATGCAAGCTGGTGCAACCACTCTGGAAAACAGCATGGAGGTTCCTCAAAATGTTGAAAATAGAACTACCCTATGACCCTGCAATTGCACTGCTGGGTATTTACCCTAAAGATACAAACATAGTGATCCGAAGGGGCACATGCACCCGAATGTTTATAGCAGCAATGTCTACAATAGCCAAACTATGGAAAGAACCTAAATGTCCATCAACAGACGAATGGATAAAGAAGATGTGGTATATTTACACAATGGAATACTATGCAGCCATCAAAAGAAATGAAATCTTGCCATTTGCGACGACGTGGATGGAACTAGAGGGTATCATGCTTAGCGAAATAAGTCAATCGGAGAAAGACAACTATCATATGATCTCCCTGATATGAGGGAGAGGAGATGCAACATGGGGGGTCGAGGGGGTAGGAGAAGAGTAAATGAAACAAGATGGGATTGGGAGGGAGACAAACCTTAAGTGACTCTTAATCTCACAAAACAAACTGAGGGTTGATGGGGGGAGGGGGTTAGGAGAGGGGGTGGGGTTATGGATATCGGGGAGGGTATGTGCTATGGTGAGTGTTGTGAAGTGTGTAAACCTGGCGATTCGCAGACCTGTACCCCTGGGGATAAAAATATTTGTTTATAAAGCTGTAAAAAAAAAAAAAAAAAAAGAAAGAAAGGATGAATCCCCAAGTTTTGTAGCAACATGGACGGGACTGGAAGAGATTATGCTGAGTGAAATAAGTCAAGCAGAGAGAGTCAATTATCATATGGTTTCACTTATTTGTGGAGCATAACAAATAGCATGGAGGACAAGGGGAGATGTTGAGGAGAAGGGAGTTGAGGGAAATTGGAAGGGGAGGTGAACCATGAGAGACTATGGACTCTGAAAAACGATCTGAGAATTTTGAAGGGGTGGGGGGTGGGAGGTTGGGGGCACCAGGTGGTGGGCATTGTAGAGGGCATGGATTGCATGGAGCACTGGGTGTGGTGCAAAAATAATGAATACTGTTATGCTGAAAAAAAAATTAAAAAATTATAAAAAATTAAAAAAAATAAAAAAAAATCTTAAAACAACAACAAAACACCAAAAAACCTCCTTCCCAAAGGGCACAGAGCTGGACTGCTTTAGGGCAAGTTCCTTCAGACCTGTGTTATTCAAGCCATCCTGGGCCATGGAGAAAGGAGGCAGAGGAGCATGGATTGGACTAGCGCAGACAAAGGGGCCCCAACTCTAGTCCCTGCACCCAGCAGACCTCAGTGCCGGGTTCCCCTGGGGTGGAACGAGCGGTTGACTGTTCTGTGGACGGGCCACCTTGCCATGCTATCCTGATCCAGCCATCTCCATCCTCACACCACCCCGATACTTATGTATGGCTGGTGTCAGCCACCTGTAGGCCAGTCCAGCCCATACGGATTCATCCTTGGGAGGCCGTCTCTATCCCCCTCCCCTCAGTCCACCTGCTCCCCTACCAGAAAATGAATGCTCTGCTCACTCCTGTCCACACCCTCTAAGGGGTACAGGCAGGTGCAGTTACCCACGAATCCTCAATGAGATGAAGTCAGGAACAAGGGAGTCCTGAGCTAATGGCAAAGGATTTTTCCTTGGAGAAACGCACGACGCCAAGAAACAGCAGGAGTAAAACGGAAGCGCCCTGGGCAAACCATGGCTCTTGGTCATCCCAGATGGGACCTGTTGAGGGCTCAGAAAAGAGAAGCTTCTCTCTTTTAGGGGGAGCCTGGAGGACGAAGAGGTTTGTTTCTTTCAGTGTTAAGCGTGGCTAAGAGTGGGTTGGGTGTCTCCAGAGCCCTGGGACCTTTGGAGGCAGGGTTCTGCGCAGATGCTGACCTGGTGGGGGCAGCTCTGGCACAAGGAGGCATGGGACGCTCCAGGCCCGGGGCTGGGCCTCAGCTGTGCAAAATGACTCTGGAGAACCTACGCAGGTGGTAGGAATTACCGAGGGGGCGGAATCCCGCCCGTGGTGCGTGCCGTACCCCCCCCCCCCCCCGCGCCACCCGCCCCCAAGGAGCGCGCACTTCACAACTCTTTGGAGCCCCTTCCTCTTCATGCACGTGACAGTGGGCTTCGCGAACACCGTATTTATCAGCAAATTACCCAGTAACTGCTGGGCCCTCTGGAAGGCCACAGTCCTGTGGGCGGACTGCACCCAGGGCACCGCGCGGGGGCAAGCAGCAGCAGCAGCCTCGCTGCCCTCCTACCGCAGGTCCCCCCTCCGGGCGCATTTCGGTCCCCTTCGGCGGGCTTGGGAGCGTCCCGGCCTGAAAACGGACACCTACCCAAACTGCGCCCGAGGGAGACGGTGTGGCCACCGAGCAAAAGCCAGTTTCGCACCAAGTCCCAGAAGCACGCAATGTGCGCCCTCCCTCCGCAGCCGCGGCCACGCCACAGCCCCCGGCCCGCAGGAAGCCCTGCGTGGGCCTGCCCTCCCCGCACCCGGGAGCTCCCCACGCCCAGGCCCCGCTTCCCCGCCGCGGGGCCGGCGGGTCTCCACGCAACAATGAGGCGTGGGCGGCCCCGGCGGCCTCATTTGCATACCGCCGCGGCTCGGCCAATGGGCTGCGCAGGGGCTTTGGAGCGCCGTGTTGCCATCTGCGTGCGCGCGTGTGTGCGAGTGTGACAGCCGCGGTGGCCGTGGCCCTGGCCGTGGGAGGCGGGCCCGGCGGAGCCCAGCCGCGCGGGGACCGGCCCCAGCGCCCGCTCCCCCAGCGCGTCGCGGCCGCGCGGCCCGTTGGAGTCCGGAGACCAACCCCCAGACCCGGCCGGGCGCAGTCGCGATGTCGGTGGCGGGGCTGAAGAAGCAGTTCCACAAAGCCAGCCAGGTAGGGAGGCGCGGGGAGGGCGGGACGTGGGGGCGGAGGGGCCAGGGGGCCGCGCTCCCCCGCGGCTTTAGGCCTCTGGCGCCCCGAGGGGCCTCTTGGGGTGCGGAGGTGTAGCGAGGGCCGCCCGCTCCCTCCGCCGCCGGCCCCCGCCGCCCCGGGCCCGCGCTCTGCCCCGAGCTCTGTCACTCGGAGGGCTTCCGTGGGCCAGGAGCAGAGGTGGCGGGCCGCGGGGGCTCGCGCGCGGGAGAGGGGCGCGCGGAGGCCTGCGCGCTGCGCTCGGCGCCGCCCCCCTACCCGCGCTGGGCGGGGGACCCCGGGGCCGCCGGGCGCCTACCTGGAGGTTGGGAGCCCTCGCGGGCGCGTCTTGCAGCCTCGCGGTGGGTCGGGGGATGCTGGGTCCGGCGGGCGCCTGGGGGTGGACCCCGCCTGAGCGCGCCGCGATCCCGGGCCGGGGCTCCCCATGGCGGTGCCTCGCCTGCGCGCCGTCCTGGCGGCGCCGGCCCGGCTCCTGCTCCTGGAGAGCGGCGGTCTGGCGCGGAGACGTCGGCAGACGCGTAAACAAACTGTTAGACGCACCTCCACGCGCAGAGCGCGGCAGACAGCACGGTGGGGGCGTCTGGGAAAGCTTCCCGGAGGAGGAGACGCGTCTTTGGGGAATTAAGTAGGAGCAGGAATTGTGGGTGGGGGTGTGTTTGTGTGTGTGTGGAAGGGAAGGGCGTTCTGAGCGAGGAAACGGGAAAACAGGCAGGGAGGCATGAAATTGCTGTGTGTGCGTGAGTGTGTGTGTTGACGACCAGCAAATTTGTATTCCCAGATTGCGGTCTCTTCCGGCCATGGCAGAGCTCACACTGTCGAGCCTATCCCACACCTGCAACCCTCGTTTTGCTGCTCTGCCTCTCCCTCCTCCTCTCTAGCCCCCCCACCCCCCAATTTGGCTAGCACCAAGGAGGACCGATTTCATTCAGAATCCACATTTATGAGATCTTAAGCCACGAATTGGAAAGCAGCCGCGATTAGAGGATTCTCTTTTTGTAGCCCCAGTCTCAAGCTGAGGACACTGCCGTTCCCTCGCTCATACCCCTTCTGTGAAGAAACTGGGTTATGCCCAGATTCTGGCTGGGGACCCTGGTTGGACAGTGGTGCTCTGTGCAGGGTGATAAGGAGTCCTGAAGGAGGGGCCTGCTGGGTGTACCCATCGCTGGCCCTGGGCTCTTTAAAGGGTCTGGGGCCATTCAGATCTCAGTGGCCTCGGGGCAGGTGCCTGCCTTGATCTGGAGACTAAGGGGTGAGGCCAAGACTGGAACTGTAGACTTTTGGGCATTTAAGCCCTAAATGGACATTAAAAAATGTAAGTGCAGGAAAGTCAGAAAATGTACGTTGAGCTAAATATAGGCTCTGGGGAGCAGCCACATTTGGGAATGTTTAGCCCAGAACTTGATCAGGAGTAGCCACTCAATAAATATTTATTGAGTAAAGGAAGCTTTTGGGGTAGAAGAGCACAGGAAGGAAGGAGCTGGTAGAATGTCGGAGAGAGAAGAGTGTCGTGGAAGCAGGGTGGGGGGCCTTTAAAGGCAGGAGCAGTGGGCAAGTGCTGCTGTGAGCTCAGAACTAGAGCTTGGCTGGGCACTGGGGGACTAGTAGTTTCTGGCTGTGCTTGTTACACTGGCTTCCTTAGCTCCGGCCAGGAACTGACCATTTTTGAAGATTTTCATTTGTTTGGTATGAACTTCAGAGGAGCACATCTCAGAGATGACAGACTCAAGGGTGATCCAGGTCGGTTTCTGTCCCCCAGCCAGCGTGAATGTTGAGGTCTTAGAAAGTTATTGGCATTGGAGAAGTGTCATTCTGGTGATGAGGTCATTGAGTTTAACCACCCGTCATCAGCCCCTTAAAAACAAAATAAGAGTGGATCTCATTTCGACCTTTTTGCATGAGCTGAGATCTTTTGTGCATTTATTGGGAAAGAAAGGAATCACGCGTTCTCTCTGTGATTTACAAACCACATTTTGTGGTCAAAGTGTCCAGTAGATAAGTTTTTATCTGTTCTAGAAGTCTTTCTAAGAAGTCTTGCAAGGGGACAGATTTGGTGGAGAAATTAGACCGGGTTTAATAGAAGAGGGAGCATGAGAGTAGAAAATGCCAGATGTTCTTTGCAGACATTTTAACAGCGGGTTTTAATTCACAAGAACCTTTCCAGGGCAGGGGAAAGGGAGTCCCGGATGATGTCAGTGGCTTGATCATTCCCAGGGATCCAGCCCTGGCTGTGCCACTGACCAGCCCTGTGACTTTGGGAACGTGACTTAACCCACCTAAACCATAGTTCTGTCTGTACCTTGGATTAGAGGATTTGGAAGCTGTGTCTCTGTTCTAACATTGATTGTAGTGATGCACAACTCTGTGACTATTGCGAAAACCATGGAATCCGCCTTTGTGGGTGAATTGTAGAGTCTGTGGGTTATATCTCACTATATACCTCCCAGTTCTGAAATCTTAATTCACTTAAAGTAGTTCAGAAAAAGATGATAAAGTAGATCTTTCACAAATAAAGGAACTAGGACCATGGTGACTGACGATGATTTTTCTCAACAACAGACAAGGTAATAACTTACAACCTCCTAATAACTGGCTCTTCTTTCTTGGTATCTCACTTTTCCCTCACATCTCTGAAGGGGGGAAAAAAATCCCCTTATGTTACTGAGAATGAAACTGTTCACTGCAGGGATTATGCCTCATTTTGGCAGCAGGTGGAGACCGAAAAGGAAAGAGGGAGAAAATAAAGGAAAAAGAGCACAGGTGGCGTTGATCACAAAATCTAGTTGATTCTCTTCCTCAGCGTTTTGACTTAGAACCCAAGTGTCCCTCGTTCGTAATTCCTCTTTTTGCTCTCGAAAGGATTTTTCAATGTACCCTCCCAACTGGTAGGGATATAGCATGAATTCTTAGAGATAAATAACAGCGAGCTTAAAGATGGCCTTGTGGTTTCTTATCAAACATGGTGCCCCATGAGTGAAAATGCAATTCAGAGTAATTACATCAGGGTTACCACTCACTGATTTGTATTAATTATGCTTAATAAGGCATAATTTGTGGTGGTTTTCTTGACATGGTGGTTCCTGTTGGAGCAGGGACGGGACACTCAGGCCACCCCTGTATTCCCTCTGAGCTGAACTCTGTGCGAATAGCCATATTCTTTCTCTCTGGACTTCCAGAAGGCGTGTTCCCCATCCCAGGGAAGTCTAGGGAGCAGTTTAGCTTTCTTCTTTTTCTTCTTCTTTCTCCAGATTAACCATATAGCGATGATCCTGGATGGTGGTGACACTTGTAGACTTCATGTTCAAACAGTTTTTTTTTTGAAGGGGGGGGGTTAACTCCCCTCTGTTTCTCTTTTAATGCATTAACCAGAAAAAAATCATGAGCGGTCGTAAGGGGCCTAGAGATTTTTTGTGTGACAACCAGCTGCCCATACTGGCCATTTATGGGTAAACACTTCAGAGAAGGCCAGTCTTTGTAAATAATGAGACTCTCTTGGGAGGCAATGAACGCATCTTGTTTCACTGTCTGTTGGAGAGAAAGATGAAAATGCACTTTACAAAATCCATAGTGATTTTTTTTTTCCCTCTGAGATGCATCAGAAAGTGTATGATGCTAAAACATTGCCCCTTTCTACATAGATGGCTTGATAAATTCATCTGTAAATCTTTGTGTTTTTTAAAAATTTTAAGTCCAGGAGCTAGAATAGATGTCCAAGCCAAATTGATTTTGATTTTTTTACACAATATAATCCAAACATTTCTTAGCCCTGGTGCCTTTTTTTTTCCCTCTAAGGTAAATGTAAATTAGGGTATCATTTGCTTGGAATTTGATTTTAAAAAAGGCATTTAAAAGCAGGGATTTGGGGGGGGCTATTTTTTTCAGGTTAATTTTTCAGCTTGATTAACAAATCGAGTGTGAATTGTATTACCTAAAGTTAAGCATGTGGGGGATCATGTGTATATGGGGGAGCTGATATTTCTGGGTCATGCTGTACCCAGAAAACAAAACTACAGGTAAACAGAACTGATACACTACTGTATTTGGCTAAGTAGTAGGAGAACAAACTTTGAAAGTTCTACACCATCAAAATGCGGATGACTGGATTTTGCATTTCAATAGAAACCTGGGAAAGTGTTGAGTTGGGGGAAAGGGTCTGGGGGAAGGACCAAGCCCGGGATGGGGAGGTACTGTGGCATTGTGACTGCTGTTGGATTTCTGTGAAATGCCTTCCCAGGGAGCTCTTGCTTGCAATTCCCAGGGTCTTGTCCATATGTTGTGAAAAGAGACGGGAAAAAGCCCTCGCTCAGTCTGAGATCCTGCTTCTCCCCATCCCATTTTCTCTCTCCCCTTCCCAGCAAAATGTATGGAGAACATGGTTGCCCCATCTCTACTTTCTGATCCCCTGTTCTTAGCCGGTTCCTGCCGGCTGTCTTCTCTGGTGCTCTGAGGCCTAGGTCTCCCACGAACCACCCCCCCGCCCCATCTTGGGATCACTTCCCCACCTGACTCTCAGCAGCCTGTGACCCCAAGGGATTGTACTCCTCTCACAGTCCTACACTGGCTAGGTTTTCCTCTTCCTGATCTCCTTTATTGCTCCTTCGCCCCCCCCCCCCCCCCCACCATTCCCCCAGACGTCCTGGAGTGCCCCGGGGCTCTGGCTTGGACCCCTCCCCTTTGTCTCAGCCTACACCCTGCCAACATATTTTCTCCAGCCTCACGACGTATAGACAGACGATCCATACATTTGTTCTCTGGGGATGGTATTTCTGGTCCAGACGCTCCTTCTGCATACAGACTCCTGACAGACTCCTAGGGGTCCCCTTTCCCCCTGGATATTTAAAAAAGCTCTCAAACTTGAGCCATCCAGACTTGAACTCTGGATTTTCTCCACCCAGGCTTGTTCTGCTGGCGGTAAACCACACCGTAAACCACACCGCCGTGCCCTCAGCTGCTTGAGTAAAACACGCATGAAAACCATCCTTCATCTTTTGATTTTTTTTCTTTCCCTCATTGGACAGGAAGTTCACCAGAAAGCCCTTCCTCTTGGTTCTATTTACAAAATAAACTGCTAATGCGTTCATCTTTCTCTTATCTCTGCTGTCACTCTGCTCCGCCCTTAGGGCTGCGGGAGCCTCCCTCCCTGTTCGCAGACCTTTATTCCTACCCGCTGCAATCTGTTTACTCACAGTGGTCACGATGCTGTTTTTAAAATATGTCTCAGACCGAATCATTCTTTGCTCCCATTAATTCTTCCGTGGCTTCCAGCGGCGTTTAGAACTAAACCCAGACTTCCTCCTCCTTTGGCCTGTGAAACCGCACATCCCTCGGCCCCCTCCCACCTCCTGCTGGCAATCAGACACAAGGACCTCTCAGTTCCCCTGAAGTGCTAAGGTCTCCTTATCTCAGGGCTTTTGTAGTAGCTGTTCCCTCAACCTACCCCGCCTGGCCTCCTGATCTATGCGAGGTGTGTCCTTCTTGTCATTTAGATCACAGAGCAGATTCCAGGGTGGCTGGTCCGCAAGGTCTTCCCTCCCCACCACCCAATTCAAATAGAGCTGTGCCCTTGCTATCGCGTTACCCAGGTGTTTTTGAAAACCACACCACAAATATGTTAATATTTTGACAAGTGTATTCAGTGTCATTAGTTTCCTTTGTAACCCAGTGTATTTTTCAATTAAACTTTGTTTTGAGATAGTTACAGATCACAGGCAATTGGGAGAAGTAGTACAGATTCCAGTACCTTTCCATGGTTCGTTTCTGGTGGTAACATTTTGCAAAAACTATAGTTCATGATCACAAGCTACCTAAACTGACACAATTAGGATACAGAACAGATCTGTCACCACAGAGATGATGGCCACACGCACTTCCCTCCTGCCCCCACTCTTTAACCCCTGACAACCATTAATTTGTGCTTCTCTCTAATTTGTCATTTTAAAGGTGTTAAATAAGTGGAACCATGCAGTCTGCAACCTTTTGGGATTGGGATTTTATCCCTACATAATACGCAGTAGAGATTCATCTAGGTTGTGGTGGGGATGGACGTCCCACAGTTTAACCACTTACCTGTTGAAGAACATGGGGTTGTTTCTAGGTTGGGGCTCTTATGAATATAGTTATTGTATGTATTTATGTACAGGTTTTCCTGTGAAAGTAAGTTTGCATTTTTCTGGGATAAATGCCCAGGAGTGCAATTATTGCATCTTATGTTAGTTAACGTGTTTACTATTTTAAGAAACATAGTTTTCCCAAGTGGCTGTACCATAGTACATTCCTACTAATAATCTGTGAAGGTTCCATTCTTTCCACATCATCCTCAGCATTTACTGTTAGTATTTTATTTTATTTTTTAAATTTCATTTTGGCTTTTATTTGTATCTCTCTAATCACTAACAACTTGTCCTGTGCTTAGCTTACTGACTTTCTGTATCTCCTTTTAGGTGAACTGTCTTCATATCTTTAGCCCATTTTTAATAGGATTTTAAAAATTGTTGTGAGTTCTTTATATATTCTGGATGCTAGTCCTTTGTTGGATGTGTGGTTTGCAAGTGTTTTCTTCAAGTCTGTAGTTTCTTTTTATCCTCTTAACCTGGTCTTTCACAGAGCAAAAGTTTTTAATTTCGATGAAGTCCTGTTTGAGAATTTCTTCCTTTATGGGTCATGTTTTTTGGTATCTAAGAACTCTGCCTAGCCCTGGATCCTAAGGATTTTTTTCTTCTGCTTTTTTCTAAAAAGTTTTATATTTTACATTTAAGTCTGTAACCCATTTTTAATTAATTTTTTTAAAAGTAAGTCAGGAGACTGGGGCCAGAGATCATTTTTTTGCCCACAGATATTCCCTTAACGCTTGTTGAAAATCCACTGAATTACTTTTGTACCTTTGTCCGAATCAGTTGGGCATCTTCATGTGGACATAGTCATGTCTTCTCTGTTTTCTTCCGTTCACCTGTGTGTAGTTGTCCATTTCTTTGTCAGCACAATCCAGTCTTGATCACTGTAGCTACATGGTAAGGCTTGAAATCGGATTGATTCTTTCCAAGCTAGTCTTCTTTTTCAAGATTGTTTAAGTTATTCTAGAGTCTTTGTCTCAACTTTAGAATCATCTTTCCTGTATGTACCAAAAAACCCTTATGAAATTTTGATAGCGATTGCATTATACCTTTTGGGGTATATTATATTTGGGGTATATTATATACATTATACTATTTGGGGAGCACTGATTTTTTTCCTATGCACAGTCTTCTAGTCCGTGGACACAGCATGTCCCTCTATGTAATTTGCCCTCGGATTTCTTTCATTGGCATTTTGTAGTTTTCAGAGCACAAGTCCTGTACATGTTTTGCTAAAATTGCACCTAAGTATTTCATGCTCTTTAAAGCAATTGTAAAAAGGTATTATGTTTTTAATATCCATATCTTCACTGTTAGCATTTCAAAATATTATTGATTTTTGTACGTTCAATTGTTCTAGGAGGGTTTTTTTTTCTTTAATTAAAATTCCCTGGGATTTTCTATGCAAATGTCATCTAAAAATAGGACAGTGGTATTTCTTCCTTTCTTATCTGTATACTTTTTATTTCTTTTTCTTGCTTTATTACACTGGCTGGAACCTTCAGCATGATTTGATAAACGTGGTGAAAAAGGAATCCTTGCCTTTTTCCCCATTCTGGGGAAAACCTTTCAGTCTTTCACTATTAAGTACAATGTTAGTTTGTACGGTTTTTGCAGATTTTCTTTATAACGTTAGGGAGTTCCCTTCTGTTTCTACTTTTCTGAGGATTTTTTTTTTTAAATAATGAATGGGTGTTGAATTTTGTCAAATGCTTTTTCTACATCAGTTAATATGATCCTGTGGTTTTTCTTTAGTGTGTTACCGTGATGGACTACATCAATTGATTTTTGAGAATTGAACCAACTCTGCATCCTTGGAATAAAATGCACCTGGTCATTGTGTATATTTCTTTTAAAAAATATAGAATAAATTTATAGGAATAGAAGAATTTATTTGCTGATATTTCGTTACGATTTTTTTTTTGTATGCATCTGTATTCGTTTTGTGTGTGTGTGTGTGTGTGTGTCTGAATTCATGAGGGATATTAGTATTTTTTGGTACTGTCTGTAGTGTTTTTGTTGTTGTTTTGTTTTTTTACTAAGTAGGCTCTACGCCCAACATTGGGCTTGAACTGACAGCCCTGAGATCAAGAGTTGCATACCATATGGACTAAGCCAGTCAAGCAACCCTGTCTGTGTAGCTTTGGTGTCAGGTAATACTGCCTTAATAACATAATTGGGAAGTGTTTTCTCTTATTCTGTTTTCTGAAGGAAATTGTGTAGAATTGGCGTTAATTGTTTTTTAGACATTGAACAGATTATTTAATGAAACTGTCTGAGATTAGAAGTTTCTCATTTGGGGGGAGCCTGGCTGACTGAGGTGTTAGAGCGTGTAAGTCTTGATCTTGGGGATGTGAGTTTGAGTCCCATGTTGGGTGTAGCAATTACTTACAAATAAAATCATTTTAAAAAGTTTCTAATTTGTGGGGCGCCTGGGTGGCTCACTGGGTTAAGCATCTGCCTTTGGCTCAGGTCATGAACCCAGGGTCCTGGGATCGAGCCCCATATCAGGCTCTCTGCTCAGTGGGAGGCCTGCTTCTCCCACTCCCCCTGCTTGTGTTCCCTCTCTCGGTGTGCCTCTCTCTGTCAATATAAACAAAATCTTTTTTTTTTTTTTTTTTTAAGATTTATTTATTTATTTATTTGACAGACCAAGATCACAAGTAGGTAGAGAGGCAGGCAGAGAGAGAAGGAGGGGAAGCAGGCTTGCTGCTGAGCAGAGAGCCCGATGTGGGGCTCAATCCCAGGACCTTGGTATCAGGACCTGAGCCAAAGGCAGAGGCTTTAACCCACTGAGTCGCCCAGGTGCCCCAATAAACGAAATCTTTTAAATAAATAAATAAGTTGCTCATTCGGGGCTTTTTTTTTTTAGTTTGTGTCTTTCAAGGAATTGGTCTATTTCATTTAGGTTATCAGTTTTATGTGCGGAGAGTTAGTATTCTCTTGTTATCATTTTGTTGTCTGCATGATCCGTAGTAATGCCCCGCCTTCCATTCCTGATATTGGTGATTAGTGTCTTCTCCCTTTTACTTTGTCAGTCTTACAGGTTTGTGAGTTTTATTGATCTTTTCAAAGAACCAGGTTTTTGTTTCATTTTCTGTTGTTTTTTTGCTATTTTCAGTGTCCTTGATTTTTTGCAGTTTATTTCCTTTCTCTGCTTGCTTTAGTTTATTTTGTTATTTATTTTATTTTTCTACATTCTTGAGGGAAATCAGATCATTGATTTTGAGATTTCTCCTCTTTCTAACATATGCGTCGGTGCTGTATATATTTCCCTCTCCGCACAGTCTTAGTTGAGTCTCACTGATTTTGATATGTTGTTTTTTAATTTTCATTCAGTTCAGTTACTTTTTGATTTCCCTTGAGACTTTTGCTTCGACCCATTGATTATTTAGAATTGTGCATTTTAGTCCCTAAGTGCTTGGCATTTTTCCTGTTATGCTCCTGTTACTGATTCCTAGTTTGATTCCATTGTCATTTGAGAACACACTCTGCAGGATGTCAATTTAAAAAAATTCGAGGTTTATTTTCTGGCTCAGGACAAGGTCTATCTTGGTATATATTCTGTGGGTGCTTGAAAATAACGTGTTTCTGCTGTTGGGTGGACTAGTCTATGAGTATTGATTAGGTTAATAGTGTTGGATTCTTCTATATCCTTATTGATTTTTCTGTCAAGTACTATTAATTGTTGGGAGAAGACTTCATGTATAGAACTGGAGATTTGTCTCTTTCCTCTTCCAGTGCTATCAGTCTTTGCTTTGTATGATTTCCAGCTCCACTATTTGATGTGTACACATTTAGGGTTGCTGGTGGATTTACCCTTTTAAATATGTTGTTGTTATGGAATGTCCCTCTCTGTCTCTGGTAACATTCTTTGCCCTAACATCGCCTTTATCTGAATTAATATAGCCAATTCTGCTTTCTTTTGAGGAATGTTTGCATGATATAAATTTTTCATCCTTTTACATTTAGCCTGCCTGTATTGCAATATTTGAAGTAAGCTTCTTGTAGACCGTATATAGTTAAGCCATACTTTTTAATCCGATCTGCTGGTCTGTCTTCTAATTGGTATATTTAGACCACTTATATTTAATGTAATTATTTATATGTTAGGGCAAATGGGTACCATTTAATTGTTTTGTTTTTTGTTTTTTTTCTGTGTTTTGTTTCTTGGTTTTTCCCCCTTGTTTTTCTGTGTGTTACTTGATTTTTAAAGTTTCATTTTGATTTATATATAGCTGACCCTTAAACAATGCTGGGCTTAGGGGTGTCCTCACAGTTGAAAATCCACATACAAGTTTTGAGTCCCCTAAAACTTAATTTATTAGTAGAATAGTGTTGACCCAAAGCCTTGCCAATCACATATATTTTGTATGTTAAATGTATTATATGCTGTAGTTTTTCAATAACATAAGCTAGAGAAAAGAAAACGGTATTAAGGAAATCATAAGGAAGGGAAAATATGTTTATAGTGTTTGTGTATATTTGTTGAAAAAAATTGTGTATAGGTGGGGAAGGGGGTACAGGGTGGTGGCAGTGTGGCCCCAAGATGCTGGTCTTGTGCAGCCTGGTGGCCTCAGCTCAGCAGTAGCAGACCCTGGGAAGCAACATAGGCCCAGAAGTGCATCTGCCTGGAGGTGCATCACTGGCCTGGGACCACGTGCAGCTGCAGGCACACCTGGATGGGCAGGCCTGGGGAAGATGGTATGGCTGGGGGGGAGCAGGGTCTGCACGTGGTGGGGAGGAGCTGAGGTGTGGGGCTGCCCTGGGGCATCCCTGGAACCTAGGTGTGGGAAGGACCCCATTGGTGAGAGGGCCAGGGAGCTCGCTAGACCCAGTCAGCCCCTCAGTATACTAGGTGATGCACAGCCATGCCTGGTGTTGGATCTATGGGGGAGCTGCTGACTGCCTCTACCCCACATTTTAGGGTGGCAGGCCCGTCCTCTGCACCTGTCTCCTTTGATGGGTCCCATGGAGAGTGGGGTGGACAGTTGTAAACATTTTGTGGCTTTTGCTGCCAACCCTTAAAAAAAAATCTGGGGGCACCTGGGTGGCTGAGTTGGTTAAATGCCTGCCTTCAGCTCAGGTCATGATCCCAGGGTCCTGGGATTGAGCCCCACATCAGACTCTCTGCTTGGTGGGGAGCCTGCTTCCTCCTCACCCTCTCTCTCTGCCTACCTCCCTGCCTACTTGTGATCTCTGTCTGTCAAATAAATAAAAAATGAATAAAAAAAAAAACAACTCAGGAGGAATCTATAGTAATTACCATATGTTTTTTCTTACTCTTTTCTTCCCTCCTTCCTCATGTTCTAGGATTAGTTCTTTCATCATTTCCTTTCTATTTGGAGAAATCCCTCTAGCCGTTCTTTTAGGATAGGTCCACTGGCAACAAATTCTCTTAGTTTTTATTCATCTGAAAATGTCTTGATTTCCCCTTCACTTCTGGAGGATACCTCCTCTGGTTCTAGGATTCCTGGTTGACCTCAGTTTTCTTTCACTAAATATCATTCTACTTTCTTCTGACTGCTGGGATATCTGATGAAAAATCTGTAATTTGGATGTTTTCCTCTGCATGTTAGGTATCATTTCTCTCTGTGCTTTTAAGATTCTTTCGCTTCAGGTTTTAGAAGTTTGACTGTATTGTTTTGGTGTGGGTTTCTTCTGCTATCCTGCTTGGAGTTCAGTTAGCTTCTTGAATCCGTAGATGTATGTCTTTTGCCAAATTTGGAAGTTTTCAGCTTCTTTTTTAGTTTTTTAAAAATTTGTTTCTTTATGAGAGATAGGGAGAAAGAGAGAGAGAGAGAGAGGGAGGGAATGTGGTGGGGAAGGGCAGAGAGAGAGGGAGACAAAATCTCAAGCAGACTCCCCACTGAGTATGGATCCTGAACAGGTCTTGATTCTACAACCCTGAGATCACAACCTGAGCCAAACCCAAGAGACGGATGCTTAACCGAATGTTAGCTCTTTCGTTATAATCCCGCATGTCTCTGAGCTCTATTCTCTCCCCCTCCCCCCAGTTTATTTCCTCTCTGTTGTTCAGATCGGGTAATTTCTGTTCTATTCCAGGTCACTGATTGTTTTCTCCTGTATTCTGTGGTTGAGTTGAAGATTGAATCTTTTTATATCAGTTATTGTGTTTTTTCAGTTATACAATTTCTGTTGTGTTCTTCTTTATATTGTCTGTTTCTTTGTTGAGACTTTCTGTTTTTTCATTAGTTTTGAGCATTGTCATAATTGCTTGTCAGCTCATTTAAAGTCTGTCAGATAATTTTGATTGTTCTGTCATCTTGGTGTTAACATCAATTGATTTGTCTTTTCTCATTTAGTTTGAAATCTTCCTGGTGTTTCGCATGATATGGTGGTTTTTTAAATTGAAACCTGGGCCCTTTAAATATTATTTTGTAAGATTCAATCTTATTTATTTATTTAGAGAGAGATTACAGGCACAGGGTGTGGGGCAGAGAGAGAGGGAGAGACCTCCACACCCAGTGTGGAGCTTGTTGTAGGGCTTGAACTCAGCATCCTGAGATCATGATCTGAGCAAAATCAAGAGTCGGACACTCAACCAACTGGGCCACCCAGGCTCTCCAAGACTTGATCTCATTTAAATTTCCTGTTTTTACTGGCTTTCTCTTTGACTGCTTTGGCAGGGAAGGATGGTGGCACTGCCTTTACTTCCAAGTGGGGGTAGATGCCCTATGTCCCCACTCAGAGTCTTGGTACTCAGAGTGGGAGTTCTGGCTCCCTACTGGGCCTTTGCTGTTACCTTTCTGGCTGGGACAGGTAGAACAGACTTGTCACCGCTCCCCAAGTGGCCTGCGCCAACACCACGAGAGTGGGTGGCTTCATTACCACTGGGTGGTGGTGAATGTCTTACTCTCTACCAGGCCTCCTGGCAGTGAGGGGTGGGGGACCTCACTGCCCCTCATGGAGGAGGAAGTCGAGGTTTCCTCCGCAGTCTCTGCTGACACCAAAGGTGAAAGGTCAGAGTAATATGGGAGTTAGACTCGACGATGGAGATGGAAGTCCAGCTCCCTGCTTGGTCTTGTCTGGCATGACCCCAGGGTAAGGAGGGGGTGAGGGTTGGGCCATCTCATTATAGCCTGGGAAGGGTGGAAGTCTAGACTTCCCACTCGTCCTTTGCTGGTGTGGAGGGCAATGGGGCCTCAGTTTTCTCTGTAGTGTTTGGAGTACAGCCAGAGTAGAGTGGTTATTCTCTAAACATTTTCTGTCTTGCTAGGCTGATCCTTGCCTGGTCCTTTGGCTAGAGAGGGTGGTGGGTCTTTACTGGGACCGTTCCCCTCCTTGCACCTGTTAGTATTTCTGGGTTGCTGACTTCTTTAGCTACAAGTCTTGGATATATGGGGGGAAAAGAAAGTGCAGGAAACTCACGCCTGTGTCATTTCTTGGGTCCTGAGATTCCTAGCTAGTAAACCTTCTTTCTGCCTTTCAGGATCTTCTTATGGTTGTATTATATATAATATCTAGAGTTTTTTAGTTGCAGTTAATGGGAGGAATAGGAAAAACTATATTCCATCTTCCCTAAAACGGAAGTGGTATGTGTTACCCAACTAAAATCCCCGCTAGCGGCTTTACTCGTCGGCTTTACTCATCAGTTAATTTCTTGTCCTGTTTATCCCCTGTGGCCTCCTAGCCCTTTGCAACGCTGCCTGGCATATCGGGGTCTGCAGTAACTCTGTGCTAATGAGGAATGTTCAAACTCTACATTGTATACACAACTTCCTACTTTTAAAACTAGTAGTGAATTAAAAATTTTAAAAAGTTGTGCAGGTCCAGAGAAAGTCCGATGTGATGAGTTGATACGCCCCACGGCCAAGTGGTTGGCAGCTTTTCCTGGAAGGTCTTAGGCTCGCGAATATTGCGTGAATGGTTCCTTGGCAGGTCAGGGTCCAATAGGAGAAGGATGGTTCCTGGCTGCCCATGCTGTTGCTGGTACTTGCTTGGAAGCTCAATGTGGTTTCTGACCAGAGAGCTTGGCTTCTTGTCTGGGGAAGCTCCTGGAAACTTTTTGGGAGGGCCTGCCGGAGGGAGCTGAACTGCGCGTTCGCCCTTGCTGTGGTGGGCTCTCCAGAGGAGCTCGGCTGGCATGAGGTGGGAGCTGCAGAGAGATCTGGAGTCAGGGCAGAGAGCTGTCAAGTTATGAGGCAAATTCGACAGCGCCAAGTGGGCCGAATGGCAGAAGGCAGGCTTTGGAATGAGTGGGTAGCCCCCCACGACTGTGCGACGCTGGCCAGAAATGAGGTGGAGCTAGTGCTTTGCTTGTAGTGACCTACTTAGGAACATTTTGAGGAGAGAATGCAAGAATAGGTTCTAGAACATTCTAAGGCCGGCAAGACCCCCTTCTTTGGTGCTCTTGTTAAGTCAGATGTAAAAGTTGTGTATCTTAAAACGGACAGGAATGCATTTTTTATAACTCAAAATTTTTTACAAAGAAGTTAAGCAGCAGCCTTGAGTTCTGTCCACAGGGGATTCCCGCTGTTCAGACTGATGTCTTAGACCAGGTGCTTCATTCCAGGAAAAGGTGATGGTTGTCAAAAGCATGGTCCCGTCTCTCTAAGACTTGATTCCTGGGTATGAGGGGATGACGCCTGGACCGAGAGTGTTGTTGTACGGCTAACATCTAATGAAGATATTTCAGAGTGTAAATAGCATATAATATCCCATGGTTTGGCCATAGATAGCTAGGGTTCGGGCCCTTGGAAGCTCAGAAGCCAAGAACTGACTTCTTTTGTTTCTCTGGCTTTTCAGCAGTGGAGCCCTGTCCTGGAGACAGTCGATGGAGGCTCAGCTTTATTTTGAAGGAGCAGTAGTGGGAGTGGGAGCAACTGGGGAGAATAAAGGAATTTCTCTTTTCTTGTCTTCCCGCCCCCCCCTTTGGGTGGGCGTTGTTAAGTCAAGTGTGTTAAATGTGCCTTCCTTCTACTCCGTGCCACAGTGCTTGGAGCTGAACTCCCAGGAGCTGAGTCTGTACTGATGTCGGTAGGAACAGCTTGGATGTGCAGAGGCTGGGGGGGTCTGTCTTTGAACACTGGTTGTGCCAAAATGGCAGAGCTGCCAGCCTCCCCTGCGTGAGAGCCGGATGAGGTGGGTGGGGTGCGCGGGATACCCTGAGAGCATGTGATTTGGGGTTGGGAGAAGTAAGTTTCCCATGTTTGCCAAGAAGCGTGACTTTGGGAGAGGGTAACGGAACTCCCCTTGGGTTTGGTTTCCTCATCCCGAAATGAAGATCATGGATCCATATCCGTGGTCATTCATCGGAGTGTCTGTGTATCGAGTGTGTTTTGTTTTCACGGACTCGAAGTAGGTGCTTGACGCACGGACATAATCCTCGCAGCAACCTGATCAAGTCATTGCTGCTCCTGCCATGTTAACACATGAGGGGTGCGCCTGGGTGGCTCAGTGGGTTAAGCATCTGCTTTGGGCTCAGGTCATGATCCCAGGGTCCTGGGAATCAGCCCCGCATCGGGCTCTGCTCCGCGGGGAGTCTGCCCCTCCTCCCAACTCATTCTCACTCTGGCTGTCTCTCTCAAATAATAAAACAAAAACAAAAATGAGAGAAGATGGACAGCCCACGAAAAGCACCTGGACCTCCTCCTTCCCCGTGTCCCGGTGTCTGGCCTGGGGTCTCATCTGTGCACCAGAGAGATGAAGGAGTGTTGTCAAGTTCACGGAGCTTTGTCATCTTCATCGAGGTGCTTGACCTCTGCAATTAGGAAGGGCTTGTGTGTGTTGCTTTTCATATATAATGAACATGATTCTCAAGAATGAAAGAATGAATGCACAGGCTGATTGATTCTTCTGTGGGGTAGGGGGAAAGGTCTGCTGCCATAATCTTGGACAAAACGGGTGAAGTGGTAGGTGCAATCCTGTTTGAATCTGTGTATTTATATGCATTGGCTGTTTCTGTAGCACGTTTTCCAGGAGCTACGTAAGGAGCCCGTGGGACACAGTGAGCGTTTGCTACAGCAGGGCGGGCCCTGCGGGTTTGGCTGTTGGCGGCTCTTCCCCACGTAGCTGCACTTGCCTGGGAGGCGTGTTCCGTGTGTGTTTCTCTTGCTGCCTTTTCTTCTTGTTCCTTGGCTGTTCCTGGCTTTAAAGCTACGCCATCAGACCCTCCTCCACCCCGAACACACACACACACACACACACACACACACACACACACTCTCTCTCTCTCTGTCTCTGTCTCTGTCTCTGTCTCTCTCTCTCTAGACCCTCAGACCACGCCATCCATCTCTCCTGGAATCTACCACGTTTTCTGCTTCGTGACTTTTTCTGTCTTTTCCTTTGTTACCCGTGACATCCAGTCCCTAGTCCCGTGTAGCTCCTGCCTCCTAGGTGGTGCTCCCATGTGCTCCTCCTTTCCATCCCCGTCACACCCCCGTGCTTCACAGGGAGTAGGGCTCCCCCGTGGGTCCCCGGAGCCCTAGGGTGGGAGCTCTCAGTTCCTTCACTTGCTGTGGGGTGATCTTTCCTGCGGTCCCAGTCCCTTCTCGCCGCCCTCTGCCCCCCTCTCTGGCAGCCTCAGGCTCGTTCAGTCCTCGTTCTGTTACTTCTGTCTGGAAGATTCTGCTGCCATCCTGGAGCCTGCAGACCTCCAGCTGACCCCGCTTCTGTGTACTCTGCCTCTTTCTTCCAGAGCGCTTGCTTGCCCTCACAACCCCCTGAGCCCTGACGGACACACATCGATCATGTCGTGTTTATTGTGTGGAAATTATTTTGGTTACCTCTGGGGCCTTCCTACTCAATGTTGTGAACTCCTCTCACGCAGAATTCTTCCGAGATGCTTGTTGAGTGAATAAACGATTGTTCATGGTGCATTCTTTTCTTTATGAGTTCGAGCTCACAACTTTCACAGAAGTCTGAGGTTTCTAGATTCCCGACAGCTGGAATGAAAATGTCCTCTTATTGTGTTAGTTTTGTGTTGAGCGTCGACTTAGTTTGGAGTTTTGGCTTTTATAAGTGAGGAGTCAGGACATCTAAAAATCTTACCTTCAGATCCAGGAAGAATGTTTTGCAGTCAACCCATCCATGAGCCTGTGGGTGTTATCAGATCAGACTAACAATAAATAGCTTTATTTTGCAGACCTGCTGGGTGCTGCAGAGGATTTTTGGAGGCGAGAATCTCATTTCATCCTCGTGATAACTCTCTCGAGAAGGTACTCTGTTATTCCCCCCTTTTAGAGAGGAAGGAATTAAGGCTGGGCAAGGTTAAATGAAACTTGTTCAAGGTTACGCAGCTGGACTGGGCTCCTGTGAGCACTGGAGGAGAGGCCTGCGTGATTCCAAGACCGTACAGGACTGTCCTTGTCACCATTGTGTGACATGAATCCATTGTTGTCCTCTGCCTCTTCCTCATGATTTCTAATTTTTGCATAAATTCAAGGTGGTGTCTTCATCATTCCTTTGAAACAGATTTCATGTGTTTAGACTATGTATTATCTAGAAGCTTTAACCCATGGGTGGGGGGCGCCTGGGTGGCTCAGTCGGTTAAACATCTGCCTTCGGCCCAGGTCGTGATCCTGGGGTCCTGGGATCAACCCCTGCATCAGGCTCTCTGCTCAGTGGAGAGCCTGCTTCTCCCTCTCCAGCTCCCTTGTGCTTGTGTTCCCTCTCCCGCAGTGTCTCTCTGTCATAAAGAAATAAAATCTTAAAAAACAACAACAACAAACCCAGGGGTGGGCTAACTGTAGCCTGTGGGCTCCGTATAGCCCATCACTTGTTTTTTTGTACAGCCGGTGAGCTAAGGATGATTTTTACGTTTTTGTAATGGCGGAAGAAAATGAAAAGCAGAATGATATTTGGTGGCACATGGTAACTGCATACAGTTCAGATTTCCATGTCCATTAATAAAGTTTTATTGGCACACAGCCATGCGCGCTCATATGCGGGTTGTCTGTGGCCACTTTTGCCCTGTAATGGCAGAGTTGAGTCCTTGTGGCCAGTGACAGCCGACAGCACAAAGCCTGAATTATCACCGTTTGGCCCTTTACAGACAGAGTTTGCCAACCTTGGCTCTGAACTCTAAGTCTGGGGAATTTGTGTACGCTGGTGCGCACATTTCTGAAGACCCAGAAGCATTTTGTCCGCATCTGCAGTTGGGCTGTGCGTTTGTTTGGAGGATCTCCACTCACTGAACAATTCTGATTCATCCTGGTGACCTGGGAAGGGCTTTGCTCCAGAAAGAAATTCTTACTGTGTAATTCAGGAGACTCTCGAACCCCCAAGTCACCTGGACTAATGCCTCCCCAACGTTGAGAGTGCCTGAGAAGAATGACTGCCATGTACTTGGTTGGGGAGCTGGGGGGCTCAGGAAGTGTTTGCTGGGTACAGGTTGTTTGGGATTTGGCCGTGCCCCTCCTTGTAATTCCTCACCAGGGAATCCAGGTTCATTCCACTGGCATTGTCGCCTTCTTGTTTTGATTATTCCGACTTTCTCTTGCGTTCTCCTTCGCTTCCTTTTGTTAAGAGTCCCAATTTGCTTTTCCTGCCAGTTCTCTACTTACTTTTCCCTCAAAAATGATTCTTGAGGGTGATGTCATTTCCATGTTTTATCTTCCTTCTCTAGCGTGACTTTGATGAAATATGTGTATTCTCATTCATGAGCCAGGTTCTAAGGGAGTTGATCACTGTATCCTCTTGCAAGGAACACGGCCAGTCTTTGCCTCAGTTTACCCGAGTTGCTTGTACAAGGGCAGTGGGATGTGTCGGCCTCTGTTGCATCAGGCGTGGATCCTGTACGTTCTGCAGGCTTTTCAGAAACTTCATGCAGAAATTATGTGAACCAGATGGTATCCTTTTGAGTTGCCAGACATGCATATTTTAAAGAAATATGGTGTGTTTATTCTCCTTGGGACACGTCGGGGGGGGGGTTCTTTGGGAATGGAAGTCAGTTGAAATTGCCATAATGGAAAAAATTTTTGGAGCTTGTCATCAAAACGAGGAGTGTAATATCAGAAGGCCGGCACAGATTGTTAAGAAACAAATATTATTGGATTTATTTAATTGACTTCTCTGAGGACAAAAGCCCCACAGACTTAGGTAAAAGAAGGTATATGATATAATCCATGATATGTTTTTTTCTTTGTCAAGGCTATTGATTTGCTCACTTAGATCTCTCAGGGGCTTTCGGGGCTGTGAGAGTAGGGGTAGGAGGTGAGGAGACTGCGTGAGCCCAGAGGATGCATGGGAAGGGAGGGCCAGGGCATTTGATCGAAAACTAATGGGACGAGGTCAAGTCACTCTGAGAACACAAGACTTGGGAGAACTTGCAGGTTATGGAGGAGGCAGCAGCAGCAGAGGACCTCTGCTGGTTTTCCTATGAGCGGGCAGGAGAGGAAGGTCAGCTGTAGCTCCTCCTAAGCACTGACTCTGAGCAGGGACTGTGGACAGGGGGCTGGGGAGTGGGGGGCTGCATCCCTCTGCGTGTACTACAGAGAGCGTAGTGGAGCCCAGGGGGTCCAGCCGGCGACGGGGAGCAGAGCCTTCTGGGTTCCCCGCACATGCACCTGCTGGGGAAACGTTTCCCGATGCCTCAGTCTTCCTGTGTATAAAGTGGAGGTCATTCTTCACAGAGCTGGTGCGTGTGTGAAGCGGACACCGTATCGGCAGTAATTCTAAGGTATAGGCTGCAGTGGGGGTAAGAAATTATGTATCTAAAGTGCTTTGCACATAGTACAAGGTGCAGTAGATGGTGATTTTATTCTAACCATCGTTCGGCAGGGACTTGTATAACTTGGTAAAAAGTTGGGGTTCAGATTCAGGGAGACCCAGTGGGAGTTCTAGCTTAGAGCTGTTCAACCATAGACCAGTCACTTCCCTCTGTAAGCTTCAGCTCCTGCTCTGCACAGGGGGGCGAGTAACAGCTCAGAAAGGGGGAGGTTAAACAGAGGATCAAATGCCCTAAGGCATGTGAAGTGATGGGCACAGAGCTCGGCACGTGATACCCATGCGCTCACGCCAGCCGCTTACCTGGGACAGAAAATGAAACCTTACTCCTTCCGTTTGAATTTGGCTAAGCTTCACTCTTGCCCTTGATCTCCCCTGAGAACCCTCTTCTGGGTCCTTGGGGAGCAGAAGGCCTTCTTGGGGGAATACTTTGGTCTGCCAGCTCCTCTGCAACCCTCCACGATGCCACAGGTTTCCGTACAGTGTATGGTAAGTTCTGCACGTAACAGTTGGTGATGTTAGGGCCAGGTGCCTATTTCTAGGATCCTTCGGAGGATGACACATCTGGGATCGTCACTGAAGGAACCTTCTCTCTTGTTCCATTTAAACTGTGGGTAGTATAGCCTGATGGGTAGAGTGTTTGGGGGTATGGGGTCATATAGCTGGACCGTGTGTGTTGTTCTCTTGGTTTGGGGGTCCCCATAGGCAGGCCTGGAGACAAAAGTTTCTTGCAGAGGTAGTTTTTTTGAGTTGTTGGTTTAAAGGCGATCCCAGGAAAACCAGTGGGGGAGTGGGGGAGTGGGGAAGAGGGACAAGGAGGAGAAGGAAGCCAGTAAAGGGGGAGCTGCCAAATGAGTTAACGTCTGAGGGTACCTGGGGCTCAGCGTGCTGGGGAGGGAACCCCAGGGGCAGCATGGAAGCTGCCTGAGAGTTACCCACCCTGAGGGAGGAGGCTCAGGGCGTTTAAATCCCGGCTGCCCCGGCGCCCGGCTCCCAGGCTGAGGGCTGCTTGTAGGACCATAGACTCTTGGGCACCGCCAATAGTTTGCCTGCCACACGGGCTGATGTGGCTCACACAGGGACAATAGAAAACACAACCCGCCCTAAAAGGGGCAGGGGCTTGCAGGAAACAGTGTTGAGCGACTAGAGGTGAGTCCCGGGCCTGGGCAGGTGCCCCCTCACGTCCGCTTTCCACCTGTAGTGTGGAATGTTGGCTCTGCCATCTGCTCTGGGGTGGTGGGGATGCCGTTATCGTGCCATTATCTGTAAAATGGAGGTCATGATGGGACCTCCTTCCTAGACTCCTGATGAGAATTAATTGAATGGACAGGGTTAAGGCGCTTGGTAGAATCTTTGCCGTGTAGTCATTGCAGACAAAATACCAGCTTTTGTCATTACATGGTTATTCTTCGAGTTCTTTCAGGATCTCTGTCAGTGTGGTGGTGACCTTGACCGTGTTCCTTGTGATGTCAGATGACCATCCTTTGAATGAAAATTAGTTTTTGGCTATTTTTCCAATTTTTATTTTAAAACTATTACAATGCAAATGAAAAAAATTTAAGGTAAAAAAAATTCCCTTTAATCCTACCACCCTCATGCTATTATTTTTATCATTCTGTTTCTTTGGAGTCTATCAGTATAAATTCATGTTTCGACACTATTTATTTACTCATTTTTTTAGAGGGAGAGAGGGGTGAGGAGGGGCAGAGGGAGGGAGAGAGAGGGCTCCACGTCCAGCGCAGAGCCCAATGGGGGCTCGATCCCAGGACCCTGAGATCATGACCTGAGCTGAAATCAAGAGTTGGACGCTCAGCCAATGGAGCCACCCAGATGCCCCATACACTGTTATAATAATTAACGATAATTCCATTTTTTTCACTGTTTGATCCAATGAAATAACTACCACATGCCAGGCATACGTATAGGCTTCATCTCCTACGGATCTAACAACTTTATTTTTTTTTTAAGAGTTTATTTATTTATTTGACAGAGATCACAAGCAGGCAGAGAGGCAGGCAGAGAGGGAGGGGGAAGCAGGCTCCCTGCTGAGCAGAGAGCCTGATGTGGGTCTCGATCCCAGGACCCTGGGATCGCGACCCAAGTCAGAGGCAGAGGCTTTAACCCACTGAGCCCCCCAGGTGCCCCATAGATCTAACAACTTTACACAGAGGAAGCTCCTGTCCTGTTTGACAGATGGGGAGACTGAGGCACATGGAAACTCTGCACCTTTCTCCAAAGCACAGTTGGTGCTTTGTGGGGCCTGTCATGATGGGTGAGATGGAATGCATGTTAGAAACGAGTGTTCAGGCTGACTTATTCTTTAAGAACTGAAAATTTCCGACTGGGGACAAAGGGAACAAAGCGATGCTTTTCTTTAATCCTGCATCTGAAGGAGCATAGTGGCTCACGATGATGGCAGAGCCTCTTTCCCTAAGGGTCCTACCCTAGAGGGAAGGTTCTTGGAGATTCGAGGATTGACCTTTTTTTTTTTCCCCCTGAAGTAAATACCTCCTTTGACTTGTGCAGAGAAATCCGTGGTTTGAAACAGGTGTGTTGGAAGAAGGCTGTTCTTGCTAAATTTGTCTTGCAGAGGTGGTGCTCGTGGATTTGCTATTTTCTACGTGAGACAGACGCTGCAGAAGGCCACCGAAGGGCTGCTGGACTCTGAGGGGGCAGGAGTTCATTTTTATGATGGAAGAAGAGGACCACGGTTTCCAGCTTACCACCGAGCCGAAGGATGATTCTAACTGATCTGGGCACTCAGTGGTGTTTCAGAGGGACCTGTGGGTGCCTTCCCCACCAGCCCTGGAATTCTGCTTACCTCTTTCAGTTTGGCCATTGTGATCAGTGTGAACCCGTGGCTGGTGCTGGGTTTGGCGCGTCGATTTCATGGCTCTGCCTGTCATCTGTGGTTCCTCTTGTGTAAATTAGAGTCAGTGTTGAAGTCCGGGACCAGCCGCCCTCCGGTCCGTTCTCCTTCAGTGCCGGGCTGGCTCTTCTGGGACTTTGGCCTCTCCAGAGAAGACTCGAGAATCAGAGGGTTGGTGTCTACAAAGTCACTGGCTGGGATTGTGACTTGGAGGTTTTTGTTTTTGTTTTGTTTTTTATCTTTTATCATGAAAAAATTCAAGCATACAGAAAACCGAAGAGAAAAATACAGTGAATGCCTCGACCCTGTCATCTCCGTCTTACACAGAACATCATCTGTATGTTGCGATGAACACTTTGCCTCCTTGCGTCACCGTCTTTCTTTCCCTAAGCTATTTTTAAAGTTTTATTTATTTATTTGACAGAGGGAGAGAGAGAGAGCACAAGCAGGGGGAGAGGCAGAGGGAGATGCAGGCTCCCCGCTGAGCAGGGAGCCCCATGTGGGGCTCCATCCCAGGACCCTGGGATCATGACCTGAGCTGAGGGCAGACACCCAATGACTGAGCCACCCGGGTGTCCCAACATTATGACGTTTCATCCCCGAACAGCCCAGCGCGCACATCTGAGGCATAAGGACATTTTCCTTTTCAACCGTGGGGATCACATCCTGCTCGTGCTTCTCTGTATCCTCCGATGCCCAGCCTGGGTTCAGGGACTTCCCTTATTGTCCCCACATGTCTTTTCTAGGCTGTTAGGTTGTTAGGCCTCTTAAATCTCTCTTGAGGTGAGATTTACGTGACAGAGTTCAGTGGCATTTCATACACTGACACTGCTGTGCACCCTCCTCCTGTCTGGTTCCAGAACGTCCCCCCCAACTCCAGAATCCAGCTGGATACCTTATAATGCAGTCCGCCCCCCCCCCCCCATCTCCTCCTGCCGCTAGTCCCTGGGGCCCACTGATCTGCTTTCTAGATGTTTCATATGGATGGGATTGTACACTCTAGGGCCTTCTGCATCTCAATGCTTTTTTTGACCATCACGTGTCTGTGCTCTAGTCCTTTCTATGCCTGGATAATATCCCGTTGTGTGCATGTATACCTCTGTTCAATCCATTTATCCATATCTGTCTCCATTCGTACTAGCCAGAGGGACTGGCTGTTATGGACAGAGTTGCCATGAATACTTCTCTTCGGTAGCTTGGGCTGCTGTAATGAAACACCGTAGACTGGGTGGTTACAACATTTATTGTTCATAGTTCTGGAGGCGGAAAAAATCCAAGGTGCCGGCAGATTTGATTCCTGGTGAGACTCTCTTTCCTGGCTTGCACACCTCCTGGCTATGTCCTCTCCTGGTAAAGAGCATGAGCTCTGGCCTTTCTTCCTCTTCTTAGAAGGGCGCTAATCCCATCGGGAGGGCCCCACACTCATGGCCTCGTATAAACCTAATACCATCGCACTGGGGGCTAGTGCTCCCACATGTGAATTTTGGGCAGAATACAAATGTTCAGACTATAACATTCAGTTCCCTTGTCCCCCCAAATGTGTGCCCTTTTTGCATGCAAAATCCATTCATTCCATTGCAACAGGCCCAAAAGTCTTAATTCCAGCATCAGCTCTAAAGTCCAGAGTCTCATGTAAATATCCTCTAAGGCAAACTCGAGGGAAGTTTCATCCTGACGCAGAATTCCTCCCCAGCTGGAACCTGTGATACCAGGTAAGTTATGCGGGGGGACAGGCACAGAGTAGATGTTGCCAGTCCAAGAGGGAGAAATTAGAAGGAGGGAATGGGTGGCTGGGTTCCAAGCGTTTCCAAACCCTAGCAAGGCAAATGCCATTAGATCTTAAGCCTGAAGAACAAATCTCTTGGGTTTGGTGCCCTCTGTCTCTGGGACCCACCTGGGTGGTGGTCCCTCCTACAGGACCCACCGGGGTGATGGTCCCGTCGTGCCCCTACAGCTCTGGATGGTGGCCCCTGGCCCTGTGAAGGCAATGGACCTGCCCCTACCGACCTGCCCCAAGGACCCAGCCCTGATCACTCTGCATCACCTTTGGAATCATTCTTAGCTTGTCTTGAAGAATGGAGCATGTTCATAGCTGAGTAGTTCTGTGACCTAGTTCTGTAGGAGCTAAGAAATCCCTTCACCTTTTTTTTTTTTTTTTAGATTTTATTTATTTATTTGACAGAGAGATCACAAGTAGGCAGAGAGGCAGGCAGAGAGAGAGGAGGAAGCAGGCTCCCCGCTGAGCAGAGAGCCCGATGTGGGGCTCGATCCCAGGACCCTGAGATCATGACCTGAGCTGAAGGCAGAGGCTTAACCCACTGAGCCACCCAGGTGCCCCTGAAATCCCTTCATTTTGTCCTTAGTCCCCTTCCGTTCTGAGGGGGAGTGTTTCTGCTGGGGGCTGATTAGGTGCATGGTTTACTCTCACACTCATCTCCTTATTAAATGACTGTTCAGCCTCACTCTTAGTGAGCTCTTCAAGCTTTTCCATTCTTTTTGTAGGATGGATAGGCTAAGAATTTTCCAGATCTTTCCTTTTGGCTTAACAACGAGTTCTTCAGTGAATTTCATTCTTTCATTTAATTTCATTTTCATTTTGTGACAAGTACTCAGGAGAAACCAAGCGAATGTGTTTTGCTTAGACATGTCCTCAGCTGGGGTTCCTGGGTGGCTCAGTCGGCTAAGCATCTGCCTTCGGCTCAGGTCATGATCCCGTGGTCCTGGGATTGAGCCCTGCATCCGGCTTCCTGCTCAGGGGAAGCCTGCTTCTCCCTCTGCTGCTCCCCTGCTTGTGTTCTCTCTCTCTTTCTCTGTCTCCAATAAATAAAATTAAAAAAAAAAAAAAAAATGTCCTCAGCTAAGCATCCACTTTAATGGCTCATGACTTCTGCCGGCCACCACACATGAACCAGCCGCTTCAGACACAGCTCACCGTGGTCCATCAAGGACTGCCCTGTGTCCAGGCCAGTGTTCCTCATGTCCATTGGCGGCCTCACTAGAGGGCCTTTCCTCTTCCTGTTTCTCCTGCCTTTTGGTCATGATTATATCTCTATCTCTAAGAAGAGAGAAGCATCTCTTTTCTTTCCGAGCTCTTACAGAATCGCCCTTACAGCCATGTTCCCAGTGGGCACCTGACACCACTGAGCCTCAGCCTGTACCCAGTTCCAAAGTCGCATCCATATTTTTAGGTCACAGCACATTTGTCACAGCAGCGCCCCACCACTTGGTACCAAAATCTGTCTTAGAGTGGGCCGCGTAACAAAATACCGTTGACCAGATGGCTTAACCGTCTCTGGGTAGGAAGTCCAAGGTTCAGTTCCTGGGGAGAGCCCTCTTCCTGGCTTGTCATTGGTCATCATCTGGCTGTTCCCTCAGATGGAGGACAGAGCTCTTGACTCTCCTACGTCATATAAGGACACCAGTCCCGTCATTGGGGTCCCACCCTCAGGAACTTATCTAAATATAATGACCCCTTAATGGCCTCACCTCCAAATACCATTGCATTGGGGTTGGTGCTTTCCCATATGAATTTGGGTGGGGACAGAAACAGGACACAGCAATACTCAAACGTACAATGTGTAAATAGTTGAGTACCTGTCCAGTTCTTTGGGTCTATGCCTACGAGTGGAACAGCTCTTAAACCGCATGATCTAGAAGAGTTCCCTTCTCCCCCTTACCTTGCCTCCTTCTTTCCTTCCCTCCCTCCCTCCCTTCCTGTTTTTGTTTTTGTTTCTATTTTTGTTCTTTTCCCCCGTGACATCCGCGTGTCGGAGTGGCTGGGCCAGCTGTCCCACCTTCTGTCCTCATGTCAGTTTTCAGCACCTTCATCTGGGTGTCACATTTCCTGTTATTTGCCTCCAGTGTGTTGATTTTCTCTGCCTCCCTCCTCCCCTCCCTGTGTTCTGTTTGATATATTTGCCTCTTCTGTTTGGTATGTGGCCTGTTTTCGGGGAGCGTGCCCTTGTTCCCTGTTGGGGCCCCTGTCAGCCACCACTCTTCCCGCCACAGAGCTGTGGGTAAAGAGGCCTTTGCTCTTACTCCGTGAGGAACTGCTTTGCTCCCTTTTGCTTCAGATCCTGGTCTAGGCCTCAGACATGTTGTGCTTCTGTTGGCTGGTCCATGAATGGCCTAGGGTTGGCTCGTGGACGTGCCACGCTGTCCGCTCACAGGGCCCCCCTGTCCTCGTTGTCAGGCCCCGGGCCGGGCTGCTGTCGCCAGTGTGACCTTCTGGTCAGTGGCACAGCTCGGGCAGCTCTTTCTGGCTGACACAGTTTCTCTCTTTCCCCTCCCCATCTGTTTTCTGATGAGGGATAAGATGGAGGCCGGCTCTGCAGGACCTGGTCGGTCTTTCCTGCCATGAGAACTGGCAGCTGTGTGCAGGTCCTCTTTTGAGTTGGAGAGGCTGCCGGCCTAGGAGCGCGGGGGCGGGGGCACCTCTCGCCATGCCGGTGGCTCGCTAGGGGCTGTGGATCCAGGATGCAGGAGGACTACAAGTTACAGATGAGACAGAGGGACTCGATCTCTTCCGAAAGGGGTTCCCAGCAAGGTTGGGCTGGTGGTGTGGCTTGGCTTAGATCCCTTTGGGATTTGGCCAGTGAGGTTAGGCCGCCAGTGGGGGGTCACAGCTAGCCCATATGGTGCTCCTTTTGTGAATTAGACCTCAACACCTTTCACTCTGTCGTGCCATACTGAACTTGTTAGAGTGGGTCTTTGACTGCCACGTGCTAGGAAATTGTAGGATAAAGACACAGACCTACAGGGTCCGTGGTGGAAAGGGCGTGCTCCCTTTGTCGGGGCACAGCTCACGCAGTGTGTGCTCACCGGCGCACCTGCAGCCACTTTGGGTTGGGTGGCTGATGTCCACTGGTCACTGACCATGGAGTGGGATTCCTTCCCAACAGTAGAAGAGCCTTCTGATTTTGCTGTGTGATATAGGGATTCTTACCTTATCCAGACCTGTTGCTACCCCTGCCCCCCCTCCAAACTTGTATTCGTTTTCATGGGGATGTCTGTGGGCCTCCAGGCACGGTTCCCGCTTCCCCTAATCCTTGTTGACTTTCTGTCGGGGATCCTGGTGAGTTCTGAAGCTCTAATGCTATGTACCAAGGAGGCACGGGGGCCCTGGAGGCCAGCACTGCCTCCTCTAGCACGCGTGGTCCCTGGAAATAGCTGCTGTCTCCTACGGCTTTGGGAAGCCTTCGTTTCCCCTGATGGCACCCTAGGCAGATGTGACGTCTCGTGTGACTCCTGGGAGATGAGACTGGCTCGCGAGAGGGACTCCAGGAATCAGGGTCGTTGACCTGCTTTCCCTGATTGTGAAGATACCTTCCCTGTGAAGAACACTGAGGCCCACAGTAAAGTGAAGGAAAAAGGCTAAAAGCTCCACAGGTTTCCACTCTCTGGGGTGAACTGTGGTTCCTTCCCTTTGATGTCTGCTGCTTCCTTGGGTGGGATGAGGCTCACCCTGGCCCCTGTCCTTCAGTGACTGATTTTCTGTTACCCAGTCCTTAGCTGGTGTGTGATAGCGTGGGGACACCTGTCCGTATCTGCAGGCCACATTATTCTTCCATAACTATGAACCCCAGGCTTGGGTTCTGTTGGGCGAAGCAGTCGCCTGCGCCCCGGGGCACACCTGTTGTCCATTCCAGGCTCCTGCTCTGCTGTGTGATCACGGGAGAGTCACTGCACCTCTCTGGGTCTCTGCCTCTAAAATGAAGACGCCGTATCAAAATACCCTTTCCAGGTGAAATCACGCAGGGGACTGAGGCCTGTTAGAGAGAGGACAGGTTTGTTCCTATGGGCACTGGAGTCTGGTTGAACGGGTTGAAGCCATGAGGCTAGCTGGACAGACAGACAAAAAGGAGCTGAGCCCTGTCTCTGCGGGGGGGGGGGGGGGGAATGGGAACGGGGTCACTGGGGACACGATGGTACGGCTCACAGAGGTCTGCTTAGAGTTTGGGAAGAGACTGCTGACCTTGTGTGAGAACTGACCTTAGAGAGAACAACGAGGTCGGGACCCTCGAGGTCTCTACGCTTGGCCCTGTGGCCTGCCCTTCCCTGCGGGTCTAGGCTGCTTCCTTTCCACGGCGGTGTGGTGGAGTACCGCAGCCACTGACGGCTAAAAGCTCAGATGGTCGTTAGCATTTTTAAGCAAAAAGTATCTTTTAATTGAACTTGGTACCTTTTTCTAGATCGAATGCTCTTGCATACTTAATAGCTACAGTGCAGTGTCAGCGTAACTTCTGTGCACTGGGAAACCGAAAGATGTATTGGACCCTGCGTGTGGCGGTGTCATCCTTATTGCCTGGTCCGGGAGTGAACCCGCGACACCCCAAGTGTGCCTGGACTTGGATCCCTTCCTGGGGAGCGCGGGAAGTGTGGCACTGGCGGGGACTGGCGACTGGCGAAGGACTTCTGTGTGCTGGGCTGGGTCTCAGATCCTGGGCACACTGAGAGACGCGAGACATGGTCCTTGCCCTTGAGAAGTCCCTGTGTGTGTGTCCAGGAACGGGGCCGTGCTCGTGTCTAGAACGGACCAGGCTGCACGTGCAGCGGGGCTGTGTTTTGTGGAGCGGGGCTTCTTTGTGCCGTGGACACACAAAACTTGGACAAACTTGGACATTTTGTTATCAGATAAGTAATACCCATAGAGTCTGTGATAAAATAAATATTTGGTCTTCCTCACTGGTTCCTGACCCACGGCTCCGAAAACCTTGGAGTCTTGTGAGTGATAAAAGTGTCTTTTATATGCTTATTGATGAGTGGGGGCTGGGGACCCCTAGATGGCTTTAGGTGGGGCTGGTTGCCAGAAAGACCCAGGCGTGATGAAGTTGCGGCTTCGAGCCCTGGCCTTTGACGTCCTGACCTCCGTGGCAGGTGAGGGATAGAGGGGCTGGAGACTGAGTTAAGGCCAGTGAATAGTGATTTAATCAGTCATGCCTACCTGGTAGAAAACTCCATAAAAGCCCTTAAATGAAGAGGTTTGGAGAGCTTCTGCGTTGGTGAACCTGTGGAGGGTAGTGAGCCCCCGGCGGGTGAGGGGGAGATCTGTGAGCCATTCTAGCAGATTATCAGACCTGCGGAGGAGACTGTGGGAACTCCCCACTTTGTAGCCAGGCCGGGCAGAAGTGCTGGTAATCCCATGCTTGGGACTCATGTCGAAGTGAGGGCTGAGCCCTCAACTCTTGTTGTCGAATGCAAACTTCAGGCCCTTAGTGTCAGAACTGGATGGCACTGTAGGACACTAGTTGGTGTTGCCACCTGGAGAATGATTTTTGGTGGAGGCAAAACCCACACGTGTGGGGTCGATGCATTGAGTGAAACGGATCAGTGTCTCTGATGGCTTTAAAATGACACACTGAAATGCTGTTGGTCTGGGTGATGTTGAAGGCATTGACGTCATCGTGGAGGCCAAGAGAGACCCTGTCCCGGTGGTCAGCGTGGTTCCTAGGTGTTTCTGGAATGAGTGAGTTGGAGGCAAGTAGAAGTGACCTTGGATAATGAACGAAAATGCGGTAAAGCTCTTTCCCAAGCATCAGGGCTGGCTTGTCTGTATTGCCTGAAACACTGCACTGGACTAGATGGTTCTCTGAATTGAGCGTTTGCGTCCCTTCAGGAGCTGCTGCTTTAGCGTGGGCTGTCTGTGCAGTAGGATCAGCCAGCATAGCTTTTCCTGGGAACCGGCGTGGGTAAGATGTGGAGGCCCTGACCGGCTCTCTCTCCCAGACGCAAAGTCGGAAATACACGCCGTGCCCGGGCTGCTCGGGCCTGCAGCTTGCTTTCAGAGGGAGTGGGGTATTTGAGAGCTGCTCTGAGGAGTGGGAGACTAAGTGACAGCCTCAGGTGTTCAAGTCATGGTTAAACCCGGCTCAGGACGCATCGGGGAGGCGTCTGGATGACGCAGAGCCTTGCTCCCTTGGTATGGGCCTGGCTTCCAGCACGGGGAGGAGGTCAGCCTGCTGGGGAATAGTGGCATTAAGCAACTGATCCAACCAAGGGAATGGAGGCAACCTGTTGTTAGATGCCCTCCCCGACCTCTCGGTCTTCCCATCAGAAGTTAGAATCTTCTAGCTACTGAGTTTACAGTAAACATAAAGGGGGAACATAGGAAACAGCACCGCTCTGGGAAGCCATCTGCGAAATCTAGAATGTGGGAATTAGAAGGGCTAGATAACCCATTTCTTCTGGAAGTTGGTGGGCAGGAGTAAGACGGAGAGGGAAATGTAGATGAAGGAAACTCCCAGGAGGGGCAGAAGCAGTTGGCGCCCCTCTTTCAGCTGGATGGCCTGGTGGGGTGGGCTCGCTGGGAGTGCGGGGGAACCTCCTGTCTGAGGCCTTTTCTCTCACCTGAGAGAGTACGCTGCCAGCAGAGCAGAGCCCTGGAGAATCGGGCCCCTCAGCCTCAGCCAGTGATGGACAGGCAGGTGCACAAATTACCCAGTGTCGTCCTTGCCTCCTGGGGTCAGGACACAGGGGTGCCCTACGTTCTCTCCCAGACTTGTCCAGAGGAACCACGCTCCATGTGCGCCCTTTGCCGGCTTTCTTTCTGTCACCGGCTCCTTTCCCTTTTCTCCAACCAGTTTTTTGCTGGGGGCCCCTCCCAGATAAACTGTGTACACTTGGCGCCCTTCTCCAGGGAGACCCACACTGAAACAGAGGCCTCTCGGTCCAGTCCAACATGCAGACCTTATCCGCATCCCGATTTAAACTGTCTGTGAAAAGGCAGGAGTCTGGTGGGGAGATAGGATCGCCAGCTGGATGTCAGATGCTGTTAAGGAATTGTTGTTGAATTATTTCAGGTGTGAAAATTATTTCTGGCTGTGTTGAAAAAATGAGTGCTTACCTCTTACAGATACAGACGGGAGGATTTGTAAGTATTGGGATTTGCATTAAAATAAGCCGGTGATGGTGACGGAGCTGGAGGAGTGGAAGGGGTGGGATAAAGGCACAGTCCAGCGGTGGTTGAACTTGAGCGTCGGCTACACGACGGTTCATCACCTGGTTCTGTCTACTTTGGTGATATGTTCATGATTTTCCAAAATAGAATGTTCAAATGAAGCACGGGAATATTCCCATCTGGGCCCCCTCTGCTGTGGCAGGATGACCCACTTCCGGTCTTGGTGCCGTGACACACCAGCTTTGGTTTGAGTGTGACCCAAACCTGGGGCTCATGACCTCCAAGCATCTCCGTCCTCGGCCCCCTCACCCTGGAAGCTGCATCCCCCACTGCGTGTCCATAGCCAGACCGGAGGCTTCAACAGCACTCAGACCTGCTTCATCCTAAAATCTTAAATCCCGTCCAGTGATCTTCTGTTCTGAGATCAACCCATTCATCTGGTCTTCTTGAATTTACTTTCCGATCTGCAGCCCCTGCCCCTTCCCCAAGGCGTGTGGGTTCTGACAGTTTCAGTTACATTCCAGAGCTGCCGGGTGGGTGGGTGGGGAGAGGGGGGTCTGGGGACTGGGGGTCAGGCCGGGCTGTGGGCTTCTCCTTTAGAGTGGTGGTTGGTAACTCCAGTGGGCTGCCCAGGAAGATGTGATGACTTTGGCCTTGGCAGTACTCCAGGGGTGTTATGGGAGAGGGGCAGAAAAGAAGGCCTTGCTACCATGATTCTAAGAGGTGGGATGGAAACCCCAGTCAGGGGAGGATCCAGTAGGAGAAGAGTACAGTCCTCCAGGAGAGACCGTTGGAGAAAGCTAGGGTCGTTGCCAGGCATTAGCCAAACAAATGGTGTGGACTTTTCCAGAATGAAATTGGAAAATAGGAAACCGAGGCAGAAGTCTGATCTTGGAGACTGAACACATGGTCCAGGTTTCGGCTGGTCTGACTGCTCAAGGCTTAACCACCAGTATTCTGTGCTTTGGGGAGCAAACGGGACAGCAGCCCTCAGCCGCTGGAGGGGATGCGACCAGTGCCCTGCGGGGCTGGTTTCTGATGGGCTTGGCCACCGGAGCAGGTGGCCGTGGAGAAGGCACTTGGAACCTGAAGGTCTTTTCTATTTGTCTTACTTATTGAGAGCTCTCGGCTCTGTACTTGAGTAGAAACTGGCTTTATTTTTTATCAATCACTGTTTTCCACTGTGCTGAAAGTTCTCCTTTCCTTCTGTGGAGCGGGACCCCAAGGATACCTTGGGCGGATCCATAGCTTTCCTGCCATGCTCAATTTTTAAGACACCTTCCATTTCCATAGTTATGACTCAGTCTGTCCCCTATGGCATGGCTAGAGGCAGGAAGTGGCCCAGGTCCCACAGCGTGCGAGTGGCAGTTCTGGGACTTGAGCCCAGCCTGTCTGGCCTCGGTGTTCTGGTTGTAGAAGTGGAGGAGAGGCTGGGGTCAGGCTCTGAGGCACCCCCCCATCACCCTGGCTCCCTCCCCCACCACCATGCTGGGTGCAGGGGGTTATTGGAGGAGGCCAAGTTGTTTTGTGTCTCCCACCTGGGCTGGTGTGTGTGTAGGGTCTCTGGCCTTGGTCTGGGTGAGCAGATTTGCCCTAGTTCCTCCCATTGGTCCCATCAGTGGTATAAAATCCCCCCATTTTCTCTGGTGCTATGTCCGGTACTTACACTTGAAGCTGCCTGGGGAATCCCGCGGGTCCTCTTGTGGGGCGCCCTGCCTGTGCCTTCTTGAGTCGGGGGACTCCTGGAGTTTTCTTCCGTACCTTCTGAGGGCCAGGGAGAACAGTATTCCTTCCTCGAAGGCAGCTCCAGTCTTTGCCAGTGGTTTTCTTGGAGGGCCCCCTGCCTGGCTTGGGGGAAGGAAACGTACTCCCATCAGTTTCCCTCGAGAAGGGGAAGAAATAAGAAAATGAGCTAATACTTACGTGGTGCGGTTCTGAGCACATTAAGTATTTTAACTGATCTCATCCCTGTGACAGCCATATCCACTTGGCGTTATTATCGTCATTTTACGGACCAGATGGATATGAAGTGGCCCAGGTCCCACAGCGTGCGAGTGGCAGTTCTGGGACTTGAGCCCAGCCTGTCTGGCCTCGGTGTTCCGTGTTCCTTTCACCCTGAAGGGCGCTTCCCCCGTAAGGCTGGCCTCCCCGTTCCTCGCCCGTGTCCTCTCCCTGTCCTGGTTTGTGGACGGTTTGGGTGGGGACGGGGGCCAGGGCTGGCATCTGCTGGTAGGCGTGGGGTGGTGGAGGCTTCGTCTGTGGCTGGAAGCTTGTTGGATGTGGGATATCGTGAACCTTTGATCTATGGCTTTGGCCTTAGCTCTGATTCAAGGTCCGTAGGAAAGTTCCACTCAACTTGCTCTCTCTGACTTATCTCCGCAGCACAACAGCCCCCGCTCTCTCCCCAGAGCTGGATATCTTCTGGCTTCTCTTCCTTTCGTGCCGCCTCGCTCTCCTTCAGGGCAGCCCCTGACTCACAGACCCCTTGCAAGCCCCTCGCTGCCTTGTTTTTCATACTTACTGCAAGTCTGGAGCCCCAGAGCCGTCTACCGTCCATCTGCTCTCCTGGGGCTGCTGGACACTGCTGGAGGAAGTCGTGGAGCCGTGCTCATGTCCCAGACCTTGGCTTCAGCTGCAGGATGAGCCACTAGTCCTTCATTGTGCCCCCCATGGCTTCCTCTTCCACCGTCCATGGTGGCTCTTCCCGACCTCCTGAGCGCTCTGGGCATCCGTCCTGGCCTCTCTTCCTCATCTCCGTCCTCTTCCTCATGACCCTTAGTCAGGTGTGCTGCTTCCATAAATGCTCCCTTGACTCAGTCTCCCTCCAGCCCCTCCCGGCTCACTCCTTTCTTCAGGGCCAGACTGTTAAAAAGTGTTATCACCCTCCGCCCAATGTCATCTGCCTTCCCTTCCAGTCTCCCTGTGGAAAGGCTTCAGCCAGGGTCCTCAGTGTCCTCTGCGAGAATCCATCAGGCGTTTGTGCCTTTATCCCGTGGGCTTGGTTGTGCACGTTGACGCCCTCCTCCTCCTCCTCCTCGAAACACCTGCTGTCCTCACAGCGCCACTCACTGCTCAGACTCCGCGCTCTGTCTGCTGGATTTTGTGGCTTCTCTTTCTCCGTCCTTGTCAGCTCGGTGGTCACTGGGAGTTTGCTCTGGGTCCTCTTTGTCCTTTGGCTCTGCTCATACTCCCCGGGTGAGTCCATCCACTCTCAAGGTGACCCATGGGACCTCCTACCAATAATTCTCAAGTCTGTTTTCTGCCTCCTGACATTTCATGTGAGTTATGGTCCGCCTACCTAGGCATCTCTACCCAGGAGCCCCCCACATCTCACATGACCCACCACTGTGCCTCCCCCGCCCCCAAGCCTTTTCATCGCTCCAGTTGCTAGAAACTGTACAACTGTTCTCTTTTGGGCAGAGGGCTCCAGAGCTATGTTATTATTGATGTGATGCTAGTCATTATCTGTTTGATATTGCTTTTTTTTTTTTTAACATTTTATTCATTTATATGTCAGACAGAAAGGAGAGAAAGCAGTGGGAGGAGTAGGCAGAGGGAGAAGCAGGCTCCTTGATGAGCAGAGAGCCCAATGCGGGACTCAATCCCAGGACCACGGGACTCAATCCCAGGACCCCGGGATCATGATCTGACCCAAAGGCAGATGCTTAACTGACTGAGCCATCCGGGTGCCCCTTGTTCGCCATTTCTTGATTGTCCTCATTTACTTGGTGCTGTCTGGGTACCCATTGACACCCACATCTCTCCAGGGCCCTCATGCTGTAGATTTTACTTCCTAAGGATCCTAAAATCTGTTAGTCCCTCTCCGCACCCATCACTGCCTCAGGGAACTGTCTCGTAGACCATCCCCTACCTTGCTGGTACACCCTGTTTTCCTCCCGCTCCAGACATCTTCCCGAACCTGTGAGAAGGATCTTCCTAAAACACTAATCTGATTATGTCCCACCCTACGAAAAATCCGCCCCTGGCTTCTCAGGCTTCTCAGGGTCAGCATCTGCTGCTTCCTGTTGCTGCCAAGACTGCCCTTCCTCTGCCTGTGTCTGCTGCCCCAGCTCTAGCCATCCAGGACCACCTGCAGTTGGGTTGGGTTGCCCTTTGTACCATGCCCACGCTCCTCTTCCTGCTGAGGGATCCATCGCTGTCTACCTGGTACTTGTCTTCTCTTCTTTCAAGACTCTGCTGAAGCATTGCCTGCTGTTTTAGGCACTTTTGCTCTTTCCTGGCTCCCGCCACCCGCCCCCTGGGAAAGTTGCTTCCTCCCCCGCCAGCGTCCTTATAGCAGGTACATGTGTACAAGCGTACATACCTGGTCTGTTGTGACCTAGGAGCTCTGTCTTGTCCCTTGGTCTTTAATAGCTAAAGGCTCAGAAGGGGAGATTCATGCTGACCAGTATTTTATCCAGTACTTAATTCATTAAAGTCATAAATGTAAAAGCAGATTCTACCTTAGACTTGTTAAAAAAGATTTTAATCAATCAATTAATTAATTGATATATGTCATGAGCTAGGAGGGGGCAGAGCGAGAGGGAAACAGAGCATCTCAAGCCAGTTATGCTGAGCACGGAGCCCAACCCAGGGCTAGATCTCACGATCCTGAGATCACGACCTGAGCTGAAATCAGGAGTTGGACACTTAACTGACCGAGCCACCCAGGTGCCCCTCCATTTAAATTTTTCAAAAACTGTATATGGGGCACCTGAGTGACTCGGTTGGGCGACTGCCTTTGGCTCAGGTCATGATCCCGAAATCCCAGGATCGAGTCCCACATCAGGCTCCCAGCTCCATGGGGAGTCTTCTTCTCCCTCTGACCGTCTCCCCCTCATGCTCTCTCACTCTGTCTCTCAAATAAACAAATGAAATCTTTAAAAAAAAATACAAATCTTGTAAATTCATTTGTAAACCCAGTAACATTTGTGTTAAATAAAAAGCCAATTAAGCCTTTCAAACAATACCATTTATACATTTCATTGACTAATTTCTCTTAAACATTGTAAAGTGTAGCTACAAGTTCAATGTGTATAATTCTCAGAAGCCTTAAAACTCCATAAACAGTAGACAGACACATGAAAATGCCTGCAAACATTATTACCATGACTGGGAGCCTTACTAATCATTATATCTAGTACAGAAATGTTAACACCCGGGATTTCTTTTTCCCCACAGTCCCAAGCCAGCTGTGGTCCCCTACAGAACTGGGAACCCAAATGCAGTCAAGCTCTGTGTTACTGGTTAGATACTAGGACCTGGATTGAGAATGTGGGCTCCTTCTAGAGTGATTATCGCTGGACGGTCATTCAGTTGATGCTCCTTGCTGGTGTCAGGCGTCTGCCACATCAGCAGCCCATTCCTTCCAGTGGGCTCTTGTCCAATTCCACATGTTGATTTTTCAGCAGATTGGTAACTTTTTCTGAAATAATGCATCTTATAAATTATCAGAGACCTCCTAGGCTCTAATTCTAATTTCATTAGAATTAGTCTAGGAGTTTTTTCAGATCTCCCCATTGTGTGCCCAGGCCCTATTGTGTTATGTAATTGTGTCTTTGTTTGCTCTAATGCCCTGTGTACTGATAGATTTCGTGTGTTTTACTCAGGTTACAGTAACACTAGTTCAAACACTGGTAATCATTGACTTAGGTTTATAACTGGTATAGTTCTCATTGTTTACCATTTTGTGGTCATTTTATTGACTCTTAATCATTGAATCTCTGGGCCTAGAGCAGAGATGAATACACGTGCCAGGCTCTCAATCAGCATTTGTCTAGCGAATGATGTGTTTCCTTGAATAGGTTTGTGAGTATTGGAATTGTCTTATTGTTTTGCAGGACCCTAACACAGACTGGGCCTGGTTCATGGGAGCTACTCGTTATGTATGCATAAATGAATGAACAAGGCAGAAATTACGGGTTGTGATTGCTGAGAACATTAAAACAATGGGATGGAGTTTAGTTTTTGGAATATCTGTATTAAACACCAGCCTTGAGCATCTCACCAGATTCTCTCTTGTTGACTCCTTTGACCTTCTCCTTCCTGAGCACCTGATGGCTCCCCTTTGTGGGCCACTTGCAAGGCTCTCAGAGCAGGCTGGAGTTCATAGGTGTAACCCTGGGCCAACGTGGCCTTTGAGCCACAAGTGCTGAGCCTTATTGAATACCAGCTCTCCCTCCACTTTTGATCTTGAGTAAAATGCCACATTGCAGGACATGGGGCCTGGCTTCTTGAGTGGCCGCTAAGGGCCGAGTGGTGAAACAGAGACACTGGGTCCTTGGCTCTCTGTGATGAGCCTTAACCAATGGGACGTGATAGGAGGGAGCCACACAGATAAATTTCCTTTTCTTCCCTCCCTTCTGTGGGCTACTCTGAGGTGCAGCTTGTTCTTACAACTCTGAGAAAGTCTCAAGTACCGATTGGTCACACCTGCCTGGTGGCCTGTTGCCTCCTCCTGTCTACCTCCTCCTGGCTTGTTCCCAAGGTGGCCTGTGCCGTTAATTACTGCATCCTCCCTAGTGTCTTCCTAGTGCCTCACTCCCTTTGTCCTCACCCTCACCATCCCAGGCTTACGCCTCTCAAACAAATTGTCAGCACGTTAATCCTTGCCCCACGCTCTGCTTTCTGGAAGACACAGGCTAAGCAGTCCCCTTTGGTAAAAGTTGTAGTCATGAATTCTGGAATATTTTTCTTGGCCTTCTCACTGTCTCTGAGACTTAGTACTTTGCAGGACTGGTTTATGCTGGCAATGACTAGAAAATATTACCTTTTTTGTTGTTTTCATCTGATTTTTTCCCCCAGTGTTCCGAAGTTGTTGTATGCTTGTTAGAAACAGACAGGAGCTAAGCAGTTCCTTGATAGCAAATAGCTTGTCACCCTGTTTATGGCACAGTTGACAACTTTATGAAGTTTATGAAAGTAAATTGGTTAAATTTGAAATTATTGTCTGTGTTTTTACATTCCCTGTAATGTAGCACTGTAGGCAACCCAAGTTATGAAGGACATAGTTCATATCTTAAGATAAATTGTAATTTCATATTTGTAAAGCACATCTGAAGAGTACTTTTTGCCTTAATCTGATTTTCTCCTCCTGACTTACAAATTTAAAAAAGAAATCACTTTGTTAAGCTTGGTCCTGTTTAATATTCTTGAAACAGTTAGAGGTGGAATTCGGGGTAGGATTATTGGTGTCATAAGGGGAAGAGACATTGAAAGGTCATTTTATTCATTTTCTTATTTGAGTGCAAAATCTGTTACTCATCCTGGGCATGTGAGAATGTATTGTGCATTTAAGACCTACCAGCCTCTTCTGGACAGCTTAGAGGAGAGAAAGGAAACCCGATGACTCATTAGAAAAATAGGGGTTTTATAAATAATGTTAATTGTAGCATTTCACATGCAGACAAATCCAATGGAGACCACATTTCTCTCTAGGAATAATATAAATTAACCTGTGTTGCCCGTAGGAGCACTGGCTCAGTATTTGCTCATTGAAGAAAAGGTATAGAATGCAAAGAGAAAGCAAGAAAAAAGGCATCCATATCTCATTACCATGCATCTACGTCAATCTTAATATTTGGTGTATATCCCATATTATTACATTGACATACGTCTGTGAAAATATAAAAATAACGTATACTGGCTTTGAACCTACTTTTCAGTATGTTAAGAATGTTAAGAATGTTAAGAACAGTATGTTAAGAATAATAAGCAAAACTTATTGAGTGCTGTGTCGGGTGATGAATTTAAGAGGTTGGTATGTTTGGTTCACCCAACCCCTTGGCAGCCCTAAAGCGTAGGTGTTACCTGTCTCCTGCTTACAGATGGGGAAATCGAGGCGCCAATCAGATGCCTGTTGTGCAGAGTAAGTGTTGGAGCTGGGATTCCGGTCCCACTGGTCTGGCTTTAGTTCGCACTCCTGACTGGAATAACGTGTCGTCAGGAACCACGTGCTCCTGTCTCCAACACATCTTTGACAATTTCTTAGGGAAAAAAATAATTTGGAGGTAAGGTTGCTGGCTGAGCATTGCATATTTGAAGGACGTCTTATGCATCGCCAAGCAAAGCTGCAGAAAAATCTTCCCTCAAGCAGATAAAAGAAGCCCCGTTTCTTTCCGTCTTGGCGGAGACACGGGGCCGAAGGCAGCACATCGTTATTTTGATTTTCTTGTCTTTCATTCTGAGGTGGAATATTTTCATATTTTTATTCGTACTTTTCACTCTTTAAATGAATTGCCTGTTTATTTACCCTGTGGTGTTTGTCCTTTATTGGTTTTTAAGGATTCCTTACGTATTTCACATGATGTCTAAATTGCAGTAAAAAATTGTTCTTTGCGGGTCATTTGAAATTTAAAGTGTTTTACAGAAGGTTTTTATTGCGATATATACCCTACCTGTGGAGCAGTGCGAGAATAGACCTGTGCAGTTCATCAAGTAAGTGTGAGATGAGCTGCCCCTACCACCCCGTCAAGCAGCAGAATCTTCCCGGCTTCCTGGAAGCCCCCCGTAGGAGCTGGTCGACTCTCCTTCCAACCTTCTAGAAGCTACTATTGTGATAGCCAGTTTCAAAGGTGCCCCCCACCGATTCCCTCTTCCAGGGATTCCCGTCCTCCCTCACCCCCTGCACACTGTTCCCACAGTTGTCCCATGTGACCAATACAACATGGCAGAAATCATGGGGTATTGATTCTCAGATTAGGTTAAAAAAGAGTGCGGCTTCCGTCTTGGGCTCTCCCATTCTCTCATGGATAAATGATTGTGGCAGGAGCCAGTTGTCACGTCTTGAGGACACTCCAGCAGCCCCGTGTAGATGCCTGGGTAGCAAGGGAATGAGGGCCTCAATCTAGGAGCTCGTGGGTGATGGAGGTCTGCCAGACAGCACATCCTCTTGCCTTCAGGGCACCGCAGCCCAGCGGACAGCTTTACTGCAGCCTCATGACACTCTGGGCCAGGACCACCCAGCCAAGATGCTTCTGGATTCCTGAGCCTCAGACACTGTGAGAAAACAAATCTTTGCAGTGGTAAGTTGTGGCGTACTGGAGTAATTTGTTGCACAGCAATACATAACAAATGTGCCTATTCTGATTTTTTTAATAATAATAATAATAATAATGATTTCCTTGCTTATAATGACAGTTTTACCCATCTATGTGTGTGTCTGAACACTACAGTTGAGTGTTGTGCATGATTTTTAAATTTTTATATATGGGATCATCTGTATTTTTGAATTGGGGTTTTTAATATCATGCAAGTTCATCCATGTAGTTTCATTATTTTATCATTATTATTTTATCTGCAGTCTAGAAATCCACTATAGAAATCCTGCACTTAGGTGTCCTTTCTCCTATTGATGGTCACTGCCATTGTCTTCCAGTGTCATGGGCTGTCATTAACAGGGTCACTGTGAGTCTTCTGGGCACCTTTCCCACAATGGTTTTCCCACATTAAAGTTTTTTAAAAATCTTGTTATCAAAAGGCATCATTTAGTCTTTGGAGAGTTTTGAAAAAGACAAGTCACAAAGCAGGAAAAGATACAGGCACAGCATATGACAGGAAAGAGCTAGTATCTACCATATATAAAGAACTACAACAAATAAATAATAAACAAATAAATAAACCTATGCACATTGCATAGGTTTTCCCAGGTCCGCCTAATAGTGTAGTAGCTTGGCTCAAGGGGGTGTCCATCTTCACCTTTCCTTTCACTTTCCAGATGACGCCAGATTATACCAGTGTACACTTCCACCTTTAGGCTATGAGCGCTCCCATCGTTTCATGACTTTGTCAACATTTGGTATTGTCAGACTTTCAGATTTTTGCATCATGTAGTGATGCCTCATTGGGCTTAAGTTTACATTTCCTTGGAGACGAAGAGGTTAAGAACTCTTTCATTTATTTATTGGCCTCTTGAATTTTATCTTTAGTGCCATGCTTGTTCAACTATTTTGTCCCTTTTATTATTTTCAAAGTTTTATTTATTTGAGAAAGAGAGCATAGAGAGAGAGAGAATGTGCGTGAGCATGAGCGATGGGAAGGGGCAGAGTGAGACGAAGAAGTAGCCTCCCTGCTCAGCCAGGGCTCGATCCCAGGACCCTGAGATCATGACCTCAGATGAAGGCAGATGCTTAACCCACTGAGCGACCCAGGCGCCCCTATTTTGTCCATTTTATAAATTGTCTTTTTCTTATTTATTTGTTGCAGTTCTTTATATATGGTAGATAGTAGTTCTTTCCTGTCATATGCTGTGCATATATCTTTTCCTGCTCTGTGACTTGTCTTTTTCAAAACTCTCCAAAGACTAAATGATGTCTTTTGATAACAAGATTTTTAAAAAACTTTAATGTAGTAGGATTTTCTGCAGTCCATTTTATTTGTCTTTTGTTCCTATTAAAGTTTCTGATTAAAAGCCTTCCTGCTTTGAGATTACACAAATACTCACCTACATATGGTGATTTTATTTTTATTGTTTCATTTTAAAAATATTTAGACCATTGGGTCACTAGGAATTTTCTTTTACTCTTTGAGGAGTGTGCAGTGTGTTTTTATATCCTCAGTGTCATGATTACAGGTTAACGAGGTTACAGACTAATTTGGCCTCTCCTACCCATCTGAAGTATATATTGTAAACTATATAATATTGGCTTTATTTCTGAACTTTGTTTTGTTCACAGTTGATGCTGTTGATTTGGGTGCCTTCTGCTTTTTACAGTGACTACAGCTCTGTGCTCCATCTCTGTAAGACCTGTCCCTCCTCCTTAATGGTATTCTGCAGCATTCCTCACATTTTTTATTTTGCATTTTTATTTTCAAGATGAGCCTTAGGACCCTTTTGTCGGTTTCCTCAAAATAGGAACATAAGAATTATTATCCGGCTTGCATTATAGATGCATCTGTGGAAAAAGGACTTGTTTGGGATTTTCGATCTTCCCACTGACGAATGTGTCCTGGTTTACCATGTACTTCCAAATTCTTTTATGTCCCTCAGTAAAGTCTTGCAGGTTTTCTTTCAATAGAGTCCGGCAAATTCTTCGGTGGTGTTCTAAGTCCTTTATATCTTCTGGGGCTGGCGTGACTTACCACTTTTCTCCTCAGTGTTTTCTAACGTCTGGCTGTCCAGCCACTTCTCCCTCAGAGATCAAGGACCTCTGAGAGCTGACTGAGGGGCTGAGCACCATCCCACCTCTGCCCTCACCTGAGTAGGTTTTATTTATATAATGTCTTCTGTGTAAAACACTATAGTTTTCCTGACCCGTTATTACTGAAATTTGAAAATCTGTTTTTGCATATATATTATTAACTCATGAACTTTATTGTTATCTTTTATTGATTTTATGGATTTTTTTTTTTTTTTTTTTAGTGATTCATCTTGGATCTTCCAGGTACTCGTTCATTCAAAACATTTATTGAGGGACACCTGGGTGGCTCAGTTGGTTAAGCATCTGCCTCCGACTTGGGTCATGATCCCGGGGTCCTGGGATCGAGTCCAGCATCGGTCTCCCTGCTTGGCAGGGAGTCTGCTTCTCCCTCTGCTCCCTGCTCCCCCTGCTTGTGCTTTCTCTTGCCCTCTCTCTCTCTCTCTCTCTCTCTCTCAGTGTCAAATAAATGAAAATCTTAAAAAATATGTTTATTGAGGGGTGCCTGAGTGGCTCAATCACTTGAGCGTCTGACTCTAGATCTCAGCTCAGGTCTCAATATCAGGGTTCAAGCCCCACGCTGGGCTCCACACTGGGCGTGGAGCCTACTTAAAAAAAAAATGTACTAGCCACTTTTCTAGGGGCTTGGAATATTTCCATGAACAAAACAGATGATTATTTTATGGTAAGTTCAGAAGTTATAAGGACGGTGGAAGAAAGAAAATGAAGGGAAGGTGGGTGTAGCACTAGAGGTGTGAATGGGGCGGGGGGCAGTTGCATGTGAAGTAGGGTGGTCTGCATAGGTCTCATTGACAAGGGGACGTCTGAGCAAAAACTTGGAGGTGAGGAAGTTGGATGTGCAGGTGTCTGCTGGACGTATGTGCTAGGCAGAGGGGACAGCCTATGCCAAGGCATAGGGCAGGAGTTGTCCGAGGAGTTTGAGGACCAGGGAGGAGCAGAGCCAGTGATGGAGAGGTGCGTGGTCCGGGGGATGGAAGGCTGTCCACGGGGGTTTCACTTTAAAGACGCTGGCTTGGGGCGTCTGGGTGGCTCAGTAGTTAAGCCAGTTTCTGCCTTTGGCTCCTGCTCCCTGTTCTGTGGGAAGCCTGCTTCTCCCTCTCCCACTCCCCCTGCTTGTGCTCCCTTTCTCGCTGTCTCTCTCTCTGTCAGATAAATAGATAAAATATTTTTTTAAAAAAATGACAACTCTGGCTTTCACACTGAGTGAAAAGAGGAGGCTTCTAGAGTATTGTAGGAGCCAGATGGATTTACATTTTATTTTTATTTTTTTTAGATTTTATTATTTATTTATTTATTTATTTAAAGATTTTATTTATTTATTTGACAGAGATCATAAGTAGGCAGAGAGGCAGGCAGGGAGAGAGAGGAGGAAGCAGGCTCCCCGCGGAGCAGAGAGCCCGATGCGGGGCTCGATCCCAGGACCCCGGCATCATGACCTGAGCCGAAGGCAGAGGCTTTAACCCACTGAGCCACCCAGGCACCGCCAGATTTACATTTTGAAAAGAACATTGTGTTTGTTGCCTGAGAATGGGGGCACAGGTAGCGGACCAGCAGCTGGCTAGGAGGCGGCCTTTGCAAGCTCCTCCCCTAGGAGCTTCCTGTGAATTAAGCACCTGGCGGGCCTTTATGGAATGGATGTTTTGGGTTATTTTTCTTTCTTTCTTTCTTTCTTTTTTTTTTAAGACATTATTTATGAGAGAGAAAGAGAGCACAAGCAGGGGAGCAGCAGGCAGAGGGAGAAGCAGGCTCTCCGTTGAACAGGGTGCCGGATGTGGGGCTCGATCCCAGGACCCTGAGATCACCACCGGAGCCGAAGACAGCCGTCTCACCGACTGAGCCTGCCAGGCACCCCAGTGGTTTGGGTTTTTTGAATACATGTGGAGCATTTTCGTATGCTTTAAAAACACCCACACATTTCAGAAATACCCGTTTTTCTTAGGAAGAGTATGGAACAGAAGAGTGAGGGTGGTCAGAGGGATGGCCCCTGGGACAGGCCAGTGTGCCCAAGCCCCGTCCTACGTGGACAGGAGAAGGGAGCTTGACGGGTGTCGGAGGTCAGGAGGCAGAAGGCATGGCCCGTGTGTGCTGAACCCAGACGTGTGGTTAGTGGGGTGCGTTCCCTCCCGCCAACACCTGCGGGGGCGCGGCAAGGACTGTGACGGCCAAGTTCAGCTCGCTACCAGCTGATCCCTGGATTCCGGCTTGAAATTAGTGTCTGTTTTCTGCGGTCTCGCTTCTCACGAAGCTGAGTTCTGATCACAGGGGATCAGACCTGCTCAGTAATTTGCTGCTCAGTAGTCGGAGTAATGAAGTTTGCTCTTAAGCGAGGATTTCATATTTCAGACCCGGTTTTATTGGTGTGATAAAGGTTGGTTTCTGTTCAATTTAGCTCAGTCAGGTTCGGTTCTGTTAATTTAAGAACTCTGGGGCGCCTGGGTGGCTCAGTGGGTTAAGCCTCTGCCTTCGGCTCAGGTCATGATCTCAGAGTCCTGGGATCAAGCCCCGCATCGCATCGCATCGGGCTCTCTGCTCAGCGGGGAGCCTGCTCCGCCTCCCCCCCCCACCCCCCCCCCCCCCCCCGCCTACTTGTGATCTCTCTGTCAAATAAATAAATAAAATCTTAAAAAAGAAGAGGATTTAAACTTCCGGAGAAGGGAAGAGGGCAGAGTTCTTTAAAGAATATGCCATTTTTATAATGCCTTCCAAATTTATCAAGAAACATGAATAATTCAGGGGTTTAACCCTAGAGTTAAGTAGAAACTGTTTTTGGTGTCTTAAGGGGTTTCAATCACTCTGGGAAGAGCCCATCCCCCACCCCAGTCTGCCCGGCCTCTACCTTTGCCCCTATTCTCATGCAGCAACCAGAATGTTCTTTTTAAAAAAGAACACAAAACCCATTTTAAATCACACCCTTGGAAAAAGTCCCCACCAAGAACAGTGCTTAGGAAGAGTTGGGCTGGAGTTTCTCTTCTCTCTCCCGCGATCCTGTGGCTGTGGGCACACCGCTCCTCCTTCTGGAGCGTGCCCGGCGCGAGGTTCCACGGGAGTGTCTGAATGTATGGGTTCGCCCACTGGCCTTATGTTGAAGGAGAAACAGAAGAGAGTGTCATGGAAGGCTTAAGGCCTCTTTTTTCCTTCTTTGGTAGCACAAAGTGCTTTTTGTTACTAATGCATGTGCCATCAGACCGCTTCACCCACAATGCACAGCAGTTGAGTAATATGGCTCTGCCTGGTGCAGAATACCTCATTTTGTATAGAAATGCAGAACCGCTTCATGTAGATAGGAGAGAAAGAGCCTTTGCTTTATTCACATATGAATAAAACGTCTTTGTTCATGGAAGAGAAAAGTGCCTCTCATTGTTCAGAAGCTCTGTGCATTTTAAGTGAAGCCGAGGGCCCCGATATAGGATATCTTTCAGAGGAAAAAAATAGCTTTCCTTGATGTAAGTTCGGGCCCTAATGCCTACTATGACGGCATAAATGATTTTTGCTTTGCCGTTTGGTTATTATGTAAAAGACCTTACACTTGCCTCGGCTGTCCCCTAGCAGTGAATTGGTTTAGCAAAGTTTTGTAATTTTAACTTGAAATTTTTTTATTGTTTATTTATATTCTCTGTCCCACCTAGGATTTGAAGCAGCAGAATGTGAAGGGCGATAAGGAATCATGATCAGGGAAACTGTAAATGTGTCATGGTGAGGTCAAGACTCGTGGAGGTCTGTGGGCGTAGATGTTCCCGTGGATGTACCTCCAGAAAAGTCAGTGGACTTGCTCTTGTTGATTCTCAGTTGTTTTTTTTTTTTTTAAAGCATTGTATTTATTTATTTGAGAGAGAGGGAAAGTGGGGGGAGGGCCAGAGGGAACGGGAAGCAGACTCCACACTGAGCGTAGAGCAGGATGCGGGGCCGGGTCCCAGGGTCCCGAGAGCATGACCTGACCCGAAATCAAGAGTCCCGTGCTTCACCGTCGGAGCCGCCCAGGTGCGTCCATGATCAGATTTGACGTTGAGCTTCCCAGCAGCCAAAGTGAAAAGAGGGAAGCAATCAGTTCACCCTTTCTCTGGCCTTGCAGAGGGCTGTGTAAAGCAGGTCTGGCTCTCAGCGGGAGGGTGGCGTTGAGGCTTTCTCAAAGGACAGCCTGCCCTCAGAGGAGCAGAGTGAGTGAGGGATGGCGGGGTGGCGGGGGGGCAGGCGCTGAAACACCAGAGTTTGTGCCTTGACCTCCCTCTCTGGGGAGGCAGCTGGTCTGCAGAGCCTCCTGCAGGACTGCGAGTAGGAATGGGGCTGGCAGGAATGTCCTGGCGTCCGCTCACCACAGCTCTCCAGCTCCACGTGCTTCCGGACTCCTGGCCTTCTCGGAAGTGCTCACTGGTCCTTAGCAAAGTGAGAAAAACAAGGACCCATGCGGGGAAAAAAAGTGAGTTTCTATCAAATCTGAACTTAACTTGATTCTACTTATAATTTTATTACTTAAAGGTTCTTATTAAAATGAACAGCAATAGTTAAAAAAAAGGGATGAAGAATCCCTTCCTAAGGACATGAAAAGTTGGAAACACTTTGTTGTATGGAAACAAAAATAATAATAGTAAATTATTAATAATGTTTGTAACATCTTATTTTATAAAACACATATATGAAAGTCTTTAATAAAATATTTTATTATATACACACATATAGTTCATAATAATATATTAAAATATACTTTTTTTATTATTCTTACTATTACGAGTACTGTTGTAAGTAATTATTGCCGTTAAAATCCCAAAGTTTGCAAACTCCTGTTCTCTTGGGCTGTGAGCATCCCTCCCAGCTGCTTTGTCTGCGGGCTCAGGATGAAACAGCTCCGTTCCCCCACTTTGGCCCCCACACTGGGTCCTGTGCATCTTTTCTCCCCCGCCCCCCACCACTCAATTCACCTTGGCTGCTGAGAAGCCACACCTTTATCTTTACCATCCCCCCGAGATTTTCTCCTAAACTCCCCTTCCCTGGCCCTGTGGTGTGGTTCCTTAGTGTTGCAGACAGATAAGCTCATGGGGGTCCCCAGGGGAAGGGGGAGTTTGTTGCTTGGAGTAATGCTGGACCTGAAGGGAGCCAGGCTCCCACGGGGACAGTCTTCATGCAGGGGTTCTGCCTAGTGTCAGCAGGACACAGACTCCCTGTTCTGGGAGTTCCACATGGAAAAGCGATGGTACAGGGGTGGTCAGACCCGGGTCCTGTGCGGAGGTCCGGGGATGGGCCCTGACAGGTCCACCCCAGGGAGACAAGTGCCACCTGTTACTTCGAAGGACTTGGCCCCACCCTGCTTCTCTCCATTAATGGGGATTTTTGACAACTCTCCAGGAAACCTCACAGCCAGTGCTGGGCCCTGGGGGCCCTGGGTGACGTTGCCTTTGTGTAATGAGGGGCACTGACATTAGCTACTTAATAGTTTAAGAGCTAGAGCTGTATATTTAAGGCGATTAAAAAAAAAACCCTTTGAGTAAAATGTGTTTAATAGTGTTTAATAGCTTTGTTTTTTTAAACAACTCTACATTTACTTAATAGTAATCTAGTTCTTGCCTTCTCTGAGGTCCCCTGACTCTTAGACTCAGAAGCCTTCTAGGGACTTAGGTTCCAGAATATCTTCTTGTCCCATGAAAGCCCGATGCCCTCCCTATTCCCACGTCAGCAAAGCTGCTCCTCGTTCTGACGGGAGCTGCTTCGCTTTGCTTTCCCTGCAGATTAAATTTGGGAAGATCTTCTCTCTGCTTTGGAGGGAAGCCAGACCGTGGTCTTGGGCTGGTCACCTTCTCCCTGACCTCTACCCCACCCCCCTCCTCTGGTCTTTCTTCCCCCTCCTACCCTCTCACTCCCTCTCACGCCCCCCCCTCCTGCTCCCCCCACAGAATCACAGTGTAATCGTCACTCTTCCTCCCCACTTCTGTCTGGCTGTCACCTCCCTCACTCTCTCTCCCCACCACCCCCACTCCGAACAAGGTGTCGTTCTGCAGAGAACACAGAGGATACCCATTATCTAGGGGAAGGAGCACCAGCAGCGTTTTTCCTGCTTCTCACATCTTTAAAAAGGTTATGTCTCTTCTCCTTATAGAGCAATTTGAAAATAATCCTGCTTAGAAAAATTACATAGCACTGGGCCTTATGACAAGTGCAACTGCCCCTTCCTTTCCGACGGGTCCCTAGGAGCGTGTAGTGAGGAAGACGCGGGGCTGCACAGAGGGCTTCTCCTGTTGCGTGTCTGTCATTCCCTGTGGGGCGTGTCTGTGACTCTTCCCGCCTGACCTCCCGCTGGCGGTCCATCAGTCACTGCAGAGTTCAGGGGCGTGCCTTGGGAGGGGGTTTGAAGAAGTTGTTTGATTGAGACAGAACTAGGTCATGGTTTTGAACATTAAGCGTGTAGGTTGTTAATTACTTAGTCATGGAGAGGAAATTTGTTTTCTGCGAGATCATCTGTGACTGCAGAATAAAGTCCCATAATGTGCTGTCCTGGCGCTGATGATCTCTTCTACCTCTTGTGCGAGCCTAAGTCTACCCAGACCCTCCACTGTTGAGCACACTGGGTGTGTCACCTTCTGGGCCTGGACACACAGGATACCTCGTCCCCTGGGGCCTTGGCTCCTGCTTTCCTTTCACCTGGGAATTTGCTTCTCCCTCCTCTCAGCCTTTCCAAATGGCCCTCATTGTCCAAGGCTTAGGGCCCATCTTCCTTCCCTTCTGAAGTCTTTCCTACCGGCCCGAGATCTTCCCTCCGACTCTGCCGTCAACTTGACGTCACGTGCCTTGGGTCTTTGGGGTTTGCTCCTCTCTGTCTTGTTCTGCACTCTGACCTTCTGTTGATTTCTGCTTCCCACGCAACCCAGGGCATGACGAATCTTTCCCACGTGGAGTTTTTCCATTGAATCCTAAAAGTTGACTAAGAGCAGAAATCACAAATGAATAAGGGTCCCAAGTGGGTGATCATCATACTTGGATGATTACAGGATAGACACGAAGTTTGGAGCACTGAGAGATACGGTGGTGTAGCCATCATCCTGGAGGGAGTCTCAATTTACTGAATGTCGCCATATAGAAAAGACCGTGAGAAACAGCCCAGACCGGGAGAGTATTTCCCATGCGTTGTTCTCCCTTTCGTGCTGCTCGTAGGCAGCTTTGCCGAGCCTCCTTACAGTGGATAGAGATGACGGGCTAAGGGTACCTGCCCGTAAGAGGCTTAAGGGCAAAAGTCACAGTGCCCAGGGTTTGGGATAAAATAAGGGGAAAATAACTTTTCCGGGATACAGTGAGGTGTGACACTCTCCACTTTCCAGAACAGTGGCTCAGCTTCTTTGAATATTGGGACCTAAAGAAGGATAGTTCCCTTGGAAAACTTTTCCCACTGCCATTTCAGCCCACGAGACACCTTGCAAAGCTCAGGAGCATTGGAAATACACAATGAAGTGTTCAGGGGGTAAAGGGAGGGTCGAATCTGCCTGTGTGCTCACAGTGGCTGAGGGGAGAGAGGGCGGGAGAGAGACCGGCCGGGGGGGGGACAAAGCCGGTGAAGCGACATTTAGGAACTGGCAGAGGATGCCGGAGAGCTCTGTGGGACTGGGGGTTCCTTGTAAAATTCTGGCAACACCTCTGTAAGTCAGACATTTGTTTCAAAAAATTATTTTAAAAGAAGCAAGAGCAAATTCTTTTAACTTTTTCCAGTTATAAAGAATGAGACAATTGCAAAAATGGTTGTGCGCGCGTGTGTGTGTTTTAATCTGTGGTAGCACATTGTATTAAGGATGGTTTTTCCACCATCACCAAGCAGTCAACTCGGTCCTCACACCGTCGGCCTGGAGCCAGCGTCAGGTACCCGGTTCCGCCGGTTCAGGGCCCCGTCCCCCAAGAGCGCCCCCTCGCTCCTGCTTCTGACACCTGCTGCCAGTCGGGATTGTTCCCAGCTGGACACCCGATGTTCCCTCCTTGGGCTGGATTCATCTACCAGAGCTCAGAGAAATGGTGTATTTATGAGCTCCCCAGTTTATTATGAAAGGACGGAACTCAGGAATAGCCGGACGGGGTATGGGGATGGGGTGTGGGGCTTCCACACCCTCTAAGTGTGCTGTCCTCCCGGAATCTCCGAAGCATAAGCTTTGTGGTGCTCTAAAGGGGGTCCTCATGAAGGAATGACAAGACGCTCCTGTCACTCAAGACCATCCAGAGGTTGTCAGAGCTCTCTGCAGGAACAAAGGCCACATCCATCTCTTGGACCACAGGGTTTAGGGTTCCTTCTCCCAGAGATACTGCATTTAGGGCAAGAGTTGGTGGGTCCTGTTTTTACCCTGTCATAGGTCCGACTTCCGCTCCCTGGGTGTGACCCCCTAAAATGTCCCTGTCCTCATCCCCGGAACCTGCGAGTGTTACTGTATATGGCCCAAGGAATTTTGAAGCTGCGATTAAATTCAGTTCATTATTTTTAATTAGGTCAAATCTTGAGATGGGATGATTATCCTGAATTACCTGGTTGGGTCTGATGGAATCACAGGGTCCTTAGAAAACGCTGGCAAGATGGAGGAGGAGGTAACGTGAAGATGGAAAGCAGAGCCCGGGTGATGTGACTTAGGGGCTGGGAGTTAAGGGATGCGGTGGCCTCTAGAAGCTAGGAAAGGCCGGGAAACACCTTGTCGCCCAGGGCCCCTGGAAGAAACCAGCCCTGCTCAAGCCTTGATGTGGGCCCTGGGAGATGTATTTAGACTTCTGATCCTCAGGTCTGCAAGGGACTGCCTTTGTGTTGTTGAAGCTGCGAAGTTTTGGGTCCTGTTTTACAGGTGACACACACACTGGGTGGGGGCTTCTCTCCTCGGGATCATAATTAAGCCTTAGGGAGGCCAGACTCTGAGCTGTGGTTCCTCATCAGCATTTCAAAGCCTTGTCACCTGGCCCAGATAAACTATGTTCACACTCCCCTGGCTCCCGGGGCCTTAATTTAGTCCCCAGCTTTGATCACCTGTGTGACAGATGGACCTGGAATGAGTTCCAGAGCCAACAGGCAGAGCGCCTGACATCACGCACAGAGATGTCACGGATGATTGTTTGACTTGGGAGAGCCTGGTTTTAGGGAGCAGGCTGTGGCCCCTGAGGGTGGGAGGGGAGTGAAAGGGGAAAGAGTGAAAGCTGACTCAAATGACCCCCCCCTTTTTTTTTAATAAGGGACTCCTTCCGTTGAGTTTAATTTAGTTTGATCATGAATATTATTACTCAAACACGTATAAACATAGAAGTTAAGTGTTTACTTATGCTTGTAGCTTTGGGGCAACTGTAACATCCAAAGTTATTTCAAGTTCAATGCAAATAAAACTGCCCACCCGGTGGAATGCAAATTAACAGCGCCCGGTTAATGTCACGGCGAATGTTGCTTCGCTGAATCGAAATTGATGTTCTCCACACGGCTTCTCGCCCATTTATGAAGTTGTAGCCTGTTAGTCTGTTTCAGCTGAACTCTATTTAATTCTCTAAGAGGACATCGTTATGTGGAAAGAAGCCTGTCCATCGCAGTAATTGATTGATTTGTCCCCCGTTTTCAGACCCAAATGCAGATGTTCATGGATTCTCGTTTGTGTAAAAATCAAAACAGACGCAGGTGAACCGTAGCATTTACTAGCGTTCGCTCAGTGGGTAAAGGCAGGGTCGTGGCCGTCTGCGTGGACGGGGGAGGTGGTGTTGTAAAGGGGTGTGTGGGAGCCCTCTGGAATCTTGGCAGTGTCCGTTTCATGACCTGGGTATTGTTTCTTGTTCTGGTTTTTGTTTTTGTTTTGTTTTTTTCCTATGCTGCTTTCTTTAGGGCATGAAACGTAAGTGTACGGACTGTTGGATTATTATAAATGAACAGTAGTGTGCCTCCATCAGAGCCAAGAAATAGAACATTGCTAGCACCCCGGCAAGCATGTTCTCCTTCTAGTTAATCCTCTTCTTTCCCCTAAAAGTAACTACGATCCTATCCGTGGCAGCAGTCACTTACTTATTTATAGTGGAACTACTAAAGTAGGCAACCCTAAATACTGTTTTACTTTACCTGTTTTTGAACTTAATGAAGACCAAGTCATGTTGTGTATTTTCTTTTGTGTGTAACTTCTTTTCACCCGATATTTATTTTTTAAGAGCCATCCGTGTTGTTCTGGGTCGATGCACTCCCTTCGTTTTTAATTGTCCTACAGAATACCGTCATATGCCACGTGAACCTACAATTGTTAGGACACAGTAATTAAGCCAGAGCGCGTGTTTGGAATCAAAGAATTGCAGTTTGGGGTAGGGAGGTTTGGGTAGCAACCCAAAGAGCGTCCCACCTTGGAGCAAAGGTCAGGGGTGTATGTTGTTTACAAACAATTTTTTATTTACCCTGGCAGCAAAATAGTTTTGACCGTGGAAAGTTGACTGCTAGGGCTATGGCTAAGGAGAGTGTCTCACTGAGGGAAGTGGCCGGTGTTCTGGCAAAGTCCTTGGAATATTTGCTGTTTTCCCAAGTCAGGAGTTTATGGTTCCTCCAGTAACGACGTGCACAAGGCCCATCCCCTTAATACATCCCAGCCACATCTTAAAACCTCTTGGCATAAGCAACCCCATTTGATTTCATCTGGTGCAAACTCTCCCATAGTTCGTTCATCCCTTCTCCTCTTGGTGGATTTCTGGGTGGTTTTCAGTGTTTGACTGTCACAACGTACGCTGCTGTGAACATTCTCAGACATGTCTTCTGGAGGCTATACCTAAGGGGTACAATTGCTGGGTCAGACCGTGCACCTTACTAGATGATGCCCGCTGTTCTCCAGGATGGTTTCTCGTGGTGGTTTTCATTCTGCTTTGTATCTCCCCGGCTTTGAATGAGGTTGAACACCTGTGTGTGTGTGTCTTAGCCATTTGGTTTTCCTTTTTTTGTGAAGGGTCTGCTCAAATATTTTGCACATTTTTCTATTGGATTTTCTTCTTTTTTTTAATCCAAAGGATATATGTTCATTCTGGATCTAAGCTTTTGTCGGTTGTGTATCGATGGTGTTATTACTGCAGACATCTTCAAACTCTTAATCGTGTCTGTTGATGAATGGAGCTTCTTGGTTTTAATATAGCCGAGTTTTTTATTTTTCTTCCCCCTCAGTGGTTAGTGCTTTTCTGTATTCTGTTTGAGACGTCTTTCCCTATTCTAGATTACGAAGCTATGTATGTGGTCTTCTAAGGCTTAATAGTTTGTTTTCACACTTAGTAATGCACGTTAGGAGCTACAGAGAGTCTGAAATTTTACACTGCTTGCATGCTCACGAGTTAGCCAGCTCGGGTTCATGAATGCTGGCAGAAGACAGAAGCCACTGGGTCAGAGACAGATGACTTTATTTCTTTCGGTGATGGCAGGAGTGACAGTTTCAGTATTTTCTGGGGCCAGTGCCCCAAGTCCTGAGTCCCACAGGGCAGACATTAAGAGGGCCAGCAGACTCCTGTACGTGTACTACATCGGTTATAGGGGAGGAACCCGAGCCTAGGGTACTGAATGTTTTATAATGGGCAGTAAGCCTGCCCGACCTTTGCTCCAGAGGCAGACATTGTCTTCATGATACTGGACAGTCAATAAACCCATCCGTTTCCCCAGAGAGAGACACTGTACCTTCTGGGACTGGTCGTCATCTGAACACCTTTGAAAAGATAATCTTGAATAAAAGAGCAGAACCTCTGCTTGCAAGACTCCCAGAAACATGAGAGACCTAGGGGGAGATCTCTCACGACAGTGGAGCCAACCTGTTACTAAATTGTGTGTCCTGAGGAATAAGCAGCTTCATTTTCCACACTGGTACAGTTATCCCTGCACCAGGGGCTGGGAAAGTGGCCGGCGCTGTCTTCCCGGGGCCAGGTGCCAGGGGGCCGGGTGCTGGGGTTCCTGCCGCAGAGGTGGGAGGGCTGATGGGCAGCGCCAGACCCTCTGGAGGAGGGGCTGATGGGACTCTGTGGATGGTGGGAGACATCACCTCCTTCATCAGATCCTAAAGTGCATTATTGTCCACACAGAGCAAAAGCAGACATTTAAAATTGGCCTGTTCAGTATTCAGAATGAAGCTGCCTTTAGCATCTGAAAGTTGAGTTAGATGGACCGTGGGCCCAGAGTTCTCTGCCCGTCCGGCTGGCCTCTTTGTGAGGTTTTAGTTTCTTGTTACTGATACTTGTTCTTTCCTTTTCAGTCTGAAAGTCAGCCTCACTGGCAGAGTATATGGTAGCTAACTGTCGAGGCTTGTGCTGTGGAACGTGCTATTTTGTGAGCAAAACACAGATTGTGTCACAGAAGTGAACACGCTATAGGGCAAAGGGACTGTGTGTCATAACTCACGGTGCAGGTGGGACCCAGAAACCACGCCAGACATTCCCCGTGAGAGGGATTTCTGGTTCTGCGGGGGTTCAAGGCTGGAGGAAGCAGCATGGAGCCGGAGTAATCCAGAGAGTGGTGACTAGAGGGAGCAGCTGCTTCCCAGGGGGCAGAGGAGTTGGGGACAGAGGGAAGAGGTGCTGGTACAAAGCTATGTGGTCAGAGGAGAGGCACCCGTGGGTCTTGCTCACCCGCAGGGGCAGTTGGAGCTGGGATGCCAGGTGCCCGCACTCTGGGTGCCAAGAGTGGGAGCCAGAGCTTCTCCTGGGGCTGGAGGGGTGCTGCAGGAACCCGTCCCGTCCTCCCTCCTCCTCCTTCCCACTGTCGGAACAGAACGGGAAGCCCCAGCGACACAGACTGCTGAGTCCCAGCCCCGGGGCCACGCAGTAGTTGTGGAGGGTGGTGCTAGAGCTGAGAGACAGTAGGCAGACAGCCCTATAGACTCTGAGCAGACGACTGTTCAGACGGGACATCCAACAGCAACGTGAAGACCGTAATGCTCGTCTCATTGCTAGATCCAGGGACCCTGGCCTGTGGGTCCTTTTGGGGTGATGGCCGGGTTCTCTGGTCTGTCCATATGAAGTCATGACTCCTGGCAGGGGCTGGGTCCACACCGCGGCCAGTGGAGGCTAGGGTGGGAGCAGGGTTTGGGTCTGATTATTTTCAAAGGCAAGTGGAACTGGTTTGAGATTTTTGTGAACTTTTGAGGTCAAAGCTAGGCGTCCTAACATGTGAGGTCTTGTTCGAGCCCCTCTGCTGATCACCTGGGTAGCCGGTGCCATCTGGGAAAGGCGGCAAGGTAAGGACAGATGCCGAGGGGAAGAAGGAGGTGATGGGTATGGGGCATGTCGGGCTGGACCTCCAGGGGGCAGCTGGGTGTGCGCATCTGGAGCTCAGGAGACTGATTTGGGGCTAGAGAGAAGACGTTGGGTGCTTGATGGGAAGTGAACCTTTGAGAGTGTCTGGAATTTCCCAGGAGAGTGAGAGGAGATGTGGGAAAAGCTGAAACCAGACCCCATAGGACCCCTAGCCCTTAAAGGGAGAGGAGCTTATAGAGGCAGGAGGGGCCATCCTAACAGAAAGCTCTTCTCGCCCCTTTCATCTTGGCTGTTACTTACTTGAATGGTCACAGAAAGCACCTGCCACAACCATGCTGTAAGTTGAAAGCTCAGACCCCAAAGTGTTGCTGTAGGGACAGTCTCCCTCAAACCACATCTGCTACAAGCACGATGCCGCCAGCACAGCCCACAGCATGTCCCCTCCCTGCGTGGCTGGCAGTGGGGGGTGGGGTGAGTACAGGTGTGTGTGTGGGGGGCGGGGGTAGCGTTGCTCGTGCTCTGTGCTCCCACGAGTCTGACCACCCTAATTTGCCTCTAGAATTGAGTTTGAGCCACAGATTTTCCTCCCTTGCTTTGTCATTACGGTTTTTTTTTTTTTTAAAGCAAAATTTCTAAACTTTCTGAATCAATCTCCGTTTGGCCAAGAAGAGGCAGGATATTTGTACCGGCTCCAGTCTGCTTGGGGATCACGGAATCAGGGTCTCTTCCTCAGTTGGGGTATCCAAGCAAACCAGCGTGGCCACAGGAAGATGGCTGGGAAAACTGTTTTGTTTTTTTTATTATTTTATTTTATTTTTGTCTTTGTTTTGTTTTTTTTTTAAAGCTTAACTCCCTTTTCCCATAAATCAAAGATGTTTTGCATTTTGAGAAGAGCTGATATACCCACGTATGAAGTTACATGGCGAGATACAGGGGTGATGTCTGTGCCATGAACACGCTTTCGTTTTGGTGAAGGATTCTTCATTGACACCTTTAAATCAGCTTCTGAAGTGAATTTACAGTGTGTTTGGAATGACAAAAGCCAGGTTTTCAGGAGCACATCCCGGAGAGGAAGGGCGGTTGTCTGATGTTGAACAAGGCTGTGGAAGCTTCCCTGGGGAGGGAAAGGAAGTAATATTAATTTCTACCCCTTTTCTCTTATCAGCATCTCATTTGTTGTTGTTGTTGTTACGGTGCCTTTGCAACCCCATCAGTGGCGGCTCACTTGATTTTTTTAGCCTTTTAGCCTTGAGCTAAAAAATGACGTGGTGGAAACACATGTGTATTTTCAGGTGCCTGTCCTTGGGAGAGTGTGGAAGGGCAGGGCTGGGAGGGAGGGTTTGCGGAGAGGTGGGGGTGGGCGCCCAGGGGAGGAGGGGAGCTTCTGGGGCAGAGCCGGGAAGAGGGGGTCCTGATCGGCCTACCCCAGGCACCTGCCCGAGCCCGCTCTTCTGCGGGGCTGCCCTGTGATGGGGCGGATCCCGAGCCATTCCCAGCAGCACTGAGTTTTCTAACCTGAATTCTGGAGTTATGACTGAGCTGACATTCTGCGTTCGGGGAGCTTTTAGGAAATCCCGTAAATGTCCTGGCCTTCCTCTCTACACGCAGACCCAACCTTGGTTTAGGCATCTGGTGTGGCCTCAAGTCCTTGTAAGTTTATTTTGTTTTGTTTTGGCCATTACTCTTCTCATGTCTCATTGGCCTCAAGCCTCCAGAAACCACCGAATGTGAAGTTGGAGAGGATTCTCCTCCCTGATGTGCGGGAGGCCCGTGCTGGTGAAAGCAGTAGGGACCCCCAGAGATACCAGAACCTTCTCGCTGTGAAGGTTCTGGTTGGTGCTGAATGGTGTTAAATTTAACCCAACAGCAAAGGCCTGAGGGCGTGGCCAAGGCCATAGAAAGCGATTGTACTACACGGACGACTTCTTCTCGGCCTGTTGGGGCGGTTTACTGAAGTGTGGATCCTCTTAGGGTCCTGGGGAGGCGTGTGGGGTTGGGGCTGGTGAGAGCTGAGGTGGATCACAGGAACCATTAGGGGGCCCTGTTGGGGGCCTCTTTGGCCCTAGAAGTTTTTATTTGCAACGTGGTGCGTGAATCAGCCTTTCTCCCCAAAGCTTCAACACACAGAACTTGCTCACCCATTGACTGTTTTCTTAAAAACAAAAAACAAAAAACAAACAAAAAAAGAGAAAATCTAAGTTCTGTGTTCTTTGTTGTTTTGCTGTGAGCGATGTATCTTCCCGTTTCCAGAGAGAAATCACGTATGTTCATCATGCTTCCCACCTGTGACTTTCTGTTCAGCTGTTTTATTTTTAGAGGAGGAGTTTTAAAAAAAAAAAAAATCCCATATAACTCGTGTACAGAGATCCAGATAAAATCGTAAGTTACCATTTTTGTGTTTTTTCCTTGTTTTTTTTTTTTTTTTCTCCCTCTCTGGAGATTACCGAAGCAACAGGTTTGCTTTTCTTGAGAGTTGAGAGTCAGGATTTTCTTTTCTTATCATCTAGCATCTGGGTGATGAGACGCTTTCTTTCGAAGGTCTTTGGGCCAGGAGACCGTGGTTTTGAGGCATTATGGTTATTTCCTTGCTATCATTCAGGGCCCAGTTCTCCGGGACTTTTTTTTTTTTTTTTAAAGATTTTATTTATTTATTTGTCAGAGAGGGAGAGAGAGCGAGCACAGGCAGACAGAATGGCAGGCAGAGGCAGAGGGAGAAGCAGGCTCCCTGATGAGCAAGGAGCCCGATGTGGGACTCGATCCCAGGACGCTGGGATCATGACCTGAGCCGAAGGCAGCTGCTTAACCAACTGAGCCACCCAGGCGTCCCTTCTCCGGGACTTTTATTGGAGAAAAGTGTCACTCATAGAAATTCAAACGATATCCTTAACGTGCCCTTCAGTATGTTTTTGGGGAGCAGTCTGTGGTCAGGGGCCCTCTGTTTGGTATGCCCTCTTCGGGTGCTGGTGATCCCACGAGGAGTAGGACAGGCCCGGCGCTGCTTCTGGACCCCTCACAGGCCACCGCAGAGGGCTGACATGTCGCTGTCTTCAGTGCGGGGTGATGAGGACTGCGGAAGCACTTCGCCACAGGAGGGGGGTCCCCCGGCCCCCAGCTGGGTCTCAGGGCCGCAGGCCTGCTGGGTCCAAGGACCAGCCAAGAGGGTTGTTGGCTTTGCACAGGATAGAAATAAAAGGAGTTGAGAGGAAGTGAGAGCAGAGTTTACCAAAGCTGTCGGGATAGTGCAGATCTAGACAGAGCATCTGGGAGACTCAGAAAGACCAAAAGATCGAGTCTCAGCTTTGCTTGGGGCCTGGGGTTTTTACTGAGGATTGGGGTGTCTGGTGCACGCGGCTTCTCAGACATTCAGGAACAAAGACAAGTGTTCGGCTGTCGCCCATGGGTCCCTCATGCCCTGGAGCCAGGGTCTCGGTAGTGGGTGGTCTTGGAACACGTTCTTGATGAGTCTGCCTGGTCACTCCTCAGATAGTACCTGTTGCTGTGTTAGGAGATTCCAAAGCACCTCCTTGACCTTTGCAAGAAGGACCTGCCTTCTGTGTTCTGTAAAGTACGTACAAGGCAGAGGGGGCAGGTTTTAGCAACAGCAGTGCGGGAAAAGGAACAACAAAACCAGTTTTTTATGGGATCCCTTTGCTCTCCTTGTTCATCAGGAGGCAGGCTGAGCGCGCCATGACCCTTGAGCTGTGCCTGGAAGGGCAACTGGGTGGGACGAGCCTTCCTTGCAGGCAGAAAAGAACAAGAAGCTTCTGTGTGACTCAGAGTTCAGGAGTGGAGAAGTGTGGGGGTGTGTACGGGTTTGGCAGTGAATGAGGCCGGAGAGAGCTAGACGTCAGCCAGATCGTGGTAGGCACGGCGCTCTGGGTGTGGGAGTATGGGCTTTCTGCTAAAGGCAACAGTCTGGGGGTGACACTTTCTGGTTGGTGTTTTGAATATCTCACAGGAGGAATCAGAGCCCGTTCAGGGGGGCTGCGGGCAGTTTGTGGGTGAGATGATGGTTGTCTGACTGAGGGTGCGTTCGTGGGGCTGGAGGGGCAGAAACGCACTCGAGAGTTGTTTGGGATGTAGTGGGGACCGGAACGGGCAGCTGGTTACGTGGTGGGGTTGGGGGAGACCGAGAGGGAAGACAGACTGGTGGCATCTCCGCAGTTGCTCACTTTTACTTACATGAGACACAGGTGTGTGCGTGCACACACACACATACACACGCATGTTTCTGGGTTTCTGGGAGTCTCTTAGGATTTCTGTAAGGTCTATAACAACTTCCAGGTTCCAGACTTTCTCGACTGGGTGCGTGGTGCTTCCTCCATCAATGGAGAAAGGAATAGAGGCCAAGAAGGAGATGTGACGAATGGAGTGATGAGTTCGTTCATTTTTTAATTATGTGGTTGGGGTGTCCTTGGAGAACCCAGAGACAGAGTCTAGCAGGCAACTGGGGTATGAAAATAATTGACGTTTAGGAGAGCGTTTTGGGCTGGAGAGGACAGATTCCCCAAGTCAGCAGCATGTGTCGGCGGATGGATATATCCATGGGGATTGATTAAATCACTGGGGCAGATCATGCAGGGCCAGAGAGAGAGAGGGTCAAGACGGTGACCGTGCTGGAACACAATGAAGTCACAAAAGTCATGAAGGAGTGTCTGGGGAGTAAGGGGAGAATGCTGAGGCCACGGAGGCCAAGGGAAGGGATACTTGTTTTTTCCTTTTTAAGATTTTATTTATTTGAGAGGGAGAGAGAGGAGCAGAGGGAGAAAGACAAGCAGATTCCACACTGAGTGCAGAGCCCGATATGGGGGCCTGATCCCACCACCCTAACATCATGACCAGAGTTGAAATCAGGAGTCGGATGCTTAACCAACTGAGCCACCCGACGCCCCAAAAAGGGATACTTTCGAGCGGGGAATGGTCAGTAGTGTCAGAATGCTGAGAGAGGCCACGTGAGCTCAGAGATGAGATTGATTTTATTTTGGGGGATTTAGAAGTTGAAAGGTCCCCAGGGAGCACCGTTTAATTGGAGGCAGACTATAAATTGTGTCAGTTAGGAATGAGCGTGGCTGCAAGTCACTGTGGCACGTCCAGGTCTGGATTTCTCTCGTTCATCAAACATGGAGCCCAGGGGCAGGGCTGCTGGGGTGTTCAGCAGCTTGGGAAAGTCTCTGCAGTTTCCTTGGTCTCTGCTGGTTTCTGCCGCCGCAGATGTCACGGGTCACATTCCAGGTAGGAGGAAGGAAGAGAGAGCATCAGCTTTCTGTCCAGTGACATATAATTGTGTATCACCTTTATGCCGCAGTTTCCCAGAAACCCCCACCCCAGGGGCTTCTGCTTGTCTTGTTGGCTCTTATGGGTCACCCAGTCAGTTGTGGTCGTGGGAGCAGAGGACGGGACTGGCACTGGTGGCCTAGTTAGCCTTTGGCTGGGCGTGTGGCCACCTTGAGCGACACCCAGCTACCACTAGTGAGGTGGGGGAGGCTGTCCCGAGTAGGCAGCTGGCAGGGTGGCGCTGACCCTAGGGGGGTGAGACGTGAACGGGCAGTGGGGAGACGCGGCTGTGTGTGGAGGCTCTTGAAGAAGCTGTTCCGAGAAGTGAGGGGAAGGGAACCAGAGGGGAACGTGGGGAGATTGTGTGAGGATGTGAAGGGCGTGAGTCCTGTTGATCTTGATTCTGCCAGAGGTCTTCACAGCCTGGCCGATGCCCAGTGAGCTCGGAGACGGGAGTGGGGGGTTGGGGGCAGCCCATGGCCATCTGGGAGGGTGTGTGCTCCGATTGTCCTCCCTGAGGCTCCTTCCCAGAGCCACTGGCCCTCAGGATTTGGAGTCTGTGGTGGGAGGAGGGGACATTGGGACAGGGGAGTTTCTGGTGGCTTCTTTGACGATGCAGATGGCTGTTGCTGGTCCCTGACGGGTGCTCAGAGCTGACGCCCTCACTGGGGCCTCATTTGCTCCTGGGCCTCTCTGGTTGGTATTGGCTTGTCCCCCGCAATGAATGCTTTTTTTGTTTTTTAATTGTTGGTGGCACTAATCCTCTTTTTGAAGATCCTCTTGGGGGAGGGTCCCTGTAATACCACAGGCCCCACTTTGGGCCCCAGGGTTTGCTGGCCCTTGATCTGCCCTGAGTTTGGGGCTGCCTTACTGCCCAGGACAATGTATCTCTTTTGTTCTCTCTCTTCTTGTGTTGGTGTAGGTCACGGGACTCCGCACCTCTGCTTCTCTCCGTAGGTTCTTCAAAATTCATAAACTGGTTGACCCAGTATTGCAACTTGGGGGCTCCGTGAAGACCAAGAAAAACCAACAGGGAAAAGCCACTTGACTTTATAAAGGAGCAATTAATGTTTTCCCCGAAGATGAAGACTACGAAAAATGAATGTCAGAAAAGATCCTTCCCTCAGACTTTTCTCGGCAGCAGTAAATGCCAGAAAATACTGTAACTTTCTGTCTCCCAAGTATTGAGGAGGGAATAGACTGACATCCAAATGTTCTATGTAGCTTGGTACCTAGGGGGCAGTCCACTTTTTTAGCTGTTGAATGAATGCCTGAATGCAAAGGTCTCTACTTTGGAGTGGATGCAGAGAAACGTGTGTAGCTTGTTACTTTTATGAACAGAAACATGCCCATGCCTGGGTGTGTGTGTGTGTGTGTATGCACGCACATGTGTGGGTGTCTAAACTTAGGAAAAAGGTGGGAAGAATTGTCCCAGACTGTTGAGTGAATGTATCAGGAAGTAGGGGGAACTTTGCTTCTTAATTCTTGTACGTCAGATTTTAATAAGACTTGATCATGTTTTACATTTTGTATTTCTCATTTTTTCAATTTTATAAAATACTGTCTACATGAAAAACAGGAACTATCATTGGTCAAGGCTTGGTTATACAGTTTTAAAATTTAAAGCTTTGGGTTCCTGCTTATTCATTAAAACAATAACAACAACACAGATGTACCGTTTGTGCTAGAACTCTCTTTAGACTGGTATTTATTGGTGAGCCTTAGGAATAAAGGATTCTCAGCATCAACTTCCTCCCTCCTTTTGAAGGTGATGAAATTTTCCTCGGAGCACAGGATGGCTTGAGGAGGATGAAGTATGTTTTTCCAGTCAGACTGTTTCATGTGGTTCAAAATGTATTCTTTGATTTGATTTTATAATTCCCTGCAAGGGCGTTTGACATTGTCCTTATGAGGTCTTTGCCTACTTAGGTCAGTGAAAAGGGACCATAACAAAACAAATCAAAACAAAGAAAGGAAAAGAGTAACTTCCTCCCCTAGTCCCAGGGGAATCCTGGGTTCCCATGTGGGTCTGTCTGTGGTCTGGACCCCATGCACAGGGTCCCAGAAAGAGAGTGACCTAGGTGACCAATTACATGCCCCCGAAGACTCTGCCTTAACCATGCAGGGTCTTCCACAACAAATATTCTAAAGGACCACATTTTGCTCTGAAAGAGATCAGTTGCCATGAATACAGGCTAGAATCAAACTTTTGAAAAGGTCAGACTCATGGAGTCCTACAACTGATGATCATTGGATTGGGCTTACATGTGGACATGCCTTTAAAGAAACATAATGAAATTTATGGGGAAAAAATGTCAATCTCATCCAACAACCCTAATTGAAAATGGCCAAAGAAATACAAAACCGTCCTCAGTGCTAGAAACTAGAGAAGTCCTCTACCCCTATGTCACCAACTCGGAGGAAGTTCTACCCAGTAGAGTGCAAACTGTCTCCTTGGCCAAATCATAGATACCGCTTCTGAGAAAAACTGCGGTATGCAGAAAGTAAGTAGAAGAGATTCTACTAGACTAAAAAGTTAGAGGCTGTCACTGAGGCTGAGACCTCTTAGCTCCATGCCTAGGCTGAGCGGAGTCAGCCTCAGCGATAGCCTCTAATTTCTAGGTGTGTTGCTGAGAGGAGTCGGCCTCTGCATATACAGGGAACATTTACTCCAGTTGGAACCCCTTTCCCCCTGGTGGGTTCACAGTTCAGAATCAGCTCCTGTAGGAAGCCCAAAGTCACGCCTGGCCTGAGGACACAGGCCTTCCTGATAGAGTGGGTTGGGTGCTCAGAAGGTGGGTGATCCTGGGCACACTTAGCCAAAATGGGGTTGGGCCAAACTTCTTTCTACTTCCCGTATCCTCTTGGGTTTTGGTGCGGATTTTGGGACACATTTCCTTGACTCTGGCTTCGTATTTGAAGCAGTTTGTATTCAGCTTTGTCTGTCCTGTGTTCACCCTTTTTTATTGAGTTTTTTGTTTGTTTGTTTTTGCCCTTTTCTGATTTGCTCCTTTTTCATTGGAGCCTTTTCTTGTTTTATGCATACAGTATCTTCTCAAATGTATTTGTGGGAGTTAATGAGAAGTTTTAGAAGTTCCTCTGTACACCTTCATCACCTCTGTTTCCTTTGGGTCATTTAATTTATTTATTTATTAAAGATTTTTATTTTTTTATTTGATAGAGAGGTGGGGGAACACAAGTAGGTAAAGCGGCAGGCAGAGGGAGAGGAAGCAGGCTCTCCGCTGAGCAGGGAGCCTGACGCAGGGCACGATCCCAGGACCCCAGGATCATGACCTGAGCTGAAGGCAGCCACCCAACTGACTGAGCCACCCAGTTTCCCCTCCTTTGGGTCATTTTAAAGTTTCCTCTTTGACATATTCCTTCATGTTCCCAGTTTTCCTTTAATTTCTGATTCCTGGCCATCAGTTGATAAGAATGAAGGACAAGGTCAAACACTTAGGTAGTTGGCTTAGGTTTTGTCTATTTGTCTAACAGTCTTCTTTTATTATTGGAAGGACTGAGTATTGGTTGGGTGTGGTGCCCAGTGGGCTTTATCCTAGGCTCAGGCCACAAGACACCAGACAGGAAGGCTGGAAAGAAGGGTTTTATTTTGGAAATGGGGGACTTTTACTTGTATCTCTCAGGTTCTCATACCCACTTTGGAGCCCATCGATTAGAGCAGTCCCCTCCCTTTAGATTATAGGTGCAGGACAAACATGCTAGCTTCCTGTTTTTCAGTGGTGATATTAATAGCTACTGTTTAATGAGACACTGATTTAACAGTGTCAGATGCTGTTCTAAATGTTTCCCATACATTAACCCTGATGAGGCAGTTAACTGTTGCTATTTGATCCATACTTTGCCAATGAGGAATTGGAGGCAGAGAGCTTCACTAATTTGCCTGGAGTTACCGCTCTAGTTAGCAGTAGGACAGGGATTCGAACCAAGATGGCGCAGGGGCCAGTGGGGCCGCATTGATCCTTATTGCTTTCTGTACAGTTCTTTTAGCACATCTGATGATTTCCTAGGGGCTCACTCCATTCTTTTTATGTTTACTCTGTTTGGACTTGGAATTTCTCTGAATAGTAGGCCCATCCCTCCCCCGATCTGCACTTTTGCTTTCTGGGTTTCGGTTACCTGTGGTTTGCTCTCCATGATTTTAGTTACCCGTCAGTTCTGTGGTCAGCCATGGTCCTGGAGCTGGTCCTCCTTCTGTCATATTGTCAGAAGGTCAGTAATAGCTTCAATGCTACATCACTGTGCCTACATCCTTTACCTCACATCATCTCCTCATGTTGGCACTGTCATCTCACGTCATCACAAGAAGGCTGAGTATAGAACAGTAAGGTATTTTGAGACAGAAAAACCATAGTCACATAACTTTCATGACAGTGTATTGTAATTGTTCTATTTTATTATTATTGATCTTACTGTGCCTACTTTATAAGTTACATTTTATCATGGGTATATTCATATAGGAAATAACAGTCTGTATGAGGTTTGGTACTGTCTGCGGTTTCAGGCATCCACTGGGGGTCTTGGAATGTACCCCTGTGGATAAGCGAAGACTAATGCATGAACTTACAACTTGGGAGTGGTTTTCTATCATGTACGAATTGACCTGCTGTTTGCTTAGTTCTCTGTTCCCATCTGGTTTCTGTCTTCTAGGAATTTCTTGCCATTTATGATCTGCTGCTGTCACCTTTTTTGCTTCTCAGTCCTGTTATGTGTCTGTCATATGCTTCTCTATATATATATGTTGTGTTTACGAGTTTATTTAAAGTGTTTGGTACAGTGGAGGGGAAGATGTGTGTATTCAGTCCACCATCTTGATTCGATGTCTGTGATCCTTTCTATGTGTATTATCTCCTGACTACCTCTTGGTGAAATTAATTGATTTCTTTATTCTGCTGCTATAATAATTAAACTTGAAGTAGCATTTAGGGTGCAGAGGACAGAGTCATCATGTAATAGCCCCCTGGGGCTTTTTGTCTTGGGAATTCTATATGGTTTAGTCATGACTCTACTGCACAGAGACCGCCAGATGTGGATAGTCAGACATGAACATTACTTCTGCTATTCCGATGGAAGAGGAAGAAACAGGCCAGCACTGTTTGTTAAACTTCCTTAGGGACAGATAAATCACGATAAATATGATGTGTGCACATGCTAAAAAACATTGAATGCAGAGTTTATGGGAGGGGTGGTTAAACACTTTTGACTGAACTAAAACATAGTTCAGTAGTGATGGGTGTTAACGTTATAACATCTGTTGTAACAAAGTGATCTATTATAACAAAGTGAACACACTGCTGTAGCCAGTTCTAGATCCTGTAGCCAGATCTAGAACACATTCCCATAGCCAGTTCTAGATTCCTGTAGCCAGATCTAGATCTAGCATCCCAGAAAGCTCTCTTGTACCGTAACTTCAAGGTAACTACTACATTTTGATCACCATGGATTAGTTTTTCCTGTATTTACATTTTATATGAATAAAATAGTACTGGATGTTCCTTTTTATTTTTGAACTTTATGTAATCAGAATCATACAGGATGATGAACTTCTTCAGTGTTACATCTGAAATCTGCCCATGTAGATTTCCTGCATGGGACAGGAGCATTTCTTCCTTTTTAATTGTGATATAGAATTGCATTATAGAAATAGCTGCAATCTATTTTTTTGCTCTATTATTAATCGACATTTAGGTTTTTATTAGTTTTTGGTTAATATGAGTAATGTTGCTTGTATATGGATTTTGGTTACATACATGGAATTTCTTCTGGGTCTTTACCTAGGAGTGGAATAAATGAGTCATAGAGTATAGCTTTTTATATATTCAATTATTGTGGATTCTGCCAGGCTGTTTTCCCAAGTCATGGTACCAATGTAAAACCTGCCAAAAGTGTATATGAGTGTTTCCGTTGCTCCATTAACCCTTGGAGAAATTTGCATTATTGTTGTTGTACAATAATTTCAGCCTCTGTCATAGTGACGAGATCTCATCTCATTGTGGTTTAATGTGTGTTTCCATGATGATAATGAAATGAAAATATTTTGTATGTTTATTGCCCATTTGGATATCTCCGTTTGTGAAGCTGCCTCTATATGGTTTTTGCCTGTGCTAAAATATACTTAGTATGCTGCCTTCCTCTTAATGGCTTGTAGGGATTCTTCTTAATATCTGAGTGATATTTGAATTTCAAGTGAAGTGATACTTGAATTTCAATGTAAATTTCAATACACTCAGGTGAGGGTATAGAAAATATCTTTTTCTACTCTATATAGAACTTGATTTTTCACTCTCTTAGTCTTATTTTTAATGAGGCCCAAGATATCAGTCTTTTTCTTAATGTTGGGGAATTTTTAATAATGGTGGGGAATTGGTTGCGTTATCTCCTCTCTCAAGGTAATGTTATCTTATAGAATCTTTAAACTTTTACCTTTCGTGTTTACTTGAAGATCAATGAGGAATTTTTATTTATTTTTTTAGAGTGGGTTCCACATGAGCCCAATGTGGGGCTTGAACTCACAACCCTGAGAGCAAGACCTGAGTTGAGATCAAGAGTCAGATGCTGGGGCGCCTGGGTTGCTCAGTGGGTTAAAGCCTCTGCCTTCGGCTCAGGTCATGATCTCAGGGTCCTGGGATCGAGCCCCACATCGGGCTCTCTGCTCCGCGGGGAGCCTGCTTCCTCCTCTCTCTCTGCCTGCCTCTCTGCCTCCTTGTGATTTCTGTCTGTCAAATAAATAAATAAATCTTAAAAAAAAAAAATTAAAAAAAAGAGTCAGATGCTTAACTGACTGAGTTACCCAGGTGCCCCAGGAATTGTTTTTGATGTATGGTGTGAGGTACAGGTCCTAAATTATTCTGAAGAGTAAAGCGATCCTGAAAGGTGAGAGTTTGAGAACTGGTGATTTTGAGTTCTAAAATTCCCTTTAAGAAACAGTTTTAGCTACATCCCACAAGTTCAAATGTATTTCTGTATTTGGTATTGCTCACTTGTAGGTATTTCTTAATCTCTCTGGCAACTGCATATTTGATTCAGGTTACTTAGATATATATATAGTTTAATTTTCAAATAATTTGGAAAATTTTTCAGATATTGATTTCTGTATTAATCTCACTGTGGTCAGAGAACATTCTCTGAATGAAATTGTTGGAGACATGCCTCATGATTCAGGGCATGGTCTGTATTTAGTAAATGGGCCATGTCTACTTGAAAACCATTGTTATTCTGTCCTGTTTGTGGTAGTGTTCTCCATGTGTAAATTAGATTGTTCAAGTCAAGTCACTGTACTGATTTATTTTTTTGGTCTGTTTTATTTCCTACTGAGAGAGCTGTATTGAAAAATTGAAATATTTGGAATCATTTATTTCTAGTTTTATAAGATTTTTCCTTTATACATTTTGAGGCTGTGCTATGAAGTGCATACAGATTTAGGATGTTTATGAATTTTGAATTGACCTTTTGTCATTCTTTATGTCCTTCTTCTACCAATAATGTTTTTGTTCTGAAAGTATATTTTATATCTTAATATTAGCTTCTCAAGAGTATTTGTTGTAGAAGTTAGTTCGTCCAATGTCTCTTTTCTGTTTATTTTCCTATCCTATCATATTTAATGTGCATCTCTTATAGGCAGAAAATAATAAAGTTTAATATTTTATAATCTTGGCTGATGCTTTTGATTCTTTGGTTGAAATATTTAGTCCATGTCTATGTATGCGTGTATGTAATTATTTATTTAAGATTATTTATTTATTTATTTGAGAGAGAGATTGAGAGAACAAGTGGGAGGAGGGGCAGAGGGAGCGGCAGACTCCCTGAAGAACAGGGATCCCACCATGGGACTCGATCCTGGGACCCTAGGATCATGATCTGAGCCAAAGGCAGACGCTTCACCAAATGAGCCACCCAGGCACCCTAGTTCATGCACACTTAAAGTAATTACGGATATTTTTGCATTTAAATCTGCGACATTATTTTTTTATTTGTCATATTCTTGTTTCTTCTCCTTCTTTTACTGTCTTTTGAATGAATCATTTTTATTATTCCATTTTCTTCTCTAGCATCTTGCTTGTTATATATTTATGATTATTTAAAGAGCAACCTAGAGATTACAACCTGCATTTTTATGTGGTAGAGTCTTTCTTAAATTAGTACTTTAAAACTTCCAAGCAATAAAAGACCCATTAACAATTTATCACTACCTCTTTAGTGGTGACTTTTGTGCCATTGTGTTCATGTTTCAAAATTTCACATATATTTAAAACCTCACAAGATACTGTTTTAAGCTGTCAGTATTCATTTAGATTTCTCTTTCTGGTTCTCTTCATTTCCTGCCGTATTTCCTTATTTCCATCAGGGATGTTTTTCTTTTATTTCAAGAGCTCCCTTTAGTGCTTCTTTTGGTGTGTGGGTCTATCAATGAAAAATTCTCCCAATTCTTTCCTCTGAATATTTTTAAATTTTTGCCTTCCTTTATGAAGGGTGTTTTCACTGAGAATGGAATTTTAGGTTGGCAGATAATTTCTATCAGCATTAAAAGTTGTGATTTCATTGTCTTGTAGCTATGCTGTGATTTTTTTTTTTTAAGATTTTATTTATTTATTTGACAGAGATCACAAGTAGGCAGGGTGTGGGGGGGGGAACAGGCTCCCCGCTGAGCAGAGAGCCCAATGCTGGGCTCGATCCCAGGACCCTGAGATCATGACCTGAGCTGAAGGCAGAGGCTCAACGCCCTGAGCCACCCAGGTGCCCCTGTGCTGTGATTTCTGCAGCATTGTCAGCTCACTATCTTTCTGTTGCTTTTTTGGTGTATTTTTTTCTTTAAGTTTTTCCATCTTCAGTCTTCAACAAAAGACTTGTTCCAAGTATGTGTTGCTTCATATTTATCCTGCTTGAGAGTCACAGAAGGGCTTTAATTTGTGGTTTGATGTCTTTTGACTATATTGAGCAATTCTTGTCATCGTCTCTTCAAATACTGCTTCTTTTCAATTTCTCTGTCCCCTCATTTTGGAACTGCAAAATACACTTATGTTAGGTGTTTCTACTGTGTCTTTTATGTTTGTAATGTCTTTTTTGTGTGTGTGTTTAGTCTTCTTTCCCTTTATGTTTCAAACTACTTTCCAGTGCTTTATCTTCCACTGTCCATATTCTCTCTTTTCAGTGTCTAATTGTTATTAAATCCAGCTGTTGAATTCTGAATTTCTGTTACTGCATTTTTCATCTACCCATTTCCATTTGTTCTCTTCTAGAATGTTTTCTGGTAGAATTTAACTTTGTCTTCTATTTTCTTGAACATAGGTAATCATAATTATCTTGAAGATAATTTCCTTTTTAAAAAAAGATTTTATTTATATATTTGAGAGCGAGTGAGCATGAATGGAGGGGAGGGCCAGAGACAGAGGGAGAAGCAGTTTCCCCTTGGAGCAGGGAGCCCAGTGTGGGGTTCCAACCCGGGACCCTGAAACCATGACCTGAGCCAAGGCAGATGCTTAATTGACTAAGCCACCCAGGCGCCCCAATTTTGAAGATAATTTCTAATGTCAATTTGGGATTACATATTAGATTATGTTTTTTAAAATGTAGTTTGGGGGCACCTGGCTGGCTCAGTCGCTAAAGCATGTGACTCTTAATCTTAGAGTTGAGTTCAAATCCCACGTTGGGCATAGAGCTTACTTTTAAAAAAGTAAATAAATAAAATTTAGTTTCAATTTTTTGTTGTTTTTCGGTCTCCTGGTATACCAGATGCTTTTTAAAAAATTATTATTTTACTGACATCTGGGTGATGTTATCTTCCTCCAGGGAGGATTTAGTTTTATTCCAACAAACAATGAGGGGAAAGGGAGTCCTGTACTTCAGTTTTGTCTCTTGGTGACTGTGATACTGCAGAACTCTCCACCTCGATGTTCGGCCTTCTAGCAGCCTCTTCACACTGGTATCTTAGCATCTCGCCTCGCATGTATGCAGCTGAGGAATCGTCAGAAGCCTCGAGAGGAAATGGCACATAACGTGTTATAGTCACTGCTTTATGTTCCTGGGATTTTGGCCTCTTCTGTGTCGGTTTCCTTGGTTACAGTGCACTCCGGTTTTCCCCTCCCCAGTCCAAGGAGACTTCTGCAAGTTCTCGCTGATGCTTTCTGCTCAGCCTTTATGTCCTGTGTTGTCAGGCAGACATTTTTCTCCAAAGAGCAAAGGAGCTGTAAACGGATGGCTCTCTCGGTGCATCGTCGTCGTCTTCATGATTTTGGCTTCTCAGATCCTGACTGCCTGGGTTGCTTTCAGAAGCCTTCAGAGATTTTTTTTTTTCTTTAACTTAAATTTTGAAATAACTTGAGACTCAGAAAAGTCGCAAAACTAGTACAGAGAGCTCACTTCTACCCTTTCCTCGTCTTCCCCTGATGTTAACGACTTACAAATAATCTTATTTGTTTGTATTTATAATTGCACATTGCCCTATTTTCCAGGGCTGACGAAAGCAGAGTAGGACTGCTAATTGGTTGGGGCGGGGGAAGAGCGGGGGGAGAGAACTCAGGGAGCCAGTGGGGGCGACATTTTGGTGCAGGACTTCTCCAAGTAGACTTCTCAGAAATCTAAGATTTTTTCCTGGTATGAGACATCTCCCATGGCCAAGTAAGGGTGGGAAATTCTACCTCTCATAGGCAGCCCCTTGGAAATCCACAATGCCATTTCCACGTTGAAGTCTCTGAAAAATGTTTTGGTAAAGAAATCTCCCCATTTGGTTAATCCCAGTGTTTCCCATTTGTATGGCCAAGGAGCTGTTCATTTGGGGGCAGTCTGCGTTTCGTGGCGCACCGGTTAGAGGATACTATTCTGGAGCCCTTCCTAATTTACCCTGAGGTATAAATTTTGCTTTTTTACATTTTCTCCTAGGTTTGGGCTCTCTGGCCGTTTAATTTCTTGCTTCATTAAAGGGAAGAAGGTGGAGAAGCCAAGGTTTCCTTGAAAACAGATTATTTGCCCAAGAAGGTGGCCAAGGCTGTGTTAACATTTCCCACTCAGCCTCCCCCTCCCCCTGCCCCACAGGTCTGGCTGAAAAGCGAAGGCAAAACCTTTGTTTCCCAGATAAACTTCTTTTACATCAGTGCTCCCTGTGGTCTTTGAAAATGCTCCTTTTGTTTTCCTGTTCCTTGCGAAATTGGAGGATGGCAAGTAGGCTTCTGTCTCTGACCATAGACCAGGGCACCCCAGAGATGCCTAGTTTGCTGCGTGGTCTTTTTCGCAGGGCGGGGTGGGGGCGTAGACTGTGGGAACCAGGCGGATTGGCCCCCATGTGTGTGTTTCACATTTGCATCTCCTGTCTGGCGAGCCTAGGTCGGATGCTGCTCTTTGTGATGGGGCAGATGACTAGGCGAGGGCAGCTGGCATACGTCGTCAAAGAAGGTAGCCGAAGAAGGTAGCCGGCAGAGTTTCAGAGTGAAATTTTGACACCTTTCCCCCAGTCCAGCCCTTCGTGTGTATGTCCCTTAGGATTTCCTAGTGGATGTTCCCTGCCCGCTCTCAGGTGCCTGTCCCGTGTGTTGTCCTGGGGCCACTGGGGTGAAGGACAGACCTGATCATACCACTCACCTGCTTGAACGTCTCCACTGCTCGAAGGATTAAGTTCAGCCTCAGGATCTGGCCCCTGCGCCTGTGCTTGGGTGTTCATTTTCCTGTCAGTTACCCGTTTGGATCACTGCGCTCTCTCCTGAATGCCCTCCTATCCTAAGTTATGCCTTAGCTTATGCTGTTCTCTCTGGCAGAAATTCCACTTCTTTTCTGGTCTCCTGGGTGCTGTCCATGTAGCCTTCTAGGCCCTGTTCTAGAACATTCTTGGCCCCTCCTCATCTATATGATTTGCTTCCTTCCATCCGAGCTCTAGTAGCAAATTCTGCATCTGTGTTTTGGGTGAGTACTTACCGTGTCCTGGCCATCGGCTTCTGCTTCTCAGTGGGCCTGCGAGCATGTGGCGTGATCTCGGTATCTCTGGCATATGGATGCAGTCAGCGGACTTCCAGATACTTGGGGAATTAGATGGAGTGACATTGTGTCACTAATGTTTGAAACATTAAGTTGAAGTGACTTTTCATGTGGGTGAATTTAAGGTAATTCATTGATTTCTACATACCGCTCTTGCCGCATCCCACACAGGTTTTGATGGATACTATTTTTATTGTTAAATTAAAAAATTTTTTTTAATTTCTGTTAGGGCTTCTTTTATCATTCATTGTCAATTAGGACCAAATGCAAAAATTTTATACCGACTTATTTATTTTTATTATTGATTTCTAATTGAATGGCATGGTGGTAAAATTAAAAAAAAATGTTCTATATGGTGTTGGTTGATTTTGTGACCTAGTAAGTGGTCAGTTTTTCTAATGTTCTGTTTTTACTTGCAGAGAATATACATTTTTCTATTTATTGGCTGGAAGGGTAGGTATACGTGTGCTTATTTGATCAAGATTGGTCTTCCAGATCACCTATATTCCTTCCAAGTTTTTTTTTTTTTTTTTAATTCACATTTGGGCCGTCAGTTTTCTGATACATTTGTATTGAAATCTGCTATGATTGTGGACTTCTCTTATTTCTTTTCTTTTCTTTTTTTCTTTCTTTCTTTCTTCTTCTTCTTCTTCTTTTTTTTTTTTTTTTTGCTTTATTACTAGTTTTTTTGAAGCTGTGCTATTAGGTGGATCATTATTATAATAGAATTTTGGTGGATTTCTCCTTCTATTATTAGATCGGTTCTCTGTACTTACTAGTGCTTTGCCTTAAAGTCTTTTTTTGTCTGATGCTATTGTTACCAACTGTTTTTTAATCAGCATTTTCCTAGTAGGTATAACTTAGCTACTCATTTTCAGTTGTATTTTACGTGTGTCTCATAGAAGCTGCATGTAGCTGGATTTTAAAAATCCTCCCTGGGGCACCTGGCTGGTTCAGTCCATAGGCACATGACTCCTGATCTAGGGGCTGTGAGTTCAAGCCCCACGTTGGGTGTAGAGATTACTAAAAAAAATAAAAACTTTAAAAAAAATCCACTTTATTTATCCTTTAACCTGTTGAATTTGATCATTTACATGGATAATAGTTACTGATGTATTTGGATTTATTACTGTCTTATGTTGTGGTTTCCATTTTGTAATCCCCTTTGTTCTGTGCCCCGCTGCCCCCACCTTGCCAGACTTTTTTTCTTGTTTTGTTTTGTTTTGTTTTGTTTGGATTGGAAAACAGTGGTTTTCCAACCAACGCACTGGTGTGCAAACTATGTTATAACACGAATAGTACTGTATGTATATTATTGTTTTATGCTTTTAGTAGTTGCGATTAATTATGTAACACAGATTCTCACCTATTGTTTTAACAATGTTTGAAGTGATGTCCATTTCCCACTTCCTCCTGAACATAAAGGAACCTTACTGTTCTCAGAATATCCACTGGGCCCCCTCCCCCTCCCATCTTATTATTGCTTACGGTTATAACGTTACCCTTTTGTGAACTCACAGACTTGTTTTTGCTTGTTTTTAGTCTGCGGTTGTATTTGCCACCATAGTGTATTAGTTTCTGTTCTCACTATTGTTTCTTGCAGTTCATACCTTCCGTCATGGATCAACTTTTATTTCCTTGATGAAGTACATTAACATTACTCTTATTAGAAATGAATGGTCTGTCTGAATATGTCTTTGTTTTGTTTTCTTTTTAAATAACAGTTGAGGGAGACACAAAATTCTATTTTTTTCACATTTCTTAGCACATTGAAACTGATCTTCCATTGCTTCCTAGAATCTGGTGTTGCTGAAGAGAAATCTGCTGTGAATCTAATTGTGGCTTTATTCCCCTGTGGGAGTTTTAGAACTGTTTATTCTTGAAATCTTGACATGTGAATTAATATGTACCTTGCTCAGCATTTGAGTATACTTCTAAACTGTGGGCTCACACCTTCTTTCAATTGTGTAAACAACAACAACAACAACAAAACAAAACCCACAAGAACAACAACAAAAAAAACAAACCAGCAGAGCTATTAAGTCTTAAAATATTGAGTCTCTTATATTCTATCCTTTTTTCTGGAGTCCGTATCTGATAGATAGATAGAGATATATATATATATATATATATATTTTTTTTTTTTTTTTTTTAAAGATCTTTGGGGCGTCTGAGTGGCTCAGTAGGTTAAAGCCTTTGCCTTCAGCTCAGGTCATGATCTCAGGGTCCTGGGATGGAGCCCCAAATTGGGCTCTCTGATCGGCGGGGAGCCTGCTCCCCCCCCATCTCTCTGCCTACCTCTTTGCCTACTTGATCTCTGTCAAATAAATAAATAAAATCTCAAAAAAAAAAATAAAATAAAAAATTAAAAAATCTTTTCCTTTGAAATTTTTTGTTCTTTCCATACATTGCTTAGTAATATTTTGTAGTTTATCGATTCTCTTTCTGATTGTGCCCAGTCTGGACTTTATCCCATTTATTGAATTTTTTGTTTTCGTGACTATGTGTTTTTGATTTCCAAGATTTCTAATTTTTAATAGCAATTTGTGCAAGTTCCCTTTTGTGTAATTGCTTTCTCTTCCTTAGTAGACGTTATTTCTTCATTTATCATGTTGATGACATCATTAGCATACACACAAGCCTTCTGTCATATTGTTTCATCAAATGATATTCACTAGACGTGAATTCACGTCATGATATATGATTTTGTTGGCTTTCTTACTTGGTGTTAGATTTAGTCTCATGCCCTAGAATTTAGATTTCTGTGCTTAATTTTTTTTTTAAGATTTTATTTATTTATTTGACAGAGATCACAAGCAGGCAGAGAGAGAGGAGGAAACAGGCTCCCTGCTGAGCAGAGAGCCTGATGCGGGGCTCGATCCCAGGATCCTGGGATCATAACCTGAGCTGAAGGCAGAGGCTTTAACCCACCGAGCCACTCAGGTGCACCACTGTGCTTAATTTTTACTGGGGAGGGTGTCTTTTTGTTACTCTTATCCCATCTTTGCTTACTTCTCTCTGGTGGTTGTGAGGTCTTCTGCCTGGCTTCCTGTGGAAGCGTGGTTTCTGGTCTCTGGTGATATTGGTGGTACCTTGATCTAGCCAGAGAGCTGGGGGTGACCCGATTGCTTCTTGGCTCTCCAGTCTCTGTCAGCCCGTGGATTGCCAAAGGTGCCAACCTCAGACAGTGGTTTGCATTTGGATCTTTTTTCCGTGGCTTTAAGCAGAGCCTGATTCTGGGCTCTTGTCTCACGGGGAGCTTGTAGAGACCATTTTACCCAACAAGAGCCAGACTGCTGGCTGCCAGAGCCTGTGGCTGACAAGACACCAGCACAACCGAGACTTCAACCCTGTCCATCGTGTTGTGTTTTTTTTCCTGTTCCTTTTCTGGTCCACAACAAAAGTTGATTTTGTTGTTAAATCATTGCTTGTCTTTACGGTTCATTTTTTGGGGGGTATTTAATCTATCATTGCTGTGTATTCAGAGCAGAGGGGGTGTATTGGAGTTGAATTTATCTAGTTATCTTCACTAGAAGTAGGAGCTCGAGTATTTCTGTTTAGCTTCCAACACTTACAAGAAATAGAACCGCAGTTTCTGTAACTCTTTAATGAGGTCAGGAGCCCTTAGGGACCATGCTTGCCTTTTTCGTCTCTATTCGCATGTACTAATTATAATGCTTGTACATAGGAGGTGCTCAGCCATATTCTTTGAGTGATTAAGTATCAAGTATCAATAGATGGTCTAAGGAGCTGAGACCAAATGCGTATTTATCCTAACTTTCTCAAAACAGCTGAGCACCACTGGGGCAGTTCAGAAAAAGCAGAAGATTGATCATGATGCTTACCTGGGACTCATGTTGAAAACCGTCCTATATTATTGTCTCTTTTCAAACAAAGGAATATTAATCTCACTATTTTTTGTCCTTAAAAAAAAGAACATTACTGAGGGTTGATGAGGGGAGGGGGGTTGGGAGGAGGGGTGGGGTTATGGACATTGGGGAGGGTGTGTGCTATGGTGAGTGCTGTGAAGTGTGTAAACCTGGCAATTCACAGACCTGTACCCCTGGGGATAAAAATATATGTTTATAAAAAATAAAAAATTAAAAAAATTTAAAAAAAAAAAGCAGGAACATTCCTCCTTCTATTAGACACTCTGCTTTCTGAAAATAGAACAGGTAGAACCCAAACCAGTAAAACGGATTCAGATTAAGGACGTTTCGGGTCTGCCTGACAGTGCTAAGGAGCTTTTCAAAAGGGTATTTTAAAACAGGGGCCTACGGGTGGGCTTCTGCAGAGGGGTTACGGTAACCCTCTGAAATTATAGGCAACTGTGTCAATTCTTTTGCTGTGGAACAAACCACCTCAATACATAGTGACTCAGAAACGAAAACTAATCACCATTTTGTGGGTCTGTGATTTGGGCGGGGCTCACTGGGGAGGTCTGTTGGTCTGGCTGACCTCAGCTGGGCTTGAACTTACCCCTCTGCTGGCAGTCAGCTGCCCAGTCTGCTGGAGGTTTGGAGCATGAGAGGACTCAGCTTGGAAGGCTTCTCTCTGCTCTGAGTGGCCTTCATTCTCCAACATGGTAGCTCAGGCTTATTCATGCGATGGTTACGGTGGAGCTCAGAGTGGGGCCAGAAGTATCGACACAGCCACTTCGTAGCTATAATGAACCTATAAGGCCTATTACTTTCTGTTCTGTTGACACAAGCTAGTCAGTGGGGAGAGAAATAGAGGCACTTCTTAGTGGGAGGAGCTACAAGGCCCTGTGGCCATTTTGGCATCTACCATGCAGGAAAAGGAGTGTTTCTCCTGGGGTGTGGTTGTGTAACTTTCACTGGAGTCTCAGAGCATTACCTCCAAAGTTAAGAACTAATATTTTAAATGGTCTCACTACTGGACAAAAAGGTGTTTGGGGACCTAATTGATGGAGACTCCCACGTAAATGCCACTTAGCGTGTGGCCCTGGGATTCTGTCTTGTTCCTGTGGAAGGTTATACCTTGTATCAGGGCATTAGCAGACTCGCCTGTGACCTCCGTACTGAGGCTGAGAACCAGAGCTGTTGTGTAGTGTATCAGCTAGCTTTCGTTGCGTAACAAAGCGCTCCAGTGTTTCGTGTCAAACAACCGGCATCTCTTCAACTCCGTTCCCAGGGCTTTCTCCCGTGCCTGCTGTCAGCTGCAGACCAACCAGGGACTCTCATCCTAGGGATGGCCTGGTTGTCCTGAGGGGAGTATTTGGGCCACTTGTCTGTCACCACCCAGCTAATTAGACCAGGCCTGTTCACGTGGTGGCAGCAGGGTTTCAAGAGAATGACTGAGAGCATGCCAGATCTGCAAAGGCCTCCATTTCTGTCTGTGGTTCAAAACGAGTGTCAAGTCCAGACTCAGGGTGGGGTAGGTAGACTCCAACTCTGGCCAGGAGAAGCTGCAAAGACATAGCTACAGGGAAGATAAAAAATCACAGCCATTGTTCTTTTTCCCCTAACTACTCCGTCTATATAATTCCTCCTCCCACCTCGAGTGTAAGTTACCTTCTGTCTGCACCTTCATTCCTCCTATTAAAGAGTAATGCTGTATTTGCAGTCCCAGTGGGAATAGTAGCAGAAAGTCACACTGACATTAAAAAACCTACGATTCTTTGACCATTAATTGATGGGAAACCCCTCCCCTGCTGTACTACTGATTTTTAAATTCACAGAAATATTTTAAAGGTATAAGCAGATCACGTTGGTGTGCTTTTTTAAGGAAAGCGATTTACCTTATTTTCAGCCCCCCTCCTTGTTCTCTAATGCAGCCCACACTGGAGCCAGACTCCCTTTGCTAAAAGGTTTCTCTGAGTACATACACTGTGTTGGACAAAGAATCTTTAGGGACTTCTCCAGCATACCTTTTAGCTTGGCATTTGAGAAAGTGTGTGATCTGCCCTCTCTGTCAGCATCTGTTTTCTTCCATTCTCCCTCGATCACTAGTCATTGTAGTCAAACCAAATTTCCTGCTGTTTCTTGAACACATTTGCGCTCTACCAGTGGGTGAGTCTGAGCCATCTAGAGATGTTTCTGGATGTCCCCACGTGGGTCTGTGTGTGCTGTTGGATTGAGTGGGTGGAGGCCAGGGATGATGTTAACTAGTCTGCAATGCCCAGGGCAGCCTCCCGCAACAGAGAATTATCTGGTCTAAATGCCAGAGGGGCAAGGTGGTGAAACCGCGTCCTACACATTGCCTTCTTGGGGTGTTTTTCCACACTGCCTTATGCTGAGAGACTCGTTCCGTGCTGCCTGTTGAAATGTCCTGTATCCTTAAATGGGCAGCTCAAATGCCAAGCCTTGTAGGAAACAGGTCCTGGATGTCCCCCCTTCTCTCCCGTACTTTGGGCTCCTAGAATCCTGTGATCACCAAAACGCCTGTTACTTGGTATGTTTACAGTGATTCGTACCCAGCACTGTTTTGTCCGGATTTTTCCTCCCTTGTAGTTGACTTGAGTGTGCGTGTATCATGTCTTCTGCTGAACTGTAGGTTCCTCCGTAAGGATCTTATTTATCTGTGTTTCTACTAGAGCACCTACTGTGTACTTTACATACAGTAAAGTACTTTACATACTTTACTTTATATACTTTACTTTTACATACTTTATATACTTCACTTTTACATACATACGGTAAGTACACAGTAGGTGCTTAATTAATATCTGTTGCGTGAGTGAGAAACATACATAATTCTTATGTCCTTTGATTCGGTTCCTTGTTCCAACAATTTTCTTTAGAGGACTTAGTTCAAAAAAAAAAAAAAGGCAACGAGCTGAACATGAGCTTTTTTTTGTTGTTTTTGTTTGTAGTAATTTGAGTCAAACTATGATAACAGATTGTATAATGCAGTTAACTTCTGTTTATTTCTGCAGCTGTTTAGTGAAAAAATAAGTGGCGTCGAAGGAACGAAACTAGATGACGAATTTCTTGACATGGAGAGGGTAAGAGAGCTTGCTAATGTCAGTTGTATTACAAATTTGATTTTGATCCTCATGTGAGATGTACTGATGATGTAAAGGCTGTTAGTGGGAACCTGGGATGTGAAGACCCGTGGCGAGTTGGTTCCCTCTAGTGGACTAAAGTCAGAATGTTCAAAACGTGGTCAATCTTGGCAAACAGTTACTGTAAGAAAAAGAGCCACGTAATTGTGATGATGTATCTGGAAAATCAAAATGTATTTCTGGGATGAGACCCTTCGAATGCATAACGATTGACTGTGTGGAAGACTCTGGCTCTGTTCCCATGTGTTGCAGAAGCTGCGTGACAGATAACGTTTATCTGGGTTCTGTTGCTGGAACCAGCAGTGTGAACGTGGATAAGCGCTTTCATCTCTTCCGAACGGTGACGCAAGTTTGATAACGTGTGCCCTGCCTGCCTCATATGGATACTGGGATCATTTTGCAAAAAAACTTATGTGTATGAAAGCATTTAGGAAAATATGATGAGCTTGTTATAGACATGATTATAACACCCTCCAAAGGAAGATTGTAGAATCTCTGTCCCTTCACCTGTTTCCTGGTCAGCTGTGTGGAATGGCTGAGGCGGAGGGAGAACTAGGACCACTAGCAATTACCAGTGTCCCCAGTTGCCTTCCCCTTGGTCTTGGGCCCTTTGAACATAGCCTTGTTTTAATAATGAGACTCCCCAGATGAGAGAGGGCGGACAGAAACAAAGCATCTATCCTCAGATGTAGAATCTAGAACACCATACATAGCAGGTTGTAGAGCTGTCATAGATGTGGGGGAGGAGGTCCAGTCCCAGGCCATGGCTTGGAGGGTTCCTGTCGTCAGGACACCCCAGCCCTGGCCAGACTGTCCTTTCTGGGTGAGCACTGTACGTTTCTAGAAACGTTAATGTTTGAGAGGAAAAGCTCACGTTGTTTTGCTTTTGAAAAAACTTAATTTCTGAAAATTGAAAAACAGAAATATTTTAACATCATACTTTAAAAAATCCCTTGGTATATAAGGATACCATGTGTAACTTTCTTACTAACAAAATGACCCAGTTTAAATGTCAAATTGAAAAGCACATCTCAGCAATTATAGTTCCGGTTGATGGACAGAGATCTCTCTTGTTTACTTCCTTTTCTTCCTAAAACCCCAGTGAACGACGGAAGAAATATAAAAATAAAATCTATTTGTTTTCTTACAGCAGTGAAAAGCATGGAAATATCTAACGTGTGGCCAGAAATTTTAAGGACTTTCTGGAAGAGATTAATTAGATAGTATCCAATCCCCCTAAAACATGGCGCAGAAATGACAAAGGAGTGGAGGAGATACTCCAAGACAAATCCTAACCATATGGAAGTGGAGGACTAATAGTAAAGTCAAAGTGAAATTTGATGGGAAAAAACCCCACTAAGTGGAAAAAGTTATGAAAAGGGGAGCACCTGGGTAGCTCAGTCGGTTAAAGCAGCTGCAGCTGACTCTTGATTTTGGCTCAGGTCATGATCTCAGGCTCCTGGGACTGGGCCCCTCATCAGGCTCTGTGCTCAGTCGGGCGTCTGCTGGAGGATTCTCTCTCTCTCTGCCCCTCCCCCTGCGTGCTCTGTCTCTCTAAAATAAGTAAATCTTTTAAAAATTATATTAAAAAGATGCAGTCGTACATTCTATCAGAAAATTGGGATAGTTATGAACCATTATGCACCACATAACATGGCATCTAAATACATAAGGGAAAAGTCAGAAATACATGGAAAATGGACAAATCCAGAGTGGAAGATTTCACATACCTCTCATGAATAATAGATAGAGTTGATGATAATAGGTTGACTCATAGGCAGTTAGTATAAAATATGATTAGTAGTTTTGATAAATATTATAAATAGATACAGAGGTCTACATTCCTCAAATTGAGAATCTGTATTCTTTTTAAGTCCTTTTAAATAATCATATATTAGGCTCCAGAAAAAAAACTAAAAAAAAAAAAAAATTCCCAGGGTAAAATCATAGAATACAGGATTACAAGGAATGTATACATTCCCAATTCTAGGTGTTTGGAAATTTAAAAATGTGTAAAAATCGTTCTTAAAGAAGAAATGAAAAATAAAGAGACACAAGAGACAGAATTCTATATATCAGAACTTGTGGTATAACGCTACATCTTAAATACACTTAATAGAAAATAAATGTTTGAAGAAAATGAATAAATCATTTAAGTCAAGAAGCCAGGAAAGTAACAGCAAATTACATCACTTTAGGTGAAAGGAAAGAATCAACACGGATAAATGAGGGATTAATAAAATAGGAAACAATAACAACAAAATAGTAGAACCAATGAGTAAAACCAAGAACTATTTTTTTTTTTTTTTTCAAAAAACCTCCTCTACCAAGTGTGGCCGAGAGAGAGAAGGTTAGCACAAATAGATTGCGTAAGGAATAAGATGATACAGTGAAGTATGGATTCTTTTTAAAAATAATAATAAAAAAATAGAATATCTTGAACAGCCATTGAAACCAGGGCTGTTATCAGCTCTCCAGCTCAGGCCGAGGCCTGGAAGAGTCCGTGGCGTGAGCTTCGGGGCGCTGTAGGGGCAGGGTGCTCACATTTGAAGGAAATTCCAGATTTAATCAATGGGCAAAGGTGCCTTTGTACCAGGTAGACTTCACAAAAATGATTTTTACTTTCCCCCGTTCGACCTGATGGCTAGCAGCAAACATTGCATAGCATCTCGTTAGCCTAAACATTTCCCACTGCCCACAAGATCCCCAGTTATGCTAGGAGGGAGCCTTTGCTTCATTTTTTTTGTTTGTTTGTTTGTTTTTAAACTGCATGGATTTTTTTTTTTCCAGTGTTCATCTTCATTGCTCGTATCTGCCTGTGTGGTTCGTGGCTATCTCCTTCAGTTTGTAAAGGCTTGATTCCCAGTTCCGACTGTTGGCATGTTCTGGAAGCGGCTCTGTCTGTGCACACCAGGCCTGTGACCCTGACCATTTGTTTCTTGGCTTTCCCCCCGAAAGATAGAAAAGGATCTAAAGTAGAAAGTAGCCCTGCCACAGATCTCAGGGTCACCCTTCAGAGACGAAGGCTAGCTTCCTGGTGGCTTTTCATGTCTAAAGAAGGTTGGATACGTGGAAAGGAACATGCTGAGCTGCGTCTTAATTAATATGAAACTTAGAAAAGCTTATAAATCTAAAACCTGGTTTTTCTTAAACTTAAGCTGAACCAATGACCCTCATTTATAAATTTAGTAATTTCGGCATAAAAATGATGATCATTTTCAGTTACTCTTCATTTTAGGTTCCTGTAAGTCATAGGCTTAACAGATTAAACCCTTACACGTTTATCTTCACTGACTGAATTAAGCTGATCCCCTTGCACATTTCCGACGTCTAGAATCACAAATGCGACGCGTGGAATTTGCTCCAACATCACGTCAAATTTAAAACAGGGTTTTCCTAAGAACTTGCATTTCTTGAAACTCTAGTAAAACGTAAACATTTAGGTGATTCTATTCTCTAAAACATTTCCTCTCAAACACTTCCTAAACAATCGGACACACTGAAGGGATCTCAAAGCTTAGAGAACGTGTTACGAGGCCACATGCACGTAGGCAACGTGTGCATAAGACGAGCGTGATTCATGGCCTTGTCATTTACACACTGTCGTGTTAAACCTTCCCGGGGCTCTGAGTTGAGGCCTTCAGCGATGGGGAACAACTAGAGCTTTAAGCTGGTGGAGAGCTGGCTTGGTTGAAAGCTTCTGACCCTGGCCAGAGCGTTTTCTTGAGTTACGAAAACGAATTTCTTGTATTGCAAATCACTCTACAACTTGCTTTTTTCCCTGATGTTGCTCTATGGGCATCTTGCTAGTACGCGTGGAGCTCCCTTATATTTTCCGTCTGATGATTAAATATTCCTTTCTTTGGATGTTTCACGATTGATCCAATCAGTCTCTTACGCTTGTGATTCAAGTTGGTTTCAGTTTTCAATATGACATAAAATGGTCTAACATCCTTTTACGTCATTGCACTTTGCTGGCATGTTTCCAGATGATAAAGTTCTGGAAGTCCAAGAGTGACACTAATACGCCCGTTACTACTGATGGTAGTGTAGAGAAGTCCTTCACCTTCATCTCCAGAAGCTGAATCTGTTTCGCACTCCGTGTGTGAAAGGGCCCATTCCCCCACACCTGTATCATACCTGATATTGGGACAAATCAATTAAAAAAAATTTTTTTTTGGCCAATCTGTTGAGTGAAAAGTATCTCCTTTTTAATTTACAATTTTTCCGACATTTTGTCAAGTGTTTGAACTTGCATTTTCCCCTGTTTGTGGATTGCCAGTTTATGTTCTTGTCTCTTCTGGTTGGGCTGGGTTTTGTTTGTTTTGTTCTTTAAATGGGAGTTCTGTATTTTGTGGATACTAACATGTGTCCCTTGTACAGTTTTCTTTCTCTTGCATTTTGCCAATTTTGTCAAATCTTGTGTACTGTGTCTTTTCATTGTTTAGTCTATATAGGGTCAGAATTTTGGTCTTTTCACTTAGGACATTCGGATTTCGGGTCATGCTTACACGATTCTTCCCATCCCCATATTTCAGAATACACTGCTGTATAACTTATTACCCTTACACTTTGTTTTTAGGTCTGTATTTTTAATCCAGTATGTTTAGTATATTAATTTGCCAAGTTGTAACAAAAAAAGAAAAAAAATGAAAATGGAGATGAGATTTGAATTCATTTTACATGTTAATTTGGGGGATGGATGTACATCTTCGTACAATTAAACTTTCCCATTTAGAAGTATGGCTTTTGAAATAGATACTGTACATTTCTCATTATATTTATTCCTTATTGTTGTGTACTTCTGAGTTGCTCTTACGAATGGGATCTCCTTTTCCCTTTTATTTTCTTTCGGGTTATTGATGGTATGAAATAAAGCTATTGTAATGTGCACATTTAACCTCATTGCCTATTCTCAAGTTCAGTGGCTGGCTAACCAGCAGCCGGTGTCCAGGAACTTTTTTTTTTTAAGATTTTATTTATTTATTTGACAGAGATCACAAGCAGAGAGGCAGGCAGAGAGAGGTGGAAGCAGGCTCCCTGCTGAGCAGAGAGCCCGATGCGGGGCTCGATCCCAGGACCCTGGGATCATGACCTGAGCCAAAGGCAGAGGCTCAACCCACTGAGCCACCCAGGCGCCCTCCAGGAATGGTTTTGTGGAAGGAAAGATTCAGTCTTAACACAGTAGACAGAACACCTGGGTGTATATGTTAGTGACCCACTCGTGAGAAGGATTCTTTCACTGTTGATTCACTGTGGCGGTTTCTAATGTGAGTCATTATTAGGGCGTCCTTACATGAGTACGGGTGTCAAGTTCACCCGGCAGATAAGGAAAGTTTGGCTCAGACATGCCTAGTGTTGGCCCGAGAGACATATATCCAGTGATGAGTGGAGTGTAATGACTTGTCCGAGTTTTCCAGATATTATGTGAATACTCACTTTATGTTAAGAAGAAAAAGAAATGCATGTTCTCCATCATCAAGGGGAGAAAGAGCTGTCCCGGAATCAACGTGAGAAAATAACTGCTTCTCCCCCAAAATGCTGAAATTCATTCAGGTTAAAATCACCATAATAACGTGTTCTAAATATCAAGCTAATGCATATTACTCCTCTGTCTTTCTGTGAATTCAGTGTCACTTACCAACATTTTTATGTGTTTTTCTTTTAAAGAAAATAGACATTACCAATAAAGCTGTTGCAGAAATTCTTTCGAAGGCCACAGAATATCTTCAGCCAAATCCAGGTAAAGTTAGAAAATGTCTTGAAATGTTCTCTTGTTCATTTGCTGTCACGGATCAGTCACCCGTGTTTGCTTGACGTATGGCTGACATAACTTAGAAACAACGTCTTTTGCATCCAAATAATAAAATTCAGGTTTTTTTAAAGTCAGGCCTCCAGACCAAAGGTATTTCAGTGAATCCCAGCAGACAGTGCTGTGAATTGCAGTGACCTCATTCCGGTGGGGGCTGGGCTTAGCTGCAAGGTTCTGTTGAGCCAAGTCAGCTTCGAGGAGTTGCTTCTGAGAGCCGGCAAACGTTTTGTATACATTTTCTTGTGGAGGCATCCCCTCTTTTAGGAAAAAAAAAAAAATCCCGTCCTCCTGCTCTGAAGGTGTATATCCCCTTGAAATTACTTCCACAGGAGGATTTTAATTCTGAGGTCATGAACGAGTACCCCTTGATGAGTTTTTCCTGGGTTGTGAGAATCTAAACAGTAAAAATTTAAAAACATAAATTTTATAAAAACTGTGTCTGGGGAGGTTGGTGGGTGTAGAAGTCTTCAGGACTGTATCGGTGATTAGAATTTTAAAAACTATAATAAATACATCTCTGCCCTGGCCGCCTCCGGGATTGAGGTGAGCCACATAAGTTCCTTTTCCAGATAAATCAGTCAGCACATACTTAGCAAGAGCTTTCTCTTGGCGAGGGGTTTTCCTGGATCGTGGGGTGCCATGAAGTTGGACCAAGATCCCATCCTCAGAGAACCGACGTTGGAAGGGGGCAGAGTGGGGATGGGGGGGCAGCAGTGGACGCGTCTGCTTGGACAGAGGCCTCTGTTATTTCCAGCTGCACAGTGACCCGTCACATGCCTGCTGCCTCCCGGTTTCTAACCTGACAGTGGGAAGGAGGAGCTGAGCATGTGTGTGTGCGGGTGCATGCGTGTGTCTTTGTGTGTGTGTGTGTGTGCATGTGTGTGGTCTGTAGGAGAGTGAAGCCTTTGTGGGCAGGGACCGGGAGGACAACGGCTTTGAACCGAGGTGGGCACGATTCAGAAAGGCTGGGAGCGTCTGCGGCAGGACCAGCATCCCCTGAGAGACGGGGGACACGCAGAATCCGGGCTCCTCCCAAACCGCCGGAATCAGACTTTACTTGTGGGATCCTTGTGGGATTTGTATGTGCCTTACAGTTTGAGAGGCGCTGGTCTAGAATACGTGAAAACGAACATGTAATTATTAAAGCCAAAGCAAATAAAAGTGGGTCCCTTTACTTCCTAACGTTATCTCAGACACCACAAGCTAGTGTGTGCTTCACACTCAGGCCTGTGGGATCAAATCCCAAGTCCTTAGCGTGGGATCAGTTCAGAGTCTCATTTTCCCCCGTAGGTATCTCCTGATTGTCCGGTTTCCACCCTGCGTAGGCCAGGCCGGCCGCTCTTTATCTGTCGGTTAGAGACCGCGGGTGCTCCCTCTTCCACCCTTTATGAACACGATTTCTGCCTTTTTAAGGGCATCTTTCCATCTTTATTTAGCAATATCGCTATGGTTTCCTTTTCCCAACCTCATCCCCCACTTTATCAGCAAAGTACATCTTGTATATTCTGCCTCACAGTAACCAGAGTGAGTGGCGTCAGGGCCGGCGCTGGCCTGGGCCGTCCCACAGAGCCGGGATCAGGAAGCGCCCACTGCTTGAGTCACAAAGAAGTCCAGGAGCGTGGCCGCCCGTCATTTCCCTAGGGGACTGGAGACCTGACCGCACCCGGGGGACCATCCACACACAGACTCCCGCTCCCTCGGGGGGAATCGGGTTTCCTCCTCCTGGCTCCGTCCTGAGCCGGAACGAGCAGCAGCCCTTCATAATGATATTGGATATAATCAGACAAGCACATTCTGGGGCACGGGCAGGGTGTTCGCGGCCCACTGGTGGTCGGAAACATTGGCACCTCGGCAGTTCTGGTCTTCGTGATCCGTTGGGCCCCAGGAAGGACCAGCCGTCCCAGTGTCCACACTCAACTTGGTGTGGGCCACGGCAGGCCTTTCGGTGTCTCACCCTGCCCACGGGCTGGGGTAGCCCGGGTCCCCTGTGCTCCATCCCAGCCACGCAGCTGGGCGCTCAGCACCACCCCCATTGGTAAAAGAGTCTGGGAAATCCTGTGAGAGATGGACTCGGTCACACCGGCCCTGTCCCTCACTCCAGGCCTCCTGCAAGTTGCCCACCAGGTGGCCTCTGTTTTGTCCTCCCCGGTTCAATGCGACAGACCTGTGGCTTCGCCTTGTCATTTTAAGGAATTACAAATGACGATGTTTTTAAGCATACAGAGCTAAGCTAGGAATGCTGAACACTGTGTCGAAGATTCGAGGGCAGGTGAAGACCACCGGCTACCCCCAGACGGAAGGCTTGCTGGGCGACTGTATGCTGAAGTACGGGAAGGAGCTAGGCGAAGGCTCCACGTTTGGTAAGTGCGCACACTGCCTGGGCCTGGGGTCTCCCGTGCGGAGTGTAGGTGCTGCACAATGCCTTTTTTTTTTTTTTTTTAAGATTTATTTATTTACATAGAGAGTGGGAGAGGTTGGTGCCCAGGGAGAGGGAATCCTCAAGCAGGCTCCCCGCTGAGCCCAGAGCCTGACACGGGGCTCGATCCCACAACCCTGAGATCACGACCTGAGCCGAAACCAAGAGTTGGACATTCAGCCAATGGAGCCACCCAGCAGCCCCCACAATGCCTTTATTTTAACAAACTTATTATTTTTTTTATATCACCCAAGTCCTCCATGTTCATCACAGGAAGTTTGGAAAATGTAAGCGAGTAAAATACAAGAAAATAAATGCCAGTGTCACCCACTCTCACACATCCAGGGATAGAGTCTTGGTTCTCGTCTATGTTCACAAGCACCTTACAGAATCCGAGTGGGGTTGTGGTATAGATACCCTTAGACCATTTTGTAACCTGTTTATTCCCATCGACTCTGTCCTGATCCGTGTCATAAAATAATCCCTCTTCTACGATTCTGTTTCTAAACGCTGCGTAATAATCCGCGTGTGATGTCCTAGCTCATCCCATCAATCCCAATTATTAGACACTTAAAGAGTTTTTCTCTTTATGCAAAGACTTTACACAGCATTTTAAACAACCGTTATCATAGGTAAATCTGTGGGGACAGCCAAGATTATGTTCTTAGATGAAATCCCGAGTCGTGAAATTGCTGGGTTGAGAGCATGCCTGTTTTTGCAGACTTTTGAAGCTTACTCCCCAAGAGCTCTCCAGAAAGAGGAAGCCTGCTGGACACTCTTGCCAGGAGTGAGCGAGACTGAGTTTGTTTCCCAGCACAACTGATAACTGTGGGGATTATTTTTTTAGTTTACTTTTAAATAACTGGTAATTGGATGCGTAGCATATTGAAATTGATCTTTTTGTGCTGTTTTAACTGTACCTTTTAGAAGATGCGTAAGGTAGAGTTCCTTCCTATTTGTCGTCATTTTCGTCAGTTGGGTATGTGTATCCTTTGCCTCTTTTTTCATTAAGGTGCTTGTTTTTCCCCTTCGCGGTTCATGAGCTCTTCCCGTGGTCAGGATATTTGCTCCTTGTCTGGCTTATATGTGAATGAAGTCAGACTCCGGGCAGGGATTTAGTTCCTGATATCCTCAACGGAGAGAGATTTTTACTGTTTACTTGGTGGGACTCATACGTCTTCCTTTGTGACTTTCGGATTCATTATTGTGTTCAGAAAAACTTCCACCCCCTGGCCCCCGTATTGTATAAGTGTTCATTTATACTTTTATTTTGAAACCTGTTTCTTTTCTTAACTTTAAATTTCTGACCTCCTGGGTTTAACAGGAAGATACTGTGCAATAATGGGGTTCTAATTTTGCTTTCTCACAAATTGTTTTAATTGTTTTAATTGCTAAATTAAATTGTTAATTGTTTAATTGCTAATTGTTTTAATACTTTATTGAAAAGTTCAACGTTTCCCCTCCAATTAAAGAGAAATTTTGTCACAACTAAATTTTTATATTCTCAGTTTGTTTCTAGCCTTCCTTGTTTGTTTTCTAGATCTGTGCCCTATTTTGATCCAGTGTTGTATTTTTTTTTAAAGATTTTATTTATTTATTTGTCAGAGAGAGAGAGGGAGAGAGAGCGAGGGAGCACAGGCAGGCAGAATGGCAGGCAGAGGCAGAGGGAGAAGCAGGCTCCCCGCCAAGCAAGGAGCCCGATGTGGGACTCGATCCCAGGACGCTGGGATCATGACCTGAGCCGAAGGCAGCCGCTTAACCAACTGAGCCACCCAGGCATCCCTCCAGTGTTGTATTTTAACTATTATAACTTTAAAGTACATTTTAATGTACTTAGCTAAAATTTCCCTTTGCTGTCTTGTTGTACACATTTCATGGATATACTCATCCTTTTTTTTTTTTTTTTTTCAGATGAAACCTAGAGTCATTTTAAGTTTCCTTTGCTAAAAACAAAAAACCTATTACATTTTAATTGAGATTTCTTTAAATTAATACATTGGAGGTGAGTTGAACGTTCAAATGATTTAGTCTTCTAGGAGAATTTGTCACTTTTGCTATTCAGCAAGGCAGGCAATGGAAATTGAGAATTCAGATACTTGGTTATAGTAATTGATCTAAGAAATTGGGGGAAAAAATCTCCTGAAAACTTAAAAAAAAAAAAAAAAACCCCGGGGGCAACTGGGTGGCTCAGTTGGTTAAGCGTCTGACTTCAGCTCAGGTCAAGATCTCAAGGTCCTGGGATCGAGTCCCGCATCGGGCTCCCTGCTTGGCAGGGAGCCTACATCTCTCTCCCCCTGCTTGTGCTCTTTCCCTTGCTCTCCTTCTTTCTTTGAAATTAACAAAATCTTAAAAAAAATCCCAAATGCTAAAACATTCATGAGTCACAGGGGGTGACAATATCCTTCAGAGCAGTAGAATGTGAATTGTATTTTATTCCGTGGGTGAATGTGGACAAGATGGCCTCTTCCTTATCCTGAAGGCAGACCCGTTGAGGGGACAGTGCGGGTGCTGGGGAGGCCCTCACAGCCAAGGCCACTGTGCACCTGCCATGGCGACTGGGCAGGGGGCTGGATGGCCCGACCTGGGCGTCCCAGGTCCCTAGCAGTGTAGGGGAACTTGGGTTGAGGAGGAGAGCCGGTCACGGGAGGGTGTCAGGAACAGATAGGTTGCTTACTATTCTGGGGAGGAGACTACTGTCTGATGCTTTCCTCTCAGGGCCACATGGTAGAACCTTCCTGAAGTACAGAGGCCTCAGTGCGTGGAGACTGAGCCCCACGTCCTCGTGGAATCTGTCGCACTAAGCCTGAACCAGGGGAGGGAATGGCAGGTCCATGGAGGTGACGGCCGATATTGAGAATTAATTTTTGGAGTCTCCAGAGAAACATTTGGAAATGTTTCTGTCAAAGTTGAATTTGACATTCCGGGGCCGAGGGGCCAGAACCAGTAGCTTCTGTTTCTGATCAGTTGGGCAGGAGACGGTCCCCAGGCTGGGAAGGGGTATCTCATCTTTATCTTGGAATGATTTAGACTCTGGAGACTGAGCTAAGGACATTTAGGAGGAATGAAGCTACCAGTGGGTCCACTTGTATTTTACGAGGTCCTGTACTATGTATTATCTAGTTAATTAAAAAAAAAAAGAGGCAAGTCTTCGTTGCTATCACTGTTTTGCAGGTGCATGAACTTTGTGCGGCTGGACTAGTAGGGGCAACAACTTGGGGTCAGAATTTCCTAGAAATGCAAATTCTTGGGCTGGCCTCTAAGATCTTTTTCTAGCCGAAGAGTTGAGAGACCCCAAGCTCTACATGTTTCCAGGGTCAATTTGGAGAACTCTGATACAGGAAAAATAGTCTGGTCTGGTACATCTTGTCCCAGAGATGCCTTCAAGAGGAACTGCCACCCTCGTTCTGCTCAGCCACCAGGACTCCCACTTGCAAATTCCGGTGGGTTAGCTGGCCCCGGGATACCAGGGCGTAATCCAGCAAAAGCTGCTGATCACTGCCCAGGCCTGTGCGTGCCTGGCCCGGGCCCTATTGCAAGAGCAAACCGTGCCCGTCTGCTGAAAGGCTGTCCCATGTCACCCTGCCAGGCTTTCTTTGACATCAGAGGGGGTCAAGAGTCTTAGAACCATCTAAAGGATATGGGAGTGATCTCAAGATCCAGTAGCTAGAAGCAGACAGGAGGTTTTGTTCATTCATTCCTATTGTAGCCTTTATTGGTTGATACTTAGCCCTGATGAATGAATCCTTTTATCGTTTACAAAGAGGGATTTTGTTCTCCAACTTCTAAGGAACCCTAGGTGCCAGTTCACTAAACTCGAGATTTCCCTGCTCTCTGAAAGTAGAGCATTCCTAGGAGGCCTTTTGTAAAGCAAAGTGGTGTAAAGCAAAGAAGAAATTACTATTAATTTATGTGGAAAAATTCGGGGATAGTACCAGAACCCCAGAATCACCTCTCTTAGGCTTTTCTCAGATCTCAGGGCACGTCTTGCATGTCCAGGATAAATCAAGATAAAGCACAGACGCTGGCAGTCACAGCTCAGAGCCGCGGCGGCTGGATGCTGCCGTGCTGTGTGCTGTTCTCATGACTTGGGGCACACGCTTCCCCTCTAATAACTTGCTGCAGAGCGAAGGCTGAACGTTATTCTCACTTTTTGCTTTTTTTTTTTTTTTTTTTCAGTGAGCGGAAACAAATACTTCATAGGTGTTTTGTAAAGGCGATGGTGTTCCGCGTGAACTTTGAAAAAGCAGGGGAGGGAGACTCCGTACCGGTTTTTAAAGAGGGGTTTTTCGCCACCTAGTGGCCAGAGCGGGAAATGCTTTGGTCTCTCAGCCTCCTACTCTTGTTTTATAGAGTGGAGGGAGGACAGAAGGTAGAGAGAATACAGACCATAAGGACACCTTCTTTCTTCTTCTTCTTCTCCTCCTCCTCCTCCTCCCCCTCCCCCTCCCCCTCCTCCCCCCCTCCCCCTCCTCCCCCTCCTCCTCCTCCTTTTTTTTTTTTTCTGAGTCAGGATTCAACCGTCCCGGGGGAGGACCGTTTTGCACTGTCATCCACAAACTTTTGGGAAGGAATCAAATAAATACCACCATTATTCTCGAGTTCTCTGCTAAAGAACCTTTCTTGTTTGCAATTTCTCTTCAAGGCCACGCGCTGATAGAAGTTGGGGAGTCGATGAAGCTCATGGCGGAGGTGAAGGACTCTCTTGATATTAACGTAAAGCAGACTTTTATTGATCCCCTTCAGTTACTACAAGACAAAGATCTAAAAGAGATTGGGGTAAGTCTTCCAGCTGTAAATCTACCTGTTGCTCCTTAAAATGATGTCTGTATTTAAAATCGTTAGAATGCCTCTGTGGGGATTTGGTGAGAGCATTGTCTTGCCGTGGTGCTGCGAGAATGATCCTGGCTCGCTGGGTCTTAGCCCGCCCTTCTGTATCTCACTGAAGCCAGCTAGACGCCAAGGTCAAGTGCATACCAAAATGACGCCATAACTTCACAGGAGAACCTTTATGATCAAGTTCATACCGTATTAGGTCCTCTCTTTTGATACTTTGCACCAGACCCGTAGTCATTATTTTTCACTGCTTCTCAAGGACATCGGTATCTGGGAATGACGTCTTATATTTGGAAAACTGTTAGAAATGGCCTCCCAGAGCACACACGGGAGCTCTCAGGGACCTGTCAGTGATCGCATGCTGCTTGCTTGGCGGAGTTTTTGTGTATGTGCGAAAACAGCCTCGAGACTTCTACCCCACTAGGACTTCCGCTCTGGAGGGGTAGCCTGTGCTGACTTCTGGCACCCTTTTAGGGACCTGCCCCGAGGACCTGCCTCTAGGCACCTTCAAGAGTGATCTCAGTGAAAGCACACGCCAGCTTGGAAGTTATTTGAACCTTGGGGGTGTTCCCTTTCCTTGGGAGACCCCTGGACCAGCAGCCTCAGCATCATATGGGATAAAGGCAAATGCTTGAGCCCTATACCAGATTTCCTGAATGGAGAGTCCTACATGCCTATATGGGCATTAGGATCTGTAAGGGAATCGGAGGGTGTGGAGGGGACTTCAGGGAGGTTGAATGAAAAACAAAAGCGGACATTCAGGGACTCCTGGAACATTCAGCAACGCTGACCCCCAGTATCCCTGTCACCCCTCACTCGCCCGGTTCTCTTTCCCATCCACATCGGGGAAACCGTGTCCCTCCTGCCCCCTGAAGCCAGGGCTCCACTGGGCCCTGGAGTCCATGGCCATGTCCTTCGTCCTCTCTCCTGAATCTCCATTCTTCCCCTTTCTATCTGTTGTCTTCTTGCTTTAACATCTGGACACATCTGCCCAGGAGCCCTTGCCTCCCGGCTTCACGCCTCCCCCCGCCCCCAGCACATTCTCCATTATACCCAGGGCAGCCTTAGATGGAGACCATCTGTAGCTGCCCACTGGTGGTGGACAACAGACCCACCACCTTAGCCCCAATTCTCTGGCCTCTCCTTCCCTCTGGGGCCTGCCCTGCCCCCGACCCCTTCCCAGCGCTGCCTCCTAGCCTCTCTGCCTGTGTTTTGCTGTGGGCAGTCCCTCTGTTCCTTGTCTTTCTCTCCTTTCCCTCCCCTCCTGGCATAGTGCTCACCTCTCAGATCTGAGATGCTCTTTGTTTTGGGAAGCCTTTGTTCCCTCCTGGCTGAGCCTTCGCTCCCCTGTGCCTCGAGCCTCCCTGCTTCTCCTCTCCTGTTGCTGGGCATCGAGTGCCTCGGGGTGAGGAGTCCCGCTTTGTTCAGTTCTGGGACCCCGAGGCCCAGGACGGGGTTTATGGTGGCAAATTATTAAAGAACAAATGACTCTAGTGAAGAAGGGCCATTCTGGGGATGTGGGGTCACCAAGACATCCTTCCCACACGCAGAACCTTAAGACAAGAGACCCCCCCCACCTTGGCTGGGACATATAATACACTATTTCTTCTTGTGCTCTTGTCCATGGGGAGAGCCAAAAGTCCTCTGGGGGATCGTCGCTCGGCCCTGGACCAGCTTCAGAGCTGGCTGTGGACGCGAGCGTGGACCAGACAGACGTGCAGAGTACACCTGCCCTTCAGTGTCGGCGTCCCCCGTGCAACAGAACCGTATCCCAAGGGCGTCTCATTCCACAGCTGCCGTTTGATGCAGAAACGCCGTCCGTCTGCGCTGAAGTCACGTGACGATCCGGAGTTCAGAGTCTCCTGTTTGGAAGCTGTTCACGTCTCCGCTGTGCTGTCTGTGCCTCAGATGCTGGCAGGGGAGAGCCTGTCCACATCCGACCAGCTGATCAGACCCTGGAAGGGTTTTAGGGATTCCAAACATTCCTTGGCCCATAAGCAGCCAGGCTCGCCATCCCTGTTCGCTTTATGGCTGTACACGGAGACCTGGAGGGAATACCAGATTTGCCCCGAGTCACAGAACGTACAGGAAAGATGCTTCTGGCTTTTTGTTCATATGCTCTTTTCGCCTATTCATTACAGAAGCGGAACCAGTGCTCTTCACTCAAACACACAGTAACGTTACTGGTGTACATCGGCAGGATGGTCTGTGTTTGTGGATCCATCCCATAGCAATACCTGTTTTCTGGGGATGAGAGGTGTGAGCTCTTCTGGGCCTCTCCCTTGCCCCACCACACAAAGCCCATTCTGTGAATGGACAGGTTTGAATGTTTACAGTTGTTACATTTTGTTAAAGAGATCTTTTTTTTTTTTTTTTTTTAAAGAAATCTCACCCTTCAGAGGTGGTCAGTGTTTGTCCTCTGTGTGTGCGTGTTCACTGATGGCATTTACTGAATGTGTTCTGTCATTGTTGGGAATTCTGTGGGATACACAGAAGTATTCTAGGGGCTACTAGAAACTTCTGCTTTTATAATCTACCTCTTAGGACTTGACAGTGGTGCCAAAGGAAATGTGCTTATTTTTGGTGTAGATAATTTAGTGGGAAATTATCTGGACATGGATAGAGCTTAAGTGGTCCTATACAGAACTTTGGAAAATGGAATCTGATACTGTTTCCTTACGTTCCGTATAGACACTGATTCACTCTGCCATCCACCCATCCGTCCACCCACCCATCCACCCATCCGTCCACCCACCCATGCACCCATCTTCTATCTGCCCAGCTGCCCACCCAGCCACCCAACCAACTACCCATCCACCCATCCATTCATCCATCCATCCACGCACCCACCTACCCATTGGCACACCCAACCACCCACCTACACCCACCCACCCAACCACCCATCCTCCATCTGCCCATCTGCCTGTGCACCCACCTATCCAACCATCCATGTGTCTATCCACCCACCCACCCAACCATCTGCCCACCCACCTATCTGTCCAGCCATCTTCCCACCCTCCCATTCATCCAACCTTCTGCCCACCCATCCGTCCATCCACCCACCCATCCATCCAACCATCTGCCCACCACCCTTCCATCCACCCACAAATATCCCTTGAGGACTGCAGTAAAGGTGGCCTCTAGTGGATGTTGGCGACACACAGACACGTAAGATGTGTCCTTGCCCCAAGAAGGCAGACGGACAAAAAGCAGGGGCTACTTTCATGGAAACAACAAGGGTTCCTTCGCCCTGTGTTTTGAGTGTCCGGTTCTCTGAAAGACTCCTTTGTCTCGTTTAGCACCACCTGAAAAAGCTGGAAGGCCGCCGCCTGGATTATGATTATAAAAAGAAGCGAGTAGGTAAGATACCAGATGAAGAAGTCAGACAAGCGGTAGAAAAATTTGAAGAGTCAAAGGAGTTGGCTGAAAGAAGCATGTTTAATTTTTTAGAAAATGATGTAAGTATTTAAACCAAACAGGAGACTTTAATGTGATTAAAAGCCTTGACTATATGACTAGGACCAACATGTGGAGAAGTGCTGGCGCCTTAGTTTACAAAAGTTCTGGAATTTTCCATAGCCGTTATCTCCTGCTTCAGAAATTTGGCAAGTCCCGACTCAAACGCGGTGTGCCGCAGGCAGCCCCGGGGAGGGGGTGGTTTCGGGAACTAGACAGCGACTGGCCCTTGTACTTGAGGCCACGGCCTGGTGGGTTTGCAGGAGAAGGGAAGGCCCGTGTCGTGTGGTGACGTGTGGTTTTGCCGAGACTGAGACAGGTACTCTGCGAGGTGGTTGTTTGCGGAGGAGCCGCGCTCTGATGTGGCGTCACCGCAAACGTTCAGGATGTCAGAGTGTGGCCTCCGTTCAGCCGCACGCACGTGAGCTCGGCCAGCGTGAGGGCCTTGACGCGGGTCCCTCGTACATGTAAGCTCGTCCGTCGCACTGTGATTCCCGCAGCTTTTATTCTGTGTGTCCACAGGAAGCTGGATGCGTCATACCCCAGAGGCATGGTCACCCTCACGGTCACGGGCGGCATGAAGGCTGGAGGCTCCCCTCCTTTGCCTCAACGATGAGGCCTTCGGCGTTTGTTGCTGCCTGATGGGAAGAGTTTTCTGCCACCTGCTTGTCCCTGTCCTAAACTTGGCCTTGGCAATGCCTGGTGCCTTTTTGGCCCTTTTTGGCCCAGCCTTAGCTTTGGACCCTGTTTGTTGACCTTTCAAATGTGTGCAGACAAGTCAGAGGATTGATTTATCTGCAAACCCATGTTCTGCTTCCAGTAGTTCACGGAGAGGCGTATCCAGGTCTCTCATTTTCGAGTCCCTTCGAACAAAATGTATGAGCGGCTTTTGTGTGGTGGGGTGATGTGTGGGGGAGTCCCGTTCAGTGTTGACAAGACGTTGATCCTGGAGAAAACAGTCTGGAAGACTCCCCACGTCCACAAAACCTGCGTGGGGAAAAGTAGTCTCTGCTGTGCTGCTCCTTTTAGTAGTTTATCGTGAGGCGTTTTACATCTTGTGGGAAGCGGGAAGATGTGGGGCCCTTGGCTCTGTTTCTTCTACTTCTTTCTTTCCCCTTAAAAATACCCGTTTTCTCTTGAAACTGTCCCAAAGCCATCGGCAATTCTGGTTTTGTTTCGTCTCAGATTGTCATATTAGATTTTTCGAAGTGTTCGGCGCAGATTTAAACAGAGGTCGAGTCTCGGGGGTCGGGCAGGCTGGCGGCCCCGCCTGCTGCCTCCTCCACGGAGCACGATGATGACGGGCTTTTGCCAAGTCCTCCCTGCAGGGCCTGCTTCAGTTTTTCTGAAGTTCCCCCAAGGGACCTGTTTTTCCTTCAAGGTCAAGTGGAAGTCAGGAGTGATCCCTTCCTCAGGGAAACTCAGTCAGTGGTCCCTGCGCCGACAGTGACCTCCCAGCCAGCCCCGCAGGGGAACTGCCGTGCGTCCCCTGAGGTTCCTGGGGTGGAGGACACCCCCGTTCACCTCTGGGGAGCCTGGGCTGCTCCCTCAGTCCCGGGCGGGGTCCACGCCTCCCCCGACAGGTGGTGCCGGCTCGTTTCAGGGATGGCCTTATTGCCTCTGCCCTGTCCTTTCACCAAAGCCCCTGGAAGCCAGCCACGCAGGTGAGAGGAGACCGGAATCCGAAGACGATTAAGGACTTTCGAGCCGCCGTGGAACTGGGCTCCTTCCCCTTCTCTGCCCTCGGCTCCGCGTGCCGTCTTTAGCTGCTGGACTCAGCCAGGTCCCCCAGCTTGCTGAGTGTTGTAGGCATGGCCAGAGCGGCGCTTGAGAGGTTGGTGGTGATGGCAGTGATGGTGACAGTGACGAGGGGCCATCTGCTGAGTGACTCATGGTGCTGGGGTGGCACCTCCTTTCACCGTTCCCCCTTCGCGGGCTCACAGTAGAGGACACTCGCAAGGCTGCCGTCCTCCTGTTCTCGGGGCAACAGCAGTCAGACCCAGAAGGGCACTCTCTTGACCTTTGCCGTGTCGGCGTGTCTGGGCCATACCCAGGTGGCCTGGCAGTCCTGTGGATGAGGCGTGGTCTAGAAAATCTTCTCCAGTTCAGCCCTCAGACCTGACAGGTGGATGGGGGAGGTGGTCGGTGTTTGGGGTTCAACAGCAGGTGACTTGGGGGAAAGACAGAGAACCAGGGCGTAGGGGGAGGAGGCATTCACAGAGCTCTCAGCCCTGCCCTCGCCCTTCTCTACACCCAGGCCAGTCCCAGGGGCTCTGCAGCCCGCAGAGCCCTGACTTCCTGCTCTCTCTGGGCCACCAGCTCCTACCCAGCCTTTGCCACTCGGCCCCTTCTAGCTGTGCCTGCTGCCGTTCTTGGTGAGGAGGCCCTGGAGAGGGAGTGAAGCTTCGGGACGGCTGGGTTTTCCTTCAGGAGCTGATCCTGCCACTAAAGGTGGCCGGGGTCTAACTTCCCAGGTAAACATGGTGGGTCTGTCCAGGGATTGGACGGTGCTTTCTGCCTGGCCTGGCACCTGCTGTGGGGACTTCCTCCAGACACAGGTGGGAGATGCTGGTACCATCGTGAGCTAGAGGTTTGGGGTCAGAGCTGGTCGCCCCTCTGAGGAATGGACACAGAAGCCAGATTGGAACCAAGGGGCAGCCCTTTTCACCGATGAGAACACCCAGGAATGAAGCCTGGAGGGGATGCCAGGGGCCCACGGGTGTCCAACTAGGACTTCTGCTCCTTCTGCCCTCAGCTGACGGAAGCCGCCCTAACTCAGCCCTCCGGACGCACTGAGACACGGGGCCTCTGGCTGCGCAACGCTGGCTCTGGGAGCAGAATAAGCCATCCAGTGATCAAGGAATGTTCCCTCATCTCCTCCCCAGCAGTAGTGAAGATGGGCTGGAGGAGGGAGATGAGCAGAGCGCCGCGGATGGAGTGAGGGCAGGGGCGAGTCCGTGGCCTGTGTGGCCCGGTGCTGCCCACCCATCTCTGCCTGGCACCAACGGTTCAAACCCCAGAGTGTCACTGTCCAGGGAGCGGCTGGTGTCTTGTCCAGCGCTCACGTCCTGTAGCCGTGGCAAAGACTCTAGAACAGCTTCGCCAAATAACGCCAGAGATCCGCCTCTTGCCTAGGGTTTTCCGGCTAACGGGCCGTTTGTGGAGTTATCAGGGGGTGTCTGCTCATCTGTCCTCACATCTGTATTCTCCCAGCTGAGAGACAAATAGGCACAGCAGAACCAGGGACACGTATCGGCCCCTCGCCCAGAGGACAGAACTTTCTGGAAATCTGTGTGGGCCGCGTGGGCCTGGGCCCGTGGTGGGACTCCAGCTGCCTCCTCGGCCCTGAAGTCTAGACCTTGGAACCCCCGGGGCAGTGAGGCGGGCAGAGTGGGAAGGCGATCATGGCTTGCGAGCCCACGTTCTTAAGTACTCAAGACGGCAGCAGGACCCAGTTATTGCCCGTTCGGTGCTGGGTGCAGACACCCTGCTTGTCGGAGGCCCCCGATGCCCTCGGTCAGACAGAGCACCCCTGCACCTGTGATGTAGAAGGAAGGAAGGGGTGGCGAGAGGGACCCGAATCGGTCACTCGGACGTTCCCGAGGAGACTGGCGTCTGTCTTCCTCTCTGAGTTTGGCAGAGTTACGAGCGGGAGAAGCAAAGAGAAGTCTCCTCTGGCCCCACACTGGGGTCCTTGGTTGTCCTGCCCGTCAGGGCCGGATTGGAGGCCTTGGGCATCTCTTCACCTCTCGCTCGCCGGGTTAGCCTCTTCTTCCCGGTGCAGACGCAAGCCCGCAGGTATTTGGGTCCGCCAGCTTTCCTGGGGGCCCCGGAGGACAGGCCTGTGGCTGAGCCCTTGGGACGTGCCTGGCTGGGACTGGCGGGGCTCCCCCTAGGAGAGGGGCCCCTGCGCCCACCACAGTCTGCTCTGAGGTGGGGGAGCAGGAAATGGAGCAGGTTGGCTGCAGCCTTCACCATTTCTTGGGAACGGCGTATCCCCCGTGCCGGCCTGCTAACCCCCTCCTCCCGTCTTTGCAGGGAAGCTTATCCCTCTCCCTTGACGTCACAGAAGGTACGTCTTTGACTTTGACAGGAGCCCGAGAGAGCACCTAGAAGACCCCCATTCCAGGCCCGTGAGGACGGACAGCTGCCTCCTGCCTGGGCATCCTCCCTGCATCCCTGGGCTCCCGCAGCAAGTGGGGTTTCTGGGTTGCACATTCCTGGGTTCTTTCCATTGGTCCCGAGCAGCATTTTTCCAAAATTCATTCCATGGGACACAATAGGTCGCACGAATAACGTCTCTATAGTCAAGTGAGTTGGCAGATCCTCATGTGGACAGAACTAGGTTTTCTGATCCCAAGAGTCTTCATGTGATAACGGGAGAAATTCATCTCGAAGAGATTCCTGAGACAGGGCACAGCAGGGAGCATCTCAGACTTGTTCGACTGGAGGGCCTTCCAACACCATCGTTATCGCTGTCATTTCAAGGCCCTGGTGACACGTGGCACAGGGTCCATTAAGAAAAAGTGGGCTTGTGGAGAGAAGGCACCCAACGAGGAACAGACCACCTGATCTCTGATGTAGTCTCACTTCTGCTCAGCTCTTTATCCCTGGACAGTTACTTGACCTACACATGTCCGGCACCACGTGACCAACTTCGTGCAGGAAACCTAACTTTAGGAAGGTGAAGTGGGGAATGGAAGCCCAAGGGGCTGTGACCCAGGTCACTGAGTTAATTGCCTTGCTCCGACTTCCTCAGAAACTCTGGGTAAAGCTTTCCCTCCATTAGCAAAGACGTCTGTTTGAGCCCAGACTTCTGGCTTCTCCGGGGGGTCCAGAAGGAGTGGAGGTCTCTGATAGGACAGACAAGAGATCACTCGGACCACCACAGTTCAAATCGAAGATGCTCTCTCCGTTGGAAATGTGTCGTTTTCCGTTGTGGGAGGGGACGGCTTGTCGAGTTCCAGAAGAGATGTGTTTCCTTATCCGCACACACCGGGCACGCTGCAGATTTCGGGCATCTGGGGGCAGACGCTACCTGCTGCTAACCCTGTCCTCCCTCCTCGTGCCGTGTCCTTCAGGGTGTGCCTCTCCGCCCTGCTGTACTTGGCCACCTGCTTCCATAACCAGTGGAGAGCCGACCTTTCTACACGATGCAGTCCTCGGAGACATCCTTCCTTTGGGTTCAGCCCAGATCCTTTGCACTTGGTCTCCAGGTCACCTCAGTGGCCCAGATCCAATTCAAGTGTCCCTGGGGCCACAGCCCACAGTAGCACGGGGACGTCAGTGCTCTGCCTCCATCCCCAAGGGCTCAGAACCCCCAGCAGCCTCACATGTGTGTAATCAGCCGTGGGTTTGCAGCTAACGAGAGGGTCGTGGAGTAGAGAGCACCCACAGGTGGCACCCCGGAGAGACACTGAGTCTTGCCACAGGGAAGGGAGCCAGGAAGCCCAGAGTGGTGTGGGGTCTGCCGCGAAGCCCGGGTGTCCTCATATGTCTGCCTCTGTTTCCCCTCAGGGACCTCCTTCTTGGACTCTGACCTTCCTGCTTTGCACTCGTAGGACCCGGTGATGATACTGGGCCACCCAGATAACCCAGGTTGTCGTCTAGTTCAAGACCTTTAACTCCCCCGCAGAGTCTCTTTTGCCACAGATTTGGGGACATGGGCTTGGGCGTCTATGGAGGCCATTTTTCAGTCCGTCACAAGCTCTTTCTGGTTCCATGACCCCCTTCCACCCCAGTACCTTCTTCATCCTCGCCCGCCATTTGCCAGCACCGCAGCCTGTCTGGCCCCTTCCTGCCCCCTCCTCTAGCTTACTGGGCCGTCGGAGCCTCTTGCTTCGGGCCCCTGGCCGGGTGTGAGCCATCCTGGCGGTGAGGGCCCTTTACCCTGAGCCGGGAGCGCCGTGTGCATGGTGTGAACCCTTCCACGGTGCGTGGTCCCGCTTTGCTCCCAAGGTGGCCCCAGCAACAGGGTAGCGCCGGTCCCAGCTGGAAGCAGAGTTACTGCTGTCTTTGCATCCCAGGTGACCTTCCCAGAGTCAGCAGACGGGTCGGCCAGATCGAGTGGTGTGGCCCGCGCAGAAATGCTCTGCCTTCTGGATGGGTGCTCGCAAGGCCTGGCTTTAGCGCTGCCGTGGTTCTGCCTGTCCCGGGGTTGGTCCTGACCGGGGTCTGGGAAGCAGAGACCACCCGCGCGCACCTTGCTGCTGATGGCCCGGGGACAGCCAGACGCCTCCGCTTCCTGGCCCGGGGAGGCACGTGAGCCCCTTGTGGTACCACGAGGCTTCCAGCAAGCACTTTGCGGTGTAGTACCACCTCTCCTCCAGGCTGCATTGAGCGCCTACTGTATGCAGGCCGCTCGCGGCACTGCTGTTCTCTCTCAAAGGGCCTTGGGATTCCTTTCCTTCCCAAAGTCAGCCATCGACCGAAGAGTGACAGATGCCTCTCCAGGGTACAGAACTTGTTTGAGGCCCCCAGACCGGAGAGCTGGTGATCTTTCCCTCTCCGCCCCCTTCCTCCCTGTACGTTTCCAGTTCATTTTCTCACTGTTCCTTTGAAAAGAGAAATGCCAAATGTATTTCAAAGTGGGCATTAAAATAGAAGTTGACTTTACTCAAGGCAGCAAGGTGGGGCTCAGCTTGGACCCAGCCCGCTGCCCCCACCCCCTCCCCCACCGGGGAGCCCGTTTCCTGCTGCTGCAGATTCTGCTGTGGTCGCACTGGGCCATGGCACGGGACGTGTTTCACAGGGAAAGCCAGAGAGGTGAACCTTAAGAAATCCGTAGAATTTCCGAGGGGCCTGGCTGTCTTTGTTGTGTTTATCGGGTTTGGGGAATTTAAGGCTAGGCTTGGTGCTCTTCCTGCTGCGAGCGTGGAAAAGTGAATGTAGCACAGCAGGATTTCCTGTTCGGATGCGGAGCACGGCGGGTCACCAGTGGGATGCTGTGGGTCGTAAGTGCTCGCTGAACCCGTGTTTCAAGTGGTGCGTGCGAAGGGAAGCGAGCGTAAGGGCAGGCAAAGCACGGTCTGTAGCAGCAGATGGAAGCAGCCTGGGTCTTTGAAGGTTGGTCTCACAGGGTACGTGAGGGGGGGATAATCGGGGCAAGTCTGTCCTCAAGCTGCTTAGCATGTGGGAATGATGCCTAGGCTTTGGGGATGCTTTGGACGGATGAGGGGGGATTGATTTTGGTTTGTGTCCTTCTCTGGAGCTGGAGGTTATGGGGCGCTAGCTGGGGTCCTAATCACCCCAGCCCAGAGGTCCTGCGTCCGAGGCTTGTCGACATCAGCGTCGTGAGTCCTGCTTTTCTCCAGCAGCTGCTCAGACACACAGGGGAAGCCAGGAAGCTCCCACAGGAGATATGTCTTCCTCAATCCACGCACCCCCCCGGCCTCACAGAGTTTCTTATACGATAGAGCTTTTCTACTTCAGCTTTTCCGTCCGCTGTGATCTGGTCATACATCTCATGAATGTCTCAATTCAAGGGAATGAGAGATGCCAGAGGCTGTAGACGTCATTCCTTTCAGCTGTTACGTTCATGGCCATGATTTTGTGCGGACAGCAACGAGACACAGCGGGAGCTGGCAAGTCTTTGCCCTGGTGCCCACCCCGCCCCTGGTTTCCCTTCTTACCTGAGGACAGCTTTATTTACTTAGCTTCCTGATCTGACTTAGAAGATGCCCGTAGAGACGTTTCATGAAGGAAGGGGTTCGTTGACTCAGGGTTGGCTTCCCATGTCATTGGAAAGGCTTTATCTCCCACCCCTGTGCTCAGGTCCATGAACTTCCCAGCATAAAAATCTCCCAAGAGTCAGGAAGTGAAACAGACCAGCGCCGAGGATGACACAAAGCCGGGTCCTTGGTGCTGGTACCCGCGTGCTCTCCCTGAATGTTACCCAGGTCTTGGCATAATTTTTCACTTTTGCCGCAGGTAGAACAAGTCAGCCAGTTGGCCGTGTTTGTAGAGGCAGCTCTGGACTACCACAGACAGTCCACCGAGATCCTGCAGGAGTTACAGAGCAAGCTGCGGATGCGGTGAGGGCCTCCACCCCAGCCAGCCTCTCTGTCTGTCCATCCCTCTGTCTGCCTGTCCCTCCATCCACCCCTTCCCACCGCCCCATTCTGTTCTGAATTTTCTTGGGTGGCTTTCAGGGTTGGGTGTGCGACAGCCCTGAAGGTAATAAGGACGTGGCTCTGGGCCATCGCCAGAGCAGACTGTCCTTTGCTGTGTCACCAAAGCCCTTTTCTGTGACCCGTGTTCAGGGCGACCAGATGGAGCTGCTCGTGCAGCAGAGTTGTCCCAGCTTCATTGCCGATTTGAGAGCCGGAGCTTGGGGCTTGGCGATGGCTTACATGTCCTCGCCAGCGGGTGGGGATGTGGAGAAGTGTGAGATGATACAGATGATGCAGAAAGTATGTCACTATCTGGAAAGAAGATGCGTTTCTCTTCCACCAGGACAGGGAGCAGGCCAGGCTCGTAACGCTGACTTGGAGACAGACTGAGTCAAAAATACCTTCTGAGTGACCAAAGAAAGATGGCTGTTGCCCTCGGGCCTTAACGATGATGTATTCTGTACTTCTCTGAAAATTAGTACTCTCACATAGGCACGGTAACTCCATTAATATAATGGGGTAAAAAAAAAAAACACCCCATTCTTGACCAGATTTGATAACAGAATATTGTTTTCCCTGGGATGATGAGAATGGGTACCTTTGGAGGCAGGTTTGCTTGAATCGGTGGCAGAATTCTCAGGTGTGGCCGGTCCTCTACTCTTTTTGGTGCGGGGGCGGGAAGCCTGCAGTGCTCACCGGAGCACATTTGCGTATCTTTCTCTTTCCGTGAGCTCAAGGGGAGAAAAGGCAGGTGGTGTTGCTGGGTGCCCCGTAGAACCCTGACCCTCACAGGTGCCTCAGAGACCGTGAGAGGACCCCCCCCCCCAAATACATAGCTGAAAAACTACACCGGGGACATCACACCTTTCACTTCGAGCTACTCGCGAACCAATGCGTAGAAGTTACCCCCTTCCCGGCCACCACCCCTCCCCCAAGTCCGTAAGCTCCCCCAGGCAGCGCAGAAACGTGCACTTGGGGGCGTGGCTTTCTCCATCTGGCGTCTGACGGGTCTTCATACGCGTGTTTCAGGATATCAGCCGCATCCAGTGTCCCCAGACGAGAGTATAAGCCACGGCCCATCAAGAGGAGTCCCAGTGAGCTCAATGGGGTGTCCGCCGCCTCGACAGCCAAGACAACAGGTGAGACGAGCGTTCTGCGCGGCTGAGCGTACTTAAGTGTACTCTGGGAGGGAGGCGTGGCCAGGGGCGTGGCCAGGGGGCGTGGCCAGGAGCCTCTGCCTCCTGCTGCATCCGCCTGAGACCCCGCACATTTTTCTTTGGCCGTTTGGTGAACCCCACCTTCCTCTCCTCTCAGGAATGCTCCTTTTCCAGCTCCCCGGTTTGGGATACTTAGGTTTCAAAAACTGGCACTTTGGTACGAACCCTGCCCCGTCTACAGACACTGTATAGACACGGTTTTAGACTTTTTTTCTGGTTGTCAAATACAAGGTCGCACGAGGGGTACTGTTTGCGGCTTCCTTTCTCTTGGAGATATTTCCATGCCGGGCCTATGGCTCTGTCTCTGTCCCCCGAGTTTTGAACAGCTTCATGGCTTTCCATTATATATACCATTTCCCTATTAACGGACACCAAGGTTGTTTCCGTTACTTGCTGGAAGCAGGTACTGTGTCTGCCTCCGTGGGCCGACGGCGCGTCTTCCTTGGAGGTTAGAGTGAGCGCAAATGTCAAACGCTGCTCCGGGGGTGGGAGCGCCTGTTTCCCCGTACCCGGTCATTTGACTAACGTTTTTGCCAAGCACTCATGGGTAAAAAAGAGTATTCGATCTTAATTTGCCTTTCTGTGATAACCAGTCAGGTTGAACCCCACCCCCTACCCCCGTAGTTGCGTTTGCCATTGGTATTTTCTTAGGTCTGAACTGTCTGTCCGTTAGTGTGTTCATTTCTCCTGTCAGTTGTTGACTTTGCTGTATTGATTCATTCGCATTCTTTACATATGGGGATAGTCATAGGTTCCCCCCCCCCCCCCAGTTTATAGTTGTGTATTTTTTTTTTTAAGTTTTATTTATTTAAGTGATCTCTACACCCAATGTGGGGCTTAAACTCATGACCCTGAGATCAAGAGTGCGTTGCTCTTCTAACTGAGCCTAATAGGGGCCCCTATTGTTACGATTTCAGAGTTCTTTATGTATTCTGAATATAAGTCCTTTGACGAATCTGTGGCTTGCAAATGTTTTCTTTCACTCTGTAGCTTCTTTTAATTCTCCTAACAGGGTTTTCGAAAGATCAGAGTTTTTAGTTGTGGTGTGAAGTTGTTTCTCATTTCTTCCTTTTAAGATCCCGCTTTTGGTGTCAAGTCTGAGCTTTCTCTGTCTATCCCTAAACAAGTTCTCCTGTGCTTTTCCCCCAGAGTTGTACACATTTACATTTCAGTCCATGGCCTACTCTGAGTTAGTTTTTGTATGGGACGGAAGTTGAAGTTCACTTATTTGCCCATGGATTTCAAACTGTCTCTCTGTAACACTCCTGCCCATGGGATTTTCTTCCAACACTGCTGTTATCTTTTGAGATTTTTTTTTTCAATTAAAAAATAAAAATGATGGGACTAATATATGCATATAGTTCCAGGAAGAAATAAACAGGCTTTTTTTTTTTTTAAGATTTTATTTATTTGCCAGAGAGAGAGAGTACACACAGGCAGGCAGAGCAGCAGGCAGAGGCAGAGGGAGAAGCAGGCTCCCTGCCGAGCAAGGAGCCCGAATCAGGACTTGATCCCAGGACCCTGGAATCATGACCTGAGCCGAAGGCAGCTGCTTAACCAACTGAGCCACCCAGGCGTCCCTGCTACCAGGCTTTTAATGAAAAGCAGCTGTCTCCCTTTCTACCCTCTCCCCATCTTCATTTCCTGCTCTCAGAAGAACCCACTTTCAACTCTTTGTTTGGTATTTAGCTCCATTGTTCTAAATGATACGCTTTTATTGCTAGTTCTTAATTTTTTGGTTTGGGATAATATCTGTGGTTTCCTGATACGGCAGATGAAGACTGTGCTCCCTGTCCTCAGCCTCCCATGTACTTCCCCTCCCTACCTCCTCCTCCAAGTTACTCATAATCACTGTTTTCATCGTGGCACCCTCATTTTGACAATGCACAACTCCCCACCCCACCCTGTTATGTAAAATGTTGTCTCTACTTCTTGGTGAGGACATGGGCAGCCCCGTGACTTACGTGGCTCCTCTTGGGTAACATCGGTCTTCCGCTTACTTGAGTGTATGGTTGCAGGATCTTTTTTTTTTTTTTTTTTTTTTTTAAAGATTTTATTTATTTGACAGAGAGAAATCACAAGTAAGCAGAGAGGCAGGCAGAGAGAGAGAGGAGGATGGTTGCAGGATCTTGATTTCAAGCTGGGCTGTCCCTCCTCAAGTTCTGGCCTGTTATAGGGGAAAGATTGGTGTCAGCAAAGGGATGGTAGTTGGCTTCTCTCTTTCTCCATCCACTACTTCCGTTCTTAAAGCTCCAGGGAGCACATTTCAAGCTCTCTTACAGGTCTTTTTTAAAAGTCTCCCTTGACTTAATGTGAAATAGGGAAGAACGTAAACACCACCCCCACCCTCCTTCAGGCTCTCCAGAAATTTCTCTAAAAGCCCTTTCTGATTTCCATCTCCTGACCCATCTGTAGCATAGACAAGGTTGGGATTAAGAGTCGTGAAAACTGGTATCCCATCTCTTCTGATCTGGTTTGTGTGTTTGCGATTTCCACATGGTGGTCTCCTGCTGATCCGTTTTTTTGTTTGTTTTTTTTTTAACAATTCTGCAGCCTCAGTGGTAACTTCCATTTTTATATCTTATATCAATTATTTATGCTGTTATGAGAATAAAAATAACACTTAAGCCATATCATGCCATGTACTACCATTGCATGCCAGTTGTCATTCAACTTTTTATAGTGGGTTACTCTAGCTTCATCCTAAATCTTGAAGTTGGGTGGTGTTAGGCCTCTAATGTTGGTCTTTTTCCAAAGCTCTTTGGGCCGTTCTAGTAGCTTTTCTATGTGAATTATGGGATTAGCTTTTCAATTTCTCTAAAAGAAATCATGCTTAGATTTTGATTTGGTTGAGGTTGAATCTATAAATCAATTTAGTGGGGATTTACAGTTTAACAATATGGAGTTTTCCAGGCTTGAACACAGTCTATTTTCCACTTCAGTTTTCTTAATTTCTATTCTGCCATGCTTTGCTGTTTTTAGTAGATAAGACTTAACACAGTTTTAAATCAGTCTCCCAGTACTTTATATTTTTCATGTGACTTGAAACATCATTTTTACAAAATATCAGTGACCAATTTTTTATTGCTACTGTGTAGGCATACCACTGATTTTTATCTCTGGGTCTTTCCTATAGATTGTTGACTTTGCCTTTGTTGTACTTGCTTTTACATTGCCATGTTGCCAAATTCACTTACTAGTTTCAGCAGATTTTTTGTAGATCCTGTAAGTTTTTCTATAGAGAGGATCATGTCATCTACAAATAAAGACTTACTGGATGTCAAGATGCCTTTAACTATTTTTGTTGCCTTTTTACCTGCTGGAAGCTCCAGTATAATGTTGAGTAGAATAGTTGGTATGCACCTGCTAGTTTTTTCTTGATATGAGAGGGGGTAGCCTTCAGTATCTCATAATTAAGTATGATGTTAGCTGTAGGTTTTTCATAGATGCTTTTATCAGATTGAATTCTCTTCCCATCATAGTTTGCTGAGAGTTTTTATTAGGAATGAATTTCTTTGGCATCTGTAGAGATAATGTGTTTTTTGTTTTAGTTTGTGAACATGGTGAGTTATGTGAAATTAATTAAAGCAGTCTTGTATTCATTCATGGGATAAACCCTTTGTGAGAAAGGTTGTTTTTTTTTTAAATAAACTTAATTTTAGAATAGTTTTAGATTTATAGAAAAGTTGAAGAGATAGTACACATCATTCCTATATACCCTAAACTGTTCCCCTATTATATTTTTCCCTTATTATTAACATCTTACAAGTTTGGTACATCCAGTGACCCTGTATTGATACATTATTAATAACTAAAGTCTGTACTTCATTCAGATTTTCTAGTGTTTACCTAATGTCCTTTTTCTGTTCCAACATCTCATCCAAGACACCACCTTATATTTAGTCATGATCTCTGCTTACAGTCCTCTTGGCTATGACAGTTTCTGAGACTTTGTTCTGTTCTTAAGAGCTTGGCAGCTTTGGGGGTCATGGTCAGGTATTTTGTAGAATGTCCCTAGTTGAGATTTGTCGATATTTTTTTCGTGATGAGACTGGGGATATGGAATTGGGAATATGGAATTGGAAGGCCACAGAGGCCAAGTGCCATTCTCAGGGTATCAACGTGAACCATTACTATTGAAGTTAATTGTATCGATGCTTTTGCTGGCCACCTGGTTGAGGCGGTGCTTGTCAGCTTTCTCTGCTAAAGTTACTCTTTAAAATAAATGTTTCCCTGTGCAAAAGTTTTTAACTGCAAATCAGATTACCCTGTAGATACTAGGCTGTTGAGGTTATCTGTTTCTTCCTGAGTGAGCTTTGGTAGTTTGTGTCTTTCATGGCCTTTGTCCATATCACCTAAGTTGCCAGATTTACTGCATAAAGTCTTTTATATATTCCCTTATTTTCCTTGTGAGAGATTGAGACTTTGTAGTGATGCCACTGTTCTCGTTTCTGATAGAAAATTTGTGTCTTCTCTCTACCTCTGGATGCATGTCTGTCTCACTGTCTTCTCAAAGAACCAGTTTTCTGTTTCATTTGTTTTCTGTCACTTGCTGTTTTCTGGCTCATTGTGTTTCACTTTGATCTTTATTATTTCCTTCCTTCTTTCGATTTTGCTTGCTCCTCCTCATCACATTTCTTAAGGTAGAAGCTGAGGTCACTGAGTCCTTTCGTCCACCTCAGTCTGTGTGTTGAGTGCTGGTTTTTCCCTCAAAGCACTGCTTTAGCAGCGTCCCGTACATCTTGGTATGTTGTCTTCATTTTCATCCTCTTCAGAATACTTTCTAGTTTCATGTTTGATATCCTCTTGAACCCATGGTTTATTTTGAGATATGTTATTTAGTTTCCATATATTTGGGGGATTTTCCATATCTTTCTGTTTAGATTTCCGATTAATTCCATTTTTCTTAGATAACAGACTCTGTATGACTTGTACCCTTTAAAATTTTTTGAAACTTCCTTTTGATGGCCCAGGGTACGGTCCATCTTTGTAAATGTTCTTCCCTTGAAATGCGTGTGTGTTCCGTTCTTGTTGGGCGAAGGGTTCTGTAAATGCCAGTTTGGTCAAATTGTTTGATAACGTAGTTCAAATCACTTGTACCTCGTGGCCATTTTGTCTAGTCTTTTCTATTAATTTTTAGGCAGAGGGTGTTGAGGTCTCTGACTGTAACTGTGGAGTTGTCTCTCCATCCTGGCAAGTCTATCGGAATTACGGGAAGATCGGTTTACCCCATCCCCTCCCTTTGTTCTCACTGACCCTTTAAATCTGATTACTTATACTGTTTTTAGTGATGTGAAATCTTTTTTTTTCCCCAAAGATTATTTATTTATTTATTTATTTATTTGACAGAGATCACAAGTAGGTAGAGAGGCAGGCAGAGGGGGTGGGGGAAGAAGGCTCCCTGCTGAGCAGAGAGCCCGATGTGGGGCTTGATCCCAGGACGCTGGGATCATGACCTGAGCTGAAGGCAGGGGCTTTAACCCACTGAGCCACCCAGGTGCCCCGGGAAATCATTTTTTAATGCTTTAAGTAGCCTGTTCGATTCTCTCTGATTTTTTCTTTTTAAAATCCTATTAGATGTTGAAACTTTGTCTTTTTCTCTTTGGCTCATCTATTCCGTCATGCTCTCTAGATCTCTGTTCTTTTTACTTTGTCCTCTGAGAAAATTTCACCTTGTGTATTTTTTTCCATGTACCCATTCATTTATTTAGCCCATCAGTTGAATTTCTTTTTCCAACTGAATGAACTTAAAATAACGCAAATTTATTGTCTGTCTTACAGTTCTGGAGGTTAGAAGTCCTAAAACCAAGGTGTTGGTGTTCCTTTGAGAGGCTCTGGGGAAGAAGCTATTGTCTTGTCTCTTCTAGAGGCTTCTAGAAAGCTGCCTTCTCTTCTCTTTCTTTCTCTTCTAGAACCTTCTAGAGGCTACCTGCATTCTGTGGATTGTGGCCCCTATTCCATGTTCAAAGCCAGTGGTGGACCATCTTCCAAGCTGTCTGACTTGTGTTTGCATTATCATATCACTTTCTCTGACTCTCACCCTCCTGGCTTCCTCTTCTAAGGTCCCTTGTGATTACTGCTGATAAAATTGGGCCTGCCCACATCATTCAGTTCTCGTTCCATCTCAAGATCTGTAATTTTTTTTTATTTTTTATTTTTTTTTTTTATTTAATTTTTTTTATTTTTTTCAGCATAACAGTGTTCATTATTTTTGTACCACACCCAGTGCTCCATGCAATCTGTGCCCTCTACAATACCCACCACCTGGTGCCCCCAACCTCCCACCCCCCACCCCTTCAAAATTCTCAGATCGTTTTTCAGAGTCCATAGTCTCTCATGGTTCACCTCCCCTTCCAATTTCCCTCAACTCCCTTCTCCTCTCCATCTCCCCTTGTCCTCCATGCTATTTGTTATGCTCCACAAATAAGTGAAACCATATGATAATTGACTCTCTCTGCTTGACTTATTTCACTCAGCATAATCTCTTCCAGTCCCGTCCATGTTGCTACAAAACTTGGGGATTCATCCTTTCTTTCTTTTTTTTTTTTTTTTTTTTTTTTTACAGCTTTATAAACATATATTTTTATCCCCAGGGGTACAGGTCTGCAAATCGCCAGGTTTACACACTTCACAACACTAACCATAGCACATACCCTCCCCGATATCCATAACCCCACCCCCTCTCCCAACCCCCTCCCCCCATCAACCCTCAGTTTGTTTTGTGAGATTAAGAGTCACTTATGCTTTGTCTCCCTCCCAATCCCATCTTGTTTCATTTACTCTTCTCCTACCCCCTCGACCCCCCATGTTGCATCTCCTCTCCCTCATATCAGGGAGATCATATGATAGTTGTCTTTCTCCGATTGACTTATTTCGCTAAGCATGATACCCTCTAGTTCCATCCACGTCGTCGCAAATGGCAAGATTTCATTTCTTTTGATGGCTGCATAGTATTCCATTGTGTAAATATACCACATCTTCTTTATCCATTCGTCTGTAGATGGACATCTAGGTTCTTTCCATAGTTTGGCTATTGTAGACATTGCTGCTATAAACATTCGGGTGCATGTGCCCCTTCGGATCACTATGTTTGTATCTTTAGGGTAAATACCCAGCAGTGCAATTGCTGGGTCATAGGGTAGTTCTATTTTCAACATTTTGAGGAACCTCCATGCTCTTTTCCAGAGTGGTTGCACCAGCTTGCATTCCCACCAACAGTGTAGGAGGGTTCCCCTTTCTCCGCATCCTCGCCAGCATCTGTCATTTCCTGACTTGTTAATTTTAGCCATTCTGACTGGTGTGAGGTGATATCTCATGGTGGTTTTGATTTGTATTTCCCTGATGCCGAGTGATATGGAGCACTTTTTCATGTGTCTGTTGGCCATCTGGATGTCTTCTTTGCAGAAATGTCTGTTCATGTCCTCTGCCCATTTCTTGATTGGATTATTTGTTCTTTGGGTGTTGAGTTTGCTAAGTTCTTTATAGATTTTGGACACTAGCCCTTTATCTGATATGTCATTTGCAAATATCTTCTCCCATTCTGTCAGTTGTCTTTTGGTTTTGTTCACTGTTTCCTTTGCTGTGCAAAAGCTTTTGATCTTGATAAAATCCCAAAAGTTCATTTTTGCCCTTGCTTCCCTTGCCTTTGGTGATGTTCCTAGGAAGATGTTGCTGCGGCTGACGTCGAAGAGGTTGCTGCCTGTGTTCTCCTCGAGGATTTTGATGGATTCCTTTCTCACATTGAGATCCTTCATCCATTTTGAGTCTATTTTCGTGTGTGGTGTAAGGAAATGATCCAATTTCATTTTTCTGCATGTGGCTGTCCAATTTTCCCAACACCATTTATTGAAGAGGCTGTCTTTGTTCCATTGGACATTCTTTCCTGCTTTGTCGAAGATGAGTTGACCATAGAGTTGAGGGTCCATTTCTGGGCTCTCTATTCTGTTCCATTGATCTATGTGTCTGTTTCTGTGCCAGTACCATGCTGTCTTGATGATGACAGCTTTGTAATAGAGCTTGAAGTCCGGAATTGTGATGCCACCAACTTTGGCTTTCTTTTTCAATATTCCTTTGGCTATTCGAGGTCTTTTCTGGTTCCATATAAATTTTAGGATGATTTGTTCCATTTCTTTGAAAAAAATGGATGGTACTTTGATAGGAATTGCATTAAATGTGTAGATTGCTTTAGGTAGCATAGACATTTTCACAATATTTATTCTTCCAATCCAGGAGCATGGAACATTTTTCCATTTCTTTGTGTCTTCCTCAATTTCTTTCATGAGTACTTTATAGTTTTCTGAGTATAGATTCTTAGTCTCTTTGGTTAGGTTTATTCCTAGGTATCTTATAGTTTTGGGTGCAATTGTAAATGGGATGGACTCCTTAATTTCTCTTTCTTCTGTCTTGTTGTTGGTGTAGAGAAATGCAACTGATTTCTGTGCATTGATTTTATATCCTGACACTTGACTGAATTCCTGTACAAGTTCTAGCAGTTTTGGAGTGGAGTCTTTTGGGTTTTCCACATAGAGTACCATATCATCTGCAAAGAGTGATAGTTTGACTTCTTCTTTGCCGATTTGGATGCCTTTAATTTCCTTTTGTTGTCTGATTGCTGAGGCTAGGACTTCTAGTACTATGTTGAATAGCAGTGGTGATAACGGACATCCCTGCCGTGTTCCTGACCTTAGCGGAAAAGCTTTCAGTTTTTCTCCATTGAGAATGATATTTGCGGTGGGTTTTTCATAGATGGCTTTGATAATATTGAGGTATGTGCCGTCTATCCCTACACTTTGAAGAGTTTTGATCAGGAAGGGATGCTGTACTTTGTCAAATGCTTTTTCAGCATCTATGGAGAGTATCATATGGTTCTTGTTCTTTCTTTTATTAATGTGTTGTATCACATTGATTGATTTGCGGATGTTGAACCAGCCTTGCAGCCCTGGAATAAATCCCACTTGGTCGTGGTGAATAATCCTTTTAACGTACTGTTGAATCCTATTGGCTAGTATTTTGGCGAGAATTTTTGCATCTGTGTTCATCAAGGATATTGGTCTGTAGTTCTCTTTTTTGTTGGGATCCTTGTCTGGTTTTGGGATCAAGGTGATGCTGGCCTCATAAAATGAGTTTGGAAGTTTTCCTTCTGTTGCTATTTTTTGGAACAGTTTCAGGAGAATAGGAATTAGTTCTTCTTTAAATGTTTGGTAGAATTCCCCCGGGAAGCCATCTGGCCCTGGGCTTTTGTTTGTTTGGAGATTTTTGATGACTGTTTCAATCTCCTTACTGGTTATGGGTCTGTTCAGGCTTTCTATTTCTTCCTGGTTCAGTTGTGGTAGTTTATATGTCTCTAGGAATGCATCCATTTCTTCCAGATTGTCAAATTTGTTGCCGTAGAGTTGCTCATAGTATGTTCTTATAATTGTCTGTATTTCTTTGGTGTTCGTTGTGATCTCTCCTCTTTCATTCATGATTTTATTTATTTGGGTCCTCTCTCTTTTCTTTTTGATAAGTCTGGCCAGGGGTTTATCAATCTTATTAATTCTTTCAAAGAACCAGCTCCTAGTTTCGTTGATTTGTTCTATTGTTTTTTTGGTTTCTATTTCATTGATTTCTGCTCTGATCTTTATGATTTCTCTTCTCCTGCTGGGTTTAGGGTTTCTTTCTTGTTCTTTCTCCAGCTCCTTTAGGTGTAGGGTTAGGTTGTGTACCTGAGACCTTTCTTGTTTCTTGAGAAAGGCTTGTATCGCTATATATTTTCCTCTCAGGACTGCCTTTGTTGTGTCCCACAGATTCTGAACTGTTGTGTTTTCATTATCATTTGTTTCCATAAATTTCTTCAATTCTTCTTTGATTTCCTGGTTGACCCATTCATTCTTTAGAAGGATGCTGTTTAGTCTCCATGTATTTGGGTTCTTTCCAAATTTCCTCTTGTTATTGAGTTCTAGCTTTAGAGCATTGTGGTCTGAAAATATGCAGGGAATGATCCCAATCTTTTGATACCGGTTGAGACTTGATTTAGGACCAAGAATGTGATCTATTCTGGAGAACGTTCCATGTGCACTAGAGAAGAATGTGTATTCTGTTGCTTTGGGATGAAATGTTCTGAATATATCTGTGATGTCCATCTGGTCCAGTGTGTCATTTAAGGCCTTGATTTCCTTGTTGATCTTTTGCTTGGATGATCTGTCCATTTCAGTGAGGGGAGTGTTAAAATCCCCTACTATGATTGTATTCTTGTCGATGTGTTTCTTTGATTTTGTTATTAATTGGTTTATATAGTTGGCTGCTCCCACGTTAGGGGCATAGATATTTAAAATTGTTAGATCTTCTTGTTGGACAGTTCCTTTGAGTATGATATAGTGTCCTTCCTCATCTCTTATTATAATCTTTGGCTTAAAATCTAATTGATCTGATATAAGGATTGCCACTCCTGCTTTCTTCTGATGTCCATTAGCATGGTAAATTCTTTTCCACCCCCTCACTTTAAACCTGGAGGTGTCTTCGAGTGTAAGATGAGTTTCTTGTAGGCAACATATAGATGGTTTTTGTTTTTTTATCCATTCTGATACCCTGTGTCTTTTGATTGGGGCATTTAGCCCATTAACATTCAGGGTAAGTATTGAGAGATATGAATTTAGTGCCATTGTATTGCCTGTAAGGTGACTGTTATTGTATATTGTCTCTGTTTCTTTCTGATCTACTACTTTGAGGGTCTCTCTTTGCTTAGAGGACCCCTTTCAATATTTCCTGTAGAGCTGGTTTGGTATTTGCAAATTCTTTCAGTTTTTGTTTGTCCTGGAAGCTTTTAATCTCTCCGTCTATTTTCAATGATAGCCTAGCTGGATATAGTATTCTTGGCTGCATGTTTTTCTCATTTAGTACTCTGAATATATCATGCCAGCTCTTTCTGGCCTGCCAGGTCTCTGTGGATAAGTCTGCTGCCAATCGAATATTTTTACCATTGTACGTTACAGACTTCTTTTCCCGGGCTGCTTTCAGGATCTTTTCTTTGTCACTAAGACTTGTCAATTTTACTATTAGGTGACGGGGTGTAGACCTATTCTTATTGATTTTGAGGGGGGTTCTCTGAACCTCCTGGATTTTGATGCTTGTTCCCTTTGCCATATTGGGGAAATTCTCTCCAATAATTCTCTCCAATATACCTTCTGCTCCCCTCTCTGTTTCCTCTTCTTCTGGAATCCCAATTATTCTAATGTTGTTTCGTCTTATGGTGTCACTTATCTCTCGAATTCTCCCCTCGTGGTCCAGTAGCTGTTTGTCCCTCTTTTGCTCAGCTTCTTTATTCTCTGTCATTTGGTCTTCTATATCGCTAATTCTTTCTTCTGCCTCATTTATCCTAGCAGTGAGAGCCTCCATTTTTGATTGCACCTCATTAATAGCTTTTTTGATTTCAACTTGGTTAGATTTTAGTTCTTTTATTTCTCCAGAAAGGGCTTTTATATCTCCCGAGAGGGTTGCTTTAATATCTTCCATGCCTTTTTCAAGCCCGGCTAGAACCTTGAGAATCATCATTCTGAACTCTATATCTGACATATTACCAATGTCTGTATTGATTAGGTCCCTAGCCTTTGGTATTGCCTCTTGTTCTTTTTTTTGTTGTGAATTTTTCCGCCTTGTCATTTTGTCCAGATAAGAGTTTATGAAGGAGCAAGTAAAATACTAAAAGGGTGGCAACAACCCCAGGAAAATATGCTTTAGCCAAATCAGAAGAGTTCCTGAATTGTGAGGGGGGAGAAAGGGGATAAAAAGGGGTTCAGAAAGAAAGAAAAAAAAACTATTAAAAAAAAGAAAGCCGATAAAGAAAAAAATATAAAAAGAGGAAAAAATATATATATATTAGATAAACTATTTAAAAAACGTTAAAAAAAAGAAAATGGTAAAAGTTAAAAAAAATTTAGCAGAAGAAGAGAAAAAGAAAAAAAAATTGAAAAAGAAAAAAAAAATTAAATTAACTGCAAGGCTAAAAAATCATGGGGAGAAAGCCATGAGTTCCGTGCTTTGCTTTCTTCTCCTCTGGAATTCCGCCGTTCTCCTTGGTAGGTGAACTTGGTCCTGGCTGGGTTTCCTGTAGATCTTCTGGGGGAGGGGCCCGTTGTAGTGATTCTCAAGCGTCTTTGCCCCAGGCGGAGTTGCACCGCCCTTACCCGGGGCCGCGCTGAGTCATCCGCTCGGGTTCGCTTTCGGGAGCTTTTGTTCCCTGAGCGCTTTCCGTAGAGTCCGGAGGTCGGGAATAAAGATGGCGGCCTCCCGGTCTCTGGCCCGGAGGAGCCGAGAGCCCGGGGCCCCACTCCTCAGTGCGCCCTCAGAGAACAGCGCCCAATGACTCCCTTCACCCTGGCCTCCGGCCGCGCTCCGAGCTGACCGAGCCTGCGACCGGTTCAAGGTAACCCCGAGCTGAGAGTCACTCCTCGGCTCTGTCTCTGCAGCCGGCTTCCCCGTTCTAATACCGGTAAGCTCTGCGACACTGAGACACCCCCGATCCTTCTGCGACCCTGCGGGACCTGAGGCCGCGCTTACTCCGCCTGGGCTTCACCCCAGTTAAGCCTCTGGAGCGATGTCCCTCAGCGGAACAGACTTTTAAAAGTCCTGATTTTGCTCCGTTGCTCCGCCGCTCGCCGGGAGCCGGCCCCTCCCCCCGCGGTCTATCTTCCCGTCGCTTTGGATTCACTTCTCCGCCAGTCCTACCTTGCAGAAAGTGGTTGATTTTCTGTTTCTGGAATTGCTGTTCTTCTTCTCTTCAATCTCCCATGGATTTGTAGGTGTTTGCAATCTTTAGATAAGCTATTTAGCTGATCTCCCGCTACCCGAAGTAGTCTCAGCCTGCTACTTCTCCGCCATCTTGACTCCTCCTCCTTCAAGATCTGTAATTTAATCACATCTGCAGATCCCCTTCTGCCACATAAGGAAGGAATCCATAGGTTCTAGGATGTGGGCGGGGCTGGGGAGATGGTTATTACTCTGCTTATCACACAATTTTTTAGTTTTTTAGTCAATTTTTTTAGTTTTAACATGTAATTTGTTAAGTCATTAGATTCCTCACATCCCTGTAAGGGACTAAGGGATGCTCTGATGAGAGAGGTGCATTGGTTTCTGGTTTTCTGGGTGTTTGCGTCCTCACTGCCCCACTTTCTAGTTCAGGTCCCTGCGCTCGTGACTCCTTCCTGGAGGCGGATGCCTGGGCTCCCCAGTGCTTGGTGCGGACCTGGGGTGGGAGGACTCACCTGGCCGCTCTGTTCCCAGAATGCCGGCCGGTCATCCAGCTTGCAGCTCGCACCAGCTCTGGGCTTTGGGCGTCCTCAGGGCCTGCTTCTGGAGCATCCCTCGTCGAGAACCACTCTGGGCTTCGTATCTTCCATCTGCCGCATCCTCTTTTCTGCTGTTCTGCACATTCTTCACGATTTCTGGTCCTCCAGCTGTGTTCTGTCTTGTTTGCCAACATCCACTGGAAATTTTAAAAATACCTGTTTTACAACGGATGGAAATTCGAGATTGGAGGGCGGGCTGCCGTCTCGTACTCAGCCCGTGGTGTCAGCACCAGCCTCCCTCGGGTCATTCAGCCCGTGTGTCCCCCTGGACGCGTCTCCCTGCTGTGTGTTGTCCCAGGGGGCTTTGGGCGCCCAGGGGCCACAGCATAAAGAACCTTGAATTATATCATAAGATGATTATTTTTTTTCTCAATTCTTTTTTCATCATTCTGAATTCAAGGAGAGAAAGCCACAGTGTTTACTTAGATGGGAATGTTTTTAATGTCAGGTTTTAGCAGAGAAAATAGGCTTCAGCCCAAAAGCCTTCTGCAGGCAGGAGTACCCAGCTTGAATTGAACAAAATTGTCTATTTTGGGGCGCCTGCGTGGCTCCGTCTCTTAAGTGTCTGGACTCTTGATTTCAGCTCAGGTAGTGATCACAGGGTGGACGGATGGAGTCCTGCATCAGGCGCCACACTGGGGTCAGAGTTGGCCTGAGGAGTCTGTCTCTCTCCCTCTGCCCCTCTCCTGCTCACGCTCCCTTTCATGCTCTCTCTCTTCAAGAAAAGTTTTGTATTTTCCATCATAATTAGTCTCCTGGTTACATTCTCTATGGTATGTGGTACAAGTTTTCATTTTACGTCTTGGATGTGATATTCCATTTAAAGTTATTTACTCTCTCTCTCTCTCAAAAAAAAAAACATTAAAGTTATTTGAATAAAGCTGATTTTATTAAAAATATTAAAAATTTAATATTTTATTAAGATATTGTCAAGAGCACACCCAGCCATAGTACTCTGCAGAGTTCTTTTGTATTGTATTAGGATAATTCCAGTGTCTTTTTTTTTTTTTAAGACCCCAAAGTGCAATCAGAACAAGATAGGGTTTTCTCCCTCATGCAGTGGTCCACGTGGGTGCTGCTTCCAGCATCTGTGGAGTCACTCAGTCCTGGGCAATGGCGGCTCTGCCAGCTTCCATGTTGTCCCAGCTGTCACCATGCCAGCCAGAGGAAAGGGGAGAAAGAACAGCCATCTAGGCTAGACATTTCCTCTTATGCCAGTGAGACAGAAGTGCCCTTCTCACAAGCCAGGGATGAGAATGGAATCAGAGGACCTTGGGTGGTGGCTGAGCTGGGGTCTGCCGTCTCTAGCTGGGCGGCCACACCAAGGCCAATGGGAAGGGCACAGCCAGGTGCCAGTGCATAGAGATGGAGTGGCAGGGACCCCTGGCTGTGGCAGAGGCTTCTTGGTTAGACCCTGGCTCTGCTCTCTGGAAGGTTCAGGAGACCTCCATGGGCCTGTGTCCTCTGGGTCCCTAGTTTTGCCTGCTCAAGAGTCCTTCATATCTTCCATGTCCTCACGTCACGTTGGAAGAAGTAGGCTTTGGAAAGCTACCCCTGGGGAAGTTGTGCTTCCTGTTGCCTGGGGACTTTGAGGGACCGTCAAGGCTGAAGGGAGGCAGGTGTGTTCTCAGGTGAGGCTCTGCTTCCTTTCACACCTGGCGCCTTCAGAAACCTGCTGGGCTTTGGACCTCCAGCTCCTGGGCTGGTAACCACACCCAAGGTCCCGTCCTTAGACGGAGCTCTTAAGGCCACCTTCTTTCTTGCTCTTCTTGTCTACACTTCCTTACCTTGCTGGAGGCTGCCTTGAGGCCATCTCAGTCGTAGGTGAGTGGGGATGGGGAGGCAATGGCTTTCATTTCATCTTTGCTGCAGAGCTCCATCTTTCAGTTGGTGTAGAGAGTCTCGGAATAATCTGGAAAAACAGCCTGCTTGTCTTCTGTTCTTTGGGACAGAGAAGCAGTTAGGTTCTCTCAAGGCGCCGGGACCCCTCCTCTCTTTCTCTCTTCCCTTGTATCTTTGCTTACAAACCAAGTAGTTCTTGTCTTTCTTCTGATAATTCGCTGGAGGCACCAAGGTGTAGCTCGTGCACACTAATGTTTTGTTCTATCCAGCTTTTTCTTTTGAGCTACTGGTATGTGATACGCTTTCAAAGTTACCATAGGCCACAGTTTCACCAGATGTTCTACCACGCCCTAACAAGGGTCAGCGACCTTCACGCCTGTTATACCTGCTTCTTCTCATCACTGCCCGCCCACTGACGCCGCACCCCACGCTTGATGGTGAGGACACCCCTCTGCTGGCACTAGGTTGTGTCAGGTAGTAGTTACTGCTCCACGGAGACTCCGAAAAACAGTGGTTCGGAAGGTGGAGATCAAGGCTGGGAGCCCAGGCTAGAGATTTCTCTTTAGGAAATGGGCCCCGATTGGCTCACCTCACTTCTGCTCCCAGCCTGGCGAGAGCAGCGTCCGATGGCGACACCTCGCTGCAAAGGCTGGGGAAGGGGGCAGGGAAGCCAGAAAGCCACGTCCTAGCCGGGTCCATATTCCTGGGGAAGAAAGAGAGCGTGGGTTTTGGTGGTTGGCTTGTGGCTTCTGCCGCAGACACATACTACACCTTTGTTGAGGAAGCAAACATCTGTTCTCTCTCTCCCTGACCTCTCTGTGGGGTCCCACGTAATTCATTTCTGTTAGAGTGTGGCCCTGCGCCTGTGCCCAGCTGCTGGTGGGGATGCATAGTAAGTAACTTAAGAGTTGGCAGATTTCTCGTGTCAGGGGTCAAGTGGTAAATCCTTTATGCTTCGTGGGCTCTCTTGTAGCCCTGTAACTCGGTCAGAAGCGGCCGTAGACAATCCGAAAATGAATGCGCAAGGCTGTGTCCCATTAAAACATTATTTGCCCTGCGGACCAGAGTTTGCCGGGCCCTGGGGTGACTCACTGGGAAATCCACTGAGCAGTGCCTATCAAAATTAATGAAAATGTTTATGCTTTCTCAGTGGCTTCATTCCTGGAAATGTATTCTAAGGAAATAATTTAAGCAGTAGCCTACGCGTCCTTCTGTTACAGCGCTGTCTAGAGACGTGACAAGCCAGATGTGAAAATAACACGATGACCGGTGTTTGTTTATATGTATTTGTCAGTAGTAGGATACCGGTTAAGGAGATATGGAACATCAAATGGGACTTTATGCAGCCATCCAAATGCATTAGAATGGATGTTATGTCGAAATGTGAAAATGTTCATGGTACGATGGTTGGGTGGATAGTTAGTGCAGTGTGATGGTTGGGTGGATAGTGCAGTGTGATGACAGTTTTGCAGATCAGCGTCTCTGTGTAGACCAAGTTAAAGGGTAGTAATTTATGGGCAGTATTTTCCTGTTCTCAAGATAGTCTTTAATATTTGAATAAAAAGTATATTTAATAATGGGACAGTTGATGGCCCTTGAGAAAAGGTATACTTCCTTCTTTAATGAAATTGTGCATTATGTTTTATTGCCTGTTTTCCCTGGCCGCTGGGAAGCTCCACGCCAGATGACGGGACCGCAGCTGCCTCACGGTCCCCTCCTCCCCTTCCACCAGGGCGGCCGTGTGTCCTCATTAGCTTGGGACAGGCCCAAGTCAACTGTCCCAAGACAGTCCTGTGTCTGTCACTTTAGTTCAGTTTTTAGTATTGCCCCCAGCCCCGACTTTTACTCTCGAAAGTTCTCTTGTTTGGATGAAAATCTGTTGTTTCCCTAGTGTTTGTGGCTTTGCTTTTCGACTTCTGGTACAGAAACACTCTATTCTGAATATGTGTATTATTGTAAGCCACTTCAGGATTTCTGTTTGGAAAGAAGCTGGGTAGAAAAACAAACTTAAGTAAAAACTTTGAAAATGCATCCAACTCCAGGCTGCCCGTCAGCCGCCCTCCCCGCACTCAGAGTGGAGCCCAGCTAGCAGACCCCAGCACCGAGGGTCCAGCTCCCAGCTCCCTTGCTCTCTTCTGCTATCCGGGAAAACTCAGCTCTCCTGTGAAAAGAGGGTGTCCTCATCCACCTGTAGCGATACTAACTTTGACCTCTCAGACTCGCAGTTTAACTGAAGTGTCACTTAAGGGCATAGGGACATAGCATGCCGTCTTTTTCAGTGCCAGAAATATGGCAGGTATATATTATACCCCATTTCATGGCCGTAACACACACACACACACACACACACACACACACCATTTCATGGCCATAACAATATTGCAAGGAAGTGGTAACAGTAGAAAATAAAACAGAAACAAATAATAATATAACAATATAGCCGTTACACTTACCAAGTACTTAATACAGGTCAGCTAATGTACTGAAGACGCCCTTCACATTTCTCATGCGGTTATTGTGCCCATTTTACAGACCAGTACGTGGAGGCCCAGGGAGGTTAGTTGAGATTTTCTCAAGGCCACAGAGACAATAAGTAGCAGAGCCGGACCCTTCATTTTCTAGATCTTTCACTTTATATCCTTAAGAAGGAATACTGGGGAATGTTTAAAATGTACAAGAGCATTGGGAATGATTTAGTTCCAAGCTCCTCGATCACGGGGAATCCATGGCCAGCGAGCAGTTGCAAAGGGAGCCTGTTGTATGCATCTGACTTGGACAAAGGAAATGCTGATAGGACAGTGAGTTCCTTGGCTTTCTTTTCCAGACTGTGCATGTCAGTGCTTTTGTACCCTCCTCCTTGGCCAGTAGCTAGGGCCCCGGGCAGATTAAGTTGCTAGAAGAGCAATGGTCAGCCAGAGATCACAGATGTGCAAAAGATGTCTTTTCGGAAGGCTCAGCGTCCCAAGGGCTCTTGGCAGTGGCTTTGGCCCCCGACTCCAGTATCGGGCTTCGGTGATTTGTGGGTGGAATTTGCGAATGTAAAGGGTCCTGTACTGTTTGTTTCTGGGGCAGGGTTTCAAAAGAAAATGGCATTTTATAGCCCGTATTAATGGGAAATTACTTTCCATTAGGATCCTGAATGATTTGCACATAGTGTTTATAAAGCAAAGGAAAAATGTCAAGCATTTCACTAACAATTTAAAGCAAAGCTCCCAGAACTGCGCCAGGAACGCATTCCAAGAACATTTTCTTCATCATTTCTTTCTAAAGGAACAGAGAAGAGGGAGATGAAAGGACGCAGGTCCGTTAGGCAGACTCCATTGTGGGACCGAGATGGACTCTTTGATAGCACATTTCTCGCTGCCTGAGAGAATGAGTAAAGTGAGCCAGGAGCAGGGGAGGGGGCGGGGGGTGCGGGTCACCTCTCGAGATGATGGATTTCGGGCAGAACCGAGTTCAGCCCTGGCTCGGAGGAGGCTCAGCCCGTCCAAGCCCGTGTGCGTGGGGTCACGACGTCTCATCAGCGTGTGCTGCCCCTGTGTCCCCAAAGATACAGCAGGGCCAAGAAAAGCCCCCGGGCTGAAACGTGCGCCTGCCTTGTTCCCATAAAACCCTCGGTTTTGAAGAAAACAGGCTGGGAGTCTGCAGCCTAGGCTCGCGTGTTATCGAGGCCCCTTATTGTCACTTACGGAGTTAGAAAAAGAATACTTTGCATTTCTTATCAACTCCTTTATTTATGAGTGTTTTTTCCCTTTCCCCCATTTAAGTTCTTAAAGAGGGTGTCACTTTCTATACTCCCAACTTCGGGTTCACACGCTCCAGCTTGGGGTCGACTTTGAAAACAAGGAAGGCCGAGAGTAGGGAACACGTGTGGGTTCCAAGTGCACGCTACGGGCGTTGCAGAGTGAGGCGAAATAAATCTCTCAAATGGCTTCTGTGAAGACATTCTCACTCCCTCCAGGTATAAAAGAGACTTTTATATAAAGTTCTTGACACTGCTAAGGGGGCTTGGAAGTAACATCTGGAGTCTGAGTCGTTCCCCTCGTCGGAGCAAAAATCTCTGGGATTACTTTAGAAAATAAACATTTATTCCAAAGTCAAGTGTGAAGTTCGCAACTTGAAGAAGACAAGCACTTTCCAAAGAGAAATACATGCTTTTTTTTTTTTTTTTTTAAACCTAAATTTCCGAAGAGGAAATGAAAATTTTCACTCGCAGCGACCGTGGTGATCGCTCAGTGGGCAGGTTGTTTCTTGCTTTTTCTTCTTTCCTTCCCACAGTTTTCTTATTTGTTTTTCGGTCACCAACCCTCCCCTTCTCTCTCTCCCCCCCATAAGCATTTCTGTATATTATCAGTGGCGGGTGGGTCAGAGCTATTGACAGGAGAGAAGTAAACAAGGCCTGTAGTGCAGTTCAGAATCTGGCACTCATTTGCTGTGTGACTTTGGGGGAGTTTCTTAAGCTTTCTGGGCAGATTTGAACTTGCCCCTCAATGAAGTGATTGGATTGAACACATTGTAGGTTTCCTCCCCTCTCAATGCTGTGGCTGCTGTAGTTCATGAGTATTTAGCTTTCCTAAAAACGTGAGAAGTGCACAGATTGACCATTTTATGGGTTCTCTGTTTAAAAAAATATTTCTTTAAATTGATGGAATGTGAACTGTGATTTTTACTGTTGATCAGCAGCCACTGACTCAGGAAGGGGGAAGAGTCCTTCTCTTACTTTTCATCCCAAGGAAGCTTTAGAGAGGAAGGCTTTCTCACAGCAAGGAATGGTTTCCTGAAATTCTTCTAAAGAGTCTGTAAAAAGAGTTTTCAGAAAGCTGTAAGGTGTGACTTCTGATTTAGTGGTGGGAATTTTACTGCTACTTGGCTGAAATGATGGCATGATTTTATTATCTCAGATGCTGCCTATTTAAACATTTTGATATTCTGCAGTGATGAAGCATTTGGTCTCCAAGCTAAAACTTGAAATGCCCTCATCTAAAGATTAACATAGATACTCATATTTTTAAAAAAGAGTGTAGAAGTCGATGTTTCCTGGGATAACACAGAGGGCAGCTCTAAGGCACGGTCCCATAGGACTTTACGTTTGAGGGGCACCTGGGTGGCTCAGTGGGTTAAGCCTCTGCCTTCAGCTCGGGTCATGATCTCAGGGTCCTGGGATCGAGCCCTGCATCGGGCTCTCTACTCAGCAGGGAGCCTGCTTCCCCCTCTCTCTCTGCCTGCCTCTCTGCCTGCTTATGATCTCTCTGTCAAATAAATAAAATCTTAAAAAAAAAAAAAAAGACTTTACGTTTGAGTCCATGAGAATGACCCCCCCCCTGGGGTTGTCCTGTGGGTGTGGCCCTAGCTGCAAACCCCAGTGCCAGATTATGGGGATGAGAGACACAGGGCAAGGGTAAGAAACCTGGCACCAGGTGGCTGACACCGGACCTCCATGACAGGTGCACAGAAGGGGAGAGGGGAGTCTGTAGCCAGGTATGGAATACTAGTCCTGTCCAAACCGGGGCGCTGACTGCCAAGAGCAGCTGTTTGTTGCCTCGGAATATGGGCCCAGAAGAGGCGGCCTTTCTGATTTTTCAAGAGAAGCCAGAAATCATACATTTGCTTACATGCAGTCTCCTGATTTTTAAGTATTGATAACTTAGCCACACTGTACAGAGCAGGGAGCAGGCCAAACAAAACCCATCTGCGAGCTTGAACTCCACACTGATCGCCTCTGATTAAGGCCACCTTGTCTCATCTCCTCTCCCTTCACCCGGCGCCGAGAAGGCAGCCCACACACAGGGGACCTGGTGGTCCCAGGAAGCTTTTGAGATAATGTCTCGGGACTCGCAAGGCTGTGCGAGGGGGAGGGCAAAAAACTCCCTGCGCACACCCACCTCGTGCAGCCGGTGTAAGCTGTAGCGGGTTGGAATTATGGTGAAAACAAGTCACACCTGTTTGTTTAATAGATTACAGAGTAATGAGTAAGCTTGAGTCCCCCGACAAGAGATTTCCACAAGTCACGTCTCCTGTGGGTGCATACAGTGTTCTTATTTGTAGAAAGAGAGTTCGTAGACTTTCACTAGACTTTTCTTAGTGACTTACTACCTGTCTTAGGGAGCTTGGGTGGCTCTAACGGAATACCACAGACCAGGGGCCTCGAACAATTATCTCTCCCAGTGCTGGGGCTGAGAGCTCCAAGATCGAGGTACCACCAGATTCCACTTTTGGTGACGGTCCGCTTCCTGGTTTACGGGTGGCTGTCTTCTCATTGTGTCCCGACAGAGCAGCATTGTCCCATTCACGAGGGCACACCCTCATGGCCTGTTCGCCTCCCCAAAGCCCCCCATACCACTGCCCTGGGGATTAGAGCTCCAGCGTAGGAATTCGGAGGGGATGCAGACATTTAATCTATAGCATTAACCACAGATTAAGGCATAAAATTTGCAGCTAAGAAAATCTGGGCCCAGGGGTGACCTCATCCAGAGCTAGAAACCAGGGATCTGTCGTTCCCATGTAGTTTATTAGCAGTGGACAAAAATAGCATGTGAGAGGCGGCGGACAAAATGGTTTTTGGGGTGTTTATTACAATTCTGCACCAGCGCTGTGTCTGGGTCGGCTGCAGGGAAAGTGCTTAACTTCCAAATAATTTTTCTGCAAGGGCTTGAGATTTTAGATTGGGAAAAGAGAAATTACAATTTGAACCAAACCTCATAGGTTGAGGGGAGGGGGGTGCCTGGCCGGGAGGGAGTAAGCGCTCGCTGGGTGTTGGAGAGGAGTCAGAACTGGACTCCAGTTTGAATTTGAATCCGGTCTGTGCCCCGGCGGGTTAAAAGGCGAACTACCCCATTGTCCAATGGTGCAGGCAAAGCCAGCTCTCAGAGTCACCTTGGTGTGCAGCCAAAGCCTCCAGAGGGAGGCTCGGGTCCGTTCCCGGTTGGGGGTAACTCCACCCGTGAACAGGAAACTTGCTCTCTGCAGCCCCACGGGTAGCATTGGTGGTAAGGAAACACCCCCCGAACTTCCAGACGTCCGCCCAGGAAGTAGGCAGAACGGGAGCCTACCTGGCCCAGACAGGTGTCACCTGCTGGCCTCAGTATTAGATGGGCTGTGAGGTCACAGGGAGGTCCCGATCCTGGCTCTTGGTTACTCCTGCTGGGTCTCAAGCTCACGCTCGAGAGAGCAGATATTACCACCGTGACTGCACGGGGTTATCCTAAGATCATATCGATCGGAGGTGCTGGGCAGGGTGCTTGCCACGGAGCAAGAGCCCGCCCCCGTCGTGGCTGTTCGTGTGACCTAACTGGTTATCTGATTTCTTAGCCTACAGCAGACTGGAAGCAGCAGATTAGAAAGGCCGAGGGACGGCTTCGGGAAGGTCCACTGATGGCAGGAAAGTGACAGGTCACAGCCCGGCGACAAGGGAGGAAAGAGAAAGACTTAAAACAAACAAACAAACAAAAAACCAAAGCAGGAACAAAAAGTCAAAAGGCACAGCAGTCTGGGGCATTTACTAAAAGACAAAGAGCCGTCCTCAGGTCAGTAGCTTCTGGTAGACGCCAGACCTTGTTCCCTGATGGGCACACACGTCGACAACCGTCGTATAACTCTCGTCTCTCTCTGCCCCCTTTCCCTTCCAAAAAATAGGAGTAGGGGATCGAGGGGGCATCACAGCTTACCTTTTCAGTGGGGACACCTTGCCCCAGGTGCCTCTAGGGAATGAAGTCCCCAGAGGCAGCACTAGCAGACAAGAGCAAGTGGGGGGCTCCTGTGAGGGTCTGGAAGGGACCCCAGTTTAAGTCCAGCAAAGAAGAATGGCAGGATTTTTGTGCTACGGAGAGAAGCATGCCCCCTGCCGTGCAGACCTCTCCCTGCCTCTCCCCCTCCACCACAGTCAGTGCCAGGAGCAGAAGTCCAGCCCTGGAGAACTGGCCCCCAGATCCTGGCATGTAGCAAAGGGGCAAGGGGAGCACAGGAGCAGACCAGGCTGCAGAAACCCAGGGCCATCAGATGCCACGTTCACTCTGGTGGCTACCGTGCCACCTAGAGTCAACTCCTGTGTTTGCTTTGTTTTTTTTGTTTTCTCACTGAAGCCTGAGCTGCCCACTCAGAAGCAGGCGCTCAGGCAGAGGAAAGCAGGACTGGGAATAAGTAGCCAAAGGACATCTCTGGAGCATGTGGGACCTGGTAGACCTTTGAGGGCCAGGGAGGGCTGTAGGAGAGAATGCTCCCAAAGAACATTCCAGGGCCTGGGAGCTCCCCGGAGTAGGCCAGGCTCCGAAGTCCAACTGATAGACCCCGCCCCCTGCCCTCACGCCCACCCCTGGCCTGGTGTTGGCTCAGAAGCTGAGTGGGGATAATCTCACAGAGCCAGTGATTTTTCAGGCCAAGAGCAGACTCTGGACCCAGATGGAGGCCACGTCTCAGCACCACTGCTGAGTTGCTTTGTACTTGTGAATGCCTTCATTCCTCCATTCACCAAACTGGGGGGAGTCATGGTACCAGAGTAAAGCCACAGATGTCAGGAAGCCACTTAGAATATTGTCCTGGTACTGAGGGTTATGATGTCATCCCCGTTGCTGGTGGGACCGTGGGACCGCGAGCAGGAGAGCGCTGGGCATCTCCGTGTGAGTGAGGGGCCCTCTGCACCTGGGACTTGGGGACACAGAAGGGAGGATGGGGAAGGGCACTCCCCAGAACTTTAGTGTTGTTAAAATGATAAGAGGGGACCCAGTATTGTAAGGTACCAGGCCATAGTATTGCCAAGAGGGCAGGGAACATACTTTAGGGAAACACGAGTTCCCTGTCTCTTGTGCATTCCCGACTCAGTACGCACTCACCGCACACCCGGCCCCCTTGAAACTCCTGTGTTATGGTCTCCTTTTTCTCTTTTTTCTCCTGATGGTGTGGATCAGGACTTGAATAATAAATATTTAACAGGTACCCTCCTTTTTCTCTGTTAAAATAATCTTTGTTGTGGTGCTTTCACAAGGAAGACTGTTTTTCCCACCTCTGCTCTCACGTTACGTTAAGCCAGGGCTCGGGACTAAGAGAAAATAAACACGGGCCCCTTGGCCAGGGCAGGCAGGCGGAGGCAGCATCTGTGGGGTGGCCCGGACTGGGGCTGGGGGCGTCAGCCACCTGCCGGACAGCATGGGCCACTCCTCAGCCAGCAAGGTGTGCCCAAACTCAAGGAGCAGTGGCTGCGAGGCCCCAGGGGACAGAAGGAACGAGGTGTCCCCAGAGACAGTACACTGGATAGAACCCACCTTTCCTTATGGGAAGGTTTCTGCAGAGGTGCTGGCTTATGATGGTGGGAAGCTGGGGGTCCCATGCAGGTGTTTGTGTCTGGTCTGGCGAGGAAGACCCTCCCCCCCCATTCTGCCTGGCCCCGTGGGCTCCATCCCACGCTGACTCCGACCCCTCTTTGGTGGAGAGGGGAAGTTCCTACATTATCACTTCGGTGGGCAGAAGCTTGACTTCTCTTAAGTGAACTGAACTTGCTTACGCGTCTCCATTTAGAGCAGTGGGGGAGACAAGTTAATCTTTTTTCCATTTCTACTGTTGGCCAAAAAAAAGAAATTAATCTTTTTTCCATCTCTTCTAATGGTGGAAAAAACCATAATCTTGCCATTTTAAGGTAACCCAGTCTCTTCCAGTAGAAAGTACACTAGCCGTTTATCACTTGGTCAGTTCAGGACTTAATCCCGGCCTGTTCCGTCGAGACTCCCTGTCAGGGCAGCTCGTCTTTCTCGCAGACCCCCTCCTCCGCACACCGCCCCCCCAGGATGTTGCCGGAGGCCGGGGACGCTGCATGGACGTCATGGTGGCAGGCAGCGGGGCTGGTCTGGGGCTGAACTGCTCGCACCGCTGGGATCATTTGTCACTCCAGGCCCAGGTCCGTGGGCCAGACCCCCTGCTCTGGCTTGTGGGGGCTCAGCATCCTGCCCGCCCCAGGCCATCTTTGGTCCGGCTGTCCCCTTCCCCACAGCACCTCCTCACTTCCGGAGGGCACTCGAGATGTGTTCCAAGGTCATGGGGAGCCAGGGGTGGCTCCCTCAGGCCCCTCCCTGTGTAATTACACCTCCCCACCATGCTGGCTGGGAGCACTCTGGAGGATGTGCCTCCTCCCAGAGTTCCAGTGGGAAGTGGAACCTAAGACCCCCCCCACCCCCCACCCTGGGTAGACTCAGGGGAGCATTTCAACCTTCTTGCCCACCCTCTTCTCTCTCCAGCCCCTTCTCTGCCTCTAGAAAGAGCTCGTAGGTCTTCTCCAGTGGCAGGAAATAGCCCTTCCCTCTCCATGGCTTGTAATCAAATCTCCATGCTCTGGGTTCTTCACATCCTGGTTCCTTGGACTCCAGAAGTCAGCCTGTCTGTCTGTCTGTCTCTCTGCCTCTTAAATCTCATAAAAGCCCACCTGGCTCTGGTCTGGGCATGAAAGCCTGTAAACCTTGGCTTTCACACCAGTTTGTGGCTGAAATGGCATGATTTGGGAACCTAGAAGTTACAACATTGACTGCGTTGTTCATGTGCAGGCTCTCCGCTCTCCCTCAAGTAAGGGAGGCTGCAGTCCTTGGGCTGAAGGCCCCCAACAGTGGAAATGACCCAGCTCGACAAAGGCACTGGGTGATATTCCAGAATATCATCCTGCTGCTGCTGTAGGCCAGGACAGCCAACCCCAGCTCCGGTGGCACTGCGTGCGGTGCTGGGGGCCGTGCAGACATGGCCGGAGAGCCAGGTGCTCACGCCTTGCCTGAGTCAGGGAACTGTGGCCTGCCTCGTGACGCCAGCACACCGCCTCTCAGGAGAGACGCCATGTTTGGGGCTCACTTGCTGATGGAGTGTGATATGAGCGCTGGTCGTTTTCCAGCTCTTAGAAAATCAAAGTGGGCAGCGTGGCAATGGTCCCTTGCCTGGAATAAATGAAGTGAGAAGTGAGTGATGTGTCTTTTCCCTGATTTATTCAGCGTGTGTGCTAGCCGTGCACACGTAGGCGCATGCCGCTGGCTGGTGGGAGGGTGATGTGTGCCTGCCATTCAGCATTGATTTTAGTCACTGCAGGTAGCATGCAGAGTCAACGGGAGGAAAAAATGTTATGTTGTTAGACCCTTGGTCAGTGTGATAGCCCATAAAATGTCTTGGCAACACTTAGCAGTGTCACAGATCATGTAGGAGGTGACATCAGGGTAGATCCCAGGCTGGGAGCCCTGGTGTCTGGTTCTGGCTTTGCCATTAGCCGAGGGGCCAGGCTGTTGTGACCTCTTGGAGGTATCACTGTGTCTTCTTCGAAAAGAGAGCGGTCCATGGACGGCCACCAGATACCCTTCTAGCACACATTTCATGTTCAAGGAAATCTTGATGATTTCCAAGATCATCCAAGATGACCGTGTGGTTTGGCACCTGACTCCATCTCCCTCTTCAGTGCGCTGGGAGGGCAAGACATGCTATAAGGCTAGTAATCACTTCGATAGACCACATTACAACTGGTATTCATTAATAGAGTTGACTTCAACTCAATAGTCCAAGTTGGCGTGGATTTTCAGTGCCCCAGCTCACCCGGCTACTCATTGCCTTTCCAAAGGAAAATGAAAATTCTGCAGGCTAAACTCCGTTTCCAGTGCTCTGAAGCGATGGAACGTCGTTCTGTTCAAATGCAAGATAACGAACTGGACCTCGTGTTGAAGTCCTTCCACGGCCACCATTAGGACAAAAGGAATATAGGAAGTTGGGATGGGACGGAGGCGTGTCCTGGAAGGAGCCATCCAAGTGCTAGAAACATCGCCTGCCTTCTAGAGACTACAGTGCACGTGGATTCAGGTTCTGAAAGGCTCCTCTCCCTGTAAGTCACCACACAGGAAGGAGCGTCCTCCCTGGAGAGGGAGAAGTGGGTCACCTCCCCTTTCCTCCCAAGCTCTGGTTGAAGAAAGTGACCGAAGGGAAGGCCGTTAGGCGGGTGATTTGCAACCTCCCTTGGACCCTGGAGACACCTGAGAAATTTTAAAAGTCCTGAGGCCCTGGTCCGCCGGGTCAGAGCTTCATGATTTCACTGGCCTAGGGTTCCGCTGACGAAGAACTTATTAGTCAGCCGCCATATTGAGAGCCACTATGACAGGAAGACAAGGGGTCATCTCAGCTCCACGGAGAACTTCACTGATAAACAGCCTGCAAGGGAAGGAGGGCCTGGCTCCTGCTCCCACCTGGGTGTGGACAGCGTGCTGGGAAGGTCAGGAGTGGGGCTGGCCCTGAAGGGGGGCCGCCCCGCCTGTCAGAGAAATGAACGGGCCCCATGCAGGGATCTGCTGCCCAGGACTGAGGGGCTCCTCATTTGACCAACCAGAGAAATACCCAAATTTCTCCTACCTTTCCGGGGACATGAAAGGTTTGGTGAGGAAGGAACATAATCTTGAGCAGAACTTGTTTCAACTCTCAAAGTCAAGAGAGAGAGAAAGAAGGATGTTTTGTTAGAACAGAAAAAGGAAGTAAGAACAGAAAGCATCAAATAGGATGGCAGAGGTGAGACGACGTGAGTGGATAGTTCAATCCTGTGCAGGGATTAAGCTCTTCCTAGAGGACTTGGACCATGAACCTGAAGTGGTCTCGACCTGGGACACTGCCTCCCACCTTTGCAGACCTCGCTGTGCTACTGTGACCAAAGAAACAGGGCCATGAGGAGTTGGCTCTGGATGGTGTGGAGACCTCCCTGGTCTCCTTCTGGACGGCCTGTTGGGCCTTCTACTGGAGGCCTCTGCCCCTGGGGTGGTTGCCAGGTAGACCGGGGGTGTGGTTTTCCTGGGGCGGGGCTGGCTTCCTTCCAGCTCCATCTTCCCTGGGAGAGTCGTGTCTGCGCTGGACTCAGCAGTGTCCATGCCCTTGACCTGTCTGGGTCGGGCATCACCTCCCCTGCCCAGGGCAGCCTCAGCTACTCCATATGGAATCATGAGAACCACTGAGGCCACATGTCCCTGTGAGAGGCTATGGTGAGCTGGACCAGGATGACCCCCTCTCCTTCCCAGACATTCTACGTCACCATCATAAACTGTCCGAGAAAGCATTCTACATTCAGAAATCCACAAGCCAAGATAACTGGGGGCAAATTGTTTCAAATCTTCAAGTTCGAATATTTTAGAAAATAGAAAAAAAGTTTATTTTTTAAAGCTGACATGCTCTGATATCAAGGCCTGACCAGAGTATAAAAAGGGAGGAATTTCACTTTTAAATATAGATGGAAAAATTTTAAATAGTAACAAATTTAGTCTAGCTCTAGGATAAAAGTATCACCCACGAGAAAGTCGTTCCTGCTGGGCCTGCAGTGGTCATCAGTCATTAAAAATATTCCGGGGCTGCCTGGGTGGCTGAGGTGGTTAAGCAGCTGACTGGATTTTGGCTCAGGTCCTGATCTCAGGGTCCTGGGATCGAGCCCCATATTGGGCTTCACGCTAGGTGGGGGAGTCTGCTTGAAGATTCCCTCTCTCCCTCTGCCTCTCGCCCTGCTCATGCTCTTCCTCTCTCTCAAATAAATAAATACATCTTTGAAAAAAGAGTAGTAAAAAAATATGATCCATTTAAAATCAAAATGAGATTTTTTTAAAGTAATTGCTATGCCTAATATGGGGCTCGAACTCACTATCCTGAAATCAAGCGCTGTATGCTCTACTGACTGAACCAGCCAGGTACCCCCCAAAATGAAATTTCGACGGGGGGAACTCAATAAAGTTGACCAGGTGGAATGATTTCATGAGGTTAGGAAATGAGGAGCTTACCTTGTTAATTATTAACGCTTAACCGTAAAGCTACAATATTTAAAATGATACATTGTTAGTTTCCTGAGTCGATCAGTGGAAAAAAATAGAAAACCCTGAAATACGTCCAAGTGCACATGATCATTAAATATATGACAAAGATAAAAGCAGTATTTGAAATCAGTGGAGGAATAATGGGTCCTTTAATGAGTTGTCTTGAGATAACTGCTTCAGTGTCATCAAAAATAAATAATGCCTCTATTGGCCAAAATTCAGTGGAATTAAAAGTAAAAATTTTCACATGAAGAAATCAAATCATTCCTGGGATGCATTTAGTTGAATGAATGTGGAGGAGAAACTAGGGATGGAAAGGTGGATGAGCTTGACTGTGCCGATTAAAATTTCTGTGTGTTCTCTCTGTGTGCCAGAAACCCCCTTCCCTGCCCATCCCCAAGACAAGCTCCAGAAACAAATGGAAGAAAACATAATACATATAAAAAATATTTATGACATTTTATAAGGGGCTCCTGAAACTTTTAAGACAAAAACAATGGACAAATAAACCGGTAGTAAATGTTTAAAGTCTTGGAACAATTGATGGTCCTATGAATAGTAAATTCCCTTCTGAAGTTTACCTTCAGGTGTTGATAGTGCATGTTTGTAAATAAACATGCATTAGGATGTTTTTCAAAGAGTTCTGTAGGAAAGCCAAGAGAGAACAAAAGAAAAAGAAGAAAAGAAGAGAGAGAAAGGAAGGAAGGACCTTATCTATCCAGCATTATAGGAGGTGGGTTATAGAAATTATGTCATACAGTATGTCATAGCATGACACAGTGTGTCTGTGTCATACTGATAGAGTTGACAGCTGGTCAGCAATTGAAAGTCTTCTGGAGGGCGCCTGGGTGGCTCAGTGGATTAAAGCCTCTGCCTTCAGCTCAGGTCATGATCCCAGGGTCCTGGGATCGAGTCCCGCATCGGGCTCTCTGCTCAGCAAGGAGCCTGCTTCCTCCTCTCTCCTCTCTCTCTGCCTGCCTCTCTGCCTACTTGTGATCTCTGTCTGTCAAATAAATAAATAAAATCTTTAAAAAAAAAAAAAAGAAAGAAAGTCTTCTGGAAAGAGATTCACAATAATATGGATAGGAATGTTCTTTGATGAAAAGAATATATTTATGTAAATACACAGATATGTTCATCAAGACATCTGGAAGCTTCACCACCAAAATGTTAATTTAACATTGGTTAGCTCTGGGTTAGTGGGTTACAGGTGACTTCTCTCAATTTTACATGCTTTCCTCCCCCCTTCCCTAGTTCCCCCTCTCCCTCCCTCCCTCCCTTCTTTCTCCTCTCCTCTCTTCTCCTCCTCTTCTCTCCCTCCCTCTCCCTCCCCCTCCCCTTTCTTCTCTCCTCCAACCCTTTCTTACTATTGCCATGTTTTAGTTTTGAAATTAGAAAATAACTATTTGAAAAACCTTTTTCCGAGAACTTCTGGCTTCACACAGGGAGCCCAGCACGTCAGGCTGGTCTGTGAATAGTTTGTCCTCTCCCGTGTCACGCTCTGCCTCATTCCAGCTCCTGGTCACATCGGAAGATGTCCCGACCACCCAGGCCCTTCCTGCCTCCTTCCCTGAGCTTCTGAGCTATAAGTGATTCTCCACCTCATCTGTGTCCTTTAAATCTCATCTGTGTCCTTTAAATGTCCTACACATACTGTCCGGTGTCCACAAAGAAACCAAAGCTCCCTGAGGACAGGGGTCGGGCCTTGGAATTCTGTGTCTCCCTCGGGCTCCAGGCGGAGGGGAGGAGCTGCTTTTGGGGAGGGGGGCTGGGCCTGACTCCTCCAGATGGGAGTACCCAAGGGAAAAGCCAAAAGCCTTGGGCCCAGGAGGTCAGTGAGGGCGTCCTGGGGCTGGCAGCAATGAGTGGCCGAGCTGGCCCTGTGGGGAGGAAGCCGGGACCCTGCTGCTCATGACCTCTCCAGCTCCCACTCCTCCAAGGACAATGTATCACATTAACCTGTACTTTTTGTCTCCATATAATGTGGACAGGTTCTAACGTTCCCATGGACCAGCCCTGCTGTCGTGGTCTCTATGATTTTGAACCAGAAAACCAAGGAGAACTAGGATTTAAAGAAGGGGACATCATTACATTAACCAATCAAATAGATGAAAACTGGTATGAGGGGTTGCTACACGGAGAATCTGGATTCTTCCCCATTAACTATGTTGAAGTGATCGTGCCTTTACCTCAGTAAATGTGTAACTCACACTTCGGACATACTTTCATAACTGAAATGAATTCACACCAGTGTTCTCCCAGTGTGGTGGTCTGTGACATCCTTGTTCTTTGACCAACCTAATGACTTTTGTAGGTGTGTTCTCTTTATAATGTATTTTGTATCCGTTTCATTTGTATAAATGATTTTCCTGTCTTAGCTACATGAAACTATAGTTTTTTGTTTTTGTTTTTGTTTTTTTTGCTTATTGTCCTAAAAGTATCGGTTCAATAAATGTTTGTGCTTCTTGTTGCTAAAAAGAAATCGCAGTTATGTCCACGAATTGCCCGTTTATATCCCTCAGCTGCAACGGAATGCAAAATTTGAAACTTAAGAAATGCTAAATATTTTGTTTCCTGACATTACTGGTGTCATCCGGTCTTTCCTTATGTTCTAGCTAACTGTGACTCGCCCAATAAACATGACACACCATGTTGGCAAAAGGCCTCGGCTGTTCTTCATGTTGAATTGATTTCCAGGAGCGGTGGGGTCCAGCTGTAAACTGGCCCCTTGCCCCGGGGCTGGCCAGCGGGTGCCAGTGTGGGTGCCTGGGTGCTTCTTACTGAGTGAGCAGTGTGAGAGGGAGGCTTCACTGTCCCTCAGTTCAGACACAGCACACCCTCCTTCCACCTCAGGGATAGAAAACTCTTCCATGCACTGTCAAGTCCATTTAAAGAGCGCGTAGCACAAGCTTCGGCTGCTGCCCGATACCCGGTAGGTATTTCGCGCCGGTCCTGTTGGGGTGCTCAGGAGGGAGCAGGAGTTGGGTTGAGGTACAGTAACAAGACCGCTCGGGGTCAGAGAACCAGCCCCTGGCTCGCTCAGAGTACAGACTCAGGTGTACTTTGATCCAGGGGTGCCACAGCACCATCAAGTAGGGGCGAGTACGCTTTCTCCTTCCACAGAGAAGAAGACTCATTGGATGGCTTGCCCACCATCCAACAACCCGTGGTGTGAGGGGAGTTTGAGCTGCACCCCACTGCCCACTGAGGTGCCCACGGCGGTCACCAGGCTGGACCTTGCTTTTCACGGACGTTAGTTCCAAATGCTCAGCAGCCAGGTTGGTTCCAGGAGACCAGAACCAGACTGCTCAGTCTTCTGGGCCCTTGGTACATCAGTAAAGTCCCAACGACATTCTGGACATTTTTCCTCCTTTCTCTTCCCACCAGCTCCCTTCCCTGACACCTTCTCTAAAGCAGCTGTATACATAGCGTCCATAATAAATTATAATAATGACTAACACTGATGGAGTGCCTACTGTGCGCCAGGTGCTGCCGTGCGTGTTTAAATGAATAAACTCAATCCTCCTATCAACCCATTTTGCAGATAAGAGAACTGAGACGCGGCTAAGGCTGGGGATAACCTGCCCACAGTCGGTCAGGGAATGCCGGAGCCGGGCTCCTGACCTAGGTGGTCTCCCTGCCACGCCTGTGTTCTCCCCAGCTCTTCCACACTGCCCCTCATCCCATGTGTTTGCCCCCACATACTCGCAAATTAGCTTTTTATACCCGACCAGCTCTCCGTCTCTAGTGGCCATGTTTGAAATTGATCAAAGAGAAGAAGTGCGGAGCCATTCTCGCTGCCGGTAAGACGCTTCCGAGTCTTGTCTGGGAAAGAAACTAATTGCAGTTCACTGAGTTAATAAGCAGTCGCTGCAGAAGCTGCACTTATAGACTGGGGCGGGGGGCGCGGGGCGGGGGAGTTTCAGTAAATGGCTCCCCTCTTTCCCTTGTGAGTTCTAAATAAGCCGGGTCATTAGTTGGGGGTTAAAACAGGTAAGAGCCAGTGTGCAACCTGCATCGTGAGGCTGTGTCAGACAGTGGAGCGAAAGCATCTGCTAACGGAACCCCAAAGGGCTCAGACGCACTCACCTGGTCCAGTCTGGGAAGGGTCACCCGCTCTGACAGGGACGAACCTTCAACACCGAGCTTCCCGCACGGCTGCCAACGGTCAAGAACGCCCCTGTGTGCAGGCCGCCTTCCAAGGAGGGGCTGGGATACTGGTGCCCTGTTCCTAACCCAAACTCGAGCCAGGGAACTCAACTAGCTAGGGCTATTTGGAGAAAATCCCTCCTCACAGAAACTGGGAGAATTCCATTCGGGGAATGAAGATGAGCATAGTTCAAAGAAGACCCAAGTTATCAGAAGCCCAGACGGACCTATGTAGAAGGGGAAATGGAGTATTTATAAGAAATAGCCCTTATAATGGTTTTTAGAATGAGTTTATAACCAATCAGTACGGTGAGAAAAGAAAAAAAAATGGCCTGAAGATTGAAAAGCAAGAAATAAAACTGTTTCTCTCTCCCTCTCTCTTTTTTTTTTTTTCAGAAAACAAGAAAACAAGGTTGGATATGTAGAAAACTCTTAATCTACAAAAAAAAATTAGAGCTAACATAATATATATACTAATCTATAGTATATATACTAACATATACTACAAATTTATCAAGATCATGAGATAGCAGACAAAAATCAATACGTTTCTGTATACTGGAAATAATTATTAAATGTTAGATTTAATATAATAATGAAAAATTTCATAAGAGCAGCAGAAAGTACAAAAACAGTTTTGAACAAAAGCTATGCAAGACCTTCACACTGACAAGTGCACAACTTTGCATATAGAAATTGAATACCTAATAAATGGACAGAAATGCAAGTATTGTTAAAATGTCTGTTCCTAGGGCCCCTGGGTGGCTCAGTCAGTCAATTAAGCATCTGACTCTTGGTTTCAGCTCCGGTCACGATGTCAGGGTCATGGGCTCAAGCCCTGCAGCAGGCTCTATGCTGGACACGAAGTCTGGGATTCTCTCCCTCCCTCCCTCTTTCCTTCTACTCCTCCCCCTGCTCAAGCTCGCTCACTCTCAAATCTTAAAAATGGGCATAATTTCTTAGGACACAAAAAAGCACTAACCCCCCCCAAACAAAATTGATAAATTAGACATAATTAAAATTAAAAACTTCTGGAGTGGCTTGGTGGGTCACTTGGTTAAATGTCCAACTCTTGATCTCGGCTCAGGTCTTAATCTCATGGCCATGAGTTTGAGCCCTGAATTGGGCTCCACACGGGGCAGGAAGCCTACTTAAAAAAAAAATTTTTTTTTTTAATTTCTGCTCATCAAAGAATGCCATTTAAAAAAGTAATAAAAAGACAAACCACAGATGAAAGTATTCATAATGCATGTCTGGAAGAAAATAGTCACAATACATATTATCTTCGACTATAGACTTATATTCAGAATATGTCAAAAATTCTCACAAGTCAATAATAAACAATTAAAAATGGCCCAAAGATTCGAAGACACGCTTCCCAGAAGAAGGTGTGTAATTACCCAGTAAACACATGGAAAAGTGTTCAACATCATCCGTCATCATCAGGGACAGACCCTTCAGCCGTACCAAAGAGGCTTAGAAGTCTATTCCCAGAGACATTAGCAAACGTGGGGTGTAGGGCTAACACATTTACAATCTAATTTGTAGCAAATAGGTTCTAGTGATCATTACTGAAAAAGAAACCATAGTTTAGAGCTGCGTTACCTACAGGAAAATAGGCAGTGGGCATGGACGGTTGTGTCCCCCTGCTTCTAAGTCTCTGCCCGAGGTTCCAGCATCCGTAGACACAAAAGCAAAGCCATCAAAGATACCTGAGTGACAGCGTAGCCCATAACGTTGAAGCAACTCCTGCTGAAATCCACATCATTGGAGCAAGATCAGAAATTGACTAGACATATATTTAGGACACTAAGAAGGGTAGGGATGAAGGGAAACGGAGAGAGAAGACGCAATTGGGTTAGTTGACAGTGTCCTAATTGGAAGTCTCCTCCTGCTTGAGAGGAAGGACTGCAGATCAGGTTGGGTCCGAGGTAAGGGGATTAGGGCTCCTAGGGATGTCTTGTGAATTTGTGCTACACTGCATGAGATAGCCAGCTTGGCCTCCAGTCCATGTGTTCTTGACAACACTGGGTCTGGGTTGAGGGACACCAGCTGGTATGGGCAGTACTACATGGCCATGTCTGGACAACAGCTTTGACCTCACCTCATGCTGAAGATACTTTTGATCGTTCAAGAAACCCTGTAATACACCAACCAAAACATCCTGGAGAGAGGAAATGCCTCAGTTATTTGCGTTTTATCATTCCTTGGTCTATAGGAAAAGTCCCTTCCGCTGCAGATGGGTAGGCGCTTAGAAATAACTCTGTACTCCATTTAAGGAGCAGAACGCCGGCGTCTGGCCGTGCCACAAATCCTCCCCACTGCCTCCAGGGGGCAGTCTCACAAGGGCAGGTCAGTGGTAGCTCCTTTGACGAATTCTGTTCCTTGGATCCTCTGTGGATTTCTTTGAAACAACCCCGGAATCCTATAAGAAAGTGTTATGGGCACATCGGTAAGTGTCCGTGTTGCAGGCAAACAACAGTTCGTAGCTCGGCTGGTGAGCAGGGCAACTCGGCTAGACTGGAAGGGATAGAGAGCGTGATCTAAGGAGCGAAATTCAAAATTTGATGGGAATGTTGGCGTTTTAGGAAACGTGGCAGGCAAAACACAGGAGGACAAGGTCAGGAGTCCATGCCGATCTCAGACCCTGGAAGTCAGCCCAGGAGGCAGGGCTGGCTCCCTGTGCAGCTGCCTTTTTAGAGGGAGAAGGGGAATTGGCCGGGATTATCGTCAGAGATGCTATGTACTCAGGGGAGCAGCCCAGCGTTTGTGCAGGGAACTTGATCGGTCACACTTTCAGGATCATCGAGGGGCCTGGGGTGAGTCACCAGCAGATCTTGTACTTAGCATCAGCACCCAAACACATGAAATATAGTCATTTCCTGCCTGGGCATTTGGTAAAGGAAGAAATTTTATATCCAGATTTGGGGCATGTTTACGTTAGCATGTTGCTGTTAGAGTAGCTTCGTGTCTTTTGGTCTCAGTTGTACAATCTCTGATAAGCTATGTCAGACAACGAGGTTAGACATACTTTCAGGCGGCATCGAGAATACAGAATATAGAGTTCAGGTCTTGGTGGTGACAGTGGATAGAATAAGGGTCACCAGAAGCTATGTCCGAGGCTTAACCTCCCAGAACCTGAGAATGTGACCTTACTTGGAAATAGGGTCTCTATAGACACAGTTAAGTGAAGGATCTTAAGATCCTGGATCAGGGAGGGGGGCCCTAAATCTAATAATCGCTTCCTTACAAGAAAAAGGAGAGGGACACTTGTCACAAGGCAGACATGGTGGGGGGGGTTGGTCATGAGAAGATCACGTGGAGACAGGGGCAGAGTTGGGAGGGACTCAGCCCATAGTCGAGGGAGACCCAAAGCCACCAGAAGCAGGAGGAGGCGAGGAAGGGTTCCCCCCCAGGGCCATCGGCCAGAGCGCAGACTTGGCGACACCTTGACTTCCGACTTCCGCCCGCCGGAGCAGCGAGAGATGCATTCGTGGTGTTGCGGCCCCCCGCTGCGGTGGTCCGTTACAGCAGCCCCGGGGAGCTCATGGAGTGGCCTTGGAGTCCATACGATTCTTGCACTGTTTTAACTCACGTCAGAGTCCTCTGGGGAAAGTCTCCGCCGTCCCCGAGGACCCCTCTCTGCTGTGATATGTCTAACACGCAGAAGCAGCTCCGTTAGCGTGGCTTCCCCACCCTCTCTGTGTCGTCTCGTTCCTGAGCCCGGGGTCCAGAGGGAAGCAGAGTCGGAGGGCGAGCTTGGGAGAAGGGACTGAGGGACGGGGCGGACATGTGCTGTGCCCCCCGTTTGCCCCTCTGGGGAGCGGCTCCCCTGCAGAGAGCGCCCAGATGCTCGGTCGCCGGGAGATGGGGTCTTACCGTGCGCTCCTCTTCGGGTTTAAAGCCGTGGTGTCCGGTTTACCGAGACAAGAGGAAGCGAGGGGAGGAAGCTGGCAAGAGGCACCCAGGAGGGTACCACACAGGGGAGACCCCTCCACACCCCCTCACACTCACACACATGCGGAGAAGGCCGGCAGAGAGCATCCTTAGCCTGGCTCCCGGCGCGGGGTCGACAGCAATCCGCTTCTAATCAGCTACTGGAAAGAAGACTGGGTCGTGGGCTTGTGGGGTGAGGCCCTCCTGTCAGCCCAGTTTCTCATCCGGGAGTGTGTGGAAAACGCACATCCAGCCTTCTTCAAGATGTTCTCTCTCTCCCAAAGCCCCGGCACTCCAGCAACCCCCCCTCTCCTTCTCATCTCTCAGACTCTGCACGCTGCTCTCCTCTGCCCCGCTCCTGGATCCCTTCTTCTCTGGGTCACGGCGTATAATTTACTAGTGGAAATTCTTCTGGTTCTTTCCAAGCCCAGGAGAAGTCTCCCAGCTGATCAAGCAGGGAAAGAATGTCCAACTTTTTTTTTTTTTTTAAGATTTATTTATTTATTTATTTGAGAGAAAGAGAAAGAGAGAGCGCGCGCACATGAACAGGGGGGAAGGACAAAGGGAGAAGAAGATTCCCCGCTGAGTGGGGAGCCCGAAGTGGGACTCGAGCCCACAACCCTGGGATCAAGACCTGAGCCAAAGGCAGGTGGTTAACCAACTGAGCCCCCCAGGCGCCCCAGAATCAGCCTGTCTTTAAAGACAGAGGGGTAAAACATCATTGCCAACTGCATTGGTACTTTTCTTCTTTGCGCTTGTCCCCTTGCCTTCCCTGGAGAGCCGAGGGAGGACGCTGATGGCTGGGGTGGTACGTAGCTCCCTTCCCTGGTCATGAGGGTGCTTGTTGGCAGAGCGACGGCTACTTGCCGTACCTCATCTCGGCGTCTCAGCTACGGGGAGGATTTTTTTCCCTGGTTTCTGGCACTTTTATATCATCTCCGTTTAGTGGTTATGGTTAGGTGGTTTGAGTAAAAAAATTTGAGTTCAATTCATCTTGGATCCAAAGTCTCTACCTGACCTGAAATTTCATGTCAATACCAGGGTTTTTTGTTTTGTTTTGTTTTAATTTTCTTTTCCAATTTCTTTATTTATGCTTTGCAGAACACAGGACATTGTGTTCTCAGTCTTCCTGACGACATACATGAATTGAGGAATATTTGTTTCATGCCATCTTTCGGTTTCTTTCTTGATGTTCAAAAACAACAATAAAAACACACTGCTCTGGTGTATAGTTAATGGAAGAGCATTTAACAATTTCATGGGGAGTGATGCACAAGTCCCACTTCTTGCTTTGATGGTAAACCAGGGACCCAGGCTAGGATTGAATGTCCTACTTGCCTTGGAGGACTTGGGGGCTTCTGCGTGTGTCTTTCAGGCTGACGCTCACAACGGAAGAGCAAAGGAACAGAGTTGAGAAAACATGCTTCAAGCCTGAGTTTCTGAGCCATGAGCAAATGATGGACGAAGGCAGAAATCAAAACCAGAAACAAGTGTCCTCCTCTTCCTCTTCCTTTCTCTGTTTTAGTGAATGACACATGGTCCATGTAAAAAATATCAGGGAGCCAGCCTTCACACATCTCTCCCTGGCACCCCCACCTTTTAAGTCATTCACCAAGTCCTGTCGATCCTGTCTCCCTAACAACTCTCCAGTCCATCAATTTCCTCCCATGTCCATGACCGCTGGTGCCAGGTTATGCTAATAGGACTCTCGCTTGGGTTATTAAACACACAGTCAGAGTAATCATTCCAATCTTATCACGCCACTGCGTGGGCAGATACTATACTAAGCAAGCCCTTGAGCTTAGGGTAAAGTCCAAAACCCCACAGCATGGCATGAGTGCCCTTCACAAACTTGACCCCTTGCTCACTTTTCTGCCCATTTAACTTGAGCCAATCCCATTTTCACTTTGTGCCGCAAATGTGTGTCTGCAGAGACTGCTTTATGCTACAGCAACAACTAAAAAAACCACGGTTCGACAGATAAATGTAATTGCTTATTCGTGTAAGTCCCAACGTATGTGGGATGACTCTCTAAGCCAGCTGTCCTCGGGTCAGCAATCCAGCATCCTTTAACTCGTGGCTCATCATGGCCACGTACAGCATCTGTGTTAACTGCCCAAGGGGAAGAGAGGGACTAGAGAAACCACGGGGGCTCGTCACTGCCTCGACTCGGAAGAGATACACAGCAATTCCATTCTTATTTCACTGTCCACAATGAGTCACGTGGCTCTGTGAGGATGCTGGGAATTGTAGGCTCCAAGAACGAGGCATAGGAGATGGGGTCTGGCGAATGTGCCGCATTTTCTCTGCCACAACAAACATTTACAAAGCACGTGGTGGTCGAATTGGAACTTTTCATCTTTGGGCCTTTGCACGTTTTCCTTTTCGTCTGGAATTCTTACTTCACACCCAAACCTTCTCATGGATAATTCCTGCCCAGAACTATTTTTTGCAGAGGAATGCATGGGAATGCCAGACTAGAACCTCTTTCTCAGGATTCTGAAAGCTGGAACAGTATTCTCGAAGCTGGCTTCTAACAGGCATCCTGAAAATGAGAGCTAAATGACATCTCTTTAAATTCGATTTTCTAATAAAATAAAAATGTTTACTTATATAGATTTTCATATCTCCCTGTGTGATAAAAAGAAGTTATGTTTAAATGGTGGGTTCAAAGTCAATCCAGAACTCTCTAGCTCTGGGTCTGGTGTGATATCCAGCCCATTTCACAGCTGGTACCATTGAGAACATACTGGAAAAGAGAAATGAGAGGAACAAGCAATAGATGAACTACTTCTCAATTCTCTCTCTTTTTTTCTTAAGAGAGTATGAGTGGTGGAGGCGGAGCAGAGGGAGTGGGACAGAGAGAATCGTAAGCAGGCTCAGCACCCAGCCCAACATGGGACTCAATCTCACAACCCTGAGATCATGACCTGAGCTGAAATCAAGAGTCAGACGCTTAATCAACCCAGCCACCCAGATGCCCCCTTACTTCTTTAGTTGTAGGCACTGTATTACTTATTTACTAGTGTGTAACCAAGTATCACAAACCTGGTGGCTTAAAACAATACACATTCACACACTGAGTATCTGGCAGCTTCTGTATTTCAGAAATCCAGACAGGGCTCACCTGGATTCTCTGTTTCTGGGTCTCTCACAAGACTGCCATTAAAGGGTCAGTCAGGGCTGAGGTCTCATCTGAGGCTTGACTGAGGAAGGATCACTGCCAAGTTCACGTGGTTGATGGCAGAATTCAGTTGCTGCTTTTTTTTTTTTTTTTTTTTTTGGGCTGGTTGTCTGCTGCAGGTCCTCAGCGCCTTGCCACATGGGTCTCTATTACTAGCTCCCTTCAACCTATCAAACTGGGGAGAAGGTCTCCTGGTAAGAGAGAAGTTATAATGTTAAATAACATAATCAAAGAAGTGCTATCCCTGTGCCTTTGTCAAATGCTTTGTGTGTGTGTGTAGTGTTATGGTTTTATCAACATAAATATGATATGTGCACAAACTGTCTATTCATTTTCTTTTTTTAAAAGATGTTATTTATTTATTTGGCAGACAGAGAACACAAGTAGGCAGAGAGGCAGGCAGAGAGAGATAGGCGGAAGCAGACTCCCCGCTGAGCAGAGAGCCAGATGCGGGGCTCGATCCCAAGACCCTGAGACCATGACCTGAGCCAAAGGCAGAGGCTTTAACCCACTGAGCCACCCAGGCGCCCCATCAATTCATTTTCTTTGCTGCACAGCCTGGCATTGGGCTTGCTGACTCTGATGGCCAGCTGGGCTCCTCTTTCCAGGAGGTTCTGTGGTTCTTGGAGGAGACATCATGACAATCTCTACACGTTCTGTTGCATACCAGCAGCACTTCGAGCTCCTTGATGCTGTGGATTAGGAACTTCCAGAAGGTGCTGCGAAGCATGTGCTCTGTTTCTTTGCTGCTCCTGTAATCAGTGGTGGACATCAAGATCTGGCCCTGAATCTTTTATGTACCCTATTGTCAATGCCTTTGTGTTTCTGCCAGTTGTGCTTAATTTTGACATATGGGTCTGGCTGGTGCTGGATGTACTTCTTGGTCCTCTTTTTTTTTTTTAATATTTTATTTATTTATTTATTTGAGAGAGAGAGAGAGAGAGACAGTGAGAGAGAGCATGAGCGAGAAGAAGGTCAGAGGGAGAAGCAGACTCCCCATCCCAGCAGGAGCTGGGAACCTGATGCGGGACTCGATCCCGTGACTCCAGGATCATGACCTGAGCTGAAGGCAGTCACTTAACCAACTGAGCCACCCAGGCGCCCCCTTGGCCCTCTTTTTAATGATCGTGGGCTTTATCAGAGGTCTGAGAGTGGCCATGATGCCAAGCAGGAGACGGCTGCCACCTCTGCAGGTGGCACCGAGGAAGAGAGAGCTTGGTTGTATCTTATTTCTAGAAGTAAGTCACAGGTCCTCTCCACACTCAGGGGAGGTGATTACGCAGTGGTGTGAATACCAGGAGACACAGGGGTCATTGGGGACCCCTGTGAGGGTATGTCCACTGCAGATACTCTGCAATGTTCCCTCAATTCCTTATGAGTCTGGAGATGCACACATAACTCCCATGTGTTATGTGGTCAGATAGGATTTGTTCCAGGGAATGTGATGAATTTACTTGTTCCTCCCTAGATCTGATGCCCACCACAGCCCTTTAAATTATTCTAAAATGCCTATTTGGAATAGTAGATTGGTTTTCATTGGAGAAAAAGTAGAGAAGGAGAATAGCTTTCTGATTTTATTTTAAACAAGATCCTGTGCCTGTATGTAAGTGTTAGCTATCAACTGAAACATCTTCCCCTAGGAAATGTCTAATGCTCCTATGACTGTATGAATTGCCGTGGTACCCAATTCTTTCCTAGCTCCCTGTTCTGACACCTCTGGGAACATCTATCATACCCTATCTCATCTGCTCCTTCTGAGACGGGGTGATAGTTTATCATGCCACTGTGTTCCCAGGACCTAGCCCATGCCCAGCACAAAGTAGATTGTCAGTTAATGTACATTGCATTTCACTGCATTGAACTGAATTTTTCTTCGAATCTGAAGCTGACCAGTTGGGAATGGTGGGATCTAAAGGAAACTGGTTCTTCACGCTTATCCACAGAACATTTTTGCCTGGGTCTTAGTAAAGAAGGGATAAAAATGTCTCATGAGGGGCGCCTGGGTGGCTTAGTTGGTTAAGCGGCTGCCTTTGGCTCAGGTCATGATCCTGGGGTCCTAGGATGGAGCCCTGCTTCAGGCTCTCTGCTCAGTAGGGAGTTAGCTTCTCCTTCTCCCTCTCTCTCAAATAAATAAATAAATAAAATCTTTTTTAAAAAAATTGCCTAATGGGCTATCAAAACCATCCCAAAGTAAGTTGTTTTGCAAACCTAATACATAGAAATATGTTTTGTTGAACTTACATATGAAAAAAGACTTTTCAAGTATTCCTTAGTGGTATTTCCAACCCAAATATTGCCAAGCTGGCAGAGTAAGGAACATGTGGGGAAGCCGACTGAACAGGCAGGTCTCATTTTGTGGGGCAGGTGACACGCAGTGTGACACCAGAGAATAAGCCTCTTTTTAATGACTTGGAAGAAAACCGTTTTCACAATTTGAAACAACAGCCCGCACAGAAAAAAAGCAAAACTAAACAAAACAAAAAAACCCAAAATGGTGTGTACAGGTACTTGTCACTCTGTTCTTTTTTTGTGCAAATTGATCAACCCTGGAATAAAATCTCGGTCATCTAGAGTCGTCGGAGGTGATGTTCTAGATGTGATTTTTTTCAGAAACTGAGTGAAGAAGTGAAGGAACGTATCTTGCTTCTTGTTGTTGTTGTTTTTTAATTTAACCCTTTTGTGATCGAATGTTTTTCTTTTCTTTTTTTTTTAAGATTCTATTTATTTATCTGACAGAGAGAGATCACAAGTAGGCAGAGAGGCAGGCAGAGAGAGAGAGGAGGAAGCAGGCTCCCCGCCGAGCAGAGAGCCCGATGCGGGGCTCGATCCCAGGACCCTGGGATCATGACCTGAGCCGAAGGCAGAGGCTTAACCCACTGAGCCACCCAGGCGCCCCTCGAATGTTTTTCTAAAATGTAACATGGACTTTAATACATCCATAAGTAGGGTCTAATGAACAAAGGCATTCATAAATAATCTGGATTTGTGAACACAAGCCCAGTACTGTGCCATCACACAGTGATTTTCTGACGTCATCTGAAGGGAATGAAACTGTCCCCAACTATGGTGGGGTCCCCCCCAATTCTTGTGCCTTTTACAGTTCTTCAGTAGTGACTTTACATTGTTAATATCCCTTTTCTTAGCAGGCTTTCTTTTCTTTCAAATTTACAGTTACGAAGTTACTAACTTTACTAAAGCTAACTTTAGTTAACTAAAGTTACTAACTAGCAACTAAAGTTACTAACTTGACCAAGTTATTCTTGGGAGCCAGATGAACAGACACGTTGGAACTATGCACAAACAAAAGCATCAAGAGTCTGAGTCAGCCCCGAGTGTTTGCTCACACACAATATGCTTAAATCTGAGGTCAGGCGGATGTGCTCAGAGGACTTTCCTGTTCTGGCTGGGGTTAGGGCCACAGACATTGCCATGGCTGAGTGGTAGTTTAGGAAGGTGTTGTTATATCACACAAGAAGAGTATAGATACAATTTTGGATGTTACACTGGGAGGATCCATTGACTCCAAGGTAGCCCGGAAAGTGGATGCTCAGAGAGGTGAAGTGACTTGCCCAGAATCCCCCAATTTGTGGCCAATCCTGGACCTCAGTGGTGGGTTTCCTGATGACAGCTCCAGTGTTCCCCACTCACCTTGTACCTCTCAGGGGAAGATAAGGGTTCTCAGGAGCAGAGTGAAATGGTTCAAGGCTACTAGCAAATCCATTCTTCCTGGGGCCTCTGTGTTTCGCTTCTGTTCCATAGTAGTCCATCTGGGTGTGTGTGTGTGTGTGTGTGTGTGTGTGTGTGTGTGTGATTGTCAGAGTGTAAGATCACACAAGATCGAATCAGGTCAGCTTCTTGCTAGTCCTAGAGGCCACGTGGGAACCAGCCTTGGTTTGAGGCATGGAAGGTCACCAGATCCCAGTTCTGTCCCTTTCCAACACTTTAGGGGACGCTAACCCTCCTTATCTCACCGCTAAAGATTTGAAGCTTTCTAGAAAGAGTCTGTCCTACACCACCCTCTGGAGAGAGATTCCGATTGGCTCAGAGCTCCAGAGCCACAACAGTCCTCATTCCTGAGCTCCTGACTCGAAATCATGAGTCTGGCCCCTTGGAGAAGTCAGGAAATCACCGATCTGGGGCCCTGAGATGCTCTCTGGGGAATCTCAGGGCAGGATGAGAGGAGAAACCAAGAATGAGGTTGTGCCAAAGCCCAGAGCCCCTCACCCCTCACAAGAGGGGTGACCTTTTGTCACCCCTCCTCCCAAGGGGGTTTTCTTGCTGAGGAGGCAGAATACATGAACACATTTTATAAAGCAAATTTCTGTTCCAAAGAGGGACCCCATCCTGGACAGGCAGAAAACTATAATCACCAGCTGAGCGTGTTTCCCATATAGGGCTAAGGAGACCTGAAAATCATGTGCAGTTGATGCTGTCAATGTGGACGCCCTGTCCAGACCCCCAGTATTGGCAGGTGCACCCATGCCCCAGCTGAAGGGAGCATGGCTGTCAAGGGGTCACCCCTTAGAGCTTCTCTGAAGCGCTGTCTCTGGTTTATGGGAGCTGCCTGGGAGGTCACACCCACCACCTAAGTCCAGGGGGAGGCCAGGCCTCACTGGCACGTGGATACCACAGCCCAGACCTGTTGCCTTAAGACTGGCCAAGTCTGTGGGTGGATCTCCTGCTGCAGGGACCTTAACGATCAAGCAAAGGCGAGATGGCCCCTGGCTTGTCCTGCTCTCCCCCTTTCCTGTCCTGCTCTCTACTCCCTTTCAGTTTTCTTCTGTAAGGGCACCCTCTTGACTATCTCCCAGCACTGGGACACCATGCTCTCCTAGCGCGTCCTGGCCTCTTGTCTCCTGGCAGAGACCGCAGGCTTTGTGCCTTCTCAAACCCATCTCACCAGTCCTGCAAGCAGAAAGAGCAATTCTGTATCAAGAACAAATTCAGGCTGAGGCTGGGAAGGGATGTCCTCTCTGTCTAAGGGTAAAATACACACCTACTCCCACACCTGCATCACCGACAGTAACGTCCCTGGTCCTCTGCGCCCGACACACAAATGATGCATTGCTGCGCTTGCCCGCCTGTGGCTGGGGTTAGTAGGTGATGCTGGGAGTACAGGTGGGAATCCCCAAAACTCTTCCAGGGCAGAAGCAGACCTGTGGCAGGTAACGGAAACCGGAGCTCAAGAAGATGGATCCTCGGGAGGAAATGGAACTCGGTTTCTCAGACCTCTCAGGGTTGATGACACCGCCCCTGTCTTCAGGCAGTGGGGATTCTCTTGGGGGGGTGGGGTTGGGGGGTAGCCTAGGTCCTGAGCCTTGGGAGATAGATTGGGTGAGCATCTCTGCACCCAAGAGCCCAATCCAAGATTGGCTTTTGGGGGGCTCATTCTCTTCTGTTCTTCCCACTCCCTAGTCTTCTCCCAATCTTTGGCAATGTCTTGTTTAAACATGTTGGCCAGAGCTGAGTGCCGGGGGTGCAGGGCGGAGGGGAGCATGGATGCGGGACTAAGGGAAGGTTTTGTGTCTACACTTTGGGCAAAGTGGTGAAGGAGAGTCCTGATGGGGGTAGTTAGGTGGGAATCCGGGGACAGGGCCTGCGAGGTCCAGCCAGCCCCTCCCTAAGCGGAGTCTGCTCTTCGTGGCTCTTTGTCACCCACACTCCCAGTGCTGGAGTCACAAACAGGACTGCTTGATCTGCGGACTGCTTGATCTGCCGGACGGAGAGAGAGGAAGGCAGCACTGCTTTAGGGAGCTGGGGAGGTTTGCTCTCCTCCTTTTCACTCCTGACCAACTGTTTCTTGAGGGACTGGCCTGGTAGGAGGTGTAGCCCCTGGGAGAGAGCAGCTCAGCCTGGCCTCCACACTCGGTGAGGGCGCTCCTCGGAGGCGGGCGCAGGAGTCACGAGTGCCCAGGGGAAAATGAGGCAGGGAGTCCCATGGAGGCAGGAGTCCCTGGAGCACAGTGGCTCCAGCGTTCCCAGCACACCTCCTGCTCCAGAGGTCTTCTTGGTGCTTTCCTGAACTGCGGGCACGGGCAGCTCAGCTCACCCCAGCTGCACGGGGCATAACATCTCTTTGAATTCTCCATTTCATCTTAAATATTCATGTGCTTCTGGCAACAGACTGTGAAACACTGGGCTGGTTTTAGAATATGAATGACGTGAGAACTGGCACATTCTAGTTGCTAAGAATCTGCGGGTCAACCTTTCTACTGCAGTCTCCTCATTTGTAAAACGGAATAAAAACAATGCCTCCCCCCTAGCCTGGTGCGATGACGGAGTTAATACAGGTGACTGGCCTGGAACACTGGAATGTTTCTGTCATCCCCTCCTGCTAGCCTGATATGAGAAGCACTTACAGTCCGTCCTCATTATTTGCAGCTTCCGTGTTTGTGAATTCACCTCCTTACAAAGATTTATTTGGAATCTGCAAATCGATACTTGCAATTTTTTTGTGGTCATTTGGCAAAGAGGTAGAAACTGTGAATCGCCTGATACGCACGTTCCCCGTGAAGGTGGAACAGGGAGGCGCGCCTCTGCCTTCCCGTGTCGGCTTTCACGCTGTAAACCAGTGTCCTTTTAGGGTCTATGCAGTGCCACTTTTTACATTTTGGTCTTCTTTTTTGGCAATTTTGCTGTTTAACAGGGCCTCCTAGAGCCATGCTGGAGGGCTGGCTGGAGGTCCTACGCAGTGGCTGCGAGCGATGTGTCATCCAGAGCAAATCCTCAAGCTGGATGCGGGGCACTGGGCCAGGACTTGTACCGCTGGTGGCTGTGGGCTCAATGTTCGTGAAAAGATAGTGGATGTTTTAATGAGAACCACAGATAAAATGAGGTTGTGTATTGATTGGTTGACGGACGTGACCCGGGGCTGGCAGGGACCTAACTCTGCATTTCAGAGTTCGCTATTACCAGCTTCATCGTTCCCTTGACCTCATAAGAACATAACTACTGAGAACTGTAAGTTCTCATTTTCTGTGGTTCTGCCCAGCTCTCCTGCCCGGGACTGAGTAGTGTCCCACTACGTCCTGGTCCTCTCTGCCCCCTTGACCCTGAATGTCCTCTGCTCATTTTACCATGAGATTCCGGCCTCCTCACATGGAGTGGGGAGACAGTCTGCAGATCCTCCTCTTGGCCTGAGGAGACCCCAGGGCCAGGAAGGTAAGACGCGGGGGGGGGGGGGGGGGGGGGGGGGGGACAGACAGGGGGTCAGCTCCCCTCTGTAAAGCTCTACCCCCATCTGAGTGTACCAACTACAGAACAGGCGGGAGATGAACCTCAGGGATGAACAGCAGAGGACACCAGCTTCAGTCCCGGCTTTGCAACTCGCTGTGTGCAATGTATTTATCCCCTGGGCCTCCGCTCCCTCGCTGTGAAATGGGAACCACGATCCTAACGAATGCCGCTGGGCCGGGAAGAGCTCAGCACAGTGGCTGGCAGGCTCGGGCACCCAAGGAAATGAGCCCGTGGTCGCACTTAGGTGGGGGCCTAAGGCAGCCTTACCGAGCAATGCCGGGCCCCTGCCTTGATACCTCCGTGATGAGGCCAAAGCCAGGCACGAACATTGTGTCTAATTCCCTTCACTTCCAGGAGTCCACAAGGACAGTCTCCCCTGTCTGGGTCTTGACACCCCTTTACCCTTAACCCCGGGCTTGGCCCCTCATCGTCAGCACGGTTCAAGCAAGCCCAGCTCCCGTAAGTGGCTGCCGGTACCTGGCCCGGGGGTGACCCTATTCGGCCGCTCGTGGCCGTGGCAGCCGGACGTCCGTGCGGCGAGCGCGCCCAGGAGTCGGCGGCGGGTGCCGGGTCTGCGCGGGGCGCGGGGTCGGGGGGTCTCCCCCGGGACCGAGGGGCGCGGGTCGGGAGGGGGGCCGCGGACTCCGCTCAGGTCCGTGCCCGGCCGGGCATGAGCCGGCGGCTCCGGGCAGCCCTCGGTGTGGCCGCCGGGCGGGCCCGGGAAGGGGCGGGCGGCTGGAGGCTCGGGGCGGGGGGGCGGCGGCAGCCCTCCTCCCGGCTCCGACTGAGGCGGGGCGCCCCGGGCTGGCTCGCGCGGCCGCGGCCGCCTCTCCCCAGCGCGCCTGCCGGCGGCGGCGGTGGCGGCGTCGGCAATCCCGGCTCTTGGCACCACGCCTGGCGGCCGGCCCAGGGCGAGGAGTGGCTTCCAGGAAGCGGGCGGAGGAGCGTTCCAGCCGCGTCTCGCCATCGCCGAGGCCCCGCGCGCTCCGAGCGAACCGGGCCCGGCCCCTCACGCGCTCCCCTCGCGCCCCGGCGCCCCCCGGCTCGGGCGGAGGGCGGCCGGGCGCGCCGTGCACTTGCCGGGCGGTGCAGGTGGCGGCGCGCGCCCTCCGCCGCTGGGTCCCCGCCCGCGCCGCGCTCGGCGCCCGGAGGGGGCGGGAGAGGCGGGGCGGCCCCCGTCCCAGCCCCATTTAACTGCTCGGCGGCGGCAGCGACTGCGGCGCCGCGGGCGGGAGGCCGGCGTCGGGGAACGTCCTGGGGCCGGATTCCGCACGAGGTGTTGACGGGGCCGCTCCCGCCCGCCTCTCCGCCGCGCGCGCCGGGCCCGCGCCTCCCGGGCCGCACGTCCCAGAAGCGTCCGCGGCGCAAGGTGGGTGCCGCGAGCTCCGCGCGAGGTCGGGAAGGTTGTCCCTGGCGGGGAGGAGGACGCGGGGCCGTGGCTGCCGAGCAGGGCTGGGAGGCGCGGAGCGGGAGGGGGTTCCTTCGCGGGTCCCGGCGTCCTCCAGGAGCGGGGCGCTCCCCTCGCAGCGCTCCGTGGGACCCGGGGGCGTTCGCGGAGGGACGTGTGCGGGGCTCTCCACGCGCGGGGGGCGCTCTTCCTTGTGGGGGAGCCCCGGAGAGCGGGGGCTCTCGGGCTTGGGCTTCCCGGGCGGAGAACGGGCTGGCAGCGGCCGGGAGCCGGGAGCGTCGGAAGGTCCCGCTGCCCGGCCGGTGGGTCCCGAGCGCCTGGGGCGCCAGGGGCCCAGGCGACGCGCCCGCGGGCAGAGCGGGCACAGGGTGTGGGGGACGCGCGGACGCGGGAGGAAACGCCGCGGGGCAGCGGGCAGCCGGCGGGGCGTGCGGCGGGGCGGCCGGGGCCGAGCCGGCGAGGGGGGCGCGCGGTGCGTGGGCCCGGCACCGGCCGCCTCCCTTCGGCCCGGAGTCGCCGCCTCAGGTCGGAAACAGCAGCACATTTGCGGATCGCATTAGGCCAGGCCCTTAATGCTTTCTCCAGATGGAGGGAAGCCACCGACCCGCCCCCGGACACCGGCTCCGCCAAGGCGCCCGCGAGGCGAAGCGAGAGGCGAGTGTGACCTCGGCTTTTCCAGTCTCGACTCATACAGATTTCCCTGCAAATTGTCAGGAGAACTGTGCAGAAACCCCCCGCGGCCCTCCTGGGCTCAGGGGGACCTCCGCTGGATCACCGTCACCTACTTTTGGGAGGTTGGGTTGGGCCAGCGCGGAGGCTGTGCCCTCTGAAGCCCCTCGGACTCAGCTCTCAGACCTCTCCGGCTGCAGGTCTGGGGTTCTGACAGTACACGGTGTCATCTGCTGGGAAAGCCTTGACCTCTCAGAAGACCTGTATTCCAGTCCTGGAACAGTCACCATCTTGCTGTGTGACCTTAGGCAGGTCCCTTCCCCTCTCCGGGCTGGCTCAGTTGTCTCAGATCCATTTTTGCCTGAAGTCGAAGAAGCTGGCAGGTGCCCTAATCCTTGGCTCCACACTGGCTTCCTGAGTCAGATGCCAGTAGCCACACCCTGCTGCTGACACATGAGCTGGAAAGTGGCTGGTGTAGAGACCTCTCAGCTTCGGAAGGCCTAGAGGTGTGGGCTGTGCATGGCAGGCAGGTCCAGCTGCCCTCCTGACCTTGATGGGGACCCATCTGCGCCCTGTAGTAGGTAGCCCCATCCTGGACCTACACAAACCTTTCCAAGACATTATGGGAGGCTCAGAATCCCTCCCTCTGACTGGTCTCTTAAGTCATGGGTGCTGCCACTGGGGGCAGAGCTGGTTGAAAGCCAACTTTTTCTTCTTTTGTAGGCTCAAGAGAGACCCCCAGGAGACCGGACCCCATGGCTTCCTGGCAGAGCTCCTGGTGGCTGCTGATATGGACGGTCTTCGTGCACTCTGCCCTCCTGCAGGTAATATCGAGGGAAGAAGAAGGGCAGGCGCCCCTCTGCTTGCTTAGGAGCATTATTCTAGATCACCTAAGATGTGGTATGACTTGTATTAATCCTATGCCAAGAGCATCTGGTTTTCTCTCTTACCTCCAGCAAACGGTATTTCTGGTTGTTTTAGCTATAAGGATGATTCAAATTCCTTGGGTCCTCTCTGAACCCTGAGCAGTGCCCTGATGCCACTTGGGTATCACGTGCCAGCCATGCTTGGGGCCATGCAGGACCCTGTCTTTTCAGTCTAGGGTGGTGGTCTGTGTGTGCCCAGGAGAGGTGAGGCTAGAGGCCAGGACATAATGAATGGGGCAGAGCCCGATTTCTGGCCTTAGCTCAGTCACCAAGTAACTATTTTGAGTTTACTTCTATCAACACATATCACACTGTTTTGCAGTCCTTTCTTTAGACTGCTTTTTTTTCCCCACTAGCCGGGGGTGCGGGCAGCTCATCTCTTGCATCCTCATTTGGCAGCGGGGCAGGCTGAAATAAAGGGGTGAAGATAGCATTGCCGGAGAGACGATAGGGAGTACAGGAGACAGTGGAAAAGTGGATGGCCCATGCTTCATCTAGTTAGAGCAGCCTCTGCTTACCTCCAGCTGGTCATTGCCAAGTGGGAACACAAGCCCGGGATTGCCATATCGTCTACTTTTTCAGGATACTTGGGCCATCCAGATTTCCTATGAAACCTCCCGGTTTGAAAAGCTCCAAAAGCCAGACAAATGTGTTTGCAGCCTGGATTGAGCCGAACAGTCTGTGGCCTTCGGTCAAAAGATGCAGAGCATGTCTTAGTGTCATGTCCCCAGGGCTGCTGCTAGCCCAGGACAGCCCCTTGTCAGAATTAGAACAAGGCAACCCCTTTCTTCAGGCGTAACTTCTTGGGCATGTGGGCTAGAAGGGCTTTAACAGTCTGTTCAATGAGGACGCACCCTTGAATAGAGACACACACCATGGGATCCATTACTCAGACTGCCTCTCAGTTCACTTTCTTGGACATGGTGTTTCTGAGCCTCTTCCAACTCCAGTGTCCCACGATTTCGGTGGCTCGTGAAAACTGGCTCTCGAGGTACAGTTTCTCCCCCATCATCCCATTTCATTGATGTTGCTCCATAAACACATTCTAACAGATGTGTCGTAAGTATTTTCGGGGTGACTTTAGGGTTTCTGTAGTCAGTGAGGGGCCGTGGGGTGGCAGATGGTGGAGACTCGCTTTTCTTTCCCATCAGCAGATCTGAAACGGGCTCCATTCCCGGTCAGCTGGGGCCGAGGTTTCAAGGCACCGCGTTTCGTTTTGTCTTCTTGCACCTTATAAAATTTAAATGTGCTTTGAGGCAGTCTGTTGACCTTTGGCCAAGGGCAGTGTTTGCCCAGCTTGAATCACTCAGTGACCTCTTTTGGATTTTTCCATATCTGTGCGCCTCTGGCAGCGTTGTCTCCCTGTACGGGGCAGTGTGCGCGGGAGATCGCGAAAGGAGGTTTTCAGGCTGCTCGAATCCCAGCGCCCCTCCTTCCTGACCTGTCACACGGACTTCTCTGCGTCTGTTCCGGCACCTGGAGCGGGGGGAATCTACCTCATCGAATTGTCTGGAGGAGCGAATCCACTGCAAGTGGGAGAAGGGGACAGACAAAACAGAGACTGTCTGGCAGGACGTGAGTGTGTGATGATGGATCTGAGCTCTCTGTGGCAGTCGCTGCCTGTAGTCCCCGCCGCGGTCCCGTAGGGGGCAGTCAGGAGGCATCAGCCGAACAGACGGGTGCTGCCCCATAGGTGCTGCCCAGCTGGGGGTCGGGGCGGAACTCCTCAGGGGCTTCCCCACAGGTGTGAGTGGGACTGGCCAGGATGGTCTCCCCATGCACCGAGGGAGAATGTTCCAGTGAAGGGTCGGTCAGTCCTGAGATCCTGCTCCTGCACACCTGGTTGTCTGCCTACGGTCAGCCCGGGTTCCGTTCGAAGCTGCCCCTCTGGGGTGTGTTGGGACTTCGGTGTTTGGGGCCTCTAGATGTTCTTCAGTGTGTCCCCTTGCCTTGTACGGGCTGCCACGAGGTGACTGGTGGAGGACCAGTAGCCAGGAGGCTGAGCCACAGGGAGTGGGGCCGTGCCAACTCATTTAATGAAAACTAGATTTCCTTTAATGCATTTGCAGATGACTTGACCTCCTCTAGTCGCTGGCCACAGGTTGCTGTGACGGGCCACAGAGCAAAGCACGAGGTCGGCAGTCTTGAGCTCTCCTGACTCATTCTGGAGCGTTTCTGGAGGAGCTTGCTGTCTCCCTCAGCCCCCTGGGTCATGGGCCCTGGAAGCTTCCTGTGGCTCCAGCTCCTCTCCCTGGGGACCAGCTCTCCCTTGCAGCCTCCCTCGTGGAGAGGTCCCCTCTTGGTGGGAGTAGACATGCGCCAGTCGTGGGCTCCAGCCCCGCCTCGTCAAGCCCACCCCCTTCCTTAGCAAAATCTTGGGCAGATTCATTTTAATTTTTCCATTTTAAAAAAGTCCAGTCCGATTTGAAATGTTGACTCCCCATTTGATTTACATCTCCCCTCCCTTCTGGCTCATGTAGGGTGGACACAGGGCTCGGGGTGCGTGAGACAGGGCCATGCTGTGGTCGGCCCTCTTCCCACCTCAGCCAGCGGTGAGGACTAGCCCTGGGACACTCCTTCCTTTTCATTATTCTGGTGCAGCCTTCCTGGCACTGGAAATAGCAGAGGGGAGCAGGGAGAAGGGCATAGAGCTCTCTACCTAACTACATGCTTCTCTTGGGAGGTTGTCACTGCACGTCTGGCTCTCGCTGCTTCTTGTGTCCTCGGGAGGCCTGTGTGGCTTCTTCAGAGGGCCTGCAGGACCCCCTTTCCTGGAGCAGGAGGCCCGCTCTGCCTGCCTGTTGCTGCTGGGCTCTTCTCACCCTGTGCACAGCTTGGTGGCTGGGGTACCAGCAAGGTGGTCTACACCCAGATCCACAGCGGGACGCCCAGACTTGCCCCATCACTGTGTGGTATGGCGGAAACGAATGTGACATCGTGTGTCAATTACAAAACGACACCCCAGCTCCCTTCGGCGTGGTCCACTCGATCCATAGGACACACAGGCTTCCTCACTCTGCAGACGGTGGAGACATTGCATTCTCCACACTGCCTCCTCTCTCTGGCCCCCACTCACTGCTCTGGGGGTGGGGGGTAGGGGGTGGGCAGGGTCCTATCAGCAGACCGTCTGAGCTGATGCCCGTGGTGGGCCAGCCCCTGCTTGCAGGTTCCCCCTGGAGTCTCTGTGAGTGCCTTTTCCTTCCGTGCATCTCAGTCGTCCTTAGAGACTAGGCAGGTGACAGTAGGACCCACCGTGCTGCTCCCTAGCGAGCTCTGAGGGGGGTGTCTTTAGAATGTGGGGTATTTGGCTCCTCTCTGTCACCACTTTGGCCAACGTTTGGGCATCGGGAAAGGTCCCACTGGATATCGTGACACTAAAATTAGACACGTCAGCTCTGGGCGCAGGGCCAGCGCTCGTGGTGGTGGCGGCTCTGGTCTCAGTGGTCCTCTCTGCATTGGTTTTGGTCTTGCTGTTCTTCCTCGTCTTTATCCATCATCCTGATTTCCTCAGTCTGGTGTCTGGAGTCTGATTTTGGGGATCCTGGGTGTTTTGGGGTGATTTGGGTCTCCAAGGCAGTTTTGTCTGAGTGGCTGTCATCTCGGTGGAGGCTTTGGGGGTGGTGGTTCTCCCCTTCTGACACCACAGATGTTCATCCCAACCTTTCAGCTTTCACCCTGTCCCCTTTATATCAGGAGCCTGAATCCAGGCGTGGGTTGCTGTGGTGAGGTGCGGAAGCCCCCCACCTCCGCAGAACCCCCCTCCTGACGGGGGAGGAGGAGGGCGGCGGACTCAGATGGCAGCCTGGGTCGCTGTCCTTGTGACTGCATTGGGTCGTGCATGAGCGGTGGTTCGAGAGCATCAACACTCGTATTCCATCTTCGCAGACGGAGTTCTGCGCCACTAGTGTGGTCCCCAGACAACCATTTCCCGTCTCTCTTACTCTCCCACATTCAGAACTCCCCAGCCACGCTCTGTGGCCCTGTTCCTGCTGGTGCCCGTCAAGGCAAGAGGTTTCAGAGAATGACAGTGAACGGACCGACCTCCTTGCTAGAGCCTGGCACACTGTGTCTGGCAGGACTGACCGCGAGCATAAATTGTAGAAAAATAGAAGATCTGGGTAAATGAAAGGGAAATCAAAATAAAAAATTGGCCTTACTACTCCCACCCAGATAATAACTATTAGTGTTTTCGTGCGTAATCTTCCAGACTTTTTCTGGGCATAAATACGTGTGTTATGTTTTTGTACATGGGATCATGCTAAAGATATTGCCACCCATTGTCTTCAGTCTCTGTATCGTGACGGTCTTTACATATCAGTACACATCTCACACATGAAATGGCCGTGTTCATTGTTCTTACAATTATGCCGTGATACCATAATTTGTTGAAGCCCATTATTCCTTTATTTGACGTCTGGGTTCTTTTCAGGATGTTCCTTCACAGGTGCTTGCCATCAGCTGCCTGTCGTGAATGCCTTATGCTCTCAGCTTTGCTTACTTACTGGAATATTCCTCAGAATAATGTTCTCCTTGGTTGACTGTGCTTTGTTACACATTTGATATACCTTGTGGCCCTTTTCCTCTTTGTCCTGTTTCAGGAAGAACTCCGGGTCGGGTTCCTCCAGCACTCTGGGTTTTAGGTCATAAAGGCCCTCCCTGTGTGACGTCACCCTCCACAGTGATTTTGGGGGCCTCAGCTTGTCCTGGAGGCAGGGTCCACCTTGTTACCAACTCGCCCCCAGGATGTAGCTGCAGGATGGAGTCATCGGGTAGATCCCATGAGAATCCGGTGTAGGAACGAAGGGGAGCCCTCTCCTTGTTTGACATAGACGACACATGACGCCTTTCTCCTTCTGCCCCTCTGCCCTTCCCATCTCTGGCTTTTGAGAAAAGCTGTTCAGTCCCAGAGCTCTGCACTTGGCCTCCGCTTTCTCTCTCCCTACACTCTCGCCAGGCGCCTCCCACCACTCCCCTGGTTTTCTCTCCAGAGGCTCCCGCCTGGGATTTATCATCAGGGGACCCAACTCTCATAGTGGTCCAGGCTTTCAAGTGTTCTCTTGAGGAAGGTTCTAGATAGACTGGAAAGATAAAAAGTTATCTTCTAGTTTACTTTAACTTCTAAGTGTAAACACTGGAAATAAAACACAGTTCTGTTAAGTCTGTTTTTGTTTTTCGTTCTTTCTTTTCTTTTTTTTGAAACTCGAAAGCCTCTCCCATGTGCAAGAGGGCCGATCTCTCCAAGAGGCTTCTGTCTGCCACTTCCAAGAGCTGCACATCAGCATATCCAGGAGCTACTAGCCTCCTCCTCTCCCCCATTCCCCTGCGGGGCTCAAGCACGGTACTTCCTAGACAGAAGTCTCCAGACCCTCTGCCTGCCACTCTATCTCAGGGCCTAGACTCCCCATCAGCTGGTCACTGAAGCCAGAATCCTGGGCATTCGTCTTTGCTGCCCTGCCTGGTACCCATTAGGCACTAACTTGCATTGATTCCTCTTGGAATTTGTTTCTTTTCTTCTTTTGGTGCAAAAGGGTAATTTTATTAAAGCACGGGTGATGTAGTTAAAGACTGTCGGTGAGGTTCTGTGGGGAGAGGTCTAGAGCCAACGACCGGCAAAGAATTCTCGAGACGTCTGGTGCAGAATGGTGGCTTCTGAAAGCACGGGGGTCCACCCCCTGCTTCCCTAGATACAGTATGCTTGAGAGGAGGGTGCACGGCGGCACAGGGTGTGAAGTCAGGATGAACAAAGAGTTTGGGGTTATCCTGGAGAGGACCTCAAGAAGTGTGCTCTGTATGTCATTAAGAAGGAGGACATTACTCAGCAGGCAGCATGGCATCCTGTGGGTGTTGGGGAGGTGATGGGAGGCACCGTTATGAACCACTGGACCCCTGGTGATGCACTTGAGCAGAGGATACTTGGAAGGCTGCTGGCACTGGTCCAGGCTGGTAATAAGGAGACCTTCAACTCCGCTCATGAGAGCGCATGGGTGGGAGTTAGCCACAGACAAGACGGGGGTAGGGAAACCATTTTAGAACCTGAAGGAGATAGATCCTGACACGTGATGACCGTGGGTTGAGAGGGAGAGAGAGGGAGGAAATGAAGATTCCTTCGGGTTTTGAACAAGTTTTAGGGATGCATGAACATGAAAGTTGACCCTGATCTTGTGAAATGGTAGGTGACATTTGAAGGAGTAATTTCAGGGCAAGATGTGGGTTCCAGAAGGTGAAAGCACCAAGAAAGGAGACGCGCGACGCTCTTGGAGAGGGAAACAAGATCGTTAGCAAGGTTGTTCTGGGCAAAGTGAGCTTTTCAGCATATATATGTATCCTCCACAGGGAAGCATCTAGGAGAAAATAAGGGTTTAAGATACAAGAGGAAAAAACCAATTATATGTAATTGCTTCATAACAGAAAAGTGGGCAGGGTTCTCCCACTGCCTTGCTAATGGATCTTAACGACCAGAGCTAACATCTTATGGAAACCACATTTCAAAGTTTATGATTGTGATTGCTTGCAGTTTATTTTTACAAAGATGCTAATTTCCATAAATAGCATGGAAGCATAAAGCAATTTCCTCTCCAAGTATTTTATGCAATTACTTTCTGGAATTTGTCAGCACTGAACAGCTCCAGCCAATGTATGCTACAAATTATTGTGGTCAAACACTCAGAAATGCATTTGTTCTCCAAGCCTTCATTTATAAATATAGTAGCCTTTTATTTTGCAAATAATTTAGGAAAAGGAAGAATACCTATTTTTTAGTATATGTGCTGCTGAAGTGAGCATGGAAGAATACCTATTTTTTTAAAATAAAAACTCATTTATAAGATTAAAGGACTCTTTAAATTCTCTTCACTCTCTCTTTTGAAATTTCCACTGTGTGTCTTTCCTGCTCTAAAAACATAAAACATGTTGATGAAAAAATGTGGAAAACACAGGGAAAGACAAAGATGCAAAAATAATCTTTTATTCTACCAGTTGTTAGGGTTTGGTTGTATATATGTATTCCTAATATTTTTTAAAAAGATTTTATTTATTTATTCATGAGATGCAGAGAGAGAGAGGCAGAGGCAGAGGGAGAAGCAGGCTCCCCGCTGAGTAAGGAGCCTGACCTGGGGCTCCATCCCAGGACCCTGGGATCACCACCTGAGCGGAAGGGAGAAGCTTAACCGACTAAGCCACCCAGGCGCCTTATTCCTAATATTCTTTTTAGAATATTAATATACATGCATTTTTAAAAAGTCATTATACTGTAGTTGGAGTATAATTTTTTAAAAGTTTAACGATGTGAGGAATATTTCCATATGTCCTTAAATATTTTTCCTATAATGATATTTAATGCCTTCATAGTACTGCATTATTTGGCTGTTCTACATTTTATTAAGAAATTCTTTACTGCCAAACCTTTAGGTTGATCAGCTTTTTGCTGTTACAGATAATTTGCTACGCAAATGCATTGCAGATCCAACCTTGCTCACATTTGTGGTCATTTTCTTTGAGTACATTTCTAGAAAAATGTACTCATTGAGACATAATTTGGGGGTCAAAGCTATGCGCAGTTTTAAGACCTTAAATTTACACTATCAAGTTCTCTTTCAAGTGTACTCTTAGTTTGCAGGAGCTGGCAATACAAAGTTTAAGGAAATCTTAGTTGTGAGAGATTCTTAAAAATACTTTGGGGCCATTTCTATTACCGGATTTGTGTAAGATTTTCTTAAGACATTAGAAATAGTGTAACAGATTTTACCCTTCTATTTTTGCCAGTTTTTTCTACTGAGATTTTTAAAATGAATTTGTAAATGTTCTGTTCTTTGTATTCACATTTTGTTCTTCTTATGTTGCAAAGAATTTTCACATTTGGTCATGAATAATTTATTTTTCTTTATGTTTTGGATACAGTGACATTTACAATTTCCAAGCCATCTACTCTAGAAGCCTCTCAATTTAAGACCTGTTTGCCTCTGTACCAGGCTTAGAAATAATCATACTGAGAGAAAATATATGCATGTATGTGTCTTTTTCTAGTCTTTTTAAAAAAGCATTAACATTTTAGTTTTAGAATGCAGTTAATTAATCTGCTGGTCTCTTCCTGTGCTATTGCCGTATTTTTTTTCTAATACCGTATATTTGAACAGGCTACTTTATTGTAACTTTGTAGTGTGTTCAGTAACTATTAAGGCAAGACCTCTCTTCAGTATCATAGTTTTGGCTAATCCAGAAGGTCTTTCAAAGGATTTGGTCAAGCTCCAAGAACAAAAATCCTGTTGTTTTGAAAGAGATCTGGCATAATGGGGGAGTTACCAGAGTTCATTCCCTCAAAACTAAACAAAAAAACAACAAGAAGAACAGTGAAATGAAGAAATGGTACTAGCCTCTCCACACAAAATATGAAGTACTTTTTTTTGAGTACTGTTGAACCTAGATGTGGGAGAGGATCCTGAAGGCTGGTATGTGTCTCCTCAGATTGTGAGCAGGACAGAGACTTCCCTAAGGGGCACTGTCACAAATTGTGCCTGTCTAATGAATTTTTGGTAAGAACAGTGACATTGGGGATCCCGATGGGACTCAAAAGAAGCAGATATTGTCCCCCAAAGAGGTCTTACCTGACACCAAGAATGGGAAGCAACCCAGAGTTGAAGGCAAAATCGTTGACACAGTTTTTTTGTCTAGGTGCTCAAGGTGACCTTCTAGGGACAGAGGCTGCTGCAGGTGAAGGGGAGAAGGTGGGGGGAGGGAGCAGCACTTCCCAGAATGAAGGGCTGCGGGTTAAGGGGCTTCCTGTGGACCTCACTGGCTTTTGAGTGTTGATGATAAGAGTCAGATGTTGCTCAAGAGACAAACAAGCGCTTGGTTAGTAAGACGATGAGCCGGACGCCAGAGTGGAGTGGAAGCGCTGGGTTGCTCTAGTGCACTCGGTCTCGTGCCTCCCGTCCTCCCTGTGCTGGTCTTCCGCAGCAGCTGGCCCTGTGAGGAATGGCACAGACACAGGGGACTAAGGAACTGGGAACGTGCCAGACAGAATGGGTATTCTACCAGATGAAACAGAAACAAATAAATAATAGAAAAATGATGAAAGGGGATCCAACATACGTATAGTTAATCTCTCTCAAAAGACCAAAAACCAAAAAATTCAATGATACCATGAAAGAAAACTTCTCTCACTTTTTCCCTGAGGTCGTTGTAAATATCGATTCTGTACCTTCTGGCATTGAGTCTTACTGAATACTCTGTGGCCGGTCTGGTTTTCCCCCCTTACATGTGCCTCACTCTGTCTGCCATGATATCTACACAATTTCTTCTTTATTCTGTCTTATATTTTCACTGGGACATGATGTCAATGATTTTTACGTAAATACTTTTTTTCCTCTTCATAAGTTTGTGTTCTGTGTTCAGGAAAGGTTTTTTAGCATGGTCTTCGAATTTGCAATGTTTTTATTTTTTGATTTTTGCCATTCTTTTTCTAAGCTCCCTGTTTCTGTTGTCGTAAGTGTTTTCCTTATACTTTTATATTTCCTCCTGAGCTTTTTGAAAGAGAGATCAGGTTGTCTATAATTTATCTGTGACTGTTATTTTGAGAAATTCATCTAGTGACACATGTTCACTGACTACATTTTGCTTGTTTCTATTTTTAAAAATGTTATTAATTGATTTTGTGATTTTGTGAGGGTTCTGTTCTGATTCAGGTTTTTTTTTTTTTTTTTTAAGTGATGGAGCTCTGCTCCAGATGTCCCTCATCCTCCTCGGTTAGGCGACCAGACTGGCCAGGGTATGTTCTTGCCTTGAAGATAACAGGTACCCATGAGGATAGGTCCAGATGCACAAGGATCTTTCTTGTACCTTCTACTTTAGTCATATTTGCTAATATCCCATTGGCCAAAGCAACTCAGATAGCTGAAGCCATGGTCAGGGGGTAGGGAAGTATCTTTACTTACTGTGAAGCCAGGGCAACGTTATAAGGCCAAGCCCCAAATCACTGGAGTGGGCAAGCGTGTGCCTCCCTTAGAGATTATGTGGACAGTCAACACACACAGAAGCAGACAGAACGTGGGGTCTGTTAACAAGGGCACTGTTTTCTCAAACTATGAATACATCTCATTAGTGGGTCATGAAATTAATCTATCAGGTTTTAAGCAGCCATTATTTTCATGGACCAATTGGAAGGGAATGGCTAAAAAAGCATCGCCGTGAAGCCCTCAGAAATGATAAGCATCATTTTCTTGAAACTTTTGTTCCAGCAACATGAATACATATACATGTAGTATAATATGTACTTCCTGGCTGGCTTTATGTCGATGAAGTGAGACTTTGCTACAATTTCCCAATTCCGTAGTATTTGTTTATGATGAGGGTGTAAGTGTAGCGATGGGCCTACACTCTCCAGAACTATACTGCCTCCACCGAAAAGCTTGGCTTTGTGTCTCCTGACTGATGAATGGATAAAGAAGACGTCACACACACACACACACACACACACACACACTCTCTCTCTCTCTCTCTCCCTGGAATATTGTGCAGCCATAAAATAGAATGAAATCTTGCCATTTGCAAAGACATGGATGGGGCCAGAGAGTGTAATGCCAAGCAAAATCGGTCACTCAGAAAAAGACAAATACCGTATGATTTCATTCATATGTGGAATTTAAGAGACACAACAAATGAACAAAGGGGGGAAAGGAGAGAGAGAGATGAACGAAGAAACAGTCTCCTGTGTTGACTGTCCTTCTCTGATACTTGGCCGGAGCGGGAGGGTCGATAAATGAGGCAGATTCCCAGCACAACTCCCGGACTCTGGCTGGCCATCACGGGGTGTAGTTCTGGTCCCTGGGGTGGTATGTTCCCCTGTTGAACAACTATTGCCAGTGGCGTACACATAAAACTGTAATTGCCGGCACGCTTGGTTATCAGGGCTCTTCAGAGAGATCTAGATGGTCATATCCTTTCACTCCCCTGATCTACTAACACAATGAATCATATTAATAAGATCCCTAATATTCAATCAACCCTGTGTTCCTGGCATTAACTGTACTTTGCCATAGTATATTATCTTTTTAAGACTCAACTGGACTTGGTTTACAAATAGTTTATTGAAAAGTACGATGTCTGTACTCATCTACTGATGAACGTTGGTTAGTACTCTATTTTTCAGGTTTTTATATCAGGATTTTTGTTAACTTCATAAAAATGAGTTGGAGCATTTTCCATCATTTTTTTTTTACTTTTTGGGATCAGCTTAAATAGCACAGGAACAACCTGTTCCTTGAAGATTTGAAAGATCTTGATAGCAAATGGGGCACAGAGCCTTTTTTGGGAGACTCTTCTCTGACAGCTTTTTTTTTTTTTAAAGATTTTATTTATTTATTTGACAGAGAGAAATCACAAGTAGGCAGAGAGGCAGGCAGAGAGAGAGGAGGAAGCAGGCTCCCTGCTGAGCAGAAAGCCCGATGCGGGGCTCGAACCCAGGACCTGGGATCATGACCTGAGCCGAAGGCAGCGGCTTAACCCACTGAGCCACCCAGGCGCCCCTCTGACAGCTTTTTTAATGTTCTGTATGATTGTTGCATTATTCAGGATTTCTCCTACTTCTTTAATCAACTTTGGTGACATACCTTTCCCTATAGAAACTTTCTATTTCATCGAAAATTAAAAATTTTGTAGGGCAAAGGGAGGTGTTTTATAATTTTTCAAAATTTTTAAAATTTTGCTTTTAATTTCTGATTTATTTTTTCTTCACTGAACAATCTTTACATTTTAGTTTTTGAAATGCTGAATCTTGAAGTGCTCAATTTCATGAATGTGGCAAGGACAGCTGACATTTTGACATTTTTCTAAACTGCTGTGGGTAGTTGACTATAAATTACATTCCTTGCATGAGGGAATGCGTTTCTGTTATCTTCTCTTTCTGCTGATTCTTCCCATCTACTGTTAACCCACTCACCACATTGAGTCCTCTCCTCCCGGAGAGGAGCAGGCTACCTGTTTTCTTCTTGTCTCCTGCTCACCTCTGTCCTCAGGAGCCCACCTTCCCCCCTTCCAGTGCTTGTCCAGCTGTTTCCAGAAGCAGAGATAGTTCTCTCCTTGACAGAAATAATGGGTCCAGCTACTGGCTGAAACTGAATTCTGCTTCCCCATTTGCTGATCTTGGCCTCTTGGTTGTTTTTTGTTTGAGTTTGTTTGTTTTTGTTTTGTTTTCTAGTTTTTCCAATATTACCCATAATGACACCTTCAACATTTTGGTACAAGAGTATTCTAATTACCAAGTGGTGTCAGTTCACACTCCACGAGGGCCCAGGCAGGTCGCCCTTGTCACCGCACAGTCACAGTGTTTGATATCGCTAGAAACAGGTTGTCTGTTTCATAGCAGTTTGGACATTTTAAACTTCATCAGCCTTACGTCTAGATGGAAGTGACCACCTTGATTTTCAGAGCCTGGAATTCTGAGAGTTGGTGGAACTCATTTAAGGAAGGGTACATTTTTAAGCTATGTTAGAAAATGGATTAAACCAGGAGTTTATACTTTATGAAAAAAAAAAAGAGGCTCATGCATGTTAAAGTTGAAAAATAAGGTACTGGTAAGTTGGGTGTGTGTGTGTGTGCATGTGTGTGTGTGTATGTATAAAATTATGAGCCAAATTTGCTATTACTCAGTGCGATCTGGACTTCCAGGACTCCAGATGAGTCTGGAAAGAAGAAATCACTGTCAGAATTTTCTGCCGGGGTGAAGGCAGCACTTGTGAAGGCTGCCTTCTGCTTGTTTGGTTCTGTTTGTTGGCTTGGATGACTGCCCATTTGCCAGGAGTGAAGATGGAAGGAACTGATGGAAAGAAGCCAGCCCAAATGTAAGGGGCAGAGCTGTCCTTCTGGAGGCAGAGCTGCCCATGTGTTGGCAATAACTTGTGGCCATACTAAGCTCGGGTTGGGAGGGAACAGATGGGGAGATGTGTGGGATGGGCAGATTGAAGCAGGTCCAATGCCCTGTGGCTAGTTCAAGCAAATTCCTTTCAGAGCACACTTTATGAGTAGAATGCAGAGCTTTCTTTCCATGGAGCAGTGGTCACAGGAACCAGGGTCCTAATACTCCCTCCTCCATGGTCCTCTGATGAAAGAAGACCCTCCCAGACCCTGGTCGAGGTCTCTGGCTTTGCCTCGTGCTTCAAGGATGGGCTTTGTGGCCTTGCATCTTGGAGGAAGCCCAGTGGCTTTGAGGTGACCTTCAAACCCTCCTTTCCATTCCATCCTTGGGAGGTCCAGCATGTGGCAGGCATCATTGCTCACTGCTTTGGGGGTGGAGCTCTTGCGCTGCACACGCTGTAAACACTTTCTGGGATGCATTAGCCGCTTCCACTGTGAGAGCCAGGAAAGTGTTTGGTGCATGGAGTAGGGAAGGAACGCGTGGAGTGGCAGACAGCCTTGCTGTGGTGGGTCTGTTCTGGCCGTGATGTGAGGAGGCTGCTTACCTGGCTGGTGCCCACGGTGTACCTGGCTGCTGACTGCTGGGGCCTGCTGGACCCTTAGTGACGTACTCAGCAGCCTGACCCCTTAACAGACCATGGAAAGATGTGGGGTGGGGAGCAGGGAAGAGCCCAGCCCATGCTGTGGAATGAGCTAGCTATGGTTTATTATGCAGCTAATTGATAAAACTCATCAAGAGGCTCATGTACATGCATGGGCACATGGCAAACCGGTGGCGTGCTGAAGCAGCCCCAGTCCTTCCCCGCTCGGGCACTGGCGAACCCCCGGAAGGTGACCGGCCAGAGTCTCTGTCCTTCTTGGCCCCATCCCGATTTTTTTCTATGCTGTCTGCTGATCCACTTTGGTGCCCACCCCAGGACACAGGTGTTTCAAGCCAGCCTTGGCTCCCAGCCTCCTCCCTTGGCTAGCCCTTGAGCAGTTTCCTGGAGAGAGTTAACAGATTTTTCCATTCGAGGAATAACCAAGGGAAACTTGTCCTTCGAAAGACACATGGCACCCAGGATGTGCGCATCATTCTGGGGATCATGTGGAAGTACTCACGGAGCTCAGAGCTCTGTGCCACAATGTTAGACTGTGGGATTAGCACCTCGTTCTGAGATTCAGTTAACAAATCCACTGACTGGCCATCCCTGATGAGACCAAGAAAGAGAGACCTCTCTGGAAGTGAGCAGGAGACTAGATTTAGCAGTAGAAGAGCATATGTAGTCCTAATCTGCATTCAGCATTTACAATCTGGACAGTCTTCTCTGCTTTCTCTTTGCTTTTTTTAATTACTATTTTTTAAATTTTATTTTATTTTTTCAGTGTTCCAAGGTTCATTGTTTATGCACCACACCCAGTGCTCTGTGCAATCCGTGCCCTCCTTAATACCCACCGCCAGGCTCACCCATCCCCCACCCCTCTCCCCTCCTAAACCCTCAGTCTGTTTCTCAGAGTCCACAATCTCTCATGGTTCGTCTCCCCCGTCCTATTTCCCCCAACTCCCTTCTCTTCATCTCCCATGTCCTCTGTGTTATTCCTTATGCTCCACAAATAAGTGAAAACGTATGATAATTGACTCTCTCTGCTTGACTTATTTCACTCAGCATAATCTCCTCCAGTCCCGTCCATGTTGCTACAAAAGTTGGGTCTTCATCCTTTCTGATGGAGGCTTAATATTCCATAGTGTATATGGACCACATCTTCCTTATCCATTCGTCCATTGAAGGGCATCTTGGTTCTTTCCACAGTTTGGCGACTATGGGCATTGCTGCTGTGAACATTGGGGTACAGACGGCCCTTCTTTTCACTACATCAGTATCTTTGGGGTAAATACCCAGTAGTGTGATTGCAGGATCATAGAGTAGCTCTGTTTTTAATTTTTTGAGGAATCTCCACATTGTTTTTTTTTTAGTAGAAAGTTGAGTATATATAAAGGAGTTGTAGCTTCCATGGTACGCTAGAATTCCCTTTGTGGGGTGTGTTGTTTGCAAGTATTTTCTCTTGGTCTGTAGCTTGATTTTTTAAAAAAAATCCTCTTAATTAGGGTCTTTGTAGACCAAAAGTTTTTAATTTTGATGAGGTCCACTTTATCACTTTTTTTTTTTTTTCATTTGTGGATCATGGTGTTGGTGTCGTGCCTGAGAACTCTGGGTAGCTCAGGTCCTGAAGATTTTCTCCTGTTTTCTTCTAGAAGTTTTATTTTTTTACACTTTGTGTTTAAATTCATGATTCATTTTGAATTAAGTTTTGTGTATGGTATGAGGTTAAGGCTGAGACTTACTTTTGCCTATAAATATGCAAAGGCTCCAGCATCATTGGCTGATTGTCAGAAATCAATGGGGATATCTGTGTGGCATTACTTTCAGACTCTGTATTTTGTTCCATTGAGCTATATGCCTCTCTCTCTCCTTCAGTAAGACATTATCTGTGTTACTGTAGCTACATAGTAAGTGTTGAAACTGAGTACAGTGCTCCTTCCTACTTCAAGATTATTTAAGAATTTCTAGTTCCTTTGCATTTTCATATTAATTTTGAATAATCTTGTCTATACATACAAAAAAAGCTGCTAGAATTTTGATAGGAATTATGTTAAACCTATTGGTCGGTTTGAGGAAGGATTAACTTCTTGATTATGTTGAGTCTTCCAATCCATGAACATGGTCTGCTTCTAATTATTTACATAGATTTTGGCTTCTTTTACAAGTGTTTTATAAAATTTTGTATGTGTCTTTTAGATTTATGCCTAAATACTTTGTAATTTTTTGAATGGTTATAAACATTGTTGAGGTTTTCATTTCATTATCCACCTGTTAGTTGCTGATACATAGGAAAACGATTGATTTTTGTGGATTGCTCTTGTACCTATATTCTTTCTAAACACATATATTATTTCTAGAAGTGTGTGTGTGTGTATGTGTGTGTGTGTGTGTGTATGTGTGTGTGTGTGTGATTTCCTTAGGATTCTGTATATAGACAGTGTGGATTAAGCCTAAAATTAAGGACCAGTATTGTGTGCTGCTTTGACCTGAGCCGAAGGCAGAGGCTTTAACCCACTGAGCCACCCAGGTGCCCCAACAAGTATTTTTTAAATTGTATTCTAAGTACTTTTGGTATTATGTTATGAGACTCTGGAATCTACTTAAATCTATATTCTACTATAGTCACCCTGTTTAGAAGGTCCTTGTCTGCCATAATTATAATGACAATTCAATTTTTAGAGCCCTTGCAGTGGTGTTCTGGTTTGCTTCATTTATGGGCAGTGATATTCCACACTCCAGTTCAATTCCCAAACCTTTTATATAGTTAATACTGTTCAGTTTCATTTGTGGGTAGGTTAAGGGTCTGTTTAGGATTTTATATGCAAGTTTAAAAATTCCCTCTCTCTAGCTACCCTCTTCTAAGCTCTGACCCACCCTCCTCATTCTACTTGGGAGGAGGAGGAGTGCCACCTGTCCTTGCTGGGTGGGAGGGTGGGAGTCCACACTCTCCATTTGGTCTCAGCAGATAACGTGCATCAGTGGGGTAGGTGTCACCTAGGGCTGCCCACTATTGCTTGGGGGTAGGGATGAGAGTCCAGGATCCCCACCTGGTTTTTGGTGATAACATGCCCTCAGCTAGGGGAGGGTAGCCTGTCCAGACTGTCCAGTGAGATAGTCCAGAAGTAAAGGTCCAGGCTCTCCACTCATTCTATTCATTCTTTGCTGGCACTGCTGGTGGTGGTGTTGGTGGGGCAATCCATGCTCTTTGGCTAGGGCAAGGTGGTTATTATCAAAATAATTTCTGTCCTGCTGGGCTGTTTCTTGGTCCTTTGACTAGAGAGAATAAACTTCTGTTGGGACTTTTATGGAGTGGGTGTCTTTGCTTACTCTTTTTCTGTGTTGCAGTTGTCTGCACTCTGTCCAGAATATGTGGAACCTAGAAGGAAAACCCAGGGAACCCAGTACTATCTTGTTCCTCAAGCCCTGAGGTCCCTAGCCTATCAGCCCTCTTCTTTTCTGCTTTTGGAGTCTTTTTTTTTTTTTAAGATTTTATTTATTTATTTGACAGAGAGAAATCACAAGTAGGCAGAGAGGCAGGCAGAGAGAGAGAGGAGGAAGCAGGCTTCCCGCTGAGCAGAAAGCCCGACGCGGGGCTCGAACCCAGGACCTGGGATCATGACCTGAGCCGAAGGCAGTGGCTTAACCCACTGAGCCACCCAGGCGCCCCTGCTTTTGGAGTCTTGTTATGATTGTTTACTTCATTATGTCCAGGGTTTTTGTTATACTTAGCAGGGGGAGTAGGGACACTTGAATCTACACCATTTTGTTTATAATCCAGCATTTTTTTTTTTAAGTTTTGAGGAATTTAGTATTTTCACTAGGATATGACTAGGTTCTGATTTTAATCAACACAGCTTAAGTATTTTTTTTGGACTTGGGAGTTTTCTTTCAGTATATCTTTACATTTCTTTTTCCGTTCCAGTTTTTCTGTTCTCTCTTTTAAGAACATGAATTATCCATATGGGATCTCCTTTGTCTATTCTCCTTGCCTGTCATCTTCTATTATACTTCTAGCACTTCCCCTTTCATTCCCAATTCTCATGCTTGTCTGCTACTTCCCAGACTCTTAATTCTCTGTAATGTAATGTTTCTCTTTAATCTACCTAATGCTTGAAGACACTATTTCCATATGCCGGCTGCTTTTTTATTTGAAACTGTTGTTTTATCAACTCATCTTTCCTGCCTTTTTTTTTTTCCCCCAAAGTGCACATTTACTTTAGTTTCTTTAAATGTTCAAAGCAAGTGCTATCTAAAATTGTTTCCTAAGGGTGCCTGGGTGGCTCAGTGGGTTAAAGCCTCTATCTTAGGCTCAGGTCATGATCCCAGGGTCCTGGAATCGAGCCCCACATGGCGGGGCTCTCTCTGCTCAGCAGGGAGCCTGCTTCCCCAGACCCCCCGCACCTGCCTCTCTGCCGACTTGTCCTCTCTCTCTCTCTGTGTGTCAAATAAATAAATAAAATCTTTAAAAATGGGCACCTCGGTGGCTCAGTGGGTTAAAATTGTTTCCTAGAATAAAACTTTTTTCTGAAAATTTATCTCTTACATGTTATGTTATTTCTTTTCATGCTGTAGATGTTTGTAGTTTCCAAGTTGGTTTAGTTCCGTTCACTGCTCCTCAAATAAACATTTGCAATGATCCTATCACCATACGCATTATTCCCCAAAACCGGTGAGGCACATTTTTCTTGGTATCAGTCAGGATCTGCTAGATCGCATTGCAGTAACATCTAAAAAAATTGCAGCAGCACAATACACAGAAGACTTTCTCCTCGCTCATTGCGTATCGGTCACATGCCTTCTCGGTTCCATTGCCATCTGAAACATTGCTGGTTGACATTGCAGAGGAAAATAGAAAATGTGACAAGTTGGGAACTGGTTTTAAAGCTTCTGAATAGAAGTGACCGATATCACATTCTGTTTGCCAAAGTCAGTCACACGTCCACACCTAATGTCAAAGGGATGGGGGTGTGTACCTGGACCCAAAAGGGAAACTGGAAATATTTAGTCAACAGCACTAATGGCTATCATAATTCCCCCATTGTTTGCTTGTGTGCCCTAGAAATCCATCTCGAAGATTGTTAGGAGTGGATCTAGGAGGAGTTAAGCAAGTACCTGCCTACCTGACCGTATCAGTAGTTACAGCTATCATCTGATTGGCTGGTGCCTGTGTCTTACTAGTTGTTCAATACTTTATTTATTTATTTATTTTAAGATTTTATTTATTTGACAGACAGAAATCACAAGTAGGCAGAGAGGCAGGCAGAGAGAGAGGAGGAAGCAGGCTCCCCGCTGAGTAGGGAGCCCGATGTCGGGCTCAATCCCAGGACCCTGAGATCATGACCTGAGCCGAAGGCAGAGGCTTTAACCCACTGAGCCGCCCAGGTGCCCCTGTTCAATCCTTTAAATATCATTCTTGATCATATAGGTTTTTTCTATATTGCAGCTTTATTCATCCAGCACCATGAAGGTCTGATTGTGGGAGCTGGGATCATGGCCCTATCTACAGACTCATTTGGATATGGTCCCTTGCTTTCCCTGCTACTGTTGACTTTGATCCATGGTTAGAGACTTCATGTTCTTCCTGCCTCCCCTTTGCTTTGTCATGGTTTCCAGCTGGGAAGCCCTCTCATCTAGAAGCTATTCTAGAATTTTGCTAACTTAGTCCCATAATGTTCCTATGCACCACTCTCCTAAGAATGGACGTTTATAAATCTGCCCTGGTGACTTTTTCTTTATGTGGTCCTACCTATACTTGATAAAACAAAATTCTTGACTTTTATCATCTGACTGGCATCATGTCAAGACTGTTCTCCAGAACTGTTGGTATTCACATGGTCTGTTGTTCTTTGATCGTTTGGGACAGTCTCTGGGTAGGGGAACTTGGTCACTTCCACTACCTGAATGCTGACATTTTGACCCCGTGGCTCTTGGGATGGGCTCAGCATTGTTGCAGGCTTCTCTGCATTCTCTATGGTGTCATGTGTGGTAGGCCAGTTGTGTCTAAAGACTCAGGTAGGATGAACCGGACACCAAAGACCGTGGAGCCCAAAACCAACCTCACCAAGGTCTCAGAACAGGTGAGGGTCAGACCTAGGACTAGACCCACTCCTCTAGTCCACTTGCTGTCTTGCTCTAGACATCTTATGGCATCAGTGCTGGTGGCTAGTGGCTGGGTCACTGTACCTGCCACTGCCTTAGGCATATCTCCCTTTCCTTCTCTTCTGTGTTTCCTCTCTGTTTGCTCTTTTCTTCAACAGTTTTACCCTTCTTCTCCCATACGTGTTAGGTCTGCCAGCAGAGCCTACTAGTACATACTACCCTCACTGTTGGCCCTAAGTATGGAATAGATTGCTGACTGTACGTTGGAAGAAGGAAGCATTTGGTGTGTAGTTGGAGAACATTAGTGTGAAAGGGTAGAGAGATTCTGTATTTGTTTATTGTACAAGGAAGCATGATAGTGCTGTCATATAAATAATGCTAATTGGGCTGTCTCTTGGCTTGGCCTGAATCATGCTGTTTTCCTTAAATTTTCCATCAGAAAGCAGATGTCATCAAATGACTTTCCTACAACCACTTGCTTTCTTAGAAGTGAGCTATGTTTATTTCTTCCGTTACAAAAATGTGTTGTTTATAACTTGTAAAGAAATGTGAATGTACCCTCATTTGCTTCCCATCCACTTTTCTCACTGGTCATTATGCAGCCTGTTGTCAGGTGGACCAGATGGCCTGCACGGTGTGGCGGTCGAGGGAGGCATCCCGGGCAGGTCTTGAGAGGTACTCTCATTTGAGAGTACGAGGAAATTCCCTTGGAAATATCTGGACTCAGGCCACATATTCAGTCTTAGGTATTGGCTCAATAAAACTGGTCCATCCCTTTGAGCCAAGATGAAATCAGTGGGAAGAATGAAAGTAAGTAGATACTTGCTCAGACCTTCTATTTGTGGTCGCTGAGATAGGCATCTCTGAGTTCTCGTTCTGCCTTTGTACATGGCTCACCGTTTCCTCTGAACAGTGGGCTGATTGTGTATCCATGCCCTAGTCAAGCTGAACGATGGCTCATGCTTTCCTCTGCTGCTTCTCCCCCACTCAGTCCTTTCTCCACTTGCCCCCCTGTTCTTAACTCAAGATGCGAGGCGTTTGCCGAGTCTTCCCCAGCCCTCTCACTGCCAGAAATCTCTCCCTTATTGTGTCCCACCTTGTAACCAAGGTGTTTCTACTCCTGTCTTTTCTCCCCTATCGGACTTCACGTTTGACTTTTCTCCCACGTTCCATGGGGTCTATGTGTGCTTTCCCTTTGGGCCCGCAGTCCAGCGCAGCTCCCCGGGCACTGCGAGGGCTCATCTGAGCACATACTCTCTGCTTGGGAAGAAGCTCGTATTGAGCTGGGGAGACAAGTAGATAATGTGAGAAGTAGAGAATGGGTCCTGTTGAAGCCTTCTGGTCCCATCCAGCCACCCCCAGTCCATCCAGCACCACACTCTGCTTCTCCTGGGCCCTCACTGAGTTCGGTAGAGTGTCCCTTGTCCCTGCCAGTCTGGGGCCTTTTCCATGGGCACCCTTGAGCCTCTCCTGTGGGGCGGCCTTGGCCCTGAGACATCCGGAAGACCTGGCTTAGCCTTTGACAGCCTGAGACCTTCTATTCTACCTCTTTGGTTTGTGTTTTCTCATTCTGCTGTTTGAAAAAACATGGAAGGTTTCTCTCTCATGTAATAGTACTTTATGTCCCTGGCTGCACGCTTCGCACTGATATTCCAACCTTAGGGCTTGCTGGTAGATTCGAAGTTCAAAGCAAAGATGGCCTGTTTAGGACTTACCAAGAGAAGCACTGGCTTATCGCTTGAGAATCCTGCCTTAATTCCCATAACTGTTCTGTTCTTTTTGACATTTATGTTTAGTCTGCCAAAATCTTTTTATTGTGTAATAATTAAGAATTAGGATTAAATGATAACATAGGGCACACTCTTGTACTACCTTCTAGCTTCTAGGAAATAAAACATTGTCAATATAAAGACCGAGGCACATTTCCCTCTTTCTCTCCCTGTTGTCCCCATAGGTAAAGACTCTTTTGAATTTTGAGTTTATAGTTCCCTTCCTTGTCTTTATAGATTCCTATGTATTCCTGAAGTATATAGTGTTGTTTTGTACTTTTAAAACTTAATATAAATGGAATTATACACAGAGGGGCGCCTGGATGGCTCAGTCAGTTAAGTGTCTGCCTTTAGCTCAGGTCATGATCTGGGGGTCCTGGGATCGAGTCCCGCATCGGGCTCCTTGCTCAGTGGGGAGTCTGCTTCTACCCTCTCCCCCGTTCATGCCCTCTCTCTCTCTAATAAATAAATAAAATCTTTAAAAAAATGGAATCCTACACAGAGTTTTCTGCAGCTTGTGTTTCTTGCCCAACATCCTGTCAATGAGAATCATCAGTGTTGTTTACTGGAGCTTCCATTCATTCATTTCTGTTGCTCTGTGGTATTTCGCTGTATGGAGACATTAAACGCTATGTATTCATTCTCCTGTCCTAGTTAAATGTCCTAGGACATTTAATGAAGGTTGTTTCCAATTTTATTTTTATGAACAATTCCATTCATCTTTTTTTTGGAGATTAATTTCTCTCAGGTCTAGGAGTGGAAATTCTGGGTGAAATGATACACGTGTCTTCATCCTTACCAGCTACCATAAAGTTATTGTCTGAAGTCATGGTACCTGTTTCTAGTCCAACCCCAAAGCCAGGAATACTCATACCGCATTATCTCCAACACTGGATGTTGTCAGGCTTTTTCATTTTTGTCAGTGTCTTGATTGTAAAATGGTACATTTTTGATGTTATAATTTGTATTTTCTCGATGACTAGTAAAATACTCCCTTTTTCGTATCTACTGGCATTCGGTTTTCTCCTGAGAATTGCCCATCCATACTGTTTACTCCTGAGTTTTTCTGGGTATTCTTGGTCTCGTTTATTTGTAGCCATTATCTGTATATTCCAGACATTAATCCTTTGTCACTCACCGTCTCTTCTCAGCCAGTGGCCTACATTTTTACCTTCTATGGTGAACAAAAGTGTTTATTTGAGCTTTAATGTAGAGTCTCTGTAGCAAATACGTTCCCGGAGAGTAAGGACTTGGACCTCTTTCATTCAGCGATGTATCCCAAGTGCCTAGAGCGGCATTTAGTGTTCAAAAAATACTAATCGAATAAATGAATGGATGGATGTTTATTCCTCTTATCATTTACAATTTGCCTTTTTCTGAGCCCTTTTAGAGAAATCCCTTCTTACCTCGATGCCACACAGTTATCCTTGTATGTCTTCTTCTCAGTGTTTAGCCTCATTCTTTTTTTTTTTGCCCAAAGAAAAATGATTTTCTGTGCTGTATGGCTCTGTGAAGAGGGAATGAATGAGTTTTCCAACAGGCTGCACTCCTTCCTAACCGACGTCACACAACTCTCTTTTCTTCGAGAACCTCAGTGTTTTCCCCTTATTTGGAAAATGGAGATGACACGAACTTACCTTGCAGGGTGGATGTGAGATTAGCTTAAACAGACTCTGCCGAGCCCCTGGTCCATGCCTGGGACCGAGGAGGCCCCTGGCCACGAGGTCGCTCCTTCCTCCTCTCGTATCTTCTCGAGGGAAGGCGCAGCGGGATCAGGGTCCCCAGAATCTGAGACTGTCTTTGCTGGCTACTTCCCCATGGACGTGTCGAAACCCCACATGGGCTCTTTCCAGCCTCTCTGGCAGCTGGCTCCCCTCCCCCCTCCTTCCTTCTGGTCTGGCCTCCTCTCCACCGCCTGGGTTTCTGCCCGAAGCCAAGTAGCAGATGCCTCTCTTTTACAACCTGTCACAGACCCCTGAGTAGATCCCGGCGGACCGCCGAGCTTCTCCACCATTTTCCCCTCTAAAAACGTAAAGATGCTTTCCAGCAATTTTTAAGCAAGGGTATGTAAGGTCCGGTTTCCTCTCAGGAAGGTTTGTGATGCGTTCACACGTCAGTACACATACACACAATCAACAACACCGTGTGGCTCTTTACCACGGCCTCCGGCTTCTGACAGTGGGGCTCAGGCCAAGCCGGAGAAAGACCTGGAATCCTGCTGTTTGAGCGGGGTTGACGTGCGGCTGCTGGCAACCGGAGACGCGGAAGATGGTTTCTGTCTTGGGCGGCCCCCAGCATCACGGTGAAGATGTTTGTGAGGCTTTATGGCTTCTTTTTTAAAAAAGATTGTATTTATTATTTATTTGACAGACAGAGATCACAAGTAGGCAGAGAGGCAGGCAGAGAGAGAGGAAGGGAAGCAGGCTCCCCGCTGAGCAGAGAGCCCGATGCGGGGCTCGATCCCAGGACCCTGAGATCATGACCTGAGCCGAAGGCAGAGGCTTAACCCACTGAGCCACCCAGGCACCCCACACCCTTTATGGCTTCTTGTTCAAGAATCACGTTGAATCTGGCTGTTCGGCTCCACTGTGGTGTTGGAAGGTGGGCTCTCTGAGGCGTGTTCTTGCAATTAAACTGCTTCGCGCTGGTTTGCGATTGATGGCCGTTCTCACCAGAGCCAACAGCTGGACGGTGGGTGGACACTCTTCGGGAGTGGAGTCTGCAGTGCTGTGGGGTCTGGATTATTCCTTTCTGAAGCCCCTTTAGGTGTCATGTGCTTTGTCTTGAAGCCAGCTCTGCATCTCGGCCAGTAGAGAGGCTGGGGACGCCCGCCTGTCCTAGACCAGGGCTCTTCCTTCTCAGCACTTGCAGGGGAGTAAGAACCACCCTGGGGTCCTGTATGTGTTGTTCAAAAGCAATGCGATGCAAGCCGCAGGTATCTATCTCCGTATGGTTCTCAGGAGCCGGGTTAAAAGAAGGGAAAAGAAACAAGATCGGTTTTAGTGATGTATTTCATTTTACCCCAAATACCAAATATGGTCATGTCAGCATGCAATCAGTATAACAGATTCTCAGTGAGATGCTTCACCGCGCCTTTGGGCACACGGGGTCTTTGAAGTCAGGTGTTTATTTTCCACCTACAGCCCGTCCCAACTCAGAACACAGGAGTCCCCCTCCCTCGAGGCTTCCTTTCCCACAGCCCCGGTTACCTGGGATCACCTGCAGCCCTGAAGCAGGTGATCCTCCTTCTGACACTTTCTCAGAAGGTCACGAGCCACCTGACGCTACGTCACGCCGGCGTCATCCAGCCCATGTCATCCTTTTGTGCAGGCGTGGTGTCACCCCCCGTCCTCCTGAGAAGACGAAGGGGAAGCAGAAGGGTTAGAACGGAGCAGTGTGATACTGTGAGACACAGAGCGGCCACATTCATGTAACCTTTCCTACCATGTATTGTTACAGTTGCTATTCTGTTCCTCGTTTTTGCTGTTCATCTCTTACTGTGCCTGATTTATACATTAAACTCCATCATAGGTAGGTTCGGGTAGGGAAAAACATCGGCTGTCCAGGGTTTGGTACGATCTGTGGTTTCAGACATGCCCTGGGGGGACAGCTGTGGTCATGTTAGGAACACCCGCTTGCCGCCTTGCCCAGTGGCTACTGGACTGGACACAGGACTTCTCTGGAAGAGGTGGGAACCAGTGTCTTGTGTCCCATCTTTCCTGCATCACTCGGACCACCACTAGCTAATTTCCCGTGTTCTCTTCTTGCAGGGAGAGAACCAGAGTGCAGCTGGAACTTTCCGTAGTATGGAGCAGGTGAAAGCTCTGTCCCCTTCCTTCCCTCCCCCATAAGCTACTTAGGACTTCAACGGGCCCAGGGAGGTTCGTGTTTGCATGGAAGTAACTTGGAGTGATGCTTCCACATTCCTCAGTAGTGGTTCTTAGATTGGGAGGTGCAGCAGGCATATAATTCCCATATTTTAAAATTAGCAAAATTGGTCTGAAATGCTCTGATGATACTTTCTTGAGAATATAAATTCCTTGAGGGTAAACTGGGGTCCGTGTCTTTCACCACTGTCATCGGGCCTCCTACGTGGTCCGGCATAGAGCTGCCACTCAAAAAACACTGAAGGAAGGTGCCCCACGGGTGTGCTGAGGTGCCTTATGTCCCCAGCGTCCTATCTGGTACTGTACTTTTATCCAGTTCAGAGTTTTTGTTTAAAGATTTTATTAAAAAAAAAAAATAAAAAAAAAATAAAGATTTTATTAATTTTGTTTGACCGAGAGAGAGAGAGAGCACGAGCAGGGGGGGCAGCAGGTGGAGAAAGAGGGAGTAGCAGGCTCCCCGCTGAGCTCAACATGGGACTCGATCCTAGGACCCTGAGGTACCCCAGGACCGGAGCTGAAGGCAGACGCTTAACCGACAGAGCCCCCCCAGGTGCCCCCATCCAGTTTAGCTTTTAAACGTGGGTTTGTTCTGACATTATATTTGGGAGACAGCAATTTTTTTGTGCAGATTTTTAAAGGGAAGATTGCAGTGGTTCTTTATCTGAATTTAAACATCTGAAAGTCTAGTTTGCTACGTTGTGTTTTAAACATGACCCTTGCTGGCTCTGGGTAGTATTTTAAAGAGTCTTTGCCAATCTGATAAGTGTTTGAGATCTTTTTTTTTTCTTTATTGGTGGTGATATCCGTAAGTTTAATGGTTGTGTTCGTGTCTTCTTTTATGGGTTTCCTATTCATGTCTTTCCCTGATTTTTTGTTAATCTGTTCCTCATCCTCTTGCTGATTTTTAAAAAGCAGTTATTATACACTGAAGTTAATAACCTTCTGCCTGTTACCTATGTTTAAAATGTTTTAATTTTTATTATTCACTTAAATTTTTTTTCTTTGAAAGGATTTTTTTGAAAAGTTTTTATTTAAATTCCAGTTAGTTCACATGCAGGGTAATACTAATTTCAGATGTAGAAGTTAGTGATTAACTCTTCCACACAACACCTGCTGCCCCTCACGACGTGTGCCCTCCTTCATTCCCAGCACCTGTGTCCCCCTCCCCCGCCCACCTCCTGGTTACCTGAGGTAACGAGCAGTTTGTTCTCTATACTTAACAGTCTGTTCCTTCATTTTCCTCTTTTTCCCTCTGTGCTTGTTTTATTTCTTAAATCCCACATAGGAGTGAAATCATATGGGATTTGTCTTTCTCTGACTTATCTCACTTAGCAGAATACTGTCTAGCTCTACCCATGTCACTGCAAACGGCACGATTCCATTCTTTCTGATAGCTGCGTAATATTCCACTACACAGATATACACATGCATACACACCGCATCTTCTTTATCCATTTATCCATTGATGGACACTTGGGCCCTTTCCATAATTTGACTATTGTCAGGAATGCTGCTATAAACTTTGGGGAGCATGTATCCCTTCAAATTAGTATTTTTCTATTTGGGCAAATACCTAGTAGTGCGATTGCTGGGTCATAGGGTAGCTCTGTTTTCAACTTTTTTTTTTTAAGATTTTATTTATTTATTTGACAGATAGAGATAGGCTGAGAGGCAGAGAGAGAGAGAGAGGAGGAAGCAGGCTCCCCGCTGAGCAGAGAGCCCGATGCGGGGCTCGATCCCAGGACCCTGGGATCATGACCTGAGCCGAAGGCAGAGGCTTTAACCCACTGAGCCACCCAGGTGCCCTGTTTTCAACTTTTTGAGGAACTTCCACACTGTTCTTCAGAGCAGCTGCCCCAGTTTGCGTTCCCACCAGCAGGGCACGAGGGCTCCCCTTTCTCCACATCCTCGCCCACACCTGTTGTCTCTTGCGTTGTTGGTTTTAGCCCTTCTGACAGGTGCAAGGTGATATCTCCTTGTGGTTTTGATTTGCATTTCCCTGAGGCTGAGTGATACGGAGCATCTTCTCATGGGTCTTCTGGCCATTCATATGTCTTCTTTGGGAAAATGTCTATTCATGTCTTCTGCCTCTTTGTTAATTGGATTATTCATTTTTTGGTACTGGCTTTTAAATGGTATTTAAAATTTTAATTTTGGCATGAACTCTATCAATATTTTTAAGGTGTCTGCCTTTGATATTGTGCTTCTGAAGATTTTTCCCACACCAAGATCTATATGCATTGAATCTATTTTATTCCGTACAGTGGCTCTGTCAGAGTCACGTAAGGTCATGCAATCCTATGGTGATTGCACACTGAGTTGGTTCATGCTACTCTCCCCCCAAGGCTGTCTAAAGCCAACTACCCCTCTGGTAAAGGGTTGGTTCTGGGGCAGACAGGCAGGCTGGTCTGGAGACAGGATTCAGGCTCCGCCAGTTCCTATGGAGAATACATTAGGATAAACTCTCAGAGCTTTTCTCCCATCGGGGAAGAGAATGGGGATTAGAGACAGAGGGGAGTTCTCCTGGTGCCCTAGGAGACTGCTTGTGGCCAGGTGGTTCTCTCGGGGCTCCAGGGGCCTTGGTCATGCCTGCTTCCTTCTATATGGCTGGGATGGTAACTACTCGCAGCAGTTTTGAGCAACGCCATGTATGTGAGAGTACAGATGCAGCCCCTTTAGTCCCAGATCATGAAGGGTCCTTAAGGAGCTTCCACCAAAGATCCAAAGGGCTTTCTTTCTTTCTTTCTTTTTTAATTAACATATACTGTATTATTAACCCCAGGGTTACAGGTCTGTGAGTCATCAGGCTTACACATCTCACACGTACTTGCCATTGCACATACCTTCCCCAATGTCCATCACCCAGCCACCCTATCCCTCCCACCCCGCCCAGCAAACCTCAGTTTGTTTCCTGAGATTAAGGGTGTCTTACGGTTTGTCTTCCTCCCCGGTCCCATCTTGTTTCATTTATTCCTTCCCTACCCCCATGACCCTCCCCCCACCCTGCCTCTAGAATTCCTCATATCAGAGAGACCATATGATAATTGTCTTTCTCTGATTGACTTATTTCACTTAGCATAATACCCTCTAGTTCCGTCCATGTTGTTACAAATGGCAGGATTTCAGGTTTTTTTGATGGCTGCGTAGTATTCCATTGTGTGTGCGTGCGTGCGTGCGTGCGTGTGTGTGTGTGTATACCATATCTTCTTTATCCATTCATCTGTTGATGGACATCTAGGTTCCTTCCATAGTTTGGCTATTTTGGACATTGCTGCTATAAACATTCGGGTGCACGTGCCCCTTCGGATCACTACGTTTGTATCTTTAGGGTAAATACCCAGTAGTGCAATTGCTGGGTCATAGGGTAGTTCTATTTTCAAGTTTTTGAGGAACCTCCATGCTGTTTTCCAGAGTGGCTGCACCAGCTTGCATTCCCACCAACAGTGGAGGAGGGTTCCCCTTTCTCCTCATCCTCGCCAGCATCTGTCATTTCCTGACTTGTTAATTTTAACCATCCTGACTGGTGTGAGGTGGTATCTCATTGTGGTTTTAATTTTATTTCCCTGATGCCAAGTGATGTGGAGCACTTTTTCATGTGTCTGTTGGCCATCTGGATGTCTTTTTTGCAGAAATGTCTGTTCGTGTCTTCTGTCCATTTCTTAACTGGATTATTTGTTCCTTGGGTGTTGAGTTTGAGAAGTTCCCAAAGGGCTGTCTTAAGGTGAAAAAAAATGGGACTTTTCATTTTCATTTTCATTCAGTGGATGAACTGAAAGCAATGCAAGGGGGTGAAGGACGGTGGAACCCAATGGAGAACCACAAAGTGGCAGTCTTGAGGGAAATGCTGAGAGGCGTGGAGAGCAGACTGAGGGGACCTAGCTTTCCAACATCTGTAGCAGCAGAGGGGATGGAGGGAGAGGAACGGATGGGGAGGAGGCCACAGTGAAGCAGCTCTGACAACTGAATGTCCTTGAACAAGGACAAGGCTGAGCCTGAAAGGGTTGTAGTCAGGACCAGTGGAAAAGGACACGAGCGGAGACGTACCCATATGTGGGTACAGTGTCTGACTTCTAAGAGTGAAGATGAGAAGCTTTTCTGAGTTGCCACACTCTGTTCTTTAAAATGTCTTGTTTCAACAAAAATGTGAAACACCAACGGGAGACTGTGCCCCCCCATCAGGAAAGAAAGCAGTCAGTAGAAATGGTCTTTTTAGGAAGATACATTCGTAGATGTTTACTTACATCAGCTAGCCTAGTGTGTTCAAAAGTTCTGGATGAAAGAAAAAGTAACTTACACTGGGAAGACAGTTGGGTGGATAGCAGACTTTTCTCTCATGATTATTGATTCTATAAGATGGCAGAAATATATATGATATATATATTTTTTAGCCTTTATATATTTTTTCACATGGAATTGATTTCACATGGAATTGATTGAGGAGGGATCTGAACTTGTCCTTTTTCTTCCTAATTTACCTATCGTTCTGAAGAATTTCTTGAATGAACCACCACTTCCCCATTGATAAGAGGATTTGTTTATTTAGTGCGAAATATAAACACGCATGTACTACAGGTCTAACTTAAAACTCATTTTATTATCTCTACATAAGAAATATATGTAATATATATAAAGGAAATTGATATAACATGTTTTTTCCCAATTTCGTTGAGTTGTAATTGACATATTACTGTATAAGTTTAAGGCACATGGTATCATGGTTTGACTTACGTGTATTGTGGAATGATTTCCACCCTAAGTTGATAACATGATTTTTTAAAAAGATCTATTTATTTATTTGAGAGAAGCGGGGAGTAGAGTGGGGGGAAGAAGCAGAGGGAGAGGGAGACACTGAAGCTGACTCCCTGCTGAGCGGGAGTGTGACACGATCTCGATCTCATGACCCTGAGATCTTGACCTGAACCCAAATCCAGGGTCAGCCGTTTCACTGACTGAGCCCCTCAGGCGCTCTGAGAAAAACCATAACATGATTTTTAATGGAGGATGGTCCTGTGCTTGTGTGCAGTACCCGACCTGCACAACTGTACAGTCGATGATCCAGGAACAATGATGTGATAGACGCCTGAGTACTCAGCGTGGAGCTCATGAAATGCCACATTATCAGTAGCCCTGAACCTCCTCGTGTGTCCCTTTCTTGTCACATCTCCCATCTGCTAACCACAAGAAAAAGTGTGCTTTGTGTCTATACTGCCTTTGCCTCTTGAGTCTGTATCTCCCAATCATACATTATGTGGCGTCAGCCCTTTCTGAATTGTATACAAATGAAATCATACCCTGTTCTGCTCCATGCTGTGCTTGGAAATTTCATCTGGGTCGATGTGTGAAGCTGAGATCATTCCCTTTTCCTGTTCTATTGGGTTCCAGGGCACAAATTTGCCACGACTGATTGATCTGCCCTTCCGTGGATGGTTTCTTTGTATACAGTGTTTGATTTACTTTACTTATATTTTATTTCGGGACTTTGCATTCATTTTAAGAGTGAGGTTGAGATGTAATTTCTTTGTTGCATTGTTCTTGCTTGGTTTTATCAAGGCGATAATATCATGAAATGAATTATTGAGGGTTTCTCTTTTTCTGTTCTTTAAATATCTTTTTTTTTTTTTTTAAGATTGGAATTACTTGCACTTCAAATGTTTTGTAGAGCTTACCTCTAAAACCTTCCGGATATATTTTTCCTCCATGGGAAGAATGTTATATAGGGATTCTATTTCTTTAGTGGTTAAAGGACCACTGAGATTTTCCATTTTTTTTCTAAGCGTCCATTTTCATCATTTAGATTTTTTTTCTAAAACATTTTCATGTATCCATAATCTTTGAAACACTGGCATAATTGTTCTCTTGAGTTCTGAGATACGTTGTCTTGTTAGGGCTCATTCCCTTCTCTGTCCTCATTGCCATCATTGGTTATTTGCTGGGTATTACAGGAGCCTACTGTAGGTCTCCTGGCCTTGTGTCTCACCCCTTCCTATCCGGTCTGTGTAATCATAGTCTCACATGTCTACTTAATCCCTCCGGTGCTTCCCAAGGATAAGAACGGACTTCTGGATCTGCACCACCAGACCCCCTTCCCCAGCCCAAGCCTGCCTCTCCAGCTTCCCCTGGCTTCTCTCTCCTTCTGTGTTACAGCCACAAAGGGCTACTTGCCACGTGTCCAACCTGCCCTGCTCTCTCCAGTCTTCTGGTTTGTCCACACTGTTTATCATGCCCATGTTATTCTAGAAGGCTCCGTTCCCCCATTGTCCTAATTCCTCTTTGTTCTTACATCTCAGCATGGTGACTTTTGTGTTCATGATGCATTCAGTGACCTCCTCCTCCCTCCACCGCCTCGTCCCTCTCATATGCTCCCAGTGTTCTGAGCACCCAGCCCAAGATGGCAGGCTCCTGAGGGTGCCGACTGTGCCTTGTTGGGTTTCTGCTGCCTAGACCAGTGGGTGCACAGAGGCGGGACTTGGGACATGCTTTTGTTATTGCTTCTATTAAAAACATGTCTTGGGGGGCGCCTGGGTGGCTCAGTGGGTTAAAGCCTCTGCCTTTGGCTCAGGTCATGGTCTCAGAATCCTGGGATTGAACCCCACATCGGGCTCCCTGCTCAGCAGGGAGCCTGCTTCCTCCTCTCTGTCTGCCTGCCTTTCTGCCTACTTGTGATCTCTGTCTGTCAAGTAAATAAATAAAAATGTTTAAAAAAAACAAAAACGTATCTTGGGGACTTTGTGATAACAGTCATGGTATCAGACACTGTGCAGCTTCCTAACAATAGTAAGAGCACTGCCATTTGCATTATTTTATTAAGTAGTTGGGGGACGTATATGGTTTTCACCTCCATTTTACAGGTGAGGAAACTGAGTCTCAGTTTCTCACCTGCTCAGTCGCACCTGCTCCTTCCAGAGCTCCCTCTCGGTAGTGGCAGGGGTGGGGGACGGGCATGGAGAAAAAGGTTAAAGTCTTTTATCCTGAAATTATTCTGTGTTTTCCTTTTACCATGGGGCTTCACAAAGCTCTATCTGAGGGGCCTTTGAGTCACTAAGGGGGTCACTCTGCTCTTTTCTCCTAGGCCTGCTTTTGGTTAAGAAAATGCAATGACTCTCCTTGGGAAGGATGCCAGAGTTTTGCTTTGACTGCTGGGTATTTTGTTTTTGTTTTTGTTTTTTGTTTTTTGTGTGTGTGTGCAGGAGGATTTCTAAATTCATACCAACAATATTCCTTCGATAATACAAAAAATACAGTAAGCAAACAAAATTACTACACCTTCATCTTCTTGCCTGGTTTCCCTCCAGTTGTGGGGAACCTCGGAGCTCACTGAAGACCGCCCTCCTGTTTAACGATGTGGTGAGCAGGACCTGGAGACCGGAAGCAGGTTCCAGAAACCGCACGGTCTCCTGGGAAGGTGGGCTGGAGCCTGGACTCCCAACTTCAGATCCGGCCCCCTTTCTAAGCTTGAGCATCTACCCCCAATTGTAACAGATGTCCAGCATCGCCAAGTGTGGCTGGTGTGTGACTGTGATTCTCCACATGTCTGGTACCATTAGTAAATGAATCCTGTGTTTACACAGGACTGAAAACGATGTGACGTTTTCATGTCAAACAAATGTGGAATGATACGGGGCTGTGTTAATCACTCAAAAGAAATGACTTCTCATTCCATGTATCATTAAGAAATTGAAATTGGACCTTAAAATATTTCAGCTTAAATACATAAATCTGTACGTCGACCAACACCCCATTTGGGTCAAAGATTATAGTTTCTCTCTCTCTCTCTCTTTTCCTTTTCTAACAAAAGGTAATGCATCTGTAGTAATTTCTCCTGCTGATTTATGGTTCCAGTATGGCTCTGTTACCACCGGGGTTGATGTTATCCTCTTAATTAAAAAAAAAAAGATTGATTTATTTGTTTGAGAGAGAACAGAGCACATGTGAGCAGGGGGAGAGGCAGAGGGGCAGAGGGAGAGAGTTTCGGGCAGACTCCCCGCTGAGTGTGGAGCCCGACGGGGGCTCCCTCTCACGACCCTGCGATCATGACCTGCGCCAAAACCAAGAGTCGGACGCTTAACCGACTGAGCCACCCAGGCACCTCGTTAGCAGCTTAATTTTATAAAAGCATCGCTTTTTGTTTTCAAGACATCCTTAGCATTTTATGTGAAAAACCTCTACTTTTTGGGTAGTTTGTGGAAATAAGCGTCCTGCCACTTTATCCACACGGACCAAAGACACCCTGCGTCTACATCACCGTCTTCCTCGCGTCTTGCTCGTTGAAGAGTCCCGAAAGGCAGGAGCACCCCTTCCGCACGTTTGGCTGCTCTGCCGACGTGTTAGCCCTGGAGACTTCCTGCCCTGCTAAGCCTAGAAAAACAAACCAGCTGATGATGCATATAAATGTTTTTCAGAGTATGTGCAAACAGCACATTTCTGTCTTTCTCCTCTTGGAAGGCCGCATTTTGAAAGCCTGCATGATTTCAGCCACACCGACGAGCTGTTTCCTGAAAGAAAGAAAGCTGTGGGGGTGAGAAAAAGTTCTTGAATAAACATGAATATGTCCCTGACGTGTTTCTGGACTGTGTCAGGTTGGGTGGTGTCTCATGGCCAAATCAGGAAGAGCTGGGAATGCTTTTTTTTTTTTTTTTTTCTCTCTTTCCTTTTTTCCTTTTTCTTTCTCTCTTTCTCTCTCTTTTATTCTTGCTTGCTAGCTACTGAGTTAATGCAGATTCATGCATGAGGTACCCCCACAGACTTGCCCGATACCCAGCAATGGGCTCCGAGGTGGACGGCGGAGATCGCATGCCTGCAGAAGTGATCGCTTGTCAGCAAGTAGTGTTTTCTGCACACTTACACCGTGCTCGTGTTATTGGGGCCCGGCGGGTTGGGCTCTGGCTCCCCGGAAGCGGGAGATGTTGGAACTCCCAGGGAGGAGCACTGGGGCCTGGCCGGGCCGGAGCTGGGCAGCTGTGCAGGCGGAGAGCCACTTGGAGCCAAGGAGCAAAGGGGTCCCACGGTAGCTGTAGGTAGGAGCCGACGGGTCCAGACCCCGTGATCCCAGCCGGAGTCTTTGAGAACACAGATATTTCGAAACCTCCCAGGAAAACGGCAGGCTCCAATTTGTCATTTTTGAAAATCAGAAAAAGAAAAAAAAAAAAAAAAGTGACGCCACAGGGTACCCTGACCTACCTGCGCCTACCCTAACCCCTCTGTTTATTTTTATATTTTTAATTTGGTTTTGGCTGGAACGGTCAGCGATTCATCCGTTGTGTGTGACCCGGTGCTCGTGCCATCACCTGCTGACCTCTCTGCTTAAACTGCAATTTGTGCCCCGCCCCCCGCTGAGTCCCTTCCCACATGGTGTGCTATGCCCTTGACTTCTCTCTTCTGTTCATTTCCTGCTTCACCTCGTTAAGACTGTAAGCTCGTTGGGAAAAAAGATTCTCGTCTGTTCCATCGATGGCTAAATTCTCTGTGTCGGAAACAGCCTTGGAGCGTAGTAGGTGCTTCACAAACACGCAGGGGCCGGGTCACCAACGCTGCGAAACCCAGACTTGCTGGGACACGCCGGGCTCTGGGGATCTCCCCTAGCCACCCCTCCGGTAAAATAAGAGACTTGTTTGTACTCGGTTTAAAAAGCAAAGATGCCTTTTCTCTGCCAGAGAGAGAGTCATGAGTGTTAGCAGGGAGGAGGCTGTGGGAAAAATACAGCCTTCACTTTCGGATCAAAGTGCAGATTCCCGTGCCCACGCAGGGCCTGGGAGTGTCCCTCGAGGAGCACTGAGGCCCCTCGGGGAAGGAGCCCCCCGTGGGAGGGCCGGAGAGGTGGCCCAGAACAGTTCCCACACACAGCACCCTTCCTGGCAGCTCAAGGTCCTCAGAAACCGGGGGGTCCCCTCCTCTGCTGACTCCTGGGGCACCGCCTGCCCCCGTGGGACCGGGCCAGGAGGAGGAGGGGTGGGAGGAGAGGGAGGCCTGGGTTCGCGAGTTTGCAGTCCAGTCAGGTTCGAGGTGGCATCTGTCTAGTTTCTCTCTTTACCAGGAGAGCCCTGTCCAGGGGACACGATACTCAGTGGTTTTCCCCCGAGGTATTCTAAGGTAGACTTATTTCCACGTGACATTTGGCAAACGGAGGCTCATTCCAGGGGGTCAGCTTACTTCAAGGTCTTGAAAAATGAACTCTTAAAATCTGGGGGTGGGGTGGGGGGTGGGTCCAGCCAGCAAGGTTCCCTGTTGTGTACATTGGCAGGGGCAGGCTTCGTGCCTCTCCCCATCAGGGTAGCGGTGGAGTTTCTAAATCACCCCCGTGTGAGATGCTGGTGTTACCCAGCCGCAGCGTTCTGGTCTCTCTGCGGCGGGGAGAACATTCAGGCATCCGTCGGGGGGGCTCTGGGGGCCGGTGGGGGCGGCCTGGGCAGCTTTGTCTGCGAAAGGAAGTGAATTGGTGAATGTGTTCCACGCACAAAGCCCAACGCCGAGCGCCGAGTGCCGAGGAAGGTTCAGAGACGTAGGGGGGTGTCATGACTCCACGCTAGGCTTTTCTCCTTTTCTCTCGGGAAACTGAACGATGAAATCTGTTCCAGCAGGATCTTCTCACCCATGAGTCTCGGTTCTGCTTGCCAGTGTGAGTGTGAGTGTGAGTGTGTGTGTGTGTGTGTGTGTGTGTGAAGGAGAGGAAGAGAGAAGATGGGAGAGTACAGGAGTAGTGACACAGGCTAGTGCTGTGACTGATATCTATTAGCTCCACATTCCCGTTTGCCAAAGAGAGTCTTAATGGGACACATTCAGGGAAAGACCTTCTGTGGGGAGCAGCTGGTTCTGCATATGCAGGCCCGCAGGCACACCCTGCCCAGCGGCTCTAGGAGGGATCCAGAAGGATCTGCTGCTCGTACTTCTTTTGCAAACGTGACTCAGAGTTGAAGGTGAAGTTGGAAGCTACGTGGCCAAGGTGGACCCAGACATTTATCCAAATACTCTTTCAACCCAACAGTATCAACTCATCAATATAACAATATTAATTAGTTGATGGTAAGTAGGGAAGATAGATCTTAAATCCCTAGCAAAACTTTTTTTTTTTTTTTTAAAGATTTTATTTATTTATTTGACAGAGAGAGATCACAAGTAGACGGAGAGGCAGGCAGAGAGAGAGAGAGAGGGAAGCAGGCTTCTTGCTGAGCAGAGAGCCGGACGTGGGACTCGATCCCAGGACCCTGAGATCATGACCTGAGCCGAAGGCAGCGGCTTAACCCACTGAACCACCCAGGCGCCCCCTAGCAAAACTTTTTAAAAATAACAAAAAAATCTGAAAACGAATTTTCTTTCAGCCCACTTTTCCAATCTTGCCGAAGTACCTGGGTTTCATATTTTCATATGTATACGTGGGCATGTGTTTTCCATATACGTGTGTTCATATGTATGCGTGGGCATGTGTTTTACATATATGTGTGTTTCACATATTTAAATTGTGTCCTATGTGGAAGTGTTAGGACACCTAGGACTTTGAAAAGTCTTGGAATGATGACATCCTAATTGAAAAAACAAAATGGAAGGTTTTTCTCTTTCCTTTTTTTTTTTTTAAATTTTTAAACAACCATTGCAGGTTCAAGAGATAGAAAGCACATTAGCCTTTTTGGAGCAAGAATGTGGTTGGTATGCTGAGTTTAAATAATATTGGTTAAGTTGATTTTCCCCCGTGGGCTCTGGCAGGTGCGCACTGTAAGGTTCCAGGTGTCATCCAGGCCAGGACGAGCAACCCCCAGGACCCCCCCAGAGAATGTGGTCCTTGTAGACCATCTGCACGATTGGGGTGTTCTGCCTTCTCTGCCTGGAGGCACACTTCTAGACTCATCCAATATGACCGCTGGGAGGAGCGGTCCCAAACTCCCATTCAGATGGTGAACTCGCCCCTACAGATCTTGGTTGCCGTGAATCGAGACTGGGTTCCTGGGCATTCATGTCCCGGATGGGAACCTTAACAGTTTCCCCTTAAGCGCTGGTGTTGGGAAGAGGAGTCCTGCATTACGGCTCAGGAACTTGCCTTCGTGCGCTTAGCTTCTGTCCCAACCTACCTGTTGGGATCTCAGGTCTTCCGTCCCCATCTTTGAGCATCGTCTGTGTCACTGCAGACGTGAAGCATCTGGCAAGGTGTTTCTTGAATCCCCAAGGGGCCAACAGGTGGACATCTGAGAGGAGGGGACTGTGGTTGGGTGAAGTCACCACTGGCCCGGAGATGGGCTCTTCTTGTCTTGGTGAAGGCTGGGGTCTCAGCCCTGCTCCTGGGTGTTGTTCGTGGCCATGACAAGGGTATAGACAGAGGCATGATGCTCAAATGTGGGCTGATGCACAGCAGCTGGACAGTGACATGTATACTGGAGACCGTACAGTCTGGCTTTCAGAGTGCAGAGGTGGCTTCATGATGGCACATGGGAAAAAGGTTTGGTGGCCTTCCCTCACTGCAAGCCTATCAAGGTTATTGGCGCGGGGCAGGGGGGCTGTTTAGCTGCATTCACACTGGGGAGGAAGGTGTGCATTCCCCACACTGGTGGGGAGGGAGAAGTGTGTAGACTGGCCTCTTGAATTTCCATGAGAATCACATTGTATTTTTTCTTAACTGTGACTGCCTGACCTTCAAGGCACAAGCGATCCCATTCTCTACCAGAGGACACCCTCTTCTCCCTCTTCTCTCTCCATCATTGTATCAGCCAAGCCTTTGCTCTGTCCTGATAGGCATTCTCCATCCTTATGGGGTACAGATCAAGGCCTGGGACCCTGAAATCTTGTCTTCAAATGGACATTGTATGGTTATTTCCTCCTGCCAAAGTCCAAGTCTTCAGCTAGAACAGGAGCTGGAGACACAGCTGCGTCCCCAGGTCTCAGAGTCATGGTCCCTGGAGGGGCCGTTTGGATTCCTCCTGACCCCATCCCTGGTGACTCGGCAGCTGTGGACAGTGGCTGGGGGCGGGGGGTGAGGCATTCTGGCAGGCTCTCTCTGGGCCCTGGATCTGTGCCCTGGGAAGATTGCACGCTCCCTGGCCTGGCTTCCTCCCCCCGCCTTTCCTTCCACTCCTGCTCCACCAGGGCCTGACCTCTTGGGTCACCTCACCCTGCCAGGAGCTGTGCATGCCACCTCCCTGACACGTCAGAAGTCCGCTCCCATCTGGGAGCGCACTTCCGCACATGCTTTCGGAAGCCACGGCTGAACTCAGCCAGTCGACTCCCAAAGGAAGGCCCGGTTCTTCTCAGACTGTTTCCCACTGGTGGAGGCAGGGAACGGAACAGAGGTGACCTTGCACTTGGCTGTTGGGAGCTCGTGTGCCCCCGGTCAGATCACCTGGCCTCCTGTGTCTTAGTTTCTTCACGTGTGAAAAGAGACAAACAGCACTCACCTCAGAATGAGCTGTGTGCTTGATTTCCGTCTTCCCCGGCGCTCTCTCCAGAGGGCCTCCTATGACTCCTCCGTGGGGCGGTCGGAGATGCTGCAGGAGAAATGCCTGCTCCAGGAGAGGGGCTGGGATATGAGCGTCTCTGAAGTTCCTTGCGTTCTGTAATTCTGGGACTCAGATGCTTACTGAGCTCAGTAAGATGCTTACTGGGCTCAGGCTCGGGGATTCAATTCTGAATGTGTGTGTTTGTGGGGGAGGTGTTGGGGGATGTTGTGGGAGAGGAGGCCGGGAGAGCGGTGCTAGTGGATGGGGCACCTCAGACCTCAACTTGGGAGCAGTGGGCCACTTCTGACCAGTTCAGCGTCGGCGAACCTCCTAGATTCTGACAGATCCCTGTTGCCTTGAGAGGGAGTGAGCTCCCCGTCACTAAAGGTATTCAAATAGAGGCTGCAGGTCATCTGGCAGGATTTCTGAGGTAGACAGGCTGGATTAGAGGGGCTTTTGAAGTGCAGGGCTTTCATAATCGTGGGACATCCCCACACACCTTTTCAAAGTTCAGGCAGTCCTGGTGGTGCCCTGTGACCTTGGTGCACCCTTGCTGCTATGGAGGGAGAGGACTTGAATTGGAATGGAGTTTTAGAATCAACTCTTGAATGATGAGAAATTTACTCAGGAGTAAGGATTCTGATAAAAAGAGACAAATATAAAGTCTTCCTTGTTTTTTGGTAACAAAAATGGGATGTGGGGTGTGGAGGGAATCTGTTGTTGCCCAGGGACCAGTGACCTTGAGCCCTGCAGATGGGGTTGCTGAAGAAGGATCCTGTCCTGCATAGCTCAGGTAGTGGAACCCACCCGTCTTCCCTCCTTACTGCCCACACATCTGTGGTCGGGGATGGGCCGACGCGAGAGAGATGCTGTTCTCAGCCCTAGAGAACTTCCTCCAACATGCAACACCTCAGTGGGCCTGGGGGGGAGAGGAAGAAGCCTGGGATAGGAATAAAATATAGGGGAAACAGACCTCATTCTACCCAACCCGAATTTAAGCAGAGAAAAGAAAGCTCATTGGAGCTAATTGTCTGTAGTTGTTTTAAATCGTGGGGAAACAGAGTCGTGAGTCCTCTGATCGCAGAGGAGCGTTGTGGTGTGACCAAAGGAACCTTCAGAAGATGTCACGCACAGCAGGCTTAGGATGGTCCCACCCTCTGCAGAAGGCAGCTGTTTGGGAGACGATGTAGGTGGCCCGCTCTTTCAGCTGGAGGGCAGTAGCAGGGGGCCCAGGCGAGAGAGCCGGCTGGGAGGTAAGAAAGTGGGGAGAGAGACACAGGGGGATGACCTTGGGACCCAGTAGAAGAGTGTCCGAGGAGGAGGCACAGCGGAAGATAGAGGGTCAAAGTCAGGGGTCTGCCGGCAGGTGTGGTATGGCGTAGACTTACATGGACCAGGGACCCTTCTCTTTAGGAAAGCCAGGCTCTGCACGCACCGGTTGGACCCCATTCCGCTGTCTTTTCAAGGGCTGGACTCCTGCAGTGATTCTCGTCCCCTCCATAGTCTCTCTTACCCTGGATGATTCCCATAACCAAACACACACGCTCCTGCTTCTCCAGTCTTTAAAAATCCTGCCCATACTTCCACATTCCCTTTCACCATTGCCTTGTTCTAAGTGTCCTTTCCTGGTCTTGTCTTCCTCTTCTATCCAGTCCCCAAACCCATAACCATGGTCCCCGCTGCTCCACTGTACCTACTTTTGTCAAGGTTAACAAAGATCTTGTTGCTACACCCAGCGGGCCCTTCTCTGGCCTCATCTTATTCAGTCTCTCGGAGGCATTCAAGGTAGTTGGCCACTATTTTTGATGCTGAATCCTCCCATGACCCACGATTTCTCTTCTTTTCTTGAGTCTTCTCTGAAGGATTCCTCGTTTTAACAACTTCTGCTTGCTCCTTCTCTACTCACCTTCAGACGTGAGAATTATTAAGGGCCCCAGACAGAAGCCCTCATCTGTCAAACTCTCTAGGGAGGGTCCTTTCAGTGAGGATGGCTGTGAAGATGTGAGTGTATGTATGAATGTATGAAAATGTCAACAATGACTTCCAAATCTCTGTCTTTGGCCTTAGACTGCCCTTCGGAGCTCCAGACGTCCGTATTAAATGGCCAACTTAAGCTTTCTGCATGGATGTCTCCTAGCATCTCAAACTGCACATAACTCAAACAGAATTATCGCCTCTCGGCCCTCTCTTCCTGCCAGGGCTGCACATCCATGGCATTCCTTTATAGCCTGTTGCTCAAGCCTGAACCCCAGAAATTGTCCTTAATTCCTTCCTTCTTCTCACCTATCGGCAAGTCTTGTAGGTGCTACCTCTCGTCCATCAGCTCTCCCATTCTTCACTGCCGTCATCCTCATCCAAGGAATCACCCCTTCTTGCCTGGATGAGCGCAACAGCCTCCCATCATTGGAATGGTTCCCTTCTTGCCCCCTTCTAACCCAGCCTCCATGAAGCAGTCAAGGTTTGAGATACACCTGGTGGTTCTGTAACCCCCTGCCTGGGCCCACAGTGCTCCATGTGTCCTGCCTCTTCCATTCTTCCATCTCTGCCTCTCTCTCTGCTCTCTTCCTTGTCCACCTGGATTAGCCTCACTGACCCCCTTTCTTTCTGCAAACTCAACTTACCCCATATCACTCTATTTATTTTCCTCATAGCACTGAGAACTTTCTCTTATTTATGAATTTATTTGCTTATTATGTGTCTTCCCATTAGAATGAAACCTCCATAAAAAGGACCTTATCTTTATCGTTCCTCATGGTACCCATAGCTTTTAGAATGGCTCCAGGTATATAGTAGGTGCTCAGTAAATACGTGTGAAACATGTGATAAACTACACATAAAGCGCTGTATTCAGGGAGCCGTCTTCAGGTGATGACCCTACATGGCTTCCAGCCCCCACTCTCTGGTAACTGGATTTCTGTGTCTCGCACATAGCCGTTTGTGGGCTCCAGGCCTGGCTTCTTCTCTGTGGTGGGTGGCAAGCCTCCTTACATATTTAAAATTATGAGTCTCTGAATTCTAAAAACAATAGAGGCAAATCACAATGACAGCAACTAAACGTTACAGACTATTTGCTAGGTGTGTTGGTAATCAGTTTATAGGGAACTGCCTTGAGATGAAACCCATCATTGTTCTGCAGTCATGTAGGATTTCCCCGAGGATTTCCTAGATGTGTTTGTCTTTGGTAAGAATAACTAGACTTTGACACATCCTCAAACCGCCTAGGAAACATACACAGAAGCAAGAAATCTTGTTGTTAAGTTCACCTTCTCTTTTCACATGGACATTTTCATTCCCATCTCTCTCTCTCTCTCTTTTTTTAAGCCTGACAAAATTTAAACATTGGAAACAGCAGGTCAGAAAGCAGAAGGTGATCAGCTATAGCTACAGTCAAGCCAGGGAGTCTATGATATTTTTTTTTCCCTACATGAAAAATGAGGTGTGAAAACATGAGTGCTGAAGAGGTTTTTTTGCTTTTTCTGGGGTTTTAGGTTGAGATCCATAAAACAGCACTACAATGTCTGAGAGCCGGTTGTCTCTGTGGGGTCTGTGGTATTAGCTCCCCCTCCCTTTCCTTCCCAGGCTACTTAGAGCAACAATCTCCAGCAGCCATCAGCGCCGGCTGGCCACGTGTCATCGACAAGTTCTGCACCTTTGTTGGAGCCTGGACAGACTTCCCTGCCAGACTCCTGACCCCCCTGGCACTGTGGCAGGCTGTAGGGACCCCACTAATTTCTGAACACAGACGACAGCATTCTGCTAGAGGAAACTTGCCCAGAAACCCTGTGTCAAGGCTTGTGGGTGACTGTCCTGTTTTCCTCACTTCAGATCAGAGCAGTCTAGACCAAAGCTAGACGTTCTGAAGCAAGGCAAGGGAGATGGGGTGCGCGGGTGGCGCATGGCTCTGGGAAGATTCCTATTGCTCCCTGGGCTGAATGTGTGAATGAAATGTCATAGGAAACTTCTGAAGTTTTTGGAACAGTCTAGAGCCAACGAAAACCTAGAGTTGTCTGTTTTCTGTGCCTTCCCAAGACAGTCACCTAATGATTGCCCTTGTTATAGTGTGGCATTCACATGGATGTTTTGCCCTTTTTTTTTTTTTTAAGATTTTATTTATTTATTTGACAGAGATCACAAGTAGGCAGAGAAGCAGGCAGGGGGTGCGGGGGCGGGGGAAGCAGGCTCCCTGCTGAGCAGAGAGCCTGACTCGGGGCTCGATCCCAGGACCCTGAGATCATGACCTGAGCTGAAGGCAGAGGCTTTAACCCACTGAGCCACGCAGATGCCCCGGATGTTTTGCTTTAACTGAAGTTCCTGCTACAGCTTGAGAATGTGACCGTTGGGGGAGCAGAGGCAGCTGAGGGGGACGTTCACTCCTCATTGCTTCCTGTTTGCAGAGAATGTTTTCCTCAGAGTAGCACCCATGGCCTCTTTCTTGGATTCTTACTCATTCCTTCCCAAGCAGGGGAGTGAGGTGCCGTGTTGGAGGCAGAGTCGTTGATCTGCGTTCCCGGACCAGGTGGGGCTGCACACAGTGTCGCGGGGGCTCCATCTCCTTTATCTCTTTCCTCCTTGTCAACCAGTCAAGGCAGGGATCCCGGCTGAAGGTATTGGCAACTGATGGCAGGAGGTCCACCAGGCCATTGGACCCCCCTGTAGTCTCTGAGGGATGATGTCCTTCTTCCTGAATCCCCTCAGCCCTGACGACAGGGGCTTATGTCTAGTGATCCAGGTGCCAGAGTCTGGGCATTCCTTGAACCAGATGGAGTCTCCCTGCCAAAGCCATGTTTATTTCATCTTGGATTTTTCTATAAACATCCAAAGCATTATGAGAAAAAAAAAGTCTCAAAGGAAATACACCCAAACAATTAAAAGTGGTGATTATAGGTTGGAGGGATTACAGGGCGACTTATATATTTTCTTTTGTGTTTACTGGTTGTCTTCAAAGGTTTCTGCGGTGAACATGCGTTTCTTTCGTAGTGTGGAGGAAAGTTTGTTTCTCATTCCTTTACCAAACAAAAACAGGAAGGAAGGAAAGGAGGAAGGAAGGAAGGAAAAGAAAGTCCTAGACACAGTGGATTGGCAACCACAGCACTTAAGTGAACTGCGCTGTAGCTGAAACTCTGGAAGGTTGTGGGCAGTGGGAGAGGGTGGGTGTCAGGGAATCGGTACCATGTGTGCGAGTTTGAGGTGGACCTGCGGGGTGTCCTGGCCTAACAGTGCCTCACACAGACCCCTGGTGGGTCTCACCTTGGCCTTTACTAAGCAAGGTCACATCCCTTCCTGGGACAGCTGTTAGCAGATGGGTGCTCTGGGAATCACCCGGTTCGGGGACTGCCCGTCAGGGGGTCCTCACGGGGCCTTACTTGTAACCAGGTGACCTTGCCTTTCAGGCCACAGCAGAGAAGTCCCCTGGAGCCTACTTCCTTCCCGAGTTTGCACTCTCGCCTCAGGGAAGTTTTCTCGAAGACACCACGGGGGAGCAGTTCCTCACGTACCGCTATGATGACCAGGTAAGAGCCTCCTCCAAGAACCTCCCTTTGGCTTTGCCATTTGCCAATGGGCAGGAAATGGCTTCTCAGAGATAACTTGAAAATTGTCGTGTTTTTTCCCCTTGGCACAACAAGTTCTTGACTGTCTGGAGGGATCCCGTGACCTCGGGGCTGCCCGCATTTGCACGTCCAGTTTCCCACACGGTGTGCGTTTCTTGCTCTGGTTGGGATGTTGGCTTGAGTCAACTTTTCCTTATTTTTATTGGAAATCTGTGATGGATTCATTTCTAGTGATCACCAAGTTTATTTATTTATTATCTGAAATGACCCAAGAGTATTGTTCTCTGATTTAAGCCTCCCTCTCTTTTGCTCTCCTGGCTTTGACTTCCCTTCTTTTACCGGCGCCAACATTGATCTTTTGGCCCATCTTGCGGAAAGGAACAGGGTAGGTGTGTCTGCATGTGTGTGCGTGCGTGTGCGCGTGTGTGCGTGTGCGCGTTTGTGTGCTTCCGTTCCTTCACGGCGGCTCATGGAGAGCAAGGCTGTGCTTGGTATAAGCGGTGGGCACTGGGGACTGATTCCCTTCTGCTCCGCTGAAGGGACCTCACGCTGACGCCTTAACAGCATCAAGGATCATGCGTGTCCCCGAAATCACTCCGCACTCGTTGGAAGCAGAGCGCGTCCAGTCTGCCGAACGCAGAGGTTTCTTGCTGCTGGGGCCCGAGTTCATGGGGCGGTCCGGTGGGAGCGAAAGTGATGGAGGGCTTGGGCAGACCTGGCAGAACCTGGCGCTTGCAGGGTCTGAGCAGGTGCGGGATGGGGCGAGAATGTCCTCTCGGGGCCCACGATGGGGCGAAGCAGAATGGGCAGGTGACCGAGGTGTCCTCTTCTGTGTGGTCAAGGCCACATGGCAAGTTCGGGCCTGACTGCCGCATGCTGGTTATGGGGTGGACGGTGCTTCTCAGGAGCTGCAGCTTGGGGACGGTCGCTGCGGCCACGTGGGATGTGATGAAGGGGAGCAGGCCTGGCAGGCAGAGCACTGAGATGAGGTGGGAGAACTCCCAGCCTGGTGAGGGAGGGCGAGTCGGGAGCCGAGGGCGGCAGAAATGGTGGTCTGTCCCCGGCACCCTGCATCCCAGCCTTGTTTCCATCCTCCAGGCTGCTGCTGGGCCGCCTGCCCTTAGGACATTTTGCTCTGCCGCTGGGGTTGGGCTAGGGCCAGGCTATGAACACAGGGCCCCAGCCATGGGCAGGGAGCCACCCAGGTGCTCAGGGGCAGTGATGAGAGGAGAACAGTTGTTTCATAAAAAATTGCAACAGGGCCATCTGTTTTCCAAGTGACTTGAAAAGTGCGTGGGTGATTTCTTGCCGTGGGGGGTAGCGGCAGGCAGGGCATCATCCCACGTTCCCATAACAGAGCCCAGTTCATACTTTGGGTGGGCAGCGGGGCCTGGCTGCTGATGGGGTCCAAGCTGTCATTAAGTTGCTTTTTACCCTTCTCCCCGGTGGGTTTTTACAGAACCTGTAATTTATGGCCGCTTTTAATCGAGAAATCAATGATCCAACAGGTTGCCATGTGAGAGCTCCAGGGAGCTAATTGGGAAGGCAGTAGAGGATAAAAGAGGGCGTCTGGAAAACCATGAGCCGCGTACCGTTTAATTAAAGAGCACTTAATGCCTTCTCCGGGTTCTACAGATACGCCATACTTATATTTGATGTCATAACAATATACAAGCTAGAAAAAGGAAAGTAAGCCCCCTCCGCCTTTCCAGAAGGCCAGAGCAGATCTTAGAAGTGTGTGGCACGCTGTGGAAATTTTGTCCAAAGTAAGACGCGGTATTCCAGAACGTCCCAGCAAACAGCACGTGAGAACATTCTGGGTGGCCCCCACTGTGCATTTCTCTCAAGGGGGAGGAATCAGGTCAGACAACAGCAAGGCAGTAATAGCACCTGCTTTCTGCTGGTAGAGGCAAAGAAAAGAGACTACGCAGGCCTTTGTACCCAACTCGGTGTGCCTCCCGAATGAACTCTAGAACGTGGTCCACTGGAGAGAAGCCGTCCCCTCAGGCCTCGGTCCTCTTTCCTCTTAGTGCTGAGTGTGCAGACTGTGTCATACGGGCACGGGCCTCTCAGGCGGAGGGAAAAGAGAATGAGCCCATTACTACACAGCTTGGGAAACCCCCAACCTTGTAGCGCACAAGGAACCGTGAAGACCAGTGAAGAACGAGGCTCTGGGGCCCCCTGGGCCCAGCTGGCAAAGCATCTGCCTTGGGCTCAGGTCATGATCCCGGGGTTCTGGATTGAGCCCTGCATCGGGCTCTCTGCTCTGCACGGTGTCTGCTTCCTGCCCTTCCTGTCCTCCTGCTCGTGTTCTCTCTGTTTCAGGGGCTCTGGAGTCAGACTGTGTTGGTGTGGCCTCAGTGTTCTGACTCCTGACCTCCAGGGTGACTCTGCACGCGCTGCTTCCCCTTAGGTCACGAAGCGACTTCATGCTCTCTGTGTGAGGGGAGACGTGGCCATTTCCACCCCATGGAAATGCTTTAGGGATCAAAGGGGGTCATTTACACAAGTCTCTCTGTGTCGGGCCGGGTGCCTGCAAGCCTGTGTCTAGCCGTTGCTGTGACCCGTGTGATTTGCAAAGACCTCATCCAGAGAATCTCAGACACCCCCACGCCAAAGGAAAGGAAGAAGCGTGTTGTCTGCTGACGTCGGGGGCCTCACACAATACTTTGATTTTCATGGAGCTCTATTTAGCATGTGTATAGTAAAGCACACACATGTCTGAACTTCTAAATACCTTCATACCTTTGGAATCACCCGATTTCAGAAACCCAGATCAAGAAACGGAGCATGTCCAACCCCTGGGAAGCTCCTTGTGCCCCCAAGTATCACCCCTATCAGAAGTATCACCCCATCTGACTTCTGTCACTATTCTAGTTTTGCTTTTTTATTTTTGGTTTTACATAAACGGAGACACACTGCACAGACCCGTATGAGTCCGGCCTCTCTCAGACAGCATCACGCCTGATAGATGTGACAAGCTGGTGCACCCAGCAGGATTTGGGGTTCAGTGTCTGTATGTTGTAGCTTTGGGAAGAAATCGTCTTGTATTAGAACACGAGGTGGCACGCTGGGTGGGATGCAGCCTTGTTCCCCGCGTGGAAGTTCCCAGTGTCCCTAAAAGGTTTTCAGGGCTGTCCCTCTGCAGAGTCTGTATCTGGAGCGTGGTGGGGACAGCTGTCCTGGTGGTGCCCCGCCATGCCCAGTGGCTGCTGGAATCCATAGATCCAGCCTGGCCAGGAGCAGAGCCGGGTCTGAGGGAGGGGCCGTCTGAGGCCAGGTACCCACCTGTGGGGTCTGCAGATTTGCGCAGAGGCCCGAACCCGAGGGACAGCGAGCGAGGGGGTGTCGAGGCAGTGGTCTGGTTCCTGAAGTTATGGGATCGGGACCAGCTTGCCCTCGAACCTCCTACCTGCAGAATTCTCATCTGATAAACATGAGAAGCCAGCAGGTGGAGGAGAGATGCTTGTTGTCTTCAGCAGCTCTTGGAGGACTTTCTAGAGAATTTTACCCTGGCCTACTTTCACGAAGGCCTTTCAGGTTGCTCTTCCAGTGTCTCCTAGGTTAGGTGTCTGGAAAACGAATAACCCCACGGCCAGTAAAGCCCAGCTGTGATGGAGGCTGTTTAATGAGTCACGTAAAAGGCGCAGGGTCCGAGGCAGCTGCTGGTGCAGACGGCAGGGCTGAAGCCGGAGGGGCAAGATCGCAGCTCGGTGCAAGCAGAACCTGTCAGGCAGCCTTTGTCTTGCTTCTGCTACTAATCAGCTTGTAATTTAACAAAGCTTTTCGACCTCTTTGGTCCTCAGAGTCTCCCATTTGTTTTGAAAAATAAAGTGACTGGATTTCATGATCGGAATGCCTTCCACTCTGCAACGATCTGGCTTTTTAAATTTTATTTTTGTTTTTTGCAACTATAGCTAGAACAGCCTACACTGCACTGTGTTAATCGGATCATTCTGATTATCGAGGCGGCCTTGCCAGCCGTGCAGTAAATGGTTACTTAGAGAATCATAGCATTTTACAGCTGGTGCAGACCTGGCTCCGACGCCTCATTTTACGAGTCCAGAAAACGGAGGCTCTGCATGTGCGAGTGACCAACTCAAGGACACCCAGGCAGTTTGAAACAACGGAGACTGACACTCTGACCTCAAGCATCTTGCTCCTTTTCTCAGGAGAATCACCCAGAAAATTATCTCCTTTCCTAAAAAGCTGCTTCCACCGTTGGTGTCAACAGAGTTTTGGAGACCTTTGTAGACCCAGGGGAAGGATTTTATATTCCTGACTTTCTTCCTTAGCTCGTTCTTAAACTCAACTCCTTCAGGAGTCAAGAATTATCTATACTGATATCATTTACACACGTAATTACCATCACCGAGCAATGCCTTCTTTTTCGAAGTCTGTGTGGAACATGGCCGCTCCTGTCAAAATGGCGCCGACTTCCCATTCAGCGAACATGTCCTCGCAGCGGCAACAACCTGACATTTTGTTACTTCACAGGGTAGTGAACATGGGTTAGTTTGGGACAATGAGCGAAGGGCTTGTGGTCCAAAGACTCGATAGCCAGCCAGCCTCTGAGGTAAATTCTTTAGTCCTTCCTCATGGTCGTTTTGGAGCTGACCCCACAGAGGACCTGTTCGAAGGCAGATGGCTGAATGTCGAGTCTTGAATTCTGCAGTTTGTTCTTACTCCATAGCCGGTGGGGGCGGGCAGTCCCTCGCAGCCTGTGTCTCTTTCTGGGAAAGAGGGTGATGCGTCTTTCTATCCTTTAGCTCACCGAAGCTTTCAATGTGGGGCCTCAGAAGTCGATTATGGGGACCGATGTGAAAGTCTATTCTAGGCTTAGCTTGGTTGGAAGTCTTTTTTTTTTTAAGTTCAGTTGGTTAAGCGTCTACCTTCATCTCAGGTCATGATCCAAGGGTCCTGGGATCAAGCCTCATGTTGGGGAGTTTGCTTTTCCCTCTCCCTCTGTCCCCCTCAGCCCCCAGCTCATGCTCTCTCTCTCAAATAAAATCTTAAAAAAAAGTTAGCAGAACTTGTTGTTTCGCACAAATAGTCTTTTATTTTTGTGTTTCTTTGTGTGTGTGTCTGTGTATTTCATTTTTTAATGCTTGTTAGGTGCAGGGAAGTGTGGAAGGTCCATCTCCCAGACCCTGTGGATTTGCTGGCGTATGCTTCCTCTTACAGGCAGGCGTTGTGGGATGGAAGGAGTTTAAGCACTTAAAAATTAGTGCCCATGTCATTTTCCTAAGGTCTGTCTGTGTGTCTTTGTATGTGTACGTGGTGGTGTAATGTCTACCTTGCTAGCTTTAGACTACAAGACACTGAAAGGCAGAACCAAGCTTTGATCCCTTGGACTCTAGGCATGCGGGACAAGGCTGCATGTTCCGTTCATGGTGGGTTCTGACTTTCCTAAAATTAACCAAAAGTAAATTCTGACGTAAGCTTGCAGCCAGTGAGGGAACACCTTGATTTCATGTTGCAGGGGTCCTCGAACCCATTTGTACCATCATCCCTTCTCCCTGTCCCCTTCTCTCTCCCGTGGACTGCAGCGAAGGGGCCCCCAACCTTATCTGGCATATGCTTTGTTTCTTCCTGCCACATTTAAATGGATTCAGGATTTCTTTTCAAGTTAAAAATTCTGTTACCTACCCTCTAATCTACTCTTGCTTTCAGTGCCCACTGGATTTTCAAATTCCTATTGTCTCCTGCTACTTTTTCCTACTCATTTTAGCTTTTAAATCTGACTTCCAATACCTGCCTCTCCCTGCCCTGGCCTCCCCCTAGACAGGCGTCCTTTTTAAGAATTTCAATTACTTTCCCCGAAGTTAAATCCAGACTCACGTGACCCATAATGTGTTTATAAAACCCTGTCTTTGTAAAACCCTAAGGCATTATGACACTCTGGATGGAGTCACAGTTGACTCTTCCCTTGCCTTCCCTGGATGTCACTGACTGCCCGTCTGTGTGATTTCCCCTTTCAGAACACCTCTCCAGCTGTTTTTTGTTTTTTTTTTTTTTCCCTCTCTTTCCATCGCCAGGGAGACAGAGGACTGGGTCTGTGGCCCTGACAGGCATCTGGAATTGTAGCCAGTCAAAGTTGGAAGGACGTTCAGGGATTCTGTTTTTTCAGGTGAGGACTCTGAGCCCCAGAGAGGAACAGGGTCTTACCCAAGATCACACAGCCAGCCGGTAGCAAAGCCAAGTGCCTGTTCTTTGCCCTTAAGCTCAGAGAAGACATTTTTACATCTAATCTGCGGGAAGGAAAAGTATGAAAGAAATGTTTGAATGAATTTCTAATACTAGTAGTAACAATAGTATATTAATAATGAAGTCTTTGTGTAGTCTCATTTCTAAAGTTCTCCTAAGGGCCTGTTTTCTTCCACTATTATGCCAAACCTAATTTTCCCTTTCCTTATTCTAACTATTGATTTATGCATTTTTTTCCTAAGGAGAAGAAATCTGTTTGCTGTGAGGACATCCTTCTCATAGTAACTTCTTCTGAACTTTTCATGAATATCTTGGCGAGGGCCTTCATTGTGGTTAAACCGTTGGCAGGCCTCAGAAATATCACTTGACATTTCCAAGTTATTTATGTAATAGTTTTTCACTTGGGAAGTATATACCAACTTCTGAAATTTCTGGGAGGAAGAGGGACATAGCCCTTGGATGTATAGGGAGGGTACCGTTCACTCCTTTCCCCCAAGCGAGATGAGCGCTCGTGGATTCTCCAGATAGGAGGGTTTCCATGTTGTTTCTGGCCCGTGTGTATAATGTTTTTTAGCAGCATGCCATGTGAGCTCGAATAGCTCATTCCTTTGTTAGTGAGTAATCTTGGTCAAATGTAGTTATGCTCCTTAAATATTCCAAAGATTTAGCGATCTAATGAGAAAGCGAGCTCATGGTCTGTTAGAGGACGAGAGTACGTTAATTGGAATAACGTGTAGTCTGTTCTCAGTCTGGGCACAGAGCAAATATAGGACAGTGTATATGCAGCAGGATGTGCTGTTCTCATCAGCTTTGGCATATGTGGACTCTGAATTTCAGCATCCCTGAGCTTTTTGCAAATTACCCCTTTCTCAAACCAAAAAGAATAAGGTCTTTTACTGGGGACTCGGGATCCAGTTTTGAACTATGTAGATGCTTTCCTCTCCTAACACTGTCTTCCTGGACTCCTTTTTGGGGGATACTGTGTGATTTTTAAAAAAAAATCGCTTTCACAAGGTGAGTTGAATGGTGCGTACACGGTGTGAAGGTCAACCGTCCCAGATGCAGCTTCCCCTACGAGTCCTGAGAGTGGAGAGCCCAGTCCCATCCCAAAGAAGGACTTGCTGCCTGTGCTCGGACGTCCCTTCTGTCTGAGATCAGGCCAGTCCCTGCTCAGAGATCCTTCGTCTTCAAGCGCTTGGAGACTAGGTCATTGCAAGCAATCCTACTGTGTCATCTGCACTCCTTAGACGAGAGCAAGTGTGCTCACCTCTCAACCTCTCATCTCTGCTACTGAATGTGTGTTCTCCAGGGCTTGTATGCCACTGTGGTGTAGCAAAGGGAGCGCTTCCGTGAATGTCTGCCATCTTGGGAAAGTGCAGGCCTTAGGACTTGCAGCCTGGCCACGAGGATGGGGAGTAATGGCGGGTGAAGGCTGGACGGAGCCATGTCATGTCCTTCTTCGGTCAAGAAGAAGTAACCTAGAGGTTGAGAGAGCCCCCAAACAAAGGTGAGTTGACTTGCTGGCATGGGGAGAGAAAGCCAGGTCAGGGGGGAAAGACATTGCTGATCCTCTCGCCGCTGGAGTCGGAAGGGCTGGGTGTAGAGGCAATAGTGGAATTTATTTCCTGTCGTGAGGGATTTCAGGCATTATGTTTTGATTGGCTTATTTGGTGTTTGGAAACGTTTCCTTTTGTTGGGCCAATTCTGGCCTACATCACAAGAGCACAGGCATGGCTTGCAAGGAAGCTCCTGACAGACTAAGGCTCTGTGCAGCTTGGGTCATTCCGTGGACGATTTGGTCTGCTGCCACGTGGAGCTTTATGTCTCCGGACCATATTTTCCTGGATCTGGACTTGCGGGAGCCGAGGCATCCTTGAGGTCCTGGATGGTGGGAAAATGGCGCTGCTGTGTGGATGCCTGGGGCCAGGTGGAGAAGTATCTTGAAAGGGTCTGTTGTGTTACTCTCTCTATTGTGTTATCTTTTATAGTCCTGTTTCTGTGAGTCTTTTTTTTAAAAGAATTTATTTATTTATTTGACAGAGATCACAAGTAGACAGAGAGGCAGGCAGAGAGAGAGGAGGAAGCAGGCTCCCTGCAGAGCAGAGAGTCCGATGTGGGGCTCGATCCCAGGACCCTGGGATCATGACCTGAGCCGAAGGCAGAGGCTTTAACCCACTGAGCCACCCAGGTGCCCCTGTTTCTGTGAGTCTTATGGAAGCTTCTGTAGGGTGGCCAGCTGCCCTGAGCAGGACTGAGATGGCCCATGCAAACGGGGATGGCTGTTCATCCAACTTTCCAGCCTGGACTCCACCATCCGCTCTTGGGCTGCGGTGCCGAAAGGGGACCGACAGCTCTGAGGTGGGGTGCTGCTGGCTGCTGTGCTTGGTAGGACATCCCAAGGGCACGTGGGCAGCACGTGTGTGGCTGTTCAGGGTGCCCCATCTGGATGTCCTCTCGGCACTGCCTTCCAGTGAATGTCCAGGCCTGGTTTTATTAATGAGGCTTTCATGTGTCCTTTCACGTGGCTCTTCTCCAAACTGTCCCAGTTCTTGGAACATCGCCCTCTGCTTCTTACAACCCTGCCCCTCCCCCGTCATTTTGGCTGAGCCTTGTTTATCTTCCCCCTCATTTACTGCTCTGTCGGGAAAGTCCCCAGATGGCGTCCTCACCTTTAGTTCCCGCCCAGGTGAGACCCCGTCTGCTTGCTGGCTGACTTCCTTCCTCTGGCTTCTCAGGAATTATTTTCTTGCATCACTTCTCCCTCCTGAGCAGATCGTAGCCTTCCTGGGTGGTGGGGAGAGGGAGTGGGGACTGAAGAAGGTGGCTGTACTCAGAGAGGGCACCTGGTCAACCTGAATTTCGAGTGCTAGTGTGGGTTACTTATTTCGCTGAACAGCGAAGCCTGTGGGGCCGCTGCCTCATGAACTGTTCCAAGGAAACATGGTCCAGGATCTGAGGTTTGGAGCACTTTCTGCCGAGCCTCATGTCCCTGGGGTCAGCCGTGATAGTCCCGGACAGTGACTGATGGCCTTTAATATTGCCTCTTCCCAGAAACTGTTTCAATTTCTTCGTCATTCCGCACATGCACAATTGTTTTGGACAGGTTTCCACTTCTGAAAGTTAATAATATGTGGCTGCTTACATGAATAGATTTGAGTTATGTAGAAATTAATGAACGTACCCTAACATAACACTTCCCTTCCCAGAGCTGGGTTGGACTAATTAAGCACTCTCTCCATCCGTCTTCCCTCACCCCCTTGGAAGTTCTCCCACTGATGCTGTCCTCTGCCCCCAGCACAATGATTATTTCCTCCTCTGACTCTCCCCACAGGCACTGAGCCCCTTAGGGGCAGGGGCTGTGTCTTTTCATCATCATCCTTCAGATCTGACTCACAGCCTGGCCTGTAGTAGATGCACAGTGAACATTGGCTTATTAAAACTTACGTTCCTTGTCAGAAACCTTTTTTTTTTTTTTTTTTACGATTTTATTTATTTATTTGACAGACACAGTGAGAGAGGGAACACAAGCAGGGTGAGTGGGAGAGGGAGAAGCAGGGAGCCCAATGTGGGGCTCGATCCCAGGATCCTGAGATCATGACCTGAGCCGAAGGCAGACGCTTAATGACTGAGCCACCCAGGTGCTCCTTTGTGAACCTTAAGTGGGTCTCATTTGTTCCCTCCTCTGAGATAGCTCAACCCATGAACAGCATTCACGTCCCTACGTAACTCGGCTCAAGGCTACCTGGCTTCTCTCATCCCCCATTTCTTTCCATGTGCTGGGCACCTTGATCAAACAGGACTTCCAGCCCTTCCCAGCCCTTGCCTGTGCCAGCGTCTTGGCATGCCAAGCTTGCCGCTGAGCGTCTATGATTCTCAGAAAGCCCAGCTTCAGTAGCATCACCTCCGTCCTTCCCCAGGTAGCTTTTAGAGAGGCCCTCCGCCTTCGGTTGTTGTCTCCTGCTCTTTGGGGAATAGTAGCTCATCCTTGCTCATGGCCCAGGATTTCATCTGGTTTGTAATTGTTTACATGCTGTCTTATCTCCTCTGGTGGAGAATGATTCTGGAGCAAACCCATGTGACTTCTCTGTCTCCCATGGACATGGGCCACATAGAAGGTCTGTTTCTGGGCATGACAACACGTGGTGAAATTCTAATGAAACCTTCATTTCCGAGTTTTCCTTAAGGAGTAAAATAAATTCTTCAAAAAAGTTCATTATCCTTGGTCGTGACAAAGAGTCTATCCTGATTTCTTTTCTTGTGTGTATGTGTATTCATTTCTGTTTTTCCCTCTCTACCTGAAACCGAGGAAAGAATTTCTTTCTTCCAAACACTATTGGTCTGGAGACTGGGTTGGAGAGTCAGGTTTTTTGTGTGGGGACACCAGCCACCCTGCTTGTAATTCCACACTTTCCACGTGGCAGACCAAGGACAGTATGCCTTGTCCTCTCAGCTGATGCTTTCTCTTGAGCCCTTCCTTCTGGGGTTAACGATGAGAAGTTTTTAATTCTGCAGAGTTCAAAACAGTTGAGCAAACTTCCCTTTCTCATGAGGAAAAGGCAAAGTTTTTGACTCAAAACTTTTTCCCTTGTATTAAACACTAAAACATGTACCTATTGCCTAGAACCGTGACATGTGAAATATAGGCATTGAGTACAGACGGGCTCTGTTTACAGACCTAATCCAAAACACACTGTTCCCACAAAGGATAAGATGCCTGGACCCGAGGCCTTGGTATGTGATGTCCGTGCTGGTAGCAGCAGGTCTAGGAACAATGACACATATTCAGGCTCTGATTCCATCGTTCTCTCAGCAAATAGTGATTGACTTTCTGTTGTGTGCCAGGCACTGTGCTGGGTATGGGATGTGGGGCTGTGAAACAGGATTGTCTCCAAGATCCCTCCCTCCTGCAACTCCGGTCTTGGAAACCAGAGAGGAAGGGGCTTTTTCTTTTCCAAATAAGACTAAGATGATGGCTGTCCTGTAGTAAGTCACTTCCATGTACAGGCATATTGTCCATACGTCACAATTATAGTTCCTTCTTGAAACAGTCTTCTGTGTTCGCTGCAGGAGCACATGTACTGAAATTTGCAACATGGAGAGTATTAGCATAGCCCCTGCAGAGAAGGATGGAAGCCCGACTCACTCCCTTACATCTGTTTTATACCTTTGACTCTGGAACCCTGCAAATAGTTTATAAAGTCATAGAATGAAATTAGATTTGAAAAATATAATCTCTCAAAACCAAAAAAAAAAAAATACATGAAAGAAACTGAAAACAGTCTGTGCTTTCATTTGGTAGCATTAACCACACAGGGAGAAGAATTAGTCCAAGTGACTTTAACACTTATTACTTTGACTGTATGTGGTTATATCCAAGGACGAAAAAAGAACTAAAAGTATAATTATAAAATGTTTTATAGTAATCTTATGGTTGGGGCAGCACTCGTCATGCTCCCCAGGAATGCTGTGTAGTTAATGTGGAATAAAGCAGGTGAACAATTCAAATGTGATCATCCACTTTTTTTTTTTTTTTTTTTTTGTAATTTCTGGTATTCTTAAGAACCCAGATTCTTAGTGTGGGAGAAATGACAGATTTAAAAGAGAAATGAAAGACATGATAGTCTTAAAGTTGAACTGTAAGTAATTTGTAAGAACGCCTGAGGTATTTTATCTTAAACAAAAACAAAATAGGATGTATTTTCTAGTACCACTTACTGAAAAGTCCTGGAAACAGTGATCAAGTGACCACCTTACCAGCAACAGCACCACTAGCGCCCAGACTATGGTCTCTAAAAATCATTTCCTACTTAGAAGGAACCAGGAGTCATGGGAAAATGGCTCAGGGGTAGAAATACGCACAATGAGACTGGAACATCACGTAATCAACCCTGGTTGTCAGGATTGCTAGACCCTCATCACAAGGGCTCCAGGGACAACGTGCAGAGACTCTTAGGAGCATAAAATGGGACAGTCTGGGCATCAATAAGAATAAAAACTTCAAAGGATTTTAATATGTCAACTATGTTTAAGTCTATAAATTAATAATGACAGTAAAATGTATTAATCAATGTTGGTGGGGGCTCAGGAATCAACTCATGATATTGAAAATGAATGAGGGGAAAAAACTCCTAATATCTATCCTGCCTTCTCTATGTGAGTTGTTCCATGGAGTGACCAAATGGTGAATGAGGGAAATTTGTCTTTATAGAAATACTCCAGCTGATAAGGAAAGGATGATAGCATGAGAAAAATCATCGTTTTGCAACCCCCAGTGAACCGATGGTTCTGGGCATAGACTATCCGCAGCTGTTGCTAGTATCACAAAAAGAGAGACAACCAAACATTATGTGTCTCTTGATGAAGAACACAATACCATCTATGAAGTATTCCTGCCCTCTGGGGTCCCTACCCACCCTCCACCAAAAAGTCAAGGCTCCAGATCCTACTGCCCATTTTCAAGGAATACAGGGTTCAAAGAAATGTGTTCAATGAAGTCATAGCCATGCAACAGCCAAGATCCAGACAATGACACACTTTACTGGACAAACAACCCAGTTAAATTGTAAAGGAAAAGAGAAAAGAAAAGAAAGAAAGGACTAGCTGTGGATCCAAAATAATTAAATAGGTCTTAAAAGACATCTCAAGCATTTGCAGTATATGGATCTTATTTGGATCTTCATTTAAACTAATAACTAACTAGTTATCCTGAATTACAATACTACCGATGACATAAGAAAATTGGAAAATTAACGTTTATTGGCAGTTGCTAATTTTTAAGCTGGGAAAACAGTAATGTGATAGTGTTTAAAAAAAAAGGGTATCTTTTACAGATGCACATGAAAATATTCCTGGTGGAATGACATGATGTTTTGTATCTGCTACAGAATATTGGGGGGGTGTGGTGGGTTGTGAGTGGGACATGACTGACCTTGGGTTGCTGATTGTGGGGCTGAGTGAGTGACACTGGGAATTGATTATACCATTCTGTCTATACTTACATTTGAAAATTTCCATAATAAAAAGTAAAAACAATAACAATTACTGAGCAAATCACAAGAAAACAAACCCCAACGTTCCTGTGAAGTGGTGTCATTCCATTATTAGTAAGGAGGTTGGGCTCTGGAGGAGGTAATGACCTCACCAAACCCAGGTCTTTCTCAAGGGAAAACATTGCTCACTTTTTACTACACTAGATTGCATACCTAAAATTGAATAATGCAGTTTAAAAGATCTCAAATTCTCAAGAAAAAAAATAGCAGAAAAACATTTTCACCATTAGATGTTTCTTCTATAGACAGTTTTTAAATGGCCTCTGACCTCTTTGTCATGCTGAAATATGACAGGAACTAACTTTCGTTTAGTCCCAAATTAGAAGTATAGTAAATTAAAGTTTAATTTATTAGTGTTGCCATTGGGCCTCATAAAAACGTCTCATGCTATTTCACACATTCTGATACCAGATCATGTTTGAGAAGTACCGACTTAGAGGTCGGTGTCAAAGGGTATTTTGGATTGTCAACATGGACAAAGGTTAGAATGCATCAGGGAGCATTACATTCTGAATAGCTATGTTAAGCACTAATATATTTTAATGACAGAAAATATGCCCTTCTCCTGGCAGTGAAACTGTGCTACCATTAGTATATTTTACAAGTTGAGTCTATTTTGTGTTCTAAGTTGAAGCAGCTTAATTCCCTGTCCCATTACGGGATAATACTCTTATAAAGTAAGTGTCCCCAGTTCAGCCCATTTTAAGACACGGATTTATAGTGCCATGAACTTAGTGTAAACCTTTAGCTAAAATGTTTTAAGAGCATATTTTTTTTCTCAGTTTTCACCCTTAAAATATTCCACTTGTATTTTTTAAGTTAAAAAAATCACCATTAATCTTGCCAAATTTTACTGTAGAATATTAGATTAAGAGCCTACAAACTAAATGCAGAAAACCTTTGTTCTTTCCTAGGTTGAGATGAGTATAGAAAATCTTTTATGTTCTATATAGTTAGCAATTTTTAGATTTTTATTTTTTAATGTTTTAATTTATTTAGATACAGCATTTACACTCTATAATTTAGCAAAGTGGACCAGACCTGGAATTGGAACAGTTTGACATAGCTGTGGGAGGTGGTCTTGACATTCAACTTTGTCTTCCATGTGTGATCTTATGGCCGTACTCTTACAGGTATTAAGCCAACTCTTGCCACGTACCATAGGAAATCTCATTTCAAACAACCAGAGATCATCTGGTCAGCAGTATCATTAAACACCTAGTGGGGGGTCTTATCGTTTAGTGGGGTTGGACCCAACCATCCCATTGTCCATAGGCACACTGGCGATTCAGACTCATAGATCCTTCAGTAAAGGATTTTGGTGAATAAGGTCCCTTTCCCCCCAAGGGTCTCTGAGCGATCCCCCTCCCCAGCCCCCAATTCAGCTGCTCAGTTATCTAATTCCAGAGAGACTGACTTCCTAAAGAAGTATAAGCAGGGGATATCAGAGAACCTACAGAAGGTTCTGCAGTTTGAGAGAAGGGGACCTCCAATTCTGTAAACTCTCTTAGGTGTCGCCTTCCTGCAGGATAGATGTACAACAAGAAACCTAAGAAACGTAGGACCCTGGCTTGTGTTTTAGAAGTCCTTGCCCCTGAGAAACTAGCTTAGACTCTAGGGAGGGCAGGGTGGCCTGAAGGGAGCGAAGACTGACAAAGGAAAGGCCTCATTTCAAATGAAATCAAGAGGCGGGAGGGATCACGCATTCTGGATTCAGCAGGAAATGGAAGCAGAGAAAGCAAACATCAGCCAGTCAGTCACACTGGAATGGACAGGGGGATAAATTTGACGAAAAGGAGATCGTAGCTGTGTTGTATCGACGTCAGAGTCTCAACCTACATACTCAAAACAGAGAGGAGAGAGACGGAAGAGGAGAGGAAATTAAATGTGATAAGACATCTTTAATTTACCAAAAGCTTGTGCAAAAAAAAGATCCCCAAACCCAAAACCAAAAAACAAAAAAAACCCCAAACTATCACTGAGGTTGTTGATTGTAAGATCCATTGCATTCTGATTTCAAAAATTGAAAAAAAAAAATGAGAAGTGGCATCTCGGATTTTAGCATATGCAGAAATAGAAAAAGCTTAGATATGGAAATTAATACAGGCCACGTTCTCAGAGTCTAATAGGCATAAACATTAAGGAAGATGTTCTAAGCTAGAAACTGTAAACATTTAGAAATGTTAAAATATTCTCCTATAGCAATTATTGATCAGAGATAGAAATGAAAAATAAAATTACACGCTGTGTAGGAACTAACAAAAGTGAGACTATCTCCAGAATTATAATGTAACTATAATCTCTGTTGAGAAGTGAACAGATTACCTCAAGTACTTCCAGTAAATGTAGACATTTAATATATTCAACAAGTGCTATTGGAACAATTGGTTAACTATTTAGAGAAAGTTAATTTAAACCTTTACCGTATGCCAAAATAAATTCCAGATGGATTGAAGAATTAAATAAAAAACTATAAAAATATAAAAAGGTCATAGAAATAGGTGTTTCTCAAATTTTTCAAAATTACAATATAAATTGTATAAATTTATAAATTGTATAAATTATAAAACATATAATGAACAGAAAATGAAATGTATCGATGGGTTGGACTACTTAGAAGGCGTGAAATGGATATTTTGTTGAAAAACATTCAAATGGGCAATTAAAGAAAAATAACACATAATAGAACTTATGTTAAGATGCTCACTGAAGGGGCACCTGGGTGGCTCAGTGGGTTAAGCCTCTGCCTCCGGCTCAGGTCATGATCTCAGGGTCCTGGGATCGAGTTCCGCATCGGGCTCTCTGCTCAGCAGGGAGCCTGCTTTCTCTCTCTCTCTCTCTGCCTGCCTTTCTGCCTACTTGTGATCTTTCTCTGTCAAATAAATAAATAAAATCTTAAAAAGATGCTCACTGAAATAAAGACTTTTCAGATAGGCAAGAAAAACTGAAGATAGAAGATGAATATTTTAAAGGAAAATAATTTTTCCTCCCTTAGGAAAGCAAGTGGTTAGCAATTCTATGGAGATATCCAACTTCTCCCAGATTAAATGTAAATTCAAACAATGACCAAAATTCAGACAATGACCCAATAGTATTTTTACCCCTAGCATTACTTTAAAGAAAAGAAAGTATGAAAACCCAGAGGTGGTGCTTATGGTGGGAGAGATTGTGTAAACGGAGCTCCTGAATAATCGTGAGTACAGGGCTTCTGATAAACAGTTTTGCAACATGTATTAGGAGCCTCAAAAATAGCTTTCCTTTTTGATCCAGCAAAATGTCTTTCTTGGGAATTTCTCAAGGGAATATTCTAAGGAAAACAAAATGCTTTATAGGAAAGATTCATTAATCTCATCATTATTTATGATACATGAAAACCAGAAACAGTCCAAATCTTAAACTATAAAGAAATGGCTGAGTGAATTATGGGATTTCTAAGATGGAATATTACACATTTTTATATTTACACTTTTGAAATAACACGGGGAATGTTAACATTATAGCCATAAGTTAAAAGATCGGGTCCTAAAATCATACAAGTCTCTGATTTTAATCCTATGTGGATGGAAAGAGACATCAAGAAACATTTCACAATGTCAACAGTGGTTGTCTTTAGACTATGGAATTATGAATGTTTTGCATTTTCTTTTAAATGTGTTTCTTGGGTTTTCTACAAGTGTGGATCGACCAGGCTGGTCATGAAAACACGATGAACAGGATGAATAAGGGGAGGAGGAGGGCTCAGGACGAGTGACCAAACCCCCAGGAAGGTTGTGGGTAATTTTGATAAATAGGAAGGATGCTGGAGCGGACATCCAGGACTAAACATTTTATTTTATTTTCATTTATTTTATTCTGTTTTAAATTTACTGGTTTATTTGAGAGAGAGAAAGAGAAAGAGCATGGTGGGGAGGGGCAGAGCGGGGAGAGAATCCACGAGACTCCATGCTGACGAGACTCCATGCTGAATGCGGAGCCTGATGTGGGGCTCCATCTCACGACCTAGATCATGACCTGAGCTGAACCCGAGAGGTAGCTGCTTCACGGACAGAGCCCCCCAGGTGCCCTCGTCTTAATAGTGCCTCCATTTTCCTGTGTCTGGCAGTGATTTCCCTTCCTGTGTTTCTTTAAAGAACTTCACCTAGAGATGAAAGAGCTTACCTTTCTGTTTTTCTCTTCTAGAGAAACTGTTTTCTTATGAAAACCCTTTTATTTCCCTTTTCGGAGCAGATAACTCTACAGGCTTCCTCCTTGGACGATGCATGTGCCCCCGGGGTTCACTTTCTCCTACACAAACCCACGTGTGTTCATTCCCCTCCTTCTGACATTTGGGTGAAAAGATATTGTAAAGTCAGTGTGAATCTCCATCTCTCAGTACAAAGCTATTTGGCCAAGCATAGGTTTGAAATCATAACTTGCTTTACTCCTTAAAGTTGCCGGTGTCAGATCATCTAATGAAATATTGTGTGATTTAAAAAGGCATAAAAAATTGAGGTTAGACCTGATTGACCAGAGGACCCCCTAGAAATGGTCCCTTGTTCCCTTGCAGTGACACTCAACCCTGAGAACTGAACCCTACTTTGAGAAATACTGTATTGAGGGACGCCTGGGTGGCTCCATTTGTTAAGCTCAGGTTGTGATCCCAGGGTCCCGGGATGGAGTCTCTCAACGGGCTCCCTGCTCAGTCGGGAGCCTGCTTCTCCCTCTGCCGGCTGTTCTCCCTGCTTGTGCTCTCTCTCTTTTTCTCTGTCAAGTGAATAAATAAAACCTTAAAAAAAGAAAGAGAGAGAAATACTGCATTGAAAGTAAAACCCACTTGCTTCGAGTCATCCATGAACTTGAACACTGCCAGCAGAGCAATGCAGAAGGGAACAGGGACATCACTTGGCTATGATGTGTCCCCACCCTCACATGAACAACAGTATGATGAACAGCCTAGATGAATTTTTCAGCTTATTTCTTTTCTTTTTCTTTTTCTTTTTTTTTTTTTTTAAAGATTTTATTTATTTGACAGAGACAATGAGAGAAGGAACACATGCAGGGGGAATGGGAGAGGGAGAAGCAGGCTTTCCTGCTGAGCAGAGAGCCCGATGCGGGGCTCTATCCCAGGACCCTGGGATCATGACCTGAGCCAAAGGCAGAGGCTTAACGAATGAGCCACCCAGGCACCCATGAATTTTTCAGATTATTTCTGAAATGGAAACTCAGTGCTAAAAAAATCCACTGGGAATAAATATCTCTGTGGATCTCTACTTCATAAAGACCACCCAGGACTGTGGTTTTTGTTTGAACCTCCGAGGGACAGAATTGTCACAGAGCAGGTCACCGAGCAGAGTGGCGTCTAACCTGCAGGTCCTAACTTTTTTATTTAAGACCTAGACAGTGTCTAAAAACCAAAATTAAAAATCTGATGCTTACAAAGGCCATGGAGGTGCGCCGGGTGGCTCAGTTGGTTAAGCGATTGCCTTTGGCTCAGGTGATCCCTGGGGTCCTGGGATCCCTCATCGGGCTCCCTGCTCAGTAGGGAGTCTGCCTCTCCCTCTGCCCCTCCCCCTGCTTACTCTCTTTCTCTCTGTGTCTCTCAAATAAATAAAATCTTCGGGAAAAAAATGACATGAAACTTTATAGAAAGTACTGGTCACTTATGAGTGGTGATTGCCCAGAAGAGGTGCCAGTGGACAAGACCAGGAACCTTGGCTACCCACCGTGTGCCTAAAACAAGGGATTTTTATAGGCAGGGACTCTGGGAGTAAAGCAGCAGGGTTGAATCTGAAATGGCTTCCAGAGCCTGGACTGGTGAACCAAGATGGACTGAGACTGGAGGATCCTTCCTGGCGTGGTACCCAGGGCACTCCATGTGGCCAGGAAGAAGGAAGGGAGAAAGTGCAGTCAGAAGCTGGCTTGGAGACGGGGGTCAAAGAAACCGCAGCACCGTTTCAGAGCCAAGCAAAACCAGCCCCAGGGACCCAGAGGTCTATCGGGTGGGAAAGCTGAAAAACACAACAGTCTTACCCATTGCTTTTACAATAATGGGCGTTCCCAGAAATGATCCTGAGCACCAAGAAGGTGTGACACGATTGCGTAGGTCCCCTGTCTCAAGGCTGTCATGTACGCTTTCCATTTAAAAAGAGTTAAGCTAAAAATGATATTTGGGAGGACTACCCTTTGTTATTTGGAAAATAACTAATTTCCCCAATAGAGTCAGATAAATGAGTCATCACTGCATTTTGTCTAACAAATGCTTCCTTCGTCGGATCAGAACCTACACTAGTATAACCGGGATTTAAAGGAACAGGTTGGGATCGACGTGATTCCTTAAAAATGGTTCCTTCCAGAAAATTCTATCCTGCTTGAATAATCGTAGGCACTAATATATACCAGGGTTATCACTTCTCCATTTATCTACGTTTAGGGACGAGTTTGGGTCACAAGCAATATCCTCAGATGGTTGAGAACTTGCTCGAACAACGTTCAGTTCTGTCTTAACCGGTGGCTCGTATCCCATAAAACCACCATTGTGTTCCACGGACGTTTCACGGAATTTATTGAATTTTCCTCGTTTGCCCTAGATTATCTTTCCACTTCTCACATGGGGCTGGATTGTCATCAGAACATCACACGTGCCTGTTTACCTTTGCTTGTGTGAAGGGGTCTGTTTCTTTAGCTTTGGAGACGGTGTCCCTCTGAATGCCATTCCTGTCAGGCTGCAGCGAGCCCAGGTAATGGATATTGTCGTCAGTGACATTTGGGTCATTGGAATCTGTCAGAATGGGCTGGATAAATTGCAGCCCTTGGAAAGAGCACAATACCGCATTGTTATGGGGAAGCGCGTTGGTAACGATTCCCTGAGCTGGCATCCATTACCACCTGCCACATTATTCCATTTTCTGCGTTTCATTAAATTGACCGTCTGGGTGTAATCACAAGAGTGAAATGGGAAATGGAAAACGTCTCCTTACAGCGTCCCACACGAAAATGAACCGAATCATTCAGTGAAGCAAGGTGAGCGCCTACTGCATACCAGCTTTCTGGGGTTGGTGGGGGATGGACAATGAGTAACAGGACAGTTTCTGTTTCCGACTGGTCCGCAATCCAGCAGGGACAATGGGTGGACAGAATGAATGCTAATATGACACTGTGACAGAGTTTCACGTAGGTGAGGGGTGTAGACATGGATGTCTACAAATTAGGCATGGACGGTGCACGGGAGAGACTGAGTCATGGCTTCCACGTGATTACAGCTCTGGGACTGGTGTTAAGTTCATTGTCTTTCGGCATTTTTGTGGGCTGTGCACATTATATGGGCGGGATTTCATGTCATTTTAGCTCACCAGAGAAAGTCTGTGGGTCTAGAGGTTTGGAAAATAATTTGCTCTGCGATATGCTACATTTTCATGCGAATCTTTCAAACGATGGGGCCATCCTCGCCAAGCTTTGTCTGGGGGAAGCTGTCTTGCTGTTGGGAGAAAATGGTGTTGCTTAAATTTACAGGGGGATGACTTTATTTAAAAATCCCCTCTAGTTTGTTGACAGTCCTCATACTTCATAAAACAGGGTGCACAGTCCCGAATTTCATAGGAGTAAAAATTTATTAATTCTGGCCTCTATTTTGAATGCTTTAGATCATTTGTTTGGCTTCGTGCCCAGCAAAAGCAGGAAAGTGACTCGGACATCAACCACAAAACAGCCCAGGGACTCCTTCCTGCTGGAAAGACATCTGGAATGGTACATGAGGAATGGACATTACAGGCGGACACTTAATTAAAGGCTGGTATTCAGACTGGAGGGAAGTGTGGTGAGCCTCCCCGCATAAAGGGAATAAGGAGACTCTGAAACAGAAATTGTTAATTTTTTGGTTTTATAATAATTCTCTACAGCTTGAAACAGTTTAACTATAAAATACAAAGTATGAACTCAGAACGCCATTACGTCCAGACAATAATTTTTAGGGCCACAATTTACGATGCATCTGTGTGGGTTCTTCAAAGAGGAAAAAGGCTTTGACATATATTTTGCAGTTTGTGCGCCAAAAAAAAAAAAAAAAAAAAAAAAAATCCCTCTTGGGTTTCAGGGATCTGAGTGAATACGGCAATTGTAAGAATTTTTATCGAGTTACTATTATGCTAATCTGGGTTTGTAGCGACTTACTCATAGTTAGTGACACTGATAAGAATAATAATTTCAGGGGCGCCTGGGTGGCTCAGTGGGTTCAAGCCTCTGCCTTCGGCTCAGGTCAAGATCCCAGGGTTCTGGGATCGAGCCCCGCATCGGGCTCTCTGCTCAGCAGGGAGCCTGCTTCCTCCTCTCTCTCTGCCTGCCTCTCTGCCTGCTTGTGATCTCTGTCTGTCAAATAAACAAATAAAATCTTAAAAAACAAAAAAAAACAAAAAAAACCACCCAAGGATTCTTTAAAAAAAAGAAGAAGAAGAAGAATTTCAAACAACAACATTTTGTTTAAAAAAAAAATTTTTTTTTTTTCTATCCTCAAGTTGTTGCTAAGCTCGTGTGGGCATAACCAGGACAGAGCTAGGGAAGCCAAGGATAGAGTCCCAGCTTCCTGTTCCTGGAGCTGTTCCTATTGGAGTTCCATGACCCAATAGCTCTGTTGAGCACTAACGCATCTTTTGTGGTGAGCTGCCTCTGCCAACTTAAACACCTGCCAGCTCAGGTCCAAGTGGGGCCCTTTTGGGGGAGGGGGAGATGCTCAGCAAATAATCTCAGGGTTTATAGATACGAACAGCAGGCATAAAGGAATCAGAACATTTCTCCTCTGGATCATGCAGGCACGAGTCATGGTTGAAGCTAAGGAGAAGTGAGTCTCCTTTTCAGACCCCCACAGGGCGTCACACACAGCTTGTCCCCAGGTAATTCCCATCTCACCTTGGGAATGATGGCTGCAGATGGTGGAAACATCTTTTTTTCTAGCTCTTCTGCTAGTGGGGAGGGCAAGAGGTGTCCTGGTGATGTTGCATCTCTGCTATGAGGTCCTTCAACTCCCTTTAGCAAACCTCCAGAAGGTAGGGCACCTGTACTCCTCATACCGGTTTTCTGATCTGATCACACTGTGTTCTGGGCTCCCCCTGTAGTTACCCTGGTCCATGTCAAGGACACTAAAACTGTGAGGTAGCCTCGCAATGCAAATGTTTCAGAATGAGAGGTTTTATTTATTTTTTTTTTTAAAGATTTTATTTATTTGTCAGAGAGAGAGAGGAGAGCGAGCGAGCACAGGCAGACAGAATGGCAGGCAGAGGGAGAAGCAGGCTCCCCGCCAAGCAAGGAGCCCGATGTGGGACTCGATCCCAGGACGCTGGGATCATGACCTGAGCCGAAGGCAGCTGCTTAACCAACTGAGCCACCCAGGCGTCCCAAAGAGAGGTTTTATTTTTAAAGAAGTTATATATAGCTCATTTTCAACAAGGCAGCCTATAAAGAGTTTGGAAATCAGACAAATAAACCACGTTTAGATGACAAAGACAAGGAGAAAGGCACACGATGATGCCAAGAGTAAGCCTGCACTAGAGGTGCTCACCTCAGAGCTCTCAGTACTTACCACAGGATGGGAGCAGGTTCGAGTCTGAGCTTTCCCACAGCTGACTTGGAGGGAGAAGCCCAGTCGGTTACGTAACTCACAGCGTCCATAAGATGATCCACTAACAGTGTTTCTCAAGAACAAAAACAACTGTTGCTGATTTTAAGATTAAAAAGCTACTGATTTTTTTTTTTTAAAAGCTACTGATTTTATAAGAAAGTAGACTTTAGTCCACAAAGATCCTGTCTATGAAAACAAATTCCAATGATGGGTTTCCTTAACCTTTCTTACCAGATTCATATCATTAATGATTATGTTCTAGAAGCTTCTGCCATGAAGAATCATAAGTATTTATAAGGACGGTTTTGTGGTCAGTGGGAGATTTTTAATAAACTAAGACATGTTTTTATTTATTTTTGACATCAGTAACCTGAAAGTGGGTAGGTTTGATTGTTTTGCTACTGAGCAATATTTGTGACAACAGCTGTTTCACAAATTTCCTTCGTAATTAAATGGGTTTGGGTTTTCCCTAATCTGCTGGTGGCTGGAGGGGAAGCCTCACCTTAAGGACACGTACTGTAGGATTTGGGGGAGTTTTTGCCTAGAAGTGGGTTAAAAGTAGAGCTGGGAAGTATGTTAGTCCCTCTTACCTTGACCTAATCCCTGGGCAGAAGGGATTTGGGGCAGCTCTGCATATGGTAAAACCAAGGGACAAGTACTTCCTTTTGACTGGATCTGCAATAGCCATCCTTAGGACAGGAGGAAACAAAGTTAACTAAATGGGATAGTCTGTATTGCTAAGGCACACATTAGCAGTATTGGCAAAAGTTTCTCCTCAGGTTCATCCAACATACCATCCTATGTAATAAACTAGTGTTGATAAGTAAGGGAAAGCTGGTCTTTCATTCTTTAGAAATTCTGCTGATATTCCATTGGATTTCCCATCAGTCTTGGCATTTAGGTCCTCCCAAATGATTAGCTGTACCATGGAGTGTGTAGAATATTTAATGATTATATATTTATATTTAAAAAATTAGACCCCGTGTCAGAGGAAATATTAGGCATTTTTACAAGAAATTTAAGACAGGAGATGACACTTTGGATCAAGATGGTGGCACTGGGCACGGATTGCATGGAGCACTGGTTGTGAGGCACGGACAATGACTCTTAGAACACTGAAAAAATAAGTTTAAAAAAACTCTGAGAAAAAAGATGGTGGCAATTAATTTTGCATTCACTTTATCACATCTTGCAAATCTCATGAAATGACCTCAAATAACTCAATGATAACCCTGGAAAAGAAAAGAAAGTTGTACCAAAATACTAGAAATTCTAAGGAAGTACTAGAATGAAAAGTAGGTAGTCCCTATACTCTGTGTGACTGTTGCCCACAATATATTCAAGAGAAATTCTGTGATGAAAGACATTCTGTGGAAGTCCTAAGGTTAGAATTAGCAGATAAAAAGGGGGTGGAAAGAAGTGGGGCATGGCCTGTTTGAGCTGAGCAGTACATGGCAATAGTATTTTCTCCTAGGTAGCAGTAAGTGAAACTTGGGTCAGAGAATCAGGCTCATGCTCCAGGAAGCCAGTGACCACAAGAGGAGACAGGGAGCCCAAATCGAGAGGATGAATGACCATCGTACTCCATAGACCACACATCCTTTTCTATATATAATCAATAACAAAATTGAAAAATAATTTCAATATAAAACTCAGATTTATAAAATAAATAATAGAAAAATAGACCAATATTTATAGAAAAGGTTGAAAAAGCAACCAGCTCTCTATTACTTAGAAAGATACCAGGCAAAGATACTTTTCCATATGAATTCTAACAACCATTCAAGGGACTATCTTTTTTCTATTAATATAAACTCTCTAGAGCATAGAAAGAGCTAGGAAGCTTTCTAAAAGGCTAGTGTGTTATGGATACCAAAACATCAAAGATAATCCAGAGAAGGAAAATTATATTCCAGTCTCATGAACCAAATGCTAAAATCCTAAATAAAATATTAATTAGTGGAATCTAGCAGCTTTTTTTCCTTTTCTTTTCAGGTTAATACATTGCAATCATGTGGTTTTTCTTAGGGATGAAGGAATAGTTTAAACTGCAGTCGTTGCAGATTAAAAATTCAATTATTAACAGATTGTAGAATTGCCTCACTATGTCATGAAGGCAAATGACAAAATTCAACATAAAATACTAAAAAAGAAATTTTTAGCATAGTGGTACTGTAGGGAACATTTCTTAATGCGTATTATCAACCAGCATGATACTTAGTGTTAAAACATCCTATTGAAATGAAGAAGGAGATAATAGAATCATACAATAATTTTAAGTATTAGAATACCCAACCAATGCAATAAGAAAGGAAAAGACAATACTTGGTTTAAAGACTGCAAAGAAAGAGAACTATAATTATTTGAAGAAATTATAATCCAAAAAGTTAAGAAAACTCCCAAACTGGTGGAACTAAAAGGTGAAATCAGCAAGATATAAATTGAAATACACTCAATACAGTTGATCTAATAGATTTATATTGGACTCTGTCCTCTCAAATGAATAGAAAGTTCCAAAAAATTACCACATATTAGTTCACAAGGAAAAATCAGTAAGTTTTCCATATTAGAGACACATACCTCATTTCCTAACACAATGCAATTAAAATTAGACATGTATAACAAAAGAAGAAATTATGTAGATCTAGCCATTTGTAAATTGATGTAAGCCTGTCTCCTAAGCCAGTAATTATTGGATCAAGGAGGCAATAAGATCTGTGATTATAAGTTATTTGGAAAATAATAAACATTTTAAAAAGCCTCATGTTCTGAGAGACTATGGACTCTGAAAAACAATCTGAGGGTTTTGAAGGGGCGGAGGGTGGGAGGTTGGGGGATCCAGGTGGTGGGTATTGGAGAGGGCACGGATTGCATGGAGCACTGGGTGTGGTGCAAAAATAATGAATACTGTTACGCTGAAAAAATAAAAAAAAAAAGCCTCATGTTAAAAAACGAAATTAGGAATTAAAAAGTAGAATAACAGATAAAAATAATAAAATAGTCCTTGGCAACTATGATTTTTCTCAGTTTGTAATCACTTACGTGGTTCCTGTCTGGAAGCTTTCTAAATCTTTGCAGAAATTTTGTCTGGATGTGTTCTTTTCCTTTGATTTGATTTTTAATTTTTTTTAAAAGATTTTATTTATTTATTTGAGTGGGAGAGAGACCATGAGAAGGGGGGAGGGTCAAAGGGAGAAGGACTGGCTGGTGAGCAAGGAGCCCCATGTGAGACTCGATCCCGGGAGTCCAGGATCATGACCTGAGCCGAAGGCAGTTACCCAACCAAGTGAGCCACCCAGGTGCCCTGTCTGGATATGTCCTTGGGAGGGTTTCTTTTCAATGATTTTGCCTGAAATGAAGCTGTAGTCTCAACGTGGAGATCTGACTCCACAAAGTTTCTTTCTATTACAATAAAGAACACTGGTTATTTGTTGACATTTTTCTTTGATTGCCACAAATATTATTTCTTACCTTGTTTTAATTTACTTATCCTTTTCATCAGCGTTCTAAGAGGAGCTTTAATATTTGCCTGTTCCTTATGGGATTCAGATTTATGTATTTTATTTTCTGCTTGTTACCACTGATACTCACTTTGAGATCTCCTCTGATATTACAAATGTCCTTATATTTTAGCTTCATCTGTATCCACTCCCTTTCGGTAAGTGTTCACTACCTAATCATTCTATCTTTATTTCTTCTACCATTGTGTCCATTTGCCTTGAATTTAAATGAGCAAAAACAGGAATCTAACATTACTTCTTTTGATTTTAACAAATACTTTAAAAAATAGACTTTCCCTTGCCTTTTGAGTGGTCTACTCTTTTGTTTTCCCTGCACAAACATCTACGTTTGAAATGGTTTTTGCCATTTATGAAATTTAATTTCCCTGTCTGCCATTTGGGGAAGGTGGAGGAACTAATGAAAGGTAGATGTGAGTTACTAGTGGCTAACATTGTGCCTTAAGATCTAATAGACAGCTTTATAATAGTTGTACGAAGAGATCAGTGAGAATATTAAAAGTGCTATATTTAAACCTAGTGTAATAATTGATGTTTATAACAACAGATTTAACAAGAAAATATTTCTTCAATGCAAATAATACTGAAAGGGGCAAACTTTCTTTATGTGGAAAGCTCATTTATGTAGCACAGTTTGTTCTAATTGTCCTAGAAAAGCAGAACGTTGTTGTATAAGAAAGATTAAACCACATCCATGACTTAGTATTTGCCAAGGACACCCAGAATATTTTTGTTTGAATTGACATACTTCAGATTCCATGATTTTCTTCATTCTCACCCTGTGTGAGGTAGAATGAGTAGTTTGTCTGCAAGACTATAGTGCTTGGAATTTCCCACATATTCCTTTCTGGAGAAGCCATTTATGTAATGTCAAAAGGATATGTTCATTTATTATATAGAGGTATTTGCATTAATACATAAAATAAAAAGTATATAGAGTGACAGCTTATGCATTGGGCAATATATGTTACAGATAAATGCAATTTTCCTGATAGCCTGCTGTCATGGAAGGAGGGCAAGCTTTGGAATTGGACAAACGTAGGAAGTGCCAGGTGCTTCACCAAATGACTTTAATATAAAATCTATTTAAATCTTCACAGTCTCTATGCCAGTTGAGTACTTTTAGCTGTGCGAACGTAATGCTCTGCCAGTAGTTCCTTAACCAGATAGGGCTGGTGCCGTAGCTCAGTGACACCATCAGAGATCCAGTCTGCCTTCCTGTTCTCCGTACTCAGTGCACTGGCTGTTCCTCTTGTCATTGAGAGATGGCTGTTGGACCCGCAGGTACCACCCTGAGGTCCTGGAGGAAAGAAGAAGAGAAGAGGGGTGGAACCACTTATGTCCCATTAACCAAAAGGGTAATGCTTGCTCAGAACGTGCAGAACAAATGTCTTCTTGTGTGTCATTGACCAGAACTGGGTCTCATGGCCACCCAGAATGCAAGAGAGGCTGGAAAGTGAGAACAAGATTGTCACCACCTGGGATTCTGTTAGCAAAAAAAAAAAAAAAAAGAAAAAGGAAGATATGGATATTGAGGGCCAACTATTAGTGTCCGACACAAATCCGCTCTTTGTTGTATGGATGGAAAAGTTCGGATTTGGTAGGCTAAATGATTGGACTTGAGTCACCCGTCCTTGGGTGACAGCATGTCAACGGAGGTCTGTTTCACTCTTCAGCCCATGCCCCTGATGCCCCTGACTACTAAGCTGAAAGCCAGGGCCATATTATGAAGGACGCTGGGTAACATGCGTGATATTTACACTGACAGTCTCGCGAGGAAGCTAGCCTTAGGTGAAAACAGCACACCTCGGGTTTGAAGTAGTTTCTCATTTTGTTCAAAGCGAAGTCGAATAGGAAGTTTCCTTCCCTGTTATTCTGATGGAATGATTAATTTCTGGGAATGTAAGGCGAAGATTTTTTTGTCATAGACTTTCTTGGGGGGAAATAAAAGGGCCCTGGGATTGCCTCATCCTTTATCTGTTTGGACACCAAGAAAGTGTCCAAAGCTAACAGAAGTGACCGGTTGGATTGGGTTTCGGAGGACACTGCCTAGAGAATGTGGTGGTCAGGTGTCATTGGGAAACTACACGTTATATAAGGAAGTGTTGGGTTGCCCTCTTGCTGCAAGTTCCTGAAATCCATCCCGCCGAGAGCCCGCTCCGACCATTCCCGAGGTTTCCTGCTTCCTTGACCCCCTCCTCCCCGTGGTGTCCTGTTCCTGTTTCGCTTTTCCTCTGCCATTCATCTTCTACTTCCTCTTTCCTTACGTGGGAAGAGTGTTCAAGCAACATTTCATTATTTGGCCCCTCAAGCCAGTTGCCTTGTCCCCACTTTGGACCGTGTCTGTCCTGGCAGGAGAGGTGTTCTCAGTGAGTTTTTCCATTCCCCCCTCATTCGATTTCCCATCAGGTACCCGGCCAGATCTGTCCATGCTTGTGGGACAAGAGCTGGATGCCCGGCCACTGGCCATTCAGAGCAGAAAGTGGAGCGCCTCTCGCTGGAGGGCGGTATCCAGCTTTTGAGTTTTCCCTGGAGGGTGAGACTCCTTGCTCCTCTTCAGAACACGCTCGCAGGTCACAGAATTCAAGGCTCTAACCACTCACAGTGGGCTTTTGTTGGTTTTTGGTCTACTTTGTAAGAGTCAGTGTGATCCAGTTTTGTTTTAAGTAAGACAAACCCATGTGTCCCAGACATCCCTGGCTTTCCCCAAGAAGAAAACAAAAGGGATAGTTTTGCTTGGCTGTTCAAGGGCAGAGAAGTGGCTCCTGCTTCACGATATGGCTCATTGTAGATGGACGCGGGCAGCCATGGCGCCCGCAGAAGCAGATGCTCTGGCCCCAGAGTGGCAGGTCCCGGCAGGGGTCCGCTCAGTGTCTTCTGGAGACAAGCAGATGTGGAGAATAGACCTTGTACAACATACCTCACATGTCATTCCCCTTCAACAAAACATGTCTGCCGCTTCCCTTTCTCTCCTCAACCACTCTCCCATGGCTAGGGATGCAAAAGCAAACTTCGTCTCCTTTGTTCTCTTCAGAGCCTGCTGTGAAGAACCGGGGGGAGACCAGTTGTCTATTCTCAGCTCGAATCTATGGACCCTCCCTTCCAGATCTGTTGCACCTGCATTATCATGAACATTGTTATGGTTTGTCACTCGTCACTCCCTGGGTGCATGGCCCAATGATAGGTCTTGTAGATGCAAACAGTCTTAAAACACGGTGGTCACTTTTGACATTATGTACCTATGAAGTAATTAAAGGTATAGGGCGGGCAGTTCATATTGATATAAAATAAGCGAAATGGTCTATACATGCTGCAGAACTTCCAAAGAAGGGTGGCCTGGGCACTAGACCTTGACAGAGGATGGAGGAAGGCGTTACAGGGCAGGGAGAGTTGCCTGCTGGGTTTTCCGGACTCGGAGGAGAGAGAGTTCAGCATGCAAGAGGTTTATTTGGGATTGAGACCCATGGAAGAGGAGGTTGGAAGGGAGGAATGAAGGAGGGGGAGACAGGCAGAGGGGGACGTCCAGCTGTAATGCTGACCCAAATACAGCCCCAGCCTACCCCATGAGGAGCTCTCAATCAAGTTGTCCCAAGCTGCACTGAATGGCCAGGCCCTTATACCTGTGGTTGGATTAGTCACTGGATGGAGGCTGCCCCTGGATATGACCCCAGAGAGATGCCTTTCTGCAGCACCTCACTTCTGAAAAGGCTGATGGCTGACAGCTGTTGGATAACACACTCCTGCAACTGAGGGCAACAAGGGCTTCACTGGTGGGGATTCTGGGCATCCCCCCCACCACCATGGATCACGGAGGGGAGAGGGGCATAAGCAAATGTATGTGCAGCCAGCAGGATGACCGGGGTGACCCTGACAGTTGAACGGTAGTGGCTGTCACTGCATGGGAGCAGCAGGACGTGATGCTGGGTGTGCTGGTAGGGGGCCGAAGGTGGGACGTCTCGGCTGCCAAGCCAAAGACTTCCAGCTTTGTCCCGAAGATGTTAGGAGCAGTGGGTGACGGTGACAGATGTGAAACCATGCTTGGAAGGGACACACCCAGCGCACATGTGCAGGGTACGTAGTAGTAGCAGCAAATGGTGGAAGACAGGAATGGCCATAGATTAGTTGCTGGTGAAGGCAGGGGTTGTGGCTCGTGGTGAGAGTCCTGGGGTGTAGGCAGAAATCACAGTGCTCATGCAAGTCTGCTGTCACCCAATCGACTCTGTAGCTTTGCGTCCAGGCTTCTGTTTAACCATCTGTAAAAATGAGGAGCCTGAAAGTCCCTTTCCAGCTCTAACCTCTTGTGATTCCACATTAAAGTTACCTATCAACATGTGTTCCTTAATTGTGTTCTTGAGAAAGATGCCGAAGGCTAGTCTAGTGTAAAACCAGACTTCTGGAAGCTCTGGTTGGGATATTGCCTGTGAATTGCTTCCTCCACCCTCATGGCCTTCCAGGTCCCCCTATTTCTACACAAATTTTGAAGCCAGTGGAGTTTGGATTCAAGCTGAACCAGAATCAAGTATCAGCTATTATAAGCCCAAGGGGTTTGTTTCTTAATTAATTATAACATATCCGGTAACTCAACCCAGCTCCACGGAAGTCAGAATTAGCTTTCCTTATTGCACTAGAGATGGAATGTCTTCACCTAAGCTTCTGCTTAAATAGTAATGAAAAGAGGATTAACAATGGCAATAAAGAAACTAGCCAGTGTGAGCCCATACTCGTTGAGAACTTGGGGGAGATGTATTTCTTTCTCCCTTGTAGGCATGTGGCATAGCTTGGTGTAATGACCAGAATCAAAAGCTAATTTAGGGAATAATAAAAATAAGACATTAAAAAAAAGATAAACTCACAGATCAGAACTCTGGCCCCCTTTGTTTTCAAAATGATTCATAGAGAACGTTTTCCATGTTGGAGAAATTTTAATTTCTTGATTCATGAATTTTTATCCGTACACACTTATTATTGAAAGTATTAACTCAATACATGTGTTTGTTCATTAGCTAAATTACCAATTCATGCATTTATTTAGTAAATGCTTTTATTAAGTGCCTTTTGTATGTCAGGTACCGTGCTAAGTGCTGGAGACACACCAGCAGATAAAACTAGATCAAATACCAGATTTTGTGGAGCTTGTAGTCCAGTCGATGAGGCAGACATGAACCAGATAATCACATGGTTTGCAGTATACAGCAGACACCCCCGCCCCTTGTCTGTAGGGGATGCAGTCAAAGACTCAGTGGACACCTGAAACCATGTGTAGGCTTATACCAAGCCCCATACCTACTGTGTGTTTTTTTTCTTATATATACATATCTATGATGAAGTCTAGTGTATAAATTAGGCACAGTAAGAGACTAACAACAACAATAATAAAATAGAGCTATTGTACAATATACAGTGAAACAGTAAACTGTAATGAAAGTTACCTGAAAGTTACGTGCATGTGTCCTCCTTCTCCAACTACCTTCGCCAGCTGTACTCAGCCTCCTGATGAGGGTCTGAGATGAGCCGGTGCCTACATGACGAGACAACGTGAGGTGGGTGACGTAGGCGCGGGGATGTAGCATTAGGCTGCCACTGACCTTGTGATGACCACCTGCGTGTGTCCAGACCCCGGCTGAGCAGGGCCACTGAAACCATGGAAAGCAAAACTGCAGGTAAGGAGGGAGACTAATTCCAGGCTGGAGTCTGGGAGGTTCCTCCGAGGAAATGAGATGGAGGGGAGCTCTGGAAAATGAAAACCCAGGGGACGTAGGTGACCGGGTGAGGTGGGGCTGTCGCTGTGCGTCGGTGATGAATGGTTGTTTCAAGGTCATTAAGATTTTGGCATTTTATATTATCGTGGGAAAAAGAAAAAAACCCGATATGCTGACTTAACCAAAGTGCTGGAGGTCATCCAGTAGCTTAGAAACAGAGCCAGATTTAGAGAGGACTTGAAGTCGAGTCCCGAACAGCAGGGGGACAGCTGTGCCTCTGCTTGGAGCCTTGTTGGCCGGGCCACTGGGGTTCAGCAGTATTTGGAAGCCCCATCCAGGTAGAAACCAAGCATCAGCAGGGCCACACCAGACGGAAAGCAGGGGTGTTTGTGCTTTTTCTCCCTTGTGGATTTTCCCCGACATTTCGGGTCCTTTCTAAGAAGGTGAGCGGCTGTGCCAGGAAACTCACTGGGATGAACAGAAAACTCCACATGGAAACCTCATTCTCAGAGGCAGCAACCTTAATAAACACAGAGAAGAAATTTCGGAGGGGAGATTTTCTCCTTGGCACTAATTTTAGTTGTGATTTGTACCTGCCCCACAAGCACCAGCCAGCCCTGGGCAGAAGGATTATGCCCCTAGCGTCCAGATGGGAACCGAGACTCTGTCCACCCAGCAAGAGGCTGTCCTACGACATTTAGGAGCAAACACCAGCCTAGAACAGATCCCTCCTTGCACAATGTGTGAAACCTGACAGCAGTAATGGGGGAAATGTGGGAAGATGCTGTATCATCACGTACGACTCTATCCTGCAAGGGGTAAAAAGGAATATTTAGAAGGTAATTGATTGCAGGAAAAAAATTATGATTTAAATAACATTTTGCTTTGGCTATGGATGAAATGGAAGAAAACAGTGAGTAAGTGAAGATAACAAGATGAGATGAAAAAGGCTTCAAAGCTAAGGCAAGTGTGTAAACAGATGAGGGAAGAGTAGGATATTCGCAGCGTGATGACGGACAGAATTAATGTGAGAACCGGATCTATGACACAGAATGTCAGGAAATGAAAACGCTCTGTTTTATTCGTGCTCACTCTCCTTTCTGTTATTGTTTGCTCTATTCCTTTTTCAGGTTCATATTTTTTGGTACGGCTCGGTTTTTGGTATATTTACTTTTGGTACTTTTCTCTATAGACCATATTTTGCTTGAATTCATTGTCTCTGGGAATATTGGAAGTTTAAGTTCTGCTGTTAAAAATTCCCACTGAATATTTTTAAGTTAATCACAGAAGTGAGTAAATAAAATAAACCATTGAGTTAATGGAAGGTTGTATCACACGTTGTGTGTGTGTGTGTGTGTGTGTGTGTGTGTGCGCGCGCGCGCGCGCATTCGCACATGCGCGCACATATGGACACATAAGCTTTCTTCTCCAAGAAGTTTTTTGGCTTTGTTTTCAACTTTGTGACCATATTTCCAACAATCATTCATACCATTGAAGTCTAATAGAGCTTTCTGTAATTATGGAAATTTTCTATATTTGTACTAATACAGTAGCCACTAACCACATGTGCGGACAGCAAGTGCCTGCAACATGGCTGATGTCAAGTTTATGGTCATATTATGAGGATGATAAAATTCTCCCTTACATGATACAGATCTCTACAAGTGACCGTACTCCTTTGATTACTTTATCTGCAACCCACTAGGATTTCTACAAATATTTCCTCCTTTCTCCATGACTTATAGAGACTCTTTGCTTAGATAAAGGTAGGGTTCCTTTTTTATTATTATTTTCTTTAAATTCAGTTAGCCAACATATTAGTTTCTGGTGTAGGGTTCCATAATTCATCAGTTGCATATAACACCCAGTGCTCCTCACATCGTGTGCCCTCCTTAATGCCCATCCCCCAGTTACCCCATCCCCCCACCCAGATCCCTTTCCACAACCCTCCGTTTGTTTCCTGGAGTCAAGAGTCTCTCATGGTTGAGTCCTTCTCTGATTTCTCACATTCAGTTTTCCCTCCTTTCCTCTATGATTCTCTGTGCTATTCCTTATGTTCCACATAGGAGTGAAACCATATGATAATTGTCTTTCTCTGATTGACTTATTTCACTGAACATAATCCCCTCCAGGTCCATCCATCTTGATGCAAAAGTTGGGTATTCATCCTTTCTGATGGCCGAGTAATACTTTTTTTCTTCTTTCTTTCTTTTTTTATTTCTTTTCAGTGTAACAGAATTCATTGTTTATGCACCACACCCAGTGCTCCATGCAATCCGTGCCCTCCTTAATACCCACCACCTGGCTCCCCCAACCTCCTACCCCCGCCCCTTCAAAACCCTCAGATTGTTTTGCGGAGTCCATAGTCTCTCATGGTTCACCTCCCCTTCCAATTTCCCTCAACTCCCTTCTCCTCTCCATCTCCCCTTGTCCTCCATGCTATTTGTTATGCTCCACAAGTAAGTGAAACCATATGATAATTTACTCTCTCTGCTTGACTTATTTCACTCAGCATAATCTCTTCCAGTCCCATCCATGTTGCTACAAAAGTTGCATATTCATCCTTTCTGATGGAGGCATAATACTCCATAGTGTATATGGACCACATCTTCCTTATCCATTCATCCATTGAAGGGCATCTTGGTTCTTTCCACAGTTTGGCGACTGTGGCCATTGCTGCTATAAACATTGGGGTACGGATGGCCCTTCTTTTCACTACATCTGTATCTTTGGGTTAATACCCAGTAGTGCAATTGCAGGGTCATAGGGAAGCTCTATTTTTAATTTCTTGAGGAATCTCCACACTGTTCTCCAAAGTGGCTGCACCAACTTGCATTCCCACCAACAGTGGAAGAGGGTTCCCCTTTCTCCACATCTTCTCCAACACACGTTGTTTCCTGTCTTGCTAATTTTGGCCATTCTAACTGGTGTAAGGTGGTATCTCAATGTGGTTTTAATTTGAATCTCCCTGATGGCTAGTGATGATGAACATTTTTTCATGTGTCTGATAGCCATTTGTATGTCTTCATTGGAGAAGTGTCTGTTCATATCTTCTGCCAAGTAATATTCTGTTGTATGTATGAACCACATCTTCTTTATTCATTCATCTGTTGAAGGACAGCTTGGCTCCTTCCACAGGTTGGGTCACTGGTGGGGTTTCATATAGATTTCACAAATCTACCAAGATTTAGTTCAAGGGCCACCTTCTCAGCAAACACTCCTCACTTCCCACACTGAGCATTGTCGGTTGTCCTTTCTCTTTGAGCCCTTAGCGCCCACTTGAAATCATGTGTTTTCCTTTCTCTTGTAACTTGATTCCTCTTCTTGAGGACAGCGACTAAATCAAGTTTGGTGACTCTTAATGTTGCTAAACCTGCAAAAGCCCTGGCTCACTCTTTGGAAAACTCAGTGGATCTGAACTTCAGCCACTTAGCAATGACCTACACAAGGCCATTGTTGTTAAGCTAGAGAGACGCTCCTGCCATTTTTAGTCAAGGAATTACAAGTTTGCTGTCAGCTTTTCCAGCCGTGGAGGTACAGAATGTCCCAGTTGCTCTCTCTACCTGGGCTGACATGCCACCCATGGGTGGCCCGGAGCTTGCAGACTGCCAGCCGATCCCAGGAGGAGTGAGATAAGAACAACATGCTCGCTTCCTTCATGACTTACTTTTGTGGCTGTCAAAGAATATTTCTTGTGGGAGTTTGTTTAAAGCCTATGCCCCTAAAATGCGGTCTGGGTAATATTCTTGATGAGTTGTTGGCACAAAACCTCTGTTTTTCTATGTGAAATGGCTAACCATGGATGGAAGTAAATCACCGAGAAAAGTCAAAAAAGAATTCCTTAAAAACTTGGTATCATTGAACTTGAAAATCTATGCTTATTTTTTCCTTGGAAAGAAAAGTCCACTGTGGGTTGTCAAATATGAATGCTTTGAATATGGTTTGAGGTATGTTGAAATGAAGAGCTTCTAAAGACTGTTTTGCGGTTCTTAATGTAGGGCAAGGAAGTATATAAAGTCCTATACAAACCGACTTTAAAATCATAAGAAGTGGGGTGCCTGGGTGGCTCGGTCAGTTAAATGTCTGCCTTTGGCTCAGGTCGTGAATCCTGGGGTCCTGGGATTGAGCCCCATGTTGGGCTCCCTGCTCGATGGGAGCCTGCTTCCCCCTCTCCCTCTAAAGCTGTTTGCATCGTTAAGACTATCTGAAGGTTAGGGGGATTTTAATGATGCTTTGTTGTTATATTGTTTATAAAATAATTCTTTTCACTTTAACCAGTGTAAGTCATTATGAGCATAAGGAATCTTGGTTGTGTGGACACGTATCCTTCTAGAATGCATTTCTCCATCTTGCCACTGTTAACATTTGGGGTCAGATCATTCTGTGTGGCAGGGGGTGCGGGGGGGCTGTCCTGGGTACCGAAGGATGCTTAGCAGCCTCCCAGGCCCCCACTGTCAGCACCATCCCCTCCCTAGTTGCAGTGACCAAAAATGTCTCCAGATAGTGTCGGGTGTTCCCTGGGGGGACGAAACTGTCGGGTTGAGAAGTACTGTTCTAGAACATTTGTTGAAATGTGTGAGGCTGGATGTTAATAATCTGTAGCATCTGACTGCAGGCCTTTGTTCCGTCAGCCTTGAGATGCCCTGAGGCAGTTTCCATAAATACTGCCTACAGGAATGCCAGCCACTGGTGCGGGCTGCTTGGCGAGCATTCCCCAGAGAGACCCCGAATTGCCTCAGGTTTGGAAGCCACAGCCCAATGACTTCCTTGGAGGCAGGTTGGATTTATTCACGTATCAGAATAATTGACATTTAAAAAAAATTTATGCTTGTACTTAAGAAATCCAGCAGTACAGAAATCTATGAAGAAAACTGCAAATCACCCCTATCCCACTTTCTAGAAATAACTAGTGTTTGTGTTTGGTAAATAGCATTTCTGGACATCGTCAAACACATACACAGGCAGGATTTTGCATAGGGTAAGGAAATGAGAGAGAGAGAGAGAGAGAGGGGAGAAAAGTCAGCAGGAGAAGCAGACTCCCTGCCGAGCAGGGAGCCTTATGTGGGTCTCGATCCTGGGACTCCAGGATCATGACCTGAGCTGAAGGCGGTCACTTAACCAATTGAGCCACCCAGGCACCCCCAAATTCTCTATTCTATGTGCTTCAGAAGTGGAATCACACACTCTTTGTCTTTTATTTATTTTTTTGGTCTGCCTTAATTCACTAAGTATAACGGTCTTCAAGCTTTGTCCAGGCGGAATTTCATTTCTTTCTTTCTTTCTTTCTTTTTTATTTATTTATTTTTTTATTTTTATTTTTATTTTTATTTGAGACAGAGAGAGCACAAGCAGGGAGGAGGGTCAGAGGGAGAGGGAGAAGCAGACTCCCCGTGGAGTAGGGATCCGGATGATCAGGACCCTGAGATCAGGATCAGGACGAACCCAGGACCCTGAGATCATGACCTGAGCTGAAGGCAGAGGCTTAACTGGCTGAGCCACCCAGGTGCCTCTGAATTTCATTTCTTTTTAAGGCCAAATAATATTTCATTGTATGGATATATCACATTTTGTTTATCTGATCGTGCGTCTGTGAACATCTGGGCTGTGTCTGTCCTTTGGCTGTTTGGAATCATGCTGCTGTGCATACAGAAGTACAAATGTCTGTCTGAGTTCCTGCTGTCAGTTCTTCCAGATATATGCCTGGAAATAGGATTGCTGGATCACATGGTGATTGTTTGATTTTTTGAGGCACCACCAGACTCTTTACACCATTTTACTTTCCCACCAGCAAAGTACAAGTGTTCCCATTTTTCTAAAAAAAATTGTTTTGTTATTTCTTTTTCTGGTTTTGTAAAATTAAAAAACAAAACAAAACAAAAAAACAGTCATCCCACGGGTATGAGGTGGTTTCTCTTTGTGATCTCCTTTGTGTTTCCCTAATGATGAGTGATGTTGAGCATCTCTCCGTGAGTTCATTGGCCATCTGCGTGTCTTCTTTGGAGAAATGTCCTTTGTCCAATTTTTATTTTATTTCATTCATTTTTTAAGTTAAATTTTATTTAAAATCAATTAACATATAGTGTATTGTTAATTTCAGAGGTAGAGGTCAGTGATTCGTCAGTTGCATGTAACACCCAGTGCTCATTACATCACGTGCCCTCCTCAGTGTCCAACCCCCAGTGACCCCATCCCCCATCTCCAGCAACCCTCAGTGTGTTTCTGAGGGTTGTGAGTCTCTTATGGTCTGTCTCCCTCTCTGATTTCATCTTGTTTTATTTTTCTCTCCCTTCCCCTATGCTCTTCTGTTTTTTTTTTTTTTTAAAGATTTTATTTTTACTTATTTGACAGAGAGAGATCACAAGCAGGCAGAGAGGCAGGCAGAGAGAGGAGGAAGCAGGCTCCCTGCTGAGCAGAGAGCCCGATGCGGGGCTCGATCCCAGGACCCTGAGATCATGACCTGAGCCGAAGGCAGCGGCTTAATCCACTGAGCCACCCAGGCGCCCCTGCTCTTCTGTTTTGTTTCTTAAATTCCACATGTGAGTGAAATCATCTGATAATTGTCTTTCTCTGATTGACTTATTTCCTTTTGCCCAGTTTTTAGTTGGGTGTTTCTTTTTTGGTTTTGGGCTGTTCTTAATATATTCTGGTTCTCAATCCATTACGTGATACATAATTTATAAATATTTCCTCCCTTTCTGTGTATCACCCTTTTACTCCAGTAATAGTGTCCTTTGATGCATAAAATTTTTAAATTTTGCTGAAGCGCCTCTATTCTTGAGTATGTCTTGGCCGACTGTAATATCTTCCTGGAGGGTACTTTTTTTTTTTTTTTTTAATATTGTGGGTATTGCTTCCCTGTCTTCTGTCATGAAGTGTTGCTGTGGAGAAGACAGACTTTTCCCCTTTCAGGTGGCTTGCTTTTACTGCATGAATGCCTTGGAATTTCTCCCTATTTACATCCTCTAAGGAGTGTGTGCCATCCTCCACCTTTTCATCAATTAGGAAAAAAAAATCTAAAGAAAAAAATTCAGAGACTAGTATAACAGACTCACGTGTACCTACCACCCAGAATTAACCAATATTAAAGGTTTGTCACATAAGTATATACATACTTTACATGTATATAGTTCAAGAAATTTCTTGGGTTGGCTTCTGAGAGGCAGAGCTGAGATGAGGATTCACGTCCTCACGTCCTGAGATGAGGATTTGTTTGAGAAGCGTTTCCAGGGGAGCCCAATAAGGGAGTGGGGAAGGCGAGACAGGGAAGGGACAAGAAAGGAGCACGGCCAGGGTGGGATTTCAGGAGTCGTCCCAGCCTCCACCTCGGCCTGCAGGGAGCCCTGGGGTATGCGTCACCCTGCTGAGTGGGTCTTGCCTCAAGGCGAGGGAGCTGGGTCTGCGTCTAAATTTCTAAATCTGCGTCTAAATTTCGAAATGTGTTCGTGTGCAGATACTATCCTCCACCCTCTTATTTTAGTGCCTTCAGACTCTGTGGTGATGCTTCACATTTCATTCTTGGAACTGATCGTTAGTGACTTTCTTGTCTCTCTTTTCTTGGGTGGTCTTGCCAAGGGTTTGTATCACTTTTCTTTGTCTTCATAGGAAGCCGGTTTTTTCTCTCATTGTTTGTCTTTCCCTCATTCTTTGTCTTCAATTCTTTGTTTGTCTCTCATTCTTTGTCTTCATAGGAAGCCGGTTTTTTCTCTCATTGTTTTCTGTTCCGTGATCATTGTTCACATCTTCATTATTTTCCTTCTACTTTCTGTGGGTTTCCTCTGCTGCCATTTTCCTAATGTCTTGAAGTAATTTGAGATCATTGATTTTTTTTCAACTTTCTTCTTTTTAAACAGGTGTGTTTCAACTACAAATTGCCTCTATTTGCCTGCAGGAGTTTTATGGTTTCAGGTCTCACAACCATTTTTTTTAAAAGATTTTATTTATTTGACCCAGAGAGAGAGAGAGAGATAGAGAAAGAATGAGCAGGGGGAGCGGCAGGCAGAGGGGAAGCAGGCTCCCGGCTGAGCGAGGAGCTCCATGAGGGGGACTCCATCCCAGGACCCTGGGATCATGACCTGAGCTCAAGGCAGACGCTTAACTGACTGAGCCACCCAGGTGCCCTGGTCGTTAATCCATTTTGAGTTTACTTTTGTGTATGGTATAAGAAAGTCGTCCAGTTTCATTCTTTTGCATGAGGCTGTCCAGTTTCCCCAACACCATTTGTCAAAGAGACTATCTTTTTCCCATGAGAGAGTCTTTCCTTCTTCACCAAAGAGTAATCGACCACATAGTTGTGTGTTCCTTTCTGGGCTCTCTGTTCCGTTCCCTCGATCAATGTGTCTGCTTTTGTGGTGGGACCACACTGTTCTGATTACTGTAGCTTCGTAGTTTATCTTGAAATCTGGGATTGTGATCCCTCCAGATTTATTTTTCTTTCTTAAGATTGTTTTGGCTATTTAGGGTCTTTTGTGGTTCCATACAATTGTTAGTGTTATTTATTCTAGTTCTATGAAAAGTGTTGTTAGGTATGGTATACACTCATAATGGAATATTAATCATAAAGGAATGAAAGCTTGTCATTAGCAATAACACGGATGGAGCTAGAGGGGATAATATTAAGTGAAATAAGTCAGAGCGAGGCAAATGCCATGTGAGTTCATTCGTACGTGGAATTTAAGAAACAAAACAAATGAGCAAAGAAAGAAAAAAAGAGACAGGATAAAAACCAGTCTCTTAAAGACAGAAAACAAACTGACGGTCACCAGATGGGAGGCGGGTGGAGGATGGGTGAAATTGGTGATGGGGGTTTACACGGGGCACGGGTCATGAAGAACACTGAGTAACCATATGGGATTGTGAGTCATTGGATTGTACACCTGACACTAACGCTGTACGTTAATTATACTTGACTTTGAAAAATGGGGAAAAAATAAAAGAATCTCTCAAGTTCCAAAGGGGGATTTTTTTTAGTGTTCTTTTTATTGGTGTTTAGTTTATTTGATTTGTGGGCAGAGAAAGTGCTTATATGATTTCAATCCTTCGAATTCTTGAGATTTGCTGCATAGCTCAGCTTACAATCAGTTTTTGTAAGCATTTTGTAAACAACGCATGTTCTTGGAATGGGTGGTTATAGTTTTCTATACATGGATATTCATTCCATTTGTAATTGAGTTGTTCCAGTGCCCTGTACCTTTACTGATCTGTTGTCTGTTGGATAAATTAGTAAGGGAGTTCTGTAAGAATCTGCCCTCATGACTGTGGATTTTTCTGTTTCCCTTTATAGTTCTTTGAGTTTTTGCTCTCTATATTTTGAGCTTATGTTATTAGGTACTTTGAGAACTTTTGTTCCATTCTGGAGAATTCAAACTTCAAAAATTGTAATGCATCTCGGTTTGTCTCTTCTTCTTAAGATCAACCCTGTCTGATTTGTATAATTATACTAAATTTATTTTGCTTAGTAGTCTTGTGTCTCTCTCTTTTTTTGTACCTTTTATTTTCAATCTTTATGGTCATTATATTTAAAGAATGTCTCTTTTAGGGGCCCTAGGGTGGCTCAATCAATTAAGGTTCTGACTCTTGATTTTAGCTCAAGTCACCATCTCAGGGTTGTGAGATCAGCTTAAGATTCTCTTTCTCCCTCTCCCTCTACACCACACTCTTAAAAAAATAAATAAGGAATGTCTTATTTATTTATTTTTTTAAAAGAGTTTATTTATTTATTTGACAGAGATCACAAGTAGGCAGAGAGGCAGGCAGGGGTAGAGGGGAAGCGGGCTCCCTGCTGAGCAGAGAGCCCAATGCAGGGCTCCATCCCAGGACCCTGAGATCATGACCTGAGCCGAGGGCAGAGGCTTAACCCACTGAGCCACCCAGGCGCCCAGAAATGTCTCTTTTAAACAGAACATAACTGAATTATCAAATTTCACCCTGGTAATCTTTGTCTTTTCATGGCCCATTTATTGTACTTGGATTCATTGGAATTATTGGTCTATTTGCATTTAAATATTTCATTTTACTATGCACTTTTAAATGTATTCATCTCATCTATGTTCTCTTTTCTCTCTGCTTTGCTTTCTTTTGGATTGGCTGAATATGTGTCCTTAATGTATGTTTCCTCATTTATTAATTCGGGAATAATATAACTCTCTTCTTTTCTGTTAGTGGTGACCCTAGAGATCAAAACATGGATCCTCGACTTAGGAAAATCAGCTGTAAATTTGTCCTTTTATCTTCTTCCTGGATGATGTGAGGATCTCAGGATATCGCACGTTACCCACCACTCTCTGACTCATACACCACTGTTGTCACGTAGCTTAATTACATGCACGTAATTTAAACCCCGCGAGCCATTATAATTGGGGTTTTATGTTGTTGCTCTTTATTTAGGTTCATCCACATTTGCTGTTCCTGTTTTGATTCCGCATTTCTTCAGCTCAGATCATGATCCTGGGGTCTGGGGTGGAGCCCCGCATCAAGCACCCTGCTTAGCCAGAAACCTACTTCTCTCCTTCTTGTGTTCTCTCTCTCTCTCTCTCACGCTCTCTCTCTCTTTTAAATGAATAAATAAAAAGTCTTTAAAAAAAATCCCACCTTTTACCATTTCCTTTAAGACTGCTCTGCTGATGACGAGTTCTCTCTATTTTTATATATTTCTATTTGTCTAAAAATGTCTTTATTCCATTCACAGAGAATGTTTTTTCTTTTCTTGTTGTCCTAAGTGGGATGTCGATCCATTACCTACTGCTCCATAACTGTCCAACAGACTTTAACTGGCAGCATTTAGTTTTCCTTGCCAGTTAGTCTTACCTGGTACTGTGCTGGACGCGCTTCATGATGACTTACCCAAGTATTGTGGATGGTATCCTATTAAGTTTTTTTTCATGTGCAGTACCTTTATACTTAGGAATTTCTTTTTAACCAAAAGGTAAAGCAAAGAACCTCATTGTATTTGGGCATTTTTATTTATGTATCATGCGATAGTTGTAGAGGAACTGGTTATGGTTTTTTTTTTTATTTTTTTTAGATTTTATTTACTTGACAGAGAGAGATCACAAGTAGGCAGAGAGGCAGACAGAGAGAGGGGGAAGCAGGCTCTCTGATGAGCAGAGAGCCCGATGTGGGGCTCGATCCCAGGACCCTGAGATCATGACCTGAGCCTAAGGCAGAGGCTTAACCCACTGAGCCATCCAGGCACCCCTGGTTGTGGTTCTTTTCTAATTAGTTTAGTAGCTATGAAAGTTGCACTTATGGAGAGAAACATTACCTAGATGTTCTCATCCATAACACTGGATTGTGTAGGAGTTGTTATGGAGAGGTGGCCCTGGGTGACTCCTGGGCTTCCCGGGGACCATGGTGTCCCATGTGTTAGTGCCAGCATAGGAATGTTCCAAACTACGATTTGTCTACACTCTGGGAATTTTTATTTGAGATTTTTTTTTTTAAGATTTTATTTATTTGACAGAGAGAGAGATCACAAGTAGGTAGAAAGGCAGGAAGAGAGAGAGAGAGGGAGAAGCAGGCTTCCCGCTGAGCAGAGAGCCCGATGCGGGGCTCAATCCCAGAACCCTGAGACCATGACCTGAGCTGAAGGCAGAGGCTTAACCCACTGAGCCACCCAAGTGCCCCTTTATTTGAGATTTTTAAAATACACTAATATTTTATATTTGAAATACCACAGAGAGAAAGCCCATGGGTGCAAAGAGAGTAGAGTTTAGACAACAAGCATCATGGAATAACTTCTTACATTCTGTTTCTGTGTGCACATTTCTGACCCATTGTTCAGTGAAGGTGGCAAAGTGCCTTTTGTTGTTTATTTTAACGTTATTCGTGTCTATGTTTCTTACTTGCTACATGATGTTGTTCTGTAGCAAGATTGTAAAGAATCTGACATGAGTTAGAGATACACATGCCTGTTGATTACCTTCAAACCGACAGTCATTCATTACCAACAAACCCCCAGTTCAGCCCCCAGGGGCCAGGCAAATATTGTGAATCGCATAGTGGCTAGATGAGATCTGTGAAAATTGGAGGGCATGTGCCCCTTAAAAATCGTGCAGCTAGGGGGCCTGGGTGGCTCAGTTGTTAAGCATCTGCCTTTGGCTCAGGTCATGATCCCAAAGTCCTAGGATCGATCCCCACATCGGACTCCCTGCTCTGCAGAAGCCTGCTTCTCCCTCTCCCACTCCCCCTGCTTATGTTCCCTCTGTTGCTGTGTCTCTGTCAACTAAGTATATAAAATCTCTTAAAAAAAATCGCGCAGCTGTATCTTGGCTGTTGTAAACATGCTGCAGTAAATATAGATGAGTGGATAGAGAGGATGTGGCATATATATGACAATGGAATATCACTTAGCTATTAAAAAAAATGAAATCTTGCCATTTGCAATCACATGAGTGAAGCTAGAGAGTATTATGCTGAGAAAAATGACTCAGTCCGAGAAAGACAAATGCCGTCTGATTTCACTCATATGTGTAATTTACCAAACAAAACAGATGAGCAAAGAGGAGAAAGGAGAGAAAGAGAGATAGATCAAGGAATAGACTCTTAACTATAGGGAACCAACTGCTGGTTACGTTACCAGAGCGGGTGGTGGGAAGGTAGATGGGGAAACAGGTGATGGGGACTAAGGAGGCACTTGTGATGAGAACTTGGGGTTGTATGGAAGTGCCGAATCACTAAATTCTACCCCTAAAACTAGTGTCACACTGAATGTTAATTATACTTGAAAAAACTCATGTGGCCATGCTTCGTTTGCATTATCGCCATGCTGGGATGTGGGTCCTGTATTGATTTCCTCTCTTCTTGAAAAGTCAGAAATGTAGATTGTTATGTACAATCTCTGCATTTTTAAACGTTAGCCAAGAAGTACTTTTGGGGGATAAGATATGCAATTATAGTTAAAAAAATCAGATTCGCAGGCCGGGCTCCTCTTGGGTTCGTGGGGTCTTTCCCTTTATCTTAGCGGGTGTTCAGGTGCTGCTTATGTCCATGACCCAGGGCACTAGGAGTCCCGCCTCAAGGGTGGGGTTTGCAGGTGGTTGAGGCCTGAGTGAGATTCACATGTGCACCACAGGCCACTTAGTACGGAAGCCCCAGAGTCACCCAGCACCCCCTTCCTCCTTGCGATCTGGGCAGCTGACCGGTCCTGTTGAATCTAGCTCCTGGAAACTGCATGTCTAAGAAAGTCCATCTGAAAAGTTCTCATCCTAAGACAAAAACAGTTTTGTAGCGATGTATGGTGACAGATATGAACTAGGCTCGTGCTGATCACTGTGGCATAGACAACTGTTGAGTCATCACGTTACACACCTGAAACGAGTATGTTCTGTATCAGCTGAATCTTGGTATAGAAGTAAACAAACAGCAACACAAACCTTCACGTCTGTGACCTCCTCTTGCAGACCCTGGTGGTCTCCAGCCCTGGGTTCTCGTCTCTTGCATGCCCTGTGGGCTCTGTCCCTGCATTCCTTCCCCACATCCCAGCGAGGGTAATTTTCCCAAAGTAATGATTTGCCCATGTCTCTCCTCTGCTTAAAAATAATATTCCAGTGAGTCAGTAAGTTACCGTGCTGGAAAGCTTCCCCCGGCCTCCAGATCTTCTCTCTGCGCCCTGCCACCCTGTGCTGCCCCCACCCAGGAGGCGGACCTGCACAGACTGCATCAGTGCCCTCCCATGTCCTGTGGCTCCCGCGAGCACTGTAGGGCACTGGAGACGGGGAGAAGGGAAGTGTATTTGCTAACTTGGCTCTCACTGTAGGGTTGATATAAACTGTAATTCTTAGTCATGGCCTTAGTGCCTCTCAGGAAACCTTTACACACAGCATCTGGCCGCCCTTGCCCCATCTCTCAGGGGAGACCCAGGCAGATAATGTGAGTCATTGCATGCACAGAGCCTGCCCGGTGCCAGCCCGAAGGGCCGTGTCAGTCCTGGGCTTTCCCTGTGCCCTGTCCACACCTTAGCAAATTGTGGGTTTTTAGAATTCTCCTCAAATGGTCCCCATCTGAAGCTGCCCTCTGTGTTGCGCTGGGCCCTAGGTCTTCTCCCTAACCCAGTGGACTGGATCGATGTATACAGAGGATCAGCCCCACTCTTGGAAGTCTGGAAATGGTTCGTTGGTGTTCCTTCATCCGGACCTGGAGAAAACCTTAGTCACCGTGATTTGGGAAGCCTTGGTAACCTTTGCGGGAGAATTTTCTTTTACTAGAACAAGAGGTCCAGCCAACCTCCAAATTAGGAGTTCGCGCGGAGGGTGTGGACGGTCGGTCCATCTGGCTAACTCGGGGAGGTACCGGTTGAGGTGAGGAGTCACAGCACTGGGGCGGCCTTCCCGGTGTTGCGGCCGGCCAGAAAGATCTGGCAAAAAAGAAGCTTCCTCAGGGGCTCTCCGGGACTGTACCTACCGGGGGCTGAGGGAAGCCGGGCCTGGCTGGCTCTCCCCTTCTGGTCTCCTGCAGAGAGGGCGTCCCAGGAAGAGGGTCTTCAGTCGCTCTGGGGTTGCCATGGGAAGCAGGACTTGGCCGATGTGTCTGCGCGGGATCAGCGAGGGGCTTCACGAAGGTGGTGAAATAACGAGGACCATGTTGTTGGAGAGGGTCAGCCAGACCCTGGACGCCGTGGGTCATCAGGGTCATAAGCTATGGGTATCCAGGCGTCGTCCTTATCATGGTGTCAGTTACTGGAGGTCAACCACAGCCCCGAGGGAGACGGTCCTCCTTCTGCCCCTACATCAGGAGGTCACCAGCGGCCTGACGCTGTGTCACATGCCCATGTCCCCCCCCCCTCGCTCCACCCCCCCCATCACACATCCTCACAAGAGGAAGCAGGAGTGAGAGCAACAAGATATTTTGAGGGAAACGGCATTCATTTAACTTTTATTACGTCTGTTGTTACAATCATTCCATTTTATTACGAGTTATTGTTCATCTCTCTTTTCTAAAAGATCTTATTTATTTTAGAGAGAAAGAGGAAGCACGCAAGCAGGGAAAGGGGCAGAGGGAGAGGGAACGAGAGAATCGCAGGCGGACTCCCCGCTGAGCAGGGAGCCCGACGTGGGGCTCGATCTCACAGCTGTGAGATCAGGACCTGAGCTGAAATCAAAAGTTGGATCCTTGGGGCCCCTGGGGGGCTCAGTGGGTTAATAAGCCTCTGCCTTTGGCTCAGGTCATGTTCCCAGTGTCCCGGGATTGAGCCCCACATCGGGCTCTCTGCTCAGCGGGGAGCCTGCTTCCCCATCTCTCTCTGCTTCCCTCTCTGCCTACTGTGATCTCTGTCTCTGTCAGATAAATAAATAAAATCTTTAAAAAAAAAAAAGTTGGATCCTTAGCCAGCTGAGCCACCCAGGCGCCCGTGGTTCATCTCTTCTTGTGCCTGTTTTAGTTTGTTTTTATTTTTTAAAGATTTTTTTTATTTGGGCACCTGGGTGGCTCAGTGGGTTAAGCCGCTGCCTTCGGCTCAGGTCATGATCTCAGCGTCCTGGGATCGAGTCCCGCATTGGGTTCTCTGCTCGGCAGAGATCCTGCTTCCCTCTCTCTCTCTGCCTGCCTCTCCATCTACTTGTGATCTCTCTGTCAAATAAATAAATAAAATCTTAAAAAAAAAAAAGATTTTATTTATTTATTTGAGATAGAGAGAATGAGAGCCAGTGAGTGAACATGAGAGGGGGAAGGTCAGAGGGAGAAGCAGACCCCCTGGTGAGCAGGGGGCCCGATGCGGGACTCGATCCCAGGACTCCAGGATCATGACCTGAGCCGAAGGCAGTTGCTTAACCCACTGAGCCACCCAGGCACCCTGTGCCGAGTTTATAAATTAAACTTTATCATAGGTATGTATGTATAGGAAAAATCATGTATACATATAGGTTTCGGTACTATCTGTGGTATGAGGCATCCACGGGGGGTCTTGGGATGTATCCCCATGGTAAGGGACAACTGTATACACTTTTCAGTAGAGGATCAAATGAACTGGAAAGGGAGAGGAAAGATCCAGACGTAAGGAGCGTCTCTCACTAGTGCCTCACACACATCTTTAGTTCTGTGTTTAATATATTCCGGTTGAATTGACTTGTCGAGCATGTGTGACAGATTGAGTGACATTTTTATGTCATTTATCCAGTGCATACATTTAAAATTTTTTTGTTGTTAAAGACTGTAAGGTCGTATTAACCTGAAAGAATGTATTTACTGTTAACAAAATCTGGGTCGTTTGTGATCTCCTTAAATAACCTCTGTGGTAACATTGGAATGAACATTTATTTGATGTCTAGGAAGTAATATCCCAGTGGAACTTATTTTATTTTGGGTTGATTTTAATATGGAGCTGTTAATATAGCATTTCCAATAAGTCACCTTATATGTGAAATCTGTGTTTAATTACTAACATTTTTGCAAGACTGGTAGAACTGTACTCTTTATTATAAGTCACAGATTTAAGAACTTGTCAGGAAAATATTTTATGATTTGATTTATGCATGGGGATCCATGAAAGGCAAGGAGTCCTTGAGTCTTTATGAGATTGTGAACACAGTTACTCCTACAATATTCTTGGCTTTTTCCAGTCCTGTTATATAATGAGTAAACAATATCTCTTTTGAATTTTTCATCCAAAAATATTCCCCAGCTAGAGCTTCACTTAGGAAAATATGATTTCCTAAGAGATCTTTAAGCCTGATAGTTTTAACCAAACGGCATGATGTGCATTTTGCTTCTCTGAATGTGTTTCCATGGGTTTTCTTCTAGTGGTTCCCCCCCCCCAAAAAAAAGAACTTTTATTGGGTGTTTTATTGCATAAATGGTACATGTTCATTGTATAAAAGTGGGAACCATAGATAAGCAAAGGGAAGAGACTAGGAAAGCATCTGATTCTAACACGGTTACAGAATAGAGATGAACCAAGCCCGAGACCCCACCGGCGATCACATTGAGGGAGAGGGGCTCATAGGGATGGTGAGGGTCCGCTGGCACCTTCTGCAGAATTGGCACATCCTTGGAAAGCACTCATCCCCGAGGAGGCTCTCTTAACCAGGTAACAGGTGCCTCTGTGTCAGCTTCTTCTTGCTCTGGGGCCCTGTGTCTGTCACGGTCAAGGCCCGAAGGCCGCTTCTTTGTCATCACACTCCTCCAGCACCTGTCACCTGCTGCTGGCTATCCAGTGGCTCGTCCAGGCCACTCCTCCAGGAGCACTGATTCTTGAACTTCAGAAGCCCTTGGTCTTTGTTCCTGTATGGGAAGTTCACAAGTGTGTCTGGGTCGTGAGCATCAGTCAAAGGACGGGTACCCCTCGTGTAATAACCTGGATACAGCCAGGCGCTTCTGAAAAACAGAAGCGTAGCTCTGCTTGCAACACAGAGAGGGGAAAAAGGAGAAGTCCCCAATGAGATACCCGGAGAAGGTTGTGGTCAGGCGAAACCCAGCAGCAGGTGCCTTCCTTCCAAGATGCAAATTGCCCGCTGCCTGTGACGATAGGTCAGCAGCTGGGTTTGCTGGATTCCTGATGTGTAACATATAACGTACTGATAACATGGCATTCAAATAATTAGTTAAGACAGCTTATGGAGATGCCCGTGAGGAGGGAACCAGGAACAGTGGTACCCAGCTGACAAGCCTCGAAGTTGACTCTTCAGTTACCTTCAGGCCAGCCATCAAGCTGACACCCATCAGCCAACTTTCATGGCCCCTGGAGTTCAGGGCTGGGGCCGGCCGAAGTGGGGCTGCCTAATACCCCTGTCTTGGGAGGCTGCCCGCCACCCCACAGCTCAAGAACATAGCCCCCCTGCCTGACCTGGGCCGCTGGGATGGCTGCTTTCTTCCCTCCCCTCAACTTCTTCTGCCCCAACACTGGACGATGGTGATGGGTATTATTCCTTATTTTTATTGTAACACTAAACTGTGTCCCCAGATTCTAAGTCTGATTAGTTGGCTGCTGATTTGGCATTATGGTCTGCTTACTACTTAAAAAAAAAAAAGGCAGAAATATGCATTAATGGAATTCTGTAAGATTAGGGAGCTATGTCCAGCATGTTTACCAGGGACCTGGGTGGAACAGGGAAGTTGCAAAGCTGAGCAGAGTGGCTCATAGGTGGGTGACAGGTCAGGTTCAAATGCATCTTGATAAGCCAGCGCTCTGGGCCAACACCAACAAGAGGACATCCGGTAGTGATTCATGTTAAGTCCTGCAGAAGCGAAGATGGGAGCGAGCAGGTTCTACTGTCCCTGCTTTGAAAAAGACGCTATTTTGACCTTATTGAGACATTCGCTTATTACATTTATGAGATGAGGTGTGATTTGTTACATGTGTGTTGTTTTAGTTAAATCCCCCTGCAGCGAAGGTTGTCATTTCCATTTTATAGGTGAGTTTTAGAAAGGTTAAGAAATGTATCCAGGGTATCCACATAGCTTTTGAGCATTTTGCGATATGGCCTCTGTGATGGGATCCAAGAAATGGTGTGTCTGAAAAGGAAGGGAGGGAGGGAGGAGAGAGAAAAGGAAGGAGGGAGGGAGAGGAGGAAGGAGAGAGGGAGAGACAGAAGGAAGGAAGGAAGGAATGAAGGAAAGAGGAAACTCAGATTTTATTGGAAGAAACCTGGAGGGTTGGTCAGTGCATGGTCCGTGTTGTATTCTGGACAGTATATTTTAAGATGAAACATGCACACACTTAATTGTGTGCAGAGTAAATATTTGTGGAAAAGCTGGGACGGTTGAAGGGAAAGCTCTGGCAGTATTCTCAAGCAGAAGCTGATGGACACTGGCGGTCCCCTGCCCTGGGAGGAGGTCCGGCCCAGGAAGGAGCTGCTGTGCCACCATCAGGAGGAATACACAAACATACACGTGCAGAAACGTCCCAGTGGTGCTTTCTTCTGCCACCAAGAAGCTTTTCTCTGACCATCTGTGCTCGCTGTGTGCTGCTGGCATCAGAGGGAGAGGCCAGAACTGGGTGCACATCAGGAATATTACTGCTGCTCTTTGGGTGAAGAAGCATCCGTGAGAAGGAGGGTGGGGAGACCGGCTGAAAACAGCAAAATCCCGTCATCATCTTCCCAGCCAAGGGCAGGAGAAGAACTCGAGGACCCCTCTTGAGATGCGTTTTTTTCTGTTTTCTTTGGGAAGGGGGGCGAATATCTCACTGACCTAACCAGAGAGACCAAATGCCTACATTTACAACATGCCTATTTTAGTTATTTTAAAATCAAGATTTTTTTTTTTTTTTTTTTTTTTTTTTTTGGTAAGTAAAGGTGGAGAAGTTATGGAAAGAAATCCGACTCTAACTATAAACCGAACAGATGGGATAGTAGGAATAAAAACAAATTAAAGCAATATTGCAAGGAACTCTCAACTTTCATTTAAAAATATATATGATGATGTTTTTCAACTTTTCACATTCAACCTATCAGTAGATCGGGTGACAAAATGAAAAATCAGTTTCAGCTGTGTATATTTTAAACATTTACCTAAACGATTTGGACTTACCAGCCCAGAAGTCCAGATGAATGTATTAAAGTGCTATTTGTGTGTGTGTGTGTGTGTGTGTGTGTGTGTTTTATGAATTAGAACTTTATTTTACATTATGTTATAGACAGGATGCAGTTCCACTTGGTGACATTTAGTGTAGAAAATGGAACTGAACGGTGATATAATTAGAACAGTAAATAGTACGGGTTTAATTAGCTCGTGTTCCTGATGACAGATTTGATCAGTTCCCAGATATTTACCCTTTCCTTTCGTTGGACTATTCCTGAAGTGTTGCCTTGAGCAGGACCATGCCCGGGGTTATAAATAGGTAGCTTGGCAAGAAACCATGAAACCCACTGACCGGTCAGTCTGGGGTGGAAATGATTGGAAAAATCCCTCCTTGGTTCATTATTCCATTTCACTTTGAAAGCCCTTTCTACAGATCCCCCTCTTAATTAAAAAAAAAAAAAAATTGGGTTAGATGAGGTAACATGGCCCAAGGGCTTAAGGAAGCCCATGTAATATCTAGTTCAGCTGTTCACTGTGGTTTTATTAGTATTAGGGTTTCCTTCATAAACATTCCTGTTCTCTGACTTACAGCTTCCCTGTTAAATTCTCTCTGACTTGAACTTTCTCTGCATCGATGTGGTCTGTCTTTGCTTGCTTACAAATGTTAAATTCAAGTATGACAGTGTTTGCTTTAAAAAAATTTTTGTTTGAAAAATGCAGAGAAAGAAAAACAAAAGAAGATAAAATCACTCAGAGTCCTCGAACCTGGAAGTCACCATGGCGAGCATTTTAAGTTAACTCACTCCTTTCTCCGTGCACTTACACGGTTACCTATATGAAAATGATGCAGTCTTCTCCTGTGCTCTAAGGATTGCCTTTTATTCCCTTCTTCAAAAATAAAATTATTTTTGAAAAAGATATCCAAAAAATGCAAGGTCAGATAAAACTAACACCCATTACAGCACCCCATGGGTTCATCAGAATGTTTTGTCTTATCGGCTTTAGATCTTTTATGAAGGTGAAGGGGCTATACGACATTCAGCTGGTATCCCTTTGTTGCGGATAGCATCTGCTCCGAGTCCCACATCCTCTGTTCTCAGAGGCAGCTTGACCCTTCCAACCCCTATGCTTGTCCTTGCAGTATGCTTTTGCGGGTACATTCACATACCTGTGCCTTTATCCAAAGGATGAAGAGATTGAAAATGCCTTGGGTGTTTTTGTTTTAATGTAAATAAAGTGGAAGTTTAATGGAAATATAGTCTTTTCCTTTATAGTTTCTACCTTTTTTTTTTTTCATATAGAAATAAGGGGTTTATTGCTCACAATTTTTAGAAAAGTTGTTGGCTTAAAAAATATCTTTTTTTTTTTAATTTAAATTTTTTTTTGGTGTGTGTGTGTGTGTGTGTGTTCCAAAGTTCATTGCTTACTTTGTTGACCTGTCTAGGACAGTCTTGCCTAGGTCAAGTCTATAGACTGTTTATCTATAATTTTTCTACTATTTTAGAGTTTTTGTGCTTTTAATAAAAATTTCCAATGTATCTGGAAATCATTTTGGTGTATTTTCTGAAAAAGCCCTCTTCTCTTTTTTAATTAATTTATTTCAATGGGAAGGGGCAGAGGGAGAATCTCAAGCAGACTCCACACTGGACATGGAGCCCGATGACCTTGGGCTCCATCTCATGACTTTGAGATCATGACCTGAGCCAAAACCAGGAGTCCAATACTTAGCCAGTTGAACCACCCAGGCATCCTGGTTTTTGTGTTGTTTTTATAAACATTTGTCACTCTGACTTGTGGTTCCATCTTACCTCCTTATACTTGGGTCTGTTTCTGGACTCTTCTTTTTAAAAAAATTTAATAGATTTTCAGTACTTATCACAATGCCAACTCTCTACTCTTAATTGAGGCAATTTCCCTTCTTTTACAGTTTTTTATTGGCTCCTGTAGACTTACTCCACCAGATGAACTTTGGAATCATTTTGTCAGGTTCAATAAAAATTCCTTTGGGGATTTTGGAGTTGTTATAAATTTATAGATTAGTTTGGAGAGAAGTAACATTTTATAGTTTCAAGTCTACCCATTTAGGACTATGTACATTTCTCCATTTATTCAACAGAGCCTACTCTAGGCCCCTTAATGAAGTTTTGTAACTTTATGTAAGTAAGACATATCATTTCTTCTCATATCTACGCCTACATCTGTTTATACATTTTTATTTTTATTTATTTATTTTTAAAGATTTTATTTATTTGACAGACAGAGATCACAAGTAGGCAGAGAGGCAGGCAGAGAGAGAAAGGGAAGCAGGCTCCTCACTGAGCAGAGAGCCCAATGCGGGGCTCGATCCCAGGACCCTGAGATCATGACCTGAGCTGAAGGCAGAGGCTTTAACCCACTGAGCCACCCAGGCGCCCTGTCTATATATTTTTAACTTATACCTGTCCTCCTCTTTTCTCTAGAGTATCCCAACATAAGTCAATGGTGGCCATTTCAGAAGACTAATTAAACCAAATTGATTATTTGGTTTAATTAGTTGACGCTTCTCTATTTTCTTGGATTCCCAAGGCTTTAGTTACATTGTTTTCTTGGGATGGGGCCCATTTCAGGAGATTTCACAAATCCTCATGCAAAATAATTTCCTTGGAGCGAGCACCTATCTGTCTGACAGAAGGGCAAGGCAGGATTTCAGTGGTGAGAAGTCTTAGGTACAAGCTGGGGACCCTGCTGTGTCGGTTATAAAACATAACTTCGTCTATTTAAATTTTGGAATGATAAAATTTCAGAGTTACAACTGAGCTTAGAAGCTGCCTGGACAAAACCTTCATAAGGTGGAAGGGTACTCACGTGTCACTAGTTTCCATATACAACTGTCGTGTGTGTGTGTGTGTGTGTGTGCACGCGCGCGCGCACACGCACACACGCATGTGTGTTTAATGTAGCCATTCCAAAGCAAAGCACTTTTAGGCAACTTTCTCTCTGTGAACAACTTAGAATAAGACTGGAAAAAACTGGAAAAACGTTAGGAAGATTCTAGCATACGTGTCTTCACTTACTGTGTTTTTTCACATTCTAGACCTCAAGAAACACACGTTCTGATGAAGAGAAGGACAGCAACTGGGATGCTTGGGGCAGCTGGAGTGACTGCTCTCGGACCTGCGGGGGAGGGGCGTCATACTCTCTGCGGAGGTGCTTGACTGGGAGGTGAGTGGTGGTCTTATGGCTCTTCTCTGTGGATGTCTGCCTTTGAAGGATGGGGCTGGGGAGACAGCTTGGCTTCTTGGCTTCAGAAGGTACTAGGACGGTGATATGACATCTGCTGTATATAAACATCATCATCCTCAGGGTACCATGTTTAAATAGCACTGGCCCCATTTTCATGAGAGTGACCGTAGTCCATCCACCTGAGACCGCCAGCTCAAAGGACCCTGGGGCACTCGACACTTCAAGCTTTGCAGGAGGGATGGCCGGCATGTTAAGTCACTCGCCCCAGATTGTCCAGACTAGGGATAATGGCTCAAGTCTTCTGAATTCTACCCCTAAGTCATCTCACTTTGTTCACTTTCTTTGAGCAACCCATCAATTAAGAAGGCAATGCACGTTATGTTTTCACACCTTAGGTACACTTATATTACATAATGTGTTAAAACGTAAGATTGGCTCCTTTATAAAAAACCATTAGTTTTGAGGGAGGAGTCAAGATGGCGGAGAAGTAGCAGGCTGAGACTACTTCGGGTAGCGGGAGATCAGCTAAATAGCTTATCTAAAGATTGCAAACACCTACAAATCCAACGGGAGATTGAAGAGAAGAAGAACAGCAATTCTAGAAACAGAAAATCAAGCACTATCTGAAAGGTAGGACTGGCGGAGAAGTGAATCCAAAGCGATGGGAAGATAGACCGCGGGGGGAGGGGCTGGCTCCCGGCGAGCGGCGGAGCAACGGAGCACAAAATCAGGACTTTTAAAAGCCTGTTCCGCTGAGGGACATCGCTCCAGAGGCTTAACTGGGGTGAAGCCCGGGCGGGGTCAGCGCGGCCTCAGGTCCCACAGGGTCACAGAAGGATCGGGGGTGTCTGAGTGTCGCAGAGCTTACCGGTATTAGAACAGGGAAGCCGGCTACAGAGACAGAGCCGAGGAGTGACTCTCAGCTCGGGGTTGCCTTGAACCGGTCGCAGGCTCGGTGAGCTCGGAGCGCGGCCGGAGGCCAGGGTGACAGGAGTCATTGGGCGCTGTTCTCTGAGGGCGCACTGAGGAGTGGGGCCCCGGGCTCTCGGCTCCTCCGGGGCGGAGACCAGGAGGCCGCCATCTTCATTCCCGTCTTCCAGAACTCTACGGAAAGTGCTCAGGGAACAAAAGCTCCCGAAAGCGAACCCAGCAAACCCGAGCGGATTACTCAGCCCAGCCCCGGGTAAGGGTGGTGCAACTCCGCCTGGGGCAAAGATGCTTGAGAATCACTACAACAGGCCCCTCCCCCAGAAGATCAACGGGAAACCCAGCCAGGACCAAGTTCACCTACCAAGGAGTGAAGGTTCAATACCAAGGAGAGCAGCGGAATTCCAGAGGAGAAGAAAGCAAAGCACGGAACTCATGGCTTTCTCCCCATGATTCTTTAGCCTTGCAGTTAATTTAATTTTTTTTCTTTTTCAATTTTTTTTTCTCTTCCTCTGCTAAATTTTTTTAACTTTTACCGTTTTCTTTTTTAACGTTTTTTAAATAGTTTATCTAATATATATATATATATATATATATATATATATATATATATATATATTTTCCTTTTTATATTTTTTATCGGCTTTCTTTTTTTAATAGTTTCTTTTTTTTTTTCTTTCTGAACCCCTTTTTATCCCCTTTCTCCCCGCTCACGATTTGGGATCTCTTCTGATTTGGCTAAAGCATATTTTCCTGGGGTTGTTGCCACCCTTTTAGTATTTTACTTGCTCCTTCATATACTCTTATCTGGACAAAATGACAAGGCGGAAAAATTCACAACAAAAAAAAGAACAAGAGGCAGTACCAAAGGCTAGGGACCTAATCAATACAGACATTGGTAATATGTCAGATATAGAGTTCAGAATGATGATTCTCAAGGTTCTAGCCGGGCTTGAAAAAGGCATGGAAGATATTAAAGCAACCCTCTCGGGAGATATAAAAGCCCTTTCTGGAGAAATAAAAGAACTAAAATCTAACCAAGTTGAAATCAAAAAAGCTATTAATGAGGTGCAATCAAAAATGGAGGCTCTCACAGCTAGGATAAATGAGGCAGAAGAAAGAATTAGCGATATAGAAGACCAAATGACAGAGAATAAAGAAGCTGAGCAAAAGAGGGACAAACAGCTACTGGACCACGAGGGGAGAATTCAAGAGATAAGTGACACCATAAGACGAAACAACATTAGAATAATTGGGATTCCAGAAGAAGAGGAAACAGAGAGGGGAGCAGAAGGTATGTTGGAGAGAATTATTGGAGAGAATTTCCCCAATATGGCAAAGGGAACAAGCATCAAAATTCAGGAAGTTCAGAGAACCCCCCTCAAAATCAATAAGAATAGGTCCACACCCTGTCACCTAAGAGTAAAATTTACAAGTCTTAGTGACAAAGAAAAGATCCTGAAAGCAGCCCAGGAAAAGAAGTCTGTAACGTACAATGGTAAAAATATTCGATTGGCAGCAGACTTATCCACAGAGACCTGGCAGGCCAGAAAGAGCTGGCATGATATATTCAGAGTACTAAATGAGAAAAACATGCAGCCAAGAATACTATATCCAGCTAGGCTATCATTGAAAATAGAAGGAGAGATTAAAAGCTTCCAGGACAAACAAAAACTGAAAGAATTTGCAAATACCAAACCAGCTCTACAGGAAATATTGAAAGGGGTCCTCTAAGCAAAGAGAGACCCTCAAAGTAGTAGATCAGAAAGAAACAGAGACAATATACAATAACAGTCACCTTACAGGCAATACAATGGCACTAAATTCATATCTCTCAATACTTACCCTGAATGTTAATGGGCTAAATGCCCCAATCAAAAGACACAGGGTATCAGAATGGATAAAAAAACAAAACCCATCTATATGTTGCCTACAAGAAACTCATCTTAAACCCGAAGACACCTCCAGGTTTAAAGTGAGGGGTTGGAAAAGAATTTACCATGCTAATGGACATCAGAAGAAAGCAGGAGTGGCAATCCTTATATCAGATCAATTAGATTTTAAGCCAAAGACGATAATAAGAGATGAGGAAGGACACTATATCATACTCAAAGGAACTGTCCAACAAGAAGATCTAACAATTTTAAATATCTATGCCCCTAACGTGGGAGCAGCCAACTATATAAACCAATTAATAACAAAATCAAAGAAACACATCGACAAGAATACAATAATAGTAGGGGATTTTAAAACTCCCCTCACTGAAATGGACAGATCATCCAAGCAAAAGATCAACAAGGAAATCAAGGCCTTCAATGACACACTGGACCAGATGGACATCACAGATCTATTCAGAACATTTCATCCCAAAGCAACAGAATACACATTCTTCTCTAGTGCACATGGAACATTCTCCAGAATAGATCACATTCTTGGTCCTAAATCAAGTCTCAACCGGTATCAAAAGATTGGGATCATTCCCTGCATATTTTCAGACCACAATGCTCTGAAGCTAGAACTCAATCACAAGAGGAAATTTGGAAAGAACCCAAATACATGGAGACTAAACAGCATCCTTCTAAAGAATGAATGGGTCAACCAGGAAATTAAAGAAGAATTGAAAAATTTCATGGAAACAAATGATAATGAAAACACAACGGTTCAGAATCTGTGGGACACAACAAAGGCAGTCCTGAGAGGAAAATATATAGCGGTACAAGCCTTTCTCAAGAAACAAGAAAGGTCTCAGGTATACAACCTAACCCTACACCTAAAGGAGCTGGAGAAAGAACAAGAAAGAAACCCTAAACCCAGCAGGAGAAGAGAAATCATAAAGATCAGAGCAGAAATCAATGAAATAGAAACCAAAAAAACAATAGAACAAATCAACGAAACTAGGAGCTGGTTCTTGGAAAGAATTAATAAGATTGATAAACCCCTGGCCAAACTTATCAAAAAGAAAAGAGAAAGGACCCAAATAAATAAAATCATGAATGAAAGAGGAGAGATCACAACGAACACCAAAGAAATACAGACAATTATAAGAACATACTATGAGCAACTCTATGCCAACAAATTTGACAATCTGGAGAAATGGATGCATTCTTAGAGACATATAAACTACCACAACTGAACCAGGAAGAAATAGAAAGCCTGAACAGACCCATAACCAGTAAGGAGATTGAAACAGTCATCAAAAATCTCCAAACAAACAAAAGCCCAGGGCCAGATGGCTTCCCGGGGGAATTCTACCAAACATTTAAAGAAGAACGAATTCCTATTCTCCTGAAACTGTTCCAAAAAATAGAAATAGAAGGAAAACTTCCCAACTCATTTTATGAGGCCAGCATCACCTTGATCCCAAAACCAGACAAGGATCCCATCAAAAAAGAGAACTACAGACCAATATCCTTGATGAACACAGATGCAAAAATTCTCGCCAAAATACTAGCCAGTAGGATTCAACAGTATATTAAAAGGATTATTCACTACGACCAAGTGGGATTTATTCCAGGGCTGCAAGGCTGGTTCAACATCCGCAAATCAATCAATGTGATACAACACATTAATAAAAGAAAGAACAAGAACCATATGATACTCTCCATAGATGCTAAAAAAGCATTTGACAAAGTACAGCATCCCTTCCTGATCAAAACTCTTCAAAGTGTAGGGATAGAGGGCACATACCTCAATATTATCAAAGCCATCTATGAAAAACCCACCGCAAATATCATTCTCAATGGAGAAAAACTGAAAGCTTTTCCACTAAGGTCAGGAACTCGACAGGGATGTCCGTTATCACCACTGCTATTCAACATAGTACTAGAAGTCCTAGCCTCAGCAATCAGACAACAAAAGGAAATTAAAGGCATCCAAATTGGCAAAGAAGAAGTCAAGCTATCACTCTTTGCAGATGATATGATACTATATGTGGAAAACCCAAAAGACTCCACTCCAAAACTGCTAGAACTTGTACAGGAATTCAGTAAAGTGTCAGGATATAAAATCAATGCACAGAAATCAGTTGCATTTCTCTACACCAACAACAAGACAGAAGAAAGAGAAATTAAGGAGTCCATCCCATTTACAATTGCACCCAAAACTATAAGATACCTAGGAATAAACCTAACCAAAGAGACTAAGAATCTATACTCAGAAAACTATAAAGTACTCATGAAAGAAATTGAGGAAGACACAAAGAAATGGAAAAATGTTCCATGCTCCTGGATTGGAAGAATAAATATTGTGAAAATGTCTATGCTACCTAAAGCAATCTACACATTTCATGCAATTCCTATCAAAGTACCATCCATTTTTTTCAAAGAAATGGAACAAATAATCCTAAAATTTATATGGAACCAGAAAAGACCTCGAATAGCCAAAGGAATATTGAAAAAGAAAGCCAAAGTCGGTGGCATCACAATTCCGGACTTCAAGCTCTATTACAAAGCCGTCATCATCAAGACAGCATGGTACTGGCACAAAAACAGACACATAGATCAATGGAACAGAATAGAGAGCCCAGAAATGGACCCTCAACTCTATGGTCAACTCATCTTCGAGAAAGCAGGAACGAATGTCCAATGGAACAAAGACAGCCTCTTCAATAAATGGTGTTGGGAAAATTGGACAGCCACATGCAGAAAAATGAAATTGGATCATTTCCTTACACCACACACGAAAATAGACTCAAAATGGATGAAGGATCTCAATGTGAGAAAGGAATCCATCAAAATCCTTGAGGAGAACACAGGCAGCAACCTCTTCGACCTCAGCCGCAGCAACATCTTCCTAGGAACATCACCAAAGGCAAGGGAAGCAAGGGCAAAAATGAACTTTTGGGATTTTATCAAGATCAAAAGCTTTTGCACAGCAAAGGAAACAGTGAATAAAACCAAAAGACAACTGACAGAATGGGAGAAGATATTTGCAAATGACATATCAGATAAAGGGCTAGTGTCCAAAATCTATAAAGAACTTAGCAAACTCAACACCCAAAGAACAAATAATCCAATCAAGAAATGGGCAGAGGACATGAACAGACATTTCTGCAAAGAAGACATCCAGATGGCCAACAGACACATGAAAAAGTGCTCCACATCACTCGGCATCAGGGAAATACAAATCAAAACCACCATGAGATATCACCTCACACCAGTCAGAATGGCTAAAATTAACAAGTCAGGAAATGACAGATGCTGGCGAGGATGCGGAGAGAGGGGAACCCTCCTACACTGTTGGTGGGAATGCAAGCTGGTGCAACCACTCTGGAAAACAGCATGGAGGTTCCTCAAAATGTTGAAAATAGAACTACCCTATGACCCTGCAATTGCACTGCTGGGTATTTACCCTAAAGATACAAACGTAGTGATCCGAAGGGGCACGTGCACTCGAATGTTTATAGCAGCAATGTCTACAATAGCCAAACTATGGAAAGAACCTAGATGTCCATCTACAGACGAATGGATAAAGAAGATGTGGTATATATACACAATGGAATACTATGCAGCCATCAAAAGAAATGAAATCTTGCCATTTGCGACGACGTGGATGGAACTAGAGGGTATCCTGCTTAGCGAAATAAGTCAATCAGAGAAAGACAACTATCATATGATCTCCCTGATATGAGGGAGAGGAGATGCAACATGGGGGGTTGAGGGGGTAGGAGAAGAGTAAATGAAACAAGATGGGATTGGGAGGGAGACAAACCATAAGACTCTTAATCTCACAAAACAAACTGAGGGTTGATGGGGGGAGGGGGTTGGGAGAGGGGGGCTGGGGTTATGGATATTGGGGAGGGTATGTGCTATGGTGAGTGCTGTGAAATGTGTAAACCTGGTGATCCACAGACCTGTACCCCTGGGGATAAAAATATATGTTTATAAAAAAAAAAAACAACCATTAGTTTTTTATGATGAGCTCACACTCATCATTGTTTTTGGGACAATTTGAGGTAATCCTTTGTAGGGCCATTTAGATCCCAGCCAAGGATTCACCTCAGCTGTCAGGTAAGACAGAGCCCCAGGTTGATGGAACCTGGTGTCCCGGTTCTGGACCAAAGGAAGGCTCCAGGATCATGGCAGGTGTCTTCAGATATGGGATATTGAAAAACAAAAGGGTAAGTTGATTTTCCCTGGATGGTGTCAAGGTGTAGATCAGAAATGCAGGGAGAACACATCTTGTTTGGCTCATGTTGGGATTTGTTGATGTCGCTGTTCTATGGGATATTAAGAGTGACTACATACACCTTCCAGTTTTCTTGAGACTGTGCATGGCGGGTCAGATGGGTGATCGTGATGTGGCCTTGCAAAGGAGGACCCTTGGTTCACTGCAGGACAGCAGGGGAGGTTGTTGGAGGTGCTGTTGGCGTCATTACCCCAGGCTGAGTTCTAACTCCGAGCACTGGGCTGTACGCGAATGGTTGCAGAACTGAACCCAGGGATTAGTCTTGCAAGACACAGTGGTGTACCTGCTTCCCCAGTACTGTTACCTTGGGGAGGAAGCGAAGACCCTGTTACTCGTGTGTCACACTGTGTGGAAGGATGACAGAATGTGATGCTGTACCGGCATGTCTCGATCCCGTTGAGGCCTACAGTAGGAGGACCGGGTGCCTGTGGGCAAGGGTCAGGGAGGGGCTTCTCATGTGTGGAATAGGATTTTTTTCCCACTGCTGTTCAGTCACTTGGGGAGGGGGGCAGTTTCCAGCGTAGAGTCTGGTGCCTAGAAGGTAGGACTTCGGCACTACTCTGTCACCTCCAGATCTGAGGAGTGTGAATGATTTGCAATCAGTGGTGGGATTCAGTTGGAAAAGGAATGTGGTTCATTTGTGTTTGTCTTTTTTTTTTTTAATAGTATGCACTTGTATTTGTTAAAAAGAACCAGAGGAATATATTGAAGATCATGAATGACTACTTTCATTGTTTTGTCATACAACCCAAATGCTTACATATTTATTGGTTATTTTGTTAATTAAAAAATGACTTTGATTTTGTCTGGAGTATAATTTTGCTAAGTGATCTATTTGTGTGTGTGTGTGTGTGTGTGTGTGTATGTGGTGAGCGTGCATCTTCTCTCTCCTAACTGGGGTCAGCTGATCATTAAATACTTTGGAGAAGGAAGGGAAGTTGCTAAGCTTCTTCTGTCTTTTCTGCACCTATTCAGGAAGGGAAATTTGGGCATGATGAGAGCACCAGGAGGAAGAGGTCTGCCTTGACATTGGAGAGCATGTCTCGGTACCCTGTGCTTTGGCAGACATTTAAAGCTCTCTCCTTTGTTGTAAACCCTCTGATACATTTCTCTGAGGCAGTTTCCTCTTTTCTCCCAGTCCCTTGGCATGTCTTGCCAGCAGTGCCCTTGAGATGTGCTGTTCACAGTCCTGTCTTGGCAATGCTGTTGTTCCCTCAGCTCCTGGACAAGTAGGCACACTGTGGGTGTCCCCCTGTTGATGTCTCGTCACCCCTCAGTGGCCATCTTGGCAGGTTCCCAAGATAGCGCTGTGCTGCCTGTCTTGCCTGTGACCCACCTCTGGCTCACCAGAAACCTTCCTGTGAGCTTTGCTAAATGGACTCTTGAAGTGCTGGTATTCAGTGTGGTAAAACTTACTCTTCACACACAGGTACCATGACCAATTTCTCCATCCTTAAATTGCTGAGGTATGAATTAGCCACCAACTAACTGCAGGAGACATGGGTTGAACTCTTTAAGGGGGCACCCCTAAAATTTCCTCCCCTTGGTCTGGGGTTAGCAGATTGAAGCCCTCATCACTTTCTTTTTTCTTGGTGGGGCAGAGTGGAAAGTAGGATCATAGCACACACTTCTCAAAGAACTCTTCAGAAATCCTTCCTCTATGTAATCCTCCATGAGATGTCTTCAGCACCAGATCCTTTTAAAAATCAATCAGTCTTGGGCTCCTGGGTGGCTCAGTGGGTTGGGCCGCTGCCTTCGGCTCAGGTCATGATCTCAGGATCCTGGGATCGAGTCCCGCATCCGGCTCTCTGCTCAGCAGGGAGCCTGCTTCCCTCTCTCTCTCTCTCTCTCTCTGCCTGCCTCTCTGTCTACTGTGATCTCTCTCTGTCAAATAAATAAATTTGAAAAAAAAAGAATGAAAAAAAAATCAATCAGTCTTCTATTATCTATCTATCATATCATCTACCTTGAAGTATAGCTAAAGGACAGTGTTAGGTTAGTTTCAGGAGTATAGTAAAGTGACTCAGCAAATCTGTACACTCTTTGGTTCTCACCATTATAACTGCACTCTCAATCCCCTTCACCTCTTTCCCCCATGACCCCACTCACCTCCTTTCTGGTGACCAACGGTTTGTTCTCTATACTTAAGAGTCCGTTTCTTGGTTTGTTTCCTGTTTTCTTTGTGTTGTCTCTTAAATGGTATTTGTTTTTCTCTGACTTACTGCACTTAGCATTATACTCTCTAGATCCATCCATATTGTTGCAAATGGGAAGATTTCATTCTTTTTCACAGCTGAGTAATACTCTACTGTGAACACATCTTCTCTATCCATTCATCTATTGTGGGCACTTGGGCTGCTTCCATAATTTGGCTGTTGTAAATAATGCTGCAACAAACACAGGAATGCATACATCTCTTTAAATTAGTGTTTCAATTTTCTTTGGGTTAATACCCAATATGGAATGACTGGATCTCTTGGTAGTTCTATTTTCAGTTTTTAAAAGAATCTTCATACTGTGTCCACAGTGGTTGTACCAGTTTGCATTCCTGCCAACAGTGCATGAGGGTTCCTTTTTTCCCACATCCTTTGCCAACACTTGTTTTTTGTGTTTTTAATTTTAGCCATTCTGACAGGTATGATGTCATATCTCATTGTGGTTTTGATTTGCATTTCCCTGATGATGATGAGTAATACTGGGCATCTTTAATGTGTCTGTTGGCCATCTGTAGGTCATCTTTGGAGAAATGTTTCTTCATGTCTTCTGCCCATTTTTAATTGGATTATTTGGGGTTTTTGTGAGTGTGTGTGTTGAGTTGTGTAAGTTCTTTATGTATTCTGGATGCTAACCCTTTATCTGATATGTCACTTGCAAATACCTTCTCACCAGAGCCTTTTGGTGACTTAATATATGCAAGAAGTTTAACAATTATGAATTAAACTAACACAGAGCCTGCCCTCATAGTTCTTATAGGAGAGGGTTATGGAACTATGAATTCAGAGAGTGGGAGCAGCATATATAAAGGTACTAGAGCAGGAAATGAAAAGAGGCTTTTACGCCAAGAGAACCCCAGACAAGGGAGATAGCAGAATGGGCCAAAATTGAAGAAGAAGGTAGATTTGTGGGCCAGGGCAAAGAATCTGGTTCTCAGACTTTCAAAATTCAAACCTAGTAAAATTTTTTTAAAAAGGGCATATTTGGAATTCATATAGGTTGTCAACTTTTTTATTTAGTCAAATAAGGACACAAATAAATATGAACAAACAACTTGACTGTGGTCTACCATCACCAACTTTTCAAAAAAGAATTAGAATCAGAATCTTGTCATTTCAATGTCTACAAGTAGGATGTACTCTTGGATTTAAAAACCTGTCTTTAAATTGAATTCATTTGGCTTTATGAAAATCCACTCTTTTGCTCTTATTTGTCTCACGTGGCATTGGATTAATAAAAATGATTGCAGATATTTTACAGCTCACTGATGGGCAACTGGAACCAGAAATTTGAGAAGTAAACATAGTCATGGACTCAGAACCCGAGATTCTAAGATCCCTGAAGGAAGCAGTATGCGGAAAAGTAATTTGATCGGAGCTATACTTTTTATCCAGGGACTCACTAATTCTTAAGCAATGAGAGGCAGAGAAGCCAAGGAGGAAGCAGTTACAAAGAGGTTGAGAAGCTAAGCAGATTTATTGGTGGTCTCATGGTCCTGGAATGTAAAAATTGGGGGTTCAAAGCCCTGGTAGACACCTCAGGTATACACTGGTATTCCTGATGGACTATACGCTAGGAGAAAGGTTAAAAACAACAACAACAAAAAAAAACAGTCCTAAATAGACTAGATGTTATTAAGACTGAAACCCAGTTTTGAATGAGCTTAACTCTACTTTGAGTGATAAAATGTCTTGTTATTCCAACCACCTCCAGGAAGCTTTAAAATAAGAAAAACCTAAAATACCCTGGAGGAAGGTGACATCAACTGAGATTATACCAATTTTCATAGATCATTCCCATAGTTTAATAAAACATTACCAGTCTTACCATGAGACAGGATCAAGAAGAAAAACAGACAATAGAAAAAGGTCCTGAAGCTATTAGATCTACGCGTGGAAAACAAGAACAACAACAAAAACCCTGCAATAAATATGTTCATAAGCATAGATGACAAAATATAGGATTTTACCAGAGAACTGGAATCGATAGAGTAGAGTTAAATGGAAATTTGAGAACAGAAGCCTGTGATAGCTAAAATTAAGAACTAAATAGATGATGTTCACAGCAGATTAGAAATAGTAGGAGAGAGTGTAAGTTTGTAGAACTATCCTGGCTAAATTATAGAGGGAAAAACACAGGAAATAGAATAATGAAAAAGTCTAAATCATTTGCAACTGGATTCCTAAAAGGAAAGGAGATAGGAAATAGAGTAGAAGCACTATTTGAAGGGATAGTAGCCCAGAATTTTCCAAAACGTCTAAAAGTTACTGCATGAAGATGTTAAGCTACAAATTCAAGAAGCTTTGCAAACCCCAAAGAGAGTAAGTATACATAACCACATTATAGCAAGATCTTAAAAGAAGCTGGAGAGAAAAGATATATCATCTTCAAAGGAGCAAAAATAACGTTGACTAGTAAATTCTCATTAGAAGATAATGAAATGACCTGTTAAATATCTTGAATGAAAATAACTGTTACAATAGAATTCTCTACTTATTGTATTGAAAAATAGCCTTCACATGTGAAGGTGAAATAAAGATGTTTTTAGACAAACAAAAACTTCAGAACTCTTTGCTACCTGAACAGTGTTCAAAGAAGTGCTAAGGGGATTTCTTCAGGTAGAGGAAAAATGTCCCCATATGGAGGATGGAAACACAAGAGGAAATGAAGAGCAACTGAGAACAGAAATGTGACTCTGAGCCACTTAAAGCAATAATAGTAAGATTTGTGGGAATTAAGTATACGTAAAATTAAAAGAGAGGGAAACCATGACATGAAATTTGGGAAGGGAGCAAATGGAGTTAAAATGATCTAATGTTTTTGAATTGCCTGGAAAATCATAGAAGTAACTAACTTACCTTTGACTTTTCTGAGTCAGGGATGCGTGTTGTCATATTTAGGGTTACCGTTAAAAGCATAATAAAAAATTATATAACAAACAACTATCATAGAGAGAAGTAGAATAACAATAAAATACTTGATTGATTACAAATAATTCACAAAAGAGAGGAGAGGAAATGGAAGTAGAGTGAGTGCGACAAATAGAAAAGAAATGTTAAAATGGTAGATGTGAACCCCTAGATATATCAGTTGTTACATTAGATGTATATGGACTAGGTAGTCCAGTTAAAAGATGAAGTTTGTTAGAGGATAAAACAAAAATCATATGCTGTTTACTAGAGACAAATGTTAAGAACATCTGAAAATCGTAGGAAGAAGCTATGACATGTGACACTAAATGAAAGGAAATTGGTGACGCTATGCTGCTGTCAGAGTAGAAACTAAAGAAAGAAGCATTGTCAGAAAGAGAGGGGTCATCTATATCAAAACTTGGAAGATGTACCTTAATCCATCCTTACAGGCAAGTTTATAGCCCAAAACACATGTATTAGGAAAGACTTGGCTGCAAACAGTTGATGGTCAAAGCTTCCATTTAAGCAATAAGAGCTAATTTTTAAAAATACATATATACATGGGGTGCTTGGGTGGCATGGTCAGTTAAACGTCTGACTCTTGGTTTCAGCTCAGGTCATGATCTCAGGGTTGTGGGTTCAAGCTCCATGTTGGGCTTTGCACTCAGCATGGAGTCTGCTTAAGACTCTCTCTCCTTCTCCTTTTCCCCTCTGCTGTCTCTCTTCCAAATAAATAAATAAACCTTTAAAAAAAAAAGTGTGTGTGTGTATCTCCAAGTCCCTATACTCCAAATACCAGGGGTCTGGATTAGAGTTAGTATTTGGTCAAGTCCCTTGTTAATTCAGTTCTGGATCTCCATGGAAGAAGTGTCCTCTGACTGGGTGAGAAGCACTTGTCTGGGTCTACTGCAGCTCTGGGGTCAGTATCTCCATACTGGGAGATCATCAAGAAGCACAGTGGAAGGCATTCATGGGAAGAAATTTGCCTTTCTGCTAGACGAATTTCTTTTCTATGATTTTTGTGGCTTTCCTTTATTTGGAGGTAGTTTTGGCACTACCTATCCCGTACGTAATGCTTCCGAGTTCCAGAGCCGCTGTAGGCACTGAGATTTTATAGGGACCCGCATCCAGTGGGATCATACGTGCCTTCACATTTTTGTCTTATGCTGGCCACCCCCATGTTTTTCTTAATAGCTGGGAGTTGCGTCCACTTTAATTTACTGGGTATAGGAAGGTTCTCCTACGGATCTCTTTCTCCTCCTTCCAAGGCAGGCTTCCTTTCTGTGTACAGGGAGTCGTATATTTCTACACCCCCTTTAATTCAGACTTGCTTACACTGTATCTCGAAGTTCCTGGCTTGTGTCTAGCCTCTTTGGCTTTCTAAGTATGATATAGGGATGTCCACTTAGTAACGTGCCTTGTCGCTCATTTCCATATGTGTTTGTATGGGGGAGGGAGCTCAATGTAGGTGTTCAGATTACTATTTCTATTTAAAATCTTTTTTTTTTCTTTTATGTTTTTCTCTGAAGTTTTACCTCTGGCCATTTGGAAATTATATATATGATCTGGGTTTTTTTAAACGGATGATTAAATTGAAGATGTTCAAAAGCCATATTTTAATAATTACTTTATAGCTATCAATGCCCATAGCAATGCTTAGTTTCTTCTGATTTCTCCAATGCGAGATGATGAATGTTTTACACTCTTCCTCTTCACTTCCGCTTCTTGGGTTTTGTTATTATCATGTTTGAGATTTTATGTTCAGTTTATTGGCAGTGGCATTTTCCTTTCTGTCTTTTCTTTTGTAATCCTATTTTGGACCCATGTTGAAACTTCACTCTGTGTGTGTGTGTGTGTGTGTGTGTGTGTGTGTGTGTGCGCGCGCGCATGCGCGCATCCATGATTTCAGTGCTCATTATCGGTCTTCTTAATTCTTCATTTTGAATCACTTTGTTGGCAGGGATAGGTTTGAGCTGTGCTTCTGGAATTTTAATGTTCATATGAATCACCTAGGGATCTTGTTAAAATATAAACTTTGATTCAGTAGGTCTGGAGGGGGGCCCAAGAGCTTTCATTTCTAACAAATTCCCAGGTGATGTCAATGCTGCTTGTCCATAGACCACACTTCAAGCAACAAGGCTTTATGGCCTTTTTAATTTCAGGAAAAAGCTGTGGGTCTTAAACTTTATGAGCCCTTGTACATCTGAAAATGTCTTTTTCTTGCCTTCACACGTAAACAGTGAACGGCTTATTTAGGAATAACATTCCTGAGACAGAGATTTTCCTTCTCAAGACCCAGAGGTTCTTTTTCCATCACGTTCGGTCTACACTGCGGCTGCCCACAGAGCCGATAGGCCAGTTTGATTTTTTTTTTTTTTTTTTTTTCGTTTGTAGATAACCTATTTGTTCTGTCTGGCAGCCTATGGAAGACTTAATTTTTTTTTTTTTCATCAAGTCAAGAATTCTATAAGGTCATGTCTAGCTCTCAGTCTTTTAAAATTTATTTCTCCCTGGCACATAGCACCCATTTTTTGATTGTGCAAGTTTAGATCCTTATTTATTGTAGGAAAATTTTTCTTCTATTGTATCATTTGCTGTTGGTTCTTGCCCTTTTGTTCTGGGTTTCATGAACATCCATTACTTCCATCTGCCTTCTGCTTCTGTTGTGTTCTCTCCAGTCACTTTCATCTCTTTTGTCTTTTTGTATATTTGGGGGTGATTTTTAAAGACCCTGGCCACTTGAATTTGTGTGTGTGTGAGAGAGAGAGAGAGAGAGAGAGAGAGATCGGTCAATTTATTGACTTCTAATGAAGTTTTAAAATGCTCCTATGGCATATTTCTTACCTTACATTCTTTCCTTTGGATTAAACCTGACCCATTTCTGTCTACTGTCTCAATCATCTACACTGTATCTTGCATGCATTTGAGTCTTTTTTTTTTCTTATTATGATATCTGGCTAATTCTTACTGATTGTGCAAGGTCACCCTCATTTAGGAAACCTATCTTGACACCTTGGTGTAACTTTGATGTTCATCTGTTGTGCTTTTTATATTGTTGGCAAAATAAAAGTCCTTCGAGGGAAGGGTCAAACACTTTACCACTCCAAGATTTAACATAGTATCTAACATGGGATTCGGACCCAAACAGCATTAACTGAATGGGTCATTGAATGTGTCCTCACTATCAACTTGTGTTTTTTTGGTCAGTGCTCTTCTTTTTGACTAAAGTGGTCTTTCCCCCTTTTTCTGGTTGACATGTAGTTGACCTTGAAAACTCTTCTGAATCCTCATTTCTTCCTTTAAGCATTTGTTGGCAGTTCTCACCCTTTACTAGGTTATGTGCAACTCTTCCATGTTTCCATGGGATCTTGTGAATATTTCTATAAGAATGTTTATTTCAGGGACACCTGGGTGGCTCAGTTGGTTAAGCGGCTGCCTTCTGCTCAGGTCATGATCCCAGCGTCCTGGGATCGAGTCCCACATCGGGCTCCTTGCTCAGTGGGGAGCCTGCTTCTCCCTCTGCCTCTGCCTACCACTCTGTCTGCCTGTGCTCATGCTCTCTCTTTCTCTCTCTCTCTCTAACAAATAAATAAATAAAATCTTAAAAAAAAAAAGAATTTTTATTTCACGGGGTGCCTGGGTGGCTCAGTGGGTTAAAACCTCTGCCTTCAGCTCAGGTCATGATCCTGGGGTCCCGGGATCGAGCCCCGCATTGGGCTCTCTGCTCAGTGGGGAGCCTGCTTCCCCCCCCACCCCTTCCTGCCTCTCTGCCTACTTGTGCTCTCTGTCAAATAAATAAACAAATAAATCTTAAAAAGAAAAAAATTTAAAGAATGTTTATTTCACCATGTTGTTTTATTTGTTTCCACAACTGAGACCAAATTTTGGTGGCATAGACTGTGTCTTTCATCTCTTTATGTTCAATGGTACTACTGATATACGTTGGAAATTGGGTAAATTTTATTTTATAAATAAATACATGAATTAATAAATCCTGGAGTTGACTAAAGAGATGCCTACTTGACTATAGTATAGGTCCATGGGGTGGGTTAAGTGTTGGCCATTTTGTGAAGAATATTAAAAGCTAAATTGGGAAATATGGATTTTTTACAGTAAGATTTTTTTAAGTTTTTGCATGTTTATTTACTTACTTTTAAAGATGTACATGTATATAGTTTAAAGAGCCAAATAGCTCAATGAGGCTTGAGGAGAAAAACAAGTGTCTGGATCCCCTACTTGTCATCGTTTCATTCCTTAAGGGTGACTGATTGTTTTCATATTTATTCTAAATTTCTAAAGCTTACATTGCAACTTCTTGGTTGTTCAGTTGTAAACATTATCTATCAGATTTATACTTTGACAGACGAGGATTTTAGCAACCTCTCACATCTCTCATTCTCTGACTGCAGCTGTGCTGCACACACGCATACATGCAAACACTCTCTCTCTTACTTGAGTTCCTCATCCTGGGGTCACACACAACTTTGGCCAGACCACTGTTCAATGTTTAAATTATTACAACTGTGATCCTTACACTACTCACAGCTGAGTCATGTAATAGAGTATGATTATTTTTCCTTTCCTGAGTATATTTTTCTTTCCTCTAGAATCCATAATTGGCTCTTCGTGTGTTTGCTTGCTTTCATAGTTTTCTACATTTTTATCACTAATTCAAAAAAAAATGAGCTGTTCTGATTTTCAAAAATTTTTCTAATTTTCATTCTCTTTCATCTTCTCTTAGACTTCTCTCCTGGAGAATTCCAGACGGCCTGCTAATTGCTCTCTAGCCAGGAACTCAGGGCATCCTGAGTCTCATCTCACTGTCATCCTGTGTATGTCATTTACCTCTCTCCTGGGTTCGACTGCCTGGTCCCTAATCACTTCTCCTTTTTTTTTTTTTTTCCTTAACTTCCTCTTCCTTTTATGGAGTACATTTTTTTCAGGAGCTTCCTGGATATCTGAAAATGTCTTTATTTTATTCTCAAAGTGGAAGGATGGTTTTCCAGGTACAGAATTGTATGGAAATGATTTTCCCTTAGAAACTCAAAGGCATTTGTCTTCCAGTTTCACTGTCTTCCAACACAGAGTGCTATTACTATAAAATCTGAAGGCATTCTGATTTCCTACTCTTTTTTCCTCCTCTCTGGATGTATATAGAAGCACTTGTCTGCTCCCATTTCTCTGAAATTTCATAAGGCTGTATCTTGTTGTGAGTCCGTTCTCATCCACTGACTTATACTTACCATGTGCTCTTCCACTGTGAAAATTTATTCCTTTAAGACTTGAGTTATTTCTTTGATGATTTCTTCTCTTCATTTTTCTCTATTTTCTTTTGTTGAAACTCTTATTATTCAGATACTAGACTTTATTTTCTTCTCTTTGTCCATTTGCCCTATTTTCTGGGAAATTTACCTAAACTATTATTTTCCAGCTTGCTAAATACACACACACACACTTTCTATATATATATATATTCTAAATAGTCTAAGTATATGTGTGCATATGTGTGTGTATTTCTCTCTATTTTCTTTTTCTGAGATTTTTTTTATTCCTTGAATTAAAAAAATAGCATTCTGTCCCTGTTCTCCAGATGCAGTATATGTTCTTTTATCTCCAAACATATAAATAGGCTTTTTGAGGAGGAAGTTTTCTTTTCCTCCTATAGTCCTAGTTCCTTCCAAAATGCTGTTTTTCATTTCATGTTTGTCATTAGGTTTCATGTAAGAGACTTTTCTAAGATTTCTGATGATCTGTGTGTGTTCATATTTAAGAACAAGAGTTGTGAGCTTGATTGTGGGGGTGCGGTTGGTTTATCTCATTGCCTGATAATGTTCTAGGTGTTTTATTTAGGGCTGCTTTGACTTGTCAGACAAGGATCTTTGGATTCCAATGGTCTAAGAACCAAGTAGGGCTGAAAGCTGGGGTCTCAGCTCTAAATATGTGAATTTTTAAAAATTTAATCCCCATTTTCAGTAACTTTTCCCTTAATTGAACCATGTTATCTCTCAGTCTGGAGACTTTTTGTTTTACCCTCTTTAGATAATAGTGTGCAGTGTTTTGCCAAAGTAAGGAAAGGGAGCTGGGAGACTTAACTGCTCCTTAGGCAGACTTTCAACCAATTTTACTGTTTTTGGCCCCAACTTTATCCCATTTCCAGAAATATCTCATGTGCCTCTTCTGGAGCCTTTTGTGAATTCTGTAGAGCAAATTGAATTGCTTTTAAAAATTCCTCACTGCTGTCTTTGGACTTTCTTTCTTTGGTCTGTGAAATCCAAACATATCCTTAATATGAAGTAGATACATAGTTCTGTAACTACTATGGAAATTGAATTCATAATATAAAAACTCTTGACCCCCAAACAATTTCCAAGCCAAGATTGTTTCACTGGTGAATTCCACCAAGTATTTAAGAAGAATTTGTGCCAATTCCAAACAATTTTTTCCAGAAAACAGAAGAGAGAATACTTCCAAATTCATTTTATGCATATAGTCTGATATCAAAACCAGATAAAAACTATACAAAAAATAAAACTACAGACAATATTCCACATAAATATAGATGTAAAAATTATAAGATGCTATCAAATAATATTCAGAAATATATAAAAGGAGTACTACACTATGACCTAGGGGGGGTTGATTTCAGGGATGTAAGGTTTGTTGAGTATTTGAAAGTCAGTAACTAATCTACTCAGTTATCAAGCTAAAGAAAAAATTCATAGGATCATATCAATTGATGTATAAAAATTCTCTGAGAAAGGTCAACACCTATTCATGATAAGGAACTCTCAGAAAAATAGGAATGGAAGGGAACTTGCTCAGCTTGATAAAAAATATCTAAAAACCCGTAGTTAACGTTATATGTTATAGTTATGGTGAAAGACTGTATACTTTCTCCTTAAGACCTGTAACAAGGCAAAGGAGTGTGTTTTCACCACTCTGGTTCAACCCACTGCGATAAGGGAAGAAAATAAAAGACGTATCAATCCAAAAGATGAAACAAAACTGTCCTTATTTGTCAAATGTAGAAAATCCCAAGGAATCTACAAAATAACCCAAGAACTAAAAAAGTGAGTTTGGCAAGGATAAAAAATAACATTTAAAAATTTATTTTATTTCTCTCACTAGTGATGTGCACATAGAAACTGAAATGAAAAATCAAATACGATTTACAATTACTCAAAAAACGTTAAAATACTTAGGTGTATATCTAACGAAATGTTTACCGAACTTGTATGCTGAGCACTGCAAAGTGCTGATGAGAGAAATCAAAGATCTAAATTAATGGAGACAAGTACGTTCATGGATTGGACAAGTCAACACGAGAGATCAGTTCTGCCCAGATGGATTTATAGGTTTAACCTTATTTCTCTCAAAATGCCAGCAATATTTTTTGTAGATTATTCTAAATAATTATTCTAAAATAGTATTGTTCTAAAATGTGTATGGGAAGGCATAGTCCCTGGAATAGCTAAAACAATTTTGGAAAAAAAAAAAAAAGAATGGAAGAGGAGGAATCAGTCAATCTGATATAAAGGCTTACTATATCAAAGCTATGGTATTGGCAGAGGGAGGGGCATATAGATCAGTGGGAGAAAATATTTGCAAACCACATATCTGACAAAGGACTAGTATCTAAATTAAGAAATCTTAAAAATCAGTGATTAAAAACCAGACAATCCAGTTAGTAAATGAACAAAAGACATAAACAGATGTTTCATAAAGAAGAAGAATATATGGCGAATGAGCACTTAAAAAGATGCTTACCATAAATGAGACAAGATGGGATCGGGAGGGGGACAAACCATAAGAGACTCTTAATCTCACAAAACAAACTGAGGGTTGCTAGGGGGAAGGGGGAGGGAGAGGGTGGTTGGGTTATGGGCATTGGGGAAGGTATGTGCTATGGTGAGTGCTGTGAAATGTGTAAACCTGGCGATTCACAGACCTGTACCCCTGGGGCTAATAATACATTATATGTTCACAAAAAAATTTTAAAAAATTAAAAAAAAAGATGCTTACCATCACTATGTATTAGGGAAATGTGAATTAAAACCATCATGAGATACCATTACATACTTAGCTTGGCTTAAAAAGCTAATGACTGGGGTGGCTGGGTGGCTCAGTGGGTTAAGCCTCTGCTTTCAGCTCAGGTCATGGTTTCAGGGTCCTGGGATCGAGTCCTGCATCAGGCTTCCTGTTCGGAAGGAACCCTGCTTCTCCCTCTGCCTGTCTCTCTGCTTATTTGTGATCTCTCTCTCTCTCTGTCAGATAAATAAATAAAATCTTAAAAAAAAATCGTGACAGTATGAAACACTGGCAAGGATGCAGAGAAACTAGATCATTCATCTATTGCCAGTGGGAACATAAAATGGTATAGTCACTCTGAAAAACAGACCGTCTCTCTAAAAAGTAAACATACAATCTAGCAGTTGTACTCCTGGGCTTTTATACCACAGAAATGGAATGAATACTGTGTTCACACCAAAATGTGTATGTGAATGTTTATAGCAGCTTTACTCATAATTTCCAAAAAGTGAAGATAATTCAGATGTTCTTTGGTGAATGAATAGTTAAGCTGTGGCATGGAATGCCACATTTTCCATACCATGGAACATTACATAGCAGTAAAAGGAAAAGAACCACTGATACGTGGAACAACCAGAATGAATCAACACAGAAATTGCAGAGGTTAAAAAAAAAAATTCTCCAAATGTTACAAACTATGTAATATTCTTTTTTAATTTTTAATTCAAATTCAATTAGCCACGATATAGTACATATTTAATTTCAGATATAGAGCTTAACGATTTATCAGTTGCATGTAAAAATGACAAAAATTAATCAATTGGAGAACAGATTAGTAGTTGCCAAGCATTAAGGAGGAGCTGAGGGTGGGAAGAAAGAAGGTACAGCTATAAAGGCAACTTGAGAAATCCTTGTGGTGAGACAAATGTTCTGTATTTTGACTGTATTATCAGCATCCTGAATCTGTCATTTGCAAGATGTTACCATTGAGGGAAATAGGGTCAATATGGGATCTCTTCATTATTTCTTACAAATGCATGCGATTTATAATTATTTTTAAGTAAAAGATTTAACTTAATTAGAAAAAAAAAACCCTAGAAATGCCAGGCAAAATAGAACATAACTCTCTTTTAAAAATCATAAGGCTGAATGAAGGGATATTCCATGTCCATGGATAGAAAGACTCAATATTGTCAAGATGTCAGTTCCTCCAAACCTGGTCTATAGATTCAATGTAATCCCAATCAAAATCCCAGAAAGTTATTTTGTAAGATATTGACAAACGGATTCTAAAATTTATGTGGAAAGCAGACCCCGGTCAGTCAACACAGTATTGAAGGAGAAGGACAAAGTTGGAGGACTGACTATCTGATGTCTAGACTTACTGTAAAGCTACAGTAATCAAGACAATATAGTACTGGTGAAAAAACAGACAAATAGGTCAATGGGATAGAACAGAGAGCCCAGAAATAGACTCCCATATAGTCAAGTGATGTTGACACAGCAGCAAAGGCAACAAAATGGAGCAAATATAGTCCTTCAACATATGGTGCTAGAACAACTGGACATTTGTGTGCGAAAAAAAGAAAAGGATTTAGACACAGATTTGCATCACTCATAAGAGTTAACTCAAAATGGATCATAGACCTAAATGTAAAATACCAAACTATGAAAGTCTAGAAGATAGCATAGGCTAAAACACAGATGACCTCAAGTGTGGCAACAACAATGACTTTTTAGATACACAACCAAAGACACTTCATTAAAATTAAACCCTTCTGCTCTGTGAAAGGCAATGTCAAGAGAATGAGAAGACAAACCTCAGACTGGGAGAAAATATTTGCAAAAGACATATCTGACAAAGGAATAAACAAAGATTTGTTAAAGTTTAATGATGAGAAAATGGACAGCTTAATTAAAAAATGGGCCAGAGCCCTTTATAGGCACTGTGCCAAGGAACATATAGAGATGACGAACAAACATATGGAAAGACAGTGCATGTCATATGTCATCATCAAAGAAATGCAAAGTAAACGAGTTACCACTACATGTCTATTAGAGGGCCGAAATCTGGAACACGGACCACAGCACAGGCTGGTGAGGATATGGAACAGCAGGAGCTCTCATTTATTGCTGGTGGGAGAGCAAACTGCTGCAGCCACCTTGGAAGATAGTTTAGCAGTATGTTTAATACTCTTACCACACGAGCCAGCAGTTGCGCCCCTTGGCATGTATCCAAAGGGGTTGAGAACTTACAGCCACACAGAAACCTGCACATGGATGTCTATAGCAGCTTTATTCGTGATTGCCAAAACTGGGAAGCAACTAAGATGCCCCTAGTAGGTGAATGGATAAATAAAACCATGTCCATCCAGACAATGGAATATGATATATCGCTAAAAAGAAGTGAGCTATTAAGCAATGGAAAGACATGGAGGAACCTTAAATACATACCCCTAAGTGAAAGAAGCCAGTTTGAAAGGGCTGTATACTATGATTCCAACCATACGACATTTTGGAAAAGATGAAACTCTGGAGACTGTGGTTTCCAGGTGTTAGGCTGGGGAAGGGATGAATAGGCAAAGCACAGAGGATATTTATGGCAGTGAAAATACTCCGTATGATACCATAATGCTGGATACATGTTGTTATACATTTGTTCAATACCCAGAATTAACTGTCATCTGTGGACTTTGGGTGATCATGATGTGTTGTTATAGACTCACCAATTGCCCCAAAGGTACCACTCTAGTTGGGGATGTTGATAATAGGGAAAGCTATGCATATGCAGGGGAGGAAGCATGCTGGAGCTCTCTGAACCTTCCTCTGTGAACCTAAACTGGTTTAAAAAATAAAGTCTCACCAACAGGGCTTGAAGGTTCTTTTGTCTTCACGTCCTCGCCAATACCTGTTATTTCTTGTGTTTTGATTTTAGCCATTCTGACAGGTAAAGTGATATCTCACTGTGATTTTCATTTGCATTTCCCTGATGATTAGTCATGTTGAGCATCTTTTCAGTGTGTCAGCCATCTCTATGTCTTTTCCGGAAAAAATGTCTATTCAGGTCCTGTACCCATATTTAATTGGATTATTTCTTTTTTTATTGTTGAGTTGTGTAAGTTCTTTATATATTTTGGAATAAACCTCTTACTGGTTATATCATTTGCAAATATCGTCTATTATTAAGTAGATCCCCTTTTTGTTTTGTTGATGGTTTCCTTTGCTCTGCAAAAGCTTTTTTTGTTGTTGTTACAGTCCCAGTAGTCTAATTTTGCTTTTGATTCCCTTGCCAGAGGAGACATATCTAGAAAAATGTCTCTGTGGCTGATGTGGGAATGCAAGTTGGTGCAGTCACAGTGGAAGACAGTATGGCGGTTCCTCAAAAAATTAAAAATAGAATTACTATGTGATCTAGTAATTCCATACTGTATATTTACCCAAAGAAAATGAAAACACAGATTTGAAAAGAAATATGCACCCTTTGTTGTAGCATTATTTACAATAGCCAACATATGGAAGCAACCCAAATGTCCATCTGTAGATGAGTGGATATGGAAGATGTGGTGTGTATACACAATGGATTATTACTCAGCCATAAAAAATAATGAAATCTTGCCATTTACAACAACATGGATGGAGCAAGACATTGTATATATAATAATATGTAATTATAATATATTATATAAGAATGATTATTATAATTATATAATCATGGTAATAAAAATATAATAAAATGAAGTAAGGCAATCAGAGAATGATATATACCGTAAGATTTCATTCATATATGGAATATAAGAAACAAAACAAAGAAGAAAAGAGACAAAAAAAATCCCAGACTCTTAAATACAGAGAACAAACTGGTGGTTACCAGAGGTGAGAGTGAGGGGTTGGCTGAAATAGATAAAGGGGATCAAAAGCACACTCCCCATGACGAGCACTAAGTAATGTGCAGAATTCTTGCATCACTATATTCTACACCTGAAACAAATCTCACATTGTATGTTACTTGGATAAAAACCCCCACAACATTAACAAGTCTTAATAAAGAAATATAGGTGAACCTAGAAGAAATTAAAGGAAATCCACAGAACCAAAAATTAAACAAAGAGGTAACTAAATACCAGACCAAGAAGTTCATACCTGATCCTGTGGTTATCTGCGGAATGGAGGGGGAATCTGCTGGTGCCCAGAACTCAGACTGTAGAGTTTTAGTTCCTTCGTAATCACAAGAGATCAAGTCTGGAGGTGTAAGAGGCACAGCGTAGGGACTCCAACCATAATATAAAGGTAGGACCTTTGTAAGTCCATATGTTTCCTAAACAGATGGACTGGGACCAACAAAAAAAGCCATATACCAGCATAGAAGATTTTAAATTCTTGGTCTCAACAGTGAATTAAAAAAAGTTTCCACTTGGGAACAATGGACCTGTTCCCTAAGAGTTTGAGTTACACGTATATCGATTTACATTTATTATACATATTGAGTTGAATGTATATATCCCTTATGATTGTGGAAGTTTTGAGGTGAGAAATTGATATAAAAAATGGTCTTGGAACCCTTGAAAGCTCTGAGGCTACTGGCAGTAACAAAAGATATGGAGGGACAAACCACTAAGGCGGGCTTTATGGGATTCCTAGTCCTATCAGTAGATCCCTTATTTAAGATTAGTTTGCTATCCTAACATACATAATACAAAAGGAAATATTTGCCACGAGTAAGCACCATCAGACACAGCACTGGTGACATAAGAGAAGAATGACAGTTATCTACATTGATGCATTTTTTTCATAACTGGAAAGAAAAATTTAGCAAACTAGAAATAGAGGTGTACTCTTTAATTTATAGTAGATAGCATCCTTCATAGTAAAATAATACCGCATTTTCTCTGATATTAGGTATGCAATAAGAATGCCTGCTGTCATAGTTTATATTTGTTAATGTTTCTGAGGCCCTAATCAGTATAATCAGGCAAGAGAAAGAATTACAAAGTATAAGAATTAGAAAGGAAGAGATAAAGTTCTCATGATTCAGAGACTGATTGTCTAAGAGAATGAGAATATCTACACATTAAAAAATAGGACTAATGAGTCCTGGTACTGTAAACAAGATTAATGCACAAATAAAAACTGTATTCTTATATGGTAGCAAGATCTGAGAAAGCAAAATATCAAAAAGAGACCATTTGCCCTACTAACAAAATATGAGGTATCTTGTAAAATATTCAAAACCTTTTTGAATGATTTAAAAATCTCACCTAAACAAATGGCGAAATATAATATGTTCATAAATAGGAAGTCACATCATAGAAATATCATTTCCTCCCCAAATTAATCTTTAAATTAAGTGTAACTCCAATTCTAAGAATCATATGGAAATACAAAGGTAATGAAAACAGGTTTTCAAACAACAAAATGGGTAACTTGCCCAGACACTGAAATTTAAGAAATATAACTATCATAGTAGCTTGGGTACCAATAAGAGACCACTGTAGCAAAATGGAGATCCAAGAAAAAAATATATATCAGCGTTTGAAATATATTAGAGGAGGCACTAAAAATCTTTAGATTAAGGGTGGATATTCAGTACATGTGGCTCAGGTATGAATATTGATATCCAAAGGGGAAATATTAGAAAATGTCAGTACACAGAAAGAATACATTCTAGGTGTATTAAAGTCTACTTATGAAAAGCAAAGCTTGAAAACCTTTAGAATACCAAAGAATGTCTTTATGATCTCCAGGTAGTGAATTATTCCTTAACTAAGATATAAAGAGTTTAACTTACAAAGGAAAATATTGATAGATTCAAGTCCACCACAAAAATAATTTTATATCATAAAAATATATAAACCAAAATAAAAGCCTAGAGTGGGAGACTCTTGACAGTGAATATAGAAATTAGAGGATTATTATCTGAACTATTTGAATAACTTCTCCATACCAGTAAAACAAAAGCAAAAACAAATTTGTAGAAAAATGAAGAAAGAATATGAACAGGAAATTCACAGAAGGGAAAACTGCTTAGTCAGAAACAAATGGCGATATTAACCTCATTCACAAAAAGACACAAAAGAACGCAAAGTGAGATATTTTATATTCTTCAGATTAGGCAAAACGTAAAACATTTTAAAATGCCAAATATTGACCTAGATGTATGAAAATAAAAACCTTCTTGCACTATTAATGAGGGTGAAAATTGGTATTCTCCCTTTAGGGAGCAATATGTCAGTATCTAGTCATAGCGAAGCTGTAAGTGCCCACAAGAGAATAGACACACCCTGGTATATATCCCAGGGAAATGCATGCAGATATGCCTAAGGGTATTGCATAAGATTGCGTTTTGCAGAATCTTCATCAACTTTAGGAAAATTGGGGTTTTAGGAAAACATGGGGTTCCCATGGAACCATAAAAATGAATGAAATTGAGTTGCATCTGTCAACATGGATGTTCTCAAAAACATAGTGTTGATACAAATTTTAAAAATCAAGCTGTGGAAGGTCATGCACACTCTGATACCATTTATTTATTTGCCTCTGCAGAGGGAGGCAAGAGAATAGGATTGAAGGGGTTTGGCAGGGGACTTCCATCATATCTGTCATGATACATTTCTTTATTTTTTTTATGTTAGTCATCATACGTCTATCATTAGTTTTTGTTGTAGTGTTCCATGATTCATTGTTGCATATATAACACCCAGTGCTCCATGCAATCCATGCCCTCCTTAGTACCCAAAACCAGGATAATCCCTCCTCCTTTCCCCTCTCCTCTAAAACCCTGTTTGTTTCCAGGAGTCCAGGAGTCCATAGTCTCTCATGGTTCATCTCCTGCCCTGATTTCCCCCTCTTTATTTTTCCCTTCTTTCTCCTAATGTCCTCCATGCTATTTCTTACGTTCCACAAATAAATGAAACCATATGACAATTTACTTTCTCTTCTTGACTTATTTCACTCAGCATAATCTCCTCCAATCCCGTACATGTTGTTGCAAAAGTTGGGTATTCATCCTTTCTGAAGGCTGCATAATATACCATTGTGTATATGGACCACATCTTCTTTATCCCTTGAAGGGTATCATGGCTCCTTCCACAGTTTGGCAATTGTGGACATTGCTGCTGTGAACATTGGGGTGCATGTGGCCCTTCTTGATACTACATCTGTATCTTTGGGGTAAATGCCCAGTAGTGCAATTGCTAGGCCATAGGGTAGCTCTGCTTTTGACTTTTTGAGGAACCTCCATACTGTTTCCAGAGTGGCTGCACCAACTTGCATTCCCACCAACAGCCTAAGAGGGTTCCCCTTTCTCCACAACCTCTCCAATATTCGTTGTTTCTTGGTTTGTCAATTTTGACCATTCTAACTGGTGTAAGGTGGTATCTCAATGTGGTTTTGATTTGAATCTCCCTGATGGCTAATGATGATGAACATTTTCTCATGTGTCTGTTAGCCATTTGTGTTCTTCTTTGGAGAAGTGTCTGTTCATATCTTCTGCCCATTTTTAACTTCTTTGTTTTTTGGCTGTTGAGTTTGAGAAGTTCTTTATGGATCTTGGATATCAGCCCTTTAACTGTAGTGTCATTTGCAAATATTTTCTCCCATTCCATGAGTTGCCTCTTTGTTTTGTTGACTATTTCCTTTATTGTGCAGAAGGCTTTTATCTCGATGAAGTCCCAAAAGTTCATTTTCGCTTTTGTTTTCCTTGCCTTTGGAGACATGTCTGTAATGATACCTACCTACCTTTCTTTTTCTTTCTTTCTCTTTCTTTCTTTCTCTCTCTCTCTCTCTTTCAGATTTTATTTATTTATTTGACACAGAGAAAGACGTTGAGGGAGGGAACACAAGCGGAGGGAGTGGGAGAGGGAGAAGCAGGCTTCTTGCCGAACAGGGAGCCCCATGCAGGGCTGGATTCCAGTATCCCAGGATCATGACCTGAGCCAAAGGCAGTTGCTTAATGACTGAGCCACTCAGGTGCCCCAGGACTGATGCATTCCTTAAAAATAATTCCAAAGAAAACTTTAAGAAACGATGAGGCTTACTAGTGGGTATATGAGTTTGTGTCATTCTTACTTTTTCTTGTGGACTTAAAACATTTCATAATAAAATACTTGTAAGAACACAAAAACAATTCAGTTATACATATTGCGACTCTATTTCAAGTGTTCATTCCTGAAGCAGTACTTGCTTAATTCTTTTCAGTTTTTTAGGACTTTAGTGATTTTTTTAGTCTATTTATGAACAAATCTTAACTTGTCTTCTGAAATTTGCTCTTAGGCCTGAGAGTCGCCAAATTTGTTTACTCCCTGAGCTCGTCTAATTTGAAAAATATATCAGGCTAGGAAAGATCCTAATCAAGTATTTTAAAAAATTAAATGTGAGAATAGTATGTCCTGTGGTATGTATGGTCAGATAAAGGTATGGTGATATATATCATACGTCCTGTCTCCGGCTTGGTTCCTGGCATGAGGCCAGGCCTATGGCACCACCCCCCCGCCAATCCCTCCACATCTCTCATGAGAAACAAGGACAGTAACATCATGTCTCTGCCTAAAAATGGAATTACAGCAATTCAGAAGAAGGGCAACAGATGAATTAATGGTTCAACACGTCCCTGCTCCCCACCTTTTGGGCAGCCTCAAACTTTCATCATTCCCGACCGCCTCCCATATTAAAAATGTTCACTGTCACTTTGAAAGTACCCTGAGGTTCCTAAGAAGGAAACCTACTTCCCTTGGAAAGCTTATCAGGTCTCTTTATCCTAGAAGAGCCTTGGAGATTTATTAAATCTTCATAAATAGGGAACTCTGTGGTCCATTTTTCTTGGAGGAGGAAGACGTGGATACATATAAAATCAAATAAACCGCCATCTCAAAGCTTTTGAAAGCATTTCGGTGCCATCTCTTTTTATCAGCATGCTTATTTAAATTCCCGATTTAGGGAAGGGGGTGAATGCAGCTATTTTGCTCATTTATTTCTTTGTGGATAAAGTTATTCCAGGATTTGATTATATTTAAATTCACAGTCAGTGTTTTTGCATTGCCGACCATAACCCAGCCAGAATGTCTCTCTTGCAGAAGTTTGTAACTCGATATGCTAGTCAACTGCCAACCATGGGAAACAGGTTTAAGTTAACTACTAGTTAAAAAATTAATATATTTTTATTCTTCAAAACACATGCTTCTCCGTCTTTAAGACTCTAGTATTTGAGTTATTATATCATCAAATGAGTATAATAAATTATACTGCTATAAACTCCAGGGAAATTTTATTAATGTTTTTAATGTATCCTCATGTGAAATCAACATATGTTTTTTATATATTCATAAATTTATGGCTTCAAAAATCTCCAATTTCAGGGTGTTACGAATGTTGTAATGGGTAGAAAATACATAATCGTGAAATGATGTTCTTGAATTTTCATTTACTCCTGATAACCATGAGCTCTTGCATATAATAATTAGAATGAAATTAAAAACTTGGAAGTAATCTTTCTGCAGCTTGGTTGCTTGGGGCCAAAGGAATTATTTCCAGAATAAGCTGGCAGGTTCCTGCTTGGGGAATTAGGACTCTAGTGTCCTTAACTTTAAAATAACTTGAATTTCATTTCATGCCTGTTTCATAAAGTGGTCATTCATTTTCATACTGAAGTGTCACCAGGGCACACCACATCCATAGAGATCAGTCAGTGAGTTTATTGTGTGTTCAGTTGATGTGAAGGAGAACGTTAAAAATGTTGGCCAGATAGTTGGGTTAAAAAAAAAAATCTTACTACTGATTGGTTTGGGGAATTGAGAGGTGGTCTTCCCTCATATTTATAACCACATTCTGGTACTTAGTAGGTTCACCATAAGAAGTTGTTGGAGAAGGAATGAAGGAATGAATCTAGAATGGTACTCTGTATTTTGAGAGTTCATGAAGTAAAATGCTCTCTTTCCATGTCACTTTGCTGCCCTTGTAGTGGGATTGGTCATGGCGATAGCCTCATGTCTTAGGTTTACATTTTCGGTCTCATCGCTTAAGACGCAGGTTCGTGCCTCCTGGGTCCCAGGCTTACAATCAGGGCACAGCAGATGGCAGTGGGGTGTAGACCATGACAGTCTGGTCTATACAACAGACCTGAGACACAACCAGAAGCTGTTTTCAAGGATACGTTTTTTCCTTTTAGTTTTAAATTTCTTTTTACAAAAGTAGTTTTTCTTTTCTTTCTTTTTTTTTTAAGATTTTATTTATTTATTTGAGAGAGAGAGATAGTGACAAGATAGCAAGAGAGAACACAAGCAGGAAGGAGAGGGAGAATCAGGCTCCCACTGAGCAGGGAGCCTGATGTGGGACTTGATCCCAGGACCCTGGGATCATGACTTGAGCTGAAGGCAGACGCTTCACCGACCAAGCCACCCAGGCATCCCTACAACAGTAGTTTTGCTTCTCATTTAAAAAACTGCTGAAGTTGGGGCGCCTGGGTGGCTCAGTGGGTTAAAGCCGCTGCCTTCGGCTCGGGTCATGTTCCCAGGGTCCTGGGATCGAGCCCCACGTCGGGCTCTCTGCTCACCAGGGAGCCTGCTTCCTCCTCTCTCTCTCTGCCTGCCTCTCTGCCTACTTGTGATCTCTGTCTGTAAAATGAATAAATAAAATCTTAAAAAAAAAAAAAAACCGCTGAAGTTAAACAATTGGTATCAATGCCTCTGAAATAATTTTTTCTGAAGTTCCAGAATGTTTTTAAAGAAAATATCATTCTTTATAGGTTTTGACTATATTGTTTTTCTGTATATCAGTATTTCAATTTAAATACTATCTTAACTTGTTTCTTTGCAATTTGCCTGGTCTCTGGACAGTAGAATTAAAAGTCTTTTAGGGTTCTAAGTCAGTGTGGTACAAAAGGTTTTGGTTATCACTTCGCTAATCTATTAGCTGCTTTCCTCAGTTGGGGCTTTTCCAAAATAAACAGAGTACTTTAAATCCCCGTCCACTTTTTTCTGTAATTTATTTTCTTCTCCCCCCCCACCCCCTGCACATAAAAGCACAATGAAATAAGTCATGTAAGTGCATGACCTTGTCCACTGGCTTAGCTCTTGTCTCCCAGGAGAATGGCGTCACTTCCCCTTGACCAAGAGAGAGACTTCTCCACCCTATAATCTCGTTTTCCCGCCAGCCTCCCAGTTTGGTCCTTCTTGAAGGTTTCAAGTTTCATGTAGTCTCATCGAAAGTTTAATAAATTTGAGGGTCATGTATGACAAGACACAAAACAGAGGAAATAGGCAGTGTTACAAGATGCTGAGAATGGGTCAACTTATTACTAACATAGCATCTGGGAAGATGTCCTAATCCTGAACTCTCAAGAATTGTACTAAGCAAGGGCAACTGATTGTATATGTTGTCTGCCTTTGAGTTCGGAACTTTAACTGTCATTTAGATAATGCTTTCTGAGGCAGCTCTAACGCTGTGATGTTTTCTTTTTTCCGCACTCCCAAAGTTTTTCTTCCCCTGTGTTGTCTCAGTAATCCCATTAGGGATCTGAGCTACGAGTGGAACAGACAGGAAGGGATGGTATGAGAGGGAAGTGGATAGTTTGAGAAGGATTGCAAAGAAAGAAAAAGTGGAAAGCAGGATCAGAAAGTGTCAAACATAAAATACAAAATAAAACATGCCAGTAAAAGAAAATTACTCATGTGGAGGATGGATTCGTCATAACTCGTAAAATTGTACACCCCCCAAAAGGTGAATTTTACCATATGTAAATGTAAGAAGCATGGGGAAAAAAGAGGCAGCATAAATGACCACACATTGTCATGTTTCTACAGCAATGTGGATATACTTAATGCTGGACTGTGTATCTAAAAATGGTTAAGTTGGTAAATTTATGGTATGTGTGTTTCACCACAATTAAGAACATTTAAATTCAGGTCTACAAAAAATGTAATGTCTGTATAATGGACTGCTATATAGTTACTGAAATAATTTCTCCGAAGAATTAGCAATGAAATGAGGGTCTACTTGTTATATTAGATTAAAACTAATCCGAGGCTGAATTGTACTAGGATTTCACATCTGTAAGTCATGCAGAAACATGGGGTGATTAAATGCCAAAGTATGGAGAGTGAAGGTCTTGGTGATGGGATTTAGAAAGATTGATTATTCTCCTTTACACTTCTTGGCATATTACTAGTTTTCACATACTCTTTTTGTAATCAATAAAAATGAAATCGTCAGCAGGTATGTGTGATGATGGTATATTACTGAAATGGATTATCAATTATTTCATAGAAGTTCCTATTTAAACCGTAGCAGCCAAAAATCAGATCCATCCAGATCCACTTTTTTTTTTTTTAAAGAGAGGGAGGAAGGAGGGGCAGAGGGAGAAGAAAAGAGAAAATTTCAGTGAGTGAGCCCAGCACAGGGCTCCATGTCAGGACCCTGAGATCATGACCTGAGCTCCTAAATCAGGAGTAAGATGCTTAACCGACTGAGCCACCCAGGTGCCCCCTCTCAGACCCACTTCTTTTTTATTTTATTTATTTATTTTTTTTAATTTTTTTCTTTCTTTTCAGCATAACAGTATTCATTGTTTTTGCACCACACCCAGTGCCCCATGTAATCTGTGCCCTCTCTAATACCCACCACCTGGTTCCCCCAACCTCCCACCCCTGACCCCTTCAAAACCCTCAGATTGTTTTTCAGAGTCCATAGTCTCTCATGGTTCACCTCCCCTTCCAATTTCCCTCAACTCCCTTCTCCTCTCCATCTCCCCTATCCTCCATGCTATTTGTTATGCTCCACAAATAAGTGAAACCATATGATAATTGACTCTCTCTGCTTGACTTAATTCACTCAGCATAATCTCTTCCAGTCCCGTCCATGTTGCTACAAAAGTTGGGTATTCATCCTTGCTGATGGAGGCATCATACTCCATAGTGTATATGGACCACATCTTCCTTATCCATTCGTCCGTTGAAGGGCATCTTGGTTCTTTCCACAGTTTGGCGACCGTGGCCATTGCTGCTATAGACATTGGGGTACAGATGGCCCTTCTTTTCACTACATCTGTATCTTTGGGTTAAATACCCAGTAGTGCACTTGCAGGGTCATAGAGAAGCTCTATTTTTAATTTCTTGAGGAATCTCCACACTGTTCTCCAAAGTGGCTGCACCAACTTGCATTCCCACCAACAGTGTAAGAGGGTTCCCCTTTCTCCACATCCCCTCCAACACATGTTGTTTCCTGTCTTGCTAATTTTGGCTATTCTAACTGGTGTAAGGTGGTATCTCAATGTGGTTTTGATTTGAATCTCCCTGATGGCTAGTGATGATGAACATTTTTTCATGTGTCTGTTAGCCATTTGTATGTCTTCATTGGAGAAGTGTCTGTTCATATCTTCTGCCCATTTTTTAATATGATTGTCTGTTTTGTGTGCGTTGAGTTTGAGGAGTTCTTTATAGTTCCTGGATATCAACCTTTTGTGTATACTGTCATTTGCAAATATCTTCTCCCATTCCGTGGGTTGCCTCTTTGTTTTGTTGACTGTTTCCTTTGCTGTGCAGAAGCTTTTGATCTTGATGAAGTCCCAAAAGTTCATCTTTGCTTTTGTTTCCTTTGCCTTTGGAGACATATCTTGAAAGAAGTTGCTGTGGCTGATATCGAAGAGGTTACTGCCTATGTTCTCCTCCAGGATTCTGATGGATTCCTGTCTCACGTTGAGTTTTTTTTATCCATTTTGAGTTTATCTTTGTGTATGGTGTAAGAGAATGGTCGAGTTTCATTCTTCTACATATAGCTGTCCAGTTTTCCCAGCACCATTTATTGAAGAGACTGTCTTTTTTCCACTGTATACTTTTCCCTGTTTTGTTGAAGATTATTTGACCATAGAGTTGAGGGTCCATATCTGGTCCATATCTGGGCTCTCTACTCTGTTCCACTGGTCTATGTGTCTGTTTTTATGCCAGTACCATACTGTCTTGGTGATTACAGCTTTGTAGTAAAGCTTGAAATCAGGTAACATGATGCCCCCAGTTTTATTTTTATTTTTTAAGATTTTATTTATTTATTTGACAGAGAGAGATCACAAGTAGATGGAGAGGCAGGCAGAGAGAGAGGAGGAAGCAGGCTCCCCACTGAGCTGAGAGTCTGATGCGGGGCTCGATCCCAGGACCCTGAGATCATGACCTGAGCTGAAGGCAGAGGCTTAACCCACTGAGCCACCCAGGTGCCCCCCCCCCCCAGTTTTATTTTTGTTTTTCAACCTTTCTTTAGCAATTCGGGGTCTCTTCTGATTCCATATAAATTTTTGGATTATTTGCTCCAGCTCTTTGAAAAATACTGGTGGAATTTTGATCGGAATGGCATTAAAAGTATAGATTCCTTTAGGCAGTATAGACATTTTAACAATGTTTATTCTTCTGATCCAAGAGCATGGAATGGTCTTTCATCTTTTTGTGTCTTCTTCAATTTCTTTCATGAGTGTTCTGTAGTTCCTCGAGTACAGATCCTTTACCTCTTTGGTTAGGTTTATTCCCAGGTACCTTATGGTTCTTGGTGCTATAGTTCTTGGAGTCTTTTGGGTTTTCCATATAAAGAATCATGTCATCTGCGAAGAGAGAGAGTTTGACTTCTTCATTGCCAATTTGGATACCTTTTATTTCTCTTTGTTGTCAGACCCACTTCTTAAAAATTTATTTTCTTGGGGCGCCTGGGTGGCTCAGTGGGTTAAAGCCTCTGCCTTTGGCTCAGGTCATGATCCCAGGGTTCTGGGATCGAGCCCCACGTCGGGCTCTCTCCTCCGCAGGGAGCCTGCTTCCTCCTCTCTCTCTGCCTGCCTCTCTGCCTACTTGTGATTTCTGTCTGTCAAATAAATAAAAATAAAATCTTTAAAAACAAAACAGAAGAAAACACGTTTATTTTCTTGCAGCATCTGGGTGGCTTAGTTGGTGAAGCACCTGCTTTCAGCTCAGGTCATGATCCTGGAGTCCCGGGATCGATCCCTGCATCGGACTCCCTGCTCAGTGGGGAGTCTGCTTCTCCCTCTTCCTCTGCCCCTTCCCCCCTGCTTATGATCTCTCACTCTCTCTCAAATAAATAAAATCTTTTAAAAAATTTATATTATTCTAAGACTAAATATTTTAAAACATTGAAATAGTATCAACCAACTTTTAAAGCCAGATGTGGAGCTAAGCCTGTGTTTAGCTTTCTTTGCTGCGAATCTGCCATTGAACTGACCAGGTAAACCAAAGGTTTAAAAAAAAAAAAAAAGAAGAATGTATAACTGAGAAGTTGGGAAGTACCATTAGCGGACCAGCTAGCTGTAAGGAGTTAATACAAACTATGGAGCAGCAAGCCCTGGTTGAGGAAAGCACCTGCAGGTTGGAACCGTGAGGAAGACAGGACCGGGAGAACGAGTGGCAGGGTTCCAGAGCCACTGCCTGGAGGGGAGGAGAGAGCTCATGGGGGTCATTTGTGGGGGGTTCTCAAGCCTATAGATGACTTCGGGCCCTATAGCGCTAGCATCCCAGGGAAATCACCTGGACACGATTTTGTAGCTTCTGTTCAGTAAGGCCAATAGTTGGAAGAAAATGTGGAAGGGCTGCCTCTAGCAAGCATCTAACAGAGTCCATCGTATCGATTACAGACGGAGGTCATAGAGAGCCCAGCCAGCTTAGGGTCCTTCAGGGAGTGGGGGGGACACCGTGCACGAATACATCCACCCGGGGCTTCCTCTTCTTTTTCACAGAAAAAACCCACAACTATGTACACACGTTATACATTAATTTCAGGGGTTACTTGGCTCCTAGGGTGAAAACTGCACATAAGTAATAGCATTACATTAATTCAGCTGAAGAATTCACTCTCTGTTCAAAGGGACACTTTCATGAGACCTTTTGCCCTTCTGATTTTTTATAAGTTATCTCTTAGAATTTAAACTTTGAATCTCTGAGGTAACACGGTAAGTTTTATGAGTATCACCTTGTACTGGCCTTTATCTTTTTTTCTTTCCTTCCTTCCTCCCTTCTTCCTCCCTCCCACCCTCTCTCATTTCCTTTTTCCTTCTTCCTTCCTTCCTTCCTTTCTTTTTTCTCTCTCTTTTCTTCCTTTCTTTCCTTTCCTTCCTTCCTTCCTTCCTTTCTTTCTTTCTTTGTCATCCTTCCTTTCCCTTCCTTTTCTTTTCTTTCCTTTTGTTTTCTTTCTTTCTTTCTCTCTCTCTCTCTTCTTCCCTCCCTTCCCTCTCCTTCCTTCCTCCCTTCCTTTTCCCTCGCTCCCTCCCTCCCTTATTTTCTTTCTTTCTTTCCTTCCTTCATTCCTTTCTTTTCTTCCCATTTCTTTTCTTTTCCTTCATTTCTTTCTTTCCTTCCTTCCTCTCCCTCTCTCTCCTTCCTTCTTTCCTTCTCTCCCTCCCTCTGCTCCTCCCTCCCTCCCTCCCTCTGTCCTCTTTCTTTTGTGCTGCTTGCCACTTTTATGAAATCATTTCTTTTTCCCTCTTTTTTTTCCTCTAGGAACTGTGAAGGACAGAATATTCGATACAAGACATGCAGCAATCATGTAAGTTCTGTAAGAAGAACGTATAACCCAGTAATGTTCATGTGTTCCGTTGGAAGATTACGTGTGCTGTAAAGCTAATGACCCCTTGGTACCCTTTGGGGAAAAGGTAAACATTTTTTAATTGACAACAGATTTTGTGTATCTCGTGCCTTCCATGTGTACTACCTTTTTGGGGCTTTTTATATTTACAAACTAATTTGGTAAGTATTTAGTAGTTTCTGAATTCATGGAAACAATGCCTGATATCTGTAAATACCTGCAGAGTTCCAGTGCGTTAGGCACAGGGTGGCCCCCGCCCTCACACTGTCTCTGAGACCAAGGCAGACAAGGTGTGGCGAATTCTCTTTTGCAAAGGAGGGTCCTGGGGTAAAATTCCTTTCCCATGGCCACAATAGGAGCGCACAGACTTGAACGGGTCTATGGTGTTCTTCCCGCTCCAAACCACCTGCCCTGCCCACCGCACGAGGTGTTTAGGAGCGCTCTATTGGTGGTTCAAGAAAATCCTACGTCAGATCACGGTTTTGTCCTGCAGACGTAGATGTGTCCTGGGAGGCAGCCCTGCCCGCCTGGGGCACTAGCGAGCCGGTGCTGGAAGCGAGACCTTCTGACCACAGGGCGCAGCAGTGCTGCCACTCTGTTTTCATCAGATAAAGCAGACGCGGTTGTCTCTCTCCACGGGCTTCAAACTCAGGTGGCAGGTGTGGGTACCTGTTTACTGGGCATTCAGACTGCACCCCCACTTGGCCCCTGGCCAGACAGACCGGTGTCCATCACGTCCCTGGAGGAATCTGGGGCCACAAAGCAAATAGATTTCACATGTCCTGTGACCGGGGGGAGGGGCGAGGACTCGGGGGACGCACATGGGCGTGATGTGTAATTAAATGAGCTGCGGTCCAGCTGAGGGGTGCGGGAGGTAGAGAGATCGACTTGGGCCTTGAGCGCAAACCCAGTCTGGCTTTGTTTTCTCCCGCAAGCACCAGTGTGCCTTCGCCCCTGAGGGCTTTATCTCGGAGACCTTTCTATGCGCTGCCTTTTGTGGGGCTGCATGTTTTTGTTTGTTTGTCTTTGCTGTTCTTTTTTTTGAGGGCTTTTTTTCTTTTTATAAAAGGGCCGCTTTAACAAGTGATCACAAATTCCTTGCAGCCATTCAACGATAAATTACACCCAACATCCTAGCCTGCCATATTCTGAAACTATCTGGGGGAATTCATGTTAAATGCCCTGATCAAGGTGTTGCCCTTTGAGATTTCTGTCTTGGGTGTGTGTGTGTGTGTGTGTGTGTGACAGAGAGAGAGAGAGAGAAAGAGAGAGAGAGAGAGAGATTCTGCTCTCGTTAATTCCGAAAAGACACCTTTCTTCAGCACAAGGGGGTCCAGGAGCGTTGGGTCACACAGTGTAGACATACAATATAATCTACTAAAATCAGTGTATACTGGGTGCAATGGTTAGGACTTAGGTGAGCTCGAGTGAAGATCCCAGGCCCCTGAGGCCCTGTGGTCTTGGGAGGACCTGTGGTCTCTGCTCGAGGGCCCCTCTGGGAGGATCCTGCAAAAGCCTTTACCACCTGTAGGCTGCTGAGGATTGGAGGGTTAGAAAGTGGTGACCAGTGGGCAGGACTGCCACGTGAATGTTGCCCTTTTCGGTTTTCCGAGTTGGGGTCTGTAGAGAGATTTCATAAGAACGCGGCATTAGTCGCTATGCTTGTCTTTGTGAACTCAGAGTTTGAACAGAATTGCTGTTAGGGAAAAAAGGGGGGGGTGGCGGCAGGCCTTTTGGGGCGGAAGTGTTCAGGACACCCTCCACCTCCGTATGCCAGGCTCTGGCTCTGCAGCCTCAAGCGTCCCGTGGATCAGAGGCGGCCCCATGCAGTCCCCGCGAGAGGGACACTCTGTGTTCCTGGGAATAGACAATAGAAACACGGCCAGGATGTCAGGCACCGTGAGTGGACGTAACCACAGGAACTCAGGGTTCAAAGATAGTCACATCCTTTCCTGAATTGCTTCCTGCTTTACTAATTGAGATTTAGAATCACCCCTTTGAGATCTCCCCCTTCCCGCTACCCAGGGTGGTGCGGAGAGCAGGAGGGGCCGTCTGCCACCTTCCTCCAGTGGGAGAGAAGTGAGGGGCCGTCACAGCGCGCCTGCTGTTGCTTCCCACGGCCATGCGGTGTCCCCGCTGCAGACGGGCCACACTCCCTTGACAGTCAGGGGCTTCCCTTTTCCCTGGAAATGGGGCCCATCACCCCCTCTTCTGAAGGAAGCTGCCTTTAGTGAGTCCAAGACGAGGCGCTCTTACAAGGGAGTTTGCCGTGCAATTCAGAGATGCTGACGCCCATATTTCCAGGGCATGAGAGCCCATCCGACGGGCCCATGAGATGCCCCTGTTCCCACCTGAGGGACCTCACCATCCCAGTCTTGGTGATCAGGGAAGCCTGCCCCATGGAGGAACACAGGTCACTGCCGGGGGACCCCAGAGACCCTCCGTTCCCTCCCATCCCAGAGGTCGCCCGTCCTTTCTCTTCCTCCACATGATCATCTGAAGGCCCAGGCTCTCTGCCTCGAAAGCACAGAGCTTGTCATCTGGGCATGCCAGCTTTCCAGCTCTTAACAAAAATCATCAACAACAACAACAACAACAACAATAATAATACTAATAGACCGCATGCATTCTGAATGCTACTTCCTGTGGTACTTCCTGAACGCTAGGCATTGTTCTAAGTGCCTATCCACGAATCCACTGAGTTAATCCCCATAATATCTCTACAAAGTAGATGTTATTTTGATTTCCATTTTTTAAAAAACGTTTATTTGACAGGGGGAGGGGCGGAGAGAGAGGGAGAGAGAGAGAATCTCAAGCAGACTACCCCAAGCACAGAACCCTGTGCGGAGCTCGACCCCACAACCCTGAGATCATCACCTGAGCCAAAAATCAAGAGTCAGATTCTCCACCGGCCAAGCCACCCGGACGGCCCTTGCTTCCACTCTCACACAGGAGGAAATGTAGGAAGCGTGTCCGGGGGCACAGAGCTGAGCTAGACCCCGGCAGTCGCGCTGAAGGCTCTGGAGTGCACGCTTCTAGCCACTGTGCGACATCAGACTGCCTCATGGAAAGGAGCCTGCGAGGTCTGGAGCCTTGTCAGATGACCGGTGACAGCGAATACGGCTGCTCCTCCCGCCTCAGGAGCCCATGACTCCCAGGGGGAGTCGCAGGAACATCCCCCCTTCCGAGACCATCATAGAACAACCGACCACCAGGAGCTGTAGGATAGACCTTCTGACTGGCCAGAGTGGGCCAGGGACAGAGGTCAGGGAGAGGAGAGGCGGCAGAGGGGAAGTCAGGGAGAGGAAGTCCCCCATGGCCGTGGGCCTTCCATGCCCCAGCCCCAGGGAGGGGGTGTCCCTGCCACAGGGGAGGCTCGGGCTTGATGTGGACAGACCCGACAGCGGCATTTCTGATGTCTGCCCCCTTCTGCAGAAGATGCCCGAGAAGAGTAGGCTCCAGGCACTCAAGGCAGGATCGAATGTCTTTAGTGAGGAAGTGCGGATGTGATGGGGAGTGACATTCCAAGGGCAGAGAGGAAGAAATCCTACTGCTGGGGAGTGAGCGCCACACAGCCCCCCCGGCGACAGTGGCCTTGCTGCAGCGGCTCTCCCTGGGGTCATTCTGTCGGGGAACATGGGGTTTTGGGCTGGAACATTCCATAACCCTGGTAGCTGCCACCTTCAGAGAGAACCCTCCGATCAGCACCCAGCAAAGACCCCCGACGGCCAGGCCCAGGCCCCTGAGGCCTCAGTGAAGATTTTCCCTTACCGGGACGTGTCCCAGAGCAAGTGGAGACTTTCCAAGGGAAGTCACGCCTGTCAGCAAGGAGTTCTAGTACTTGAAACCACTGACCTCTCTTTTTTATACTGGGGTTTATGGGATCAAAGGCAGGGCTGGAAGAGAGCAGAAGGAAAACACCTTTAAAAACAAGCATATCGTGATTTGGTCAGAGGTTTTGCAGCATGGAGACGTTTTTATGTGAGCACAGAGGGAACAGTGGTTGATTCTGCACAGTGGGGTCCCCGGCGGCTTTCCAGAAAAGACGGACGACACTTGATGGGACCCTTGAAAGACTCTCCATGCCATGGGTCCTATGGATGGCTGATCTCTGGCAGTTTGCTCTTAGAGGTGTTCTTTATTTTGCACTGTCATGGCTCCTACTCCCGTCCAGCCTGCTGTCACACAGGTCCTTTTAAAGCACCACGCTTGCAGTCCCCTCCGTGGGTCCTGCCTTGCCTTCAAGAACCTTCAGAATCTGGTTAGACTTTCTTGTGTTCAGCTCCCAAACGTTCACCCTTGCTGGTCACGCCTGGTCCCTGTCCCTCACCGCTACTGACTTCATTTCTGCTGTGTCCCTGTTTCTTGTGTTCTTTCCTATAGTTGTCCTACAAAACATCGTATCATCCCAAATCTCCTCTGAAACATCACTTTTCCATGATGCACCATTTGTTGTCTTCTTATAATGGCCACTCACAATAATTCATTTTCATGCCAGAAATTTGGCTTTGGTTATATTAGAGGATCCCAAGTTGTAGTACAACTTGGATGTGAAGATAAAATAAAAATTTTAAATTTGCTTACAGTAGGAATCCCATTTCTTCTAAGTCCCTACTCACTGGGTATCTGGGAAAAATGACCTAAATATAAAACCCATATTAAAGCTTGGTTCAGTCCTTTCATATAAATCATCCCTTAGCTGAGGGTCTAACTCTTTTTGCATAAAAATGTTCCATTGATTAGGTGATCTCCCTGTCCCTGCATTTCTTGCTCAGTTGTCTGGGAGGATGATGTGTGTGTACTGGGCTTGAGGAGGGAGAAGAGATCTCTGTCTTCGGCATGGTCCTCGATGGGTTCTAGTTGTGTCCTTCTTCTTTTCCTTTTCCTTCTTCTCTTCCTAAGCTCTGTCCTCCTCCTCCTCTTTTTCTGTGTTTTCCAGGCTGGCTGCCCCCTCCTGACTGAGTCAAGTCTTTCTGATCTGGGATCTCTTCTTTCCTTATCAACTCCACTTCTTCAATTTTTAAAAATTTATCTTTCCTTATTCACCCCTCCTTAGGGAGAGGTACCGAGACAGAGAGAGAGAATTCCAAGCAGACTTCCTGCAGAGCATGGAGCCCGATGCCGGGCTCGATCCCAGGACCCTAAGATCATGACCTGCGTTTAAATCAAGAGTCAGATGCTTAACTGACTGAGCCACCCAGGCGTCCTGCCACTTAATTAATTTTTAATTTAACACTTGGGACAATTTCATTTCCTTCACTACAAAGCCTTTCTTGTGAGTCCATCAACACAAACAGTAACCCAGTGGGTCCCTGTATGTCATGCGGCAGATGCGGCATCTCTGATGAGACAACGGTCTCTCCAAGTGATATCGGGGGATTAGATCCTTCTTTTCTGTTCTCCACAGCCTGTCACCTAGGCGACACCCATAAAATATATTTAACCAGTGTGTTGTCTTAACTGATATGAGGAAGTGCTTCTCAGGGAAAGGGAAGCAGAAGAACGTTTGGTATTCGAGCTTCCTAAATGTCAACTAAACTATTTAAGACACAGGAATCCCTAGATTGTCTTGAGCCAGCGCAGGGGACCCAGCAGAAGCTGACTAGACAGGCTTAGTTTTGACGCTGGAAGAATGCCGAGTCAATGCAAGTGTTTAATGCGAGCCCTCCATGTCTTCCAAGATTACTAGAAAGTGTTGTCATATAATGGAACACTTGTCAGTCTGGTAATCAGTCTTGGCTCTGTCCTACTCTCGCCGGGTGTCTTTGGCTAGTGACTGAAGACTTTGAGGATCCCAGTTTCCTCTGTTTTAAATTGAGGGTAATGATCGTGCTGACCCACCTACCTCAAAGGGAATGTCAGTGTGACCCCTTGTAAACTGGAAAGCATTGCCCAGATACAAGGCTGTCTTCTTCGGGATCGCCATTTCCCAAGATAGAAGCCCACTCAAAGTAGCTCAAGAAAAATGGGATTCACTGGATGGATGCGTGGATATTTAATAGAATTTGGGCATCAGCACACCTTGAGGGCCCAGACCCAGGAATCAGAAAGTGAGGAGCCCATGTTACGTAATCGTATTGAAAGAAACAGTTTGTCATCTTTCCTTCTTCCGTGTCTACTTCGTTCTTCTTTGCTCTGAGAGCTGGCTGGCTTTGCCTCAACAGGCATCTCAGGAAAGTGATGGTTAGCTCTGTCTCAGACTGATGGGAGTCCCCAGCTCTTCTGCTGCAATTCCAAGTTCCTGGGAAAGACTGTCCTGGCATGGACCAGGTGTTTGCCTCTCTGATGATCAGCTGTGGCCAACGAGGCTGGGTCCTGTGTCCAAACCAGGCCCCCCTTTTGACAAGAACTAAGTGTAGACTGGCATCCTCAGCTGTCTGTTAATTAAACCTTGTTAATTTTGTGATATTTCTTTGGTTTATGGAGTTTAAGACAGTCAGGGGTCAGACAGCAAGAAATTTCAGTCCCTAAAGCATGCTTGCCACATCAGTGAGCCTAGGATATAAGGGAAGGTTTTCACTCTGCTCTCTTCCACTCTTTGGCTTGCGTTTCAAAGAGTCAGATACAGAGAAAACTGGCCACGGTTAAGGGAAGAGGAGGCCATATAGTTTTATCAACTGATGACCTTCCGTGGGGCCAGATGGAAAACAGTCCTCGTTTCAAGAGAGAAAGGTCAACCAGTTTTAGTCTTTGCATCAACTCTTTCTTCCATAGGTGTGACCTGGGTTAAGATTTAATGTTTCTGAAACAAGAAAAATGTGGATACAATACAGGATTTTGGAACGATTCACCGCAAAATAGTACAACTAATCCCAGGGGGATGTTTATTTCTTATATTTTATGTCTTCCTTGCGTACTTCCAAAAAGGATTTGAGGCAGATTATAAAGGCCAGAAGCATGAACACAGCAAGATATAAAAGTTAAGTAGTAAAAAGGGAGAAATGAAAGAAATTGAATTTTAAGATTCTGGCTGATAATTTATTAATAATTTTTTGTAGGGAAGGGGTGCCTGGGTGGCTCAGTTGGTTAAGTGGCTGCCTTCAGCTTAGGTCATGATCCCAGGGTCTTAGGATTGAGCCCCACATCCGGCTCTCTGCTCAGCGGGGAGCCTGTTTCTCCCTCTCCCTCTGCCTGCCTCTCTGCCTACTTGTGTTTTGTCAAATAAATAAAATATTTTAAAAAATGTTTTTTTGTAGAAAAAAAATGTTAAGTGTCTACCTTGCATCACATGTCAAAATAAATTCCCAGTGTAACCAAGTGTTAAATATAATTGCTAAACCAGAAAGGAACTAGAAAAATACATTTCAGTATTTATCTGTTAGGGTAGAAAAAGCATTTCTAAACTTATTAAAGGTAGAAGAAGCCTTAAAAGGAAATATTAACAGAGCTGACTACATGGAAATACAAAGTTTCTTGACTTTGCAAAGTCCCCAAACTAAAATCAAATGGGGAAAATATTTCCAGTACAGAAGACAAAGGGTTGATAACCTCATTAGGAAGGTTGATACTCTTATCTGTTAAAAATAGTAAAAAGTCAAACATTCCAATAGATAAATGAAGGACAGAAAACAGGAAATTTTTGAAGAGTTAATACAAAAAGCAAATATACGTGAAAGCTATCAAACCTAGGATATGAAAGGAAATGTAAATTAAAACAATGAAATTCTATTTAACACGATTAGAAAACTGTTAGCAAATTATAGCACCCAAGCTGAGAAGAGAGATTGGGGAAAAAAAGGGAACTTAGGGAGCCTGGTGATAATAAGGAGGGAAATTCCTGGAGGGCAATTTGGCAATGTTTTGAAAAGCTCATCAAACACACCCTTTTTCTCAGAAATTTTATTTCCAGAAATTTGTTTTTGGGAAATCACCAAGGATTTGTGTAAGGCTTTAGGTACAAGGATCTTTGTCCTTTATTCTTTTATTTTTTAAATTTTTAAAAAGGTTTTATTTATTTGACAGACAGAGATCACAAGCAAGCAGAGAGAGAGAGGGAGGAGGAAGCAGGCTCCCCGATGAGTAGAGAGCCTGATGCGGGACTTGATCCCAGGACCCCGGGACCATGACCTGAGCTGAAGGCAGAGGCTTTAACCCACTGAGCCACCCTGGCACCCCTATTCTTCTTCTTCTTCTTCTTTTTTTTTTTTTTTTAAATAGAAACTATTTACCAAAGATTTTTATAACAACCATTGATTATTTTTATAATAAGAAAAACAACACAAAATAATTTGTTGCCTTTCCATATCTGTTTCCTTTCATTGAGAAGTTTGTATAGGATTAACGAATTCCCATCAATTAGGCAGTTTGTACCCAACTCTGAAGAGTAAAGTAACATTGGTCCGCCAGCATCTGGCTTGGGGGAGGGGATTGGTAATTAAGTAAAAAGGTTTCTGAGTCATCAAAACTTACACCAACACTTTTTACTGTTAATATGAGAGCTCCCTAGAGCTTTTACTTAGAATTTCCTTGCTGTTGTTGTAGACAGAATTTGAAAGAGCCCGTTTTCTCTTTCCATCCTCCAGTGGGTTAAAGGCAGGCCCTTGGTTCCCGTGGAAAGGACGGGGTGGGGGAGGGGAGCCCACCGGGAGGGAAGAAGGGCACCTGAATTAACGAACACAAAAACAGAAACAAAGAAACAAACACAAGTTCTCACAAAGCTTGGCAGTTTGGTGCCAAAGCAGGGACAAGCAACCCTTCCCACCGAAACCGTTCTTGAAGGCACGGATCATAATTAACATTCCCCATAAAGACCTGGAGTCCCCTCGAAAAATTCAAAGCAAGACGGTCAAAAGAGAGCTTTTACATAAGGTGAAGAAATGAGGGGACTCCCGGGGAGAGGCCGGTGGCGGGGTCTGGCCTCGTGCGACTCTTGGGAAGTTGTTCTGCCCTGTGGTGGCCGATCTGCCTGAGTGATGTGCGTGTGGCCCTTCTCCTCTGCTCACAGGACTGCCCTCCGGATGCCGAGGACTTCCGAGCCCAGCAGTGCTCCGCCTACAACGACGTCCAGTATCAGGGCCGTTACTACGAATGGCTTCCCCGGTACAACGATCCGGCTGCCCCCTGCGCACTCAAGTGTCACGCACGGGGACAGAGCTTGGTAGTGGAGCTGGCTCCTAAGGTCCTGGATGGGACTCGCTGCAGCACGGACTCCCTGGACATGTGCATCAGTGGCATCTGTCAGGTGAGCCACACCTACTTCCCGTACCCCGGGTCGGCAGCGCCGCGCCCACTCTCCCTACCGAGCCTGGCTCTCTTCTTTTGTTCATGCAGATGAAACGTTGCTTCTGATACTTTTCATGTAAAAAAAAAAATATGGCAGACAGCATCACTCACCTTCAAATTTTGTTTTATTTATTTAAAAAAGCATAAACTTTGTCCAGGTAGACTCAGAAGACTGCAGTAGATGACACCGTGTGGTTCCTCTAGGTCAGTGGTGCTCCAGCTCGAAATGGCATCAGAATCACCCAAAGGACTTGTTAAAACACAGGGTGCAGGACCCCCATCCCCAGAATCTCTGACCGAGTGGGTCTGGGCTGGAGCCCCATAATTTGCATTTCTGACAAGTTCAAGGGAGATGCTGAGGCTGCTGCCCCAGGGACCCCAGTTAGAGAACCACAACTTGGGAAGGATAATGTGGATGGGTTTGGGGAGCCTTTTAACAACGTACTGTTTTATTAAAATTAATTTGTTGATTTGGGTCTTTGGGAGCAATGACTGACTTACTAAAAAAATGAGCGTGAGTGCATTCCGGTAGATTTTTCGGAGTGGAGTTTGCAACGCTGTGAAGCAGGTAATGGAGACACAGAACCTCACGCTCTTCCCCAGCTCACAGTGGCTATGAGGATCCAGGGCCCCGGGCCAGGTTGCTGAGATAGGGTGGGGATGGCAGGGAAACGATGAGACTCTACCCCTGTTCCCTTAATCTCTGGAAGCATATTTTAAAAGAATTGTGTCTAGGATTCCATACCCTATTACGCTCCTAAGAAAAACAGTATGAATAAGGACAACACCCAACCATCTACCAAGTGTCGGCCATTACCAGCCATCTCGGGGGTCACACGGTCAAAGACGAGCCATGACCTTGCTCTTCGAAGTCACCTCTCCTGCCTCCATCTGCTCATCTAGAAAGTGGCCTCCCGTTGCTCACTGCACAATTTTGGAGTCCTTCTTGAGTCCCTTCTGTCAACACACACATCTAATCCGTTGTCATTCTGTGTTCAAAGTCTTTTTTTTTTTTTTTCCTTTTAAATCCACCATTCCTTTCTGTCTGCATGACTTCTTTTTTGGTCTATGCCTCCATCAACTCTGACCTAAATCGCATCGCTAGCCTCCTCTCCTGCACTTCCAGCTCCCACCATTGTCCCGCGTGGGTCCATTCTCCACCCGGCACCTGAAGCGATTGCTTCAAAACCTAAGACAGTTTCATTGTTAAGAGTTGGTCACTCCCTGACTGAAATCCCTCGATGACTTATCACAGCCTCGATGGTGAAATCCGCGGTCCTCGTTTGGCTTTTCAGGCTCTTCCTGGACACCCACGCTTTTTAAAAAATAGACTTAATTTTCTAGATTCACAGCGAAATTGAATAGAAGGTACAGAGAATTCCCATCTGTCCCCTGGCCCTTCATATGCATGACCTTGCCCGCTATGAAATCCCGCATCAGAGGGTGCATCTGTTTTGATCAATGAGCCTACGTTGACACATCATTACCACCCAAGGTCTGTGCTGACTCTTGGTGATATGTGTTCTGTGGGTTTTGGCGAATGTCTGTTGACTGCTTCTACCAATGGAGTGTCTTACAAAGCAGTTTCACTGCCCTGAAAGCCCTCTGTGTTCTGCCTGATCATCCTTGCCTCCCCTGCTAACCCTTGGCAAGCACCGATCTCTCTATTGTCTCCGTAGTTTTGCCTTTTCCAGAATGTCATATAGTTGGAATCACAGAGCGTGTATGCTTCTCAGATTGACTTCTTTTACTTAGTAGTGTGCATTTTAGTATCCTCCGTGTCTTCCATAACCTGGCAGCTCATTTCTTTTTATCACTGACTAACACCCCATTTGTCTGGATGAACTACATTTTACTTTCCTACTGAAGGACATCTTGGTTGCTCCCAAGTTTTGGCAACTAGGATAAAGCTGCTTTAAACATCCATGTGCAGATTTTTGTATGGACACAAATTTTTGACACATTTGGGAAAACACCAAGGAGTATAATCGTTGGCTCACGGTAGGAGTATGTTTAGTTTCATAAGAAAGTGCCAAACTGTCTTGCAAAGTGACCATTTTGCACTCCCACCAGCAATGAATGAGACTTTGTCTTGTTCCACATCCTTGCCAGCATGTGGTGGGGTCCTTCCTCACATTTGGGCCCGTCTAGTAAGTGTGTAGTGTCATTTCATCGTTGCTTTGATTTGTAATTCCCTTAATGAAATACGGGGTTTAATATCTTTTCTTCTGCTTATTTGCCATCTATATATCCTCTTTGATGAGGCAACTGTTAAGCTCTTTTACCCATTTTTTAAAAAAGATTTCATTTATTTATTTGACAGACAGAGATCACAAGTAGGCGGAGATGCAGGCAGAGAGAGGGGGAAGCAGGCTCCCTGTTGAGCAGAGAGCCCGATGTGGGGCTCCATCCCAGGACCCTGAGATCATGACCTGAGCCAGCCAAAGGCTGAGGCTTTAACCCACTGAGCCATGCAGGTGCCCCTCTTTTACCCATTTTTAAACTGAGTTGTTCATTTTCTATCATTGAGAGATATTTGTATATTTTGGGAACAGTCTTTTGCAAATATTTTTCTCCCAGTGTAACTCATCTTCCCATGTTCTTGACCGTGTCTTTTATAGAGCAGAAGTTTTTAATTTTCAATGAAGTCCAGCTTAACAATTATTTCTTTTCTAGGCATTGTGCCTTTGGTATTGTATCTAAAAAGTCATCATCATGCCCCAGGTCAACTAGATTTTTCTCCTATTTTATCTTCTAGGAGTTTTATAATTTTGTGTTTTATATCTAGGTGTGGGATTCATTTTGAATTAATGTTTGTGAAGGATTTAAGTCTGTGTCTAGATACTTTTTCTTTTGCCTGTGGATGTGCAGTTATTCTAGTCCTTTTGTTGGAAAGATGATCTCTTCTCTGTTGTATTGCCTTTTCTCCTTTGTTGAAGATCAGGTGACTGTATTAATGCATTTCCATGCTCTCTGTTATTTTCCATTGATTTGTTTGCCAGTACTAAACTGTTTTGATTACTTTAACTTTATAGTAAGTCTTAAAGTTGGGTAGTGTCAGTTTTCTGACACTGTTCTTCTCCTTCAGTATTGTGTTGACTATTCTGGGTCCTTTCCCTCTCTCTCTATAAACTTTTATTTTCCTATTTTTTAAAATTTCTTTTCAGTGTTCCAGAATTCATTGTTTATGCACCACACCCTGTGCTCCGTGCAATACGTGCCCTCCACAATTCCCACCACCAGGCTCCCCCATTCCCCCACCCCCCCTCCCCTGCAAAACCCTCAGTTTGTTTCTCAGAGTCCACAGTCTCTCATGGTTCGTCTCTCCCTCTGACTTCCCTCAACTCCCTTCTGCTCTCCATCTCCCCATGCCCTCCATGTTATTCCTTATGCTCCACAAGTAAGTGAAACCATATAATAATGGACTTTCTCTGCTTGACTTATTTCACTCAGCATAATCTCCTCCAGTCCCATCCATGTTGATACAAAAGTTGGGTATTCATCCTTTCTGATGGAGGCATAATACTCCATTGTGTATATGGACCACATCTTCCTTATCCATTCGCCATTGAAGGGCATCTTGGTTCTTTCCATAATCTGGCGACTGTGGCCACTGCTGCTGTGAACATTCTCCATAAACTTTTGAGTCAATCTGTCAGTATCCACAGGATAACTTCTTGGAATCAAGTTGAGAAGAACTAACGTCCTGATAACACTGAGTCTTCCTGTCCACAAACAAGGACTATCTCTCCATTCATTTAGTTCTTTTTAAATTACTTTCATCAGAGTTTTGTAATTTTCCTCGTATAATTCTTGTACAAAATTTTTGTTGGGTAGTACATTTAATTTTCATGAGAAATTGGTCTGTAGGTTTCTTGTAACATCTTTATCTGGTTTTGGCATTCGGGGAAATGCTATTCTCGTAGAATGAGTTAAGAAGTATTCTCTCCTCTTTTTCTGAAAGAGATTGTAGAGAATTGGTATAATTTCCTAAATGCTTGGTAGAATTTGCCAATGCACGCATCTGCACCTCATGCTCTCTGTTTTGGAAGGTTATTAATTATTGGTTAAATTTCTTTAATAGAGACCCATTCAGAATGATTTTTCTTCTGTGAGTTTTGGCAGATTGTATCTTTCAAGGAATTGGTCCATTTCTTCTAGGTTATCAAATTTGAAGGCACAGAATTGTTTATAATATTCCTTTGTTATCTTTTCAATATCCATGGGATCTGTAGTGCAGGTCCCCTCTTTCATTTCTGATATTAGTAATTTGTATCTTCTTTTTTTCCTTAGTTACCCTGTTAGAGACTTGGGATTTGAGTGATCTTTTAAAAAACCAGCTTTTGGTTTCATTGATTTTCTTTATTTATTTCCTGTTTTCAATTTTATTGATTTCTGCTCTAGTTTTCATTATTTTTCTTTTTATTATTATTTTGTATTTAATTTGTTCATTTTTTCTGATTTCCTAAGGTGGGAGCTTACATGATTGATTCTGAATTTTTCTTCTTTTCTTACATATGCATTCAGTGCAGTAAATTTCCCTGTAAGCACAGCTTTTACTTCATCCCACATATTTTGATAAATAGTATTTTCATTTTCCTCAAAATATCTTAAAATTTCTCTTGAGATCTCGTCTTTGACTCTGTGTTATTTAGAAATATGTTGTTTAGGGGCACCTGGGTGGCTCAGTCAGTTCAGTACCTGCCTTCGGCTCAGGTCATGATCCCTGTGTCAGCCTCCCAGCTCAGTGGGGAACCTGCTGTGCTCTCCTGTGCATGCCCTCTCTGTCTGTCTGTCTCTCTCAAATAAATAAATAAGTAAATAAATAAAATCTTAGGAAAAGAAGTATGTTGTTTAATATCCAAGTATTTTGGAATTTTCCAGCTATATTTCTGATACCGATTCCAAGTTTAAGTCCAATGTGGTCAGAGAGAAGATGTTGTATGATTCCATTTTTTTAAAAAGATCTGTTAAGGTGCGCTTTGTGTCCCAGGATGTGGTCTTTCTTGGTGAATGTCCCGTGTGAGCTTGAGAGGAAAGTTCATCCTGCAGTTCTTAGAGGAAGCAGTCAAGAAGATATAAATTATATCCATTTTTTTGATGATGCTGCTGAGTTCAGCCATGTTTTCACTGATTTCTCCTTGCTGCATCTGTCCATTTCTGATAGGTGGGTTCTGAATTCTCCCTACTCTAGTAGTGGATTTGTCTGTTTTTCCTTGCAGTTCTATCAATTTTTGTCTCATGCGTTTTGACATTCTCATTTGGCACATATGCAGTAAGGATTATATGTCTTCTTGAAATATTGTTCATGCTATCATTCCATAAATGCCCCTCTTAAACCTGATAACTTCCTTCCTCAGAAGTCTGCTCTGTCTAAAATCAATACACCTACTCCTGCTTTATTTTGATTAATGTTAGCATGCCATATCTTTTGCCATCCTTTTACTTTTAATCTGTTTATGTCTTTATATTTAGAAGGGGATTCCTGTAGACAGTGGTAACTGGATCTTGTTTTTTGATCCACTCTGACAATCTTCATCTTTTAATTGGTACATTTAGGCCAGTGATGTTTAAAGCGATTATTGATCTAGTTGGATTAATATTTGCCGTATTTGTTACTGTTTTGTATTTGCTACCCTTGTTCTACATTCCAATATTTTGTTCTCTATTCTGTTTTTTTTTTGCAGTTTTAATTGAGTATTTTATATGAATGCATTTTCTTTCCTTATTTAATACATCAGTTATCCTTTTTTTTTTTTTTTTGCCTTTTTTAGTAGTGGCCCTACAGCTTGTAGCATATATTTATAACTAATCCAAATTTACTTTCAGATAACACTGTACTGCTTCATGGGTATAGTGAAAATACCTGCAGCAAAGTAATAGCAAGAACAGAATTCCAGTTAACCCCCTACGTCCTTTGTATCAATTCTGTCATTCATCCCACTTACGCATAAGCATATGTAAGCCCATAGCTACGCAAATATACATGTGTAAGGATACACAACCAAACACATTGTTGCTATTATCGTTTTGATAGACTGTAGTCATCAAGAGCTATTAAGAATAAGAAAAAATAATGTCTTTATTTTACCTTCCTTTATTCACTCTCCGATACATTTCCTTTCTTTATATAGATCCACATTTCCAACCCATATCACTTCCTACTCTGAAGAACTAGGTCCGTTAGCAGAAAAATTCCCTCAATTTTTGTTTGCCTGAGAACGTCTTGATTTCTCTCTCACTTTTGAAGGATAGTTTTGTAGGGCACAGAATTCTAGGTTGATAGTTTTTCTTCTCTCAGCACTTAAAATATTTTACTCTACCTTCTTCTTGCTCACGTGTTTTCTTGGAAGAAGCCCCATGTAATGCTTGTCTTTGCTGCTCTATAGATAAGGTGTTTTATTCCTCTGGCTTCTTTCCAGATTTGGTTTTTATCTTCAATTTTTTGCAATTTGAACGTGAGAGCTAATATGTAGTCTTTTTGGCATTTATCTTTCTTGGTGTTCTTTGAGCCTTCTGGCCCTATGGTTCTGTGTCTGACATTAATTGGGGGGAAATTCTCAGTCATTATCGCTTGAAATGCTTCTTTGCTTCCTTTATCTCTCTCTTCTCCTCCTGCTGTTCCCACTTCACTCAGGCCACACTCACTGTAGTTGTCCCACAGTCCTTGGATATTCTCATTTTTTGTTTTGTTTTTTTTTAATTTTTCAGTCTTTTTTTTTCTTTTTTCTTTTTTATTTGGGAATCTCCTATTGACCTCTCCTCAAAGATTCCACTCTTCCCCCCTTTGTGCTGTTTCTCCAATTCTGCAAAGTGCCAGAAAATTCTTACACCTACGGTCCCCACTGCCTTCGACCTACGCTCTTGGCTACTCTTGTTATCTATAGCAGTTTTAACCTCATTGGTTGAAGCCAACATATGTCACTGAAGACTGAATAAGAACAGCAGGTTTCCAATGACAGAAATGGAAATGGCCCCACCGTTTGAGGAGCATGTGTTGGAAGGGGTGCCCTTGATGGGGCAGAACTTCTGTATAATAGCGAAGTGAGAAAAAACAAGTGAAGGGTCGGGGAGTGTTTAAGAAGGAGAGTCAGCAGTGTCCGATATTTCGGAGGAGTCAAGAGGATAAGAAGGGAAATGTGCTTGCTTTATTTGGGCCAAACCAATCCCGTTGGCGATCTCAGCTCAAGCAGTCTCTGTGACGTGGTTGGAGTGGACGCCGGTGGCAGGATGTACTCATTTTCTGTGGTCTTCATTCATACCATCTCTCAGCCTTGGGCTTTTCAAGTAGGTAAAAAAGGAGTAATTATTCTCCTCACAGGTCCTGTTTTAAACCCGTCCTTTCACGAACACCATTCCGTGAATCCAGCCCAGTCACTGTCACCCAGGAGGCCTGCATCCAGCACAGGCTCCCTTTCCCTGGTCCCTCCTTGCGCTTGCTGACCACAGCTCCCTCTTCATTATGTCCGAGGCCGCGTTGGCTCCAGTAGTTTCCAGGGCTTGATGGGGCTTGCAGGAAAAATGTGGTTTTCAGTACTGAATTAGTTCATTTTGAAATTGCACTTCCTCTTCTGTTTTTTTTTTTTTTTAAAGATTTTATTTATTTATTTGACAGAGAGATCACAAGCAGGCAGAGAGGCAGGCAGAGAGGCAGGCAGAGAGAGAGGAGGAAGCAGGCTCCCCGCTGAGCAGAGAGCCCGACGCGGGGCTCCATCCCAGGACTCCGAGATCATGACCTGAGCCGAAGGCAGCGGCTTAACCCACTGAGCCACCCAGGCGCCCCTCCTCTTCTGTTTTTGTGATGCTGATGGGTAGGCCGATTCTTTGGGCAGTGACAGGAGATAGCTTGGCTGCTGAAAGCTGAGCGCTGATTTATTGTGCTTGTTTATCGAGTTTCCTGACAGCGGAGTAGATGAAGAAGCCACGTTGTAGTTATGGTAAAACTAATAGCAACTGACATCCGCTGGGTGTCTAGTAAGTAATCTAAAGCTTTTGGCTGTGTGAGCTCCTCACATGTGTGACGTAGGTACGGTCATCGTCCCCACTTGGAAACGAGCTTTGAAGAGGCTAAGGAATTTTCTGGATTTGAAAAAACAGATTCTGAAACCACTACGCTGTGCTGATGACACGTGTACTTTCTGTGTGGCTGGAGATGTGGCTGGAGTTTGTAACGGGCCGTGAGATGCGGTTCTGGGAAAGGACAGCCAGGATTCTAGGTGGGTCCTGCACCACAGCACCGTCAGGCTTAGCAGACGCTTGGAGACAGGGTCCTCGGGCGTGGTCATGCTGAGCGGGAGGGCTGTTGGGACCTGCTCACTGTGAAGAGGGGATCTACCCATAAACACACCAGGGCTTCTGTTTGTCAACAGAAGCCGGAAGTCTGGATTTTGATGTGAAATGTCCAGTTGAAAATAACACGTTGCTGTTAATGACCTTGCCTTATCCACTAACAGCTAAATTGTGCTCTGACACCTGCCTGGCTTTCCTGTGCTAACAGACAACTGCCAAAGTTCAGTGCCTTAAAACAGTTAAAGATGACCCAAGACGGTCAAGACCACACTTAACTTCTAAGGGAATGGGGACGTGTAGTCTTCCTATGGGCTGAAAGGAGAAGCTCCGTATTTTAGAACATCTCTGATGACCACCACAGAGCTCCATACATTCTGATTTTCAAGGCAGGAATGTAAAGTATTTTCTGTGGTAGAATCCAACTTTCAAGAGATCTCAAACGGCAGGTGACTAAAAAAAAATTGATTCTAGAAGGATTAAATTAGAATTACCTCGAAAGATTCATTGGTTTAACATGGAGTGATGCCACTTATTTAAATGCTGTGTTCTTTTATTTGGTTAGGAATTCGTATGCAGAAATGGTGAAACACTCTTTAGGTGAAGTGATGATTTCTGTAGGAGTATTTATTCCCGAAAGCACGGCTCATGTATTTTAAATATTCGTTTAAGTCCGATATCTTGTGTAAGTTGTCTCATTAGCTGTGCTGTAGGATATGGGCCTTGTCTTGTTAAATTATACCGTGTAGTGCCTGCCTGTGTAAAAATTGGTCACTTAATAGTTTTTAATAAATTTTTGGACACATTTTATCGATTCGTGGTTTTTAAAATCATTGCAAGTAGAGATCTTGACTTCAGGAGATGTCACAGAGGTTGAAAACTCCTCGGGCAGCTTTTCAAACGTTGCTTATTATGGATGACGATGAGCTCTGAGAGCCCACATTCGGTAGTCCCTCGGTTTCAAGGGCAGTTCTGACTTAAACCCTGTGGATCACAAGGCAACTGGAGCTTCTTCTCAGATATTATTTTTCTGTGATGTTTTCACTGCTTTTTTTGGCTGTAAGATTTGGATGAACTGTCACTTGAAACGAAATTCCGAAACAAATGTGAGTGCTCAGGGAGGTGTTTGCTTGCCTAAGATCTTACAAGGCCCTAAACGCTCTTCAAAACAAGCCCATCCTAGCTCCTAAATCCACACCCTTTCTGGATGACCAGATAGAGGGTGATTCTCATTCTCATGAAATGCAGAGCGCTCAGGGACCGAAATTGTGAGGACAGAGCTTGGCTCAGGAACAGGCTTTCTATAACTTAATGGTAGAATTACTCCCCTTGGAGAAGCTTGCATGAACACAAGTTACTCACTGATTGAATCCCAACCATGCAAGTGTGTTTCCAGAATCAATCTCTCTTAATTTGTTCCACATGTACTGGTAAATATTAATAAAATTGCCCGTGTGACTCGGTTCTTTATGGTCCGTCTACTGGTACTAAAGGTGCGGAAGGCGTAGCATGGTGTTAAGATTCTGATGTCAACATGGATGGAACTAGAGGGTATCATGCTTAGCGAAATAAGTCAGTCGGAGAAAGACAACTATCATATGATCTCCCTGATATGAGGGAGAGGAGATGCAACATGGGGGGTTGAGGGGGTAGGAGAAGAGTAAATGAAACAAGATGGGATTGGGAGGGAGACAAACCATAAGTGACTCTTAATCTCACAAAACAAACTGAGGGTTGATGGGGGGAGGGGGGTTGGGAGAGGGGGGTTGGGGTTATGGACATTGGGGAGGGTATGTGCTATGGTGAGTGCTGTGAAATGTGTAAACCTGGTGATCCACAGACCTGTACCCCTGGGGATAAAAATATATGTTTATAAAAAATAAAATAAAAAAAAATGGTAAATCACAAAATTATAATGTTGAGAAAAACATGCTATTAAATATGTCAACTATTAGGGACGCCTGGGTGGCTCAGTTGGTTAAGCAGCTGCCTTCGGCTCAGGTCGTGATCCCAGCGTCCTGGGATCGAGTCCCACATCGGGCTCCTTGCTTGGCGGGGAGCCTGCTTCTCCCTCTGCCTCTGCCTGCCATTCTGTCTGCCTGTGCTCGCTCGCTCTCCTCTCTCTCTGACAAATAAATAAAAAATCTAAAAAAAAAAAAAAAAAAAAAAAAATAAATATGTCAACTATTAAAAAAAAAAAAAAGATTCTAATGTCAGCCGACCTGGGTTTTCTGGTCATTACTGACCCTATTGATTGGCTCTGTGATGCTGGCAAGTCATTTAACCTCACTGACATTCAAGTGCCTTATTTGTAAAATAGGGACAGGAGACACCACCTGTGTTGTCAGGTTGCTGTGAAGACTCTGTTGTGACGTGCTTGCCATAATGCCAGACACATGGAGGCACTCAGTAAAAATCAACTATTATTCTTAGTATTTCATTACCACCTTTATAAAATTATATAATCAGGATGAAAGGATCTCGAAAGCCTTTGGATTTAGCGACTCTGCAGAGAATTTAATCCCCTCCCCAGTTTTCCCGCCAAGAAGACTCCTACCCAGCTCATGGTTGAACGCTTGTTGTTGGATAACTCTGACTTTTCCAACTTTCTGATGTTGATCTAAACTTAGGCTTAAACCTGTAGCTTTCACTGTTTGGAAGTACAAGGAACAAATGTAAACCCTTTCTTCATGACAGCCCTTTGTGAATTTAAAAATATCTTTAATCACAGGCTTTTCCTTAAACTTCCTTGGAACTTTTCCTGCCTCTCCCTGAAACTTTTATTTGATCTTTCTCCTTCCCTTCAGCACCAGAATTTTGGAAAGAATAGTCCGTAGATGTGGTTTCAACTCCCTCCAGTTTTATTCCGTCTTCAACACCTTGGGTGCTGTAATTCAGCAGCTCCCCACGCTGAAACACAGGGGCCGTGCCCAGGAGTCAAAACAAAATGAAAAACAGAGATGATAGAAGGGGGTCTTTTTTATTGAGCCCTTTATAATGTTCTAATGCCTGTACTAGGAGTTTTTACGTACATTTTCTCATTTTATTCTTGTTACACCCTATGTGAAGTATGTATTATTATCTGTGTGTTAGTCTTGAGGAGGATGGGTCTCTGAGAGTTCGAACTGTTGGCCATCTGCCATCTTGAAAGTGTTGGAGGGGCCGGACAGGGAGGCTGTCTGCCTCCAGAGATCCCTTCACTTAAACACCAGGTATAGAAACGCAGACAAGTTTGAGTGCTATGGGAGGTAGGGATAAACTCTCCCACCACTTAATATAAGTTGGCGCACATTATGTAAAAGACATTTGTACAGTAAAAAGAAGCGCGCCTCTCCCATGTCCTCATAGACAGAAACTCACAATCTAGTAGAGACACACACGTATCCATACACACAGATAATTCACAAAGGACTGAGAGGTAGTGGTATAGGCATATGCTATGAGACATCTCTCCCGTTCATTCCTCTCCTGGATTTAAGGGATAGTTTACAAAGAGCCCAGATGTGCATACAGGGATGAACGGATAAAGAAGAGATCACACACACACACGCGCGCACGCACACACACACACACACAGGAATATTATTCAGCCATCAAAAAGAATGAACTGCCATTTGCAATGACATGGGTGAACTACAGTGTATTATGTGAAGTGAAATAAGTCAGTTGAGGAAAGACAAATACCATATGATTTCACTCATATGTGGAATTTAAGAAACAGAACAGATGAACACAGGGGAAGGGAAAGAAAAATAAAATAAGGTGAAAACAGAGAGGGAGGCAAACCATAAGAGACTTCACTCTAGGGAACATACTGAGGGTTGCTGGAGAGGGGGTCGGGGGATGGGGCACCTGGTGGATGGGCACTGAGGTATTACAGACAACTGGTGAATCACTAAATCCTCCCCCTGAAACTAATAACACACTGTATGTTAACTAAATTATATTTAAGTTAAGAAAGTTTTAAATCAAGAAATAGCTTATAAAGGTACGTATGGAGATCTCATGACAGAGGAAGGCTCACAGAGATAAATAATGATGGACAGAAGGACAGATAAAGATACAGAATAGAGAGGGAAACAGAATAGAGATGTTGAGCTGTGGGATGTGGGGCTTGAGATACAAATGGGGAAAATGTTGAAGGTAAGACGTGACCCAGATGGAAATGCATCGACTTCAGCGGGGAGAGGAGGCGTGGGGAGCGAGGGGGCAGAGGAAACAGGGCCTGTAATGTTCCGTTCATTTTCTGTACACAAAAATATGACTCCAAATAAAGACGTAAATGAAAATGTAAAGGCAGGGGACAGCTTTAATTCGTCTCTTTGAGGGGGACTGGGCCTTGGTGAGATTCCTGACAGCTGGGCCCTGTGAGGCTGTCTGTCGCTCCTGCGTTCTACAGCGGTGGGCTGGAGGAGGCTCACCCCGGGGGGCTGCCGCAGGGCCCCGCGGCCTGGCCCTTCCCGGCTCCTGATGCCCGCTTCTGTCTGCAGGCCGTGGGCTGTGACCGTCGCCTGGGGAGCAGCGCCCGCGAGGACAACTGTGGCGTCTGCGCCGGCAACGGCTCCACCTGCAGGCTGGTGCGGGGACAGTCGAAGTCGCATGTCTCTCCGGAAAAAAGTAGGTTTGAAACCCGCTGGGAGGGGACGCGCAGGGCAGCCCAAGCTCCGGCTTCTCCCAGAGCTAAGCTTTCCTGGGGCGAGGTGCCGCGGACCCGTTCTCCAAAATTCATATTTCTCCCAAAGCCTGTCGCTCACATTCAGGGTTCCATCGTTTTCCCCCAAGACTGCCTGTTTCTGTGAATCCTGACCCATACGGAGTATGATGAGTTTTTAAAAAATATTTGCCATTTTTTTAAGGTAGAGCGTGACGCCATCACTTTTTAGTTGCCCCCCTGGCTTGCCAACAAGAACATCTTGTCGTGTGAGTCTCCCCCTTTTCTACCTTCTCCTCTTTCAGATCAGATGCTAAAGTCACTCTTTTTTCTGTGTGGACGCTGACCTTTTCCCCCACCATTGCGAGCTTTGTTATATCCTGAGTATCCGCCTTTTGTCTGTTATGCCCATTTCATTTTACTTTTACTTTTCAATCTTTTGGTGATGCCTCTTTTAGACAGGGATCTCCGTTTGTTACTTGACTTCCCCTCTTTGTGTTTTTAGGATGGTTAGTTTCGAAGTTTTATGTGCTCGGAAACTTTCATTTTCCTCTGTTAGTAGTATCTGCCTTTTTTAGTCCTTTGATGCGGGGGTCAGGAAACCTTTTGGGTAAAGGGCCAGAGAGTAAGTATTTTAGGGTTTTACCGAGCAGGTGTTCCTGGCCTCAAGGTTCTGGACTGTTGTCACAACAGCGAGGAACCCACAGACGACTCGAGAACAAAGGGCATCGCTGTCTTCCGATAAAACTTTATGTACAGTGGAATTCATTCAAGCCAGAACTATGGACATCGGCCACGGAGAGTGGAGACAAGGGGTGCCCGAGGCCCAAAGGCGGCCGGCCGTGGCAGTGAGCGGCAGTGCTGGTCGAGAGGCCTGTCGCCTGTTACTGGCAGGAGGAGATGGCCAAGCCAGCGCCCTGAAGGCAGTGTGGCCGGTGGTCCGAGGGCCAGTCTGTTGTGTCATCACCTCCTCAGCGAGCATCCCGGCGGGGAGGTGGTACCAGCAGAGCGAGTTGGCACAGAAGCGAGAGAGAGCGTGGAGGATGCGGGCCACGCCTGTGATGCCGGGAAGCAGGGCTGCCTTGCTGGCGTGCACCCGGGGGACCTCAAACCTCAAAGTAGTACGAGGGACCCTTCCGAAAACAGGACCGGCCAGAGTGGCTGCTCATCCTGGACCTCCCCCATCCTGGGCGCTGTTAGCCGAGGCTTCTTACTACGTGTTGGCAAGCAGATCCTCCCGAGGGGACCTTGTTGAAGTCCGGAGGGGCACACCCACCGGCTCATGAGCGACAGCTGTGGCTTTTCTGGAAGCCGTGGTGATGCCCTCTTCTCAGATCCTGCCATGAGTGTTCTAACTCCCTTTGGCGCCCAGGTGGTCAGCCAGACATCGACCGCAGACCTGAGGCCACGTCCTTTTACCTCCCGGAGCCTTCCTCCCCAAGCACCTGCTCGCAGCTCTGTGTCCCTTCCAGGACTTCCTCTTTTTGCTAGTTGCCATGAGCACCTTTATGTTTCAGACCCTTCCTCTATAATTGCAGTCTGTCTGTCCGAGTGACATCTTCCTTTGGGAAAAAGGCTTGCTTTTCTACTTAGAATGCGCACAAGACATTCATAACAAGCAGCCTAGTCTGGTTTTGAAGCTTTCCTTTTCCCATATTTTAAAAATAAACATATATTTTTTAATTCTGACAAAAAAAACAGAGTTGTTTCAAGTTCCGGAGATTAACTGTGATCTGTATGGTATTTAAGTAAGCAATATTGAAACCTCTAAAAGAAATATATGATATATATGTCCAAAATATACAGAAAAAGAAGTGAGAATGGAATCAAATGTTTTTTAAAAAGTGAGTTAAACTCAAAAGAATGGAGGGGAAAATACAAGACATGCAGAAATTTAAAAAAAAAACAAAAAAACAACCAGACTTTATTTACAGAAATAATCAGTAAGCTGAAGTGACCCTCAGGTTGTAGTTGGCAACCCCCTACCTGAAAGGGAAAAAATTATTCCTGTGTGTTTTCTGCCAGCGCTTTTGCGGTTTTGTTTTTCTCCGTTAAAATCTGCTCGTTTGAATTTATTTTGATGTGACTCATGAAATAGGGATTTTACTTGTTCTCTCCATATGGGGAGAGCACCACGGGAGGGGCGGACGGTGGCGGGGAGGGTTTTCCAGGTGGAGGAAACGCAAAGTCTGTGGTAGGACACTAACGGAAAGCCCTGGCATGCTTGAGAAACTAGTCCTGTGTCGTTCAGACCTGAATCCCCTTCCAGCCTGGACGGGGTGGAGGGTGAGACAGACAGCGTACTGGAAGCAACCACGGAGGCCCTCACCCTTGCGCCGCACATGTCATGTTAAGCAGAGTCACTGGTGCAAGTCCAGGCAGAGGAGTGACATGTCCGGATTTGTGTTTTACTAGCATCATTCTTGCAGCAGGTGGAGGCTGGACTCCCTGTGCGTTGAGCCTGGAGGCACGGAGCCCAGAATGCTCAAAAGTGTTTGCAATCATGAAGCCTCGTCCAGGGAGCGTGGTGGGGGAGGTAGAGGAAGGAACAGATCTGAGAGATCTTTAGTGGGTGGAATCCTCAGGGTTCGGTAACGCTTGGAATGAAGACCACAAGACCCAAGAAGTGAGGACGTGGCCAGCGCTCCGGCTTGAGCAGCAAAGTGGGTGTGTTAGCTGTTCCTTTGAAGGGGGGCTCCTAAAGAGGGGTCCCGTACCAAAGATCAGGGCTCACCTCCTTGGATTTTCCTTCTCTTGGGAAATGTGCCCCTATAAGTATTCGATATCTCAGTACCTTTCTGAGACCTTCAAACAGATGCTCATGTTTTGTTTGTGGTGGAAGGCTGGGTCTGAAATAGGGCGGCCCGCGGTTGGCTCGTGGCAAAGTCCCCTCGTTGGCGGTGAGCTAAGGCAGGCAGGTCCGCCCAAGGGGAGGGTGTAGATACACGAAGAAGCCGAGCTGCATCCGGGGAGCGCCCGGGGTCAGGGCATGTGGCCAATGGAGAAACTGAAGGGATCTGAGTTAGAGGACGTGAGAAGAGGAGGTAAACGTGGAACTTAGCAAACACAGGGCCGTGGAAGCCAGAGGACTGAGTCACTCCCCAGAGGAGGTCATGGTCGACCGTGCAAGCTGCTGCTGTGATACCCGCTGGAGAAAGAGTCCAAAACGTACTCTTTGGCAAGTCAGAGACCATCTGTGACCTTAGCAAGAGTGGCCTCCGTGAACTTCAGGCCGGAGCCAAAGCCTGACTGCCGTGGGTTGAGGAGTGGACAGAAGGTGAGACCGGGTAGACGGGAAGACAAAGGAGGCCACGCACCCGCAGCATGTCAGCAGCTGGAGGACTGCGCAGGCCCCACGGAGGACACGGTGAGGAGTCAGCAGCACTCATGTGTTCCCATCCCGGTCTGCAGGAGGCCGTCAAGGCTGGGGAAGCTGCTGTGCCATGTCTCTTTGGACCCAGGCGCCCCTCTCTCGCCTTCATCATCCTAGAGGATGGCTTTCCTCTCTGCAGTTGTGAAGTCACTATAAACTTTTGGGCCTCTCCACACCCGGACAGTAAAGACAGTGGAGCCGAAGACATTCCTTGAATGCTGTGCCCTCTGTGTAGGAAGGGACGTCCCCCCCTGGGGCGGGGGGAGTGGGTTCTGCCTCTTTCTGTTCTTACTGACATCCATACACCGTTTTATCATTCCCGTATCCCTTAATTCCGCCAACCCCTTCTAGCATGGCTTTGCTGTTTTCAAGCCCACTCAACAGATGGGGGCCTAAGGACCGGGGATGTTAAGGAACCTATGAAAGACAATATAGAAAAGTGGCTAAGAAATTGGGCTCTGGGGCCGGGGTTGAAATCCCGGGTTTGTGGCTTACTACTGTGTACACCAAGTTTTTTTTTTTTTTTTTTTAACTTCTATGTGTATTTTGGTTTTTTCATTGAAACTGGAAATGGCCATAATACTGCCTTTGTAGATGTTGTCGGGATGAATAAGTAAATCACTCATGCTGAGCGTTCCGTGTAGCGCCTGGCACCTAGAGAGTACCCAGGAAATGCCAGCAGGGTTCTTATTAGACATGTGGCTCATTCGGGTACCCATGGACGACACAGCTTTTCCATACATTCAGCATCAACGTGGACATTCGTAAACAGATGTCCAAGTCAACCATCTGTCAACCTGGGTCTTGCTTTTGAGAAGCTGCTGATGGGTGTGGAGGAAGACCTTGTCAGAGGTGCCCAGGAAGAGTGAACGAACGGGAGAGGAGGGATGCCGCTCAGGGGGAGACCACAAGGAGCCAGGCTGGACTGTGAAGGGTTAAATCAGGTCGGCTTTTGGACTTGAAGACGGGGAGGGGAGCATCATTGCCTGCCTGCCCGGGTGTTGGGGATGGGCCTGGAGTTAGCGTTGGCTTTAAAAACCTTGGAAGTCTCCTCAGAAATACACATCGTTTTGTCAGGGTCCAGCAGAGACTAGAAATTGAGATAATTCTAATTGAACCAGGGGAGAAGCTGAGAGAAATTGGGTCAAGAAACCAGTGTTTCTGGGGAAGTGTGCTGAGGAGGCCCTGAAATGGGAAGGGACAGGTGTGGGGGGGTGTTGGCTGGAAGGGGCCTGGTTGCCTTTCCCAGTTTTGCGCTCCTGGTGAGGTAGATCCGATTCTCTCCCTGTCTCTCTCTCTCACACGCATTGATTTTCACTTTTTGGATTATAGACCCTCCGGAGAATCTATTGAAAGGTAGGCATTTTCCCTCCATTTTCTTGGAATGCATATGTACCCATAAGGCCCAAATTTGCCATTCCGATTTTTTTTGAGGGCATCTCAGACTCCCTGTGCCAGTTCAGGACATTCCAGGTCAAAACCCCCCAAAACCTAATCTTTTTGATTCCTTTCTACAAAGAAAGGGTGACGGGCGCATCTGGCAGGTGAGGTGATGTGGAGAGGGCAGGGCTGCTGGCCGGGCACCGGGCCCTGTACGTACGCGCTCGGGCTCCGGCTAACGTTAGCAATCCCTGCCTGCATGGAAACACGCTGCTTCTCCTCCTGGATTTGCAGTACAACCCCTTCATGTCTATTACTTCTCCGAAACTGGCCCGCCACAGCCCTTCCTGGCCAGGATTTTCCTTGGGCCATATGGAAGCACTTCCCTATAATCACGCTTTGTGTGAAAGAAATGTGGAAAACCAAGCCATATCTTTCCCCAAGTGTGTATCACGGGGCCTGCAGGGTCCACGAAGCTCCTACATCCTTGCCTTGCCAGGCGATCATTCCTGCCCTCCTTGGGGCTTACCCTGAGGCAGGCGGCAGCCGTGAGACACCATTGGCACAGGCTAGCTCTGGACAGAGTGCTCAAGCCTGCTCCCGGGCTGTCTTTCCCACCAGCCAGCGAGGCAGATTCGAGGTCGTGGCACCCAGAGCCAGAACTTTTGCTATGAGAAAAATCCGAAATTAATCCAGATACAACATGCAAATTTCCTGTTTTACGGGAGAAGGGGAGACTGAACCAAAAATGGCATAAATAACTTTGGATATTGGAACAGGGAAGTAGAGGCCACTTGGTTTTTAAAGAGAGAAAACTCCAAACACAGTGGCAAAGAAGCAAGCCATCTACTTGGAGTCTTGATTGTCTGATATATATATATATTTAAGTAGACACCGCACCAAATGTGGAGCCCAATGTGGGGCTTGAACTTCCCACCCTGAGATCAAGACCTGAGCTGAGATCAAGAGTTGGGCGCTTCACCGACTGAGCCAGTCAGGCGCCCCCACTGTTTTGGTCTTACCCACATAAGGCAAATAAACAACCTCAGCTGGTCTGCTCTGGGCCCTCTGTGCATTTTTTTTTTTTTTTAACCTGGTGGCAACTAAGCCTGTTGATACAGGGATGCCCAAGGCCGACCGGGAACCCCAGCTTTTCACTGGACTTAGATATCCACACCCTCTTACCAAACATCCCTCGCTCGGTACTCCTGACAGAAATAGAATCCTGGGGCTGGAGGGTTATTATTATGACATTTTCTCTTCATACACAGGCCATTTTTCCTTTGACTGTCACTTCCAAAAATAGCCTGTACACAGAACTCGTTCTGTTACAGGGAGGACGGTATTGGCTGTAACGTGGCACATGCAGTGTCTGCTCACATCATCCCTCTTGACCTCCCCATTCATCTTTCTAGGACAGGACTCTGAACGATGACACACTTGTAACAGAAGTCTCTGTGGCCAAGGAATATTCAAATGCTACACCCTGTTTATTTTAATGAGCTGTTCCCCCATTTAATTCAATGAGAGAGAGCACAGCATAGAGGAAGGGTCCTGACACTGAATATCTAGGGCCCTGTGTACCTGCTCTTCCTAGCTCGCCCACGCTTTTGTGTGTGTGTTCTGTGTCCTCTGCATGAGGAAAAACAAGAGGAAAATGACGTGCTGGCCCCACTGAGAGGGAGTGCTATGAAATCTGTTTTTCACAGAGTATCCAGACTGACCATGAACTCCCCAGCTTAACCTCTTCATGAATTGCCTTTATACTTATTCTAAAATCCATACCCTTTCCATGACCTTCAAAGTCTTGCATGGCTGGCTCTATGTTATGTCATGTGCGCCATTTTGCCCCACGTGCTCTTGGCTCCAGTCTTTCTGTTTGGAAGATTCCTGAGTGCCAATTGCCCTTCCCCCACTTGGGGCTTTGCATGGACCCATCCTGGGACCTGGAAAACACTTCCCTCCACTCTTAATGTGGTTGCCTCTTCCTCCACCTTGAGCTCAAGCGTCACCTCCTCAAGGAGACTTTCTCTGACCAATCCACAATCTAGAGCTGGCTCTTCTCTTTTCTGTTTGCTTCTTGTTTGGCCTTTATAGAGCATGTCACAGGAGCATAGGAGATGTTGAACGAATGCATACAGGCTCTTTGCTAGAGATGATTTTGCTTCCCATTATGGTTTCACTGGGACTAAATAATGTTGTGCAGCAGAACTGCACTGGAAGCCAGAGACTGGATAATAAGCTCAGCTTGGCCACTCACTATCTATGATCTTGCGTGGGATCACAGGGACCTTGGCTATTTCATCTGTATGCTAAGAGCATTAGCACAGATGATTTCCAAGACCTCTTCTAGCTCTGAAAGCCCATTAAGTAGATCTGTAATTTATTTCTCGGTTTTGTTTTGTTTTGTTTTTTTAAACAGATATTGGGATTGAATAGAGGTCACAGAAATAAGACTAGGATCTTATAAGAAGATCTTTACTAGTGCTTTAATGAAAAGTCTCAACAGAGGTGGCTTACCTTTATTCTTAAAGGGCCCAGGAAATTTTATATATGCAAGAAAAGTGAGTTGATGTAAAGTCTCCTCATCTCCCATGAACGCTTGTTTAGGTACCTTCTCCATGCTATCATCTCTGCCTGTATAGGAGACATTTTGTCTGTGCTCTGACCCCCTCATGAGCATGTGAGCTCATCAAGGGCCTTTCACACCTGCCCCAAAGCTGACACCTGTTATGTTCTCCATAAAGATGTAGTGACTTGACTGGAACAGGACCAAAGAACCCACTTAGACCAGCTGCCCATGTGAATTAAAAGCAGAAGGAGCCTATGGGCAGCCAAGCCCCGTCCCACCTGGAGTTACCCAGGAGACCTGACATCCACTAACCAGATGAGAGCTTGGAGGTACTCAACAATAATAATTACCAGGATGGTAATAACCGTGGCCTCCATAGGCTCTGTGCCCATGTGCCAGGCGCTGCACTAAGTGCTTTTACGTATGATGTGATTTACTCTTCAGCATAACCCTGCAGAGTAGGTACAATTACAGCTTCCCCTTTGACAAATGGGACAGTGACAAAGGGGCTCCGTGTGAAATGCCTCATTCAGAGCCTCACAGCAAGTAAGTGCTTGAGCTGATCTGACTTCAGAGTCCCTGTGCACCGCCACCCTCCTGAGCTGTCTTCCAAGGGTGGCCAGAGGAGCAGGAGCTAGAATGTCCACAGAGGCCTAGAGAGATGGGGTCCAAACAAAGGTACCACAAGAACGGAACCAGCCTGCACATCTGGACCACCTGGAGGGCTTGTTCCATGTTCTACTCCTCAAGCCCTACGCTAGAATTTTGGGTGGTCCGTTTGTCATCAAATTTTCCAGGTGCCTCTGATATGTGCTTTTGGTGAATACCTCTGCTTTTCAGCCTCTGGTGGCGCTGTCATGGAGGAAAGATAATTTTCCCACTACCCTTCTAGGTTCTTAGCTGACAGCCCCCCAGTAAGAAGAAGACAGATTGATAGGAAAAAAAGAAATTGAATGATATATGTATGTATGGGAGCCCACAAAGATATGAGACTCAGAGAAGTGGCCAAAGCAGGAAGCTTTTATACCTTTTAAACAAAGGAATGATACATTTGTGAAGAACTGACAAGACAAAGGGCTTAGGCTGAGGGTAGTAAATGGTGAAGCCATAACAAGGTTTGTTCATGAAAACTTCTCAGCTCTAAATTCCTTATGTCTGGTGATAAAGATGTCTTCTATGCCCCCCCACCCCGGTATGGGGAGGGTGCCTTTCTCATGGAAGATTCATATTCTCCTTTCATGTGGATGAAGGATGGACAGAGTGTCCTTGCCACACCTGCTATTTCTCAAGTACTTTTCATTCAAAATAATAGGTATGCCAAGGTGGCATATTTGGGGTGACATATTCTGAACCCCTACTTCCCACTATAGAGTCAGAGGCCAATGAACATTTAATCCTCATCAGGCTCTTGATTTTGGAGATGCACTATAAAGGACAGAGAAAAAGTGGTATGCTGCAATGCTGGGGAACATCTGGACAGAAAGTTCTCACTTGCTGCTTGTGGATAACGAAGCTCCTCTACTGAATGCTGTTCAAGCCGAGTCCTGGAAATGAGCATGAAAGTGTACATTCTTAGGCACCTGCCTGTTACCCTGCTCTTTGGAGGTGAAGGCATTTTAGTCCAGGAAAGAAATGGAGCTCCAGGTTGGGAGAGATGCTTCTGCATAGACCCCAGAGCTGATGCAAGGACGTTCAGGTGCAGTTTCAACAGTAATAGACTCCCATGACATAGTGTGGAATTTGCTCAGGGCAGGACCATGGGATGTCATAGCTGGGCAGGTGAGGGTATAGAAATCAGTTTTCAGCTTGCAGCTGTCTGCTCTCCCCAAATCACATCCCTGGTGTGTCCTTTCTCTCCTTTTTTTCCTTTTAACTTAATTTAAATTTTTCAGTGTTCCAAGATTCATTGTTTATGCACCACACCCAGTGCTCCATGCAATACATGCCCTCCTTAATACCCACCACCAGGATCACCTATTCCCCTACCCCCCTCTTCTCCAAACCCTCAGTTTGTTTCTCAGAGTCCACAGTCTCTCATGTTTCGTTCTCACCCTCCCAGTTTCCCCCAATTCACTTTTCCGTTCCTTCTCCTAATGTCCTCCATGCTATTCCTTATGCTCCACAAGTAAGTGAAACCATATGATAATTGACTTTCTCTGCTTGACTTATTTCACTCAGCATAATCTCCTCCAGTCCTGTCCATGTTGATGCAAAAGTTGGGTATTCATCCTTTCTGATGGCTGCGTAATATTCCATTGTGTAAATGGACCACATCTTCTTTATCCATTCGTCTGTTGAAGGGCATCTTGGTTCTTTCCACAGTTTGGCGATTGTGGCCATTGCTGCTATAAACATTGGGGTACAGATGGCCCTTCTTTTCACTACATCTGTATCTTTGGGGTAAATACCCAGTAGTGCACTTGCAGGGTCATAGGGTAGCTCTATTTTTAATTTTTTGAGGAATCTCCACACTTGTTTTCCAAAGTGGCTGCACCAACTTGCATTCCCACCAACAGTGTAAGAGGGTTTCCCTTTCTCCACAACTTCACCAACACTTGTTGTTTATTCTCTTGTTGATTTTGGCCATCCTAACTGGTGTAAGGTGGTATCTCAGTGTGGTTTTGATTTGAATCTCCCTGATGGCTAATGATGATGAACATCTTTCGTGTGTCTGTTAGCCATTTGTATGTCTTCTTTAGAGAAGGGTCTCTTCATGTCTTCTGTCCATTTTTTTGATGTGATTATCTATTTTTTGGATGTTGAGCTTGAAGAGTTGTTATAGATCTTGGATATCAGCCCTTTGTCTGTAGGGTCCTTTGCGAATATCTTCTCCCATTCCGTGGGTTGCCTCTTTGTTTTGTTGACTGTTTCCTTTGTTGTGCTGAAGGTTTTTATCTTGATAAAGTTCCAAAAGTTCATTTTCGCTTTTGTTTCCTTTGCCTTTGGAGACATATCTTGAAAGAAGTTGCTGTGGCCAGTGTCGAAGAGATTACTGCCTATGTTGTTCTCTAGGGTTTTGATAGATTCCCGCCTCACATTGAGGTCTTTCATCCATTTTGAGTTTATCTTTGTGTATGGTGTAAGAGAATGGCCAAGTTTCATTCTTCTAGAAGTAGCTGTCCAATTTTCCCAGCACCATTTATTGAAGAGACTGTCTTTTTTCCACTGGATAATTTTCCTGCTTTGTCGAAGATTATTTGACCATAGGGAGGAGGGTCCATATCTAGGCTCTCTACTCTGTTCCATTGGTCTGTGTGTCTGTTTTTGTGTTAGTATCATGCTGTCTTGGTGATCACAGCTTTGTAGTAAAGCTTGAAATCAGGCAAGGTGATGCCTCAGCTTTGTTTTTCTTTTTCAACATTTTCTTAGCAATTCGGGGTCTTTACTGGTTCCATACAAATTTTAGGATTGTTTGTTCTAGCACTTCGAAAAATGCTGGTGGAATTTTGATTGGGTTGGCATTGAAAGTATAGATTGCTCTGGGCAGTATAGACATTTTAACAATGTTTATTCTTCCAATCCATGAGCATGGAATGTTTTTCCATCTTTTTGTGTCTTCTTCAATTTCTTTCATGAGTTCTGTAGTTTCTTGAGTACAGATCTTTTACCTCTTTGGTAGGTTTATTCCCAGGTATCTTATGGTTCTTGATGCTATAGTAAATGGAATCGATTCTCTAATACCCTTCTCTCCTTTTCAGAAGTGGTTGTCAGTTTCTGAATTTGACATTCCCTGTCTTTGTCATTGGCATATCTCATTGGTCTTACCTCCAGCTACAAAAGGCAGCGTGCACAGTCCTCCCCCTGTGGGACTGGTGTCTCCATACACTGACTTCCCCTTCCCTCGCCTCCCTCCTACCTGCACAGAGCGACAGGTGAACTTGATCAAAACTGAGTACCCGACTTTGAAAAGTTGTCAGCCCCCACTCTGCACAGTGTCCACAGACCACCTCCTTCTAGTGTAAATGACAGTGAGTGGTGATGGGCATTTGAGCACATTCACAAACTCTGTTGTTTCTCAGCTTACAAAATGGTTTCACAACCACGGTCCCATTCTTTCCAATATTTCCGTTAGGCTGTTATTATTATTCACATTAGCATTTATTGAGATACATTCCTTCCTTTTTAAAAACACACCTTTGTTCCTCGGGAATGGACAGTGTTGGGGGCTGGGAGGGTGTGTGCGTTTTCACTTAAAGAACAGTAAGAGTTGGGCACCTGGGTGGTTCAGTGGGTTAAGCCTCTGCCTTTGGCTCAGGTCATGATCTCAGGGTCCTGGGATCAAGTCCCGCTTCGGGCTCTCTGCTCAGTGGGGAGCCTGCTTCCTCCTCTCTCTCTGCTTGCCTCTATGCCTACTTGTGATCTCTGTCAAATAAATAAATAAATAATATTTTAAAGAAAAAAGTACAGAAAGAGAAAATAAATACAGGATCAAGGAAAGTAATAGGAAAAATGCTTGACGGAAACTTTTATTGAGCCAAAAACCTCCAACCGACTAAATTTTAAAAATTGAAAAACACAAACCAGTAATGGAACAGTAGGAATGAGCTTGTCAAAGGGGGAGTAAAGCTTCTCTTTTCTTGTAACACCATGGAACGGACATATTTAGGTTGTTGCTGTTCTAGTTGGACATTATAGTGAAAGTAAACAATCTGACATAAATTACAGTCCTTCTGGGCTGAAACTGATGTTTATTGATTAGTTAATATTGTGTGGACAGTTTACTTCCTGTACATCTTGCTACTTAGCAAAACTGTGATCTGCAGCAGGAAATGAGACACAGAAAAAAAATGATGGAACAGCTGGATTTGAGCATTTATGTGTGGGAGGGAAGCCCGTGGAAGCAAATTTAATGGATCCTTAGGTCAACCCAGTGATTGCAAAATCAAACAAGTGAAACCCATGAAGTGGAAGTCTGTAATGAACGTTCTTCTGATGAGTGAGTTTGGGTTTACACAATTATGATCGGGTCTCACAGCAGAAGTTCAGGCTCAGAGTGTAGCTTTTGGTTCTAGCCTCAGCTCTACTGCCTTGGAACTCTGCGATCTTGGGAAAGTCATTTAAACTTGGGGGGAAAAATTCAGTTTTCTTACTTGTAGGAGAGGGCTTTTGTTAGAATAAAAGAGGTATAATTTACCTCAAATTACCTGGCATCATTCTTGGGGCATAGCAGGTGCTCAGTGAGGTCTGAATGACTTACACTATCCCAGCCCTACTGGTGGTTAAGTTCCCTTCTAAGCTTCATACATATAGTACCTCTCAAAACCCCCTTGAAACAAGTATGCTTATTGTCCTCATTTTACAGATGTAACTGAGGCTCAGAGAAGGTAAGAAACATGCCCGAGTTCACACAGTATTTGTAAGTGGCAGCGCTGGTATTTCCAGCCAAGTTGTCTGGCTCCAGAATCGGTGATCTTAACCACCCATCCACGCTGCCTTTCCAGGTGGTTTGTAGAGTAACAATAATGCAGAGGACGTGTAACATGTGACAAGAAGAGGTCCCTGGCAGATGGCCCAGTGAGTAGCAATATCAAAAATCTCTCACCCCAAACTTTAAGTAAAAAGTTTTGGAATAGTTCAAACACTGAAAGTGTTCAACTGAATCAAACACCCACCACCACCACTACCACCACCATGAAATCTGAATGTTCCCGGACACAGGGACCTGTTGCCATCAACACTGTGGGACTGTTCTCGACATTAGACTCTACACCATTAGAAGGTATATCATAAAGCAGCCTCACGACCAGATCTGCTTGGTGGCCTCTTTTGCAAACTTGCAATAGGAGACTTTAAGTGGTCTATACCTAGCCTGTGCTGAAGCCCAGCTAGCAGACTGCTCCCACGATATTTACAAGTGATTCCTCTCTCCGTCCTGGTGTCTAGCTCTGGGTAGCTCTAGACTGAAGGGGAATTGACCGGGAGGCTGTTTGGGATTTAAAAGTGGCCCATTGGGGCGCCTGGGTGGCTCAGTGGGTTAAGCCTCTGTCTTCAGCTCAGGTCATGATCCCAGGGTCCTGGGATTGAGCCCCGCATCGGGCTCTCTGCTCAGCAGGGAGCCTGCTTCCTTCTCTCTCTCTGCCTGCCTCTCTGCCTACTTGTGATCTCTCTCTGTCAAATAAATAAATAAAATCTTTAAAAAAAATAAAAATGGCCCATTGTGATAGACAAGATAGACGAAGCATGCTAGCAGTATTTGTATCAGAGCTAGCAGAATTTCAGGCAAAAAGAAAAAAAAAACCACCCAAATCAAAGATGAGTATTTTATATCCATCAGTGAGAAAAACTGGTCTTAAAAATTTGCATGCAAATGCCATTACATCAAAATACATAAAGCAGAAAAAAGTATAGGAAGAAATTGAAAGAAGTTAAACCGCTGTTAAGTCAATAAAAGTTACACGTAGGGTCTGCACAGTGTAATTATTGTTATATTAACCGCTATTACCAAACATTGCATTTTGAGGGAATATACTGTCTTTTCAAGCAGCTATGGACCATATACAAAAACTGATTCTATGCTAGACTCCAAAGAAGATTGTGAAAAAAAATTTTAGTGAAACAGAAACTGCCAGAAGAGACCTCGCCCCACAGCTGCTCACAGCCACTCCTTGCTCCCTCCTGTTACAGAGGCACGAGTGTCTGTCTTCCTTTCCAGGGCTAATTAATCTCCCCATCTGTGTCCTGGACTCCAGCCCCTCTGCTTCCTCAGAGATCCCACTCCACCCCTCATCCCTTGTCTCTCCTCCATCTCTCTCTCGCTCTTCCTTTCCCATCAGGGTTAAAAGAGATCCCAGATTTCTTCCATCTTAAATACAAGTATAATTTTTTTTAATCTAAGTGTAATTAACATACAGTGTTATATTAGCTACAGGTGCACGATAGAGTGATTCAACGGTTCTGTCCATTTCTCAGTGCTCATCACAGTAGATGTACTCTCGGTCCCCTTCACCGCTGTCACCCACGCCTGAACCCCCTCCCCTCTGGCAACCACCAGTGTGTTCTTGGTCTCTCTTTTTTTTTTCTTTGTTTGTTCATTTGACTCTTAAATTCCACATGTGAATGAGTCATATGGGATTTGTCTTTCTCTGGCTTATTTCACTTAGCATCACACTCTCTAGCTCCGTCCATGTCGTTGAAAATGGCAAGCTTTCGTTCTTTTTCATAGTGGAATAATATTCCTGTGTGTGTGAGATAAATATATAGGTATCTCTCACATCTTCTTTATCCTTCCATATCTTGGCTATTCTAAATAAAGCTGCAGTAAACCTAGGGGTGCCTGTATCTTTTCGAATTGGTATTTTCATTTTCTTGGGGTAAACACTCAGTATGGAATTAGTGGAGTATATGGTAGTTCTACTGTTAATTTTTTTTTAAGATTTTTTTAATTTATTTTTTATTTTTATTTGACAGACAGATCATGAGTAGGCAGAGAGGCAGGCAGAGAGAGAGAGGAGGAGGAGGCAGGCTCCCTGCTGTGAGCAGAGAGCCCGAAGTGGGGCTTGATCCCAGGACCCTGAGATCATGACCTGAGCTGAAGGCAGAGGCCCTAACCACTGAGCCACCCAGGTGCCCCTACTGTTAATTTTTTAAGGAACCTCCATACTGTTTTCCACAGTGGCTGCCCCAGTTTGCGTTCCCACCCACAGTGCACGAGGCTCCCCTTTCTCCACGTCCTCACTAGCCCTTGTCATTTCCTGTTTTGGCGTTGAGCCGTTGTGACAGGGGGAGGTGATGTCTCACTGTGGTTTTATTTGTACTTCCCTGATGATGAGTGATATCAGCAAGGTGTAAGTTTAAGACTTGCGTGTGAATTACATATAAAATATATATGTATTTTAAATCCTCCACAGCGTTCGCCACCACCCAAATCTTTCCCCTACCTTTGCTGACAGAGTTTGGAAAACCTGCTTGTACTTTCTGTCTCTCTACTCCTCCATCCATCACTTTATTTTTCAAACCACAGCCTTCTGTGCCCACTGCGTAACTGAAACTGCTTTCACAAAACCCGTTAACAATTCTTACTGCTCTGGAGACTTTAGTCCTACTGCCCTCCCCCCGCCACCTCAAAATCCTCTCTCTAACTAGAGTTCTAGAGTTCTTCCTGCATTTCTGGTCAGAGTCAGAGCGTCGCCATTTCCTGCAGGATGGTGAAGAAATGCTGACGGATTTGTGACTATGGTGCAGTCCTCCCTTACTGTCACAGTGACCTGGAGTTGTCCTCTCTACGCCCTGCTCAGAATCAGTGCCATGCAAACCAGTGCTCCTCCTGGGGACTGCTAGATTGGCAGGTTTTGGGAACCACCCGAAACTTCTGGGTCAGGATTTCTGTGGGTGGGGCAGGGATCTGTGTTTTAACAAGCTCTCCTGGTGCTTCTGGGAGGTACGGCCCTATAAAAGTATCACAGAGCCTTGATGTATCAAACTGTGTGGGAGAGTTATGGAAATGGGAGGGCATTGAGCTTTGGAGGGGAAGACATTTGATGCTGTGTCATGTAGATTTGTTTTCCCATAATTCTAAGGACACTAAATCCTTTACAGTGGTCCCTTCTAGGTTGCCCCCGTTCCAAGCCTTGCCCAGCTGCTCTACAGTGTGTAATTCTCTCCACGTTTAATACGGTGCACAACTGGGGATTCGTTGCCTTCTGCACAGAAGAAAATTTGTTCCCAGATTGGAGCATTCTGGCTAAAATCAAAAGCCAAGGGTTCCGGTCTGAGAGGTTTCCCTTGAGTGTGTCAGTGGGTGATAGTTGAAGGACACAGACGCAGACACACATCCAGACACACACACACCCCCAGACACACACACACTGCAAACATCTGTAATACAAGCAGCTACTAGTCGTTATACCTCTAAAGCACAGGATTGGTCTGAAGTTAGTGAGGTCATAGGGGTAACTTTTCCTTCTACTTTTATCCTTCTGTGCCTTTTTGTATTTCTACAGAAAAATTCCTCCACTTTGCCATAATAAATTATTAATATATATTATACATACTCAATGGTTTCCCCCTACCCCAAGGAGAAAATGCACTAATATGATAACATATTGGCATTGTGATTCATTCATGACTTGCTTATTTTCTTTGCCTGGATATTCTAAATTTTCTGCAGTAAACACACAGCATGTTATATACATAATACAAATGTGTCTTGAAAATGGATGTGCTTTGGAATGCTTTCCAGAGCTGATGAAAACCTATTTGGGCACGTCACTTGGGTTTAGCAGTCTTTCAAAATCTTTACGACTGTAGTGTCTGTGCATAATATAACACAGAACTTCTACACATTTACGCATTTGAAGGCAAGACAGAATTGATAATTGCATACAATTTTTGTTACAACTTAATTTTATCACTGAGCTTTTGGGCCTGTTGGTTCTCAAAAGTCTACTTTATCTTCTTAAAATGTTGACCTAGAAAAACATGCCATGATTTATTTAACCAGACCCATATTAATGAACGTTTAGGGTTTTTTTCTTAGTTTTGCTAGGCTTCACATTTATACAAGTTTATCTTTGATTATATGTTTTTATTTTTCAAAGATACTGCCAATTTTTCCTCCAGTAAGATTTACTGCTATCTTCACAAATTAAAATTTATGAGAACATTTCAATTTTATTAATGGAATAAATGAAATATACCGTATTTTCAATCTGGATTTCTGTAATTACCACCGAGTGGGGCATCTTTTCATGAACTTCTTATAATTTTAATTATTTTTTAAAAAAGATTTTATTTATTTATTTGACAGAGAGAGATCACAAGTAGACGGAGAGGCAGGCAGAGAGAGAGAGAGAGGGAAGCAGGCTTCCTGCTGAGCAGAGAGCCCGATGTGGGACTCGATCCCAGGACCCTGAGATCATGACCTGAGCCGAAGGCAGCGGCTTAACCCACTGAGCCACCCAGGCGCCCTAATTTTAATTATTTTTCCTTTGAACTGTTTTTCAAGCATTTGGCCAATTTTCATGTTAACTTATGTTTTTTTTTCTTATTCACTTGTAAGCACTCTTTGTATATTAAGGAAACTGTCTAATTATAATTTTTTCTGTCTTTGACATTTTTATGTTTAAATTTTATATCAAATGAATTAATCTTTTCATTTTCTCAAGGCATATTTATGTCTAGAGAGAGATTTAACATTTTCTTTTTGTAGGTCATGCTCATTATTAAAAAGTTTATTCCAACATATTCCATCATTTTTTCTTGCCATTGCAAATGGGATATTTTCTTCCATTATGTTTTCTGATTATTGTGGTATTTCTGAAATCTACTAACTTTTGAACATAGACACACCTAGAAGATATTGGAGATTCAGCTCCAGATCACTGTAATAAAGTGAATATCATGATAAAGTAGTTAAGTGAATTTTTGGTTTCTCAGTGCATATGAAAGTTATGTTTACACTATATCATAGTCTATGAAGTGTGCAATAGCATTAAATCTAAAAAAAGTATATACCTTAATTAAAATACTTTATTGCTAAAAATCCTGTTATCTGAGCCTTTAATGAGTCGTAATCACTGATCATAGATCACCATAACAAATACAATAATAATGAAAAAATTTGAAATATTGTGAGAATTACCAAAATGTGACAGACAGACATAAAGTGAGCAAATGTTGTTGGAGAGATGGCACCCATAGACTTGCTGAATGCAGTGTTGTCACAAATCTTTACTTTGTTTTAAAAAGAAGAAAAGAAAGATAAGCAGTATCGACAATATGCAAATAAAATGAGGTTTGCACATATTAATCTCCTCCTGATTTCTAGTGCTTAGACTATTTTTTCTTGCCCAGTTACTTTGGCTAGTTTCCCTAAAGATCCTAAATCAAACGGTGGTAATTAACGTCCCTTCATTTCCCTATTTAAGTAACATTGTTTCTAATATTTAAGCATAAAGTATATTAATCATATTACTGGCATTCTTTTTTAAGAGGGCTAGACATCCGGGAGTCCAACCCAGGGCTTGAACTCACAACCCCAAGATTGAGACCTGAGCTGAGATCAAGAGTCAGATGCTTAACCAACTGAGCCATTCATGCTTCCCATTATTGGCATTTAAAAATCACGTTACAAACTTTGATTTATTTTATTTACTGAGAGTTCTTTTTTTAAAATCAGGAATAGTTAATGAATTATACCAAGAGAATTTTTAGAATCTATTCTCTTAGCCACTTTTAAATATACCATACAGCAGTGTTAACAATAGTCATCACCAAAATTTCATTAGAGAGTCTGAAAAAGGCTTTGGAAGCAAATTTTCAGATAATTATAATGTGCTACTTCGGTATTTATTGTTAATTTTTTAATTTAGTGTAGTTGACACACAATGTTATATTAGTTTTAGGTGTACAGCATAGTGATTTGATACATTTTTATTACTTCTAAATAGAAGTATTTCTTGACAAAGAAGTCAGATGTGAATAAAAATTCAAAAAGTTGTCTGTAGTCTGTGTCTTTCATTGATGTAATATTTTTGACTCTTTTACCTTAAATAATATCAGTGAAGTTCATAGTTTGATTATTGTCCTTAACACGTTGGCCAGCCTCAGCCTATAAAGAATGTAGTCACTCTAACTCTACTTGGAGATCCTTGTCACCCTCTAATAGCATAAATGCCATCTTAAAATCTAAAGCCATTGGACAATTAACTGATCAATTTTTAAAAAATAACACTGGAGAATAAAAGCAATACATTTTTATTATATAAAATTTGGAAAATACAGAAAATTCATAAGGAACAACACAAAAAACATTCATATTCCTAGACCTCAGAGAAGCACTAGTGACATGATGGTGTGTGTGTCTACAGATGTGTGTATATTTACCATCCTGAAGAGTCTTTGTCACTTCATACTGTATCATGGACCTAGTTCTATGTTGGTATACGTAGACTGACTTGGTCTTTCTGATGAATATGTCAACATTTATTTAACAAACCCTCCATTCATAAATGTTTATGTGGTTTCCTATGTCCATTATTATTTCAAAAATGCTGCAGTAAATATTGCAAAGAGTTGTGATTTTATGTATACAAAGTATGTTAAACATCCGTCTTTGCACAACTATGAAATTTTTTTCATAGGAAAAGTTCTGGTAAAGGCAGTTGTGGAATCAAATGGGATGCATCTTAAAATTTTTGGTTGATATTGCCAAATTGCCTTTCACAAACATGTTGCCAATTACACTCCCACTCATAGTTTTAGCAACTGTTTTCTCCAGTTTTTCCAATGTGGGATGTTATCAGTCTTTGTAATTTGCTAAAAGGTTGGATTAAAACTTTCAAGTGTATTTTTATTAGATTACTTTTGCATAACTCTGAGCATTTTCTTATGTTTATGAGTTATTTTTAATTTACTATGAAATACCTTCTCATATATCCATCAGTTGAAAGATATGTGTTATTGTCTTATTATTGATAGGCATTTTCTCCCATTTTTTCCTTTCTTTCCTATAGATTTTACTTCATCTATTTTTGTACCATTTATCTAAAGCATATATGAAGGTCATGATAGCAGAATTATTTCCTAGATTATTTTGAAGCGATGTTCCTTTATTTAATGTATTTTTGCCTTGAGTTAAACTTTGTGTGGCAATCATACATGATTCCTATTTTATTTTTGTATATCTTTGCCTAGAGTATAAATTTTAAGTCTTAGACCTTTATTCTTCTAAATTAAGACTCTTTTTAAAAACATAATCACAAAGCCATTATTACATCTAAAAATTAGTAGTAATTCCTTAATGTTATCAGATACCCAGTCTGTGTTCATTTGTCTCAGATCATCTCATAAATATTATCTTATAGTTTACTTGTTTGGATTAAATATGGTTTCCTCTATTTCTCTGAGCATATTTAATGTAGTTTATTTAAAGCTTTTGTCTAAAATTCCAACTCTAGGCTTACTCAGAGACAGTTTCTATTGGTTGTTTTTATTTTTCCTGTGTATGGGCCATATTTTCTTGTTCTTTTGCAGGTTTTGTAACTTTTTTGTTGAAAACTGGACATTCTAAATATAATGTTGCATGTCTGGAAATCAAATTCTACCCCCCTCCCCAGTTTGTTGTTGTTTGTTGCTCCTGTGTGTTAAGTAACTTTTAAAATCCATTTTGTAAAGTCTGTATTCTTTGTCACATGTAGCTACTGAAGTCTCTGCTCGATTGGTTTAGTGGTCAACTAATAATCCAATAGGAACTTAAAATGTCTAAAATCAGTAAGTCTTCATTAAGGGGCTCTGTGTGTTAACACAGTGCAACACTCCACCAGGCAGCTGACAACTCTATTATAGCCTCCACTTCCTAATTATTGCAGAATCTCAAGGTCAGCCAGAGGTGAGAATTTAGGGCCTTCTCAGGTCTTTTCTGAGTGTGCACATGGCCCTCTGCATATGTGTGGCCTTCTAGATTCCCTGGAGTATGTTGGCACTTTTCAAAGCCCCCATGTGGACATCTCTATTCCTCAGCATTTCCTTTTAAGCTTTTGGATAGCTTGTTATTTTCTTCAAATGTTATCTACCACCTTGGGTAGCCTCAATGTTAAACAATTGCCTCTGATTGTTTTGGACAAGTGCCCCTTGGGAAAGGGCTGTTTGTACTGGGAAAGCTCCTAGGTAGGTAAAATAAAGACAGCTTTGTGAGTGAGGTCTTCCAAGGAACCATCGTTCAGGTCAAATAATGACAGTTGAGAATTGGAGCTTTGAAGGAGATCCAACCATAATCTGCCCCTGCGGCATCTTACAGGCTACTGATTTTCACAATGACTAAGGGATGTTGGTTTTCAGGGTTATAGCAGAGACTGAGGATGGGGGATGGGGATAGGCAATTCAAAATGCCGTAAAATTTGTTGTTCTTACCGAGTGTTCTTTTTTTTTTAATATCATTTTTAAAATTTATTTTCAGCATAACAGTATTCATTGTTTTTGTACCACACCCAGTGCTCCATGCAGTCCGTGCCCTCTCTAATACCCACCACCTGGTTCCCCCAACCTCCCACCCCCCTACCTCTTCAAACCCTTCAGATTGTTTTTCAGAGTCCATAGTCTCTCATTGTTCACCTCCCCTTTCAATTTCCTCCAACTGCCTTCTCCTAACTCGAGTGTTCTTCTTGAATAAATTTTGCCCAGATTGCTGCAAGCCGTAGTTAATTTGCAAAATTTTGAAAATGTTGATTCAGACAATTTTTTCTAGTGTTTTCGTGGAGGTGTAGTTTTCAGAGTTCCTTACTCCATCATTTTTGCTTGCTTATTCAAGTTAGTCTCTAAATATGATCTGTATGTTGCGTTTATATGTTATGTCTCTTAATTCTTTTTTAAAATTATAAGTACGTCCTCCTCTCTTTTTAGCCTTAATTATGTTTCTTAATTTGTTTGTAATTATAAGTATGTCCTTTTTTCCCCCTTGATATTTATTTGTTAAGGAAGCTGCTCATTTGTCTTACAGATTTTTCCATAATTTATATTTTTCTCTTTACATTTCCATGATGTAGTTTAGTATGTTCCTTTGTACCCTACATTTCCTGTAAGTAGGTTGTTAGATATAGAGGTTTGATCACATTCAGATGTGTGTGTTTGTTTTGGTAAGAATACTTTAAAGTTGCTGTTATGTACTTCCTATTGCATCATATTATGAGGCACATACTGTATGGTTTTCTCTCTTACTGTGATGCTATAGCTATGGATAATTGATGTTTAAATGATGATAATATATTAGTCCTTCATTTAAGCTTGGATATTTCTACAAAGAAAAACTTCACCACATCAACTATTTGGTTTCCCTGAAGTACAGTTTGTGTGGAAAGGCATAGTAAATGCATTATTCTTTTGCCTTTATTTATCAGTTTTCAAAAAAAATGAGCTGGTTGGTAGCATCCTCAGAATATGACCAATAATTTCTTTTGGTATTATTAAGGACTTAAGGATTTAAACATATTTCATGTGATTAAGGATTTAAACATATTTCGTGTGATTCACTTCATTTCAGTTATCATTCTTATTAATGTTCAAATTGTCACCTTTTTGTCAAATTGGATACCCTTTATTTTGACCCTGAAGTCCTTTCACATAACTTTAGTTCAGTTCACATGACTCATGTCTTTGGGAGCTCCCTTAATTTTTATTATTCCATAACAAAATTCTAGGATTAGCTAGTTCCTTTTCTGACCCAGATCAGGAGCAAACCATTTCTTAAAGAATCCCTGGTTCTTTTTAGTGGGAATTGGTATTAGGAGGCACTACATGGATGCAAGGATGTTCATTGCTATTGAGTTGATTAATATTTTTTGGATTTTCAGAAGACAGACTAGGAATAAATATGGGAGTATATGTTTATAGGTAATACTGTATATTAACCTATTTATGTAAGTATAGCATATATTATAAAATATAGTTAAAAACAATTCAATATTAATTAGAATGCACAAAAGCAGTTTATTTATCTAATATCAGAATACCTTCAGATCTTTTTTTGGAGGCTGTAGTTTTTTTCCCTAGTTTTCTTGAAAAACAAATGACAAACATCACTGTACAGGTTTAAGGCACACAACATGATGGTTTGACTTGCATATATTGTGACATGAGTACCATAGTAAGTTCAGCTAACATCCATCTTCTCATATAGATATAATAAAAAGAAAAGAAAGAAGAGAAGGAATAAGGAAAAAAACTTCTCCTTGTGATGAGAAAATTTCTCCTGTGTATTGCACATCACTGTTAACTAGTTATCCTGTTGTACGTTGTATCCTTAGTCTTTTTTATCTTATAACTGGAAGTTTGCACCTTTTAATCACTTTCTTCCTATTCCTCCACACCCTATGCTCTGCCTCTGGTAACCACCAGTCTGATTTGCTTTTCTGTTTGTTTTTGTTTTGCTTTGTTTTTATATTCCACATATAGTTGAAATCATACAATGTTTTTCTCCATCTGATCTATTTTACTTAACATAATGCCTTTGAGTTCCACCCATGTTCTTGCAAATGGTAGGATTTCCTCAGTTTTTAATAGCTGAGTAATATTCCATTGTATACATGTTTACCACCACTTACATCTTTTCCTCCATTGATGGACTCTCAGGCTGTTTCCATGTCTTGGCTCTTGTAAATAACGCCTGTGAACAAGCAGGTGCAGATATCTTTTTGAGTTCGTGTTTTCTTTCCTTTGGATATATTCCCTGAAGTGGAATTGTTAGATCATATAATTGCTCTAGTTTTAGTTTTTGAGGATACTCCATACTGTTTCCCACAGGCGTTGTTCCTATTTTTAATCCCACCAACAGTGCACAAAAGTTTCCTTTCATCCAAATCCATGCCAGCATTTGTTATCTCTTGTCTTTTTGATTATGGCCATTCTAACACGTGTGAGGTCATATCTCAATGTAGTTTTAGTTGTACATTTCTGAGAACCTTTCAGTCTTCTTTTTATGTGCTTACCTTTTACTTAAGATGTGCAAAACTCGCCCAGTAAAACTTTTGGGCCCCAGTCCTTTTTTTTTTTTTTCCTTCTCATTTTCTATCTTCTTTTGTAAAAAATGTTTTTAGCTTTTGAATATTGTATTTGAAAAGTAACTCATTAGTATGTTGTCAATATACAAAACAGAGAATATAGAACTATGTTCTTCTTCCTTCATTCCTAGAACTTTCATTTCTTTCCCTAGAGGTAACCAGTGCCAAAGATTTGGTGAAAACTCTTCCATGAATTTAAAGGATTAAATAATTAAAATCCCACTCTGTTATTTCCTAATATGAACTTGCACAGTGCGATGAATTTTCATATTATAATGTATCTACAATGTTATTCTATGCATTTACACACAATATTAAGTATTATATATGTATATATTTCTATAAATAATATATACATGAAAATGCAATATTAAACACATGTACTTTACAATGAGTTTATGCCTCATGCATTTTTTTAATGTAAAATATGCATAACATACAATTTACCATGTTAGTCATTTTTAAGTGTATAGTTCAGTGGCATTAAATACATTCAGACTGGTATATAACCATTACCACAGTCTGTCTCCTTTTTTCATCTTCAAAACTGAAGGTCTGTACCCACTAAACAAACAAGAACTCTCCCATTGCCTCCTACCCCAACCCCTGGGAAACACTGCTATACTTTTTTCTGTCTCTATGAACTTGACTGTTCCTATGAATGGAATGATACAGTATTTATCCTTTTGTGACTGACTTATTTCACTTAACATTACATCTTCCTGGTTCATCCATGTTGGATAGCATGTGTCAAAATTGCCCCCTTGTTAAGGCTTAATAATGTTCCACTGTATGTATGTATGTATGTACCACATGATAGCTTCCCACTCATCTGTTGATGGACACTTGGGTTGTTTCCACCTTTTGGCTATTATAAATAATGCTATGGACATGGATGTACAAACATCTGTTTGAATCCCTGTTTTCAATTCTTATGGGTATAAGCCCAGATGTGGAATTGCTGAATCATATGGTAATTTTGTATATAATATTTTGAGGACCTATTTTTCATAGTGGTTGAACCATTTTATATTCCCAACAGTGGTTTATAAGGATTCTCATTTCCTCTCATCCTGAGGATTATTTTCTGTTTTTTTTTGTTTGTTTGCTTTTGTTTTTGTTTTTTTGTAAATAATGGCCATCCTATTAGATGTGAAGTGGGATCTCATTATGGTTTTGATTTGCATTTCCCTAAAGAAGTTGAGCATGTTTTTATGCAACCGTTGACCATTTATATATTCTGTTGAGAGAAATATCTGTTTAAGTCCTTTGCTCATTTTATTTTGGGTTGTTTGTTTGTTGTTTTTTGTTGAATTATACAATTTCTTTATATGTTCTGGATATTAACCCTTTATCTGATATGTGATTTGTAAATATTTTCTCCCATTCCATGGGTTCCTTTTTTACTCTGTTGATGGTATCTTATGATACACAAAAATTTAACTGTGATGTAGTCTAGTTTATTTGTTTTTTCGTGTGTTTCCTGTACTTTTTGGTGTCACATCCAAGGAATCATTACCCATCTATGTTGCTTTTTAACTTTCTTTTTTATTCATCAATATGTATGTTGGCTTTCTTTCCACATCAAGTCCTATAGCTTCTTACCATTGTTTTTATCAGGCACAGAGTATTCCTTAGTACAGAAATATCATTGTTTGTTTCATCTCTCCTATAGTGGTGGACATTTACATATGTCCATTGTTTTGTTTTGTTTTGTTTTTGCAGGTATGTACGCATACATGTGTTTTACCTGTATGCCTATATTTTGCATGTATGTATATCAGGAAAAAAACAAACAAAATTTGAAAAGAATAGTTATCCAAATGTTAGAAGTGATGATGTCTGGGCAGCAGGATTAGAAATATTTTTATCTTATCTTCTTGCTTATTTGCATTTTTAAATTTTCAATAATAAACCGATATTTTTATCTAATAAAAACGTATAAACAAGTCAGCAAACATAGTAACATCCTTTGATCCAACAATTTTGCCCCAGAATTTATCCAAAAAATTTGTTCTCTCTAAATTAAACAAACAAAAACAACATCTGTTTGAAGTAATTCATATCATTGACAATATGTTAATGCCATTTAGTAATAGGCTTAGTGTTTAAGTCAGGGCCTACTGCGGTAAAATTTTATATATGAGTCTAGATTATTATGCAGCCATAAAAATTAATTTCAGAATATGTAACACCAGAGGATTGACCCAAGGTAATGATCTAGGCCAAGGATCATCAAACTTTTTTCTGTGTAGGACTAGAGAGTAAATAGTTTGGGCTTTGGGAGCTCTGTTGCCTTAGTTACAACTACTCAACTGTAGGGTCAAGCAGCCTTAAGTGAATGGGTGTGGCCAGACTTGGCCCAAGGGCCCTAGTTTGAGGACCTTCCCCCAAACCCCCTCCCCCATCAAAGCGCATGGATGAGGCCAAGAGGAGGAAGGCGGTTGGGGTGGTAGGCCAGGGTATTCATTTTAACTTTTCTTTAATGTTTTTATTTTTAATACATTTAAATGAAATTATAGGTAGTATGAATATGGCTTATGCACAGTAGTTGTTTTGCGGTTGCAAATGCTCCTGGTTTTGATTGACTTGCTTATCTCGATAGGCCTTTCTTGCATAAGTTTTACTACATTTGTCCCGCATTCTTTCCTAGGGGAAGAAAATGTAATTGCTGTTCCTCTGGGAAGTCGAAGTGTAAGAATTACAGTGAAAGGACCAGCACATCTTTGTAAGTACAATTTATCCTAACATGTTTTTATTTCCTGATAGTTTATTTAGCAAAAAAAAAAAAAAAAAAAAAAAATCTTTCTTTGTGTTAATGGGTAGATAGGAAAATATCTCAAGGATTTTGCCAGTCACTCTGAAATTATCTGTATCACTAGGGAATGATCAATACCGTGAATTTTTCTGTTCTCATGTCCCAGTGTTTGGAAATATACCAGTTTGGGTTTAATCTCCTCGTGGGAGAAGAAATCAAATTGTATGGGAAATAAACTATTTTTATGGGGAGAGTAGAATAGTATTCAAGAGTTTTCTGGAAATTCCAAAGGTTTGGGACAAAAATTATTTAAAAAAAAATTTTTTTTTTTTTAAAACACAGAACCATATCAGTGATTATAGCTGAAAAGTATAAGCTTTGTTGCCAACACATTGCAACTTCAGGTCCAGGGACAGTGAAAATAAACACTGGTTTCCCAGAATATGGAGTTTGAATTGATAGAAGATTGCCACTATATCGTTTCTTTGGCCAAACTCAGATGGCGTCTCCTCTTTGTTCTTTGGTCTCTTAGGACCTAACAGAACAGGAAAGAGCAGTTTGTCTGTTTCTTTCCCAAGGTCTCCTTGTGGCCAAAGGCAGGACTTTCTTATTTTTTTTCACAGGAGAATGAGTCTCTGCCAAGACTGGCTCCCTAGCCTTGAAAAAGTGTACTGAGTTCAGCCATCTCTTTCCATAAAAGTACAAAACAGTACTTAACAACTGTTTTAAAGCTATGCAAATCAAGGTCCATGGAATCAAAGTGCTACATAGATTGGCTTTTTGTCTTTTTTTTTTTTTTTTTTAAAGATTTGGGGCTCATAAAATTTTTTCTGGGCCACAAGCATCAAATGTTTTTGGTAGCTTTTAAGTGTGTGTGTTTGTGTATTTTGAATTCCATAGTAATATTCCAACCAGAAATGTTCTTTGAGAAAAGTTTAAGTTAAAATGTTTAAGTAAATTTAATGTAGATTTAAATCTTGAAAAAACAAGAAATTCTGTAGTACATGGTGATCTCTATCAGAGAAGCAAGAGAATATCTTTGGGGCACTAAGGGTGAACCATTGTTTGAAAGCCCCCCCCTTTTTTTTAAACCCATAACTTTATTTTATCAATTAGGACTAAAAGGGTGGGACCACTTTTTTTTTTTTTTAACTAAAATACTATAATGTTTACAGTCCTATAATGGACACTGTATTCAAGGCTTTCTCTATAAGGAAACAGCAAAACTTTTACAAAGGTTTATAAAATGGCTTAAAGCCTATATCTCTTGATGAGCGTAAATTTTCATCCTTATAAGCATGAACTTGATTTTTGAAAATAGGAAAAAAAAAACATTCAGATCCAAATTTTATAAATCATTGGAGGGTTCCCGTTGGCACATATGGTTTGGGATTAAAAAATATGGACCTTTGAATCTTAAAAGTAGCACCAGTCATAATAAACCCAAAGTGAAAACCACCCAAGTCCATCAGCTGATGGCCAGATGAGTAAAATGTGGCGCACGACACACGCTCCCCACGGATGGTCCTTGAAAACATGATGCTGTGTGAAAGAAACCAGTTGCAAAAGGCCACATGTGATTCCACTTATATAAAATGTCCAGAATAAGCAAATCTATGGAGACAGAAAGTAGCTTGGTGGTTGCCTGGGGCTGGGGGAAGTCGGGTTGGTGGGGAGACGGGGGCATGGCTGCTAGCAGGTATAGGGTTTCTTTTGGGGATGACAAAAATGTTCTAAACTTAGATCTCGTGATATTTTCACAGCTCTGTGAATATACTGAAATCCTTAAGCTGGGTTATAAATGGGCGAATTTTACGGCATGTGGATTTTATGGCGTATCAAAAAGATGTTTAAAAATATATTCAGTGACTGGGCCCAATTTTCTCATGATGCTAAAGGCAGTTCCCCAAAATTCAGCTTCCAAACCAGAGGACGTGGACAGCTAACAGAGTAAGCCAAGACGAGTATGTGGTGGCAAGATACTCATTTACATGCAAATATGTTCTGGCATATTAAGCAAAACTTTATACTCAAAACTGGCACTGTTCCAAGAACAGGGCTCAGAAATGTTGCCGTGTCTCCAAAGGTGACAGAATTGTTGCTTGGGATATTTCTTCTCTGAACCATCTTGCAGTGGGCTCTGGAAGGGTTCCCACAAGTTATCCTTCTCCGCCGATGAACTGAACTGGCTTCATTTACAAAGGGTTTCGTTAACATTTCTGAACATCTAAATATAGAAGTGGTTTTATTTTCTTGATTTATACAACTGTTTTCTTAATTTTTTTTATTTGAAACGAAGATATATTCCTGAAATAAAGCTTACTTGGCTGTAATAAATCATACTTTTAAGATCTGGTATTAACTACAGCTCTCCAAAAGGCTAACATCCTAAAGAACTTAGAACACCCCATAATGTTAGTGTCACTTTCTTTGCCACGGAGTGGAATGTCTATCTTACCTATTGCCTGGAGATGTAGAGATCCTAAATTTCCAATCCTGTTCCACGCCTGGCCCCAGCATTAACCCAATGGCATAGTCCCGAATTTCCCTAACACTTCAAAAATGGAAGCCCTAAGAAGATTCCTGCAAAAGAGATTTTATTGCAGCAAAATTTCAGCATTGAGTATGTTTGGTCAGCAATAGACTTGAGAAGCCAAGACGTCATAAACTGAAAACCTCCGCCTCACCCAGAGCTTCATCACACTGGCTTTGTTTGACAACCCAGTTGTCAGAATCATTTGTATCCGTGAACTCTGCCTTCATCAACTCACTTCTCCTGTCTCTGTTCACCTACTTCTGACCCCGTTACACAACAGAGGTCAGAGGCCCTGGCTTCCACCGCCTGTGTATGCTGGTATTTGTGACCTACAGAGCTGGAAGCCTTTTGGAAGTTATAGCCATGAAGACATTTTATCATAAGCATATGGATAATTGGATATTGGACTTGGATAATTCACATGCACTTGAAAACTGGCTTTGGTCCTTGAGCTCTCCTGTCCTTGCCACTCAAGGTCTTGGACGCCGTTCAAAGTGATAAAAGAGACTTGACACCAAAACACAAAACACGAGGACTGGACTAACAGAAATGCTGGCCTTTGGTAAAGAGGGTGGCTGTCCTACTGGTCTTCATTCCTCCCAGATTCTGACATCCTGCCGTAGCTCTGCGGTCTGATGGCACTCGGGACGCTGTGGCCCAGAAGGCTGTGCAATCCTGACCCCAGCACAGAACGTTTTTTGAATTTAGTCAGCTCATTTCAGGCTGAGCTCAGCCTAGAAGCCCGGTGTTTTGCAGGCCTTCTGGGAGGATGGCTTTTGTCCAGCTTCCCTCCGTGTCCCTGATAAGGCCACAATGCTCACAGCATTTGCTCCTTTCCGTCAGAGGGATAATCCTCCCGGGGACGGACTTCTTACCATCTCTGGCTCCCCTTCTCATTTTTCCTGACAGCTCACTTTATAACACTCAGTTTTATATCTTCATTGGAACTAGGAAATGAATTTAATCTCACACTTTCCAAAAATCTACTGCGGTCATGGAGATCAGGGCCAACGTGGTTGGGGTTCCATGTGCCTGTGAGTAGCCGGCAGTATTCTTCGGCCACTAATGATTCCTGCAGATCAAGGAGCTCCTGTCCAACCTTGGAGGGTTCCCAGAAAATTTCCCAGCCTGCCTGTCAGGCGTAATCAGGGATGTCTCCTTATGCCTGTTACACAGTCTGTCTGGGGACGCTTGGATTCCGGCAGGTGCTCCCGGGGCAGAGAGAAATCAATGGAAAAGAGCCAAAAACAGCCACATGCAGATGGCAGGCCCCAGGGCCAGACGGTTTTTTTTGTGTTTCATCAGCTTTCCTGGGGTTCGCGTTCTGTTGTGTCCTTTGTTCAAGGTGGTCAAAGAACCATTGATAGCCACAAACCAAGTGTAGGTTTCAGAGTAGAAGAGCGCCCGCGGGACTGTGTCTCTGAGGCCACATTTAGAAATAAGGCAGCGAAAGCCCAAGGCTTGGAAATAGAGCTGGGGTCAGAAATGCAGATGCCCCAACCCCTAGCCTGGCTTTTTTCTTTTCGTTTTTGTTTGTTTGTTTGTTTTTTGTTTTTTTTTACAAAAATTGCCTCTTTCAACCTCAGACCAGATCCACCACGGATGGTGATATTTACACAATGAAAGGGGAAAAAAAGGAGGAAAGAAAAATAATTTAAATAAAGTAGATCGTTTCTTGGCTTTTTAGCTAAGATCTAGTGTAAATAAAGTAGAAATGCTATTTGGGTTAAATCATGACCATTTTTCTGTAGGAGATCTAAAAGCTCTTCTGTTCCTATAAAAGCAAGTGTGAATAAAGCAGTAACGGGTAGGACAGAGATCTTGGTGGTGATGTAAGGGTTCCATATCTTGATCACAGTGATGTGTAGTAGAAGCCGTGGAAAGTGGTACAAATGCTCACATTGTACCAATGACAATTTCCTGGCGTTGATACTATACTCTAGTGACATAAGATGTAACCATGCCTTTGGGTAAGACTGGATAAACTCTACAGAGGACCTCGTTACTATCTTGGTCTCTTCCTGTGAATCTCTGATTATTTCAATCATAAAAAGTTTATTATTTTTTAAGAAAGCAAACTCAAAATTCATGGTGATTTTTGTCTAAATAAAAGACTGGGTTCAAGATCTTCCCAACAATGATCAAACGAGGAACATATCTTTACTTTGAATAACACCAGCATCATGAAAAAAATAGGAAGAAAGAGACATTTTCTCTTTCCCCTGTAGAAACGGCTCCAAAGAGTTGAGAAGACCTAATTGGGCCTAACCAATGAGGTTGGGACCCATCTAGTTTAGCTGCGGACAACTCAGAAGCTTACACGTGTGTTCCACCAACCCGAGTCAATGCAGACCAAGTGAATATCTTGATCCTGTGTTGATATCATACGTTGATACATGTAGTGAGTTATTTTTTGAAATAGAATGCTTTGAAGACAGCCTTCTCATTTAAATTCTCTTTTTAAATTTTAGTTATTGAATCAAAGACACTTCAAGGAAGCAAAAAAGAACACAGCTTTAATAGCCCGGGAGTTTTTGTCATAGAAAACACCACAGTTGAATTTCAGAGGGGCTCAGAGAGGCAGACCTTTAAGATTCCAGGACCTCTGATGGCTGATTTCATCTTCAAGGTAGGAGAAGCCCCTTTCCCAGGGGCCTGCCTCGTAAGCTCAGCACATCCTGAATTTCCAGAATGTGCATTGTGTTCCGCAGAAAGTCATCAGTCATAATTTCTGCACAAAGTGTATCATGGATACTTCCAACACGGTGGTGGGTTCCTAGACTTTGTTCATCTCCGGTGTCTGCTGCTTGACCCCACTAGTTAAGAAACAAACTTCGCTCGAGCAGGGGTGAGATTGTTTTCGCATCGGTAGACTCCGGTGGTGTTCAGCCTCTAGACGTTTTAAACCTCTAGATAGAGTTCAGTGAAAATGGTCCACGGTTAAACGGTCCCCATGCCGCTGTGTGTTCTCTCTCTCCCCTGGCAGAGCACAGCAGAGGAGTCGGACACCCGGCCCTTCCCTTCCTTCTTTGTTTTCTCAGTTGTCTCATTACACACGCTTGTCGGCCGTGGTCACCAGGGAGGCTTCTAAGAACTCTTCTTGTGTGTAATCAGGAGCCTGTGTCCCCTTCCCGGGGAAATCGGGGAGCATCTGTCCTCAGTCAGTGGATATGGAGAGCAGTGGCCGATATAGTTCCAAGTGACACAGTGTGAAAATTCTTCTGGTAAAATTCAAAATATCTCAGACATGAGAAAAGGAAAGGGTGTTTCCATGGGTCGTTTTCTCCCATCCCTTTCCGGAAACTCCTTCCAAATGGAAATGGAGGAAAGCAAGTAGCTCTCATTGCCAGGAATGGCCTTACCTATCAAAGACCCAATGCCTTCCAAAGGAACTGTCCGTTTGCCACGTAGTCCCTTGTCAAAGAACGTTCCTGGTCACACACCCGTGTCCGTGCTCCCAGCTCAGCCTGCCACGTGGCCAGCCAAGTGTTGAGCTGCACAGTGTTGTGGCTTTGAAATTTTGAGTTTTAAATGGTCAACATTTAAAAATCAAGGATCGTAACATAAAAGTGCCAGGTTTTTTTCCTTACTTCTCATTAAAAATGGGAAGATCTTATTGCTTGCTTGCCTGTGGTCATGGCAGGAGCTGGCTGCTGCTGGGGGCCAGCAGCTTTCCCATCAGGGCACACAGTCTCGTTTGCCGTGGTCCACACCGCTCCCTATTGTGTTCCCAACATTGGAGGCATGGGCATCATTTCACACATGTCAAGGTTGTCATTCAGACATTACCTGCCCTCCGTAGGTCTTTAAGTGACTTCTGTGTCAGACCCTTAAAGCATCAACCCAGGGTTATTCTTGGACAATAGCAGTGGGAAAGGCTTTGGGGAAGCCAGAGCTATCATCTGTCTTTCCTTCTTTTTTCTCTCTGGTGCGTTATGCATGCCTTCTTCACTTGTTTTGCTCCCTTAGGGTTTGCCCATCTGATTTGCAGACAGTAATGCACATGTGCCCACAAGCACACATGTGCCCACAGGCCCTTTATTATTATTTTTTTCTGCCCTCGTTTCATTCCTCCTTAGACAACCTGTGTTCATCTCAAGTCAACTTGGAGATCTCTGCATAGGATGTGTTAGTAAAATGATAGAAGGGGAAGAATAGCCACAAACATGACCATTTGGGGGCACCTGGGTGGCTCAGTGGGTTAAGCCTCTGCCTTCGGCTCAGGTAATGGTCTCAGGGTCCTGGGATTGAGCCCTACATCGGGCTCTCTGTTTCACAGGGAGCCTGCTTCCTCCTCTCTCTCTGCCTGCCTCTCTGCCTACTGTTATCTCTGTCAAATAAATAGATAAAATCTTTTTAAAAATGACCATTTCAAGACACTGTTTGGTTGTAGTATCAGCAGGAAAGAATATTGTTTATTGATTCCATGCTTAATCATGCACGCGCACATACACCATATATTTCTGGATGTGTGTGTGTGTACGCATTTTTTTAAAGATCTGGTTACACCCCGCACTGAAAACATGAAAAAACAACGCTTCTTTTAGAGGGGGTTAGTGCTTTGGGGGCATGATCTTAGCTTTACTTAGAACATTCCAATACTTAAAACAATTCTTAAATAGAAGAATACAGCCCTATATCACTTGCAGAATTAAAAATTATTTTACACTTTCTTGCCCAAATGACATGTTCCCCTCTTAACGGAGTACATTTCAGTAGCACGTTGGTGAGTCTGAATTAGTACTGTCTTCTGTTTTCCACTCTGGGTTCTGGTTTCCTCAGATTTAATAAACAATCCTGGGTTTTCGCTTCAATACCCGGGAAGCTTTTGATCTCTCTTGACCGAAAGGTTTTTAAGTATATATATATATATCTATCTCCATCAGAGAAGGCGGTACACACAGCTGTCTGACTCTCGTGGAACTAGAGGCTGATTCTCATGCCTCCCGCCATTCACTTCCACAAATCCTGTGTGCACTTGGTGGGAGAGAATTTGGCAAAATCAGACATGGTAATGATGCAAGAATGACTCTGATGTTGTTTTTCCCCTGACTTATAAGCCTGCCCAAATAGTGTAGGTTTCTAGGAAATACACTTTTCCATTGGTTACCTTCTCTCCTCCCCTCTCCCCTCCCCTCCCCTGCCCTCTCCTCTCCCCTTCCCTCCCTTCCCCTCTCCCCTATCTTCTCCTCTCCTCTTCTCTCCTCTCCTCTTTTCCCCTCTCCTCTTCTCCTCTCCCCTCCCCTCCCCTCCCCTCTCTTCTCCTTTCCATTCCTCTTTCCATTCCTCCCTTTTCCATTCCTCTCCTCTCTTCTCTTTCTTTTCTTTCGCTGGGAGCACAATAGTATGACCCTGCCTGTGTTATTGCTAAGGTGGGGAGCTTTGCTTCCACTCCTGTTTTCAAGGCTTATCACGCAGTTGAATCATGGCTGTACTTTGAGTGGGAGGTTAAAACTGCAGGTCCGGTCGCCGATGGCGGTCAGCCGTGTGTCTCACTGTATCTCTTTCCCATTCCCATCAACCAAGAGCCGTTGGTCTAAAAATAGAACACCTGACTCAGCCCGAGGCTGCATAACGGAGACAGGCTCTGCCTGCCCAGCGCTAACATGGCCCAGTCCTGGGTGCTGGGGCTACTGAGGGATACTGAGCCACACTCTTCCATTTGCTCATAGATGAGACCTTACTTTGTGGACTTTTAATAAACGGACTGTTGAAAACCCTTCTCTTCTGACACTGTGAGTGACTTCCAAAGACATCAGTGGGATGGTAGGTTCGTTTTGTTGTATTGTTCAGATCGTAAAGCCCGGCAAGTCACTGCACCAATGAGACCAAAAAAATTTTTTTGACTTTTTCAGAAGCTGCATTTTTATGATTGGACCATTCTTGAAAATGGGATATTATTTTTCTTCCCAGTGGGTTTCTCATTATAGGTTCTTGTTTTCCCGAATGATTTGTTTCTCACGGATGGCCTTTGTCACAGCACTGCCGGGTCACGGTGTTTTGCCTGGGAGCCCCTGAAGTATTATTTCGCTTTGTAAATGTGTGTATGCTGCCACCAGGTAGCAGTAGAGAGTCCTGAACAAGGACTTCGTGCCCTATGCCCCTCTGAGGGGAGGGTAGGAAAGGCGCTGTCTGTTCAGTGAGAATTTACGGGAACTGTGCATCTGTGAGTAGACCCTTGTGAATGTGAACTTGAAGTGTGTGCCCACGAGAGCAGAACGAAATGGCTTTGGGAAAGACATCTCTTTCCATGGTTCACTATTTTTAACTCCGTGGTAGCTCTCCCTCTCTTTTACAACATCTCCATCTTCTGGGAGAGAAAACATTTCCTCTTCCTCGTGGTCTGGAATCTTCCGTTGTGTTCCAGACGTCTCTCCTCTTCCTCCCGGTCGCATATTTTTGTGCGTCTGTAGGAAACTGTTTTCTGATGCTCTTCCCGCTCGTGTTCAGCGAGGCGAGCCTCTGCCTTCTGTGTCCCCAACCTCTGCTCCGGGTACACATTACGTTCTCTCCTTGCACAATCCCTCTTTCTCTGGGCGGTTTCCATAGTGCGGCTCCCTGATGTAGGGATGCGAGGGTTTGAAACTGCCTGTTTTCCTTGATCAAAGAACGGGCTATAGCCTTGCCTGGTGGTGCAGATGGTGACTGCCCAGCGGCCTTCACAGGTATTTCAAATCACCGCAAGACACAATTTTTAGGGTCAGTGCCTGTATCAGTTTCCTGAGGCCACTGCAAAGACGCTCTCAGCTGGGTGACTTCAGTGACAGATGGTAGACCGTCGCGCACTCATAGCTCTGGAGGCCGCAAGCCCAAGATCAAGGTGTCAGCAGGACTGGTTCCTTCTGAGGGCTGAGGGAGAGTGTGTTTCCTCCCTCACGCCCTCAGCCGCTTCTGTGCTCAGGCCTTCTCCCTCAGCCGTGACCGTGCGCGTCTGTCTCTAGGCCGAGCTCCCCCTTTCTCTAAGGACACCCTTCCTACTAGATCGGACCCACCCTCATGGCCTCGCCTCATCTTGACTGGATCCACAAAGACCCGGTTTCTGACGAAGACTGCATTCTGAGGAGCTGTGGGCGAACACGTCAGCGTATCTTTCGGAGGGAGGGGGGACACCATTCAACCCCTAACAGCGCCTGATGGAAAAGCAACTTTACCCGTTTCATCCTACCTCTCGGTCAGAATTCCCCTCCACCCGAGAGTTTGGCGCTAACCACAGAGACGGAGACTTTGGGAGCCTCACCTGACATTTGCTGTCATGTGGGCTGTTGCGGGAAGTTTCGTGGTGAAAGTGGTTCAGATACTGTTCTAGGAGTTACCAGAACGCACAGCTGAGTTCGATGTGTAACCCGCACACACGCACTCATGTTCAACTTTTGATTATTGAGGTTGGATCTCCTTCCTCCTCCTCCTGCTCCCCCCCCCCTTCTTCTTTCTCTTCCTCTCCTTCTTCATCTCTGGTTCAGACTTATGTCTGGAGAATCAGACTGATGGAGGGAAGTAAGGTTTTTTCTGAACCGATTCAGCTCCCATCGGGGTCAAGGCCAAGCTTGGACACAGAGTCTCAGGGTTTCCTCTTCAGGAGAGAGGGGATGCCCATCCCCCTATAGGCTGAGCCGTGGGCTTCGTGTCCTCCGTGCCTTGTGCTCTGGAGGAGCGTGGCCTGGAGTGTGGGGGTCCAGCAAGGATGTGCGGGGAGATGGCAGGAGGAGGCAAGGCGCTGAGATGCATGTGATGAGGGCAGTCCCTCTGCAGAGCAGAGAAGCACATTAACCAAGGTTTCAAAGTCAGAAAAGAAGCTTTTGCTCCACTCTCCATTGAGAAATGAGGAAGGTGCCCTGTAGGGGATCTACTTCCATCGGCCACAACCTGGAGAAGCCCCCTCAGGATGAATTGGGGTCTAGTGTCCTGAAATGTGTAGCCGCAGGTTGAGGGTGCGCGCAGCTCCCTGGAGGCTCTCTCGGCCCTCACGCAGCATGGAAGGTATCTGGAAAATTCCCTGTGCTCCTCGCTGGCCAAGCTTGGAGGGGCTGACCCAGTGGGGGCAAGATGACCCTGTCGCGGAGGGGTAAGGGTAGAGTTTCCATACGTCCTAGTTTGTTCACAAAAGACCCATGTTATGCTTGAGGCCCTGGCTTAGTTCTTTCCTTCCACTGTCAGAGCCCTCCTGGCTTGGGCAGGAGAGCGTATGGTCTCCCTGGGGAAGGGGCTGTAAGCCAGGCCGGGGGGTGGGCAGGAGTCACCGCCACGCCGCAGAGAGCCTGCAGCGCCAGCAGCGAGTGGGATGGGCAGGTCGTTGGAGGAGCCCCCTCCGCTGGCCGGCAGAGCTCGCAGCGGAGTTCACTGACTGGGAGACTCCCTGCAGTCCTCCCAGTGGCTGGAGGGACAAGGAACCCAGCTCTGGGCCCAAGGACAGGATGGGGACATACACACGCAGATCCAAGCCGTCCCCCCTTTCCGGACTCTAATGTCCCAGGTGGAAAACCACCGTGGAGGAGATGGGTCTGAAGGACAGGACCCCTGAAAGACGGACCATGTCCCCACCCGATAGGGTGTTACCCAAAGAGATGCAATGTCACATGTCAACTTGCACATGTCCTTGCCCTGCCTTTGGGGGAGAAAGCTACCATGCAGAGAAGACAAGTTCCGCAAGTCCATTAGGATTTTTTTTTTTTCTTGTGAAGCTTTGCAGCTGGGAGAATTTCTTCTCAGGAGCCCCACAGACCTTTTATCACCTCTCGTTGATAAGAGGGTCAGGGGCTCGCTCTAAAGATTGATTTATTTATTTATTTGACAGACAGAGATCACAAGTAGGCAGAGAGGCAGGCAGAGAGAGAGAGGAAGGGAAGCAGGCTCCCCGCCGAGCAGAGAGCCCGATGCGGGGCTCGATCCCAGGACCCTGGGATCATGACCTGAGCCGAAGGCAGCGGCTTTAACCCACTGAGCCACCCAGGTGCCCCCAGGGGCTCGCTCTAAACCATTCCCTGGGCCTTAGTCCTTCTGGGTTCTTCAAGAAGCAAATACCAGACAGGACTAGACACGCAAGACATTGAGGAGCAGGATGTCCCCGAGGAAGAGGCAGGACGGAGCCGAGTGGGAGCGGAGAGAGGCTGGGAGAGTCGCCCACTGCAGGGAAGCTCTGACCACAAGCAGAGGAAGGAGGGACGCGAGGACAGTCGGGTGGGAGCGTCTGGGATTGCAGAGTGGTTCTAGAGAATTCAGCAAGGCTACAGGGGAGGCTCTGAGCCAAAGTCATCTTTCATGTGACACAGAGTCTCCCAGGAAATGGCCTCCTCCTGGGTGGGAGCAGCCGCAGGGAGCGGGACCGGGGACAGGCACCGCTGGTCAGGTACACCGTGTGCGGTCGTCCGAGCGGGAGGCATGTTCTCATGGGCCCCACATCTGGCGAGGCAGCTGTGCCCGCCATGATCACGTGGGACCCTCAGGCGCTACCAAAGACTCATCATGGGAGAGGAATGAGCACTGGGACAAGAGTGAGCCTTCGGCGGGATGGGAAAGGGAAGTGGGTACTGGTCAGCGATTAAATGCCTCTGCTCCAATCAGGTCATCTCTTTAAGGAAAACATCTGGGTTTAATGCCTTTTTTTTTTTCCTTTTTCTTAATTTTTTAAAAATCTTTTTCTTTTTGGTGATAATGTGTGGGACCCAGCAAACCATTTCAGTCCCTCTTAGATTTATTGATTTTGGGGGGGGTCTGAATTTTGAACGCTAAATAACTCTTTGAAATTTATATCTTGCTAGAGAAGTATCTAGCTCACCGAATTCTTTCAAGTGTAATCAGAGTATCATCTTATCACTAAAAAAACTCATTGTACCTGCAACTATGTCTCTTCCGCTGGTTCCTTGTCTAATTTTTGTTTCTTTCAAATCATCCAAAGATTTGTCTCTCAGGCATCTAAGAACCAGGTTTTCATCTGATTAACTCAGAGTTTAAAAACTATTCAATTTACGTAAATTTTTATTTTTGTTTATCTTCACTTGAACCTATTTTGGTTTTGTATTTTTAGCTTCTAGAGCTCAATTCTCAATTCATTTTATTTTCGGTCTTTTTTTTCTCTGTTTACATGTACTTAACACAGCTTTCCCATAGAGCAGCTCATAATTTTGTTGTAGTGTAAGCTATCAATTTTTAATGATATGCTGGACTGTCTGTATTTGTATGCTGGGAAATCTTTGCCTCATTAAAGGTCAGGAAACTATCCTGTGTTTGCTTCTGGAAGACGTATTGTTTAGCTTCCGAGATCAGACGAGATCGGGCACGTTCAGGGTGGTATGGCCGTAGTGGAAAACGTATTTTTTACCTGTCATATTACGAGCTGTAATCCACCTGGAGCTGACTTTTGCACGCATTGTAAAGTAGAATTAATGTGTTTTTGCGCCTGACTATCCAACTGACCCAGAACTGTTAGGTGAAAACACAGTCCTTTCTTCATTTGTCTTAAAGCCAAACTGTACGTGTGGGTCTGTCCCTGGACTCCCTTATGTTTTATTGATCTGTCTGTGCAATTCCATTGTAACTTAATTACTGCACCACTAAAACCAGTCTTGATATTTACTGGTAAGTTTTCCCACTTTGTTCTCAAAGATGATCTTTGATAGTCTTGACTCCTTGCATTTCCATATGAGCTTCTAAGTCTGCCTGTCCGTTTTTATAAAATTCTTTTGGATTTTGATTGAAATTGCATTGAATATATATGTCAGTTTGGAAGGAACAGGAAACTTTCCAATACCAATTTTCCAATCTATAAATATGATATGTCCATCCATTTATTTAGTTCAAAAAAATTCTCTCAGTAATGTTTCTAATTTTTAAAGTTTATGTCATGTATCTTTTATAAATATATTCCCAGTTGTTTGATTGTTATTTTGATGTTATTGTAAATGGTATTTTTTTCACTTTCTATTTATTTGTGCCAAAGTTATGGAAATCTAATTGATTTCTGTATATTGACACTGTATTCTTAGTATATTGGCTTATTAATAGTAATAGTTTATAGAGTCTTTTGGATTAGGTCCATACACAATTATGACACTTGCAAATAATGGTAATTTTGTGTCTTCTTTTCCAATCCTTGTATATTTTATTCATTTTTCTTGCTATCTTATACTGTGTAGGATATTCGATACAATATTGAATAGAATCAGTGACAGCAGCTATTCTCATGCTTGATTTCAGGGACAAAGAACTCTAATTCTCCATCATGTGTGATGTTTGCTATAGAATTTTTGATAGGTATTTTATTTGATGAAAGAAATCTTTTTTTGGGGTGCCTGGGTGGCTCAGTTGGTTAAGTGACTGCCTTCTGCTTGGATCATGATCCTGGAGTCCTGGGATCAAGTCTCACATGGGGCTCCCAGCTCAGCGGGGAGTCTGCTTCTCCCTCTGACCTTTCCCCCTCTCATGCTCTCTCTCACTCTTTCTCTCTCAAATAAATAAAATTAAATCTTTAAAAAGAAGAAACCTTTTTTCTATTTTGTTTCCACTGTCATATGTAAGTATGGAGTTTTATCAGATGCTTTTTCTACATCTTTTGAAGTGATCATATGTTTTTCCTTTATTTTTTAGTTTGTTTTTTCCTTTAATATACTGAATTACATTCATTTTTAAATGTTAGACCCATCTTACTGTCCCATAATAAATTTCACTTGGTCACTATCATTATTATATTGGTAGCATTTACTTATTAGTAGTTATTATTTTATTGTTAACAAAGAAAATTATCCTTTTATATGTCAATGGGTATAATTTTAAATTATTTTATTTATGATTTTTTGGTAGCTATATCCAGGATAGGTTTTTTTTTTCTTGTAACATATTCATATCAGGTCTCGGTATTAATTTATACTGGCTTTATAAAACAAGGTTAGAATTATTTCCTCAGTTCTTATTCTCTGTAACTGTTTGTATAAAATTAGAGTTATTTCTTCTTTAAATATCTGGAAATATTCAGCAGGAAATTGTTAGGGGTGTGCATTCAGTGTCTTTAAAATATAAAGACTATTCAGATGTTTAGTTTCCTTTTGTGTCAGTTTTGTTTCAAGGACTTTGTCTACAAGCACGCCTCATTTTTTTTTTAAATTTTTTATTTTTTCAGCATAACAGTGTTCATTATTTTTGCACCACACCCAGTGCTCCATGCAATCCGTGCCCTCTACAATACCCACCACCTGGTGCCCCCAACCTCCCACCCCCCACCCCTTCAAAATTCTCAGATAAGCACGCCTCATTTTATTTTACTTCATAGATATATGTATTTTTCTTTTACAATTGCCGCAAAGGTTTGTGGCAATCCTGACTCAGACTAGTCTATTGGCACCATTTTTCCAATGGCGTTTGCTCATTTTATGTCTCTGTGTTATAGTTTGATAATTCTTACAATATGTCAAACTTTTTCATTATTACTGTCCTTGCAATGGTGGTTTGTGATCAGTGACTACAACTTGCTGAAAGCTCAGATGGTGGTTAGCATTTTTTAGCAATAATGTATTTTTTAAAAGATTTTTCTTCAATTATTATTTTTAAGTTGTCTCTACATGCCACATGGGGCTTGAATTCACAACCCAAGATCAAGAGTTGCATGCTCGGCTGACTGAGCCGAGTAGATGCTCTGCAATAAAGTATTTTTAAATTAAGGTACATACATTGTTTTCTTAGACATGATGCTACTGCACACTTAATACACTGTATCATGTTGTAAACATAACTTTTGTATGCACTGGGGAGCCAAAAAATTTATCTGACTAACTTTATTGTGATATTTGCTAACCCATGATATTGCCGAGGTGTGCCTGTATTTCAGCTAACTTTTTAAAAATTATTGGCAGAGAGTTTTTTAATGATATCCTCTTACTATTTCTTCATTGTCTCCAGAATCTGTAGTGAGTCCTTTTTTTTTTTTTTTTCATTCCTGATATTGACTATTCGTCCCTACTTTCTTTTAAACTTAATCAATCATGTTGGAGGGCTGTAACTTTTCTAAGACTTTTCACAGAAACAGCTTTTGGCTTTATAGCCTATTTTAAAGTAGTTTCCTTTCCATATTACTAATGTCCACTCTTATCTTTATTATTTCCATCCTTCCAGTTTTTCTGGATTCAATAAACTGTTCTTTTTTTAACTTTTTTTTTTTTAAAGAGAATTTATTTATTTGACAGACAGAGATCACAAGTAGGCAGAGAGGGAGTTAGAGGGGGAAGCAGGCTCCCCGCTGAGCAGAGAGCCTGATTCGGGGCTCGATCTCAGGACCCTGAGATCATGACCTGAACCGAAGGCAGAGACTTAACCCACTGAGCCACCCAAGTCCACCCCCTCTTTTGAATTTTTTGAGTTGGCTGTTTAGGTCATTGATTTTCATCCTTTTCTCCCCCCCCCCCCATAACACATGTATTTAAGTCTATGAATTTCATTCCAAGCATGCCTTTTATTTCGTCCTACAAATTTTGATAGGAAATCTTTCCCATCATCATTCAGTTAAATTGTATTGTAATTTTCATAGCGATATAGTTTTTGATTTATGGAATAATTAGAAGTATCTTATCCAAGTACATGGAAATTTTCCAGAATCTCGTTATTGTTTTGTAGCTTAATTCCACTGTAGTCAAAGAACATAGTCTATATCATGTCAGTTGTTTGGAAATCTGTTGAAACTTAACTGGTGGCTCAAAACATAGCAGATAGTAGAAGATGTGACGCATCATCTTCTGTTGTTGGGCACTGTCGATATGTCACATCGATCATGTTATTATTAATGGTTTTATTAAAAATAATAGCCTACTAGTTTTTGTCGGCTCATTCCAGTAGTTACCATAAGAGATATGACAAAACCGGTGCTGTGACTGTACCTTTGCCTGATTTTTTTCTATTCTTGTTAATTTTGAATTATTTATCCTTGATGCTAGCTTGTTAGGAACACTAACATTTAGGGTCTTTACTTCTGTTATGAAACTATTTTCTCTCAGAACATTGAGGATCCCTCTCCATTGTCTTCTGGCTTCCAGTAATTCTGTTAAGAAGGGAGCTGTCAGTCTTATTTTGGTGCCTTAGATGCTAATGGGTCTTTTCCTTTGTCTGCTTTTAAGTGTTTTCTCTTTGTCTTTGGTTGTCATTGGTTTGACTGTGATGTAATTAGTGGCTTTCTTCTGCTTGAGGTTCATGGGGCTTCACAACTCTGTCTTGAGATCCATCATCAGTGTTGGAAGATTCTCATTTATTGCCTCTGCAGATGCAGTTTCTGTCCCATTCTCTGTGTTCTTTGTCTGGGACTATGGTTATACCTTTATCTCTCATGTCTACTTTCTACCTCTTTCTTTTCTGTCCATTTACTGGTTCTCTCTTTAAGTGTGTGTAATCCAGGGGCCAGCAGATCCTGGCCAGCTAGCTAATGACCTATTTTTGTAAGTGGAATTTTATTGGGACATAAACACAGTTATGTGTTTATGGATTGTGGCTGATTTGCACTATATCAGCCACCTTGAATAATTGCCATGGGGACAATATGGCCTGAAAACTGTAATGTTTACTATCTGGCTTTTTATGAAAATGTTTGCTGAACTCCAGTCTAATCCACTGTCAAATCTATCCATTGAGCTACCAATTTAAATTATGATGCCTCATACTTCTAGAATTGACATTTTACTTATTTACTTATTTCTCTCTAATGAAGATTTTATCTATTTTATTATTTGAGAGAGCAAACACATGTGAGCAGAGGGGATGGTAGAAAGAGGGGCAGGGAGCCTGATGCAGGGCTTGATTCCAGGACCCTGGGATCATGACCTGAGCTGAAGGCAGACTCCTAACCAACTGAGCCACCCAGGCGCCCTGGCCATTTTATTTTTATTGTAGCTTCTTTGTTTCTAGTGAAATTCTCCATCTTGTCATTTAGTTTCTTAAGCATTTTAACCATGGTATCTTAGCCCAGACTCTAAAAGCCAGAGCCCTAGGAGTGAGCTGTGCTAACATTGATGTTTTAAGACCCTGGGACTGGTAGGGAGTATTGTGAAATACCATCTGAAGCCAAAGCTAGAGTCGCAGGGGGCAGTAGCGGTGTACCCAGGTGTTTAAATTTCTGTCAGGTGATGCTGATATCTGGATGTTCTGTAATTCCATTTATAGTCTATTGCTCCATGTTTTTTGGTTGTTACTAAATTTTATCTTTTTTGTGGGCCTGGTTTTCAGTTTTGCTACATATATTAGGTGAGGAGATTACAGATATAATTTGAGACAGGATTAATTTCTGCTTCTGGAAGACACGTTAGCAGCCAATTACCTTCAGCCAACAAGGAATTGAAATAATTTGAACCTGGCCTTCATTCCCCTTGGAAATTGGTCCACGTCCAGTTCACACTTTTTCCTAAGATAGAGCTTTTCGGGGTCTCGGTGGCGCGCCTGGGGCATTTCGTGGTACTGCTCCGGCTTCAGTGGATCTCGAGCTCAAGTGTTAGGTCTTGGCCCCACGGTCTGATGACAGGTCTGCTCAGCTTCTCAGCCACTCAGTCACCACTTGCATGACGGGAAATGCCTGGAGCAGAAACATGGTGCCAAAGGGGGTGCCAAGTGTTATGCTCACCTCGCTGGGCTTCCTTTTGTGTCTGGAATCTTGGCGCTGTGAATGTTCACTAGTACGGTAGTTGTATGGTGCCTTCAAATACATTAAGAAATATTTTAGGCAATGTTTTGACTTACTCTCTCTGGCAGGATTCATCAGAGACATCCTTCCATAGCCAGAGAAAAACCCTTTACAAGTGTTTCATGCCTCTGTGACAGCTGTGCTCCCAATCTCCAACCTGTCCCTGCCTCTCCTCTCCAACAACTCATCTTATGCTGGAGTTTTTATACTGTTTTATAATTAGATACCTCAAAATCTTATTTTTCGGTTAACTCTTATTTACCTTTATGAATAAGCTTTCCTGAGTGATTTCATTGTTACCATTTCTTGCATTCCCTTCCTTCCTTCCGCTTTTATGATTATTTATTTATTTATCTTCGGCTTTTATATTAGTTCTTGTTTGGTACCTTTTTGTAGTTTCTTTCTCTCTCTCTCTCTCTCTCTTTTTCCAGTGAGGGTCTCAAGTGGTCAAGTTTCAGTCATCTTTTGTCTGAAATATCTTTGTTTCACTGACTATGATGATAATTTGATCATAGATTTTTTTGTTGATCGATAATTGGTGTTTGATTGTTGGTTAATCACTTACAGAATTCGAGATGAAAAGTTATTGTTCCTCATCGCTCTGAAGGTATGAGTTTGCTTCCTGCATCCAGTGTTTCCTGTGAGAAATCTGACTCCAATCTGATTCTCACTGCTTTATAGATAATCATGTTTTTTTCTTCCCAATAACATGATTTTTCTTTATCCTGGCTGTTGTACTTTTCTAAAATGTCTGCTCAGAACTTGCTGGACACTTTTGAATTGAGTCCACCTGTCTTTCTCAAGGTCTGAGAAACCCTCAGCAGTTATATCCTCAAATACTGCCTCTTCGTTATTTCCTGGGTGTCTCTGGCTTGAACTCCGTGTGTGTGTTGGCATTTCTGGGTCCGTCCTGCGAGAACTGAACTCAACTTCTTTTCCTCTTTCTTTTTCTCTTTTTGTTATATTCTGGGAGTTTCCCTCAGTTCATTCGTTTGTTCAGTCAGGAGAGAAGAAAAGAAAAACCTGGGGGGAGAACTTGCTGCTTGAGTGTGGTCCTTCAGTGGTACGTTCCCTCTTCCCTCTGCTTCCTCGCACGCACCGGTGCCCCTCCTCCTCTCTGATTGGATGCTGGAACGCTCGTGTGTAAACAGCATGTATTTGTGTACATTTGAGCTTTTGCAGTTGTGCTTTCAGAAGACCTTTTTGGAAGGATTTGCTTCAAGATGTTATTACTGAAAGTGTAAGAATCCCAGTTCCGTGCCGTGCTGCCAACCAGCCCAGACTGGCTCTGTCCCGGCTCCATAGAAATTAAAATCAGATGTATCAGGTAGAAAAAAGAAGTTAAACAAGCAAGTCTACCTGACACATTTGAGAACTCACTCCCAGGCACGGGGTCATCTGGAAAGATGACTCCAGGGAGACGGGCTGAAGATCTTCTGTGCCCCCATGGATGATAGACCTCAATGAAATGTTGTCCCACATCACAGTTTTTGGAATCTTCATGTGCCACAGTGTGTCGTGATTGATAAGTGATGGTCAGTATCAGTGAAATAGATTCATCGCATGTGGAAAGGTGTGGGAAGCGCTGGCTCATCCTACGCAGACGCTGACCACAGTTCTCTCTGTCCAGACCAGGTACACGGTGGCCAAGGATAGCGTGGTCCAGTTTTTCTTCTACCAGCCAATCAGTCATCAGTGGAGGCAAACCGACTTCTTCCCCTGCACCGTAACATGTGGAGGAGGTGAGGCGCGGACCACATGCATGCTTAGGGCTCAGAGTCAGAAATGACATACTTGTGTTTTTAAGGCTGACTTGACAATGGGCGTGGTAACTGGGGATATGTGATCACACGGCATCCTCCTCAGAGGCTGGAATGCGGTGGTGTTCCCAAATGCATTTTTGCCTTTATTCTTGAAGACAGGTGAAAACGGGATTTGGAAAACACGTTTTACTTCTAGCAAAAAGCTAGAAAGGTGTTTGCATGAGTTCTGGCCTTTCTTGTTTTGATTGTCTTTAAAGCAGGTCTTCTTTTTAATTTTCCACGGAAGACCTGAAAACAGGGAGGCCACATCACTTGCCCAGTCTGACCAAATTCATGGATGCATTGGTTCTAATGTTTCAATGTCCCCTGTCCTCCATCGGGTGCCAGAGCAGAACTTAGCAGAGAGAGAGAGGGTAGCTGCTCAGTGGTGAGGGGGAAATCCTGCTTACTGTTTGCTTCATTCAAGGATTTCACAGACAGCTCAGGAAGGCTCTGGGTCAGGTGAGCCCAGGGTTCCACGCGTGCCACACAGATTTGCAGGCTCAAGTGCAGAATCATCGTCTGTTTAACATGGAAGAAGTAGGGGCGCCTGGAGGAAATGAGGCCCCAGAGCCTCCATGGAGATAAGTCTCTTTTAATGAATGGAAGCTTTCAGTTGAAGGTGAATGTTTCTAGACTAGTGCCGACCCACGACCCATGGTTACTAGAGTTGCTAGAGGGACTTCATGCTGTTACTCCCCTTAAAAGCACCGAATAACAGGGCGGGGCATTTACATGTATCAAGCCGTGGGCTAGGGCACTCACCTTCACATTTATTCTTCCAAACAACCTTTAAAAAGATCTCCTTTCATGGCTGTTTTTATGTATGAGCAGTGGAAACATAGGAAAGGCAAAAGTGGACTCTTGTGTGCTCAGCGAGCAAACAGCCCAGCTAGGATCCGGCTCTGGGTCCGTCTGATGGCAGAGCCCCAGGCTCTAGGTGGCTTTGCCTTTGTGTCTCCTGGGAACCATCCACCACCCCTGGGACCAGGTAAGGGCACGCAGGCTCAGGTAGGGTTGTGTCTGAAGGGCTACAACCAATCGGCCTCCTGCAGCCCAGCCCCATCAGCCCAGCCCCAAACCATTTCTGCCCTGCAGGGCTATCAAATATGAGCTTGTTCAGAGAGCCACAAACCAAGTGCCTCTTCTCCTCTAAACCACAGGCTTATCAAGGAGGGCTCCTCCGCCAAGGTCAGGTCCCTGTGCACATGTATGTCAGACCGCTGTTTTTTGCGATTTAGGCTCCCAGTGAAAGCAGGAGGCAGGTGCTTTTGTAGGGAGCACCGAGTAGCCCAGACCTCCAGAAGGAGCTTGTGTTGCTGGGAATGGAAGAGAAGCAGTCTGGGGGTTGAATGGGGCTCTAGAAACAAGGTAAAAAGTTAACCTTCCCGGTTAGTTCTTCTTGGGCCAGGCATGGGCAAGAGACCATGAGAGTATGATCCTACAGCAGTGGTTCTCAAAGTGGGTTCCCTGGACCACCAACAGCAGCTGTCACATGGAACTTGCTGGAAATTCAGATTCTTGGGCCCCAACTTGGACCTACTGAATCCAAAACTCAGGGAGTGGGGCCCATCCCTCCAGGAGATTATGGTGCATGTCCCAGCTTAAGAACCACTGCTCCCTAAAGTGATGTCTTCGGGTATCACCTGTAGCTGTATTAACTTCACTGCTTTTCTGTATCTGTGTTGCCCCGAGCTATTATTTACTCCTGGTTTTTCTTTAAATGGACCTCTAAAAAAATTTAAATAAACATATTCACAAAAAAGGATCTAATATGAGCAGTTCCAAGCGGCAAACTCTGGTCTCTTGCCATAAATTGAACACAGTCACAAAAATGAATATGGAAACAAAACCCTGGAGGTCATCCCTTCATATTCTCTCTCTCAGTCCCCCCTGAAAGCGAGAATGTGTTTCGTCGAACATGATGAGCACGGTTCACAGGCAGAAAGTCCTCCAAAGTGCTGAGTCACTGACCTTGCAACAGGGACCGTCGGGCAATTCCTACCAACCTCTGACCTTGTTGAACGCCGATTGAGGTCAAAGAGCGTTTGGATTTAAGACCGTGACCTGCATCAATTCCATGAATCTCTCCAAACCTGGGCCTCAGGCTCACTTTGGCCAGACTCGTTCTCTAAAAACTGCATGATGATGTTTACTTCAAGAGGCGATGTGGCCGTGGAGCTCAAGTTCCGGGACCTGGATACCCTTCTTGGCTTTGCCACTACTTGGCTCAGAGCCTCAGTCTGCTCATCCATAAAACAGGACAATTCCCCCCTCCTCCTACCCTGCAGCATTGTTGGGGGACAAAATGACAGGACACATGCCAAGGAGCCTCATGCGGTGCCTGGCAGTTAGTGGGTGCTCAGGAGATACCTGCTACGTTAGAGTCAAGGCAAACCTGAGTTTTGTTTAAAATCCCTCTGTGTAATCTTCAGAGTTCTGGCCGTCCCCTCTCCCGGCATTCTCTGGGGATGAGTTATGAGATACAGACACGACTCCATGCCTCAGGGGGAGTGGGACATAACTAGAGCTCCCTACGTGTACATTTTCTATCCAGAAGCAGAACCCTACCACCGTAGTGTCAGCTAGGCCATGGCTCCAGGGACGACGGAGTCTCTCAAGGTCCCCAACATGAAAGCAAAGAGCCAGTTGGGCTCTTTTCAATCCTACTTGACAGGAATACAAACATCTCTTTCTTTTTAATGTATCCACTAACTCTCACACCACCTTATTCAGAGAGGCGTTCCCATGTAGACACATAAAACAAAAGAGCAGCTTTCTGCTCTGGGAGGGACATTTGTAATGGGGTTCGGCTTAGTTTGGTTGATGAAATTCTTGGGAGGAACACAGATGGGTCTCGTACTTGGGTGCTAAAGGAAAGACACAGTCAGCCCGGCTGGAACCATACGTGGGGGCACCTAGCCGTGAGACTGCCCACCAAGATGGCGGCGGTTGTCAGAACAGAAGGGGGACGTCACGCTGCTTGCGGGGTTCCCCTTGCAGCCTGACATTTTGTGCCCACCACAGAATTTCAGCACATTTGTTCATAATATAGGAAGGCAATCTGTCTTATTTCCTTCGCATTTAGTTATCTTGGTACTGCCATAAAATTAAAGAGGAAAATTAATTGTCTCTCCTTAAATTATAAACACTGTATGCTTTTTTTTTTTTTTGTCTCCTAGAGGTGTGTTTCCATTTAGAACAAAGTTTTTCTCTGATTCCAGGAGCTGTAATTTCATTCTCTTCTTGTGTTGGAGGAAACAAAAACACACACATAAAAACCCGCAAGAAAAGCAATACCAGAATGTAATTATATTAGTAATCAAGTGTACACGATCAGTGTAACTGCTGTTTCTGAGTTTTGGGGTAGTCAGGCGAATTAGTTCCCTGCTCCCTAAGGTGCTTGGATGGACTTTCCTGGTCTTGTCTGTAGTCATCTATGCAGGATTCTTAAGATCGGTCTGGAGAAAGTACCAGAATCGCCACTGCCATCTGATATTGTAGACTCTCTGGCAGATATCGGCACCCGAGTAATGTTTTATTGACTCCATTTGGATTTTCGTTCTTGCGGTTTCAACCTTGCTTTTTATAATGCATACCAGTCTGTCCTTCTGCACTCAGCTTACATCCAAGCCGTGGCTTGCAGAAGGCTGTCTAGTGGTTTATAAAATCAGATTCCTCTCGACAAGCAGGCCCTTCAATGTATTTTTAGACCTTTAGACCAACTGGCTGAGACTGAGAGCTTAGCTTGGGCTTTATTTTTATTTTATTTTTTTCCCGAAGAGATCATTCTGGTTTTGAAAAATTGCCTTTTTTTTTTTTTTAACTTAACTTGACACTTATGTAGTGACAGGAAGCCTGGAATCAGATCTTTCAGGAAATAAAAGCATCATTTTGGGAGTTTTTTAAAAATTTACAGCACTCACCCCTTTGGAATGTTCACTTTCCTCAGCGATGACAATTTGAATTTAATAGACTCAGAAGTGACTCTTCATCCCTTCCCCTGTGAGGGCTTTTGCTGCAGGGGGCGGTAGAGGGGATGGGTTTTGTTCCTCCCTGTAGAGAAGGTGCTCATGTCCCCAGGTAGAGAAGTTCATTGGCCTCCGAGGTGCCCCAGGTTCCCCGGACAGCAAGAGAGTTAAACTGGTTACACCAGCAACCAGATGGTCTGCATAGGGAGCTCACAACAATGTAATGTTGAGTGAGAGAAGTAGAAAATAGAACCAGATTTCCACGAAAAAAAAAAAAAAATAGAACCAGATTTAAAATAACTACTTGGTTAAAACAAATACACACAAACAAGGTTACAGGAGGCAGATGCCTGTTTAAAAACATATAAACGATGAGCAGGTGTCTCTGGGGAAGGGGGGTGGGGGTGGTGACAGGTAAAGAGGGCAGGTGCTCGGAAAGAAGGGGGGGTCTGACTTGGTGTCAGGGACAGAACAGTGGGTGACGTTCTGCCCCAGGGTTCAGGCCTCCTGCTGTAACTTTCTCATTAAGTGTTAAAAAGTGTTTAACTTACAAGTGTTAAGACCTCCACAATCGGTCCAAGTAGTCATGCCCAATCTTGGCCATCTCATTCATCTTAGAAGATACTTTAGTCATCTTAGAAGAGCCTGAAGATTATTAAAAAAAAAAAAAAAAAAAAGATTTCTTGGACCAAGCCACAGTGTTTCTGGCTTAGTTGGACCATGAAGGGACCCAGGCACTGGTGTGTGCTAAAGCTCTCAGGGATTCCGTTGAGCGTCCAGAGATGAGAACCATTGAGTCAAGTTTCTTAAGGGGAAAAAAAAGGGTGTGGCAAAGGATCAGTGCCCCGTGGAGAGGCCGCCTTGCAATGTTCACACTTGCCTTTTCTTTTCCCGTTAGGTTATCAGCTCAACTCAGCTGAGTGTGTGGACATCCGCTTGAAGAGGGTGGTTCCTGACCATTACTGCCATTACTACCCTGAAAACGTAAAGCCAAAACCCAAACTGAAGGAGTGCAGCATGGACCCTTGCCCATCGAGGTGTGCACTGTCACCCGTGGTTTCCCCTCTGAAAAGAAGGAAATCAAGTGTGGCCTAGACTGATTGGTCTTTGCAGAGTGCCATTTGCACCATGTGCCCTTTGCACCACATAACCTTGACTACAAGCTGGTGGCCATTACGTGTATCTGTCACCCATTCAACAGGGAGTAGGCTGACCAGCTATGCAGTGCAGGGCTCTCCTGTCTGGCTGCGCATGCCTGTGCTCGGAGAGTTGTCTCTGCGGAATGACCCTCTCTGAGCATCTCCAGCACACAAAATAGGAAAGCGCTCTTCGTCCAAGTACGAGGTCTTGTCCATCTGCTAGTCATAAATGTCTTGAACTCACCATTTTCCCTTTTAAACTGGGTCACCCATGACCACGTTTTGACTTTTGAAGTGTTCACATTAAATTTGGTATAAATAATGCATTGTGCAAGGAAGTGAAAAGTTTTAATGCCAAAGCAGAAAAGCTATGCATAAGCTATCCCGTTGCATAATTTAGTACCTGCTGACTTGGATTGCCTGGGGAAGTTTCCTGGCTTTACTACAGTATCTTAAAATAACAGCACAGTATCAAGTCCCAGAATCCCCCAGACATCTGCCAGCTGGCTACGGCAAAAGTGTGTGAGTGGAAAAGGAAGCATTCTCAGTGGATTTCATTTCCTATCACTGAGCTGCCCATTTCCTGTAATCCCAGGTGAACATAATTATTCATAGAGACCTTTTCAAAAGACAAATTCCATGAAATTAAATGTTTCTCTGAAGATTCCACTAATACGATAGTGTGTTAGTATCATTACTGTATCAAAAAAAATTAGATGATTAAAAAATAGATTCATCCAATTTAAGAGACACTCTTTCCTTTGACTAATACATACTAGTTTCTGTATTTTCATAGAGCTGGGCATGGCGTGTGCCAGAGATGTTCCTAAAACTCAAAAAGGTGGTGGCTGAGTTTTTGGGAAGAGTTCATAACATGTGCATATTTAGTTTTCAATGTGAAAGAGCTCTGTCTTTTGGGATGTCAGATCCATAGTGGTCGAGTTAACAAATATGTTAATTGACTGAGAAATGATGTTGTCCCAATGATTTCATTTGTAGCGACGGATTTAAAGAGATCATGCCTTATGACCATTTCCAGCCTCTCCCTCGGTGAGTCACGTGTTTGCTTTTTCCATTCCGCGGTTTGCTCCAAGTCGTTTGCTAGGCAGTGTATCCCATCTGTGGCAATAGTCTAAAATGTAAGAGGGGTAGATAGTAGATCTTTTAGAGAGCTAAGGGAAAGCAGACTTCAATTCCATAATGAAGATCTGTCTTAGAATCAGACGGAATGCGCTCTCTCCCGCGGCGACGTCTCCCATCGCTGGAGATATCAAGCACAGCTCGGACGACTGGCCAGGACAGAGGGAGCTCAGGCCTTGTAGTTGGACAGAAATTTGAGTCTCCTTTGATGCCCAGATGACTGGTTTCTGACCTTCGGTTTCTGTGATGCTCTAGTATATTGTCTGTTAGTATTAGCAGTGGACAGACTTTTTTTTTTTTTAAGATTTTATTTATTTATTTGAAGGACAGAGATCACAAGTAGGCAGAGCAGCAGGCAGACAGAGAGGGGGAAGCAGGCTCCCTGCTGAGCAGAGAGGCCGATGTGGGGCTTGATCCGAGGACGCTGAGACCATGACACGAGCCGAAGGCAGAGGCTTTAACCCACTGAGCCACCCAGACGCCCCAGGATGGATGATTTAAAGAATGCATTCACATGCTACATGTTAGCCAGTGTGGTTCTCAGAATGGCACTGCGCTGGGGCACGAGGGAAGACGTGGTGTTCCCCCGCTGACAGTAGCCTCGGGGTCAGACGTGTGAACCGCCCTGTGACTATATGTCGTGTGGGGCGGTTACAACAAAAGTCTCATGACTCCCAGTCCTGCGTGCTTTCCGCGGAACCACAGCTAGCCTCTTTCCCTTTGGCAAGGTTGAAACAGACCAACACACGATGCAAAAATAATGTGTTTTTATTTGTTTGCTTTTGAGCTGGGAACACAATCCCTGGACCGCGTGCTCGGTGTCTTGCGGTGGCGGCATTCAGAGACGGGGCTTCGTGTGTGTGGAGGAGTCCATGCACGGGGAGATCTTGCAGGTGGAGGAGTGGAAGTGCATGTACGCGCCCAAACCCAAGGTCATGCAGACCTGCAACCTGTTCGACTGCCCCAAGTGGGTCGCCATGGAGTGGTCTCAGGTAAGACCTGAGGACAGGACACCTGTCATTAAATCTCAGATTTTCATGGACGCTGGCTGAGTGTTAGCAATCTTTCCTCACATACCCCCTGAAAGATGTTTGCAAAGTTGTAGACCCCTTCACAAATATTTAGGTTGACCTCTAAACTTTTTTAAAATTTTTTTTAAAGACTTTACTTATTTATGACAGAGAGATAGCAAGAGAGGGAACACAAGCACAGGGGAGATAGAGAGGGAAAAGCAAGGTCCCTGCTGAGCAGGGAGCCCACATGGGGCTCAATCCCAGGACCCTGGGATCGTGACCTGAGCCGAAGGCAGATGCTTAACTGACTGAGACACCCAGTCGCCCCTAAAATTTTTTTTTAAGATTTAATTTATTCATTTATTCAAGAGGAGTGGGGAGAAGCAGAGGGAGATTGGGAAGCAGATTCCATGCTGAGCGCAGAGCCCGCCGCGGGGTTCGATCTCATGACCCTGAGATCATGAGCTGAGCAGAAATGGAGAGTTGGATGCTTAACTGACTGAGCCACCCAGGCGCCCCAACATCTAGAAGGTTGTTTTGTTTTTGTTTTTGTTTTTTTGTATAAGTTTATTTTTGTGTAAGTTTAAATACAAAGTATTAAGGAATGTCATTTCTAACGTAAAAATGCTGGCATTTAAAAAATAAAAGTGTTATGACATTTAAAAAAAAATGTGTCCCACAGAATGTAAATGCCACATTGATTTCTACCCTTGGCATGTTTCCCTCAAAAACACAAAGAGGAGCTCTTCTTCAACAATTGGGATCGTCTGCATTTTTCCCCTTGAATTCTCACATTCAATCCACTCTCCCCCTAGCAATGTATCCAAATGTAATGTAGCTTCATGCTTTATAGTTTTTTACTGATTACACTATTGTACTTTTCTCCAAGAAAATAATGTATAGTGAGTGAAATTAATTACTTTTATTTTATTTGAAATGAATTTACTTTAATTTCCTGTGAGCTTAAGGCCCTAAGTATTAGAAATATTCCCCTGGGTTGCTAATATCAAAACAACATAAATAGATTTCAAATTTTGGTAAACAATTTTACACATAAAAAGTTAAATTTTCAGTTGTAATCAATCTGTCTAGAAAATGAGGGGGGTGGGTTTGAAAACATGGTCCGTTGCCAGAATGAGACATGGGTTCAGCGGTAATTTTATTCTTAATTTTTACTGTGATTCCTTGGTTTGTTTTGTTTTGCATGTACACGCTGGGGAAACTTGTTCACAAAAATAAGTAGACTGAGATGGGGGGATTTTATTATGGCAAGATTATTCAGGGGCGCCTGGGGGATCCAGTCGGTTAAGCATCTGCCTTTGGCTCGGGTCATGATCTCAGGGTCCTCAGATCGAGTCCTGCATAGGGCTCCCCGCTCAGCGGGGAGTCTGCTTCTCCCTTTGCCTGCATCTCCCCCTACTTGTATTCTAACTTTATCTCAAAGAAATAAATAAAATCTTTAAAAAAAAGATTATTTAGTTCTTGAATTCCTGAGTTATGTGCCAAAAATCACGTCGTGATCTATCATCAGAAATCAACATTTTTACTTCTAGAAACTGCCCGACTTGTTTTCACTCTTCTTTTCTTTCTTTCTTTCTTTCTTTTTTTTTTTTTTAAAGATTTTATTTATTTGACAGAGAGAGTGAGAGAGGGAACACAAGCAGAGGGAGTGGGAGAGGGAGAAGCAGGCTTCGCAATGAGCAGAGAGCCCGATGCGGGGCTCCATCCCAGGACCCTGAGATCATGACCTGAGCCGAAGGCAGACGCTTAACCACTGAGCCACCCAGGCGCCCCTCATTTGTGCTCTTCAAAGTCACTTCTGTGTGTTTTATGTTTGTTTTAGAGCTTTTATCCCACCACCTCATGCACTCCTCAGTCTCAAGACTTTATCGTCACTCATGGTTTCAAAACAGAGGGCTGTTACCCGAATCATCTCGTTTGCCTTTCTTGGCTTGTGATACTTTCCATTTCTTTTCAACAACCAAATACATTCTCAGTAACGAGAATTCACTGTCGTTAGGGATACGGTCAGCTCCAGAGTGGAGTTCTGTAAATGCAGATCCTGACGCTGTTGTGGGCCTCAGTGTCCAGCTTCCTGGGGAGGCTCCTTTGGACGAGACAATACCCCTTTGGACCGACCAATTCTGGTATAGTCAGACCTTATCATCATACCATATTTTTTTCACTTTGGGCAGAAGTTTTGTTTCTTTCTTGACTGATATGCAACAGCCTCTCAGCATCATATGTATTTCAAGTTCATAAATCTTGGGGTCGCCGAGTCCATTTCCCAGAAATAGGGTCTAATCTCAAACCATACTCAGTACATTCGAATATTTGTTCAATGGTCATAAGGGTGCCAAGATGAAGTCAGAGGGCTGCTGATATTCTTTTCTTTTTTTTTATCCTAATTTTAAAAGTTCCTGTACAGTTAACATACAGTGCTGTAATGGTTTCAGGTGTACAATACAGTGACTCAGCGCTTCCATATGTCACTCAGCGCCCAGCATAAGTTCCCTCCTTCATCCCCCCAGCCCTTATTTTACCCCTAGTCCCCCCCCACCTCCTGCCTAGTAACCTCCTCTTTGCTCTCTACTGATACTCCTTTTTTGGAGTCGTGCATTTGTTGAAATTTGGCTGTGACCGTGTAGAAAACGTCTATAGACTTAAGAAAGTATCTCTGAACTCGGTGAATTAGTGGCAAAGTCATGGTTGTGGCAACAGGAGGATCTGGGACGGAATTCCACTCTGCCTCTTGGGAACTCTGTGACCTTGAGCAAGGTCCTTCGGGGCAGGCTGTTGTTCACTCATCTGTCGAACGGGAGGGAAGCTGATGAGCTGCAGGAGTGTGGGACAGACAGTTAGTGAGGTGACACCTGTGGGGCACTGCCTGTCCCTTAGCAGGTGCCCAAGGGCTCTCGGCCTCTCTCAGGGATGGATCCAGAACTGGTGAGGCTGCCAGCTTATATGCTTTGGGGATGACTCTTGAAGAAGAAAGCACACAAAATATTGGGTATCCAGGTGAATTTTTGTTTAGAATAAGCCAGGAAATTGCAAGAAATCACAAATTTTTAAAAACCGAAAATGATCCTAATGTGAACTCTGGACTTGAGTTAACAATAATGCATCAGTATTGGTTCATCAGTGGTAGTGACTGTACCACACTGATACAGTGTCAGTAGTAGAGGGAACGGTGGGGAGGGCCGGGGCACAGAACTCTGGACTGTCTGCTCAATTTCCTGTTAATATAAAGTAGTCCTAAAAAATAAAGTCTAGGGGTGCCTGGGTGGCTCAGCAGGTTAAAGCCTCTGCCTTCGGCTCAGGTCATGATCCCAGAGTCCTGGGATCGAGCCCCGCATCGGGCTCTCTGCTCGGCAGGGAGCCTGCTTCCCCCCCCCGCCGCCTGCCTCTCTGCCTACTTGTGATCTCTGTCTGTCAAATGAATAAATAAAATCTAGAAAAAAAAAATAAAGTCTATTAATAAGAACAAGCCATATACATATTCACATACGTACTCACCAGCGTACGTAGATAAATTGAAAAGACATCCTAGGTTTCATGACGTGAAAATACTCCATTCATCTGCCAAGAGTACCACCCAAATCATATATAAATAGTGAAAGAAAAAAAAATACAAACTTCACAGGAAAATTCAGAAAAAGACAATTCTAACTACTCTTTATCAACTCTAACTACTTGATATCTCTGTAGCATTTTTCCTAACCATTTTGGCTGAATACTCTTTGGTCACCTTTTCACATGATCACAGTTTTGTAAGACCGATTTCTATAGACAGAATAGAAAGATAATCCTCTCATGTGATTGATCAGAATTTGATTTTTTAAATGATGGTATAAAAAACTTTTTTTTTTCCTTCTCGCAAGCTAGTTTGGATAATGTGATAAACAATTTTTAATCTAATTTGAGAAAACTTATATCAAGTTTCTTTCATATTGGAGCAGGAAGATTTCAGGGCATTTCAGTTTTTCTTGTACTGTGATCTCATCTGAAATACTTTTCAGATTGAGAATTGGAAGCCTTACAAGGGAGGGCACCTGACCCATAAGAATCGCAGGAAATCAGCTTCTACCCCCTTCTCTACATGGTTGTCTGGTGGCTTTTGTGTTTAATATTCATGTCAATGAGCGGCTCTCCTTGCATGAGTCGCTAATACCTTGTGGATCGGTTCATGAGCAAGGAGTTCACTGGCTTTTCATTTCTTCTTCCAAGTGCACGGTGACTTGTGGCCGAGGGTTGCGTTACCGCGTCGTTCTGTGTATCAACCACCGTGGACAGCACGTGGGCGGCTGCAACCCACAGCTGAAGTTACACATCAAAGAAGAATGTATCATTCCCATCCCGTGTTATAAGCCAAAGGGTAAGCTGGTGGTGCCTGTTGAAGTGAAATCAAATGGTGTTGTCCTGCTCTCATTCAAATATTGTAGCATTTCCATTCCACTTACTTTCTCAAAAAATGGTTTCACCCACAGATGCCGGGTGAGCCGTCCACCTGGGTAGAGAAGCTGGCCCGACGTGATTGAGTGATCTGGGGGGGGACTGAGCTCCGACTGACTCAGTACATGTAGAGGGGCTCCTATCCGTCTGGGCTTATACTGACATTTCTTGGTGGACATAGAATAATTTAATGTAATCCTTGTTTTGAAGAAAAAGAAGTAGGGTGAGAAAAAGGTGACATGGGGGTAGAAAAGGAGAAGGATAAAAAGGAAAAGGAGCAGGAAATTTCCCCCAGGGTTCTCATTCTTTGTTCCCACAGTATTTTAGACATGTTCTTTATCATGTGTCCTGTTGCCTACTGTGGAATGAATTAAGACTTTCAGCTCCCAGTCTAGACCTATAGATGCTTTTAGAGTTTCTTTTGCTATTCCCATTTGTTCCACATGAATTAACAGACATGGGTAGTGTCGTGGGCAGGAAGTCTTGGCATCTGCTCTCCGATACACGTTCCTCTCCATGCAGGATTATTGCCATAGATTTTAGTGAGGTATTTCCAACGCTCATGACAGTCCTTTCCTGTCTGGAAACGAAAGAGGGATTATTCCCACCTGTTAGTACCAAGAAATCTCCCTTCGTATCTTAGAAAGTATAGTAAAATTCTTCTTCGCCATTTCTGGGTCCATTGTTCATACAAATAGCTGTACAGTGAAGCGCTGAACAAGTATTTACTCACCGTGTCTGCCATCCAGAAAAATCACTGGTTGCCATAGCAAGGACCAATCCTGGCTATAAAACTTTCACCAGTGAAGTCTTTTCTCCTTCCTGGTGCACACGTCCTCTGTGTCTGCAGTTTCCCCGCAGCAGTGCAAAATGATTTCCTTTTATTTCATAACTAGTGTTTCTTTCTTCATATCTTAGGAGGCTTTGAAGGACAGAAAGGGGCATGCGTCTTGCTCCTGCACAATGGTTGTAGTTGGTAATAAGTTCCCTCAGCAACTACAATGATAAAAATTTAAGTAAATTAGAGCACAGATTCCCCTCCTCCCAACTTTCCACACATCTATGTTACTGGGTTTTCTCTAGCGATTTCTGTATTCACGGGCAACCAGAATTTGCAGCAAAAGAAAGCAAGCTGGTATGGTTGAAGTAAAAACTTTCATATGGAAACAACAGAGTTGGTTTATAAAAGACATTTTTTAAAAATAAAAGGCATTTTTATGTTCGCTCGGAAAACGTGTTCAACTCTGCTGTGGGATCATCTGGTTGCATGTGGATAATGTGTTAATTAAAAAAATATATGACAGAAATGTCTGGTTCACCCCAGAAGCTGCTTCATGTGCTAACAGACTCAGCTTGTGTTTGCAAAGCATGACTGCTTTATTGATGAAACCTTCGGCAAATGATGATCATGTCTCCAACTCCCTTAAGCTTGTTGTTTATGTTCCTTTTTTCTTAGAAAAAAGTCCGGTGGAAGCTAAGTTACCTTGGCTGAAGCAAGCCCAAGAACTAGAAGAGACCAGAATAGCCACAGAAGAACCAACGTGAGTCCAGGGCCTTCCAGGGGAGTAATCGGGGCATAGCCAGTTAACATGATATATGTAACTTTTGTACTCATTGGAGTACAGTGATACATTTCAAATCCAAATGACCTGAATTTTCAGACTCTAGAGAGCTTGAGCTGGCTAGAATTCTTCTTTATTTCGCAATTCAGCAGTCCCACTTTGGCAGTATTTGTGAGAAGCACATAAAAGAACAGTGTTTGTTAACTCAAAGCAGACCCAGTGGTCTGTTACAATTAAGAGATCGGGGCTAAGTCCTATGTCTAGATTAACACATATGATTTGACCACGGACCATGACAATATTATACAAGTAAATCAGTCATTCCACGGTTAAGACACGACCCGTCTCTACCAAACCTGTTCCGTTGAAATGCATCGGGGTGGCCTGAGTCATGACGAGGAGAAATCCCAGCCCTGCTCTGGCCTGGACCAATGGGAAGAAGATGGCGCTATGTATCTTAGAGCCTAGAACCACTGCTTTTAACTATGTGATCTTAGACGAGTCTTTAATTTTCTGTGTCTCATCCTATAAATGGGCGGATTGGACTTGATCTCTCCGGGGTCCATTCCAGCTCAAAGATTCAGTGACTTCTGTCCACATGCGACTTGGCAAACCCGGAGTGAAACGGTGTCAGTGGGAAGAGAATCGAGAGCACGTCAAGGAAGCCTCTGGGTACGGAGGGGCAGGGACCTGGAGAGAGCAAGGGGTCAAGGTGCTCTGAGGTTTTTCATTCAAAAGTCTAGAAGAATGACTGTGCCAATGGTAGATTCAAATAATTGGACAGGACAGCCGATTCCCTATCAGACATGTCACGTCTGTGGTGCTGACAAGCTCTTTACCAAGAGCGCATTCCCAGAGTGTTGCACGAAAGGGGTTCTTGAAGGTAATCAGGTCATATGGCCAGTGTCCCGCTCAGAACAGGCATTTCTCCTTCAGCACGTTCAGTGACAGGCCGAGCCCCCTGTCTTGAGAGACAGCTCATTCAACCTGAGTTCTAGGCGGGATTTTTCTCTCTGGTTGAACTAAATAGGCCTCCTTCAAATTTCTGCTTTCTGAAACAGAAAAGAAACCACCCCCCCTGCCCCCAAACCCCACATCTATGCCTCCTCCCATGTGACAGTTATTTACAAATTTGAAGAAAGCTGGATCCCAAGGGTGTGGTCTTTCCCAAGCTCATCACTCATAGCCTTTTCCAGTGGTTTAGATCGGTGATGCAGGAGACGGAGTAGTGAGCAGAGAGAGGAGGAGACCCAAGAAGGACCATGGATGTAAAGATCAAATTAGTCAAGAGTTTGAGGAGGGGTGCAGATCTCCCAGAAAGCCAAGGAAAAATGATGCGGGCCGAGAAGAACACTATCTGGATGGCCAAGAGGGTCTTTCCCAATCAATTTTAGAGTAGCGTCATTCAAAGGGGAGAGAAGTAAACCTTGCAGAGATTTAAGACATGAATTCCCAGTTAGAAGGAGGTGGGTGTTTGAGTACTGAAAACGGAGTGAAGAGTGGTAGGGAAGCTCATGGCAAGAAGTGGTTCTATGGGTGTTTGATATTTTTACAGTTTTTAATTTGAAGTTAGGATGACCTTAACTATCTATATCAAAAAATCATAAGATTTGTAGACAAGTCAGTTAACACTTCTCCACCTCCCAACTGTACAAGAAGGGTGTTAGGCTCAGTACTACCAGAAACTTCTCCCTACTCTGATCTCCTGTGATTCTTTTTTTTTTTTTTTAAGATTTTATTTATTTATTTGACAGAGAAAGAAACAGCAAGAGAGCGAACACAAGCAGGGGGAGTGGGAGAGGGAGAAGCAGGCTTCCCGCTGAGCAGAGAGCCTGATATGGGGCTCGATCCCAGGATCCTGGGACCATGACCTGAGCTGAAGGCAGAGGCTTAACAACTGAGATACCCAGGCGCCCTGTGATCTGTGATTCTGTAAGGGAAGGAACCTGTGGAAAAAAAGAGATCTGAGACAGCTAGAAGGGAGTGTGTAGTTGTCACGCAAGGAAGGTTTTAGAGTTCTCAGTCTAGAACGACGTATCCTACTGGGATCTTCTGTCCCCAGAACACAACTGGATTATAAGTGCTACTCGTCCCGTGCATCCTGTCTTGGTTAATGGGGTTGATGTCCAGTTCCCCAAGCCACAGGCCTGGGGTCATTCCTGCCTCTGTCTCATTCTTCCCTTATATGTAGTTAACTACCGGTCATGCCAGTCGTACCCACTAAAACCTGTCTCCGTTCCAGCCCCTTCTCTCTGTTCCTACTACCATCCTGTCCAGGTCCTGAGCTCAATTCCCCGGACACTTAGAAGAGCCTTCTGATTCGTTCCCCACTCCTTCCCCTAAGCCCCCCATCTCAGAGCTCCTGGACAAATCTAACTAAGGCCCAATTCTAATTCTTTCGGACGTTGAGAATATCCCCATGGTTCCCCATCACCCAAAGATTTACGCTTGTTCCCAAGGCCAACCAGACTTCGCGGGGGGCGTCTCCCTTCAGGGCTCCCAGCCTCCTCCCTGAGCCCTTTCTTGCTTTGCCCCGAGTGGGACGCTGGTCGTGCCTCGCCCACAGGAAGCTCCCACTCACACCACCCCCCATTAATAACGTTTTTATCAGAGGACAGCTGACACAATGTTACTTTGGTTTCAGGTGTACATCACAGTGATTCTACAAGGTTCTACATTTTGCTGTGCTCAGCACACATGTAGCTACCGTCTGTCACCACACAAGGCTGTTGGGACACGCCGACGGTCCACTCCTGCTCCACCTTCCGCCCCCGAGGCTCGCTTGTCCTGCCAGCCTTTCGGTCCCGCTTCCTCCTCTGGTGGGAATGGGGGCCACCTGTCAAAGGCTTTTTTTTTTAAAGCATTTTTTTCGATTATAGAAAATTTCAAGCTTAATATAAAAGAGGAGAGGCCATTATAATGGACCCCCGTGTGTCCATCACCCGGCTTTAGCCATTGTCAGGCCACTCTTGTACCGTCTCTGCCACCAACATGGAAGCTGGACTCCAGATAGCACAGCCGTTCACTCGTCATATCGCAGGCTGTGCCTCTAGAGGACGGCTGCTGCTTCTCCTGCTGCTGCTGCTTCTCCTTCTGCTGCTGCTTCTCCTTCTGCTGCTGCTTCTCCTTCCGCTGCTGCTTCTTCTTCCGCTGCTGCTTCTACATCTACTGCTGCTTCTTCTCCCTCTTCTTCTCCTCCTCCCCCTTTCCCTCCCCCTCCCTCTCCTCCTCCTCCTTCTTGTTCTCCTCCTCCTCCACCACCTCCTCATCTTCTTCCTCTTCCTCTTCTTCTTCTCCCTCTCCTCCTCCTCCTTCTTCTTCATCTTCTCTTTTCATAACTGCAATACCATTTTGAATCCTGGACCTCATGTCACTGCCATCAGAATCACTTGTGATGCTCCTGAAATGCAGATCTCTGGTCCCCGCAGAGCAGCCACTGGGTGGGGAGGGGGCTTCGTCACTAGCATATATATTTTTTTGGCTCTGCCAGGTAACTTGTATTTATTTACTTATTTTGTTGTAAGAAGTGCATGACATAGGTGAAGGAGGATGAAGAGGCACAGACTTCCAGTTATAAAGTAAATAAATCGTGGAGATGGAAAATGCGGCGGAGGCAATGCTGTCACTATTTCGTCACTTGGCATGGTGACGGATGGTGATGATGCCCTATCGTGGGGATTGTGTCATCACGTCTAAAACTACCGACCCACTCTGGCGTGCACCTGAACCTGATGGGCTGTCATATATCCGCTCTGCTCCAATCTCAAAAATGACCATTTAAGCCATTCCTAAGGGTGCGGGTTTGTGGCATTAAGTACACTGACCTGGTTGTGTAGCCAGCACTGCCCCCGCCCCCCGAGCTGCTTCATTTTCCCCAGCAGAGACTCTGTCCCCAAGAAGCACTAGCTCCCCTGTGCCCCGCACCCTTCCCCCAGTCCCCAGCACCGCTCTTCTGCTGTCCCTCTGTAGGAATTTGTCACCGGCATTTTTAGCAAGTGCCCCAGGTGACTTGGGAAGACGTTTCCAAGTTTCAGAGACGACCTGAATGGGTCGTCTGTAGGGTCCTTTCCACAGTCTGAAAATCCCGTTTGTGGTACTGAATCAGAAGGGGCAATGTCATAAAAGCTACCATGGGTTCAGGCCCCGCATTCATTCCAGAACTGCTTTTGCTACCAGAGCACCTGCCTTGGCTGCTGGTCTCCTCCCCTTGCTCCCCAGAGCAAAGCCGGTACACCCTTTCCTCCGGAAAGACGCCACCCCTCTCTCTCCAGCGATGGAAGACTGAGCCCCCAGCACCTGCCCCCGGCCCGCACGGCTGCCCCCTCCCTGCTTCCTCTCTCCCTCTCTCCCTCTGAGGTCTCTATGCAATTTTCCTTTATAATTCACACTGCTGGCAGATTCTGGCCTGTCCCTGGCTGTCTAGTGTGAAGTTTATAGTTTCCTCCCACCCCTTCTGACTATTCAGTCCCTCAATTTCCCAACAAAACCGCAGCATACCTCGGCTTCCAGTTCATCCTTCTGTAAGCGCTGTCTTTTGTGGTTTGGGGATGCTTTCTTGTTGACAATGAAGGAGAAGGGGAATGCAGCGACATTTCAGAGCCCTCGAAGAAAGCCTGCCAAACCTGCCTGGAGAAGATAAATATTTCTGCCTCTGTGGTTTGCCATGGCCTGAGCTTTGAGTTTACACAGAGAGTGGATGTTCAAAAGCTTTTTTTTTTTTTTTAATTAGGAAAATAAAAATTATAGCTTGTAAAGCTACGCCAGGAGAACTGCGATTTGGACCTTTCATAGCTTCCAGCTGTGGAATGTGTTGACGGTTGATACGATTCATCGTTGTTTTAAAAGACCTTCCCTGGAGATGTCCTCGTTTCTCTGGGATTCGAGATGCTTCTGCAGGCGTCTTGCCCCTTCTCTCATTTTTCATATGTGAAAACCAAGGAAACAGGACAGGGTTGGAACATTTTGGATGTCTTCTTCCCCGCTAGTGTAGCTTCTCCTTTTGGGGAAGACGTATTTGCTAAAACCTGATTATGTCGTCTTGCAGGCATCTGTTTTTCTCAAAATGGTACTAAGAGCTAATATTGAGGATTTCATTTGTGCCCGGGGTCTGCATGGATTAATGCATTTAATTCCAATGATTTGATTCCAACACCCTGTGAGGAGGTGTTGCCATTCCCCTCACTCTAGGGGTGAAGGCACCGAGCCACAGAAAGACTAGGGCTTCGTCCAGCATTTCAGAGCTGTAAAGTGGTGGAGGTGATTCGCTGGGCTCCAACTGAAGGTTAGGTGACCTGAGTGGAAGCTTCGCCCATCCCTAGATTGGTCTAATAAGGTAGACAGAGAATTTAGTGGTTATATCACTGTCCTGTGAAGTTTAGGGGGTCAGCGATAGCTTCCTGGGAGGGATGGTGCATGGACTAAGGTCCTGAGAGGCATGTGGGTGTCAGACGGGATTGAGTGCCGGCCAACTGGTCTACAGGGGCTGTGCCTGGCTGCTGACTACTGAGTGTGGAGAGGGGCTTGCAGGCTACGGCGCAAGGGAGCAGAGATGTGCCTGGAAACACAAGCACGTCTTGGAGGTCTTCATGGTTCACTAGGGAGCTTAGACTTCATGTAGAGGCAGCGAGAGGGTTTTAACAAGGGGCGTCATCATGATTATGTTTTAGAAAGATCTTTCTGGCTGTCTGCAACGTGCTATCACTCACCATGATAAAAACAAAAAAGGAAAAAGACTGCATCCAATCTCGAATTACCCATCTCTGATTGTCTAGACAGGGACACATCTCTGGGGTGGAATTTCCAAGACAGAAGACAGGCACATCAAAGGCCTTGAGTTTCTATGGTCAGATTTCATTCCAGAAAGTCAGTACGGGTTTGCCTGTCCACGGCAGTCCTGGAGCCCACCCTCTTCCCCACACCTTCATCAACATAGTGAAATGACCTTTTTTTTTTTTAAAAAAAATGCTGTTTTCTAGTACAGTTGGTTCTCAAGCAACATGGGTTTGAACTGTCATGGGCGCACTCACCGGTGGATCTTGGTGGTGTGGCACTGTAAATGTATTTTCCCTTCCTACGATTTTCTTAGCAACATTTCTTCCCTCCAGCTTACTTTATTGTAAGAAGACGGTATGTAATTCATATAACGCACAGATTAGGTGCGACTGTCTGTGTACATTAGGGGTGAGGCACCGGTAGGCTGTTGGTTACGAGTCTGAGGAGTCAGAAGTTACACGTGGATTTTGGACTGTGGGCAGGGAGTGAGGAAGGGGGGTCGGTGCCCCAAAACCCCGAGGAGTTCAAAGGTCAACTGTACTTTTCATGTTTTCATGGTTTACATGTAACTTTGATCCGTGGGGAATGTGATATGTGGTGTCTTTCCCAAATAATTAACAGGTTTCCCAGCACCATCCAGCAAATAATTCGTCCTGCCCGTGCTGATTTCAAAGTGCCTTCACGATGTGAGTGGGGCACCCCATTGCTAGTCCCATAGTATTAGGATTACTGTAACTGTTAGTCCTTTTTTCTCTAGGCTGTGCATGGGCTCTGCAATTGTCATTCTTGGGTGACGTGCTTCTGACTGTCCTCACCTGACCTCCCGTAACAACTGGAGAGTCGTCTTGTCTGTTTCCAGCCTCTCCCCCCAAAGTGGATCAGAACCGCATTGGTTTGCTAAAATAACGAGGGGGAGAACGAACCCTTCACAATTTGGAGTCTTTCCATTCGGAGGCACGTGCTGTTCTCTCCAGTTAATCTGGTCTCTGGGGTTAGAACCCCTCAGTGTTCTGTGGTTTTAACCGAGTGGCCTACATTTCTCGCAGCTCGGTTTCCTTCCGTGTGTTAAGCTTCAGTTTTTTTCCCTATCTGTAAAGTCAGGAAGAAATGGTACTTGTTCAAAAGGTTGTTCTGAAAATTATGTTCAAATAATACAGGTACAGTCCTTAGCACGGTTCCTGATGGCCGACAGCAACAGCAGTGTTGGCTGAATCTGGGAAACCTGCTGATTTTAACACAGATGGATAGGTAGGGACTATTTTATTGAACTCTGATTTTTTTTTTTCCTAAAAAGTCTTCAAATAACTTTACTAACTCCCATAGTTCTCAAGTCATCATCAAAGAATAACTTCATTTTTTCACTCCTAAAATTTGTACTGGACTTTTACCTTTTCTTATCCCATTTCGTTATTCCTTATTTTTTTACATTTCTCTAAGATTTTATTTATTTATAATATATAAGAGATATATAAAAGAGAGAGATGGACCATGAGTACAAGCAGGGGGAGTGGCAGAGGGAGAAGCAGGCCCCCCGCTGAGCAGAGAGCGTGACGTGGGGTTTGATCGCAGGACCCCGGGATCATGACCCGAGCTGGAGGCAGATGCTTACTGACGGAGTCACCCAGACATCCCTAAACATCCCATTTCTATTGGTGTCTCCATTTTAAAATGGGTGCTTTATTACCAACCTCTTTCAAAATTCCTGATTTAAAAAAAATTTAGCTAGGTTAGAAAATTCAAGCTTTTTAAATCGCTTTGGCCACAAACTAAGTGGTTCATAGACATTTGCCAGCTCAGTTCTGTAGGTGAGGAGCCCAGCCGACTCAGCCGGTTCCCCTGCGCTGGGTCGCCAAGCCAGAATCAAGAGCCTGAGCGCCTCTCTGGGGGCCTTGGGGAGAAGGTGCTTCCAGGCTCGTTCATGTCGTTGGCAGAATTCAGTTCCATGCAGTCGTAGAACTGAAACCTCCACTTCTTTGCTGGCTCTGAGAGTTGTTCCTGCCTTCCAGAGGCTGCCTGCGTTCCTTGGCTTCTGGGCCCGTCCGTCTCTGGGCCAGCAATGGCGGGTTGAGTGCCCTTCATGCTCTGAATCTCTCCTGCTCCTCACCGGCGTATCTCTGACTCCAGCCGGAGCGGCTGCTCTGTTTTTAAGGACTCGCGTGATCAGGTTACCGTGCTAGGACAGTCTCCTTATCTTGAGGTCCATAACCTTAACCCCATCAGCAGAATTCCTTTTGCCATACAATTCAGCATATTCATAAATTCTAGGGACTAGGGTGTGAGCATCTTTGGGGCGGCCGTTATTCTGCGTCAAACTCTAGGTTTTTATGTTCATCACTTTTTATCACTTTTTTCCTGGAAGACAGTGTGCCTTTCTGAGCTGTGGTTTAGACACTTTTTAATTTTTTTTAATGTATTTTATTTCTGAATACTTTTTCTGTTTGTCATGGGTCAGAACCTCTACCTACAGAATCCAGCTATCTTCAATATCGGATTACTTAGGTTCTCTCTCACTTTGTCTCTAAAAACTGCCATTTTAAAAAGTCTGTTTTGGGGGTGTCTGGGTGGCTCAGTCAGTTAAGTGTCTGACTCGTGATTTTGGCTCAGGTCATGATCTCAGGGTCCTGGGATCGAGTCCCACGTCGTGCTCCCTGCTCAGCGGGGAGCTTGCTTCCTCCTCTCTCTCTGCCTGTTGCTTCCTCTACTTGTGCTCACCCTCTTTCTGTCAAATAAATAAATAAGTAAAATCTTAAAAAAAAAGAAAAAGATGACCATGATAAACTTGGCCAGCTCCCCCTGCTCATGCTCTCTCTGTGCCAAATAAATAAATCAAATCTTTAGGAAAATAAACAAAAATAATAAATGAAAAATATTTTAAAATCCACAGAAGAAAATCATGCTAGTTTATGCATAAAGGTTGAGTTGCCATAGTTGGGTTTTTGTTTTGTTTTGTTTTGTTTTTTGTCCTCTGAAATCACTCGTGGCTAATCTGGGTAGCTCTAGCATCTGGTGTTTAAGAGGACCCTTAAAAGGACCTCTGAAAACCAACTTGAAACATCCCGGGTGCCTTAGGAAAGCCTTCATTTGCCCTGTTGGGAAAGGGGGCATGAGCCCTCTTGCCTGCCCCGTATTCCGTGAGGGTTCTGGATCATAGGAGACCCAGGAGTTCAGCCTGAATGAAAAACATCTGCTTCCCATTAAGGCAAAATCCCCAATTTTAAGTTTTTATTACTAAGGAGAGAGGAGGGCAAAAAATAGTGGCTGTAAAGGTACAGTATGCACACGGTGAGAAAACCCAAACCTTTTCAAGCTACGGACAAGAAGGGAAGCCCCCTCTTTACACTCCAGACCCTGACATATGCAATCGCTTCCAGAAAAGAGAGATGATTCAGGAATCAGCTTTGGTAGACATATGTGCCATAAATACAGAATTACAGAGTGCATACACTACACATGTGTACGTATACCTTTCTGTGTGTATTTAGACAAAAGATCATAGCATATGAACTACCCCATACTTCATTTAACTAAGAGGAGGCCAGCCCTGCTCAATTAATACAGACCCACACCCTTAAAACAAAAAGACTTTATTTGAGAGAGGGAGAGAGAGAGAGAGAGTGCACACATGAGCAGGGGTAGGGGAAGAGGGAGGGAGAATCTCAAGCAGACTCCCTGTTGACTGTGGAGCCCGACTTGGGGCTCGATCTCACCACCCTGAGATCATGGCCTGAGCTGAGACCAAGAGTTGGATGCTCAACCGACTAAGCCATCCAGTCGCTCCATACCTGCCTCCTTCTTTTAATTGACCTCATATCATTACATTGTATGGATTTCTTATCTTAAATTTTAAAAAAAGATTTATTTGTTTATTTTATAGGAAGTTGGGGGGAGGCAGAGGGAGAGGGAGAATCTTAAGCGGCTCCATGCCCAGCGCAGAGCCCGACCTGGGGCTCAATCCCATGTCCCTGAGATAGTGACCTGAGTGGAAATCAAGAATTGGATGCTTAGGGGCACCTGGGTGGCTCAGTGGGTTAAGCCTCTGCTTTCAGCTCAGGTCATGATCCCAGGGTCCTGGGATCGAGCCCTGCATCCGGCTCTCTGCTCAGCAGGGAGCCTGCCTCCCCTCTCTCTCTGCCTGCCTCTCTTCCTGCTTGTGATCTCTGTCACGTAAATTAAAAAAAAAAAAAAAAAAAGCTGGATGCTTAACTGCCTGAGCCACCTAGGTGCCACTTCCTCATCTTAAATTTAGTCAGGCTTTTCCTTTCCAGTTCTATGGGGGAAACATCAAGGAAAGAAAAGAGCATTGTGCAAATATTCTAGAACGCCTCCAACCCTGGAAGTCGGGTGAGCTCTCTCCTGGCCTGGAAGGGTTAGGGCAGGAATTCTCCACTAACAGTTTTCAACACAATAAACGGAATTTGGAGGGCTTACAGGTAGCTCTTTCCTGGTCTCATGCGTAGTACTGGGATTTCATTCTGCTGATTGGACTATGTCATTGTGGACAACTGTGATGATGTCTTGTCTGGGGAGACACAGATGGGGACTCGGAGAGACACTTATTACCCTATCTTTCTGAGATTTCGAACATTAAGCCTTGGAACTACATCTTCATCATTTTCTGAAGTGACTTTGTGCATTATCCTGTGTGTAGAGGTGTGTATTCTCGTAAACGTAGGAAACAATGCACACCACACTCCCCTCATAGCATTTATGGTGTGTGTTCATACAACATAGTCTGTACCCACAGTTCCCCGACGTGATCTATACTGAGCTCTTCCTTATCTAGCACGGGGGAGTGTCTCATGATGTAAGAGTTGCTTCAGGATATCTTACGTACCTGTATCCCTCCTGAATCTATGCTTTTAAATTCAGTGCAGGAATCGGCAAACATCTTCTGCAAAGGCCCGGACAGTAAATATTTTAGGCTTTCTTGGCCAAAGAGTGTCTGTTGCAGATTCCCAGCTCAGCCATGTAGCACAAAAGTCAGCAGAATTTATGCCATTTACAAAAATGTTTTCTTTCTTTCCCACCCCGCCCCATCCAGTTAAAAACCATCAAAATCATTCTTAGCTAGTAGGTTCTAGAGAAACAGAAGGGCTGGAATTGACCTGTAGCCATAGGTGGACAACCTCAGGTTCAGCGGATAATAATTCAGGGTCAGAAATAAATGCTTTATTCACCTAGATGGTGGAATACCTAAGATATTTTCAGGAAGATGAAGTTCCATGCATTTATGCAAACAGAAGAGGATATGAAAGCGTCATCTGCTCTGCCGAAAACATTTGTTGTCTTGTAGCTTAGCTCCTAAATATTGAGGGTTTAATAAAAACCCTGCCAGTTAAAGGATAAGCTTGATAAAAGTTAGATGAATAAATATTGATGAAAAGTCTCCATATTATAAAAGAAATCAGGTTAGAAATGGTCACTGTGGAATGGCTTCTGTATTACCAAATTTTTAAAAAACTAATGATACATATTTTTACTTTATCTATTTATTCATTTGTTTATTTTTACTGTTATGTTAGTCACCATACAGTACATTATTAGTTTTTGATGTAGAGTTCCATGATTTGTTGTTTGCGTCTAACACCCTGGGTTCCATGCAATTTTAAAGATTTATTTATTTATTTATTTGAGAGAGAGAGAGAGAGAGAGAGAGAGAAAGAGAGACAGTGCATGGGGAGGGGCAGAAGGAGAGTGAGAGAGAGAGAAGCAGACTAAGCTAAGTGTGGAGCCAGACGCAGGACTCGATCTCACAACCCCAGGATTATGACCTGAGATGAAATCAGGAGTCAGACGCCTAACCAACTGAGCCACCCAGGCACCCCCTAATTTTCAGGATATTATGCAAAGGTCACAGCACAGAACTTGAGTTATAAAAGGGATGCAAACATGCAGTGTATCTCTAGGGATAATTCTGTTTTTAATAAGATTCAAGGGGCACCTAGGTGGCTTAGTCGGTTAGGTGTTTGCCTTCAGCTCAGGTCATGATCTCAGGGTCCTGAGATCGAGCCCCACATCAGGCTCTCTGCTCAGCAGGGAGCCTGCTTCTCCCTCTCCATCTGCCTGCTGCTCTGCCTACTTATGCTGTCTCTCTCTGTCAAATAAATAAATAAAATCTTAAAAAAAAATAAGGTTTGAAAATGTGTTCATGACGTAATTGAGCATCTGGGGAAGTGTAGCATTTCTAATGTTCTGACTTCCCTCAGAATGAAGTCACTTTTTCACCTCAGAGAATGCTTCTCTCTCCTCAGTGGCCCAAATGTAATGGTTGTGTGTCCCCCCACCCTGCCCCGGTTTTCCGTAGGTTCATTCCGGAGCCCTGGTCAGCCTGCAGCACCACGTGCGGCCCGGGCGTCCAGGTCCGAGAGGTCAAGTGCCGCGTGCTCCTCACGTTCACGCAGACGGAGACCGAGCTGCCTGAGGAGGAGTGTGAAGGCCCCGAGCTGCCCACCGAGCGGCCTTGCCTCCTCCAGCCGTGCGACGAGGGCCCTGCCTCCCGAGAGCCGGACGCGTCTCTCCAGGAGGACGGCAGGATGACTTACCACTGGGAGTACGCCGGCTTCACCCCTTGCACAGCGACATGCCTGGGAGGTACTTGACTCTCCCTCTGGGGCAGTCCTGTCTCGTGTCTCTGACGGTTTGAGAAATCCCGAAATCACGCGGGCCCCAGACGCAAGTTAGAAAAGTCGAAAGGAGGGTAAATCGTTTGAATAACTGAAAACCTTGCCGTTTCTTTCTTTCTTTTCCATCACGATTATCCTCTAGAAGATGAAGGGTAGTGGGATTGCATCCTGGCCAACAAAACGGTGTGATCCTTTGGTCCTAGCATTTGCGTAAGTGAGATGGGGAAAGAGGCTACTGACTAAAATGAAATAAATAGGAAACTGCAGGGTGGATAAATGGAGGCAATCTTGCCTGTAAATCAGTGTTCTGAGGTGAGGCGGCCTGGAATTATCTGTCTGGTGGTGCCCTGTCAGGACTCATCCTCAGAATATAGTAAGTTCATACGGTGCATTGGGCCAGGAGCCAGCGAGGAATGCACCGATGACTGCGGTTCACATAGGTGCGTGTGGAGTCGCATGTGTGGCCAGTGGACCTGTTCCGAGTAGGGGTTGGGGGGCCTCAACGGTGTGGAATTGGCCCCAGGATTATTGAACATTCCAGGATCCTAGAAGGAGTGGATGACTAGAGAGCAGGAGTCCAGATGGCCCTTCTCTAGGGCTGTCTTTTGGAAGGAAATAGAAATAATTGAAAAGCTAGATCGTCTACTGAGGTGAAGGTGGCTCATCCAGTCAGGAATCCAGGACTCCTGACATCCTATCCTGGGACTTCACTGGCTCCAGTGGTAGGCAGTTGGGTCAAGTTCATGCCCCACTCCTCCTGGTGGTCCTGAGCTCATTACTTAGAACGCCCTATCGGGTCTTGGAGCTCATAGTCCCATCACTGCGCCTGAGCCCCTCACTCTTTGTCTCCCAGGCTCTTAAGTAAATTCCCGGTCCTTCCCATCCAGTCTCCAAGACCTGATGGTATTTGTCTCTCTCCTGTCCTAAGTCAGCCTCTGAACCCACCTCTCCTGACACAGACACCTGTTCTCTGACTTTGCCAGCCTACGGCAGACGCAGACGGAGTGGCATACGTTCTACCCCCAGGCTTCCGCGAGGCGGAGGCTGCCTTTCATATGGACTAATGCACACAGAATTTAAGAAAAGAACTCTTAGCGGTCCCCGCATTCTCTCTGCTCTCCTATTTGCTTCCCCCGGTTTTTAGAAGCCTACCCAACTAACAAGGAATTCAGATTTTCTTATTCACCTGGACCCTAATTTGCTGCCAGGACACGTAATCTCAACCACACCTGCGCTGCTGTCCAGAACTTGACTCCTGCTGAGTTCAGGACCCTGGACACCACCCTTGTTGTAGCTTGGAAACCTTAACTTTTTTTTATTATTATTAAAATTCAACTAATTAACATATCTTGTGTTATTAGTTTCAAAGGTACACTTTAGTGTTTGATCAGTTGCATGTAACACCCAGTGCTCGTTACTTGAAGTGCCCTCGTTAATGCTGTCACCCGATTACCCCATCCCCCCACCCTTCCAGCAACCCTCAGTTTGTTCCCTAGCGTTAAAAATCTCCTGTGGTTTGTCTCCCTCTCTGATTTCATCTTATTTTCTTTTTCCCTCCCTCCTCCTTTTGATATGTCCTTGGCGATAATGGGAACTGGTACTTTCTTGATGAGTCTGGAAAATCCCTCTAGATCCGGTTGCTATGATGCAAGAATGGTCCCCTATTCAACAGCAATTATAGATGTCTGGAACTTTCTTCTACATTACTGCAAAATGCCAGCTGTCTATACCACTTCTGAATCACCACATTCCTGCAGTTTCGCTAGAAGCCTGGGTCTTTGTCCTTTCTTATGAGAGCAGAAATGAACCCTACTATTGCTGGCATGCCCTCAAATCTGTTAATCTCCAGTTGTTGTTGTTTATTTTTTAAAGAGGTTTTTAAATTTATTTTAGAGTGAGGAAGGGAGAGAGCAGCAGGGGGTGGGGCAGAGGGAGAGACTCTGAAGCAGACTCTGAATTGAACGTAGAGCCCAGTGCAGAGCTCGAAACCACAACCTTGAGATCACGACCTGAGCCAAAATCAAGAGCCAGATACCTAACTAATGGAGCCACTCAGGTGCCCCTCAAGCTTTTGAATGTTGACTTTGGCAGAATCACTGTTTTGTCTAGTACTCTGTCATCCTTGGTTTTAGTTCTTTCCCTGATTGGAAAGCCTCCCCCACCCTCCAATTTGGGAAAGCACACTTGTTGGGTCCTTGGGACTGACAGAGCAGTTGGAGATGCCCAAGGGAAAATGACCAAGTTAATTCCGATTCAGCTGGTGGGGTCTGTTAGCCCTCGTCTTTGACGCTTGATGCCAAAATGTTAGACTCTGCTACTGTCTTGTGTACCAAGGTGGCCCGGGGTCCACCTCCAGGATGGCTCAACCCGTGCGAGTGACTTTCTTTTTCCTTTTTCTTTCTGTTTTTTTTTTTTTAATAATAGCTCTATTGAAATGTAATTCACATACCATTCAATTTATGCGTTTGAACTATACAATTTGGTGGATTTTAGTATATTCACAAAGTTGGGCAACATCATCACAATCAATGTTAGAACTCTTCTTTTTGTTTTTCTTTTTTTTTTTTAATTTTATTTATTTATTTGACACAGATCACAAGTAGGCAGAGAGGCAGGCATAGACAGAGGGGGAAGCGGCTCCCTGCTGAGCAGAGAGCCCGATGTGGGGCTCGATCCCAGGACCCTGAGATCATGACCTGAGCCGAAGGCAGAGGCCTTAACCCACTGAGCCACCCAGGCGCCCCAATGTTAGAACTCTTTAACCCCCAAAGAATCCTGTACTCTTAAGCACTATTTTTACTCGAACCCCCATTTTCCCTGCCTGTGGCAGCCACTAATCTACTTTCTGTCTATCCTGGACATTTCATATAAATGGAATCACATAATTGGATCCTTTGTCTTCTTTCACTTCGTGTAATATTTCTAGCTGAAGTTCCTCCATGGTTTAGCATGAATCTACTTTGTTCCTTTTTTTTTTTTAAGATTTTATTGATTTATTTTGACAGACAGAGATCACAAATAGGCAGAGAAGCAGAGAGAGAGAGAGAGAGGAGGAAGCAGGCTCCCTGCCAAGCAGAGAGCCCGATGCGGGGCTCGATCCCAGGATCCTGGAATCATGACCCGAGCCGAAGGCAGAGGCTTTAACCCACTGAGCCACCCAGGCGCCCCTACTTTGTTCCTTTTTATGACTAATACTATTCTGCTATGTGAATATACCATATTTCATTTATCCATTCATTGGTTGGAAATTTGGATTATGTGCACGTCTTAGGTGTTGTGGATAGTATTGCTGTGATCATTCAGGTACACATTTTTATATGGACATATTTTTATTTCATTTCTCTTGTGTATATACCTCAGAGTAGAAGAATGAGCTTTGAATCCATTTAACACATCCAGGTTTTGTGAAACTTGGATAATCACATTTATCCTCATTGGTATTGAGGCCTTTTGGGACCACTGTGAGAAGGGAAACTGCCTTAAACATCAGAAGTACAGCTCAGCACTCAGATGGTTGGTGTGATGTTGCCCATTTATTTTCTGACGTCCCCTCGTGAACACGGAACACGGAACCCATTTTACAAAGCTTGGAAATCTCTCAGTACTCAGTTAAACAGCAATTTAGCCTTGTGAAGGTGCGTTGTGTTGTTTAAACCTAGAATAATATCATTTAAATGAACCTTGGATGTCCACTAACCCGAATTTCATAGTTAGGGAAACTGAGGCCCAGAGCCCATCACACAGTCCAACACAGAAAATAATTCTCATGCTTTACAGAGGTTTGGTTGAATGGTAAGTGGATAAAATAAACTTTTTAACCCGGCAGAAGTAATGTTTTTAACTTTGTGGGCTCAAACTTAAATTTTCCTTTTAAATCGCTAAATTCTGTAAAACTGAAGGCCCAATGCTCGAAACCCAAATCCTCGATAAAGGCAGGGAACCGCATGTCTGTTCTGTGCTAGACTCTGGCTCGAGGTTCTGGGCTCAGCATCAGGATAGAAAATGAATAGGACACCATCCTTGACTCAGTGCACCTCAGCTCTTGGTTATTTTTCTCGACTGTCTTGACGGTGCTACTTATACACAGTGATACTCACCTCTCTGTGATCCATTTCAATGGCTTTTGGAGGCTTCGCCTCTACAAGTCCTCCCGGCCTATGGTTACAAGCATGGGCTTTAACCCTCACCCTGGTCTGCCATAACTGAATACCACAGGAAAATAGGATTTCCCCAGGCAGCTGGCTATTTCCCCAACATTCCTGTTTCTGATAGAAAAGTAATATATGCAAATTAGAGATTTCTGTGAAGATAAGCCTTTCATTACATCTTGACAATCTGTGTACTTGTGTCTTCTAACTTACCTTCACATCATACAGGAAATCAATAAATCTATTCGTCAGAATTGCTGATACTTGAGAAGATTTCCTGAATCTGTTTTCACACGGGAGTGGCAACAGAGAATTCTTTTTTCATTCCCGAAAGCATGAAGAATGCAGACATATTGAATTTCCAGCTTCCAGGGGCACGTGTGTATGTGTGCCACCTTGCGTGTGCACGTGCATGTGCATGCCTGTACACACAGATGTCCTGGAAGATAGGCTTGCCTTTCCAAGGACCTCCCCCCCCTTGCAAAGGTTTTGTAACTTACTACATTCTAAACATTCCTCACCGAAATGTTTCTTTGTATTTTATGTTCTTTGTTGCACTTAACGACCTTCAATTTTTACCTTCCTACTCTCTAACCGCACAAGCTAGTAGCAGATCGCATGGACTTTGAAGCCTGACAGTACTTTGAGCCTTAGCTCTGCCACTCTCTTCCAACCACTAAGTTTGTAGAGGCTCATTTTTGTGAGATGCGAAGAGCCATGCCTCCTTCAAGAGGCTGAAGGAAAGGACTGAATGTGCTTATTTAACAAGGTGATGTAGGAGAAGTGCCTAATCACAGCGCTTGGCACGTGATCTATGATAAGTGTTAGTGGGATGATTATTTTATTTTAGAATAATAATAGGACATTCTTCTTATAATGCTCCCATGTTTTTCTCTTTTAAGAGATCTGATTTTCTGAGCTCCTCTTAAAACATCTGCTCCTTTTTGGAGTCCATTCTTATGAATTCTCTAAGTAAAATAATCATCCGTAATGAACGATGGTTTCATTTTTCCCTTTCAAATAGTTATTTATCTTATGTAAGCTTTATGTCTCATTGCATCCTCTGGGATCACAAAAACAGCGATGAGCAATGTGGGCAAAGCCAAGCTTCCCTTTGTCCTGAAAGGAGCAGGAATCTCTGTTGTTCTGCTCAAAAATAACATTCTACAAATAGTGGTTGTGTGTTTCTTTGTGGTAGGCACTGGGCTAGGTGATAGTGACTCAGTCGTCCCTACCGTTGGAACTCACATGTGGGGGGGGTGAGTGCTGATCACATAATCCCACACATGTGTGTAACTCACAACTGGTGATAGAAAAGAGATACATGGCGCTAAGAAGGCATATAATAGGAGGGACTTGACCTAATTAGGGAAGTCAGGGGAAGCTTCCCTAAAAGCAATTGACACTGGAACTTAAATCTGAAAGATGAGGAATTAGTTCTGCAAACGAAAGAAGAGCAGGTGGGTGGCAGGTGTGTGGTCCGTCCCGGGAATGAAGAAGGCAGGTGCGGCCGGAACACTCCGGAAGACGGCGAGCTGACGCCGGAGAGGAAGGCAGGGGCCGATGACTGCCTTACGCAAAGCTGACTTGGTTCTTGATCCCCAGATCAAAGGGAAGCCATTCAGAGAACCCACAGGATCAAACTTGTATTTGTTTCAAAAAGGTGAGCCCAGATGTACTGTAAAAAAAGGGGGGGGGTTGGATGGGATAAGAACAGATGTAAGGGAGGCCGTCATAAGAAGCCGTTGTCTCATCCAGGTGAGGGCTTGGCCTTTGGTGGTAAGGATGCTGGAGATGGCGGACAGCAGATGACTTAGAGAGACAGGTCGAAGGCGAGAGTCTGTGTGTGGAGGGGGTGAGGGGGAGTGAGGTGGCCAGTCCAAGTCTGGATTCTTCTCTGGGATGACGAGTGCTCCCCGGAGGGCCGCTTGGGCACAAGGAAATCACAAGTTCAGTTCCGGATGGAATGACTTCAACATGCCTTCGGACTTCCCAATAGGGACGCACGCGTGAATCCGAGGCAAAGTGCGAAGATGTAGCTGGACATAGACATTCCTGAGTCATTTGTGTGCAGAGAGAACTGAACCTGGAGTATGAATGAGAATCTCCTGGAAGAGAGTGGGAGGCCACTGGTGACTGAGAGTCAGATTTGAAAGGATGGAGGAAGGAGCCACAGGTGACAACATTAGAGATGAGAAGAATAGATACTTTGGGGGCAAAATTTGTGATAAAGAAGACAGAAAAGGCAAAAAGGCTAGAAGGCATTATGGGTTGTGCGTGTTGTGTTAGTCAATGACCGAGTGGCTCGGGGACATTTACAAGGAAGTGAGAAAGCTCCGGTATGAAATCAAAAGGCGAAGTCGTCCACAGGTTTCCTGGGAAGGTGGAAAGGAGAGGAAGTGACCCATGGGTAGAGCTCGGTCTCGAGATACAGAAGAGGCAGCTCCTAATTGAAACAGGCCAGGCTTCTCTATGTGCGAGAAGCAGTGGGTCTCTATGCCTGATGGCAGGAAGGTCCTGGTGATTTTGTGTGTGCGTGTGTGTGTGCGTGTGTGCGCGCGCACATGTGTGAACATTTGTGTGTGAGTGATTTGGGGAGCAAATGCAGCAATGTGGGAGGTCACGGCACACTGCTCTTACCCGGCTGACTACAGTGGGCCGGTATAGGATCTGGTATAGGACCCGGGAATGGCATCGTGCATGTCGGTGTCCCCCGTTTCACAGGGGAGAGTCCAAGCACGCCTCCCCACAGGGGAAAGGGGGGGCTGCAACCCCAGCCGGCCCCCGGGGCTCCTGCTCGCTCATTCCCCATGGAGATGTGCTCCCAACACGGAGGGTCGCTGTCTTGTTCTCTCCAGAGCTCTGAGTCCTGATAGGCCTGGAGCTGTAGTCTCTTCCAGCCAGTCTGGGTGCAGGGGGTGGCTTCCTGTCAGGCTCCAGCAAAGCCTGGGCTGCGTGTCATGTGCCCCCCGGGTTCTACAGCCCTTACTCACCACTGCCGCGCCTGTGATGCGCTCACGGAGCTCCCCTGTCTGCGGGGCTGCAGCCTGGGCGTTTAGCAGTGGAGAAGGAGGAAAACGGACTCACTGTTCTGTTCAGGGTGGCCCAGGCTGGTGCCTGTACAGGGCCACGTGCTATGACGTAGCGACAGTCGCTTTCCCTTGAACGGATGCCGCCATCAGTGTTGTCGCGGTACCACAAATCGGAGTTTTCCAGATCTCCCAACGGCCTCAAACGGTTTATGTCATGGGGCACCCAGGGGGCTCAGTCAATGAAGTGTCTGCTTCAGCTCAGGTCGTGATCCTGGGGTCCTGGGATCGAGCCCCATGTCAGGCTCCCTGCTCAGCGGGAAGCCTGTTTCTCTCTCTCCCTCTCCCTCTGCCCGTCCCCACTGCTCGTGCGTGCTCTCTCTCTCAAATCAATAAATGACATCTTCTAAGAAAGTTTATATCATGGATATTATCTGTTTAAAAAGTTTGAAAGCACTGGTTCCTACCTATTCCTGTTTTCCCCTCTTGGGCAGGGACTGAGGGGAGAGCATCGTGGCTGGGTCTTGGACGTCATTTTCAAGACCCCCCCCCCCCCACTCCTGGTTATCGTTGCAGTCAAGATCTTAATTTTCAAGTAATTTCCCTTATTTAGGTTTTCTTGGGGAAAAAAAGTCATCCGTTTCATGACGGTATTGTTACTATGAGTTGTTCATCTGGTCTCAGTTTGCCTTAAGCCTCTCTCTCCTCTTTTTTTTTCTGACCACAAATACCGTGGGATCCATTCACTCTTTCTGACCAAGAGTTATATAGGGAATGACGCCTAGAAAAGTCTAATGGTTGGACTTGGGGGTTTAGTTGTTTGTTATTTGTTTACAGTTGGGCTCTGCTGTGGTCAGAGAATGTGACCGGCATGACCTTTGGCTTTTGGGACTTACTGCAGTTTATAGACTAATAGAGGATCGGTTTTTGTTAATATTCCGTTAGTGCTTCAAGACCACGTTAACGTCTCTTTCTAGGGCCCAAGGCTCTTCCGTTATTAAATCAACATCCTTTTCTTACTCAATGTATTTTTTCATTTTTATCTTACAACTTGATGTAAAAATACTGGACAGAGCACCTTAAAGAGCGATGTTCTTCATCGCTTCATCGCTCTGGGTATTTCGTACTGAGAGGGGTGTGTGTGTGTGTGAGAGAGAGAGAGAGAGAGAGAGATGTTATTTACTCAAGATTTGCGTGCATGAAACCCAACTCACATGAACCTTAAACCAAAAAAGGAAATGTGTTCATTGGCTCTGCCTCCCTTTTTCGAGTTCCTCCCCATGTTAATTCATTTCTTGATGAAGGCCTTGAATATGACTTCTGCCCCCGAAAGACCCCCTTATTATGACGTTGTAGAAGTCAAGTGGGGACTGAGGTATGTTGCCTCATGCGACCAAAGGAATGGATTAGACAAAATTATACTGAACTTTTAATGCTTCATTTATTTCATAGCTCCAGAAGGCATCACAGTTATCACCCAAGTTTTGCTAAGTATAAGAAGAAGTAAAATTATATTTAAAGTTTTTGCTTCTCCTTTTGAAGATAAAGGTCTTATCACGCCTCTTGAAGTGAAAAGCGTTGAAGTGATCTCACAGGTCGAGTATGTGAGGTGGAAGGTATTTCTGTGGCCGTCTTTAGAAAACACATTTTACCCCAATAAGTATCCTAAGCCACTTATTGGTTTTTTACATTCCTTTGAGTATGCTTGCTTTAGGACAGAGAAGTTTCTCATGCGGGGTCTAACATTTCATCCGAATGGTTAAATGAGATGACGTTAGACCCACTGCATCTTCAGAAAACACTCCAAAATTGGCTCTGCATACATTTTCTAAAGTGTTTTGATTACAAATTAAAATACATGTGCAAGGTAATCGGGCTTTTCTCTGACAAAAAAGAAAGGCAGCCCTGCTAGAAAAGGAGCATCTGTGCCCAGACGGAGTCAGGACGGAGCCTGACATTTGCGAACGGAAACTGGTTATTCAGTTGTCGCTGTGTCCCCTCGGTATCTCAAGTTAGCTAGTCCTTTCATAAAAAAAAAAAAAAAATGTCATGGGAGATCCATGGAGATTGGAGATCGCATCCCGCTATGGCTGGGAACGTGAGATTCCAACCGAAGAAAGCAGGAGAAAATGTAGCAGAAAGATCCTCCCCTCACCGGTGTGTATTTTAAATATCCTTTTGGCCTATTCGGCACTCTGTAAAATACCATAAAATGGATGGATTGAAACATGGCATTTGGAAAGAGAACCACAGTCTTCGAACCTAATGGAACACACATTCTTGCGTGAAACTGAATACATTTGCATATTTCAAATAGCAGAGTCAAGCTGCTGTTACAATTTTTATATGATTCCTTTTTCATCCGGAGTTTGATTTATAACTTGTGCAGTTCTGATTTTCCAATAATTCTTTTTGTCTCAATAGACGAAGAATAGGGGTGAAGATGTGGGCTTTGGGGTCACACTGGCCCCAAAGCAAAGATCAGCCTGTGGGAGGGTCCTGTTTGCTCAAGGACAGTCCCTGCTTTGTTTTACTGTCCCTGCAGGACTAAGACAGAGCACTGGCTTAGGAGACAGGAAATCTAATTTTTAGTTTTGAATCCATCCCCCCTTTTTTTGGCTGTCTTGATTTCTCTCTAAAACTCAGTGTCCTTATTATTCAATTAATGAAATGGAGATGGTGAGACCATTCTTTGGACCTCACAAGGTTATGAGGGAGGTCGGGTGCTTCTTTGGGTTTCAAGGTGAGTGTATGTGGGCGGGAAAGGCTGCGGGGAGAATATTACAGGCAGGAAGACTTTGGAAAATGCGCAGCTGTTTGCTCCCATGTGGCCCCTGCAATGCAGCCTGGAGCCAAGCAGCATAGTCAGAGGGCAGTGGCTCAAGAAATCCCGAGACCCCCTCTTCCCTCCACAACAAGTTATTCTAAGTCATTTGCATTTTGCTGTCTCCCACCTGCAGGCCGTCAGGAAGCCATAGCCGTGTGCTTGCACACCCAGACCCAGCAGACAGTCAGTGACAGCTTGTGTGACACGCTCCACCGTCCACCAGCCATGAGCCAGGCTTGCAACACCGAGCCCTGCCCCCCCAGGTACGTGCTGGCCCGTGCTCCCGGGATGCCATGTGGGACTGACGCCCTCTCCCGCAGAGACACCCACATGTGCGTAGAGGCTGGTGCCCCCCCTCCTGGCTTGGGAGGACATTCTCTCTTCTCCATTCACCTCGTGCTCCAGCCAGATTCCGGCTGGGTGCACGGGGACCGCCGAGGTAAGCAGGAACCGCCGTTAGCCGGGCTCTTGGGAATGAACATCAGCTGGTCTGCGTTTGCAGAACCACGAGGTCTGTGGTGCTGTTCTCTTCTGCCTCCTCAAGGGCACTGCTTTGCCTCCCTCCACATCGAAGAGCTCAGGCTCCGCGGTAGAGTCAGCACACGTTCCCGGTCAGTGCTCGGGCCGTGTTTGTGGAGTGACTGAGCGGATCTCCTACTTGTTAGCTACAGGCCGTGTATTGCCACCCCTCCTGCTGACTTGCCTCATATCTCAGACTGAGGGGTGCACTGGTACGGGCCCCCATGAGCAGATGACATCAACTTATTTTTGGTCTCCTGGTCTGAAAGGTTGACCCTAAAAGTTAATTCTCTTCCCTGCTTAAGTCCTTATGAGATCCTGGGGAATTTTATTGGAAGCGAGGGTGGGTTTTCCCCACGTTCTTCTCTCCCTGGGCGTTGCTGGCTGCAGAGGACGATGGCTCGGCATCCCTGGCTTCTGACCCAAGAGCTTCCAGAATCCAGCCACCCACTTTTTCCTTCTTCAGTCCTTTACCTTCGTTGGCTTGATCATGCTTCCATCACAAATCAATTGCCAAAAATACAGCAGTCATTCCCGGTCCGCTCCCCTCCCTCTTTGCCAGAATCTCTTACCTGCCTCTTGGTAATCATATCGCCCATCTAACGAGGTACCTTTATTCCCTAAAGTCAGGTTTGCGACCTCTGAGACTCTAAGTCACGCAGGCGGATCCTTGTGTCTCTCCAGCCGTCCTGCAGTGAGGACCGGTGTATTTTATGTTTATTCAGGAAATAAGTTGGGTTCTGGAATTCTCTTGATCCTTCTGATTTTGATTCCCTGAGATGTGTTGGCTGTGATATAAAATTTCTGCCTTGGTGGTCTGAGGGAGTTGGGGGTCGGGATGGACTAGCATGTCCATGCTAGGACTCCAGCCCTCCTACCCTGCGGACGGCCCTTTTCTCCCGTGTCTGCCCCTCCAATTGGCACAGTCTCCCGGCGAACCCGGCTCCAATGTGTGCTTTCTTCTTTGGTGAGGGCACCCCTCCGGTGGGGCAGGAACAGGGTTTTATTCCCGTGACCATATTGCCGACTTCAGATGTAGGGTCAGGAAATCCCAGGGACTTCCTGACTCGTGTTGGAGCTATCTCGCTGTGCTCTGCTGAGAAGCAGTGAGGACCTGGGCCCAACAACAGCACAGGGATACCTGCTTCCCTTCCTGCTTGCCTCCCCCTTCCCCCATGCTTACTGCATTCCAGAATGATCCAAGATTGCTGAAGAGACATTCAGGAGGGGTTTTAGGGAGGCTTGATCTAACCCAGGGTTAGGATGCTCGCTTTATCAGGTATGTCTAGAACTTTCCCAGAGCATCGGTCATATGGGGGTAATGCTGAGTGTAGAGCTACTGGGAGTGTCCCCTTTTATCTTTGGAGAAATGGCACTTCTATTAAGTATACAGTCAAGCCCTCATAATCCAAATTTGTTATCTACATTTCTCAGTTGTTTCTTATTCTAATACTGGAAACACTGACTTAGATATTTTTGGAAAAGCCAGGGTTTCTGTTTTCCTTTGCTGACACATCCCCACCCCCGAGGTTTTGTAGATAGGAGCAGATGGCCACCTGTCTGAGCCGGGGTGAGGGACAAGGGGAAACACAGCGAGGGGAAGACACAGAGTGTCCTCCCCCAACACGTTTTCCCGTGAGGTTGGAATCCTCCACCACCTCCCCTTTCTCGACACCAGCCAGCACAGGCTTTCTGGAAAGAGGACTATAAACAAAACGATTTGGAATTTATACAAACTCCAAATGGTGACTACGGTTTGGCTAAGTGTGCAGTTCTGTAGTCATAAACAAAGAGGAGTGAAAAAAAGAAACTGTCACCCATAAATTTGGAGTGTGCTTTATTTCTAGCTCCAATTCTTACTCCCTATCAACGGAAAGCTAGTCTTCCCCAGTTGTGTCTTTCTCTGTAGCCCGAGCCATTGACAAATGAGGACTTGGGCACAAGTGGCCAATTAAACAGAAGATGGACACAGGTGCCAACACAAAGCAGGCTTCAGGGGCACCTCGGTGGCTCAGTCCGTAAAGCGTCTGCTTCTGGCTCAGGTCATGATCCTGGGGTCTTGGGATGGAGCCCCGCGTCGGGCTCCCTGCTCAGCTCCCTCTCCCATTCCCCCTGATTGTGTTCCCTCTTTCTCTCTCTCTCCATCAATTAAATAAATAAGTAAAATCTTTAAAAAACAAAAACAAAGCAGGGTTAAAGTGAGAGGGATTTGCCCAGCAGGGCGCACCAAGGGGGCTGAGGACATGGAGAAACTCAGTTTTGCTTTTGCAAAAACAACCCTGTTCTGATCCAGCTCTGAAAGTGAAGAGCGCTGTAGTGGGTCGTCATGCAATTTTTTCAGCAAAAAAAAAAAAAAAAGAGAGAGAGAGAGAGAGAGAGCGATAGAGAAAATGCAAAACAATCTATTCTTTGTTCTAAGAATAAACTCACTGAGTTGCCATTACCACTGACACTACGTTCAGTGCATGGTGTAAATAACTCGATTTCATAATTTTTAGTTTGATTTTTTAAGGCGAGTCCAAGTCATACATTTCCCTACTATTTATTCTATTTATCATAGAATTTGAGTTTCTTCTTCTTTGCGTTAAATGGCTTTTTCTGGTTTCATTTCTTGGCTGAGGATGTGGACACGATTTGTGAGTTTCTCTCTCAATCTCTTAGCAGTCTGCCCCAGCCATTCCTAACTGCCCCTGCCTCTGTGCAGAGAGATTTTGCATGAACTATTTCCATCATAGCTAAATAAACTCTCTCCTCTTGTGTTTCTTGCTCTGACCCACACACACAGGGATGACCTTCAGAGAACTTTCTAAATCGCGGTGACCGTGAAAAGCTCTCACATAAAACCCTGCAGGCACTTTCCTTACCTGAGGATCACAGTCTGTGTTCTTTACTTTGGCATGTGTGTGACCTTCCTGGGGCTGCTGTCACACAGTACTGTGGACAAGATGGCTTAAACAACAGAAGATGATTGTCTCCATTCTGGAGGCTGGGGGGTCCAAGATCAAGGGGCAGGCAGGGTTGGCTCCTTCTGGGACTGGGAGGGAGAACCTGGTCCAGGTCTCTTTCCCAGCTCCTGGTAGGCGTTCCTTGGCTTGTGGATGCTGTTCTCCCTGGGTTTCTATATTGTCTTCCTTCTGCTTGTCCAAACGTCCACTTTTTATGAGGGTACCACTTATATTGGGTTGGCGCCCTTTCTAATGATGTCATCTGAATTGATCAGAGACCCTGTTTCCAAATAAGATCACATTCACAGGTACTAGGAGTCAGGGCTTCAACAACTTTTGTGGGGGAATAATTCAGTTCATAGCATCCTATAAAGTCCTTTGTGCCCCTGCTTTTAGGTTCTTGGGCCACATCTCCTGTCACTACCACCCTCAGCACACGCAAACACACACACACACACACGCGCACATACACGCATGCACGCATGTGCCCCAAGGACCGTGCTCAGCAGCCACGGTAAATTTTCACCGTGACCCATGCTCCTGCCTTCGGGCCTTTGCACATACTGTGCCCGCTGTCTGGATCTCTCCTCTCCATAAAAAAAGTGAAATCTCTCCCAGGAAAGCCGTCATTTCTCACTGGTGTAATGAAGTCCGACAGAACATGACGTAGGACCCTATGCTGAGACCCCTGAGAGAGGGGAGCTCTTTGTAGTTGAGAGAGGACTGGGAGTGGGTTGGGGGCACAAGTGGGTGGTGCCCCGCTTGTGCCCCCTCCAGAAATCTCAGGCAGTACCTTAGCCCTCTGGGCCCCTCTGGGCCTCTTCATCTGAGTAATGATGGAAAATGCTGGACTTTGTGGCCAGCAAGTTCCTTTCAACTCCAACTCCTTTCACCATTGAGGCTGCTTTCAAGTTGCATATTTTTACTCAAGTCTTCAGAGCTGTGCCCGGTCTTTCGGCGGGGATTCTCCTGTCTACTCCTGAATGGTTGCAAATGCTCAGGGTCATTTCAGTTCTAAGAACAGCAGGCTTCCCCTGAGCTGGCTGGGCGGCCATCGGTAGGGTTGAGTTCAGTCTGCAGTGCTGCCCTTCCTTGGCTCCCCAAACCCCAGCAAGATTTAGTACCGAGTGCGGACCCTGTTTCTTAGGGCCACTGAGGGAAGCGAGCCAACCTGTCCCGTGTGTGGCAGCAGCCCCGTGCCCTCATCTCGGGGCCTCAGCAAGAATGATCATGCATTATCTTCTCCAGCACCGTCTTGCCCACAGAGCTTCCCTCCAAGCTGGGAATAATAGAGCACGCAATATGTCTTGGCCACTTTGCAAAATTAAGAGTCTGTTTTTATGTGAAGGGAAATACTCTTCCTCGTTTCAAAAATTGCAAATTTAATAAACTTTTCAAAGCTTGAGAGTTATATTGGAAAAAACCCAGCAGAGACAAAGGGTGGGTGCCAAAGTGAAGGTAAGTTTACAAAAATGTTTTAGGTTCTAGAAACCAGTGGTGTAGGAATAACAGGAACAGGGTGTTGCATAATATTTTCCACACAAATATTTACTGACTCCAAGGGCAATAGCAGTAAAATATCACCCCAGGGTGAAAGTTACCACTGAGAACGGGCCGGACAGTCCGTGGATCTTTGTTTACCCAAAGGCAAACGCATTTGATGAATTAGCCTGGACTCTCCAAGGTGGGGTGTTGTATGTTTATTTGCTCTTATGGGGTGACTCCCCCCTCCCCCCGGTCTATGCCATAACTGCTGAGTGTCTGCTATTTATGGAGTCCGGTTTTTCCAGGAGAGAGCCAGCAGCTTGTAGAAACACGCAGGGGTTACATAATGGTCCCACTCGTCTGAGGGGAGCTTTCTTCTCTGACAGCAGTCAGCACTGCTAGGGAGGGAAGTCAGAAAGCAAGAGGCAAGAGTGATGTGTTTCTCTACCTCCTTGCTTTACCTTGTTACCCAATTCTCGAATTTTAAAAAATCCTGTATTTAGTCTTTGGTCTGTTAAGAAGAATCGGTTCCCCATTTCTTGCCTCACAGTGGTTTCATTTCCAGTCCCTTGTGCCTCGGATGGATTCTTCTAGCTATACACTTTCTTGAAAGATGATTATCCAGCAGTTACTCCAAATACGTTATATAGTTAAGCTGAATTGATAGTGAAACCTCATGCTTTTAATTATTTATCCATATAGCTCGGTTGTCGTCAAAATATGATGTATATTTCTATTGTTGGTGAGTTCCCTCACCTCCAACGCTACTGGAAATTTAGATATAATCAGTTACTACCCAGCTAATTGGTAGGCTTCCAGTTAAGCTGGTGTTTTAATTTTACCTTCTGTTCCAAACACAGATCAATGGTAGAGGCAGTGTAAGTGCAGGGAAATTAAAACAACACACCGAAGACCATATCATGAAAAAGAAGTACGTGGGCCGGGAATGGAAAGGAAGTGTGAAGTGGTGAGTGGAAACAGACCTGTGGTTCTTGTGGACTTGAGGCCCCAAGCAGTCAAGACTCATGGGAGTTCAGTCCTATAGAAGGTAGGGCCGAAATATCTTCCTTTTTACTGATTAGAAAGACCCACATTCACCGCTCCTTTGGGAATGGAAGCAGGAAAAAGCTGCTGCTGATCACGAACTGAAGGCGTTGTATAGATGAGGCTGCTCGCCTGGGGGAGTGGAGGGGAGACATAACCATGTAGCCACAAATCACACGTTGGCTCAGTGATTGGATCGTCAGTGTCCGTATGGGGCTTCTGCGCGGTGTTGTCCATACGAGATTTGGTTCTGGACTGGAGACGCTGGAGGGCTGGATGGAAGTAAACAACACCGTAGACACCAAGGGGAAGTGTCAGAGAAAAGGACAAAGGGAGGTGGGGAGAGAGAAACCAAACTGAGCCTGCAAAATGAAACTCCAAAGCACACAAAGAAACCTAATACCAATGAAGATGGTCAGCAGAGTCCGCAGTTGAAAGTTGAACTCACTCCAGACGAAATAAAAATACAAGAACAGTCTGAGAAAGACTGTGTCACTGAGCTCTTTGGTGATCTAAGTTGGTAAATAGTATCCATGTAAAGAACTAGAAATTGTGAAATAGACACGGGCAGAAATATAGTCACAATAGGGGAGTCTTAAAAAGAACCAGTTACACAACTCAGAAATTTTAAAACCCAGCGAAAAATAAGTAAACCACAAACAAAGGAAGAAAGAATTGTTGCCTTGAGGGTAGTGCTGAGGGATTCAAGAGAATTAAAGCACAGAAAGTTGAAGGTTTGGGGAAAAGAGAAGAAAAGTAAGAAGTGGTAAGGGCAGAGAAACAAGATATTAAATAAACTGTTTACTAAAACTTAAGAAAAAAATGTCTATTCCTAGTATCAAGAGAAATAAATGAAAATGTATCCCACTTAGATACATAATAGCAAAGCTGCAGAAAGTCAAAGATGATAAGAAAATCTTAAAAGCTGTAAGACCTAAAAGACATATCAACTACTAACAACTTATTAACAGCTGAAGTTCCCCAAAAAGTAAAGAAATAATATCTTTAGAATACTATGGGGAAATCATGATCCACCTAGAGCTAACCTTGTGAAAATAATTGTTTTAAGTATGTGAAGGTCCATTTTTAGCCAAGTGATGAACTAGATATACTGAAGACCGTTCTACTAAAAGATTCTAAAATACTGAGTAAAAGATGTGTAAAACAACTTGAAATGTAAAACTACACTTGTAAGAAAGTAAGATAAATCCTCAGAAGTGAAAGAAAAAAGAAAGAAGAAGGAAAGAAAGGGAGGGAGGGGCAGAGAGAGGGTGGGAGGAAGGAAAAGGAAGGGACGGGAGGAAGGAAGGAAGGAAGGAAGGAAGAAAAAGAAAAGAAAAGAGCTATAGCATGAATCTAGCATGGTAACCTCGTATTTAAGTTAGGGCTTCCATAGGGGACGGTTGCCAATGGCACAAATCTAGACCTTTGGCTTTAACAGTTTTTTTTTCTGGAAACAGACAAGTTATTGGATCTCCAGGAAATAAGGAATGGAATGGAGATTCCCATATGAAGCCAGGATCTACCTCAGTGAAAAGACACATTGGAAAAAAATCCACCCCAAAAAGGCAGATCTCAAGGAAAATTATCTGTCCTGGCTTTGCCTGTGAGTGGAAGGAATTAAAAAAGCCTCCCCTGTATCATGCTCAGTGAAAGAAGCCAGACACAGAAAAATGCTGTGTGATCTCATTATCTGTGGGCTCTGAAGAAGTCAAATTTACAGGAGCAGAGAGTAGCATGATGGCTGCTGGGGGCTGGGGGGAGGGGAAATGGGAGGTGATGGTCAAAGGGTGCAAAGTTACAGCTGTGCAAGATGAGTGAGTTCTGGGAACCTATAGCATCATGCTTCTAGCTAGCAATGCTGTGTCATTGTGTACTTCCAACTTGGTAAGAGGGTCGATCTTACGGTAGGTGGTCTTACCACACCCAGAATAACAGTAATGGTAACAATGATGATGCTAAAGAATTAGAATAAGAATAGGGATGGAGGGAGACTTTGGGAGAGAATGGATGTGTTTATGGCGAGATGGTGCTGATGGATTTATGGGTGTCCTTACTCCCCAACTCACTGAGTTATATGCATTTAATATATACAACTGTTTACATATCAGTCATACCTCAGTAAATCGGGTTAAAAAGAGACTCCTCTGAGAATTTAAAAAGCACAAATCAGGGGCGCCTGGGTGGCTCACTGGGTTAAACCTCTGCCTTCAGCTCAGGTCATGATCCCAGGGTCATGAGATCGAGCCCCACATTGAACTCTCTGCTCAGAGGGGAGCCTGCTTCCCCCCCTCTCTCTGCCTGCCTCTCTGACTGCTTGTGATCTCTATCTGTCAAATAAATAAATAAAATCTAAAAAAAAAAACCCACAAAAAAAAAAAACCCCACACAAATAGCCCTTTATGGAGGGTCAGGGAGCCTTGCCCTACTATGTTTCTAGAAGTGACCCCCTCACTTTGGTGCTAATTGTTTAATTTCCCTCACAAACTGAGCTCCTAGCTGCCATTGCGAGTTTCCAATCCCGATCTCCACTAGACCAGGACAACCTTAGTCCATATTAGCACTGTGCTTCGGTTGATTTCTGGTTTACTGAAATCAATCAGTTTCATACGGGACAATAGCTTTATTCTTATGTCTTTCTTTAAGTGTCATTGCTGTTTTTTTTTTTTTTTCTTTTCTTTTCTTTTGAAACAGAGAGGAATGAAAATATCTTGCTCTAGTCTCTGGCCCGACCCACTACCACCATCTGCTTTTTGGGGGGCGTTTATTCAGATTAAGAAAGTTTTGGATCATGATAGCTGTTGAAATTTATCAAATGTTTTTCTGCCTCTGTTGAAATGGTTGCATGATTTCTCTCTTATGTTTTGTTAATATCATAAACACTGACTGATTTTCCAGGGTCAAGACAACTTTGCCTTCCTGGAAAAAACTGAAGTTGGTCATGATGTAATAATAGTCTCTGTATACATCACTTCATTGTTAATATTTTGTTTAGGATTTTTACATCTGTGTTTATAAGTGACATTGACCTAAATGAGTTGGGAAAGTTTTCCCTCTTTTTACATTTTCTGGAGAGTTTATGTAAGGTTGGAATTATATATGCCTTAAATAATTCACCAAGGAAGGTATCTGACACTTGAGTTTATTTTTTAAATATTTTGTAAATTTTTAAAAAAGATTTTATTTATTTATTTGACAGAGATCACAAATAGGCACAGAGGCAGGGAAGCAGGCTCCCCGCTGAGCAGAGAGCCTGATACGGGGCTCGATCCCAGGACCCTGGGATCATGACCTGAGTTGAAGGCAGAGGCTTTAACTCACTGAGCCACCCAGGCGCCCCTATTTTTTAAATATTTTAAATTACGAACTTAATTTAATAGCTATAGAGACTAGTCAGAGTTCTCTATATTTATGAGTTAGTTTTGATGATTTGGTTGTTGTAGGAATATTTTCAGTCTATGTAAAATTTTAAATTTATTGACATACAGTGATTTTCAATACACATGTGTACTCTTTATTTTTAATGCCTCTGAGATTCTCTCTTTAAGTCTTGATGCTGGTAATTTATGGTTCACCTTTTTTGTTCTTCATAAATCACCATGAATTTATCAATGTTATGAGTCTTTTGAAGAGGCAACTTTTATTTTATTTTCTGGCTCATCCATATCTGTTCTCATATATTTTGTTCTTTTTTGCTTGTTTTGTTTAATTTACTGCATTTTTTTTAACTTCTTGAAATGGATACCTACATTATGATTTTCAGCATTTCTTTTTATGATGTCCATTTAAGGCTATTGATTTTCTTGAAATCATGGCTTTAGCTGCATTCCACAGATTTTAGCACTTCATATTTTTATTAACCTGCATTTTTAAAAAGCTGTTTATTTCCATTGTGGTTTCTCCTTTGGCCCATGAGTAATTTATATGATTATTGTGTAACTTCTAAATATTTGGGGATTGTCTAATATACTTCCACGGTGGTCAGAAAACATACCATATTAATCAGCTCAAGTTGTAATAGCAATATATCGTAGATTGGGTAGATTAAACAACAAAATTTATTTTCTCACTGAGAAGGCTGCAAAGGCCAAGATCAAGGTGCCGGCTGGGCACAGTTTCTGAAGAGAATTCTCTTCTTGGCTTGCAGACACTGGCATTTTCTCTGTGTCCTCTTACTGGCAGGAAGAGAGAGGAAGCTCTCTGGTTTCTATTCTGATAAGGGCACTAATCTTGTCACGAGGGCCCCAGCTTCATGACCTCATCTAACCCTAATTACCTCCTAAAGTCCCAAATACCGGCATGCTGGAGATGAGGGCTTCAATATAATAATTTGGGGAGGGATTCAGCTGTTCAGTTCATAGCACATACTGGGTAGACTTTTAATCCCTTGATTAACTTGCTTCTGTTTTACTTAGGATTTATACTTCTCTCTTATTTAAGATTTACACTATACCATTACATGTATATAATGGTAAATAAAATTATTTATATATAATGTAAATAATGTAAATAAATAATAAAAATAAAAATAAATAAATAAATAAATAAATAAAAATAATAAATAATGTAAATGTAAATAAATTACATGTATATAATTTATATATATATTTGTCAGTTTTGTGTTCAAGGTTTTTCCTAGCTTCATGATGCATTAAAATTCTTTCTTCTTTTTCACTTTGGAACTTTTTAAAATGACATGGGAATTCACCTGTTTCTTGCAAATTTGTGGGAACTTAACTGCAAAGTTAATAGGATCTAGTCTCTCTCTCTTTTTAAAGATTTTATTTATTTATTTGACAGAGAGAGAGATAACAGGTAGGCGGAGAGGCAGGCAGAGAGAGAGGGGGAAGCAGGCTCCCTGCTGAGCAGAGAGCCTGATGCGGGGCTCGATCCCAGGACCCTGAGATCATGACCTGAGCCAAAGGCAGAAGATTAACCCACTGAGCCACCCAGGCGCCCCAGGATCTAGTCTCTTTCTGGAATAAGATCTTTTTATAATTTCCTAAAAAGTTATTTGCTTTAACCAAGGTTTTTGAGTGTGTTAGTTTTCTATGTTCTTTTTAAAAAAGATTTATTTATTTGAGAGAGAGAGAGAGAGAGAGAGATAAAACACAGGAGCCAGGAGAGACAGAGGGAGAGGGAGAGAGAGAATCCCCACTGACTGTGGAGCCTGACGTGGGGCTTCATTCCATGACCCTGAGATCATGACCTGAACCAAAATCAAGAGTCAGCTGCTTAACAGACTGAGCCACCCAGGTGCCCCAATTTTTATATTCTTATTAAGGTTTACCTTCTTAATATGTCAGGGGTGTAGAGAAGTATTTTATAGCCTTAAACATTTTTATTACTTATCCTTTCATTTTTCTTATATGTAGGAGCTGTACTTCATATGTATTCATGCTTTTTATTCAGTCACCATACTTGAATGATTATTTTATCTTCATCGTGAACTTTTGTCCTCATAAGTGAAAATTTTTAAATTTTTGTCCCTTTTATTTGTCTCGAATATTTTTCATTTTTAAATTTTTCCTCTTATTTACACAAGTAAAATATGTTTATTATGGAAAATTAAAAATCAAAAAATCTGAAAGTCACCTTTAGATGGCACTATTTTTTTCAAAGAACTAACTTTTTCTAATAAATGTTTATTTTAAGAAAAATCAGGGGGAAATACTGGCAAGAATGAAGAAAATAAATATCCTATCACTTAGAGATCATCACTGTTAACATCTGGATGTATAATTATGCAGACTTTTTTCTGCATTTAAAAATGCATAAAACAATATTATATGGTATTTTTATCTGTTTTCTAATAAAAAATGTCAAATTTGCTTCTATGTCAATAACTACACTTCTACTTTGTTTCTTAATGGTTGTTAGCGTTGTGCCATATGAGTATACAGTTATTTATTTTACCCCTTATTGCAGAGCACTTTGACTATTTCCTTCCAGTTTGTAAAATTTAATTTTTTTTCTATTATAAACTCTTGGAGCAAACATCCTTTTATGTCAATTTTAGAGCATTTTAAAATTGTTTCCTCATGAGCTAGCTCTACAGTAACTAGTTAAAAATCCATATTTACTAGTAATTATATACCCACACGTTAAGTTAACTATAATGTAAAACTTTCCACTCATCAGATGGGCAGAGATATGGTCCAGTACTGGTATAAGGGTAGGAAGCCAGGCACTCTCACATGCTTCTAATGGGAGTGTGAGTTGAGAGACTCTTCCTTGAATGCGACTTGGAAATATATATCAAACAGCTACTCTGGTTTTTCATTTTTGCAGATGTTTCATGAGAAAACCTGATTTTTCCAAGATCTTATTGGAAAGGAATCACATTATATATACGTGTTGTAAATCCAATCCTAACAGAGAAGAATTTTCTTAGGGATATTCCAAATAATGAATCCAGGTGCCCTGAAAATTTCCTGAAGTGTGCTTTTAAGCATTTAAAATTTCTTTTGACACCCATATAAATCATCCTTGTCTTGGGGCTCTACTTAAAACCAAACCCAAGCTTTTCTATGGATAGATGGTGGGACTCTAGAATGGGCAGAACTCTACTTCTCTTGTACTCTGGGCTTTCCCAGATGGGTAGAACCTTTGAACACTTTCCCGACATTTCTGGCCTCTCAGTGTTAGGTTTCTGTGTTTTCATCGCATCTAGCAGTGGGGCTGCTATAGCCCTTGGGTCTGCACATGGGTGTCCCGAGAACTGGAAATTGTGTAGCCTCTGCCTGTTGCATGTGGTCTCACGGGACACTTCGACTTCCCCTGTTGTGTTTTGGTGCAGGTGGCATACGGGCTCTTGGGGCCCCTGCTCGGCCACCTGCGGTGTGGGAATCCAGACCCGAGAAGTGTACTGCCTGCACCCTGGGGAGTCCCCGGCCCCTGCCGCAGAATGTGGAGACGAAAAGCCGCATGCCCTCCAAGCATGCAACCAGTTTGACTGCCCGCCTAGCTGGCACATTGAAGAGTGGCAACAGGTAATATGGTGGCCTGGGGCCCCCCTCACCCACCGCCCCTGTGACCGTCGAGCCCTGACCCCCTCCTTCTGCCTTCTCAGTGCTCCAGGACGTGTGGCGGGGGAACTCAAAATCGAAGAGTCACCTGCCGGCAACTGTTAACCGATGGCAGCTTTTTGAATCTCTCCGATGAGTTGTGCCAAGGACCCAAGGCTTCTTCCCACAAGTCCTGTGCCAGAACAGACTGCCCTCCCCAGATCACTGTGGGAGACTGGTCGAAGGTAAGGGCCATTCCCCACCTCACGGTCCCTCCTCTTTTTTTGCCCCGTCTTTGCTTCAGACTCCCCAAGATGATCCGGAAGCATGTGGTTGGGGTACGTGACCTGGCAGTGGGGGAGGAGCGGCAAGCCACATCAGGAATCATCTCGACAAATAGGAAAGGGCAGTTGCTGACATCGCTGAACTTTCCGAGCCCTGTGTTCAGTGCTGGGCACAGTCAGACCCTCTTACTCTCATGTCGTGCTACAGCCCTGCAAGGGCGCGGGAAGCAGACGTCAGGTCCGTGTCTTCTCACTGGCCTTTTTGCGTGCAGACGGGTGGTGAGTCCACGCCCTGCTCACTCTTTCTGGGAACAGGGAATGTGCAGTTGCTGACTACGTGTCATCAAAGTAGCGTGTCCGCCCATGCTTGCCTTTGTGTCTTTGCTCGTGTCCTTGCTCTCAAATCCCGGATCCAGGTCTGAGCGTCCCTCTTCTGCGAAATCTTTCATCTCCTAAAACCGTGTAGCATTTCCCGGCTTTAACTCATAATGACCCATAATTTTTATTGTGTTTCATTGGGGATCTACTTCCTGAATGTGTGTATGGTTTTCCTGTCTGGCTTAGAGAGTCCGTGCGGCCAGTGGCCGTGAGATCGCGTACAGGTCCTGGAGCTCTGGCAGGCTCCGAACAGGTAAATATTCTTCCCCAAGAGTCTTTGCAAAGTCAGGGAGATGCAAAGTGCTGTGGAAGGGATGATTTTTAGAAAAGCTCAAGTCTGCTAACAAGGACGAGCAGATCATTCATTAGGAGCATTTTTGCAGGGCTGGGGTGTCTGGGTGGCTCACTCGGTTAAGCGTCCAACTCTCGGTTCTGGCTCAGGTCAAGATCTCAGGGTTGTAAGATTGAACCCGCAGGGGGCTCCGTGCTCAGTGGGAAGTCTGCTTGCGATTCTCTTTCTCTCTCTGCCCCTTCCACTTGTGCTCTCTTTCTCTCCCTAAAATGAATTAAAAAATAAATAATAAATTAAAAAAAGAAGAAGAAGAAGTCTTTTGCAAGGAGAAACGAGAGGAGACAGAAGAGAAGAGAAGGTCACCCACGTGAGCTGGGTTGGACCTCAGGCCTTTGGTTTCCTAGGCAACCACTGGGCAGGGTGCGAGCGACTTCGCAGTCACCCCCAGAGATCAGCCGGAGCACAGTCAAGACGTCGTCCCCCATCCCAGCCAGAGCTGCATCTCTAGAAATCCCCCGTTGGGAGGCAGGGTGGGCGCACACACACGCTCAGGGAGGCCCAGCCAGCCTCAGCCTTGGAAAGCAAAAGCTGATATCCAGACTCGGGCCCCGTCAGGCACACGTTGGGTTTCAGCTTTTCTCCTGGTTGTTGAAATTTCCTGTCCTTGCAGACTTGCTTTGTTTTGGCAGAGGCTCCGATGCCAAACCACCACCCTCTCCGAAGGTTTCTGCCAGACGCGTCCTCCTGCCACAGGCTGGCTCGCTCGGGGGCGGCCATCTGTCTCGTGGTGCTGGACGAGGCCTCTGGATGCTGGAACTGGCCACTAACCCTGGACAGAGCGAGGCTGAGGAGCCACGCCAGAATTCCCATTTTTCAGCGAGCCAGACCTCTCTGCCTGCAGCTGGGAGCGCCCCCTTTGCCCACACTAGGTCTATTCATGACATGTGTGGGCTTTGTTCGTGCGTTGGCTCCTTCGTTTTTAGATCTAAACTCAGTTTTGGGCAAGAAGAAGCCTTCCATTCTTAACACTGCATTTCAGGTTCTAAGAAGGGAGCACTGACTCCTCTCTGGGCCGGTCTTCCCAAATGGTGGACTTCTGGGAGGCACGGACCCCTTGCAACCTGTTCTGGGACCCCATTCCTTGATGGAAATCTAGTAAAATCGTTCCTCCTTCTTTACTCTCTGTGCTTTGATGGAGGTTTTGACCATTTTGTCTACCTTCATCACCCTCCTTCATGATGTTTCTTGGTGTTTTTTATTTTTTCCGTTTACTTAACTACATCTTGTTGACTGGTTTGTCTTCCTGCAGATCTCCAAAAAGCTCAGTATTTGACCAGATAGTTATTCGATGCGTAGACTGCATTGTTCTCCTCCACAGCTGATTCTGTATCCTGACCTCTTCTCTGAATTCTCTAGGTAATTCTCTGTCTCCACCAGCAGTCTCTAACCTTCTGTTCAGTATAGTGCCCCAGCTCTCCAAACAGCGGGTGTCTCCTAGCTGGGAAAGCCAAGAGACAACCTCTTCGTTCCCAGCTGGCTCCCCACTTCACTCCCTGTCTCTGTCCGTACGCCACCATCTCTCCAACGCTTGTGGTCGTCTCTGACTGCTTCAGATCCTGTGTTCAGTTTCTGACACCTGCTAACTCTTCGGTTCTTGAAATTTATCCACATGCTAAGTAAAAAGGAGAAGATCTCTTTCATGAGAAACTTTTACAAAGAACAGCTCAAGGTATGTCCCGGACACGTGGCTTTATAACTATGGCATTCTAATTTCCGGTAGGCTTACCGATTATGACTCACGAGAATGAGAGTGGGCCAGAGCCCATCTGTACCGGCTTGTAAGAACCGACTGTAGTCTCCCACCTCGTGCTCAGGGACATCAGTTTGATAGCTTGAAATCAGCTGTGATGAGAACATTGACAGCACAGACTTGGGCAAATGTTACAGTTAGTGCTGCCTCCCCAAGAGCTTGGGACACACACACGTGCACACACACGCATACACACACATGCGCGCGCGTGCTCTTATTGGTAAGACCGTTCCAGCTCACCGATGGTCACTTACGATGGAGATGATCTCAAGAAGTTCCAGTGTCTGGACTCCTCTTCACAAAGTCTAAGAACCTCGGTTGGGCTCCTCCAAGGTATGTTTTATCTTCATCTCCATAATTGGCGGTCGGTAAAGCGAGGAAACGTATGGCCCCTCTGAGCCCTCGCTGAGACTCCAGTCTGTCCGTCTTACCCTGCGGAGCTTAGTGCCGTTTCGATCCAGGTTGATGGATCCAAGTGCATCAGGGGCTCCTTCCATGAAGAAGAGCATAATTGGCTCTGCAGGTTTATCCTAACATCTTCCTTTTATTTTTTTTATTTTGTAGTATTAATTTTGAGTTTCTTAATATTAATAATCTTGTAGACAACCACTCTTCTACTTGAATAATAATGTCTTTTTAGACCCCAGATGACAGTTTACTCTTACATTTTGACCCACCTGAAATATACCCAGTGTATCCAAGTCCACATGCTTCTCTGTTTCTACTTATTTTAAATAATACAGACACACACATACACACACACACACACACACACACACACACGGATATGCCTTACTTTCTTGCCTAGATCATAGCTGCCAAAGGGAAAGGACCATCTCTGTGTCTGTGTGTCCCACTTGGTGCTCAGTAAATACTCAGTAAATACTTGTCCCGCTTGGTGCTCAGTAAATACTCAGTAAATACAGTAAATACTTGGTGCTGAAATAAAGACACATCTAAAACCTTCTTCTCAACCGAACAGGCATGCTGCCACTACCCCACGTGCTCGGTCAATTCACCAGCACACACTGCCCACACACTGCTGTGTAGACAACCCCCAGGCCCTTGGGACCTGAGTCAGCCAAGAATTTGATCTAAAGTGAGCTCACAGTTTAAGGAGGCAGACACAGAAAATTATGTAACAAGCCCAACAAAGGGCTCCTGTCTCCAGCACTGCATGGAAGTCGAGGGGAGACCTCTGTGTCTGCGTGGGTCCCAGGGAAATACTGCAGAAGATGAAGCCATAGAGTTGGTCTTCGATGTTGAGAGTGGGCTGGGTGGAAATGAGACCAAGGGTGTCTAGGCAGTGACAAGAGCGCACACGGAGGCTCCGGTAGCGAGCTTGTCAGTCTGGAGATGAGGATGCAGTAGAGAAGGGGAAGATGAGATGGAGAGGCGAGATTTCAGACAGACAGGGAAGGCCCTTGGGTGTTTTTACTTGTCCCTGTAGTGGTTGAGGACACCGAGGAAGGTTTCTGAATAGGGAGGTGAAATGTAGCATTTTTAGGCACACAGTTCTGGCTGTGGTGTGAACAGCACACTGCTGGGGGAGGTGGGGGAAGGAACCAGAGCCTGCGAGGGCTTTTTAGAGGAGGTTGGAATAAAACCAAGAATGAGGAAGCAGTTGGGTAGAGAATAGTAGATAGTGGTGGGAAAGGATTAGCAGACGTGGTGGGCACATTTGGTGGCTGAACTCATAAGAAAGGAGCAAAAAAGAGGCATTGGTCAGTGCATAGAGCTGGCATCATTTTCAAAGGGAAGGAAAAGCACATGGGGGGTGACTTGAAAGGGAGAAAAAAATGAGTCTGTTTTGAAGTGTGTGTGGTTTGAAGCCTATGAAGGCATCCGTGAGGAACTGGAGCTCAGGAGACATCCGTACTGAAGTTAATTTTGGGAAGCGTCGGCATTTAAGCAGTAGCTGAAGCCACGGGAAAGAGAATACTGGGATAGAGGAGTGTCTGTTGTCACTGGAAAGTCCTTTGAAAGTAGGAGGCTTCCAGTGAAGCGAAATCAGGACAGCAGGTTGCTTGGGGAATATCCCCAGATCCTTCACCGTGATGGGGATGAAGAGTGACGAACTTCCAGTTATAAAGGAAATGAGCCCCAGGGATGAAAGGCACAGCACAGGGAATAGGGTCAAGGACGTCATAATGACTTTGTGTGGTGGCAGGTGACTCCACGTGTCTCCGTGAGCATTTGGTGACGCATGTAGTTGTCTGATTACTCTGTTGTACACTGAAGTGCATGTAGTATTGTATGTCAACTGTAGTTCAATCGAACACACACACACACACACACACACACACACACACACACACAGAACCCGGAACAATCGGGGTCACCACAGGAAAGGAAAAACACAGATAGCCACTTTAACGCGAGTGATAGGTGCGGGTGAGGCCAAGCCATGCCTCGTAGGGGAAACCAGGCAGAAGCTGTAAGTTTTGCAGCCGGGCCAACGGAAAAGAAGGTTGGAGAGCAGGCCAAGAGCCAGGGAACACAGAAGTCAATGCTACATTGCCACCTGGGGTATGAGACCCATCAGTGACCCCGAGAGAGGATGCTGGGTCCCAGGCTGTGGTTGAGTACGAGGAAGATCATGCAGACCCGCTGGGACCTTAAGAAGCCCGGAAAGCACGAGGGGAATGCATCGCCCTAAGGGCTGAAGAAACATCTGGCAAACCCACCACAACCAAGCTGAGAGGACACAGAGGGGGAAGGGAAGGGATGCTCGGACCCTTGCTCCAGAAGATACACGTCTTGGAATCGTGGCCAAACTGTTGACTACTCCTCAACACCAGAAGAAGGAACAGTGAATGCAGTGACCTTGAAACACTGCCACCTCCTTACTCACTCCTAAAAGTTCAGGGAAAAAAATTATTTAAATAGGAGCATCAACAGGCCCCTTGCAAAGATAGTGTGAGATGAAAGTATCAGTAGCATAGCAATGTCATGAAAATTTGGCAGATGAAAATGTAACTTGCTCTTCTGAAAGGAGCTGAAAGAAATTAAGAAATACATAGGAACAAATCAGAAACAGAAAAGCCCCAAAATGAGTTGAATAGATAACGGGGACGTGAGGAGAAGGAGCTGATGTGGTTCAGGAGACAACCAGACAACTCACGGGAGAACTTCACAAGGGGAGAATAAGCTAGAAAGAAGTGTAATAAGAGAAATGAAAGACAAGAAGGAATTGAAAATAAGCAAAGAAAAATAGAAAGAATGCAAGTAAAAATGACAGATATGAACGAGAAAAACAAATCCAAAGTGTATTATTAGAGTCCCAAGGAAAGAAAATCAAACAATAGCGCGGAACTATAAATAAAATCACCATATAACACAAATCACAATATCGAAAGGGCACACCACAGCCCCAGGAAAATGGACCCCCCACTACGGTCAATATCAAGACAGCTTCTGCTAAAGTACCGTATTTTAAAGATAAGGGAAAACATGTTTGTGTATCCAGGCAAAAAGACCCAGTCACTTACTAGGGCAAGAAAATCGCATTAGCATCAGACTTCTCGACAAGACCACTTCATACTAGATAGCAACAGAACAACATATTAATGTACTACAAGAAGGAAAATGTGAGCCAGGGATGTTAGAGGTGCCAAGGTGACCTTCAAGTGTATCACAGACAAACTTGCAAAGTTGCAAAAACTCGGGGTATCTTGTTCCCCTGAGCTCTTCCAATGGAATCTACCAGATTTCCATAGAATAAGTAGTAGAAGCTTTGGATAAGGTTGCTGCTTTGTGAATTGTAATTAATGGCACTGATTTGGTCACTTCCTTTCTTTCCGAGATGGGAACATTCTCTAGTGGCACCCTGACTTTGAACGTAGGTGACACAAGGTCAGGTAAGCCCTCCACCCAGAGAAGGGGTTACAGATGATGCTCCCATTCATCATGGGGAGAAAACAAATCATATATTTTCATTAGAAATGGCCTATGAGTGGAGACTGGCAATTATGTAAGTCACTGTTACATGAAGCAAAATTTAAAAGTTGGTATTAGTGTTTGAGGTGCCTGGGTGGCTCACTCAGTTGGGCGGCTAACTCTTGATTGCAGCTCAGGTCATGATCTCCAGACACCGGGATAGAGCCCCATGTTGGGCTCTGCACTCAGTGGGGAATCTGAGATTCTCTCTCTCCCTCTGGACCTCCCCTTGTGCTCTCCTTATAATACATAAATTAATACATCTTTAAAAAGAAAAAGGAAGATGATGTTAATTTTTATTACATGGGAAACCCCTAGATGAAGATTTAATTTGGTTAAACAAACAAATTGTAACTTGGTAAATGGTAATTTTAAGCTACTTGTTCAAAAGCTTACAAAAAGCTTTTCTCTGTACTGAAAAATATGAATAGTTTAGGGCTTTCTGTTAAAGATGACAATAAAGGATTTTTTTTTTTTTTAATTCCATTCCCCTCCTTTGAAACCCAACAAAAAACCCACAAGGAGCATGGAAGAGAGGGAACACTCTGTCTTCAGTGAACAATGAAATGGCCAAAATCCCAAGCTATAAATCATGGAATACACCTGCCAAAGACCTCCAGATCTGGGCCAAAATGAGAAGGAAGGCTGGGAGCTGGCAAGTATCCCTCGGGGGCCGAGTGCTGGGTAGCTCTCCCTAGGACGACGTGTGACAGTCCTCCAAGGCCCATTAAGGGCCCTCTGATTACAGAGGGCAGACCAAGGCTAGACCACGAGCTGCCCAGAGAACGCCCCTGCATAGCTGTAGGGCAGGGGACACCGAAGGAGATATTGCATTTGCGGGCCTCCTAGCCAAGGAAGGCTGCCGGAGCTGACGTGGGGGGAAGGAGAGTCAGCAGTTGCTGCATTAGTCCGCAGTGAGCCAGTTGCGGAACAGGCTCTTCTCTGAGTCACAGCGGCCACGAAAATGCCAAGAGCTGAACAGACGTGCGGACAACAGAAATGAAAGTGTATTACCAACCAGGGTGTTGCACACAGTTAATGTAAGCGTCCCTGGCTCATCCCCTGCCCACGTTCTTTGCACACAGCTGTACTTCGAGCTCCAGTGGAAAACCTATGCAGCACACCAGGTGGGCGGGGGCTCCGAGAAGGAGAAGGAGGAAGTCGGGTTGCAGGGAAAGGAATAGCACGCAAGAATCACAGGAATGGCGGTCATACCACAGAGCTGTTACCAAGGGAACAGTTCCAACAAATCAGCTCTGTGTTCCCGAGGAAAGTATGGACCCGGTGTCTGGAGGGAAAGTTGCTCTTAAATGAGGCTTGAGCTCAAAAAGAGATTGTAAGTCAACAAAAGGAGAAGAGAGCTGGAACAGTAGGGGGCAAAAAAAAAAAAAAAAAAAAACCACCACCAATTACAAACAACAACAAAATTAAAGAAAATGACAGAAGATAAGAGATGTGTAGAGGCTGGAATGCCACACCTACCGCAGTGGGTGTGGAAGACAGGAGATCAACCCGAGCGCATTGGTGTTTGTGAAAAGAACAGAACAAATGGCACAGAAAATAAGAGAAAAATATTCAGAGATAGTAAAGGGGAATTTATTAATGACAAATAATAAAAACTTTCTTTGATAGAAGCTTTGGTCTGTATGCCATAACGGCATACCATGTGCCAAGAAACTATGACCCAGGGTGACATAGCCTGCCTACGGTACAGAGCTTCATGCATAAAGAAAGAGCCTACTGGCCTCTGAGCAGAAAGAGCAACAGATACACAACAGACTCTCCCTGCCTGGCTGTGCATACCCTCGCAGTAGCGTTCAGGTCACGGAGACAGTGGAACAGGGGCTGCATGGTTCAAAGGGAAGGAAAGTTTGACCCAAGTATCTGCCCTTCTTGGTGTTCTTCATGCAGAAAGTCATCAGGGAAATACGACTCAAAACCACAAAGAGATCTCAGCTCACACCAGTCAGAATGGCTAAAATCAACAACACAAGAAACAACAGGGGCTGGCGAGGATGAGGAGAAAAGGGAACATTCTTACACTGCTGGTGGGAATGCAAGCTGGTGCAGCCACTGTGGAAAACCATGTGGTGGCACCTCAAAAAATTAAAAATAGAGCTACCCTACAACCCAGCAATTGCGCTACTGAGTATTGACCCAAAGGATACAAACATTGTGATCTGAAGGGACACCTGCACTCCAGGTTCATAGCAGCAATGTCCACAAGAGCCATGCTATGGAAAGAGCCTACATGTCCATGGACAGATGAATGGATAAAGAAGAAATGGTGTATATATACAATGGAATATTGCTCAGCCATCAGAAAGGATGAATACTTACCATTTACGTAGGCATGGATGGAACTAGAGGGTATTGTGCTAAGCAAAATAAGTCAATCAGAGAAAGACAATTATATGATCTCACTCATATGGAATTTAAGAAACAAAACAGGATCATAGGGGAAGGGAGGAAAAAATAGAATCAGAGAGGGAGACTCTTAATCATAGGAAACAAACTGAGGTGGGGGGTGGATGGGTGGAAGGATGGGGTAACTGGGTGATGGGCTTTGAGGGGGGCATGCGATGGAATGAGCTCTAGGTGTTATATGCAACTGATGAATTACTGAACTCTACCTCTGAAAATAACAATGCATTATATGTTAATTAGACTGAATTTAAATAGAAAACTAAAAATAAAAAATAAATTAAAAAAAAAAAAGACAACGGGGAGGCAGTCAGAAAAATATGTGTCCATCGGGATGCCTGGGTGGCTCAGTCGTTAAGCGTCTGCCTTCGGCTCAGGTCATGATCTCAGGGTTCTGGGATAGAGTCCCACATCAGGCTTCCTGCTCAGGGGAAGCCTGCTTCTCCCCCTCTCACTTCCCCTGGTTGTGTTCCCCTGCCACCCCCATCTCTCTTCTCTGTCAAACAAATACATTAAATCTTAAAAAAAAAAAAAAAAAAGAAAGAAAGAAAAGAAAATATGTGTCCATAAGCCCACGCCACAATCCTGCAGGACCAAGATGACTCAGCATAAATGCAGAGACGCCAATGAAAACGGTGGAGAAAGAGTAATGGATGCATTTGTGCACAGGGTTAACAGTAATCAGAATAGCACCTCAGAACAGACCGCAAACATCAGAAACCCTGACCTCACCTAAATGGTATCACAGAGGCTAACTGGAGGGTTGGGCGAGCGGTGGGGGACTGAATGGTCTTATGTCTGTGTCCCTCTTAGCAGGGGGCCAGTAGCTACTCCCCTAAGTCAAAACAGGTCATTAAAAACAACCTTCTAAATCTGCTCTTGGTTTCTTCATTAACATTACAGGGTTCTTTAGGGAATTAATTGTTAGGGCGGAAAAAAAAAAACCCTCAGCTATTCAACAACTCCTTTAATTCTACTTCAGTTCCCTTTTTTCTGATATACCTAATAAAACTGCATTACGTTTTTAAATTAAAACTGCATGTACACAAAATGATTATCAAATACCAACATGATGCACACATTGAAGATCAGATATTAGTGTTATCTTATGTAGTTCGAGTGGTTTTTAAAACTTTGCTTTAACACTTTTCTGTTTCTTGAAGTCTTGGTCGTGGGTGTGTATCTTTTTTTAATGCAATCATTTTACTATATAAATACACAACTAAAAAATCAGATATCAGTTACACTGCCAAAAAAATCCCATGACAGTAAATTACTGGAAATTAATTACTATCTCAGAAAGGGGGAAGGAAGGGAGAGAGGCAGGGAGGGAGGAAGGAAACTCCCTGTATTATAAAAGATAAGTTAAAAAAAAAAAGACAAGTCACAGGGATGAAAAGTACAGTGTGGGGATACAATCAATAATACTGTAATGATGTTAGTTGGTGACAGGTGGTGACAGTGACCGTCGTGAGCACTGGGTACTGTATAGACCTGGCCAATCACGGTGTCGTACACCTGAAGCTAATGTCACATTGTGTGTCCTGTATACTCGAAATAAAGACATAAGTTATTAATAAGAAATAAGAGGGGTTCAAGCCTAGGAACTGGCTTCCGAACGGGCACAGCCACACGTGCGACCCCTCTCTGCGCCATCAGGGACTTGGCTGTTGGCTGCGTTGTCTGCGGAAGCTCCATGTGACGGGTGCACGATTCTCGTTGCAGTGTTCGGTCAGTTGTGGTGTTGGAACCCAGCGGAGAAAGCCGGTGTGTCAGAGGCTGACAGCCAAAGGCCGGCGTGTTCCCCTTGGTGAGGTGATGTGCCGAGACCTTCCAGGGCCTCCTCTCGTAAGACCTTGCCAGATGCCTACGTGCACTAGTAAGTATGTCCAGGCCGTTCTCCAGCGGAAACGCTCGTTCTGTTCCTCTCGTCCGGATGGCTTTACCTCCCGTGAAGCAGCACGTTCCTAACCTGCGCAAATGCATCTGTTCGGCCCCCTCGCTTGCATTTGTACTTCCTTCTACCCTTCCCATGGCTGTGATTTCTTCCACTAACAATTCGGGAGTGTTTCTTGTAGAAGTTAAGCCGGACTGCTTTCCGGTTTACTTCGCCCGTGATGCATTTGGATCTACAGTAAGAGTAGAAGAGCTGAGTATTTTTAAAATATTCAGGTATCTTTCTTGTGTAAAATCTAAAACCAGCAAGGATGAAAACAAATTGTTCTTTTTAATGGTAGTTCGGGCACTTTTTCAATTCATTCTAAATAACAAGCATAGTATAGAGAGTTAAGAGTATGACTTCATTGTATCTAAAAGCAGGTATGCATGTCGGACTCCTCTGTATTTTCAGTGTACATTAACAGAATGTATGTTTGCACATATGTATGTGTGTTTCATGTAGGAAGGTGGGCGACAATGCATGAAAATAAGGCAGCAGAGGGCCACCTGGGTGGCTTAGTTGGTTAAGCATCTGCCTTTAGCTCAGGTCATGACCCTGGGATCCTGGGGTCAAACCCTGCATTGGGCTCCCTGCTCTGCGGGGAGTTTGCTTTTCCCTCTCCCTCTATCCTGCTCATGCTCTCTCTCTCTCTGTCTCTCAAATGAATAAATAAAATCTTTAAAAAAGAGAGAATAAGGCAGCAGAGTAGTGGGGGGAGGTGGGGTTTGGAGCAAGAGGAAAGGCATACTAGGACTGCACAGCTTCTTGGTCTGCCCCCTCCTTTCTTGTTCACGGTCTTTATTCACCTGTAAAGTGAATTCACCTATTAAGTACTTCAGGTACCCTCCTGAGCTTATGGTAAGAAAACGAAAATCAGAAATTTATTATGTTAATGCTGCTTAAGAAAAAAAACCTGAGATATAAAATCCAAAAAATACCAACAACTTTCCTGGAGAAACTCATAAAACAAAGTAAAACAAACAAACAGTTATAAGTTGAAAAAAAGGTAGTAGCATTCCTTGTGTGGTTTCCTTGCCTGCATTAAGTCCTTTAGTCCCCAGCAATTCGTGAGACAGACATTACCCCCATTTAGAGACAAGAACCCCAAGACTAGAGAATGTACGAGACTTGACCAAAGATCCGCAGTGCCAGTTGCACGCCGTGGCCTGTGTGACCACGGGTCCGTCTGATTCTTGAGTCCACGCTTCAGCCCCCTCTTTATGCTGATTCATGGACGTCAACTTTTCTCCTTGGGAATTCTTCGAGAATACTTCTCCAAAATCTTGAGATTCCAAAATTTTGAGATTCCAAGTTTCCTTGTGTCTTGGAACTCAAGAAAGCCTGTGGCACATGGCGCCATGTCATGCTTCAAAATGCTTATCTGTCTGACTTTGATTGATTGCGGATGGCTGCGTAGCAATGCAATTAGGCTGTAAACTGCCTTCCAGGGGAGCGAGATTAAAGGGTGCGGGAACTTCCTCTAAGATAACCACAGAACGGCGTGTGGAAGTATATCGTGGTTGTTAAGTATGCAGCATGGTGCAGATTAAATGATAAACCATTACTGCATGCAGCAGAGAACGGAATTATAAGCTTTAGGGAGGCCCAAGGAACAAGAAAAAAATCCAGTAATATTTCTTTCCCCACCCCATTCCCTAGCTTGCCAAACATGTGGGTCATGGAAACAGAGAAGAGAGGGGAACGCCTGCTCCCAGCCCTGCCAGATCACCCCGAGCTGGGCCTCCGTTCCCGCTGTAGCCTGGCTCACGCCTCACCTTTGCTCAGTGGCCCTGGCTTGCTGAAATGTGGCTTCTCCCTTTGCACTGTGTTGTGGCATCCTCTTCTCCCCACCACCATCTCCCAGAGCCAAGCGATGCACTCGGCGTTCACCCGTCCTCCCGACCCCTGCTGTCTCGCACCGGTTCCCCACTGCCGTCATGCACTCAGCGCTAACACTGGCCCTCGCTCACCTTTGGGCATCACATGGGGACCTACAGCCACCAGCTCCCTTTTCCCAACACACTACCACCAGGCCTATTCTTCCTTGCCAGAAACCAACATCCATGTCCATGACCTTTCTAACACCTTGATCCCTATCTCCTTCCATCATTGACCTCCCTGACCCCTGCCCCATCACCCTGGCATGATCACACTTGCTCAGACGTGGCCCTCAGAAGTGGCTTCCTACTGTCCCTCCCATACCCCCATGCCGCTCCTGCTTGTGCGGTGAGAGCCTTGCTGTAGACACTCTTACCTTTCCTTCCACCCCGGCCTTGACCACCTGCTCTCTTCAACCCTGGGGTCACTTTTCAGGTGATAAAGGTTCAGGTTGTTTGGCTTTTGGTTCCCTGGCCTGAGCTACTGGGATTCACTGAAGGAAATCATGTCACCATCCTTCATGTTCATGCCCTCTGATTTACCTGCGCATCGCGTGTTTTCCCTAGTTCCTAAGAATCCCCTAAAAATTCACCGTCGTAGCTCTCTACCCCACAGGAGCTGTGATTCCCTTTCTCTGTGGCTGCTCGTGACTTTTCTTCCACTGGGACTGTCAAGGCCTGTATGGCATAATGTCCTCTGACTCTCCTTGCCTCTTCACCTCACTTCTGCCTGCCCCATGTGAGCCCAAGACTGGACATGTGTGGTCTTCATTGTAGGCCTGGCCCTTGCATCGTTGCAGGGGGTCCGAACACAAGAAAGACCAAGCCCACTTGTGCTGTGACCGTTAGTCCCTCTCAAGCCTCCACTTCTAGATAAGTCTTCTGACGGGTGCCTTGGGTTGAAGTAAGACCCATTCTCATCGGAGGAGTGAGTTTTGCTGGTCTTCATTCTGACCATTTTGACATGCAGGGGTGGAGGGCGGGTGGGAGAGATGTCTTGAGCACCCCTCGGTCCAGTTCTGCCCCTGCCTGCGTCCCCCCTCCATGCCCTGCCTTGCCCCACGCAGACATTGACCCCTTGCTGAATTCTGTCTGCCGCCATATCTAGTGACTGGCATTCTTATTCCTGAAAGACCATTGCTAACCCTGCCTTCCCCAGTCACCTTTTCGGTTGTACTAATCTCTGGAAGATAATCCGACATTGAGGCTAAGCTAATCACTTGAGTTACAATCCCAGTGTTCAGATCCCTTGTCCTACTCTCTGCCAGCCTCAGTTTTCTCCTCTGTAAAATGGGAATAGTGGTTGTATCCAACTCACAGGAATGTCCTGAGAAATAATACCTACAACGTGCTTAGAAACAATGCCAGCTCTGTGCAAAAGCCTCAAAAAAGTTGGTTATTTTAATGCCATCCTTTTAATTCCTATTATAGCTTTAAGAAAGGATAAAATGTCGTAGAGCAACTTGTGCTGTGTCTTGTGTCCCCTGAGGGTGGGAGCTTGTATGGGGTGGGTTCTCAGTAGCCCTGGACTCTTCTCCACGATAGGCCCCCGGAAGTGCTTATCACGATGACTTAGACCCACAGAAATGCTTTTGAAATATGTCAGATTTGAATTGTCCTCATATTGCTGTTAGAAGTCTGCCTGGCTTGGTTTCTTTGTTGTTGTTGTTGTTGTTGTTTTAAAGATTTGAGAGAAAGAGAGCAAGCGTGTGCACAGTGGGGAGGGGCAGAGGGAGAGGGAGGGGAACACAGGCAGACTCCGTGCTGAGTACAGAGTCCGACATAGGGCTTGGTCTCATGACCCTGAGATCAGACCTGATCCTAAACCAAGAGTAGGACACTCATCCGACTCTGCCACTCAGGTGTCCCTCCCTGTTTTGGTTTCTAATTAGGTATCTGAAGAAAAAAAAGTAACAGAAAGTAATGTTTGATTTTAGTTTTTTTAAATGATAGCTCTATGCTTTTAGGTTTCCTGAGATTTGGTGAAGAATTCTTATTTTTTGTCAAAGTACTGAGATCAAGGGGCACCTGGGTGGCTCAGTGGGTTAAAGCCTCTGGCTTCAGCTCAGGTCATGATCTCAGGGTCCTGGGATTGAGTCCCGCATCAGGCTCCCTTCTCAGTGGGGAGCCTGCTTCCCCTCTCCCTCTGCCTCCCTCTCTGCCTACTTGTGATCTCTCTCTCTGTCAAATAAGTAAATAAAATCTTTAAAAAAAAAAAAAAAGAAAGTACTGAGATCAAGATGGTTGAGGGAAGGGAGGCACCCAGGTAGGCACTAGGTGATTGAAATGTCAAAAAAAGATATGCGTTGCCAGGGGTTATCTCGAACACACTCACTTCTCTGGTGAAGTGAGCTCTTGGTGTGCAGCTCTTGGTCTCCCTCTTGGTTCCAACCCCATATCTGCCTCGTTAGCTCTCCCACCTCCTACACACGCCTTGCCCTTCAGGCCCCGCCTCCACTCTCCCTGTAGCTTCTCAGTTCCAGTGACGCGCACCCCACCTGACATAGCTGCAGCCCTTGGAAACCTGGGGGGGGCACAGGCCCACCTGGCAGCACCCCTCGGGGTTGGCTCATCTGTGCTGCAGCACCCAAGGGCGCACACTCAGTCATTCATTCATTCGATAAAGAGTAAGACCTTACTCTGTACCCGGCGCTCTGCTGTGCCCTCAGGGTAGAGACGATCACTCGTCCTGGACATCCGTGGTCTGCAGTGTCAGGCGATACATTTCCTTATTAATTCTTTCTGCGGTCCTTTACCTGGTGCTACTGTGTTTTAGGTGTTTGGACACAAAACGGAAAAGATGCATTCTCTTGTCTTAAGCTTTCAGAGTCCAGTGGGAGAGAAATACACACATAGAAACGAGAATAGTGTGTGCCAAGGGTGCCGTGACAGGATGCAGAGGGCAGCGGTCAAAGCCCCTGGGGGAGGGGGAGGTGAGGAAAATTTCACAGGGAGGTTCCCTTGGGCAGAGTTCTGGAAGATCAGTGTCCATTTTCCAGGCTCATGTGGAGGAGGACGCAGTAGAATCTGGAGAGCAGTGTGGACAAAGGTAGAGGGTGTCCAATGGAGTCCTGTGTCCGGAGAAACCGCCAGAAATGCCACAGGCTTAGAACATAGGTTCAAAGTTATGACAAAAGAGAAAGCTTGAGAATTTAGTTGTAGAAGATATTAACTCCAGGTTAAGGAGTTTAGGTTTTATCCAAGAAGGAGATGACACAGTCAGATTTTATTTTGGTCTATTTACTCTGACAGCTCTGTGGACACATCAGATAAATACAAGGCTGCAGGCTGGGAGTCTGGGTGAGGGACTGTGGCAGTATCTAGGTGAGAGAGCATCGCAGTAGACTCTCAGAATATTTCAAATATCCCACCTAAGTACCTCAAGCTGGGAGCTAAGGTATAGGGACGGGGTGTGCTTATCAGTGTTTAACAACCAGCTCTGGGGTCTACGGATGGTGAGGAGGGAGGGTAGCTATTATTTTCTTCTTTTGCTGATTTCTGTGGTGTAAGTTTGCCCATCATGGCCAGCTTTGGGTGACCGATGTGACATGGTTGAATGCAGGGTTGGGGACAGGTACTAACAACCTCACTGATCCGAGAGCTAGTGAGAGGTAGGGCCAGATGCCAGAGACCACTGAACAAGGAGAAATCATGATGACTTTCTGCTTTCTGGCTTGGGGTAATTGGGAGAAAGTGATGCCGTTAACTCAGGGAATACAGGAAGAGGAGGATACTTGGGATGGGATGGGGGGCAAACATAATGTGTTTAGAGTATAATATTTTTAATTTGAAGTACCAGGAAGAGATTTCTGATAAGCAGTGGATAATTAGGTCTGGAGCCCCAGAGAGAGGTCCAGGCTAGACAGATAAAGTAGACTAGATAAACTAGACCAGATAATCTAGACAGATAAACTAGGCCAGATAAACTAGGTCTAGATAAACTGGACCAGATAAACTAGACCAGGTAAACTAGAATGACAGACTAGTCCAGGTAAACTAGGCCAAGTAACCTAGACAGATAAACAGACTAGATAAACTAGACAGATAAACTAGACTAGATAAACTAGATCTGATAAACTAAACCTGAGGAACTAGACCAGATAAACTAGATAAACTAGACCCAATAAAGTAGACTGATAAACTAGACTAGATAAACTAGACTTGATAAATTCAATTAAATTAGACTAGGTAAACAAGACAGATAAATTAGACTTCATAAACTAGAGCAGGTAAACTAGAAAGATAAACTATACTAGATAAACTAGACCAAATAAACTAGACCAGAAAATCTAGATAGATAAACTAGACTAGATAAACTAGGCCAGATAAACTGGACCAGGTAAACTAGACCTGATAAACCAGATCAGATAAACTACACAGATAAGCTAGATCAGGTAAACTAGAATGATAAACTATACTGATAAACTAGACCAGATATTCTAGACAGATAAACTAGGCCAGATAATCTAGACAGATAAACTAGACTAGATATATTAGACCAGGTAAACTAGACAATGTAAACTAGGCCAGGTAAACTAGAACAATAAACTAGGCCAAGTAACCCAGACAGATAAACAGACTAAATAAACCAGGCAGATAAACTAGGCCAGATAAACTAGATAAACTAGACCCAGTAAACTAGACTAGGTAAACTAGACTTGATAAATTCAATTAAACTAGACTAGGTAACTAGACAGATAAATTAGGCTTCATGAACTAGACCAGGTAAACTAGACCAGATAAACTAGGCTAGATGAACTAGACTGATAGACCAGAACTGATAGCCAGGACAAGATCAAGCAGGTCAGATAAGCTAGCCGGCTGCGAGGCGCTCAGGACACCTGCAGGGTCGCCCAATGGGAAGGGCAAAGTGCGAAGTGACACCGGGGGCCCCGGAGTGCGCGGAGCAGCGTCAATGAGCTACGGCCGGAAAGGCCCCCGTGAGGTTGAGAACGTGAGTGGAGGGACTTCCCGGAGAAGTGAGTGATTTAGGGGGCTGAGTGGCCTAGAACGGCTACTAAGAACGTGGAAGGGAGACTTTGCATGTGTCACTGGCCGGACAGACCGCGGTGGCCTTTCCCAGGGAGCGTTGAGCGGGGAGCTGCGAGTGAGGCCAGATGGTGTCTGGCTGGAAAGCGCCGACCGGCGGTAAACAGAAGCCACCGTCAGGCTGATGTGGCAGCTCCGGCAGCGGCCTCCCGGGGCCACTGGGCCGTCCTGGCTCCTTTAGCAAGTCTGACCCGAGGCGCCCCCTGCCCCCCTCAGCTCCCATGCCTCTACCGTCAGCGGAGTCTGGCAAGAGTCCAGCGTGCACAGGTCCTTGCCTGGGCTCCAGGGAGCCTGCCGGCTCTTCTGTGCTCGAGGAGGGACTCGGAGGCAGCTCCAGCCCCGCGGCCACACTTGGGAGCCTCCAATGGTGCTGGGAGGTTCTAGAAGGCTAAGAGGCTGCATTGCAGCTGAAGCCCCCTCGGGCTTGGCCAGAGGCCTGTGCTGGCCAGAGCAAGTGTACATACCCAACCCCGATGGCTTGGGGCAGGGAGCTGGCCTGGCACCAAGGCTTTGAGTTATGGCAGGGACAGGACTAGAATTAGGGCAGGACGCAGACAAGCAAGGAGCTGAGACACAGTTGCTGTGGGCAGCCTCGGGTTCCCAGGCTGGGTAGGGCAGGCTGGCACAGGACCAGAAGGAAGACCTCTAGAAGAAGACCTTTTCTAGAAAAGCCAGAAGATGTGGCATTTCTCACATCCCACACAGCAGAGAGGTGGGGGGAGGGGCGGTACCCTGCACAGGCCACAGCCCCTCCAGGAGGAAGGCGTGGGTTCCTGGCCACTCTCTGCTGAGTAGATGATGCCCTTCCGGGTCAGGCTGAGCCGTGTTGCCGTCCGGGGGCATCGTCCAGGGGCAGGAGGAGGCAGTCACCCAAAACCAGACTGGTTCTTGCCTAACTGTGTCCAGCGATGTCATGATCCGGGCACTTCTCCAAAGGAACCCACAGGCATCCCAAGAGAAGAACGGCCCACGCTGTGGAACCCAGCAGCCTGGCAGAGCCCTCACCCTGGATCACGCCCCAGGCACACCTGCCAACTCACCTGCTCTACCCAGCACGAGCACTTGTGAAAGCTGGGCTGGGAAGGGAGCCTGCCAGGGGTGATCTTCCAGCAACTGGGCATGCGGCCAGAGGGAGCAGACGCCCGCTCATGTGGCTCACCCAGCCCCTTGGGCAGCTTTCTCGCCGAGGCTCCACACTGCCCCTCCCCTTTAGACTCCCCAGCTGCCTTGGAAGGAGTCAGGCCCCATCTGGTTTAAGCCTCAGCCTTAACTGAGGAACATCTGGCTACCGTCGGACCAACAGGTAATTAGAACCCATGTCCCTGGTCGTGTCTAGGGCACCACGATGCTGTGTGGACCTCTACCGGCCTCAGGTCATCCCACGCTGGAAACATTCAGCTAGAGCCGTGTGCTGCATTGCCCACATGGGCTTCTGTCTCCCAGTAAGTACAGGAATGTTCCAGCGACAACCTCATCCTTCGCAGCATGCTGACCCCGAAGTAGCCCATCTCCTCACATGCCTCAGTTGCACAAATTCAAAAGGCAGAGTTTGGCCCAGTTTGTGTCGTGACCTTGAAGCTGTCCATGTGCACATCCATCCTTCCATGTCGGCCGCCAAGGGACCCATGACCAGACGGGGCGTTCACCGAGATCCTTGTGCATACCCAGGAGGGCTCTGTCCAGGGAGGGAGGCACGCGTCTGTGTAGATGCTCAGGTGTGTGCATGGACACACGGGTGCACGCATCATGCCTTGACACAATGATAGGCCACTTGGAACTAGTTATAGGATGCAACTAGGTGAGTAAAATTAGAAGTAGGTGGGGAATGAGAAAGGAAAACAAATGAGGTGAATACATGGTTCGGTCTGGAATTGTGTCCTCCTCTCGTGTGCGAGCACAGATTTGGCTCCGAACTTGCCAACACGGCTGTGATCTTGAAGAGGCAGCCGGGTCAGTGACACAGTTTGGCGTGCACTGGCTGGGAGACGAGCTCATTACTCAGGGTAAGATGATCCCTGAGGCCGAGCCCAGAAAGAAATCTTCCTTCAGTCTTCTTCCAGAAGACACCACATGCCACACAGACTTTGGGCGGGTTCGCACCAGAATGCAGATGCTGATTCCTTATTCTCCCTTCTCTCTTGACCAGCGACATCCCATCACATTGCCTTTCAGTAAAATAAATGGAGTCACGAACACCTTTCTCTGCTGCTTTGGTTTAATCTGGCGGTACGCTTGGTCGGGGGGAGGCAAGGGCTCTCAAACTTGGCTGCACATTTTGGACACCCTGAGAACTTAACCAAATTCCAATGCCCAGGCCGCACCCCATAAGTCAGAATTTCTGGGGATGGGACCCAGGACATTGAGATGAACAAATAGTGATTCAGTAATACCTTCTAACAGCCAGCGCAGTTGGAGAGCCGTGGCTTTAGTTGGTACTGAATCCCCCCATACCATTCGTTAACATCTGGACATATTGGAGCCCTGGTGGCTCCTTGATTAAGCGTCTGACCTTGACTGCAGCTCAGTCTGACTGATCTCAGGGTCGTGAGATGGAACCCTGCATCAGAGCAGAGCCTGCCTAAGATTCTCTCTCTCTCTCAAAAAGAGAAAAAATGTGGACATACTTCCCAAATGGTTGGTAACTAGCCTCTGTCTGCACACCACATGGCAGAGCCCGCACCCTGGATCACACCCCAGGCACACCTGCCAACTCACCTGCTCTACCCAGCATGAGCACTTGTGCTCGTGCCGTGCATGCTGCAAAGTCTTTCAGATGGCATCGCTGCCTGTAACAACGGATAAACTACACACGGGCTGGGGAATCCCAAAGTTTTCTTCCTGCCTTTGAACGTGTGACCGTACGTTCCACGTCCTGTGCTGCTGAGTGAGAGACCATCTGTATGCCTCAGCCGGCGGCGTGAACTTGACCTCCGCGAGACTGTACCCCACAGGCAAGCGCGTGTGTGTGGCACGTCACCCAGCTCCTCTTGGAGATGGGCCGAGGAACATCGCGGGCAGAACCCCACACAGGAGTCGGACCTACCAATCGCGACTCTGCAGACTCACGTGGGTCCTTCACCAAGAACATCTACTGTGAAAGTTATGGGTTCAGCCCTGTGGTTTTCCTGGATGCACTGGTACCGCCCCACCCCAGCAAGCAGCTCCACCTATGGGAATCATAGCCACACAAGAGGTCTCCTGGAGTTGTTCTGGAAAAACAGGGTCTTGGTAGACCCACCATAGCTACTGCCGCGGGCTGGAGAGGGCCGTCTAAGTGGGGACTCGGTCTGATTCTTCTCCTGGTGTGTCCTTGCACGTGCCTGAGCTGGAGGGCCTATAACCAGGATCCTCCAAGCTAGTGAGGCCCCCGATGCCATGACCTCCTGAGTCTAGCAGTACCTCAGATAGGCGTTCATTTCCCCTCTGTCACCCCGTGCTGCTTCTAGGTCCTCCAGGTCCGTTTGGACCTGGACCTAAGGACCAGGTTTCCACTCAGGCCATGCCTCCCCCCACCTTCGGAATCACCCCGGGGCTCAGCAAGGCCTTCCCGCAGGTTCCTCTTCCAAAGGAGAGACCTAAGGTGCGTCCTCTTTGGGCCAAGGCCATCCACTGGAGCCCATGTCCCGGAAACAGCTAGAACCAGCCGCACCTCTCCGGGGTAAGGGGGTCCTCTCGGACCTCCATTTTCACCTCTCGGGGTCTTGGAGGTTGTGTGTATCAAGTGCTCACTGCTGGGCTGTACATTTGGTATAAGCGTCCAACCAGGCTTTCACACTCCCCCGATGAAGGCACGAGCATTCCCCGCATTTCCTAGGCAGGAATGCGGAGGCTCAGAGAGATCAGGTGACTTGTCCGAGGGGCAGAGCTAAGGTCCAAACTCAGGTCTGTCTGTCTGGCTTCAGAGAGATGTCTGTCTGGCTGGCTTCAGCGGGCCTGTTCTCCCTTGTCTTCTGGGATCACATGCCCCTTCAGGCCCTGCTGCTTTGACTGACTTGCTCTGGTTACCGGCACCCTCTGGCACCTCGTCCTCACCTCCAGGTCCTTCAAATGCTTGTGCTCATGTCCCCGCTTTTGCTTTCTCCCCGAGAGCCGATGTGCCTCTGACTGAGTCGTATCAGCAAGGGGGCGTCTGATATTTGGGGCGTCCGCCAACGTCAGACACCCCTTACTGATATAAACATGTCACCTCACCTCCCCTCTAAACCAGGGCTTTGCAAAATAATTCATACATGTTATGCCCTTCATTCAGATTTCCATTCTTCACTGTTAATGTTCTAGGCAGGTGTGACAGTTACCTCAGTCTACAGATATACGGCATACTGTTGTTTATCTTGTCATTGTCAGCTGGTTTTTTTTTTTTCTTTTTTGAAATTTAAATTCAATTAGCCAACATTCCGTACATCATTAATTTCAGATGCAGTGTTCAGTGATTCATTACTGGCCATAACACCCAGTGCTCCTCACCTCACGTGGCCTCAATGCCCATCCCCCAGTTACCCCATCCTCCCACCCACCTCCCTTTCCACAACCCTCCATTTGTTTCCCGGAGCCCAGAGTCTCTCATGGTTTGGCTTCCTCTCTGATTTCTTCCCATTTGGTTTCCCCTCCGTGCCCCCACGATCCCCTGTGTTATTTCTTATATCCTACATATGAGTGAAACCATATAATTGTCTTTCTCTGATTTATTTCATTCGGCACAACACGCTCCAGTTCCGTCTGCATTGATGTAAGTCGGAGGTGTTCATCCTTTTTGGGGGCTGAGTAATATTCCATTATATATGGGGAGCTGTTTTAAAAGATACATTTGTTGACTTGCATTGGCCTTGGAAGACTACTGTCAGAAAGCTTATATTATGGAGATATTTGTTCACATTTTCTTTCCTTTCCCCCCTGCAGAAGCGAAACCGGAGACGAAGACACGGCCTGGGGAGCAGGGGCCCCAGATCCTCGGGGTCCAGAGAGTCTACATCCAGACGAGGGAGGAGAAGCGCATTAACCTGACTGTGGGGGGCAGAGCCTATTTGCTGCCTAACACTTCGGTGATCATTAAATGCCCAGTACGCCGATTCCAGAAATCCCTGATCCAGTGGGAGAAGGATGGCCATTGTCTGCAGAACTCCAAGCGGCTTGGCGTCACCAAGTCGGGCTCCCTCAAAATCCACAGCCTGGCGGCCCCGGATATCGGTACATACCGCTGCGTGGCTGGCCCCGCGTGGGAGACCGTGGTTCTCAAGCTCATCGGCACGGACAACCGGCTCATCGCGCCCCCGGCGCTCTCGGAGAGTGCGATGCCCTATCTGGGGATGGACCACAAGGACGCCAATAGCTTGGGAGCCACGTGGCAGAAAATGAGGCAGCTGTGGGGTAACAAAAATGAGCTGTATCCGGAGGACGGCCAAGTGGCTAAGCAGCCTTTCTGGAGGGCTCTGTTGGGTCCCTGCAGTAATTCTGCAGGAAACCCTCACTCCTGGGAGTTTAAGAATAAACAGTTTGAAGCAGCAGTTAAACACGGAGCGTACAGCATGGAGACGGCCCAGTTCGAGGAGCTGATCAGAAACATGAGTCAGCTCATGGAGACCGGAGAGGTCAGTGATGACCTGGCATCCCAGGTGATCTACCAGCTGGTGGCCGAGTTAGCCAGGGTGCAGCCAGCCCTGGCCCCCTGGAGGGGTGCCCAGGAAGGAGTGCCTCCTGCCGCCCAGCTGAGGGGGGGAGCAAGAAGGAGGCCTCAAGCCTCGGAGGTGGAGAACTCAGGCAAGCTGACCTTCAGGCCCAAGGAACCTGTTCTCAGGAGGCAAAGCGAGCCCACCTCGATTTCATTTAACAAAACAATAAATTCAAGAATTGGAAATACAGTGTATATCACGAAAAGGACGGAGGTCATCAATATACTGTGTGAGCTCATTACCCCCAGTCAGGCCACCTACACGTGGACCAAGGATGGGACCTCGTTACAACCCTCAGAAAAGTAAGTAAAAGAAAGATACAGTGTTTCCTGTGTCATACCTTCTTAATGGGCATTCCAGTTTTCTTGAAAAGACTTTCAAATTCTTTCTTCTGAGAATGTGTTTCCAACAGGATTCTTTAGGGAAAAAAAAAAAAGTTAGGATGTGTTTTTCACATATGCACTGGAATTTTAAAAATTAAACCCTTACCATCCCCATCATTACCAAGACTGGGTACAGTCAGACTGAGCTTAAGCATGCATAGCCTTTCTCTTTGCAGAGCACTTAACATTTACAAATAAAATCCACAGAAGGCCTCAAAAAAGCAATCATCCTTGCAATAATCCCGCACCAGGTGGGAACTGCAAATCAGAATTTATCTATGGTGCGCTTCTATATCTGGGAGACATGGTATCTCCTTGGCGTTCACGTTGGCCCCGAGAGTTAGTAGCTTTCTGATGAAGTCACCAAGAGACAGAATCCCAAGACTATTTCACAAGCCATCCAGAACCAGGGACCCTATCTCCTGAACACCGCCAGGGACGTGTGGACATCACACAAATGACAGCCTCAGTAGAAAAACTGAGTGAACCACTTTTCTGTATCATCCCAAGTGTTAGGTCATGGGATTACTAGAATAAGGATCAAAGTTTTTGAGATGTTCACAACACAATATTAAGTCAGAGTTTTATCATGATCTGTGTGTCCGTACGAAGATAGTGCATTTCATTCACTTCACATGAAACAGCAGGGAATAACAAGTGGTAGTTCATTTTTGCATCTTTCCGTGTCTCTAAGTCTTGCTGTTGCTTCCTTTTAGCTTGCCTTCAGAGAGCCCAAGCTGCCTCCTGGGATTGTTAAGAGGAACAGAACGGCAGATGTTAAATTGCTTTGCAGACCTTATTGTACTTAAAAAATGCAAATTTTATTTTTACCACGTCTGTTAGTGCATTTGAGTCTAATGCGTGAAACAGTGGAAGAAATCTAGGTAAAACTCATTTTTTTTGTGATACGTGATTAGGCTGTACCTTAGAGTGAGAAGATAGAACAAATCTAACTTCTTCATTTTTTGCCCTGGAACTCTGAACACAAGGGTCAAAAGAAGTTTTCCCAGTGAAATAAACCTTTCAGTTCAACTAGCTTAGCAGTTCGCAAATCTTTTGGCCTTGGGACCGTTTTGAACCTAAAAACAAAACAAAACAAAACAAAAAAACCCAAAACTTATAAAGCTTCTCCAAGAAGCCTAAAGAGCTTTTGTTCATGTGAGTTATAGCTATCGATATTTACCATATTAGAAATTGAAACAAAACATTGAACATGTCTATTTACTAATCCATTTAGAAATAACAGTAAGAAGCCCATCACATATTCGCATAAATAACACTTTTTTGGAAAAAGCCATCTTTAAAGAAAAGGACTGATAACCATGGCACTGTTTTATATCTTTGCAAATCTCTTTAATGTCTGGCTTAATAAAACACAGCTGCATTCTCATAAATGCTTCTCCGTTAAGTACGTTGTGATACGCTGTTGTAAGTAACGTTCATAGAGAAAGTTCGGCCTCACCCAGATATGAGAGTTGGAAAAAGGAGGACATTTTTCACAGCCTCTTCAGATAATCGTGGCTATTTTTTATGACTACAGTAGCTTCTGAAATTCCAGTCAGCTGGAATGTGGACCCTTAAGCCATATTGATGACATTTTATTCTTCCCTTATGGAAAAGTATTGCTTTATCTTGTGCTCGGAATGGGTCTTTTACCTACTAGTGATTTTGTAATATCACACAGTGCTCGTTTGCAAAATACTGGCTCCCCAAGTTACAGCGATCTCCCCGCTGTTGGCCCGTTTCCTTAGACAATGTAAAGAACACACACATTCTGAAATGTCACTACCCAGCGCATCAGGAAAGTCTTTGAGTTCTGGAACGCTGTCAGGCTCACCATGGAGGATACTAATTTTCCTAAAATTTTAATTTTCATGTGAAAATCTGTGAAAATTCAACACCATCAGTTGCTCTCCTTGAATGGGTCTGCTCCTTTCAGTTAATTTTTTAAAACAGCTGCCACATACCCCAGGCTGAATAATTATAATGTTAGCCATTCTTTCGAGTAAAAATGGTGTTCCATGAAAAAAACGGTGGGCAGGGGGCTTGTTCAGCTTGCAGATCAGACATGTGGGGCTTTGGGTGTGTTTCCCGTTCTGTTTACAGAACATGAAAAATATACATGCTTGAGGGTTAAGATTTGGTAAAGAAAAAAAACAAAACAAAACAGTTAAGTCGCATAGCTGTGTGAAGGACATTCCTAAGGGAAACTGGCATTTTTGCTTTCATAGCAAGTGCGTGGTGGCCAAGAAACAGGGACACCTGGTGCACATGGGCTGTCCATGCAAATGTCAACTCAGCAAGAAAGGCAGATAATCTTAGCGTCATCATGAAAATGGTTTTGAGCTCAGGAACCTCTGGGGTCCTTGGACTGCCCCTTGAGGACGGCTCAGCAATTTTCATTTTATAAGAAGCAGAGGCTGAGCGAGTGGAACTGATCGATTCACCTGTGGCCGTGTCCACAGGGCGGGGGTCATGGGAGAGCGTGGTCAGTTTACGTAAGTGTTTGTGGGGTTGATTTCAAATAGCTTGCGTTGACCGCGTGGAATTAACAGGAGCTCCTGAGCCTGAGACTCCTGGAGGTCATATGAAGACAGGTTTTGACTCAGTACATCCGGCTCAAGTGGGTTTTTCTGCACTTTAAGGATCAACGGTTGGATACCAAAGCGATTCCATATGGCTATTAAGAGTTTTCACTTTTCAATTGTTAAGAGAATAAAAAAATAAGATCCTTTCTTACTTCCATTTTCTTCCTCAAACTTACCTAATGAGTTTGTTCTCCGTACATTTCATTTCCTTGATGCAAAAAAGGTTCTCACCTGTAGATACATTTTTCTGAATCTCACATGTCTTTTCAGTCCAGGTAGCTCCAAAATGGAATTACGTTTCTGAGAGCTTCTACCCAAGGGGAGGAAAGTGTGTAGGGGCGTAGGGGTTTAGATGTTCTCTGGGTAAGAACCATCAGCCAGAAAGAGCAGATGGTGGTAGATTTGCTGGGGCTGATGCCTGTGGAAAGATCGGCTTTGTCGCAAGTAAGGCTGTCCAGCAGAGACCAAGGTCACATCCCTTAAGGAGCCTTACCCGCTGTTCTCCAGTCCAGGGACTGACCCAGGCCAGATGCAGTGATTTCTCACTGTGCTGCTGAGACCTACAGAACAAAGGAATGCTTTGAAGATCTCCGAATCCTATGAACATGTATATGAAATAATTGAGGAAAACATTTTAGTGTATTTATTTTTCAAATGTAGTTACTCGTTCTGTTGTTGTTCTTTTTTTTTTTTAAGATTTTATTTATTTATTTGTCAGAGAGAGAGAGGGAGAGAGAGCAAGCACAGGCAGACAGAATGGCAGGCAGAGGCAGAGGGAGAAGCAGGCTCCCTGATGAGCAAGGAGCCCGATGTGGGACTCGATCCCAGGACGCTGGGATCATGACCTGAGCCGAAGGCAGCTGCTTAACCGACTGAGCCACCCAGGCGTCCCCATTCTGTTGTTGTTCTTAATCGACTATTCCCTAATAGGGATTTTAGATTTTAGATGCAGATTTTAGCATGAAGTCTGGCCCTACTAGTAACTAGGTCTGTCGTGCTCCTGATTTTGGTCCAGGCAATTCCGAGGTTGTGTTTCTGCCTGCTTCTGTGGATTTCATATGTGTGTTGCGGGGGGCTTTGTGTCCTGCTGCTACGCACACTCTGCGCCATGGTTCTGTTGTATTCCGACTGTTTGTCCATTTAGTCGTCGGAGGATTCTGAGAACTTTCTGTACAAAAGTTGCGGTGTTCGGCACTGTCGATGCACAGCTGTGAGTAGGATTTGGTCCCTGCTTTTGAAAAGATCACAATCTGGCGGGAAGAAATAGATATTTCATCAAACAAATACACAAACCAGAGCAGAAGGAGCCCAGAGGGGGAGAAGATAACTCTAGGAGGATTGGGGAGAGCTTTACAGGGAAAATTATATTTGATCCAGGATTCAGTGGGGAAGTCAGAGTTTGCCAGAATGGGGGGTGGGGGGGAAGGGCATTCCAGACGTAGTGAACGACATATGCACACGCTCGGGGTTATGAAAGATCATGGAATGTTCTGGAAACTGTTAGAGGCTCATTATGGCTGGAGCACAGTGAGAGCACCATGAAGTGACAGGAAATGGAGAAGTGGCCCCAGCTCAGTTCACGAAGAAACACACAGCCTTTAGTGGTCAGAATCGTCCCTGTTGCTGGGATCTGGAAAGTGGGAGGCAGCAGGGGAAAAAATACAGTATACGGACCACTGATGCAGGTGATCAAGAAGCAGCTTCAAATTGTTAGGAAAAAATTAAAATAAAAGCAGAACACGCACCTTTTTCTCTTCCCCGAGTCATTACGTCATCTGCCAGGATACACCTGACCAGCTCTGGTTCTCAGGGTCATGTACCTGCTGGCGGTGATGGCTGTCCATAGCCGGGAAACCGTACGGAGCTCATTTGGGTCAGCCCAGATTCTCAGCAGGCTGCTCCGAGGCCAGTATAATGCAGTCTTGGCACCACTGACTGCTCTGACTTCTTCCTACAGTCACAGTGAGGTGACAGCCAGAGCCAAGTCCCTTTGACTGATGGCCTGCTCACTTCCTGTGTGAAAACCCGAACCGAAAAATCCATTCCCCCTGTCTGTGGGGAAGGATTTGGCCACAAAATGGGTTAACATCCTTCCAGCCGACGCTTCCTAGCTTGTCTTTGTGAGATTGTGGTGGATTAAGCATCGAGTCCGTCCACAAAAGTCTCCTCTCGTGCAAAGTGAGGCAGGAAGCCTGGCTCTCCAGGCACCGTCCAGGAACCTGGTCTCTGAACTCAAGCCCAGGAGGAAGACTTTTCCACCCTACCGTCTTCCGGTCGGGATCCTTGCCAGCCCAGGGTCTGATTCTGCAGTCCTCTTCCCCTGGGACATGCCGTGGGCCCAGGCAGTGAATCACCCTTTCTATCTGTCCCACAGAATCATCTTGGCTGGAACGGGAAAAATGCAGATACGGAACCCCACAAAGAAGGAACAAGGAACGTACGGATGCTCGGTAGCTAACCATCTCGGTTCGGATGTGGAGAGTTCTCCGGTGCTCTATGCAGGTAATGCCCGTTGCTGACACCGGAATGCCTGGTCTGGGGTTCTCTAGAGCAGCTGTTCCCAGAGGTCAGCACGAAGCAGCGGAAACACCTGAGGGGAAGGTCAGAACACAGATTTCTAGACCCCATTCCTGGAGCTTCTGACTCAGTAGGTCTGGGATGGACCAAATTCCGAGTTTGCGCTTTTAACCTGGTCCCAAGTCACACCGACGCTGCCGGCCTGTGGACCCAATCTTGGAAACGCCTGCCTTAGAGCTCGCTTTCCAAGAACCGGGAGTGAATGAGACAGTTTCACCGGCAGCTTTGACAGTGCGGACTTCTCCTTTTTTAAGGGCCACCAGCCGATGCCCTTTAGAGGAGAATAATTCTCCTCTAAAGGGGGCTCTCTGCCTCCCAAGGCATACCCACCCGTCCTTAGAAACACTTTCAGGAGGTTGTAACTGTGAATTAGCGTCTGTCTTCCCAGGAGGCAGATGGCGTCATTTTCATAAGGAAAATGGGCTTAATTACGAAGGAACAGTTTTAGGTGGTGAGTCGTAAGCAGCACTTCCTCGTGGCGAGCTCCTGCTCTGGGATTAAAAATAAACCACGCGCTCCCTCCTCCAGTTCTCTGCTCCATGGTTTCCAGTGTCCGTGGCTCACAGGGACTGAGAGGAGGGGAGGAGCCATACCGGGGTTAGAATCCAGCATTCGGACAACTGAGCGTTGAGCTTGGTGCCAGGGACCCCCTATCCACACGCTCTGAGCAGGTTGGACCAGGGGATTATGAAAGCTCCCCAAGCTTGTCCCCTCACCGCATTCCCAAGGTAGGGCCTTCAGGCCTTGATTTTCTGTGCTTTGACCCTCCTGTGAGCATCAACCCCTTCCCAGAAAATGCCAGTCCCCAGGTTTGGGCATTCCTGGGTGGAATGGGGTCATCGAGGACCATCCAGATTCCTGGAAGGGCTGGAACAGCATGTCCCCTAGTCCCTGAGTACGTGGATACAGAGCGGTCGGCCTTCGTTCTGCGTGCCCGGTGCGTAGACGAAACAGGCCTTGCCCTCCAGCCGCTCACGAGCTAATGGTGGAGTAAATGCCATCACGGCAGTCGTCCTCCACAAAGGGACGCCCTGCCAACACCCTTAACGGGATGTTGCCTCCCTTGACCCTCACAGGCTACTGGTAGACCCCTGGGCAACCAGCACCTTCTTCTGTCCCAGCGGCCACCAGCCCCTGGGAGACGGTGTCCCCCACCAGTCGGAGTGGCTTGAGGGCAACGATGGCCGTTTTCCCCTCACTGAGCCCAGGCACACAGTGTACTTCCTGACTGAGTGAACGAACAAATCCATTGAAAGTCCACGTTTCTCAAAATCCAGGGAAAGAAAAGTCCCTGATTAGGTTCTCGATTCTCCGTGACTTTGTTGTTATGGTCATTTTTCTGTGCAAGGTTTAGGTGGGTCTGTTTCGAGGGCTCCTTGCAGGGCAAGAGTCAGTGGCTCCCAAGCTCCCGGTGTGTTGGATCCCTCTTCAGTTCCTCCAAGGGGACGCCTGGCCCTGCTTCTTGGCTTCTCGTGAGCTTTGGAAATCCTTCTTTTTCGATTTATCAAGGAAGGATTTATCCTCGGTTTGGGTTATAAAACCAGAATAACCTCAGAGCCTAGCTTTGCTTTGTGCAGACCACCCCGTGGGCGTCTCTCTCAACGCGTACATCCATCTGTCCGCCCGCCTGTGCGTCCAGGCGCTAAGGACCCCCGGGCTGTGTATGTGCCAGCCCTAAGGGGGGGCACTGTGAGGGACGCAGAGACAGCCACTTGCTGCGCCAAGTTTACCAAATGCGGCTGGTTTTGCAGAGCAAAAGCCCGAACCTAACATCGTTTCCTGTTCCCTTTCCATGAAGAGGCACCGGCCATCTTGTCCTCTGAGAGAAATATCAGCCGACTGGGACACAGTCACCTGTCCGTCGTGGTTGGAGGTGTGGTGGAGGCAGCCTTGGGAGCCAACGTGACGATCCGATGTCCTGTAAAAGGCAAGTCTGGCGTTTCTGGGGTCAGGGTGGGGGACCGTGTCGTGCCCGGTGTTGCCAGGAGGTGGCAGCTCTCAGACCTCAGCCTGACCGGCTTAACCATCTGAGTTTCCAGCCCTCTGACGGTGGCTGTCCCTCTCAAGGATGAGACCGACTCATGGGACCAGGGTGTAAAACAAAACGCCCATGTCTCCATTTCCCGTGAGGACTGGGACGGCCTCGCACACTTGCGTGCTCAGGCGTGACCAGGATACCGTGTCGCTGTGGGCAGACCGACATGACAGGCCACCTTCTAGTCCTGTGGTTGCCTGATGAGCGGAGCGTCAGAGAGGGGGTTCGTTGGAAACTCTTGGAGGTGTGCTCCAGCTGGGCAAAGCCCGGTCCGGGGGTGGGAATCTCGGGGTCTCCCCGGCCCGCGCCGTCTCCATCCTGGACTGTCCCAAACCAGCATGACCAGTCTGTGCCTCAGTGGATAGCTCTGCTTCGTTCGCCCTGAGAGAGAAGCCTTCTTTCTAACGGCTCCTTCCTTTAATAGGAATAACACTTTCAGTTCGACCTCACTTTAATGTCAGGCCATTCTTGCTCTTGAAATCACAGATTTTTCCATCTTACCCAGGGCCCGTGCCTCCCTCCACTGGATCAACATTATAGCCGGCACATGTGTCCGTTGTATGGGGTTAGGGGCGCCGTATGAATGACTTTGATCAGTTTCTCAGGGAGCCTTGGGACCTCGTCACGGTTCAGATCTGTTTTAAGGGGACAGAGCGTGCGCCCATGATTTACCGTGCATTGATTGACTGTGGGGATGACGGCGTCTCTCTCGTTTCCAGCTAATGGGGCCCCCATAAGTTGCAGCCGCTTGGGACAAATCTCACCTGGGCCTCGGCCCGGAGGAGCAGGGCGACCCGGGGAGTCCTCGCGCTGCCGTCGGTAACACAGTGACCGTTTGAGTAGCAAAGGGAGCCCAGGACAGCGCTGTCCACCTTCCAGGCACTCCCTCCCTGTAGTGGTCACTTTCTTGCCGTGTTTCCAGAGCTGCACCTTTGGCTCCCCAGGCTGTGGAAATTTGCTAACCCCCAAGGTATTATTTTTCACCCCTTGGACGTCCCTGCAGCGTTTGGCCTACACAGACTTGCAGACTCCCTCCAGCCTCGCAACGTCTCCACCCACAAGAATGTGAGTTTTCTGGCAAAGTGCTACCCACCCTTGCAGAACGGGCCACGTTCCCTGGCCCAGCCGAGCAGAAAAGCAGAACGGAACTTGGCGGCCGCCAAGCCCCAAGCGGCTAGAGTTTCTAGAGCCCTACACCTGCAGGCGATTCTGCAAAACAGATCTGCCTTCTACGAGGACAAACCTCAACTTCTAACGTTAGTCCTGCGTTTCTTGCTTCCACAAGAGTTTAAAACCAGGCGTTTGGGGAGTGGGGATGACCCCCTGAAAGGCTCGTGGTGTATTATTTGCTGTCATAAGTCAGCAGCTGAATTCAATGGCAAATGGTTTAGTGGGGGAAGCCTCCAGCAAAGACCGTTAAATGCGTCTGGGTTTTATTCTCTGGGCCAGGCCCCGATGGCACATGGGCCATCTCTGACCGGGGCCTGACTCCCGCAGCCCCCGTGCCCCTGCTCCCCTGGGGCCTGGAGGGAGCTCGGTGTTGCGGGCGTTTCTCTTCCTTCTCATCCCTCCCTTCTCCTACCAGACGCTGCCCCCACAGGCTTCTGTCTCCTTACCTGGCCTCCATCTCCTGTGGACAAGCCCCCAGGGACTCATCAGGACCTTTTCTTCTCACAAATAAACCCGTCTCATTTTGAGTTATGTGTCGTTTTAAATAAACCTTTAACCTTTAAATAAAAAATAAAAAACCTTTACATAAACACTTCACAGTAAGTGAACTTACTGTGTTTTCGTATAGGTGGAATCTATACGGACGTAGCTTTTTCTGGAGATCCGTCTTTTTAAAGACAGATGGGGAAGTTGGGGAAGGGTCAGCAAACTTGGGTTTTAGACACGGTTCTGTCACGAGCTCGTGTGGCACCTTCCTGCCCGCGTCTCGGCAGTGGGAAGTGTACCACTTAATCGCCAGGGGAAGGAGGGACTTTGGATGTTCAGCTAATCCAGCCCCTCACTTATGGACGGGGTTGGCAGATCATTTATAGACTTGAACGCCATGTCGCAAAATTATATTTTCGTGTTGCACACGGAGCTTATGTCTATGAATCGGTAGCATGTGTAAATTTGTCTTTTATTTTTCAGTTGCTCTTAAAATATTTTCCAGTAACTATAATGAGCTCATCTATTCATACCTTTTAGACAGATTCATACTTTCTTGGTATGGCCAAATAGGTTTTATTTAATGCGGATATCAAAAGTGATTGTCTCTGGTCTCCCTTAGGTGATATTTCTCATGACTGTATTACCTAATAAAACCTGCAAATCTGTATGTTTAAAAGTTAGAAGCTTTAAGTTGCAAGAGACTTTTGCTTTGCTCTTTATAAAAAATAATTTTTTTTTTCTTTTAAAAATGGGGGAAGAAGAGTTTCAGCTGTGTCCTCTCTGCCACCTTCTGGCAGAGAGAGGAAAGCTCATCTGAGAGGAATGACCGATACATCTTAGCAGCTGTGTGTTTTGTTTTATTTATTTATTTTTTGTAGTGTTAATGCTTAGTAAGGTCATCATTTATTTTATAATTTCCTGCTATGGGTGTATTCTATGTTGCTTGTGTTCCTTCCTCAAGCTCATTAGAAGCGCAGCTAACCTGAGTGTCTGTCATGACCTGGTCTTGCGTGTTGGGCTCCGCTGGATGCCCCAACCCAGAAATTCGACTTACGGGGGTTGCCCTTTGCGCAAGGCAAAGAGACAGTTACTTGCTTGTGCACTGGGGGTGGCGGTGGTGGGGGTGGTAATAAATGAAGAGAGAAAGAAGAAAAAAAGATGCACAACAAACAGCCTCAATCTCTGTGAGCAAGAGAAGGCACGCACGGAGATCTGCTCATTTCCTGGAATCCTGCGCGGTCGTCAGATGAGTAAATTAGAGACACCAGCATCAGCGCAGGTTCATCTTGAAAACATCCTCTTTCAAGAAGGGCACTACGGAGACTCGAGGTCGGGGAGAGCATCGTCTCTTCCACAGATGGTGCTGGTCCCAGCGCATATCCACCCGTAAGAGAGTAAAGTGGAACTCCAGCCTCACGTCATATACAAAACGTGATGCACAGTGAGCCAAAAGCCTACATTTACAAGCCTGTTAGCTTTCATGACACCCTTAAAAGAAAACAGGCACAATTCTTTGTCACCTTGGGTTAAGCAATAATTTCTTTCTTTGTTTAAAAAGATATTTATTTATTTATTTAAAGATTGTATTTATTTGTCAGAAAGAGAGAGAGAGCACAAGCAGGGAGAGCAGCAGCAGAGGGGGAAGCAGGCTCCCCGCTGAGCAGAGAGCCCGATGTGGGGCTGGATCCCAGCACCCCGAGATCATGACCTGAGCCGAAGGCAGAGGCTTAACTGACTGAGCCACCCAGCTGCCCCATCTTTCTTCTTTAAAAAAGAAAAAAAAAAGATTTATTTATTTGTTTGAGAGAGAGAGCATGAGTGCGAGCAGGAGGGGGGGCAGAGGGAGAAGGAGAGAGACAATCTTAGGCAGGTTTCACGCTCTTCACAGAGCCTGATGTGAGGATTGATCTCATGACCCTGAAACTGTGACCTGAGTCAAAATCAAGAGTCCGAGGCTTACCTGACTGAGCCACCTGGGCACCCCAGGCAATAATTTCTTAGCTGGGGCACAGGCACCGAAAGGAACAGTGGATGAACCAGCTTCTTCAAACTGAAAAACTTTTGTTCTGCCAAGGACACTGTCAGGAAAGTCTAAGAAAAAACTCACAGAACGAGTGAACATTTTCTGGAAATCATATATTCGGTTAGAGAGTGTCCAAAATATAAAAGGACCTCTTAGAACTCAGCAATAAAAGGACAAGCTCATTTAAAACAGACAAATGATCTGAGTGGACATCTCTCCAAAAAAATGGTACAAGTGACTAATAAGCCCATAAAAAGATGCTCAACATTGTTAGTCATCAGGGAAGTGTAAGTCAGAACCACAATGAGATGACTCTTTTCTTTTTTTGTTTATTTTATTAAAATCAGTTGGTTAGCATTTGGTGAATTATTAGTTTCAGAGGTATAGTTTAGTGATTCATTGGTTGCCTACAGTGCCCAGGAACGAGATGCCACTTCCCACACTGTGACGGCTGTAATCAGAGAGACGGAGGACAGAAGCGTGGAGAATGTAGAGAAGTCAGAAAACCGTCTTGCACTGCGGGTGGGAATTTAAAATCACGCCACTGATTTGGAAGACAGTCTGATGGTTCCCCCAGAAGTGAAACCCAGCCATCCCACTCCTAGGTATATATACCCAAGACAAATGAAAACACACGTCCCCTCAAAAACGTATACAGAGAGGCCCACAGCAAAGAGTAGGACGACTTCCATGTCTGTCCGTGGACGAGTGGATAAAGAAAATGTGGGATATCCGTGCCATAGAATTTTCTTTGGCCATAAAAAGGAAGGAAGGACTGTTTCCACGCTGAGACACGGATGGATCTTGAAAAATTACGGTTAGTGAAAGAAGCCAGACGCAACAGGTCACAGATTGCGTGATTACATTTCCATGAAATGTCTAGGACAGGCAAATCCGCAGAGACAGATAAGATGCTGCCGGTGACTAAGAGACTGGAAAACCGGCGGGATGACTAACGGGTACATATTTCTTGGGGGGGATGAGAATGTTCCGGAATTACAGTCGGGATGGTTGCACGGCTTTATGAGTGTGCTAAAGAAATCACGGAATTGTACCCTCGGAAGAGTGAATTGTACAGTGTATACAATGTATCTCATTAAAAATCATAATCCTAATACCCACAATAGGACAATGCTACAAAGTTTTTTTCTTTTCCTTAAGATCTTCTATTTATCTATTTGACAGACGGAGATCACAAGTAGGCAGAGAGGCAGGCAGAGAGAGAGGAAGGGAAGCACGCTCCTGGCTGAGCAGAGAGACCGATGTGGGGCTCGATCCCAGGACCCTGAGATCATGACCTGAGCCGAAGGCAGAGGCTTAACCCACTGAGCCACCCAGGCGTCCTGCTACGAAGTTTTAAAACCTACAATGCAACCATAGATATTACTTATCAGCATATAATTATATGGCAAAAAAAAAAAAAATACACAGATATTCATGGGAAGGTTGGACCCCAGTGACAGGATGGGCACTACTCCCGGGAGAAAAGGAGGGGGAGTGGGGAAGGAATGTTAACCTAGCTGTGATGCTTCATTGCTTAATCAAGATCTAAAGCAAATAGAGTCCAGTGTGAATGGGCACTAATTCTGCATGACAGACCTGTGGTTATCTGCTACACTGTTTTTTTTTCAGTTCCCATCCCAGCCCTGCTTCTGCTGTGCTATGAGACACTGGGCCTGTCGCAGACCCACCTTGGCCTATGGTTTTCTATTAGAGTGGGATGGATTAGAGGTGTATGACCAGCCCTAAAATTCTGTCCTGGACCCCTGGTCTTTCATAGGAATCTGGGACAAATGGAAGTAAAAGTAGGAAGAATGCTTGAGCTAAGGCATCTGCCCAGTCTGGGTTAGAACTGAGTGCCAGCAATGTTCTCACCCAAGATCGGGGAGACTGAGAGGGAACCCAGAGAGAAAAATCTCTCTCTAGATGGTGGGAGGGGAGATGGATGGGGGGATGGGGACGTGGGATGAAGAGGTACCAACTTCCAGTTACAGAGTAAAGAAGTCATGGGGATGATAAGTTCAGCACAGGGAATTGGAGTCAATAATATCGTAATGCGTTTATTGTAGCGAGCAATTCATGATGTGCGTAATTGTTGAATCCTTGTGATATACGCTTGAAACTAAATATTATATATCAACTCTACTTCGGTGAAAAAATGTTTAATGGGGGAAGAAAATGTCGATACGATGTCCTTCTCAAGGAGCTACTTGGAGCCCATGAAACCCCCAGCCCATGAAAAACCCACTTACCTATATTAAGACCCAGGCACTAGCGTTGTAATGAAAAAGAAGGAACCAGATTTGAAAAATGTCTTTCCTTGATTTAAAAGCTGATGTATAAGGCAAATCAGGTTAACTGGAGGGCAGCACATTCAGAAGGTGATTTGAAGCAGTGTGCATGGAAACCATCCAGGTGTGGTCTTGGGAGTTGAACACGGAGGGACCTTTGACATCCATGTGTCCTGCCCTTATGTTTTGAAAATAAGACCCGGAGAGGAGAGACCTGACCAAAGTGATGAACACAGTCCACGGAAGGGCTGAGTTCACTGCCTCTGAATCCGGCAGTCCTTCACTTCCAAGGCATCCCCTTTGTTCTGTTTTCCATTGTCTCATTATAAAAAGTAATGCATCTCATTATAAAATCATTAGAAAGCATAGCAAAGTATTAAGAAGCAAAGAAACTCCCATAATCTCACCACCAAGACACAGCCAGCGTTTCCACTTTGTTACATCCTGTGACCTTTTCTCATTAAGCCAAAGAATTTTCTCATGGTGCTAAAAAAAAAAATCATAAATATCATTTAATTGCTGTACAGATTCTATGAATGTAACACAACTAAGCCATTCCCTTATTTAGGGAAACTTAAGCTGCTTATTCTCTTTACAGTTACATCTAGCAGTGTAAGGGACATTTTTGTGCATAGAACTTTTTTGTGTTGTTGAGATTAGTTTTTTTTTTAAGATTAACAGGATTGGAATGACTAGGTCACAGGTCAGTCAATGTTGTTATAACGTCATAAGGCATTACAATTTCTGTAAGTCAGAATACATATCACAAATTGCCTTCTTGGAAGTGAAACCTGCCCGTGGTGTGTGTTTAAGCCCTCCATCCCTCTCCCTGTTATGCTGCCCAATGTTAGGAGAGGATAGGGAGACAAGGAGAAATAAATTATGGGATTAACACCCCACGGAGTATGGACAAGCAGTTGACAGGAAGCAAGGGTGACCTGGGGGCAGGTGGGGTGCTTCATCCTCCAAATAAGTGTAGAGGGAAGGAGAGCCTTCTATGTCTAAGGGATTGGTGGTCAGAACATAGGACAGGAATTGGAAAGTATTTTCTTCATCATGGGATTTTTTTTAGGATTAAAATGCTGTGGCGTACACCTAAAGTTTTATCGATGTCTAATGGAATTACTAGCTTTTATTTTTTTAACTGGGTTTAATAATTTCCCTTACAGGGAGGATTTTGAGGACATTTTTGTGGTGCAGCAAGATTATGTGGTTAAATTCCTATACGGAGTTCATCTCTCTGACAAGTATTTTCCCCCATCAACCGTCGGTTTATATTACATAGTGTGGAGTTCGATGGTAGTGATGTAACATCTTTAAATCACAAATCTCTTTGAACCTCTCCAAAAAAAAAAAAAAAAAAAAAAAAAAGAAAGGAAGGAAGGAAGGAAGGAAGAACCCTTGCCCCAGAAAAATACATTTACCCACAAAATGTTGCATGTAATTTTCAGAATACTTATAAAGAAAACCTGGGGATCATCTCCTTGCTCCTATTTTATGAACTAAACATTGTACTGCTTTTAGCCATATTAAAGCTAATTTTTGTGTTTTTTGAAATGTATTCCCTCTTCTATATTATGCTTGCCTCTCTTTGAAACCATATACAATCTTTAAACTTGCTAAAATTATTTTTAAGTATATTGAAAACCTTTGCTCCCACTCAGAGAGGCTACCCATCCCTCGTTTTTCCTACTTCTGCCTGTGATACAGAAATCTTCCCAGCATCCTCCTCCCTTAATGCCATATTCAACCAAACAGTCAATCATGAGTGACTGGAAGTTCCATGGTTTGTTCTATCCATTCAGCAAGCATTCGCTCAGCATCTGCTAAGCCCAGTCTAGTTCTTCAGTGCACAGAGACGAATTAGCCCTGGTACCTGCAGCTTGATAGACAAGGAAACTATGATACCACAGATGCAGAAATCTAAGTGTGGTTGAGTGCATCCAACGCAGGAGAGAATAGTTAAGGCTTTTCAAGGCTTAGAGGTTTGCCGAACAGATAACGTTACAACCAGGCCACTTGGAACGAAAAGGAAGCCATTGGAAGCAGAAGAAACAGCATATATGCAAAAGCACAGAAATGCAAAAGTCCCTGGCTTATTTGCAAAACCACAGTCAGATCCGTGTGACTTAAAGCAGAGGGTGTGAAGGAGAGTGGAAAGAGGGGGCTTTGGAAGTTTCAGTTGGGACCAGGTTGTAAAGGGCATTTAATGTCAGGCTAAAACCCTTGGACTTCGTTGCCTCGGGATGGGAGGCAAGAAAAGCTTTAAGTAGAGTAGTGGTGTGAGCTGCTCTGTGTTTTAGAAGGAGCCTTCTGCCTATGGTGTGGATGAAATGTTAGAGGGGAAAGAAAGTCCAGCGAGCCAGAATCTGAAGCCAGTGGAATTGTAATATGGTCGCTGATTGGTCGTTGATTGTTGGACGAGTTACTCAAGACATTTCATTGTTCTGCTTCATCCAAGAGGCAGAGAAGGCATATCTGGCCTTCAGCAACCCACGTGTTGTTAACTGGGGATCTGGGACATAGGTGTCCCTGGCCCAGCCCAGAGCGCCAGCACACAGCTGTAGAGTCGAACATGGAGAGACAGTACGTTGCAAACCACGAAGGACACGGACGGGAGCATCCCATATGGAGCGCGTTGACAGTCCATCAAAACTCATCATCAAACATAAGAATAACTTGGGGCACCTGGGTGGCCCAGTGGGTTAAGCCTCTGCCTTTGGCTCAGGTCATGATCTCAGGGTCCTGGGATCCAGCCCCGCATCGGGCTATCTGCTCAGCAGGGAGCCTGCTTCCCTCTCTCTCTCTGCCTGCCTCTCTGCCTACTTGTGATCTCTCTCCATCAAATAAATAAATAGAATCTTAAAAAAATAAGAATAACTTGATGGGTCCGAGTTGGAACAGCCTACAAGACGGGTCTGATTATTGTCTTTGTTTTGCTAATGTGTAAACGGCTCCAGCACCTGTAATTACGGGCAGTGTCTATATACCTACTGAGGGGTGAGCTAAGATTTAATCCCGAGTCTGTGTGACCCCAAAGGAACTGGATGGAGAAGGAGCATCTGGACTTGGGACATAAGAATGGGAACCCCAGAGTGCTGGCCAGAGAGAAGGGTGTCAAAACAGAGGCCTGACGGGGGAATTAGGAAGCACCACAGCTTGGGGACAGGGGTCAGAGGCTTAGGTACAGGCGACAAGCAGACCTCAGCCTCACCTGCGGAAGTGTCCCATGGTATGAGATGAAGGGTCCAGGGTGCGCACACGGAAAGGCTGGCTCTTGCTCACTGGCGAGATGCCAGCCGGTGTTAGTTAGGTCAGGGGTCTGCCTGAGCGAGCTGGGTCAGCGCCCAGGTTGGTGGAACCCCCACCCAGACATTCCTGCAACAACGGGAAAGGGATGTGGCAAATCGTGGGCTGTCTGACCCCCCACTCCCTCACCTGAACCTTCATAGGCTTGCCCCAGACCTCTTTGCATTCATACTTGGATTATTGAGTTAGTGGATTAAAAAGCCTCATTTGTGGGCACCTGGGTGGCTCAGTTGGTTAAGCAACTGCCTTCTGCTCAGGTCATGATCCCGGGGTACCAGGATTGAGTCCCACATCGGTTCCCAGCTCCAAAGGGAGTCTGCTTCTCCCTCTGACCTTCTCCTCTCTCTTGTTGTCTCTCACTGCCTCTCTCTCAAATAGATAAATAAAATCTTTTAAAAAAAAAAAAGCCTCATTTGCAAAACCATTTTCTGTTCTTTAGCGATCTGCTGAAGCTCTATTCTCAGAGCTCCTTGAGCGGTGATTTTCCTCCTCATCTCTGATCCACACCAGTTTCCCAAATGGAGAAAACACGAGTCTACCCAATCAAGAAGTAGCGAGAAATGCTAGGATAATGGAATTATTGCCGAATATGGAAGATGAAACACAGAAAGGGCTATTCAGGAACCTATCAAATTTCATACTTATTGGGAAAAGCCTTGTGCTTGGGTGTGTATGTCTGTGGGTACTGAGTCATGCCGTGTCTTCTGGCTGCTAGACCACAGCTGTTGTGTTGGTCCTGTCATCAACAACACCTGTTGGTCCTGTCATCAACAACACCGCTTTCATCCTCAAGTGTCTACACCCTACTTCTTTCTTCAGTCCTACCAGTATGTCTGTCTGTCCCCCAAACCTCACAGACATCCAGCTCCACATTAATCTTTGTCCTTGTCAAGGACCCCAGTCTTACTTTTCTACACTACCTATCCTCTCCCCCAAATACAGTTCAACTAAAAGACCTCCATGTTTTATAGTTTTATAAATTGGACTTTCTTCTACCAAAAAAAATTTAAATTGGTTCTGCTACTAATAGGGTTTGAGAGCCATTGGTTGGAACACTGGAGTGGGGTCAAGACCCATGTCAAGTTTCTGCTCCCAAAATAACATATAACCTTTCCACAATTATATCTTATTTCAGATTTAAAATAACTTTTAGGGGCGCCTGGGTGGCTCAGCGGGTTAAAGCCTCTGCCTTCGGCTCAGGTCATGATCCCAGGGTCCTGGGATCGAGCCCTGCATTGGGCTCTCTGCTCAGCAGGGAGCCCGCTTCCCTCCTCTCTCTCTCTGCCTGCCTCTCTGCCTCCTTGTGATCTCTCTCTGTCAAATAAATAAATTAAAAAAAATAAAATAAAAAATAAAATAACTTTTACCTCATGTTTTCTTTCATCATCATGTTTCTGATGTGAAGATTGATTAAGCCCACCTAACTTTTAAGGTTAATAAAATGGCCCTGGCTTGGTCCTGTGTGAGCCTGTTGATCTGTTGTTGACAGACCTGAGGTGATCCAGAAAGGCAGGAACTGGGATCGTCCTCTCTGCTTCCAGACTTCAGGTGTTCTCTTGGTGGTCTTCTGAAGCTCAGGTTTCTAAAGAAATAAGTTGCTTCAATTCCATGAGTGCCTGTGTGGTGGCTCTAGGCTGGCCCTGTGTTCTCCTGGTTCCTCAGAAGGCTGCGGGGACAGGAGCCAGAGCAGCAAGCAGAGTTCTCCAGACTTCTATGAGATGCACTTGTAAACCATTGGGAGGCTTTTCTTAAAAGGCAGTAAGAGCCAGCATCCAATCTCTCACATCTACTTATCCTACGAGAAAGGATCTCACTTGTTCTGTGTCCCCCAAGAGTCTCGGCTTCTCACTGTGAATGCTGTGAGACCCACATAGATGGTGACAGAGGGCACAGGATAGCCTTGCAGGTTGGAGGAATACCTATGGTGTAAAACACATGGAATTAGGGAAAGCCCTCCAACCACCCGTACATCTGCTCTCACTCCTTTGCCCCAGCTGTGCCTTCCTACAGTAGGCCCTGTGAGACCCACACAGGGTACAGACTGAGAGAGAGAAAATCTTGTCAGAATTCAACTCCCAGAAATAATAAAGCATGAGGGCTTCTTGGTATAGTCTGCAAAAGGCATTCAGGACCCAGTAATGGAAAAAAATACCCCCCGTGGGGAACACACCATGGAACCTGAAGAGAATTTCAGCATTTGCACTAACATCCAGGCCTCGGTGTCCCTCTGTCTTTTCTTATCTTTTCATTGATTTCCTTTATCTTTTCATTTATCTCCCCTGTTATATATTTGCGAATGCTACCCCCATGTATTCATTTTCATGACTGACGTGAGGTATACTAAAGTCATTTTATTACGGACAGGCCTGGACATCACCTCCCACCCACCCACCCTACCCCAGAGAGTCCGACTCAATTTATCTCTAGTCCAGCCAGAGAGCGTTGGGTGGTTTAAGTCCCCCAGGCAATTCTAACGTGTATCCAAGGTTAAGAATTAATGCATTAGCCAGTAAATGGAACCAAAGATTTTCCTGGGACTTAGACTCATCTCAAATGTTATTTCAAAATGAGAGACATCCTCAGGAAACAGTGGGTAGCAAGGAGTGAAGGGGAAGCTGGGCTATATGGGGCAGGGCCTGCATCTACACTCTGGGCTCATTCTGAAGGTGGAGTCAGGCCTATCAACATCTGAGAGCTCAGTGTTTGAAGGTCCACAGAGGAGGAATCAGCTTCAGCGTCAGAGAGGGTCAGTGAAGAGAGGGCCAATAGTGGATCTTTAAGAAAGAGCAGAAACTGGGGCGCCTGGGTGGCTCAGTCTGTTAAGTGTCTGCCTTCGGCTCAGGTCATGACCCGGAGGTCCTGGGATCAGGCCCCGTGTCAGGTTCCCTGCTCAGCAGGGAATCTGCTTCTCTCTGTCTTTCTCTCCCTCAGCCCCTCCGTACCAGTCATTCTCTCTCTCTCTCTCAAATAAATAAAATCTTAAAAAAAAAAAAAAAGAATGAGCAGAAAATTTCCAAGTGGTACAAGAGAATAGCAAATAATCTGCAGAAGAGAGAAGAGCACATGGAAAATCTTAGCATTTCACAGTTTGGAAAGCAGTGAGGTCCCCGACACTGGAGGGTGAGCTCTTGTTAGCAGTTGGTACCCACAGATTGAAAGGGCTTTTGTGCCCTAATCCTCCAAGAAGAGTATAAGCTTTGGAGCTAGGAAAACTGAATCTTACTCCCCCCCCCCCATTTCTAGGGAGAAAGGAACCATTTTATAGGGTAAGTGGGGGCAACTTAGAAAAGCAAGAAAGAGCCAGAACCTTGAGAGAGGTGGAAAGAGAGCCTTGGGGCATCATCCCAGCCTTGAGATGTCACCTCAGGAGCTCCACTGATGGTTCAGGTTTGCTGGTGACGGCAGCAAGACCAACTTGAAGATCATTGGGCATGACTTCCAAATGAGGACCATATCATAGCTATTTCTTTCTCCAAATCCTGATGTTACATCGATCAATGATCAAAATTGCTGTTGATCAGAAAGGGTCTCCAGAAAGTCCAAAGCTGTCCTCGCTCCATTGTTCCAGATTTCTCTGTACCGGAGCGAGTGGCTTACACCACTTGGCTAGCTCCAGCCTGTGTGCGCCATGCTTGATTTACATCAGGTTTGACGTTGAGTCTTATTCTCCAAGGAACCACTGGGGGTTTTGGTGTGGAGAGAATACGTGGAATAACTCTCATGGGCCCTTTCTAGCCTCTGAGCAAGGCCCTGGAGGACAGTACCCACAGTGCACTCCCTAGCACTCATGAGATCTGACCGGTAGACTTACCGAGAACTGTCCAGTCCCGAGCAAAGCAGAAGTCAGGGATGACCACGCCAGCAGGAGACTTATCAACACCATTCCTCCATGTCAGAAGAAACACATTTTGAAAGACTCTTGAATATAGAACTGGGGATAGATGCTGTGACCCAGATTATTTCTAGTTCCTCAGATCAAACTACTGGGGACCTGATTATTCAATCTGTTAACATCATTTTGTTCGAGAAGAGAAAGTACTTTAGCAGCTGTTCAAGGGAGCTCTGTGGTTGGTTAAAGCCATAGCCTGATATTTGGAGGAAGTTCTGGCTATGGCATCGTTGATGGAGAGTCCTTTATAGCCAAAAGGCATAGATTATGTATTGCCAAAAAGAGCAGAATGGTATGCAGTTAACTCGAAATGAGAGTGTTTCGTACGATATTTCCTACCTTGTGAAGATTGACCCCGCTGTCAAGAAGAGTTTAGCTACTCTTTGCGCTGATAGTGTTGAGGATTTTTTTTCCCTCTGACTCTGAAACTGTGAGCTCTTGTTTGTTTATTAGTAATGACTCCCCTTGTGGTTTGTCTACACTGTGTTCAATTTGCCTCTTATCCTGTAAATGGACACCACCATTTCTTCAGAGCCCCTGGAACTAACTAATGGTAGCTTCAACTTTCAATTGTCATGTGTGGAAAAAAAAAAAAAGCAGAATATTGTATGAGTGTTGAGTAGTTGGAGGAAACAAAGAAATGAACAAGAACCTACAGGTATAATATATGTGACACAGTGATATAAAAAAACCAACTTTCCGAGCAGTCTGGAATTGGCCAAGGATTCTGCAATGCGGAATGTTTCATGGGCCTTTCAAGGATGAAGGATGTTTGTTTTTAAAACAGTGACTGTTCTAAAGACGTCCAGAGGTGCTGGCTTTCTGCAACACATGCTTTACAACCCTCCAGATCTGAACTTTTTTCCCACAACATTTGCCTTCCAAAAACCATTTCAGCGTTGTGGAAGCAGAACATTGAATATTTCAGAGCTCTGTGTCTTAGGGGAAATAGCCTGTCTTTGAGGTTAGATAAATAAGTTTAAACTCTTTCTGACATCTTGTAGCTGTTTGAACAGAGCAAACATTTGTTATTTTGAAAGACCATAAAGAACAGGAGTATAAGAATCCCATCTGAATTTCCTCTGGCTTCTTCTGTTCTTTGAAAATGTCCACACGCGTAGCGATGCTTCTAGGTGCCAAGTTGCGGTGGAGACCTTCCCTCCTCTTCCCTCCACAGGGGAGCCCTTCGTGTCTCCTTTCGCATCTCCAAAACTTGCCAAGTTCTGTTTTGATCTCCGAACTTTCTGGTATACGTGGAATATCACTGTGTGTATAAACTCGCTGTCATACCCTTGCCATTCTGAGGTGGCGGTTTAAGTGAAGTTATCTCTGACCCCTCTCCGTTCCAGAGACTGGAAATTCAGAGAATTTCTGGAACTGACTTCTGACAGTTCTTGGGGTCTTACCTTGGTGTGGACACTCTGCCTCTGGCTCCCTCTTGCACTGGCCTCGTATGCTCTCTTGCCTTCCATCGACCGGGATACAAAACTCACTTCCTTGACTGGTTTCTACTCCCAGCAAGACATCCATTAATACCAGGCATTTGGCAGCTTTTCAAAGCAAAGCTGAAGGTTGAGGACTTGTGGCAAAGGCATCCTGGCACCTGGCTCCTCTTCTCCCTGTTCTCTCTCCCATCCTTCCTCTGCTTACTCCAACCCCGAGGACTGCCGCAGGAACTCCAAGTTCTTCTCTCCCTGTTATGTGGCTCTTGTCTACAAATGCATACATTGAAATCTTGCAAAATGTTCCTAAGAAAAGCATCCAGTTTCTTTAGAAGACAGCTGGAGTTGTAGAGAACAAAACCAGTTCTCCAACCTGTATGTTCTGTTGAGTTTACTTTGATAAGCCTGCTGTGTGTAATGCGCTGCTGGGGGCTCCCGAGGTGTGGCCACTTGTCTCAGCACAGAGGGAGCTCAGGAGGGAAAGAGGCTGCCTCCTGAGGGATGTCTTCCCTTTCCTTCCCTCCTGAAAGCCTAAAGGCTGAAGAAGTTGATGCGTCAGAAAGGCTAAGCTCTCAGGAGCTGGCAGAGTCCTGGCACACAGCAGGCACTTACAGAATACTCACTCGATGAATAAATTTGTGACGAATCGAAGGTGTAGGGGATTTGGGGGGAGGGGAGGAGGATGGTCTGAGTTGCATTTATGTTGTCTCCTACACCAAGTGATGTAAGCAAAGGCATGGGGGACTTAATGCATCTAGGACGTAACCGTACCTCAGAATAACTAATCACCCAAATGGACTAAAAAAAAAATCGTGTGGGATGGCCTTTTTTTTTTTTTTTAAAGATTTTATTTATTTATTTGACAGAGAGATCACAAGCAGGCAGAGAGGCAGGCAGAGAGAGAGGAGGAAGCAGGCTCCCCACTGAGCCGAGAGCCCGACGTGGGGCTCCATCCCAGGACTCTGAGATCATGACCTGAGCCGAAGGCAGCGGCCTAACCCACTGAGCCACCCAGGCGCCCCGAGCCTTTCTTTTTTTAAACAAAAATGTGTACCACAAGGCACTGAGGGGCAGGTGAGTCCTATGACAGGCAACAGGCCCAAAGCCAAATCCTCCCCTGATAAGGCTCAGGCTGATAAAATACCATAGAGAGGGGCTTTAACAACAAACATCTGTTTCTCAGTTACAGTGGCTAAGATGTCCAAGATCAAGGTGCCAGGAGTCTTGATGTGTGGGAAGGGCCCCTCTCTGGCTCACAAAGGGCATCTTCTTACTGCTTCTGCACAGGGAAAGAGGGGGTGGGGCGGGGGAGGGGAGGGGAGGGAGAAGGAGGCAAAGAGAGAGGGAGAGAGGGAGGAGAGAGAGAGGGAGAGAGCCGCTCTGGTTTCTTCCTCTTCTTATAAAGGGCATTAATCCTGTCACAAGGTCTCCACCCTCCTCACCTCCGCTGGACCTGATTACCTTCCAAAAGCCCTTGCTCCAAATACCACCACACTGGGGGTAAGGGCTTCTGCATACAGATTTGGTAGTGGGGAGCAGGGGAGGGACATACACATCCGTGCAAGAACCACAAACACTTTCAACTCAGCGGACTGGCTGAGCACCTGCTGCGTGCCCAGCTGACGACAAGGAGCTCCCAGGAAGCTGTAGTACTGACCGTGAGACAATGTTGCAAACATGATAGTGTCTGAATGAGTCTCTGTAGGAACTGGGAGGGGAGTACAAGCACCTCAGTGGCAGAGGCACCCCCAGGGCTATCCGTGAAGAGGAGTGGACCAGGGCCAGAAGGTGGGAACACTGCAGAGGAGTGAAGGGCGTGAGTGAGTAAGGGCGGACCTGTGGACAGAACACTGAGCTGACCACAGTGCACGGTCTGCGGCAGGAGGGATGTGGCTGGACGGTTAGGAGGTGGGACTGGGAGTGTGGTTAGAGCCAGGCTTCCCAGGTGGGCCATGTGCTTCTGGAGGCGGGCAGGGGCCAGCGCTCTGTTCCCTCTGACCTCACATGAAGAGACGGTTTGAGAGTAGGGAAGCCAGCCGAGAGGTTGTTTCCACAATTAAGGGAAGAATTATGGTCCTGAGCTATAGCAGTGACCACGGCCATGGCAAGAGGAGACAGGATCCAAAGGAGTTCTGAGTTAGAAATGATTTTTACAAACTTGGTGGCAAATTACCCATGGAGAATAAGAAGGCAGGAGCCGGGAGTGGCTCTGAGGTCCGAAGTGGGTGCCCAGTTGGATGGGGCGCTGTGATGATGATGGGAGGGGGAGAAGGCATTGGTCTAGGATGTGTGGGATTTGAGCAACATGGGGTCCATGCTGATGGCAAAGGTCCAGGAAGACCATCAGTTTTGGGTTTTGTGTTTTTTTTTTTTTAAACAGTGCTGTATTAGTTTCAGGTGTACAATATAGTGACTCAACATTTCTGCTCATTACTCAGTGCTCATCATGACGAGTGTGCTCTGCATCCCCTTCACCTTTTCCCGATCCCTCCCCCACCCCCTCACCTCCACTCTGGTGACCACCAGCTTGTTCTCTAGCTCAGAGTTTGCTTTTTGGTTTCTATCTCTTTCTCCCTCTCTCTCTTCTTTTAAAACTTTGTTCATTTGTTTCTTAAATTTCACATATGACTGAGATCATATATATTTGTCTTTCTCCAGGTGACTTAGTTCACTGAGGATGATACTGTCTAGCTCCATCCATGTTGTTACAAATGGCACGATGTCGTTCTTTTCCGTGGCTGAGCAATAACCATATGCAGTCAAATGCTCTACCACGAGCAATAACCATATGTAAACCACATCTTTATCCAGTCCTTTACTGATGGGTACTTGGGCTGCCTCCATAGTTTGGCTGTTGTAGAGAATGTTGCTGTGAACATTGGGGTGCATGTATTCCTTTGAATTAGTGGGGTTTTTTTTTAATTCTTTGGGTAAATTCCCAGTAGTGTGATTGCTGGATCCTATGGCAGTTCTATTTTTAATTTATTGAGAGACCTCCATACTGTTTTCCAGAGTGGCTGCACCAGCTTGCGTTCCCACCCACAGTGCACGAGGGTTCTCCGTCCTCCACGTCCTCGCCAACAACTGCTGTTGCTTGTCTTTGTGATTTTAGCCCTTCTGACAGTGATTGCATTTCCACCAGCATTTATTCCCTCCTTCTGGAAATACTTTCTTCTTGGTTTCTGGGAAACCACTCTGCATTCTACTCTCCACGCTGTGTCACCTGTTTCTTTTCAGTCTCCTGTGCTGGTTTCCCCTCATCTCTCTGGTCTGTACGATGAAGTGCCCCAGGGCCAGTCCTAGACATGTTCCGTTCTCCATCTGTCCTCACTCCCTTATCAACCTCAACCTCGCTCAAGGACTCACACGGCATCGATACGCCGGCAACTCCCAAGTTTGTGTTTCCAGCCCAGACCTCTCCTCTAAGCTCTAGCTGAACAGATCCAAGTGCCTCCCCAGCATCTCTCTATGACTATCAGATGTTGCAGACCTAACAAATTTAAATTGAATTCCTGAGTTTTGCTCCCAAATGGGCTGCTGTCATAGACTTTCTTACCTTAGAGAATGCCAACGCCCTTATATCAGGTGCTCGGACCATTCTTGATGTGTGTTTCTCTCTCACATACCTCTCTATCTGTCAGCACCCCCCCATTCCTTTGTCAGCTTCTTCAAAATATTTCCACCTTCAAAGTGTATCTAGAATCTGACCATTTCTCACCACCTCCATTGCGACCACTCTGGTCCATGCCGCCATCATTTCTCGGCTGGATTGTGATAACAGCCTCCTCCGTGGTCCCCTCCACCTCTGTCCTTGTGCCCTGTGATCTGTTCAGGCAATCAAAGCAGTTCCTCAGAAGACTTCCTGTCATTCCTCAAAGCCTTTAGAATAAAAGCCAAATCTTCCCAATGATCTGCAGAGCTGAGATAATCTGAGCCCTCTTCTCTGCCCTTGTCTCCTAGTGCACCTCCCTCGCTCCCACCTCTGCAGCCCCAGTGTTCTTTCTTGCCCCTCTGAAGTAGCAGGAGAGTGTTGAGGAAGCCTACAGAGCTGCCTCTCAGGAGAGTATTTTCAAATGCAGAAAATAAAATACATCCTGTTATAAAGAAAACCAGCTATTAAATTCCAGACATGAAAATGTTGATTTATCAAAAGTATGATCTAATAGTATAAATACTTCTTTCCAATGATGCACTCAACTCAAAATCTAGCATCAGGTCCAATAACTACCATAATCTCCAAGTAGTGGTGGCATAAAAGATATTTTGAGGTATCCATACAATGGTCACGTGGAATGGAAGTATTCATCCGTGGTTTCCATTAGCAGCAGAATCAGAAGTACTGCTGCCTTGGCTTGTTGCTTATGTTCATAGTTGATGGAAATGCTTAATGTCAGCTAGAGTTAGCGGGAAGGTCATGGAGCCTTGACTTCCATCTGCGAACCCGGCTGAGGTTAATGGACCTCACGGGAAGAACGTGCTTCTGGGCCGAGGCACCTGCTGTCCCCTCCTCCTGAGTGAGAGCCCCACGTGACCTCCTCAGCCTGGCTAAAGGCCTTGAGTAAACATCCTTTGTTAGAATTGACAGCACTGTTGCTTCCATGCTTTTTACCATAGAGGCGTAATGAAGAAGCCAATGTATCCGAAATGCTTCAGGATCTCTCCCTGGAAGAGGTTTTATAACTTGAGAAAAACCTCATTTACTTAAATTAATTAATTACAGGAGGTAAGTCTGAATTAAGATCCTTGAATTATAATATTTTCAAACTTCTGTATTGCTTTCAAAAATGCTTAGTCATGAATTACTCAATAGGAGTTCTTAAAGGAATCTCCTTGAATTAGTTAATAATTTAAATTCACATATATGGAGGCTGGTGAAGGGTTTGAAGAGATTTTTTTGAAATGATTTTCACTTTTTCAATCAAAATATTTAAGGAGATTATTTTCTTCCTAGCTAGTACAACCCTTCACTAAATTACCATGGATCCCAAAATAGTTGTGCGTGAAGGTATGAAGATCTCACCACGGAGTCCGTATTTTATCACCTTCTCTGTTTGGGAGAGAACATTGCCATGAATAACCAAAAAGTATCTTGGAGATATAATGATTTTCATCTGGTGGATCCATTCCCTCGTTCAACTCATTTCTGCATTTGGCAAATATTCCTGTATTTATTTACTCTGCCAGATGCTGTCCTCATAGCCTGCTGGGGAGGCCTGAGATTAATGCAGTAATGATGTTCTGAAAGAGTGCTGGTTGTAGAAGGCCCCTAAAAAACATGAGTTGAGTAAGTATATAAAAGGAAGGGTGAGTGGACAAATGAATGAATGGATCTCATGAGTATCTTAGAGCTGGGGGGATCCCAAGAGATAGTGTAACTCAGTCTCTTGCCCTCAGTCTTGTCAGTTTTGAGCAATATGGTCTAAGACCTTCAGGAAACCACAAACCCACTACTGTGGTCTTTAGGCAGAAAATTGGCCCCTCCTAATGTTACCATTTGAAATAATAATAAAGCATGCAAAAAATGCCAAACATCGACAGCATTGGGAGCCCAAGCGTCCATTTGGACCTGGATGAGGCAACGAGGAATTTCTGCTCATTAGAGCTCTGAGTCAGAATGCCGAGGTTGTGCAGCAAAAATGATGTTGCACACTCGAGAGACACACGAAGCATATCCACTGTATGAAAAGAGTAAATGTTAGGTTGCACATGGGTTGTGTCTCCCCAAAACTCTAGAAAGGCAAGATGAAAACAAAGAGAAATTAAAAAAAACAAAACTGTTGGTTTATTTGCTAGTTTATTTAACTGAAATTTGCTAAGAGAGGGGATCTTAAAGGTACCTACCTCAAAAAATTAATGGTAACCATGTGACATGATTCAGGTGTTAGCTAATGAAGAGGTGGTATCAGTCATTTTGCAACATACAAGTGTATCAAACCAACATGTTGCGCACGCCAGACATGCACAGTGTTCTGTGTCCATCATAGTTCAGTAGAGCGGCGGGGGCGGGGGGGGGACCAGCTAGGAGAGAGACAGAAATAAAAATAGGGCTAGAAAGCATTTTAAAAATCAATGAGAAGTAAAGCCAGAATTAGAAGCAGAAAATAAAACACTCAAAATAAAATGAAAGGGGGTACCTGGGTGGCTCAGTGGGTTAAGCCTCTGCCTTCGGCTCAGGTCATGATCTCAGGGTCCTGGGATTGAGCCCCGAGTCAGGCTCTCTGCTCAGCAGGGAGCCTGCTTCCCCCTCTCTCTCTGCCTCTCTGCCTACTTGTGGTCTCTGTCAAATAAATAAATAAAATCTTTTTAAAAAATAAATAAAATGAAAGGAGTGAAGTAGGAGCAAGGTCAAGCTTGCTTGCAGAAAGCCAAGGGAAAGAGCAGGGAGCTAAAAACCATGGTGCCTGGTGATGGACTTGGAGGAGAGAGTTACCACCTAATTTGTGTTCCTGAGCAAGAGATGGAGCCAAAGGAGCAGACATAGAACTTAGAGAGAGGAGAGAGAGGGGGAGAGGAGAGGAGAGAAGAGGAGAGGAGAGGAGAAGGTTTTACTGAGTGGAAACAATGACTGTTTTACAGACAGAATGCCCCAGAGTGTTCCGGGCAAAATTGGTGAACGAGTAATACTATCTCCTGATCATATCCAGGGAAAAGTTTTGAAAATTTTGGTCATAGAAAGAATCCTGCAGGAATCCAAAAAGAAAAAAGGAACCAACAACAGATTGCTGTATTTATTTATTTTTTAAAAGATTTTATGTATTTGACAGAGATCACAAGTAGGCAGAGAGGCAGGCAGAGAGAGAGGGGGAAGCAGGCTCCCTGCTGAGCAGAGAGCCTGATGTGGGGCTTGATCCCAGGACCCTGAGATCATGACCTGAGCCAAAGGCAGTGGCTTAACCACTGAGCCACCCAGGCATCCCCAGATTCCTTTAAGAATAATAAAAAGTCGGCTTGCCTCAGACTCCCTTCCCAGTGAAACCCCAGATGACAAAGGGCAGCAGGAGCAGTGAGGAGGAAAGTGTGCTGTGACACTCCAGTTCTGTTGGAAGCTAAGCTGATCTTAGTGAGGAGAAGAGAGAACGTTCTCGCCCACTCAAAGCTTCATAATCCATCCTACCCGCTGACCTACCTTTGTGGGGAAACATACTCCTAAGATGCAGCCTTGTCAAGCAAGAAATGCATCTTAATTATGATCGTGGAAACATTGCAGTATAAAAACAACTGTAACAAAACACTGGAACAATTTAAATACAGAATTTAAGAGTTTATTTCAGTGACTTGAAAATCAATTGCAAATCTCAAAAAAAAACTTTGAAAGAAAATATATAATGAAAAGAAGATATATATATAATGAGAAGATTATATAATATGATAATATAAAATGACTTGAATTTCAAATCCCATTTTATGTTAGAAGAAAAGAAAAGGATGGGGGAAAGATGTGGGAAGGAAAACTTCACCTCTCCTCATCCTAGAAGGAAAATTAGGGATCTAGGAGATGTCATTTGTGTTGTTTAACTTTTTAAAATTTGGAGCTAGGTAAGGCATTCAAAGGACTCATACAATGAAAAGTCCCTTGTTCCCACTCCCTTGTTCACCCCCCCACCCCACGCTTGCACCAGCACCCCACACACCCAGGTGAGCACCTGCATTAGATTTTTACGTTTCCTTACAGAGCTTTTATATGTGAGTATGAATACATTTTTTTCTCTTTCTTGTATAAAAGTTAGTACATTCAACATCCCATTCTATACCTTGTATATTTCAACTGAGAACACTTCTTTTTTCTAAACAGTGTCATTGAAATGTGATCAAGTAAAAAAAATTGCATATACTTAATATATACAATTTGATGAGATTGGATACATGCATATGCTCATTAACCGTCCCCACAGGGAAGTTGATACACATATCCATCACCTCCAAAACTTAACTGTGTAGTCCTTTTTTTGTGGTAAGAACTCTTAACATGAGGTCTACTCTCAACACATGTTTAAGTGCATAATTCAGTACTGGTGACAATAGCCACTATGCTGTGCAGTAAATCTCTAGAACTAATTCATTCTGCTTTCATTGAAACTTCATAGAATTGAACATTTCTCCTTTCTCCTGGCCCGTGGTAACCACTATTCCGTGCTTCTGTGAACTTGACTATTTTGGTCATTTGAGTGGAGCATGCCCTGTTTGCCCCTCTGTGACTGGCTTGTTACAGTTAGCATGTTCTCCAGGTTCATCCATACTGTCACAAATGGCAGGGTGTCCTTTTTCAGGGCTGTAGAGTAGTCCACTGTGTGTATACACCATGTTTTCCTTATCCCTTCACCTTTCAATACATACGTGGGTTGTTTTCTTATCTTGGCTCTTGGGAACAATGCCGTGGTGAATGTGGGAGCACAGAGACCATTGGCAATCCAATTTCAATTCTGTTGGATATATACTATATCCAGAAGTAGGATTGCTGGATCACATGGTAGTTCAATTTTTTTTTCAATTTTTTTAGGAAACTCCATACTGCTTTCCAAAACTGCTATACCATTTTACATTTCTGCCAACAGTGTAGGAGGGTTCCAGTTTCTCCACAATCTCACCAACACTTGTTATCTTTTGTATTTTTGAGAACAGACATCATAACCAGTACAAGGTTCTATCTCCTCGCACTTTTGATTTCCCTAGTGATGATCCCTGATGATGAGTGAGGTTGGGCATCTTTTCACATACCTATTGGCCGTCTTTACTGGAGAAATGTCTGTTCAAGTCCTTTGCCCATTTTTAAATTGGGTTATTTGTTTATTTGTCATTGAGTTCTAGGACTTCCTCATATATTCTGGATATTGACCTCTTATTAGATAATTGGCCTACAAATATTTTCTCAGATTTTGTAGGTTGCCTTTACATTTTGTGGTTTCCTTTGCTGTGCAGAAACTTTTTAGTTTGATATAATCCCACTTGTCTGCTTTTGCTTCTGTTTCCTGTGCTTTTGGTGATCCAGGAAATCATTGCCAGACCAATCTCAAGAAGAATCTATTCTCCTATATTTTCTTCCAAGAGTTTTACAGTTTCAAGTCTTATGTTTGTCTTTAATCCATTTTATTTTAAATATATATACATGTGTGTATATATATATATATATATTTAAATGATTATGTGGTTTTTATTATTCATTCTGTTAATGTGGTTTGTCACATTAATCAATTTGCATGTATCTCAGGGATAAATCCCAGTTGGTGATGTTAGATGATCCTTTTCATGTGTTGTTGAATTCAGTTTGCTATTTTTTTGAGGGTTTTTTTGTTTTTTTTTTAGTATTTTTTTGAGTATTTTTACATCTGTGTTCATCAGAGATACTGACCTGTAGTTCTCTTTTCTTATAGAGCTTTTTCCGGCTTTGGTGTCAGAGCAATGCTGGCCTCATAAAATGAGTTTAGAAGTATTTCTTCCTCCAAATGTTTTGGAGGAATTTAGGAAGGATTGTATTAATTCATCTTTAAAAGTTTGGTATAATTCTCCAGTGAAGTCATCTGATCCTGGACTTTGGTTTGTTGGAAGGTTTTGGATTACTGATTCAATTTTCTTGTACATTATTCACATCTGTTGAACTTCTCTTTATGATTCGGTCTTGGTAGTTTGTATGTTTCTGTGAATATATCCATTTCTTCTAGGTTTGGTGTATAATTATCCAGAATAGTTTCTTGTGATCCTTTTGGTTTCTGTGTCATAAGGCTTTTTTTTTCTAAGTTTTTATTTATTTGAGAGAGAGTGAGCACAAGCAGGGGGAAGTGTCAGAGGGAGAGGGAGAAGCAGACTCCTCACTGGGCAAGAAGTCTGATGCGGGACTTGATCCCAGGATCCTGGGATCCTGACCTGAGCTGAAGGCAGATGCTTAACTGACTGAGCCACCCAGGTGCCCTCTGTGTCATCAGACTTATTGTCTCCTTTTTCATTTTTTATTTATTTGAATCCTCTTGTGATTTTTTAGTAAGTTTAGATAAAGGTTTGTCAGTTTAGTTTATCTTTTCAAAAAACCAACTCTTATTTTTGTTAATATTTTCTATTGTTTTTTTTTTCTTCCTTATTTTGCTTATTTGTATTCTAATCTTTGGGTTTTTTTCCTTCATTCTAACTTTGGTTTTAGCTTGTTCATCTCTTTCTAGTTCCTGGAAGGGTAAAGCTAGGTTATTTGAGATCTTCCTTCTTTTGGAACACTGGTATTTAATGCTATAAACTTCCTTTCCAGGACTGCGTTTGTTGCCTCCCACAGGTCTTGCCATGTTGCATGTTTATTTTCATTTGTATTAGGTATTTTCTAATTTCCCTTTTCATTTCTTCTTTGACTCAGTGGTTGTTCAAGACTGTCTTGGTTAATTTCTACATATCTGAATTTTCCAATTTTCCTTCTGGTGCTGATTTCTAGTTTTATGCCCTTGTGGTTGGAAAAGATGCTTGGTGTAGTTTCAGCCTTATTAAATTTGTTGAGACTTGTTTTGTGGCCTAATATGTGATGTCCCTTGGAGAATGTCTCCTGTGCGCTTGAGAAGAATGTATATCATGCTCTTGGTGGGTGGCATAGTCTATGTCTGCCTGTTAGGGCTCTTTGGTTAATAACGCAGTTCAAGTCTACTGTTTCCTTATTAATTTTCTGTCTGGGCATCCTGTCCATTGTTGAAAGTGGGATATGGAAGTCCCCAGCTACTATTGTATTGCTTTGTGTTTCTATTTACAGATCTGTCAGTATTAGTTTTATATATTTAGGTGCTCCAATACTTAGAGCATATATAGTTATGATGGTTATATATTTATGATTGTTATAGTTTCCTGAAGAATTGACTCTCTTATCAATATATACGATCTTTACATCTTGTAACAGTTTTTTTTTTTAATTTTATTTTATTTTTTCAGAGTTCCAAGATTCATTGTTTATGCACCACACCCAGTGCTCCATGCAATATGTGCTCTCCTTAGTACCCACCACCAGGCTTACCCAACCCCTCACTGCTCTCCCCTCCAAACCCTCAGTTTTGTAACAGTTTTGACTTAAAGTTATTTTGTCTAGGGTAAATACAGATGCCCCTGCTCTCATCTGGTTACCATTTGCATGGAGTATCTTTTTCCATCCCTTCACTCTCAGTCTATGTCTGTAAGTCTTTTTTGGAGGCAGCTTATAGTTGGATCTTTTCTTTAAATCAATTCAGCCACTCTGTGCCTTTGATTGAAGAGCTTAATCCATTTATGTTTAAAGTAATTATTGACAGGTAAGGACTTAGTATTGTCACTTCCTTCATTTTTTTTCTGTCTTATTTGTGGTCCTTTCATCTCTTTTCCTCTACTCCTGTCTTCCTTTGTGATTTGTCGATTGTTTTAATAGTGACATGCTTCAGGGTTTTCTTTTGCGTATCTACTGTAGATACAGTTTTTGTGCGGTTACCGTGGGGTTACGTAAGTCATCTAATAGTCATAATTGATTATTTTAAGGTGATAACAATCTAATACAAAAACTCTACACTTTGTACCTCTCCATCTTCCCACTTTATGTTACACTTACATGTTTTTACATTGAGTATCCATTGACAAATTTTCACATTTATAGTCTTACTCCTTTTGTCTTTTAACTTTTATATTAGAGCTAAAAGTGATTTATCCTGCTCCATTAGTATTATGGTATTCTGTGTTTGTGAATATGTTTACCTTTTCTTGTGAGTTTTATACTTTCATATGCTTTTGTGTTATTGTTTTGTGTCCTTTCAACGTGCAGAACTCTCTAGCATTTCTTTTTTTTTTAAGATTTTACTTATTTATTTGAGAGAGAGAGAGAGAGAATAAGAGAGAGAGAGCATGAGAGGAGAGAGGTCAGCAGGAGAAGCAGACTCCCTGCTGAGCAGGGAGCCCGATGCAGGACTCGATCCTGGGACCTCAGGATCATGACATAAGCCAAAAGCAATGGTTTAACCAACTGAGTCACCCAGGTGCCCCTCTCTAGCATTTCTTACGCAGCTGGTCTAGTGATGATGAACCCACTTGGCTTTTGTTTGTCTGGGAAGGTTTTTATTCCTCTTTCTTTTTTTTTTTTATTTATTTGTCAGAGAGAGGGAGAGCGAGAAAGTGAGCACAAGGCAGGCAGAGGGAGAAGCAGGCTCCCTGCTGAGCAAGGAGCCTGATGTGGGACTTGATCCCAGGATGCTGGGATCATGACCTGAGCCGAAGGCAGCTGCTTAACCAACTGAGCCACCCAGGCGTCCCTCCTCTTTCATTTCTAAAGGACAGTTTTGTTAGGTGTACTATTGGTTGGCCACTTTTTCTTTCAGTAATTTGAATATATCATCAATATTTCATTGCATTGATATACTGTAAGTTAGTTAATAGGCCCCTGTTGTTGGAGATGTGACTTGTTTCCAATCTTTTGCTTTTAAACAGCTGCATAAATAGAACATTTTTGCATGCAGGCATATTGATTGCATTAATCCCTAGAAAAGGGGATTACTAGTTTAGGGGATAAATGCAATTGTAATTTTGGAATTTTGCTAAACTGCTGTCAATCAGTTTATTTTTTTTTAAAGATTTTATTTATTTATTTGACAGAGAGAGAGATCACAAGTAGGCAGAGAGACAGACAGGGAGAGATGAGGAGAAGCAGGCTCCCCGCTGAGCAGAGAGCCCAATGCGGGACTCGATCCCAGACCCCTGGGATCATGACCTGAGCCGAAGGCAAAGGCTTAACCCACTGAGCCACCCAGGCGCCCCGATCAGTTTATTTTTTTAAGTAAATCATAACATTAGTAGAACTTAAAATACAGCATTTAATTTCCACTTTACGAGACAAAAGGGAACAAAGAAAGGATAACCAAAAGTCAAAGACCCATAAAATCAGAAAGCATCGGACAATGAAAAGGTAAACCCAGACATATCTGTAATTACCCTAAATATTAATAGGGTTAACATTGCTCTTAAAAGCAAAGGCTCTTAGATTGGATTTCCAAATAAAACCTAATGATACACTATTACAAGAGACATTCCCAAAATAGAGTTATATAGAAAATTGTAAAAATTGTACAAAACAGATTAAGCAGAAGCAAACAGAAACAGAATAACTAGCAGTCATAATAGTAAAATCAGGCAAGACAGGATGGAAGACCCTTAAAAAAGATAAAAAGACAATCATTAAAGAAATGAAATCCACAGTAACCTGTAGTCAGCACGAACAGTCATGTGCTAGGTAAGAGATAATGCATAAAAACAAAACCAAGAGAAACATAAGGAAAAACTGTGATGAACAGAGATGGGAGCACTTTTTTTCGAACAGGAGAGCTCAGGGAAAAGCAAGTTAATAAGGATTACTAAAATAATATAAGACTTAATCATAAATATTTGGACCTTTCACCCTAAAAAATTAATATGCCTCCAAAAATATATAGAATTCAGGAATATATAGAGCACTTACTGAAAAAAAAAAAAAGATTGTATATTACGCCACAAATACACCTTAGAAATTTCAAGAAACAGAAGTTGTGTGGACTGCATTTTCTGATTACAGCACTAAAGGCACAACTCCCTTGCAGAAGGTCAGGTGATTAAAATGCCAACAAGTTGGAAATTTTACAATTCCTTCCCAAGTAAGATGCGAACCAAAGAGAAAATCAGATGCGGTTACCAACCATGCCGAAAATCCTCCTGTCCCACAGATTTTATCCTGCAGCCTCGCCTACGCTCACTTCATGCATTTCCCTGTAATCATCTCATCGAGTTCCAGTATTCCAGTCCTCATTTCTGGGTTAACACTCACATCCCCAGTCTAGATGTCTCTCCCGGGCTCCAAATCCAGTCACTTGAGCTCGGATGTCATCCAGCTCTCTCAGTCTCAACACACTTACAGAAATTTCTCACGTACTGATCTGCCCTTCCCCAGGTTTTCCTGTTTCAGTTAATGGCACCACCCTCTATCTGCATGTCGTCCTTACGTCCTTCTCTCCTTCACTTCCCCCTGTAAAGTCATTCACTGTGTCCTGTGGGTGTTTTCCTCCGTGATACACAGGAAGCTGACCTGTGCCTCTCTAGACCCACTGCTCCGGCCTCCATGTCCCACCTTTGTCTCTCACCTCAGGTGCTTTTATAACCACCAACATGGTCCTCCTGACCCTTGGACCCCATCTTCCTTGTTTTACATCACATCCAGGCCGAAATTAATTAATTAATTTTTCCTTCCTTCCCCTCTTTCCTCCCTCCTTCTCTCCTTCCCTCCTTCTTTCTTTCTTTCTCCCTCCCTTCCTTCCCCTTCCTTCTTTCCTTCCTTTCTTTCTTTCTCCTTCCCCTTCTTTCCCTTTCTTCCTTCCTTTCTTCCTTCCTTCCTTCCTTCCTTCCTTCCTTCCTTCCTTCCTTCTTTCCTCTTTCTTTTTAGAGAGAGGGAGTGAGAGTTCAAGGAGTGAGGAGAAGGAGAGAGAGAGGGAGGATCTTAAACAGGCTCCACTCCCAGCATGGATGGAGCCCAATGCAGGGCCCAGTCTCACGACCCTGAGATCACGACTGGAGCCAAAACTCAAGAGTCCGATGGTTAACCGACTGAGCCACCCAGGCTGATACTGCTCAAGCACCAATCTGGTATTTTCAGATTGTTTAACATGATCATTGCTTAAAATAGTTACATTGTTTCCCATCTCCCTTAAAACAAATCCAACCCAATTCCTTACCGTGCATCGTAAATTTACATTTATGGCCACCTGCTCACCTCTCCTCTCATCTTTCCTCACTCCTTGTCCATGTCCTTTAAGCTCCGGTCATAACAAAACTCCACGGTTCCCCAAAGGCACTCTATTTCACTTTGTGTCTAGGACTTGATGCCTGCTGTTCCCTGGGCTTCAAACAATCTGTCCACCGCTGCTCTCCCCTTCACTTGACGTGTTCCTCCTCGTCCTGAAGTATTAGACTAGGTATTCCTTCATGTGGGGAATCTTCCCAACTCCTCAGTTTGCATTAAGAGCAGTTGCTAGGTGATGGCCTCCATGTTCACCTTTATCATAAGCCCTTACCTCCTTTTACTGCAATCACCTGTTTCCCTCCAAAGCCATCCCTTAAAATTAAGTTTTTTTTCTTTTTCCTTTTTTTTTTAAATTAAGTTTCTTGTGGAGCTTAGTCCACCATCATACCCTTAGCCCAGCATTAAGCCTCACGTGAAGTAGGTAGTTCAGAAGCATTTTTTGAACGAATGAATGGTGATAATTGTATTGCATTTCAAAATGCAAGATATATAGTCAAAGCTGTACTCAAATGGAAATTAATAGCTTTAAATGTTTTAAGTTTAAAATAAGAAAATTAAAATTAACTCAGGATCAACTCAGAGACTTAGAAATCTCCATGTAAGCTAGAAATAAAAGGAAATTTCTTTGAGTTGACAACAACTATCAGACACTAAAAGCAAATATCATGCTTCAAGAGGAAGTTTTAGTAATATTCCCTTTAAAGTTAGAAATAAGACAAATATACTTGTTGTAACTGCCCCAGTTCTGCATGTTTTAGAGACATTAGTCAATGCAATGCAATAGTTAGAAATAATAGGTACAAATATTGGAAAAGGAGAGATAAGATTATCAGTGTGTAGGTATGATTGCTTTTTATTTAATTTGTATGTGTGTATGTATTTATGTATTATTTTTTTTAGAGAGAGAGAGAGCATGAGCAGCAGGGGAAGTGCAGAGGGAGAGGGAGGGAGAGAGAATCTTAAGCAGGCTCCGTGCCCTGCACAGAGCCCAATATGGGGCTTGATCTCACAACTCTGAGATCATGACCTGAGCCAAAATAGTTAGACATTTGACCAACTGGGCCACCCAGGCGCATCTGGTTGTTTACCTTTAAAAAACACCAAACAGGGGCGCCTGGGTGGCTCAGTGGGTTAAGCCGCTGCCTTCGGCTCAGGTCATGATCCCAGGTCCTGGGTTTGAGCCCCACATCGGGCTTTCTGCTCAGCAGGGAGCCTGCTTCCTCCTCTCTCTCTGCCTGCCTCTCTGCTTACTTGTGATCTCTCTCTGTCAAATAAATAAATAAAATCTTTAAAAAAAAAAACACACCAAACAGATCAACTGAAAACTATTCAAAATGCAGTTGACCCTTGAATGACAAGTTTGACTGTGTAGGCCCACCTTTAAGTGGATTTTTAAAAATGAATGCGATGCAGTCCTGTAAATGCGTTTTCTGTTCCTCATGGTTTTCTTAATAACATTTTCCCCTCGCTGACTGTAGTGTAAGAATACAGGCTTCAATACATATAACACACAACATACGTGTAGTTGACTGTGTGTGCTATTGGTAAGGCTTCTGCTCAATGGCAGACTGTCAGTAGTTAAGTTTGGGGGAGTCAAACTCACACATGGAATTTTGACTGTGGGGGAGAGGAATCAGCATCCCTAGTCCTCACGTTGTTCAAGCGTCAGCTGTAATGAAGTTCAGGGAGATGATAATACAAGAGAAATGCACAAGTGTTCACAGCTTCCCATAGCTTTATTGCCAGCAACAGACCATCATAAAACATATTTTTTAGAAGTCTGCTTACTTTGGCAATAAACACACGGTGCCTAGGAATGAGTTCATCAAGAATATGCAAGACCTACCTACATTTTGGGTAAGAGATCCTTTCCGGGATAAACCGTGTGGGTGTGAATCTTGGTTCCAATGTGTTTTAGCTGGCGACCTCAGGAGAGTCCGACATCTCCGTGTGTATGTGTTTGTAGACGTAACTAGGAAGGCAAATGCACGTGTGATAGCACTTCTCTGGGTGTTCAGGCTCCAGCCCACTGTTGACTTGCCCAGCTTCCTCAGCTGTAACCTGGAGCCAACCAGACCTGCTTCCCAGGGCAGGGAACTGCTGTGGGACTCAGTGTCACAGCCTTCTCGGGGCATGCATTTTACCTACGATCAGGAACATTGCAAATGTCGTGATGAGAGCTGTGACACCTGCTTCTTGGCATAAAACTTCACCAGGCCTGCACATTCCTTCTAAGCAGAGCCCCGAGGAGGAGAGCATGTCGCCAAAAGCACTTACCTATGGCTGGGTCTCGGGTCTTCTGAGGCTGCCACAGCTCTTCAGAACCAAGAGAGGTTCTTCTGAGTTTTGCATTTCATACCCCAGCAAAATGCTAAGACTTCTCAAGATGGCAGGGGACGAAATTCTATTTCTCATGCTTCTCTCTCTGTCCAGAGGTGTTGCTTACAATCTCCGTGCCTCACTATGTCAACCCAGACTCAAAACTCAACACTCTGTGTTCCCTGAAATTATCCTCCTACCAAAGGATCACTAACCAAGTTTTTTTTTCCCCCCTAAGGATTTTATATTTTTTTCTGAAGGAGGGATGTTTTGTGGTCGATGTGCAAGTGTTAAAGATTCGTGTTAGATATTTTTGCTTTCCGGAGACTTCTTTGTGATAGCTCAACCCTGGGCATTTCTCTCTGTCTCTGCCTCCAACTCCACCAACTCCTCTTTTCAACTGCCCTCCTGCTACCCCCACTCAGTTTTGTATTTCTTCCTTTTTCCGATATGGAGCCATCCCACCCTCTTTGGCTCCTGTTGACTTACAGACATACCCCAGCCAGGTGCATCATAGACCAAAGCCTGTTGCATTAATGGAACTCCCTACCTGCCCTGGATGATCTGTAGAACTAGAAATAGCCATCTGTCCTGTTATATGTAGTTAAGCCCGTTCGCTAACTTGTGGTTAAAATGCTAAATGGTATTTGTCCTGTGGTTCTGTGGCCCTATTCTTAAAGGAATTTGCCTTTGTCATATTTGTTTTTATTCCAAAGGTGTCCCTCAGCCTAATATAACTTGGTTGAAGAGAGGAGGATCTCTGAGTGACAATGTTTCCTTGCTTTTCAATGGATCCCTGTTGTTGCAGAATGTTTCCCTTGAACATGAAGGAACCTATGTCTGCACAGCCACCAATGCTCTTGGAAAGGCAGTGGCAACATCTGTGCTCCACCTGCTGGGTAAGTTCAAATGCTTTGGATTTAAGGGCTTCCCGTAACATGTACAAAGCAGGACCCAGTTTTGTGGATTCTGGAGCTGAGGATGGACATTAGATGGTTTTGACCATGGCTTGCCTCTGCCCACTTACAAACGAGCACTAAATCCGGTATTTTGTCCTACCAGTTCTTCTCTTGGAAAACTGTGACTTTCTTGCTAATATTTCTCTGCCCAAGAACTGGCATATAAGGTTTTCTGCCCAGAATCAAGACCCTTCATGTACTGCCTCTATATTTGCTTATCTGTTGACCCCAAGCCCCATTCCAAGCTACCAGTGAGCTCTGTCCTAGTCCACATGGTTTCCTGCCCTGTGGTCCAACAGACTCCCTCCTCCCATGCTGTTTCCATAGAAGTATGACCTCTAGGAACACTGCTCTCCAAAGAAGTGTCCCTCACTGCCTTTCTCTTTGGAGAAATGTAGGGCCAACTTCTGTCTCTTACAGAAGAGTTCCTATCTCCTGTGTGAATCCCCTGGATTTTGTTCGACCTCTTTTCTCTGGTCTAACCATTTGGTCTCTGATTAAGTGCCAACACACAGTGCTCTCCGATTGTTTTCCCTTTTAACTTACATTTCCTTGGCTAAATTGCAGGTCCTTTAATTATAGAGACCATGTGTGATTTTTTTTTTTGCACTCCTGAGGATATAATATAGTATAAGGCACACACTAGGTACTCAGTAAATACTAATCAATCGAATCTTAAGACACCTTACAGTTGGGTCAGTAATGTCATTTGGAGAAGTTCATTACAATGTGCTCTTGGCCCAGGATAACAAGCTGCTTCTGTTTCTGCTATCTGTAGGGATAATTTCTGGAGTTCAAAAAATTCTGATCACCAAAATGGGCCTTAAATTGTTGAGGTTTTAGGACTCAGTGAATAATACTCCTCTTCCCCATCAGAGTTTGGAACCAATTGAGAGTTGATGACAGGAGTCAATCAGATGGACATTAGGGATCATTTGTTATTCCTCTTTGTCTCACCAGCACCTAAGACAGGTGTAGTGAGTGTTAATTAAGTGTTTCACAGATGAATGAAACTGAGTTGTTGGCAGACCTGGTATGAGATTATTATAGAATCCACTGTGGAACCAAGAGGATGATGGAAAAGAGCCTTCTCCGTGGCTTTTCTTGTTGGCAGTTAGAGACACCTGGGGACATGCACAGGTGGTAGATGGCAATGTGCGGAGTTAGAACACTTGTCATGCCCAAAACACTTCGTTGTTCATTAACTCTTCTGATATTTGCAAGAGCACAGGGTTGTGGTGGTCATTTTTAATCCCACTGCATGAATGAGGAGACCTAAAACTCACAGAAAGTTTCCCTGGAACCATCATCACTGATCAGTAAGGCTCTGGTGTACCTCCATGTGGCCCTTCCCAAAGAGCCCCACATGGTCTTCTGGGATCTTGGAATGAAGATTTTCAACTGATGGGCTTGGCCAAGCCTGTCGGATTCTTGAATGCCTTCCCCGTGCTCTGAGAAGTGCCAGCCTCATTCCTTGCTTCTGCTCCTCTCCACTCATGAAGCTCGTGGCCGTCTCAGCCACACCCCATACACCTCTTCTCTCAGGAATCCCTCCCACCAAGTCCATGCCTTCGCTTAACTTGACTGAGGAATTAAGAACATCTTACATGACACAGTGCATGGCATTCCTCCACCTCCCTGCTCTTAAAGCTTCATGGCCTTCCTGAAAGCCCACACTCCCACCACGTGAGGTCCGCCATGAAACCTCGCTCTTTCTCTTGTTCCTGTTCTCTGTTCCTGTTCCTGTTGAGTGGAGGAACTCTGCAAGTCTCAGCTGCCACCTGAGACATTTCAGAAGGGTCTGAAATTTTGGTGAATCCATTTTTTCCTGCCTTATCAGGCTATAAACCCTGAAAACATGCAGAAACATCCTGTGTTAGCAGAGTTACTCTAACTAAACCCCTACAGCACCCCCACACACCCAAACCCACACGTAACTCCCAGATCTGTGTGAGCCCAAGCCCCCAGAACAGAGCATTTCTTTGGAAAGAGCTGACTTCCCAGTAGTCGTCGTCTTTAAGAACACCCAAGCTGGGACAAGAATGAGATATTGTTTAACTGGAAAACAAGGGCTCCTTTTTTCTTTCTTTCTTTTTCTCAGAACAAAGACATTTGGACAGTAAAAGTGTATTTCCCAAGGACCGTAAAAAGCATATGCTCCAGGTGTCCAATGCTGGAACTGACAGCAGTGACCCAACAGGAGAACCCCTACCTCCAGGTTAGAGCTTTTGACTTTTTAAGGATTTACCATTTGTGAGGAGTTGCAAAGAAAAGGATTTAGCTACGAGACTCCATGTTTTACACTTCTCAACAAGTAAAATTATTCCTAGGCATTAGGCCAGCTTTCCCCTTGCCCTCAGACTTCTGTGGTTCAACTTGTTCCTTCCATATTGAAACATTTTTTATAAAGAAATCATTCCTGAGGAAGCCTGCAGAGCTCATATCCCAAACACACTTCATTATTTGTGATACAACAGGGATTGGCTTTCCTGTTTTAAAACGATTGCCAACTTGGTAAATATTCACAGAGGGAAGATTTGCTAAGAATTCTGGAACCAATTCTTTCATTTTTCTCTTTTCATAAGTTTGTTCCCTATACTTACTAACTTTGTTATGCATCACTGTTTGGTCAGGAGAACCCAATCTAAGTATTTCAAGCTTGCAAAACTCTTTAGGAGGCCAAGGGAGAGAGGTAGAGTTAAGACAATCAGAAATGCTGGAATCACAGGAAAAAGGTACTGATGATCTCAGATTCCCATGACTCAGAAGCGAGTAAATCCAGAAGTCACGGAAGGATGTGGAGAAGCTACTATTCTGCTTCTGCTTAATTATACCTCCTACACAGGAATAATACTGGCTACATTGTTTCGGCCTTTTAAATCTTGAGCAAATGCCTCTCGTTTGCAGAACACATCCCAGAGGATAACTCTGCAGGTAGGGATCCTAGAACTGTAGTTCTTAGGCTCCCACATCTCAGATGCAGAGAGGGCATCGAAGAGGAAAATGGTGTTAGGACACCAATCAAATAACCCAACTCATGATATTTATGACATCATTCTCCAGAACTCTTTATGTATTTCTTCTCCTCTTTCAGACATGATACTCCCATTGTAAAATGCACTATTATCCACTCATTCCACATTTGTCTTAGTCTCATTGGGCTGCTCTAACAAAAACCATAGACTGGGTGACTTACTGACAATAGACATTTATTGCTCCCAGTTCTGGAGCCTGCAAAGCCCAAGACTGGGTGTCTGGTGAGGACCCACTTGTGTGTCCTTATGTGGCAGAAGGGGTGAAGAAGATCCCTGCGTCCTCTCCTGTAAGGGCACTAATCGCATTCATGGGGGTCCCACCCTCATGACCTCCTCACTTCCTGAGGGCCCCACCACCTAAGACCATTTCATTGGATGTTAGGATTTGACAGTCTGAATATTGGAGAGATGCAAACATTCGGTCTACAGGAACATGCAACAAGTGGTTGCCCAATGCCTACTCTTGCCAGGCTGGGGATACAGAGGTGACTTAGCCCTTGGGAAGCTCATAGTCTATACAGGGAGGCAGTCATGTAAACAGGTATTTGGAAGCAGGGGGACAAGTGCTGGAAGAGAAGGATGACCAAGTACACTGTCAGCACTAAGGACGGGGCTCTAACTCTGTGGAGAAGGCAACCACGTTTTCATGTAGGCTGTGATGTTTGTTCTGGGAAGAGGAAGAAGAACATTCCAGGCAGAGAAACAGATGGACAAAGGCAGATAGGAATTCCATGCAGAAGGGAACGTGAACTCAAGGAACTCCCTCAAATCAACTAATTTAAAGATTGAGTATTCATGAGGCCAAACCTGCTGGGAAAATTAAAGTCTTCGGAATATTTAAACATTTTGTTTATCAAAACTGCCTTCCTTGTTTGACCACCACACACACACACACACACAAACACACGTGCACATATATGTGCACACATTCTGGAATATGCCAGTTCTTCAATGGATCCTCACCTTAGCATTTCGAAGAGACTCACTTATTAATTGAACAAATACTGCTTGAGTACCCAATATATAACATTCCCTGTCCTGGCAGTGGACAGGATGGAAGAGCTCCCCACCCTCATGGGCTTGGCTTTCCAGTAGGAGAGATGGACAACAAACAAGGAAACAAACACATATTTCCCTGTGGTAAGTGCTACGAAGGAAACAAAATAGGGTGATAGATAGCACAGTGATTCACAGAGCCACTATGGAGGAGAAAGTCAGGACCAGCCCTCTAAGGAGGTGGTAGTTGAGCCCAGACCTAAACAATGAGATAGAGTCATCCATGCACAAGGATAAGGAAGGAGCATTTCTGGCAGTGGAAATAGTGAGTTCAAGGACCATAAACTGGGAACAAGCTTTTCAATGTTTCAAGAAACACAAAGAAAATTCATGTGATAGGGGCACAGTGGGGGTAGAGGAAGGGGAAAGGAAATGAAGTTGGAAGATGGCTGAGGACCAAATCATTCAGGGCTTGAAGGTCAAGGTAAAGACTAGAGTTTATTCCTGTTTTCCCAGCACCATTGGTTGAAGAGACTGTCTTTTCCCCATTGTATATTCTGGCCTCCTTTGTCATAGGATAATGGACCATATAAGCATGGGTTTATTTCTGGGCTTTCTATTCTGGTCTATTGATCCAGCTGTCTGTTTTTGTGCCAGTATCATACAATGAATGCAAAGAATGAAACGGGACCACACTCTTAAACCATACATAAAAATAAACTCAAAATGGATTAAAGACCTAATTGTGAAACCTGAAACCATAAAAATTCTAGAAGAGAGCACAAACAGTCGTCTCTATGACATTGTCTGTAGAAATATTTTTCTAGATACGTATCCTTAGGCAAAGGAAACAAAAGCAAAAATAAACTATTAGGACTACATCAAAATAAAAAACTTCTGCACAGTGAAGGAGATAATCAACAAAACAAAAAGATAACCTAGAATAGGAGAAGGTATTTGCAGATGAAATATCTGATAAGGGGTTAATATGCAAAATATATAAAGAACTTACACAACTCAACACCAAAATAACAGTCTAATTAAAATGGGCAGAGGACCTGAGCAAACATTTGTCCAAGGAAGACATCCACATGGCCAACAGACATGTGAAAAGATGCTCAACCTCACTCATCATCAGGGAAATGGAAATCAAAACCACAATAAGGTATCATTGCACACGTGTCAGAATGGCTAGAATCAGAAAGACAAAAAATAGCAAGTATTGGCAAGAATGTGCAGAAAAAGGAACTTCAGTGTACCGTAGGTGGGAATATTGGTAAATTGATACAGCCACTACAGAAAACACTATGGAATTTCCTCAAAACCCTACAAACAGAACTACCATATGGTCTGGTAATTCCTCTGTTGGGTTATTCCTCTATTGGGTATATTTATGAAAATACTAATTTGAAAACGTATATGCACCTGTGTGTTTATAGCAGCATTATTTACAATAGGCCAGATGTGGAAGCAGCCCAGGTATCCATCAATAGATGACTGGATAAAGAAGATGTGGCATATATATATATATAATGGAGTATTACTCAGCCATAAAAAGAATGAAACTTCACCATTTGCATCAACATGGATGGACCTAAAGGGCATAATGCTAAGTGAAATAGACAGAAAGACAAATACCATATGATCTCACTCACACATCTAATTTAAGAAACACATGAACAAAGAAATAACAAAATAGGTTAAAAAAAACCACTATTCAATACAGAGAGCAAACGGAGGGTTGCCAGAGGGGAGGTGGGTGGAGGATGGGTGAGATAGAGGAAGGGGATCAAGAGTGAACATATCACGATGAGCACTGAGTAACGTATAGAATTATTGAATCACTGAAACTAATGCAACACTCTATGTTCATTATACTTTAAAAGAAAAAAAGACTATAGAGTTTATTTCTAACATATGTGAAGCATTGAGAAGTCTTTTATGGAAATGAATATGATCTCCTTTTCAAATGCTCTTGTTTCCCAAATCATTGACCATTAGACAAAAAATTATCAAATTGAACCTCATCGCAATTATTAAAATCTTCTCATCGAGGACACCATTAAGAATATGAACAGATAAACCATAGGCTGGGAGAGAGATAGGCCAAACATATGTCTGTTGAGAAAGTTACATCTAGAGTATATAAAGAACTCCTACAAGTTAACAATGAACTCTCCCCTCTCCCCCAAAAACAACGGGCAAAACACTTGCACAGACAGCTCACAAAAGAAGATACATGATGGCATCAGGGAAATGACAGTTAAACCCACAAAGACATAATGATTCCACGCTTTATGGAATGGTGAAAACAATAAGACTGACCATGCCAGATTTGGGTAAGGATGTGAAGCTACTGGAACTCGTAGGCATTGGTGGTGAAGTGCGCAATCTGGTACAACCACTCTGGAAAACTGCATGGTCGTTTCTTTTTTATTTTTTTTTAAGATTTTATTTATTTATTTGATAGAGATTACAAGTAGTCGAGAGGCAGGCAGGGAGAGAGGAGGAAGCAGGCTCCCCACTGAGCAGAGAGCGTGATGCAGGGCTCGATCCCAGGACCCTGAGACCATGACCTGAGCCGAAGGCAGAGGCTTTAACCCACTGAGCCACCCAGGTGCCCTTGCGTGGTAGTTTCTAAGAGAGCTAAGCTACATCAACATTTGACCCAGCAATTCCGCTCACAGGCAGTTACCCGAGAAAAGTGAAAACATGTTCACGAACAAATTTGTGCAGGAATGTTCACAGCAGCCCTCACTTCCTCATGGACCCCAGAAGGAGACAAGATAAACTGTGGTATATTCATATGATAGAATATTATTCAGCAGTAAACTATGCACAGCAATACAGATGAATCTCAGAGATGGTATGGAAAGCCAGTGCCAAAGAGCACATGAATGAAAGCCCAGGGCAGGTGACACAGTGAATCTGATGGATATGAACATGTAATTGTCTGGGTGGGGGAGGGGAATTGACCAAAATAATTCAGATTAAAATAATTGATTGAAATATTTGAAGATTAGGGCACCTGGGTAGCTCAGTGGGTTAAAGTCTCTGCCTTCTGCTCAGGTCATGATCCTAGGGTCCTGGGATCGAACCCCGCATCGGGCTCTCTGCTCTGTGGGAGCCTGCTTCCTCTCTCTCTCTGCCTGCCCCTCTGCCTACTTGTGATCTCTGTCTGACAAATAAATAAATAAAATCCTTAAAAAAATAATGATTTGAAGATTAAAGTTAGTTTAAAAATTTAAAGTTAATTTAAAGATCAAATTAGGAGGAAACTCTTTGGGTGATGAATTGTTTGTATAACTGAATTGTTTTATATCTGGATCATGGTTACAAAAGTGCATACAGGTGTGAAAACTCATGAAACTGCACACCGGATTTCTGAGCATTTATTGTATGTGAATGACACCTCGATTTAAAAAAAAACAAAACCCACCCATGGTTTTAAAGAGGTGGATGTGCTTCCTGCCTCAAAGCATCAAGGTGTCTTCATGAAGTATGGCATAGGAGAAAGTGTTAGGTGTCAGGTCTGACAGACTTGGGCTCTAGATGAAGGACCTTGAGCAAGTAACTTCACTTTTTCCCTCTTTTGCAAATGAAACTGATCTAGTTCACAGGATGGCCGTAAGGATTAAGGGACAAACTGATGGCCAGGTGTCTAATTCAGTACCCTCACCCGGGAGGTTCTCCATAAACCTGGCTATTTTAAAAAATTATTTCGAATAAACTGTCATCCTGGGGGCCAACTAAAAATATGTAGGATTCTGCTTTGCAGAGGTTGCCATATGCAACTTCAGACAAAAATTCAAAAATCAGAGGGAAAATCTGGAAAACAATAAGTTAAAGAAACCGTTCTGCTCTGGGAGGGAGTCTGTGGACACAGCTGGTAGCTATCAATTACTTGTGATTGTGACAGGAAAATCTGGCACCTTCCGTGGCCACATACAAATCTGTCATCATCGTATTGTACCTCATCTTTTTACCAAGTGTCAGAAAGGAAGGGAAAGGCTGTTTGGAATGAGGCTAAAATTAAAAAGCCATAATTACTGGAGGGAGTCAGCTTCAACTTTGCTAAAGGAAACTCCCATTTTTACCTTTCCAGATGTCTCCCTGACAAATTATTTCTGCAGTTCCAAGAGTAAGCTGAAGTTTAGATAAGAATTAATGGAAAAGTAAGAAAAATGGAATGAAATGCAGTTTTAACCTGACTGCTTAATCCCGGGTCCCTGCGAAACGGTCTATCATTTCTCCGCCTGGCCCACATTTGAGAAATGGAACCAGTGAGAGTATCCTCCCAAGACGCCCTCCTCTTGGCCAGGCTCAGAGGAAGCCGAGGAGCCAGCCCACTGCACAGAGCACCTTCTCCCTCTCTCTGGGACTTTTCTGGCAGATCTAGCTGGCCTCCAATAGCGCCTCTCCCAGGCTGCAGTCCAGGGGCCCCGTGCTGGCCACCGTTCCCACCAGTGAGTACAGTAAGTTAGGGGAGGAAGCCTGGAATGTGAAGGAGGCCTGCCACCAGGTGACAGCGTACTCTCCGAGTGCTTCTCAAAGCAGCAGTTGGGCAGTCTACCAGAAAACAGCTCTTGATGGTCTGTGGCCGTGTCCTCTCCAGCCCTATCATCATATCTCATTCGAAGCTGTCATGACATTTCACTTCCTTCCCACAGAGCCTTTTTGGGAGCTGGGTAACTGGACGCATTGTTCTGCCACCTGCGGCCACTTGGGAGCCCGAGTCCAGAGACCCCGGTGTGTGCTGGCCGACGGGCAGGAAGTGAGCAAGGCCCTTTGCCAACACCTCCCGAAGCCGCTGGCTGGGTTTCAGCGCTGTAACATCTGGGACTGCCCCTCAAGGTATGTGTTGTCAACTCTTCGTATGGGTACCAGGTTTTAGCTTGGGGTGGAAGGCGTGGTGACTTGGATTTCCTAGTGCCGTCACATCGATGGGCTGAGCCTGTACCCTGCGCCGGGCGTTCCGCTAAGTGCTCAAGCGGACCAGTTCGCCATCACCTTGGAGGCAGACGTTGTTAGTTTCTCAGATTTCACAGATGGGAAAGCACCCCCGAGGCCCTCCAGGTACAAGGGCCAGAATTCAAATCGAGAGGATCCATGTTCAGAGCCTCTGCTCTTGACCGCTACCCAAATCTGCCTCCTGCGCTCACGGGGCTATGTGGTCCTTAGCAGAGCCGGTCCAGTGGGTTTGCCTGGAGGGAGCGCCGCGGACCCGCATCCCTGGAGGTCCTGTTCCAAGTGCCATTCCCTAGGTTCCACCCTGGGGGTCAAAACCGTTCATAACCTTTCTAGGTAATAGCTAGAAATCAGTCCTTTAAAAATGTCCAAAATCAAACTCGTGATCTCTACCAAACCCCGTCCCCTCCAGGCTTCCAGACACAGTGACCGCATCCAGACCCCTGTGTCTGTCACCTCCATCCGTTCTTGTCCAGTTCCCCCACGCCCCCCGGAGCTCACGCCATCAATGTCCCTCACGTGGATGGCCCAGAATCCTCCTGATTCTTGTCTCCCTCCCTGGAGTGCTCTCCCCATGCGTGAGCAGAATCATTTTTAAGACACAAATTCATCACGATGCCTCTTTGTTTAAAGCCCTTCAAACACCTCTTGTGGTTCTTAAGACCAAGGCCCAAATCCTAACTCTGGGAGCGTATCTGTCTTACTCATTTTGTTCACCCTGATGTCTACACTAGTCACATCAGTGCCCAGTGAGTATTTGCTGCCTGACTGAATACAGGAGTGAGAGAAGAAGTCCCTCCATGCTTGTGCCTCGGGCTGCCCCCTCTGTCTGTCACAGCCTGGTTATCTGATCTCCACTCCACGCTCTTTTTGTCTCTGAGACGTGCCTTTCTTCTGACTCAGAGGCTCTGCACATGCTGTTCCCTTTGCCTGGAACACTGTTCCCTCTCTTTGAGTTTAGTTATTTCTGTTCATTTCTTTTCAGGCTTAGCCAGGCCCCTACACTGTATATGTTTCCTATTTTGTTATCACTCATGTCCATGGTCCCCTGCAAGAGTGTCCACCCCAGGAGGGTAAACACACAGCTGTTTGCAGAACACTTTGTTCCCAGCACTTAGCACAATGTCTGCCCCCATTATGAGCCCTCCACGGATATGTGTGGAGTGAATGAATGAATGATTGAATCACAGAGTCCCTAGAAGTAACTGACCAACTGGCACCAGAATCCCCAGTAAAACGAAATAAATAAGTAAGATAAGATAAGGCAATTAAAATAAAATAGCAATAGCACTTACGGAGCACAACTGGAGATGGACACTTTGTTAGCGTCGCACAAGTGCCTACCCGGATCCTCTGAGCTGGGCCTGGCTAGGGAGCGGGAGGCAGGGTCCACTGGCAAACAAAGCAGATGGCTGGGAGCGTGTTCTTGCAGGGCTGTGGCTGTCGGTGGCCGACGTGGCTCTCGGCACCCACTGTGTTCTTGGGAGGAGGGTCTTGCGCTGAGTCATCTGTCCCTCAAGAAGTATCCAACTGATGCTCCAGGAACTTGGGGGCAGCTGGTTGGGCCAAATCTTGATTCTTATAAAGTGGAAAGAAATGTATCAGCCACGGTGCTTGTTACGTATTCGCTAGCCTGTGCAAGTTCCTAGGATAAGCGGCTGTCCTCTTTCACACTTACAAGAGACGCCTCAAGGTCTCGTAACCCGAGGGCTCTCACACGGAGGGCCCTTCCTCACTCTGTGCCGTGGATGCCTCTGGTCGTCTGGAGAAGCCTGGGGATCCCTTCTCAGGACGAGGGTTTTAAATCTATAAAATAGAATATACTCGATCACAAAGGAAACCACTAATATTGATATAGAGTATTAACATGTTAAAAATGGTGATACAGTAGTAGATTTGCTTCTCTGTTAAGACACTAACACCAGCAGTGCATTAATCGTGAAGTGGTGGGTGGTGAGTATAAAGGATGTTTTGAGATACCTGCCGTAGTCATAATGCCTTGTGAAAATATCTGTGGTTTCCCTTGGTAATGAAATCATAGGCAGTGCTAATACTGCTATACTTTGCAGCTGGCATCTTTATAACTAAAGGGGCACTAATTCCAGTTGTAGCTCGGTGACCACGATGAGGTAATTCTTTGCCCGGCCAGGTCCCTGGTCTCTTGATGCTTCCTAGAGCCCAGCGTAGGTGGGACTCCCCAGAGCCTGAGCATCCGCAGTGACCCAGCACTCAGTCTCCCAACAGTGTCCGGCTCCGACTGTCCTGTGAAAGTGTGAACTTAGGGTCAGATGAACTTAGAATCCAACCCCAGCTCTGCTGGTTTATGGTTATGTGGCCATAACTGAGACACTTACCCCTTTGGATGTTGGTGTCTTCCCCACAAAGAATGGGAGATGTGAATATCTCCCAGAGCAAATAGCACATATGTGCTTTAAAACTATTTTCTCCCCTTTGGTTTCAGTGAGTTGAAATCCACCTTTTCGAAATTTCCACCTCAATTTTCCCTAGCTGTGCTGTCTGGGGCCAGGCGAGTTCCAGCTCTAGTACCCTTGCAGAACTCCGTGTTCCTTGTCTCTCCTTATCTCTCCTGGTCCCTCTGTCACTCCCCTGAACAAAAGGGAAGTCTGAGCGGAGAGCCAGGCGTCATCTGAGCAGAGACTCGTTCCCCTAGAGAGACGCGATGGCCCCCAGACGGTCAGTGTTAGGGTCGATGTTCAAGGCTCTCGCGGCAGGGGCTGACCTTCCAGTCCTCACTAAGCTGCTGTAGTTTTTACTTCCAGGTGGTTCACGAGCCCGTGGTCAGAGTGCTCTGTGTCCTGCGGAGAAGGATTCCACAGTCGCCAGGTGACCTGCAAACGCACCAAAGCCAACGGGACCACGCAGCTGATGTCCCCGGGAGCGTGTGTTCCCAAAGAGAGGCCTTTGGGAAGAAGGCCGTGTTCCAGTCATCCTTGCGGCCAGTGGGTCGTTGAACCAGGGGGCCAGGTACAGCTGACAGATCTAGTGCTGTGACAATAATGTAATCATTGCTTTGCTTCTCATACATTTTTTTTTTTTAATTTGGGGGAAAACATCTGATTGCTCTCTAAGGCTAGTGTATGTGTCCGTGTCAGGGATTAGATTTGGAAATCAGGGAGTCACTGTCTTCTAGTATAAAGGAGAATCAAAGTTGGATTCTTTGAATAGAGTAGGTCAGGGACAGAAGTTCCAAGACTGGCTGGTCCGGGGCAGCTGGGGTGCGAGCCCGCTTCGAGAAAGGGAGCCGAAGAGCAGTGCGCGAAAGTCTCATGGCCCAGATCCCAAACAGCACCTTGAACAATGTTTTAAATTAAAAATACTTGGGGCAAAAAAAAGTTTAAAGAAATGTCGAGGAACCTAATTCATCTGCGAGGGCTGCTTTAACAGAACACTGCAGACCGGGTGCCGGAGAGAGCAGAAGCTTATTTTCCCACAGTTCTGGAGGCTGGAAGTCCACCGTCAAGGTTCTGTCAGGGTTGGTTTTGTGGGACCTCACTCTCCTGCTTCAAGACAGTGTCTTCTCGGTGGGTCCTCATGTAGCCCCTTCTCTGTGCAGAGAGAGAGGGAGAGAGAGACACATTTCTGGTGTCTCTTCCTCTTCTTCTAAGGGCACCGTCCTAGCAGGTAAAGGCCCGACCCTATGGCTTCATTTCACCTTTAATACCACCTTGTAGACCCATCTCTGAATACAGTTACACCGGGGGCTTAGGGCTACCACATACAGATGTTGAGGGGACACAGTTTGGTCCATAACATTCTACCCTCTGCCCCCCACCCCCAAATTCATGTCCTTCTTGTGCGCAAAGTACATTCATCCCATCCCAATATCCTTGTAAGTCTTGGCCCATCCTGTCCTCAATTCAAACCCGAAGTCTCACCAAACATCACCCAAACTAGGAACGGGTAAGAGGTGAGCCGTCCTGGCGCAGAATTCTTCTCCTCGGTGAAGCCGGGAAGGCAGATAAGTTACGTACTTCCAAACTACAGTGATGTGACAGGCAGAGGATAGATGTTCCCTTTCCAAATGAGAGAAATCAGAAAAGGAAACAGGCTACGGGTCCCCGTCAAGTCCCAAATCTAGCAGGGCTAATTCCATTAGATCCTGGCACTCGAGAATAATCTTTGGCTTGGTGCTCTGCTCTCCAGAACCCCAGGGCCCTAGACCGCAGCCTCCCCCACATGGCTCTTTGGAAGCACTAGGTAGGGGCAGTGGGGGGCCCCAGAAATCGAGGAAACAGCCTCCCCGCACCGCCCCCCCTGTCATGGGAGCAGGAGCCCTGGTGAGCTCGTTCTTTCCTCTTCCTGAAGGATAAAGCACATTTGCCGCTGCGCGGTTTTATCCCATCCTGTAGAATCCACAGCTTCTAAAGCCTTCCTTAACCGTCCCTTCATGGTCTCACCTTGCACCATCCCGTCTCTGTTCCTGGCTTCCTCGGGGTTGGCTCACGAACTCCTGGGGGAGTCTCCTTAAGGAGGGATTGTCCAGCTGCACCCTTAGTGTTCCTTCCAGAATGTACTTCCTCATTCTTCAAAATACAGATGGATTGAGAATTTTCTGGCTCCTTCAGTTATGATTCCTTTTTTGCTTAATGATTCCTTCAGTTTATCTGTCCACTCACATTCTGCTCCAAGCACTAAGGGGAAGCCAGGTGCCACCCTGAGCTCTTGGTTTAGAAGTCTTCTAGCGGAATATCCGATTTCATTACTTGAAAGTTCTATCATCCACAAAACACTAGAACTCAAATCAGCCATTTTATTTTTTTAAGCTTTATTTATTTATTAGAGAGAGAGAGTGTGTGTGTGTGAATGAGGGGCGGGGGGGGCAGAGGGAGAAAGAGAATCTCAGGCAGACTCCCCAGTGAGCACGGAGCCCAACCCTGAGATCTGATCTGAACCGAAACCGAAAGTCAGACGCTTACCCGGCTGAGCCACCCAAGTGCCCCAAGTGCCCCATTTGAGAATGACGATTGCCTTTCCTCTAGTTCCCAGAAGCATGTTCCTGACTTCCACCTGAATCCTCATCAGAGTCCTCTTAAATGTCCCTGTGTCTAACAATGTGCCCTTCAAGGCAGTCTAGCTTCTTCTGGCATGTACCTCAGAACTTTCCCAGCCTCTACCCATCACCCGGTTCCAGAATCACTCCCACAGGTGTAGACACTTGTTATAGCAGCACCCCACCTCTCGGGACCCAAATCTATATGTCCACGTTAGCCAGGGTCCTCCGGGGAAACAGAAGCAACAGGGTGTGTGTGTGTGCGCGTGTGTGCGTGTGTGTGTGCGCGTGTGTGCGTGTGCGTGCGCGCGTGTGTGTGCATGTGTGCGCATGCATGAATTAATGAGTTAATGCAGTTCTGGAGGTTGACAAGTCCCAAGAGCTGCTGGGTGAGTCGGGAAACTGGAAGACCCAGGACCACCGATAGCGTCATCCTAGCCCAGAAGCCAGGGAAATAGAGACCCCGGAAGAGCCAGCATTTGAGTTCGAGTCCAAAAGCAGGAAAAAGCCAACAGCCCAGTTCAAAGACAGTCAGGAGGAATTCCCTCTTACCTGGAGGAGGGTCAGGGGTTTTGTTGTCCTGGCCATCCATCAACTGATTGGGTGAGGCCCACCCACACTGGAGAAAACCATCCGCTTCCCTTTGAGTACTGATTTAGAGGTTAATCTCCTCCAGAAACATCCTCCCAGAAGCAGTTGGAATACCAATTGGCAAAAAACCTGGGAACACCATGGCCCAGCCAAGCTGACACATACAATTAACCAAAACAAAATCCTGTAAAGAAAAGTAGAACACGCTATTGAAACACATAAAGGAGAAGTAGGACAAACAGCAGTATTCTCCATACTGTAAAGACGTCTACGTCTGCTCCCTTAAATGAACTGAAATACGTAATATAATTCCAACGAAGACTACAGTAGAATTCTTTTTTGGAACTTAAGGGAATTCTGACATTCATATGGGAGAACAAATGAGCACAGGAAATTTTTAGGAAAAAACAACTTATTGGATGGGTGGACAGACCTTCTTTAGCTGGTGTTATCTGATGTAAGTAAAATAATGCAGCATTCGTGTAGGAATGAGTCCGAGTCATGCAGTGGAATGAGAGGACAGACCCATGTTAAGTGGCTTTAAAGTTCCAAGGTAATTAACCATAGCAGAAGAATGGTTTAAAAAAAAAAAAAAAACTTAAACTACAAGAGGTTCTTTTAGGAAATGAGAGAAGATCTAAATGAACAGAAAGTCATCCCATATTTATGGATCAGAACTTAATGTTAAGCTGACCATGCTTTCCAAATTGATCTGCAGATTCAGGACAACCCCCATAAAAATCCCAGCTGGCATCTCTGCAGAAATTGACAAGCTGATCCTAAAATTCATATGGAGAAGGCGCCTGGGTGGCTCAGTGGGTTAAGCCTCTGCCTTCAGCTCAGGTCATGATCCCGGGGCCTGGGATCGAGCCCCGCATTGGGCTCTGTGCTCAGCAGGGAGCCTGCCTCCCCCTCTTTCTCTGCCTGCCCCTCTGCCTACTTGTGATCTCTCTCCATCTGTTGAATGAATAAATAAAGTCCTAAAATTCACATGGAAATATAAAGGACCCAGAATAGCCAAATCAATCTGGAAACAAGAACAAAGGGCGCCTGGGTGGCTCAGTGGGTTAAGCCGCTGCCTTCGGCTCAGGTCATGATCCCGGGTCCTGGGTTCGAGCCCCACATCGGGCTTTCTGCTCAGCAGGGAGCCTGCTTCCTCCTCTCTCTCTGCCTGCCTCTCTGCCTACTTGTGATTTCTCTCTGTCAAATAAATAAATAAAATCTTAAAAAAAAAAAAAAAAAAACAAGAACAAGGTTGGAGGGCTCAAACTTGTTGGTTTCAAAACTTACTACGAACCGTAGCAATCAAGACAGTGTGGTACTGACAGAGGATAAACATACAGATGGCCGGAATAGAATTCACAGTCCAGAGAGAAATTTCTAGATATGTGATAGTTGGATTCCTACAAGGGGAACAAGACCATTCAATGGTCTGTGACAAATAGTGCCGGACACCTGGGTATCCACACACACAGAAAACTGAAGTTGGACCCCTGGCTTCTGCCGTATGCAAAAAAGTTAACTCAAAGTGGATCCAAGACCTAAATTTAAGAGCTAACCCTATAAAGCTCTTGGAAGAAATGTAGACATAAATCAGCATGCCTTGGGTTAGGAAATGTCTTTTTAGAGACGACACCAAAAACACAAGCTACAACAACAAAAACACCTAACATTGGGCAATGTAGAAATTGAAAACTTTTGTGGTATGGAGGACATGACCAGGAAGGTGAAGGGAAATAGAACCAGAGTGATGGAAGGGCCTTTTCAAGCATAAAACAGGGTATAAGGAAAATTTAATATGTATTATGAGTACATGAAAATTAAGAACCTCATCAGAAAAGAATTTTTTTTCCATAATTGAACTCACCTTCACCCAGAAGCCTCCACTTCTGCTCAGAGCAGGAAAACCCAAATTTGGCAGTTGCTCATGGTTTTAAGCAATGTTATTATTGGGCCTGAGCCCTGTCAGTTACAGACTCCCCTCCTTCTCCCTTCTCCCCAGAGGTGGTCTACGTTTCTGGGGCGGGAGGGGGGGTATCGAGGAGGAGGAAGATGCTGAGGGAAGGCTGTCTGGCCCCAGAGCCGAGCTCCCATCCTCCCTGACTTCCCCTGGGGACCCCCGGCCCCGTCTCAGTGCATGGTCTTGGCACCACGGCACGCGTAGGCTCACAGTGGTGTCTTCTGCTTTGTGCTTCTGTTCCAGTGTCCTGCACGTTGCCTGGGTCGCACAGGGAGGCTACAGCAGCAACATGAAGTCTGTCAACAGCACAACAGCTCCGACCCCCGCTGTGATGACAGAAGGAGGTACTGACCTGCCCCGGGGTCACATGAACCCTCTCCTGCCCCAGTCCGTGGCTGTGCCTTCCTGACAGTGGAATGACCCTTCCGTCCACTACCTCTTATAACCGACTAGCAGTGAAGCTCTCTTATAGTGCCGTCCCCGACAGCGTGCGTTCGGCTGAGAGGGTCACTAGTATCCGCTATTCTAATTACATGTGATGTAGACATGAAACATGTTTGGAGAGGGACACCCCAAAGAGAAAAAAAAAAAAAAAAGAGTAGCATTAAGGACAGGCATTTTTCCCCCCAAGAGTCTGCTTTTGTCTTGTGTCGGAGTCAAAGCTGGTGCTCAGTTTGGGGTAGAGGGACGCTGTTCCATGAGGTCACCCTGAGACCTGGGCTCCTTCTGCCTGGTGACTCCATCGTCCCGGAGGAGCGCACCCCAGCCAGTGTGAAATGGAGGGAGAGCCAGAAAGCACGCTAAGGAGGGAATGTGGGATTCTCCCGCTCTCTTCCTGGATGACCCAGGTCACCCAGGGTTCTAATCTACCCACTGGGGTATTACTGTCCATGCAAAACTATGGTTGGGAGGTTTCGAGTAGTTGGCTTAGTCTGAAACTTCTATGCACCCTGGGTCATAGATGATGCTCAGAATACGACTCCCTCTCTCTCCTCCCCACCCTGAGTGTTGCCGGAGAAAATGAGATGACTTTGACAGTTGGCTCAGTGTCCATTCTGAGCCTTCAGTAAAGTTTGGCAATGTAGAATCCGCTGTGTTTCCTGTTCCCCACAACACAACCCCAGTCAGACCTGTTTTCCTCAAGTGGAAAATGTTCGGAACAGCTGCCCTCCCTCTCAACACATAACCTAGCTTTGTCTTTTGCTGAGCAGATGGAGACCACACACAGACCGACACGGATCACCCCAGATGTCTCATTTGGCATTCTCAAAGACAGATGGATGACACAAACGTGTACACGCGTTGAGCTTTCTTTTTTAACGCACCTGATGTACTTTTCTGAAACTTGCTTTTTCTCCTTATCCGTACGTTATAGACTTTCCCTGATCTTTTTTTTTTTAAGATTTTATTTATTTATCAGAGAGAGAGAGAGAGGGAGAGAGAGCGAGCACAGGCAGACAGAATAGCAGGCAGAGGGAGAAGCAGGCTCCCTGCAGAGCAAGGAGCCCGATGTGGGACTCGATCCCAGGACGCCGGGATCATGACCTGAGCTGAAGGCAGCTGCTTAACCAACTGAGCCACCCAGGCGTCCCGACTTTCCCTGATCTTAGTATGTAAGATTCCCTTTGCTCTTTTCCATTGTTGTATTTAACATTTTTATCTCATTCCATTGCTCATGGACATTTGTGTGTTTCAGGTTTTGGGTTTTTGTTTTGTTTTGCTTTTGTTTTTTTTTTTTGTTTTTTGTTTGTTTTGTTTTGTTGTTTGTTGTTGTTTTTTTTTTTTTTTTTTTTTTGCTATTCCAAACAAATGCTGTAGTAAACATCCTAGAACATATATCTTTATCCACTAACAGCTATGTTTTGGGTACAGCCTGGGATTGAATTGACAGGCATGTTCATTCTGATACTGCTAAGTTACCATCAGAACGTCTCTACCAAGAGTGCATGAGGGTTCCCCCTTTTCATGAGCATTATATGGGTTTTCAGTCTTTAAAAATTTTGCCAATCTGATGGGTGAAAAATCACATCCTATTGTAATTTGTATTTTTCAGATTACTTTTTTTCTTTTGTAGAGTGAGTGAGAGAGAGACAGAGAGCACATGTATGTGCCCGCAAGCAGAGGGGAGGGGCAGAGACAGAGGGAGAGAGAATATTAAGCAAGCTCCCCACGGGCTCGATCTCACAACCCTGAGATCATGACATGAGCTCAAATCAAGAGTTAGATCCAGGTGCCCCTCTGATAACTTTTTTTTTTTTAAGATTTTATTTATTTATTTGACAGACAGAGATCACAAGTAGGCAGAGCCAGACAGAGAGAAGGGTGAGGAAGCAGTCTCCCCGCTGAGCAGAGAGCCCGATGCGGGGCTCGATCCCAGGACCCTGAGATCATGACCTGAGCCGAAGGCAGAGGCTTAAGCCACTGAGCCACCCTGGCGCCCCTCCAATAAGTTTTTATATACATTTTGGTTCCTTGTATTATGTTCTCGAAGCCATCTCTGCCATGATGGCCCGTAGCCGAGCCATCCCACGGGTCCCCCTCTGCCTGTTGGTCCTTCCCTGCCCAGTCCCCACCCTGCAGCCTGAGCGGTCCTTTCCAAAGTCAAATCTGATCGCACCACCGCGGCACCCCACCTCCCGGACAGATTAAAGCCACTTTAGAGACCTCACTCGCTCTTAGCAAGAAGGGTGACCAAAGTCTGCAGTATGGCCTAGAAAATGCCACACAGTCAACTCCTCCCTCCCTTTGTTTGTTTATTTATTTATTTATTTATTTGAAGACTGATTTATTTTTAGAGAGCGAGATACGGGGTAGCGGGGACATGGGGGAGGGGCAGAGGGAGAGAGAAGGAATCTCAGGCAGATCCCTGTTGAGCAGGGGCCGGAGGTAGGGCTTGGTCCCATGACCCCAAGATCACCACCTGAGCTGAAATCAAGAACCCAGGCGCCCCTTTCCCTCCCTTTACAGCCCCACCCCAAACCTCACACCCGCCTCTCTCGGCGCTCCAGCCACGGCCTCCTTCCTTCAGGACACACTGTGGATGTGCCAGCGTTTTCCAACCAAGGGCAGCGAAAACAGGAGGTAGAAACATAGTAGAAGGCACGGGAGGATCTCTCAGGGGCTCAATATACAGTCCAATGGGGCTTTAGAGAAAAAGATGTGGGGGCGTCTGTCTGTCTCAGTTGGTTGAGCATCTGCCTTCGGCCCAGGTGGTGATCCTGGGGTCCTGGGACCAAGTCCCGAATCTGGCTCCCTGCTCAGCGGGGGGCCTGCTTCTCCCTCTGCCCTTCCCCCCTGCTCTTGTGCTCTCTCTCTCTCTCTCTCTCTCTCTCAAATAATAAAAATCTTTTTTAAAAAAGAAAAAGAGATGCGGAGCTGAACTGGAAACGTGGAAGTGTGCGAAAGAGCGAGCCCGTGGTTGCATGTGGCTGATGGTGAAGGTTGTGTGAGGTAGGGGAGGAGCTCGACTGAACAGGGTCGAGACATTGGGGAACTCTAGTGCAACAGGGTGACTTTGTGATTTCCTGCCACACGGGAGAGCAGCTGAGCTGCCCGTGCACACATGTGCATCGTATCAGTGCCCAGACTGCATCCCCCTAGCTGGGGCAGCCCCGTCCCCTGTCCTGTCCCTGGCCCCGAGGACGTGGGCTGTGCTGTGCTGGACCCACCTTTCCTTCACATGACCTCAGGGACCAGCTCCTAGAGCTACGGCTGCCGCGTCGCTCTCTGGCTCTCTGCGTCCTCTCATCTGTTGTAAGCCCTGGGGCTCCTTCTGCCTTCCCGCCGGCCCTGCCTTCCGTCAGAGCAGAGGTGGCTGTGTGTTAGGATTCTTGGGGCTGGAAACAGCAAAAGTCAACTCGGAATGACTTATGCGAAAAGAGTGGGTGATTTCTTATTAAGATGGGACCACCCAACACTTGTGCACAATTTGGCATCCTTTTAAAATACGTTTTTTGGTGTTTTCTGTGAATATTCACCTTTTTTCGGTAGAAAGAGCTCATCTCTGCGTGGGGGGTAGGGCCAGGAGTACCGGGTCTATGCCCGGTTGTCTGAAGCAACTACCCTTTTGCCCCCTAGGATTCACACCCACTGGGGGGAAAAAAGCCCTGTAATGAACGGGATACCCTCCTCTCTTCCCTGTAAAACCCTAGTGTGGTGTGACCCTGTCGTTCCAACAAACCTTTTGATGGAGTCTCCCCCTACGGGCCACTCTGAGTACTGCTTCCAACTCTGTAACACTCGGGCCAGGAGCCAGTCAGGTCATCCCAATTTCTCCATCTTCCTCCATTTCCAGCGGCGATCCTGCACTCCTTTTAGATCCCATGTGCTGGTAAGGAGCCTCTTACAAGAATACGAAAATGCCTCAGGAATTCAAAGGGCGGATGCCGTCAGACCCCAGGAAGCACTGAGACCACGAAATGAGAAGTCGTTGGGGTTTCTTCTCTTCTAGCCTCTACAGCTCTTGGTGTTTCACGTCCTTCTTTGTTATTTTCCTGAATTTTCTTTTTCTGGTTCTCTGGCCCATGCGGCAGAATATGGCTTTCGTGATCTCTGGACGTCGTGATTACAGGTCTTATTCCAGCACCTTCCACATTCCTGGAACAAGGACTGTCACTGAGGCAGCTCGGTGAAGCTGAGGTTCTCTCCCGGTCGCCTGTGGGGTGGGAGAGAGTTCCATGTAGGGGCGCACTATCACCTAGGACCCCTGCTACGGGGAACAAGGTCATGTACCCCAAAGTGTGTCCACCAAGCTGGCTGTCTCTTCTAGGCTAGATAACTTCCAGAGTCGAGGGCGCCAGCTCTCTGTCCTGTTTGCCAGTGTAAGGAACCAGAGACAGATCCCTGTCCCCAGACGGTCCGTGTTAAATCTGACTACAAGTCACCCCGTGGCCAACTCTGAGTGCCGTCCCTTAGCAGACCAGCTCGCTCCCACACTCGGGACACTCATACCCGAACCCCCATGTGTTTTGATAAGCACAACCATCTGTGTGTCGTTAGCACATCCAAAGTGGCTGATTATGAGTCGTTCCCCCCTTCCTTGCTGGAGCTGACCTGCCCCAGCTTCTCGCGACAGCCCGTCCTTTGAGACGCGTGTCCTGACTCGGTGTGGGAAGTGAATGGACACGTGTGCTTGGCTTCCCTGTCCTGGTCACGCGCGCGCCACCCACCACGCACCCTGCAAATCACGCACCTGACGAGTACGGTCCTAATCCCGAAACCTTCCTGGATCGGAGATCGAGTACACAGAAAGGCTTGTCCCAGTGGGGAGTGACTCCCCGCCCCTCCCATTTCCACTCTCTGTTTCTTTCCCTTGTCTTTTCCCTTCTTTCTCTTTCAGACCCACGTTGAGGAGGAACTGCTCGTCGGGGGCTTGTGACGTGTGCTGGCGCCTGGGCCCCTGGAGGCCCTGCACGGCGGCCTGCGGCCGGGGCTTCCAGTCCCGGAAGGTCGAGTGTGTCCACTCCCGGAGCTGCAGACCCGTGGCGGAGAGACACTGTGTGCAAAAGAAGAAACCGGCTTCCTGGCGGCACTGTCTGGGGCCTTCCTGTGAGAGTACGTACCCTTCTCAGGTACCACCGCCAGCCAGCAGCCTAGTCCCAGCCAGACCTGGGCGAGGGGGTGGGGGGGAGGTGGGGGGCAGCCTTGTTGGTGTCCCCGCTGACCAGCCATGCGGGATGCAGGTGGCATCCTGGATGTTAGGAGATGAGCGCCTTTGCTGCGGGTGCGACTCAGCGTTCCTTTGAGAACCGTAGAATCCGCGGGTGTTGGCGGCATTGGCTATGATGGATGTGTCCCCACGTCTGACCGCCTCACCACACTCCCCATCTGCCCGGAGGGGGTCTCCTCAGCTAGGACGGGGATTCTTGGCATAGATGCTTATATTATTATTATATTATATATACATTATGTTGTTTTAATTCTATATATGTTCATAGACACACGTGTTTTTGTATTATGTATATTATAATTGTTATATCATTTTTATAAAACTTCATCATAAATATATTTTGCTAGGGAGCAGGTCCATCCCATTTATCCGTTTTCCAAGGGTCCACACCCCTGCTGTTCTCAGCACTGAGAGGAGGAGCGTGGGCCAGAAGGGCTGGGAGGCCCCAGAGAGCAGGGTGAGGTCACGTGGCCTAGATGAGAAGTGAGCCCCGTGAGTTTCTGGCTCTCGTGTAGGGCCATGCCTCTAACCCAAGCTTAGTGGGGTTGCTTTTCAGTTATCTGAGTCCTGCTGGTGTACAGTCTTGCACAGTTTCAGGTGTAGGACGTAGTTATCGAACAGTTCTATCCGTGCCGCTGGGCTCCCCACAAATGCAGCTGCCACCTGTCCCCACCTGGTGCTGTCACAGTGCCCGTGACTCTATTCCCTGGGCCGCAAACCCAAGCCCAGGTTTCTCCAGCTCGCTCCATGATCACAGTGTTAGGCTTGTCATAAACTCAGAGGGTTTCATTTTTTCATTTTTTGTAACTCTTCTCTGGTGAGCTGTGTGTTCAGTGGGTATCTCTGTTTTCCCTTTTCTGCAGGAGACTGCTCAGACACAACTCACTACTGTGTGTTCGTGAAGCATCTCGGCTTGTGTTCGCTCGATCTCTACAAGCAGAGGTGCTGTCAGTCGTGTCAAGAAGGGTAAACGTGTGGCGGGGTCGGAATGCTGCTGTGAAGACAGAACCCAAACGGAAAAGCTCTTTCCTCCGACGCAGCTGGTTCAGAAGCATGTTATTTCTTTCAAAACTCTAGATTCTGCATTCAGGGGTCGATGTGAACTCGCCACTGGCGGGATGTCCTATTGTTTTCCTGGTGGCCGGTTTTTGATCCCAGCTCTTTGAGATGATCTGTTCCGGGACGATCAAACACACCGTGGCAGGTGTGCCCTTGCACTTGGGACCCTCCCCGTGCCCTCCTAGTAGGGAAACTGCCCAGATCCCCAGTGCGATGTCACAGGCTGCTTTTTCCTGTACGTGTAGACTCGTGGAGGGTAGGACATCCTGGAGACGTGACGGGCATGCGGCAACTGATGACCTCCCCTTCTCTTGAGTTTTAGGGTTTCAGCCTGTTTATAAGGCATCTACACTTGGGAAGCCCCGGCCAGTAGTTGTCGAGATGGCGTGAGCGGTGCTGGTGGCATTTTGATGGGTCCTTAAGTCTAGTCTGTGAAGAAGAGGTGGTCCCTGTGGCCAGGCTCATGGCACCGACTGATCCAAGGACCCTGGGCGTGGGGGAAGGTGGCATCTTGTCTTTGCTCTTACAGAACCCGGGGATGAAAGCCCAGAGTAGACGTTGCCACCAGTTTCACAACTATGGAGATCTGTGACCAGATGAGGCATCTCTGAAATCAAAGGAGAGGGCAAGTTCACCTTTTCTACTGATTTTGAAATGTATTCAAAGCTTTCTTTTAAGAGCTGTGAATGAGACTTTTTCTGAGCATTCTTCTCTTGCACACAAACAAAAAATCAAAGCCTTATTAGACCTAATTTATGCCTAGAATTGTACTCCTGAGGATTTTCTATTTCAGGGTTTTTATTTCTTATAATCCTGAAGGTTCTAAGAAAGTAATCCAAATAGCAAATATGGTGATTGAAAAGAATTATCGTGAATAAGTGTTTTAATTCAGACGGATCTGTCGGTAAATCCAAAGCGAATTTGGGTTGGGCTAGAAGTTCCAGTAGGGTTAGGGGTCAGAGTTAGGCTTTGGTGGGTAAGTGTAGGGTTCATTTTAGTCTTAGGATTGGGTGAGGTGAGAGGGGAAGGTATGTTAGGGTTAAGGCTAGAGTTGGCATTGGGGGTTAGCGAGAGCCTGAGCTGGGTTGCGTTGGGTTGCGTTCAGACTGGCGCCGGTGCTGGTGTTGGTGATGGTGCCCGGGTGGAGAGTAAATTGGGACTAAATTGTTTCTGTCGAAGGAGTCTGGGGCTTGCGTGAAGTTGTGACGTTCTGATGCTGATTCAGTTCTGGGGTGCTTTCCCCAACATCCCCAGCGGTTCTGGCTTTGGATGACCCACGGCCCCAAGGACACAGCCATCCTCCCTCAGTCAGGGAGGCCCGTTGGCCACGGTGTCACCTAAAGCAGGTCGTGCGGGACCGAGGCCCTGATCACAAAGAAGCGAACAGTGCGTTTGGGCTTTGGATCTGTCCGTGGGCAAGCTTGCTGGTCTCTCTGCCGAGTATTCTGAGCACCAGCTGTCCTTTTCTAACTTCAGCCTCGCTGACACTGACAATGAGCACTACTGTATGCGGAGGGTTTGGTGGCCGGGAAGGATGGGGACGTGAAGGGCACACACAGCCCGTGGGGCACTGGTCATCAGTCACACTTGGTTGTGGAAGGTTTTTAAATTAAAAGAAAGATCGTTTGTAAGATACTCTTTGTACATATTTATTATATGACTTAAAGGTGCAATATTTTATTTTGTACAGTATGTAATAAAGAAGGTGGGACATATATTTTTTCTTATCAACAAAATTTCCTATTAAGTTGCTTCTCCTTTGTATTTAAAGTCGCTATTTTTTGTTGACTCTTGTATTGTTGTCTTGGTATCGTTCAAGTGACATTCCTGTGTACTGTATTTTACTACTGTTCCTATAACATAAGAGTTAATGTTTCTTTCATGACTCCCTACGTGATTCAGAAATAAATCTACTTTGATTATGCAGTGGAATCCTTATACATGTGGGCGGCTTATTTGTGTTGTTTCTGGAAGCCTTGACCGTTGTCATCTTGGCTGCCTCCTTGGGAGTCCAGGAGCAGACCTGATGGGCTCCCTGCTCTGGGCTGTCCTGTGAAGTGTGGTGACAAGGTTCAGGACCGATCACGCAGGAGTTCCCTCTGAGTCCCTTACCCCAATCACGTACGCCCTATGGACTGTCGTTGATGTCGAGGGTGGAAACAAAGAAATAAGCCCTCATGGACAGCTGAGACAGTGCAGGAGTGGCTGGTGGTAGGAGAGCAGGAGGCGGCAATACCCTCTTATTTTCGGCCACGATGAGGAGCTGAGGGACTGGCGTGAGATGTCGGCGCCTGAAGACGTTTTGGCAGCACGAGGCGACTTCCTCTGTGTCCCGGCCATGGGCACAGGGCTTCGGGATCGGCGGGGAGTCTCTACAGGCAGGATTCACGTTGTTGAACTTGAGACGCCCTCCATTTGCCTCGGGCTTGGGGTTTCTGAGGTTATGTGTTGAGGAAAAATCAATCATTGTGCGGTAACTTGGGAGACTCCGTTAACCTCATGAGGCTGAGCTACATGGGAGATAAGCCGTTGGACACCCCTGATGTCTACAAGTGTAGTTTTGTCTTCCCTCCTCTTTCCCTCCCTCTCCTTTCCCCTCCCTCCCTTCCTTCCTCCCTTCCTTTTCTTTTTCTTTCTTTCTTTCTTTCTCTCCCCTCCCTCCTTTCTCTTCACTTTTCTCTTCTTTTCTTCCCTTCCCTTTGTTCTCTTCTCTCTCAAACTAAGGCCATGTACATGGGTTACACGGAGTGGAGAGTATTACAAGGAAGGCGAGGAAATGTGGGGCGTGTCCTTTCCAACTCAGAGAAGTTTCCCTGGGAACCCCTCACTGTCTTCTTGGCTGTCGGAACTACTTCGTGATCCTCAGTAACTGTACAAGAATACGGAGAAATCCAGATTCTGCAGTCCAAGCCCTGCTGGGAGGCTTGGGTCCTCTCATGTACAATGTGATGAAGTCAATGTCCCAAAACGTTATTTCTTACAAATCAACTAGGAAAAGGGTGAAAAAGTCATTCTAAGAAAACAAATGGAGAGATCATTGTTGGTCTTTTCTTTGTAATGAGCAAAGGATAGGAGAAGTTTGCAACAAGCCCGAACAAGCCTTCCCAAGTGCAAAGACAGGAAAGGTTTCATCACGCCAGGGATCCCAGCGTGGCTCCTCAATTCAGGATGGTTCCCCTCGTCAAGCTTCGGACCCCACGCCAAGGCAGGGGCATCAGCAGGTCCCTGGCGTCAAACGTGTTGTCAGGTGTGTAGAATGACCTCAGAAATTATAAGCAAACTTGCTGATAGACTGGTGGATGGCTGGAGTTGAAAAGACAAAACTAATGAGCCTGGCAGAACAAACCAAACTATTTTTTTTTAACTTTTTATATTAAGGTGACTAAGATGTATGGAATGGTTACAAAAGCACTGCAGGGAATTTTGGTACACCCTCATCTAACTTCCCTTAATGTCAATGTTGTACATAACCAAATATGCTGATCGAAACTAAGAAATTGGGCCTGGCACAGAAATAGACACACAGATCAATGCAACAGAACAGAAAACCCAGAAATGGGCCGACAACTGTATGATCAACTCACCTTTGACAAAGCAGGAAAGACTATCCAGTGGGGGAAAAGACCATCTCTTCAACAAACGGTGCTGGGAGCACTGGACAGCCACGTGCAGAAGAAAGAAACTTTCTTGCACCACATACAAAAACAAATTAAAATGGATAAAAGACCTATATAAGACACTTGAAACTATTAAAATCCTAGAAGAGAACACAGGCAGTAAGTTCTTGGATGTTGGCCACAGCAGCTTCTTTCTAGATATGTCTCCTGAGGTAAGGGAAACAAAAGCAAAATAAATTAATAGGACTTGATCCAAATAAAAAGCTTTTGTACAGTGAAGGAAATAATTAACAAGACTAAAAGGCAACCTGTAGAATAGGAGAAGATATTTGCACATGACGTATCTGATAAAGGGTTAGTATATGAAATACGTAAAGAACTTATAAAAACTCAACATCCCGAAAAAGAATAATGTGGTTACAAAATGGTCAGAAGAAATGAACAGACATTTCTCCTAAGAAGACATCCAGATGGCCAACAGACACGTGAAAAGATGCTCAGCATTACTTATCGGGAAAACGCAAATCAAAACCACAATGAGATATCACCTTGCACCTGTCAAAATGGCTAAAATCAACACAAGAAACAGTAAATGTTGGTGAGGATGAGGAGAAAGGGGAATCTTCTGGCACTCTTGGTGGGAATGCAACTCGTGCGGCCACCATGGAAAACAGTACAGAGGTTCCTCAGAAAGTTAAAATTAGAGCTACCCTATGATCCAGCAAATATACTATTAGGTATTTACCCAAAGAATACAGAAATACTCATTGAAATGGGTCACATGCACCCCAATGATTATAGCATAAGTATCTATAATAGCCAAATTTTGGAAATAGCCCAAGAGTCTGTGGACTGATGAAAAGGTGTGGCTTATATAGACAATGGAATATTACTCAGCCATCAAAAAGAATGACATCCCGCCACTTGCAATAACATGGATGCAGCTAGAGAGTATTATGCAAAGCGAAATGTCAATCAGAGAAAGACAAATCCCATATGATCTCACTCATGTGTGGAACTTAAGAAACAAATGAGCAAAGGACTGAAAAAGAGGGAGAGAGGGAGGCAAGCCCAGAAATAGACTCTTCACTAGAGAACACACCGCTGGTGACCAGAGAGGAGGGGTGGTTGGGGGAAATGGGCGATGGGGGGCAGTTGTCATGACGAGAGCTGGGTTATGATGGAAGTGATGAGTCACCACATTGCACACCTGAAACTGATATTATGCTGCATGTGAACTAACTGAAATTTAAATAAAAACTTTAAAAACTGCCCCCAAGAAATCGACATTGGTATAACACTATTAACTGCAAACTTTAATGGGATTTCACCATTTTCCCACTGTTGTCCTCTGTTCTGCCCTGGGTTCTGATCCACGATCCAGCAATGCCATGCCTCTTTAAGGCTCCAAACTGTGGTGCTTCTGTTTTCTTGTCTCTCATGACCATGGGAATTGTGACCATGACACTGGCCAGGGATTTTGCCGAGTGCCCCTCTGTTGGAGGTGATCTGGTATTTTCTCAGGATTAGAGTCAGCTATGCACGGTTGCCCTTCTCCCGGTACGGCATCAGAGGGACATGCTGTCGACATGTCCTCTTACTGGGTCATGTTTACCTTGGTCCTTGGTTAAGGTGGCTCCTGCCGTGTTTCTTCTCTACTAGGTCACTGTTTCCCTCTTTGTAATTAATATATTTGTATTTTGGAGACAATACCTAGAGACTGTGCAAATACTCTGTTTCTCCTTAAAGTTTTGTCCCCTAGTTTTATAGCATCTTATGGGGTGCGCCTATAGTAATGATCGTGATGATGTTCCAGTGGTGAGTTTCTCTTTTCTTCATTCCCTTACTAATTGGAATCCTGTAAGGAAGAGATGTGTCTTCTCTCCCATTTATGTATTTATTTATATCAGTATGGACTCTAGGAGATAGATAGATCTATATATATCTAAATCAATCTCTCTCTCTATATATATATATATATAAAACAACAGTTTGGATTTTAACTCAAACAAAGTAACTTTGAGTAAAAATGCCAACTGTCGTTATTTTGTTGCTCAGATCATTCCAGCTTTGCTCACTGGGAGGTTTCTTAGGTTGACTGCACATCCGTACTAACCCGTGCAAATGCACACACACACACACACACACACACACACACACACCTGTTTATTTCTGCATCTGTGAGTTCATCCTGAGACGTCAGGTCAGGTGTCAGTTCACACCATACGGTCATTACTACAGTCAATGCCTTTTTCTTTCTTTCTTTTCCTTTCTTTCTTTCTTTTTTCCTTTTTTTTTTTTTTTTTTTTTTAGCTCAAGTCTTTAAAAGTTTTCATGTAAGGACAACTCAAGATGATCATTATCAAGTTAGTAAGGAGGTTGAAGATTTCCTGGGAGGATTTTTGAGACGGCTCCATCAAAGGTCAATATTTTACTAAGAAATGTTTGCTACTCAAATTCTCAGTAAGTGTGGGTAAACAGAGGTGGTATTTTTTTTTAATTAGTATTTTTGATTTTGTTATGTTAGTCACCAAATGCCTTTTTCTTTGTAGTTTCTGTGACCATGGGAAGCGTGGCTCTCACGATCTGCAGTCGTCTTCTCGGTTTCCCGTAACCCTGTGACAGGAGGACAGTTTAGCAGCCGGACTGCAGTGTTGGTGTGGGAACCTTTTTATCTATAGCTATAGATTGTTCAGTCGGAACGCTCTTTCTCAGTATCTCTTAGGTAATCCCCTCTCCTCCCGCCCTCTTCTGTGCGCTCAGGTGACGTGCTTCTAGGACACTTAGACACACCCGCCACGGTCTGCATTCCTTCCTGGGTTCTCCTCGCATCCTGGGGAGCCGTGTCTGTGATGTTACGGGCAGTAAGACCGACTCTGTGGTTTCCAGTTCTTAGTTTCTACGAATTCAGAGAGTTGTTTACCCACACAGTTTCCTACCAAACACTTCTATCACCCCCTGAAATTCCCACGTCCTGCTTCTCTGTGACCCTGTGATATGTACGTGTATGTTTACCTTTATAAACTGTCAAAAGATGTTCCAAAATGCCTGGTGTGTGTGTGTGTGTGTGTGTGTGTGTATGTGTGTGTGTGTGTGTGTGTGTGTGATCTTTTTAGCCCTGGATATGTATGTCATGATATCTCATTGTAGTTTTAAGTTGAATTTCCCTAATGACTAATGATACTACCTTTCACCTGCTGATTTGACATTTCTTGTGGGTTGAATTGTGTTCCCCTCCTCAAAAAGCTTCTAACTCCCAGAATATGACCTTATTTGGAAACAAGGTCTTTGCAGATGATCAAGTTAGGATGGGATCGCTGGGGTAGGTGACATTAGGGAAAGTCGCATGTCTGTGAATTCCAGTACGACTGGTATTGTTATTAAACGGGGAGATTTGGAGACGGGTGCTTGGACACGGGGAGAATGCCATGTGAAGATGAAGGCAGACATTTATAAGCTGGGCAACATGAGATTGCTGGCAAAACTCCAGAAGCTAGAAAAGAGGAACAGAACAGGTTCTCCCACGCAGCCCTCCGAAGGAGCCAACTCGGCTGACACCACCTGGGCTTCCAGCCTCCAGAACTATGAGACCGTGAATGTCTGTTGTCTAAGCCCGCCCCCCCCCAAGTCTGGGGTACTTTGTCCTTGTAGCCTTAGCAAACTAATACACCATCTATAGATAGTCTGGTGAAGTATCTGTTTAGATCTTCGACCTGTTTTTTTCCTGTTCTTGAGTTTTATATTCTTTATTTTTTTTTAAAGATTTTATTTATTTATTTGACAGACAGAGATCACAAGTAGACAGAGAGGCAGGCAGAGAGAGAGAGGGAAGCAGGCTCCCTGCTGAGCAGAGAGCCCTATGTGGGACTCAATCCCAGGACCCTGAGATCATGACCTGAGCCGAAGGCAGTGGCTTAACCCACTGAGCCACCCAGGCGCCCCGAGTTTTATATTCTTTAAATATTCCAGGTACACATCCTTTGAAGTCAGTTTTGTAGATGAAGAAATGGGTTCAGAGAGGGAAAATAATTTGTGCAAGGTCACATATGCTAGTCTATAGAAGAAGATGTCATTACAGCTCAAGGGTCAGCTCAGCTGTCCTCTCCTTAAGGGAGCGTTCCCTGAACTCCCAGGCTAAGTGGCCCATGTACCCCCTGTTCCAATCTTTTTTTTTTTTTTAAGATTTTTTATTTATTTATTTGACAGAGAGAGATCACAAGCAGGCAGAGAGGCAGGCAGAGAGAGAGAGGGAAGCAGGCTCCCTGCTGAGCAGAGAGCCCGATGCGGGACTCGATCCCAGGACCCTGAGATCATGACCTGAGCCGAAGGCAGCGGCTTAACCCACTGAGCCACCCAGGTGCCCCCTGTTCCAATCTCTTATTCCCATCTGTTACATTGAGTGTTAGATGATAGGAACACACCATTATTCATCTTTGTGTCCTCAGCTCAAGTCACATTGCCTTGGGAAACCCCAGAATGTATCTTACTAAGGGGTAACCTTTGTCCAAGGGGTAGACCACCCCCATCAGATTGCAGAGGAAGTTGAATGTCTAGCTCAGAAAATGGCCAGGTTGACAGTGTTACCATACTCCCTACTGTTTCATTTTGAGTCTATAATCATGTTTTCTATGGAAAAGGCAAGAGTAGTTATATACAGGTTAACCTAGATAAGACTTTATTTAAAAAGCTCCCTTTTCCAGAGAAAATTTGGTACAGAAATGATTTCATGAAAATTCATTCATTTTATTGATGCTTTATTAATGTTGCCTAGATAAATAATTCTACATATCATAATTTTCACTAATAGATACAAATGTAAATAAAAACAAGCTACTTTCAAATATTAAAAATGTTTTAGCCAAATACTGGTGCACTTACTCTCAAGTGAGCATGTTGTTTGAGACAACTTTAAAGCTACAGAAGATCAAACTTTGTGCTACACTAAATCATACTCTCCCATAATACAATCATTTATCAAAGAAAAAGAAACAATAGGAATGTGATTCATTAGGACATTTTCAGCGTTCATAAATGGAACGTGTTCTTCCTGGTTCACTTACTAGGATCATTCCTCCCCTCCCTTCTTAGCACTTAGTTCACTCTGGAGAAGAAGGACGTATGTCACTTTGCCCCACCCTGAGCCTGCCCCTGCTCCTGAACCCTGACTCCGGGTATGGCCATTAGGTACGTCCTAACCCAAGGTTATCCAGAAGATTCTTCACCGCTGTCAGTCATTTCTAAAACTACTCTAACAAATACCTTTTTCCTTCCCATAAGTACTGTCTTTCAAACCATGTTCTTCTCTGCATCCAAGCTCTCCATTCTCTGGAACGAGCTCTCTGGCGCTTGTGGGGCTGGAGAGGACAAGACTCTTTAGGAATCAAACCACTCCTAAGCTCAGAGCAAATTCGGTCATTTTACAATCCTTGCCTCAGGCCAGAAAATGAGTAGTGAGTAGGTTAGTTACCTTACTTTGAAAATGGAGAAAACAGGTACAAAATGAGATTAAGGAACTTAGTGTGAATGCCTGACATTTGCTTAGCACTTTTGCTTTTGGGTTACAATGAATCATATGATCTGATGCTCAAAACGCAGTATTTGTGAACTAAGCAGAGCAGATGTCCTTTTAAAAGTGCAGATACTGGGGCTCAAAGCCGTGAGTCATTGGCCCAGGGTGATGTCATCGGGACGCCAACTCAGAGCCTTGACTCCCAGCCCACAGACCCTTTGCTGGTTGCACCACAGTTCCTCTTATGAACTTGAACATGGTGAGGGGCAGTGTGACGGCCCTCAGCACCACCAACCACAGTGCACTGCGTAGATGCCCTGAAGTCTGAGGACATGAAGACCACTGTCTTGGATGAGGAATCCGTGCGTCATTTTCAGAGGTGGGCTAGACAGTCCTGATGTCCTTGATACATGAAAACTGTATGTGAGTAACTGTGTAGTTGCCATAATTAAAAATGTACGGGTACATGATAATAGACTGGAGGCAAGCAACCAAACAGTAAGTTGGGGATTAAAGTAGTTCAGTTGGGAATGTCCACGATTCAACTTTCAGAATAGCATATTAAAGGACAATCTTGGTAAAAGAGCAATACAAAATGGATTTTAAGGTTCTTATTTCTTATAATTAATTTTGCAAATTCATTTTGAAAGATTTAAAAATGATTTGTTTTAGCTCTCCCATAAATTATTTTGACTATATAAAATTGGCTTTGGGGCGCCTGGGTGGCCCCGTCGGTCAAGCGTCCAAGTCTCAATTTCAGCTCAGGTCATGATCTCAGGATTGTGAGATTGAGCCCCATGTCGTCTCTGTGTTGGGCTTGGAGCCTGCATAAGATTCTCTCTCTCCCTCTTCCCCTCCCCTCTAAAAAAAAAAAACCCCAAACTCTGGCTTTTCCCTTAGAAAACCAATATCTGTTAGCTTCCTTTTAAACATGATTTGATGATTAGAAGGCCTCCACTATGGGCGTGACCTTGCGGAAGAATTTATGACCTTGAGAATTTGTATTTTCAAAGATATAGCCTGGAGGAGAAGGATAGCTAGCAGGGCAGACTTCCTGTTTCTTCTGTGTGTACTCTGTAGAGTACATGGTGGTGTCATCGAACGGAGCAGAACTCTGAAACAGAGCATGCGTGGGTTTGCAGCTCTCTGTCCGAATCAGCTCGTGGGGCACATAGTGAGACCTGAAAGTGCTCCAACCATCGAATCTTCCAGATGGGTTGGAAATCTGCTGCTGCTGCTTAATAAGACCTTGACGACAGCATTCCCAGGCTGGAAAATCTTCCTTTGTGGTGCTTTTTCCTTGAAAAGGGACATTGTTAAATTTTTTCTGAGAAACTGGCCTGATGGGACTAACACGTTTGGTCTGATAGGGAACATAGTCGAGATGGCTTGTGCTGTTTAGCTGCATGGTACCTGCAGGCGGGACATACTCCTGTGGTTTCTTGACTTCGGGTGGTGGGATTTCCCATGGTTGGAAGCTTTCGCGGAATTCCGTGCTTCCTTCAAAATGAGCATTTTGGGTCACTCTGGTGTATGGAGGTCGGCAGATTTTCGCAGTTTCACCAGGAAGACCCTGAAAGTCATATCGATGAGTTGTGAGATCCTCAAAGGGTCGACTGGTTGGCTTGTACACTTCTTTTGGCCTTGCAAACTTGAGTTCTAGCTGATAAGGTACGTAATCAAGGCGATGACTTGTATCACCATTAAAAGGGACTGTAGAACGTTTGACCACGGGGCTGGGTTTAAAGCTTTGCCTGGGCTTTATCTCCTGAGGAACGTAGTCATCCTGAAATGTGGTTGAATTTCCAAATTTCATGGTGGGGGGGTGGTAAGCTTGTTCTGGTTTATAAAGGTCAATTTTCTGAATGTCCCAAGCTCTATAATCATCTTGAAAATTTAAAAAGAGAGCATTTAAAATACTGCATAAAACAACCATCTTCTAAAATTCATGACTTACTTCCCTCATTGCCAAACATCCTTCCATTTCCTTCAGAAATCTGAACACTAATCAAGTCTGAAGTTGCTCAGATTCCCCTGATTTGTGTTTTCTTCATATCCACCTTCCTCTTCCTATCTCCCCACATTAGTGCATAGAATTTCTACTTCTAGATTTACCTGAATACACAACAAGGGAATGGAACATCTGAGCTTGGATTGTTGATAGTTTTTGAAAGCCTATATTTTGGGTAAAGACAGAGTTTAGGAGATTATGGTTGCATTTTCCAGGAACTGGTTGGGATTTTCACCATAACACATGAAATGAAAAGAAACCACTTATTTGTGGAGCATAAGAAATAACACGGAGGACATGGGGAGATGGAGAGGAGAAGGGAGTTGAGGGAAATTGGAAGGGGAGATGAACCATGAGAGACTATGGACTCTAAAAAAATCTGAGGGTTTTGAAGGGGTAGGGGGTGGGAAGTTGGGTGAGCCTGGTGGTGGGTATTATGGAGGGCATATGCTGCATGGAGCACTGGGTGTGGTGCATAAACAATGAATTCTGGTACACTGAAAAGAAATTAAGAAAATAAAAAATAATTTAAAAAAAAGAAAAGAAACCATAAAATCTACTGATTAACATAAAATCAAAGGCCCTGATGTGTGGGCAAAAGTGATGGGGATATTATTCTTTGCCTTGGAGGGACTCCTCAAATGAAAGGGAATTTCAACCCATTATACTGTAGGAAAGCCTACCAGATTCCCTGAACAAACCTACAGAATAACTTGTACTATCCCAGAAAGATCATTGCCTTCAACTTCAGCTTTTCAGAAAATGGACTTCAAGATATCATCAAAAGACAGAGGGCCATCTAGAGGCCAGAGGCCTGAACTGAGTGCTTTTACACATACCAGAAATTGTATGTAGAATTTAGAATTGAATACCAGAGCTAAGTCTAAGATTTAGGGTTAAATACCTTAATTTTTCTTCTTGTGGCATACATAGACCATGGATGGGAAACTGAAGTACTTATATTTCAACCAAGCGTTATTTAGGTTTTTTATTTCTAGATGAGAAAGGTAGAAAGCTAAGAAATACAGTGGAATTGACTTCACCCAAAGAGATGTACACCAAAGGTTAATTTATAAAAGAAGTTATACAAGATGTTTTAGAGTCTAAAGTCCATGTAATGTCTATTGGAAAGGCCAAAACTCAAATGCTTTTTATGTGGATTTACTCTCTCCTTTGGAGAGAAAAATCCCTCACTCACAGACATTTCTGCCCCAATGACCAAGTTGTGGAGCAAATGGTTACCTCTACCTCATCAACCTACTGATGTTCATATGAGAGTGGATGTGTGGACCAAGAGCAGACAATCTTCAGGCCAGTAGAGACAGACAAAACAGCCTGGCAAGAAGAGATGAGCTGGGTAAGCCATTCTTGTTCTTGTGAACCCAAATTTGAAAATATGGAAACAGGTAAAAGTAGGAGATGAATCTAAAGTATGCCATGATGTAGTAGTTTGCTCTCATTTGAACAGCTTTAAGCCCGTGAGGTATCTGGATGTGTTTGCTCACCATGAATGTCTGTATGCAGACCTCCATCCCCATCCATATATAATGAGCTGTTCGAGGTTCCTCTTTGAAGACAAAAGTCTTGAGTTGCACATGTTAGTTCTCTTCCTTGATATTTGGAACTTGTTCCCTGTGACATCTTATAGCACCAAGCCAGGGGGCTCCATCCTGGGGATTTCTTTCTCAATCTATATCTCATCAAACAATCCCCATGGTTTTAATACTACCTGTAAGCTGATGGCTTCCAAAGGTTGAATCTCCATTCCAGACTTCCTTTTGAACACCAACCCCCCATACATATCTTCCTACTAGGTATCTCTATTTCAAGAGGCAAATTGACACTTTGTATGCTCCAAATGAATTATCAATCTTGGAGTTCTAATTGAAATTTTTATTTCATTTACATTTAATGTAATGAATGATCTAGTTGAGTTTAAGTTGACTATATTGCTATTTACTTCTTTCTAAATGTTCTTTGTTCCCTTACCCCTTATTTTCTGCCTTCTTTTGGATAAAGGGTATTTTTATTATTCCATTTTCTCTGTTAGCATTTTAATTAGAACTTATTTTAGAATAAAAATGCATTTTTGACTAATTAGGGTATCTTTTTGGCCTACTTGAATTTAAATTGGTATTTTTACCACTTTTAGAGCAGTCTAAGAAACTTTCAACGGTGTAATTCCATTTACACCTTCCTGTCTTCTGTGCTATTATAATTATCTCTATATTTATGTAAAAATATATAATTATTCTTGTGACTCTAAGAAGTCAATATTCTTTTATATGTACCTATAAAGTTACTCTTTCTGTGTGTTTCGTTCCTTCCTGGATTTCATGCTGCCCTCTGGAATCATCTTCCTTCAACCTGAAGAACTTTCTTTACTACTTTTTGTAGTATGGGTTGGTTAATAACAAATTCTCTGGGGTTGTTGTTTGTTTGTTTGTTCCTGGAAACATTTTTATTTATTTTTTGAAGGATATTTTCACTAGACGTAAAATTCTGGGATTTGTTGGGTTTAAAGTTCTAGGTTTTTGTTTTGTTTTGCTTTGTTTTGTTTTTACCCTTTCAACACTTTAAATATGTCATTGCATTATCTTTGGGATTCCGTGGCTTCAGATGAAAAGTTAGGTATATTTCTAATTTTTCTTTTCATAATTAATGCGTAGTTTTTCTCTTACTGCTTTTGAGAATTCACCTTCACTTGGTTTTTGAATTTTGATGAAAGTTGCCTAAGTGTGGTATTCTTTGTATTTATCTGTTTGGGGATTTGTTGAGCTTCTTGAATCTGTGGCCTGATTCAGTCATCAGTTTTGGAAATTTCTTGACCATCATCTCTCCAGATATTTCCTGACTCTTCATTGGTCTCCTATTTTACCAGATGCTGGGGTCATGTATAAGTAAACCATAGACATTAAAATCAATGTTATTCTCAATAGGAGAAAGCCTGGTCTTTCCAATTTAGATCACCCTGATCCAATCAGGAGTTGAGCTAGGCTGGTATTCAGGGGCACTTTTAGTTAGACATAATCTTCCTCTGGTTGAAAGGACAAAAGTTGTGGTGTGTTTGCGGTAGAGCCCTCATTCTGTGGGAATTTCCCTTCTAAGCAAGAAGAAAGCTGTACTTACTCCCAAGTACAGCTGTGGGATCCTTCTGGCCCAGTCTCCTAGGCCATCATACCCCCTACACGCTCAGCAAACATCCTACAAGGAAGACCAGCTATACACCTGGAGGACTGATAGGTTCCAGTGTGTCGTACCAGTCCACATATCACGTGCTCCACTCATTTCTCTTTACCCAGGAGAGTCTCTCTGCTTCTGCCATGCTCAGTTTTCCACCAAGGCCCTGGTGTGACCAGTGCTCCAGAGAAGTAAACAGCTGGCTATCGTAGCTTGCCGTCTTGGCAAGTTTATTTGCTTCCACAGCTGTCTCATGCCATTAAAGAGATTTTGTACACTTTAAAAAATTATACATGTTTTTAGCTATTGACGCAGAAATAATGGCTTTCTGCCATTTACTATATCCTCCCTGGAAACAGAACTCAAGCATTTTTAGCAGCTATGAGAAAAACGTTAAGCACTTCAGTCTGGTAATCAGTGCTTCACAGTCTGATCTCTACCTGCATTTAGAGAATTATACCCCAATCTCTCAGTTCCTGAAATCCTCTGTTTACAGAACAACCCCTTTATTTTTCTGGCTCTGTGCATTTTTGCTCATTTCATCCTAGTTTTTGTGTTGTCCCTCCCTCTCCTATAGATCAATACTTACTGGTCTCTGATACACTCCCAGGCTGGCCTGAATCTTGTTCAGTCTAAATTTTTGAAACATGATTTGTTCCATTAACTTTCTAGTGAATTATCCTCCTCCCTAGTGATAACACATTTATTTATTGCTACTATGGTTAATTTTTTTGCTACTATCGCTTCTTTTCCTCAACCATAAAGTATGTTAATAACCACGCTCAGTTCAGATCTCTGTATTCCCTACAGTGCCTAGCACAGAGCAGAGTATCCCTTAAAACATTTACCAACTCCAGTGCTGGTCTGTTCTCATCATCTACATTTTAGTATAAATGACTTTCTAACCTGAGGCTGCTGGGAGCAGATAGGTTTCTGTCTAAGATTAACCTGTCTCATAGAACTGCGTCTCCACAATCTAGATGCTACCTTCTCACCACAGCCCTACAGGGTTTCCTCTTCCTTTCTCTTTATCATATCCCCTCTGTCTTTCTTCTGTTCTCTGATTCTCGGTAGTTAGTGAGAGTCTCTTCTCATCGTGAGTTCTCACCAGTTACCGACCTGTCCTTAAATAGGTATCTACAAAACCTAGATCATCACACAGAATGAGTACTGCCTTGGCCCTTACGATCTCATCTCATGCTTCCATACCTGGCAATATTTCCTCACTAGGAAAGGTCAGAAGCGAGAAAGCCAGAGGGACCCCAGGAACACTGCATTATGGGGGTGGAAGTATGGAAATCTACAGGAAACCCAGGTAATGAGAAGCTAGAATGTGTGTGTGATGTGTAATTGTCACAGCATCAGGACAATATTACTGATATGTTTTGATAGATTTTGTAGGACAAAAAAAGAAAAGAAATTCCTACTGTGGTTGTTAAAATACCCAGTTGTTTTCACCAAACAACTTTATGTCAAGTTGTTATTTTATGTCAAGTTGTTATAGGAGTATCTGACCTCCTCTGCATACCAGGAGATACAGACCTGTAATTGTTTTATGCTAAATTGCATTATAACAATATACTTGTTGACCGTATACATTGTCTTAAAACTTTGCTCCTTGGGGCACCTGGGTGGCTCAGTGGGTTAAGCCCCTGCCTTCGGCTCAGGTCATGATCCCAGGTCCTGGGTTCGAGCCCCGCATCGGGCTTTCTGCTCAGCAGGGAGCCTGCTTCCTCCTCTCTCTCTGCCTGCCTCTCTGCCTACTTGTGATTTCTCTCTGTCAAATAAATAAATAAAATCTTTAAAAAAAAAAAAACTTTGCTCCTTGTGTAGCACCTTATGTGCTCACAGCCAAAAGGATGAAAGCACAGTGCTCCCAACCACCCTACTTCTAGGTCATAGCCAACTGGTAAACATGTGTTTGCTTACCCATTGAACTGGTAAGGGCGATATTTGAAGAATACACATGTGTTCAGCTGCTGTCTATTTAAACTATAAACCACTGCTTTTATTGTGGGTGACATCAATTTTATAAAAGCGCTTTATATGAGGACATACCACTCAGCTGTATCACATAATGAAAAGGATACAAACTTAAATATGCAATTACATTATTAACAAAAAATAATAGGTACTAATAAGATGCCTTTAAAAAAAAAAAAAGGTCCCACTCTCCAAGAGCAATAGGGTATTTTAAAATCAGGTTGATTTGGGGAAAGCAACTAGCCATACATTGTCCAACCCCTGGCCCTTCTGAGTCAGCTGCCGACAGGGAGAAGGTATTTGCATGCTTCTTCCACGCTGGAAATCTTAGAGGAGCCGGTCTCCTAAGTGGTGCCCCAACATTGTCACGGGGTGGATAAGCCTCTTTTATTCTGAGTTCAGTATCGGGAAGGACCTGCTTTATCCTTCACCCTAGTCTTTATCACTATAAAGGGAGTATTTGGTTCTCTGACTGCTAACACTTTTGCTGTATCAGTTGGTTCAGAACTTAAATGGTTAAGAGGGTTGCTATTTATTTGACCTTCTGAAAGACTCCAGTACACTCAGTAGAGTTCCAACTTGTTCTGGAACAGAGAGAAAGGAACAGTGCCAAATCAATGTGGCGTAATGTGACATAATGCTTGTCCAATGGCATCCTTTGTGTTTACGGGTGACCCTTTGAACAACACAGGAGTTAGGGGCCCTGCTCCCCTGTGTAGTCAAAAATCTGTACAGAACTTTGACTCGCCAAAACTACCACTGGCCTGCTGTTGGCTAGACACTTCAACAGTAGCATAACAGTCAACATATATTTTGTATGTTATACGTATGGTATGCTGTATTCTTACAGTGAAGTAAGCTAGAGAAAAGAAAAGGTTATGAAAATCATAAGGAAGAGAAAATACATTTACAGGACTGGACTATATTTATCAAAAAGAGTCTACACATACGCAGATCAAACCACATTGTTTGTGGGTCAACTGTGTATGTTTTTAGGTAGAGAAAATGAATTATGTGGCTAAATTTGGATAGAAATCCAGGTCTTTGAGCTCTCAATCAGGCAAATGGTCTTTTTTTCGCTATACTATGTTGACCAAAACAAAAAAAGTTTTCCTAAGCCATGACAGCTAAGTTTGGCAACACACCAAATTATGACTGGACATTGGATGGAAGGGAGCCTTAGTTTTGGGCTCTTTCACTTCTGAAATGGCAAGTTACCTTTATAGGTTGGGACAGTGTCCACCTTTCCTTGTTTAACTCGTTGTCTTTCCAGAGGCCGGACTATGGCCACAGGCTGCACTTTGTAAGAATTAAAGTCCCGTTTGTAGGTAGTGCCGAGATCGATCTCCCCCTGCTTCAGTTTGTATTCTTCTGGCACGTGGCGAGGCTGTTTGACTATCTCATAAGGACGATAATCCGATCTGAAATATATAAGTTGGAAACATAGCCTCACAGGTTTTTATTTCTAATTATCCCAAAGCAGTATTGAAATTTTCAAGGTTTATTTCAGTTGAAAAGTCCAAGAAGATAGTAAAATGGTGATAGTTGTTAAACTACTGAAAAGAAGTCATTTAATTCCTTTATGTCCTGTCTAGTGACTAACGTCTTAAGAAATACATCAAAAATCCTAGTTTTCAAACATCATTAGGATGTGGATCTTCAGCTGATTGGATCTTACGTAAATAACATCTTTTTTTTTAAAAGATTTTATTTATTTATTTGACAGATGGAGATCACAAGTAGGCAGAGAGGCAGGCAGAGAGAGAGGGAGAAGCAGGCTCCCCGCTGAGCAGAGAGCCCAATGTGGGGCTCGATCCCGGGACCCTGAGATCATGACCTGAACTGAAGGCAGAGGCTTAACACACTGAGCCACCCAGGTGCCCACATAAATAACATCTTTAAGTAATTCAGTTTTTTCCTAACATGGAAGGAAATCTTAGGTGAAAAATTTAATGAGTCTAAGAAAAAAAATTTATAATATATCCCCTGGGTCTACTTTGTCAAAATCCTTATTCATCCTAATTAAAAACTAAGCTCTTTGGGCATGCTCTCTTCTTACTGAAATCATGCCATCTTCCTGTTTATTGTTAAAGAATCAATTAAATAAATTATTAACGTCTAAACTCTGGCCTTCAGTTGTAAATCACATTGATGATATGGATGTGACTCTGACTCAGCTTCGGACCCGCGAGAAGCCCTTGCCATGGATGAGAGCCATAGTGCAGTCCAGCCACTGTGGGCATGCTAGAACATTCTGTGGCGGAAATGGTGCTGCAGACACTGGGGCTGTCTGGGGGGTACAGACCCAGAGTGACTAGATGGCCTGGGCCCAAATCCTGGCTCTGTCGTCCACTGGATGGATGACCTTGGGCAACTTAGTTAACCTGGCCAGGCCTCCGTTTCCTTCTATGAACGAGGACAGTCGTGTCATCTAGCTCATGGGGCTGTTTTACAGACGGGCGCACACACGTGAGCACATGTGTACGAGAGCTTGGTACACAGTAAGGGCAACATGTCAGCTACTCTTGTTATGACTACATGTCTTCAAAACTGTGTTTTTTCTGGTGAACTCTACTGACCGTGTCCCTCATCTTATTGGTTTAAGTCACCTTGTATTAATCACTATTCTCAATTTATGTCCCCAAGCTCCTAAAACCAAAAGCCTCACTGACTCCCTTCTCCTTCTCAGGATATGATTTTCTAGACTTGGCTCCTCTTCCTCAGCCCCATCCACCCATGTCAAGCTGAGGTCCAGCGCTGCCTGAATGGTCACAGTGACTTCTCTGTGACTGAGTCCCTTGGACGTCTGTCGTCCTCTTCCCCGATGGGCATTACTGCCCACTCCCTGTCTCCAGGAGACTCTCTCCTCCTGCCTCCCTGCTGGTTTCTCCTGAGTCTCTGATGCAGCTTCATCCCCCTCTCCTCAGCCACGAACTACCAGGGGTTTCTCAGCACTTGGGCCTGTAGTCGTTCCTCTTCTCCTGCAGTGCTCCCCCCTGAAGACAGCTCTACTCCCACAACTTCCATTCCTTCCGAAACAGAAATGACGCACCAATTTCTCTCTCCACTTGGACCCTTCTCTGAGCTCCCTACCCGTACTTGCAGAACCTCACATGCCCCCAGCCAACCTGGGCCGTTTGCTGGTGCCCATCGTAGCGAAGGGCATCCCCACAGGGACCCCGATCTCGTCCCTCACACCGCGGCTCCCTCCCGTAGCTGCCCCTTCATCAACTGCCATCACCTTCGCCTCCTAAATCCCTCTCAGATCTCACCGTTTTCTCCATCATTACCACAACAGTCCAAACTCCCACAATAGCTCATTCGATCAAATCAACAATTCCTAAACTCATTTATCTGCGTCCACTCCAGCTTCTCTCTGTCTTTTCTCATCCGGTTCCCAAAGGGATCCTTTCACATGCGAATCGGACAAGTCCTTCCTGCCCTGAGCAGCCAGGCCTCTTCTTTAACCCCCTTCTCCACCCGCCCCCCCCAAATACAAGCCAGCAGGCAGGCAGACAAATGAGCAGGAAAAGGAACCTTCGGTGGCCTCTTACTGCTCTAAGGACACAGAAAACACCACACGTGGCCCCTTTGCCGGTCCCTTCCTCTTGCTTTCTGCTATTTCCTTTCCTATCTCCTGCAGTCAACTGCTTCACACCCTTCAGGATTCCACGCAGGAATCCATCAGAATCCGGCAGGAGAACACAGGCGGTAACCTCTTCAACACCGGCCACAGCAACCTCTTTCAAGGTATGTCTCCAAAGGCAAAGGAAACAAAAGCGAAAATGAACTTTTGGGACTTCATCAAGATCATTTCCCTGATAAAGTCAAATCTTTTATTCTGCCTCTCAAGTCATCTCGTGCCTACCCTTCATGGATTTTCTCCCCGGAGAGATTTTGTGTTTATTTTGAGGGACGTCTTGCCCCCCTCACTAGACCACAGCGCCCGTGAGCACAGCCACCCCAATCCCCTGACCGCTCTATCCCCGGGGCTCAGCACCGTGCCCGACACTTAACAAGCGCTTACTAAGTATTATTTAAGAGATAAATAGTAGAAATCACATACCTCTTATTCTCAAGACATCTGAGTTGTTCTTTGTTCTTCCCGAATACCAGCTAGAGGGACAGAGGCTAAAATGCAATCGGGGAGTAGAAGAATCGGGGGGAGGACAGAGAGAAAGCTTAGCAGTCTTGGTTTCCCTAGTGAGAGTAAATGTTAGGAAGTGTACCGCCACACCCAAAGCAGCTTTCTGTGGAGGAGGGTAATGGGTAAATACACTCTTAGTCATCGGATGTGTCCCCAAACACAGGACACGTCCATAGCCATCCTTCCAGAGCCAGGCTCCCCGCCAACTCTGGCGGTCCTCGAACCGCACTGAATGTACTAATGTGCGTCCAGACATCTGCTCCTCACACAGTCTCGTCCTTTAGTCTAGGGAAGCATCCAATGACCCTTTATTCTCTGTGCAGGTACATCGGCTTCCTGCTGCCTGGTCAGCACAGTGGACAGGAGGGAGTGAAGGAAGGGCTCTAGCCCCCCCGCGTGGGGCTCCGGGAAATACCGCAGTTCCTCGGTCTAAATACAAAGAAAAGATGCAATGTTTTCCTCAGTGTAGAGATGATGATTTAAGAAACAGAAATTTTAGTTTTATTGGCATAATTGGACTTTTTGGGAGTTGGGAGACCCTTTTCTTTCTTTTGGTGGTGTTGGTTTGGCTGGTGGGTTTTTGTTTTTTTTTAACTATGAAGGGACAGTGAACAAGTCAACTGACAAACCCAGAATGGAAAAGCAATTACCTTTTTAAATAAGGATATGGCACATTATACTTTCCCAATTTCAATATTTAGAACTAGTTAAATGCAAAATAGTAAAAATTGTGAAATCTCCATTGAGCCATTAAGGCACGGAGGCAGAATGAACGGTTCGAAGAAAAAGGAGCAATCACGCCCATTTGCTCGTCTCAGTCACTCAGTCTCTTCATCTCCTGTGCTTTCATGTGTGTCTTGTTTACTTATCTGCAGTTTTGTTTTCCAACTGCCACTCCCACAAGGCCGCGAGCCACGGCAGGGCGCAGTCCTTCTCTACGTCCCAAGTCCCACCAGCGGTCAGTACTAGTACTTGACCCTTTTCACTGGGAGATGGCGACTAGAATGGCCAGCGATGCTGGTTAAAAATGCAGATTCCTGGGGTCCACTCGGTTACCTATTGACTGTTTTAGGTAGAACTCTGGAATCTGCAATTTTAACCCTTCCAGATGATTCTAGAGCACACCAAGTCCGAGGGCTGTGGAAGATTTTCAGGTCTGTGGGCGAGCCGCACACCTACAGAAGTCAAGCCGTCAGCAAGGCCTTGTTACTTCAAGAGCTGCCTGGACTGTGAAAGGTAGAAGCATCGGACTAGAAGTGGGAAGGTTTCAACCTTTGCTCATGCAAGTAGAATAAGCTCCATCTAAATGATATGAAAACAGGTAATGCAGCAAATTAAATTTATTATAGGGCATTGTAAATCCCCAATTATAGAAATCTGATGTATGCATTCCTTGAAAGCAGAAACCTCTATTGATCTTTTTGTACTTAACATGTAAGATTGGACCTTGAATATGGTGTGCACATTAACAGAATTAGGAAAAGAATTAACCCATTGATGAACATATGAAACAATTAAAAAAAAAAAGAGCTAAGTCCAAATGAGGAGTTTAGGCTTAGGAGGATTTTTTGGGTCTATAATTCACTGAATAAATATTGAGTACCTACGAGGTGCTAGCAGGCATCGTACTAGGTTTCTGGAAGTAGAAAGCTCAGATAAGAACAGATACAGTCCCTGCTTGTGTGGGCCTCTGGAGTGGATCCATGATGAACAGTAGGAAGATGCTTTGAGGGCTTACATAGGGGACTGTTACCCAGCCTGAGAACTGGATACACGTGTGTCAGAGGCTTTCAGAGTGATAACTGAGTTAAGATCTATAGGTTACATGGATATTAAGTGGGGTGACATTTCCAAGTAAGTAAAATAGTATATTAGAAGGCTCCATGGCAAGGGAATCCTGATATTTTCAAGAAAAGAAAAATGTCCTATGGGATGTGAGCATTAAAGAGCACAGTGAAAATAAATTAGAAAAGCAATTAAGGACCAAATCATGAAGGGATTTTGGTATATATTAAATACAGTGGGCAAGTAGAAATATTTTAAGCAAGGAGGTGATTCGGATTAGAACTGCATTTCAAAAAGATCATCTCTGCAGGCTGAAGTATAGGAAACAGATCAGAGATGTAAAAACTCGAGCAGAGACAGAAAAAACAGGAGGTTTCTGTATTTCTCTAGTTGGAGATGACAGTGTAAAGCAGAAAAAACCTAAGAGATTTTAAGTGTTTTTAAAAAACCAATAAAACTTTTCATTTCCCTTTTCCCTTCTTATTTTCTGTCATTCTAACTTAATTTTTGTCTTTCTGTTTTTCTCAAGTTGTGACTGGACTAGTTCCTTGCTTCTTGAATTGGTTCAACTTCGATCAACTTAATAGTTCACTTTAAAGAGTTAAAAAACTTTATTAAGACCAGAAGAGTTGGGAGAGAAATAGGTAAAGCAGTTAGTTTAATATTTACTTAAATGTTGTTATTCCTTCCATTTTACCACGGCCTGCTCGGAATTCTTGCTTGGGTTTAAGACTCTGAGGTGGAGGAACATTGCCATACGTAGGGTATTTTTCCAAATATTCAGTGGTGGGGCAAGATATGCCAGAACTTTCATAAATCCTTGTGGCTCCACGTGGACATTGATGTCGCCTGTGCAAACACAAATAAACTGAAAGATTATTCTGACTTCCCAAAATATTTTAGGATAATTGTATCTTAATCAGAGAGATCTTCAATACACACAGACTCTCTAAATGTAAAAGCAGCTTTCCTAAAACACAAACACAAAACACCTTCTGTTTATTCTGCAATGGTATTTATCAAAACAAGAAAAAATGATGTTCTATCCTTTGTGGTGGAGACTCTGGTTTCCTCTGACAAAGGTTTAGAGGGTCTCCTCGTACTAAGAAGCTGAAAAGCTCACAAGCACGGCTCCCGGGGCCCCTGCCCAAAGGTTCCGCGCAATTTGGCTTTCACCTGTTGGACGTTCACTTGCTACTCGGACAGTAGCGATCTAGGGAGAGGGGGAGAGCGCAGCCCCGCTGCTGGCAGCATTGTGGGGGTGGGACAGAGGCTGGAGCCCTAGTTGTCAGGAAGCATTCAGGTTTCCAAGGTGCCTTCCCAACAGACCGGCAGCTCCCTGACCTTGGCGGTAAGGGGTGGTTCTGAGGCCTACAGCTCGGCTGCAGTTTCCTCGTTGTTGGCGAGGCAGGGGCTCCCTTAGCAGCCCAGGTCTGAGGTGAGATTTTGGGGAATTTTTCCTGAAAAGTTTATTTTGGAAACTGTTTCTTCGGTTCTTCCAACAATTCTGTGAGCCACACATACTCCTTAGTAAGTTCTTTTATTTCTGGGCTAGGCCGCAGTAGATGATATTGTCCATAACGCGGAATCCTGACCAATATATCATATAAGCTGACAGCGCACAGTGGTTGCAGAAAATGGGGTTGACCATTCGGTGCGGCCGTAGCAAGATGCAGAAATTGTAAACAGTGAAAAAGTGGGTTGTGGAGTATAGTATGATGGTACGCTGTTTCTCCGTTTCCTTTCGGAGGACTTGTAAAGCAAGTCTTAAAGAACATTTATGGTGGGGACTATGATTGTGAGGGATTTTCACTATATTGTACATTTTTTGCCTTGCATTTTTCACACCATGCCTCATGTATATTCATTTCATACTCAGAAAAAAAAAAAAAGAAAAAAGAAAAACTTCTTAACAAGACAGAAAAACCCAAGCAAAGAACAGAAAAGTTTAACATCCCACAATGCTGAAATAGGACGTCAGCTTCTCAGATCCGATGTCATTTGGGGACCCGAGCTATGTGCTAGGGCTAATAGTACAAGCCCAGGGAAGGCTGGATTTGAAGAAAATGCATATGCTGTGCCGATGCAATCAGAACTGGCGAGGGGATCGGAACTCAGTGAACCCTCAGGAAGAACACAAGAGATTGGCCGCTCTGGTTGGAGGGTTCTGGACAAGCAGAAGAACTGCGGCGCAGAGGAGAGTGAAAACACGGTGTCGCGGCTCTTCAGGAAAATTCCAAGTCCGAGGGGTCGAGAGATTCGGGATTGCTGGCTGGCAGCTGAGGCTTTGGGAAAGTCCTGAAGTGACTTAGCGCCACACCTGATCTCTTGGGAAGCCTAGGGACCCGGTGCTTACTGTCATGCATGGAGGTCCTGCTAGGGGTGCACCGAGTTACAAGAATCAAGTCGAGGCACTGGAATTTCTCGTCGTTCTTAGTTTTATTTTCCAGCAAAGGCATACGTTCACCTTGTAACAAAACAAATAAACACTGAAAAGCTTAAAAGGAAAGCAAAAGTCTCCTGTCCCAACGTTTCCAGTATCTAGAAAAGAAAAAACTTTCTGACGATCTCTCCTTTTTCCTTTTTCTGGAGGCTGCGTCGGCTGGTTAATTTTTTTACGTGCTTTGAATACCTTGATTGATCCGCTTAAATGACCTCCCAGACACGAGACGGACTTGGCGGACACCACCGCACTCACTTCCCGCTGTCCCGGGGTCGGTCGTTCGGTCCGCGGCACCCACGCGCTCCTGGCACCGAGCCCCGTCCCGGGGCCAGCCGGAGGCTGCAGGAGGACACCGCGTTTACAGGCGTGGGAGGCTGTCAGGCGGGCACAGGCGCCCAGTCCGGGTTTCAGGCTGCAGCCACGGCCCTCTCAGTCGGGCGGATCCCGAAGGGAGCCCCGCCTGGAGCGGACCGGGCCGCGGTCGGGCTCAGGGAGAGCGGCAGGCGGAAGGACGCACCGCACGGGCTCAAAGCCCATGCACTGGCCTTGCGTCCTCCTCCTCCCTCGTTCCCCCGAGATGTCCGGAGCGTCCACTGTCCCGCCGGGATCCGATCGCACCCCCGGGCAGCCGGAGGACCGGCCGCTCCGGCTCTCGCAGCCTCCGCCCGACCTGCGGGCGCTCAGCGGGCGGGCGGCCGGGGGTCTAAGAGCAGGGGAGGTTCGGCCCCGGAGCCCGGCCCGTGGGAGGAGCGGGAGGAGGCTGCGGAGCGGGCGTCCGCGTCGCTTTATCTCCGGGGGCGTCCGCGACGAGGCTCCGGACACCCGCACCCCGGCCCGCCGCCGCGCTGGCCGTTCCTTACCCGCAGGTGCAGATCTGACAAAGACATCGGCTCCTCATGCTCTCGGCTGGCGCCTGCCGCCCCGCTGGCCCTCAGCACTCGCGGCTCTGCGCGGCCGAAGCGCCCGCGGTCGTCAGGGCAACCGCGGGCGCCAGGGAGACCGACGCGGCGCCGGCTTCCGGCGCGTCAGAGGCGCGCGCGGGTCAGAGGTCGTGCGCCCGCCGGCTCCGCCCCCCCGCGCGCGCGTCCGGAACCGCAGGGCAGTCGGCGCCTGCGACGCGTGCGGTGTGGCCGAGCGAGGGCTGAGCGGAGCCGAGCAGGACGGAGCTGGACGGGCGGCGCGGCCGCAGCCGGTGAGTGTGAGCGCGGGTCCGCGCTGGCGGCCGGCGTCCTCCTCCGCAGGCTGCGGGCGGCGGCGGGCCGGGGGTGCCGGGGCGAGCGCGGGCTGGGAGCGGCTGCCGCCCAGAGCCGTCGGGTCCCCCCGGGGGCCCGGGACCGCCGCCTCTGTGAGTGTGTGGACGCGCGATCCCGGGGACAGCGAACGCGGGGTCCCAGGGAAGGGAAGGGACCGTGCAGGGGGGGGCTTCCTTTCCGGAGCCCGGTGGTGCACCTGCCTGGTGAGGGAGCGTGTGAGCCGGGACTTTCTTGGGGCGCCGCGGGCGGTGCTGGAGCCGGGAGTTTGGTCTCGGGTGAGCGCGGGCGAGAGTGCCAGAACGACGGCCCTGGGGGACGATCGAGGGGCGGAAGGGAGAGCTGCCCGCGTCTTGCCTCCCTCCTGCAGACGACCCTTCCCACGGGGGACAGTTGCCTGGGAAGGGCCTGTCTGGCGGCAGTTACTGGGTCCCCGCCCCGGCGGGCTCCCGGATCCCGCGCGCCCGCCCAGCCCCAGAGCGTGAGCAAGCTGCGTGATGCCGGCGTGCTGTGGCCTGCGATTCCGAGCGCAGACTGGACTTGGGCCTGGGTGGGTGTGTCCCCTTCCGCAGACGTTCCTTGAGTTCCCAGCTTCGGGGACCTGACAAGTCCTGTCAGCTCCTGCGTGAGAGGAAGAAAAGAGTCAGGCCCTGATCTTGGGGTGTGCGCCATGTGTGACGCCTACCTGATGTTTAGTCACAGGAAATAAGGGACCATGGTGCTCGGCGGTTTGGATAAGATGATTCACCTGCAGAAAAACACTGCTCACATCAGGAACATCTGCGTTTTGGCTCACGTTGACCATGGTAAGACTCCTTTCTAAATGGGTTGTTTTCAGTCATTAAGGGGGTGTGACTCCACATGTGTCAGAAGCCAGCGTGACTTTAGGAGTTTAATGACTTTAGGGACGCTCGCCATAAAGCATTTCAAGCGAACACAGCTAACTGGTGATTAGTATTCTTTATATGCTGGATTTCATTGCTTCAAATTTTTTAAATTTTATTTTTAAAGATTTCTATTGATTTACTTATTTGAGAGAGAGAGAGAGAGAGCAAGGGGAGGGGGAGAGACTCTCAAGGGGACTCCCTGCTGAGCAGGGGAGCAGGGGTCCCGACTCCCAGATCCAGAGGTGGGGCTCAGTCCCATGACCCTGAGATCATGACCTGAGCTGGAACCAACAGTTGGAGGCTCAACCGACTGAGCTCCAGTATCCCTGTATCATTGCTTTTTTTTAAATGAGGACTTGAGTTTTTGTTGAAGTGAACGTTTTTGAAGTGGATTTGTAATACAAAGAGTCGTAGTCTCCACATGATGTCTTGAGAGCCTGTGTTAGGTGACTCTGTTCAGCTCACCAGGTCTGTCCTGAACATCTGTTAAATTCAAGTTATTTTGCTCCGTGTGTCAGAAGGTGGGAACTTACAAAGAGGGTAACAGTCGAGCTCTAGAGGAGATTTGGGGGTTGAAGCAGCCCAAGACGAGGGGCAGACGGGACTCTGAGGGGTGGGAGAACTGGGGGATTGGGAAGGCAGGAATCGGTTAGGAAGAGGCTTCACGCTGTATTTAGTATTAAAGGTGACCCTTGAAGGGGGGAGACTCAAGCTGGCAGGTGGGGCACACGTCCCAAGTGGGAGTAGCATCCGTAGGGAAGGAGGAAATGTGGGTGACGGAAGCACAGTTCATGGGAAGGGGGGAGATAGCTAATGGGTGATGTGTGTGCTTCTGACACACTGCTCTCACACCATCACATCGCTTCCTCCCTTGATTTCAAACTCCTTCTTAGCTCGGGTACCCACAAGGTGATAGGAGGGCGTGTGTGAAGTGAGATCTCTTTCCCGAGAGGCAGGCTGGGTCAGGGCCCCTAGAGCCCTTCATGTCAGCTGGGCACCAGGCTTAGGGTTAAGGGCTCCAGCCCTGGAGTTGGACAGCCTGAGTTCAGACTCCATTTCAAGCCACTTCACCTTTCTGAGCTTCAGTAAGCAACGCCTAGACTGGGCTGTAGATTCCACCTACCTTACAGGATTGTGGGGGATGAAATGAGGTGATCATGAGAGGCCGTTGGCTGATACACGCTTTATTGTGAAGGCAATCATTTACAGTTATTATTAGGTTGTAGGGAGCCATTGGGAGAACGAAACAAAGCAGGGCTGTTGTAACCAGCACATTAGGAAGATGAGTCTGGTGGACCTGTTCATGTGCACTGAGAGGCAGAGATGAGGTTAGTGAGGCGGCTGTTGCCCCTGAGGCAGGAGCTGCGGGCTAGTGTGGGGACTCTGGGAAGGAGAAGTGGTGGCTCACGAGGTCACCGAAGCCAGCTGAGAGTGCATGGTATGTACAGTTCCGTCACTGACCCTCTGCCCTCTTGAGTTTTCATAATGACTCTGCTCACATTTTGAGGACCTGTGGTCTGACAAAAGCATTTATTCTTTTGCTTTGTGAATTAATCACATAGTTTCTGGTCCTAGGGAATACAGGATCGAGAGTGCAGAAAGATAGTGCTTTCTGGGCTCTTAACCCTCCAGGGGGTACATGCTTGCCATACTGAGAATGAGTTCTGCTCCACCGGATCGTAGGGAAGTGGCGCCCTGGGATTGTGCGGACACGCAAGATGTCCATGCCCAGCGGACGACCGTTAAAGCCCTTCAGTGCTCCCTCGGTTGCCTTCTGGTTTGTGCTATTACAGATTCATAGCTTTGCTCAAGTCCCCAGAGTGTTCCAGGACTCATTGGTTGTAAAGAAAAGACCCTCCTTTTGGTGCTTCAGCCCAGCTGCAGTAACTGTGTAAGCAGCACTCTCGGAACAAAGTTATCTGCCACTTCAAGTTGTGTGGACGTCATAAAACCTTCATGAAACTCTGGGTGTGTACTTGAGTATGCAGAGGCTTTTTTTTACTACATGGTGGCTCCCTGGCTTCTCTTTGGCTTCCAGGTAACTGGGAGTAGCTCAGTTTAGCTGGTGCCCTCACAGTAGGAGCTTAAGGCACATTTCCTGAATTTCTTTGCTAAGTATTTTCTTAGTTTAACTGGCAAACACCAGCCAAGGCCATATGTGGGGAAATACGGCAGAAGATTATGTTCTGTTTCTTGGCCGTGGTTTACCCAGGATGCCGTTGAGAGACGGAAACGAGTGCTCTGCTGTGCCGTTGCCGTTCTAGGCTACCAGGAGTTTAAGGTAACAGCATGATCACTGTTACGGATATCAGATGAGTAATAATTAAGATGAGCAAGGTCAGATTCTTGTAGGACAGAGATTTACTAACTACGTAAACGCTGTTTATCAGGTGATCTCTTTTGATTGGCATGGTGGCTTCTTTCATCACCTGGGAGTCTGCATTTGAATCTACGCATGATGCCTCTGTTTAAAAAAAAAAAAATTCTACCCAGGGGGGGGGAATAAGTCACTTGACAACTTTTCAGGTGAGGGCGATGGGCTCCCTTGGGATGGAGGTACAGATTACAGCACTTTGAGCGCTCGAGTCTGTGTCCGTCCAGATGGTGTTCTGTTCCGAAGTCCGAAGTGCTCGTTAGGTCTTGCTGTGCTCTGTGTAGGTAAATAGGAAATCTCTGTGAAACCAGTTCTCACGGTCAGAAGGTAGCTCTGTAAGTGCGGTACATCTACCTCCTGTTTAGAAAAAGAGAGATTCGAATCAATGTTGTTGTTCTAACAGGAAAAACTACTCTGGCTGACTGTCTTATATCCAGCAATGGAATCATCTCCAGCCGCCTGGCAGGCAAGGTAAGTTGTTCTATTTGATGAATACTTGTCGCCTTTCAGTAAGCATTAACTGTCTACAATGTGACGTGTTCTTAGAGATCCCAAAAAAGTACAGCTTATGTGTCTAAGAAGCTGCTGATCTATTTAGCAAGATAAAATAGATGTTGGGAAAAAGTTCATCTTATATTGCTTTCTATGAACATCTTACAAATGCAGAATGGGTTTTTGCAAGCAGTCCAGTGATAGCCTGGCACAATTGTGGAAGATTCCACAGAGGACGAGGTTCTTCCTGCGGATGAGTTGTGTAGATTGAAGAGAAGGTGGAGAATGTCCGGTGGGGGGATAGGTGGGTGAAGGCGATCGGGGATAATTGGTGTGTTGTGCTTGATTGGAGGGGAGCGTTTGCCAGGAGACTACCACAGAGGTAAAATCAGGGGTGGAGAGGATGTGTTGGGTCATAGAAGAACTTGAAGGCAAACTCAAGTACCAAGGGAGGGCTCCTGAAATCTGAGTGTCATGATGAAAATAGTGTTTTAGGGAATGAAATTAAAGAGATACTGTTTCCAGCTGTGAGTGAAAGGATGTGGACTAAGTTACTGGCAGTAGAGAAATGGAGGTGTTCCTTTCTTTAATGCATTTAGGACACAATGCGCAGAATTTATCAGGTGACTGAGAACGGAGAGGAGAGCAGGTAGAGAAGCAGAAATGAATAGGAAGGTAGCTGTAGGAGACCAGTGTCGGAATTGCGCATTGCAGGCAGGCGGCGTGGGGACTGGGCTAAAGGGGCCACGCAGAGGGAGCGAGGAAACCAGGCTGCGTGAGATAAGGAACCGCTTGTGTTTTCTCTACCTGAGAAGTTTGCAAAGTGCAATAGCTCTAGAGTAGATGGAAGGAAGTAATAAAGCACATGTTAATGAAGTAGAAAACATATTTTATAGAAAAGGTCAATGAAGCCGGAGTCAGTTCTTGGAAAAGATTGACATAACCAACACCTATGGTACAGTAAAGGTAGACACAGGTCATTACACACATAAAGAGGAGCCCTAACGTGAGCTAGGGACCTCAGTTCACAGTGGTGTTCGATACGGGTTCGTGAAGTGGAACGTGCTCCACTCCAGCACTGACACAAGGTGGGGATCGTAGGGAAACTGCGTGTGTTGGGGTGGTGTTTGAGAGCCTCTGTAGTCCGATCAGTTCTGTGAACTTAACATTTCTCTGGAAAGGTAGTCTTTTAAAAACTATTAGCAATACAGACAGTTTCTGGTCGTCTTTTAACATGAGTGCTAAGTATCTCGCAAAACTGATCAAGAAGAAAGGCGAGGAGGAGGACGCACAAGCTGCTAGGGGAGAAAGAGCGGCCGGGATGGGGAAGGTGCGGGAGGGACAGGACAGGCCACTGCCCAGCACCAGGCTTGGAGATGGGGAGCTGGGACTCCCGGCGTGAGGTCAGGAAGAAAGAGGAAATACACGCTCCAGAAACGGAATTTGTTGGCCAAAATCTTTCCGCAAAATCCAGATGGTTTAACTCTCTCATTCTGCCACACATTCAGAGAACAAACGCTCTCGGTTCACTCACCCATTCCAGAGCACAGCAGGGAGGAAGCAGGAAGGACTCTGCAGCTCCCCACCTTGATTCCCGAGGTCGGCAAGGGTAATAATGCCGGATGGGACAGTCCCGTGACGCAATGCGGTGGGAGAGGCAACAGTGTAACTGTTACTAAGAAACAGAATCTGGAATTGTATAAAGAGCTAGTTTTTCATAGCTGGATAGTTTATCATGAAGAGTTTGAGATTGCTTTAACACATTTCAGCATGTTAACAGGTGAAAGGTAGGAAAATGATTCAGGAGATGCAGAAAACGTGATAGAATTTAATATCCTTTTTGATAAAATCTCTCAGCAAAGTAGGCATAGAAGGGAATTTCTGCAGTGTGATATGGAGTACTTAGAAAAAAATCATTCTGGGGCGCCTGGATGGCACCTCTGCCTTCGGCTCAGGTCATGATCTCGGGGTCCCGGGATCGAGCCCCACATCGGGCTCTCTGCTCAGCGGGGAGCCTGCTTCCTCCTCTCTCTCTCTGCCTGCCTCTCTGCCTGCTTGTGATCTCTGTCAAATAAATAAATAAGATCTTTAAGGAAAAAAAAATATAGAAACTACAGAAAAACTATAGAAAAAAAAATCATTCTGTATCCTTGATGATGCAGAGTTGACATTTTTGCATTTCTGTTCAGGAATAAGGCAAGAGCAGCTGTTTCTCCCTTCTGCTCATTGTGTACAGCTTCTGCTCTCTGCTGCCCTGGAGAGTCCGCGGCGACAGTAACGCAAAAAAAAAAAAAAAGTTTTAGAAGGGGTGATATAACTTTGTAGAAAACTCAGAAGAGTATACAGATAAATTGCTCGGATATTAATAAGAATTTAGGAGCCTTCACGATACAAAAGTCATTGAAAAGAGTGTACAGGAGCAGCACGCAGGAAATACAGCACTTACACAGCATAAAAAACGGACCTGTGAGGTATTGGGGAAAACGTGAATGGACGGAGAGCTAGCTAGACCATGCTCGCAGATTGTTGGGCTCAGTATTTTTAAAATGAGGTTTTTTTTTAATGTTGACTTACAAGCAGTTCTTGTTTTTATTTTTATTTTTTATTTTATTTTATTTTTTAAACAGGTATTTTATTTTGTTTGAGTGAGAATAACATGTAGCCATATCTTCAAGAGACAGTCTTTTCCCAACATTCTTCTGGTTCTTCAAGCTTCTATTTCTCTTACTTTTTATTTTTATTTTAAATTTATCTTTTAAATTTCTTTTCAGTGTAAAAATTTCAAGTTTTATAAAATTTAAGTGTGCCATGCTGGTTCTAAAATACTTGAGAACGAAGGGCCAGTAATGACTTGTCTGTAAAGACATGTCTGAAGAAGAGTAGGGTGTGCAGTGCATCTTACTGGAGAGCAGGACTTACTAGGAAGTAAGTCATTATAGCAATAGCTCGTGGTTTGCAGTTGGCTGAGGGGTAAAATTGACCAATGGTCCAGAATAGTAGGTCTGGAAACGGGTCCTGACTTATCGCAGAGCTGGCATTTCTGATCTGTGGGGAAAAGACGAGCCTCTCCCCATGTTGTCCTTGGACGGTTGGTTATCTGTGTGGAAAGTACATAAAATTGGACATCTGCCTAATACTGCAAACAAAAATCAGTAGCTTGTAATTTAAAATACTTATATGTGAGAGGCAAAATTATAAAACTTGTAGAAAGTAATACAGGGCAATACTTTTATGACCTTAAGAGAAGATTTCTTCTATAAGACAAAGAAGTACATACCATTATGTGATACCATTTGAACAACTCAACTACATTAAAACTAAGAACCATCTATTTTTCAGGGAGACCCCATAAAGAAAGTGAAAAGACAGGCCTGGTACCCTGGGGGAAACTAACAACACATAATTGACCAAGGTCTAATAATCAAAGACTATAAATAACTTATCCAAAACAGAACAGATCTGTAGTGCAGCCCCTTAAAAAGACGGAGAAACATCTTGAACAGGAAACTCACAATAAAACCCCACTGATAATTGGAGAGATGTAAATTAGAAAAATACTGTCATCCATGTGATTTAAAAAACAGGCTGCCCATTGCCAGTGCTGTCGAGGTGGCAGAGCGGGAGAGGCTCCAACCCTCTCCTCGGAGTGTGGGGCGGTTCTTCGGAAAACAACGTGGAAACAGCTAGAAGCGTCGAAGATGTGTGCACTTAATAACTCAGAAGTTCCACTTCTTGGTGGACATCCACCCAGAAGAGACAGATGTCCAACTGTTAATGACAGCTTAGTGGTAGTTTAAAAAACTAGAATCCGTCCACCCATCCCAGGGCTTTGTGTGGTGGAATCCTGCAGTAATGGAAGTGGAAGAACGAGGACTCCATCCGTCAGTATGGACGAATCTCAGGGACGGGATACTGAGCAGAGACAAAGTGACGGTACCGTATACGTGTATGGTGTGTGTGTGTATGTAGGGTACGATTCTGTTCGTCCGAGGACTAAAACCTGCAACTCTTAATGACACGTTGCTTGGCGAGTCACACATTTTTAAAAATTATAAAGAAAGCAACTGAATGAACAGGGTAAAATTTAGGGTAGTAGTTACCTGTGAGCCAGGAGCACAGGGGGATGTGAAAAGTAATGTAAATCTTTGTTTTCTTTCTTAAACAGGATGGCCCACACACGGGTGTTCACTGTATTGGTACTGTTTTTGCTGTACACGTGTTTTCTCTCAACTCAGTGCTTAAAAACACGTGGAGAAGAATGAGCAGGGACCGAGACTTTGGAGGGAGGCCTCAGAGGTCCGAGAGGTGAAGGGGGAGCCAGCAGACCATCTCTGGAGAGCTAGGAAGGGAGCTAGGTGATTGCAGACTTCTGGAAGGATCTCACGTGTGTGTGTGTGTGTATGCACACCCGCACACAAGGCTCCGTAGCGGTGCCGGTCTGGGGCCACACTGATGTCAGGAAGACGGAAGAGCAGAAAGGGTGACTGGGTTTGGCCGGAGGTCACTGGAGCTTCCAGGAGTTTGGCTTAGTTCGGGCGTGGACGGCTGTCAGCGGATGAAGGGGTTGATGTGGGATGAGTCTCAGCGGATGAAGGGGTTGATGTGGGATGAGTCAGCGCGGCCGGCCCATATCAGTAAGTTACTCCCAGAGCGTTTGAACGAGAGAAGTGAGTCCATGTAAAGATGAAATTTTTTCAAAGACATAATGGTGAGAAGTGAGGCAGGGCAAGGGACAGCAGCCTGCAGAGGGAGGAGGTCAGTAGGTGCGCAGGGCCGCGGGCGCGCAGAGGGGAGCGGTGGCTCCATAGGTCAAGCCGCGTCGGTGTCCACGTGCTGCGGTGCCCCGAGAGTGAGGTGCGGGCCCTCGTTTGTGGCTTTACACTGATGAAAGCCATCGGCTAAGTGGTCATGTCAGAAATACCTTCCAGTATATCACTCTTTTTCTAAAAACATGTTTAAAACCTGCTGATATGGGGAAAGGAGTGAAGGCTCCTCATGCTTCTAGAGACGTTCTGTTTCGTCTTTGCCGGGACTTTGTCAAGCGACCTAGGAGTCAGGAAGGACCAGCTCTGGTCTGGATGTGCAGAAGGAACCCCCGCAAGTCCCGTCTTCTGGGACTTGTTCGCGGAGTACCTGCTCTTTCCTGCCCGGCTGTGAATGAGCCGCACTCGGGGGTGGGGGGTGCGGTACTGGGACACATCAGAGAGTTCTCCGGCGCTTTCCCATTTGTAAAACATACGGAGAACTTTTAGTGTAAAAATGGTGTGTTTAAATCAAAAGTCCAACTCGGTCCATTTTAGTGTTAAGGTTCTGATTCACTGGGAAGTAAGGATGCGTATGTCGTGTTTCCACAGTTAAGGTACATGGACAGCCGAGAAGACGAGCAGGTTCGAGGGATCACTATGAAATCCAGCGCCATTTCCCTGCACTACGCGACAGGTAAATTGTGTTTTAAAGAAAAAATCGTTCTGTATCGTCAGTGTCCTTCTTTCTCTTTCGGAGTTAATTGTGTGCCTCAGTTTCTTTGCTTTATATTCCACACATTTCATTCTGGCCTCCAGATGACCTGTTGTCAGAGACAGGCTGCCCAGACTGGGATGCAGATGGGGACCTCTGACGGGCTCAAGGGCGAAGAACGGGCAGTTCCCACCTGCTCCCACCCACCCAGGCGACTGGATTTCTTCCCAAGGATGGTGGAGAGTCTCAGGACTTTGCTGGCTCAGCCGTAGTGTTCCATTTCCTGGCGGGATCCTTATTCTGTCCTGTGGCCTCAGGGTTGGATTTAGAATCTGACCTGATTGGGTTGCCATGAACGTTACAGCTTCCTGTGCCCAAATCAGGATGCCATTTTCACGGTAATTTCACGGAATTTATGCGACAGAAATAGTCTTACAAGCCTGTGAGGCATATAGTCAGTGATGTTCACCAAAAAGTTTGTATTAGTTCAGAAAAATGCTAGCAACCTTTATGTCTGTTTTTGGAAAATGGTCAAGTATGCCGATGCATCCTTCCCGTGAAAAGCATGCGGCTGTCAAACACCTGTTTGATCTGTATGTGATAAAACAGGAAAAATATGTCGAGACTAAAAGCAAGTCTCAGAGTAAATACTTGTATGATAAGAGTGTGTTTGGTAATAAAATATTACGTGTGTAGGTAGATGTCTGGAAGGGTACACACTAAAACCTCAACGCCAGTCATCTCCAGGGGCTGAGTTGTGTGAAACTTATATTTTCTAAAATATTTATTTTTGTACTCCTTGGAAATTTTACACAAAGTGTGTATTTTTATAATTAGAGGGAAATAATAAAGATGTATCTCATTTCCCTAAGTGACTGATCTGTGGTTCATCTTTTACGGTGCCCTCTCTCTGGCACCAGCACCAGGGAACCTTGTGCAAGAGGCACAACTCTCTTCTCTTTGACGTCCATCTGCCAAATATTTTTGTACTAAACCAGTTTTGAAGCTCTTCCTAATGTTTAATGTTTAAAGTAATGCCTTATCTTTTTAAAACTACCGTGCACGTTTTAAGGGCCGTGTCCCCCTTGTGCGGCGTGGGTCAGTGCTTCGCTTACTTAGGTCTCCCCTTACTTCTTACAGACGTGGAGAGGTTCGTAGCCTTCCTCTCCACGCTCATGCCATCAGTCTGTTTTTCTGTGACAATTCCTCTAGTTGTCAGTTTTCGTTGTTGCCTCTGACTTTTGTGTGCAGTTTTGCCAACCCCTTTTTAACCGTTTTATTAAGGTTTATGTTATATCACGTAACGCCCATTCCAGTTCACTTGTCTTTCTGGCATAGTGTTGTAGGAGGATGGCTGTAAGACCCTGGGAGTGGAATGGTCTCACCTCTGCTTTGTTGACCTCTGACCTTGGGCACCTTGTTCTCAGAATGTTGTAGATAATGCTTTCTTATTTATTTATTCATTCATTCATTCATTCACTTATTTATTTATTTATTTATTTGACAGAGATCACAAGTAGAGAGGCAAGCAGGCAGAGAGAGAGGGAGGAGGAAACAGGCTCCCTGCCGAGCAGAGAGCCCAATGTGGGGCTTGATCCTAGGACCCTGAGATCATGACCTGAGCTGGAGGCAGAGGCTTTAACCCGCTGAGCCACCCAGGCACCCCCACCCTTTTTTTTTTATAAGATATTACTTATTTATTTGACAGAGATCACAAGTAGGCAGAGAGGCAGGCAGCCGGGGGTGGGGAGGAAGCAGGCTCCCTCCGGAGCAGAGAGCCTGATGCGGGGCTCGATCCCAGGACCCTAAGATCATGACCTGGGCCACAGGCAGAGGTGTAACTCACTGAACCAGCCAGGCGCCCCTAGATATGCTTTCTTGACTGCACAGAACCAAGACTTCAGCTCGCTTGTGCTGGCTTGGGATGGCTTATTGATAGCCTCTGTGAACTACAGTGTTGGAGACAGTGTTCATGAAAACCAGGAAAGCAGGAGCATCATTGAGTGGCAGCGCATAGAAATTGGAGCCAGATGTTGACTCTGGATCCAAGATGGCCCTAGAAACCACCAGAATAAGTTAATGTTCTTCTCTCTGGAACTGCACTTTTATCCCTGGGTCTCGTTCTCTGTCTTTGTCTCCATTACTCTGTAAGTCTGTCTTTATTTCGTAGCTTTTTCCTACTCTTAGTGTCCCCATCTTCATAAACTAACTTTGCCCTGATCTCGCATCTCAACTCCTGTCTCTTTTTTTTCACCGTATTTCCATTGCTTACTGCTGCTTTGCCTTGTGTTTCTGGCCACACGTTCTCAGGACGTGGCGCAGCTTAGTTAATGCCGGGCCCTGGCAGAGGTTGTGCCTACGGATTGGCCACCCTTGGCTTGGATGGTCACCTGCTAGTCTGGTGGGTGGTGCCTGCAGTGGAGTCACAGCATATCAGCTGTGTCTGTGAACGTGGCCGCCTAGAGGGGCTTGGACGTAGGCAGCTGCCACACCTGACCATTGGTGCAGAGCCTTCTTTTCCCACCTGCAAAATGGGAGTAGAAGTTGGAGGTGCTGAGCAAGGCACATGCTGTCAGGATGCCTCTGAGATAAGAACATTCTTACCTATATCTCGGTGCTCATTCTCTGCAAGAGGGTATCCCTGCTGTGAAGGTGGGTTGATCCCAAGGGGACCTCTTCCTGGAGAAGGCGAACCTGTTGGTTGAAGAAACTCCACACATGGTTTTTACTTCCCTGTGTCTTCCCCTTCCCACCCCTGCCAAATCACCTCTTCGTTAGGAATCTCTGCATTAAATGTTAATTAAGTCTGTTCTGGTTCTGACTCTTGATTTAACTGGCTATCAAAAATTTTTTCAAATCCTTATTTGGATTGAAAGAGAGGGTATTTTTCTAGTTTAAAGTAAGCATGCTTACAAAACCCAGGGATCTTAGACAAATGGTGAGGAAACCCCAGGTATATTGTAGAAGGTGCTACTTAGCATTTTCCAGGGACCTGGTTCTTCCTTGAGAACATGGAGCCGCTCATGTTTACCTCTGTGACCAAAATTTGCTACAAATGTTGGACCTGCATTATTTAAACCTTGTTATTTCTTTGTCTCTTAGCTCTCTTTGTCCTTCCCACAAGGATACCATCTACTTATCTAGCTATTTCAAGAGTTAGGAAATACTGTACATAGTACATTGTATAAAAAAAAAAAAATCCTAAGGGAATGTAATTCCTTTGAATCCGTTAGCCCAGAATTCAGATAAAGATGAGAGAAATGTCTTTAAATGGGTCACGTAACTTGAAACTCATGGCGTGTTCTTCGAATAGTCTCAAGGCAGATCTCTGCTCTTCCGCTGTGTAGCCCTTCTTTGTGCCTGCAAATACGTATTACTATGGCAAGAAATTCTGAAACGAAGTGTGCATTCTAACTCATCTTTTTAAGAATTCTAAATGCATTTGCAAATTTCTATCTATTATAGAAAACTCAGTGTATTATAGAACCTACAGGAAAACATAAAAATGAAATAAAAGTCACCCATAGTTTTTCTACATTATGTTTTCAGTTTCTGTATCTAATCCAACCACCATTTTGTGTGTGTGCGGCCGTGTACACAATCAGAGGGAAGCGTCTAACTTAATTTTTCCCCAGATCATTAACTACTTCTCACAGCCCCAGTCAAATGTGATTATTAAGTCGTATGTTACTAGTTCTCGACGTGGTGTTGGTGTTGACACCTCCACCTGAGTAGACAGGCTAGAGAGTAAATTAATTGTACCCAGCCCTGAAGTACCCTCTCCCCAAGCCCGCAGTTGGAGGCAGACACCGTTCAGCTCCGCTGACTGATGCTCTGTGGGAATCTGCTTTCTTCAAGAGAAGTTGGCATCGACCTTTTGGTAAAATCTTCCAGGTTTTAAGCGATTGGCAGCTTCTTTACAAGTTCATGAAACCCCCCATGGAAGAAATTGCCACGGGTTCTAACTTACAGGCTTTCAGTTTATAACGTGAGGCTCACAGGCCCACTCCCGGCTTGGTTTGGTGAGACAGTCAGCATTTATCCACGAGGAGCCGCGTGGAGCTTGGAGGCCAAGGACAGCTTCTGTGCAGGCTCCTGGGTCTTAATCTGCAGAGACGGGGCCAATGGGAGATGGAGTCCTGCCACCCACGCTCAGGCCAGGCCAGCGTGCGCAGGAAAGTCTTCTTCCTGAGACACTGTAGCTTCCCTTTCCTTCTGGAACTGTGAGCGGCGACCCACGGTCCCAGTTGCTGTCCTGTTTGTGGGACTGAGGCTAGGAGGGAGGGGTTCCATCATCTGTTCCTTGTTTGACTGAAGGTCAGACTGTTTCCTCTTAAGATAATGCTTTTCTTTGCGAAGCATTCCGTTGGTGCTGGGTGTAAGAACACAGGTGCGTGATGGTTTGATTCTAAGCCGAGGCCTCATGCACGTGATTTCGTGGGCAGTCCTCACAACAACCCCGTGAGATGGATGCTACCCTCATTTTATACACATCCAGAGTAGGTTCAGGGACTTTCAGAAACGTTCCCATGGACAGAGGACTTGGCATGTTGGCAGTGGTCCTGGGAACCAGATGATTCTGTTTCCAGCTGTTCACTTGGACCAGTAGTCTCTTGGAGGTCAGTCAGTCCAGACCATGGCTGATGGCTCTTGACCTGTGCCTCTGTCTTGTCCACGAGGGATTGCTGGGGCTGCGTACAGACATCTGGCGGCTGCATTGCCCACATCCCTGCTGTCCTTGGTCGCCGCCCAAGATGGGAACCTCTTCAGCCACCTCTTCCCTATGTGTGTCTGTGATGTTCACACCCTCCCTCAACCTCCTGCTGTTCCCTTCCTTCCCAAAACCTACTCTGTACATGTTCCAAAAGAAACAAGCTTCTCTGTATCCTCCGCGTCTTTCTGTTGATGTCCTCTCCGTCACCAGCCTGGCAGTTTTCCCAGGATACTGCCCTCCCTGGACGCATTCTTCCTTGCTCTCTCCGTCGCCGGGTTGAGATACGGGGTTGCCATTCTCTTCATTCCCTGGTTCTAATTCAAAGCTTCATTCTTCCAGCCTTGTTTTAAAACCCTCCTCTCTTTTGAGATACATATGGTCTAACTGTTCTCTTTCTTGTCCTTGTCAGCTTCTGAGGACGGTGCAAGCTCTTTAGTGACGTTGGCACCTGGCTTTGTCATTTTCCTTTTTACCCAAATCTGCCCAGGTAGCTTTTACCACTCCTGCCAACGAGCCCTCTGAGGGCGTGCGGCGGCCGTGTGTAGATCACTTGGCCCGCTCGCTGTCACACTCCTTTCTGCGTGTTAGCCTTGCCTGGAACCACCCAACTTGGTATTGCAGGCTGGAGAACTCCCTTCCCCACAGTCTCCATCCTCCTGCTTCCTCACCTGTGGGGTGAAGTTCCCATTCTTCGACTTCATCAAGTTCTCCAGCCCCGTCCGTGTCCTGCATTCAGTGCCCACCTCTGACAGCCCAGACCGGTCACCTCCCTAACGGTCCCTCCAGGAGCCTCAGTTTCTTTGCCTTCTCTCGTCTTTCCTCGAGCAAAACTATAACCCTGGGCAGAGCTAGCGCTCCGGTTCCTCCTTCCTCTCCTGGGCTGGTCCTCCGGGTGCTGGCAGACTTCCCTCTGCTGGATCTGGTGTTCTCTCCGGCAGGTCATTTAACACTCCTTCTGACCCAGCTCACCTCCCTGCCCCTCCCTTGCGATCCCAGCAGACATCTCCCTACCGGCTGGTTTTAGATCTCTGCTTGTCTCCTGTCAGTGTGGAAGACGTGTGCCCTGGACATGGCTCCTTCTCTCCTGTATCTTCACTGACACTTGGCCATCAGCATTCAAGGATGCTCCCTGCAGTCTGTCTCACCCTGAGAACAGATGCTCATTCGTCCTTCTAGCTGCACGTGCCCCTGCCCCGTCTTGGTCGGGGACGTGCTGCTGTCACTCTTCCAGTGGCTCTGGCAGTCGGACCTGCGCCTTACAGTGATGACGCGTACGGGCTGTATGAAATTGAGTAAAAGATAGCCCTTGGTCTCTGACTTTCTCTCCAGAACACAGATTCTGAGCAGGTTGCCAAGGTTTGGAACCCTGACGTAGGTTCCAAGAAATGAACGTCAACCTTTTTTATTTTTTTACACAAGGCTTCTTTATTCTGCTTCTTATTATATCCTTATAGGCAAAAGTGCCAGTAAGTAGAAAGGTCAAGACAGTGTAGACGTGTAATTGCTAGATTCCCTACCCACGCAACAGGATTTCAAAGGTGGTGAGGTTCCTAGTGATGGCGAGTTCGGGGAGTGGCCAGCGTGGATGGGCCTGGGGAGAAAAACCACCAGCCAGTGAGGATGACCATAGTCAGAGGTGGCCCATGTATGGTCTTTGTTTCATGTCGGTGGAGGGTCTGGAGAGGACTTGGGGATGGGGCCATGCAGCAGGAAACGTCGTTTGTTCGCCATTCATGCTTGTCTATAGGTCATGGTCTCGCTCCTCCCTGAACCACCTCATTTCTGACACTTATACCATCAGATCAACCACCCACTGCTTCTTCTTGTAACACCTACTCACGAGACCCACTCAGCTCTCCCGCCAAGACCACTTACTGTGTCGGCAAGTGTCGTCCAGTTCTGTGAAATAATGAGCCACATCTGTGGATTTACAATAATCTTATATACTAGCTTAAAACAGAAAGAGATGGTAGTAGCATTTCCTGTGGAAACTTCCTGTGGAAACTCCTGCGGTTGCCACATAATTGGGGCCTAACTTGTGTCCGTAAATGTCGTGTGTTCTGTAAGTACCGTGCTGGGGAACACGTTCTCATGTGGCTCGGGTTTTGTCCGTGTTCCTGACACTGTGATCGTGCAGTGCGGCGCTCTCCTAGCGCGCCAAAGCAGAAGAGACCCTCGCATGAGGTGCAGGTCTTCGTCCGGGACTGGGGGGACAGCTCTCTGTTTGAAGGCACGTTGTCTCCCGTCGGCTTTCCGTGTATGCACGCTAGCCAGCATCTCCCGTGTTCGGAAACTGAACTTGACCTCACGTGAAGTTTTCCTCTTCACAGAGGAGACCTTCAGCAGGCACTGGTGACAGGTGTGCACCTTCCATGACACAGTTGCTGGGGCATCCTAATCCTGGAGGACTCATGGGCCAGGGAGGGATGCTTTTCCCCTAACTCTGGGAGCAGACACTGGAGGATCCCTGCCTCAGTTAACTTCAGGGCTCCCAACTTCCTCTTTTCCCCAGTCGTGTGGAATGTGGGAAAATAAAATTGGATTGGTGCTCTGCTGATTAGATCAGTCCCTGAAATGAAGAGCTGTGTTTTGGAATGTCGGGGAAGGATGGCTTAATGCCTTAGCAGGTGTCAATCCCATAAGGACCTTAGACCTTGTGGCAAATCAGAAAGGCCATTTCGCATGCCTCGAAATTATAGTTTCCCGTGGCAGGAGTAGTGATATCTAATGTGATAAACGCCACGCTTGTTTGTTTGTTTTTTAAAATATTTGTGTGGGGGGGCGCCTGGGTGGCTCAGTGGGTTAAGCCGCTGCCTTTGGCTCAGGTCATGATCCCAGGTCCTGGGTTTGAGCCCCACATCGGGCTTTCTGCTCAGCAGGGAGCCTGCTTCCTCCTCTCTGCCTGCCTCTCTGCCTACTTGTGATTTCTCTCTGTCAAATAAATAAAATCTTAAAAAAAAAAAAATATTTGTGTGTGTGTGTGTGTGTGTTTGATCCTTACGCACACAGTGGTAGATGGCATTCAGGGAAACACATCTTAAAAAGGCATGGTGTGGTGAGGACGGCAGAAGAGTTGGGTTTATGGGCCTTTTTTTTTCCCCTCTGCTGGATATTGGACTTCTTTCCCCTACCTTTGAAATTTAGTTTGAAGTTACATGGAAAGAGGGAAGATAAAACCAGTGAAAGCCAGAGACTGGCTGTGTGCTGAGCTCTGTGCTTACCAGCTGTGTGAGTGACTGCCGCCTGAACCCCTTCCCTCCATCAGGTCCATTTGGGAAGTCAGCCAGGCTTCTTTATTACAGACCTTCTCCGAGCCTTTAGAACATACGTGTGTCGTGCACCTCTTCCTCACCCTGAGCCCCCCTCCACTGCATTTCCCAAAAGTTTTCAATCACGCAGTCTTACTTTTCACTTTGCCCATTTGTAGGTGAAAACACTTGGTGTGTCACTAGCTTTCTGTTGTCTTTGAGATCTGAACTTGCTGTCCTTGAATGAATTTCAAGGTGCTTCTTACGTTCTGTAGAGGGCCTGACAGCAGACACAGGCTCTGGAAGTTCTGTCTCAGGCCCCGCTGTTGTCAGGCAGGGTGGGAGAGCGCTTACAGTTCTCCTGCACTGGCATCTGGACGTCATCCCCATGAGGGAGCAAGTGGTGTTTCCCCAGCTGCAAAGTCTAGAGGAATCCGGCTCCTCCTGGTGTGACCTTGCGTATATCTCTTCCCTCGGGGGCATGTTTCTCTATGAAGTGAAGGGTTAGGCTGGGAAAATGTGGAGAGATTTTAGGAATCTCACGGCTTCTTTATTTTACGTGACAGGAGCTAGTGGGACCTTGGGCCCTGCTCGTGCTGCTCGTTTTCCTTTGGCTTATTTGGTAGAGAGCAGTGGGCTTATTCGAAAGGGCACTGTGAGCCCTGGCAGTAAAGGGCTCTACTGAGGCCCAGGGGCTACCATCCCAGAGCACTGGGTCTTTGATGTCTTTGTTTTTTCCTGGAGATGTCCACAGTCCTCTCTGGTTGGAGCCTTCCCCGGTGGGCCCGGCAGAGCCATGATTCCTTATAACGCAACGTGCATGAGAAGACCGGGGACAGGTTGTGGGGAGGCCGTTGGTGTGTAAGCAGCAGCCCGCCGCTCACTGGTGGCGTTCTCTGCCGCTGGGCCCCAGTGCACTTTGGAATCCTTAACCTCATGTTTAGGAATTCACTCCCAGTGGCCTCTTGACATGTGAGATGAACTTGATACCATCTTGAGTGGCGTGGTTAAAGGTATGTTTTTGGAGTTAGATGGGTTTGAACTTCTCTACCATTTTGAATGGTTTGGTCTCAGGCGGTTTACTTCGGAGTTGGGTTACGGTTTAGAGGTCCTCGAGAAACTTTTGTTTGCCCCAGTTTTTCTGCTCTGAAATTGTGCTAATGGTACTAGTAACCACAGAAGAAGGCTCCTGGTGAACAAAACCCAGGGTCTGCAGAATGCTTGGCACAGTGCCAGGTACAGAGCGCACAGATGTGACCTCTGGCTGTGGTTGCTGTGGTCTTTTCTCAGTGTCACTGTCACCTAGGGCACAAGGCAAGTCATCAGCTGGTGCAGATGGCACTGGGGCAGATCCTCTCAGTGGCCTGCAACATGTACTATCTAGTGGTTGGGTCCTGGAGGAGCTCTGGAGCACAGGGAAGTAGAAAAACACAGAGTTAGGAGGGCGAGCAGAAGTAAAGTGTGTGGGGGGGGAGTCTGAGCCTTCAGTGATCGCTTTGCCTTTAAAAGAGAACTGTGGGGCGTCTGGGTGGCTCACGGTGAAGCGTCCACCTTTAGCTCAGGTCATGATCCCGGGGTTCTGGGATTGAGTCCCATATTGGGCTCCCTGCTCAGTGGGGAGCCTGCTTCTCCCTCTCCCTCTGCCCCTCACCCTGCTCGTGCTCTTTCTTCTCTCTCAAATAAATAAATAAATAAATATTTTTTTAAAAAACCATATCGGGTTTAATGAATGGGGAATGAGCGTAGACATCTAATGAGTTACTATCCTGCATGGCTTCCTTCCTCATGTTCCAGCGGAAGCGTTTGTGACTGAGGGCGGCTTATTGTTGGCTCTTGTGGGACTGACCTAGGAGTTAATGGGATGCGGGACTGACTTCAGGGTTTGATGAGATGTGCTTGGGACAACACCGCTGGAGTTACCATCCTACTAAAGGCTCAATACTCATTTGTCAAGAGCATAGAAGGAGGTAAATTTGTGTGCGAGCACATAGCCCACGGCTTGGCGCAGAGTGACTCCCCCTTTCATGTTTGGAGAATTGGGTCTACATCTCAGGCTCACAGCCTGCTGTCCGAGAGCTTGTGGGGACCTAGGGGCCAAATGCTGTGTGTCTTTTTAATTTGGCATTTCCTATTTTGGCCCCCGTGAACAGCTTTTATGCTCTGGCATTGGTCTCTTTGAGTCTCAACCTGGAATCTGTAGAGTGAAATAGTAACATTTATGTCCTCTCGTCGGGCTACTGTAAGGGCTCAGGAAGGTGTGACTGGCACACAAGCGTGTTTGGCGCAGTGCCGGCTCACAGTTGGCTCTTGGGGAGAGGGAACTTGGAGAACAGTTAAGTCGTTCAGCATTTTCGACAGATGCTCCTTGGGATCAAGGGTTCCATCGGCGGGAATTCCTCGGTTGGAATGACAGCTGTTGAGTGCGCTTTGTGGCTGCTTTACCTTTATTCAGCCATTTCTTAGCTCCTTCTTCGTTCTAGGACGCCTGTGGGGGATCTCGAGTACCTGCACAACTGAAAACGCGTGTTTTCAAATTCCACTCTAGGTAACGAGGAGTACCTGATTAATTTGATAGACTCTCCAGGACACGTGGACTTTTCCTCAGAAGTGTCCACGGCCGTGCGCATCTGTGACGGCTGCATCATCGTGGTTGATGCCGTGGAGGGGGTCTGTCCGCAGGTAGGAGGTCGTCCCACGGAACTATGTACCTGATCAGATAGAGAAGGTGGGGAAGACGGGAGGGACTGGCCGCTGATGGCTCCGGGCCACGTTCCGTCCAAAAGTCGGTCTTAAATTTCATTCGATCACGTTCTGGTCTGTGATGGCATTACGTCACCCACACCTGGAAGGGATCGTAGCACGGGTGACTTTAAGTACTTGGAAGCATCTGTGATGGCCCCTTGCAGAGAAGGTCTGGGCCAGAGTTGAGAGATGCCGAATTTGAGGAGGATTCTGAACTGGGAGAGGTTCTTGATGGCAAGACACTGAGCCAGTTCTCCGCAGTGGGAAACTCTCTCTTGTGTTGGCTTCTCAGGCTACACAGATGCCTCTGTCCACCTACACACCCACTCCTGGCCCCCACCCCTTCTGTATCTCTCTCCTCTGTGCCCTCGTGCTTGTGTTTCTCCTTTGCACCAAAGGTGGAAAAGTTCACCAGGGTGATGTGCCGGGTGTGGACCGCGGCATGGCTTTCCAGGCTCGGTTCTTACAAGGACTTGTGTGGAGGCCTCATGTTTTCTCTCAAAAAATGTTGTCACCCTTGTATCCCACTTCTTAACATACCCTTATTTGTTATAATGTTTTTAAAAAAGAATGATAAAAGCTTTAAATTACTCAAATGGAGGAAATTTGATAATTCCAAGAAGTTGTGCCCTAACTGTCCTGTCCCGTCCCGTCCGGTTTCCCCCGAGGGCGCGGGTCCCCCAGCACGAGAATCACGGCCTTAGTGTCTGTCCTGACAAGATAACACCGTTGGTATGTCTGACTCCAGAAGAGCAGCTGGAGGGGAATGCTGGCGGGGAGTGCGGTCAGCAAGGTGCACGCGGGGCCTTCTGGGGGATGTTCTGGTTCTCCGGCCTGTGTGCTGGCGGCCACCGACTGTTTGTCTTCTGCTTGTTCAGTAAACTCTGCACGGGCTTATTTATCCTTCTCAAATGACTCGTCAGTTCCGTCAAGGGCGTTTCTTGTCCATTACTTTCCTTCTGTGACGCAGACCTCGTGAGTGTTTGGGGGGCACCTGTTGTGGTACAAGAGAATGGAAATGAGGGGTCATGACTCAGGGTTTTCTCATGTGCTTTAAGTATTTCCGACCGTGCGTTTTACCTTTGCCTTTGTTTCCCCCAGACACAAGCCGTTCTGCGCCAGGCCTGGCTGGAAAACATCCGTCCGGTGCTGGTGATCAACAAGATAGACCGCTTGATAGTGGAGCTGAAGTTCACCCCACAGGAGGCCTACGCGCACCTCAAGAACATCTTAGAGCAGGTATTTCTGCCTTTACTTCGGGGCTTTAGAAATTGGGCTCCAAGAAGAGTTGTGAGGAAGCTGGTAAGTCGGCACAGAGCCTCGCATCTGTAGAACCCACGATTGCCGTGTGCTGGGACAGGTCTCCCCTCGGGAGCCCCCTCCGTTCCCGGAAGCACCCTCGAGTTCAAAGCTTGGGCAATAGGTTTTGACGCTTTCTTATTAAAAAGCTTGTCGTTCGCCCTAAAGGGGAGCAGAATTTAGAGGCTTCCTGGTTTTGGATCGTGTGCCTTCAGAGGACAGTTTGCCCAACCATTTCTTTGGTTTTCCAGCAGACATTTACATAGCTGTATGTCGAGTGAATGAATTTTGGGATGTCCACTGTGTGCTGGGGACTGTGAAGGTACCAACAGGTCAGATCCCTGTCTTCAGAGATGTCGCAGTGTGGTGGGGAGACCTTGAAAGAGATCTTTGGAGAGCAGCGAGAGGCTGTGGGTGTGGTTGGAGACATGGATGTGGACTGCCTCACCCTGACCGGGTCCAGAGGGAGGAGACTTGGGAAGAGTCATGGGACAGAAGCCTTGAGATGGAAAAAGGTCGGGAGTTATGGCCAGGGCATTTAGGAGAGAAGGAATAAGATATACAAAGTAAACGCCAGAAAAAGCATTGTAGGGTGTTCGTTCAGAGAGCCGCGTGGGACTTGCTGTCGCTGAGGAACGAGATCGTGGGAAGCAGAAGCAGGAGGCGGGGGTGGGAGGGAACATATAGGGCGTCGATTATGGGGGACGTCATGTGCCACGTGTGAAGGTTTGGACTTTCTTTAAGACCAAGTTGACAGTGAGACCCATTGACAGTGGTTCTTTGCTGAAGGGAGGGAAGGAGGAAAGTAGAGCAGCGAGAAAGCCTGGATCAATGGGTCTAGTTCCCTGTAGAGCCAGACGGGGAGGGGCCCCAGGGAGGCAGAAGAAGAGGGGCCCGCGGTGTCTGCAGGCAGACACGGGCTGATCGATTGGAGTCTGGGAGCTTGCAGGATTTCTGAATAATAGGTTCCATTTCTCTCTGGTAGGAAATAAGGCCACTTACTTGGGAGGGAAATAGTTGAGGACCGGCAGGCAGGAGAGGGGCCTGAGGAGAGTGGTGACAAGTCCGGCTATGAGAACGGGCGAGGGAATTGTGAACTAGGGCTCAGGCTGTGAACTAGGGTCATGGGGTCGTGAGTTCCCAGTATTGCGGATGCCACTCCTCAGGTCACAAAATGACCTCACAGAAGCCCTACAGTATAGTCTTGCTGGGTATGGAAGGAATGGGTTGAAAACGTGTCCGTTCATTGTCGTCGTGAACGCCAGCTCCATCCGTGGAGCCCAGACTGACTGGTGATCCCAGACAGCGCGTCTCCCATGTCTCCAGCCTCTAGTGACGTTCTGCCATCTCACCCTCTCTCCTAGATCAATGCGCTCACGGGAACTCTCTTCACTTCTAAAGTCCTAGAAGAAAGAGCAGAGAGAGAGACTGAATCCCAAGTGAATCCCAGTTCTGACCCAGGAGAGCAAGTGTACGACTGGAGTGCTGGCTTGGAGGACACGGACGACTCTCACCTGTACTTCTCTCCGGATCAGGGCAATGTGGCGTTTACGAGCGCAATAGACGGGTGGGGCTTTGGGTAAGTCTGCTCCGATCTCCTTGGATCTCCTCGTGGCCGTCGATACAATTGATTTCTTTAATGAAACTTGCGGTTGTTGAGATGATGATTGAGTGCTACAGGGTTGTGAGAAGGAACAGCGTTCTCTTGTCCCCTTTACCCAGGGTCCCCCCAGGGCTACCATCTTGCAGAGCTGGAGCACGACGTCACGGCCGGAGTATTGACGTTGATGGCGTCCGTCCCAGCGAAGACCCTTCCCTAATATGTCCACCTGCTTCCCTCCCGCCCCCTGGAGCCACGGGGGTCCTCCTGTTGCATAATTTGTTGTCTTGACAATGTTATTTAGGAAAGCAGAATCAAACATTATGCAATCTTTTCTGGATTGGCTTGTTTTCCCTCTCTGGAGAGGGAACCCAGTTGTTGGGTGAATCGGCTGTGGTTCCTTTCTGTGGCTGAGCAGTGTGCCCTGGGGTGGCTGTGCCACAGATTCACTGTTCGTGCGCAGAGCCCCATCTGGGTTTTCCCTGTTTGGGGCTGTCCTGAGCGAGACTGCCACAAACATTCACGTATACGTTTTTCCATGAATGTAGGTTCTCTTGTCCCGGGGATGAACGCTTGGGACCACGTTTGCTGGGTCATGTGGCAGTTGTAGGGTTAGTGCGTCGGTTTTCCAGAGGGGGTGCTGTTTTACACCCCCACCCACCACGTGGGGGTGATCTGGTCCGTCCACATCGTCACCGCTGTTTGGTGGCGTCCCTTTCTTTTAGCCATCCCAACAGGTGTGTATTGTTACCTTATTGTGGTCTTAATTGCATTTTCCTGACTGCTGGGGCTGTGGAACCTCGCTCCCTGGGCCCATTTGTCCTGTGTGTCCTTGGGTGAGACATCTCTTCGTGACCTCGCCTCATTTTCTTTCGTTTTCTCTATCTTTTTTCATTGAGGGATGAATGGCACAGAATATTGAATTAGTTTTAAGTGTACCGCAGAACGATTCCATATTTGTATAGACTGTGACGTGACCACCGTGGTAAGTGTAGTTTCCCACACGCTGGTACAGAATAAGTTTGTTTCCTGTATAAGGACTTTGACGATTTTGACATCTTGACTACGTTGTACCCTCTAATCCATAAACACTGTGTTTCTCAGTTTTTTTCAGATTTTCTTTGATTTCTTTCATTAGCATTTTGTAGTTTTCACCATAAAGTACCGTACACATTGTATTGGATTTGCACCTAATTTTTCATTGTTTCTGATCAATTAGACATGGTATTATATTTTTAGTTTTGGTGCTCCCATACTCATTCCTACTTTTTGGAAATACAGTTAACGGGTTTTTGTATGTCCATCTTGTACACTGTGACCTTGCTAAACTCACTTATCGAGTTCTTGGTAGGCTCCTTGGGGTTCTGTACGAGGCAGTCACGTCACCCACCGCCAGGGGCTGCTTTCTTCCCTCTTTCACTTTGCCACTTTCTTTCCTCTTCTTGCCTTACTGCTCTGCCAGGAGCTTCCGGGACTGTTTGAATAAGAGCAGGGAGAGTGGACATTCTGGCCTTGTTCTGATCTTAGGGGGAAAGCACTGAGTCTTTCACCATTCGGTATAAGGTCAGCTGTATGTTATTTGTAAATGTTCTTTATCAATTTGAGGAAGTTCCCTGTATTTTGTTTTTCCCCAGAGTCCTTTTTATGAATGGGTGTCAAATTTTGTCAAATGCTTTTCCTGCATCAGTTAATACGATCATATGATTTTTCTTCTTTAACTTGTTAATATAGTGGATTACATTGATTGATTTTTGAATATTGAATCAGTCTTGCATCTTTTTGTAGGTTTTTTTTTTTTAAAGATTTTATTTATTTATTTGTTAGAGAGAGAGAGAGAGCAAGCACAGGCAGACAGAGAGGCAGGCAGAGGCAGAGGGAGAAGCAGGCTCCCCGCTGAGCAAGGAGCCCGATGTGGGACTCGATCCCAGAACACTGGGATCATGCCCTGAGCTGAAGGCAGCCGCCCAACCAACTGAGCCACCCAGGCATCCTCTTTTTGTAGGTTTTATGTAAAAATGCTTTGTTTAGAACTTTATTCTTTGAATAAATCTAAAAATCAAAATGTACAAAATGTGTCCACAAGAGACCATGAGAAGTCGCCCTCCGTGCTGCTTGGGTTTTCAGTTCATCCCCCACAGAGGCAGCCGGAGCGTCCTGGCAGGTTCCTGCACACTCCGGAGGCTGTTGGTGTGTGTGTGTGAGCAGATACACTCTGTCAGCTTCATTGTCCGCACGAGCAGTGTGGAAAGAGGCCACCTTTATTCAGTTGTGCCCATGCTGGACGTTAGGCTAGTTTGCTGAGATTATCTCATTGAGTTCTCAGGACCATCCTTTCGAAGAGGTACTCTCATGTCTTATGCAAGGCTCGGAGACATTCGGTGCATGTTTAATGTTACTCAGCCACGAGGTAGAGGAGCCGACACGAATGTTAGTCCGCTCGGCGCCGAAGTGTGTGCTTTCTGCCTGGGGGGCTTCAGCGAGCTCTGTGCTCTGGGAGGCTGAGACCCCTGTTCCTTCCGGATGTGCACGTGCGGGCCGAGGACTGGTGACGTCAGTGCTTTCCGGGTGGTGGGCATTTGATTACCTTCCTGAACCACAACGATTACTAACTTGTGGAATCAGAAAACCCACATACAATTAAAGAATTATTACTTCTCGAAGAATGTCTTGAGCTTGGATGAACAGTTGTGGGACGACAGTGAGATGGACTTCAGCCGTGGCCTGCATCCTGCGTCTGTAGCCGCGTAACAGAACCAGACACACTGCACCAGGGGAAAACGGAGCCTGTTGATGAAACATTTTGAAATAAAATTTGCAAATGGGAAGGAAGAAGGGATCAGAAATTGAGCAGAGAGTGTGGCCTGGGAGGAGCCCAGCCAGTCGTGGCTGTTCTGTCCTCCTTTTACAGGAACTTGATCTTCACTCCCTTTTGACCAAACAGATTTTGCCTTGACAGGATAATAAATTACAATACCATGGTTTTTCTTTGTCAGTGTGTCATCAGTTGTAGAGACCGTAGTCCTCTTGGTGCCCGTGAAGGCCCCAGCGGAAGTCAGAGAGCGAACGTACAATGAAAACAGAAAGTACCGACCTGCAGAGAGTGTGCCCTTCACCTGCTGGCTGATGACTTGTCATGGTCACCATTTGGGGCCTCAGTGTCCTCCCCTGAACACTAAGAACATTGGGCTGAGATGATTTCTGAGAATGTCTTCAAGCTACAGAGTACAGTGATTCATTCCGTCCTATAACCGGGTCAGGCCCGTTAGTTTCCTCATCTGTCAGCATTTTGCTGGTGGGGGGGGTACTCGTCTTTTGCTTGGAATGATTTCTATAAATCATGGAATGTTTCAGGCAGATTTGAGTCTGAATCTCAGAACTTGGTGTCCGTTTATCGTGGAAAGAGAAGGGATGAACAGAGGCTTGCACGGATGGCTTCGGGTCCTCCCGACTCTGGACGCTTTGATGTGCTTTCAGTCAGCAAGCAAATCCCCTGCCTTAGGCAAGGCTGCATTTAGAGTTCGTCAGTGCCTGTTGCTGACTGGCGGGCATGCTCATTTGCGGGGGCCTAGGGGTGGGGACTGGCGGGCGTGCTCATTTATGGGGGCTGGTGGTGGGGACTGGCGGGCATGCTCATTTATGGGGGGCTGGTGGTGGGGACTGGCGGGTGTGCTCATTTATGGGGGGCTGGTGGTGGGGACTGGCGGGTGTGCTCATTTATGGGGGGCTGGTGGTGGGGACTGGCTGGCGTGCTCATTTATGGGGGGCTAGGGGTGGGGAAGAAAGCACTGGAGATGCTTTCCTGTCAGCCTCCCTCTGATGGGTGAGTGACCAGGGAAAGGGGTGACTTCTTGTGTCCCAAAGGTGGGAAAGGAGCACATTTCAGAATTTGGAGGATGGTTTAAACTCTCATGCCGGGGGACAGGAGGAAGGAGTGTGACTCGAGGCTGACCCTTTGGGTATGGCCTCAGTCTGTCCTGTTGCAGATGTGAATCTGGGAGAATCTGCTGACTTGGCTAGGTCAGAGTCCAGCTCAGGTTTTAGATAAGTGCAGCTGAGTTCCTAACCCCATAAAACAGGGACAGGAGTCCTCCCTAGAGCAGTTTCCTTGGTTTTTGTACACCAGCGTTCTCAGATCCTGCCATTAACGTTGGCCCACAGGGCGGCTTGCACGCACAAGGACACCCTATAGCCTCCCCTTGGCTCTGTTGTGGTTCAGGAAGATAGGCCAGGATGGATGGGTCCATAGGTCAGCGGGTCCTCCTGAGAATCCCATTTAAAGGTACTCTATGGAGGAAGTAAATTAAGACAGAATCTAAAAGTGGAGAAATTGTCATAGTTTTAAAATTACAACTAATGACAAAGAGCATGAAGCAGTAGTGGGGGAAGGGTTGATGTTAACCAAGTTTTATGACAACTGTGGGTAGAAAAAGAATGGAAAGGATAAAAACCAGGATTTTGGAAGATTTCTGTGCCTGTATTTGTAAATGAGTGGTGGACTGGAAAGGATTTGAGGCCCGTGGGCTGAGCAGATTGACAGGTGCCTTACTGTGCTATCATTTATGATTCTGATGGAGGTTTGAGTTTGTGGAAACCCACCACTTTTGAAATTAAAAACAGGACATGTATCTGACACAGCGTTGTACAAGGCTAAGAAAACACAAAAGTCTGGGTACCACAAATCAGCATATTAAAGACATCCTGGACGCATGAGCAGAAATCATAGTAGAAATCCCCCTGACCAGAACAGTTAGGGCACTGACTGCACGAAGTACCCCATGGAGGAGACAGCTTTTTAAAAGGTGGAAATTCCATTATAAAAACAAACCACCACCACCAAAAAAACTCCAAAGGTTTGCTACCTAAAATAGATAAACAGAAAGCATCATAGCCAAGGGGTAAATACCAAAGCTTTGGCTCAGTATGTCAATCAGATATGAGCCAAAAGGAAGGCAGTTTGGCAGTATTGACGAACAAGGCAGAATTTATAGAAATATATTGTGGTATAAGGATCCTTTTTAATGGATAACGGACAGAGATTACCTCTGCATCAGTACCTCTGATCGTAACGAAGTGCATGAGGCAAAAATGGAAGTATAAGTGGAAATCTGTATGGTTTGGAGATTTTATATCGCAGACTGTTGATACGTCAAGTAGAAACACAAACCATCTGGGTAGTGTAATAAGTAAAGTCAGAATGTGTCAGTGAAGAATATACAAAAATTGGTCCTATGTCAGGCAAAAAAAAAATGCAATTTCAAATAATACAAAACACTAAAATATTGGAAGTTTGGTGTGCTAATCACTCGGTCATTCCCTTCAGTTTTAGCCACGTAAGAATAGACCCAACTTGCCCATATGTCCACCAGCGGGTCCTCTGTATTCGCTGAGGCCTTCGCAGGCATCCAGGTAAAGGTGGGGGCTCTTGGGGAAGGTTGGGCCGGAGAACGTGCCCAGGACCTCCAGCCACACTGCTTGCCCTCTGTTGTCCCCCTCGCATAGGTCCTGGAATGGATCTGCCCCTCTGCACGGAGGTTGGCACCGTGCCTGGCAGAACCGGGGGTTAGAAGCAGGAGCCGCAGGGAGATGCGGCGTGCTGACCTGCGTCCGGAGGGGAGCTTCTGGGCCTTGCTCTGGGCGTGCTTCACCCGGAGGGGGAGGGAGACCGGTCATGCTCCTTTCAGCCCCTGAGGCAGAGGCTGTTGGTCTGTGGACTGAACTGGGACTTGGTGCAGAGAAGGGATCCCTCCTTCAAAAATGTAACAGTTATAAGGTAATCATATGCGGTGTATGTAGAAAGCATATAAAATTTTATGTATAATGAATATAAACAAAAGAATAATAGAAACTAGTATTTGGGAAAATTAAAACAAAACAAAACAAAACACAAACCCCACCTGAACAAGTCACTGTGGGGTCAAACGGGAAGTGCGGCCGATCATAGCGAGTCCCTTTGAGGTCATGGCCCCTCGAGGCCGGGCCCGGAATGCCCGTGGCCTGTAACTGCAGACTTTGGATTTTGGTTCCTGGTTGGGTGTCTTCTCTCCCTCCATCTGCAGTGAGAGGGGACGCGGGACCCTACCTCCAGCACTCTCCGTGCTGCCTCCTCTTGCTGCCTGCCGTGAACTTGCCCTCCTCTGGCTTCCTCTTGCTCCCACTGGGCTTTGTTACCACAAGAGAGCATCAGCTCGTTGGACGGGGTTGTAGTGAACCCTGGATCCTGGCCAGAGCACGCTTGCCGACCGATAGGGTACCAACCGGTCCGAGTATGTTACTTTTGGAGTCTGCGCAGTGGACAAAAGGGCAGGCATCTTCCCAGATGCTGGCACTTGGAGAGTTGGACTCACACCGTACTTGCATCATGCTGTTCCCTGCCGGAAAGGGGTTTTTCCCAGGTCTTTGATCCAGATGGTGCATATGCTCCCCGTGGCGCCCCGATGTGTCGGGACTACTGTCCTGTGGCTGGCGTTTGCAGTAGAGCAGACTGGAGCTGACTGGCTGCTCTGAGGGCTGAGGAGAGCTAAGTAAGTGTGCCTCTGTTTCCTGTTGAACCCAGGAGGCTAACAAGCCCTTTTCTGGCAGGTGCTGGCTCTGGAGCCTTCCCTTCGGGAGCACCAGGCGCCTGTAGCGGTGATGGGCTGGGATGAAGTTTGTTGCTGGCAGAGCTGCAGAAGGCCGCTTCAGATGGCCGCTTCAGATCCCATCAGCCTTTTTTCCTTGTGCTTCGTTTTGCACATGGGCAGAGTTAAGAGAGGGAGCACTAGTGTGAATCCTAATCGGTACGGACACAGAGCTATTGATAAGAGCATGGGCTCCGGACCCGGACTCCTTGGGTGTGAGTCCAGCCTCGCGTACTCCCTATGCGATATCTCAGTGCACGTAGCCTCTTCTGTTCGCGGGGAGGTCACGAGCACCAGCCCGTCGGACAGTTGAAGTGACGGCGTCTGTGGTGCACTCAGAGTGCTCTGCACGGTGTGCGACACTGAAACCCCCCGCTCTCTGCTGTTACTCATAACACCGACACTTGCTTTTCTTTCAGAGTTGAGCACTTTGCCAAAATCTACAGTCAAAAAATCGGCATCAAAAAGGAAGTTCTTTTGAAAACCTTGTGGGGAGATTACTCCATCAACATGAAGGCCAAGAAGATCGTGAAGGTGGGTCGGGGGATGGGGCATCTGTCCCTCGGGCGTGTCGCTCACGGGCCTGCCCCGTTCGGACTTGTACTGCAGCACCTTTAACCCATGTGATCTGGCTTTGGGGAAAGTGGCTCAGTTCTTGGCGGGCTCACGGTCACCGGCGCACTTCCAGGATTGCTTGCGTGGAGTTAACACGCACACGGAACAAAGGACGCTTTGTGTTTGTTTCCTTTCTCTGTCCGAGAGGAGCCGCACTCTCAGACCCTGTGCACCTGAAGACGTCTTTTGGATCCTGCTTTTGTGTCCCCTTCACTGTAGAGAGACGGCTCTTCCCGAGCACGCTGTGTTCCTGGGCTCAGCTCAGGCTTCTCTTGGTGAATGGGGACACCAGGCCCGGTGATGGGAAGGAGGCGGCGGGTGCTCTCGGAGCCCTTCCTTCTGTGGGGAGAGGCGACCTAGGCCGGCCTGCGGAGGCACAGAGCCTCAAAGGATACTTGACACTGTTTTGCTGTTGTTATTTTTTTAATGTAAAATTCAAGATTTTATTAATTTATTCTCATGGAGGGGCATATAGATTCCTTTTAGAATATATTTATAAATATAAAGACATTAAAAAAAAAAAAGGAACAGAAGCCAACACAGCTAATACTGTGGTTTTAATTTTTTTCATTCTTTTGGGTTCGAGACGTCCATCCCTCAGTTGAGTGTGTGTTGTTCACATAATAGTGTAGCTGGTTTTTTGCTTGACATCGAATCATGAATGTCCTCCCTTTCAAAAAGCTCCTGAAGGAGGAGCCGGTGTAGTGAGGTGGCCAAGAGCCCGGGTTGAGAGTCCGAGTCTGTGTGTACGTCTTGGCTGCCCTGCTCACCGGCCCCACCGGCTTCCATCTGGAAAGTTCTTCCATCTGGAAACGGGAGATGGTCACAGTTGGGCGGGGGTGGGGCGGCCATGTGTGGGACGGTGTCCTTCTCCAGGTGCCATTATTTTGTGTATAGAAATGGTAGAGCGTTTTTTTTGTTTGTTTGTTTTTTGTTTTGTTTTGTTTTTTTACTATCGCCTTCCTTGAAGGTGAACAGTTTTCGTGTTTAAGAACATTGCTTAGAAGAAGTCTGTGGAGGGACCTGCACACCCAGCACTCAGCCTGGGTGTCGTGTCTCTCTGATGACAGAGATGGGGCAGTTGTGGTGACACGCCCCACAGTCGGTCTCGTCGCGTCCCTGGTTCCCAGAGGAAGGCGAGTGGTGTGTTACTGACTGCGCATTATTGGCTGTTCACATTCTTACGACCATCTCCCACTGGATCCTGTTAAGCAAACATTTTCTAGAAGGAATGAGACCTACTGTTCACAGAACACATCTGTGTGTGAGCATGTGAGGCCTGCTACATATTCAGAAACTTAAGGGCGCATGTTCTTGTTCACAGGCTAAAGGGAAGAAACCTTTATTTGTGCAGCTGATCCTGGAGAATATATGGAGTTTGTATGATGCCGTCTTGAAGAAGTAAGATTGCCGTAAAACTGTCTCTCTTTAGGCGGTGTGATCTGCCTCCCCTTCCCGTGTGATGCGTCCTGCTTCAGAAAGCTGAGACAGACCCAGGAAGTGAACGGGGCCTTTGGAGGCCAGTTGTTCCCAGGCATTGCCTGCAAACAGTGGGGAAGAGGGTGTGTAACCAGGTCAAGGGTAGCAGGAGGGATAGCAGTCAGGGTTTTGAGTGCACAGAGGAAGGGGCAGACGGATGGAGAGAAACACCGGATCTTTGTTTTTACAAACCCAGCTTAAGCAAAATTGGAGTTGCCATAGAAGGGGTGTTGGATATCCAGGATCATTAATGGGGAACTTGGGAACATCCTTGCCTAATACACGTAGAAAAGGAAGTTTGCTTCAGTAAATTGACTTTTTTCAAAGGAGTCGGAATCACGACCTTGAGTGCTCACAGGTCAGGCTGCTTCACTGGTCCCCACATCTCGCCTCCGGGGTCTGGGAGGGTGCCCCCTGAGAGCCCTGCAAGAGGGGGCCTCAGAAAGGGAGGGGAGACCCTGCAGGAGCCCCTCTGGGCACGTTCAGTCTCTTGTAAAGGAGATACCTTGGGACTAAGCGTGTCGAAAAATGTGGACTCCTTCCTGTCTGGGTGTGACCTCCCCCCCTTGTATGCTTACTACAGGGACAGAGAAAAAATTGATAAAATAGTGACTTCTTTAGGATTGAAAATTGGAGCCCGGGAGGCACGACATTCAGACCCTAAAGTTCAGATCAATGCCATCTGCGGCCAGTGGCTGCCCATCTCCCATGCTGTGCTGGGTATCCTTTGTCTTGATGGTTTGTAGTGAAATGACAGTTCGGCCAAAGCGAGAGGAATCCGCGTGTTACTGGCAATCAGGAAAGCCTCGGGGGAGAACGCGTTTCCACCCGAAGTAGGTGTTCTGTGGTTCACTAGTGTTCTGCCCTGCGACTGTGTTTACTGCTTTGGCAGGAGAACATTCTGGTTCATCGTGGTCTCACGGGTCGCAGTTCAGACGCGTGTTCTCTCAAGAAGGCGCATCTTTAGTTTTGTTCAGGAGTCTGTAAAAACCAAAGAGTTTATTTTACTACGATTTAAGTCGATAATTTAGGTGGTTATGTTGGATCAGGGTTTCATTTTAGTGCCATATTTTCTTACGTGATTGATATTTCCTGTCATGTTAGTGATTCCCAGAGGACTTGATCTGAGATGGTTCACATTAATTAAGACAGTTTTATGGCTGAATTTAAACGGTCATCTTCTCATTGACATGCGTGTCCCATGAAGTCCCCACGTGGAGGGCCGTGGGCGCAGTGTCCTGGGTGCGGGCTGGCAGGGGCACCTCAGCCCTCCCGTGACACGGGCTGTGGTAGGGGACGTTCCGGTACCCTAGCTTGTGGCTGATGGTGGTTTATGAAAGGTTAGATGCACTGGACGCAGGTGAGGAAATGGTAGCAATCGATAGTCCCTGGAGGCCGAGCTGCCAAGCGGTGCTCTGCTCACTTGTTCCCAGGGCTATCAGCATCCTGGAATGTCTATGTCAGGGGCATCGTCCCTATATCAGGGAGTCTGTGAACTCCCCAAAAGCGTGTCTGTGTTCCGAGATGTGCGACCGTTACACAGCCCGGGCGTGTTCTGTGGGGACTGACGTGTTACCTCGGTCCCTAGTGCGTGCGGGGAGTCTGCGTGGGGATGTGCCGTGGTGGAGGGCACATGTTCGCGGTTGTGAGTCCTTAACAGCAGGCGTCAGCGATGGTGTGTCAGAAGCTTCCTAGCCCCCTGGATATGACAGCCGAGAGGGTGGAGAGACTGATGTGCGCGGGATCGCAGACGTTCGACTCTCTTCCGCCCGAAACCCAGGCCCTGAAAGCAGGTGAGGTAAAGGGGCCTCAGCAGGGGCCGTGCTTGGACCGTCCTCAGTCAAGGCTGCTCCACACCAGTCGCCAAATGCCAGTTTGCTGAATTGCCAATTCCACAAAAGGCCGTTTTGCCAAGAGTTTTAGTGTTGCTGTAGCCATTTTGTTTGCCCCTTGGTGGGAGACCAGAGACTCTGAGCCCCCTCCCTTCTGCCTTGATCTCATCTCAGAAGCTCCCAGGGACCCTGTGTCCCAGCCCCTGCACAGCCAAGAATGTGTCCCAGAGCTGCAGCGTCAGCACCGTGGCCACATCCCTGGGGACCATGGAAAGGGGTTCTGCGGCTGGGCTGCCCGCGGATCCCCACTGCTCCCCGCAAGAGGGGAACTGCCCGCTCCAGACTCTGCCAGCTCTGTGGAGCTCATCTGTATGTACTCACGGTCTCTGCTGCTCTTCCCCCTGTGCTGTTGAATGTGAAACCCCCATCCCCAAAACCACTTGGCTGCTGTTCTCAGGGCCCCTGTTGACTGTCCTTTGCTAATCATCCGACCAGACCTGTCACTAGCATTGGACACAGCAGGCCGCTCCTTCCTGTGTTCCTCTTGTCTCCTCTCCCCAGCTCCTTATTCCTCCTGTTTGTCCCTCATCCCTTTCTCTCTGGTTCTTCGCTCTGTCACTGTGGGAAGACCCAAGCAGGGCCTGCGCTCCCTGTCCTGTGTCACCCATCTCAAGGCTTGTCACCACAGCAGTGGGCTCACGACTCCCACACCTGTGTCTCAGAGCCTGTTTGCCCCTTGGCTCTAGACTCGGGTACCCACCGCATCTCTCTCTGCTTGGCTCTCCGAGAAGCATCCGAACCCTCACGTGTCCTCCGCCAGGCTTCTCCCTTTCTCCCTCAGCCTGCTGCTCCTAGCTCTTCCCAGCGCAGTCAGACGAGACTCCATCCTTCCATGTGCTCACGCCAAAAAGCTCGGCGTCCTGTGGCTCACCTGTGTACTCCCACCCCTGTGTCCAGTCCCTTTGCACATCCTACATATTCTTTCCTCAAAATCTGTGCAGCTTTTGGCTTCTTCCCAGCATTTCTGCTTCTGCCTCCTGGGGCCAAGCCACCGGGTCTCTCGCCTGGGTGTTAGTACAGCTTTTCACTCGCGTCCCCGCTCTGCTCTCCGCTTCCCTCGGTGTTCACTCCTGCATGTGGCCAGAGCGGTCCCAGGACAGCGTGGGTCAGGGCCCACCACGCTGCCCCTCACCCCTCACACCCACGTCCCTGGTAAGACGTCTGCCGTGCCCTTGCTTTTGACTTCTGTCGTCTTGCTCTGGTTTCGGTGTTACTCTGGAATTCTTTTATTTAGGTAGCTGCTATTTTGGCGGGGGGTTATTTTTTAATGGAAAAAAAAACCCTTATCAGTGGTTTTGTGTATACCTCCAGTAAGGTGAAGGGAAATGTCAACATGTTGATGTGAAATCGTGTTAGCATGTGTAGATTTAGAGAAAACTGACATCTTTATAATACTGAGTCTCTGTTTCTAAGTGTTTTGTTCCTGGCGTAATGGGATATTCTGGCCCATTTTCTAACCTGTGTAACTTGTGTGTATTTTATTAGCAAGCTGCCTTGTTGACGGTTGACTTGGCCTTTGTTTTCGCCCTTCTGCTCTGGGTATAGGGCAGGATCCCTGGGGGCTGAGTGGGGCGGGGGTGGGGGGCGCCCCGCCGTGGGCGTCAGCGGCCAGCCCCCTGCCCTGCTCGTTTGGCCTTTCTTCTCCCACGCCTGCCGGGTCAGCTTGTCCTTGGTCTACGGTGTTCTAGCAGTTTACACTTCCTACAGAGAGTTTTTACCGCGGTCAGAAGAGATCATAGGCCACTTACGCATTAAGACGAGGGCGTGTCCTAAGCGTCTTGTGTTTAGAAGTCCGCCTTTCTGGCCACGGCAAAGGGAGTGACCTTTTTCCTTCCTGTTTCTGTAGCTTTCATGAAGTGTGGAAGCGAGGACACGGATCCGGTTATTATCTTTGTTTCCAAAATGTTCGCCGTTGATGCCAAGGCTCTGCCCCAGAACAGGCCCAGGTAAGGTGGGGGGCGGGGCTGGCCGGGGAAACCGTGCGTGTGGTGGGGCGCAGAGGCGGTGTGCGTGGGAGTGCGCAGACTCGGCCTTCGCGGTCCGGCGGGATGGGTGCGCGCGCTGCCGCGGGAGCAGACGCCCTGCCCGGCGCTCTTTCCCCGAAGGCGCGGAGGAGAGTTGTTGAGATCCGCTCCGGGTGACGGATTTGAACTGATGTGAGTTCAAGCAGAGCAGTAAGCAGAGGGGCCACGGTTCACGTGTGTTGCGCACCCGGCACGTTCTCCAGGCCTGCCCGCTGACCCCCGGGGAGACCCACGACTGTGGGAGCGTGTCTGCTGCTCCGCGTGGGTCGGGGTGCGGCCAGGCGCTGGGGATACGGGGTGTTTCTCATGTTTCCCGCGTCTTAGAGAATCTCTTCCGCTTCATCTGCATTTTTCACATGTGTCCCCCCCCCCCTTCCTGGCTCCGCCACCTCCCCATCTGGTCAGACCCTGATGGGTTCCTGTGAGGATGAGGGCAGCCTCGGCCTGGCTGGTCCCCTGCCGCCGTCCGTGGCTCTGCTGAGCCACGCGCTGTCCGTCCCGCACCGGGATCTGGGCATCTGGAACGGAGACCTGCTGTGGGTGCCTCTGAGCTCGGCTCCTGTAGAGCCCGCGTCTACGCCAGCTGCGCTTCGCAGGGGTGTTTGGAGCAGCCCAAGAGAAGTGAGGTGGGTAGTACTGCTTCAGCGCGTCTGGTGCCTCGGGGCACCTGTCCTGTGAAGAACCGTGGCGGTGACACTGGTCACCAGCCGCTGTCCGCAGAGCTCCTACGGTGTTCGTGGCCCCCGTCCACAGGCCGTTGAGATCTGACAGCCCTTCTCCAGCGGAAGGAGTCAGGCTGTCGCCTTTACCTGTGACGAGAACAAGGAGCCTGAGAAAGCGTTAAGTGAGGGGCTGCAGGTCGCAGCTGGGGGGAGGCCAGCAGCGTCCGAACCTGGGTCTCGTCAGTTCCCTGCAGGGACTCTGGCCTGGCTCATCCGGTGTCTCTCATCTGTCTTTTCTTCTTTCCTGCATTTATAGTAGAGTTTGCTCCTCATTTAACTTTGAAAACAGCGCTGTTGTTGAATATTGAAACAAGAGCAGTAGAGAACACCTGGGGGCTCCGCCGGTGAAGCCACTGCCCTCAGCTCAGGGCATGGTCCTGGGGTTCAGGGATCAAGTCCTGCATTGGGCTCCCTGCTCGTCAGAGAGCCTGCTTCCCCCTCCGCCCGCCGCTCCCCCTGCTCGTGCTCTCTCTCCCTCTCTGACAAGTAATCACACCCATGAGTCGTGGGCTCTGATTGCATGTAGCCCTTCGTGCAGCCGCTCACATCAAGGGCGAGCAGTAGGGTTAACCCCCGGCCCCAGTGAGTTCTGACAATGAGCGCCGCCCCGGGATGACGCGTGTCAGCCTCACGTGCGTGTCCCTGGTAACAGTGGCCTCAAGGCCCCGGGTCTGGCTGGCCCATTTCTTCAGTCCCGCCCCACCTCCAGGCAGGTAGGATGTGGGGAGGGCTCATCAGGGGCGAGAAAGCCGTTCCCGGGAAAGTTTACCCTAAATGCAGTGACTAGGCGACTCTTTGCATGTGGTCTACGATGAATGGGTGTGAGTGACTTCCTTCAGCACACATGGGACATGGCCGTGCTTGGCAGTCTGGCCTGGGTGACAGGTGATGTCCATGCTCGGTTGTCTAGAGCAGGGCCAGGCCCTGAACGCGCACAGTGCTGCAGATGGCTGTACATCCACACACGGAGAGGCCGCCTCGCCGACGATAGTCAGCACAGTCCTTCTGATAATATCGGAAGCAGCGATCCTATCTCCTGGCTCCAGTCCTGGCTCTTGGTCTCCTTCACCTGGAATGTTGTCTTCTGGCCGCCTTTCATGACTTTGTCAACATGGACTTCTAGAATCTTCTCTCAAGTGGTCTTCCTTCCGTTGTAGCTTTTCCATCTGTCTTTAGTTCCCCATGGCCCTGGCCCTCTGCACACAGACTGAATGTGCTGAGCCGTTCCAGGTGCCACCTGAGGAATTCCCCCTCTGGTCCGGTGCCTCTGCTGTCAGGACAGCACGCCACCGCTCCTCCTACCACCCCGGCCCTCAGGTTTGCTCTGCGGGAAAGCTAGTTTTCCTGTGGCACCATTACCCGGTCTCTAAGGTTACTGAGCTGATGCACAGTTTTACCTCCTTTCTCTCTGCACTCTTCCTCGTCCTCCGGAAGCCATTGCGGACCTGTCCCTGGAGAGCCGGGACCGCCACCAGCTCCACCTTCTTGAGCTGCCGCTCCTCCTTTGTCCTCTTTTCCCGCTTGTCCCTTGTCTTCGCACTGCAGACCACTTTGCAAGCCTGACTAGTCTGTTCGAATTCACACCAGGGTGGTGCTTCAGGGCCAGCGTTTAGAAGCTTTTTCCAGTTCTTCCTGCTGGAGTCGGGTTTGACCCCCAAAGCACAGTGAGTGGTTTCTTGCACCGTCTTGGCAGCCGGTGGACAGGCCAGTGCGGGGGCGGGAAGGAGCATGCGCTGGGTGGTTAGGGCAGCTGCTGCTCCTCGGCTTCTCACCTAGTGTTCCGGAAAGTTCCACCCGGGTGGCTTATCAGCCCCCACCCCTAAATCTAGGCTGGCAGCCGCCCTTTGAATTCCGGGCCTTTGTTTTTGCTGTTCTCAGCCAGTTTATCACAAATTCTTACTAGCAGCGCTTGGTCTAATGCCTGTTAAGTAACGTTTTACTGAGGGTTTTTAGGCAGTTCCTCTTCCCCTGAATCTTCGAGTTTGTGCGTCGCTCTTGCTTGCTTCTTGAGAACCTGCTCCTTCTGGTAACAAGGTGCTGTCTTCAGACAGAAGCCACTTTTCTGGGTCTGTCACTTCCCACCGTCTCTGCTGCCTCTGGTAGCCACTGCAGCCAGCCTTCCGGCATGTTCTGCGCCGACCAGAGCGTGCGCATTCTGCCTGGAACCCGGAGGACGCGTGGGACGCGTGGATGTGTGTCCTCGCCTCTTCTCCCTCCCCTCCACATGTGCCTCCGGGCCTTCCAGTCAGCGCGCTTGCCTCGGGCCGCCTTCCTCTCTGCTGCTGGTGACTGCCGGCCCTTCAGGAAGTGCTAGCCCAGCCACAGCCTGAAGAACTCATCACCCACGGCCGTGCCTCGGCTGGTAGACCTCCGTTTTCTTGTAGATCAATTCCTCTTTGTCCTCAGCAAACGTGGGATACGCGGTGGGTGCCTCGTACAAATCCTGGCTGATTTCCATCTGTCTGTCCGCTCCGTTTCCCTGTGCCACCACTCCCAGCCCACGGCAATGCCGGGCACGGAGGGGCATTCCCTGGATGGGCGGGTGGACGCTCGACGGGCAGCAGGCTTCCGCACAGCAGATGCTACCCTGATGAATACGGACTCTCACTTATTCCAGACCAGGTCACGAATTTAGGTGGAATGAGGATGTAATTTATGTGAATAAATATGTGTCTTTCTTAACTGAAGTTAAAATGATTTACTTAATGTGATGATGAGTTTATCATCTTTAAGTCCTTCTAAGTGGGAGACATCCTGGGGTAATGAGTAGGGTTTGGGGTCCGATCTGGATTTGAATTTCAGCTCCTCCATTTATTTTCCGGGGGACTTTGTGTTAGGTTAAATTTCCTAAGCCTCTGCTTTTTCATCTGTAAAATAGGGGTGATGGTATCTATTTCATTTAATTGTTGGAATAAGTAGGTACTGTAATTACATAAAACGTTTAAGACAATGTCGAGATCCTAGCGGTAAACTCATTGAAAGAGACTTTCCCCTGCTATGCGAACAGGTGTCTCACATTTTCTCCTCCCTGTTCTTAGGATAATGTTCTATCCTACATTTGTGTTTTAACTTGCACTTTTCAGATACTCGTATATGCAGTTTTACCAAAAGTTTAGAAACATGGAGTTGATTGAAGGGATAGTTGGGGTGTTGGGCCTGGAGCAGAGCAGGGGAAGGGCCTGAGCACTGGCCATCGCAAGGACGGGGGGAAGTGGATTTACTGGCTGTCGCTCCAGAGGAAGCCATTCCCATCCCATACTTGGAAGGGCTCCCAGTGCTTGGAGCTTACAGGAGAGGGGACTGGTCTCTTGCCTTATGGCCCCTGGCCAAGCCATTCTCAAAGATCGGTCTCAGGTTCCTGTGTCCTGGGACACAGCCCTGCAACAATGGGTCTGACTAGAAGGGGACAGCTCTGAGAACCAAACTCAGCAATTCTGAGGGGGCAGGTGCCAAGGGAGGTAGAACTAGTGTCCGGTCCTGGGGGGGGGGCCTTGTCCAGCAGGTGGGAGTGTGAAGAGGATAGCAGTGGACAGTCAGTGGTGGGAGCAGTCACCTTCCAGGCTCACCCACATGAAGCAAGAAGGAAGAAGGGTTTTAGGGCTCTTGGCATCAGAGCTTCAAGAGTATGTGGCCATTTGGGATGCACAAAAACGGTGTACATGCAGCAGGGTTATCTGAATGGCTTCCAGTGCTTCGGGGAGATGGGGAGCGGGGCGGGGGGGCAGCATGGCAGCGTGGGGTGAGATTACCTGTCAGGTGTCCAGTCCGAGAGCCGGGAGAAGAGCAGCAATCACAGGGCCTAAGGGGAGGGAGAGGAGGGAGGCACGGGGTCACAGGGCCAGGCCCTGGCGCTCAGCTTCCAGAGCTGGGGCAGAAGGCCGGGAGCAGACCGTTAGCCTGCGGATCCTGACGCTCAGTCCCAGTGTGCGGGGCTGAGAGGTCCCGATGCTGCTGACTCCAGGGCAGCTGTTGGTCTCGCTGTGTTGGGGTGGAGGGTGTAGGAGGGTGTAGGAAGGCCCGTACGTGGGAAAGGAGCCAAACCCTGGGAATTAGTATATCTGCCCCGTTTCTGCCTTCCAACAGAATACCCATTTTTATTCAACTTAGCACTCCCCATTTGTACAGAGCTTGTTATTAAAGCCGTGTGTGCCTTTTTTGTGGCCTGCTAGACCTGAGGATAACTCTTCAGGAAGAACGACTGAACCCCCTACCCCATGCCAACCAAGACTAACCCCCAGCAGACACACAGACACACCCATGCACTGCCTTTTCCGTGGTGCTGCTGGGGTCTAAAACAGTGTGACCTTTCAGTCCCACTGAATCACCCTCCTTCAGCCTGACCTTGAAACCCTACCTCTGGGACCCCAGTTCTCCACGAAGATCTATTTGTGTGCTTGTGGAGAAAACCTCCGTTTCCTATTGAGGTCTTTTGCTTGCTTCTCTACGGGGAGCTCTGAGCCCTGGTATCGGCCACTTATTTCCCTGCCTTCCCTGTTCTCCTCATCCAGAAGGAATGTAGGCATTCCTGAATGGCTCGATGCTGGTGTGGACGGCTCTGTGGGGGGGGCGTGGGCTCTCGCATACCACTCCAGAATCTCAGAAGAGCTGGGCACAGAGCATTCTAGAAAGCCTGAGAGACCGCAGCTAGGGGCAGAGCTTACAGAAACCTTTTGCCTGCAGGGGACCTGGGACCCATCATCGTCTTACCCAGCCATGTTAATTTTGTGGCCATTTCCCTGCTGCAGTGACTGAGAGATGCTTGGTGTTGCCAGAAGTTAACATAGCTGTGATCTCCTGTAGACTTCTCACGCAGGAAGAAATTGCTCAGAGGCGAGAGCGTGCGAGACAGAGGCATGCGGAGAAGCTCGCTGCCATGCAGGGGCAGGCACCCGCGGAGCCCCCCCAGGACGGGAGCGCGCTTGAAACAAGTCCAAAGGGAGAACAACCAAAAGGTACAGCTTTCTGAAATAGGTTTGGTGCAAAGTACTTTTTTTGACTTAGGACACTCATCCTCTTGCTTTTGAGCTTGGCTTTATAAGTGTAGCTTTCATTGGTTCTTGTCTTTCTTGGCGTTTCTTCCCTGAAACTAGGCCAGATGTATCATATTCACTGTTTCTGTTTCCAGGCGGGTCCTGGGTTAGAGACAGCGTTGCTGGCGCTCATGATCCTTTTGTGTCCTGCAGGTGATGAGCCACGGGCAGAGAGCGCGGCCCTTAGATCGCCGCCGCAGGACGGAGACGGCCAAGAGTCTTTCATTGCTTTCGCTCGCGTCTTCAGTGGTGTGGCTCGAAGAGGAAAGAAAATTTTTGTCTTGGGGCCCAAGTACAGTCCTGTCGAGTTTTTGCGGCGGGTAAGAATTGGAAGTGAAACATTAGTGTATTGTTCCAAAGTCCTTGTATCTTTCGGATTGGTTGAGATCACCTTATTTTGTCTCTAGATGAGCACCTTCAGGCGAATGCATGTGTCTCCTCTTACGTTGCTCTGGTGACACTTGGTAGCTCGGTCTTGGCGGCATTTGGAAAATGAAACCAGTATGTTGAACTCAGTGTTCAGGCCTTACTTAGTTAATTGTGGGACTTCTCAAGGCCAGAAAAAAGAACTTGCGGCCCAGTTGTCGTGCTGGAGCCAGGGCAGTGGCAGACCTTTAGGAAATACAGATATCCAAGAGCAGGGTGGCGCAGGCCAAAGGCCTGGGCAGAGAGCAGGTGACAGGCCACAGTTGCATGGCAGGTGGATCCCAGAAATTGGTCAGGAAGGTCTGGAAGCAGGTGAACAGCCAGCATCCAAAGACACCTGGGCCAGAGAGCGAAAAAGAAACCACAGCTCCCTCATCATTTTTGGACATAAGCAAGGTGTTTCCATAGTAGGTAAGTTATAAAGGTCGTCGGACGATGGAGGTGCCAGACGTCCAGGGAGTGAGTCAGGACTAGCGAGAAGCGGCGAGGAAGAACTTGGAAGGCGTGCTGCATCGTAAGCGGGAGAGCACCTGCTCCCCTTCTCGCAGGGAAGCCGGAGAAGCTGCTGGACTTGGCAGCAAGTGGTGGGTGGGGCAGTGGGGGGACAGTTGGAGAGGGTCTGCCCTCAGCGTGCCTCAAATGCTTATCCTGTCAGTTTGAGGAGTTTAATCCCAGGGATCAGGGTGCTGGGTGGGGCCAGGCCACCCGTGCTGAGTGGTGGTGCGTTCGGCCTCGGCAGGAGGGAGCGCAGCCGCTGTGTGCGGGGCTGTAGCTCACGGGGCCGAGGGCGCTGTGAAGGCACGTCTGAGAGCCCGGTGTGAGTTGTGCTAGACATGGCTGGTGTTTGTTATTTCTCAGTAAGCGTCCGACAGTGGCGAATTGTTTTCTTTTTTGTTCTTTCCATTGTCAAGGTGAGTAAGAAATTGTTAGGTGCCGTAGCACGGATTTATTGAGCATTACAGATTCCGGGAGCGTTCCAGTTCATCTTTACGTGCTGTGTCTTCGCTTCCGTGGGGCTGGAGGTTGATGTCACTCCGTAGGTGTGTCAGGTCACTAGCGGTGCAGCGATGAAATGAACGGACAGTTGCACGTGACTCCACACTCCAGTAGTCAGGGTGCATAACATCTCGTTCCAGCTTCCTTTAAAAACAAGGGGAAATATATCACACACGCCGCAAGACATAGACCGTACTTGGACTCGCGTGTCCATCCGTTAGGTTGCTGCGCGTTCCGGACTCCCGCAAATTCTGCCAGCGAGGACGACACACGTTCTGTCATCTCATGGTTTCTGCGGGTCGGAGTCCGAGCGTGGCTCAGCGGGTCCCGCCTGCTGCCTCACAAAGCTGCAGCCAGCGTCAGCCAGCTGCTGTGCTCTTCTGGAGGCTCCTTTGGGAAAGGGTCTGTGTCCAGGCTTACTGAGGTTGTTGGCAGGAGTCACATCCTGGTGCCTGTAGGGCCGAGGGCTCCACGTTCCTGCTGGCTGTCGGCCGCCCTGAGCGCCTGGAAGCCGCCTGCGGCTTCCTGTCCCGTGGACTTCCCAGCTTGGCTGCTCTCCTTCCAGCCCGCGAGGCGCGTCCAGGCTGAATATGTTGGCAAGACAGTCTTGCGTGATGTTACGCGATCATGAGAGTGACATCCCACCGCCTTTGCCATATGCCCTTGATGAGAAGCAAGCTATGGGCCCCTCTCCCACCCAGGAGAGGAGACTGCGTGAGGGCATGAACAGGAAGCAGGGGTCATGGGGGCCTACCTTTCATCTGTCTACTCCGTCCTTCTCCTGCTTTTCTCTGTGGCTTTACCACTCACGTACGCGCCGTGGAAGGATGTGTAGTCTTACACAGCCTCCCCAGAAGGTGTTACTGTCGGTTTAATTTTTGCCAATGAGATGCGTACGATATGCTCTTTTCAAGAGGTTTTAGTTTATATTTTCTTTATTACTCTTTTAATATGCTCATTGGTCATTCATGTCTTTTCCTGTGACGATATCTTTGGGTCTTCTGCCTATTTTTCACTTGTGCTATATACACACATTTTTTAATACTGGTTTTTCGATGTTCTTTGTAGGAGCTGCATATAATTCCTTGTCACTCTTAAGTTTTGCAAATTCTTCTCCAGTTTGGGACGTGTCACATTTTCTATTTAGTATCTTTTAATGTACAGAAGTTCTTGATTTTAATGTAGTTTAATTTATCAGTTGTTTCCATTATGGGTTTTGCCTTTTGTATCTTATTTAAGAAAATTAAAATTGTGACTGGACCAAAGGCAACATTTTCGCCTGTGGTTCCTTCTAAAGTTTAAAGTTTTGCCTTTCATATTTAAATGTTTAATTCAGTGTTCGTATATGATAGGAAGATGGGATCCAATCTTATTTTCCCCATACAAATACCAGTTCCAAAACTGCTCAGAGAACGTGCTCCTCTCCGCCCACTGCACAGCCAGCTCAGTCATAAGTCAGAGTTCGTGTGTGAATCGGGCTGTTTCTGGACGATTAGACTTCCTTATTCTGTTTATCACTGTCTCTATTCAGTGCTGACTTCACTTCTAAAGGTTTAGATGTTTAAAAGTCCACGTCCTCTAGCTTTTTTTTTTTTTTTTCTTTTGGTGAGCACCTTGCTTATTCCTCTTTCCTCTTCCATGTAAGTTTTTGGTCAGCTTGTCAGGTTCCGTGAAAAGCTCTATTGAGATTCTGATTGCTTTCAATCAGTACATGTATTTGGCATGAATCAGCATTTGCAGTATAGAATCTGTAAATCTTGCTATCTTGCTATTTATTTAGGTTATTTTCAGTGTTTTTCATTAAAGTTTTATAATTTTCTCCATTTTAATCACTTTTAGATTTATTCTAGCTAATATTTTGTTGCTACTCTAAAAGTTACTATTTAAAAACATATTTTTGGGGGCACCTGGGTGGCTCGTGGGTTAAAGCCTCTGCCTTCGGCTCAGGTCATGATCCTGGGCTCCTGGGATTGAGCCCCGCATCGGGCTCTCTGCTCGGTGGGGAGCCTGTTTCCCCCTCTCTCTCTCTGCCTGTCTCTCTGCCTACTTGTGGGTTTCTATCTGTCAAATAAATAAATAAAATCTTTAAAAACAAAACAAAACAAAAAAACCAAATTTTTTTCCTCTTGCTGATGTAGACAGTTAACTTTTGTATACTGTTCTTGTGTCTAGCCTCCTTGCTAAACTGTCTTACTAATTCTAATTTACGTGTGGTTTAAGTGGATAATCCTGTTATCTGTGGCTAACTCTGTTTCTGTTTCATCCTTCTCCTTTGTGTGTTTCCGGGGTGTCTCTCCAGCTACCCTGCAGAGCGGCCGCTGAAATGTGGCATGTGCCTGCAAGGCCAGCATTCTCGTGCGGTTTCCACGTCTTCCCGAACACAACAGCATCTCCCTCCTCTGGGTTTTTATGAATTTACTTGCCTCTAGTGCTTTTTGGTCACTCGCTCTGTGATGTTAGTTATGTTTATATGTGCGTTTAACTTCATGTTTTTTGCAGTTGGGCCCAGGGGCACCAGAGACAAGTTCAGGGTACTTGCATTTATATGGGGGTTGCTGAACGATTCATGGCAATATCTTGAATGCGTTTCAAGATCTTGAATAATTCTTGACAAAAGTACGTAATTTGAGACGGCGTCTCTCTTAAGAACGAATGTGACACGAGGTGAGCTCATCAGATGTTACGCTGGCAGCCAGGTTTGGCTGTGTCTGTGCTGGGTCTTCTCATCGTGTCCCCAGCATCTCGCAGCTGCTCCCTTGCAGATTCTCAGCATGAGCGTAGACTAGCTGTTGTGTGGCCATTCCCATGGCCTTTTGTATCACATCTGGCCACTCTTCTTAAGTTCTCTTCCTGTGGGACTGAGCACCAGGTCCTGCTCTTGCTGGATGCCTGAAGGGCAGTGTAATCTGATGAAAACGATTGTGAGTGATGAGAGGAATGACACGTGTGGCGATCACAGCACGGTCACCACTGGAACTGGTGTGTGACCTGGTGCACGTAAATACTGGCAAGGGGCTGTGGGGGGTGTGTTTATTGGCTAATTTGGTGGGACAGGTCACAGGTCACAGCGGAATTCATATTCCTGAGCCATAAAGCTTATGACACTGTCGAATTCTTGACAGATTTTAAGTATCTGAGAAGTTTCACCACTTCAGATTCTGTATTGTACCATTTCACATTTCCATATTTCAGGTTTACATGAAGTGTGACTGTACCATCTCGCCTCTGAATAGGAGTAACTTACAGATTCTAAGTAATGTCTGCATTTAATGCCTCCTAACTTCTCTTCAACCATGTTTCTTCGCCCAGGTGCCATTGGGCTTCTCCACTCCACTAGAAGACCTTCCCCCGATCCCCCACGTGGCGTGCTGCACCCTAGAAAACCTGTATCTGCTGATGGGCAGGGAACTGGAAGACCTAGAGGAGGTCCCTCCAGGAAATGTGCTAGGTAAGGCGGTGCCCTGCCCTGGGTCTCTGTATCTGCCCTCCGGCCCGAGAGCTCACCCAGCACGCTGCATGCACGTAGTGAACTCTTGGAAAGAGATGACTCTGATCTCTGTTTTAGTTTTCTGCCCCCCCCCCCAGCCCCCAGTGTCCTTAGACTTGAACCTACCGCATCTGAGCAGTTAGCATGTGGATTGGTAACTTGCTGTGAAGTACGGTAGTTCTGTTTCAAAAAGTCCTGCTTAAGTAGTTTGGGAACGCTCGACATGGGGGTTCCATCTCGTTGGGAACAAGAAGGGGGATTCCTGCTCACATAAAAGTCTAGATGAGTGAGACACTTCTGGTTCTAAATTATTGGAGACTGTTCTGATGTAAAGGTCTGTTGAACTCATTTCTTTTCTCCCTGTATTTTTAACCCATTGAATGTTGCTTTGCTGATAGTGATCAGCTTACATCTGTAAATACTGCTTGTCAAGCCCATAATGTTCATTGGCTTCTGCTTCTGTGTGCAGAATCCACTTTTTGAGGTCCTTAGAGCAACCCGGAAGTCTCAGACTGAGGACCTTCCCTTGGAGCGTCCCAGGGGCCCTGCGCATGTGTGGGGCACCGTGTCCCCTGTACCGCTGGTTTCTGAGTCCTTAGGTGCTCGTCAGCCCTAAAGCTATTTCTTGGGTAATTGCTTGGGCTGGGAATTCTCTCCATGTTTTCAAGAAATGGTTCAGACTTCTGGGCCAGGACAGCTCATGATTTGTTTGGATTGGGTGAACTCGAGTCCAAGAAATTTGCCTCAACATTTTGCCATTCCCTCACAGAGATCCATTGTTTTCTTTAGAATTCTTTTCCTTTTCTTTTTGGTGGAGGGCCACGGAGTTCGTAGAATCCTAGCTTTTCATCCGTGTTGCCCGTTCTTGTCTATCCCTTTGGAGGATATGTTGAACGTTGACAGCTGATGGAGCTCTGAGCTGCCGTAGCCAACTTGATCAGGAAGGATGTGCGGGAGAAGGATGCAAAACACTCTGGCTTCGGTTATGACACTACTGTTTTGCTCAGACTCGGTCCATTTTGTTTCTTAAATCGAAGGTAAGGCAGAAGATCTCAAACACCACACTCAAGCGAAAGAGAGGGTGTTTGTAGAGTGAATGGTTTTTGTCCTGTTTCCTCCAACTAAGGCTAGCATTGGCAGTCTTTCCCCAGTAGAGGCTGGGGACTTGACGAGCAGCGGTTTCCGGATCTCCACGCGCTGTGCAGGGCTGAGGCTGCGCGGTTTATAAGGAGGAAAACCATCTGTCTTTCATCTGCTGCCCGGGGCAGCCCTCCACCTGCCATCTGCTGCAGGAGACCTCTTGTAAGCTGAAACTGTCTTCCTCTTGGAGAAAAGAGGTGTGCCTCGTTCCCGTTTTACTGCTGTTTGAGAATAATGGTGGGGGGCTTGGTAGGAGCTGGGGTGATGGTGCCAGTGATGAACTGTTTGTTCACCAAATTTAGCTGGGTAGAAATAACACAGATGGACACACTTTGGGACAAAGCAGATGAAGGAAGAAAGCCACATTTATTTTGCCTAAGAGTTAGGGCTGTGCATAGCTGTAGGTAACCAAAAACCGACTTTGGAGATTTGAATGTCACTCAACAGGAAGCCTGAGGATAGGTAGGGCTGGAGTGATGGCCCTCCTGGGGCCGCAAGGAGCCTGGTTCCTTCTGTCTGCCTCTTTGCAGTTCTCGGCCTGCGGCCTTTGCCCTCAGGGGGAACCACAACAGCTTCAGCATCTCGAGGAATCACTGCCACGGTCCTGGCAGGAAGACTTCTCACAGCACTGCTGTTTCCATTTGGGAAGAAATGCCCACGTAGTGATGTTTCTCTCTTGAGATCCTCATTGTTTGTGACTTCTGTCCCATGGTCAGCCCTAGTTGCGGGAGAGGCGAGGGACTGAGTGTTTTACTCTTGCCTCCGCGGTTGAGGCGAGGGGCCCTGAGTTGTGAGTAACCTTCATAGCCTTTGACTAGCCAGCCGATCCTTGCTGTCAGTGCCCTCATCCCACCCACGCCTGGCCCCGCCCGGGGCCCTCCTGGGAGATTCTTTGTCTGTTAAGGAGGAAAATAGTCACCAGGAGGATTAGGAATGTAACATTGAAGGGGTGGGAATCCAGCCAATCACTTTGATTTGCCTTTGGGATTGAAACTAAAAGCATTGTCTTCCTTTTATGAATCCCAATCTGATTGCGCACAGGCAAGGCTGGAGAACATGAGGACTCCGGCCACTTGTATGACCTTTCTGGACCTCAGCTTCCCCAAATGATTAGGACTAGAGCAGTGACTGCTAACATTTCTTACGGTAACAATAGAGCAGCCACTTTAATTTTTTTTCTAGTGAGACTATTTGTGGGTTCCCAGGGCTGCTTTTGTTATATTTATCACATACTGTTAGAGTTGTCAACATTCTAAATGTTGAGGACGAAGTATTCAATACCATTACATGGGGGACATTTCTTGCCGTAGCTAGGAAGTGCACACAAAATTCGATTCTGGACATTTCCTTGGTAAGACAGGGACGGCCTTGGAGTTTCAAGTCGCCGCCGTCGTACCGGAGGCGGACATTTCAGTGAGGACAGAGCGGAGTAAAAATTCTTAGTGCTTGTGTTCATGAAGACCGCCCATGGGTTATGTCAGTTTATCACTGGTGGAAAAAAGTCCTAAACTTGAGTATCTCTCAGGTCCCTTCCAGCTTTAACTTCTCAGGCGTGTGCTTCTTAGAGAAAAAAAAAGTTATTTCAAGTAATGAGGCTTTTTCCCTTCCTAGTGTCCACTGAGGAGAACAGTGGGTTTCCAGGACGGTTCCTCAGTTGGGTCGATAACCCATTTATATGGCTCCATGGGAACGTCCTAAGCGTCATTACCAGTGCTGGAGTCAGAGCGACACTTTCAGGCAAATCCCACTTGTCCATTGATTAAAAAACGGGAGCACGTGGCGCTGGGCCGCAGTTTCACGAGCGGGGGGTTAGTAGGGACTTTCCGAGGCTACGAGTGGGTTTCAGGCAGCACAGACGAGTGGGCCAAGGCTCCTGGCCTGCCGAGTGCTGGGAGCCACACGGCCCAGGAGAAAGCTCGCTCCCGGCCAGGGCACCGGCTGGGACCGCCGCCTCCAGGCTGCCCTGGGAGCCAACCGAGAGCGGGTGTGCAGCACCGGTGGGTTTTGTCTGTTCGCTGGTTTGCGTTCTTGGGGAGATGGGAAGTTTGAAAAAAGTAAGACGGTGGCTGAATCTGGTTGAGCTGATGTACACGTTCCCGTTATCGTTGCTGCCTCCCAAAGCATCGAAGCCCAAAGACAGCGTGTGGTTTTTACCACACCTGCAGTTCGGGCGCGGTTTGCTGGGACACCTGGTCTCCGTGCCCCGCGGTGTGCGCTTGGGATCGCCGGGCCTGGGTGCCGGGGTTCGAGGAGGCCACTGCTGGCCACTTGGGGCCTTGCCTGGGGGTGGGACTGGGGCCAGCACACATGGCCTTCCCATCAGGCGGTGCTGGGATCTGCGTGTGAGCCTCCAGGAGGACAAGCCCGGAGAAGCAGTGTCCACTCTACGACCTGGCTTCCCCCGGCTTCGAGCTCATTCGTAAGAAGCGAGTCACCACGGCCGGCCCGTACTCGGAGGGAGGAGACGGACTCCACCTTCTGATGGCAGACATGTCAAAGAATTTGTGCACATGTTTTAAAATGACCACACCATGAACCATAGATAATTTCTTGTTTTCTTTTCGACTTCAGCAGGCCCGTGACAGGACGCATATTACAAATTAAGACATAGCAAAGTTTATAGTGATCAGGGCAAGCCTATAAATCCCGTCTATTTTGCTCTTGTTAACTTAGAGAAAAGGTTGTAATTCCTGTTTAATAAGGACATAATAGAGAATGCTATGACGGATACCCATGTGCTTTTCATCAGAGATGGTGCGGAGTCGGATTGATCAAATGCAGATGAAACTTTCTGTTGGAGAGGGAAATGAAAACTTCTGTGGCATTTTTTTTTAACAAGTCGGAGCATATGTAGTCAGAGTCTGAAGGAAAGTTCCTTCACTGGCACTTGGAAGATGCCGATTTCGCATTTGAACTCCGTTATAACTCACTCGGAGAACTGACGTTGACCGATAAGTGTGGAGTAGAGTTTGTGGTCTGGAAATAGTTGATTTAAAGTTTAAAATCACTTAATTCCAACCTGATGTTTAAAAAACTTGGATAGATGGGACCAGAGAGACCTCCCCTTGTTTAACACACAATAGCCCTTTGTTCAGTCCATACCAGGAACGTCTCTTAAAATAAATGTTTACTACAGGCTCCTATTAAAATGTGAGGGGAAATTGAATTAGGATTCCAAATCTCTAGCCATTTCTTATGCACTTTCAGAACTCTTCCATATGGTTAAGTCTTCAACATTTCAAGGGCATATTCTGAGGGGAAACATGATATTCCCCTTTTCACGACAGGAGGAAAATAACATTAATTAGCTTTTTTCTGAGCTGGTTTTAGTTCTGCCACGGTGGATTACTGGGTGTTGGGAAGTCGGTGGAGATTGAATGAAAGGTGTGTGTGTGTCCGTCCGCCTGTCTGTCTGTCCTTCGTCATGTGGGGTACTTGAGGAACCAGAGCCTTTGGCATTATACGCAGAATTGATTTTGTTGTTTCCAAGGAAATCACAATAGTTTGTGACTCTTAAGTCTTTGTGGTACTCTTTGTAATACACTGAATTCACTTACTAGTGAATTTCTTTTAAATACACCTTTTTATCAACATTTTCACTTGGAATCTATTTTAATCAGTAAATAAGAAGTAGCCTTACTGGTCACTTCTAGGATTAATTTTCAGCTGGTTTTAATAGTTTTTCTTTTACAGATGATAGTGATCTTATTGTGTCCTTATAATGTGTCCTGTTTCTTATTTTTAAATCGTCTCCAGAAATATGATAGGTGCTTGTTACAGCTGTTCTGTTCTGTCTGGTTCCTTCCTAACTTTAATGAAAACACTCATTTTAGTTTTGGGCTTGCCGATGCTGTGGGTTCATTTCTCTGATGTGTCATGCTAGCAGAGTATGCTTTTTTTTAAAACCAGGAATAGATATTAAATTTCACTGATGTGTTCCCAGTATCTGAAGACAGAGTTATAGAGCTTTTCTGCTTGCTGTAATTGATGTCATGGATTGCATTTAATTATTTCCTGATTGTTCAGTTGTCCTTCCATTCCTAGAAGGGGAAAAAAAAGCAGACTAGCACTCGATCATTGCACATTCCCGCAGTATACCCATTGGTTCTGTTTACTAGCATTTTGTCCAGAATTTTCTTGGCTACTAAGTAAGTTTGCCCTTTATTTTCTTGGTATTTCCATTTTGGGAAGCGTCCTTTCTTCAACCCTCTGGAGCCGTGCTGTGTGATGGTAGCCACTGGCCCTATATGCGTATCTACACAGGCTGGGACCAAACAGCATTAAACGTTGACTCCCTCAGACGCGCTTGTCACATTTCAAGTGTTTGGTAACCACGTGTCCCTCGTGGCTGCCATATTGGACAGGTCTGTTCTAGGGCAATTTCTATCGACTGTGATAATTATCTTCTCTTTGAAAGTTTGGAAACCTTTCACTCGCAAGATCGTCTGGGCTAGCTACATAAGATGTTTGATTCTTTCGATCTGGTTTATTATCTTTCTCTTGACCAGTTCTCACTTTGTGTTTTCTTGCTTTGTTTCTTTATTATTAAAGTTTGTCTATTTTATTTTGGTGTTATAGCTTTTCTATATGAATGCTAAGTGTTATGTTTTAAGGCCTCTTTAAAAGATAATTTTCAGTATCATGTAGGCCATACTATAGGTGCATTTGAGAAAAGCAGATAGCAGATAGGCCGAGTAAGAGTTACATCTTATCGTAGGGGTGACCACCAGTCTCTTTATACGCACATGTGAGCACACTGTTCCTTAAAATTGTGGTAAAAAAAATATAATAATGTAAAATTTGCCATCTTAACCATGTTTAAGTGTATTCCTGAATAGTATATATTTAATACAAAAATAATCATGTTTTCTAACCTGTATATATTTCTCCTAGAGATGATCTCTTCTCATATTTAGAGCTTTTTGTTTCAGTGCATTTGCTCTAAGTCCCAGGGTGGTATTAAACGGCGCTGCAGTAGTGGGTTCTCCCCCCGACGTGGGAGTAGCTCTTACAGACGGCGCACTAGGTTATCGAGCAGATCTGATCCGCGCGGTCTTTATAACGACGTAGTTACTGTGACGACTGTTCCTGCTTACTAGATTAATTTTCTAAATGCAGATAGATGCTGATTTTCATGAAATGGTCTTTCCCGTACCTTTCAGGCAACAGATGTTTTTTTCTTTTTTGAGCCGTTTTATGCCTTGAATCTCAGTAACACGTTTCTTAATATCCATGAGTCACATATTCCTGGACTAGGCTAATAGTGAATGTATTTCAATATGTTAATAGAACAGTGAATTGAATTTGTTGGTGTTTTTTTCATGTAAAATGTTTATAGATTTGGCTGATCTGCGTCTTTTATATATGTGTTTATTTTGTACTCAGGGAGGATGGGCAAGGGCATTGTGCTGGCCACCTGAAACGAACATAAACTAAGGGACAGTTTTCACTGTTTTTTATTTTATGGGACAATTTAAATGGCACAGGAATTTTCTGCTCCTTAAGCAGTTTGATGTTAACACCCGTGCAACCGACTCTACCTGGTTGGTCGCCAAGGTTGTGATTTGAAAGTTTTATCAACTGTGATTCTCCCTTTCAGGTTTTCTGGTTTTTTGTTTGTTTGTTTTGTTTTATTTTGTTTTGTTCACTGTTCCCTACATTGATTGTGGCACTTCATGCTCTCATAGGGAATCACGTATTTCAGATTGGTTATTCAGTTCATTTGCATGGATACGGGTATCGATATTGGTTGTAATAATGACACGAGAAAGGAGCATCTGTTGGTGTTTCCCGTGGGCCGGGAGCTGCTGCGGATTCGGGGGCGAGGATCTGATCTGCTCCCTGCCGGATGAGACGGATGCATTTTACAGCTGGGAAAACTGAGGCTTCTGAAGGTTGCAGTCATCTGTAGAGCAAGCTGGGAGGTTTGTCTCCCTGTGTATCTGTGTTCTTTCACCTTCTGTTTCTACGTTAATTGGGGTTTGGTTTTGTGTTTCCCCTTTTCTCTTGTTAAGTCTTACTTGGTGGTGGTTTGTTACATGGCATTTTTACTTCTGTCCTTAATTGATTCCTCATCTATTATAGGTTCTTAATACATTGATTTAGTGCCCTTAGGAGACCTTCCATCCTATGTATCAGATATTGTTTTATTTCATTTATTTTTTTAGAAGAATTGGTTCACTTTTTTTTCTCTTCTTCTAATGAATGTGTTTATGGCCTGAATCTTCATATAGCCTTGTCTGGATTTCTTTAGAGTTTTATACATTGTTTTCTTTATCATTGAGTTTTTCTGGGTACCATCCAGCCAGTGGACCGCCGCCGCACGCTACAAATGCGGGGAGCCGTGGTTGCCTTCAGCCCTGCCAGCGCCGGCCGGGCTCCAGGGTGGCTGGAGTCCCCTGTCCAGGGCCTCACATGGAATGGTTAGCCTGTGCTTTGGCAAAATCGCACAAGTTAAGTTAGTGTGTCTGTTCGTCCTTTCCTCACAGACTGAAGTAGCGGTTGTAACTATGTAATTTCTTTTGAAAATTATTACATGTTTGTAACCAAAGAATTGTCTGTTAATAAGCTCATGGCCTCTGTAGACATTATTTAAGAACAAAGGATTATTTGATGGGGATTTTCTTCTGCAGCATCTCAGAATAGGACTTTTCCTTTCTTCCTGTTAAGGGGCACTGACAAGGTAGAGGGCAGATTTGACTTCTCTTCTTGGTATTTTTAATGCATGGCAATGGGGAGGTCCTTTGACTTTTGTAAATGGTTTAATGAAGGTTGGGAAGATGTCCTTGATGATTGATACAATAGTTTTCTTGTTGACAAGGTGAAATTTGCCTTTTTTCCAGTAGACAATCAGCTGATTGTCAAAAGGCCTGAAAAATGTGCTCTCTTAGACCCCTAAACTGAACACGTGACCCCACGATGCAGCAGCTCCGCTTGCAGGTGTGCTTGTCGGAGAAGCTTCGGGTGCGCTCTGAAGGCGACGGGTGCGAGAATGTTCGTAACAGCGCTGGTGCTGAGAGCCGGAAGAACAGCTGGTAACTGCCTAAATATCCATGGGCAGCAGAATGGGTGGTAAGTTACGGCACATCCGTACTCGGGAGGAATGTTACAGCTGAGCGAGAGTGAAGGGCTTCACATCACCAGCCATCGGCTCACATTTGGGCTCACAAATGCAGTGGATTTAGACAACGAGCGAGTTGGCAAGCATTTTATAGAGGTTGAAAACATGTAAATACCATGTGTCATTGAGGGACGGATGCGTGTATGATGCGTAAAGCCGGGAAAGGTAGACTGTGAGTCCAGGGTAGTAGCTCTCTGGAGAGAGGACTTGGGTGAGGAGGAAGGTCCGCTGATCTGCGGAATGTCTCCTTTCTGCAGATGCCTGGTGGACCCTCCATTGTCTGTGCTATGTTTCTTTTTAAGTTTTTTATATCTTGAATGTCATCTCCTGTATTTTTTAAGTTCAGAGGAGAGATGGTGTTAATATCTCTCCTTGACGTCCTCGGTGCTGTCTTACAGAAATTGTCCCCGAGGACTGAGTTGGGAGGTGGGACGTGTATGGGTTGGGGCTGGGATACTCTGGGTTACATTTCCGCTGAGCAGTTTTTAGCTTTGCGGCCTTAGGTGGGGTGCTTAAGCTCTCTGCTCCTTAGTTCCGTCTTGTAGATGAAGATAGCAGAAGGCGGTGGGTGGTAGCCTTTATTTTGTTTCTAAAAATATTGAAGGGCAGAATGTTAATTAAGTAATGAGGTAATTACCATTGATTTCCACGGGAAATATCATTAATTGACTGGCAAAAGTCACACATATAAAGAAAATAAATCCCGAGTAAAACCCTTAATTTTGAAGATTAAAGAACACTTTTCTCATCTAACATGTCATTTATTTAAGTGAAGTTCTTTTTATCTAATGAAAAAAAACCCTAGTAGGCCATCGTCAGCATTTCAGTCTACCCCTTGTTGTAGCAAAGCGCACCTGAGAAACGTCTTCCCGCAGGATACGTAGGAGAGAAGTCAGGTGCCCTGGCTGTGACCGAAACAGCTTCGACTTCTCCTTATCCCAGTTACTGAGTGACAAAGGATGGACACTTGGGTTAGCTTCCCCAGGAGAAAGCTCCGGGTAGCAGAGATGGCCGTGAATTAGTCTCCTAGAGAAGCAAGGCGGAAGGGGCGACCTGGTGAAGCCCGAGCATGGGCAGCACTGATGGAGCTCCACTCCAGACCTTGGGTCGGAGCCTGACTCCAGGCGTAGGCACATGGAGAAGGAGCGGCCGCCTGGCCCAGCTCTGGCTTGCCAGCCACTGTTGCCCGCAGGACCCATTTGAAGCCCCGTTCCCGGGTCCTGAGCTCAAGGTGCTCCCCCAGCAGGCAGGACCCCATGGCCTCCTGGCCTAGGGAGCGCGTCTGCCCCTACTTGTTATCTGTGCGGTATTCTCAGAAGCGTGGTTTGAGAGACCTCGGCTCTGCTGACACTTGCCCACCTTTCTTCTCCATTCATCGTCCTGTTCTCTACCAGGTCTCTGTACACGGTCTCACGGTGCGCTTTGGATGTTTCATGTTCTGTAGATCCCGTGCGCTCATTTAAGCTCTTCTGGGGCAGGGACTAGGTTACCTGTAAGGTACGTACTCGGCCTTTTTCCCCAGACTCACAGCTCTCGTACCAGCGCGGTTTAGGAAGTGAGCCTCACCCACCCTGAGTTTGCTCCCGCTTCTGTCATTAAATTTCCACCGAAGCTGTAGTCTGTTACTGGGTTTTGTTTTCTGTTCTGATGGATTTCCCAGTCTATAGTTTGGTTTCAATGGTTTCAACGATTCATTTGTTAATCTCATTTTATCACTATTTATTTCATTAAGTTTTTAGCTGTTCTTGGACATTTATTCTTCCATGTGAACTTGAGATCATCTTAGCTCATTCCAGTACATTAAATATCTATATTAAGACATTGTATTTATGAAAGTGAATCATGGGGGCACCTGGGTGGCTCAGTCAGTTACACATCTGCCTTCAGCTCAGGTCATGATCCCAGGGTTTTGGGATCAAGCTCTGCATTGGGCTCTCTGCTCAGCAGAGAGTCTGCTTGTCCCTCTACCTCTGCCTCTGCGCTCTCTCAAATAAATAAAATCTTTAAAAAAAAAAAAAGTGAATCATGATCATCGTCTTTTACTATGAAGCTTATAATACAGAAAAACTAGGTAAATGATCATTGTAGGTACTACCAGTGTAATGTGTTTTCTTCCAGATTTCTGTCTGTAAACACACATCCATATGTACACCTGCTTCTATAAAAGGAACTCATTTTATTGTGTGAAGTTATAAATTCATTTGGGAAGAACTGACATCTTTATTTTCTTGAGCCTTTTTTGCCGATACAGAGCTAAGGGAGGGCCGTGATTTATCCCAGCTCTGCATTGTATCCGTCTCCCAACTTTATTACCAAATCATGTGAACAATTAAAATCATTCCGGTACTGGTCTCTTTGGGGAAGAAGCCCTTTCCCTTTTCACGTGGCGTCTTGTTTTGTGGCCCCAGACCTACCTCTCTCAAACTGAGCCAGTCGACGGTTGCCAGAATTACTTCTTCTGCCCCAGTGTCTTACCTGAAACAGGGACTTCTGGGTATTGGTGAGGTCCGGGATCTCTTACGTTTAATTCCTGGAGAGAGCAGTTTCTCTCTTAGTGGCACAAGTTAATTCTGGTACGCCTGGGTGACTTATAGTCTAGTTTTGCTTTTCAAAGTTTAGATTTGGTTTGCCCAAGCATTGGATGAGACCTTTTTCTGTGTTGCCATCAATTTTCTATACTTTTTACCTTTCTTGAGACATTTCACTTGAGATTTGGGGTGGAGCGATTTGGGGAAGGGGGAAGGGATACCAGTGTTTCTGAAGAGCCTTTTTTCCTCAGGATCCAAAGTCTCTTTAAAGAAAAATAAAATACTTTTTTTTTTTTTTAAATGTGTAGTGAACTGTTTGCTCTGAAAAGACAAACCTTTGCTTACTTTCATAGACTAATCATTCTCACATTCAGGCATTTCGTGTTGCTATACATTTGACTCTGTACTAGGTTGGACTTTTCATGCTGGGTGCTTACATTTAATCTTCCAGATTATTTACAGACCTTTCACAGTTTTGCTCCCAGACTAACATAGCCCTGGGTTTGTCGGTTGAGATCGCTGGCAAGTTGGCCACACCCATGGACCTGAATCTGTGAATCTGTATCCGAATAAAATAAGGCTGTGTCACGTGATGTCTTACGGCCTTTCTTTGTCTCTTAGCTGCTTTTCCAAGAACCTCCCCACTGTCCTAGACCTGGTTTCCATCTGTTTCAGTTGCTTTGCGGGGCTCAGCATGCCCCTTGCCCTCCTCTCTCTCTGTGGATTGCTCGAGCTGACGCTCAGAAACCCACAGGTGCAGGTGCCATTCGGCGTCAGGTTAGGAGCCGCATCGCCCACCCCCCAGAGCTCTTCTCATAACCAGGAGCTTTAAAAAAGCAGCCTTCATCCTGATTGGACGCGCAGGACCGTGCCCCGAGAGAGGTCTGGAATGGCTGGCTCGGACTTGAGCCAAGTCAGAAGCGTTGGCACCTTCTCTGATCCTCATTTACACCAGCCTTGATTTCTGGGCTGAGGCTGAGTGGCTACGCCTGCTTTGGGAAGCCGCGGGGCCCGGCGGGGAAAACGCAGCTGGTTGGTCCTGCTCTAGCAGGGGCCGCAGCTGCGCACAAGAGGGCAGCCTTTTCCACGGATTTCCCATCCTGTCTGAGGCCAGACAAAGGAGAGTGTCTGTGAGCACTGGCCAGAGCCCACGTGGGGAACTTGTAACTGCTGACTGTGTCTATAAAGAGTGTCAGGCGGTTGGATGAAGGGTGTGTGTGTGTGTGTGTGTGTGGAGTGGGACCGAAGTGTGTGTCCATCTGGGGGCCCAGGCTCCTGCACATGGCGGGCAGGCCTGTCTTATCACTGGAGGGTTAGAGACGTCGGAGTCCTTTGGACAGAGCAGTCGCTCGTGGATGCGGATTTGCTGTTGGGGCCTGAGGACCAACTTCGTAGCTGTCCCTGAAACTTATCGTGGTGCCTGCTCGCTCTCGCTGTCTTCCTTTCTTTCTCTTGCCCCTCCCACCTCTCTTCCAGGTGCTAAAGGCATCGTTTCTGTTGTATACTTGTTTCTTCCTTTGGTTTCCTCCTCACCTTCCAAATTGTTATGACTCCTTAGGTTGTCTGCGTGGAAGAAGCATCGTTAGGGAAACACATGCTGTGGTAGGCAATGAAGCAGAATAGAAAACGTTGCTGACACTGTGATGTCCCGTGCAATTAGAAGCACGTCGTCCCTGGTTTTGTTTTACGGCTCCCAGGTGACTGTTAATGTACAGCAGCTCGGCACGTAAACGCACTGACGGTCGTATGTCAAAGGATTGGGGTCTTCTGGCTCAAGCGCACATTTAAGACAAGAGTCGCTGTTCCTTCACTGTTGGAGCTGAACGTGTCCTACGGTTTGCCTCTGTAAAAGCTGCAAGAAATCAGATACGCCTCGAAAATCAAAGGCCAAGCCCCTCTCCCCTGGGGGTGGCAGTGTGATAGGGGCACGTTTTCTTTCAGGTTTCTACAAAAACAGCAATTAGTAGATTTACTGCGGAATAGTTGTTTCTCTTCAAAACCGCGAGCCTCCAGTTTTTCCAAAATGACCATTATCATCTCATTTTCCAAACAGTTTGTATTTGCAGATCTTTTGTTAACTGACACACCGAGAGATGCCCCGTTTATGAATGTACTTGAATGAGGTCTCAAGCGACTTAACCCGCACTTGCTGCGCACCAAGGGCATGCTGGGTGTTCAGAGAGTCCCTGTCATTTACGTTTGTTTATGGCCGTGGAAAACTGATCATGTCGCTTTGCCGACGAGCAAATAGAGACTGGGAAGTTGGACCTCAGACGAATGACACTGTCCCGGCCACCCCTTTTTATCTGCGCCTTGTTCCCTGCACAGTTGTGCGGCCAAGGTTAATGTAAACCCTACACCAGGTTCTCCTCACTCCCTCTGCTCATGGCGATGCAGAAATGCTGGGCCTTGTGACATGCTGCCTGCGGAGTCCTTGACTTTCAACCTTCTGTCGTCCAGTCCTTTCCTCCTGTAACGGGGGGATCTGAGACTCAGAGACTTGGTCTTTTCTGAGCTTGGTTGAGGAGACCTGAATTGGGATCCCATCTTTCCTTTTATAAGGGAGAAAGCCCTAGGGAAGGACAGGATGGGAAATAGCCCGGTTCCCCGCAGAAGGGAGAAGAGAGAAGCTGACCAACTAGAATTTGTCAGTTTTCCCTGGTTTACAAAGAGGCTCTGTATACAGGGGTGAACTAGTGAGACTCCCGTCCCCAAGGGGCAGTCTTTTCCAGCGGCCCCTATACTTCCCCCCCCCCCCCCGCCCCGCCGCCACCCAGCAGCCTGGACTTCCTCTTGTGTGCACACCTCGTAGACGCTTCACTGTCTGTCTGCTGCTTCCCTCCTCGGACCCTTTACTTCAGCTCTCACCACTCCCGAATATGTCAGGGTTGTTAAGGATTTATTTTTATTGTGACATAACTGACATACGACAACGTCTAAATTTAAGGTGTACAGCGTGTGGCCTTGAATTATTTATTTACTGCGGTATGATTACCCCTGTAGTATTAGCTTATATCTTTATCACATCACATAATCATTTCTTGGGGGGAGCGCATGAGATCTCGTCTTTAGTTTTGAAGTTTATAATATGGTTTTGTCTCTGGAATCGTGGTGCTTGCATTAGACCTCCAAGACGTATTTATCTGCTACTTTCGAGTCCGTACCCGTCAGTGCCCCTAGATTCCCCCAGCCTCTGGTAACCAGCACTTTACTCTCTGAATTTGGCGATTTCAGATTCCGTATGTAGGGGAGCGCATGCAGTGTTTGTTTGACTGGCTGGTCAGATGGTAGCTCCGTCCGTGTTCTCTGAGGGAGGGCTCTCCGTGTTGCTGCCCGGCGGCCGCACCGTGTGCCACAGTTCCCACCAGCCGTGTGCACGCCAGGGCTGTGCTTCCCGCCTGTTTGAGCACACACCGTCTTCTCCTCCGCTCCTCCTTTTCCCCGTGCTGCCTGGTGAGTGCAGGCACGAGACCCAACTCAAATACCACCTCTCTGAAGCCTTCTCCAGTGGCTCTAGGAGATCCACCGGCACCTTACTTCAAGTTTCTATACCTCTTTCAGTACATCTGTCTTAGAACATTTGTTCCTTGGACCTGTTACCCAGCAGGGCTGTATTTCCAGGGCACAGTGTGGGTGTGTGGACAGACATGTGTGTACTCCCCTCCCAGTGCTCCTTCTGAGCACAGGGGTGGAACGGAATTTTGACCCAGAATAAGAATAGAGTCTGGAAATCCTGGGAGATATCATGACGGTTATTCTTTGGTTTGCTGGCATTCCCTCTGGAGTATCTGTGGGGAAACCGAGGTGCCACAGATGCGAAAGGGAGAGCGGAGGGGCACCTGGGTGGCTCAGTGGGTGAAGCGTCTGCCTTCCACTCAGGTCTTGATTCCAGGGTCCTGGGATCGAGTCCTGCATTGGGCTCCTTGCTCAGCAGAGTCTGCTTCTCCCTCTCTCTCTGTCTGCTGCTCCCCCTGCTTGTGCTTTGTCTCTCTCTCTGTCTCTCTAATACAAATAAATAAAATCTTAAAAAAAAAAATCTAGGGGGAGTGAGGGCCCAGCTTACTGGGCACTTGAGTTTCCAGCCTCTGGCCACCAGCCATGTGTCTGGTCTGCTTCTTTGCCGCTATGATGCTCAGTGTGTTAACCAGAAATTAGTTTGTCCTAAGAGCCGACGTTAGTCGGCTCATGCAGAACGTGAGCCCACTAGGCTGGGTGTGCGCACGCGTGGTGGGGTGTCTTTCATACGTGGATATATGACTCTGCCCAGACGTGACGTACACTGCCTGAAATGCCAGAGCTGTAAGAGATGACAAGTAGTCGAACCTTGGTCTTCCCTGGAACTTTCAGATTAGCTTCGCTTTTTGAGTAACTGTTTTCTGGATTTGTTTGGCCCATAAAAGTCTAATATATTCATAGTTATTTAGATACTAAATTTGGAAAACAGTCCCCTTTATGAGGTTAGATAAGTTTAAAACTGAAACCAGTGTGTTACCCTGTATTAAAATATAAAAGTGTTGGGGCACCTGGGTGGCTCAGTGGGTTAATGTCTCTGCCTTCGGCTCAGGTCATGATCTCAGGGTCCTGGGATCGAGCCTTGCATTGGGCTCTCTGCTCAGCAGGGAGTCTGCTTCCTCCTCTCTCTCTCTGCCTGCCTCTCTGCCTACTTGTGATCTCTTGTCTGTCAAATAAATAAATTTAAAAAAATAAAATAAAATATAAAAGTGTCTTTAAAAACAAAAGCCCAGTATTTCCAAAACTCACATTATGACCAAATTTAAATTTAGTTTTAAATGTAACAAGTCTGTAGCTTTGTTCTTTGCAAACATCATGAAATATTTTTGTGTGTGAATCCTTTTTTGTTTTCCGTTTGTTTCGTATGCCTCTCTGACTTTCAGATTCTGAAAGCAGGACTGTGGGGACGAGGGATGTGGTCAGGAAAAGTGAGTGCTAGAGCCTATGACTTGATCTCCCTTCCTTGGTCAGGCGAGCTGTTTATTTTTATACCGGCCGCGACCTCCCAGCCTGGCTTGTCCACGGCACCTGGTTTATTATGCCTGTTGTCTTGGAGAAGGCTTTGCGACCCTTTTCACTCCTGAAAATCCTAGTTTGGATGTTGAATTCTGTGGTCCGCTCTAGTTATGACTGAAGTATTTGTCCTTGATTATTTTATGCTTTGGTCTTAATGTATCTTTTATGCATTTTTTTTTTTTTACTATACTTTTGTGTGTTTTGTGCATTTTTTTAATTTTTTTTACTATACTTTTGTTTATTGTTGGATTCCATAATGTTTTGGAAGGCATATCCTATTTTTAATTCCATAAATCATTGCCTTTTATGTTTTTCAAATCATTCTTTAAATGTCAGCTTCAAGTCCAAAATGCTGTCCTATATGTCCCACCAATTTAAGACAGATACAGATACTTTCAGGATGGCACCTGGCTCATCTTTGTCTCCCTCAGTGTCTGGTGATGTGTTTTGAACTAGGTGAGAGCTAAAGGAACTTTCTGGAATGAATCTTGGGGGAATGTGGAATGAGGCATGGAGTTGGGTCTGGTCTGAGGCTGGTGTCAGGTCGCGTGGATGAAGGAGCCGGACTAAGCTGGGGCCAAGGAGCTGGTGAGCCCTACAGCACCGCTGACCGAACCCAGTTGTGGAAGAGGTGCCGTTTGTCGTATTCTGTCACCTGGGGGCTCCCGAAGAAGTCCTCAGGGAACTCTCTTTCAGTTAGGGTTCCTTTGCAGAGATGACAGAGACAAAGGAATTTCCCAGTGCCCAAGCGGAGAGCAGCTTGATCTGGCCACCGTGAACGCCAAGAATGTTGGCAACACCACCATTTCGAGGCTGAGGAGAGTGGGAGCCCCGAGTTAGGCGGGAGAGGCCCCGTGGGACGGTAATTGAAGAGCCGGGCAAGGAGATCGTGGAAGAGGCCACAGGCTTTTGTGGGCATATCCGGCTGATTGAACCACATGTATTTCTAAAGAATGGGTTTGGCTTCTTAATATGAAAGGTCAGTGTATTTGGTAACAATCAGTTATGAGCCGGAGGAGGGAATAACGCCCTTTTAAAGAATTTAATTTGAAAAATATGCCTTGTACTTTGATAGGGATTTTATACCAACAACAACCAAAAAGAAAAAAATAGTTCTTTTAAAGGCTTTGCCAAATTTTATTCTAGCCAAGTGCCTCCACATTTAAGGAGAATATGGACAAACGTAACTCTTTTTACATGTAATAATGCTGTATGTAGACTCTCTTGAATAAAAACCTTGACAATGAGAAAGTACAGAAATCTTGGACTTCATGTTCAGGGTGTGAGGGTTGCTTATCTGCAAAGCTAGGAGGGGGTGTAATTGAGTACAGAAGGAAAGCTGTGGATAAGTCGAGTGCAGATGCTAAGTCCTAAGTCATCAGCCAACTGTTTAAACCATGAGGATCGAGGGTCAGTAAATACGCAGTGAGTGAATTTTTTTTCACTACACCGTTTTCAGGATCCAGTGGCCACAGACCAGAGCACAATCCAAGGGCGTTTCCATTTTTGTTAAAATGTGTGAGAGAGTGTGTGTGTATAAGTGTGTGTCTATAAAACTGGAACTGTTTTCTGTTTTGAAAGTTGGCAGCGTTAACCGATGTGGTTTTATTTTTATTTCACTTATTTGGCTCACACAGGTGGCACGTGCTGATACCCTTTGCGGCCACTCTTCTGACGTTACCGTTGGCGACAAATTGGGGTGTATCCTCCCATAGGTTTTCCTTATACAGCACGCACAGATACACACACAAGTGCGCACGCACACACAGAGTTTTCGCCTCTCTGTTTTGTAGACTTGGCACTGAATCTGTGCTGACTTTGGTGCAGTTCAGCGGACGGTTCTGGACTCTCTGTGTCAGGAGGGGCTGTGCACTGTGGGTGTGTGTATAATTTATCACATTCCCTTCTGGCCCAGTTTCAGGTTCGTTTGTTGTTAATTTCTTTATCCTATGAGGACTTTGCACCTGACGGAGTCGTGAAGCCCAGAGGAGGAGACGTGTATGAAAGCCCCTCGTTAGGCACAAAGCAGCAGGCTCTGGCCACGATGATTGCTCGGAATTATTTATGAATAGCTCTGGTTTCTGTAATTCCTACAGGACAGGATGGTACATCTGCTTGTATTTTAATTACTGCAGTAGGTTCCAGACGTGTCCACACCTGGTCTTACTTACTGCGTTTGTTGCTTTCAGACACAGCGCTCTGAGCCTTTTTTTTCCCTCCAAGATGCTAAAAATCCCTTTAGTTCGTACCTCCAGCAGCCCCTTCCTGCACAGCTCCGGCTGGCGCTCAGCCGTGTGTTCCTGGGCGGGCCAGCGCGACGCTGTAAATTTCCCTCAGCCAACACGTTCTGTGCAAGAGTCAGATTTTTCACGGCTGGTCTTCCGTGTCCATTTTCCTTGTGACAATTTTACCACCGTCCAATTAGTTACAGCCAGAAATTGTCCCTTTGCTGCAAACACAGAGCTCTTCTTTGTCAGGAAGACTACACGCTGCTCCTGAAAAGTTACTTTCAAATTTGGTTCCGTAATTCGCAAACGTCCTCTGAGAAAGTAAGCATGATGAGTTTGAGTGAAAACCCGGGACACTTGACCGAAAACTGTTTGTCTCTAATCACATAGGGGCGGGATGTAATTTGACTGGAGTTGATCGGCCCGGAACGACCCCAGTGAGATGCAGAATCGGGTCTGGATTAAAATCTCACTGTTCTCTGCCCTTGCCCAAGGCTTAATGGAATCATTGAAATGAATGAGTTTGGGATTTCACGTCCAAATCCATTTTTAATACCACCACCTTATGTTTTTATAGCACTGTATGCCTTTCAGAGTGCTTTTATCTGTAGTATTTGATCTGTCCAGTCTGCTCCCAGCTTCTATATTTCAAAGGCCAGTAGTGGTTGGGTTGGAATACCTATTAGAATAGTGACTTTGAAAACTTTGAAATCATTTCCAGGTGTTTCAGATAGGCTGCATTTGAATGATGAAACTTTAAACTTGCTTTTCCGTAAAAGAAAACTTCACTGGTTTAGGTAATCTTAGAAATTAGCAACCTCAAGGATTTCCATTCTGTTGTTGTTTTTCTTCTTCTTTACAGTGAGTATATGTAATTGACCGAGATGTGAATAGTGAGTAACATGTGTACGGAAAGTTCTGGATGTAGCGGGGGGAGAATACGGGGTGAAGAAAACTGACAGTTTTCCTTTAATACTTAAGGTGCTGGAGATGGATTTTAAATAATTTTCATTGTAGAAAATCCTTTAAATCACAGTAGGGATGCAAGCTAAGATGGAAAAAATCCAGGGAGAATCAGAAAAATAAAAGAATAGCTGTGCCATATATATTTTGGGGGACTTCATTCAGATTTTACTTGTGACTTAGTGTCCCTTTTTAAAGTGTTCCACAGACATTGGGGCGCCAGGGTGGCTCAGTCTCTTAAGCATCCAACCCCTGATCTCAGCTCAGGTCTTGATCTCAGGGTTGTGAGTTCAAGCCCTGTCTTGGGCTCCCAGGGTGAAGCCTACTTTAAAAAAAAAAAGTCCCACAGACGTTAAAGATAAGGTGTGCCCACACACGCACACACACCTGTATTCAACCAGTATTATTGCTTATATTACTCAAGACAGTGAAACAACTTAATTGAGGCAAAAGGAAAGCCCCCTGCTCTGATTTCAGTTGCCGACCCTTTCTGTACCGTAGAGATGATGAAATCACCGAGATGGCTAATGTGCAGTAAGTGCCCGACTCTCTCTCCTCTTTCCCTGAAGACTAAAGATACAGACAGAAGCCGAGTACTCGGGCACAGCTCCCCACCACTCACAAAGCAGCCACTTCCCTCTCCTACAGCGAACCTGGGAAGAAGACCAGTTTGACCCACAGAAGCGATAGGACTGTCCGAGACAGGCTTCTGCCAAGAACTAGAGGGATCTCAGAAAAGTGAATTCTCATCCCACGTAAGATGAGGAGGCTGCAGCGTCGATGAGAGCCAGACCAGATACTCAAGAAGAACATGAGTGAACTGAGAACAGACACATGACTGGAGACGACAAACTTGGCTGTAGGGTTTTAACACGGAGCCGTGGAGGAGCAGACCCAGGGCCGCGGAGCCCCGAGCCCGTGAATGAGAATGCGGCGGCTCTCCAGCAACTCCAGCAGAGCTCAGACCCCGGCCGGAAAGCTGGCACGTGGGAGACAGACTCGGCGAGTTCGGTGTCAGTGGGTGTGTGTGTCTTCACACCAGAAAAAAGTCACGGGAGGAAAGCATCCAGGGACATGTGTCCTTGAGTGGAACACACGCCTTAAGGAACAGATGCAGTTAGGGACGGGCAGGAGTGTGAAAGAGATATCCTGATCTGAAATCTGAAGAATTTCAAAGATAAAGGGGTGTGTGTGTGTGTGTGTGTGTGTACACATTCCAGAACATTCACATAGTTGAAAGCAGGGATACCCACGAGAAGAAATTAGGGTCAGCATCAGGCTTCTTTTCCCATCCCCAGAATTCCGAGAAGGGAAAGCTGTGATTCTTGAATTCTCTGCCCTTCTGGGTCCATCTCTTTCCCTCATTAGAACATAAGCTCAATTCAGCACGTGCATAGAAAACATTGTTCCCTATGTGTAAATTAAATTTAAAAACCGGATTCTAGAGTATAGGTCAGATCTTGATAAAGTCCCTAAAATATAAACTGCAAGGCATTTTCATATTGTAAGATAAACTAAAAATCACAGTTAGTAATAAAACTGATTCAAAATACTTCTCACCAGCTAGATATTAAAATACAACCTCTCAAGTCATGTTTAGAGCAGAGTAGAAATTAAATCTGCATCTACAGGATATAGTAATCTCTTGGTTTAAAATGTTTGAATTTCATTTTAACCAAACAGTGGAAGTTACGCCCATTTCACAGTACTTTTTCCCTACTCTTGGAAGAAAAAGTGGAACTTGGACTGTAAATGTGTATCACTGTGTTGGCTCCTTTGCTCACTGGCAAGTGTGTCCTCTGTACAAAACCACGTGATGGCGGTGGTGTTCGTCACCCCTGCTAATGTCCTCTGTAGGGTGACAAGTAACAGAGAGCGTTGGTGAGGTCACACCCAAGATGGATCAAAGATAGCTCACACAAGAAGGTTCAACAAAATACCTTCCAAATACGTGGAAGGTAGGGTGATTGGGGAGCCCAGGGTTGAAGGGGATGGTAAGCAGCGTCACTCTAGAGTAGCTAAAATCAGTGCAGGCGGAGGTCCCCGGGTGGGGGGGGCAACGTGCTCAGAGCACAGAGAGCCCCTCAGCCACGGGAACTAGTCGCAGGCCACTGTGGGGTGTCGGTCGCTGGGGCTTTGCACAAACAGCAGCACCAGCCTCTGTCTCCAGGGAGGATGCACACACTGTGAAGGTCATGAAGGTCGCTTCTGCAGAACAGGAGCCTCCAGAAAGTTAGAACAGAAGACTCAAGTCTGGAAAGCGCGTCACAGGCCCTGCAAGATGTGGAAGAAGGAAACCGCCGAGCTCGAGAGAGTCAAGTGTTAAAACCATTTTGCTAAACCAGTTAAACTCAGCCATTAGGAGGGAGTCAAGATGGCGGAGAAGTAGCAGGCTGAGACTACTTCGGGTAGCGGGAGATCAGCTAAATAGCTTACCTAAAGATTGCAAACACCTACAAATCCAACGGGAGATTGAAGAGAAGAAGAACAGCAATTCCAGAAACAGAAAATCAACCACTTTCTGCAAGGTAGGACTGGCGGAGAAGTGAATCCAAAGCGACAGGAAGATAGACCGCAGGGGGAGGGGCCGGCTCCCGGCGAGCGGCGGAGCAACGGAGCAAAATCAGGACTTTTAAAAGTCTGTTCCGCTGAGGGACATCGCTCCAGAGGCTTAACTGGGGTGAAGCCCAGGCGGGGTCAGCGCGGCCTCAGGTCCCGCAGGGTCGCAGAAGGATCGGGGGTGTCTGAGTGTCGCAGAGCTTACCGGTATTAGAACGGGGAAGCCGGCTGCAGAGACAGAGCCGAGGACTGACTCTCAGCTCGGGGTTACCTTGAACCGGTCGCAGGCTCGGTCAGCTCGGAGCGCGGCCGGAGGCCAGGGTGACGGGAGTCATTGGGCGCTGTTCTCTGGGGGCGCACTGAGGAGTGGGGCCCCGGGCTCTCGGCTCCTCCGGGCTGGAGACCGGGAGGCCGCCATCTTTATTCCCGTCCTCCAGACTCTACGGAAAGCGCTCAGGGAACAAAAGCTCCTGAAAGCAAACCCTAGAGGATGACTCAGCGCGGCCCCGGGTAAGGGCGGTGCAACTCCGCCTGGGGCAAAGACGCTTGAGAATCACTACAACGGGCCCCTCCCCCAGAAGATCTACGGGAAACCCAGCCAGGACCAAGTTCACCTACCAAGGAGAACGGCGGAATTCCAGAGGAGAAGAAAGCAAAGCACGGAACTCATGGCTTTCTCCCCATGATTTTTTAGCCTTGCAGTTAATTTAATTTTTTTTCTTTTTCAATTTTTTTTCTTTTTCTCTTCTTCTGCTAAATTTTTTTTAACTTTTACCGTTTTCTTTTTTTAACGTTTTTTAAATAGTTTAATATATATATATTTTTTCCTCTTTTTACATTTTTTCTTTATCGGCTTTCTTTTTTTTAATAGTTTTTTTTTTCTTTCTTTCTGAACCCCTTTTTATCCCCTTTCTTCCCCCTCAGGATCTCTTCTGATTTGGCTAAAGCATATTTTCCTGGGGTTGTTGCCACCCTTTTAGTATTTTACTTGCTCCTTCATAAACTCTTATCTGGACAAAATGACAAGGCGGAAAAATTCACAACAAAAAAAAGAACAAGAGGCAATACCAAAGGCTAGGGACCTAATCAATACAGACATTGGTAATATGTCAGATATAGAGTTCAGAATGATGATTCTCAAGGTTCTAGCCGGGCTTGAAAAAGGCATGGAAGATATTAAAGCAACCCTCTCGGGAGATATAAAAGCCCTTTCTGGAGAAATAAAAGAACTAAAATCTAACCAAGTTGAAATCAAAAAAGCTATTAATGAGGTGCAATCAAAAATGGAGGCTCTCACTGCTAGGATAAATGAGGCAGAAGAAAGAATTAGCGATATAGAAGACCAAATGACAGAGAATAAAGAAGCTGAGCAAAAGAGGGACAAACAGCTACTGGACCACGAGGGGAGAATTCGAGAGATAAGTGACACCATAAGACGAAACAACATTAGAATAATTGGGATTCCAGAAGAAGAGGAAACAGAGAGGGGAGCAGAAGGTATATTGGAGAGAATTATTGGAGAGAATTTCCCCAATATGGCAAAGGGAACAAGCATCAAAATCCAGGAGGTTCAGAGAACCCCCCTCAAAATCAATAAGAATAGGTCTACACCCCGTCACCTAATAGTAAAATTGACAAGTCTTAGTGACAAAGAAAAGATCCTGAAAGCAGCCCGGGAAAAGAAGTCTGTAACGTACAATGGTAAAAATATTAGATTGGCAGCAGACTTATCCACAGAGACCTGGCAGGCCAGAAAGAGCTGGCATGATATATTCAGAGTACTAAATGAGAAAAACATGCAGCCAAGAATACTATATCCAGCTAGTCTATCATTGAAAATAGAAGGAGAGATTAAAAGCTTCCAGGACAAACAAAAACTGAAAGAATTTGCAAATACCAAACCAACACTACAGGAAATATTGAAAGGGGTCCTCTAAGCAAAGAGAGACCCTAAAAGTAGTAGATCAGAAAGAAACAGAGACAATATACAATAACAGTCACCTTACAGGCAATACAATGGCACTAAATTCATATCTCTCAATACTTACCCTGAATGTTAATGGGCTAAATGCCCTAATCAAAAGACACAGGGTATCAGAATGGATAAAAAAACAAAAACCATCTATATGTTGCCTACAAGAAACTCATCTTAAACCCGAAGACACCTCCAGGTTTAAAGTGAGGGGGTGGAAAAGAATTTACCATGCTAATGGACATCAGAAGAAAGCAGGAGTGGCAATCCTTATATCAGATCAATTAGATTTTAAGCCAAAGACGATAATAAGAGATGAGGAAGGACACTGTATCATACTCAAAGGAACTGTCCAACAAGAAGATCTAACAATTTTAAATATCTATGCCCCTAACGTGGGAGCAACCAACTATATAAACCAATTAATAACAAAATCAAAGAAACACATCGACAAGAATACAATAATAGTAGGGGATTTTAACACTCCCCTCCCTGAAATGGACAGATCATCCAAGCAAAAGATCAACAAGGAAATCAAGGCCTTCAATGACACACTGGACCAGATGGACATCACAGATCTATTCAGAACATTTCATCCCAAAGCAACAGAATACACATTCTTCTCTAGTGCACATGGAACATTCTCCAGAATAGATCACATTCTTGGTCCTAAATCAAGTCTCAACCGGTATCAAAAGATTGGGATCATTCCCTGCATATTTTCAGACCACAATGCTCTGAAGCTAGAACTCAATCACAAGAGGAAATTTGGAAAGAACCCAAATACATGGAGACTAAACAGCATCCTTCTAAAGAATGAATGGGTCAACCAGGAAATTAAAGAAGAATTGAAAAAATTTATGGAAACAAATGATAATGAAAACACAATGGTTCAGAATCTGTGGGACACAACAAAGGCAGTCCTGAGAGGAAAATATATAGCGGTACAAGCCTTTCTCAAGAAACAAGAAAGCTCTCAGGTACACAACCTAACCCTACACCCAAAGGAGCTGGAGAAAGAACAAGAAAGAAACCCTAAACCCAGCAGGAGAAGAGAAATCATAAAGATCAGAGCAGAAATCAATGAAATAGAAACCAAAAAAACAATAGAACAAATCAACGAAACTAGGAGCTGGTTCTTTGAAAGAATTAATAAGATTGATAAACCCCTGGCCAGACTTATCAAAAAGAAAAGAGAAAGGACCCAAATAAATAAAATCATGAATGAAAGAGGAGAGATCACAACGAACACCAAAGAAATACAGACAATTATAAGAACATACTATGAGCAACTCTACGCCAACAAATTTGACAATCTGGAAGAAATGGATGCATTCCTAGAGACATATAAACTACCACAACTGAACCAGGAAGAAATAGAAAGCCTGAACAGACCCATAACCAGTAAGGAGATTGAAACAGTCATCAAAAATCTCCAAACAAACAAAAGCCCAGGGCCAGATGGCTTCCCCGGGGGAATTCTACCAAACATTTAAAGAAGAACTAATTCCTATTCTCCTGAAACTGTTCCAAAAAATAGCAATAGAAGGAAAACTTCCAAACTCATTTTATGAGGCCAGCATCACCTTGATCCCAAAACCAGACAAGGATCCCAACAAAAAAGAGAACTACAGACCAATATCCTTGATGAACACAGATGCAAAAATTCTCGCCAAAATACTAGCCAATAGGATTCAACAGTACATTAAAAGGATTATTCACCACGACCAAGTGGGATTTATTCCAGGGCTGCAAGGCTGGTTCAACATCCGCAAATCAATCAATGTGATACAACACATTAATAAAAGAAAGAACAAGAACCATATGATACTCTCCATAGATGCTGAAAAAGCATTTGACAAAGTATAGCATCCCTTCCTGATCAAAACTCTTCAAAGTGTAGGGATAGACGGCACATACCTCAATATTATCAAAGCCATCTATGAAAAACCCACCGCAAATATCATTCTCAATGGAGAAAAACTGAAAGCTTTTCCGCTAAGGTCAGGAACACGGCAGGGATGTCCGTTATCACCACTGCTATTCAACATAGTACTAGAAGTCCTAGCCTCAGCAATCAGACAACAAAAGGAAATTAAAGGCATCCAAATCGGCAAAGAAGAAGTCAAACTATCACTCTTCGCAGATGATATGATACTCTATGTGGAAAACCCAAAAGACTCCACTCCAAAACTGCTAGAACTTGTACAGGAATTCAGTAAAGTGTCAGGATATAAAATCAATGCACAGAAATCAGTTGCATTTCTCTACACCAACAACAAGACAGAAGAAAGAGAAATTAAGGAGTCCACCCCATTTACAATTGCACCCAAAACTATAAGATACCTAGGAATAAACCTAACCAAAGAGACTAAGAATCTATACTCAGAAAACTATAAAGTACTCATGAAAGAAATTGAGGAAGACACAAAGAAATGGAAAAATGTTCCATGCTCCTGGATTGGAAGAATAAATATTGTGAAAATGTCTATGCTACCTAAAGCAATCTACACATTTAATGCAATTCCTATCAAAGTACCATCCATTTTTTTCAAAGAAATGGAACAAATAATCCTAAAATTTATATGGAACCAGAAAAGACCTCGAATAGCCAAAGGAATATTGAAAAAGAAAGCCAAAGTTGGTGGCATCACAATTCCGGACTTCAAGCTCTATTACAAAGCTGTCATCATCAAGACAGCATGGTACTGGCACAAAAACAGACACATAGATCAATGGAACAGAATAGAGAGCCCAGAAATGGACCCTCAACTCTATGGTCAACTCATCTTCGACAAAGCAGGAAAGAATGTCCAATGGAACAAAGACAGCCTCTTCAATAAATGGTGTTGGGAAAATTGGACAGCCACATGCAGAAAAATGAAATTGGATCACTTCCTTACACCACACACGAAAATAGACTCAAAATGGATGAAGGATCTCAATGTGAGAAAGGAATCCATCAAAATCCTCGAGGAGAACACAGGCAGCAACCTCTTCGACATCAGCCGCAGCAACATCTTCCTAGGAACATCACCAAAGGCAAGGGAAGCAAGAGCAAAAATGAACTTTTGGGATTTTATCAAGATCAAAAGCTTTTGCACAGCAAAGGGAACAGTTAACAAAACCAAAAGACAACTGACAGAATGGGAGAAGATATTTGCAAATGACATATCAGATAAAGGGCTAGTGTCCAAAATCTATAAAGAACTTAGCAAACTCAACACCCAAAGAACAAAGAATCCAATCAAGAAATGGGCAGAGGACATGAACAGACATTTCTGCAAAGAAGACATCCAGATGGCCAACAGACACATGAAAAAGTGCTCCATATCACTCGGCATCAGGGAAATACAAATCAAAACCACCATGAGATATCACCTCACACCAGTCAGAATGGCTAAAATTAACAAGTCAGGAAATGACAGATGCTGGCGAGGATGCGGAGAGAGGGGAACCCTCCTCCACTGTTGGTGGGAATGCAAGCTGGTGCAACCACTCTGGAAAACAGCATGGGGGTTTCTCAAAATGTTGAAAATAGAACTACCCAGGACCCTGCAATTGTACTGCTGGGTATTTACCCTAAAGATACAAACATAGTGATCCGAAGGGGGCACGTGCACCTGAATGTTTATAGCAGCAATGTCTACAATAGCCAAACTATGGAAAGAACCTAGATGTCCATCTACAGACGAATGGATAAAGAAGATGTGGTATATATACACAATGGAATACTATGCAGCCATCAAAAGAAATGAAATCTTGCCATTTGCGACGACGTGGATGGAACTAGAGGGTATCATGCTTAGCGAAATAAGTCAATCGGAGAAAGTCAACTATCATATGATCTCCCTGATATGAGGGAGAGGAGATGCAACATGGGGGGTTGAGGGGGTAGGAGAAGAGTAAATGAAACAAGATGGGATTGGGAGGGAGACAAACCATAAGTGACTCTTAATCTCACAAAACAAACTGAGGGTTGATGGGGGGAGGGGGTTGGGAGAGGGGGTGGGGTTATGGATATTGGGGAGGGTATGTGCTATGGTGAGTGTTGTGAAGTGTGTAAACCTGGCGATTTGCAGACCTGTACCCCTGGGGATAAAAATATATGTTTATAAAGCTGTAAAAAAAAAAAAAAAAAAAGAAAGAAAGAAAGGATGAATACCCAAGTTTTGTAGCAACATGGACGGGACTGGAAGAGATTATGCTGAATGAAATAAGTCAAGCAGAGAGAGTCAATTATCATATGGTTTCACTTATTTGTGGAGCATAACAAATAGCATGGAGGACAAGGGGAGATGGAGAGGAGAAGGGAGTTGAGGGAAATTGGAAGGGGAGGTGAACCATGAGAGACTATGGACTCTGAAAAACGATCTGAGAATTTTGAAGGGGTGGGGGGTGGGAGTTTGGGGGCACCAGGTGGTGGGTATTGTAGAGGGCACGGATTGCATGGAGCACTGGGTGTGGTGCAAAAATAATGAATACTGTTATGCTGAAAAAATAAATTAAAAAAAAAAAAAACTCAGCCATTATCCTAAGTTAAATTGTAAGGGAGGTGGGTGGGGGGATGGGCATCAAGGAGGGCATTTGGGGGGAATCACCGAGTTCTACTCCAGGAACCAATAGCACACTGCATTACAAAATGTAATTTAAAATTGCAAAATTTAAATAAAAATAACTACATTGAAAAAAAATAACTACATTGTATAATTTGTAATCCAGCTAGATTATCAAAATTAAAGGTAATAAATAGAAAAAGCATCCAAAAGTAAGTGTGTGGTGCTTCTGGCGCTAGCAAAGTACAGTGAAGCTGGACCACCTGGTAACTGGAAGTGGTTTGGTTCAGCCTGATCTGGTGTTCCTCTGCTGAAGCAGACTTTGCTCCAACGTCCTATGTGAATAGAATGCACTTTCGTGCTGGGCTTTGCCAGAGTCAGACAACACAGGACCGTTCCGGAGAATATTTCTGTGCTCTGTTAATGGCCTCGCCCCTCTTGCCCACTGCCTTGCACTTTATGGATATTATTTTTTTTTTATTTACTTTAAAGATTTTATTTATTATTTGACGGAGAGAGGCACAGCAAGAGAGAGGGAACACAGGCAGGGGGAGTGGGGGAGGGAGCAGCAGGCTTCCCGCAGAGCAGGGAGCCTGACGTGGGGCTTGATCCCAGGACCCCGGGATCATGACCTGAACCCAAGGCAGACGCCCAACAACTGAGCCACCCGGGCACCCCTGGATATTATTTGAAGGTAGAAGGGAGGGCGCCTACGTGGATTCTGAAGTTGACAGAAGTAAGATTCTACATACCAAACCCTGGAGCTGTGGTTCTGAAACGGAGTCTAAAACCTAGCTTCTTGCTTTTATTACATCATAAGAAAAAAAACCAGCAAGTGGTTGCACCGAGGGACTCCGAGAAAGAGCACCCACCAGCAAGTGCATCACCGGGAGAGCTGGTCTGCGCGTACACACTGGAATTGGCAAAGAGCAGATGTGTTTGAAGTGACCAGTCTAACGATAGCGTTCTCCTTGTGTGGCGGGGGTGGGGGGCAAGCCTGCATTAGGAGTGCGTGGGAACAGAGGGGGGAACAGAGGTGTCTCAGGGTAAGAGAGCCCTGTCCACTCTTCCCGGCCGCGCAGTTCGGAGTTCTCATTGGAATTTGTGTGTATTTTGTCAGGCGGAACGCTCCGTGTAAATTGGCCCCTCGTGTTACTTCTTTTGAATTGCTCCTTTGGCTCCACTTTTCAAGTTGACTGTATTTTACTCATTTTCTCATTTTTTTAGTGGAAAGCGTTATACGTGTGGAGGCTGCTCATCTTTGTTCCACTCTACACTTTATGTAGTTTTTTACAGTTTTTGGTTTGCCTTTTCACTTTTCGTTTTTGCCATAGAGAAGTTTTTCACATTTTTAGGCAAAGATGTACTTTTTCCTCCCCCCGCCCCTCCCCGCAGTTTCTCTGAGGCAGTTGAAACTGTTGTTGTTTTTCATTCACTTTCTGTACTTCCTTCCGTCTCTCTCCATTTTCAAGTACGCATGTTGATGAATCCTGCCGGTCTGGCCTGTGGAGCAGATTCTGGCCCCCCCTTCTCTGAGGAGCCCCCCTCTCCAGGGTGCTCCTTGTGGGGCTCACACAGACAAGACCGAGTCCCTGCCTCACTTTCCACCCCCACCCCCGCCTTTCCACCTAGGCCTCCCGCGCAAGGTGCACATAAAAAATTTTAGCTCCGAGTCTTTATTTTTGGAACTGGGTGGCCCGATGTCCTGGCCCTGTTGAGGGACGGAGGCCAGAGACACGTCTGCGCTCCTAGGAGTCCTATGACTTCTGGACAGGGCAGGCCTGTGCTGGTGGTCTGTCTGTCCTGGAGTCTGTCTGTGCCGACAGCAGAACTCATGCTGGCTCTGTCTGACAGAGGTCATTGTCCCCGCCGACTTAGAGACCAGTTTCTTTTCCTCCCTGAAGCATCCGCTGCAGGTTAGCCCTGCGTGGGACATGAGGGTGTCCTGACTTTCTCGTCCAGCGGCGGACTTCTCACCCGGCCCACTCTGACTCGTTCTCATCCAGCCAGCCTTCCGGGGTAAACACTTGTGACGGTGACCTTCCTAACAATATCAGGGTCGAATCTCTGGATGAGAATTATTCCCCGCTGGTTCTCAGGATGGCCAGAAGACGGAGTCACTTTTCTCGGCCTCTGTGCTGGCCTGCTTCATGACTCTCCTCACCTTGGCGGTCTTGGAGTGCCACAGCCCCACAGCGAGTAAACCAGGCCCGTGGGGAGGAGGGCATGGCCCACTCTAGCCTCCCTGAAACGTGAGCCCTCATTAATAATAGGTACTGATCGAGAGTTCTGCTCTTGGGCTCCTAAGATAGCCTGACATTATCCTTCTGGGCAGGCTTCCCGGTACTTTGCACTTTTTAGGGAATCCTGTGCTCGGTTTTGTTTTAACGTTGGCTTCAGTACCTCTCTAAGATATGCAGCCGGCTGCCAGCCGACCCAGCTCACAGACAGAGAACACAAGGGCCTATTGTGCACCCGGTGATGATATTCAAAATGGCCAGAAACTCAGCACCGCGGAGCCGTAGAGTACATTTTCCTGGACCCTCCCTAGAACCTTGTTATGATTGCGTTTCTTCCCGCTCCTTCTATCAGATTTAGGGAGGGTGGGGGCCTCGCCAGACCTGCTCGCCTCAGCTGGCCTCTGTGGCCGTCCAGGGGGGTCAGTGCGGCGGGCTCGGGAGCGCAGGGACTCAGGGCCGGCGACTGCTCACCGGACAGGGCGCCCTCGGGGGTGACATGACCCCACGCCCGGAGGAGGCAGGCGCGACCCCTGCAGCGCGGGGAGATGAATGCATGGAAGGAGCCAGCGAGCGCTGCGTACCGGGAAGCCAGCCTCCCTGCAGAACCGTTCTTACTCCCGGTCTCGAGACTCGGGCGCACACCTGGGCATAGCCAGCACTTGGTGTTACTAAAGAAGGGACAGAATGACTATAAAACGTGATGATCAACCTTTCTTTCTCCCCACATTTGAGAAATTGATCCTTTTCGGGCCTCGCCTAGAATTCAGCTGAAGTGCTTCTCTGTCCAGTAAATTCCTGGGACAGGCCCCACTTGGGGCTACCTCTTCCCCTACGGACCTTGCGTGCGCCTTACCTGGGCTGCACCAGGCTCCTGCCCCCACCGGGTGATCGTGGCCACCCGCAGACCTCATTGATGGCCTTTCTGGCCTGTGCCCTTTAAAACTGCCCTGTAACCCGGGAGCTGTAGCCCAGACGTGGGGGCGGGTGCCCGGCTCCCCTCCCGCGTGGGCTGGCCCTGCCGTCACTGGGTGACTGCTCTGTTCCTTAAACCTGACCTCGCACCATGTCTTGGCTTCTTGTCCTTTGTACCCACAAAAGATGCCATCCTCTTCTGCCGTCTCTGGATGGACTCGGTCCTTGCTTCTGCTGACAGAGTAATCCTTCGGATACGGGTGACCCTTGTGGGAACCCACTCCCTTGTGAGTCGCCCTGTGCTTTGTGGGGGAGAGGCCACCTCAGACCGCTGGCTCCTGGTGGACCCGTGCTCAGCACAAGCCGGGCGCCTTTTCCCACAAACGACCGCCTAGAAATGGGCCTGGAAGTGGAGAGAGTTGGGTGTTTCGAGCGGGGGTTCTGAAGACAGAGGTGCTGGGAGGACGTGACAGCCAGCTCCCTGGTGTGGGGAGGCTTGTGTGACTCCGGAAGGAAAAGTAGAGGCAGCGGCGTTACTGAGGAGGAGTGTGATCTGAGTACAACCCGAGAAGCCAGGGAGAGCCCAACACGCGGAGGCCATGTGACATCCGTGTGCGTGTCAAGCCCCGGGTGTTCGTGACGAAGCCGGGAACTATGCACACTCACACGAGTTAGAAGCCCCGCTGCTTGGCGGGGACGCGGGCTGCTGTGAGTGCCCCGTCCCCGGGATGGTTCGGAGGAGGCCCCATGTGCAGTGGGTTGTTTGGAAGCACAGATGCCGTCGAGGTCCCTCTGCGGCTGCGTGTGCCGTGATTCCCTGCGACTTTCTGTGTTGTCAGGGAGGAGGTGCCATCTGACGGTTGTCGGGAAACTGACATGAAGCAGGTGGTCATTTCCTTCCTGTGTTCAGGTAGAGTCACAGACTGTATCTGAAATGATGTTCAGTGGCTTTAAGAATGGTTTTTCTGGCCTTGATGCATAGTGCAGGAAAGCAGATTAACTTGGAGTCTTCTTGGTCACCTGGAGGTGGTTCTGTCACGTCCGTTAAATTCAGGGCGAAATCTAGTGCTGAGTTTGTGCAGAGTCGGCCATTTATGAATGAACGGAAACCTGCCGGTGGGGTCTGGTTATGGCTCATCTGACCCTGCTCGTGGGCAGGAAGGCCTGAGAGTGGTTTGCACAAGTCCGTCCCAGGAAGGCTTCTTCACAGATGTTCCATCAGCACTTCTGTGAGGCGGTGCCGAGGAACTGTCTGGTTGGTAACAGGGTTCACTAGGGATAGGGCCTGTTGGTAAGTCAGAAGGACACTTGTGGTGGTTTGAGAAAACACTGGGGCCCTGGTAGAGGAAGGGAGGTTCCCCTGACATCCTTTTTTATGGGTCTCCTCTTTGTGGTCAGTTAGAAGTGATCGTCGTACTCACAGTGGTACTGCTGGGGTCTTTGTCCGGAGACTCCCATACACAAGGCCATCATGGACCATATGACGGAAATAATCCACTTGAAATGACTTTCACGTTATTTTGCTGACCTACTTTCTGCAGCACTTTTTCTGTTTTTCTTGGAGCCAAAGAAATGCTTGCCATGATGTAACTGAGATCGTCTTACTCTAATGATGTCTAGATGTCAGCACTGGTAGCTGGGGAGAGCGGAAGGAGATGCTCAGAAATTCTTTGGGTAACGTGTTGGATGTTTTTTATAAATAGATAGAGGTAGAGAAGGGTGTGATGTTTGCTAGGAATTGTCTTGTTTTCCTGAAAAATAAAACAGACCAAAACCCAAAGAATAGTTTTCAAAGCTGTTTTGAGCATCTACCAATGGGAATCCAGAAGGACCAGCCTCCGCATGGACCACAGAGAGTCAGGAGCCAGAGGGTAGACATAGACATAGTGTCAGTGGTAGCCAGAGGGTAGACAGACGGCCGTAGCCGGAGGCTGCTCTGATTGGAATAAGGAAGTCATCTGCTCAAGGACAGAGTCCAGAGTCCGTGTAAGAACGTTGCACCGGGACACGCATTTCACTGGTCATTGGACGATGTGGCGGGAAGAGGGACGAGGCGACAGGCCATGTGTTCTTTCTCCAGCGGCTGGTTCCTTTGTGACGGCTCTGAAATGGTTTATCCTCACCAGCTGAGTTGTGGCATCCCTGGAAGACTCAGAAGCACCTGCAGTACCCGTAATTTGTGTCAAATGGCGTCTTTAAGTAAATCTTCCTGGGTGCATCACAGGCATAGAGGAAATCACAGCTTGATAGGTGTTCCTAAACGGCACACGTGCCAGTGCTACTAGCTTCCAGATTGAGGCACGGAACACCACCGGCATCCCAGAAGCCAAGTGCCCGTCCGATTCCTGCCCCCCCCGGCCACACCCACCCCTAGGGGTAGCTGCCGTCCTGGCTTCTCATGTCATAGATTCATTTTACCTGTTAAGCATCGTGAAGGTGAACCGTAGAGCGTGTCCTTGCGCGTCGGGCCTGCTGGTGGTGAGCGTCGCCGGGTCTGTCCTTGCTGTCTGCTGGGACTGCAGTGGCGCGTGCCCCCTCTTTAGCTGGCGGATGGCGAGTTTGGCTCCAGTGTGTGGCTCTGCGGGATGCTGTTGCTTTGAACATTCCCCGCACGTCTCCTCCTGGATACTGGATCACCCTGTGTTGGGAGGAAGTTGCTGTGTCGTCGGGTGGGCGTAGGCACAGACTCGGTGAGGGTACCGGTTTCTGCTTCCTCCAGGAGCTCACTGAACACTCCGGTGGCTCCTGCCTTTGCCAGCGTCTGTTTTGTCTCTCACCGAGCCACTCTGGTGTGTGTGGGGGAGTATCTTATGTCGTTCCCCAATGACTAGTGAATTTCAGTTCCTTTTCATTTATTTATTGACCATTGATTTTTACCCACTTATGAAATGCCTGTTAAGTGTTTGCTGCTTTTTTAAAGGTTCTCTCCTTTTATATTGATTTGTACGCATTCTTTATATATCTGCATGAAAGTCCCTGCTTGGATGTATTTATTGGAGATATTTTTTCCCGCTTGGGGAGTGACCTTCTGCTCTTTAACAGTGTCTTTTGGAAAACCACAGTTTCTAACTTTAATATAGTGTAATACTGATCGATTTTTTATGATTACTGCTTTTTTTGCCCTTTTCCAGAAATCTGCTTGCTCCAAAGTCGTGGGAAATTCGGTCTTATTTTTCTATAAGTTTCTTTGTTCTATTTATGAGATTAAGACTTGTGATCCGTCGGCAATTGGTTGTAAAATGTGTGAGGCGGGAGCCAGATGGGTTGTTTCTTTCAGGGCGGATAGGCCAGTGACTAGAGTCATTACGAGACCCTCCCTCAGTGCCTCATGGTGTCCCCTCTGCCTTACATCAGTTTATATGGTTTATGTTGACTTCATTCTGTTAATGACAGCTCTTAAGAAAACAAAAAACAAAAACATCTCCTAAGTTCTTGTGGCCTGTGTCTAAAAACTTTTCATGGTAAAATTACAATCTTTTCTTTTTTAAAATAATCATTCATAATTCCAATGATGCTACTACTCTAGGTTTCATCTTTAGTTATATTTTCTCTTCTGTTCATATCATCTTTTCTGCATAGGATTTTGTATTCTGCTCTATCTGGGTCTAAGTGGTCTTCAGAATTCGATTTGTCGTATGATATTTTATTGCCAAAAACACTGTGGTTAGCATATTGCTGGACGTGTGGGATGTTCTTACTTACCAGTGATGAAAACTGCTACGTCGTGGAGATTTTACTGACCTCTTGTTTACAGGAGAGCAGCAAATGAGAAACGGTGCATCAGTTTGGGGCCCCATCTTTACTTACTTCCACTTCTTTTTCAGCTGAGTCGCCTATCAATCCAGCCTCCAGTACCGATTCCTTGGTCCTTGTTGGGGGAGTTGATCCCACACTAGTACTAACCAACTGCTTTCATTTCTTGTAAACTTAAATCCCGCTACTACTATAATGTGAGCCTCACTAACGTTTAAAGTGACACATTCTTCTTTCATTCATCCATGAAGGGATCAGTCCACGGGCACAACAGCTTTGAAAGCTGCGTGTACTGGCAGAAGTACTGGCTTGTGCTCAGATGACCTGTGCTTGCTTAAAGTCTAGTTAAGTTCTAGTGTTTTCCTTTTCTTCTTAGGAATGACCTTTCTTCTGGCGTCTGGTAGGTTGATTCTGTGCCCTGGTAACCATGTTTCCTCAGGATGTGGACACGTAGCCGTAGTCTCCAGCGTTCCAGACTCCAGGGCTGAGGGACTAGATAAAGTGACTGAGCTTTCAGATGCTCTAGGGGCACCTACGGGAACAAAACGTGAGAAGACTGAATGTGGGGTCTTGGTCTTCGTTTCTGTCTCCTCCGTGGTGTTGACATAAGTCTAAAGTGCACAGGAATTATATGGGACATTCCTTTCCCAACTGTGTTGAGCTCTCCTCCTAAATAAATCACGATGTATGAGATTGTAAGGTTCTGTGGGACCCTCTAAATTCTACAATTACTAAATTGACTTTGAAGAAAATATTAACTACTGGAAAGGTGATCATGACAAATGGTAGAGGACACGGGGGTGGGGTCCGGTGACGCAGGCCCACATCTAATGCCGGGATGGCCTGTGAGGGGATCTGGAGATGAGGGTCTTCGTGGAACTAAGAGTGAACAGGGGCCTTCACTGCACAGCTGTCAGACGCCTCGCTCTCAAAACCTTGATTAACCTCAAGAAGCATTCCAGCCCCCTATCAGATAGGAATCCAAAACTCCCTCAGCGGACACCAGGCACCAGGGAAATCCAAGTCTGGCGGTCTGGGGGTGAGAGCACGGTTTTAGTTTCTAGCATCTAAACCAGCTGATGCCGATATAACACATATGCAGGGTAATCGCAGGGCCTCTTGCTATGTGGTCAAAAAGGGCAAGCATTCAAGGCACAGAAGCAACTGAAGGCTGTTTCTGTTTTTTTTTTTTTTAATCTTCTGATTGAAAAAAATTATAATCATAAAAATAACATACAATGTAATGAACATCCACCTAGAAATGAAATTCAAAGATAATCTCCCTGCTTACCTAATTTCAAAAACATCAGTAGTTACCTTTGCTGTGATGGGAAGATAAATAAAAGAGAAATGATCCGCAGTGATATTAAGTACATCGCAGCGTGCAAATGCTCCGGCTCAGCACACCAATGGCATCCTCAAGTCAGCGGCTCGCAATCACCAGGAGCGTGGCGGCAGCAGGCGCGGCTGGAGGCCGGCGCGTGTGTGCTACTGATTTCTCAGGCCGCGAGTGGCTGTCACTGATATGGTGAACAGCTCATTTTCAGAACAGAATTCCTGAAAACTTGAAGTATATTTAATTGTGAAGAAAGTACTTTGTTATTCAAAGGGAGTTAGATTTAAGCTCAGATCATTAGAAACAGGTGTGTCCAGCAGAACACTCAGAAGCTGTGCGACCTGGGGGAATTCCTTGAGGGGGATGTTTGTGCACATTGCAAGGCCCTGGGCCCTGACTCTGCCCGCTGAATCCCAGCAGTAGGCCCCAGCCAGAAGTGTGTCCAGGAGAGACCAAATTGCCTGCATGTGTCCCCCTGGAGTCGTATTACTGCTTGTGGGGCGCTGCGGGCACACTGGTGTGCCTGTTGCCAGCACTGGGCAGGGGTCTACTGGGTCTACTGCCAGCAATGGGCTGGCGTCAGGCTGGTGAGTTGCACCGTCCAGCTGTCCTTTGCTGAACGTGCACAGTTGTTCTCCCGAGGGTCATGACCATCATTTCTGTCTTCCAGTGTAGAAGACCTACCCTTTCTGCACTTCTTTACTAAACCCAGGCTCTCTTTGCAGTTACACAACACTTGTATTGGTGTGAAATACCATCTCTTTGCCCTAATTTGCATTTACCTTGTTATTACTTAGACTAAGATTCTTTTTTATACGTTTTCCTACTGTTCGGGGCTTCCTTTTCTTTTGGTCTTCTCTTGGAACTGCTGGTGTTCCTTGCCCGTATTGCTAAGGGGTTGCCTGTCTTTCTCATTGATTTGTACTAGTTCTTTATATATCATGTTTACTAATCCCTTGTCTTTCAAACACTGAAAATATTTTGTAACCTTTAATTTTTGGGATTTTTGTGATACGCCGCTAATACTAATAGTTGCCCGTCTTCGCGTGTCGTCTTGTGATATGTGCTGTCGGTTTTTGTTTTACCCTCAGCTCTTTGATCCCTGTGAAATGTGTTACTGTGCGTGCCGCATGGTAGAGGTGTGTGTACTATCGTTTCCAGGTCGTTAGCTAATTGTCGCAGTGGTCCCTCGTCCCCCAGTGCCGCCCCTCAGTCACATCTGGGTTTCCACATACATGGTTCTGGGCTCTTCATGCATTTTCTCTGCCGTGTAATCAGACACACCGCCGTGGCTGCACTGTCCGTACCTTTGTTTTCCTCCAGTTGCATTACTGTCCCGAGAAAGGAGATAGGAGCGGACCCTCGCTTACTATCTTTAATGTGACCCGCAGTACAGAGCTAGGGTCGCTCTTCTCTGGCCTCACATGTGATCCTGGCTGTCCCCCATTTTCTTCCCTGGATCATTTCAACCAGGATCTGTTGTGCGCCTGTGACGCAGTTGCCATTTCATCCAATGTGACTCCACTTCCTGCCTTTAATTGGAAATATTTTGAGTTCAAATATAAAAAGAAATCTGGCTTTAACTTCCTGGTTGTGTAAAGCTGTATCTCTTTTCTTTCTTTTAACCTGGAAACATTTCCAGTGTTTTAAACTCTGCTAGCCATTTTGTGCTTTGTGCTTTACTTAAATCATTTGAGTTGAAACGTATCTCAGAGGAGCCGCCTTAAAACTGTATTACTATGTAAAATACAAATGTAGGTCATCGGGCCAGGATACAAAGCTCATACGTGCATCTGACTGTGAATATGAATTTTGTGCCTCCAAGCGATCTTTACAGTTAACCAGCTAGTAGTATATATACAAAATTAAGTAAGCAATTCATACCATACACCAAAAAAACCCCCGAATTGGTCACCAACTTTATTAATAAAACAACTACCATAAACACTTTGCAGGGTCCCTGAGGCTGAAAATGAAAATGGCTGTGCTGTTCTGCTGGCCCGCAGGGCCTCCGCAGGTGGTGACCAGTCCCCCACGCCCGGGCAGCTCCTCTCTCTCTCTCTCTCTCTCTCTCTTTCTCTCTCTCTTGGATGAACAAACCTCCTACTTCTCTCCTTGTGATGCTTATCACCGTGTACTGTCATGGCTTCCTTTGTCCCTATCCGGATTTTAAGCTCTGAGGACAGAACTGTGCTCATGGTCACGTGTTCATTGAAAAAACCTCAGGAAGTGCGGGCTTGTGCCCCGCCCTTAAAACGAAATCATCAAAAAGAAAGTTGACTCATCAATAGAAAGTTAATATTTATTAGTTTTTTGAAAGCACAACTTTTCTATGCTTTTAATCTTAGATCTCCATACAAAAAAGGCTCAGAAAAGGTATTAGAAAAAAAGAGACACAAAATGGAAAGAGAAACCACAGTCTGCAGGGGAAAATGTGATGAATCACAGGGTTTATCCCATGAAGAACATATACGAATGACAGGAACACTTGGGAACCCGAAAGGAGGGTAGAGAAATGCTTTGAACAGGTAATCCTCTGCTGAGTTGTCCAAGTCTGAAATCCGGATCTGAAATCTCGATCTTAGCTCCGTCCCTTCTTCATGGCTCCGAGGTCACAGCCAAGCCTGCCGGCTCCGCTTTGGGTCTGACTCACCTGCATCTGCCCTCTGTGGAAAGTCCAGGCGTGATGTGGCACCTGAGTCCCCAGATGCTCTGTGTGTGTCCCATTGGCCTCCTTTCTGCCCTGCCCACCATCCTCGTCGTCCCCTGTGCCGCAGCCACCCTGCATGTCCCCCAGCTCCCAGAACACTCTGGGGCTTTGTGCACTGGGTCCCGGGCCTGGGATTCCTCTCCCCACTGTCCTGTTCTCCTCAGCCCTTCACATCAATTTCTGCTCCAGTAGGAAACATTATTTTTTAATAAATTAATTATGTGGGGCACCTGGGTGGCTCAGTGGATTAAGCCTCTGCCTTCGGCCCAGGTCATGATCCCAGGGTCCTGGGATCAAGCCCCGCATCGGGCTCTCTGCTCAGCGGGGAGCCTGCTTCTCCCTCTCTCTCTGCCTGCCTCCCTGCCTGCTTGTGATCTCTGTAAAATAAATAAATAAAATCTTTTTTAAAAATTTAATTAATGAATTAATTATGTGCTGCCTCCTTTGCCTAGGGCTAGCCTCTGGACACTCCTTTTTGTCCCGTATGACACACCAAGAGATAACCGAAGGGCCTTTTTTTTTTTTTTTTTTTAACTTTTTATTTGCTCTGAGGTAGGAAATTAGGCAGCATTTAGTGATCTGTTCCACTTCCAGGCCCAAGATGGAATTTCCTCCACTATTTTATTTTTTCTTTTTTTAAAGATTTTATTTATTTATTTATTAGAGAGGAAAAAAACCCACAAGTTGGGGAGGGGGCAGAGGAAGAGAGAGAGAAGCAGGCTCCGCGCTGAGCAGGGAGCCCGATGCGGGGCTCGATCCCAGGACTGTGGGATCATGACCTGAGCCGAAGGCAGAGGTTTAATTGACTGAGCCACCGGGCACCCCTTCTTCTCTTATTTAATCCTGGACCTCCCTGCCCATGTCATTCCCTGGGTGAGAGCCGGGCTGTACGGTGTTGTCTGTTCCTGCAGGAGCAGAGGTGGTCTGGCTCCGTTAGGACTGCTTCTTGGGGCGTAAGTTGAGACTCCCTCCTGATACCCCGTTGTCACTGCTGCTGGACGCAGAGCTCTGCAAGGCAGGTTCCCACCTGTTCTCTAGCACCGGCAAGGACAGCAAGCCCACACATCCCCAAAATAAGTATTTTTGATTCCTCTGATAATTCGTTTTTCTCCTTACTGTAGCCTCTCTTCTGAGAATAAGGCCCTTGTCTTGATGTAACTTGCCTAAGAACTATTATTAACTGGTTATGACCTCCATCTGTACCTGTGGGATGAAAGAATTCTGACCCGGTGATGTCACTGTTGTAAGATTTTCCTGGGGCCTCTTGTAGCACCAAGAAGGTAAAGGGCAGTGGATTTAATGGATTGTGTAGCGCACCAGGGAAACCTGACCGATCTCTGAAAACCTCAGCTACGCAATATTGGCCCACGTTGGAGCTGTTTATTATATCAGCCCAGGAGACCTGGGAAAGGCGTGTGATCCTATTTTGCATTCATGTACCTAAGTGCCCACGTCCCTCCGTGATAAGTCACGAAGTGCGTGATGCCCTGTGATGGCCTCCGTAGTTAAGACAAAGGAGCCGGTGTCAGAGTTCTGCTGAGAGATTCGAGATCGGGGCAGCAGACTTCAGGCAGACGAGATGGCTTCGGTGTCCAGAGACAGGCCTGGCTTAGAAGGTGGGCTTCCAAGATGGGGGCTTCTCTAGACTTGCGCTGCTCTGGAAACCTGTACTTGAAAAAAAATTTTATCCGTTTGATCCTTGAACAATACAGGTTTGCGCCGCGTGGGTCTACTTCTAGGTGGACTTCTTCCAGTAAATGAAGCATGGTGCTGTGAATATATTTTCTCTTATGGTTTTCTTAGTGACCTTTTCTCTGGCTCACTCGTGTAGGAATGCGGTGTGGAATACACGGAACACACGGAATACATGTTCATCAGCTGAGCGTGTTCTCCGTGGGGCTTCTGGCCAACAGCGGACTATTAGTGGTTATGTTTGGGGGCAGTCTGAGTCACACGTGGATCTTCAGCTGCGCAGGGGCTGGTGCCCCGAACCCTGTGCTGTTCAAGGCTCAGCGGCACAGCTCTGAACCCTTGGGTCCCTCCGGAGGTCACATCCACGGCTCTGACAGGCCTGAGGCTCTGCCGGCATCCACGGTGTAGAACTCGCCTTTACTGCGGGGTTTGAAGGAGGCTGTTCCGTCAGGCGGAGTCAGCAGATGAGGAGGACAAGGTGGTGGTGGTTCCTGAGCAGTGAGGTTAACATTGGCTTGAAATGAAACCGTGGCAGTTAGGAGACCGTATTCTAGCTAGAGCGTTGACATGTGTTCCCACAAAGTGTGTGTGTGTGTGTGTGTGTGCGCGCGCGCACGCGCGAGCATGTGTGTGTTTTAAGTTCCAGTACCATTTTTAGACCAGCATTGAAAGTGCACGTTAGAATCCAGACTTCCCGGAGCATAGAACCGTCCAGATGGGCGGAGGGCTTGGTCCGCAGGCTGCGGTGGGGGGACTCCACGACAGTTTCTCCATCTTCCTGGCCGCCGTTGTGCCTCGGCCTAGATGCGTTCGGCCTGTGCACTTGGGGAGTTGTTCAGAGTAGAACATTGTCAGCAAAGGGCCCTTCTGTCTCTTAGGCTCCGTATTTCCAGTCTCAGATCCTAAAAGCTGCTCCTTGATATTGTTTCTGAAATACTTTCTAAAGGGAACATTAGAGAGAGCCTGGGAAAAAATTGGGTCCCACCAGTGTTTGTACAGTGCTGCTGTTTGAGGAAGGAGACTTTGAGGGGGTGCCGGGCCGGCCAGGTGAAGGAGTGCGGACACGGTGCGGGGCTCAGCGTTTTCTTGGGTGTGGTTACCCGTCACCCCAGCCTGGGAGCCAGAGCTCACCCGCTCCCATATCTGAGCGCACTTGTGGAGGGAAGAGTGAGGACCAGAGAGGGCTTGGATCATTTCTCTTCAACCAAATGACACTTACCGATGTTCCTATAGAAATAAGCTGGGGTTCCGGGTTCTATGGCGTGTTCCTGTTTCCTCAGCCTGGATTTCCCTCTTTCTTATATTTAGATCTCGTGCCTTTTTCAATAAATACTAAATAAAAAAAGCTTGTCCTCTTCTTAGTCTTTCAACCAAATTGATGGCATGCTAATTTCTGATTTTTTTTTTTCCCAAACTGTTACTTGTTCTGTCCCAGAAATTCTGAAATGATTGTCTTGAGGGAACATGTCCTTTACCCCCCTCAGTCCCACTTGAAAAATGCCTTAGCAGACGTCCTTTTTGTGAAGACACTGTTCCTCCATAATTGTCATCAATGTGACTAGAGCCACAGAAGTAAAAGAGAAAGGATAAAAGTTCTGTGGATGTTGTGACGGTAAATTATGTGTGCCTGTGGGGGCGGGTTAAGAGGGAAATACATCAAAATGGAAACAGTGAGTCTTAGGACAGTGTGATTCTGGGTGTACTTTAAAAAAAAAAATTATACTTCATAGCATTTGAGAACAAAAAAGCTTCTTTTAAACTGTGTTTTGCATAAATACATAAATATTAGGTTGTCTGCTTAGTAATTATCTGATAGTATTTCAAGAAATTCTCAAAGTGATTTTAAAATTTTTTTTTTTGTGATTCACCCAAATAACCTCAATGTTTCCTTTCTTAGATTTTAAGATTGTATTTTGAAATAAGTGAAAATGGTGACACGTAGTGCAGGTGATAGATTTTTTTACTCTCTTTAGAAGATTGCTTTTTCTAGAAATCCTTAATCTTGACTAGGAATACCGTGGTATTGACTTTTTTCTGTTTTCAGGGAAGTTATAATCATGTTGACAAATCTGGACGTACCTAAGTAGCAAGAACAGATTTGGTAATTGGAGTAGCGGAACGTAGCCCAGACGTCCAGACAGACAGTGTTCCCGGCACGCTGACCGTCTGCAGCCCACGTTCCTGGTGAGAGAGAGGACGGACTGGCCTTTTTTATCCCGTTGAAACCACATGCGATGTGTGCAAGAAAGACGTGTGTGCTGGTCAGACGGGATGTAGGATCTGGCCTCAGGGGAGATGATGTTATTCCTAGTGAACTTAGAGGAAACTGGGGTAGCCCTGAATCTGTTCCGTCGTCATATACCAGTGGGGGGAGTTAGCAAGAAGCCAGGGCTAGTATAGACCTTTCTGGGTGCTGGGCCAAGAGGTGCGGTGATGAAGTTACACCTTGACCAAATAAAAACACAGAAGCGCAGGGGCTGAATTTCGTACCTTGGAAACCTCAGTCTGGGAAGGGTCCCCTGCACAAGAAAGGTCTAGAAATCATGTCAAGCTGAACAGTTAAAGGAGCTAATGATGTTTAGTGTGAGGCTCCGACAGATGGCTTCAGACTCCCCAGGGCGGTCGGCGAACGTGGAGGTGCATCTTGGGAAGACCTTCTGGAGAGCCACACTGGGCACGTGTGGCCATGGGGTGAAGACCGGTGTCAGCGTGATGGAAGGAAGGTTTCCTTGTGGTTGGAGCTCGCCCTTAGCGCGGTCAGGTGGTGAATTCTGGAGGTGTTCAGTGGGGGACGGCGGAGGTCCGTCCATGCTGTGTGGTCGCAGCAGGAGACCTGGCCGCGGCCTCCTGAGCTTGTGTGCTGGAAGCTTCTGTTTCAGTTCCCCTCCCAGGCCGAGCGCTGGGTTGTGTGGCATCCGTCACCCAGGTACCTTTACATCAGGGTGTCAGCTAAAGGCAGCAGCGTTGTTTCCTAGTTTCCTTTCCTTAGTTGTTTTTGAGTTCAAAAAGGACATGTGGAATGCTGATTGAATGTCCCCTTCCCCTTGAGCGGACAGCCTCCCCTGACATGCCCTCCCCAATCTTTACCTTAGCTCAGAAGCACAAAAAATGGCTTCATGTGTGTTACTTGATGTCTTCTAAAACGTTGTCTGCTCGTACTGTGGGAGCGCAGCTCGGTGCGCGCCTTTGGCTCTCCTGTGCTCCCATCCGCTCAGAGACTGGCGCCCTCCTGGAGGGTCTTAGGCAGCCGTCTTCAGGAGCCTGCAGTGGGGAGGGGCAGGAGGGAGCAGGAGGGAGGCCAATGTCCTCTTCTAACATTGGGGTGGTATGAAGGGTGGTTTGGGTGGGGTACCCGGAGCAGCCTCAAACTTGACATCTCTAGATGCCCTTGACATCTATGCGAGTATTTGGGGAAAAGAGAGATTCATCTTCATCAAACTCATGTATTTTTTTTAAAGATTTTATTTATTTATTTGACAGACAGAGATCACAAGTAGGCAGAGAGAGTGGAGGAAGCAGGCTCCCCGCTGAGCAGAGAGCCCGATGCAGGGCTCGATCCCAGGATCCTGAGATCATGACCTGAGCCAAAGGCAGAGGCTTTAACCCACTGAACCACCCAGGCACCCCCAAACTCATGTATTTTAAAAAATGAGAGTTACAATTTAAAAATAAGATTTTCGGACACACATATACATGCTCACTTCTGTGATCAAAGTCGGGCTGTGTTAGGCCAGTTTGGTGTAACCATGTGATTTGTGCATCTGCGAAACCGTAGGCCACAGAATTCCTGTCTTTTTAACGGCAATGAAATAGCACCCAGGGGTGCAGGTCTGCCTCGTTCCTTGCCACATTTGCAAGTGTTTTTCCTTCATGACATGTACGCGGAGTTGATGGTCTTATTTTTCTAACGTAAATGCCTAGTTGATCACCCCTTACTGACCGCCCAGATCTTTTCCTTCCTGCAGGCATAGGGGGCCTTCAGGACTTCGTGCTCAAGTCGGCGACTCTGTGCAGCGTGCCGTCCTGCCCACCATTCATACCACTCAACTTCGAGGCCACCCCGATCGTGAGGGTCGCTGTTGAACCAAAACACCCAAGTAAGGCGACTTCATTTTTCAGAGCCCGTGATGTTCATGACACTGTGTCCATGTGTGCGTTTCGTACTTGGTTCCTCACTGTCTACACCAGCAGTGTGCGGTGTGTTTTCATCCGGGCGTGATGGGAGCGATCTCCCCGCCAGGAGTCGCTGCATACCACCCGCTCGCCAGAGGGAGTCTGAGCTTGCCTTAGGAGCAGGGGTAGTTAGGCCCCTGTGCTCCCTGGGAAGCTGGGTCCTTGTTCAGGGCAGAGACCAGGGCCTCTCTGCCTCCCCCACAGCCCTGGCACGGGGTGGTCCCCCAGCAAAGCTCCTGTTTCATGTGATGGTTTTAGGATCTTAGCTCAAGCTTCTTGCTTCAGAATCACGCGCTGTCCCTCGCAGGTTTGCTGGGTTATGTAGACACGGAGCATTTCCAGCCATTTCAGGGAGCACTTGCTGCCTCAACCCCATACGGCCCATCACGTAGCAACCAGTTCCTCGTCTTCTCTGTGCACTGTCTGCCTCACCAGTCCCTGGTGATTCTTGTATGTCACTTCCCGAGACAGCGCTAACCTGTATCCTCAGTGCTCACGGGTAGGTCCGTGACCCACTGCCAGCCTTGCTTCCAGGGACCCAGAGGACAGCTCTGCCGGGCCGTGGTCCTCTGCCAGGACAGAGGATGGCCCCGTCGTCCTTGCACGCAGATACTCCTTCTCGCCCCGAAGCTGGGGCCTTCCAATAGCTGGTCTCGACCTCATGTTCTGCCAGATGGCCTCAGCGCTGAGGCTCCCTGGGCCCCTGGAGCAGACACTCGGAGGACCGCATCTCTGACCTTTGGGCTCAGTCCTGGTCAGCAGCCACCTCCGCTGGGCCCCGGAGCCAGGCGTTCTCAGTGGCCATCGCTGTAGACTCCGGCGCCTGGTGGCTGCGTTGGTTCACGCCGTTCGCTCTGACGCCGGCTTCCTGTCTGGGCTCGTCCAGATCCGGCTCCTCCTGGCGTGCTCTTCCCTTGCTCTGCCGGCCGGGCTCTGGCCATTGCCAGCTGCTACCAGCCCTCGGAAGTACGCACAGTACAGGGAGTTCAGATGAGCTGGAGTTGTGACCTTTGGTCTGGCAACCATAGCTCATTCTTAGGCCTTTCTAGTAGGACTTAATTGTTCTCTATTCCATGTAGATCTCAACATTTAAATCAGAGAGTAAAGAAAGAAGTGCTCACTCAGACCACAGTGTTTTCATAGAAATGTGCAAGTTTTGAGCTCGGGCAGTCGTGTGCTGCCCTGTGCTTCTGGCCCAGCCACGGGGACTTCTCCCCAACTGTGGCGGCAGGAGAGGGGTCCCGGGGCCCTGGCCCGGCCCATAGCAGACTCTCAGTAAGGCTGACTTCCTCTCCTTACATGAGGCAATGTGCTAAGTAGGACTTGGGCTGATCCCTTGGATGCCGGAGTGTTCCTCATGTATGTTTCATTAGAATGTTCTGAAGTTTGTAAAAAATAAGTTAAAATGATTTAGAAGGGGCACCCAGTTCTCTTCATAATTTTAAAAAGAGTGATGCTCCTTTTTCCCACCAGATACATTGTTTTTGCTAGATTTACTGTGCGTGTTCTGGACGGTACTCAAGCGGGCCCCGCTCCCACGTCTGTGTCTGAACTTTACACATAGTTCTGTCTTCTCGTGTCGCTGTGAGGTCTGTCTTGGTGCGCACCGAGAATGTCTGGGAATACTTCTAAGCTGTGCTGGCCCCTGGGAGCCCTCAGCGGGTGGTTACTGCGAGTTTGCTCTGCCCTGGTCCCTTGTGCCCCTGCCCACTGCGGGCAGAGCCCCGCTCTCCGTGGATGCCATGTCTGCCGACCGCAGCGGTGGCCACCCTCCGGGACTCAGGCTTCTTAGTGCCCCATCCCCGAGCGCCGCTGGGCGGACACGGCCTTTGCTAGATCACAGGGCCCGTCTTCAAACCCAGTTGCCAGTTTATATACCAAGGTTTCCTGAAATCCAGATGGTGAGTGTTTGTCATGATCTCAGTCTTTCTTACATTATTAAAAGATGTTGATTTTTTATCTTCAACGGATCATTTGGTAGAGTTTTAGGCAGGTTAGGAGGATCAGCTTCCAGATTTAATAAGAGGTTAAATAGAGGCTGTTTCTGCCAGCAAAATGACTATCATTACAAATAAACATTTTCAAACATTTAATTTCAAACGTTGTCTCTGTATTCCAGGTTTTGTTTTAAGAAAGTTTCTCTTTTGCGTGTTGTTGAACTGTCACCTTTCCCATGGAGAGAGAGATTTAAGTGTGTATGCCTTTTTTTTTTTTTTTTTTTTTAAGGACTTGGTAATTTAGTAAATGGGGAGCTGGCAAAAAGCTTTTTCATTTATTTTATTGTTCCCTTTGTGCTTTGTGTTACTCATGTTACCAGTGGTCTTTCGCACAAATGCTTTTCAGCCATGTTAAAATTTCTGTGAAGGTTAAGTTCATTAACGCCGGGTAGTATCTGTAAATCCACTTAATGAGGCAAAGGAAGACCCCAGTATGCTGAAAAGGAGCAAATGAGACTGCCCGTGGCCGCCCCACATGCCGGGGGGGGGGGGGGGGGGGCGTGTCCTCTGATCCTGTGCAGTCCACGTGTGGCTCGTGGCTGCCTGAGCTGTGTGGGCGCTGACCCCCGTCCTGCACGCACCAAAGCCAGCAACGCCCTGACCTTGGCACAAGTCCTCGGCTTCTCCGTACCTGTGTCCTCATCTATAAAACAAGAACATTCACCCAGCCACGTCATTAACACGTTCCTACCTGTGAAGTACTTGCTGGCACGTCGCTAGTTGATACAAAGTGTTAGTTGTCACCAGAGAAGCCTTATTTCAGACCTGAGTAGGTACGGATGAACAAATCGATCTGGAGTTCAAAACCCCTGATGTCAGAGAGTTCCTGTGGCTTTGTTTGGCCTGTTGAGAACCAAGCATTGAGGATGGTGGGGCCTTCAAATGTCGACATGAAACCAGGCTACACAGAAATGCCTTCAGGGCCGGGTCTCTGCTGAAGCATCAAGGAGAGACTTGCTCCGCCCGAGTGGACAGTAGCTGCTGAGCACACGGGAAGGCGTGAAGAAGCAGCCGACCGGGGACTCGGACCACAGACTGTAGGGAAAAGCAGCCGTGTGCCAGCAGCAAGGGCAGACAAGAGTGTGGAAGGTTCCAGAAGCACACGCGCACAGTGGCCCTGGCCCAGAGGGCAGCTTTCTCCAGAAACGGGCAGGTCCCTCAAGCAGTCTCACGAGATTCTTTTAAATGTGTGGCCCTGGCACCAGTTTCTTCAAGTAAATACCACGGGAAGTGGTTTTTTTGTCTTTACTTATTGATTTGTTGGTTTTAACTCTTCTCTGGGGGAGAGTTCTGTTACGTTTATAGGTATAGAACGTGGACGTTTGTGATAAAATTAGGTGGATTCACACATACGATGGTGGTAGTTTGTATTTGCCCAGTATTTGACAAAGCGGTGTGGACCAGCTTTGGGGTCCCGACGGTGAGTGCTGAGGGTCCCGTGTTCGCTTTGTGTCCTCGTGAGTCAGCAGGAGACAATTCTCCTCTCATGGCTGCATGATTGGGAGTTGTTTTAGGAGTTCACTTCAGTGTATTTTTCCCCTTGGTGGCCACGGGCATCGTCTGGACGTTTGATCCGTCCGCTCGCTGTACTGAGTCAGCCTTCTTCTCGTTGACCTAGGTGAGATGCCTCAGCTTGTCAAAGGGATGAAGCTGCTGAACCAGGCCGACCCATGCGTCCAGGTTCTGATTCAAGAAACGGGAGAGCACGTTTTAGTCACAGCGGGGGAGGTCCACCTCCAGCGATGCCTGGACGACTTGACAGAAAGGTAGGTTGGTGGCAGATGGAGCTGTCACGGCCCCCAAGTTGGGGGTGGTGAGCGGGGAGTGGTCGGTGTGACCAGTGGAACTTAGACCGTGGATTGTTTTTGGAGAAAAACAAAAGGCCCCTATCTCGAGCATGAGCTGTTACTGTGCTGTTGGGTCGTAGATTCTGTTTCTGATGACTGACAGTTTACTTCTGTGCTGGAATAATTACACATTTTTAAGCTCAAGTCCTGAAATAGCTTCCCGTGTGAGTATCTTCCTGTAAGCGTACGCACATGCAGGTCAGCAGAACAGAGTCCTACGTTGTGATCGTAGAAGCGACTGGGGCAGACTTCTGTCCTTCCCGAGGTCACCTCCACAAGGTACACCTTTGGGAGATCTTTCCATTTCTCCATCTTGCTGATGGGGACCTATCACAAAACAGGCATCCCAGATCACGTTTTGTCAATAACGGTCTCCCACTTTATTCCCGAGCTACTGTGTGTTTATTGTAGCAATTAGGAGGACACAGAAGGGTGAGAGGAGCCATTCAGTGACAGCGCAGAGATCACGTCCGTGACATGTGGGCTCGCGGACCCGCAGCCTGCTCCGTGCACACTCCGCACACATGGACCCTGTGCGGGGGCGGCACACTGGCTCAACACGGGCCATATATTGCTGGCACAGTTTTTAGGCTTATGAGTTATATTATCCTTAAGAAAGGCCCGTACGGCTTACACCTGCAAAGAGTATTTAAAAGTGCTTCTTTTCTCAAATTTTGTCAACCATGTATGTTATCATTTTAACAAACTCCCCCCGCCTGGAAGGCAACAGGTGTTCATAAACACATTTTCTGTGCTTACTAGTGAAACATTTCTTTCTGTGTTTATTTGGGATTCATTTTTCTTCTTTGGTGAATTGCCTTGTAATGGCCTTCCTTCCTCTTATTTTAAAATTTTGGGGGACCATAGTAATTATAATGGTCATTATAAATAACCAACATAGTTATATACTAAATATGACATGCCAGTCACTGTGTTAAATGGTATTTGTCTCATGTAATCCTTATGATGAGTCAGTCATGTTGGTAATAGTACTACCAAGTAGTACTCCTGCTGCAATACTCCTGCTACAGTACTCGTACTACAGTACTCCTGCTACAATACTGCTACAGTACTCATGCTGCAGTACTCCTGCTACAGTACTCCTGCTGTGGTACTCGTGCTACAATACTCCTGCTACACTACTGGTGCTATACTCCTGCTGACTACTCCTGCTACAGTGCTCCTGCTGCAGTACTACTACTACAGTCCTCCCGCTGCTGCCGATAATGGATTAGCATGAGAACAGCTCCCCAACAGCACCGTCCTTGGAATGTTATAGACACTCCTGCCAGAAGGGGAGTTTTCTGAGCTCTGTGCTTCAGTTTGAAATGACATTGTGGTTTATTCCTCCTTTAAATGTCTTATAGCCATGATTAGTGCAAAACTGGACGGCAGCTCTTCCATCTCCTCCATGTTTGACACCATTTTCTTACAATTTCTGAAGGTTATAATATCGGTTAGAGAGTAATACTAATTGAATAATTTTTAAGGTATATTTTAAAATAAGAACAGTTCTCTAGAGGATTTTTTAAAAATCATTGAAATGTTATGTTAGTTTTTGGGGTCTTTGAACTAAATTATTTTCTCTCTTTGCACACTCTGCTGCCAATTAAAATCCATGTTAAATAACCTTACATTTCTCGGGCCATTAATTCCTCTTTAAAAAGATGCTTTTTGGCACTTAGAATTACATTTCACATAATGCTTTCCCATTAACCTAAAATTGATTTTAATTGATTACTACTTATTTGTATGTTTGTTTCATCTTTTCATTTTTTCCTCATGGCTTTCATTATGGGTACTTTTTTCTCTCAGGAGGAAGAAAACTATAGTGTATATATAATAAAAGAAACTAGTTTTTTAGAAATATGTTCTTAACATAGCGCTAAAATATTTTAATAAATCAGTTTATTTTGGGAATTACTCTGTGTAAACCTTTTTAGAAAATAGCCTATCCAAATACCTGAAAATAATTTAGACTTATATTGAATGAGGCTAACAAGAGCAAAAACCTGTCTGCTTTTCAAAAATATATATACTGCTCAAGAAGATACTTGGTAAATTCTGAAGTGTTTGTTATTTGCTTTTCCTAAAAATTCCAGTTTCTAAAAGTGAGGATACCTTCCCCTTCAACACAAAACAAAAATAATTTCCTTTGCATTGTGACCTGGTGCAACAGAAGTGACCTCACGCTCAAGCACACCGCTCTCCTTCCGTGTCAGAGAGGAGACCCGGAGGCCACAGAGGGAGGAATCCCCTCTTCCCCTGGAGTGGGCAGTTAGCTGGGGAGGCCGCTGGACCAAGCGTGGAAGAGGAGGGTGGACAGGCCCATCGGGACCCAGTTAGCCAGTGTTATGTCACATGCTGTACGGTGACCCCGAGGCAGCCACATCAGCTGGTGTTGACAAAAAGTCATTGCATTCTCAGGTGCCCTGATGGCATGTTGGAGTTCGGGGCACCTTAATGAATTAGGTGCCAGGTAGCTTGTCCTGGGCCAAGAAACAAGAGAATATCATGAGCAGTTTCATATTGATAAATTTTAAAGGAAATGGACAAAGTCCTGAAAAATCTGACCAGTGGGAAAATAGCCTGATAGTCCTATAACTATCAAAAGAATTCAAAGTTGGAATAACATTAAAGAAAATCAGGGTGCCTGGGTGGCTCAGTTGGTTAAGTGTCTGCCTTCAGCTCGGATCATGATCCTGGTGTCCTGGGGTTGAGTCCCGTGTTGGGCTCCCTGCTCAGCAGGGGGTCTGCTTCTCCCTCTGCCCTTCTCCCTGCTCATGCTTGCTCTCTCTCTCAAATACATAAAATCTTTATTAAAAATATATATACCAAAAAAAAAAAATATATATATATATATATACCAATGTATCTTTACCAGATTAACAGAAAACGGAGAGAAATCATCTCAGTGGACAAAGGAAAAAGCATTTAATAAAATTCAGCATTCATGCGTGCTCAAAACTCCTAGCAAACTAAGAATAGAAGGGAATTTCCTTAAACCGATAAAGAGTATCTTCAGAATAACTCTAGCAAACATGTACTTACTGGGTGAAATGTTTGAGAGCTATCTTTTGCGATCAGAAATAAAACAAAGGTACCCCCAGTACAGGTTCTGTGGAGTGCTGTACTATCGGTCTTGGACAGCACTATAAAGAATAAAAAAGGATGTGGGAATCAAAAAGGAAAAATTAAAACCACCACCGTTTGCACATTGTTAGGATCCGTGATCAAAGAACGAGACTGATTAACGCAAAAATCAAACAAAGCTTTATTTCACGCCAAGCATCAAAAATCAAACTGACCGGTCAGGGCTGTCTCTTACGAAAAGGTGACGACGATGACCCCAGCAAGTCCACTCCCAACGTGGCTGCTCTGGACAAGGCCTTTCTGTAGATGAGGCCACTCTGGACGAGGCCACTCCCAGGACGAGGCCGCAGCTGATGAGGTCGCTCCTCAGGGCTGCTCCCCGGAAAGGGTGCTCCCCGGACAAGGGCTGCTCCGGCGAGGCCGCTCCTCGGACAAGGCTGCTCACAAAAAGAGGCCGCTCTGGAGGAAGCCTCTTTCCTGACGATGCCGCCTCCCACAGGGCTGCTCACCGAGGAAGCCTCTTTCCAGATGAAGCCGCTCCCCAGAATGGCGCAGCTCCAGCGAGGCTGCGGCTCAGGGTATCAAGGCCGCTCCTGGCAGCGAGGCCGTTCGCAGCGAGGTTGCTGGTGTCTAGGCCGTTCCCCGCTGTGTGTCGGCGGGGCCGCTGGCGTCGGGACCGCTGGCGGCAGGACCGCTGGCATCTCGGCTGCTGCTGGAGTCCTGGTGGCTCCGCTGCTGCTCCCCGCGGCGCCGCTGCCGAAGCCGCAGTGTGGGCGGGGCTGCGGGCGTCGGGGCCCCCGGTGGCTCGTCTAGCTCTGACAAGAGCTGTCACACTCTCACAGCTCTTACAAGAGCTGTCACAGCTCTCCTTCTTCTGCTCCCGCCGACTCTCCTTCTTCTGCTCCCGCCGACTCTCCTCCTTCTGTTCCCGCCGACTCTTCTGCTGCTTCTTCTTCCTTCTTCTTCTGACAGCTCTCCTTCCCCCTTTCGCCAGCCTCGCAGACCAACCTTTATGGGGGTGGTTGAGCCCCGCCCCTACGCAGGCAGCCAATTGAATCCTAATTCACCCAGTGGATATACCCACGCCACACCGATTGGACGTCTCTACCTGGCCTGCCCCGCCCCTACTTCCGGGGTCCACAAGCTAGTTCCTCTGGGAGGGGCAGGCCCTTACACACATGATTATATACGAAGAATCCAGAAGAATCTATAGAAACTGTTAGGATTAGTAAGTAAATTCAACAGGGTTGCTCTGTTCAAGATTAATAGGCAAAATGGATTGCATTTCTGTATACCTGTATAAAACAAAAATTATTTTAAGGTGACCATTTACAGTAACAGAAATATCAAATATCCAGGAATAAAACTTACTCATTTGTGGGTCTTCTGTGAAAAAACTATAAAACACAAAAGACGGTATGTACCATCTTTATGGCTTTGAAAATTTAGTATTAAAATGATGTTAGCTTTTCCCAAACTGATTATACATTCAGAGCAGTCCCAGTCAAAGTTGCAGAGCCTGACAAGTTGATTCTAAAATTTGTGTGGAAATGCAAAGGGCCAGTGATGACCAAAACCCATTAAGAAAGTAGAACAAGGTGGAGGTTCTTACTGCACTAGAAATCAAAACCTGTTACGAAGCTACAGGAGTTGGCCACGTGCCGTGGACACAAGGCTAGACAGATGAGCGGACTTGTGTGGGGAGCTCAGTTGTAAGAGGTGCTGTGGAACAGCGGGGAGGGCCAGCCTCTCCGCAGACACTGCTGGCAGCTCGGACCTCTGTCCCGAAAGCCTCGACCTCATCCCAAACTCAGAAATCTATTCCAGGTGTACTGTAAAGTGTGGAGGACAAAATCATAAAGTACCTAGAAGATACTAGGTATACAAAGAGAATATCTTTGAGACCTCCGGATAGGGCAGGCTTTTTAAATAGGGTGTGAAAAGCGTGAATGACAAAGTCAAGTTTAATCATTGGAAGACACCGTGAAGAGTCAGAAGGCAAGCCACAAGGTCAGAGAGCACATTTTGTAATATGTACAATAAACAAAGGACCTAAAACCCCGATATACAGGAAATTCCTACAAGTGAATGAGAGGCAACAATCCCTAGAAAATAGAGTAAAGACTTGAACAGGTGCTTTACATAACAGAAGCTTAAGACCAATAAATACATGAAGATATTCAACTTATTAATCAATGAAAGGAAATTAAAACCAAAGTGAGATACCTCTACATACCCACCAGAGTGGTTGAAATTTACAAGTGACGGTATCAGCTGGTGGCGGAGATAGGCGCTAGGAGTTCACCTACAGAACTAGTGGGAATGTGAATTTCTGCAGCTACTTCGGAATCTCATTCCATACTACCTGCTCAGGTAGGAGGTAGGTGCTTCCTCTGGCTTGGCAGGTCGACTCCCCTTTCTCAGCTAAAGATACTTAACACAAAGCGTGACAAATGTGCATCATGGATACTCACAGCAACAAACATTTAAATAGCCTCAAACTGGAAACCACTCAGACAGTGTAGTGGATAGACAAATAAATCACGATACGTCCTTACCATGAAACTCTGTTGAGTCATCTTGTGAGCAAGCTAGCTGTTCGAACATGGAGAAATCTCACAACATAATACTGAGCGAAAAAACCCAGCAGAAAAAGCAAGGTTTGAGGGTACCTGGGTGGCTCAGTGGGTTAAAGCCTCTGCCTTTGGCTCAGGGCATGATCTCAGGTCCTGGGATCAAGCCCCGCATCGGGCTCCCCCCTTCTCTCTCCCTGCCTCTCTGCCTGCTTGTGATCTCTCTCTCTCTGTCAAATAAATAAATTTAAAAAAAAAAAACAAAAACAAAAAACAAGGTTTGATTCTGTTGCTCTCTATACAGTACAGAAAGCAGACCAGACTGAGCTGTAGCATATAGGGGTATAGGTTTAGGGGATAAAAGGAATTTTGAAGAAGAGAGTCCAGTCAAAGTCAGGATGGGCTTGGGGGAAGGCCTGGTGGGTCCTTCTGAGGGCCAGTGGCTGACTCAGGTGACCGTGTACGTGGGCGTTCACTGTGTGGTCAGCTACAGATCGGTTGATTTTTGGTTTGTCACCTGTCCTGTAGAATTTTACAGCTAAACCTATTGAAAAGTATACATAACATTGTAGAGTTCATTAGCTCTCTTGGAACAGAACCTGCCTTCTAACACACAAGCTTCCTTTCCAGCTCTCACACACGTTCAGGAATATGTCATGTGCAGGAGAAGGAGGTAGGGGAGAGCCTGTTGTCCCGGCCAGAGAGACTGTCACGGCTCTTTGTGTCCAGATCTCATAAAGTACTGGCCAGGGATGGCAGGACCTCCGGGTGGTGGTGGTCAGGAATGGCAGGGAGCCACGGGGGTGGCCAGGGTAGCCAGCCTCCTGCACGCTCTTGGAAGTCAGTGCGGGCTCTGCGTTCCCAGGAGTTTTAGAGCCTCTGGTCCTGAGGCGCCCTGCAGGTGCGACGGTCATGGGCACGCTCCCCCTGCCATGGCGAAGAGCGGCTTTCATTCATCTCCGAAGTGATTATCGCAGGGGACTTCTCGGGAGCCTCAGGAAGTTGAAGGGCTGGGGAGGTGCACAGCCCTTTTCACCTTTAGGACACGAGGAAAGGGGGCCGGTGTCCTAGATGGAGCCATCAGAGGCTCACAGCTCTGCAGCTGGTTTTCTTGAGTGTTCTGAGAACATGAGTGTGTTTTCTCAACAGAACGATAATTCAGAAATGCTTGCTATTGCTGAGATTTCTAAATGCTTTCCCTTTTTAAAAATCAGGAAAGGGTATTAAATTTTATTGAACGCTAAGGGGTTTTACAGATGGTTACATAGATTGATTACTTTATTTGACATTTTTAATGTGCTATAGTATTTTAACAGATCTCTTAATACAAATAAATTTTTATACCCTGTGATAAAAGCTGTTTGGTGTCGCGGTGAGGTGTTCCTTTGATGTGCTGTTTGAGTTTTCAGGATAGCATAACCGGAAAAAGAACGGATTCTGAGGTCAGATCTAAATTTGAGTCCTGACTTCTCCACTAAATCTGTGACTTTGGGGGCGTACCTCAATCTTTCTTACCGGGTTTTCTCCTCTAGAAAATGAGGCTAATACTAAAGACATAACTTGTGAAACACTTAGCACAGTGCCTCATACACAATAAGTGAACAGTATAAAGAAAAAATATAAATTTTTTTTCTCTTGCGTGTGCTGTTTTTTGTCAAGTCAAGTAGTAAAGTATATTTTATTATTTTCTAATACCTAAAAATGTAGAGGGCATGTCCCATTGTGTGTATGGGGCACCAAATACATGTTGATGATGACTTAGCTGTCACTTTGGTGATTCGTCACAACACCTTGAATAAAGTAGTGATTTTTTTAAATTAAGTTTTTTGTTTTTTAAATTCCAGCGCAGTTAATCCTCAGCGTTCTGCCGGTTCCCAGTGTGCAGTACAGTGGTTCGGCAGTTCCATACGTTACCCAGAGCTCGTCATGTGTGTACTCTTAATCCCATCACCTGTTCCACCAAGCATGTATACTGTATACTTTTTTTTTTTTATTTTTAAGCTTTTTTTTTTAGAGAGAGGGACAAGAAGAGAGAGAGAATTCCAAGCAGGCTCTACTGTTAATGCAAAGCCCGACACAGGGCTCGATCTTGCAACCCTAAGATCCTGACCTGAGCCGAAATTAGGAGTCGGCTGCTTAACTGACTGAGCCATCCAGACGCCCCTCACAAAGTCTATTTTAAATGAATACAGTGTAAGAAAAGATCCCTCTGTGTCTTCTGTAACGGTAACAGTAATGAACCGTAACGGCACTGAACTATGCTGACCCTTGAAAGTGAACACACTCACTGGCGAAACCAAAACCTTTCCTGGAAATAATATTTTTTTCATGTTCTTTTCTTCCACACATGATGGTGTATTTAGGTTCCATATTCTAAAGTCAGTTAGGTTCAATTTTACCAATTTTGGTAGCATGCTATTTTTTAGGAAACCATCCGCTTACTGAGTTTTCAGATTTAATCAAAAAGTATAAAATCGGATAAACTAGATACCTGCCCAGGCCCACAGAATGTTCTACAGAAACCAGAAATCTAGAATCAAATGTAAGTATTTCAAAAACTTAGTATTGGGTTCCCTTACTGAGTAACATTTCTCAGAGCAAGGCATTGTTCTCCGGTCCCAAAGTGTCACATACAGCGTACCTGTGAACACACACTCACACCTGTATGTGTATTCAGACATAAATCCATCACGGCAGTGGCAGACGGAGAGCAGCCAGAGCCCTGGTATTACCTGGGAGTGAGCTGGACAGAAAATAAGAGAGAGCGTGCGTGGTTTCCTTGTGCCTCACAGTCCGTCCACACCAGTTCCCCGAATCCACCCTCTGTGAACTCAGTTCATTTGTGAGAAAATGCAGCGTGAAACTAAACCTCATAACACATGGAAAAGGGGACTTCTGAATGTGGTACTGGACCACAGTTCGAGACCCGTATACAGTACAGGAGCCACAGGCCACGTGTGGCTATTTCACATTAAAGTAAAATTAAAACTTCGGTTCCTCAGCCACACCAGCCACATATCACATGCTCAGTCGCTCCATGTGCCTATTTAAATTCAATTAAATAATTAAAGTTTCCCCAGTCACACTAGCCACATGTCGGGGACCCGGTGATGACAGTGCGTACAGAGCCTCTCCATCACTGGGGGATGTTCTTTCGGAAAGTGTTGCTCAGACGCACTCCTGCGTCATGCTGGCCTTGCCAGGAGCCTCATGATCAAAGCCAAGTCCATTGTCAGCCCTTGATGAGGGGTCCGGAAGTTCTGAGATTCTTCCTCTGTTTAGAGCGATAACCGTGGAGCTTTTCTTCTCCAGGTTCTGAAATTGGCAAATAGTATTTTAAAGAATTCATATGTCAGGTCTTATTAAAATATTTATTTTCCACTCAAAACATTTTTATCTGAGTAGATGGTTTATTTATTCTGAGAGTGAACAAAGCGGTGAAATTCATATCTTTACAGAGAGCTCCCTGAAGGGGTGTTCCTGTTAGAGGTAGTCCTTTCAATCCGAAATGAAAGTGGTCTTTGAATTCTGATATAATGTACAGTACCGATCTTTCCTAGTAAAATCACTTTTATGTCCTGTGTTTTTGCAGAATCTCTGTTGTGTGGTAGTTCTACATAGGAATTTCGATGCCAAATAACCTTGTTGTTTCTCTTGAATTTGTCTGTAGGTTTGCAAAGATTCAAATCAGTGTATCTGAACCCATTATTCCATTCAGAGAAACAATCACAAAACCACCCAAAGTCGACATGGTCAATGAAGAAATAGGCAAACAGCAAAAAGTTGCAGTTATCCACCAAACTAAAGAAGATCAGAGCAAGATCCCTGAAGGGATCCAGGTTGACGCTGATGGGCTTATCACCATAACAACGCCAAATAAGCTTGCCACACTCAGTGTTCGAGCCATGCCCCTTCCGGAAGAAGTCACACAGATTCTGGAAGAAAATAGTGATCTGATTCGTTCTCTGGAGCAGCTGACGTCTTCTGTGAACGAGGGCAGACATACTCAGCTGATCCACCAGAAGACCCAAGAGAAGATTCGCGAATTCAAAGGAAAACTAGAGCAATACCTGACAGGGCGGAAATGGAGGAACACTGTTGACCAAATCTGGTCATTTGGCCCAAGAAAATGTGGGCCCAACATATTAGTTAATAAAAGCGAAGACTTTCAGAACTCAGTATGGACAGGCCCAGCCATCAAAGCTTCAAAAGAGGCCAGTAGATACCGAGATTTGGGCAACAGCATCGTGAGTGGTTTCCAGCTAGCAACCCTCTCTGGCCCCATGTGTGAGGAGCCTCTCATGGGCGTCTGCTTCGTTCTGGAAAGATGGGACCTGAGTAAGCTGGAGGAGCAAGGGTCAGGTGGCAGACACAGTCAGGAGCAAAGGGATGTGGCGCAGGATGCCCAGGGGGAAGGGGAGGTCTGCGCCGGGGGCAGCGAACAGCCAGGGCTCCAAGATGGTGGCTCTGAGCCCTCTGAGAAGAAGACCTCCCAGAAAGGAGAGCTCTCGCCCACTGACTGCTACGGACCCTTCTCAGGACAGCTCATCGCCACCATGAAGGAGGCATGTCGCTACGCCCTGCAGGTGAAGCCCCAGCGTCTGATGGCAGCGATGTACACGTGTGACATCATGGCCACCGGCGACGTTCTTGGTAAGAAGGGTGAGGACAGCGAGAAGTGCCAGGGGTGACCCCGAGGTCCCCAAGGTCAGAAAACTCAAACACACTTACTGTGTGTTTTATAGAAGCTGCACCAGCATCTAGTTACTAAGAGCTAAGATCTTTGAAAGCCGGTGCCTTAAACATTAAATCATGACGGGTTGTGGGGGGAGGAAACTCGTCACCAGAGGTCTTCCCCTTGCAGCAAACAGACTGTTTTGTATGATGAGAGCCGTGGTGGACGAGGTGTAAACTGCCTGTTCGTGTTACCCCTCAAACCTTTGCAGCGTTCTCTCTCTCAGTCAGTCTAGTACCCAGAGCCCTTCTGGAAGCAGTCGAGGAGGGCGGGGACATTCTCACACACCCGATACAACAGGGCCTCTAGAAGACCGTTATGGGGGCTTTATTCGTCCCTGACCATTATGTCAGATGCTACTCTGACCCTCCTCTCTCCGGAAGAGGATCCTCTGGGATCCCTCGAGACTCGTAGCTCTGGCATTTAGTGGCTGCTGACAGTCCTTGTCGCTGAGAAGTCTTTCCCTTCCCCTGTGAGAAGGATGTTCTCACTCAGCGATCAGGGAAGATCAACACGAGAGCCCGAGCCCGGGGCTGGGAGCCGGGGCCCAGGAGCTCAGAAGGGCGGCTGAGCAGTGGTTGAGAGAGTGGACCCCGGTGACCCGGTTTCCTCTAGCGCGGAGGTCCTTTGAGTCGATACTTGGTTGTTCTACATTCATTTTAGTGAGGTTCTTTTACTGATTCATTACTAAAAGCAGATACCTAAATTGTTGGGGTGTTTCTCCCCCAAAGAAATTCAGGCCTGCCTCTGCGGCAGGGCCCTGAGGATAGGGACGGAGCGGCCGCAGCAGCGTGTCGGGAACAGCTGGGTGGACCAGCCCCACGGGTTTGGTGATGTGGGATCGCTGTGATGTGCTTGAGGGACACCTGCGGGGAGGGGGGCACGGGTCCTGTGCAGGGGTCTCAGCCTTATTTGGATGCAGCGTATCGTTCACGGCTTGTGGGACCCACAGATGAGTATGAGGAAGCCAATGAAGACCATTCCCAGCTGTTGCCCATCGTCAGCGAGAACTTTCCCGACTCACGAAGGCAGAGGTGGAGTTAGGGTCAGGGAACCATGAAGGAGACCCTGACAGGTGCCACCTCCCCCCCCAAACGCCTCCATTGACGGGCAGCTCACAGGCTCTCAGTGACGAGGCGTCACGGTGCCTCTCTTGGGCGAGAGTCTTGATCCTGCCCGTTTCCAGCCACGTGGGCCCCATCCGTCCCTCCTACGAGCGGTGGCCCGCCCTGTGCCCGAGGAGCACATCTGTTCTCTAGTGTGTGTCCGGCTGGGGACTCTCTGGAGCCCTCGGCTCTGCTTCACGGTGGGGTCTTTTGTGCCCTTTCGCTGCTGTGTCGCTGTCCCGTGGGCCATACCTTACTTCCTCAGCGTCCCGCTTCAAGCAGCCGTTCGTGGACGGAGCCCCGCAGGCGTCCTGACCAGCGCGGAGCCCAGACGCGCTCTCGCCTCCCGGGTGTGGCCGCGCTGTCCTCACGGTGTTTGGCGATTGCATCCTGTCTCTGACTCACAGCGCGTCATTTCTTTTTTACATAAGTTCCATCTTCCACTTGCCCCCTGGGAGGCAGAATCCAAATTTTGGTGATTGACTAGACTACAGAAATTTGTGTGTCGTCCCACAAACGCCTCCATGACGTACGAGTAGACTGGGTCTGTGCGATTCCTCGTTTCCCTCGGGTTTTATGTAGATACGCAGTAGGACAGGAAGGCTTTTTTGTGGGGTTTTGGGGGTTTTGTTTTGTTTTTTTTTTTTTTTTTTGTAATACCAAGAGAAAGTCCCATCACCGCAATCTTAACACACGGATTCTTTTTTCATTTTCTTCGTGTGTCTTTCCTTGCTGGTGAGACCCGAAACTCTGTGAGCAGTGAGCGGACTGTTTCAATGGAGGCACCTTCGTGTGTGTGCGTCCCCCGATGATCCGTGTTACCCACCACACAGGAGAAGTAAGCGTAGGCTGATGAGATGTTGTGTCAGAAACGCCACGCATCGCCAGAGGCCTAAATCATGCTTGTATAAATATGTACAAATCTTTAATATTTTCTTAAAACTGCAGGAAATTACCATATGGCTTCCGAGTCTGCATTTCTAGAACCTGGGGTTATTTTTCTCCCCAGAAGTTCACTTGTTGGCAGAGATTACCCATGATTTCTCAGAAGGACAAGTGTCGTGAGGACCGTGAGGTACAGGCTCCGGCCCCAGAGACGGAACCCGTGTACGAGTTCGGGGACCTGCTCATCTGCGTCTCGGCTGTCTTGAACGCGGGTATCCTCTCTCCTGTGTTTGCTCCCAGGCCACGGTCTGTTCCCTGATCTCCTCACTGAGGACAGTGCAGGACACACGTGGGAGGGACCCCGGCCTCCCGGCTCTTCTCTATTGACTCTGCCCACGTTTGTCCACAGTGTGGGCATGTCTCATCTTTACCTCGAAACGAATGGAGAAGATCCTTTCTGGTGTCATCAGTTGTCATTAGTTGGCCCTTTAATTCGGGTAGAGTCAGCGTAACACCCTGCACGCTCTCCTGACGCCTTTTCTTCTTCCGTCCGCTGTGTGTGTCCCCCTGGAGCAGCGTGAGGACGCAGCAGCCTGCCTTCCCTGGCCCAACGGATTCGTGTTGGAGCTCCTGTTCTATTTCGGGGACAGGGAGGATCTCTGCTCCTTTTTGTCTCATTGGGACCATTTGTGGCTGGTATTTCAGACTCTTGTTATTCCTGGATGGAATTGCATCTTCGAGTGTGTTGTCCTAAAACTTGTTCTGTTCCTCCTCCTTTGTGTGGTTGAAATGGTCCTCCTGAAAATCGTGGGTCCCGTACATCTGTGCCTGTCCTTCCCTCTCCTGCGCTCCTGGGGGAGTGACGGGAACACGGGTCTCCTGCCTGAACTGCCGGCTCCCGGGCGTTTCCTGTTGGGAGGGGTGCTCGTCCTTGGCTCTCGGATAAGGCAGATGTCCCACCTACCACAGGAAGCTGGGATCGGCTCCGCATTTGTCAGACCCAAACTCTAGGCAGACTGCTGAGTCATCCCTGTTGAGTCAGTGCTCCGTGCCCACTTTCCCGTTTCCGGTAGGAAATCAGCACCAGGCCCCTGCACGTGACCGGGCAGCCCTAGGACAGGCCCTCAAAACACCCCTGTGATCCTGTCCCTTTCTCCAGCCTGGCTGTGCACCTGGCGCGTCCCAGGAAGAGACACGTATCTTGATCAGGGGGATTTCCCTTTTCTCTCTTAGGAGCAAAGTCGGTCTTTGCCCGGCCTGCTCCCGGCACACGGTCCATGGTGCAGGGCCTCTGATCCCGCGACGTGTCACCTGTGTGGGGGTTGGTTTGTGCGTGGTCTCCATACTGTGGCCACTGGCCGGCCTTCTTGATACATTTCTGGAACCTGTGCCATACCCTCCGCCTTTGACGTGCTCTGGAATCGTTCCCTCCTGAGCAGGTGTCAAGCCCTCATCCATGTGAAGCTGCTTAGAGACGAGGGCCTTCTCTTCCGTCCATTTTTCTTGTTGCTTTGAGAGGTTCTTCCGTAGTGATGGCCACGTTCTAGCACCCAAGGTCCACACGGCCAGCTGCTCGCTTTCTCTGTTTTCCTTCTTCTTTCTAAATCAACACCTTCATCTGGAACAAGAAACGAGGCAGCCTCTATGTTCCCAAGGCCTTCGCTTCCTGCCTAGATATTCAGGGATCTTCCAGGCTTTGCTGGCGGATGCTCTGAATTCTCCAAGAATTGGCACAAGTAAAAAGACAAGTTTAGGTCTTTTTTATTGGGCCAAATGTCTGTCCTTGGTCTGTTTTAAAAACTTAATTCTTTCTACGCAGACTTAAAACAAGAAATCCTTTTGTAAGTGGATAGAATTGCTCACAGTCAGGTTGGGACATTCTGTGGAAAAAGAGTCATCTCAAAATCGCTTTACCTGGGGAAATGACGCCAAGAAGACCGCTTTCTTTACGCATGAACTCTGCTTTCTGAAAGGTGTAGTTCTGTTCTCATTTTCTACCCATGAAAATTACCTTCGAAGATAGATTTTTTTTCCATGTAGAATGCAACTTTTAACTTTTTTTAAGTTTTTTTAAAAAATTCTATTTATTTACTTATTTGAGAGAGAGCATGAGCAGGAGGGGCAGAGGGACAGGGAGAGGGAGAGGGAGGATCTCGGGCAGACTCTGCGTTGAGTGCGGAACCTGACACGGGACTCGATCTCACGACCCTGAGCTCACGACCTGAGCTGCAGCCAAGAGCTGGACGCTCAGCCGGGCATCTCGCGGGCACCTTTGCCTGTAACTTGCAGCAGCGGACACTGGAATTAGTTTGCGTTTGTGACTGTCCCCGAGGAGCCAGCTGTCTCTGTATTCCCTCTTCTAACCGGACAGCTGCTTTCATTCTGGCTCCTCATGGTTTTCATCTTTGGCAGCAACTTCATGTATGAAAAATAACTTTTCCTGCTTGTTCTAGAGTTTCCATCACCGCGTGGGCTACAGCGGTCCTCCCTGTGTTTTTACCCACAGGGGTAAATGCTCGCGTTGGGAGAACACACGTGCCTCACCGCGTCAGAAACAGCCTCAAGAAGTGTCACCCTTTACTGTTAAAAACCTCTTCTCTTCCACATGCAGGTTCTTTTTCAATTTCATCAGCATCTCGTAATTCATTTCAACAAAAATGTATGGACGCGTAGAGGTGCCTGCGCTGTGTTAAGCATAATTCCTGCTTTGAGAGGTGAGTTAGGTGACAAAGCCTAATTATGTAAAACAGAAAGCACAGCAGAGCTGAATCAAGTGAATAAATGTGGTCTTCCAGTGAAATTTTATGAGAAATTGGGATTAGCAAAATTCGGAACAGGGTAGACTTTTTGAAAGTGATGGTTCTTTGAAATGGGCTGTGCTGGCCAGAATGATCTGGATGGAGTTGAGCAGCTAAGTGTGAAATTGGCTCTGTCTGTAGCTCAGCACTGAGGACTGCGAGGGGCGTAGAGAGGACATGTTCCTACTTGGTTTTCTAGGAGCTTCTGCTCAGCATGACCTCTAGCCCTGGACGGCTGGTTGGTTGAAGGCCACTGTGCAACCTTGCATTGACTCACAGGAACTCGTCTTGTTGAATGTGGGTCCTCGCCTCGTCACCCTGATTCTGTCCCGGTATTGATTAGCCTCCTGCCCACCTCGGATCTGATCATCCTTCTGCACCCGTGCATGGCCGGCGGTCATCGGAAGGGCACAGCACTGCAGTCGGGGCGCTGACCCGTCGTGCCTTCGGGGGGGCAACTTGCTGACACACTTCCTGCACACCCGGGGCCGAGTTCCTCTGTGGAGGAGCCCCTGCTCCCCGCCGTGTCCACAGCACACTGTGGCCCCCGTTCCGTGGAGGCCCATCTGCATCCTGTCGACCACAGCTGCCTGATTTAGCAGTCCGCTCGCTCTGCGACATGAGGGAGAGGGGTTGGTGTGACCTGATTTATAAGAATCGCCAGTGCCCACCGATTTCTCTGCGTGTGTGTGTTCATTGAAGTTACACCGCAAGGGTTACCAGCAGTAACAGAAACCACAAGATGAAAGCAAAATCTTCCTTCTTGGAAATCAGTGTGTCGTTTTCCACTTTCTTTTGCAATCTTTGCCCATTAACAGTACCTTTTGCATAGCTGTAACGGTAGAAGGAGTGTGATGTTTTGCTTTTTACATTTATTTCTTTTATAAGCTGCCTCCATTTGGCTACTTAGTATTCGCAGAGTTCATTTTAACCTCTGCATAACGTCCCATCCACTTGTTGTGCTGTAATTTACTTCCCATCATCCCCAAATTGGAAATCTATATTGTTTCCTGTAAGAGAAAACATTGTTGTGAACAGCTGCTTCTTTTCCTAAATTCTGGGAGGGATAAAAAATCATACCTTTAACTACCAACCTTCCAGCTCGAACGGCTGGGGTCTCGCTCTTTATTACAGACGAAGGAAACACACACTCGAGAATGTGTAATGCCACCCCGGAGCAGAGCAGGTTCGGTGACGCCAGATGGCGAAGAGATGGTTTTGATCATAGGATCCCACAGCAGACCCGGTGGGGCAGGTGACTGAGCGGCTGTGAGTCCTGAGCAGCTCGCCGCTGTGCGTGGGACTGGGCACGCCGTGGGGTGGCGGACGCTGAGTAGGGACCTCGGATGCGAGCCGCGGCAGTGAGCACCCCCATGTGGCCGGGTGCGCAGCGTCTGTGCTGACTGTCCCGTCCTGGGTGGCTGCCGGGGTCACTTGTTCACATTCAGGCCTTGAGTTCGGGCTGGGACGTTCTTGGCGCGGTCTTTCAAAGGCCAGCCCTCACCAAGCTGTTCCCATTGGTGCGCCTCTTGGTTGCCATTTTTTCCCCAGATGGGTGCTTGCTCTTGGGGACTCGGCCACAGCACAGTGGGCCACACGCGATCTTTGGGCGCACGGACAGGAGCACATGTGGGTTGAAGGGGGGTTGGAGGAATCGCAGAGGCCACGTGCTTGTGGGTCCTCCTGGCTGCGGCTGCCACAGCGTCTCCGGGAGTGGACGCGTCTGTCTCGAAAGCCACGTGCATTTGGAAGGTTCTGTTTGGAGCCGTTTTCCTCTGTTTGGTGACCTATCACTGTGTCCCAGTTTTAGGATTTAGTGGAATTCAAATTGTGTGGCTCCAAATGACACGATTGATTACACTCAGCCTCCACTGCAATTGCTGATCTGCGCCTGCTGGCCTGACCCCCGAAGGAAGGGGAGGAGCTGCGGCCACGGTGGCACAGCCCGGGGCTCATCCCCACCAGTCCAGACTGCTGCTGCTTCGTGCTCCGCAAGCTCGCTGGGTCGAGGGGACTCGTTCACACGTGCCGGCTGCTCTTCTAAGGCTTCCTCCCTCCTAGGAACTGCAGGTGGATGCGTATGGCCTGTGGGAGACAGACCGTCACTGTGCTTGTCTCCGAGCTTCTGGACTCTACCCAGAGTGTCGTGTTCCGTTCTGGGTGCTGCATACCAAGAGCGGGGAGAGCAGGTCACGGTGGCCCGGGTAGGAAAGGGTCAGGGTGGAACAGGGAGTGAAGGGCCTGTCACGGAAAGGTGGGGGGTGTTCAGGACAGAGGAGAGAAAGCCAGATAGCCATCTTCGAGGAGCTTACAGGCTGCTCTGTGCCACAGGGATGACACTCGTCCCGTGTGACGGAAACTAGAACTGACAAACTAAAGGGGAGAAGATCTGGGGCTGGCGAGTGGCCCAGTGGGGAGAGTGGCCCTGACCTGGCCTGGGCCACGCAGGACGGGTGAGCTGGAGCCGGGCCCTCAGGATCCCTCCGTGATGGATCTTGGTGACCCTGCCGCTCCCTTCTGACTCTCCGTTCTGTTTCTGTAATGCAGACTTCCGGTCCAGACAGCGGGCAGGGCTGGTGTTTCATCCCAAGGGTGCTGCGTTGGAGGGGTCAGGCTGCATGGTGGGGGTGCCCAGGCAGCCGTGGTCAGCATGGGGCTGGAGGGTGATGGGGGTTGGCAGGGCAGGTGTACAGACAGGCTTGGCAGCCCAGGTGTGGCCTCCGTCGTTGGGACACACACAAACGATCACTGATTCAGCTCTCCGCAGAGAGAGTTCAGAGAAGCAGACAGAGCCTTGGCGAGTGCTTGGTGGGGGGGCATCGGTACTGAACAGTTGCTGCCGACGGTCAGAGGGCCAGGGTCCGAGGGGGGCGATGCTGATGCCGCGAGAGCCAGCAGCAGCATTGGTCAGTGGCTTCGCGACCACACAGAAATCATGAGCGGATGGGAGGAGGACACTGACCGTCTGAAAGTGATTGGGCCGGTCAGCGAGCAGGTCACTTGAGCCGGGCCCGTGGCAGAGCCCCGGTGTTGCAGTGAGGACCTGAGCACTGGGGAGATGGAAGAAGGGCACAGAACGTGTGGGAGCGAAGGGGAAGGCTGTGCCTTTCAGCACTGCCAGAATTGCGATATCTGTGGTTTTCAGCTAAGCCTGGAGGTGAGTTTGACCTGTTAGAGTTTTTAGGGTTTTTTATTCTAAGGCTGCCCCATGACACAATGGGCCTCCTGCCTTTTGTTTGCCTGGGTCCTTCCTGATCCCCACCACCAGGGGGACGTCTGAGTCGGAGGAGCCTGCAGTCAGAAGGCTGGCTCCGGGTCCCCAGGTCCTCGTTGGAAACAAGCAGCCCTGGGTGGGCGCAGGCACCCCGCGTCATGCCCCCGGCACCCAGGAAGGGAGAGCTGGGGGGCCCGTGCTGGTACTCAGAGGAGAGGTCTGGTCTGCTCTGCTCAGCCGCAGTATCGTAAACCTTGACGGACGTGTTCCTAGATCAGCTGTGCAATTAGAGCCACTTTTTCTAAGTGGTCTGTGAACTGAGAGGCTTTAATGAGAGTGTGTGCGGGCCTAGCCAGTCCTCACAGCCCTGGGCAGTGCTCAGTGTCTGTTCGCAGAGTCTGTCCTGCGTACAGGTTGGAAGGAGCCTTGTGCCCCGAGGTGCTTCTACAGGAGCATCAGGGAAGACCTCTCCCTTCCCAAGGTCAGCCAGCCTTAGGCCGAAGGACGGAGTACAGGTACCAGCCGAGAGGATTTTCTGGCCTTCCCGTGATGTGGCAGGAGATGTTATTACCAGACCTAAAAGATAACGAAGACCATCCGTTTTCAGGGAAATTAAATACTTACGCCACTTACATATTAGCAGTTTTTAAAAACATGAGCACGCGTTTCTGTGTGTGGTTTTCATTTCTGATACAAAAATGTCACTGTGCCCATTGGTTGCTTCCTGGGCCCACTTAGCCTTATGCCATCAACGTCATATTAATAATATCTCATAGTGATGAAAATATTTCAGGATTTACAAAGCGCAGTCACACTCATCTCCCTGATTTCGTGCCCAGAGACCGCTCATGGGTGACACTGGATCCGAGGGTCCTTTTCACAGGCTCCGGCTTCTCGTGCCCTGTTGGGGGATTGCCTTTTGGGTCAGGCCTCTTGGGGTGGTCTCACTCCTTGTTACCTTTAGGTCTCTAATTTTTTGTAGATTTACTTTTAAATACTTAAAAAGCATTCCTGCTTTTGTAAACCGAAAAAGTTAACCGAGTCACTAGCGGTTTGTTCTGGGGCGTGCGTAATCTCGGCTCTGTGCGGCTCTAGACACGTAACGGCTCAGTGAATTTAAGAGTTGTCTGGCTTTGCAGGTCGGGTCTATGCTGTCTTGTCGAAGAGAGAAGGCCGGGTGCTTCAAGAAGAGATGAAAGAAGGGACGGACATGTTCATCATCAAGGCAGTGCTGCCCGTCGCGGAGAGCTTTGGCTTTGCGGATGAGATCAGGAAGCGGACGAGTGGCCTGGCCAGCCCACAGCTGGTGTTCAGCCACTGGGAGGTAAGAGCGCGAATCCCCGTCCCTGCTCATCGGTCCCCGCGTGCGGCCTACGCTCGACACCAGGCCGAGTAAACGCCTTTCCGCGCCGGCTCGCCTTCCTGGGGCTCTGGTCCCTTGTGGGCGCAGAAGCCTGCGTCTGCTTCTCATCCAGGGTGAATGATCCTCGGGTCACAGGCGGCCTGTAATACGCACGTGCGCGAGCACACACATTCGTCCTTTCTTTTTACGGCATGCAACGTTCAATCCTATGTTTCCCTTCGAAGATAGATTTTTTTCCATGTAGAATGCAACTTTTAATTTTTTTTTATTTTTATTTTTTTATTATGTTCAGCTAGTCAGCATATAGGACATCATTAGTTTTTGATGTAGTGTTCAACGGTTAGCTGCGTATAACACCCAGTGCTCATCGCAGCATGTGCCCTCCTTAATGCCCGTCCCCCGGTTACCCCACGCCCTCACCCTCCTCCCCTCTGAAGCCCTCAGTTTGTTCTCTGGAGTCCAGAGTCTCTCATGGTTTATCTCCCCCTCTGATTTCTTCCCATTCCCTCCCTTTCCCTATGGTTCTCTGCTCTAGTCCTTACTGTGCACATATGAGTGAAACCATATGATAATTGACTCTCTCTGCTTGACTTAATTCACTCAGCATAATCTCCTCCAGTCCCGTCCATGTTGATGCAAAAGTTGGGTCTTCATCCTTTCTGATGGAGGCATCATCCTCCATAGTGTATATGGACCACATCTTCCTTATCCATTCGTCCATTGAAGGGCATCTTGGTTCTTTCCACAGTTTGGCGACCGTGGCCATTGGTGCTGTGAACATTGGGGTACAGATGGCCCTTCTTTTCACTACATCTGTATCTTTAGGGTAAATATCCAGTAGTGCGATTGCTGGGTCGTAGGGTAGCTCTGTTTTCAACATCTTGAGGAACCTCCACACTGTTCTCCAGAGCATCTGCACCAGCTCGCACTCCCACCAGTAGTGCAAGAGGGTTCCCCTTTTTCCACATCCTCACCAGACCTCGAAGATAAATTTTTAAAGGAAAATCACAGACATTTTAGAAGTGAAGCTCTCAGGAACTTTCCTCCAGGGAAATACTTGTGGTGTTTAGAGGGGATGGATCCGCTTCTTGCCGGGGACAGCCTTCAGTTCCTGTGTGTCCCCTCGTCCGCAGCCCCTGTTGTGGGGGCTCAGGCTTTCTCTGGCTTTTGCGTGTGGTGGGATGAAGTGGCTCATGAGAGCCCCTCACTGTCAGCGTGGGCACAGGTAGTTGAAGAGCAAAGCTTATCCCTAATTAACACCACAAATGTCGATCTCCAGGACGTTGTTTTCTCACCCGGGGGAGAGCAGGAACAGGGGAGGGTGGGGAGGTCAGAGCAGGCTTCCTGAAGCATCCCTGGAGGGAGACCGTGCAGAGCTGAGACCAGAGGCTGGCGCAGCCAGAGGAGCAGCGAGCGGGGAGTGCAGGGCGCGGGCCGGGAGCAGCCGTTATGTTTCAAGACGCGGCCTCAGGTCTGGGGTAGAATTGCAGAGACAGAGACAGAGAGCGCAAGCATGGCAGGGTGGGAGAAGCAGGCTCCCTGCTGAGCAAGGAGCCAGACACTGGATCCAGGACCCTGGGATCACAACCTGAGCTAAAGGCAGACGCTTAACCCACTGAGCCCCCAGGTGCCCCCGGAATAGAATTTGTTAACTACTGCATATAAGAAGAAAGGCCAGGGTAAGAAAGCAGTGTCTTTCATCACTTTACAGGGAATAGAAGTAACGTCACAGCGTCCACTTTTCCCCTGGAGGTTCATGGTTTGGTGGGTCTGGTGTGGGACACTCCTGGTTTCGGGTATCACTTTGCACTGACTGGGGCTGACCGTGGAGCCTGCTGAGTTTGTCCCCGCTGAGATAAAGTGTGTGGAGTGGGGGACCTGGGGGCCGACGCCGTGGGCGGGGCCGGTGCGCGCTCACCTGGGCTTGCTCTCGGCCCCGTGGCCCAGCCTGGGCTCTCCCTTCAGCGCCGCTCCAGCCAGACCCCCGCCCCAGTTTCTCTCATCTCCGTCAGTCGGAGGGCTCCCGTTTCAAAGCGGGTCACAAAGGGGAGTACAGTAAGTGAGGGAGAACCTCCTTTCTAAAATGAATTCTAGGGCGCCTGGGTGGCTCAGTGGGTTAAAGCCTCTGCCTTTGGCTCAGGTCATGATCTCAGGGTCCTGGGATCGAGTCCCGCATCGGGCTCTCCGCTCAGCAGGGAGCCTGCTTCCTCCTCTCTCTCTGCCTGCCTCCCTGCCTACTTGTGATCTCTATCTGTCAAATAAATAAGTAAAGTCTTTTAAAAAAAATAAAATGAATTCTGTAGTCAAGTCAGCGAAGTAGAGAAAGGGGACACTTGAGAGAAACAGACTTGATGGGGCAGATTGTCATGGGCAATTCGTGTCACCCGAATGGAGGCCAGTGAAGCTGCTAAACCAGGATTCACACATGCGTCTGCTTCCCTAGAAGGACTCACGTCCTTAAAGCTCGACAGTAGCTCCGTCACTCTTGTTCTCATTTAGGTTTATTTTTATCTTTTTTTTGTCGGCACAATTTTCATCCTAACAGAGATTTACTGTGAACTTTTTCTTGCATTTTGTATCTTTGTCTAGAAACGAAGTGAAGTGTTGGTGGTTTTATTGGTTTATATCTGAATAGGTGTCATTGCTCTGTTTCATTATGTAGAAAACAGCAGCTCTGAGACATTCACCGCACTGGTTCCTTCCTGCACGTAAGCGGTAGTAATTCCCCTCAGCCACGCTCCCAGCTTTCTGGCTCTGGCTCTGGGCTCTGAGCTTCTGCTTCTACTTCACAGCAGCTTCTGAGGAATCCCAGCTCTGGTGTAAAGACGTTCATGATGCTCTTAATGAAACACATCGCGACAGTCCTCTGCCCGTATTCTAGGGAGCAGACGTGTGATTACGGGGCAAGGCGGCCAAACTATACTTACAACCAAAGAGGGATTTGTGCCCCTTCACTGCAGTGACACTTTCGTCATCGGTGCTGCCATCGCTGAAAACTGCTTCTAGAGCCTGCAGCTCACGCTTGGAGTATCTTGGAGGTGATTAGTCATCGTCTCGGGACGATGGCCTTGATCCGCGTTGGTGACGAGAGCAGGTTGTCCTGTGTTTGGTCGGAACAGAGAGAGCGCAGTTAGTCGTCCCCCGGGTTCTCGGCTCTGAAGGGCCAAAGCAGGTGTTCGTGGCAGGTGTAATGGCCTCACGACTGGAGGACTCAGATGTTTGAATTCCCACGGTCTGTTGTTTGTTAGAAATACGTCATCATCTTAGGTCGGGCTGAACCCCAACAGTGGGTTTATAAAATGCATTTTTACAAATCTGTCAAATTTCTATTATTTCATAATTGCAAATAGGTAGGTAAGGCTGCTCTGTGCAAAGCGTTTTGGGGTGGAGTGGTGGAGGTAAGGCAGAGGCTCTCTGGCTCGTCCGGGGCGGCCACCAGGGGCGGTGGGGGCTCACAGGGAGGAGCCCGTCCTCTGTTTGCCGCCTTTCTCAGCATTTGGCTTCTGCCCCCCTGCCAGCCCGTACCCTTGCATTCCAGCATTGTAGCCAGGAAACAGGGGTGCGCCATCCCCGTGGGGACACACATGGGGTTCTGCATGTGTCCCATTGTCTGCAGTCAGTCTGTGGCCACATCTGGTCCTGCCACCGAACAAGGAGGTTGGGAAATGTCGTCTTTGACTGGACCAGGACTCAGCAAAGTACGGCCTGTGACCTGTTTGGGTAAATAAAGCCACTGGCCTGCGGCTGTTCCCGCTCCCGTGCACACTTCCTGTGGCGGCTTTCACGCCGAGCTGAGCGGCTGCCCCACACACCGTGCGGCTGCCGTCCAAGCTGTTTCCTGTCTGGCTCCTTACAGTGCTGTGCCCCCTCGTGCCGAGGCTGCAGATGCCCCCCCGAAACACCTTTTGGCCCACTCCCATCCGGGAACCGGTATTTAGGAACAACTAGTGTAACAGCGTCCAGACCTTACCGAATGGGCAGATTTTGTTGATATAAAAACCACAATGTTTTTTTTTCAGTCTCCTTTCCCTCTTGATAAGGGGAAAAAAAAAAAAAAGGCCAGAAATCTTACATACTTAATAATAGTGTTTTTTTTTTTTTCATCTGATACTTTCTGGCTTCATTAGTTTGTTATTAACAATCAGTCTCTTAATAACTTTAAAGCAGAACATACTCAAGACTTTAGTGCCGTCCTCTGTCATCCCCCTGCCACCTGTCCTGGTCCTCTTCCCAAAAGCGTCACATCTTTGAAAGTCTTGAAAACGATGTTGTAATTAAATGTCATTGATCTGATAGTTTCTGCCTGTCTTGGTTTTCCCCCCATAGCCGGAATTAGAAATAACACAGTTGTTGAAATCTGGCTTCTCCCTCCAAGGCACTTTCTTTCCTTTGTGTTCTGTCACACCATATAATTTACAATCAAGAGCTTTTGAGAGAAAGTGCTTCAAAAAATAGAGGAGATAAGATTACAGGCATTTTCCACGAGGAAACCTTTGAAGTCAGCAATCCCATAATTTCTCTTTCTATGTTTTGCCCCTTCTATGAAAAAGGAAGAAAAGGAGCTAATAACAGGCACAGAAAGGAAAATAGCCCAGCCAGTGCGGTGGTACACGCGTGTCAGCGTGGGCCCAGGATTGGCTGCGGGATCCTGAGCCCACCCCGCGGGGCGGGCCAGGGTTCACCCGCGGTGAGGACCATCAGCTCTGATCACAAGAGCGCCCGGCGAGTGTTTCCCACCTGCCAGCCGTGATCCCGGTGGCGGCTGGCACAGAACTGCCGTGGAGCTCCCCAGGCTTTCCTCCCGGCCTCTTTTTCTTCTTTTTCCTTTAGATACCCGGGACAGCAGCGAGAACTTGGGTGCCTGCCTTCCCATGAACTAGAAAATGCCATTCCTTTCAGGCTGTGGGGTTGCAAAAAATATCCTTGCAGTGGGCACATAGATGAATTCTGGGTGAAGCGGATAGGAAACAGCATCGTTTCTTCCAAACCCATGGCTCGAGGATGCTGTTCTGTAGGGCACAGCACCGTGTGGGCACCGGAGCCCACCGGGGAGGGGTGGGCTGGAGCAGGTCTCCAGAGGAGGCCTCCAGCAGACAGAGGTGAGGGGAGAAGGCTTGGAGTCTTGGCCTGCAAGCTGAGCAAACCTTGGAAGGCCTGAGGCCCACAGAAAATGAGATCTTTGGAAATTCCTGGTCTTACATTTTTGAAACAAGGACTCTGGTCTGAAGTTGGCCAGTCCGAGTCGATGTCTCTCAACTAGTAGCTCATTTCTTGCTGTTTATAAAATCTGTCGCTTTTTTAGCAGGATCAACAACTCACTCACCCCTGCCTCCCAGACCTGCTAGGAACATACAGCTTCTCTATGCTCTGTAATGGGTTCCTCTTCCCGCTGGGGAGGGCAGGGCGCCAGTAACCAGCCTAACAGTAGCCTGCAGTGTAGATGGTCTTTGGGCAAGGTGGTTCGTGGGACTGTTCCGTTTCCCAGCCGCCTCCCCTTGCCCCTGAGGACCGGCCTTTGTGGCTGTGGGTGGGGAGGAAGGGGGGCCTCCGATCCGCTCGCCCTCCGCGTCCTCCCTTGCCTTTGACGATGTGTCTAGGAAGAAGTTGCTGCGGCTGAGGTCGAAGAGGTTGCTGCCTGTGTTCTCCTCAAGGATTTTGATGGATTCCTTTCTCACATTGAGATCCTTCATCCATTTTGAGTCTATTTTCGTGTGTGGTGTAAGGAAATGATCCAATTTCATTTTTCCGCATGTGGCTGTCCAATTTTCCCAACACCATTTATTGAAGAGGCTGTCTTTGTTCCATTGGACATTCCTTCCTGCTTTGTCGAAGATGAGTTGACCATAGAGTTGAGGGTCCATTTCTGGGCTCTCTATTCTGTTCCACTGATCTATGTGTCTGTTTTTGTGCCAGTACCATGCTGTCTTGATGATGACGGCTTTGTAATAGAGCTGGAAGTCTGGAATTGTGATGCCGCCAGCTTTGGTTTTCTTTTTCAACATTCCTCTGGCTATTCGGGGTCTTTCCTGCTTCCATATAATTTTAGATGATTTGTTCCAGCTCTGTGAAAAATGCTGATTGTGTTTTGATAACAAGTGCATCGAATGAGCAGGTTGCTCTGGGCGGCACAGACATTTTCCAAGTATTCATTCTTCCAGCCCATAAGCATGGGACGTTTCCTCCATCTCTTTCCGAAGTGCTCTGTAGTCTCTAGAGTACAGACCCTTTACCTCTTTGGTTAGGCTTATTCCCAGGTATCTGATGGGTTTTGGTGCTATTGAATGGAAGAACAACTATTTTAAAATACAGTTTTCTTTCATTTCTGTATTTTACACTGAAAAGTGTTAGGATTTGAGGCCACTTAATAAATATCACTCCTTTCTTCCCCTAATTGAGAAATGAGAGAAAACAGTAACAAAAAGAACCAGGCACATTAATGTCAGACTGTCACCTTCATTGCCGATCACGCTGGCCGTGGAGAACGTAGTGTTGGCCACGGGTGGTCCTGAGCACCCAGTACTGTGCTCCCAAGGGAGACCCGCTGGATGGCAGGGCTCCTACCACAGGGGCAGGGCAGGGCGGCCAGTGTCAGTGTCCCAGAGGGACAGGGCAGGCTCTGTGCCTCCTGGGGCAGCTTCTAGTGGATGGGGGAAGAGGCCCCACTCCCGAAGTCTGTTTCCTCCTCTCACACTTACCAGCCAGATTCTGTGCTGAGGGGGCAGAGAGAGGCCATGAGGGTCAGTCTTGTGGAGCTTTCTCTGCCTGAAGGAATCTTCGGGAGTGGAAACCGTCCCCCTACTCTTCTGCGCTGTCCTGGAAGTCAGTCCCTTGGACGTGGACCTCAGGAAAGTCCATGTCCATGGTCATCACCTTCATGGGCATCACGGCCTGGCTGCTGGTCGACACAGAGCGACAGAGCCCCCTGCCTCGGCGGCTTCCCCCCTACCCGAGCTCTGCCCTCTCCCTCCCCCCAGCCGTAACCTCAGAGAGCAAGTGTCCTCAGCGTGCCCGCCCCTGGACTTGTCTTCCTCGCTGTGGGGTGGCGAACAGCCGTGGGCCCAGAGAGAAGAGGGAAGGAGGTGCCTCTGTCTGCCTCTTGTCTGGGCAAGATTGGTGAACCAAGCGGTCTGGCTCACCAGGCGTGCCACCGAGTTTTGGAGCAGAAGGCTCAGAATCGTCAAGGACAGGTTTACAGGTGTCGGTCTTTGCTGGGGACAAAAGACTTGATGCAGAGAGACTAGTTCCCAGATAGATCCTAGCGAAAGGGATTTTTTTATGACATTATTCCAGATGAAGTTTCCCTCGTTCCTTAGTGGGAGGTGGTGGCTCTGGGGTGTGTGCTCCCAGCTCTGTCCGTCCTGCGTCCTTCGTTCCCGCCTCCCGCCATTCCTCCGGTCTCTTCCCGTTTCCAGCGCGTCGTTCCCGGCTCCGCTGTCACCCTGCAGTGGAGACCGAAAGGCGGGCTCCATGAAAGCATGGTGGCCTGACCCAGCAAGTTCTGTCTCCTTCTCTTACAAGGTCGTCCCCAGCGACCCCTTCTGGGTGCCGACCACCGAGGAGGAGTACTTGCACTTCGGGGAGAAGGCCGACTCCGAGAACCAGGCCCGCAAGTATGTGAACGCCGTGCGCAAGAGGAAGGGCCTGTCCGTGGAGGAGAAGATCGTGGAGCGCGCGGAGAAGCAGAGGACCCTCAGCAAAAACAAGTGACCGCTGCGCCCGGCGCGGCTGCTGGGACGCCCCTCCGTGCTGCCATCGCGCCGCGCTCCCTTTCAATAAAGCCGATCCTTAGAAATGTTTTAAAGAGGCCGTCGGAGAGCGTGTTTCCAGAGTGTGTGTTTGATCGATCCCGGTGTGCGGGGAGACGCTGTATAGACGACGCGGCGGCGGCCTCCGCCCCGAGCAGCCCACGGCTGACGGGCTTCTGCGCGCAGCCCTCGTTCAGGGCCGCTTCCCGCATCCCCGCGTGCAGTCTCCTCCGTCCCTTGGAAGAGACACGTGCTCCAGGGGCCACCTGCCTTTTAGCTGGTGAACCAGGCACGGTCACAGCGACCCTTCCTCCAGTGGGTCCATCTGAGAAACCGGTGTCCTGCGCGAGTGCTGCCGGCCTCAGCCCTCGGGTTGCGTGTCGCACACCAGGGACACTGCCCCTGCTCATTGCCCATAGCTGTTAGTGACAGTTAAGCCCCACACCTTTTCTTCAGACAAAAAAAATAATTTCAGTAATTTCCTCTTAGTCTTAAGGGACATTAGCTCACGTGACGAGATCACTGCCTTGATTGCAAATATTTTTCTTAAATTGCCTCGGCTGTGTCCTTCAGGGAGATCGCCATAGAAGGAGCAAATGTGATTCAGCCAGAAATAGATTTTGTAATTTTTGATGTTGTACGAATAATTTTTATTGCCACTTAAAGGAAGGATTCTTTTTCAAAACTCATAAAATTAGCAGGCCAGACTTTTATTTCAAAACGATTTTAATGTTTTTTTCCCCCCAGTAGACTAAGTCAATAAACCAGGTCTTAATGCTAGTTAGAGACGTTACCTTCAGTCTTCGAGCTCTGGACTAGTCGGGCGAGTCTGGTTGGCCCCGACGTTGGAGAAGGTGCGACCAGGTAGTTGACTCTGTGTAAGCGTAGCAGGTACTGATGTTTGAAGTAACTTAGGAGAGTTGTCCACGCGCTGGCTTATCTTGAAAACGCCGGTGGCGCGGGAAGCGCTGACACATCGATATCTCGCGTTTGTAAATACCGTCCTTCCCACTGCCGGATGCGCTGGAAAGAGGATTCTTAGACTCTGCCCTCTCCCAGCACGCGCGGCGTGTGACGGGGAGAAGAGGCACAGCCCGGAAGACTGGGAGCTGTTTCCGCAGGTCCTTCGGCCCCGCGGCTGTGCGGGTGCGAGGACAGAGGCAGGCCCGGCCAACAGGTCACCTCCTTTCTCCATGCTTGGGGGGACGGGCCAGCCAGGGGATAAGCTGAGCTGCCAGGTGAGTCATCTCTGTGGTTCGTGGGGGGATCCCGGTCTTTGAAAGCCCATATAGCGGTGTCCCTGTCCCAGTGCTGTGCCCGCATCTGCCTGCGTGGGAGTGTGCCTGTCACTGTTCTTGCTCATGGGCGTACTGGTTTCCGGCCCTCGTTTATAGAAGGGCCTCTGGGGCCGTGAGGAACCCCCAAAACCAGGACCCTCACTCCTGGAGGTCCAGAGGCAGCCGTCCTTCTGCTCGGGAGACATCAGCATAAGCCTTCTCCCTGCCAGCCCTGGAGCCCAGGCGGGCCAAGGGAGGGAAGGCGAGAGGGGGTGTGCTTCTCGGGTCAGAGTTTTCAGAGATCTGAGGCAACATACCCAGATCCCATTATGATCCTTGGGACATGGTATAAACACACACACACACACACACACACACACGGAAGTACTTGATTCTCACACATGTTGGATGGAGTAGGAACAGGGAAGTCCTGCGTGGCCCGGGAGGAGCTGAGTGCACAGCCTGTGGTCCCAGGCTGCCCTGTCCCCGGGGCATCACAGGCAGACTCCAGGGACTGTCCCCTGATTGGGGCTGGGATCACCGGTAGAAGCTGGAGCCTCACTGTGGTAGAGAGGAGCATCGGGGCACCTTTATGTTTATGATATTTATATTCTGTCTCAATATGTATTTTCTGTGTATACTCTATGGCTCAGTTTATGGATGGCAAGTTTAGAAAAAGAACTGATTTCAGAAATTAGGTGACCTTGTGCACTTGGAAGTGAGCACCGGGACCCAGTTAGGGAACAGCCCTCCTCTCCTGTCTCACACCGAGCAGGTGAGGCTCAGGGCCCCAGGCAGCTCTCTCCAGAGCCAGAGCCCTCGGGGAATAGATGATTAAACCGGGGAATTAGAAAGGGTTCCATTGTGAAGTCGTCAAATTAACCCTTGCTTTTTAAGGCAAAATGCGTTCTAAACTTTCTGAGCTAGACAAAAACTGGTAAGATTAATAAAAGCCAAGAATTTCGATAGCTCCTAAAAGCAAGAGCATGAAGGCCAACCAAAGCACCGGAACCACAGTTGGAGGCCACGGAGCCTTTATTTTGATCCCTTCGTTACACAGAGTGTCTCCTGATGCCCCTGGAGTGAGAGGGGAAGGCGCCCACCTGAGCTGTCCCTGCCGCAGACTTAGGAGAGTTGGAGGAGCTCCTACCAGAGGAGCCCCAGCAGGAGGGGACGAGGGCTTCCCCAGAAGGGCAGAGAGGAGAGGAAGTGTCTGGGCATCTCCCTACTTGGGCCTTCCTGGCCTGGGGCTGGACGGAGGCTTGATTGTGAGAAGGGGATGGTGTGTCTTCCAACCCACGTGTCCCCTTTCTCTGGGCCTGGCAATCCTAAGGAAGTCCCAGGTGGCCCGGTGGCCATGTTCACCCCACGGGGCCTTCCCCTGGCTCACCTCAGCCCCTCAGGGTAGAAACTTCTGGGTTGGGGATTACTTCATTAGCCCGTTGGCTTTGCATGTCCCTGCCCAGTCTCTGGGTCTGGCTGAGATGGTCTTCTACCTTATAATCGAGAAGGTCTTCAGTCTTAAAAAAAAAATTTTTAAAAATTAAAAATAGAGATGCAAAGAAAAAATAGTACCTTTTTTTTCAACGATGAGTTGTACAAAATTTATAGACTGAGTTTCTGCTGTAATAAAATCCTAATGATCATTTCAAAAAAAAAAAATCTTGAGTCTTTCCACATGTGCACGCTATTATTTTAGATTTGAGATATGAAAGGTCAGAGGATAGAACCAACCAAAAAGTTTGTTTGATTTGAGAAAGAGCGTCCATGTTCACTCCGGACAGAACACTGCTCCACGGAGGAAGGAGCTCGGGGCCTTTCAGGCCCAGCAGGAGCCAAAGAAGGGAGGAACCAGCCGGGGGATTTGGGGCACCTATAAATGTGCTTTTAAGGGGCAATGGTTGGATCACACCGGACGGAGTCGTTTGAACAGCAGATTTAGAGGTTTCTTTTTTTATTTGCCCTATTTCTAGGGGAAAAAAAAGAAGAAAAAAAACTGACCTTATGAGAGGTCCGTTTATGAATGTTTACTCCCTTTCTTTTCTTTTCTTTTTTTTTTTTTTTTTTTTTTGGTTTTTCAAGTATATCTAGAAAATTCAGAGCTGGGGACGTTTTCTGTTCTGCCCATCCCATGAGATCACTGACAATACACACTTTCCATCTTACATGCTCCCTTTCCCAAAGTCATTTTATTTTATGAAAACAAGTTCACTTTTGAGAATGGCACCTGGAGGTGACTTCACTTGGCTGTTTGCAGCAGCTTTGGGGTCCCTTTTTGAAACGAGCATCTCCTTCCCCACTCAGTCCTTCCAAGTAAATAATAATTCGCATTTGGAATGGAGTTGGATACAGAAAGTGTGGTGCTTCCTGGTCAAATATTTCTCCGAGCCCAGCAGAAGCACCCCGAAGTCTGAGACTATCCCTGGACTTCTCTGAGAGCCGGTTCCCTTCCCCAAGAAAAAGTGGATATTCCTGAGGTCATGTGCACGGAGCCCTTGTCTGCCCCGCCCGTGGGGAGCTCCCCAGCGGCTCCCCCCTGGCCAACACTGCAGGGGCTCCTCAGGGTCTCGCTCAGGCCCCGGGTTAGGCCCATGTTCTCTGGGTCCCCATGCCCCCAGCCCGCTGCCGCCACCACCATTCCCTGGGCCCCGGCCAGAGCCGTAGAGCTGGATTTTATTTCTTTTCTGTCTTTCCCTCTTTGTGTTGTCCTGTTGGAAAAATCTCAAGGCAGTGGGCCTTTATGTCTTGGGGTTTTATGGAGTCATGAGTAAATCAGCTCCTTGGCACCCAGCTGGCTGCAGGACCAGCCGGTGTCCCCGAGGCCTGGCTTTGGGCTGGATTCCAACGGCTGTCACCAGTGGACTCAGAATTATTACCTCCTCCTGTTACTCAACCAATCGTGTTTGCTGCCTTCTTGTTATGGTATGTTTCTCCACCAGAAAGTTCCCCAGAGTGCCCTACAAGTAGCTGGGTCTGTTTGCTTCTCATACCCGAGCTACTAAGGAGATACTCCCCTCCCCCATTGCTGCCATTATGTTGTGGGCCACCACACTTCCGTGGAGCCCATGCACAGCGGGCCACACCACAGCACCAGCAAGGAAATGGCCACCCCGTGGCCACTGTGGACTGAGCCGGACAAGCCGCTCCGAGACGTGGCCCTGCCTGGTTTGGGAGTGTGTGCTAGAAGGTACAGTGGGCATACAGGTAGCCCGGGCATCTTTCTAGAAACTTCTCCCGCAGAAACATCTGCACGAGGCTGTGGGTAACAGACCCCAAAAGGAGGAATGCCAGCGTCCCTTGTGAAGACCCGGTCGCACCAGTGGTGGCTCCAGAGACCAGCAGGGTCACCGACAGCCACCCCTGGACGTTTGAAGACCTAAGGTTCTCTACTTCGCCTGAATCCGCTTTTATCACATGTCTATAACGTTTGTGTGTGTTGTTCAAACTCAGAACAAACCTGGAGACCCAGCCACAGAGCTGCTCCATCTCTCCCCTCTATGGCCGTCATTACCCGATGCCTTTCCTTTCTGCGCTGGGATTTCTATCAAGCTTTCCTGTGGCAGATCCAGTGGGGTTTCCTTTGGTGGTCAGAAAAGGGTAATTCCAGGAGCTGAAACAGCTTCTTTTGTTGTCCTGCCCAGTCACTTGGGCCACTGTGGTCTGGTTGCTGGGGGCTTGAGTGGCCCGGTGTCCACAGATAATGGGGGTGCTGGGGAGGGACATGATTGGTGCTGCATGGAGAGCCTCACAGGCTGAGTGGAACGCTCTAGATCGGCCGTGACCTCAGGTGGGACCAGTCTGGTGCCGGGTCACCCCATAGGGCAACCACCAGGCCTGTGGCCCCCACCCCCCCCCCCCACAGCATCTCTTGAGGGGAAGGGCCTGGGATGCACCTGTTCCAGGAGTGGGTCTGTTCCAAACCCTGTGTCTGCCCCCACAGGTCAAGGATGTAGACACAATGATGCTGGGGCCCCCAGGAATTTGAACAGGGACTCTGGAGATTAGCGGCAGCTGGAGAAGACTGGAGGGGTAGACAAGAGCCCTTGAGAGTTCATAGGAGGAGGAAGGGCTGTGAAGTCATCAGAGCTCTGTGCTCAGCTCCCGAGATGGGGGTGGGGAAGGTGGGGGGCGGGGGTCCTCGGGTCTCCTGGGACCCTAGCCACATTTCGGTTCTGCCTCCCCGCGACCTGGCCATGGGGCATGCCCAGTCCTGAGGCCTGACTGCGCAGCCGCGGTCCTGTCCTGCTTCCAGGTGCACCTCTCCCCCGTAGGGAATCCTAAGGGCACGGACTGCTCACCCCAAAATGTGCAGGTATGGAGTGCTCCCAGCCCTGGGGTCCCCTGCCCTCCTTTAGCCAGAGCGCGCTCTCCAGAAGAAAGCCAGTGTGCGCAACCCGAGGGGCCTTCCTGATGGTGGGCAGGAGGGGGCGGCAAGGGGAGGAGGGAGGAAGAGAAGCCTCTGACCTGACCCTGAGAGCACGCGGCAGCTCCCGGCAGGCTCCAGGCCTCTCCGAGGGGTCAGAGGAGCACATCTGAGATCCCACAGCTGTAGGTCCCACTCGGGCAACACACCCCGTGTCCCCCGCACACCCCAGCCCCCTTGCCAGCTCCAGAATTGCACACGTGCACACCATATCCAGTTCCCCGCCACCAGCCGCTGCTGACTTGCCAACCGAGCTCCCAGCATCTGCAAGCAAGGGGGGAACTGAGGTGACTTAGCTGCACGTGTCCCCGCGCCCAAGGCTCCTGGTCCAGAAGGACGGGCTGGGCAGACACTAACTCAGTAGCGAGGCCCTGGATCGGGGGTTCTCAGAGAGCGGGGCCCACACCCGCCGCCACAGCCTAGCCCGGGGACGAGTCAGAAACGGGAATTCTCAGGCCCACCGGAGACTTTCCAAATCAGAACCCGGGGCCGGCCCCCCTCATCTTACTAGCACTTCTCCCGCACTCTGCGGCTTGAGGACCGCTGCCCTAGACGGTGGCAAGGAAGGGAGCAGCTCTGAGTTCTGGGATCTGCTCTTCAGATGTGTCTCCTGGACTAGCCTCCCACGACCCCAACCGCAGGTCTGAGTAAACCCCGAAGAAGCTGCCTTGCCTGATCTCTCAGGCCGAGTGGGGGCGGTGGGAGGTGGGGACAGTGTGGTCCCTTCCCTCCTGCTGCAAAGGGTGGCGTGGGAGGAAGCAGAGACACCTCACCCCGTGCTGTCCAGAATGCCGCTCGGGCTCAGCACACGGGGCTCTAGGAGCACGGCTACGTCTGCACACTGTGGGCACGCCCCTCGGAGCTGCTCCCAGGGAACTTTAAGGAAAAATTGGGGACCCCTTTCCAAGAGCCAAGCATCTCACGCAAGCAGAGGGACCGGAGTCCTTCTGTTCCTCCACAACGGTTTGTCCTGGTGAAGCTCCCTTGGATACAAATGGTACATTTTCCAAATACAGGCTCTGGGGCGCACATGCGTGCACACGCGCGCACACACGCGCATGCACACTGATCACTGATTCTTTCACTGGATGCAGCGACCCTCGCTCACCTTCCCTCTGGGTTTTTACATTATTTATGTACCGGAAATACGGGTCTCAGGGCACAGACGCCCTCACACAGTTCTTGGTTCTGCACAGGCGACACGGAAGGAGCCCGCTGATGTCACGGAGCACCGCCGGGCCGGGATTCTCCCTGAGATGGGGGCCTGCCTTGTACATAATACACTTACTCCTTCCCAAGACAATTCAGCATTTTAATGACAATACCAGGAGTTATGGGAATAAATACTATTTTTTGAGCTCCAACCACGTGCTGGACCCCATCGGAGCACGTTCTGTGACTGCCCCCGTTAAACCCCAACGTGACTCCCAGACAGCGCCTTCTGATGGATGAGGAAACTGGGCAGACTGGCGAAAAGACCTTGCCCAGTCATCACACAGATGTTGGCACGCAGTGGATTAAATCACGAACCAGAGGGACCTGAGATGTCTCCTCGCCTTGCTCGTGTAAGAGGGAAGGCCCCGTGCTCGCCGTGCTCACGGCGGTCGGCCATTGGATGTACTCTCCGGCGCTACGAGGCACGGAGGTGACCAGAGGCAGTGCGGGCACAGATGCTCGGATCCGGAGTGCCCCTGGAGGGGCCTCAGCCATGCACAGCCCAGCCTTGGACCTCCCTTCCCTGCAGGTCATGACTCAAGGACCACCGTGTTTCCCCAAACAGGAAGATGCCGGCCACGCCTGCCCCTACTTACAACGTCTCCTTGTCAACTGGAAAACACGTGCCCACTTGGAATCAAGCACGGGCCAGCATTACTGACCGTGTCACCATCGGTTTTGCTCTGCTTATCTCCATCTCCGCAGCTGGACTTTAAAAACTGGAGTAGATCATCATTCCTGTCGCCAACACTGGCTTTTCCACTCGGCCGTCTCGGAGTTTGGGTGTCCCGGGGCTGAGAGGGCTGGAGGGAGGGCCGAGGAGGTGGAGGACGATGGAGGGGACCAAAGGCCGACTGCCAGCTGCGGCATAAACGGGCGGACTCCAAACGCCACGGCTGCCCCAGCTCTCGGCAAGTCGGGGACTCATTCCAGTCCTGGCAGCTGCCATGCACTGAGCCCTGTGGTGCCAGGCGCCGCGCCAAGCACTCTACGACGAGTCCTCCTGAACCATTAAGCATTTACTCCGGGCCGGGCGTTCTGCTGCCTCCCGACCACTGTCTGCGGCAGGTCCTCATCTCCCACATTCGGGGACCTGGACGTGGAGGGATGAAGCCGGCTGCCCAAGCCCCCTCCCCTCCCCCGCCCACAGCGGGCAGAGCCGGGATTCGAACCCAGGCCCCAGACTGCCTGCTCCCGAACACTGCGCTAGGCTGCCCCCAACCGAGCGAGATACGTACCAGCTATATTTCCATTTACGGGGCTGAGCTAGGGATCCCGGAGCTCAAGCTCCTAAAGGTTGACAGCTAATCGGGGGCGGAACGGCGCCTCAGAGTCAGGGGGCTGATCCCTGAGTCTCTGCCTCCCCCTCTCCCCACAGTGTGTCCACAGGCTGTCCTCCTGGGGGAGCCTAGGAAAGGCTGAGAGCCCCCTCCAACTGGGTGCACTCACTCAGACCGAGAAGACACACTTCATGTCCTTCATAAGAAACGGTGTTTCCAAGAGAGTTCCCCGGTCTAGCGGCGGTAGACGGACGCGCCAACCCGCTCTGGGATTGGCCCCGTGCGCTCCCGGGCTGGCCCCGAGGCCGTGCAGGCTCCTGGGCCCCTTTGCAATGGGAGGGCCCAGCTGGGCGTGTGGTGACAGGGACGGAGGTTCACAGGGTCTGCCTCGCACAGACTCTTGGGTGTGCGGTGGGCTGTGGGGTGTGGGCAGAGGGGAGGGGAGGTGGTCCACTGAGAATGGAGGCTCAGGAGGGAGATTGGTTCAGCTAAGAAGCAGGTACTGAGGTCCAGCCAAGGCCCAGGTGTGTGGCGGGTGCTTGGGAGACGCTGGTGGGGGAAGCGGGGCGTCCTCAGTGCGGGAGGAAGGCATGCCAGTGGGGGAGGACAAGTGCCTTTGAGGGAAGGACTTTAGGCTCCAGGCCCTGACCTCCTGGGGGTCAGAAAAGCTTCTACTGAGAAAGGACCTTTGGGCGTGGCCAGGCCAGGACGGGTGAGCCCTCTGCTCTGAGGACCACAGCGGGCACCCTCCCCTCGTGCCCGGCCAAGTGAGCAGAACTGCTTGCGCATGACTTCCTGGGTCCCTCAAGCCTCGTCCTTCTATTGCCACCCCTTCTCCTCCGTGGGTGGTCTGCCCTCACCCTCCGGTGGAGCAATGAGGGAGGAGGGAAGGGGACATCCCACCGGGCCCCCCAGGAGTGCCTGCGGGCACCATGCTGACCCTTTCGCTCGACTCCAGTGTTCCCTACGCGGGGGAGCTGAGTGGGCCAGGCCTTGGGGTCTCCTGTCAGTCCCTGCGATGCTGCCCTCCGGGGACCAGAGGGAAGGAGGTGACAGCAGCAAGCATGGTGGGGGCCATTCTAGTTGAGGTCAGTGCTGGGCTTGAGGGGGCAGAGGCCTAGGCCTACACCGAGGGTGGGGTTGAGGGTGGGAGGGGGAAGGGGACGAGTTGGGGAGTGGGTACCACTTGGGGGGCCTCCAGGAAGGAGTCAAGGGCCAGCACTTCCAGGAGGAAAATGCCCCATTGGTCCTCTGAGCGACAGTGTTGCTGACTGAGGCCGGGCTGGGGCACAGATGGAGGGTACCCTGTGGCCAGGACAGACCTGGCCAGGCGGCCACCATGTGTCTCCCCCATCAGTGAGCAGGTGCCCCCCAGCCCCTAAGCACCCCTGAAACTCCTGGTTTGAGGTTCTCCCAAAGCTAAACACTCTGAGCTCCTGTACCTGGTTCTGGAGCGTTTCTGGGTCTTTAAACCGGTCGCTTGTGTCAGACCTAGAGTCCTGCGCTGAGGATGGTGCTGGCCCCCGGGGGACACTCACAGACACCACTGGCGTCCCATGGGGACGGGCCTGTTGCTCCGCAGCCGGCAGCTCACAGTGCAGGCCCCACAGCGAAGGAGTTTCTGGTCCCCAGCGGGGGCCTGTGAGCCAGGTCCTTTTTGTCCCAAGGCAATGTGAAAACCACAAAACTCCCATCAAGATACACAGACAAAAAATGCTCACAGGCACAGCCTGCTCATGTGTCCGCCCCTGCCCTTTCCCCAAGCAGTGTGGGGACACATGCCCATGCACACGGTGGCCCAGAACGCGGGAAGGACTTTACTGCCCCAGTGGATGGCTTTTCAAGGATCACCCCAGGGCTGCCTCCTGGGACTGGCCGGGGGCAGTGCTGTCCTGAGCGGGGACAGGAGTTCTCCCGGCAGGCTCGGGATCCTTTAGAGAAAGAAAATACTTTCCCTGTGGCTCACAGATCTGCTCTTCTGGGGTGTGAGCTGTGGCCTCTCTGTGCGGCTTCCTTGGGCTTCTGGAATGTACGGGGGGCCGGAGGCCATGCAGTTACCCATTCCTGGCTGCACATGGCCGGCCAGAGCGAGGCAGCTCTGAGGAAGGACCAGGGTTGCAGAGATATGAACAGAAGGCATCTGGCTCTCTCCCTGCTCCACGTTGGTAAACATATGGTCTGAATTATGACATTTGAGATGGTTTTCAAAACACGCTGCTCTGTGTGAGCTCTTTGATTGGATCCTGGGCCCAGGGGACCGAGCACAGGAGACATTTTGGAGACTTCTGGGGCAATCTGAGTGCAGCCTGTGTAGAAGTTGATAAAGAAATAGGGGTTCATCCTGCGAGCTGTGCTAACAGTATTTTGGTTCCGCAGAGCAGAGCAGGGTCCTTATTTTCTAGCGATGCAAACAAGTATCTGTCTCCAAGTTGGGGTGATACCTGTAGTTGCCTTATAATCTGTGGTGGAGGCAGGTGTTGGGCAAGGAGCCCCCAAGATAAGTGTATAATTACAAGCAAATAAGATGATAAGGGCTAGAGAAGAGGGTGTGGAAGAGGGGCAAGTGACTGAGCCAGGAAGACCTACAGAGCCGAGTTTGAGAGGAGGAGGAAGATGTGCAAAGGCCCTGTGGCTTGGCTGGAGGAAGCGCGGCAGCGCGGGGAGGCCAGTGCGGCTGCTCAGAGGGAATATGGGAAAGGGAACAGGAGAGGAAGACAGAGGCGCAGGTGAGGATGCTTGGTCCATGGGCTACTTCAGCGGCTGTCCCTGGGGCACGGTGATTAACTCAGTTTGTTTCCCATGCTGGCGGCTGACTTGCCCCACCGCAGCTCTCCACGGTTCTGCATGGCTTCTGGGAGTCAGATGCACCTTGCACGTGACCCCTCCTGAAATGTACCCTGTGTGGCCTTTGGTGGGGGGGGAGTCCCCTCACCCTTTCCAGGCCAGGTCCCTGCGTCTCAACCCGAGGTCCTCATGCTCTTGCTCTCTGGTCACCAGCTGGCCGAGGGAGAGCCGGGCAGCCCCATCTCCGGGCTCGGCTTTCCCTTCCCACAGGGAGCCTCCGTGTCCACTCGGTGTGACTGTTCCATGTCAACGTGAAGGGCTCCCTGCAAGGAAGACTCTTCCCAGAGTCACAACCCAAAGGCAGGGCACTGGCCTCAGCCCACTTCCCAGCGACCCCCACCACCACACCCTGAGGAGGCCAGGACACATGAGTCCGAGCCACTGCTTCTCCTCCCCTGTCTCTCTTCCTTCCCTGGCCCATCGAGAGGAAATAGCAGGAGTTCCGTTTCCTCTTCCTGTCTGGAGGAGTTTCCTTGTCTCTGCCCAGGCCCTAAACCCCACGGGGTATCTGGGCTGTTTTCCCCACATCCCAGAACATGCCCATGACCTGCGTCTACTGGGTTTGGCACGAGACATTATCACAGATGAGAGTATATTGGTTTGAGATGCTCCAAACAACACCCTTACTACAGCAGCACGTTCGATGAGTAGTTGTTTCTGAGAGGGTTCCTTCGAGACCCTTCTGCAGGCAGAGCCATCCCGGGCTTGTCGAGATCTCTGCCTCTGGAGTCTTTGGTTTGGGGATGCCAGCTCCTAACTCCTAGACACCGTCAGCCTGTGATGACGGAGCCTGGAAGGGGCTTCCCTGAGCCCTCAGGGTGCCTGCGGGGTCTTCCCCCTGTGGAGGCAAACGCGGCCCAGCCCCTGGATCCGGCTCTCTGCTCCCCTCTGGTGGAGCCCCGCCATAGCCCTGCCGGCCCCTGCTTGGCTCCTGCTGGCGGGGCCACTGTGGCTGCTCCTGCTGTGTGGCCCCTTAAGAGAAGTGTGGGCCGCGAGCACCCCAGACAAGCTGGGCCTTAGCCTTGACCGGACAGAAGTGTTTTCCCCACTAGGTGATGGAAGGATAGAAATCAGGGAAGGGTACAAACCCAATACACAGAGAGTCCCTGTTAGGCGCCAGGCCCTTCCTGGACAGCGATTTACCCCAGCACGGGAGGGCCGTGGGGCCTCGTGATCGCGCTCCCGGAGCCAGGAAAGGAGCGTTTCAGTGGCTGGCCCCCAGTTAGGACGTGCGTGAGCAGCAGAGCCGGGATCCCAGCACAGGGCCAGAGCACGCTGCTTCCTCTAGGACACAGAGGTATCATCGGGCAGAGAGAGGACAGAGAGGAAGCTGAAGCACCCAACTGCTTTGCATCCAGGAGGCAAGACTGTCTGCAGGGGGCACAGAGCCTCTTGCAGTCCCCGAAGTTGCCAGCAGGGGCGCACGGGACGCTCTCTCCCAGCTCAGGAAGGGACCTCAGGCTAAGCCCGGAGCTTCTCCACCTTGCCTCGGCTCTGCACCTGCTCACCACCTACAGATCAACACCTGTCGCCTCTAGGCCCCACCATGCCAGGTCGGTGAGCTCGGGAGCAAACAGTCGTGGCTGTGCTTATCTGCCTGGGTCCTGTATCCCGTGGCACACCAGCCCCAGGCTTCAGTGGGATCCTACCTGGTCCCTGATCTTTTTACTATCTGTTAGCTAGTGGGAATTGGATTTAATTAGGCAGATCAGGATTTAAATTCTAACTCTGCCTTTACCACCCAGGAGAAGCTGGGACACTAAGGTGGCCTCCCAGTTTTTTGTTTTTTTTTTTTAGTTTTAACATTTATAAAAATGGAAACCATAACGGTGTGCAGGTCACATGCTAGTTGTGGGAATTAAATGAGACAAAATATATAAAGTGCATAGCCCAGCTCTTATCACATAGTAAGTGCTCAGTAAACGGTAGCTGGTAGTGTTAGAATAAAGACCACTTCTCTCTCTCTCTCAAGCTCTGGCTGCTTTTGGTCATATCTGCAACAATTGCATAGATCTGAACCCGTCATCACTTCTAATATAAGTACACCATGGGGCACCTCGACGGCTCCGTTAGTTAAGCCCCCAACTCTTGGTTTCCACTCAGGTCGGGATCTCTGGGGTGTGAGATGGAGCCCGCGCGGGACTCCACACGCTCAGCACAGGGTCAGTGTGAGATTCTCTCCCCCTGCCCCTCCCCATGCCTGCACACTCTCTCTTTCTCTAAATAAATAAATAAATACGTTTCACAATTTTCTCCGTTTACATTGCTTTGATTATATTTCACTTATAAAAGATTGGTGTCTCTGCTGTTAATTTTGTTCCTTTGTGTCTTCTTTGCCTGCAAGCCTGAGAAATGTGTCTCAGTCCTCCACACACGTCTGATACATCCCTCTTTCCTATTCTCTGTCTTGAAGGCACAGTGACATAAAAGTGAGAAAGTGGTGGACGGAGCTGGGAAACGCAAAGAGCCGGTTTTCCCAGCCATATCACGGGGCTTCCGCTGGCCAGTCTTCCTGCGGAGCTATGAACTCTTAGAATAGTCTCTGAAACTTCGATAGCCGCTGAATTCCATAAAATGTCTGAAAATTAATCACCAGACATGCTCACCAGCTAATGATGAAAAGATTCATTTGCCAAATATTTATTAGTGACTAACTACGTTACACAAGGCCTGGGCTTCTCATGGATCCAGGAGGCGATTCTCACCTGGGCTCTCCTGTCTGGGACCTCAGTGCAGGGATGGCAGCCGTGTGCTCTTCTTCCCAAGGCCACAGTTCCCGTCAAGTGACCCTCTCCCGACTCCTCCTGGTTCCAGTAACGACTTCACCTTGTCCCTCGCAGTATTCATGGCTTCTAGCAATTGTAGCCCTGGGGGTCTTCACCATCCTTCTTAGTTTCCTTTAATCCTGCCCACATCTTTGTAAATAATCTCTTTGATTACACTCTCTTCCAAGGACTTTCGAGCATGCTTGACTGGAAAGCATGTACTTAAAATAGCTGTCAATGGAAAAAGAAACTAAGCGGCCACAGAGAGACCCACAGTGCTGAGAGCGGCCAGCCGTGGCGGAAACATTCTTTCCACTTGGGCATCAGAGAGGGCTTGGTGGAGGACCTGGCATTTGAGGGGGACGCGAGGGGAGCACGGGGGCAGAAGCAGCAGCCTGGGGACAGGATCAGAGGTGAAGAGAGTTTGGCGTAGGATAGTGGTTCTCAGAGTGTGGTCCCCAGATGAACAGCATCACCCAGACAAATGCAAATTCTGCAGCCCAGGTCCAGAACTACAGAATCAAACACTGGGGCTGGAGCCCAGGAACCCGTGTTTGAACAGGTCCTCCAGGATGTTCTGGGACAGAGTCCGGCTTGGGAGTCACTGGGACAGGGACTGCAGCTCAGAGACTGGAGGGAGATGGGGACAAAAGCAGAATGGCAGGTGGGCCCAGGGTGTGCACAGCTTGAGATCATTGGTAGAGTTTGGACTGTAGGTGAGGAGTGCTGTGTATGTATGTGCGCGTGCCTGTGTGTGCAGATAACTTTTGTCGGGGAGGGGGGCCCCCATCCTACGCACAACAGGATATTTACCATCATCATGGTCTCTACCCACTAGATGCCAGTAGGCTCCCCAGTTGTGCCGGGCAAAAATGTTTCTCCGGATATTGTCAACTGTTCCTGGAAGGGCAAAACCGCCCAGGGTGGGGCCTGCCAGGCTGACTACTGTCCTAAGGCTTCTGTCTTACAGTGGCAGTGGGGCAGGACGCCCAGGTTATCACGGCCATAAAATCAGTTGTGTGCAGCCGCTGGCTGGAGCAGAAGGCCTGCATGGGGGTAGGTGACTGATGGGGGAGCAGTCGGACTGAGGATCTCATCGAAAATGGCTCATTAGAAATTAAACATTGATCTGTTTGGGCAAACTGCTTTCAGGAATTTTTCCTGGTGGTCATTTTGTTCCAGTGACATTGTTCCTGAAGACGGCTGCTTTGGGAGCTCTAGAAGCACCGAGTGAACCAGGCAGGGGCCCGCCTGGCTGGGCTGTGACGTGAGCTCTAGAAACAGTCTGCACCCTCTGCCTGCTTCTCCTCCCTCCTCTCCATCTGGTGTCAACCACCTCCCCCACACCTTTGCAGGGTTGCCCCAATGCTCTCCACTCTACCTGGAGGGTGACCATTACAGAGACTTGTCCTTTGGAGAATGAGCTCCCCACCTCCATGCCCTCCAGCTGGGCCACGCTCTCTGGATGCTCAGAGCTTGGAGGATAGGTCATTCCAGCGACTGCCGGCGGCATGCTGGACCTGGGAAGAAAGGTTCGGTGCTGGAGATTCTTAAACTGGACCGCACCCCAGAATCAGCCAGAGGACTTGGTAAGACTCAGAGCGGCCGAGCCCCAGGGTTCCTGATTCAGTGAGGCTGGGTGGGGCCTGGGGATTTGCGTGCCCCACAAGCCCCCAGGGACTCCACGTGCCCACGGATGGGTGCAAGCACCTGCTGGGTCAGCCTGGGAGGGACCAGGCCGCGTGCTCCGGGCTGGACAGCTGCAGAGCAGGCTGGGCCGCCCCTTGGTTTCTCACCAGGTGGCCCCAGGTAAGGGCAGGGACGGCTCAGATTCACGCTTGGGTGTGGGCCGAGGTGTCTCCCGGGACGCAGGACTTCGAGCGCAGCACCTGGAAAAGTCCGGGACAAACCTCCCAGCGTGCTGCGGCCACTGGGCAAGGATCCCGGCGGCCATGGCCCCACGGGTGGGCGTGTCCAGCACCACAGCCCCGCCCCCTTGCCTATCCAGTCAGAGCTCTTGAGCCTTGGGCCAGCCTATCGGGAAGGGACCGGAAGATGCTGTGCGGCGACAAACCAGCCAATGGAAAGCCAAGAGGAAGGGGCTCTTGTTCCAGCTCCACCAATCAGCGGTGACCTAAGCTCGGCCTGCGACGGCTGCTTCTTTGGCGGGGAACCTGGGCGCCTTCGTCTGTTGCCGCGGGGCGCGGATGCGGAGCGGCTGTGTTCCCGCGTGGGAATGACAAGACCTGGCTGCTGGGGTGAGCGTTCCGCCGCCGGATCCTGACGTGGCCGCTTGCGGGCTGGCGGGGCTTGGGGCCCTGGAGCTGGCTGGGCCCCGCGCGCCTCATCTGTAGAAGGGGCGTCGTGCCGGTGCGTGGGGCGGGCAGCGCGGGGCCGCGGGGCGCGCGGAGCCGTTAGGCCAGCGCCCGTCTTCCTACTGCCGTCGCTGTTGCTCCCGCCTGCACGCGCCCGAGGGGACCCGAGGTTGGCCCGCCTGTGGGCAGCGGGCAGCGGGCTATTGAGCCCCGATTCCGAGGTTGAAACCGAGTTCCTGTCCCAGCTGGACGCCCTTGGGCGGAGATGGGGTCCCCAAGGTGGAGCCCCCGGGTATGGGGTTAGCGCGTTCTAACAGAGACCCCAGAGAGCTCGTGGGGAGGGTCCCCATGTGGGGTCCAGCTGGGAGAACCGGAAGCAGGCCTTACCAGACACCTGGATGCCAGAGTCCTGAGGGGCTTGCTGTGCCCCAAGCCGCCCGTCTGTGGCATCGAGTTCCAGCAGCCGGTGGGGGTTCACAACACCTCCCTCAGCCCCAGCCCACCCAACTCGGGGTCACTCCTGAGAGAGGATGGCCCCGGGGTGCTGAGATGGGGCAGGAGCTCAGACGTGCAGCTCCCCAGGACCTCAAGTGGTAGACTTCCCCAGGGTGGCTGGTGATGGGGGGCATGAACGAGAGACAAGGATCTTGGAGGACAGGGATCACGCTTCGACATCTCTGTCCAGATCATTACTGGGGCCCTTCGCAGGTGGTCAGAGGAGCACCCCACAGCCCCTCATCCCCTCTCCCGTGAGCTCTGCTCTTCCCGGCTCTCCCATGCCTGGTTCACCCTGGAGTACCCGTGTGTCCATCGGTTCCTCCGTCTCTAAATCCAGCTCTGGTTGGCCTTGGACTCCCACCCCCCTCTCCCCCCTCTTTCAAGTCTCCTCTTTTTCTTTGTACACAGACTCTCTGTCCTTTTCCACATCAGATCAGGTGATTAGTTTCCCCTCTGCAAGATCAGATGGTGTTTTGTCAGGAGAGACACTAAGGAACCACTAGAGAGCAGCCCCGGGATGGCCCAGCAGAGGGGAGGGGACCAGGCCAGGAATGAGGCTTGTGTGGTTAGGCTGTGGGAGGGGGAGATAGCGCAGCCATATCTGGCAATACTTTTTTTTTCTTTTTATACTTTCTGATAAGCTTGTTATTTTTATCTATTTATTTAGAATTTGTCATTGTCGAGATAGGACCAAAGTCAAATGAACGTTTCTATTAAGTGTCAGTGGCATTACTGAGAGGCAGGCCGCCCCAGCAAGAGAGGATCCCTCACTCCCATTTTCAGATTTCTTCTCCTTGGCTCTCGCCTGTGCCCCACGGTCTCTGTTCCACACTCTCGTCTACATGTCCTGAAAATAAAAGGAGCGGTGAGTAAACCCTGGGCAGCCTGGGAGCAGGACACGTGCATTTGTGAGTGTGGTCAGGGGGCAAGGAGTATGTGGACAGGAAATACCGGAGTTTTGTCCCTTCCGGGCAAATCCTTCCGCTCAGTGGGGCACACCTGCAGCTCAGAGCAATGCTAAGGGAAACAGACACAGCCAAGCGTCCCCAGGCAGAAATGCCATTCTCAGGAAGGAAGCATCCTGTCAGGCCACGCTGTCCATGTTGAGGCTTCTGACAAATTCTTGAGATGGGACATTAGCGGGTCCTTAAAAATCTCAGGACCGAAGCTTGATTTCTGCTGTTGCAGCCCAGTAGCGGACGAGCTCTTTGCTGACCTCGCGGCCACAGGGGACACTCGGAGGACGTCAGGATGGGTCAGAGCTGCTGGAGGCACGGAGCGGCGAAGGAACGGGAGAGCGGGTAGGAGATGCCCCACTGTGGCTAGGTAATTAGAAACTTGGGGTTTTTTCCTCTGCTGGACCACAGGACCGAGTTGCTCCCATTCTGAGCATGGGCCGGTCCTGGGCTGTTTCCCAAGTTCTGACACGTTCCGTATTTGTCTTGGCGATGGCACCGTTGGTGGTGGTGAATGTGCCATTGTCCGTGAAGGTCTCATGTTGTTTCCTTTAATCTGCCTCGTGAGGCTGCAAAGACTTCAGCCCTTCTCCCGAGGATGTGCTGCTGGGGTCTGCCAGTGAGTTCACTCGTAGAGCCCAGAGAGAAGCGGGGTGTGCAGGGAGCAGGGAGGGACTGGAGCTTCGGCCGGGGCACCTAGCCGGGGGGAGCTTAGCCTGGGAAGCAAGTCAGGTGCCGAGAGGTAGAGGGTTGGAGACCCTTCCGAGCGCCCTGGCGCATTCCTTCCTCGGGCACCTGCTGTCTCCTGTGTTGGTTCCTGTAGGTGCACAGATATGTCAAGAGTGTGAGCTTTCAAGGGTAGGCAATTATGCAAAATCCCATATGACAGAATTCCAGGATGTTTCAGTTGGGAAAAAGCCCTTTGAGGGCAAGTTATCCCCCAAACCATCATTTTGTAGAGGAGGAGAGAGAAGGAATGAGCAGAACCACAGTGGGCACTAGGCTGCCAGCTTGTGCTTCTGAGGAGGGCCGGGAGGAGGAGGGAGGGAGTAGGAGGAAAGGAAGCGGTTTGGGTAGGCTCTGTACCTCTACCATGTGCGGGCGCTGGGCTCAGTGTTTTCCTAGTCCGTCATTCCCTCGGGGGCACACAAGGACTTACTGACTCAGGTTAAGACGCCAAGCCAGTGGCCGGGGGATGTACGCCCACGGACCGTAAGTAGATGGTGGACGTCACCAAGGGACAGACCTCTGTGCAGCATAGAAAAGTGAGCCCTGAGAGACAGCTGCTTGTCCTGTCAGATGCTCTGACCTTGAGCCTGGAAGGGTTCGGGGTGGCCAAGGTCAGAGGTGGAACAAGGCTCTGAGCTCGCCCTCCCTTGGACCTCTCTCCGAGCCCTGCTCCTCGTCCCGGAAGCAGCTCACTATCTTCCTACACTGTCCTGGACAGTCCGAGTCTTGGGGTCAGTTCTCGGGAGGCTGGGTTACAGCAAACCAATAACCACAAAGCCCCACATTCTCTGAGCGCCAGGGACCAGAGATTTCACACACTCTCTCTGTCATCTTCACCCAAGCCGTGCTGTTACCTCCTCGTTTATACGTGAGAAAATGAAAGACCCATCCAGAGTCACCCCGAGTAGACGGGACTCTACGACACCAGGTCAGCCTGACCCCGAGGCTGATGATCTTAACCGCGGACCATGATGCTTCCAGGCTCTGCTTTTTAACCCAGAAGACACATACCACACACTCCTCCCCAGCAGAACGATGACTTACAACTACATTTACAAATGTGTAAAAGAAATCATGAATACGAGTACAAATGTCCTCTGTTTGCAAATAGAGTAATGGAAATGCTGTTTGGAAGTTTAGAAAAACACATGCTAAGGGGAGAAAAAAAACAAGAACCCGAAATCGAATTTACAAATCATTCATACAACAGTAACAATGAGAACTATGTATTATGACAAAAGATGAAAACTCAGCAGAAAAACTAGCAAAGAGTGTGATTAGGGAGCTGAAGAAAGTTGCACAAATGGCCCAAAATAAACGGGAAAAGGTTCAGATTTTCTAACTAAAGAAAGAGAACCTGGAGCAAGAAAGGGTTTTGGAAAATGACAAAACCCTCTGTTGGAAATGCTGTAGGGGGAGGGATGGTGAGGAGGACACTTTGCTGTGCTTTGATGGGGAGTGTAAATGCTTTTGAGGACAAGCCCCCCCCTTATTTAAAAGATTTTATTTATTTGACATACAGAGATCACAAGTAGGCAGAAATGCAGGCAGAGAGAGAGGAGGAAGCAGGTTCCCTGCTGAGCAGAGAGCCCGATGCAGGCTTGGTCCCAGGACCCTTGGATCATGACCTGAGGCGAAGACAGAGGCTTTAACCCACTGAGCCACCCAGGCACCCAAGGACAAGGCCCTTTTAATGGCATCTTTTAGCCTTAAAAATATGTATGACCCTTGACTGTTAATTTCAGTTCTAGGGATTTGTCTTCAGGAGATAATCTTTGATGTGTATAAAGAACTATTAAAATGGCAATAAAATTAGCAAAAAATTGGCAAAATGTTGAAATTTAGCACAAAGTAGGAATTAGAATAAGTAAATATGATGTGCATAGCATGGGAAACTATGTACCTATTACAAGGGTGCTGTCTAAGAAGATTGAAAACATAGCAAACATTTGTAATAGCTTGTTTGGTGAAAAATCACTTTATAAAACAGCATATCCAGTGTAATTCCAGTTTTCCTAAACAATACCTGACCTTCGCCAGGTGATGAGTGTTAACATCACGGAGAGTGGGATGCACCCATTTCCTTTGCATCCTGATGGGATGTACTGGGAACACACACCCCGCCTGGGGTATCCATACCCTGAACCACGAGGAAGCATCACCTACCACCCCCCCCCCCCCCCCCCCCGCTGCAGGATAGCTTGTAGCATGCCTGGCCTTCTTCAAAAGTGCCTAGGCCAGGGGCGCCCGGGTGGCTCAGTGGGTTAGGGCCTCTGCCTTCGGTTTGGGTCGTGGTCCCAGGGTCCTGGGATCGAGCCCTACATCGGGCTCTCTGCTCAGCGGGGAGCCTGCTTCCTCCTCTCTCTCTCTCTCTCTCTACTTGTAATCTCTGTCAAATAAATAAAAAATCTTAAAAAAAAAAAAAGTGCCTAGGCCACTGGCCGGGCCGCTGAGTCGGGAAAGCGAGTGCTGTGAGGAACAGCATTGGGACAGTTGATGTCATCCGAATATGGACTGTGCGCTGGATATCAGTAGATGTTGGTGTTGGTGTTGTACTGTGGTTCTCTCGGGAAACAGACACAGTTTGCTCCAGGGTAAGGGAGCCTCCGGCTTACTGCCAATTGTTCAGAAAATCAGCATCTGTCTGCAATGCAGAAGTATGTTGTTCAAAATCAGTATTTTACCTTTCACCATCACACTGGATACATCTAACATTATAACAGCAATTCTGCCTACACATGTCTCCGTGCTCATGGAGACAGAAGACGGTGAGAGCCTGTGGGAGCCCCTCCCACCCTCGTCACGACTTTTCTGTGAGTTCGAATGACGTCAGGATTACAAGTAACAAGAGCTACATCAGAGACTGGAGTGTTATTCCCCAAAACATCAATAGAACTTTTTCTTTGGCGGTGGGATCCTACTTGATGTTTACTTCCATCTTTCTGCAGACAAGTTGTTTTCTAAAATTGTCCGCCGTAAACATCTATCGCGGCTAACTGGTTCATTGTGTGGTGTGAACTCAGCGGAACTGCCTTAAAAAGACAAAAATCCCAACTGCAGCTGTGAGTTCCTCTCAGGTCCTTGATGTCATCTCAGGAAGATCTGGGAACTTTCTAGTCACCTGTAAATGTGAAAAAAACCTCTGGCCCGGATTAAGACGTCTATCCCCCTCTCCACCTGTGAGCCCGTCCTCTTGTCCTAACACTGGCCTGACCTTGGCCTGAAGGAGGTGGGGCTGGGAGGGGGGCCCCCTTTTCTTCTGGTCTCCAGGGTCAGGACAGGACAGAAGGCAGGAGGAAAGGAGCATCATGCTTTTGCTGACCTGGTCTGCTGAAATTCCCCTGTGGGCTGGGACCCCTCGCTCCTCCGGTAGCTGGAGCCCCAGGGCTGCTCCCACCCTGCGTGTCCCTATTTGAGCTCTTCAGGAGGCCTTGAAGGGGGCTTCCCCGCCCTGGCTGCTGTCCACAGCCTTATGCTGCTCTGGGCCCCTCACCCAGCAGGCTCTTCATCCCAGTACACACCGAAGTCCCACTAAGTCAAAATGTCCAACACTGACTCCGCATTTCCCTCCTCCCAGCACCCCCCCCAAACCGGGTCCTCTTCCAACACTTCCCATATCAGTGCACGGTACCACCTTCCACCTAAGTCATTCCTCCCACATCCCCCCACGTCTTGTCTAGTCTGTTCCTGAATATTTTCCCCAAACCAGTCAGTCTTTCCACCTTATTTTTGGATGAAGCTTCAGTCACCCGCGATCAGTCCCAGTGTCTGCAACATGGAGGCACCTCCAGCCTCCAGCTCGTTAGATGTGTCTTCCAATATATCCCTCCCCATCCTCTGACCCTCTTTGCCTGGCCTGGTTGACTCTTCTGAAGCTTCTGGTCCTGTGGGCGCATGACTTGGAGGGAGATCATTGGTGGCAAGGGTTATACAGATGGGGTGCTGAGTCTTTTGGAAGTTCTGAAGGAAGGTGGGAAGCCATCCCGGCCCCACCCCAGTTAGGAAGGAAGGGATTTATGACGGAAGCCTTTTAGGCCATGTTTGCACACTGGCCACTTAGAGGTCAGGCACCCGGGGTGCCTCCCTGGGGCACCCTGTCTCCAAAGCCCTGTCCATATTTGCTCAGGCTCCTCTGTCCCTCGTCACAAAGACAGTCCCATCAGAGGTGGTTTCGAAGATGGAATGGAGATGCCTTTGTTCAGTTGAAGTGGGTCAAGTTTTGTGGGGTGGGAAGCTCATACTTGAGGGGATCCTCTTTGGGAAAACACACATTTACACATTCCCAGTGCAGAACCTTGGGGCCCCTGCAAGCATGGTTGCCTTAGCTTCCTGCGATGTGGGCTCTTCTGGTCTGAGGCTAACGCTGGGGACAGCGACAGCAGAGTACCAGGGCCGCTGTTGTCAGCACAGTTCTGAGGTCCTTCCAGGCTGCGGCAGCGCTAGGACCATGGACTCTGGAGTCTGGCAGCCCCAGGGTCCTGTCTGTGCACTTTTTTGTTTCTGGGGCTCCTTCTCTCTGTCCCTGAGGCTTAACCTTACCACCACCGGCCCCACGTGGTACCACCTGGGCCTCCCCCAGGCCACACAGTGGCTCTTGACCTTCTCCTGGCATGCACGTGGCCCCCAGTGGACGTGCTAGCAGCCGAGGGTTTGAACGAGAGAAAGCTGACGGAACCATTGACTTCATTCTTAGCGACCTTACCCCCCTGGGAGGTAGCACTTCTGTGAGCCATTCTACAGGGGTTCCTAGTTGTTGGAATACCGGACAGAATGAGGAGGTGAAATTTGAAATGGGGCTGAGCAGACAAAGATCACTTTTGGAACAAAAGAAAGGGAGGCCAGTTCCACCCAGAGCTGGATCTCTGATTTCATCATGTCTCCCCTTTCCTCTCCCTGTCAGATCCTCGTGTTCTCTGAGTATCCCAAGTCTTTCCCCAGGCAGAGGGAGGCAGCAGGGGACAGAGCAGGGCAGAAGTTGTTCACAGGTGCGGTTTTGTGCACAAGCCAGATGTCCCCTTGTGAGATGTTGGCCTTGAGGACAGAGGACAGAGGACCAGGGTAAGAGTTAGGGGACAGGAGAGCCCCATGCCGGGTGTCCTGCAACGTGACTTCAGAATCTCTTTTGGCTTTGAGCCATGGTATGAGCTGTTCAAAGTTGCTTTTCAGAAAGGCCAGTCTCCAGCGATCAGGTCTGCTGAGCGGGTTAAGGGTCAGTGGAGTCCAAAGAGCTGAGCGTGGTTGTCCCAGGAAAGCAGCTGTGGGCAAGGAGTTTCTGTGGGATTCCAGGGAGACACAGCTACTTGGGGCGGGGAGGGTGTTAGGATGTCTGTCATATGAGTGATGGTCCTAAGATACTGATGCCAGGGGACGGACGGACAGGTCCGTGAGACCGAGTGGGGATACCACTTAGCCTCGGCTCAAAGGCCCCACAGCCTGCCCCGCTTGTGGTTCTGCCCTCTGTCGCGTGTCTTTGTTCGTAGAACTATTCCTGAGTGAATGTTTCCTGCGGGTACGTTCCGAAAGGAGGGATTAATGGATCAAAGATATGTGCCTACTAATTCCTGAAAGGTTCCACCAAGCATTCTGTAATGCTAAGTCCCATTTGGTGAGAATAGGGAGAAACAGACTTTCTCCTATATTCCCAGTAGGACCGAAAGATGCTGCACCTTTTCTGGAAAGGAATGTAGCCATTTAGCAGTCTTTAAAATTAACCATTCATTTAAAATTAATCATCGGTGTGCCTATCGAGCATTTCCGTCTCGAATTTGTCCTAAGGAAACAGACCAATGGACAGAGGTGTCTTCATGAGACTCTGGGAAGCACTGTGTCTTGTAGTGAAAAACTAGAGAAAAATCCCAAAGTTCTGGGATTAGGGGATCGATGAGATAAAATATGACTCGTCATACCCCAGTGTGCCCTTCAGCAGGCTATCGTAGAAGTGTATTTACAGACAGATGGTCTCGAGAGAGCGTGTTACAAAAGGCTGTTTGCGGAACAGCGAGTGAGGCTCCGTGGGGTAAAGATTCCCTTGCTCCCTCAGCTCTGGGCTCCTGTTGACTTTCTGAGTCAAGGTCAGTAGCGGGGCTCCCCTGGGTCCCTGCACTGCCTCCCCCGGCTGGACTGACTTCCACGAGGGATGAGTGATGGCTGGGTATCTTTCTCCTCGGCTCCCTTTGGCTCCCTTTCCCTGGATTTTGGGGGAACTCCCTAGTTGTTCCCAGCACTAACGTGGACTCTCTGTGACTACGTCCATGTGGACGTGTGGGTCCTGGGGAGGGAGAGACTGGAGGCTTTAGGCTCAGTCGCAGCATCTAGGAATGGATGTCAGGGCCCGACCCCATCGTGGGCACTCCCAGCAGCCTATCTGCTGATTTCCACGGGAACACCTGCTTTTTCCCATCTCGCTAGGACTGATGGACACTCAATGGTCAGAATTTTATCCTTATGTTCTTATATTTTCAATACTTTTCCTAACCATGGGATTGGGACCATGTCTAAAACCCCTCTTTTTTTTTCTTTTGTTTCTGAGGATGTCTTGAAATTTTCTTTTGAAATGGAAGGAAATCAGCAATGCCTAGTACCCTCGCTACTCGGTGTTGGAGACTTTCGGAGACACATGGAGCTTCAGGGGCCGGAGGGAGGGAGATGTGCTCGGAGCAGAGAGTGGGACTGGTGCCCTGGGCTGTGGGCTCCCCGACCTTGCATCCCTCCCACACACCGGGCCGAGCCATGAGAAAGCACACCTCGGTGGGCCTGGGGTCTCTGATCTATGCGCATCTCTCCCCTTCCTCTGGCCTGCATCCGTGGCTCACATGTGCAAGCCCGATCTTGCAGCATCATTGAGATGAGGGTTGGGAAAACCTAAGGGAGTTTCCTTCTCTCACAGAGGTAGGATGCACCCCCAACCCCCGCTGGATGAGAACTTTAGACTTTGCCCACCATGAATAAAGCACACCATAATCGACCTGATAGGAAGCTAGAATTTTTCTTGTTATAGAAAGATTTGTATTGCAAGCACAAGTGGTATAATAGACTTGATTGTATTAAAATAATAGTAATAATGCTAATACCCATTGCTGTGTCGGGGCACATACCTGTAGTGTGTTTTCTGTTATGTATCATGTAGCCTGTGTTATATGCTCCGTGTATGTTTGTATTATTGTAGGTTACGTTTTACCTCTTATTTATAACCTGCTGGAGTCGGAGACAAGAAGCTCTTGGACTCCTAGTGCCTGAGCTTTCCTTCTTGCCAACCCACACCCAAACGTTGAGTGGTTGGGTTTTGGGGGGAAGAGGGTGAGTGGCGATGGCGCCCGAGTTCTAGCCATCAATTTCCAGTGATCCATTACGGTTTTGTAATCCCTTTCAGGATGGGAAAGGCAAGAAAGTAGTCCATCCCAGGGCCTGGAAAGACTAGTGATGATGTCGAGTGGTTGGGTTGGTGGAGGACCCCCAGGCCAGGGCTGGGCCTGGTGCTGTGCGCGCAGGGGACAGTCGGAAACGGGGCTGGGAGCGGCCTTGCTGAGACCTGCCTGGAGTCGTGGGCCTGGTTGCCAGCACCTGTCATCGCAGCAGCGCGCCAGCCTGGGGCCCCTCCTTGCTCAGGAGTCGGAGTTGTTAGCGCCCATCCTAGTGGTGCAGATTCTCTTTGATGGCCAGTGGGGAGAGTTCAGTTTCCCTGAGGGCTGGATGAGACAGGAGGTGACAGAGTTTGGGTCCAGGAAAATCTCAGTGGGTCTGAGTGTGACCCTTCTGCTGACCTGCTGACCCCTGCGTGGCCACCAGCACTGGGTCCTGGCCAGGCGTCCTGCGCACGTATGAGTGGGAGTTGGTGGGGAGGGGGTTGTGCTCCCGCAGAGGAGAAAGGGCCTGAGCGCTACTCATGACCCAGATCCTGGCCCGCGGGGCACAGTGGGGGCCGTGAGACCCCACTTGGGTTTGTGCTTGGCTCTGAGCTCCCCGAATGCCCCCTTTCTCAGCCCCCTGGGGACCCTCTCCCTTCATCCCTGCCCGCTTCATTCCCACTGGCTCTACCCAGATGGTTCCAGATCCTTCTCGGCCTCCTTGTCCTGCCCCCGGCCCTACCGGGTCCACCTCTGATGCTCTGCCGCGCCTTCCTTCCCAGAGCCCTCGGCAGGGCCTCCTTGTGCCCAGCTTGGGAGCGTCAGCGTGCGGCCCCTGCCACCTCCCACCCTGGCTCCCAATGACAGGAGCCACTGCATCACCAGCTGTCCTGGGCCGTGTGGGGAGATGCGGGTGGAGGGGGAGATTTTAAATGAAGCCGCTCTTGGCTGAGCCACTCCCCAGCCCGCCAACACATGCGCTCACTCTCTTAGTTTAGCTCTACAGGGATTTCTGTTTCCAAATATCCCCCAGAAAGAAGAAAAACAGATGTTTCCCGGGGGGTGCTAATGAGTGAATGGTGTGCTGATGGTTACCCGTGAGAGCCAGTTGTTCGCGGTGGAGCAGAGACGCACCCAGAGGGAGGGAGCGGCCCGCCCCCTGTTCTGTCACCATGCTCGGCCCGCATGTCAGGCCCAGCTGTCCTGTGACAGGAACTGGCGTGTGCGGAAGACCTGGGAGGTGCGGTCCCCGTGTTGAGAACTTGCCATCTGCAAGCTCTGGACCCCTGTCTCCCCCGGGAAGGCCCCGGGACACTTGCTTGGACACGGCACGCGGGCCCTGCCGGTCACAGGGACCAGGCCACCTCATAAGTTCTCCAGCGTGGAGCTGGAGTTCCACAGCCCCCATGTCAGCTGGTATCTCCCGGCTCTTGGCATCCCCGAGGAGATGCTGGCTCACATCCCTGGTCCACGCAGACCTTCCCGGGAGGGATGCATGGAAATCTCCACTCTCTGAGATCTCTGGGGAGGAAGGGAGAAGAGTTGCTCCCACGGCCAGCTGCCCACACTGACTGAGTTTTTGCCTCCTGCTCTGTGCCTTGCAGGTGCTTCCTTGTCCCACTTGAGCGATACCCAGACAGACGCTCAGCCTTGTTTCTCTGCCAGGGAAGCAGGCCAGGATGTCCCCGGCCATTGCTTTAGCAGAACTTCTGCAGGCTGGGTGGGTGGGAGTCACCAGGAGTTCCCACTACAGAGGTACGTGCAGACCACATTCCTGTTAGAGAAGTCCACTTTGCCCGACGTAGCCCTCGGCCTCTGCCATGGAGCTGGTTCTTCTCTCTGTCCTCGTGCCCCCCTCTCCCTTCCGTCCCCTTCTGAACTCACCTCTGGCATAGCTAAAGCCATAGAAGTGTTTGGTGGAACGAAGGGTCTTCCTAGGACAGGGTGCCTTTTCCTTACAAGGCTGTCGTGCTTATAAATAGCACAGAAAGGGCCTTCCTTTCCAGAATCAGGTTTAACGAACCCAGAATCCCCTACCTCTTGTGCTGATGCTGAATTCTAGACACCGTACAGCCTGGTCACTGATGGGGACTCCGTCCCCTGACTGCCCTTGGAAGTGTGCACACCTCCCCACACACCTGGGCACGCGAGGCTGCCTCGTGTCCCTCATCTGGGTCCTCCCCATGCTGGGTCAGCCCTGTATGCAGGCATGCACTAAGAATTCTCTTTCCTCCTCCTCCTCCTTTGTTAAATCAGTGGACTCCATTTTTTTTTTTAACAGAACAGTTTTATATTTACAGAAAAATCGAGTGCGTAGTATGGGGAGCTCCCACGTACGGTTCCAGTCCCTGTACGAAATTTCTCCTGTACTGTCATCATCTCACCTGGCCAGTAGGAGCTGTTTGTCAGAATTAGGGGAGCAGTATCGGTACATTTTTATATGTACCCACACAGTGGGTTCGGACTTCCTAGGTTTTTACTTAGGGCTTAAGATCCCACGTGGGCCACCAGGTTGCATGAGGCACCGTATGTCTCCCTGGGCTCCTCTCGGCTGGTGTCTCAGACTCTCCTTGTTTTCGATGAGCGTGACCATTCTGGGGAGTTAGTTGTTCTGTGGGATGTCCCTCTCTGGGGGGACCTTCTGTGCTGTGTTGCTCATGGTTAGAGCAGGGCTCTAAGTTTTGGGAGGAAGGGTCCCGGGGTGAAGCCCCACTCTCGTCAGATCCCAGCAGCGGCAGCACTCATGGTCAGCAGGACGTCCGGCTGCTGATGTGAGTTCGGATCTCCTGACCAAGGAGAGGGGGTCCGGTTCCTCCCGACCCAAGAAGTCACTCCCCCTTGCCCGTCATCCCACCCTTGGTCTTGGAAGGAAGGGAGGGCACAGCCCACACTCCTGGGATGCAGAGTCACCTGCTCGAGGCCAGACCACTGGCATAAATGACTTGGAATTCTTCTGCGTGGGAGAGTTGTCTCGTGTCTCCTCTATTAATCCATTTGATCGTTTACGTCTACCAGCATGGACTCAAGTGGCTTTGTTTTCTACTTTGGTGTACGATCCAGTGCTCCTTTCTTGATTCTGTTGCCCTGAGTGCCCCAGCCAGGGCGACGCAGGCTCCTGCCACTGGGCTCCCGGCCCTTTGACAAACCCTGTCTGTGGGCGCGCTGTCACTGTCTTTGTGACAAGGAGACGCTCTCTTCTTAAAAAAAAAAAAAAAAATTAGCCTCAGCTGCCCTGGGGCCACACATCCAGCATCCAGCCTTGTCCCACAGGTGGCCGTGAATGTGCCGCCCCTTCCTGCCTGGGGGGTGGGCATGTGTTCATTCATTCAGTTACTCCTACATGTGCCCCCCCCATGCCTGTCCTCCTGGTCCCTGCAGGCTGACCTGGACAGGCGAAGTGTGGGGGGCAGACGCACACGGGGGGTGTGCAAGATGGGAGCCCAAGCCTTCCCCTACGTGGTGCAGCCCCCCACCCTCCACCCAGAGCACCCCTGAGCAGACACACCCCCCCACCCTTGGCTTCTCATGGAGAGACACTGCTGTGGGCCCTTTGGCCCCGTTGCCACCCAGCCCCCAGCTCTGCGTGCGTGGGGGGTTGGAAATGCACCTCCCGCCCATGCATGCATGGGCATGCATGACGGTGGGTGACTTCTGCGACAACCCACCGTGGCCCAGGGCGCGGCTCTGAGCTCTGCTCCCCCGGCTGAATTGTCTGCTGTGAGCAGGGAAATGTGTGACCAGCGCGGAGCCGACTTTACTCACCACAGGATGGCTTGTGGTGGGTTTTCAGTGACATTCAACAATGGGAAAAAAGTAACACCAACCTAAACCGGTCTATGTTTACGAGAGGGCATGTGCATTTATGTGTCAGTCTCATAGTTAAATGTTCCAGTTTGGGCTATGGTTTTTTGAAAAAGTACTATTTTTTTTCCTTTTTATAGAAACAAAGTTCACTTTGAATTGTGGCAGGTTTTCTTTGTTTGGTTAAAGAAAAGGCTGCATTTGAACTTGAGAAGAAAAAGAGTGTCTGGTCCGTAGCAACCACATAAGCACGATTTCAGGCACTGCCGTGGGACCCTCCCAGAACTGGAACGGCGCGGCTGGGGGCTGTTGCTCATGGTCGAACGTCATTCTCACTGGGGCCTGTGGTCCTGACCACAAACATGTGACCAAGGGCACAGATGAAGCGGAGCTGAGTCAGATCTTCTGGCCGCCTGGGCACTGGCTCCACAGAAGGCAGAGGCCACAGAAACACCAGCCCAGCCGTCGCCGGGCCCCTCCCACCTGCCCGGCCCCGGACTGCACAGGGTCGGACTCCCGGAGGGGGCAGTGCCGAAAGCCACAGAGTGTGGCTAGGGAGCGTGGCTAGAAGTGTGGCCACATGTGACTGAGCCCAGCAGGTCCACGGAGGAGCCTGGCTCGCTGCGGCCCAGAGGGTCCTTTGTGGGCCCTAGTGAAAGTCAGGTCCAGCAGGAGGACGTGCTGTACACTCTCCCCCTCGCTCCAGTGCTGGCCCAGAGCCTGGCTTGCATGTAGCTCTGGAGGCCAGATGAATTCAGCTCTTTGGATGCTGGGAGGTGCAGGGGGAACGAAAACACTCCGTGGAAATCCACGTTCCACTGACTGGCTCAGGTCGTGCTCTCAGATTCACTACAAGACGGGGCCCACCCGTAACTTTATTATTAAGTAAACGGAGTCACTGAGCGGCTCTGTGCACCAGGCACGGTCTGCGTGATCCCACCTGAGCCTCGCCATGTCCCCGTGAGAAGGTGGACTCGCTTATCCTCAGTTCACAGATGGCAGAGCAGAGGCCCGGGGAGGCTGGCGAGCATGGATCTAAGCGCAGGGCTTGGGCAGCTCGGCCGAGCATGTCTCCGTCTCTGATCCCCGATTCTACCTGGCACATAATGTCAGGGGTTCTGAAGATATTGAAATGACGCGTCCCTGTTGCCAGTGGGGACAGAGCCTCCATACAAAAGGCCCACTCCCTTTGAGTGTCCTCGTCCCTCCTTGTGACACTTGATGCTCTTGAGGCAAACCGTATACGTATCATCACAGGGACAGCCTGGCTCAAGGCTGGAGGCTTGAGGCTCGAGCCGATCAGGGGGAGGCTCCTCTCCCTGACCCGCCAAACCTCCCACTCCGTCAGTCCCGACAGGACATGAGGCTGGGAGCAGGTCACCCAGTCCCCAAAGCAGACCGTCCTCCTCTGTTACCCCTCACTTCCCTCGGACCCCATCCCTCCTCAGCGGTTCTGGATTTATCTCCAGCAGCCTCTGCCTCTGCCCCTGCCCCTGCCCAGCCCACTGTCTGACCGCCAGGAACGCCTGCTCAAGCCGCCCTCCACCTGGCCATGTAGATCCTTGCCCTTCTTTGCCTATAGTCCATGGGGGTCCATGGGGGTCCAAGGGGGCCCAAGCATCCTGCCCCTTTGAGGGCAGCCCCATCATCCAGGCCTGTCACCTTCCCCAGCCAGTCCTGCCTCCCCCATACTTTCACCTGCCCTGGGCCTGCTCATGGGGCCCCCACCAGCCCTGCTCCCCACTTTGCTTGCCCCGTCCCTCCTCGGAACTCAGTTTGGGTAAACCTCTTCCAGAAAAACTTCTGTGCCCATCAACTCTGCTTGGGAGAGCTTGTCCTTGGACTCCCCAAGTGTCCCCCTTGTACCCTCTACTTCACTCCACGGGGGCAGGGACTGGGTAGGGACAGCTCATGGTGCCTGGCTTGCACGGGGCAGAAGGAATGCTCTCAGCTCACTGCGGAGCGAGTGACAGCGGGGTTGGGCGCCTGCATTGTTGTGTGACTGGTTCTCGAGGTTGTTGAGCATCTGGGCGGACCCTGCTCCTGTGCCCCTGGCCCCCACTGCTCCGTGCTCCCCAAGGCCATCCGTGGTGCTCCACCTCTCTCAGGGCACCCCCCCCAAGACTCCCACCTGTCGACGCAGTGAGAGGACAGGTGGCGCCCCTGAACCGTGGAAGTGGGAGGCGCTGGGAATGCAGGGCTCGCCCCCCAGGAGGCGGACCTGGCTCAGGGAGGAGACGGAGCTGGCTCTCCTGTTCCCCACAGAGTCAGGGGAATCCCCATTCCTGGCCAGCGGAGCAGTCGGAGAAACCAGCTTCAAACTCACCTGCTCCCTCCAGGCAGAAAAGCACCGCAGGTAGCCTACTCAGTTATCTAAGGAAACATCGAATTGGCTCAGAAGGAAATCTGAAAGTGCACCGTCCTACGCCTGGGGTCGCTGCCGCAGTGACACATGGTGAGATTCTCGCGGCAGATTCGCCTCCCGACAGAGGTGCCAGGATTGAAGAACCGCAGCCATGATACCCCCAACCAGAATCATCCTGGGATCGGGGAGAAGGGTGGGGACAGACAGGAGTGCAGGGCCTTCTGGTCTACCTGCCCGAGCAACTCTGTGGCCACTTGCTACGAGCAAAAGCCAGTCCCGTTTCCTGCCGCAGAGTTATGAGGAATACAGGTGGGGGACGGGAGCAGGGCCCACGTGCATTCACAGGCAGAAAGGTAATTCTTATGGAACGAAAGCAAACAAACAATCTCAGCAAAATTCTCAGCAGTCTAGAATCTTCTGGGAAGGTGTTGCCCCAAATTACGGAGTCTGTTTATCAAGATGAAAGTTTATGTCTCAAGACATAATTATTATTTTAACCATTGTGGAAGGAAAGGGTTCTCCCCGAAGCCGGAGCTCCTCGAAGGCGGAGTTGTATCGGAATCTCTGTGTGGCTCCGGTGCTGGCTGTGACATTTGTCTACCCAGCATGTCCTTCTCATTTCGTTCTTACTGCCGGAAGCTCTGTGTTGTCAGGGGCCATGGTGGGAACCTTCACTTCCCTTCTTCTTGCACACTGGGATCGTCAGTGAGATAGAAGCAAAGTCAAGCAAAGCTTACATGAACGGTGTTTCAGAGAAGTCGGTTCAGATGCAAAGTGTGTCTTTTCCTTCCCCGTTGACTGGAATGTAGATGTGATGGCTGGAATTGCAGAAGTCATCTTGCGATCATGAGGTGACTGGAGGCTGGAAGCCACGTGCTGAGAATGGTGAAGGTTACTAAGGAAATCAGGAGCCATCTCAGTCTTTTTGACTCCCTGCCTCTGGGTTTCTTGGTATGTGGAAGAAAAACACGCTCCCGGCTTGGTTCAACCAGTTTTATTTTGGGTCCCTGTAGCTGGTGGCCCAAAGCAGTGGCTAGCTCATACGCTAGCTCCGAGCTTGGTAATAAACCTCCAGGCCTTGGGGGATGCAAGGCTATTTGCCTTCCAGTGTCATGGCCCAGATTTTGCACCCCTCCTTGCTTACTGTCTTCCTCAATAGGACCCTCCACCCTGTCAGGTGTCGCTTTCTGTTGTTCTGGTACATCCCACTATCTGCTTCTGGTTTGTTACCTCTGATCTGCTGTTAGTTTGGAAGCCCCACATCTGGCCCTGTTGGAATTGCGTGCTGAGTGAGAGCACACGGGTTTGAGCGAGGTGGAGAGGCTGCCACTTCCGTGGGTGAATGGGGTTTCATTTGGGCTGCTCGGAAGCCTTCGTACTCACTTCCACTCTTGGCCACATTTTAAACACGCCAGCTTTTGCTGCAGAGCGAGCTCTAAAAGGGTGTGAACGCGAGAGCTACAGCTCGGGGGTCTAGGGGCTCTTGTGCAGGGAGGTGAGTGACAGTGGCTGGGGAGGCAACCCTTGTGTACAACCAGGCGTATAGTTTCTGGCCCTTCCCTGGGCGGACACACACAGACTCACACAGGCAGCATGGATGGTCCCGTATATACCCTAGTCCATGACTAAAGAAACTGCGGGCTCTCCTGTCTCTCTCTCCACATTGATACATGTATGTTTAACTCATTCCTTTTGTCCCGTCTATCATAGCCCATGGTATGGATGTTGGATAATTTGTCTAGTAATTCCTTATCAAAAAGCATTAGCATGGTCTCCAGGGTCCCACTATAAAAAAAAAAAAACAAATTAACAACCTGCTGGGCCATGAGATGAGCAGTGAGATGGAGGGCGGGCTTCTGTAGGGCACCGTCCTAGAGTAGGACTGCCAGGTCAGCGGGCATCCTGTCTACATCTGATCGACAGCTCCTGTCCAGGTTCCCTCCCCAGAGTGTCTGTGCTTTTGCTCCAATAAACACACGTAACCATGAACAAGGCTGAGGGCCTGTGTTGTGTGCTGAGTGCCGTCCCCTGTCCATCCCCTCTCTGTCCTCTGTGCTCAACGTGAGCTGACAGGGCGACCTTTGCAATCAGCACCCAGAGCCACCCACACAGGGTGACATGTCTGAGCCGCTTAGGCCGCGTGCCTGAAGTTCCACATCCTCTGTGTCCAAGCTGACTGTGCCCGGAATGCCCTCCCCATGTCACCTGCCACTCAGCCATCGTTGATGCCCCCGCCAGCCCCCGCCAACCCCCGCCAACCCCCCCGCCGACCCCCACCACTGTCACTTGCCGATCCCGCTGACTTCTGCTCACCCCCTGTGGCCCTCCACCAACCCTTGTGCTAGCCCATTGTGCTTGGAGTCCACTGTCGAACAATCAGGTGGTGATTTCTGCTTCATGTGGGTGGTTTTCTGAACACCCCCAGCCCACCCGGAGCCTAGTAGGTGTCCAGGCCGTAACTGGTTGATTTGTTCAGTCGTTCTCCAGAACGAGAGGGGAAACGGGTCACACAGAGGCATATGGGATCAAGGGGCGGCGCGGGGCTGGGCAGGTGGGCCAGTGGGTGTGGGGTGGGCCTCGTCCGTGGGGAGAGGATTGTTGGAACCACGTGGGCGTGCGGGTTCCATGGACGGCGGGGAGAAGAGGTCACGGGGAGGGACCTGAGAGGAAAGGCGACATCTGAGAGAGAGCTCAGAGGTCAGGGGCTCCTGTGTCATCAGGGGAACTTCCCGGAGGCAGGGTACTGGGGTGTCTGGCAGGTGAAGGTTTAAGTCACCAGTGCTGCCACTTCAAGCTGTGTGCCCTTGAGCTTGATACATAATAAGCAGCTTCCATCCCCTGCTCGGTCCCCCAAGCAGTGAGAAGAGAGTGGGAACGTCTGTTTCCTCTGCTCAGCTCCCTGTTCGGAATAGTAACGTGTAAGGAACGTTGTTGACCTGCTCTCTCTCCGAGGAGGGACCCTGTAGAGATTTGTAGAGATGCGTGGGTATTGCCGGCACTCTTCCCCCAGACGTGGCATGCCCAGTGCATAACGCCTGCGTCATGCTCTGAGTCCCTCCTAACGGGAGTCCTTGGGGGGCAGCGCTGGTGTCCAGCGTCGTCCGGGTGCCGCTGGCTAACGGCAGAGGGCGGTTAGTCCCTCCCGCTCTCCCCTTCTCCTTCCTGGGTGTTTACAGTCTTATTTTCAATAGTCCAGTCACTCCGCTTACCTTATAATGAGGTCGTGGACATCAGAAACTCTTGGGCACTGACTTGGACAAATACATTTTTCAGTACCGGATACATTTTTTGTTGCCTGATTTCATCCGTATTAGGTGAGCTCTACCTCTACACTCTCAGCTCGATGACTTATTTTGAACGCTCCTTCTTCTGTCCAGAGAAATCTCAGCCCAGACAATGTTCTTCGCCATCTCTGCCCCCCTCCTCAGGACTGGAGGCCCGCAGAGGCCCCGGAACGTGTTCCCCGACCCCTACTGTGCACTCTTCCCAGTGCCAAAACATATGGGTCCAGCCCAAGATCGTGGCCATTCTTGGCTTCTCGGGTATCTGTGTTCAGTAGAATTCCAAGATTTTTCTGTGAACTCTTCCATTCAGAGAAGCAGCAACTGGGAAGACCACGGGCTGCGTGAATTTTTGTGAAGAATCAGGTTATTGCCACAGGGATTTCCCTGTCCCACACAGCAACCATTGCTTACTGTTTCCAAAAAGGGAATGGGGCAGGGGGTCTGAGCACAGCACTCCCTGGCTCGAAGGGCTGGAGTCAGACATCTCCCCTTGAAAGGAGGGGACCCTCCGCAGGTGACGGATGAGATGGGCTTGAGATCAAGCCCCAGGGACAGGAACACAGCACACTTGAAAATGTCTGTGCAAACACTGCCCAACAGAGGATGTTTTGGAATCGGCAGGGAACGCGCGTGCCCCGCGCGGGCTCTCCAGGCCAGCGTCTGTGGTTATTGCTTTCTGCTTGCTGACCGTCTGCTTTTGGCCCCTTCCCAGCCCTAAATAAATAAGGATGATTTATCACGTGAGACGTAGGACTTTCCCCTCCCAGATCGAAAGTGCAGAATAATGGGGATATAGTGAAAGGCTGATTGTCTGGGAAAGGCAGGAAACGGTCTGACGTCACGGCCGTGGGCTCTCCTCCAGCGCTTCCATCTCCAGCAGGGCTCCAAGGAGGGAGTGGAAGGTATCTAGGAGCAAAGGCATGCCCTGTGCCTCTCCAGAACCTTCTCTCTCTCCCTGTGTATCTGGGTGCCCTGCTCGTCTGGTGACGCAGCGTGACGCAGGCGCTGGGTCTGTGATTGCATTTCATGTTGATGAACGTGAACGTAAGTAGCCGCTTGTGGTCAGCAGCAATGGGGTTGGCCGGCGTGACCCTGCACCGCAGAGCTGTGGTCTCGCTCCATGGGCTCTCCCACTCACTCTCTGTCACTTATGACTCAGGAGCCGTTCTCGGAGCCACCTCTACCGGCCGGGGGCAGGACTGGAGGGCAGCAGAGGTCACAGCCGGCCCCCGTGCAGAGAGCGTGCGGTCTTTTGGGGCCCAAGGACGAGTATGGGGACGGGTGTGGTGCATGTGGAAGGTGTGCATGAGGCCGGCCCGGACAGCTTTGCAGAGCTCGGTGTGTGAAGGGCTTTTGGAGATGCCTCACCGAAGACGTGGTGTCGCCTAATGCATGCAGTGGTTATTTCAGGAATCCTGGGCCTTGGGCTCATTTTTAGTAGGAACCCGGATGCTCCGGCTCTAGCCAAACCTCTCTTTTGCCCCCTTTGGGGCTTTTCATCAACTCCTAAAACCATAAAAACACTTTTCTCTGTTTTGGTGTCACCCACCAGCCCGCGAACGGAGCAGCTCAGGCGGGTAGGAAACGTGCCTTCACCGCAGACGGGCCTCTGCTAGCCCAGCGGCGCGCCCGTCACCGAGAACGCAGACATCAGGGAGGACAGCAGTTTAGGTGAGAAGGCAAACCTGGTCCCCTCTCACAGACGGAGGCTGGCTCTCACCTGGAGAGTTCTCTGCCCTTCCTCACTTAGCAGCTCATCAGGAGCATTGTGACTTAAGGAGAATGAGTTTGGACCGTCCAGATGGCAGGAGGTGTGGTGCGAGCGTGCAGCCAGTGACCGCCATGGATGGGAACGCGGTGTTGCCACCTGCTGCAGCACGGAGCAGCCTGGGCAACGGGAGGCGACATGGGAAGAGCTGGGCACAGAGGGGCAGAGTGTAGGGTTCCGCTTCTGGGAAGTGTCCGGGGCAGGTGTGTCTGGAAGGACCGGAGCAGAGCGGTGACCGGCAGGGATGGGGGTCGAACCTAAGCCGGCAAAGGCAAGAAGGAGGACCCGGGCCCGGAGCAGAAGCTGTGTGGACAGGTTCTCCGTACCGATTACTACCCGCAGTGCTGGACAAGTTCCTTTGTTCCTCTGGCCTGTCATGTCCCTAAAGATCCAAGGACTCCAGGGACAAATAAATGAGAAAGCGCGGGCAGGGTGTTTTATCTCAGGGCCCCGCGTTTAGCGAGGACTCAGTGCACGATGGTTTTTATCGTCGCTCATGCAGGTGATCAGAGCGTGCAGAGCAAAACAACGTGGGCAGATCGTTCCACTCCCACACATCGACACCGGAGCCCCCGCAGCCGGCTGCCTGGGCGAGCGCCATGAGCGGGCACGATGAAGCCCACACATGCTCTGCTTGTAAACCAGTACACTTGCTGGGAAAGGCAGCATGGCCGAGCAGACATAGCAGGAGACTGTAACTGTGGTCACAACCCCCAACCCAGGACTCCTGATGACCCCTGGGGGCGCCCAGGAAGATCAGGACTGGAGCCTCACCTCCCCTGTGCATCAGGAGCTGGGAGCGCTGAGTCAGGTTACGAACCCTCACCTGTCCTCCATCCGTGACACACATCTCACCTGTCCTGGTCCTGGGCCTGGCCCTTCTGGGCACTGGAGGAGCCCCTGTGGCCCGGTCGGAGGACAGCTCTGCTTTGATCCTCTCCTTAGAATCTCTCTGAAGAAAATCAAGGGGGAGAGTTCAGCAGAATAAAAGAGCTATGAGGTCTGCATTATAGATGACATTGGACAAAAACAACAGACCCAACCCAATGCCCCAAAGGAGGATGTGTTAAGACAGAGATGGTGAAGCTGTTCAGAGACACAGTCTGTTAGCACCACCGCCACAGGCCAGTATGACAAGCATACGGCCACATGGGGTCACGCACAGATGTAGAACCTTCAGTGAAGCCCATAGCTGTGTCAACATCTGCGGACACCAGGGAAGCCTGGGAGACCGTCTGCAGAAATAACAGCCACCCACAGGTGGGTCCCACAGAGAGCTTTTCCTCCCTAGGCTGTCTCTTTCCTGTGTCTGGGGAGAGACAGGGTCATGGTGGGTAAGAGCAGGCTCGCTGCCCCAGTGCATTTGCCCACTCTGCTCATGACAGCTAAGATTGGTGGACCTGCTGCCTGCCCCATGGAACTGAGATAGCACTTCAGACAGTCCTGCCTGCTCTGCCAGTTTGGAGAGGTCCATGAGCCCTCTTCCGCTCTGTGCCTTCTCCTGGGGCCAGTCCACACCGGAAACCCTGTGTGCCGCGCTGGTTGTGGCTTCTCATGGCACTGTCCACTGTGCCTCCTGGATGTTTATCACGTGCCGGGTACCGACTGTGCTGCGTCTCATGGAGTCCTCGCAGCCTTCGCAGGAGAGGGAGTGTGGGCTCTGCCGGGGGCCGATCTTTAAATAAAGCTTTATTGGGACTACAGCCATTCATATACATTTCCCGTGGCTGCTCTCGCACTATCCCAGCCAGAGCTGAGTAGTTGTAACAGAGACTCTATGACCTGAGAAGCTGAAAATAGCACCTGGTCCTTTACGAGGAGACTGAGGCTGCCCCACACATGGAGGAAGACCACAGGACTAGCTGTTCAGTAGCCGCTGAAGTCAAGAGCGGTCACCTTTTTGTGCAGCTTCTCATGCCAGATGGTAAGCTTTACTCAGATCCCATGACGTCACTGGACGGATTCCCCGAGCAGGGCTGGGATATCAGGTGAAGCCTTCAATTCAAATTCTTACCTTCACACGCAGCAGGGGAGCGGAGCACGGCCTCTTCAGACCCGAGTCCTAACCAAGGCGGGAAGAGTCTGTGTATAGGCTTTGAATGCTGGAAACACTACCGCGTGCCCACCCCACCTCACACTGCCGTGTAATTGAAAATACGAAACCATACCAAATGCTAAAATCAGAACACATGAGTTCATCAGGGCTGACTTCCTCCATGGCAATGCCTTGTCTTTCTAAAGTATCAAATTGTTGTCTAAGCACCTTTTCTTGTCCCCACTTTGCTCTACCTTGGTGGTGGGGTGGGGAGGGACTGTGCCCCGATACTGGCTAAAGTCGGTCAGCCTTGCTGAGTCCCAAGGGCAGGGCACAGATGACGGTGTGCAAGCTGCTGGTGGGGCTGGAAGGAACGGAGCCCTACTCTTTCCCCAGGGGAGGGTCTATCCCTGGAGGAGTCCCTTTCTTATTCCAGAAAGCCATGAGAGCACCTGAGCCCAATGCCAGTCAGACCTTCTCTCTCCGATCTGTGTCTCCCTGAGACAATGCATGATCAGAGATGTTCCTTCGAGCAAGAAAGATGTGTCAGGGTCCCTCAGTCTTACACCTGTGGCTTCTTGGTGGCCTGGGGTGCTGCAGAATGGCTGGCTGTGGGGTTTCCTCCCCATTCCCCTCCTTTCTAGTCATGACATTTCCAGGCAACTAATGTGATACTCTGACTCAGTTTCCTTAACTGTAACTACAAAGCCATAACTTTGTATCACAAGTAATGGAAAGTGATTTCAAAATAGTTTATTATGGTCAGACAAGGTTCATCTAATTCAGCCTTAATTTGAAGCATCCCAGTAAACCTCAAACTTCTAATCCAGATCGGGGAGATAGAGACAGCTGGGCCTGTCCTGGAGACCACATGGGGAAACAACTTCCGTTCTATTTTCCTCCTGTACCCCTTGGTCTGCGAGGCTGGAGAAGGTGGGCGGAGCCTCCAGAGGAGGCTGGAGGTGGCCAGGGTGCACCTTGTGTGGCTTCTCTACAGACATCCCAGACGGATCAAGCAGTTCAGTGTGAAACCCACCAAGCAGACCACGCAACAGCGAGAAGGAAAAGCGAAGGCCGCCCGGCCTAGGACGTGAACTGTTCCTGGAACCCCGTCTTCCTTACCCCTTCCCCTCCCGGCATCCGTGACCGCTAAGGCCACTGGCCTCACTCCCGCCTCCTCGGCTGCCTCCCATGCTGTCTCTCCCTCTGTCCCGACTTCTGCATGGTAGGGACCTCAGGTCGTTTTACTTCTTCTCTTTCATACTTTCTTCCTGTGTGGCCATCGAGGCTCCGGTCTTCGGTGTCATTACTGCTGTCAAGTCCCACCGCCACGTGTGTGGCTCCAGCCCGCACACCAGCCCACGACGTGTAAATGTTCCCCCAAGGGAGCAAGGGCGTGTGCGCATCCCTGTGCACGTGTAGCTCCTGTGTTCGAAGGAACTCAAAGTCGGAGGCAAACGCCATCGAGGGGAAAAGTGTTTGCAGTAGATATGAAAGACACACCGTTGCTATCTCCTATATAAAGAGTTCGTAGAAACTAACTAGGAAACATGAAGGGACCAAGAATTAAATAGGCAAAAAGCAGGGTCAGAAAATCCCCCAAAAGAGAAAATGTGGTTAGTTTACAAACAGGGAAATGTTCAGCCTCAGGAGGAGTCAAACCAACGCGAAATAGAGCGAGGAGATTCAGAGTCCGTTATGAGACGGGTGAAGTCCCAGGGGTGGCGAGGGCGGTCACCGAGGAGGCCAAGGGCAGCAGGTGCCCTCCCCACCGGAGCCGGCAGGCCAGGTGGGAAGCCGTGTGCTGCGTTTGGCCCCATTATACACCTGTGATGCGCACACAAGGGAAGTCACACCGTCCACCCAAGAGCAGACTTGCTAGAAACCTCCTAACTGGAAGCAGGTGGAGGAGTCCCTGGTAAGCTGGTTAGGATTTGGAATTTCCCCGATCCCCCTATGGTAACGGGCGCTCACCCACTAGCGCCGAGTGCGTCCCTCTCCCTGGGATACTGTGATTCAGGCGGGCTGGGACGGTGCCCACGAACCCGTGTTTCAGAAAGACACTCAGGTGATTCTGATCTTCCATCAAATTTGGGAAAACACCGACAGAGGAAATAAAATGAGATGCGCCACGGTGTCTCGGAAGCGGACGTTTACAGAGATAATGTGGTTGTACTGAGAGATGCTTGACAGCACCGGAAACGTCCCGCGCAGTAACAGGCCAGGAAAGTATGCCAGGTGTCCTCTCGTCAGCAAATACTGAGCGCCTACTGTGTGCTGGGGAGGAGGGGACTGAACAAAACGAACACCATCTGCTTTCTCGGAGCTTAGAGTCTGGTGGGGAGACGAACAGTGGGAGTAAGTGAACAGGAAACTGAAGAGAAGCCCCCCATCCCCCCATCGAACTACGTGCTGTGACCTCCTTCCGTGCGTGTCCCCTTCATGGGGCGGGTGTCCCCGGGAGCCGCTCGGCTCCTTTGCACTCTGTGTTAGCTAGCCGGTGCTCACTCCTCTGCGGTTTCGAAGCAAAGAGTGTATCCTGTGGGTTTGGCAGAAGAGCAGGAACAGTAGGGGCAGGGACAGTCAATAAACGTCCAGAGCGATCCCTGTAGCCTGCAGAGTGGGGTAGGAGAGAGTTTGCCGAACTGAGAGGACTCCCAGTACCTGCAGACCACGGGGGATAAAGTCCGCTGGGGGGAGCGCATGGGCCTCCAGAAGCCGGCATCCCCACATCCAGGATCAGTAGGGATCTGAGACCAGGACGGAGGCCTGGGACTGGGATAGAGGGCGACGTGACCTGCCTCCCACCCAGGAGGAGCCTCAGATGTACACTTGGGTTTCTCTCCAAATGAGGCTACGGAGACGTCACGGAGCTGCAGCACAAGGATGGGAGATGTACATCTTGCGTTTCCGTGCTGTGTGTCAGGACTGGCCTGCGTTGCTTCTGATGTACCAGGATGCTTTCTTTTAAGATTTTATTTATTTATTAGAGAGAGAGACAGAGAGCACAAGCAGGGGGAGCAGCAGAGGAAGAAGCAGGCTCCCCGCTGAGCAAGGAGCCTGGTGCGGGACTCGATCCCAGGACCCAGGGATCGTGACCTGACTGAGTCCCCCAGGCGTCCCAGCTAAGATGATGTTTTTGTCATAGATCATGTTGTTACTGGGAACCAGCACGATTCTGTTGCAGTATTTGGGTTGATGTAAACATTTAATGTAGATGTTCTTCCTGTATCAAAGAATACACTGGAGTCCTCAAACACCAGAAATGGTTTAGGTCTCTCTTGACCCTGCGTGGTTATTCCAGGCCAAGAACGCTGCCTGGGCCCTCACAGCGACAAAGCGGGGCTGGAGCTCATTTCCTTAGGCTTATCTTTGTGTAGTTCATCTTTGATGTTAATTTGGTCCTTTTCAACTTCCCAAATTAAATAGGTTGCTAGGGGGCCATTCACAAGAGAGGTTGCTGAGCCAGAGAAGCTTGGGGTCATGTCCCCAGGGTCCCCCCAGGGGCATGCCGGATGGGTCAGATTACAGGATGTAGCAGAGCTGGGACTTAGGAGGAGCAGGAGCCCCTTGAATGACCTACGCATGACAGCGCTTTCCTCACCCCAGCACTTGGAAGGGAGGTTTGTTGGCATGGGGTGGGTGGCTGAGCCCCTGGGACCTGCTGGTCCGGCGGTGGGGGCAGGGCAAACTGGCTGGATGAACTGGTCGGCCCCCTACCCTGCCACCATGGGCAACAGGGAAGATGCATGGGTCCTCTGTAGGGGCTGCGGTGGCTGCACTCACCCTCGAGAAAAGACCCGCTTGCACGGTGGCGAAAGGAGGGGCGCCCGTCCCAGGGCAGCCCCCGACCCCATGCGTACCTCCAAGCACTCTTCGCTTTTGTTGAGTCCCACAGGTCCTCGGCGCTCTGTCCGTTTTCTTTCCAAACTCCCGTTCCCACCACTGACCTATTTATATAATCCCTGAATTCTTAGTCTTGAAAAGAGCCGCGGGTGCCAGGACTTTCAGCGAGGAGCCCAGCGCTGCACAGAGTGCATTCAGAGAGAGGGAGTCAGCACGCTGAGGTCCTGCGAGGAATCCAGCCCTAGGGAGGGTCTGCTGGGCTCCCTGTGCCCAGCCAGGGTCACTCCTGGGATAGTGAACTTTAGCGTCACCCAAAATTGCCTTAAGCTGAAAAGAGATTTTGGGGTCCACGTGCTACAGGTGTGTTCCGACTGAGTTGCTCCGACCGTGTTGTCCATCATTTCTTCCTGTTTCTTGGCTCTGCTTTCTATCTGTGCTGTCTTCATTCCGGGGGCGAGTCAAGGTGGCCACGGGCAGCTCCGGGCCTATTCTGGCAGCTTCCGCAGGAGGAGGAAACTCCTTCCGTCATGACAGGTCCAGCAGAAAGTTCTAGATGAGACTGTCCTTGGCCCTGCTCCCTGGCTCCTATGCTTGTCCCTGGACGTGACCTGCAGTGATGCGCTGCCCAGACAGGTGGGCGGACTGGGACGTGGCAGCCTCGTCTGAACCAGGTGGACGGTGTGGGGTGAGGCTATTTCCAAAAGGCAAATGGGGGTTCTGAAGCCGGAAGAAGGAGCAGTCAGTGATGGGGGGGCAAAAACAGCCGATTTGTCTGGCGATGCTTGCCATGTGGACCAAGAAGTCCGAGGTGGCAGGGACACGCGCCTGTTTATGGAAGACAGAGCCAGGGTGAGGTGACACAGTGACGCGGTGGGGGGATGCATGCTGGGGGGCCCACCCCAGGACCCGTAGTAGCTAAGGGGACTCACGCTGAACCAATCAGATTGTCCCTTCAATAAACTCAGAGACTCTGAAAGCTTCCCTCAGGGATTTGGCCTGAGGAGCTCCATGGACAGAAGCAGAGAGAGGTGGTCTGTGAGAGAAAGAGGCAGAAATGCAGAGAAGGCCAGAGACCCGGCGGCCCCGGAGAGGCAGAAAGACAGACTGAGCCACCATCTGTCCCTGCAGCCAGTGGTCCCCAGGAGACAAGACTGCACTTCCTGCCCTTGGCAGAGCTTCCTGGGCCCTTCCAGCACGCTTTCCTGCAGCGGGTGCGGGTGTGCTTTCAAGCTGGACTGAATAGTGTGCCGTTCCACAAACCACACACAACAACACATAGTAAAAACATGCAGGTTGGAAAAGAACGATGGCTTTCCCTCTGCCTGCACGTAAGCAGGCAGGTGCTTCAGGAGAAAGGGGCAGCGAGCTGTGCACGCACACCAGCAAGGCCTGGCCGTGTGTGAGTGTTCGAGGCGTTGGGAGGAGAGTGGGCTGCCAGAGCCCCCAGGAAGGGCTGTGCTCGGCTCATTATCCACACCCCTGCCCCGACCAAGGTGCGCTGTTGGTGGCCCTTGGGCCACATCTGCGGCAGCTGCCCCTCTGTCTTGCGTAACCTGCGTGCTCCTAGTTTCGGTAAAACCCGCTGTTATAAACGGAACCACATCTCCAGTGCTTGGGGGGAACCTACATTTCACTCTTAAGTACTCTCAGAAGAAAGCCGTTTGTGCAGTGAAACACAACCCCTTCGTCAGCATTTGCAGAAGAGAACGTTTCTGAAGCCAGAAAAACAGAAGCGTGATTTTGTTAAAGAGGCTAAGTGAACAGGACACGTAACGTGGACGAACCAAATGTCCGCTCAGTGCTGGTTCCCCTTGTTGCTGCCTGAGCCACGGGCTGGGCCAGGTTAGACGGGCCGGGTTAGAGGGCCGGAGCCACGGGCCGGGCCAGGTTAGAGGGCCGGAGCCACGGGCCGGGCCGGGTTAGAGGGCCGGAGCCACGGGCCGGGCCGGGTTAGAGGGCCACGCTTCCCTTCCCTGAGCGGGTCTGCTCCTGGAAGAGAAGGCGCGAGCACTTACTTTCTGCAACCAGCAGTGTTGTAACAGCTCGGGGGTGGGGTGGGGGGGGTGGGGGGGTGGGGAAGGTGCTGCTGAAAGGCACCCTGGGCGAGCGAGTGGGGCTCTAAGGAGGGGAACCCCGGGGGCTTCGCATAACCAGCTGCCCCCAGGTCCCTTCCCACCGAGTGTGAGGCACGGAAACAAACACCCTCTGACAGAGAGGCTCTTGACCAACACCACCTGGGGAGCCGGAGGCCCAAACACAGCCCTGCACCCCTGCCCCCGGCCTGGAGCCAGAGGGGGAGGGGAGAAGGTGGTTCCTGGTGACTCCCGCTGCCTCCAGCTTCCACTTAAGAACCACAGCAAATGGGGTCTTATTTCAAAGCTAGGGGTTGTGCATTCAGCAAAATCCGTTGCTTTCAAAATGGACCACCTTTAGGGAAGCCAGCACGCAGCATTCCACACCAGGATGCATCCCCCGCCTAGGCCGAGAAGGGGTGCGGCGACCTTGCTGTGGCTTCTGGCGCTACAGGTAATGGGAGGGAAGGGGAGCCTGCCTGACACGCAGTGACCGAATACTCAGCTAACCAGTGATTTAATTAATTTGACATGCCAGATAACAAAGCTATCTCGGAGGGGAAGTTTTTTTAATTGCAAGTGCGAAAAGAGACTTAAAAAATATTTTCAAAATCATCAGTGATGAGCATTATTAATATTATAGTCGGAGTCTGGCTACCTTGAGCTCTTAGAGGGAGGTCCGGGCTGGCCTGGAGGCCGCAGCTTCACTAGCTCTGTGCTCGCCGCCTCGTCCACTCGCCTGCACCTGCTGGCGCCCCAGTGAACGGAGGAGGACGTGGTGTGGGGACTCTATCAGCGGGCAGTGGTTCGGAGAAAGTCTCCCTGCAAATCGCTTGTGCCGGCGCATCTGGGGGACCGTCCGGCCTCCTTTCCTCCCGGCCCAGCCCCCTGGCTCCGAGGCCAGCACCGGGAAGGGATGTGTCGCCTCCTCTTGGTCCCCGATGCCTCGCGTGTACGGTGTCCTCTGTGCGGAATATGGACGGGCTCCCCTCCCCACGCCCTCCTGCTCCTGCCGCCCCCAGATTCCCTCCCATCAGTGGAAAAGTCACCTTCCCATTCCGGGTTCAAATGCGTCCTCTGAAGACACCTCTGACTGAACCTGAAAGGCGGCCTCCTTCTCGGGGATCCTTCTGGGCCCTCGCTGACCGTTGGAGCGGTCTGGGGATTTCTCCCTGCTTTCCCCGACAGCATGTAGGTCGGCACTACTGAGTGCTTCCACGCACGGACACGGTGCCCATGCGGGACAGCTGTTCCCAGCTTCTGCCAGGGCCCACTGCACGGCTCAAGAGGCTGAGGCTTGGGGCTCAGAAATCCTCTTGTCCGGCAAGAAGAACCCAGGCTCATCCCACCTCTAAGTCCGAGCTCCTCCCTGCAGGGTGACGCCAGGGGGAGTAAGGTCAGCTTTCCCGCTTGTGCCTGAGGTGCCCAGCGCCGCAGACGGCTCGAGGGCTCGCTGCTCGAGGCATGAAGCCCAGTGCCCTTGCCCTGTGCGCCTGGTTCCCTGAGGCTCCCTTTGGAGAACAGACGCCACCCCCCCGCCCCGGCAGGAGGGCTTCCCTGAGACAGCGGGCACGTGCGGGCTGCGGGCAGCACGGGGGCTGCTTGTGCACGTGTGTGCTCGAGGATTCACTCCACAAGCTGGGAATTTTAAAATACATATGACTCTACTCAATCTCTTTGAGATTTTCACCTTTTTGAGTCTTTCATCTTCCTGAACGGAGAAGGTGCTGGCCGTGATGGGCGGCCTCGGAGTAGGACGGCGTGATGAAGGCATTGTCTGTGTGGGGCGTGTCAAGTGGTCACAGCCGGACGGCGCGTGAGGCAGGATCCCAGTCCTGGGAGATGCGCGTGAGGGGTTCCCGGCTGGAGGACTGTGGTGTGCTCGCTGACTCCCCGCGGTTTCGGAAAATGAGTGTGTGTGTGTGTGTGTGTGTGTGTGTGTGTGAGCGACACAAACATACGGGGAGAGAGAGGGAGAGACTGTGGGGAAGCAAAGGGATAAACAGTAGAGGAATCTGGTAGAGAACAGACGCGTGTTCTTTCTACTCTTCCTGCAAGTCTGAGATCAGGAAAAGCTAACAAAAAAGACGACCCCGAGCTTGGAACAGATGAAGCCCCGAGAGAAGGCGGGGTGAGGCGAAGGGGGAGGCGCTGTGAGCGGCCCCTGTGAGGACGGGAGCGCCTCGGGACTGACTGGCCAGGCCGCTTGTCCTTCCCTCTGTGTGTGTCTTGCATCTGTCTCGGGCTCAGCTGGCCTGGTGCTGGGAGAGGCGACTGGGCCCCTGCAGATGTGGCCGAGGCTGCACAGAGCGGCGCCTGTGCCTCGAGCAGGCCCCCGACACGCGCTGGGGCGGCCGCACAGATGGCGGGGGGGCTCCGGCCGCAGATGCTGCGCCCCCCCTGCTGGGTCGCAGGGCTGCGTGCACAGTAGTCTCTGTGTGGCGCGAGCTCGCCCGCCATCAGTGGGGACAGTCACGGCTCTCTGTGGCCCTCGCATCTGCTGGCTCCATTCACGGCTGCGACGCCGGACACCCGCCACCGCAGACCCTCTCACCTCAGCCCTGTGCTGCCTCGGCTGCCTTCCAGCGCCCCACGGACACTCTGAGCACCTGCCCTTGACACCACAGCCTTGGTGTCAGGGACTGTGCTGCGTGCTTATGGTTGCATTTTAATTCCATTTAATTTTATTTATTTGAGAGACAGAGACAGCACAAGCAGGAGGAGCGGTGGAGGGGGAAGTGGACTCCCCACTGAGCAGGGAGCCCCACGCAGAACTTGATCCCAGGACCCCAGGATCCCAGGACCCCAACACATTTATGTGTCCCACGAGATCATGATCTGAGCTGAAGGCAGACGCTTAACTGACTGAGCCACCCAGGCGTCCCCATGTGTAGCATTTTCTATAATCCCTGTGCTGCCTCCATGCACGTACTGCGATAAGTGGGTATGGCCCCATTCTTTGGAGGTGGACACTGAGGTGACGTCCTGTCTGACCTAACACAGGAAACAGTGCCACCGGGATTTCCCCAATGCGCAGCTCAGCAGGGAGGCAAAGAGCACCACCAAGAACGCCAACCGTGGGCTGAAGGAGAGGGGTGCACCTGGGAGACCCTCACTCCTGGCAGGAGGCTGAGAAGGGGGGGCTTGGGGGCTTCCCTGGGGGTTGGCGTCTATGGGGGCCTAGCAGGATGAGAAGGGTTATGTGCGGAGAAGAACGTTGTGAAAGATGGTGCTGGAGACAGAGCTGCGGAGAGCCGCGCCACTGTGGCACGGGGTGGGAGGAGGAGGGAGGCAGCCAGCTCCGCCCGAGCGCTGCCTGTGTGCGAGGCCGTGAAGGGGACCTGTGTACCCCAGCGTCCCAGAGCAGGTACACGGAGGCACGGCGGGAGGTCGTCCACAGCTTGTGTGACAACAAAGCCCATGAGCTGGACAAGAGCGTCGTCATGAGAGCGAAGGGGGCAGCAGTGATGGGGGAGGCAGAGAGTGAGGAGGAGGACCGGTAGTGGGGGAGATGCTGGTGTTGCCGGTGGTGATGCCCGTGGTTTGGGGTGAAGTCCTAGAACACTCCAGAGCCTCACTCGGAGTTGGGTTCCTGTCCCACTTTGTCTTAGCCTGGACTGAGCCGGTCCCTCCCCGGGTCTCACTCCCTGCTCGGGCTCACAGAGTTGGAGATGCTCTGCAGACAAGACAGTCTCCCTTCCTCTGCTGTGTCCGCGTTCCTTTCTGAGCTCTGATTCTGGGATTGGACGTTTTCCCAAATTCTGCCAAGCCCCGGGCACAACAACTTCCACAAACCTATAGATGCCTTGAAGTTTGTGAGTAGCTTAGTGGAAATGCATCCCAGCTGGGAATCCCAGGGCAGGACACAACTATCCTTGGGGGCCACTTGGGAGGGATCAGCTCATTCAGGATCCAGCTTGGTCTCTTGTGCACCCAGAGAGACTGTCGGGCCACAGAAGACACTCTAGTGGGGGGCAGGAAGCCCACCTCAGTGTATGTCAGTTCCCAAAGACACCCTACAGCATGGCGCACCTGCCCCAGACCCAAGAAAGGATAAGTAAATGCAGGAAAGTGTGTGCATACGTGTGTGTGTGTGTGTGTGTGTGTGTGTGTGTGTGTGTGTAAAACCAATTTCAGAAATAAGGTTTTCCTCTGTAGGAGATGAACATTTTAAAAAGTTGCAATGTTCAGTCTGGGGTGAGGGAGAAAGCGAGGGGAAGATAAGCTGCCTTTGCTTCTTGGGGAATATTTGTCTAACCGACCCTTAAGTACGGTAAAGAGACAGTGGTTCCTTTCTCAAGGCAAACTTCATGGGGATTTACTTATTCCTTACTGGAAACCAGAATGCCATGGGCGAAAAGACAGATCAGCAGTCAGAAACCCAGCCGGCAGGGCAGGGGCACAGTGGATCTCCCTTCCAGGATTCTGCCCCTCATTACAAGAGCTGTTTAAAAGTGACATCCTTCTCCGTCTTCTGTGCCTGAGTCCACATGGAGAATAGTCAGTCGCATGAAAGGAAAAGCTAGAGCCGTCCCTCCTGCTTTCCACCGGCCAAGCTTCTGTCTGGTTTTCAGGTGACCACTGCCTGTCCCCCTCGCCGTGAGGGTTCCCTTTCTAGAATCATCTGGAGTCAGTAGTTGGGAGGACAGGCATCATTCATCCCATCTCAGCTCTTCTAGTACGTGGTACAGGGACATCAGGAGGGAAGATGGGTTTCCAAGAGCTCCGAGACCCTCTTCCACCCGACCTTCTGCATTTCCGTAAGAGTTTGGCATGGGGCCCTGAAGGAAACCCCCACCTTCTATAATTGGGCCTTTGGCTTTGTAACCCTGCAGGAATGCGTGCCTGTGACATTTGGGGTAAAGTTCTGCTCTAGCCGTAAAGCAGTGGAGTGGATCTAATGAGCTTGTGTGTGCGTCGGGAGCACACCCAGTTCTGGGTTGCTGTCTGAAATGCATCCATTCCGAAGGTTTGTGAAACTATGTAAGGCCCCTGGCTTTAAGGGAAAAACAGATTTACATTCCTCCCCGTCTCGGTGGGAAACCTTAAATCAAAGACAGCCAACAAATCAGCACATGCTTATCTGTCCGTGCCCTTGTCCCAGTCTGTAATTAGACACGCACTTGTGTGGGATCAATGCTGGTCTCCTCATTACCTTGTATGCTGCCTGAGAGCATCTGTCCCGATTACCCTTGAACCCTCGGGCCCAGGCGGCGCCTGGTACACAGGGCGTTCTCTGAACGCTTGCGTAGAGCAGGAAGGAAAGGAGGGAAGCGAGAGAGGAAGGCAGGCAGCGGGGAGCAAGGAAGAGGAGAGAGGTTGCCGGGAGACCCAAGTACTCTCACATTTCTATTTTTTAGACTCATTTTATGTGTCCCACGAGAGAGGCTCCTGCCCTGGGCCCCATGCTCTTGAGGGTCCCACTCTCGCTGCCCACTGGCTGTGCCTTGCCCCAGAACATGAGGTCACAGAGGGACCAGCCCATTCCCAGGGTCTGGGTGGGCCACTCCCCTAACAGTGTCTTGGGTCCCCCACTGACAATGTGTGCACCTTTAGGCCTAAGGTGTGTCTAAGGGAGTGACTGTTCACAGGGCAGGGTGTGATGGGGCTGGGGCATCTACACACGTGTGCTCAAGAGCCCATGGTGGTGTGGGATGGAGCCCCGAGCATAGGGCAGAAGTGGGGGGTGGTGGGAGGCATGGATCCTGCCCAAGGCCACCACTCCTTATGTGCCCAAGGTCCAGGGCCCAACCCCGTGGCAGCTGAGAGTTCTGAGTCCTAACCTGGCCTTCTAGCTCCTTGTGAAGGTCTGTGTGTCTAGTTAGGAGGACAGAACGTATTTTCTACAACGCTTGGTACCTTGATTTATAACGCTGAAATATTTAGATATACGGTATGTGAGCAAATGTTTGTGTGTGTGTGATTCTAAAATCCTGCTGCCACCGTAGCATAATGGTCAAGAGGGAGAGATGTTTTTAAGTTCTTTTGCCCATTTTTTAATGGAGTTACTATGTGTGTGTGTGTTTTTTTTTTTGGAATTGAGTTGTATGACTTCTTAATATTTTGGACAGTAATCTGTAGTCAGATATGTGGCCAATGAACAGCTTCTCCCACTGGGTAGGTGGCCTTTGCGTTCTGTGGAAGGCTTCCTTTGCCGTGTGGAAGGCTTCGGGTTCGATGAGTCCCACTTGTTTGCTCCTGCTTTTGGCAATTCTGCCTTTGGCATTCTCGCTGTGATTTCATTGCCAAGACCAGGTGAAAAAAGGGACAGATGACTTGAAGAGACATTTCTCCGCAGAAGACATCCACAAGGCCAAGGGACACATGAAAAGATGGTCCCCACCAGTCCTCATTAGGGAAGTGCAAATCCAAACCGCAGGGAGGTCTCACCTCGCGCCGCCAGGAGGGCGACTGGAAAGGCAACAAAACAAAGCAGAGGAAGGTATTAGCAGGTCTGTGGAGAGATCGGAAACCTCATGTGCTATTGGATACATGAGAGGTACGGCTGCTCTGGGAAGCGTCTGGAGGCTTGTCCGCCCCAGAGTGGAGCCGCCATGGGGTCCAGCCGTCCCCTTTCTGGGTGGAACCCACAGTCCCGATCTTGGAGACAAGGCTGTACCCCCATGTTCACTGAGCATCATTCACCATTGCTGAGAGGCAGAAACAACCAAACGTCCACAGACAGGTGACTGGAGAGAGGAAAGGTGGTACACACGTAAACCAGGGAGCCGGGCTTCCGGAAGGGAGGGACTCTGGCCATTTGTGACAAGGTGGAGGACACTGTGCGGAGGGAAGTCAGTGCAGCGCAGTACCCCGTGACTCCACTCACCGGAGCTACGCCGCGTGGTCAGACCCAGAAGCAGAGAGTGGAGTGCTGATTACGGGGTCTGGGAGGAAGAGACATTGGGGGTGGGGTGTTCATTTGGCCTCAGGCGTCAGTTACACACGATGAGTAAGTTCCCGATGTCCGCCGTACCACAGAGCACCTGTCGTTAATACCACTGAATTGTGTACTCAGAAACGCGAGACTAGATGTCATGTTGGCATTCTTATCATGAAAAAAAAGGGACACCAGGAAACTTCTGGGGGTGATGGATACACCCACTGCCTTGATTGTGCTCGTGGGCTTGCAGGTGTGGACCTGTGTGCAAACCCATCAAATTGTACACAGTGTGCTCGGGGTTTTATATCTCGGTTATGTCTCAATAGAGGTATTTAAAAAACAAAAAGGAGTGAGGGAGAACTCCGGCTTGGACAGCCTGGGTCTGCCTGCCACGTGCTAGCTCAGGCTCGGTTTCCTCTGGGCAGAAACAGAAGTAACGATGGCGCCTCTTTCACTGGAGGACGGAGATGCGGCTGTGGCGCCTAATCCTCGTGTATCGTACGCGCTCGGAAACTGTTACGGGCTGACAAGTGCTTCTCTCCTTTTTTTCACCTCACGCATGAACACACTTCCTGATCAATCATGTGTTCTTGGGCCAGAGATCAAGTCGGCTATGTAATAAAAACTGCCAGAGCTTCCCCGTCACACACTCCACGCACCATGGCCCTGTCCTCCGCCGCACTTGGGGACGGTTGTCATTTTACACAAATGCCCATCAGCTCGTTAATGCTGTCTTCCCTTCCAGACGGTAGGCGGTGCCCGGCACTGCCCGCGTCCCGCCCTGGGTCACCGTGGCCTTCCCATCCCCCGGCCCAGTGCCGGCAGGACGGGAGTGCTGCGCACCTGCCCAGGGATGGGTGTCTGCGCACAGACCTCCGGCATCTTGCGTCTCTTCTCAGCCTCCCCTCCGTTGCACGGACGCCCCACGCTTTCTGGGATCTTCCAGAAGAACTTGTGAAAGATTCCGCAGCCCCGCTCCCCTTCATAACTCGTGTTTTGATTAGATAGTATAAAGTTCTAATTACAAATTAATCTTTAAAGAATTAGCCTTAATTAGAACATCTTCTCATCCGTAGTTCCCATCTCCGGTCACCCTCACTGACACAACACGTGCTTTGTACATTTCACCGTAGTTGGGAACCAACTCTAATGGTCTTCATCTCACGTCGTCCATTCTGACTTTTAAAACACTACACGCCAACTCTGGCTTCTTCCTTGCATCAATGTCCATGAATTCCAAGGTTTGATATACGAATACAATTTTATAATAGAATTTAAGTATGTTTTATTTACAGTAAACATATCGGGGGCTTATCTAGGAACCCCCCAAGGTCACCACGGCTGCCTCACATCTGGTGAGGCCTCTTGTGTAGGATTGTGTCCCGCAGTATGGTTTCTCTGTTTTATGACTCTTTCCCTAAATGATTTCCACTGTGAGGGTCACGCTCAGAAAGCCCTTCTCCTCCTTGAAATGACAAAAACAGCCACCTGTTTCTGTTTAGTTCTTTTATGATTTCATTTTTCAAGCTGAACTCCATAACCCCCCTGGAACTTACTGGAGTCTATGCTATGAGGCAGGAAAAGGTCCAACTTAATACAGTGTTTCGAAACAGCCAGTCCTCTCAGCTCCTCCTGGAGGTGATTTCTGGCCCCATTCCTTGGCATTTCTACTTTTGCCACAGAGTCGAGACTCCTGCATTTGGGTCTGTTTCTAAACCTGTAGGATCGTTCCAGTGGTTTAGCTCCCCTCTGACGCCAGGGTACGTGGTTCTCATGTCTCCTGGCTGCCTGGCATGGCTGACCACAGCCGAGGGTAAGGGGTGCCCCCTTGTCTTCTTTTCCGGAGACCTTCCTGCCAGTTGTGCGGGCAGCACAGGTGCCCGTAAGCACCGCGCGCATCACTCAGGACATCAGATCTGCACGTTACAGATGAGGAAGCTGAGGACCAAGAGCAAAGACACACACACACTCCAGGTCTCCAAAATACGACGCAGGGCCGGAAGCTCTCAGATGGGGCAGAGCCCACGGCGGGACCTCCGCAAGGTGCCATCCTACCTGAGAACCCCCCTGTACCTAGGGCGGGTGTGCCACCACCTCATCCTTGTCCTTCCAGCCTGTGGGTATCTGTTTACTGTATGTGCTGGTTTTATACTCTCTTCTGCTTCCTTGTGTTTGGTTTACGCTTTCCACTTAAGAGTGTGCCTTCACATTTTCCTGCTGGAGACCACATCTTTCTTTTTTCTGAGATATGGAATTCCCATCCCGGCCTCTGTTTGAGTTACTCAGCGTGGTGATCGCGCTTCCTCAAAGGCATTCTTGCGCTCGTATTTCTTTGCTTGTCAGAGGCTGTGCGTCTTCTCTGTACAGGTGCACACACACGTTACTACAGTGATGACGGCAGAGTTTTAATAAAATTGTAGATCTGTTTTATTAGCATAAAAATGATCCTATTATTAGCTACCATGTTAGTAGCTTGGTTGACATGATTTTTATTTTTTTTTTAACTGAAACAACAGTGTAGGGAAGAAATCATTTTGATCGTGAAGTTACACAGGTGGGTAGTTCGGAGTTAGTCGTGACAACATCCCGGCTGTATTTCATTAATTAGCATCTTGACTTTCAGGGCTGATGCTTAAAATACACAAATTCTGTAGGTTATGAAGTTATTTTTACTTTTTAGAAAAAGTTACGGGAACAGAGACGGTGCGGTCATACAAGGTGTTGAGAGAGATTAGCTTTGAATACTTTTTCTGCTCCATTTCTATCCCTTTGTAAGTGGCACGAGGCGCCCTTAAGTTCAGGGAGAGGAAGCCGGGAGCCTGGGGAGTGAGACCGCCTTCCTTTAGACCCCCTTGCGTGACTGCCCTTTCCTTATTCCCCACTACCTAGACTTGGGGGGCGGTTGTTGCGTGACTCCCCCTCCCCAGGCTGACACGTGACACAGTGGCTCGTTAGGGGCAGCGCCATGCCCTTACAGCACTTCACCTTGGAAGTTGGGACTTTGGGTCCCAAGCCCTGACCCACCGTCAAGGAGTATTTGCCATCCGCTCAGCCACTTCCTGGCCCCGGCCCTCAGCATGCTCCCTGCTAGACGGAGGTTTGGGACAACGCCCGCACCGACGACCCGGACCCCGAGGCGCTGGCCCCCCTGAGGCTTTTGTTAGTTCATAGATGGGGCTCCACTGACAGTCTGGGCAAAGTGGGGGATTCACCTGCAGAAAATGCCCCGAATCCACTGATTTTTTTCATGTCTGCATAGGAAGAAAAATGTCGCCTCCTTCCCGAAGATCAGTGAGCTTCCAGGCTCCTTGAATTCCTGTGTGTCAGAGATTTCTAAGTCGCCCCCTCCTCTTCCTCTCCAACACCGCAGACTGGCTGCTACTGGTTGTCAACCACATGATGTTGGAATTTTAGAAGTCAAGCGACTTAAAGGCCTATTTTACAAAATTTATGAAACTTCCTCTCTACTCTCATAATTCCAAAAGCTTTAATAAATATACATGTGTGCTAGGATTCGCGTTAGGTTTTTTTCTGCTCCTCCTTCTATTCTATCAGGTGCTTTTATTAAGCCCTTTTAGCACTATTTAACTTTTAAGTTAAGCACGTATTCCTTTTAAAAACTAATTGAGTAAAGATGTTCAGAACTTGAAACACGGGGAACCCTGAAAATAAAATGTGGGCCCACGACTTAAGTAACCATTGGGAAGATTTTGATGTATTGCTTTCCAGCCGAATCCATTTGCTTCTCCTAATGCTTCCTGAGTGTTTAGTAACACACACACCTCTTAGCTGCTTTTTTGTTCATCCAACATAAGGAGAGCATTTCCTATAGTAAAATATTCTTAAAAACGCATGTTTCATGTGTTCCATGTGACGGATATGTTAACAATACAAAGACTGAACAGGACATCAAAAATCAAGATGCTTCGCAGGGCTCTCACAGGTGATCATTGCAGCCCTGTCGCGGGGGGGGGGGGGGGGGGGGGGGTGGGGAGCGGAAACACCGCCAGCTTCCAGCTGGGGAATCCCACCGCCCAGGGGTGGGAAGGAGCCTGGGGTGCTCATGATCACAGGCTTGGGTATCATTTATCAGCTGTGCCACCTTGAGCGCAACAGCGACTAGGATTTATTGGGCTTATCACGTCAGTGTTGGTGTCCTCAAGGAAAAGAATAAAAATGTGACTCTTGAAAATGTTATTAAAATGTGCAATCTTGTACCTAGATTGCTCTGACCTCCCCCGAAAAGCCATGGAAAGGCTCAGAAGCTTGAGCTGTATTTACCTGCCTCAAGACCGTCTGTCCTCGCTTGGGCAAGTGACTTGACTTCCCTTCATCTGTAAATGGGGCCAAGAGAAGACCCGACCGGGGTTTGGAGGCTCACACAAGAGGGTGCGCTGCAGAGCATTGGGTAAGCTGCCTGGCGCACAGTGAGGGCTCGATAAATACGGCCTGTGACTCCTCAGAGTCCGGCAGCTGTGGCCGGGGTCACTGGAGCTGCTTCCCAGAGACGCTTACTCACATCCATACTTAAGAAAATTACACCTGCAGCCTCTCCAGCCTACCTCACTCATTCATTTAATGAACACCGACTGAGTTCCTACCAGATACCACGTGCCACAGGAGATCCTGGTCTCCATTCTCCCACCTCGTTTCTGAAAGCACAACACAAACGTCCCTGTCTCTGGGAAGCCTTCCTAGGACTCCAGGCAGACTCACTACTGCCCTGCTGTGTAACTGACTTTGGACATGAATGGGGTTCCAGGGGAAAGGACCCCTCCCCACCCACCCGCCATGTTCATTTCTGTATCATCAGTGCTTTCCGGCTGTGTATAATAAAATAAGTAGATTCTCAGTAATGTGGAGTTGACTGAAAGTGCGCTTGTTTTCCCATGAGGACGGTAGCTGCCTTCACCAGCTCTCCAGTTGCCGAAGCAAGCCAGATGTGTGCCGAACGGTTTCAAGTCCTCTGGAAACACGTACGAGGTGGGCTCACTGTCAGTCTCGGTTGTTATGAGTGACTACTTTGTCTTATAACAACTGAAATTCTCTATTATGTTACCAGATCACACTCTTCAAGCCCCTCTCTTTTGCTAATAAAAAAAAAAAAAAAATAGTATGGCCACATTGGGGAAGTCCTTAGGGAACATGTCCTGTATCAGGAAAAGTAGTTAAGCACTGGGGTCCTAAAGGAGCCTGGGAAAGTCTAGCCAGAAACTATGGAGTTGGGTTGTATTATCTATATAAAAACAGAACTGGACTTGGCAAATTTTGTCACATCTTGGCTTATTAAATCCATTCATTGAGAATTAATTTTTCCAGATTGTTACTTCATAATAGCATTCAAGTGTCAGAAAATACCCTGACCAGTCAGTCCTGGATACAGGTCGGGGAGGTAAAGGGTGGCAGGTGAAGCACCCATCTCCCACACGTTTGCTCAGTACTTTGTAATTTACAATGAGGCAGCGTTCACTGTCATTATCCCTCTGCTAAAACAACCCCGAGGCAGGTGGGAAGCCGGATTCTAGCCTCTTTGCATAGGACAGGACACTGAAGCAGGGCTCCACTGGGAATCCACGCTGTCAAACATCAGACTAGAATGGTCTGCTACCATGGCCATCACCCTCCCAGGATCTCTGGAGGGCCTTGTATCTTGTGGGTATCTTCAGAAAACGATCCCATCTTTGCATCTGTCTTCCCAGAGCATTCTGGTCTACGGAGCGTGACCCAGGCTACAAGGAATGTCATGGGCACCTGGGCGTTAGCAGCTTTCCATGAATTCCCAGCCTCATCCTCTTGTGAGCTATGATGTGTGCTTTCACTGGACGTGTGGAATTATAGACAGCTTCTGCCTTCATGATCCGGTAGGGGAGAAAGACACCTGTCCCCTATGCAAGTTGTCACGTTCACCTTCCTGGGAAAGGACCGCAGGGATTCTGAAGCATGCAGCCCTCTGAACAATTTTGATTTAACCCATCTGAAATCCCAGCACTGCAGACTGGAGGGGGATGCTGTGTGCAGGCCTGTTTCCCACACAAGCAAGCCCCGGGGAGGAGGAGGGCCCATTTACCTATGTACAGGCCTCACCAGCAGTGGACTCTGGCAGCAACTTTACTTCCATCCATCGTGTTATCTGAAAAAAGAAACCTCAGCTGGCCTAATGGGGAGCCTAATACACTCCTACTAGCCTGTTGTGTGGGCAAGATATAAATGGCGAGGCCTTTGGAGTGCTTTTTCTGTCTGCTCTGGTGTTTACAGGCCCCGGGTGAGGCGCCTGGACCAGCCAGGACCCTCTCCTCCCAGAACCTCCATCCTCAAGGCACCCCCTCCTCGTTCACAGATTGCTGGTACTTGAGTCCATAAACCAGGTCAAAGAATTCTCCACCCGAGTTCTAGGTGGTGGCTCTGGGAGGACTGCACACCCTCCTCCGACCCATCCATCACTCCCTTTGAAGAAACACACCCCAGGCTCAGGGACGCTGACAGAAACATCCTGAGGAAATCACCACTGTAAGTGGCTTCTAAGCCTCATTTCCCCAAGGAGATAATCAGCACCTCTTCCCCAAGACAGCTCCAGGTGAGCGAGAAGGAACACCTTCCTGTCTCCGGCGGGAAGGCGTTGCCTGACCGCCTGATCGCCCAGCGCCCTCGCATCTACTGTCACAGTCCTCCGAACCCACGAGGTGGCCGGGGCAGGTACGACCCCCCCCCCCCCCATTTGACGCAGGGCACACCGAGGCCCGGGCGCCCGCCCTCCTCGAGGGGTCACCCAGGGAGCAAGCACCGGGGAGCTCTGCCTGCGCGCCCCGAGCTTGCCCCGCGGCACCGTCAGGTCCCCCGAGTGAGCCCGCCCAAGGCGGCGGCCACATGGCCTCATTGTCCCGGGCGGGCGTCCCGCCGCGCGGACGCGGGCGTTCACGGCAAACCGCAGTCCCGGCCGCTTGCGGAGCGACCCCGCCGGCCGGGCGCGGGGACGCGGCGAGCCTGGGAGTGCCGGCAACAAAGCAGAGGAGCGCGCGCGGGACCCGAGGGGGCACCGGCCCGGGGGGCGGCGCGGCGCGGCCAGCCCGAGCGCAGGGGGACGGGGCGGCGGCCGGCGAGCAGGCGGAGTGCCCCGGCCCGGCCCTCAAAGCCTCCTTTCTTCTCGCGCGCTGCGAGGCGGCTCCGGGAGATCCGGGAGGGGGCGCAGCTCGCCGTCCCCGCCGGCCGGTCCGGGCGCGCCCTCCCTCCGCCGCCAACCCCACCCCTAGAAGCGCACAAAGAGCGGCGGGCCCGCGGGCGCACACCTCCCGTCGGGGCGGGGCCGCGGGAGGGGCCGGCGCGCGCTCCGCCGCGCCCGCCTTAAAGGGCCCGCCCGCTCCCGGCGCGCACCGCGCATGCCCGACCGCGGGGCGGGGGAGGGACGGGACGGCGGCGCGCGCACGCCCGCGCCGCTCGCCGGAGCCGGGGCTGGCGTCCCCGCGGTGGCCGCGCGGCGCTCGTGCACGTGTCAGCGCCCGCGGGGGCTCGGCCGGCGCGCGGGGCGGGTGCGGGACCCCCGCGCCGCACATTCCGGAGGTCGCGGGCCGCAGGGCGGGCCGGGCCCGCGCTGCGGCGGGTGTCTGGCTGGCCCGGCCGCAGTTTGAGGGCCAGTTGGACGAAGTGCTGCCCAAGGGGCACAAAGCTGCGGGCGCGCGCGCGAGCGAGAAGCGATGCGGGCGGGCCTCTGCCTTTGTGTCTCCTGCGCTCCCGCGCAGGTGGGCGACCCGCGCCAGGAGCCACTTGGCCCGTGCGCACCGGGACCTCGAGTCCCGCTTTTCGGGCCCGAGGGCTCGGGCCGCCCTTTGCGGCAGACAACAGACCCTTCTCCCAGTGGCACCGTGGGCTCTAGGGGTGGTTTATTTGGGGACGCTAACGGGACTTTCTCAGGACCGCTCTCTTAGAGCCCGGCCGCGGGCATCCGAGTTGGGCGCGTTTTCTTTTCTCCATCAGGCGAGGGAGGAGAGCTGGGGACAGACTGTTCTCGGCCGATAGGTACGCGCGAGTGTCCCGAGCCTGCCGGTCCCGCATTAGACAACAAAGAGAGGCGTTAGCGGTGGCGGGGGAGGGGCGCGGCCGGGAGGAGGACGGGGCGGGCTGCGGCGAGCGCGGGGGTGGGGGGCGCTCGCTCTCGGCTCGCCCTGACCGCGGCCTCCGCCCGCCCCCGGCCCGGCGCGCGCCAATCGCCTCCCCCAGCGATAGTGTCAGTAGCATTGTAGTGTCAGCTCCCGCCGGTGACGTTGCGCCTCCCTCGTCCCCCTCCGGAGCCGTCTGGCTGCAGAGGCTCAGTCAAGAGGCGGGGAGGAGAGGAGGAAAAAGCGCTGAGTGAGGGCGGGCGGGCGGGAGGGAGGGAGTGGAGGAGCCGGGGAGGGGCTCCTTAAAGAAACGCTGCTGTCGCTCGCCTGCTCGCTTCTCGCTCGGCATTGTGGCCAGCCAGCCGGGCACTCGGGGGGCACGCGCGGCTGCCGCTCGAGCTTTGCCCCCACCCCACCCGCCGGCAGATCTGGGGTGGGGACCCAGGCGGGGGCTCCTGCGGCCACTGCCCGGCGCCGATCGCACCGAGCGACCCACTCCTCCCGGCGCCGAGAAAGGAGCAACGGAGCCCTCTGCAGCCGGCCGGCCTCCCCGCCCCTGACCACTCGCTTCCCGGCTGCCTTTGTGGCCGCAGCTTCTCGCCGCCGAGCCGAGGGCCGGCGGGGGCGCGGCGCGCACAGCCGAGCGATGCCCAGCTCCCTGTTTGCAGACCTGGAGCGCAACGGCAGCGGCGGCGGAGGGGGAGGCGGCGGCGGCGGTGGCGGCGGCGGCGGCGGCGGCGGCGGCGAGACCCTGGATGACCAAAGAGCCCTGCAGCTCGCGCTCGATCAGCTCTCCCTGCTGGGGCTGGACAGTGACGAGGGCGCCTCTCTGTACGACAGTGAGCCGCGCAAGAAGAGCGTGAACATGACCGAGTGCGTGCCGGTGCCCAGTTCCGAGCATGTCGCCGAGATCGTGGGGCGGCAAGGTGGGTCAGGCGGAGATGGGGGGCTGGAGGGTAGAGGGTCTCGGGCCACCGCCCCGCGGGGAGGGCGCGAGTGGGTTCGGGATCCGCGGCGCCCGCGAGCCTGGGGGAGAGAGGAAGAGCCGCGCGATGGGCCGGCGCCCCAGACAAAGAAAGTGCAGGCAGGCTGTCTCCCGGAGCCGCGCCGCTGCCACGGCGGGATGCGCTTTATCCTGCTAAAATCACTGCCTTCTCCCCTAGCGCCCCCCACCCAGCCCACCCCGGGAAACAGAATTTAAATATAAGATGCTTGGGGGAGGGGGCCTTTGATCGGTCCTTTGGGAGGGGGAGGAGGAGGAGTGAGCATCGGATGGGAGGAGGATTCTGGATTTCTGCAAAGCGGAATGGAGCCCAGAGGAGGAACAATGGGTCCCGGGACCGTCCCCCCTTCTCATCAGTACCCCAGTTCTGGGGGGCTTCACGGCCCCGGCCCAGTTCTTTGAACCCTTTCGCCGCGCCTTCAGGGCGGACGGCGCGCCCCGCTGGATCCTAGCGGCATCTCCCCAGCTGACTTTTTCCTGGGATTCTCGGGTTTGCTCGGGACGACTGCAGTCACTGGGGGAGGACTGGGCAGCCAATGGGCTGTTCCTCGAGCGCCTCGCGGGTGGAATCCGCTTCCCAGCCCGTGGCGTGGCCCAGGGTCAGTGAGGGAGCCGCCCCCTTTCCGCCCGAAGCGTGTCCTGCAGCCCCGCAGCCCTGGACGCTGGCGGTCCCAGGTCTCCGCGGTTACCCCGGGATAATGGGCGTGTCTGTCTCTCTCTCCCACTCCTTCCCCTGCACCCTGGCTCCCAGGTTGTAAAATCAAAGCGCTGCGGGCGAAGACCAATACTTACATCAAGACCCCGGTTCGCGGGGAGGAGCCTGTCTTTGTTGTGACGGGCAGGAAGGAGGATGTGGCCATGGCTCGGAGGGAGATCATCTCTGCCGCGGAGCACTTCTCCATGATCCGCGCCTCACGGAATAAGAACACGGCGCTCAACGGCGCAGTGCCCGGTCCGCCCAACCTGCCTGGACAGACCACCATCCAGGTGCGCGTGCCCTATCGCGTGGTGGGGCTCGTGGTGGGGCCCAAGGGCGCCACGATCAAGCGCATCCAACAACAGACGCACACGTACATCGTGACGCCCAGCCGCGACAAGGAGCCCGTGTTCGAGGTGACTGGCATGCCTGAGAACGTGGACCGAGCTCGCGAGGAGATCGAGGCGCACATCGCCCTGCGCACTGGCGGCATCATCGAGCTCACAGATGAGAACGACTTCCACGCCAACGGCACGGACGTGGGCTTCGATCTGCACCACGGGTCCGGCGGGTCCGGCCCAGGCAGCCTCTGGAGCAAGCCCACCCCCAGCATCACGCCCACCCCCGGCCGCAAGCCGTTCTCTAGCTACCGCAACGACAGCTCCAGCTCGCTCGGCAGCGCGTCCACAGACTCCTACTTCGGCGGGGGAACCGGCGGCAGCACAGCTGCCACCCCGCGCCTGGCGGACTACAGCCCCCCCAGCCCCGCGCTCAGCTTTGCCCACAACGGGAACAACAACAACAACGGCAACGGATACACCTACGCGGCGGGGGAAGCTTCCGTGCCTTCCCCCGACGGCTGTCCCGAGCTGCAGCCCACCTTCGACCCGGCTCCCGCTCCCCCGCCTGGGGCGCCGCTGCTCTGGGCTCAGTTCGAGCGCTCCCCCGGAGGCGGCCCTGCGGCGCCGGTGTCGTCCTCCTGCTCGTCCTCCGCGTCTTCGTCCGCTTCGTCGTCCTCCGTGGTCTTTCCCGGGGGCGGCGCCAGCGCGCCCGCCAATGCCAACCTGGGGCTGCTGGTGCACCGCCGGCTGCACCCGGGCGCCAGCTGCCCGCGCCTGTCCCCGCCCTTGCACATGGCGCCGGGGGCGGGCGAGCACCACCTGGCGCGCCGGGTGCGCAGCGACCCGGGCGGAGGGGGCCTGACCTACGCCGCCTATGCCAACGGGCTGGGGGCGCAGCTGCCCGGCCTGCCGCCGTCAGACACCTCCGGCTCCTCGTCGTCGTCCAGCTCCTCGTCCAGCTCCTCCTCCTCGTCGTCGGGGTTGCGGCGAAAGGGCAGCCGCGACTGCTCCGTGTGCTTCGAGAGCGAAGTGATCGCCGCGCTCGTGCCCTGCGGCCACAACCTCTTCTGCATGGAGTGCGCCAACCGCATCTGCGAGAAGAGCGAGCCCGAGTGCCCGGTCTGCCACACCGCGGTCACCCAGGCCATCCGCATCTTTTCCTGAAGGCGGCGCGCCTGCGCGCACCCCGCGGGGGCCGGGGGTCCCCTCCCCTCCAGCCTCGGACCCCCCCACCCTCGCCGCCGCCGCCGCCGCCGCCACCACCCGGCCGGCGCCCGCCCGCCGCCTTGGTGCCCCACCCCCCCTCCCCCACCCCCGCTCACACTCTGAGATCCGAGAGGAGCTTGGGAAGCTGTAGTATCCGCTCGTTTTTTAAAATTTTTAATTTTTAAACAAAGGAACTTGCCAGGATATCTGCATCAAGAGTACTATAGCCCGGGAAGCCCCCGAACCACCTGAAATGCATGCTCTATAAATAATAGGAACGGCGACACTCTAGTAATGATAGTTTGTACACTGTACTTCATAGGAAGCTTCCAAAAGAAGAAAACCCCACAAGTTTTCCATTTTCTTAAAGTAGGAGAAAAAATGAACAATAATTATTATGACAAAGAGGATAATAATAGTGCTATGGGATGTGTGGACTGTTTTCGTGTGTTCCCCTTTGTGGCTGGGTTCCTACGATGCTTATTCTAGAACACAGTGGATCCTTTTTGAATGTTGTGGAAGGGCCAGGAGTTCCTGTGAAACCAGGATACTGCAGCTTTATAAAAGTTAAACAAACTGTAACATATCTCTTATATATTAAAAACGTTTAAAAGTTTTAAAGAGAAATTGCATTAATACAGATTGAAGTATTTTATTCTTTTTTGACTTGAAAAATTATATTTCATATTGCAAAGATGTTTACAAGTATTTTAATTTAAGTTCAGTGAACTTTTTTGTAGCTGGGTTAAATCTTTTTATTTTAGTATGGCCTTATGGCAAAGAACACTGTATTATTTTAATAACCACACAATCGTGACGGAATTACAAAACCATAAAATGTGTAATGTTTTGAACAGTATTCTGTTGGGATGGAGATTTTATAGGTTCAGACAAATCTAGAAATGCTTCACCCAGCATATTTTCTATTCAGTGATATAAAGCATATTTTATTCTATATTATTACAAAAAAAACCCACGGAAATGTATAAACATGTCAAAAGGAACTGTTGATGCTTTCTAACATTTGTATAAATAGAATTCAGTGCAAGCTACAAAAATTCTGTTGGGCCACTATAGTTTTAGTATTTCTATTTTAATACATTTGTTTACCACTTGTTTATGTATATGTAGGTGATGTTACTTGAGCTTAAATGTACTTTACTGAGCAAAGTTTAAAAAACAAAGTATATTTTATTTTATGATAAAGGGCCTTTAACCTCATGGTCAAATACTAATATTATATTTGCTGAGACAAGATTTGAAATTGTATCAAGAGTTTTATTTTTCTGACATTTAAAGTTCTACATAATAAAGGTAAAACTTAAGGAATGGTGCTACTTCATTTTTTAAGTATTTCTATATAAATAAAATATTGAAGAAAACCTATCTTGTGTGGTGAGTTGGTTTTGTTTTACGCCCCTTGGAGTCCTTCTGTGTAAATCACTCTTAAGTGTATACGTTCCGGCCATATGATGTTAGTATTTTATCAATGGAATGTGCTTTCCAGATAGGCCGGAGTTGTGTTGAGTGGGATCTATAGGCCACGGGCAATGGTATTTTTTTTTTAAAAATTGCAGTTTCCTACTGAATCAGGGCTTGCTTCTCCCTGAGACACAGTGGGCACGTGTGGGGCCCATGACACCTGCCGGGGGTTGATGGGGAAGCCCAGGAAAATGTTTGATTTCTTTTAAAATTAGAAGAAAGCAAGCCCAAAGGAAATGAAATTATTCAAAGGAAATGTTTTAATTTTCAGGTCCACAAGAACCTATTCATTAAAATCTGCCTGAAACACTAAGAATAAAATAATTATTAGAGTACTTCAAGTGATATAAAAAATCAATTCAAATATCGATATTATTATGCAGGAAGAAGCCCACGAAAGCGAACGCGCCTGGGGTCCAGTAACGTTAGGATCCCACCCCACGTGGCCTCTTCAGGGTAGAGGGGGCCTCAGGGCTGTGCCTGCTGGCCTCAGTTTCCACTGAGGGTCACTTCCTTCCGGGAAGCCACGCAGTGACCGTCTCTGCTTGCAGAGGGCCTAGCTGGATTTCAGGATCCGTCTTAAGAGGCTTCCGCTGGGAGGGCAGGCTAATTGGTGTTGACAGGCTGAGGGTGTTAACCGTTTGTTGTTGTTTGAGACAAGGTTTTGTTTGCTTTCTGGCAGGCTACACCTGCTCCCTGGCTGTTGGGTTTTGTCAAGCGACAGCGCCGCTGACAGCTTTCACTTGACCTGAACTCTTGTCTTCTAGAGAGTATTTAGAAATGACCAGAGCATGCTACTGAGTTTCCAGCTCACTCTGCCCTCTGAGCTGCCCCCGGAGAGCCATGTCTGCCCTGGAATGTGGCAGGCTTTTGTTTTAATCTGTGCTGATGGGTACCATTTAGCAGGTGAGGCCAAACAGTGGGCCACGACCTACCTTGGTGGGTGGCGTCTCTTTCCCTTCCATATTAATTTTTGTTTGTCCAGAAGCACAGTCACGTCGTAGCCCCTGATTTGGTTGGTTGAAATGCCGCCGTGTAAAGACAGGAGGCTAGAATTTGGGGTGGGAAGGGAAAAAGGAGTGGCCTGGCTTGGGAAATTTCTGGCATCATCTCCAACTCTGGAATGTTCCCAGACGGTGTTTACCCCCTTTCTTCTCCCTCAAGGACTGGAGGTTGGCCGAGGCCTGGCGAGCAGCGACATCCTAGTCCAATCCCACCTTTCCTGTGAGCTGTTCGGAAATGCCTAGAACAGAACCAAGATTCTTTTTACACTTACTACTTTAGCAATGTAACTGCTTTTCTGCCTTAGCAGAATGATGACAGAGAAGGCAAGCAGAGAAGAAAAGCTTTGACTTGGGTTTCTCATGGGCTCTTACCCAGAGAGAGATTTTGTGGTCCATATGCTGCTTTGGGAAAAAGACAAAAAAAAAAAAAAAATTCAGAAGGGAGGCCGCTGACATCTCCTTGGATGGCCTATATTTCTCTGCGGTGAGAGGTTCCCTTTGTTGACATGAAGTTCGGGGGATGTATTATTAATAAACGTTGGTTTCTTAGGAGAAAGAGCTTTCTCTCTTTTAAACTGTTGGCTTTCCCCGCAGGGCAGGCCCTTGTCACCCACACAGGATGTGGAAAATGCTAGTGGTATTGGATGGCATTAGCTTCGGATCCAAGACCCGCCTTCTGTCGCATTCCCTGGGTCCCCCAAAATGATGAGCGTCGGGGTGGCCCCTGGTTGTGGAGCTGACAGCCCTCCAGCTGGGCAGGTGAGAGATGCCACATTCCTGCTGCAAACGGGCAGCCCCTTCCCTTTCTGCTTTTATACCTCCCCAATCTTTCTGCAGCAACAAAATGCCGGCCAACGGGCATCTCTCCCTCCCTCCACCAACCCCCGCCCTCATTTCTTTATGTGTACTGGTAGTACTCAACTGGGGGGTGATTTGGCACCCCCCAATTTAGGCAGTTTCTGGGGACACATTCGAGTATGACAACTGGGGTTAGTGCTCCTGGTGTCTAGGGGCTGGTGACCAGGGATGTTCTTAAAAGACCTACAAGACCCAGCTAGGAATTATGCTGTCCAGGGTTTGAGAAACCCCCGATGTAGACAAAGTAAATGTTATCTTTCCTGCTGTTTATTTGCTGCCTTGAAATTGGTGATGTTCTTGTGATGTTTAAATGCATAAAGACTGACCCTCGGCCGTGTTCTGGGATGATCTCCCCAGGGTAGCTCCAGCGATGTCAGAAATATGGGGGGAGGCCCATGGCTGATGCCTGTGCCCCTGGGGGGTGAGGAGAATGAATGAAGAACTCCTCTAGTCACCGAAGAGGGGCAGGGTGCACCCGACTAGCAATGATACGTTCCCAGCACTTTCTCTCCCGGCGTCTCCCGTGCTCCTTACCGCAAGCCACTCGGGAGGCACCATTGACATTTTCCTGGGCCTGTTTGCGGTGAAATGAAAATACTCAGAATGCAGTCCGGGAGCACGAAACCTGGGTTTTCTCACTCCAGCCTGTGCCCTTGCTGCCTTGTCAGGCTGAAATCGCTTTGCGGAGCATTCTGGGGACAGATCGGGTACCAGCCGCTCGCTCGCTCTTTCCCGATTTCCTGGGTCCCCCTTATCCGGCCCCAGTTGGCTCTTGGGAAAAAGCTCTGTTACAGTCAGTGACTTTCAGAGATGAGGCCAGCCAGAGCCTTTATCTCTTAAGCCTTATCTTTCCAGGGAGTGTGGACAAATTGTCCCCCTCTCAAGGGGGTTCTGAGCCCGCAGGCTGGTGCGGCGCTGGTAGAAGCTGTCCTTAAGGCTTCATGGGGACAGGGGAGCTTGGAAAGAGGTGAAATTTGTGTGGGCTTCCATCCGTCTGACCTTCAGAAGGTCATTCCCCCATGGGCTTGGGGACAAGGGTCCTTCTAATGCTGAGTGTTGCCCACTGTTAACCTTCCTCCCTCCCCAGATCCAGTCAAAACCTGACCTTGTCCCCACCCCTAGGAGGGTAAAACTCTCCTACTTCCCGGGAAAGGGAAAGTGGGGTGGGGGAGTTAGGCATCCCTTGTGTGATCGCAGCCATCACTGTGCCCACCCAGCCCAACGGGGGTGGGTATGAGGAAACCCATTTCAAAGACAAGGAGACTGAGTCATTCGGAAGTTAAATGACCCACCTAAGGCCCAATAAACACTGGGCTGGGATTCCACCCTGGGCCCATCTGAATCCAAAGTTCCCATCCTGACCCCTTCAGAAAAATGGCTTTGAAAGGAGGTATTTTCAGAAAAAGTGAGCACTGGTTCATCCCACAATCGTCAAGCATGGGGAGGATGGTTCTTGCTTTTTGATAAGCATGATCGATTTGAAAGATGCAATGAGGGCCTCACTGCTCTCCTGACTCCAGATCACGCGTCCAGGCTGTGTGTGTGGTGGGTGGGGGACCAAGGACACCAATAGCGGGTTATGTGCACACAAGGACCTTTCTGTGACATGTCTCCCAAAGGCTTGTGATCCCTGGGCTGTTTTGTGACCAGTCGGACAGTGAACATTAAGCTAATTCTGGGACATAGTTTTCCCAGGTACACCAAAAAATATACATTTAATGAGGATAAAATGAGCACAGAATACTCTCAAAAAAAAAAAAAACAAACTCCATAAAAATGTCACCTGAACTAATGGAGACAGTGGCAAAAAGATGCCAAACCCTGACTGAAAAGTAAACTGTAATCAGCTGTTTGGTTTCCAGAATGTGAAGGTCTTTGTCTGTGTTCTCGCATTGGCTTCCATTTTCTAGGGCATTTGCAGGGCCTTGTAGGATGTTGGCATGGCTTGAGCTAGTATGAGAGGTGAGGTGCTGCTCCCCTTGTCAGTCTGGACTGTCCATCCCATCCGAGCGTGTGTCGTCACAGGAGGTGTAGGTGGGACAAACAGCATCTCGGTGACTCTGCTTCTCCCGGGGAGGACAGACGGCTCCCTTCCTTCTGGATGGATCAGACCTGCTGAGCCCCTCTTTGGGCTTTAGGGCACCTTGTACCTCCTTCCACAGCAGCACAATCGTGTGTTGACTTGTCTTTCTGCCCCACTAGGCTGAATATGCCTCAGGGGCAGGGGTCTCATCTTTCCATCTCTGAGCCCCCAACACCCGACCCAGAGCCCACAAGTGTACCCAGAGCACACTTGGAAAATGAGTGAGAAGGGGCTGTATTACTTGAAATAACCTACATGCCCATGAACAGGGGATTTGTTTATTCATTCTATGACCTGTGCATTGTGGAACTCTACGTGCTCTAATAAACAGACCACCTTGACATCTGTAGAGGCGAAACGCAGAAGGTCGGCTTTTGGAAAACGCAAAGTTTTGTGTGCATAGAAAAGCTTCTGAGGCCATCATGATAGGCAGCCTTTGAGCCAGCCCTCAGTGATCCCCACCTCCTGATGGTCACCCCTGGGGAGCACCCCCTCCTCGAGTGATGGTTGGACTTCATGACCTGCTTCTAATGACCAGAACATGGCCCAAGGGATGGGATGTGACTTCTGAAATTAGGTTATAAAAAGACTGTGGCTTCTCTGTTGGTTTCAATCTCTCGGCTGGTTCACTCCACGTAGAGCCATGTCCTGAGGCAGCCCTCAGAGAGAGAGAGAGGTCCAGGAGGTGAGAAACCCAGGGGGAGCCTCTGGCCATGAGGAACTGAGGTTCTCGGCCCAGAAGCCTGTCTGGAACTGGGACCAGCCTACGGCCATGAGAATGAGCTTGGAAGCAGAGACTCCCCAGGCTGCGTCCAGAGATGAGACCACACTTAGGCCACAACACGCCAGCCACACCTGAGCGGAGACCCCGTCGGAGATTCCCAGTGACGTCAAACCCTGACTCCTGAACCACAGAAACTGTGAGACAGCAAATGCATTTTGTAGGAAGTGTCCAAGTTTTAGGGCGAGTTGTTAGACAGAAATAGAACTGAAATAGACTGTACAGATATGCAATTAAGTGTTGAACAGTAGTCATCCTCAGAGGGTAAGATGGATGTTTGGGGGTGATGGCAGAGCACTGGCCCTACCACTCTGTGTAACGTGGGAAAATTACTCAACTTCTCTAGGCCTCAGTTTTATCATCTATGAAGTGGCGGTTATAATAGTAATGTTGTTACTCTTAACACAGTGGCTCTGAGGAGCATTTAGGATAATGTGTAGCAAATGAAAGGGCTATCTATTACTATCTATTAATCCATATGTTTCATAAATTGATTTTTTTCACTTTATATCCTCATGACCTTTAGGTCTTTTTCCTACCATATAATTCCATTATTTTCATAGGTCAAAAATAATTTGAAAAATTCAAAGCGGGATGCATGAGTGGCATCAGTCCACGTTGCCTGGACCAAACCCTCCACATGGGAACCTTTGGATGGACACTATATCTCTAAAAATGAGGCCATTATTTTATTTTGTACGGGAGACATTCAACTTTTCAAAACGCTTCTATTTAAATGGCCTCACGGCAGTCCCCAAAGAGGCAGACAAAGCGGATATCATTATGTCCTCCTTTTACAGCCCAGGAAACAGCACTTAAATGCCTTGCCCGATGGGGGGTCAGTGGTGAGGTGGAGACTGGAGATTTCTGGAAACCAAGATCTTCCTCACTGTGCGTGGCGCAGATCGGTGGAAAACTGCCTTTACAGAATATCTGAAGTGGCTCCTGCGTGTTAGGAGTACGTTTAATACACCGATAGCCGAAAACACCTCACCCTCCCACCCAGGCAGTTTGAGCCCCGTCAAAAACCCATTTCTCATTAAAACCATGATGGCATTGCCGTAACATTCCTTTGTAACTCGGGAGGTACTTGGACAGCAGCACTCGGCCCTGCAAGGAAATGATCGCTGGGGGGCTCCCTACAAGCAAGACTCTGATCCTGGGGGTTACTGGTCACAGCCACACCTCTGCGGGGGACCTCTGGATGGGCTCATTCATCTGCACTTCCTGCTTGGCAAACTGCCTCGCCCCTTGAGGTGCCTGCGTGAGAGGAACCTGGAAAAGTGGTGTAAAATAAAAATTCCCGGATCCAACACTTGAAAATCAATACCTTTGGGAGGGGCCTGGGAGTCTGTGTTGAACAAAGTCCCTACGCCCCCAGTTGGGGGGTGAGCTCGAGATGTCAGTATAAACCTCGGATCACCCTGCAAGTTGCCATGGAAAAGAAGGAAGCCTTTTAATTTGTACTGATATTAAGCAATCTCTGGTATGTATTATTAAGAGAAAAAAAAATTAAGACGAATGATCATATGTATAGTATGCTTCCGTTGTATTAACTTGTCTGTGGAGACCTCCGTGCGAGTGTGGTTGTGCGTATAAGGAGCATTCCTCTGACGTGGGAGCTGGAGTCGGCAGTCGGGCTGGGGAGAGGCTCATGTTCTATTGTATATCCTCTTGCAATGCTGGCATCTTTTTAAACAATAAGTGTTACCCACTCAAAACTGTTTTTCTCTAGTTGATGAGGTGTCAGCGTCTGTTCACGGACTGCTAGAAATGCACATGCCGACATGGGATATGGACGGTGCGGAAGCTGTGTGTGCGCGTGACGAAGAGGGTATGTGCGAACTCTCTAGATCTTTTCTTCCTTAAAGACTTTATTTTTTATTATTTTTCAAAGATTTTATTTATTTGAATGAGAGAGCGCACAAGCAGGTAGAGGGGTGCAGGGAAAGGGAGAAACAGACTCGCCGTGGAGCAGGGAGCCCGATGCAGGGCTCGATCCCATGACCCTGGGATCATGACCTGAGCTGAAGGCAGAGGCTTAACCGATGGAGCCCCCCAGGTGCCCCTACAGACATTATTTTTTAAGTCATCTGTATGCCCAGTGTGGGGCTTGAACTCACATCCCCGAGATCGAGAATCATGTGCTCTACTGACTGAGCCAACCAGGTGCCCCCAACTCCCTGTACTTTCTTGCTAAACTTCGCTGCGAACCTAAAATGACTCAGAGGAATCGTCTGTAAATTTAGAAACGTTTTGAAGTGCTAGGCATTGTAAGCCCGTATGGGAATGACCTTAAAGCTGGGGTGACTGATTGACAGACCATCGAAGTAACGGCTCCTGGGATTCTGAGGGGAAGCCAGGTTTGGGAACCGTTGGGCTTGGCGAGGCCCAGGGCCCCCTCCAGGGAGGCCTTCAGCCCAGCTGAAGAGTAGAAGGTACGTGTGCAAAAGCAGGTCACATGCAGACCGTAGAGGCCCCAGAAGGCCTGGCTGAGAGTTTGGGGATGTGTCTTGCAGGCCTTCAAGGGACAGTTTTCATGTTGCTTTCTGGTAACCAGGAGCTGGATGGCCGGGGGCCGAGCCAGGATAGGCCGGGGCGCTGGTGAGGAGCCATGGCCCCGATCCTGGCGGAGGCAGATGGCTCAGGGGAGAGCCGCGAAGAGCATCTGGGTAACCAGAGGAGAGCAGAGAGTTGGACGGGGCCTCGCTAACGCGCTCGACGGAGTCGTGTGAAATTGCCGATGTTGGACTTCTGGAGCCCCGACAATGGCCATTTCGTACGGTTCCATCTGCTGGAGTTGACAGTGTGGTGGCAGAGGGGACCCCGGGGAGAGGGGAGGGACGGGGTGATGGGGGGACTTGAAGTCTCGGTGGCTGGGTCACGGTCATTCAACGTAGAGGAATGTGGGTGTTCCAGGGGCGACCACGGAAGGAGAGAGCAGAACAGTGATTAGAAGGGAGAGGGAGAGAGAGAGACGGGGAAGGGGATGGTCAAAGGGTACGAAAGTTCAGTTACGTAAGACAGACAAGTTCTGGAAGTACCCCGTACAGCAGAGTGCCGTTTGGGTGTTAAGTTTTGTAAGTTATTTATGTATTTTGGATACTGGCCTTTCATGGGCTCTGTCATGTGCACATGTCTTCTCCCGTCCCGCAGGCTGCCCTGCACTTCTCTTGGTGTGTCCTTCGCTGTGCACAAGCGCTAAGTCCTAGCTGTCCTCCCACCTTCTCCTCGCGCAAGCCTGTCTGAGTCCATGGAGAGGGGCACCCATGAGACAACCAGATCTTTCTCATACTGACACCTTCCCATGGCACAATGTCTAGGTGTGATTTTACTAATATGTCCCTCTATTTATATGTTTGTCAAAAAAAATCACGGTAAAATATACATAGCCCCAAAACTTACCATTTTAATCATTTTTGAATGCAGTTCGGTGGCATTAAGCACATTCACTCTGTCGTGCCGTGGTCATGGCCATCCGTCCCCCGAACGTTTTCATCGGCCCGGACGGAAACTCCTTATTACGTCCCTTGCCTGCTTCTGGTGACCGCAGTGCTCCTGTCTCTATGAACTCTGCTGTCCTAAGTCATGTCCCTCTTTTTACATATATTTTCGTTTATCACAGAATTCCTTCCCCACCAGGGAGTACAGAGAGGAAAATAGCCTGTCTGGGGAAAAGAATGCTTTTGTGCATGCGTGTGCCGAGACCTACGCTGACGTTGCTGAGAAATCAGACCCTCCCCACCTCTACCCACAGGCTCACCGGAGAGCCCAGGAGAGCCCCGGGGCAGGGCTTCCCCGCCATGCATGACTTCAGCTACGGGAAGAGCTGCTCTGCACCAGGGGGCGTCATTTGTGTTCATCTTGGTTATATGTATTTACAGGGTCTGTTTCTATCTTTACGCAAACTGTGTCTTTGGAAGCAAAGCCCAGATCTCCGAAGAGCCCCAAAGTGCATGTGTTTGCGTGTTTCACCCCAAGTCGTGTGTGTGTGTGTGCGCGCATGTCCTTGTGTGCACGCGCGTGCGTGTGCGTTCACGTGCGCGCGCGCGTTCGTGTGTGCGCGCACGTGTGTTCACGTGTGCGTGCGTGTGTTCACGTGCACGCGCGCATTCGTGTGTGTGCGTGCACGCGTGCACGCGCGCGTGTTTCATGTGTGTGCGCGCGTGTGTGCGCGTGTGTGTGTTTGTGTGTGCGCGCGTGCGTTCATGTGTGTGTGCGCGTGCATTCGTGTGTGTGTGTTTGCATGCGCTTGCGTGTGTGTCTGTGGCTTAAAAATGTTTCCCAGCCATCTTCTGAGTGTGCTTTTTACAAAACTGTTCTGAGCAACGAAAATACGGTTAGATTATCTGGAAACCTCCGTTGTTGATTTATACACATACTGATACCAGTAGGAGACAGGGACCTACATTCTCTTTATAGGAATGGTGTACATTGCTGACCGTTCATTGATTGTTTGTTTGAAACTAAGTTTAGAAATTCGACAACATTTCAGGTGGAACATTCACTCATCAACCTACTTTAAGCTTTACTACAGAGAATCAGGATGGTTTTTAAAATAAAAACCTTGTTTTTATTTACATAGTCAAAGGCTGGAATTTTTTAAGAAGTGTAGAAGCGTAGCTCCTAAAAATCGCCCCAGAGGTTCTCTGAAGTAGGGCTAAGCTGTGGGAGCCAGAGAAGAAACAACTGAACACTTCGGGAGAGAACCCAAAGATGGGAAGGAAGATGACGTGCAGAAATGTACGAGATACAGATAATCCACAGATAAGAATTGCAAGGAAGGGCAAAACCTCGGACACATGTGCTAACGGGAAGACCGCTGAAGGACAGCACGTTGAAATGCGGTGAAAACACTTGACATCGTACCCTAAAACTGCTGCCTGATGGAGACGCTTGATTTCGACTCTGTTCCAAGTGCTTTAGGGACGAACCACTCACAACGTCGCGTGTAAGCAGCCACATCCAATGGGAGCATCTCTGACCCCCAGCCTCACTGAATGTGCTATCTGAGAACAAAGAATTACTAACCATCTAAATGACATCTAGGAATAAATAAGTGAATTACTATTTTATTACTGTTAGGATTTGCTAAACAGCATATCTGATGCTGGCTCTGGCTTCGTGTTAATTAAATATCAAAGACCAGCAGTTGTTACCAGGAAGCTTTTAAGATTCATGTATTATTATTAGTAGTATTTTAGATCTTCTATTGTATGAACATGTGTATATCAGTGTGTTATTGTCATAAAAGTTTAATTTCAAGAGCTCAGTTTTCATTAATACGCATCAAGGAGTGCGTGCCGGTCAGATCCCAGCAACCCCACTCCTAAGACGAGATCCAAGTGAATGAAACCCTCCAACCTAGATTTCACTTTGAGGGAGAAGAACCACCTTAAATGTCACTCAAGCATTTATGAGAAGTTTGGGACTGAGCAAGTGGTGGAGGGGGTGGGATTTTGAATTTACTGCCTAAATCTCTCGCCCTCTGCTTAGTAAGGTCGGGGCTGCCAAGCAGCTCGCTCTAGGAGACCGAGCGAGCCAGGCCTTGCAGGCTCTTGGTGGAACTTGGCCATGTATTAAATTTGGAAACCAGAATGGAGTCCCTTCCAGGGCAACCCAATTAATCCTTCCTTAATGGTTAGAATATCATCCAAACCCACCTCCAGAGGCAATCAGTCAAGCTTAGGAGCTTCTCAAAATAGGGAAGTCTTGCAAGGTTTGATGCCCAGGATAGAGGGAGCGCAAAAGCACCTCCCCGTGTGGTGCTTATAGAATCGGGTTCTGAGAAGTTCATGGCCATGGGCGGTCCTTATGCAAGCTGAGCTGTGAGGAACCGGATGCCGCCATGTGAGAGGAAGGAACTAAAGTAAAGCTCAGCCTCTTGCTAAGACTCTGAGACTCTCCCTGGTGGTTCCTGTGGGCTCCTGACATTTAAGTAGAATTTGGTGGCTATCCCTAGAGCGGACCGACCAATTAGTCATTGAGAGTGGGGAGATTTTCCCAAATGTTGGACGACAGCCACTGGTGGCTGAGGTCACGTGTGGGGTGAGTGGAGGAGAAGAGCCAGAGGCTTCCTGGCTGCATTATAGGGGAACATACATCCATTTTTAATAACAGAAAACCCTCTCGTATCGCTTTGCTGGGGTTGACAAAGCACCCCGCACTGAGTGGCTTAGACAACAGAAATCCACTGGCTCTGGGTTCTGGAGGGAAGAGGGCAGAAATCAAAGTGTCGGCAGGCCTGGTTCCTTCTGAGGGCTGAGAGGGAAAAAACCCTTTCCAGTTGTCTGTCCTTGGTGTGTGGCTGGCTGTCTTCTCCCGTGTCTCTTCCCATTGTCTTCCCTCTCTGTGTGTCTCTGTGTTCGAATCACCCTCTTTTAGAAGAACACCCAGTCGTATTGGACAGGGGCCCACCCACTTGATTACCTCTACAAAGACCCCTGTCTTCTGATCAGATCACATTCTGAGATGTGACATTTTTTGGGGGGACGGGATTCAGCCTATAAGACTTCCTATAGTGGTCTGACATATAGACAGTCCCAGAGCAGCTCAGGGCAGGTCTGCTGGCTCAGAGACATAACCAGGGACCACTGCTCTGTCCATGGTGCCTCAGGATGCTGTGGTGGCTGCTGCCTCCCCAGCCCTCTTTTCTGTAGTCCTTGCATGAAGAGACACATGAAGTGCTCGCCAGCTCCGTTCATCCTGACTGATCAGCACAGAGTTGTCAACACGGTGGCTCCGTGTGGTGTCCCGTGGGATGTCAATGCAGTGGCTCAGTGTGGTGTTTCGTGGGACGTGAACGCAGTGGCTCTGTGCGGTGTTCCGTGGGACGTGAACGCAGTTGGCTTTGTGTGGTGTTCTGTGGGACGTCAACGCAGTGGCTCTGTGTGGTGTTCCGAGGGACGTGAAGGCAGTGGCTCTGTGTGGTGTTCTGTAGGACATCAATGCAGTGGCTCTGTGTGGTGTTCCATGGGACGTCCAGGGGCTTCAGATCACTCCACCCTCCTTATGATAGAGAGCAGGGGAGGTAACATCGCCCCGAGGCAAAACTGCAAATTAGTCCTGTTGTCTGATCCTTGGAATGCACGCTGTTTCAGATCTTCTTTTCTGGCTAGAACAGAAAATAATGAATTTGCCAAATCAGTGATAGCAGACCTTGTCCCCGAAGTTTTATTGATCTGCACGGGCAATAATGACATAGTCTGTGTGGCAAATACAACCAAGGTTACTACCTAATTGAGCCTGCAGGTGTCTCTAGTTACTCCCTAGGACCCATCTGGTTTTCAGAGAGCCCATCCTGATAAATTAAACTGAGATACGGTAAGGTCTCCAGCCCTACATCTCCGAGATCATTGAAGACGTCACCATTGGCTTGGATACTGTCTTGTTTCTGATGGGCTACTAGGAGAGCAGTTCCAGAAGGTTCCACCTGGTCCTCTTCGCTGTGACTGTACCTGCCCCACAGGCTAAGGACTCAATGCTGGGAGCTGATGGGCAGAAACGTGGCTCCTTAGAGAAGGTCACATCTTAATCCCCAGAGACTCTGACTATGTGATCCTCAGGGGGCAGAAGGGACTTCGCAGGTGTCACAAAGTTAAGGACCTTGAAAAGGGGAGATCATCCTAGATTTTCTGGATGGAGCCAATATAATCACAAGGGTCTTTATGGGGGAAATAAGGATGCCAGAGAGTTAGCGAAGGAGTCCCGAGGATGGAAGGGGCTGGAGGGATGCAGTCTCTGGCTTCAAAGATGGAGGAAGGCGTCTTCAGTCAAGGAATGTGGGTGGCCACTAAGAGCTAAAAAAAAAGGCAAGGAAACAGATTCTTTTCTACAGCCTGCAGGAGGAACACCCCCTAGCCGACACCTTGATTTTAGTCCAATGAAGTCTATTTGGGGCATCTGACCTCCAGAACTCTAAGATAATAAAATTGTGGCATTTCTAAGTTCTTCTGTGGCAGTTTGTTATAGCACAAGGGAGTGCACATAGCCCACTAACGCCCTGGGGCAGCCCTCCCATCCGGCTCCCTGTCTCTCTACCTTTCTGGCTTTCCCATCTATCCCAAACTCAGGGGTCAAGAAATTTTCAAGGAAGAAATTCATACTTTTCCTATTTAAAATTTTGCTTCGCAGGAGTCCAGAATGTGGAATTTCTTGGGCAGCACAGTACTCCACAGGCATTTTCTTGACCCCTTATCCCCACTGGGCTGGGCTGTCCCTCTTCCCTTTCTCCATCCCCTCGTCTGTCTTTTTGGCCTAAGACTTACCCCAGTGCTCCTGTTTCACTATTGTCTTTCCCTTCCGGCTTCCTTCCTTCCCTCTTCCTCTCCCCACCACCCCATGGAGACCCCCACTTCTGGCTGCCGCCCACCCTCCCGACATAGCCACACTCCTGGACGAGGCCACCATGGCCACACACGCACACTTTCCTGACCTCTTCTTCCCTTTGAGTTCTCTGGGCCCTGCGTTTGGCTGAGGAACTGGCTTCCGACTTCCAAGTTTTCGGACACAGTAGATGTCAATGATTTGACTTCACTCTAGAGGTTAATCTGAATTCAAGAATTTTGACTAGAGAGGCAAATGTGTAGAGAAAGGCAATTTCCTTATTTTCCAGTCTGTAGATAAGGCACTGTGGCGTCGTCAGGGTCGAGGAGAACACCTCTCTATCGGGAAATCTTATAGAAGCCTTCACCGAAAGATAAGATTCATTTTCGTTCCTTAGATACATTTGCTGATGTAAAATGCCTTACCTCTCATGAGGTCAGTATTTCCTCTGCTTAAACTACATCATACTGAGGAAAAATCACATGTTCCTCCATTGAGATAAAACTGCATGGTGAAGGTCTGGTGGAGACTGTTTTTGAAGTCTCTCAGGACATCTTCACCCAATCTTGAACAAAGAAATGTTTGGGGGAAAAATGTCCCCAACATGTCCTCTAATGAAATTGGAGAGACTAAAAAAATAAAAATAAGCAGGCATGTATTCTAAAAATACAAAATAGACAAAATATGCCACAGTACACACAAATGAGTTACCTCTTCTTCAGGTCAATACAAGTTTTTTCATTAGGCATTACTATTATTGGTCTATTTGAAACTACATGCTTGACTGGATACTCACTACCGGCACTTAGGACTCAGAACTTGAAATCGGGAAGGGTAAATCTCTGGGACAGGAATGGGAAGAAGTTGACAGGGTTTCAGAGGCTGCTAGGCTGGAGAGAACCTTAAGGATCCCTTAATACCAAACCCTTAGGGCCAGGATTCTCAGACCAGCCGCTGTTGAATTCTTGGGACAGGCTATCTTTGTCCAGGGGGTCATCCCAGTCCTGTGCCCTGTGGGGGGGGGGCTTTAGGGGTGTGCTTGGCCTCCGCCCACCAAATGCCAGGAGCCTCTCTCCACCTCCATGTGACGATCAAGAATGTTTCCAGACATTGCCAAATGTTCCTTGGTGGTGGCGGTGATAGCGTGTGTGTACGTGTGTGTAGTAAAAATGGCTCCCTGCTAAGAATTCCTTAAGTTATGGATAAGGCAGGGGTCCAGAGACTTCATGGTTTTCATTAGTAGAAGAGGAAAGATATTCTTGGCTGGATCCTTCAAACGACGAATCCCACTGGGTCAAGTGTGGGCCGGTGGGCAGCTGGACCTGTGGGACACTGGAGAAGCTGGCGGAGAACCTGAAAGGAGGAGGCACTTGACTGGGAAGCAGAGAGCATGTTTTCCCCTCCCGCAGACCCCCTGTTGCCATCCAAGCCCTTGAGCTTCTGCAGGACAGAGCAGAATTTGCTCTCCAGTAGGCAACATTAACATGAGACCCCCCCGGGGCAGGTCCAGGGGGACCCTTGAAGATGAGACCGGATCTGACCCGACAGAGCTTGTCCCCGGGTAGTGGAGGAGGACAGGCCCTGGGCAGTGGCCCCGGCTGGACGGGGCTGGTTACTCTCGGTGGCTTCTGTTGCTTGGCCTGCTGCCACGAGGGAAGAGAAGGCAGAGAGAGAAACATGTCCAGTCCTGCGAGAGCAGTGGGGTGAGGAGACAGCAGCTGCACAGGCTGGAAAAACAGCTGGACAGGATGCAGGAGAGCAGGGGGCACGGGAGGAAGGCAGGGGGCTCTGGCCCGGGACTGAGACTGAGGGTCAGGCTCTTTGCCTCCGGGAGGGAAGCCAGTGAAGTGGGCTGTTCTCGAGGCTTCTCATTGGAGACCTTCGAATCTGGCCCCCTCCCCCACTCCCAATGGCCCAGCCGGACTGGCCCCGGGAGCAGGTGCCTGGCAGGAGCCTCAGAATAGCTGACCTTAGAGGGACACACGCGCCCAGGAGAGGAGAGGTGGGACACAGCCGTATCTGGAAAATAGGACTCAGCACCTGGCGTGAACCTCACTGTTATGGGGAAGAGAGATTTCTGTGGGTCACGGCGGGTGGGAGAGGCTCCCGGCCCATCAGCTGTATGTGTGTGTGTGTGTGTGTGTGTGACTGACTTTTGACCCAGTTCCCTGTACTACGAAGACCAAGAATTGCCACCCGGCCACGGAGACATTTTTCTGGGCAGGACATACGGGTTTTCCTGCCTTCGTCTCAGGACCACCGTGCTCCCCTTCCCGCCTAGCAACCCCCAAGCGGGGCGCAGACCAGGCTCCAGAAATCCATGCAAAAGGGTTGGGGAGAGCCCGTGATTCGTGAAGAAATTTGAATTTACACAGTCCAAGGCCATCTGGCTTGAAGGGGATTGTTTTGTATCTCCTTCGCCCATACCTCTGGGGGGGAGACACACCCGCATTTCAGTCTCTGACTGGTGCCCAATGCACTGTGAAGGGGCCCTCCAGACTCTGGGCTCGAAGAGATGGTGCAGGGATGAATCGAGAGACTCCTCGTAGGAAAATCCCCCGGGGATGAGGTCTGGGAGGAGAGACTGTGAGTCAGGCCGTCCCCATCGCCCAGCAAGGGAACTGGCAGAGAGAAGACATCAGCATATGTTTGTAGACTGATCAGGTGAATTAGGTAATTAGCTAGAGGGTGAAAGCCTCTTTGCACATGGGGTTCCTGCTGGGCTCCATCCGGGCTCTCTCTCTGGCTTCCCAAGGCCCCAGGTACCAGACACAGGGAACCAGGGACTGGGAGGGAGGCTGATGGCCATGGTCCTTGGCTTTCAGCTGCAATTCTGATCACCCTGTGGGCACTGAGGCAAAGGTGAGCCCCGGAGCGGGAGGAGCTTACAGACGAGTACCAGAGACACATGAATGGGCTCAGCTTGTCACTGCAGAAGCCAGGAGACAGTGACAAAGGAGAAACCTCCTCAGATGACCTTCTCGGTCCCGGGACTCTGCTCTGATGGGGTCATCCATGGACCACCCCCCAGGGAACCCCAAGGTGCTTCTGGGGGAGGAAAGGTTATTGATGACTGGGCACATTTTGTGGGTTTGGCTGGCTTCGAATATGACGTGGATTCTATCTGTGGCTGTCCTTTTCATTTGGGATGATGGCTGGATCAGTTCTGAGATGTGGTGTTTAGAGAGAAACTCGCTGTGCCTGAAGGAACAGGGGAGAGGGGAGGTTGGCTGCGTGCTGGGGCAAGGGAACCATCTGGAACCTGGAGGAAAGAGTAGGGACATGAATCCCCTTGGGTTGGTGCCTGCCTAGCAGGTAGGTAAAGAACACCCTGGCCATTGTTGCCAGATGCCCCGGGAGCTCTGGAACTTTCCTTGTCAGAGACCCTGGCCTTGAGAATGGAATGGGAAGTGGCTTGGGGAGACTGACCATCTTGGAAGGCACTGGTTTCAAAGGAGGCTGGGAGGAGCGAGCATGAGGAAACCCCCATGCGGTCAGCTGTCTGCTGGCGACTTTGAACTCTGGCACGCCAGAGACGGCTTGCATGGGAGAAGAGGAGGAAAGACAGGGAGATGCCTGGGTGTCCCTGAAGATCAAGCAGGAGATGTACTTCCAAGGCCCAGAAGTACAGGGGTGGGAGCTGGCATTTCTGCGATGGGCAGAGGCTGCCTTGGAAACCGAGATTGTCTGAGCAGCCCTTAGCCAGAGTGTCCTTTTCTCCCCACCGAGAGCTGGCCTCCGTCAAAACAATTGTCTCCATACGATCTATGCTCCACATCTTCTTTACACACATATATATGTCTCTTATAGATGTATGTTAAACAAATATAAAAATTGTATATAAATTATTTTTTATATACGAGCAATAATTTTCTGTTTGTTATTCTGCTGAGATGTGGGAGTTTATCTGTTCCATTAGTCAGGGTGACATAACCTGATACAATATTAAAGGGAAAATGCATGTTTGCCCCCATTCGCTGTGGCTCCTCTGCTCCTTGGAGAATCACCCTCCCTTCCACTGGTGAGTAGACCCCAGCTCTTCCCCACAGCCTGGAAGGGGCTTGGAGACTCGTCGGTTAGGGACTTGGGAGGGCTGGCTGTGGCCACAGCTCTGGCGCTCTTCCCGGGCTCTGTGACTTTTAGTTAATTTTCCACCCAGTTTGTTCATTTTTCTGACTGGGGCATGAATAAACGACCGGCTCGTTTCACTAGGTAAGTGTTTATAAAACAAATGAGATAAGATTTGTTAGGTGGCCTGCAGTTTGAGAGCACGGTGCGAGTCTTTTGGTTTTATTCTTGTTAAGGACAAGGACCTTCCAGAAGCACCAATGCAGCTGTATATTGGGTCATGAAGAATATGATTTTATCAGCCTCGGGTTTCTTGTTCCCATCCATCACAAGAGGGTAAATAATCTGTCTTCCCACACGCTGCTTATGAGGATTCAATGAAATAAGAACACAGGCCCAGGGCGTGGCCCATAGTAGCTGCTCAGTTAAAAGCTCATTCTGGAATGATCGGTCTTACTCTGTGCAGGACATGGGTGGGTGGGTGAAAACGGATATGATGCTCTCCGTATCAAGGAGTACGTGGAGCCAGAAGCGGGGAGCTGAGCGTCCATTCAGCTCCCCAAGCACCTGTTCCTGCTTTATAGCCTGTGCTCCGACACAGGCGTGGAGCGGATCTTGCGCTCCATTACCCTGGCCGGCTTCGCTCCTCGAATGCTTCTCTCCACGTGGCTGCTTTCCCCTTCGCTCTTACTTCCCTTTCTCCCTCCCCAAGCTGTCCCCTCAATCCCACTACCTTCTCCTTTGCTTCCACCCTGCCTTGGCACTGACGCGGTCACCCTGGATTTGTCTTTAGTTCTCGTCCGTGCTCCCTGCTGCCATCCCAGAAGATGCCCCCTGCTCCAAAAGTGCTGGTTTTTGACCGTGGGTCCAGCCTCGGGCTTCTCCCACACAGTGCCGTCTGTCGGCCTGGAGGGAGGAGGTCTGCCTGCAAGCCGGCAGGGGGATGCATTTAGAGAGAAGTGTTTGGACCTTTTGCAGATCCAGAGTGCTGGCCTTGCGTGGGATCAAGGAGGGGAAAGAGTTTTTTTATAACTCATTCTGTATGAGCCCTAACACAAATGCTATCCCTAGTGTTCAGATATCAGTCCTGCTGGGGAGCGCCGTCCCTTATGAAGACGTACACACAGCCATGATTTACTTACAAAAACCTTACAATCATCAATAGAAGTAAGATCCCATTTTGGTCCTTCTGGGAGACAATTCTTTCTGAGTTCGGTTACACGTCCTAGATCACAGCGTCAAGTTCACTAGCCAGCATTTCCATGAAGAGGAAGGCGGATGGTGCCCAGGCCTCACCCCCCAAAGCCCATAGTCTGTGTTATAAACCTGGCTCCAATTAAATTTAATTACCAGAGCCTCTCAAAGCCACACTTCAGTCCACATTGAGAAAATACAAAATTTTATCCCGTTTATTTTGTAATTCAGAGAGGACTGATGGTGAAGAATGCAAGGTGTTCTCAGTTCCTTCTTCTGCTGTAAAGTGGTGACTAACTTCCAATTTTCCTTCTTTCTCTGTTCCGTGTCTCAGCTCCTTCTACCTCGGGGTTAGATGGCAGTTTGATCATATACACAGATTAAATTACTGTCTCGGGGCGCCTGGGTGGCTCAGTGGGTTAAAGCCTCTGCCTTCAGCTCAGGTCATGATCTCAGGGTCCTGGGATCGAGCCCCGAATCGGGCTCTCTGCTCCGCAGGGAGCCTGCTTCCTCCTCTCTCTCTCTGCCTGCCTCTCTGCCTACTTGTGATCTCTCTCTCTCTCTCTCTCTGTCAAATAAATAAAATCTTAAAAAAAAAAATTACTGTCTCTACTTGGCCACACCTCCATTCTGGTTTGATTGGAAATCAGAAAGGGATATCAAATAAGGGAGGGTCTGCCTTACACAGGAGGCCACCCACAGGCCATACACTGGGACAGCTTCTGCCCAGCCCCACCCAGTCCAGAGGGTCTCAGACCAAAGTGGGGGCACTGACCTCTTGCCTGTGGCTGCCCTTCAGAGGGTCAAGGGTGCTGAGGGAGGCAAGGAAGCAAAGAAGCAAGGAAGCAAGCTGGTTCGGAAAGCAGAAGGATGGGCCATGGGATGGAACGGGAGCGTCATTCCTCAAACCCCTTTTTCCTACTGGACTCACAGCCACTGAGCAACAGAGTCCCATGTGGCCTTCAGCACACTGCCAAGAGCCTGCAACCCCACAATGAAGCCAGGGGGTGGCTACATTGTGTATCTGGAGGAGAGGCTGGGGCCGACCCTGGCTCGTTTCCGTTGGGCTTGACCTTGGCCCGCAGGAGCGAGGGTGGTGTTTCTCTACCACCACTGTCTTGGGTACCTCTCCGTCCTATGTGAGCAGTAGCTAATCTGGGGCTGGATGTGAGACCCCTGCCTTGATCATGTCGCTGAGTTTCAGCCAGCCTGTTGGCTTCTGCCCAGGTCCTGTGCTGTAGTGTCACAAGGGATAGCCTTGCCCTGCTCTGCTGGGCTGCACCTCTTGTCTCCTGGACCTCGTTTCTTCCAACCAGTCGGTTACTTGAACTTCTGAAGGCACTGTTCCATCCAAAGAACAGGGTGTTCTGCTGTCATAGGTCACCCAGGAGCGCTGAAGAGGATCCTGTTTAATTTTAACTTCTTTTTTTTTTTTAAAGATTATGTTTATTTATTTCACAGAGAGAGATCACAAGTAGGCAGAGAGGCAGGCAGAGAGAGAGAGAGAGGAGGAAGCAGGTTCTCCGCTGAGCAGAGAGCCCGACGCGGGACTCGATCCCAGGACCCCGAGATCATGACCTGAGCTGAAGGCAGAGGCTTAACCCACTGAGCCACCCAGGCGCCCCAAATTTTAACTTCTTTTTAAATGACCTGCTTTTCCTTCTCCAGCACCGAGGAGTTTGAGGGGATGTGTCTGAGCTTGAATCTTCTCTCCAGCTTCCACCTCTTTGAGGGGTCTTTAAATGTGAAGGCCAGCGTTCTCTTTAGCCGAGGAGATTTTCTTTCACTTCTGGAGAGGATAGCCCTGTGCTAGTGCATCTTTCTGGAATCTTTATATCAGTTGTTTGACCTTCTAGATTCGGTGCACCCATCTAGGAGGGTTTCTTACGTTTATCTTCCCACATTCCTTGGAGAACATCAAAGTACATTTTGGCAGTCAAATACTTTATCCTCTCAAGTTCGCTCTTCCTGGTCCGTTACAGTTCTTTGTCAATCTCATCAGGCCTTTTGAGGAGGAGGCAGTGGCTGAGATATGTGGGCTTGTCCATAAGGAAGGAAAAGGAAGATGCCCAGGTGAGACTCCGGGGCTTTGGCTGGGAGGCCGATTGCTGCGTGTTTCTCACAGGAAGGCTGTCCTGGAGGATGCTGGCATGGGGATGAAGGACAGTTTCAGCAGCCTGAGTCTCCTTCCAAGAGGAGCAGAAGTCAAGACTCTGTCTCAGAACTTGGGAGTTCAAACAGAAAAAAGTCCGAGATGGGGCAGCTTCACATGTCAGCCAAGCTGAGGAAACCAGATGCCACAAGAGAAGTATGCAAGAAACAAGTAGGCCAAATGGCATAACCTTGCAAAGCAGAGGCACGAGGTAGGCAGGACTCCTCAACAGAGGGACCTCCCTATGGAGAGCTCACCCAGATCCTTCCATCCATAGAGCAGACAGTAGAGAGTAGATCTGGATCTCCTTGGTAGAAGTCTCCATTCAGTGACATTAAAGACATTTCAGGGTACCGTCTTCCTCATCCATGAAGATGGCACCAACAGTGTAGGACACAGGAGAAGGTGCACAGGGAAAAGGCAGCCCAGCTGACCTTAGAGACCAGGACAGGTCTGAAGAAGGGTGGGGGAGCCAGGACCTTACTGGCAGGTTGCAATCCTCGGAGGTTGAGGGGACCCATGCTGGGAGCTGGGAGACGGGCAGGATTCCAGTGGGCAATGGGAGGCTAGCTGGAGGAGGGTTCCAGAAAAGCATTCTTGTCTGGGAGGAAGGTGTGGTGTGGTACTAGGGTGAGGGGCCAGAGCTGAGGGAGGGCACGGGGGAATTTGAAGAGATACAAGCAATGGGTAAAAGTCTGCTTAACTAGGTGTTGCCATGTTACCCTTTCTTCTAAGAAATTCACACAGAGAGAAAATATTTTCTTTTTTTTTTTAGATTTTATTTATTTATTTGACAGAGAGAGATCCAAGTAGACAGAGAGGCAGGCAGAGAGAGAGAGAGAGAGAGAGAGAGAGAGAGAGGGAAGCAGGCTCCCTGCCGAGCAGAGAGCCCGATGCGGGACTTGATCCCAGGACCCTGAGATCATGACCTGAGCCGAAGGCAGTGGCTTAAACCACTGAGCCACCCAGGTGCCCCGAGAAAATATTTTCAACTGCAGAGAAGAGGAGACCCACAAAAGTAGTGGAGATTCTCTTATTCATGACCAAACAATGTTCAAGGCAACCAGGGTCTGAGGCAACAGGCTTTGTCTTACAGAAGATCTTACAGGTTATCTTCTTGAGTTATAGCCAGTGCTCTGGGAAGGAGACAAAGAGACTATGTTCTAGATATGGGAATGTTCCAGAATGGGAATTGGTAGGAAAATACCTCAGATGTTTCTCTCTGAGAAGAGATTATAGTGATTTGAGGGGCTAATGGGAAAAGAAGGGGAGCCAGAGAGAAGAAAGTCTTGAAGATTAGGTAAAGAAAAATGCAGGGTGTATGAGCTTCCTATTGCTGCTATAACAAATTGCAGAAATGTGATGGCTGAGAACCACCAAAAAATTATCTTACTGTCGTAAAGGTTAGAAGTTGGAAAACAGTTCTGATGGGCTAAAACCAGGCTGTTGGCAGGACTTCACTCCTTTCGAAGATTCTAGAGAATCTTCTCCTTGCTGCTAACCATGTAGAGATTGTTTGTATTCCTGGGCTCAAGCTCCCCTTCCACCAATGCATCCCTCTGACCTGTGTTTCTGTTGTCATATCTCCTTTTCATGCTCTGACCCTTATGATTACTTTGGGTCCACCCAGATAATCCAGGATGAGCTCCCTATCTGAAGACACTTTACTTAATCACATCTGCCAAGTCACTTTTTGCCATGTAATATAACATGTTCATGGGTTCCTGGGACTAGAATGTGGCCACATTCAGGCCAGAGGGGACATTTTTCTGTGTACCACACACGGTTAAGGTAGGAATTTTGAAAAAGAATGGGGGAGAGAAACATGTTTATTTATCAAAGGGAAAGTGCCGGAAGAGAGAAAGAGATTTCAGATATAGGGCAGGGAGGTAAATACTGATGAAAAATGTTTCTAAGGAGGTGGAGGGGGGTGATGTCAAAGGCACCAGTGTGGGGAATAGTCATGAACAGGAAAAATGAAATGCAATAAAGATGAATGATGGGTGTATGAATAATGTGGTTGGTGGTTGGATGGAAGGGGGCAGTTTTCTTAATGGAATTGGAGATAAGGTTCTCAGAGAGAGTGCGGACAGGGTTAAGGTTGATAAGCAACATGTAGGGTGATCAAGAACCCCCCCCCCCACCGAATCTACGAGCAAATTTTTTGTGGCTAGTGTTTTTTTGCCTACTTTGTCTTTCTTCTAACTATGTCTCCATCCCAGCGGGGGGTTCAAGCTGCCTCTGGCTCTAAATGAGTGAAGAGAGAAGAGTCAGTGAGACTCAGAGGTCGATTCTGGAAGCCCTCATTGTGAGGAGATGTTTGCCAAGCTTGTCAAATATAATATTGTGTTTCAGAGACCACTTACGGTTTTATAGGACTCGAACACCTTCTTCATGGGAATGCCGCATGAGCGCCACACGGAGAAAATGAGACCGTGAACACCAGTTGTTTCCACCTGTATTCGTGATTGTCCATAGCCTCTAATGCAGAAGAACCCAGAGGTCGGAGACCAAAACCGCATCCACTGTGCTGCAGATTAAAAAAAAGGAAGAAGAGTGTGATGGGTCCAAGCAGAGGAAAGCACACCTGTGACTTGCTTGTGGAGAAGCTGGATCAGGATACCTCTCCTGGCTTGACTCAGTCTTTCTAGAACGGGGAACCACCATGCAGTGCGGGCTCCAGGAGAGCACACCTCCCTGGGTGGGGGAGTCTTTGCTGGGAACCACGTGGTAGGCCCAGAAATGATGCCTGGTTGAACTCTCTTCAGCGGCTCTCTTAGGGCTGCCTGACTGCCTCTGAGATCGGAACCTAGAAGATGAGGTCCCAGGAGTGGTTGAAGCAGGAAAGCCATGAAACTGGAAGAGACAAGGGATGGGAGACTACTTGGGTCTCTGGAATGTGGGGTTTTGGGGACTAAGCTGGCTAACAGGGATGAAAGAATCAGCTTGTGCCACTGCCGTAGCGGAAAGCCAGAGGCTACGGGCGTACCAGGGTCAGTGCCTTCCTTCTTCTGGATGAGATGTAAGGTGACGCAGGAGAGTCATGCAGCCACATGGATGAAGGGACGGAGAGGAGTTCTAGAATGAAACATTTGTCAGTCTGATGCTATTTCTGTTTTTGGTGTGTTTTGTTTGTTTGTTTTTATGAGTTAAAGATTCTTGACGTGGCAGGAGAGAGCAGGAGGGAAAGCGAAGGCTTCCGAAGCGTCCATGACGACTGGAGTATACAGGAGAGCCTGAAATTCCAAGGGTGGACAAGGGTTGTCTTGGGGACTCTGGCCAGGGCACTTGGCCAGATCATAGAAAGTCTACTTTGTCCTGTAAGGCCGGACCATTTGTTACTGCGCTCCACCGTTTAATCTCGAAACAAGGAGCAGGAAACGGGAGTGGCTGTTCCAGAAACAACTAGGTAGTAGCACATCTGTTGTCATTATTCTTGCTGTACGACATCTACGGTACTGCCTTGTCCATATGCTTTCTGCCTCACTGAGGATTTATTAAGTGCCGCACAATTATTTTTGGTAATTGAGTGTTTCAGGAACCATACGTTGTCATCGTAGAGGGGCCAAGTGTTTGACATGGTGCAGCGTCTGTCTTTCTAGACATCTGGAGGTCGGGGCAGCCAGAAAGGGAGAGCAAGCACTTATAACTGGGCATTAAGAGAATCATCACAGTATTTCAAACAAAACAAAACAAACGTCAATGTGTTATTCTCCGTCCAGTTTGTACTCATGCATCCCTCACTCCCCGTGGCAGAGATCTCCCCTCTTTGCTGTCAACTTCAAACAGACACGACTCCCAGAAACTCTCCGGCCCTGTCCTTCGTGACCAATGACGGAACAGTGAGTGGAGAGGGGGTGGACAGTTGGAGGGGCTCACAGCCAGAAGATCTGGATTCTTGTTCCCGATCTTTCTCTCAGGCTTTGGGGACTGGGATCATCTGTAATCTGAGACACGTTTTCTTCGTCTGAATACGGCAGATCATCACTATGCTTTTGTCCGGAAGTGATGCATGTGACTGCGCTTACTCACACATGGAGGGCTGTGCCTGTGTTTGTGATGGATTTTCCAGTAGTGTCTCCAAAACTGCTTGACCCAGCCACGTTTACAGTCTCTGTAAATATTCTCTTGGGTTGAAATGTCTCTTTCAAGCTACAAGGAAGGCTCCCCAAATCCTGAGCCTCTAAGCTTTAATAAAAAGGGTCTCACTCAATGAGTGACTCATCAGCTCCCACAAGTACATACAAACCCTTCAAATGCTAAATTAGCAAGAAAGTAGAACTCCTTGGAAGCCTGAAGGTAAGAAAATGCAGGAATTAAGAGTGATCAGGGCAAAACAATCATTAACCATTTAAGTAAAGTAACACTTGATTTAAGTAAAGGCAAGGCGAAGCCCAAAATACTGGAGGTAAACCCCATTGGTCAGGATGGGATTAATCAGAGTTAAAATGCACCTTGATCTCTTCAAGAGGTGGGATATTGATCAACATAAGATTTTACTAAGTTACATGTGAATGTCACAAGTTCTTGAGAAACAACCACAAGGTAGGTGTTGAGGGCAAAACTTTCAACGGAGTAAAGAAAAAAAAGAAAAAAACAACTTGACCCTTCTACAACACAGTAAGAAAGGAATAATAATGATAAATAAAAGAAAGTGAAAGAGCAAGAAAAGTATAAAACACACAAAATAAAATGGTAGGAATCAGTCTGTCATTAATTTCGATATTTGTGAATGACGTAAACCATCCAGTTATAAGATAAATATTGTCACCCGGGTTTTAAAGAACAGATCAGCCATTAGTTGTGTAAGAGACACAGTGATAGTAAAATTCATAGTTGAAAAGCAAAGGAAAGGATAAAGATGTTCCAGGTAAACGTGAACCATGTAAAGGGACACACCGTATCCCGGTGTAACCACATCAGACAAAATAGGTACTCAGGTAAAAAACGTCACTAGAGACACAGATCAACACCTGACAATGACGTCGTTCCAGTCACAAGGAAGATGTCACAATTCTTATCACGCGCACCCACGGTGATACAGCCTCAAGACATGCAAGGCAAAACTTGGCAGAACTTCTCCGAGCAGGATGGAAACCCTCCAGCCTCGTGGGGGATTTGAGGACACTTCTCCAGCAGTAGGTACAACAAATTTAAACCTCTGGAGGGGCTGAACCACACAACGGGTGGAACTTGCGTGTCTAAGCCCCTGTATCCCATAGCGGCACCAACACACTCTTCTCAGACACCAGAGCCGTCCATCACAACTTCGGGCTGTGACGGGAGTGTTCTGTGTTTGCAGTCTGGTGTGGTGGCCACTGACCAATGGAAATACGGCCAGTGCAATAAAGGAACTGGATTTTAAATTTTATTCCGTTTTAACAGGTTTATATTGAAATAGCCATTGCAGCTGGTGGTTATGTATTGGACAATAAGATACCAGGTCATAAAAGCCATTCCGTTTTTTAAAATTTATTTTTTATCATTTAGTACATCGTTAGTTTTTGATGTAGGGTTCGACGATTCATAAGTTGCGTCTAACAGCCAGCCCATTTTTAAGGATGGGCACCATGAGGTCACATTCTTTAACCTTAATAAAGATTAAATTCAAAAATCAGCATCGAAAGGAACTAAAAAATCTTATCCATTTGGAAATTCAAAACAGTTCTAAAGAATTCAGAGGTCAAAGAAGAAGTCGTAATAGAAAATCGAATGTGTCTGGGGTTGGCCAAGAACAGAAAGGCAGAATATGTGAACTTGACCTGCAGCTCAATTTGACAGAGAGAAATGTAAAGCCTTAAATACTTACACAAGAACAGAAGAAAGGCCTAAGAAATGGCTTGAGTGATTCTAGGTAAATTTAAAAAAAAAAACCCAAAAAACAAAATAATATCCCTGAAAGAAAATACTAAAGGTAAAATAAAAATTATGTGAATAGAAGAGGGGGGGAGACAGTAAAGAGAATAAACAAAGGTAGAGTTTGTTGTTTGAAAAGATTAATAATATTGATAATAATACTGCGTTGGCAGTATTCATCGAGAAAATAAGAAAGCTCGGATAAAGCCTACCAGAGAGAGAGAGGCAGCAGAGCTGTCCACGCCGCAGAGATTAATTAACATGTAATGAGACACTATTAAAATAACTTTGTGCCCCATTTTTTTAGAGCTTAGGTATCCGTGGACAAATTCCTAGAAAAATATAACTTATCTAAGTTGACTCAAGAAAAACAGAAGGCACAGATTGTTCCGTAACCATTAAAGAAAGTAATTTATAGTTAAATCTATCCCAAAAAGAAAGAGTCTAGAGCCTTTTTTTTTAACAGTTTTTTTTTTTTTAATTTATTTGAGAAAGTGAGAGAGAGCAAAAGTGAGGTGGAGGAGCAGAAGGAGAGGGAGACACAGGCTCCCCGCTGAGCAGGGAGCCCAACTCTGTGCTCGATCATGACCCGAGCAGAAGACAGACGCCTAACCGACTGAGCCACCCAGGTGCCTTTGAGTCTAGAGTCTTCTGAGGCAGGTGCTTATGAGCAATTCAGGGATATACAGTTTTAGACTCACACAAAATATTCCATAAAGTAGAGAGAGGGAAGAAAGGGATTTCCTCCCACTTGTTTGATGAAGCAAGCATAGCACCGCTATCGAAACCAGACAAGGACAGTAAGAGACAAGAAAACTTCTTTTCCGGCCAGTTTTGCTTGTGAACTGAAGAACAAAAAATTGAGCCAGCTGAACCCAGGGTTGTGTAGAAGTGATGCTACATCATGACGAACGGGTTGCACCCCAAGAGCGTAAGAAGAGAAAGTCCGTTGGTGCGAGCCACCACATTCACCGATTCAGGCAGAACACCACATGACCATTTCAACAGACGCAGGGAAAACACGTACACAATCATTCATTTATGGTAAACTTTAACAAAGTAGGTATGAAAGGAGACTTTCTTAACCTGTTAAATATTATCTACAAAAAATCCCATTGCAAAGGTGAACGAGGAGATCCAGCTCATGCCCTTAAGGGTTGACAACCCGGGGTGGATAGGCACAAAAACAGTGACAGCCGGGAACCACACAAGAATTTTTTAAGTCTTCTCAACAGAGAAGAAAATAAGGATCATATCAATCTAATCAGTCTTCACTTTTTAATTTATTTTTACATAATATTGCTCAAACACTCCTTTTTTTAGTACTTAACAGTGTAATCTTGTTCTCACTGTACCATTATCTCTATCTTTATATCCTCCAGGAAGGTTTTTAAATATTTTGCTACAATCAAACTATATCATGAGCATGCCACCCAGCTAGTTTCGTGGGTTATGGGTTATATGACGTTTGGACTCTGATTTAAAAAAAAAATTCTGGGGGGGGGGTGCCTGGATGGCTCAGTGGGTTAAGCCGCTGCCTTCGGCTCAGGTCATGATCCCAGGGTCCTGGGATCGAGTCCCGCATCGGGCTCTCTGCTCAGTGGGGAGCCTGCTTCCCTTCCTCTCTCTCTGCCTGCCTCTCTGCCTGCTTGTGATCTCTGTCTGTCAAATAAATAAATAAAATCTTTAAAAAAAAATTCTGGGGACACTTGGATGTGATTTCATTTTATTTTATTTAAATTTGTAAATTTAAAATTTTTTTTGAATTTTGGGGGCCTTGATTTTAAAACCATAATTATTTTGTTTTAATTCTTAAATTTATTTTTAATTTTGGGGGGGATATGATTTTAAAACCATAATGATTTTTTAATCACTATATATCAAGTGTATAGATGACTTAAACACATCCAGGACTTTGACCATCCCTGTGCTTCAAGGAGACTGGAGGCTCATTATGAGGACAGAAACGCAGCGAGGTCAAAGTGGGTGCAGGGGAGGTAGGGTGGCGCCTGGATGGCTCAGTCCTTAAGTATCTGCCTTTGGCTCAGGTCGTGAGTAGGGAGCCCATTCCTCCCTTTGCTGCTCCCCCTACTTGTGTGCTCTCTGGCCCTCTCTCTCTGTCAAATAAATAAATGAAATCTTTAAAATGAAATCTTAAAAAAAAAAAGAATGTGTGTGGGGATATTTGGGAGTAGGTGGGCTAAGATGTCTATCATGACCTTCTCTGAATACTAAAAAGGTTGGCACTTGAATGTTCTTCTGTTTGAGGGTCGATTGATAAGTAAAACTCTGATTCCTGAATCTTCTTGGGTACAATATCCTCAGAAGATTGGGTGAGGCTTAGGGATGAGGTGAGGGTCTCCTGAGCACATTTCTTGATCATAAAATTCTTCAAGTTTTTTGAGTGCTCTTAAAAAAATCATACGTTTATATTCCATCATGTTGTAATTTCCACAAGTATCAGTCCCCTGTTGATTTGCGGGGGGGAAGGGTCTTTCACTGCAGATAGTTTGAGAGACTCCATGAAAATCATGAAGTGCTGTTCACAAGACGGCACCATCAAGATTAAAGACAAGCTGCCCAATGGAAGAAAATGTTTGCCACACGTAACTGACAAAGACCTAGTTCTAAAATGCATAAAGAACTCATTCAAATCAATTAGAAAAACAGGCAAAAATCTTGATGAGGCACTTCATATAAAAAGAAAGCCTAATGCCCAATAAACTTATTAAAAGGCCTCATTAGTCATCAGGGAAAGGAAAGTTAAAACCACAGTGAAGGGGCGCCTGGGTGGCTCAGTGGGTTAAGCCGCTGCCTTCGGCTCAGGTCATGATCCCAGGTCCTGGGTTCGAGCCCCACGTCAGGCTTTCTGCTCAGCAGGGAGCCTGCTTCCTCCTCTCTCTCTGCCTGCCTCTCTGCCTACTTGTGATTTCTCTCTGTCAAATAAATAAATAAAATCTTTAAAAAAAAAAAAAACCACAGTGAAAACCACATACATGGTCAACAGATTGGCAGAGACTTAAAAGATTCACAAGCCTAAATGTTGGTAGGGAAGCTGCGCATTGCAAGAACTCTCAAATATTAATTGCTCCTGAGAGTGTAAATTACAACTACTTTGGAAAATTTCTAATGCCGAACACACACATGCCATATGACCCAACAATTCCTAGGGGCCCAACGGAAACATGTGACATATGTGAATAAGGCAGCCAAGGATATTCACAGAACCATTATTTACAGTAGCCCCCAAATGAAAATAACCCAAATATCCACCAGCCATGGAAAGTGTAAGTAAATGGCAGGAGGTCACACAATGAAATGACCTACAGTAGTGGTTCTCAAAACATGGACCATCAGTGACAGCGCTGTCACCTGGAGACTTGTTAGGAATGCACATTCTTGGGTCTCCCTTCAGACCTAGAAGACCAGAGACTCTGGAGGTGGGGCTCAGTCCTTGTTCTAACAAACCCTTCAGACGACTCTGATGTTTAAGACTGAGAACCACGGATCTACAGCAAAAACAAACAAACCCCCCCCAAAACAACAAAAAAAACCCTTATAATTTGGGGCAGCAATGTGAATGAATTACACAGACACAAACTGTTCTCTTCGGTTTTTCATGATTCCCCTTAGGGATCAGCAGGACATTTCAGGGGTGTTGACTCTTCTATGGACTCAGAAATATCCCCATGCTATGAGGGTTCCCATCCAGTTGGTCAGCCCCAACTTGGGATCAAAGTCTCATGGTGGGGAGCGGTAGGTATAGACATAGAGGTCACTGAAGGGGTCTGGAGATGAGGAAGGGTGCCCTTTGGGCTCAGGGAAACATTCTACCTGGACAGGAAGTTCATGGTCCAGCCTGGAGTTGAGCTTGCCGGAACCCTTAGAGTTCTTGCTCTGGGGCCTCCCAAACCTGGCTGTGGTTGAAGAGAACCATTCTGCTGATAGACCTCCCCAAGGGTCTGAATGGAGGAGGTCTCTGGAGACCAACTATCCCTAGACAAAGAGATTGATGGAGGCAGAGGCTCTGGGCAGAGGTGCTGGGCTCAGTCCTGGCCCCACATCTCTCACCCTTGGTCATTGCTCTGTTGCTGCTGCTGAGACAGTTTGGAGCCACACTTGCTGGAGAGTTTCCCTGATGCTGGTTACAGTTTCTTGGTGTAGACGGTGTGTTCTGGTGTTGCCTCTCTGGGGACCACATGAATTCCCAAGCTGCTTGTGCCTTTCGCTCCTGCCCCTGTTTTCTCCAGATAGTCCTTAAAGTTTAAAGATTCCCTTAAGAGTCACAAGGCAGATGTAAAAGTCAAGTGTTTGAAGGTGTTGAGACAATTTCATTATGAGCCCGAGTGGCTCCGGCCAAAGAGGAGCTCACCACAGTGAAAGGCGTGGTTCATTGAGTTCACCCATCCCTATGGATCTTGATACAATCCATGTACAACTGACTCCCAAAACTGATGTCCCCAGCCGGCTCCTCTGGTCTAAGCCCTAGCTGCACACCAGTTGCTCACGTGGTATTTTCACTTTAACCCAAACAGATTCTCTTCACGTTGACTTCTCACTGTCTCCACTGTGCAAGCTGGCTCCTCCCCCAGCTCACCAGTCACCCAAGATCCAGGGCCCCGGGGCCTCATTGGCTCCTCAGATCTCCTCATCAGCCACGTCCAATCTACCAGCACATTCCTTTGGTTCTGCCTTTGAAATATATATGTTATCCAAGCACCACTACTTCCCTCGACTTCTTCTCCCCAAGAACAATCCACAACCATCCCTCCCCTACATTTCTGCATGAACACTTTCCTGGGTCTCTCTTGTCTATTCTTGTCCCCTTCAACCCACTCTGCGGACAGCATCCAGTATGATTTTTTGAAATACGTAACTCAGATGACTTCGATGCCTTGGTTAAATCCATGTTATTGTTTCCCATTGCGCTTGAATAAGATCCACATTTCTTGACGTACCTAGGGCATGATCTAGTCCCTGCTACTACTTTGACCTCATCTGTGGCTCTTCTTTTTCAGGTCAACAGTGCTCTAGCTGTGTTGGCCCTCTTCCCCACCCTCAAGCAGGATGCCATCATTTCTAATCCAGGACCTTTACCTTTACCTTTGCTTTCCTCTGGAATGTACCCCCCAACCCCCACCTCCCAGGTGGTCTCGTAGCTCTCTCCTCCTCATTTGTGCCTCTGCTCAGAGACATCTTTGTTTTATCTGTGATTTCATGGCCTGCCTCGGTCCTCTTATTACACGTTATTTTCTTCATAGCATGCACCATCCAAAGTTTAATCATTGTATTACTGAGTCTTAGTTGAAAGTTGGTGGCATTGGCAAGAATATAAGGCAAGGGAAGAAACGCAAGGAACAGAAGGATTGGCCGGCTCACATTCCCTCAACCGGACACACCCGGGCAATAGCTGTGAACCAGGCACGATAGCAGGGGACAGAGTCAGAACTAGGAAATAGAGATAGCCCTAAACCTCATGAATCTCAGGGTCTAGGGTGACGAGAGACATTTTCAAGAAAGCTCGGGAGCACAATATGTGGTGTGTGTTGGGGGAACGGAGGGCGGCACAGAGGGTTTCAAAGTTTGATGAGTAATTATATTTGGGGAGGAGAGACATGGGAATTCTGGAATTGACTCCTAGGTTCTGAGTCTGGACAGCTCAGTGAGAGGAGTGCAACCATCAATTTATGGTCAGAGAGTGGGAAAGCTTGTCTCTGACAACCCCTGATGTCTTCAGGAAGCCCCTGGCTAGAATCCATGGTGGTCAAAAGCCAGCCGTGGTTGTGCTCACAGTGTAGCAATGTTAAGGACAGAGCCGCGGGGTGAGGTCATTGGCCAGAGGATTGGTGGGTAAGATGGCTCAGAAAGGAGGGAGAGAAGTGGACTGTTTCCTAGGAAGGCCTGTATTCCTGGGCAGGCCTCCCTGGATGCAAGTCCTCTTGGGCTCTGTTCTGTAGGTCTTTCACGCTCCTTCTGCTTCTGTTCTTGTCAGCAGTGACCTCCTAGCCATTCTCCAGAGTCTAGGAGCTGGAGCTCTGGGTTGACTCATTGGACTACGTTACGATCTATAGTCCGGAGCTCTGGCCACCCAACTTTTCAAGCTATGGTTGTTTTATTTCACTGAATGCTGAAGCATTCTATCAGTTAGTTCCTGGAAGCCAATGTGTTTTGTATCTAGAGAGTTCCAGTTTGGGGAGGAGGCTGCCCTCCACTCGGTACTGGGCGTGCATACAATCTTGGCTCCAGACCGTGGAAAGCTGGTGTCTGAGGTCACTGTCTGTGGCTGCCTTGTTGTGGTGTCACGCCAGCATAAGATCCAAATTCTAACTCCCGGTCCTCAGCCTCACCTTTCATGTAGAGTTTCTGGCACAAATAGGCATATTGGAATGGCGACTTCTGTCCATAATTTAGGCTTAAAATTATGGCTCTTTCTGCAAACAAATCTTTACCCTAAACATATTGGCCATCGCTGGGGATGATCTGAGTCAGAAGCTCTTTTCTATAGTGTGTAACCAGGAAACTTCACATCTTAAGTGAGATGGCATTTGTGATATCTTGGAAATACTTGAATATAATATGTTCTTCCATTAAGCAGAAAATCTAAGAGCGGCGCTCAGCAAACACTTTCCTTTGATCTACGTTGGCCAATTACGACCTGCTTTCCCAAAGGAGAAATTCGTTTCCTGCCTGCTAACGGGGTGTGTAGCCTAGCTTCTGAATACTAACCCAGCAAGTAAGCTGTTAACACGTCCTTGGGTTCTCATTTTCATCCCAATCCCTGAAATCTATATTTTAGTCTAAACCCAGAGCATTCTGGAGTTTTGCTTCCGGGACTGTTTAACATGTGCTTTCCTTTCTTTACTCCGTAGCCTCCCCTTCCCTCCCCTGCCCTGTCATGAATGGTTGATGAACTCCAGCGGAGTTCGGCCAGCTTCGTTGTAAAGATATGCTGCTCATGGTTCATATACCACATAATCTTCCTAAGTACACACACGTTTTCTAGAGCACACATTATTGAACAAAGACACTGTTAGGAAAGTGGTTTGAAGATGAGCAGTCGGCTCATTTGTAGTTATATCAAAGATACAAAATGTGGGGGACAGGGACCACCTGTTCACTTATTTGCAGAAGTCCCGACCCCGTGCTTTGCTGGAGGGTGACGTCCCACATGTCGGAGGACTGTCTGGGCAGAGGAGGTCGGGTACACGGAGGGAGGAAGCAGTAATGGGAGGCACCATTTCATAGTATGGTTTCCTGACATTTTTTCTATCCATCAGTAGTCCTTTAGGAAGTCCTTGGAAAAAGGCATTTGTAGGCAACTATGTTTGGACAATGCTATGTACTTTATCTCCCATTTAGGAATTCACAGAGTAAGAGAGCACCACCAAGACGCTGAGAAAAACTTCAGCCAAGAAACTCACTTTGTTTAAGTGGACCATAGAGTGCGTTTTGTTGGTAGCGGGGTTGTGGGGGAGCCCTAGTGGTGGTGTATGACCTAGAGGTCATCAGAGTGGAGTCTAGTGCTTTTCTCCAGGATTCTGGGGCTCTGAGGGGCGGGACACAATGCACCAGACAAGAGGCTGTCGCCAAGTTTCAGACAGATGTTAGCAAGTGTCCGTCACAACTGGGTGGAGGGACCAGAGACCCACAGTCAGGGCCCGAGGATGGGGGGACAAGTAAGCGGGCCCCCCACGCATCCCTCTAGTGTCTAATCAGTCACCTCCCCGGCAGGCCAGTCCATCTGACACGAGCCAAGTTCTCCCTTCCTGCTCTTGGACCCTGCGTGCCTGGCAGTGAGAAGAACAGAAAAAGAAGGATGTAATTAATGCTGAAGCTTGCCACGTGAAATGCCATGGCTGTTCCTGCTCCTCTCCCGTGAGAAACGGGAGACGTGGCATTTATATATCAGGAGACGATATTCTGATTAAAATACAATTGCACTTAAATGAGCAATCCTGCTTCTGAGAACATATTTCAAGGGAACAAACCTAAGCAGGAAAAAAATATGCAACGAGATGCTCCTCTGTGAGCACCAGGATCAGGTCCCTGAAGCTTGAGTGACTGGGGGATAATTAAATAATTACAGTGTGCTGATCTGATGGAATGTTATTTACCTGTGAGAATAATCATTATGGAAATTCTATAATGACCTGGAAATCTTCATATTAAGTGATACAAATTTACACATAACTATAATTTACGCTATATAAAATGTCCAGGAAATCTAGGTGGAAAAGAAAACATTAAAGCAACTGTATCAACATTTTAACTGTTATTACGGGGGGGGGGGCGGGCAAAAGATGGCTTTTTCCTACCTTTCCATATTTTTTAGAAATTCTCTCAAGTGGAATGGAATTACCTTTAAAACAAGACGTACCTATGAAACTTGACATTCATACGGTCTAGATGATCACTCAGAGAAGCTCGGTAAAACCCGGCCTCGAAAATCCAATTTAGTTGTTCGATACGATGACTTACAGAGCACTGTATGTGTCTGCACAGTCCGGACGTGGGTGCAGGTGGGACGTCCCGACGTACGTGCACGGTTTGTAGCAGAGTAAAACACTCCAAGAGCTAACTTGCAGTTCCGTCAAGGACCGAAGTTCCGCTCATTCGCTGTGTTTGCTGAAGCCACCGGCGGTCAGTGGGGAGCGACCGGGTCCCTCTCCACGGCAGTCAGGGATCACAGGGCAGTCCCTTCACGATGACGATGCCTCCTGCATGTTGTGATTTGGGCCTTTCCCTTTAACATGAAAAGTAATGAATTAAACTGAAAACCTCTCCCTTCCTTGCCGTCCTCAGAACCAACCAAACCCACCACGGCCTGTGGCGCGCGCAACCCTCTTGGAGCCGCGATCGCCGTTTCAGTCCCCGAGTCTGGCCTCCAGGATTGCATATCATCAGGGAAACGTCATTTAAAGGGAATCTGGTCTTCACTCTGTCATGCATCAGAAGGGATTGCAGCTGGGACGCCCGCTTTTGTACTCACTTTCAGTCCTCAGTTCTCCTCTAGGCTCTCTGACGATGCCGTGGCCCTCTCACGTCTCTTTCTCCTCTTTCTCGCCTTCTGGTTCTGATCAGACAGACAGATGGATGTGCGCACTGGACGCATGGGCACACACGTACACACAACCCTCCGTGGAAGTCCGGGAAGAGGAAGAAGCCCAAGAGACAGAGCCAGACTCCGGCTGGAAGGGAGGGCGGAGAGCGGCTCGTCTTGTGGGAGCTCTCGCTGGTGGTGTCCCGAGCAAGCCCTCCACCCACGGGCACCCAGCTGGGCACAGATCCTGCCAGGCACCACCCCCCCCCACATGCATCTTAAGGCCTCTCCCTCCTTGTGTACTCACCCAGTCCCCATTTCCAGTGCCTCCCGCCTACACGACTTGACGAGCCCCCAGACACGACTCCCACCCCTCTGGGGAGGCCTTCATTCAGTGGACGTTCTCCAAACTCATGTTGGCCCACGTGTCACTCTCGCGGCCATGAGCCCTCGGCTCTGTGTTTGCTCTCAGAAGAACATCCAGAACCTCCGAAGGACCTTCACCTTCTTCCAGGACCTGGTCCCATCTCCGTTCTACCCTGAGACTCTTCCAACGACTTCCTGAATATATGTTTCCTGCCTGCTTCCCACCCGAGCTCCTGACTGATTTCCTTCACCTTCGCCCCCCGGGGCTCTGCCTCAGCACGCCGTTCCCCACCCAGCTGGAGTCTTTCCCACCCTGCCGGCTCGGCTCCAAACACGACTTTGTCCATGAAGCCCCCCTGGTCCTTCCAGCCGGGGAGACCTTCGCCTTTCCTGTAATCCAATGGTCCTGTTGCTTTCAGTTTTACTTCTTTTTATCTTGGTACGGTTATTTGTCCCTTTATCTCCTGTCCTTGGAGGGAAGGACACTGTGTGCATCTTGGCGTCCCCGTAGAGCATCGCACACCCCTGCACACAGCGCGTGCTCCATTATCCATCTTAGCAAAATTAAATATAAAGAGCCGAGAAGTCTTTCCGTTCACAAGAAATATGTATCCTCTGGGTATGTTTTCCCTCAGCGATAATCTTACCGGTTTTGTCTGCAGAAGCATCCTCTTTAATGCAATCATCTAATTTAAAAGTGAGTGTTTTGAGAACAAAAAAGTGTAAAGCTTGGGTAACGTGATATGGTCAAGTATTGTATTTTGCACCTAGGCCCGTCTTTGCTCTCTCTCTTCTCATCTATCTGTTCTCTAAGTGGGGATGACGAGCGATGGAGACCAGTTTCTCCACTTCTAAGTGCCTGGCAAGGGGTCAGTTTAGAATTAGGTTATAGGTCCCTGTCATTAGTGTCATTAATTCTCTCTGGGAACCTCTAAAATTTAGATTCCTACCATGGTCCATGGACTGTTGTTTGTTACCATAAAAATATTGAAACAATTACTGTGTGTGTATATGTGTGTGTGTTCCCCATTCCAGTGTAATTATATATTCTAGTAGAAAAGTATCATTTTTATTCTTCATCTTCAGCATCTCCTGGATGAGAACTATCTGAGATCCAATTTAACTTAAATAAAAATAGATCTTAATTTTCAAGGCCATTTAACAAAGACTCAAAAATTCCGGGCACGCCTGCGGTGTTGGGGTAGACTGACGGGTATTGGGCCAGCAGGTCTGTCCTGAATGTCCGGAGGACAACGGGCTTGGGCATGTGTTCCTTGTGTGACTTGAAGACTTCAGAGGACAATACAGACTCACCGCCAGCGTCATTTTTACAGAGCGGCATTTATGAAGTTTTTCCCTGGGCTTGGGGCCATCTTGGCTGTTTTGGGATTTTGGTGAGCAGATTGAGTGATAATTCTAGGCTTCTAAAATCAGTCTGTGTCCCCTCGGTCATGTGACACCCTAAGCAGCTGGTGCCGCCTTGGCAACTTTACAGAATAAGAGCGCGGCTTCTGGTAAAACTTCGAGTCGCGTGACCCGGCGCTGTAGCTGGGGAAGACGACCTAGAATTATTACTCACTTCTCCACCAAAACAAACCCAGATCCGCAGAGGAGAAAAACAAATCCAGAACTCAAAGCCCCGCGTGCGTTAATTACCCACCTTGCCAGCGTCTGAAAGCCAAGTTCGCTTGACTTTGTAATCAACACGCCCGGCTCCCTGTGACCCGCGGAGGCTCGTTGGCTCCTTTCCTCAGGCCTCCCGAGGTCGCAGGAAGGTGTGCTTCTCGGGGGTTAGCGTGGCCAAGGGGACGGTGACAGGGCCCATCAGTCCAGAGGCTTCTGACGCCTGGCCTCCAGTCCTGTCTCACACCAGAGTCCCTTGCTCCGTGAAGTTCAAGTTTTGCTCCCAGTCTGCTGTGTGATATGGGGACGGTAGGTTCGTGTCCTGGGTAAGGCCCTCCTCTCCTCTTGCTGGTGAGGAACCTACTGCCAAAAAATCACAGTGTCACTCAGTGAAGGGACAAACCGGTCATCCACGAAATCCAACGGCCAACAGGAATCACTTAGACGTCCACGTCACATAGCTATCAAAGGATATAAAAACACTGTATGTTTAGTTTTTTTTATAAGTACCAGCTTTTAAAAGAATATAAGAAAAACAGAAAAAAATATGAAGAAACAGAATAAAAGTGACCTAATCCTGTCATTCAGAGGCCATCACTATTAATATTTTAGAAATTTTCCTTCCATTTTAAAATGTTTCCTTACAAACAAATTTTATATTTCAACACACACACACACACACGCACGGTTACTAGTCCTCGTTCACGTGAAAGCATCCCCCCACAACACCTGTGCACGTATCTGTTTATTTCCTTAGTCATCATGTCTGAATAATTTATTCTCATTCTTTCATTTCATCATTTCATGTGGTTTGGCTTTCCTAATATTGTGCTATTATACATAATATGGCAGAACATCTTTGCACGTAAGGTAGAGCGTCAAATGTGAGAAAACAATAACCAAATTTGTGTAAAAACTCTTCAGGCTGTATACACATTGAAGATTTACTTTCCCAGAAAAATTGTATCATTTGCTCCTTCATCGGTAATGGATGAAAGGGCCAGGTTTTTTTTGTTGTTTTGTTTTGTTTTGTTTTGTTTTTCTTAACACATCCTTGACAGCCCTGAATCCTATCAGATTCGTAAAAGAAGTAATTAACACCTTGTGTCTGGATCTTGATTTCGAATTCAGTTCTCCAACTCCAGGAACCAAGGATCCTTGGGGAAGTGACTGATTTACGTCTGGCACAGGAAATAAGAAAGAAGATGAGCCTGGAAGCACCTCGCAGTGTCCGAGAGTTCGGAAGCGCTCGAAGAAGGAGGAGATGGGAAGCGTCAAAGGTCCCAGGGGCTAAAGTGGGAACGATCTGAGCAAGTAAATATATAAAGTAGTATTTAGATTAGAAGCCCAAGTGTAAAATAAGTATCCACCAGTCGGTAGTGATATAAATAATGACTGAACAAATAAATACGTGGGCGAAAGTAGACAGCTCTCCCACGCGGAGCGGGTGCTGGGTGATCGTGGAGGTGGAGCCCAACTCGCTCCTTACACACGGCCATACGGAGTCACTCCCTTCCCAAGAGGACCACAGGGAGACAGAGAGAAGGAGTGACTTCGCAGTGTGGAACCCGGACAAACACCACCTCCACCAGGCGATCCCGGTTTGCATGAGAAGCTGCCAGGATGCCGTAACTCGATTCAGTACAAGTGATACCTCGCCTCAGTGCTCTTCCTCCCCAAGCAAGAAGCCCCTTCTGGTCATGAGAGTAAGAGACAGATCAAAATCGAGGGACATTCTCCCCAACAGCTATCTTCCCTCAATGCTAAGTCATGGAAAGCAAGGAGACTCGGGGAAACGGCCAAGAGGAGCCCGGGGAAGCACGGCAAGGTGCAGTTTCATTCTCTTGTCTGGTCCCTTTGCTTCTGTGATTTCACAAATTCAAACTCTCCCATGTTGCTCTAAAGGCTGAAAGTTCGGGTAACGCCTTCGTCCCTCTCCTGAAAACCATGGCGAAGCCACGCCTCCCACTGACATTTTCCATTACGTCGAATTCATTTTGGTGTAAGACTTGAGATAGGGTCGCAACTGAATTTTTACCCAAAAGAAGAGCTTACCCTATCGAAATTATTTGTTATAGGATTTATTCTGTCTTCACTGATTTGAAACACTAGTATTCATCATGTAGTCAATTTCTACGTATGTTCGGGTCTGTTCCGGAGAACTTTCTCCCATCCCGTACCGCAAGTTAGTTTTCCCCACCCCTCTGTCACCTGGGCTGCACGTGCCATCACTGGTTTCTTCCTGCGTCACCGCAGTGCCCCAACTACTCCCCGTGCCCCCATGGTCATTCTTCACACGGCGGCTGGCCTGATGCTTTGCCAGTATGCCCTTCGGATCGTACAGACCCATCTTTCAGATCTGTCCTTTCCATCCAAATAAAATATAATCCTTACCAAAGTACTTCACCGTGAGAAAATACACTCCTTACCCAAATAAAATCTCTTGCTAAAATGTCTTGCTGACCAAACAGCCTTGGGCAGCTCTCCATCTCCCCTCCTCCGGCCGGCTGCCACGCAAACGCTCCTCAACCCTCCTGTTTCAGGACCTTTATGCACGCTGCTCTGTTTGGGGGGATGCCCTCAGTGGACTCTCCTCACAGCTGATTCCGCACTCTAAATCTCGCCTGTTACATGATCAACCTTCGGGGTCCTTGATGGTCTTTTCTGGAGGGGATGATCCCTGTTGGGTCAGCTCTGTGCATCTTATCCTGCTTCTCTCCTCCACGGGGCTCACTGCAACTCTCTCTCCTCCCCTGGGTGTCGAAACGCCCCACCCCAAGTATCCACGTGAGCGTGAAGTTTATTTTGAGCCAAAGGCAACTGAGAAGAAGCAGACACAAGAAAAGTTTTGTCTCCCTCCTTGCCTCACAGCAGGGCACGGATTTGCGAAGATGTCTCTCCCTTTCCTGTCCTGGAAGGGCAGAGCTCCCCAGGACTCCAGACGTGATCCACACGTGGGGAAGGGTCCACAGGACGAACTTTACCAAAGCAATGCTCACCTTCTGGTAGTTTCCCCATATGTTTACCTTCCCACAGTGTGCCTCTGAACGTGCCATCTGAACGCCTAGACCCCTTTCCTTTGTCTTGCCCCTTCTCTGCTGATTTACTGTTCTTTGTTAAAATGTTATATAAACCTCCAGTTGTTACCACTCCTCCAAGTAACTCCGCACCGAGTTCACCCGCGTAGAGTCTGCCTGGTGCCTGTGCTAATGGGCTGTTTTTCTCTTGTCATTTGTCTTTCCACACCCCAAGCTGCAGAGCCAACGGCCAGGGCGCCTAGGACAGGAGCAGGGATAAGAGCGAAGTGTTTTCTGGCCAGATTGACTAAATGGCAGCCTCCCACTGGCCGTGAGGGCAGGGACCTTGTCTGTCTTGTTCATCACTCTGTCCTAGCACAGGGCACATAGCATGTGCTGGGTGCTTTCTGTTACGTGCGCGTGCTATGAACCGGCCCATGGGCCCATCTTAGGACTAGTAACATGTTTTCCATTGTTGTACCTTCCCCCCCCCCCTCTAGTGGCTTTAATACATTTATTCTTCCAGATGCATTTGTGGATTTTTTGTTAAGTTAAAAGTTCTGAGAGAGATTTAGTTGTACTTCTTCTTCTTTTTTTTTTTTCTAAAGATTTATTTATTTAAGAGAGAGTGAGAGCGGGAGCAGAGGCAGAGGGAGAAGCAGGCTCCCCGCTGAGCAAGGAGCCTGGTGTGGGACTCGATCCCAGGACTTGATCCCCGGACTCTGGGATCATGACCTGAGCTGAAGGCAGACACTTGACTGACTGAGCCACTCAGCGGCCCCTGGTTGTACTTCTTGATTAATTTGGTGATAATCAACATGTTTACAGTAACAGGCCCTCCCATTTGGGGACATGTCTGTCCATTTTTCAGATGTTCTTTCTCAGTCCTTCAGTAAAGCCGGTAGCTTTCTTCCTACAAGATGTTTTAGGGTTTTTTTCCTGAATATTTTATATTTTTAAACTTTTTCTTAAAACCAGAATCTTTACTTTTAATACATTTTATAAGTATTATAAATTATACGTTATATGTAAATTTGTAAGTCTTGGTATATGGGAAACTAATAAATTTTGTTTATTTATTTTGTAATTAGTCTCTTCATTAAACTCTAGTATGTTGTAGTGATTTTTCACGTTACTCTCCTTTATTTTCCAGGTAGACTAATATAGCAGCTTCAGCTGTAGACAGTAATTATAATTTTTCTTCTTCTATATTTAATTCTCTCTGCATCTGTTATCATGGTTTAGTATACATAACATGACATTTGCCCTCTGAACCCTATTTAGGTGTAGAACTCAGTGACACTGAGTATATTCCCTGTGTCCTGAGACCACCACCGTACATTTCCAGAACTTTCTCCTTATCCGAGACAGCCGAGCTGAAGAGTTAAGTCCCCGCTTCTCCTTCCCGCCCACAGCTGGTCCCCCGTGAGGTGAGGTCACACAATTTTTGACCTTCAGGGTCTGGTGCAATTTATTCTGCGTTTTCAAACTTGACCCGAGTTGCAGCATGGATGGGATTCCATTCCTTCCTGCGGCTGATCTATAAACTCTTAGGTATTTCCACCTTTTGGCCTTAGTGAGAAACTGGTGACAGGATGAGTTTGTTTCTTTTGCATTCCTTTGGGCATATATCTACAGGTGGAACTGCTGGATCATATAACAATTATATTTACTTTTTTATATACTTTTTGGGCTAGTTGAATAGGTAATCCCGTGGGGGGGACACGCATGTACTTGTCGTGGTCTTCAGTTTTCTAGAATATCGCCGTAGTCGAGGTATTTTTCTTTTGTTCAAGTCGGCATTTAAAAAATAATGTTAGTAAACAATGTTCCTTTTCTTACTTTCTAAGAATATGTATTTTTTTTTAAATTTTTTATTTTTTTTTCAGCATAACTGTATTCATTATTTTTGCACCACACCCAGTGCTCCATGCAATCCGTGCCCTCTACAATACCCACCACCTGGTGCCCCCAACCTCCCACCCCCCACCCCTTCAAAATTCTCAGATCGTTTTTCAGAGTCCATAGTCTCTCATGGTTCACCTCCCCTTCCAATTTCCCTCAACTCCCTTCTCCTCTCCATCTCCCCTTGTCCTCCATGCTATTTGTTATGCTCCACAAATAAGTGAAACCATATGATAATTGACTCTCTCTGCTTGACTTATTTCACTCAGCACAATCTCTTCCAGTCCCGTCCATGTTGCTACAAAACTTGGGGATTCATCCTTTCTTTTTTTTTTTTTTTTTGACAGCTTTATAAACATATATTTTTATCCCCAGGGGTACAGGTCTGCGAATCGCCAGGTTTACACACTTCACAACACTCACCATAGCACATACCCTCCCCGATATCCATAACCCCACCCCCTCTCCCAACCCCCTCCCCCCATCAACCCTCAGTTTGTTTTGTGAGATTAAGAGTCACTTATGGTTTGTCTCCCTCCCAATCCCATCTTGTTTCATTTACTCTTCTCCTACCCCCTCGACCCCCCATGTTGCATCTCCTCTCCCTCATATCAGGGAGATCATATGATAGTTGTCTTTCTCCGATTGACTTATTTCGCTAAGCATGATACCCTCTAGTTCCATCCACGTCGTCGCAAATGGCAAGATTTCATTTCTTTTGATGGCTGCATAGTATTCCATTGTGTATATATACCACATCTTCTTTATCCATTCGTCTGTAGATGGACATCTAGGTTCTTTCCATAGTTTGGCTACTGTGGACATTGCTGCTATAAAGATTCGGGTGCACGTGCCCCTTCGGATCACTACGTTTGTATCTTTAGGGTAAATACCCAGCAGTGCAATTGCAGGGTCATAGGGTAGTTCTATTTTCAACATTTTGAGGAACCTCCATGCTGTTTTCCAGAGTGGTTGCACCAGCTTGCATTCCCACCAACAGTGTAGGAGGGTTCCCCTTTCTCCGCATCCTCGCCAGCATCTGTCATTTCCTGACTTGTTAATTTTAGCTATTCTGACTGGTGTGAGGTGATATCTCATGGTGGTTTTGATTTGTATTTCCCTGATGCCGAGTGATATGGAGCACTTTTTCATGTGTCTGTTGGCCATCTGGATGTCTTCTTTGCAGAAATGTCTGTTCATGTCCTCTGCCCATTTCTTGATTGGATTATTTGTTCTTTGGGTGTTGAGTTTGCTAAGTTCTTTATAGATTTTGGACACTAGCCCTTTATCTGATATGTCATTTGCAAATATCTTCTCCCATTCTGTCAGTTGTCTTTTGGTTTTTTTAACTGTTTCCTTTGCTGTGCAAAAGCTTTTGATCTTGATAAAATCCCAAAAGTTCATTTTTGCCCTTGCTTCCCTTGCCTTGGTGATGTTCCTAGGAAGATGTTGCTGCGGCTGACGTCGAAGAGGTTGCTGCCTGTGTTCTCCTCGAGGATTTTGATGGATTCCTTTCTCACATTGAGATCCTTCATCCATTTTGAGTCTATTTTCGTGTGTGGTGTAAGGAAATGATCCAATTTCATTTTTCTGCATGTGGCTGTCCAATTTTCCCAACACCATTTATTGAAGAGGCTGTCTTTGTTCCATTGGACATTCTTTCCTGCTTTGTCGAAGATGAGTTGACCATAGAGTTGAGGGTCCATTTCTGGGCTCTCTATTCTGTTCCATTGATCTATGTGTCTGTTTTTGTGCCAGTACCATGCTGTCTTGATGATGACAGCTTTGTAATAGAGCTGGAAGTCCGGAATTGTGATGCCACCAACTTTGGCTTTCTTTTTCAATATTCCTTTGGCTATTCGAGGTCTTTTCTGGTTCCATATAAATTTTAGGATTATTTGTTCCATTTCTTTGAAAAAAAATGGATGGTACTTTGATAGGAATTGCATTAAATGTGTAGATTGCTTTAGGTAGCATAGACATTTTCACAATATTTATTCTTCCAATCCAGGAGCATGGAACATTTTTCCATTTCTTTGTGTCTTCCTCAATTTCTTTCATGAGTACTTTATAGTTTTCTGAGTATAGATTCTTAGTCTCTTTGGTTAGGTTTATTCCTAGGTATCTTATAGTTTTGGGTGCAATTGTAAATGGGATGGACTCCTTAATTTCTCTTTCTTCTGTCTTGTTGTTGGTGTAGAGAAATGCAACTGATTTCTGTGCATTGATTTTATATCCTGACACTTTACTGAATTCCTGTACAAGTTCTAGCAGTTTTGGAGTGGAGTCTTTTGGGTTTTCCACATAGAGTATCATATCATCTGCGAAGAGTGATAGTTTGACTTCTTTTTTGCCGATTTGGATGCCTTTAATTTCCTTTTGTTGTCTGATTGCTGAGGCTAGGACTTCTAGTACTATGTTGAATAGCAGTGGTGATAACGGACATCCCTGCCGTGTTCCTGACCTTAGCGGAAAAGCTTTCAGTTTTCTCCATTGAGAATGATATTTGCGGTGGGTTTTTCATAGATGGCTTTGATAATATTGAGGTATGTGCCGTCTATCCCTACACTTTGAAGAGTTTTGATCAGGAAGGGATGCTGTACTTTGTCAAATGCTTTTTCAGCATCTATGGAGAGTATCATATGGTTCTTGTTCTTTCTTTTATTAATGTGTTGTATCACATTGATTGATTTGCGGATGTTGAACCAGCCTTGCAGCCCTGGAATAAATCCCACTTGGTCGTGGTGAATAATCCTTTTAACGTACTGTTGAATCCTATTGGCTAGTATTTTGGCGAGAATTTTTGCATCTGTGTTCATCAAGGATATTGGTCTGTAGTTCTCTTTTTTGTTGGGATCCTTGTCTGGTTTTGGGATCAAGGTGATGCTGGCCTCATAAACTGAGTTTGGAAGTTTTCCTTCTATTGCTATTTTTTGGAACAGTTTCAGGAGAATAGGAATGAGTTCTTCTTTAAATGTTTGGTAGAATTCCCCCGGGAAGCCGTCTGGCCCTGGGCTTTTGTTTGTTTGGAGATTTTTGATGACTGTTTCAATCTCCTTACTGGTTATGGGTCTGTTCAGGCTTTCTATTTCTTCCTGGTTCAGTTGTGGTAGTTTATATGTCTCTAGGAATGCATCCATTTCTTCCAGATTGTCAAATTTGTTGGCGTAGAGTTGCTCATAGTATGTTCTTATAATTGTCTGTATTTCTTTGGTGTTCGTTGTGATCTCTCCTCTTTCATTCATGATTTTATTTATTTGGGTCCTCTCTCTTTCTTTTTGAGAAGTCTGGCCAGGGTTTATCAATCTTATTAATTCTTTCCAAGAACCAGCTCCTAGTTTCGTTGATTTGTTCTATTGTTTTTTGGTTTCTATTTCATTGATTTCTGCTCTGATCTTTATGATTTCTCTTCTCCTGCTGGGTTTAGGGTTTCTTTCTTGTTCTTTCTCCAGCTCCTTTAGGTGTAGGGGTTAGGTTGTGTACCTGAGACCTTTCTTGTTCTTGAGAAAGGCTTGTACCGCTATATATTTCCTCTCAGGACTGCCTTTGTTGTGTCCCACAGATTCTGAACTGTTGTGTTTTCATTATCATTTGTTTCCATAAATTTTTTCAATTCTTTTTTGATTTCCTGGTTGACCCATTCATTCTTTAGAAGGATGCTGTTTAGTCTCCATGTATTTGGGTTCTTTCCAAATTTCCTCTTGTGATTGAGTTCTAGCTTTAGAGCATTGTGGTCTGAAAATATGCAGGGAATGATCCCAATCTTTTGATACCGGTTGAGACTTGATTTAGGACCAAGAATGTGATCTATTCTGGAGAACGTTCCATGTGCACTAGAGAAGAATGTGTATTCTGTTGCTTTGGGATGAAATGTTCTGAATATATCTGTGATGTCCATCTGGTCCAGTGTGTCATTTAAGGCCTTGATTTCCTTGTTGATCTTTTGCTTGGATGATCTGTCCATTTCAGTGAGGGGAGTATTAAAATCCCCTACTATGATTGTATTCTTGTCGATGTGTTTCTTTGATTTTGTTATTAATTGGTTTATATAGTTGGCTGCTCCCACGTTAGGGGAATAGATATTTAAAATTGTTAGATCTTCTTGTTGGACAGTTCCTTTGAGTATGATATAGTGTCCTTCCTCATTTCTTATTATAATCTTTGGTTTAAAATCTAATTGATCTGATATAAGGATTGCCACTCCTGCTTTCTTCTGATGTCCATTAGCATGGTAAATTCTTTTCCACCCCCTCACTTTAAACCTGGAGGTGTCTTCGGGTGTAAGATGAGTTTCTTGTAGGCAACATATAGATGGTTTTTGTTTTTTTATCCATTCTGATACCCTGTGTCTTTTGATTGGGGCATTTAGCCCATTAACATTCAGGGTAAGTATTGAGAGATATGAATTTAGTGCCATTGTATTGCCTGTAAGGTGACTGTTATTGTATATTGTCTCTGTTTCTTTCTGATCTACTACTTTTAGGGTCTCTCTTTGCTTAGAGGACCCCTTTCAATATTTCCTGTAGAGCTGGTTTGGTATTTGCAAATTCTTTCAGTTTTTGTTTGTCCTGGAAGCTTTTAATCTCTCCTTCTATTTTCAATGATAGCCTAGCTGGATATAGTATTCTTGGCTGCATGTTTTTCTCATTTAGTACTCTGAATATATCATGCCAGCTCTTTCTGGCCTGCCAGGTCTCTGTGGATAAGTCTGCTGCCAATCTAATATTTTTACCATTGTACGTTACAGACTTCTTTTCCCGGGCTGCTTTCAGGATCTTTTCTTTGTCACTAAGACTTGTCAATTTTACTATTAGGTGACGGGGTGTAGACCTATTCTTATTGATTTTGAGGGGGGTTCTCTGAACCTCCTGGATTTTGATGCTTGTTCCCTTTGCCATATTGGGGAAATTCTCTCCAATAATTCTCTCCAATATACCTTCTGCTCCCCTCTCTGTTTCCTCTTCTTCTGGAATCCCAATTATTCTAATGTTGTTTCGTCTTATGGTGTCACTTATCTCTCGAATTCTCCCCTCGTGGTCCAGTAGCTGTTTGTCCCTCTTTTGCTCAGCTTCTTTATTCTCTGTCATTTGGTCTTCTATATCGCTAATTCTTTCTTCTGCCTCATTTATCCTAGCAGTGAGAGCCTCCATTTTTGATTGCACCTCATTAATAGCTTTTTTGATTTCAACTTGGTTAGATTTTAGTTCTTTTATTTCTCCAGAAAGGGCTTTTATATCTCCCGAGAGGGTTGTTTTAATATCTTCCATGCCTTTTTCAAGCCCGGCTAGAACCTTGAGAATCGTCATTCTGAACTCTATATCTGACATATTACCAATGTCTGTATTGATTAGGTCCCTAGCCTTTGGTATTGCCTCTTGTTCTTTTTTTGTTGTGAATTTTTCCGCCTTGTCATTTTGTCCAGATAAGAGTTTATGAAGGAGCAAGTAAAATACTAAAAGGGTGGCAACAACCCCAGGAAAATATGCTTTAGCCAAATCAGAAGAGATCCCGAATTGTGAGGGGGGAGAAAGGGGATAAAAAGGGGTTCAGAAAGAAAGAAAAAAAAAAAGAAACTATAAAAAAAAAGTAAGCCGATAAAGAAAAAATATAAAAAGAGGAAAAATATATATATATTAGATAAGCTATTTAAAAAACGTTAAAAAAAGAAAACGGTAAAAGTTAAAAAAAATTCAGCAGAAGAAGAGAAAAAAAAAATTGAAAAAGAAAAAAAAATTAAATTAACTGCAAGGCTAAAAAATCATGGGGAGAAAGCCATGAGTTCCGTGCTTTGCTTTCTTCTCCTCTGGAATTCCGCCGCTCTCCTTGGTAGGTGAACTTGGTCCTGGCTGGGTTTCCCGTAGATCTTCTGGGGGAGGGGCCCGTTGTAGTGATTCTCAAGCGTCTTTGCCCCAGGCGGAGTTGCACTGCCCTTACCCGGGGCCGCGCTGAGTCATCCGCTCGGGTTCGCTTTCGGGAGCTTTTGTTCCCTGAGCGCTTTCCGTAGAGTCCGGAGGACGGGAGTGAAGATGGCGGCCTCCCGGTCTCCGGCCCGGAGGAGCCGAGCGCCCGGGGCCCCACTCCTCAGTGCGCCCTCAGAGAATAGCGCCCAATGACTCCCGCCACCCTGGCCTCCGGCCGCGCTCCGAGCTGACCGAGCCTGCGACCGGTTCACGGCAATCCTGAGCTGAGAGTCACTCCTCGGCTCTGTCTCTGCAGCCGGCTTCCCCGTTCTAATACCGGTAAGCTCTGCGACACTGAGACACCCCCGATCCTTCTGCGACCCTGCGGGACCTGAGGCCGCGCTGACCCCGCCTGGGCTTCACCCCAGTTAAGCCTCTGGAGCGATGTCCCTCAGCGGAACAGACTTTTAAAAGTCCTGATTTTGCTCCGTTGCTCCGCCGCTCGCCGGGAGCCGGCCCCTCCCCCCGCGGTCTATCTTCCCGTCGCTTTGGATTCACTTCTCCACCAGTCCTACCTTGCAGAAAGTGGTTGATTTTCTGTTTCTGGAATTGCTGTTCTTCTTCTCTTCAATCTCCCGTTGGATTTGTAGGTGTTTGCAATCTTTAGATAAGCTATTTAGCTGATCTCCCGCTACCCGAAGTAGTCTCAGCCTGCTACTTCTCCGCCATCTTGACTCCTCCCTCGAATATGTATATTTTTTATGTTAGAACTCTAGTTTTATTTTTATCAAATTCTATCTCAGTGTGTATTTAAAAAATAAGAAATTCGTTTTTCTTTATGAACCATTGATATTATGAATTGTAGTAATTGATTTTCTAAAAGAGGCCATTTTTGATTGCTTATTTTAATAAGACCTTAATATTAATCCTTTTTTACGTGGCACTCAGTCAAATTTCTGACCTTTTAAGATTAATTTTTAATCTCACGGAAGCTTTATATGCAAATATGGCCCATATAACTTCTGCTGTTTGAAATTTACTGAACTTTTTTTCTTGCCAGTGATATGATCAATTTTATGTTTCATGAATTTTAGATAAGATGTAGTCTAAGCATCAAATTCCCTTGTTCTTTTACATATTAATTTAAAAATTGTCCCCCTATTTCTGTGTCCTTAAGTGTGTGCCTTCCTGATTCACCACGGCCTGAGTCCAGACTTTCCGTCCCTTCTGTTTCTATTCCTTTCTCCTCTAATTCATACTTCCTACAGGTGCGTGGACGCAAGGTTATTCAATATGTAAAAACTCACTGTGGCTACTTTCTCACTGTAAATTGTGATTTTTATCAGGATAAAATAACCATCTCTGGAGTCTATTGTGTCTTTTATTTTCTTGAACTTTATTTGGTGTAAAATAAGTTGATACTTTGACTGTTTTTGTTTGATGTACTTCGCTTCTTATTTTGCTCTCAGTTTTTCCTACCATGGTTTAAGAACGCCTTTAAAAACAGCAGGTGTGGGGCGCCTGGGTGGCTCAGTGGGTTAAAGCCTCTGCCTTCAGCTCAGGTCATGATCCCAGGGTCCTGGGATCGAGCCCCACATCGGGCTCTCTGCTCAGCAGGGAGCCTGCTTCCTCCTCTCTCTGACTGTCTCTCTGCCTGCTTGTAATCTCTGTCTGTCAAATAAATAAATAAAATCTAAAAACAAAACAAAAACAAAACAAAAAAAAAAACCAGCAGGTGTGATTTTCTATTACAGACTCACTCCCATTTTAGAAGACTCTGGCTTAGCTTCAAACATCATCATAGTTGAAAATATCTGGCCCTCCCCGCTTTATTTTCTGTTTTAAAGCTTTTATGTTCATCTTCTATAGCATTTGAAAAATGTATAGGTATAGATCTATGAATATCTGCATTTATACCCGTAATTTTGGTTTCTGTGACTAATTAAGATGAATTTTTTTTAAACTTTCAACCTCTATTTCACCCATACCAGACTCAAGAAGGAAGTGATATCTGGTTTCAGAAATAGAAATTTAAAAACTTTAACTCTACTTCATTACATCCCCCCCCCTTGTTAATCTTTCTTTCTATGATCTGAAATTTGGATCTTGATTGATATTATTCAAGTTTTACTTCCTATATCCTCTTTCCTCTGCAAGAATAATTTTTGTTATTTGCCTTCCATTTTTCGGCCAGATTGATGAGAAGCGTTTGGTCTTATCTCCATTTAGGTGGTTTTAGGGTTCACGGCCATTTTACTTACAACACGGTTTGCCCATTTCTCGGCTCTTCCTGTTGGTCCTTCCTCGGTCAGTTGGAAAGTGCCTTTGAGATTGCGTTCAAGGGTGGTGGATTTCGTTGCCCTTAAACCTCTCGGAGGGTTTTCTGTGGCCTTGAAGTCTGACCAAGATAATTCTTGGGTCACATCATTTACTGCTTACATCTCTGTGGTTTTTAATCCATTGACTTTTGGTGTCCAGCATTGCAGGAGAGACTGAAGCCAGACTGGCTGCTTCCTTTTTCAGGGAAACTTTTCTCTCTCTGCATGTGTACTGGCCTCGTTTTCTTTGTTCCTGATGTTAAAGCCATATAGGTGGGGTGTGAATTCCTTGACTTGACTTTCGTCTGAGATGTGGGGTCAGACGCTCTCTCACAACTCTTGCATTTGGTGCCCAGGGTCTGGGGAAGGGTCTGCCTTCCTTCAGGTCAGGTGTGTCCCTGTGACTTGCCTCACTCAAGAGCACGTGCTCCTTCCAGGCGGGAGTGGTGAGACCCAGTCACGCTTTGCCATGCCCTCCTTTCCCTTGGCCGTGATGACTAGAAGTTTCCTATGTAGCTGTTGTGTTATCGGGAACCTACAGCGTGAGCAAGAATCTTGCTGTAAGCCACTGTGATCTCGGAGGCTTTTGTTCCCACAGCACAATCCACCTGACTCTGAGTCACACACAGAAAGGCGACCCCTTCAGCCAGGCACACGCGTCTTCTTCTACGTGTAAGGCGGTTCTCTAATTTTTGGTCTCAGATTTAGCAATTTTTGAGGACCTTCTCCTGCCCACTTTTGTCCACATGGTACATATTTACCAATTATTGGCCATGTTACAAATTAAAAACTGAGAATTAAAAAAATATTAATCCAAAATATAATAATAAACTCATTCAATCTTAGCATAAACCCCACATTTTTTACGAAGACTATCTGTATTTTCCAGAACAAAAAAAACCTCAATGAGAAGAGAGGCATTGCCTTATATTTTTGCAGATCTCTTTCAGTGGGAATAACCAAAATCAGGTAAATTCTCAGATTTGTTTCTTCACCCACTTTGCTGCATTATGTTGTTTCTATTGAAGTAGATGAAGAAAATATGGCAACATGTGGTTATGTAGTTGGTGAAGAGAGGAGTAGTTTTAGAGATTTTTGGTTAGTTACAGATATTTTTCTTTGATACTATACCAAAACTTGGCAAGAGGTAGTTCCTTAAAGGTGAGCTCCAACGTGGGCTCTGAAAATATTCTCAGTGAGCCCTTCAGCCCCGGTTACATTAAAATCCACTGGTCTGTCCTGCATTTCAAATGCACCTTTTGTGATATCATTCATTGGCCATTTGGAAAATATTAATTTGCTGACACATTTTCTTATGTCATATTAAAAATCATATTAATTACTTAGCTACCATCTCATAGGAAAAGACTTAATGTGTCAGCATACTGTCAGACTCGCAGTGACAGATAGAAATCTCCCAAAATTCGAATTACCTTCTAAAAGTCCAAATTTTATCCCTGGCAACAAAGGCTGTCAGTTGTCCTTGAAGTGACAGGCTTACTTTGCTCATTTTTGAGAGAAAGTCTGCCACGGGCCTGCTTCTGAGTAACTCTCAGGTATCAGTGACTTCCTCAGTAAAAACGCTATTCTACAAAATGAAGTGCCTAGTCTGCCAGCAGTTCTCTTGGAGCAATCATTGTGTTTCTCTGGGTGACGCAGGGCTTCCCGCCTATCAGTGAGGGTATAACAGATTATTCCCAAACTTAGTGGCTGAGCACAAACATAAATGTTTAGTATCTCACACAGTTGCTGTGGGTCAGGAATCTAGGATAAGCCTCACTCGGTGATTCTGGCTCCTGGGCTCTCATGAAGCTGCAGTCAAAATGTTGGCTGGGGCTGTGTCATCTGAAGGCTGGACCGGGGCAGGAAGATCCACTTCCAAGATGGCACTTTCACATGCCTGGCTGGTCTGTGCTGGTTACTGGCAGTAACCTCTCCATGAACACCTCTCTAGAGGGCTTCTTGTGTGTCTTCACAACATGGCAGCTGCCTCCCTGGAGGGAGTGATCTAGGACAGCAAGAAGGGAGGCATGATATCTTCATGACTTAGCCTCGGAAGTAATGTACTATTATTTCTGCAATATCCTGTTGGTTACAAGGTTGACCCTATTTGATGAGGGGGGGACTATACAAGAATGTGAATACTGGGGGGTGCACACCCCTGGGATGTCTTGGTGGCTCAGTACCATAGTGTAACGCTCAGAATATAAAAGGGCCAGGATTTCATAACGTTGCTACTTGTACTGTTACAGCAAAGACATTCTTAAATGAAACTGGCATTAAAAAAAAAAAACAAACAGATGCATGGTGGGAGAGAATATGATGGCTAGTAATACAGTTTGGCACCACTGCCCTCCTGGTGCTTTCTCAAGCTTGGGCACTAGAGTTTTACCTACTGAGCCTTCTGTGCTGTTGGTGCAAATAGCAACTCCCTGAAAGGGAAGAAGTAATGTCATTGTGTTATTATGCAAATTGTCTCAAGTTTTCAGATTCTCTGGAAATGTCCTGGGACCCCCAAAGTTTGCAGTCCACATTTTGAGAATGACTGACCTAAGAGAAACTTTCTTTTACTGTATTTTAGGTAATTATTTTCTTATTTGGTGTGGTATATTATTCAGGGATCTCAATCATGTTAATGTCAGAACATTGTTCCTCGATCTTCTATATGTCATTTTATCTTTTATTATTTTAGTCTATTCATCCCTTTCTTTTAAGTCTGAGAATAATTCTCTAGTTTTTTTTTCCCCCATTATACTGATTCAATTTTCTGCACCATCAGTTTTGGCATTTACTCTCTCCAATGACGATTTTAACTCTTCTTCTATGTTTTTTATTTTTCTTTATTTCACCTCTTTCCCATTTATTTGCCTGTTTCAACTCTCCCCTGTTGAAACACAATGATGTCTACTCTCTGATATGTGGAACTAGTAGAGGAGTTAAGAAACACAATACCCAGCATGTACTTCTGGGATTTCTCTATCTTTCCCCAGGAAGTGCTACTCTTGGGGACTCCTTCACACCAGCTTGGGGGATGGTGATGCTCACACTCCCCTAGCCACCAAGAAAATGCTCCATAGTGCTGCCTGATTGTGAGTCTGATACAGACTCTGTCTCTTTGAAGCAGACGATGAGAGAAGTAAGTCATCCCATCTGTGTTTCCTAGGCGGGAACCCCTGAGTAGATACAGCTGGGTTTATCACTGGGGTACGGTGGTATTTTTCTCAGCTCCCCTCCCTCTGCCTGGTGGTTGTTAGGGACCCCTCTCATATTCCAGCATGGGCATGTTTGTTAGACCTTGGTTTGGGGTGTTGAGGGATTGTATGTGTTTCTTTACAGAGGTTATAGTGCAGATGAGAATTATTATAAACAGGTGTGAAATTCATTTTTAAAATACTTTGCTCCTCAAAGAACTCAGAAGATGATCAAGATCTATTGGAATTGTAAAAGCGACCTAACACAATTGTAGGATATTTTAAAATGGATAATGTAGAGGCTGCAGCAGTCAAAAGCCCACGGAACAGACTGTTTTAGGTCTTCAGGGCATTTCATTCTCTCTTATTTTCTTTGATATCAGTTTTTAAAACTTCATTGTAATGGCTGTGCACATGCAGTGTGGGGTTGATTTTTAATAGAAATGTAACTTGAGGCTACAACCCTTGCTCTCCATTGTCAGCTTATGCTCTGTGCTGGGGATTTTGAAGTTTTAAATCCCTTGAACACTCTATAATAAAAAGGTCGCGGAATGCTGGAAGAAACCGTATTCAAATACTAACTGTGGATATTTCTGAGCCAAGGATTAAAGTCAATTTAATTTTCTTCTTTATGTGTTTTGTCTTTTTAAAAAAAATTTGTGAAGTGGGTTACTATGTTTTTTTATGATACAAGTAATTCAGAAAGCCATGTTGATTGTAAAAAAAAAAATCAAACACTAAAGAAAAAAGCAAATACTTCAATTTCGATTATTTTCCCTATCTCTTTACCCTCGGTAACCATTATCAATGGGGTATGAATCCTTTCTTTCCTTTTCTGGGCCATTTATAGTCCAATATGAATAGGGGTAGTGTTTTGAATAAACATCTCACTCTACATCTCTTTGTGCAGCTTGATTTTTTTCCCGTTGTCGATACGTCTTGGGAAGCTGTCCATGTGCGTGTCTGCAGGCCCAGGTCACTCTTTTGAAATGCCATGTTGTGTTTCACAATATAGACGCATCATAACTTGGCTAATCACCTCGATAGTAATAGGCAATTAGTTTTTTCTGTTTTTGTGCAAATGATGGTGCAACTGGCATCTTCATATATGAATTATTTTGCAGACACTGACATTTTTCTAAGACAAATATCTAGAATGGGAATAATGGGTCAAAGGACATCCGTGTTTTAACAGACGTAAGTTGTATAGTCTTGGATTTGGGAGTGCAAGAATGCATCTCTAAGGCCCCGTTGGAGCCCTCGGCAGAAAATCTTAAGGCTCCCAAGTGCGGTAGCCTGCATAATGAAATTGATGGTAGGAGGACTGCTAACACTTTCTACAACGGCTATGTCGTCTACACCTGGTGATGGTTGGAAGCAGCAGCTCTGGACGCATTTGCTGTTGTCTCTCAGCACTTGGTGCCCCAGAACTCTGCTAAGGCTTTGACCAGTAGTTACTTTCTGATGCATGAGAGTGGTGCTGAGCTCTGAGGTCTTCCCACATTCACGGGCTTTGGAAGTTTCTTCCTTCTTTCCTCCCTTCCCTTCCTTTTTCCTTCCCTTTCTTCCTTCTGGTAGCTGAAAAGTATGGAGGGCAAGAAGGCTGGACGAAGAGGGAGGGAGGAATTGGGAGAGAGTCAGAGGTTTCTGGTTCCATATTACAGCTTTTGTCTAAAATGTAACATGTGATAGAAAACACTGAACGAGGATAATCATTACTTTTGATGTTCAATATAGTACGCTTACGCATGAAAGACAATGCTTGGTATATGGTTTTCCTATTCTTTTCCTTCCTTACTTAAGTGAGTAATAGAGCCATTATTAAATGTCATTGCCATTTTTAGTAGTGAAGGTTGACATGCTTACATTTCCAAAAACCTGCCTCATCTATGAAGTCCCACAGTTGGACCTGACACAAACACAGCCTACGAATCTTTACCCCTTTGCTCTTCTGGTTCTTTCTGTCCTTTTAAAATGTCCTTGACTCTAACCAAATGAAGTCAGCAAATCTTTGCAGGGTTATATTGAGTTACCTTTCCACCTGGAATCCTCCCCTGTCCATCTTTTCATGGACAACGTTTTGTCGATCTCTCTTGTAGGCTGGTAATTACATTCTTCCTTAGAGTGAGTTACTGAATTCTTATTATTTTAACAGATATGATATCCGCACATAGTACAAACAAGAAAAAGCACAAAAGAGCATAGACTGAAAAGTTGGATGCCTTCCCACTTCTATCAGTATCTATCTGTTTATCCATCTACTTTACACGCATGGTACAGACGCTGCTTTGCATTTCTTCTTTCCTTTTTCATAGATGCATTCTGAAAATTATGTAGAAATGGCTTTTTTTTTTTTTCATAGCAGCTTTGTTGAGAAATAACTCATATACCGTAAAGCTCCCTCTTTTCACATGTTCAACCCAGTGGCTTCATGTATAGCCACCAAGTTGGGCAACCATCGACACGCTATACTTCCAGAACGTTTCCATCACTCCCAAAAGAACCCACATTCCTTTCAGCACTCACTCCCTAGTCCTTCCTCCTCCCAGGCCCCAGTGATGACGAATACTCTTTCTGTCTGTCTGGATTTGCCTGTTCTGGGTATTTCCTAGAAATGGAATCTCACAATATGTGGCTTTTTGTGTTGAGTTCCCTTCAATCTGTAATGTTTTCAAGGTTTATCCACGTGGAGTGCCTGTAGGTTCTTCATTTGTTTGTATGTCTGGATAACAGCCCACCGTATGGAACGGCATGACGTGTTTATCAGTTCATTAGGTGATGGGAATTTGAGTGATTTCCACTTGTTGACTCTTAGGAATAATGCCACTATTAACATTTCTGTACAAGTTTTGGTAGGACATAAGATTTTGCTTCTCGGGGATATATACCTAGGAGTAGAACTGCTAGGTCAAATGATAACTCTATATTTAACTTTTTGAGGAACTGCCAAACTCTTTTTCAAAGTGGCTGCGCCATTTTGCATTCCCACCAGCAATGCTTGGAGGGTTCCAATTTCCCACATCCTTGCCAACAGTTGTTATTGTCAATCTTTTTGATTAAAGCCCTCCCAGGGGGCATGGGGTGGTTTCTCCTTATGGCTTTGATTTGCATTTCTCCAGTGACTAATGACGCAGAGCATCTTTTCATGTGTTTATGGGCCACTTGTAGATCTTCATCGAAGAACTGTGTATTCAAATCTCAAATCATTTGCCCATTTAAAAATGTGGGTTGTCTTCTGATCATTCACTTGTAATAGTTCCATATAAATTCTTGATACAAGTCCCTCAACAGATGTTTACAAACATTTGTAAATACTTTCTCACATTCTGTGGATTACCTTTTCACTTTCTTGATGTCGTCCTGTAAAGCACAATGTATTCTCACTTCGATGAAGTCAAATTTATTTATTTTTATTTTGTTTCTTGTGCTTTTGGTGTCCTAAGAAACCATTGCTTCATCCAAGGTCACAATGATTTACTGCTATGTTTTTTTCTCAAAGAGTTTATTGTTTTAACTCTTACATTTAGGTGTGACTCATTTGCAGTTAATTTTTGTATATGGTGTGAGGTAGGGGTCCAACTTCATTTATTTGCATGTGGATATACAGTTGCTCCCAGCACCATTTGTTGAAAAGATTCTTCTTTCCCCCATTGAATTGTCTTGGCACCCCTTCCAAAAATCAGTTGCCCATAAAACTGATTAATGGCAGGCTATTTCTGGAGTGTCAGTTTTATCTCATTGATCTTTAATTCTATCATTATGCTCTGTTGATTATAAAAGTGTTGAAATCAGGAACTGTGAATCCTTTAACTTTTTTTTTTTTTTTTTCAAGATTGGTTTGGCTATTCTGGGTCCCTTGCAGTCCCATGCCAATTTTTGGGTCAGTCTGTCAATTTTTGCAAAAAGAGTTGCTGGAATTGTGAGGTGCTTTGTTCTTTTTAACCATTACACAAATGGTTGTTTGGGTTGTTTTCTTTGAATAAGTGTATTTCACCACATCATTATTAATATGACAGATAGGCAGACTTTGACTTGTTCTGTCATAATATTACACATTAATTTCTGTTTTTAATGCTTTTTGAAGAAAATCTTTTCCTGTATAAGCTCTTTGAGTAAATTATTTATAGTTATTGTTTTTGTTCTATATTTGTATTTTTTCCTCATAATTTGGAAGTTTTATACTTGTGTTCTTTAGTTGTTACTAGAGCACAAGTTGTTACTTTCCAGTGATAACCTTTAATTTTCAGTTTTTATGAGCAATATTGAAATCTGTATTTCTTGTCTTTTCCATCATCTTCCTCATTTAGTTTTATTGGATTATGTTATTTTTCGTAGTGTTGACTTTTATACTCATAACTCTGTTAGCACTATTTCTTTGATTTTCAGCTTATAACTGATGAAGAAATTAGTATCTTCTATAACTTCCTTTCTTTTTTCCTTCTCCAAAACTCATTGTTTTGTTATCTTTTATATTGTCGGGGTGTAAGCCATTTACCTTTGCTTATAGAGTGTTTTCTTTACTCATAGTCAAATAGTTAAATGGATTAAATATCCAACACCTGTTATTTCAATGTAGTTTCTCTGTTTGTCGCTTGGCTCTTCTAGTAGTTTTCCCAGAAGGTCTCATAGGAAACAAATTCATCTATAGCTTTTATAGGTGAATGATAGCTTGGCTGGTTTCACTACCTTGCCCCACATTGCATTCTTTGAGAACTTCATGGGTATTATTTTACGAGGGTTCCTCTTAGGTTGAGTAATGCTCTGGGGAAATCTGAGGCCACCTGATTTTTTTCCTCTCTCCCTAATAGGTGACTTGATCTTTTTATCAGGCTGGCAAAATCATGATTTGTCTATAGAATGAAGTAATTTTACTAGAATATGTAATGATTTTCATCTCGTATCCCTTGACTCACCCCCCTTCCCTGAGTGAGGAAATAATACCCCCTCCCAGTCATGGTAGATTCGAGGCTTTTTCTGTTTATATTTTTAAATATACTTTTAATGTAGTCCTTCATTTAAGTTCTCTGCTTCTGTGACAATTTTAACTATACAGCATGTGATTCGTCTGCTTTTTTTAGTTAAAATAAAAATATTGTTTAAAATTTTTGTTTTCGTTTCTCAGAATGAATGAATGTTTTTCTCACTGTTATGCTTTACCTGTATCACTGAGTTTCCAGCAGTTTCTTTTCTCCCTTCTGCCGCTTCCACTGTAATCTTCGTTTAGGTCAAGATTTCCTTGTTCTGTTTTACTTCTTTCTTAAGTTCCACCCGTTACGATATTATTTCTTCGTATGATTTTCTCATGGTTCTTCTAGTTCTTTGTTCCCACTTTGTGCTCTTATTGGATAGTTTCGATTCTTTAAGTTTTGAAAATTCATGGCAATATTCTGGGTCACAATTATCACCTGTTTATGGCAACATTTTTTTAAGTGAGTATTTTTTTTTGTCATTTATCTTCCCAGTTTTTTTTTTTAAACTCACTTTTTGTGGCATCTCTGTATAATTTTTTTTAGAACATTCTTACTCACTTTTGAATGTGACGAGTTTTTTTTTTTTTTCCTGGACCGCCTATTTTAAGAAAATTTCAGTGGGAGAGGACCCAGGACAGTTCCAGGCCAGCGGGAACTCTCCCTGGTTCCTCATTTCTCAGGTTTGTACATGTGAATGAGTTCATTTAGGATTCAGACTTTCACCTGGTCACCAGAGCTTGGCAGAAGTAGGCTGCTTCCAATGCAGATGGTTTTTCCTTCCAAACTACTTCCTGCAAATATGTTGCGAGTGTGTATCCGTGCGTGTGCGTGCCCACGTGTGTGTGTGTGTGTGTGTGTGTGCAGTCTGTGTGATTACCGATTTATTCTTGTCTCTTGAGCTTCTCTTTTGTCCTAAACCCAGAAGGATGCCTCGCACTGGCTTCTGCACTCGACTCATCATTTCAGACAAGAGCATCTACTCATGCCATTCGTTTAGGAAGATTATGTTTCAATGGCTTTTGTCTGAGATGTGCATGTTTTGGTTTCTTCCTGTGACTCTGGACTTGGCCTTTATGTTTATATTTTCTTTGCTGTTTTGGAAGATTTCAAAGAGCTTGAAGGGGCAAAGCTATCATCATCGCTCTAATGAAACTGAGTACTTATTTATGCCCCTCTCTTCCCTCTGTTTTTAACTTAAATGCTGGAAGGTAGGGATCATATCTAGTGCATCGCTAATCCCCTGCTTTGCACATAACACCCATACTCACGATGCTTTATAATTACGCAAATAGGGAATACATACGGAGGTAAGTAAATCACATGTGTATTACTTGACCCCTCCGGTGTTCCGTGGGAGAATCACCCGTCATTTTAAAATAAGTAAATCTCTGCTATACCTTGTCATTATCAGGCTACACTGAACTACTCGTTGAGAAAGAGCTACACCGTAATTCAGTTCCTGAAGTCTGGAAACGATATTTGAAACCAGCGTTCATTTCCCAAGTGGCAGGTACTAGGACATCGTGTTAAACCTCAGGTTTGGCTGGCTCAAGAGGGACATGTCTCTCAGACATACTCACAGGCCACTCGAGCGCCTTTCAGGGGTGCCACGTACTCCACAATGTGCAGCTGACCATCCTGACATTCTCTCCTAAGTTTGTTGAAAGTCTGTCCAGGCTGGTATGATAAAAAGGGTATAGACACATGTAAAAATGATTTTAAGTATCTAGATTAATACTGGAAACAAAACACTGATACGGGTGGAAAACTGAACTAGAGACTGGTATTGGGAGCTAACCCGCTGGGCAGAGAGGGCCTCCCTGGGATCAAGTTCAAATGAGAACACCTACCCTGTGGCTTCGTTTTGAGCTCCTGACACTTGCTAACCCCAGGACACATGGCACTCAGTAAATGTCTGAATTAATGATTGGACGCCACAAAGTAGATCGAGTGGTTTGGAATGACACGCAGCCATCCAGCTTACGAGGTACCCATGTACAAATCAAAAGGCAAATTTTCATTTATGAAAATTAAGGCACCAAAAAAATTCAAATCATGCTTCTCTGAAATTATGAGGATGGTCCTACAGCATCCTAGAATGTCCCAGCTAAAGGGAACTTGGAGGACTTCTGTCTTAACGTAAAGCATATAGCTAGGAAAACCAAGTCCAGCGAGGGAAGCGACTCACCCAAGACCTCCCAGATGATGCTTATAAAACTGTTCCCCAACCTGCAAGCTTGCCGTCGCCCTAACCAAAATGTGGTTACCCCCTGCGTCTCTTTTTCTCCCCCTTAGATAAAATCCCTTATTGACCTTCTGGATAGCAACCCTTACATAGGTTTGGAAACTGTACTTCTTGAGTTAACCCTTATATAAAAGAGGATTGTGTTTATTTAAATCTCCAGCTTGGCTCCTCGTCAGCCATACTCACCCACCCCTGACAAAGGAACACTGTCTCTACCATTCATACGCATCGCTTCCCTCCTACATTTAAAATACCAAATCTAAAATAAACCTCAAAGTCTCGGTGCAGAACGAGTTTAGGGAACTCACACATTTGAAGCTCGGCATTGCTGTGAAACTTGCAGGTTCTCTCCTCACCGGCTGAAAACTCACACGCACTTGGACCCCCGCAGTCCAGGTCTGCCTCTCTTAACTGGGGCATTTGGTCATTAAGTATTCATGACTTCATCTTTATTAATGTCGGCCAAGCCTTTTCGTGCCCTTCCATTGCGGCTATTAATGGCGAAGTGGACGTGTGTATTTACACTTCGGCAGAAAATGTACTGACGTGTCCTGGGGGTCTGGGTCTCGCTCCATCAAATCCTCTGTACTCACCTTAATGAGACTTATCAGATCTGAAGCTGGCTCCCCCCCCCCCCCTTTCAGAGCTAATGTCTGGAAAGTGCACAAATAGAATTCAGCGACTACAAAAGTAGATGAAGCTCAATTTGTTGTGCCGATCGTTTACGTTTTCCCCAAAGAAAACGTGTTCTGATGATTGGCACATAGATGATAAGCCGTAGCCCCGAACCACAGTGCATGAAATGGCATTCACGAGAAGGAGAAATTAATAATTCTACTAATGAAATAAACATGACTTCTTCAATGTTCGCGTAAAGTCCTACAGAGCCACAAATAAATGACCCCCGTGAATAAAAGAAGCAGAACGTTTACATCACTATTTTAAAATGCAGCAAAACACTAGTACCTGGTCTGGAAACGATGCCAAATGAAATTTAAAAGCCATACTTAGTTCTTATGTGGATTTTCTAATTTTAAACCTCCCTTTTATATCCTATGTGAAATCCTCCTCTATGTGAAGAATTCAGATACTCTAATTGAAATAAACAGAGAGTCATTAACGAGCCGGTAAGGATCCCGAGAGATAAAGTCGGCATCGTATCTCTGATTATTTTTTTCTTTTAAATAGCATTTGGAGAAACTAAGAAAGCAAAGAGATTTCTCCAGGGTCACACGGCTAATGTGTGACAGAGCTGTGCCTGGAAGCACGTCTCCAGACGTCGGGTTCACGCCCTCTGCACTGTCTCCTGCTGCGATTAGAACTCTGCTTTCCTCTGCAGTGTTACTCACCGCACTCATGGGTCCGGCGGCTGGGCTCTCTTTAACTTCATGGGAATCACTTGACTTCTGGTGCTTAACACCCACGCAGCACGCTGAAGGCATGGCTGGGTGTGCAAAGAAAAAAAAAGAAGATCATCCTTTAGAAAAAAAAAAAAAGATTATCCTTTCTGTGGCAAACAGAAAAACAGGTGTAGGTAGGTTGGGCTTTTTATTGTCCCTTTTCATTCAGTCATCCATCTGTCCATCCATCCATGTGCCCATCGTCCATCCATCTATCCATTCAACTGTCCAACCATCCATCCATCCAACCAACCATCCACCCATCCATCCATCCACCCATTTCTACATCCATCTGTCCACCCCACACACATCCATGAGTGCCAGGCTTTATGCTGGTCAAAGGAAGATGCAGTGGTGAATAGAAGAGATGTGATTGTTGTCCTCAAGGGACTTGCTCACCAATGAAGGATACAGATCTCCGTCGAACTGTGAGTCAGATACCCAAGCGAGATTTGTGCTGTGAAGAAGAAAACATGGCTCTGGGGCAGGGAGTTTTCTCTGAAACAGGGAATTTGGTCTGAGATCTGTAGAAAGGGTTGGTGTTAGCTAGGTAGGGTGAGAGGGTAAAGAACGTTCTAGGCTCTTCCCTGTACCCCTGGTAAAAGAAGGAGGAAGCAGGAAGCGAGGACCTGAGAGAACAGGGTGACCGCAGACCTCAGGACAGAAAGGGAGGACTAGCAGGTGGGAGCCCGCCACAGACCTGGAGGAGTGTTGCCAGGACTCATTAGGAATTCGGTCTTGATTCTAAAAGCAGTGGGAAGAAAGTAAATGCTTAGGTGATGGGATTTTGAAAGTGTCATTCTGGCTGCCATGTGGGGAATGTGTTGGACATGAGCAGAAGGCGGGGGGGGGGGGGACAGGCCATCGCAGGCAAGTCAGCAAGGAAGAGCGGCAGGTGGAAAAGTGAGGTGGCCACAGGGATAGAGTCTGGGGAAAATAACATCTGTTTACAAGCAAAAATGTGCAGAACTGTGTGATGAGTTGGCCAGGGAGTTCTTGGTGGGGGTGTGTGTGTGATGTTTCCCCGGTTTCTGGTATGACAATGAGGTGGACGGCGACTCCAGCCCCTACTCGAAGAGGGTAGTCAACTTCTCCGTTCCTTAGGTTCTTAATTTGTAACGCACAGCTGAGGAGGTACCGAGATCAGGAGGTTGACAGACGTCATCACGTCATTGATAATACGCGTAGCGCGGTGCCGAGGGCGTGGGGAAGAGGGCATGTGTTTGCTCTTATTCTGGTTTGTTTTCTATTTACTGGAAGGATGAACGTTTGAAGGGGGAGATAACGTGTCTGGTTTGGGACATACTGAGTATGAACGATCTCTGAGACACGCGAGCGGAGATTTAAAACTTAGCCATCAGACAGGCTCTTCTGAGCTCCGAGGGGAGCTCTGACACTGGATGGTATCGGAGCCTTGGGCACTGACGTGGCCGCTCAGGGAGGGACAGGCTCATAGGTGGGGAGCCCAGCATCGTGTCCTGGAGGGAAATGAGACACAGAGGCATGGAGGCCTGTCCAGAGGGACAGGAGGCACAGTGAGGGCGCTGGGACAGGCACTGAAGGCAGAGTGGCCTTGTGGGGGCCACAGGGTGCAGGTGACGAGGGTCACAAGGACCCATCCTGAAGGCTGCTGTGGAGCCTTTTAGAGGAGGACCCAGTATCAGCGGGGTTTGTGGATGTCATTGATGGGCTTCCACACCAGTGTAGGAGGTTTGAGAGTGGAGGGGAGCCGAGGAAATGCTGTGAAGAAGAGGGGAGCCACCTCATCCGATCCGTCCCTGAGTGATGGAAGAAATGCGTGGTCGATGGGGCAGCCATTCCCAGTGACTTAAAATCACAGCGTTCTCTTGTGACTTGTAAGTGACCTTGTCTTATTGTCTGATGAGTAGTCGTCTCTTCCCGGCCTCAGAGTAGAGGAGATCTATAATAACAGTAACCAAAGAGAACCTGGTGGGTCTGACCCATGTGGGTTTGCCAGAAGCCCGCTGCTTCCTGACACATGCAGGAGACTGTGCACCCCCTGGCCTTTCACCCAGTGCGATCCGCCTTCCAGGCCCTTCCTAATGTTGGTCGTGGGCACCCCAGAGTTGAGAAGGAACATTTTTCTTAGGGGCACGTGGCGCAAACACTGCTGCTTAACCGACATTTGCCTGGACCTTGTGTCCTCAGGAGTATAGAATCCTGGCGCCAAGGGTCCCCTGAAGCTGGTGTGTCTCATACATATAACCTCAGAGTAACCAGGGCTCCTCCCGGCCCCATCTTTGTATAGCATGGGTTAAAAGAATTAAGAGTCCCTCAGAATAAGAGCATTGAAAATCACTGCCAGTTTTGAATCAGTCTCTTGAAACATCTCCGAGGGCAGGATGGGAGGCGGGAGGGGGGCATGGAGAAAGCCCAGCGACACTTCTTAAAAATCCTCTCTCCGCGGCTCCCTCTCTGAGTATCCCCCACAAACACTGCGACCACTCCCGTGAGCCAGGGCTTAGCCCCCAATTCTGCTTGATGCTGCATCTCTTGCTCCCCTCCCTTCAAATTCCCTGAGCCTACCCTGTCCCGTGCAGATATGCTCTCTCCCATGACCCCCAGCGGCCAGAGGCGCCTTATCTTATCATCGTCCACTTGAACTGCTCTCCGCTCCACAATCAACACTTCTCACGTCACTGCCTATGTTCTGATACGTGAAAGCTTCACCTTTGGTTATTTCTGCAAAGATCTGTAAGGTGAATTCCTGTGTGGGGAGACCTTCAACCGCTTGTGTCAAAGAGTAGAACTCCTACGCTACCCTCAACGGTCCTGGGGATGAATATGGCAGCCTCTCATTTGGAGGGCAGAATATCTGGGGCGGAGGAGGAACAAAAGAACAAAGATTTTATTCATGCTCTGATGTTCCCACATGTGGGTCAGTAGCAAAAGCTGGATTTCGGCTCGTGGGGCTTGATGGATTATTTACAAGGTTGCCGTAGGGATTGTAGAGAAAGAGGAAGGGTGTCTCATGACTGGGCCTGTTACCAGCAGCTTGGAATGCTGCATGAACAGCGGTGACTTCGGCCCTACAGTGAATGTGGGCTTCGTGACGGTGCACATGGCAGTGCTACCATTCATGGAAGTGTCTCCAGCTGTCGACCGGGTCTAAGGGAGGCAGTGCTCTGTCCTCCAGCGGGCTGGGCTTGCTGCGACAGCCCTGAGGCTCTTTGCCCGTTTCTGCCTCTGGTGGGAGGCTCTAGAGACGCATCTGGACAGAGGCCATTCATGAAAGCGCATCCCCCCCCCGGCCCTGACCCCCGATGATGACTCATCAGGAATCTAACTCTCCTAGTCTCCCTCTTCTTTCCAGGAAAGGCCTGGTTCAAACCAGACCGGGTAACTGGACCACACTTACTATGTACCAAACTATCACCTTATTCAGTTCATAGTAACACGCAGGTACTGCTCTGCCCCACATTTTCCAGGACGGAAAAACTAAAGCACAGAGAGGCTACGCAGTCAGCCCAGATCACTCTGCTGGTGATCAGAGCCAGCTTCTGGACCTCTCTTTCCACACAGACGCACTTTCCCAGGACCCTCCATCGCCTGTCAGAGGACAGCTCTGCCCATCATCAGATCGGGTGTAAATGAGCACGGTGACCACAGGACTGTCTCCGGGGAGCAGCAGGGATCGGGTGTGTCGTCCGTGGAAAACACTTCGCATACTCCTCGGGGCACATCGTTTTGCTGTGTCCCCACTGTTACTATTACTCATCTAACAACTTGGGGCCCACAGGGGTGGGTTGACTTGCTCCAAGTCCCAGGAATAGTCGGGGACCGACTGGGATAAAAAGCCCTTTCCCCGGACTCGCCTCGTGGACACTTACACCATCGCTTCCCCTGAATGAAGTCAAGTCATTGAGCAAAACGCCACCCCGTCTCCGAGCCTGCGTCTCCAGTGGCAAGAACGAATTGCGGCGGGTCCCAGCGTTCTCGCGGTCGCCAACGGCAAACCCACGGTTTGGTCTGTCGGTGCACACAGCCAGCAGAGCGCGGGCACGCCTGCCTTCTTTTTAATATGTAAAGAATTTGCTGGGACTTCATGCCGCCAGAATGTCAGAAGAGTTAATGGCAGATGCGGCTGTGGAAACGTTCTGTATTTTTAGACAACCTTTAATTAAAACACTTTGTACATCTCAGGGACCAAATCATATGCTGCCGCTTGAAGCCTGTCAGAAGGGGAAAAAGTATACAAAGCTTCTAAAAGCAGCTTTGCTTATTTTTATCTGTGATGGAGTTAGGGAGCCTTTGCAGGGATAAAGCTATCTCTTGCTACAAAATTATATGAATTTAATACACAGGACCGAGACGTAAACCTTTGCTACAGTCCGTGCAGCCTTGGGGTCAGTCCGAGGCCAGGGAACCTGGCATTGGACCTGCCCTCCATGTGCCGCCCCCCTCCCCAAATGCTCGTGACCTGTAAGATCTTTCCAATAAGTTGATACAGTTGCTCCTTGGCTTTGAGCGCGCAGATATAAGGTGATTTGCAAGCCCCCACGAAGGCAGAAGCTCACATTGCAGGAATTCCAAGCAACTGTAAATACATCTAAAGAAGTGGGGCTCCGACATGGCAAAATGTTTGCAAGCAAGGGCGTTAGAATGTGAACATTGTGTTTTTATGGCCAGGTACCGTGCACCACAAACAGAAACATTTCACATTTCTCTGCTGTTGCTTGGCTCCTGAGCCGCGTTCAGCGGTGGCTTGACGATACAGACGCGCTTTCCTCCTCCTTCCTTCGGGAGGTGGGTTCCTAATTCCCCTCGCTTGGGTGTGGGCTGCCCTCCTGAAGAGCACAAGGAGAAGGTGATGGCCTCCATCCCTGAGACCAGGTCATAAAAGGCATTAGGACTTCCTTCTTGCTTTCTCTTTGGGATCTCTCCTGGCTGGAGTCAGCTGCCCTGTTCCCCGGACACTCAGGGCACCCTGGGAGAGGCCCCGCTGCCGTCTTGCTGGACCCCTGAGCCCGGGACCAGACTCCTGGCCCACAGAGCATGCCGCACGATAAAGGTTGCTGTTTGCAGTCACAGGGTTCCAGGGCCCCTTTCCAGGCAGCGCCAGGCAGCCAGTGTGCCTCCCTAACCTCCAGCCCTGCTTCACTGTCACGTGGCTCGGACCCCGCACCCCTCGCCCCTTCTTCTTCATCATCTCCCCGCGAGCAGCAGCATGTCCCTGGCCTCATCCGCGTTGCAGGACATGAAGCCGGAGCTAGCGGGCCTTTGGGAGTGTGGGGGTCTTCGTTTCACACAGATCTGGGCGATACTAACTTTTCTGATAAAGCGCACGTTTGAGATTTGCACCCCTCCCTGGTGGCGTCAAGCCTCCTGCTTTTCTCTTGACGTTGGAAGGTTAAGCAGGATGGGCTCAGCACGTCACAGGAGCGCGAAGAATTTTAGTCCTTCTCTCTTGGTCACATTGTTCTGGTGCCTACAGCCCTTCTGGGCTGCACGTCCCTGCTTTAATGGCACCAAGTGGCCACTGTCCACCCTGAGCTACAAAGTGAACAGGCTTCCCCGGGGGCCCCAGGAATGTCCCGCTGATGCTAATGCCAGAATCCTAAAATATTTGCTGTCCTCTTCCCCAGTGCTAAGGATGAGTGGCAGCCCCCCCGCCACTATGACTCTTTCTCACCATCACATCCGTCCCCTGGAGATGGGTGTGACCCAGGGTATCAAATGCCCACCCCGGGGGGGAGGAGGGCTTTTCCATGGCTCATAATACTCCACTGGGCATAGGCTCCTTTTTGGGAACGTTTTGTCCCCAAGACGAAATACGATCACAGTCGGTGAGAAGAGAACGTGTTTAAAAAGAACACCTAGAGAAAACCGGGGACTTTTCGACATGCTGCTGATAATACTGAAGCCAAGTGGCGAAGGATGACGGACTCTTAATTTTTTTGCAAAGTTTTCACGTCAGGCAGAACAGAGGCAGCTGAATGGAACCAGGTATGGGGCGTGAAGCAAACTCAATTTATAGCTGATTTCCTTATAGAAACGAATGACAGGGTAAGATATTATTGGTTTAGAGCCGTCATCCCTGGAGTTTAATAGAGGCAGGTAGAGTTTAAAAAAATGAACAGCTTGATCTGCTGTGAAGGAGGGGTGTCAGCAGCTGGAGTCTGGAATACGAGAGTAAAGAAATAACTTGAGAAAAATAGTGAAAGGCTCTGAAGGCTTTGTTTTGATTTGTGAGTTTAGTTTATTGAATTTGGCTTCAACGACTAAGGTCTCTTTGTCAACTTCAGCTTAGATCTCAAGGTAGAGCAGAATTTGTTTAGTTTGCTAATTCAGGGAGCACTGTAGGACATGATAACGATGTCCGTTCCCGCCCCACGAAGAGGATTCTGGAATTCCTCAAGCTTCAGGGGAACTGAGCTGATCGTGCCCTGTACTCTCCAGGGGAGGCTTCAAATGTCTGGTGGGGCGGCCCCAGGGAAGGGGTGAGTCTGTGGCAATCGCAAGCCCAGGGAGGGTTCCGGGTACGTGACTGTCAGTGTTGGGGGTGTGGAGCATGCCCGAGGGGGAGGGGCTTGATATCACTCAGTATGGGAGTCATAGTATGGGAGTCAAGACATGCTTATGGGACCACTGTCCTCATGCCAACCTAGAAATCAGGCAGCCCCAGAATATCCGAAGCACAGATGCCTGGCCCTGCCCCTGGAGGGTATGATGGGGTGTGTCCGGGGTGGGACCCAGAATTTCAGTGCTGGCACAGCCCCGTGGATACCGGACTGGAAGGGGCAGCAGCAGAGCTGGCTAAGTGATGGGGCATGGGAGAGGTTTCTAACACCAGGCACCCTTACTGGTGCCTGATGGAGATGGAGCTGTGAGCACATGGGGTGGGAGAAAGGGAAGGACTCGCCTCCTCGTTAAGGACTTGCTTTCTATATTGAGAGGGGAGCTAGATGTTGGTTCTTCTTCCTCTAAACCAGCAGGTACCCAGAGGAAACACAGACTCACAGTGTGGGACTGTGGATCTGGGAGGAGCTTACTGCCACCTCCCTTCTTCCCGGGTCCTGGTGGTGTTTCCCCAACCCAGGGGACCCCCCAGGAAACTGGCTTTTTCCCATTGAGACAGGGAAAAGGTGATGCTTTTGCCACTGGATCTTGCTGGGTGTTGGAGAAGCAGCTGTCCCTGAGGGAGCCACCGGGCCCCCCCATTTCACAGAATACGTGGGTGTGGTCCTAACTCTGTGGAGAAGAGCCAGGTACCACGGGCTGGGTTGCCAGGCACAAGCGAGCACCTGTTCTTTATGAATACATAGCTGAAGCCATTTTACAGTTTCTGTATTTGTATTTCAAATAAAGCTTGAGGACTACATTCAAATATGGACCGTAGTCATCCAGCTTTATATTGATGACCTATGGACACCAATGACTGAAAGGAGCAGCCTGTTGGCTGGCGAGAAAGGAAGGCTTCTTACAGGTGGGACTCACCTGGAGGGCACAAGGGCCCAGGCAGGGGGCATCCTCTGAGGATGTCTTCTCAAGACCCAGGGTGATCTTGTGGAAGGAAGAGCATATGTAAGAGACGGAGCTAGGCAGCCATGTGGGCGTGCTGAGGCAGACAGTGGACCTTTGGTAATTCCGCTGGAGTTCAGGATGTGGTCAGAAGAGGTAGGAAAGAAGGGAGCACAGGAAAGCTACTGTGAGCTTCTGAAGCATTTGAAGATGAGGGGAGGGAGTCTGGATGTCACTCTGGAGGCATTTAGAACAGGGGAGGGGAGTGAGGCTCGCTCTAGCATAGTAATCGGGGCAGAGAAGCTGGAGGCGGGCGGCCCATGGGCACCCCACCTGTGTGGGGTATAGGAAAGAGGTATCACTGAGGCAGGGACTGTTCCTTTAGGGGGAAAAGTGAGTCAAAGAACTCTCCCAAGTTACTGGCCTGAGTGACTGGACGTTGGGTGTATCATGCATGGAAACAAAGAACACTCGAGAATGTCTGAGTTGGGGGCAGAGGAGGGTTCCGCTTGGCGTGTGGTGAGTCTGAGACATTGGGTGATTATGCTGGGTGAGCCAAGGGCAAGTCAGGACCGGGGAGAGGCCCGGGGGAGGGAGGCCCGGGACATTCGCATCAAGTGAGAGAGGGAGGCCGGTGACCGGCCGGCTCGGCAAAGACAGGGCTGCAGCGAGTCCCTATCAGCAGCAAATCTGAGGCCCACGCCAGGCCCTGGGCTCATCTCAGTCCCCGAAACAGCTCCGAGACAGACCCGATCATCCTTGTTTCAGAGAGAAGCAGACAGAGGCTCAGGGGCTGGTCCACAGGCAGCAGCTCTGACACCAAAAATCAGGTCCCCACGACCCCAAGAAACTTTGTTTCCCACGTCCAGCATCTCCAACCAGAAATCATTTTAAAACCCAGAGATAGGAAGATCGAAAGCCCAGAACAGAGGACCGTCTTTTGACTGTCAGCTACATCATTCCCTTATTTACACTTTGAAAATTCGTCAGGAACACAGGTAAGTCAAGGGCATGTGGGTTGGGAAAGGACTAACGTAGGCAAAAGATCGTAAAGTCTGGTCCGTTCTGATGGCCCTAGGTAGGTTAAGGGGAGGTGATGTGCAGGAAAGTTGATTACCATAGAAACAGAATTCTGTTATTGGGGATAGGCAAAATAATGGCTCCCCTCACCCCCCAAAGGTGCCTGTGTTCTAATCCCCAGAGTCTGTAATAGGCTAAGTGGCAAAGGGGAATTAAGGTTAGAAGTAAAGTAACCTTAATTGAGTCACATGACCTTGTGACCGAGATTATCGTGGATCATCGGCATGGGCCCAAAGTGATCACAAGAGTCCACAGAAATGGGAAGGGAAATGCCTCGTTGGATCTGACCACCATCCTGCTGTCTCACCGTACACTTGCCTTCTTACAAGAGAGGGTGACTCTGTACGGTCACGTCCAGCTGAGGAAGGGGTTTGAAACCTTCCGAGGCCACGGACGCAGCCCCTGGCTCCTCCGCGGTCAGACTGACTCCTGAGAATTATTCCGACCGTCGTGTTGTTAAAAGTCGGTGCTTCCTCGCGTTTTAGCCACGGCCAGATGCCAAGCAGCAAAATTCTTTCTGACAATGCCCTAGCACCTCCTGTCCCCAAAAAGCCCAAGTAGTTTTGTTAAAAAAAAAAAAAAAAATAGAGCAAAAGGAAGTGAAGAAATTTTTTTTTTTTTTTGGAAATGAAGAAATTTAATCAGCTGTCAGAGGAATGAGGAATTCTCATTATATATGATTTTAATAACGAACGTGATATGTTAGAATATCTGTTTTAAAGGTGTTGAGCCAAAACCCTAAAGAGTTTTCCATTCACTTGCTTTCTTGAAAAAAAATAGTCATCGTGTTTGTATCAATATTTCATGGTTTTGATGTGAATCTAAAGATGCTGTCTTTCATCCACCAGTCATTTCGTCCTTGGCACTGTGTCCCTGTGCTTCTTGGACGCATGGGCCCTTCCAGCTGGCTTTGCTGATGCAAATCTGGGCTACGATCCTGTGTGGCGGCCCACGTTAGTCGACTGCTTCCCTCCCTTCGCTCTTCGGCACCAAAGCTACCCTCCACGCGTTGCCGGGCTGGGAACCGGGAGCCTGGTGCCCTTTGGCCTCACTCTTACCCCACGGTGGGAGTTTCTCATCATCGTGGCACAGTGTGGGGTGTGCAAGGGCTCCAGCAGACTCCTTATATCTGGTAGCCCTTGTCTGTCTCTTCTGTCCCTTGGCCCTTGGCCTAGAAGGCCCTGAAATGAATAGTTCTGTTTCTCTGCAAGGGCTGGTGGCCAGTGGGGCTGGATCCCCTCATGGGACCCTGGTCGTCCTCTCGGTTTTGGCCTGTTAATTATTGGGTGAAGAAGCACTGAAAACTTCGTAGGGGAAGTGCTTATGGGATATAATTCGAAGCGGAATGAAGAAAGGGTATTTGACATAACAATGGCTATTGTGGGTTGAATCATGTCTCCCCAGAATACGTTGCAGCCTAACCACAGAGCCGGTGAATGTGACCTGCTTTGGAAAGAGAGTCTTTGCAGGTTGTCAGGTGAAAATGACAAGTCAATGTCACCAGGGGTGGGCCCTCATCCAGTATGACCATGCCCTTATCACAGGGGACGCAGAGAGACACACGCGGAGGGGAAGAGCTCATGGAGACACAGTGTGCTGTCTCCAAGCCAGGAAAAAGCTGAGGCTGCCACAGGCAGGGACAGAGGAAGCAGGACCCCCCCCCCCCCATTCCGTTCCTGCTGACCCCTTGACTTTGGACTTGCAGCCTCTAGAAATGAGAGACCGATGATCTCACGTGTTTCAGCCACCGGTTCGTGGTACTCTGTCCTGGCGGCCCTAGGACACTGATACAGTCTCTAGATTCAGGTCCGAAGGGTAAGTAGGAACATTCTAGGCAAACATGGGGAAAAACACCTGGTCAAGGGAAGCATCTCGGGGAGTGTGGCCCCAGCGGGCAGCCTGCGCAGAGCGGGTGAGGCCGGGATGGCGGCGAGAACGCAGGAAGGGGGAGGAGGCGGGGAGAGCCAGCATGGGGGCCAGATCAGGACAGACGTTTTTCTCCTACACTTTATGCTGAGGACAATTGGTAGCCCTTTGAGAGTTTAAGCGGGGGTGGGGGAGTAACGTGATCACAATTATGTTACATTTTAGAGCGTGTGCTTGAGGAGTTTTGAGATTGGACTACGAAGAGGTGGGAAGGGGAGACTGGAGACGAGCGCCATTATTTAGAGGTTATTTTCTGTGGTGCTCCAGGGGACAGGGACAAGGTCCTGAGCTAAGGTGGTGGCAAATATAATCCAGAGATGGTAGGACCTGGGGGCCAACCGAACTTGGCGGGGGGCGGAAGAATGGTGCCATTCAGCAAAAATGGGGGAACAAGCTTTAGGGGGATGGGGCAGATGCTGAGTTCGGTTTGGACATGTTGAATTCCAGGTGCCTTTGGACATTGGGAAAAAACAGTTTTAGTTAGAGATCTGGAATTCACAGGAAAGATCTGGGTTGGAAAAAGAGTCGTCCCTTAAAGGTGGTCCTTATGGTTAAGAATGTGACTGTGTCAACCCAAGACAATGAGATGGGAACGGAAGAGAGCTGAGGATGTAGCCTCGGGGAAGAACAAAATTTAAGAGCTGGATTAGAGGAAAGGAAGCCAAGGGAAGGAGCCCAAGAAGGGACAGCCAGGGAGGGAGAAAGAGACCAGCCCAAGAGGCTGGACACCCAAAGTGCAGTCAGGGTGGACAAGTCGGAGGTTGTCGGTGACCGACAGAGCGTTTCCGGGATGCAGTGGTAGGAGGAGCAGGAGAGAGCGGGAGAGGAGAGCATGGGGACATCTTGCGTAGACGACCTTGTCAAGGAATCTGACGGCAAAGGAAGAGAGGGGATTGAGACGGTGGCTGGAGGGGCCAGGAGGAAACCCACCTGGAGAAGGAGAAGGTGAGGTCTGTGTCCAGCTCTGTTGTGAGAGGGCGCACGACCTCTACCGACCCTGTTTTACTACTAGTCTTCTGTTGCCTACGCAAGTTTAGATCTGTCCCAGGTCGGGCCCAAACAGGGTCAGTGGAAGGCGCTGTGGTGAGCTCGTTCTCTGATTTAGGACCCTGAGAATTCCAGGCACCGTCTCGTCTGAGCGCCCGTGCCTGCTGTAAGAGGAGACCCAGCATGGCAGGGAAAGGCCCGCGGGGACACGCGGGAGGCTGAAGCAGCGGCACAATCAGCAGACGTCTCACAAATAATTACAGAGGCGCGGCGTGGCGGTCCAGGATCTTGGCTTATAGGAGAAGCGCACTGTCCTGGTAAGTCCTTGACTCTATGGGGTCGTGGACCTGTCTATTGCCTGCGTAGAACACCATCTGCTCTCTCCCCGATTACAGGGTTTTACGGACTGAGGGTTGACCCTGCAAAACAAAGATGTCACACAGAAAGCGTGACTTTTTCAAAGTCATCTCCCAATGAGTTATTTAAATACCAAGCTATTTCTTTTAGAATTTGATAGCATTCAACCTTGGAGGGAGGGGGCTGTTTTCCCTTCACTCTGCTCCCCATCCCTGCATTTTAGGTCCCAGTAGAGGAGGGAATCAAGTAGGAAGGCTCTAAGTTTGCCCTGTGCCGTACTCAGGGCATTCACATGGCTTGTCTTCAGTCGTCATACTGTGTTTGCCATAGAGATATCCTTATCCCACTGGTTTTTTTCTGACGGAGTGGCATCTCAGGAAAATTAATGACTTGCTCACTAGTGAGGGAACTTGGATTCAAACTCAGCGCAGTCTCCATCCATCCCCACCACCCCGAACCTTGCTCAGTGGCTTGGAAGTCAAGATCCATGCACCATGTCTAGGAAAAGACACATCAGAAATGCAAAAATATTTCTTGTACATGGGAGCAATGTCATGCAAAATAATCAGATTTCCTTGAAAGAGAGAAGATCCAGGGCGTTTTGTGTTTGAGGGACAAACCGTGTGCTTCCCATTACAAATTGTGCAGATAGAGAAGGCAGAGATGGGCTACCAGAGTGAAAATGACTTCCTGAGGAAAGCAAAACTGGAACCTAGCTTAGGAGGACAGCTTGAGAAGGTAAATAGCAAGATTAAAACGGGCAGAGGGGCGTTCTAAGGAGGAGCCCTCAGGCCACATCGGAGGCATCAATGCTTGGGTCTGCTGGATGCACGCACAATTTTGCCTTCTCACTGTGCTCCTGTCCCTTCCTCTGTGAGTGTGTCCCTATGGCCCTTTGCACACCAGGAACGAAGTGGGGGATGAGTTAGTGGCTTTAGTCCCATTAAGGCTGTGGTCATTGATTTCTTGCGATGCTCTGTTAGTTTGGAAAGCGTCAGTGAGAGGTATTCCCTAAGATGTCTTGTCTCTGCACTTATTCTTAGCTGGCACACTGGTAAATTCTGTTTACTGACTGAAAGAGAGCAGAGACACCAGTGCAGAGACAGAACAGGTAAGACAAGACAAAAGAGCATCTCCCTGGGGCACCTTCCTTATTGTGCAACGCCTTACCTCTATTATTTTTATTCATTTAAGGTTAGCTATTGAAATCATAACGGAAAGGACCACATTTCCCATTCACGAACACTCTGTCACAGTTGTAAATTCTGAAACTGACGTCCTGGGATTGAAATCGGCAAGGACGGGTGTGTCAAATGTGTTATTGTATGTGACAGTTTAGAAACACTTAAAGAAATGTATGTGACCCGGAATGTTACTTCTCATATTTGCATGAACCAAAGTGCCCACCTCCTTTTTTTTTTTAACTAGGCATGTTGAACTGGAGGCTGCGTGTCTCACCATTTGAATGCCGGACCGGGTTCATGTATTATCTTAAATGTTGCTAACCCTGTAGATATTTCCTATCGGCAGACGTACAAATGCATTTTGCCCGACGAATACATTAACTCATGTTGCATAGAAAGCCCCTTCATCTGACAATTGCACCTGTCACGGGGTGTCCTCAGTTTGCTTAATTGAAGATACTTTTCTGAGGTCATTTGTTTTTCTTTCTAGGGTTAAAGGTGCTGCACAATTTTCCTTCTTGTTCACATCTGCAGAAGTTCTCAGAATGCCTGAAACTGAACACTGCACGCTCTGTTTCACAGTCTGAGGGGATTTTCCCCATGGGGCATATGCACTTACTTCTTAAGGTCTTGTAATTCACTTGAAAATGTACATTTACTCACACTAATAAAATTTTCTTCCAGCTATATATTTTCCTGCATTACATCATCTCATTAAGCACTAGAATCCCTCAAGCCTGGATTTCCCCCAAAGATTGTGAGAAATTTGTGACTGACTCCATGAAATGAGCTCTTATTCTGTGATAGTCTAAAAATAGTTGTACCAAACTGCAAAAACATATTACAAGTGACTTAGACTAAGGCCTTTCTTCTGTGTTCAGGAGCTGTTAGGTGATGGGGTGGGAAGAAGCCTCAGAGATCACTCGGGCAAGACTTTTCATTTGCAGATAAGAAAACAGAGTCCCTGAGAAATAAAGTGATTTGCTCACGGTCCTTGAGCCCAGCAATACTCATTTCTGTATTCCCTACTGCAAGGAGAAAACGGCCAATTTGCATGCTTGGAAAATAGGAGAGCAGGACATCTGGAATCCTGTAGACTTGGATTAAAACCCCAACTTGCTTATTGGGTATTTCTGTTGACCCCTGGGAAATCTCAGCATGTCTCAGTTTACCCATTTCTAAAATGGGTGTAATACTAGTAGACTCCTCATTGAATGGCTATGACAAGTTAATGACATGTATCCATGCAAAGAGACTGATGCAGAACTCTCTGGCCTGTAGTGACTGTTCAACAGTTGGTAGGTGACATTCTTATTATTTTTGTCAGTATAGGATAAAGATGGAATAGTTATATTACTAGGATGAAGTGATAGGAGGAGAGTGATTGGTTTCCATAAATAATTGCTTTAGGGAGAAATCCTGGGTGTGTACAGGGAGACTGAACAACTTTTTGCTGTCATCTTGCTGTTTTGAATTGGCACACTTGGAGGTGGACTCCAGTCCAAAACTATCTGATCCTGCAATTAGGGCAAGGTACCACTAGGTGGCAGTGGTTTCCCAATCGTCGGTCTGTGGTTTTGGTCACCAAATGAATGATTCAAGGAAAACACTGGGTGTCACAGGCAACTAATGAATCCTTGAACGTTACATCAAAAACTAATGATGTACTATATGTTGGCTAACTGAACATAATAAAAAATAAATTAAAAAGTGAAGGAGAGATCATATGAACGTTTTCCTACTCGTATCCATTTTGAAGTAGACCTCCTTATAGACACCTGTATTAAATAGTATAATTGACGGGACATTGAAGTCGAATATACATGGGGTTGGAATCCTTCTTCCATTTCCTGGACCAATTTGGGCAAGCCCTTGTGTAACCAGCACCCAGATCAAGAAATAGAACATTAGCGTCAGCCCAGATGCCTTCCTCGTGCCTCCGTCAAGATATTATACCCCTCAGGGCAAACACCATTCTGACTTCTCTCACTGTACATTTTGGTTTTGCCTCTTTTTGAACTTGTTGTAAATGGAGTCATGTAGTAGGCACTCTTGTGATCCTGTTCAAGACTGTTGTCTGGGGTGGACTGTTGTCTCTCTCTTTCCCAAAATCAATATATGCGTGTTCTTTATATATGCTGGTTAAAATCCCTCTTCTCCCAATCATTGGCTTGTCTCTCAACCTTCAACAGTGTCTTTTGATAAATAGGAATTCTCAATTTAATGAAGTCCAGTTATCATTCTTTTTCTTTATGTTTCTGTAGGTTTTGGGGGGGTTTTGGGGGGGTTAGGGGGGATTGTCTGTGGACCTTGTGTTCTTCTATGTTACTGTCCAGAAGCTTAACAGTTTTACCATTACATTTGGGTTCCTGATCCCTGTGGAATTGATTATTCTAAGAGTTAGGAATTCAGATATTCTTTATTTTTCTGGATAGCGTTTTGAGCTAGCACTGTTTATTGAAAAACATTACCCTTTCCCCAATGCGCTCCAAGATTGTCTTTTTGTCATAATTTATGTGAACATATATATGTATTTTTGGACTCTCAAGCCAATTCCATTAGTTCTTCTGTTTAGTTTTGTACCAGCACAACTCAGTCTTAATTACCGGAGCTTTACAATAAGTCATCCTATCTGGAAGTGCAAGTCATTTAAAATTGCTCTCTGTTTCTCTTCAAAGTTGGTGACCCTTGTTCAGACCCATGCAGATTCTAGAATCAGTTCATCAATTTCTACAAGATCCGCAAGAAGTTGACTAAGACTACATTGGCCATTGACTCTATAGATAAGTTTGGGTGAACTGACATCCTTATAATATTGAGTCTTCAAATCGATGGACATGGCATATTCCTCCAACTAGTTAGGTCTTTCCAAAATTTTGTTCAGTAACATTTTATTGTTTTCTGTATAAAAGTCTTTCACTTTTTATCTGTAGATTATTTGGATGCTACATCATGTGTGTGTAATGATAATTATTTCCAAATGTTCTCCAATGCTTTGAACTTCTATTTATTTTTTTCTTGCTCTCTTTATTTGTATTAACTAGGATTTCCAGTGCAATGTTGAATAAAATTGGTGATAGTGGCATCTATCTCATTCCCAAACTTAGGTATGTGCATTTCCATATTTCACCATTAGTTATCTTTACTGTATATTTATTTTGTAGGTTCCTTTTATCATATTAAAAACATTTCCTTTTATTCCCAATTTGCTATACAATTTTTAAAATCATGAATGTGTGATTAATTTCCCAAATGTGTTTTTTTCCATTCCTTTGAAAAAAATGGTTTTCTCCATATTTATGTTAATCTGGTGATTGAGCTTTTTAAAACTTTTTAAAAATTTTTTTATAAACATATAATGTATTATTAGCCCCAGGAGTATGGATCTGTGAACTGCCAGGTTTACACACTTCCCCAGCACTCACCATAGCACATGCCCTCCCCAATGTTCATAACCCCTCCCCCCTCTCCCGACCCCCCTCCCCCCAGCAACCCTCAGTTTGTTTTGTGAGATTGAGAGTCTCTTATGGTTTGTCTCCCTCCCGATCCCATCTTGTTCCGTTTATTCTTTTCCTACCCCCCAAACCCCCCACGTTGCATCTCCACTTCCTCATATCAGGGAGATCATATGATAATTGTCTTTCTCCGATTGACTTATTTCGCTAAGCATGATACCCTCTAGTTCCATCCACATTGTCGCAAATGGAAAGATTTCATTTCTTTTGATGGCTGCATAGTGTTCCACTGTGTATATATACCACCTCTTCTTTATCCATTCATCTGTGGATGGACATCTAGGTTCTTTCCATAGTTTGGCTACTGTGGACATTGCTGCTATAAACATTCGGGTGCACGTGCCCCTTCGGATCACCACGTTTGTATCTTTAGGGTAAATACCCAGCAGTGCAATTGCTGGATCATAGGGTAGCTCTATTTTCAACTTTTTGAGGAACCTCCATGCTGTTTTCCAGAATGGTTGCACCAGCTTGCATTCCCACCAACAGTGTAGGAGGGTTCCCCTTTCTCCACATCCTCGCCAGCATCTGTCATTTCCTGACTTGTTAATTTTAGCCATTCTGACTGGTGTGAGGTGGTATCTCATTGTGGTTTTGATTTGTATTTCTCTGATGCCGAGTGATGTGGAGCACTTTTTCATGTGTCTGTTGGCCATCTGGATGTCTTCTTTGCAGAAATGTCTTTTCATGTCCTCTGCCTATTTCTTGATTGGATCATTTGTTCTTTGGGTGTTGAGTTTGCTAAGTTCTTTATAGATTTTGGACACTAGCCCTTTATCTGATATGTCATTTGCAAATATCTTCTCCCATTCTGTCAGTTGTCTTTTGGTTTTGTTGACTGTTTCCTTTGCTGTGCAAAAGCTTTTGATCTTGATGAAGTCCCAGTAATTCATTTTTGCCCTTGCTTCCCTTGCCTTTGGTGATGTTCCTAGGAAGAAGTTGCTGCGGCTGAGGTCGAAGAGGTTGCTGCCTGTGTTCTCCTCAAGGATTTTGATGGATTCCTGTCTCACATTAAGGCCCTTCATCCATTTTGAGTCTATTTTCATGTGTGGTGTAAGAAAATGGTTCAATTTCATTTTTCTGCATGTGGCTGTCCAATTTTCCCAACACCATTTATTGAAGAGGCTGTCTTTTTTCCATTGGACATTCTTTCCTGCTTTGTCGAAGATTAGTTGACCCTAGAGTTGAGGGTCTATTTCTGGGCTCTCTGTTCTGTTCCATTGATCTATGTGTCTGTTTTTGTGCTGGTACCACACTGTCTTGATGATGACAGCTTTGTAATAGAGCTTGAAGTCCGGAATTGTGATGCCACCAACTTTGGCTTTCTTTTTCAATATTCCTTTGGCTATTCGAGGTCTTTTCTGGTTCCATATGATGGTGATTGAGTTTTAAATGTTAAACCAAGTTGCATTCTTGAAATAAATCCAACTTGGTTGATCCTTATCAATTTTTTTTCCAATTTATCACTGGATTTGATTTGCTAATATTTTGGTTTTGATTTTTTTAATTTTAACTTTTGATGTATGTTCATGAGGGATATTGGACTAGACTTTTCTGTGTGTGTGTGTGTGTGTGTGTGTGTGTGTGTGTGTGTATACATACGTATATATATTTTTTTTAAGGGTTTGGAACCAAAGAGATCCTGCATAGAGAATAGAAGAGATGGAAAGTATTCCCGCTTTTTCTTATTCTCTGGAAAAGTTGATGTAAAATAGAGGCTCTTTCAAAAATAGTTGGAAGAATTTGCTGTCGAATCTGAGCTTGGAGCTTTCTTTGTGGGAGGGTTTAAAATTAGGGATTTAATTTCTTCCATAGACACAGGAATATCCTAACTTTCTATTTCTTCTTAGTGTCCATTTTGAAAGTTGTATTTTTTCAAAGACTCTAAAGCTTTACACTGATATCTATGGTTTCCCACATGGTGTCAACCTCTGTATGGTCGAAGACAGTTGGTGATGTTACAGCTAAAAAAAAAAAAAAGAAAAACTTACACCACACTATCTTTATGGTTTTCTTCCAAGTTGTTACCCATCCTCTGCTGAATCTGCAGGTTTTTATGTTGTCACTTTTCTGTTTGACTTAACTCAAGACTTCATGTTTTCTTTAATGGAATCACATCACTAAAGTTAAGCAGATTCTTTTTATTTATTATTATTATCCTTGTTATTATTATTTTAGAGAGGCAAGAGCGGGGGACAGAGTGACAGGGAGAGAGAAAAGTTTTCTTTCAAGGAAGAACTTTAATTTGTTGTTAATTATTTTTATTTATTTATTTTTAGGGAGAAAGAGACACACAGACGGAGTGTGTGGGGGCAGAGGGAGAGGGAAGAGAAACTTAAGCAGACTTCATGCTGAGTGCAGAGCTCAAAGGCAGGGTTTGATCTCATGATGCTGAGATCATGACCTGAGCCAAAAGCAAGACTTGAGGGTTACCCAACAGAGCCACCCAGGCGCCCTAAAGTCTGCAGGAAGTCTTCAGTGTTCAGCATCTCTCTATAGTCCTGCTGGGTCAACTGGTCATGCCAGCCTTACTGTGCTTTGAAAATTTGGTAACTTTTTTCTGCTTCCTGTTACACTACTTGGGCACATAGTACAAATAATGAACAGACTCTGTTGAGGCAATGACAGTATGACAGTTACGATCAAATCTGGGCTGTGTATGGGATTGAGAGTTACTTCGAAACTCCTACATGTCTGAAAATGGTTTCATGATGTCATCAATCCCAAGCTTAGAGCTCTTTAAAAGTTAAAAAATATCGTAGATGAAATATAAGAGTTCTTTTTAAACATACTGGTGCTTATTAATCTTCTCTTTTTCTCTTAGCAAATCTTTATTTTCTATTATGTTTAAAGTAACATTTATCCATTATAGGAATGGAAAAATATATGTCTATATTTTTTCCTATTTGTTCATTTAATTTATTATAAGGTATTTTACATAATGTAATGTCAATCTGTAATTTATTTTGAAGAATGATTTGAGGTCAGGACCTAATATTGTGTTTTCCCAGGTAATTGTGATAGCATCTGTCACAAAACACTCAACTGTCACCATTCCACATGTTTAAGATATTAATCTCCTTAAATTTGTTTCCCATTTGTTATTAGTAGGATCCTTGCTGGGCAAGATGTATGGAAAAACAAAAATGCTGTTCATGGAAATTTCCACATCACCAGGAAGTTTCTGAATGGTCATTTCTTCTGACTGAGTGTTCCCATCAGGGCTTTGCTCACACGGTTTCTCCCCAGGGTCTTGAACTGAGTCTAACTCATGCTGCCATCGAAACTTCCTCTCATGTTGCCTATGGTTCTTTGGAAATGCCTGCCTGGAGGAAGAGTAGGAACTGTTACCATTCACAACCATGCCAGCTAGAAAACAGTCAAGCTGGACCATGGCTTGAACCAACTCTCCTGACCATGTGTCTCCTGCCATCGTCCTTAGTGGCCCCTTCACTGTGTTGTTTCTTGTGGAGTTGGCCATTTCTTGTTCTGTTCTTCTCACGACACCTATGCAAGGAAGCCTACACTTTGCAGACAATTAATGCAATGCACTTCACTAGGGAACTGTGAGCGTTGAAAGAGGGAATATTTTCTAGTTAGGCAGGGTTCTGTGATTTTCCGGAAGCCATGATTCCTGCGCCATCTTTCATAGACCATTTGTAATGCAGTGTCCAATCTGGAAGTTTTCAGTTATCAGATAACCTAACTCATTTTCTATGAGCAACCCAATTTCTCACCAATGGTGCTCTGGTGGGACTGTCAGAAATAAAGCAGATGCTCTTGCTCTCAGAGTGACTATGGTCTCAACTGATGATGACATTTGTGCCATAAAATAAAAGCCCAGCATGATTTCCTTTGGTCATGAGGCTGTCCTCTGAGCATGGCAGGTGGCATGGTTCAGCCCAGCACAGATGATCGATAACCTGGTGCTGACTTCCACCCCTGGCTTCTCCTGCAAGGCTCACCATTTGGGAAATAGAGAACAGAACAGGTGACATCAGGTTTGAGGTAAAAGATAAGGAGGAGAGCATGACCCCTGGCCCCTGAGTTCGTTGGGATCCTTTGTTTGGAGATAATGGAAAAACCAACTCTAACTGGCTTGAGCCACATCAAACCACTGGCTCATGGTTCTGGAAGGGAAGATTTTCAAGGTAGGGTGATCTGGTGACGGGAATCCTTCAGTCACTACAGTTTCTCAAGGACTCGGCCCCGTTTCTTGTCTCTGCTCGTCTTTTATGCAGGGTCACATTTAGTTTGGAGAGAACTTCATGCTGGCAAAGTTGTGGTCACTGTTCCAGGCTTGATATTGGTGACTGTAGGAGAAAGCCTCTCTTTCCTAGAACTCAGCAAACCTCCTCTCGTGTCCCTGCATTGTCTGCAGAGTGTAGACCAGCTGCCGGGGCTCGGGAAAGCTGGTTGGCTTCGGCTCTTATCTAAAGTAGCCCTGTGGCAGGCCGTATGGCTCTGACTGGTTAGACCAATCAGGACCCCCCCAGAGTGCCGAGTGTGGGGTCAGCATCCCCCAAAGTACAATGGCTTTGTAAAGATGTCAAGAGTTTGGCTAAAATGGGGTACCATTCAGATGAGAGCAGATACCGAGTAACTAACCATCAGAAAGCCCCCCGCAAAGCCGTGCACCCAGGAGAGCAGAGTCCAGAGGGAAGAGAAAATAAATGATCTTTGACGGTTGTCATGAGGAACACTCCAGAAATTAGTGTACAAACTCCCCGATTTTAAATTCTGATCCATTTTTCTGTTTCTGTGTTGACTTTCTGTGGGTCCATCCCTTGCTCAGTTGACCGCCCCACATCATGGATAAACACGCATGCGCCTGCATTCCCGGCATGGACACACACGCGTGCACAAACACACGTGTGAATGCACTATTGCCTCCCTCACGCTAGTGGGTCAAACCGCACCGTGGGCACCAGCCGCCGTTCTGCGGGCTGTTGGGGCAGACTGCGGGCCGCACCACTGGCCTTCTGCACTTGAGCACACACTGTGCTAGTTTGTGGGCTGTGACGGCAGGAAACCAGACGCTCTCCATTTACCGCCCCCCCACCTCTCCTCTGACATAATTGTGAAAATATAGAAGGGGATTCAGATTTTCTCCAAAGCTGGAAACCAGAAATATTATTTAATGGCTTGCTAAAAGCCAAGAGAAATGTCTACTTCACAGAACTGAGAGGAAGCTCCAAGGAGCAGAGTCAGCCCATATAGGGGAAAAGAGGTCAGAGGAAATTCTTTGTCCATGATAGCCTCTTCCTCTCTCCGCAGACCACTCCTGGACTACGATCCCGGTATGCTGATGGGGAAATAGGAATTCGGCAACTGGGACCACTGTGGGATTAGTGCAAGCAGAAGGCTCTGCTCCTCATCCAGGCTCTTGCACGAGGAAATAAGTAGACGCCGTTTGAGAGCGGGAAGCTGACGGGGAAGATCCTTCCTTAAGTCGAATAAATTGCAAATCGTGGGAGAGTTGGCTGGGCATGGGCAGGGGTGGGCAGGGAGGCAGATAGATGGGCGTGGGGACCAAGGCAAAGTCATATGCGCTTTTTATGAACAAATATCAAGACTTAGATCTCCCCCAATCAAAGGATTGAACGAAGGAGAGAGACAACCCAGGACTCAAGAGTCCGGGGAACAGTGTACTTTGGAAAAAAAAAAAAAAAGATTATGGGAAAGAGCAGAAAATTTTTAAGAAAATATCTAACTTGAGCTCAGTAGACTTCAGGAAATCACTGATGAGATGAGAGCACAATAGGCTTTCAAGCAAAGGGAGATTATTGTGATAAGGAAAGCTTTTAAGAAAACTAGGATTTAATTACTTTTTAAAATGGTTGATAACAGATCTGGAGGCAAAACCCCACAAAAAATGCACAGAATCTTGCATCCCTTTTCAATTTATGTGGTTCCCAGGGCTGAATCCGCGTCCTGTACTGCTCCCGCCCCGAGACAGATGTTTCCAGGAGCTCAAAATTTGTTTTTAAATGTACAGTTAGCCTTTGTTAGTGAAAAGAAAATGATAAATTAAGTTCCTTCTCTACCCTTTCGGCTTTTCAAAGAGACCTACCGTCAATGAATGCCAAATGTGCTATTAAAACTGCTCCAAATGTTAATAGATCTGACTTCTTTTAGAATTTTTGGCCCATGTTGCCAATTAAATGTGGAGTGTAGGCTTTGTGAGATTACAGGTGTACGGAAGAATTGGGTACACAGCTCTGGGACATTTAGAATGAACCTAATAAAGTATAGTATTTTGCATTAAAAATGAAATCGCTGAATCAAAACCAGCAGTGGAAGTAGTGGAGAAGGAAGCTAACACTGCAGAAAATTTCATGAGAACTGCAGCTCGGTGTTTTTCAAACCTCGCATGCGGCTGCCACTGGGGAGTGTCCCAGCTGCTGGAGGGGGTGGGGGGGCACCGGGTTATAAGGCATGGGGCTCAGGGCCCTCTAGGCTCCCACCAACCAGAGCAGCTAATTTTGATCCTTTTTTTTCCCCCTTTCAACTCATTCTTTATAAGTTGGACATCTGAAATTTTGTTTGCAATTGTTTTCCACGGCGAGGACCATTTGGCAAGTGATACTGGGTGGGATGGAGAAAGGCTCTCCAAGTTTGGAAAAGAGGAACAAAGAAAGAAAGAGAGAGGGGAGAAGGGCTGAAGCACAATGGGGATTGCGGGGCATAGGTGGGTAATAGGGTTCCCGTGAAAGAGCCCAGCCACTGGGAGGGAACATCCGAACCCCAAGAAGCCCACATGGGGTACGACTAAAGGACAGACGGGCCCGCCACGTGTGGAGCTCCTTTATACATCCCTACAGTCGTCTAGGGAGGGAGGGAGAACACGGATAGAAGTTGATTCTGTTTGTATTCAGGCTCGCCATAGACTTTCCCAAATCATTGTTTTAAAAGAAAAACCTTTTAGCCTCCCTACGTTGTATCAGCAAAAGTTTTCACAGGGGAAGGGCATCTGTGAGACATTATCTTTACTCTTTCTGGGGGGCTGGGGAGGGAGACAAACGTGCCATAAGGTAAAATACCTACACATTGTTTTTGAGGACTATGACTCCACTGAGCAGTTAAGCCAAGAAATGAATCAAAATGAGTAAAAGTGGGGTCGTTCCAGTATGGAAGGACCAACTTGGAGAACTAAAGGAGGGGAATGGGAGTTTTTGTTTTATGTATACTCTGTAAGCCAAATGCAGGAAAACAGAGCGAATGTGATGTCAAAGTTAGGATTTAATTATGACACGTTTCTGAAAGTCCCAAATAGAAGGTAACAAACTAGGAAGAGGTAGGCAGCAGGGACACAGAAGCGTGCCCTGGGTGTGCCACCTCACACAAGAGTGGGACAAAGAGATTGTATTTTTTGATTTTGATCATGAGGGAAATGTATTTTCAAAGGTGACTTATAAGACTTCAGGGTAATCACTAGTTTATGTTTTTAAAAGGACCAATTTTAATATCACCTCAGAAGACAAAAATAAATGAAACCTAGTGTGAAAGTATAAGAAAGCATAATTAAAAAGAAAACAATAAAAAACTCTCTCAAACCCCCAGAGCCTAAAACAAGATAAACATAATTAAGACTAAACATATTATTCATGACAGCACACATAAGAACATTAAAATAGTCAAACAGAAAATTAATTTTAGTCTGCGATAAAAAGATAGCAAACGAAATCTTATTATACATCATTCGTAAAAGACGATCAAAAGAAAGGAAAAAAGAAAAAAAAAGAAAAATGGGAAGATGACAAGAAAAATCTTGAGCTAATATGTGCAGGTAAACAAGCCATAAAGCAAAAATCTTGAATAAAAGCCTCCTATATTAGAACTATATTAGTACTATGTAATTAAGAATTAGAAGTATAAAAGCATTAAAATTGATGGACATAATTTTATTTTGCCAAAAAGCGCAGGGCACCGTTTGGACGTACGGGTCAGAATGTACCTGTGATGAGTAGCATGTCATTGACATACACAACAAGATATTTATGTATAAGGTACCCAAGAAGAAAACCTGGAAGACCAGCAGAGGAGAAAGACTTTAGCCCAGTTCCTTATACCTCTCTAAGATCAAGCAGCTCGAGCTCGGTGAGAATACAGAGAATCTGGATAACAACATCGCAAAGTTTAATCAAGCAGACCAAATTGAAATTTGTACATTACTCATAGTTGAGTGCCCTCTGGTAAGAGTGCATTGAACAACTATAAAATGCAATTAGATCACAAAGAAAGTCTTAATGCATTTCAAAGGAGAGAAATTATAGAGTCCATTTTCTGTGATCGCAAACTTCAATCACATGGGAAACAATTGAAAGCCCCTAAAAAATAGTGAACCTAAATTTGTGATTTCAAACATCCGAGAAAACAGTGAAAACGAGAGTCCCTCATCTCTGTCGTAGAGGCACCGGGAGAGTAGTCATGGGGGGAGAACAATGGCTCAGGATGAGGGAAGCTGTCAGAGATGGAATCCAGGTCAGGAGAGGAAAGGCAGATTAAATCTCGTGGAAGGAGGAAGAAAGAAAAATATTAGCTCCAAATTAACAATTAAAAGGCAATCAATGATGGAGGTTATAAAGAAATTGATCTAATTTCTCTCTCTCTTTTTTTTTTTGCCAAGACAGAATTATTTTATTATTTTATTTTTATTTTTAATTTTTTTTCAGTGTTCCAAGACTCATTGTTTATGCACCGTCCCCAGTGCTCCGTGCAATCCGTGCCCTCCTTAATACCCACCACCAGGCTCCCCCAACCCCCCACCAACCTCCCCTCCAAAACCCTCAGTTTGTTTCCCAGAGTCCACAGTCTCTCATGGTTCATCTCCCCCTCCAATTTCCCCCAACTCCCTTCTCCTCTCCTCCTAATGTCCTCCGTGTTATTCCTTATGCTCCACAAGTAAGTGAAACCATATGATAATTGACTCTCTCTGCTTGACTTATTCCACTCAGCATAATCTCCTCCAGTCCCGTCCATGTTGATACAAAAGTTGGGTATTCATCCTTTTTGGTGGCTACGTAATATTCCATTGTGTATATGGACCACATCTTCCTTATCCATTTGTCTGTTGAAGGGCATCTCTGTTCCTTCCAGTCTTTAGTGATTGTAGCATAAGAAATAACACGGAGGACATGGGGAGATCTAATTTCTCTTTAATTTTTGTTTAATGAAGGGAAAAATATAAGAATACAGAGTTTTTTTTTTTCTGTGTAATGAAGGAAATAAATGTGAACATCTTAAAATACAGACTAATTTTAAGGAAAATACAGCCATAAAAATTTGTAAGTAGGAAACTTTGAAAGATATAATAACTGAGGACTGATTTCTAGAGATGCCAAAATTTACACTTAAAAAAGATGTGGGCACTTTGGTAGATGGTTTTATTGGTTAGATTTGTTTGAATGTATAAGAAACAGAGAAAGGAAATACACGGAAATTTCCCTTATTCATTTGTTAATAACTCTGGTAACAGAATGGACATGACCCACTCCCTCTACACACAAAAAATTATAGTTCAATTTGAGTTATGAAAATAGGCAAGAAGTCCTGAATGTAACACTAGCAAATTGAGACCAGCGTTCTGTTAAATTAAGATGAATTCAAGACCCAATTAACAATATTCTTGGAATGCAACAGTGATTTGGTTTTAGAAAAATTTTATGGTAATATATATCCACAGGTCCAAAGAAAAGTCTCAAAAGTCATCAGAATGGCATTTGTTAAAGTTTAAATTTAAGTCCTGAAGAACAATAATGAAGTAGGAATGGAAAAGTCTTCCTCGACACGATCAAGTTTCTATCTCAATTCCTCTTTCAAGCCAAGAGTCTTAACTTCGACTCCAACACAGAGCCACTCGGTGATGATTACAGTGAACTAAGCTGGTGTGTGGTGTGAACACAGGGTGTGCTTCTGAATTTTAGTGACGTGGAGCATTTGACCGGTAGACGCTGGTCTATGGCTGGCGGGTTCCCTCTCGCCTGTGAGTACTGATCAGGAAGGGGACAGGAACGAATGAACAGGAACAAAAGGAAGGACAAAGTAGGGCAGACTGTTCTTCCAGGCCTCTTTGAGCAGCGTGATGGGATTCCTTTGACTGACTTCGGTCGAAACAGAGGAACCATCTTCTAAAAGAACTGGGCCAGATACAGACTGGCACTGAAGACTTCCCGGAGGACAGGCAGGGACAGAGCTCTGAGTTACCGAGCTAGGTGGATTCACATTCACGATCTCTAAAGCTGACAGCAGCCAAGTGGAGAGTGTGGTTGAATATTTACACACACTATTTCGATACAGGAAATATATTTTCTGATAAAAATTATTGGGCAACATGTCATATATACAGAAGAATAAATAAAACATCCATGTGCAGTTAGTGACTAATAATAAAATGTATCCTCATGTGCCCCCCATCCAGTCCAATTACTGGGTAATTCCCCACTTACACACCACCTCCTTGCCTGGAGTAGGGGTCAAATCACCATCCTGAGTTTATGTTCATCATTCTTTGGTCTATCTTCATGTTTCAGCCCCTACGTGTAAATCAACAAGTCCAAGTGTTTAGTTTCAGCTGTTTTAGAACTTCAGGTAAGTGGGATATGCATTTTGTGTGATAATGGCGGCCATGACAATGGGCCTTGGGCGTTTTTCTGCAGGGAACATAACCGATCAAGGGTTTCTCTGGTGGGGTCTGAAACTCAAGAGTGTTCATGCCAAGGCTACTTCCCATGCTGCTCACCAGCAATGACTCACTGCCCATACTAAGGATGGTAAGGGTACCAAGGTTGACCTGTTCTGGAAGACAGGTCCTTTGTGGGTCAACACTGGCTCAAGGACTCCCTGAAGCTCCTTTCCACGACTGCATGGCAGTCTGGGATGCCTCCACCCAACCTTCCCACCCATTCCCTTGCTGCAGTCTGATGGCTCTTCCCAACTTCTCCCAGTTCCCCTCTCCTTCCTTTCACAGACGTATTTCCCGTCTGTTGTGTATATGTTGTAATGTATTCTGCTATTTGTCTGCTGATGGACAACTGTATTGTCTCTTTTTCTTTTTCTTTCTTTCTTTCTTTTTTTTTTTTTAACACTATAAACCAAAAGCAGGGAAAAATTTATCCTGTGAGTCAAATCCACCCAATTCTGTAGGGTCTTCAACATAAATATTTCATGGCACACGATTATATGAAATTAAAAATTTAGTGTTGGGTGCCTGGGTGGCTCAGTCGGTTAAGCATCTGCCTTCAGCTCAGGTCATGATCCTAGAGTCCCAGGATGGAGTCCCACATGGGGCTTCCTGCTCAGCGGGGAGTCTGCTTCTCCCTCTGCCCTTCACCCCACTTGTGCACTCTTTCATGCATGCACTCTTTCTCAAATAAATAAACAAAATCTTTTTTTTTTTTTAAATCAGTGTCCATCAGAAACATTTGATTGGAATGCAGCCATGTTCATTTGTTTAAATGTTGTCCAGTGACTGCTTTCCTGCTACTCTGGCAGGGTCGAATGGTGGCTGGATGCACTAACACTGCAAAGAATAAAACACTTGCCATTTGGCCCTTTACAGAAAAAGTTTGCCGACTCCCTGCTGTGAACAGTTGCTGTTGAGAACGATCTGATGCACACATGTAAGGATTGCTCAGTACATGGTCCTGGCAGATGAATGTGTGGGTCATAGTATATGTACATGTTCAACTTCATTAGGGGATGCCAAACTGTTCACCAAAGTGTTTGCCAATTTTCTCTTCTACCAAGAGTGGATATAGAGTGGGTCGGTTGTGTTGTATCCCGCCAACAGTTGATATGGTTGATATGGTTGATATGGTTCAACTTCTCCATTTTCGCCAGTTGGATGGCCATGAAGAAGTTTCTCATTGTGGTTTTAATAATCATTTCCCAAATGCATAATGAAACTGATGGAATGGAACATATGCTCGTGGCCCGCTAGCATTTTCCTTGACATCACTCTTTTTACTCGTTATCTCTTCAGTTGTTTGTGTTTTTATTAATTGGTTCAGGAAAGCTCTTTATGTGTTTTGTATAGTAAACCTTTATAACTTAACTAAGTTAAACATTTCATTTAATTGGTGGCATTTTGGGGCTGTCTTTATTGTGTTTTTTGATTCGTAGAAATTCTTACATTAGAAATGTTTTGTTTTAGGGGCGCCTGGGTGGCTCAGTGGGTTAAAGCCTCTGCCTTCGGCTCGGGTCATGGTCTCAGGGTCCTGGGGTCGAGCCCCGCCTCGGGCTCTCTGCTCAGCGGGGAGCCTGCTTCCTCTCTCTCTGCCTGCCTCTCTGCCTACTTGTGATCTCTGTCTGTCAAATAAATAAAAATAAAATCTTTAAAAAAATGTTTTGTTTTAGAAAATTTCAGTCACATAAAAAATAGAAGTCCTTAAATTTTTTAAAAAGATTTTATTTTTATTTATTTGACAGAGAGAGAGATCACAAGCAGGCAGAGAGGCAGGCAGAGGGAGAGGAGGAAGTAGGCTTCCCACTGAGCGGAGAGCCCAATGCGGGACTTGATCCCAGGACACCGAGATCATGACCTGAGCCGAAGGCAGAGGTTTAACCCACTGAGCCACCCAGGCACTCAGAAGCCCTTAATTTTAATGAGCTGAATTTTAAATACTCTATGCTTCTATTTGTGAGGTTTATGTTTTTTAAGAAACCCTTATTTGTCCTCAAGTCACAGAAATATTCATATATGTTGTCTTCTGAACGTTTTATAATCTTCCTTTCATTATCACCTAGAATTTTTTTTTTTTTGGTCCACTTGAGTTGATTTTTATGAATGATATGGTGTGAATATCCAATGTGATTTTTTTTTCCCCACACGGATACCACTTGTCTCTGCACCATTCTTTGAAAAGCGCACCTTATTTTCCTCCTGATAGGTGATGCCAACTTGGTCTTCTAGTAGGTTTCACATGGATGTGGCTCTGTCTCTAGACTCTCTGGGATCTTCTATTCATTGACTTGAAGACTCCGACTGATTCCCTCCTGTTTCGGTTACTCAGGTTAATAACACATCTTGACACAAGCCTCTTGGCTTCAGCTTCTTCTTCAGTTGTGTTTTGCCTCTTCTTTGATCTTTAGCTTTTCCATGTAAGTTTTAGAATTGGCTGTCGACTCATTGAAAGATCTGTTTGGATTTTGGTTGTGGATAGCTTTGACTTTATAGATAACTTGGGGGAAGAACTGATATTTAAAATACTGTCTTCCAGGTGCCTTGGTGGCTCAGTGGGTTAAGCCTCTGCCTTGGGCTCAGGTCATGATCTCAGGGTCCTGGAATCGAGCCCCGCATCGGGCTCTCTGCTCAGCAGGGAGTCTGCTTTCCCCTCTCTCTCTGCCTGCCTCTCTGCCTACCTGTGATCTCTCTCTGTGTGTCAGATAAATAAATAAAATCTTTAAAAAAATAAAACACTGTCTTCCTATTCAAGAATATGGTGTATTCCTGCAATCATTAAGCTTTAGGGGAAAAAAAAAAAGCTCTTCCACTAAAACCTTGCACTTGATCCTATCCAGAGCTTGCCCATCTTTTGCTAGAATTGTTCCTGTGCTCTTATGTTTTTAGCTGCTATTGTAAGTGGCATCTTTTTACCTTCAGTCTTACTCTATCTTTAGTTTTGGACATCTCCTATGAGAGCCATGATAGTTGGATGTTTTTAATCAATATTCTTTGTCCCTTTCCTTATATTCTTGGACTGCATGGGTCATCTCCCTTGCAGTGTCACTGGTGGGGCTCCCCGAGGCTTAGCATGGATGTTTGCTCCTCTAGGGGCTTCCATGCATCTGCAAAACACTGAGGGCACCAGAGTTTGAGTATCTTACTGGCCAACAGAATCTTTAGTCATCTATGCTTTTCTTAATCTTTAGTGCTGCCTTTTGTTTTGAAGTCAGTTTTGTCAATCTTTTTTGGTTAACATTTTCTTCTTTTGCCTTTTTTTCATCTTTTATTTTCAAATTTTCCATGTCCTCATGTTTAAGACATATGTCTTTTAAACTGCGTGCAGCTGAATTTTTTTATCCTTCCTTCCTGAGTTTAGTCCACTTAAACTGTTTGTGATTACTGACGTGTGCATTTAATCATAGCAATCACTTTATTATATATTTACTGTGTGTCTTTCTTTAACTGTGTTTTCCCCCCATTCCTTCCCTTCTGTTGGTTAGGAAGTTATAACCTCTTTGTTCTTTAGCCAAGAGGTGATCCATTCACGATACAAGTCAGCTCATGTCATTCCTCTGCTCAAAACCTGTCAATTGCTTCCCTTTTCTCTCAGAATCAAAGCCAAAGTTCTTATGAAAGCTCATAAGGCCTCCATCATTTGACCCCTTGCTCTTTTCTGACCACTATCTTTCGTGTCCTGTTTGTTCTAGATACCACTGGCCTCCTCGATTTTTTTTAAACACCCATAACATATTCCTACTGCAAGACCTTTGCACCTGCTCTCCCCTCTATCTGGAGCCTTCTTCTCTCAGGCATTCTGTGGCTCACTTCTTATAATATCAGCTCTCTCCTCATTTTCTACCTTCCCATTGAGGTCTTTCTTGATCACCCTACATGAAACCGCAACCCTACAACCTCCTTAGGATGTGCTCTTCCTTAACAACTGGAGTTCAGCATGCCCCTCTGTTACAGGATATATCCGCCTGTTAATTTGTATTTTTCTTTTTTGAGAGAGAAAGAGAGAGAGAAAGGATGAGTTGGGAGGGGAGGGTCAAAAGGCGAGGAGAGAGAGAATTTTAAGCAGGTTCCATGGAGCCCGAAGTGGGACTCCTTCTCACCACCCTGAGATCATGACCTGAACTGAAATCAAGAGTTGCGTGCTTAACTGATGGGGCCACTCAGGTGCCCCATGATGTGTATGTCTTATCTAACAGAATGCAAGATCTGTGAGCGCAAGAGTTTTGCTTATTGTGGTTTTTCTCTCTTGTATTTCCAGTGTCTATGGCATTGATGTAGATGGGGTAGGAACATAGTATTTGTAGAATGAATGGATTAATCCCATTTGAAAAGTGTGCAGTCATTCAGAATTTTCTCTCTCCCATTACTTATCCCCCAAAAGATTTGTCCCACCCTCCAGTGAAAGTGTTGCACCTCTGATGGCCCTGGGGACATGAGGGCTCATTTTATGTCTATGTGTGGGCAGGACATTTTGCTGACCCTTGTGTCCTGACTGATTTCTCTGGTGGTTGGCGGACCTTGTCCTCTACCTGGATCACTGTGTGGTGTCCACTCAGATGTGCTGGGTCGGTCCTGTGGAACTCTGAAAACTTGCACGAGTACCCAGTGCTGAAGACTATAGTCTGAGCCATTTTTCATTGACCCCAAGCCTCATCTTCTGCAGTCTTTCTGTCCCGGATCCCTCTGGGAATGTCTCTGAGGTACATGGAACTTTCAGATCCCCCTTATGGTTGAGAAATTAGAGGGCTTGACAGCTGCCTTGCTTAGAGCTGCCTTCCCATTCTATGCTGTTTAAGGTGTGTTGTCTGGCTAAATGCTGCAACTTTCCTCAAGCTATGTTCAGGGAAATGGACCACTAGGTACAGTATTCTTGAATTCTTTCAAACCCATCTGAAGACTTTGGCCCTCTACCTCCATGTTTCATCCTGGAAGTTGGTGAGTTCGCCAGCATCCATGACTCACCTCTTGACCCATCTCTCTCCTTCCCACATTCCATGGATGAGAAAGACTGGATTGGAACTCACCTCTTTCCTTGTCGCAGAGATTTCTCTGACTTTGTATCTGCATTCTGTGGTTTAGGATAAAATGCTGTGGTATGTAAGTTGGCTGCTCTTGCCTCTGATAGGTGAATATGTGTTTGGAATTGAGATTCTTTTTTTTTTAAGATTTTATTTATTTATTTGACAGATGGAGATCACAAGTAGGCAGAGAGGCAGGCAGAGAGAGAGGAAGGGAAGCAGGCTCCCTGCTGAGCAGAGAGCCCGATGCGGGACTCCATCCCAGGACCCCGGGATCATGACCTGAGCCGAAGGCAGAGGCACCCAGGCGTCCCACCCTCATATTTTATTTATTTAAAGCTTGGTGTTTAGAGCCGTTGCATTGTCTTGTTGAGGGATCAAAGACTCTTTTAGCTCTTCCCTCCCCTTTGCGTTCCTTCTGTGACAGAGCCAATAAATACATGTTGACACATACCTACATGAGCAGAAAATGAGTGGAGTAACAGAAAACTTTCTGGTGTAAGCTCAGTTATGTGCAACGTATGCATCTGATTTCTACCTGCTTAAACTGATGCTTTAATCAATTAATGAGGCTTAAATGACATAATGCCTTTAACACAATTATCACAGTCCTTGACAGGCAATAGGTGTGCCCGGTAGATACCAGCAGCTCTTCTAATGTTTCTAAAGTCTCCCCAAGGGATGACCTCATTGGGAGGGTGAGGCTGTATCTGCACCCCTTAGGAGACATTTAGCTGCATGTTGGCTGGAGTCCATCCCAAACTACTGGCTGGCGATCCCTCTAACCTTAATAACTCCAGGTTCCTCGAGAACAGACATACCGTGACTTACGTCTCCTTGCCTGCTGGTGCACAGTAGGTCCATTCATTCTATATTTGTCTATTCTGAGCCAGGATCATGCTGGGCGCTGGGAACACGAAGTGAATGAGGATCAGCTCCTGCCAGATGGAGACAGTAAGTGCACTCAAAGTGGCATGGCTGCTGTGATCCAGTGCCAAAGTGGCAGGAAACACTTCATGGCAAAGTGACTGTAAAGCTGTGCTTGAAAAGATGAGTGGGTGTGCCAGGTGGGCCAAGCATGAAAGGACTTCCCAGGAGGGGGAGGTGTGTGGACAAAACACCACGGGATGAAATAACAGAAGCAAACTCAGGGAACCACAAGCAGTCCAGCGCAATCAGTGAAGCCTTGCAAAACAGCAAGCGTGTTCAGGTTGCTGGCAGAGGCTAGATCTTTAGGCAAGGAAGAGGGACGGTCAGGCGGGTCTTTCAGAAAGGTTTCCTTAGCTTAGAGATGGAAAATGGGTTGGAAGGATCCAAGACTGGAGAAGGGAGGCCACTTAAAAGACTATGAGACAAAGGTGAATACAGTGGAAAACAAAGGAATATAGAATCCATGGAGTCTGATTGATTTCCTAGAAAATGCTCATTTAGTGGAAGGATGGTCACAGGTGTAATGGAACACCTAACATGGGCTGGGAATTCCGGTCAGCTCTGTACATACAGTTGAACGTGTAATCCTTACAACTATTCTCTTAGACAAGGGCTGTTATGATCTCCATTTTACAAATGGGAAAACTGTTGGCACAGAGAGGACAAATAAGTTACTTAACATCACCCAACTAGTGAGTCGAAGAGCTGGGATTCAAACCAAGGCAACCCAGCTCCAAGAGCCAGTTCTCTTAGTTCCTGAACAACACATTCCACAGAGAATGGACCTTGGTAAAATGGGGGGAAATGTCTTTCATGTGTAATACTTTTACATAGTGAAATCCAGCAGAAGACTAAACATAGGATAAGGAGAAAATGGCATTGTGGGAGAATATGGCATTAGGTTCATAAGCTCCGTGAGTTTGGCCGACACCATTTTTTTTATTGTGGTAAAGTACATGTAACAAGAGTTTTACCACGTTACCTGTTTTTAAATGTGCAATTCAGTGGAATTAAGTACATTCAGATTGTCATGCAACCAACTGAAACTCTACACCCATTAAATAGTAACTCCCCACTCTCCACCCCCCAGGCTTTGGCAATCACCATCCTACCTTCTGTCTGTGTGCATTTGATGACTCTATGTATTTCTGGTAAACGGGATCACACAGTATTTGTTTTTTGTGTGACTGACTTATTTCACTTAGCATAATGTCCTCAAGGTTCATCCATGTTGTAGTATGTGCCAGCATTTCCTTCTTGTTTATGGTTGAAAATACTCCATTGCATGTATGTATCATATTTTGTTTATCACTCATCTGTTGGTGGATACTTGAGTGGCTGCCATCTTTTGGCGCTTGTGAAAAATGCTGCTAGGAACACGGATGTGCAAACAACTCTTTGAGACCCTGCTTTCAGTTCTTTTGGGTGTCCATCCAGAAGTAGAATTTCTGCACCATATGGTAATTCTATTTCTAACCTTGTGAGGTTTCTATCCTCCCCTGTAATTTCTTCTTTGATCCATTTGTTGTTTAAGAGTGTGTTGTTTAATTTGCATGAATTTCTTAATTTTCCAGTTGCCTTTCTGTTATTGATTTTTAAGTTCATCTTATTGTGGTTGGAAAAAATACTTTGTCTAATGTCTCTCTCTTTAACCCTATTGAAACTTATTTGGTGGCTTAACATATGATCTATCCTAGAGAATGTCCCATGTGCACCTGAAAAGAGTGTGTGTGTTGCTCTTTGATGGACTGTACATGTCTGTTAGATATAGGTGGTTTACTGCATTGTGTAAGTCCTCTGTGTCCTTACTTCTGTCTGGTGGTTCTGTCCATTAGTGTGAGTGGGGTGTTGAGGTCTCCAACTGTTACTGTAAAATTGTCTGTTTCTCCCTTTGATTCTGTCCATTTTTCCTTTAAATATTTTGATGGTCTGTTACTATGTATGTAAATAACTGTTTCATTAGTTCACTGTATTGAAACCTCTATGGATATATAATGTCTTTCATTGTTTTTGTCACCTTTTTTGACTCAAAGTCTATTATGTGTCATGAGAGCAGCTATCTCTGCTCTCTTTAGGTTATGACCTGCATGAAATATCTTTTTCTATCCTTCCAGTTTCAACCTGTTTGTGTCTTTAGAACTAAAATGAGTATCTTATAGATAGTATATATTGGATCTTGCTGTTTTTCATTCATTCTGCCAATCTCTGCCTTTTGATTAGAGTTTTACCCATTTACACTGAAAGTAATTACTAAAAAGGAGAGACTTTTGTCATTTTTCTATTTGTGTTCTGTATGTCTTATCACTTTTTTTCTCCTTTTCCCCCTGCATGTTTGGCTTCTTTTGTGCATAGTTGATTTTTTATAGAGAAAACATTTTAATTATCTTATCATTTCCTTTTGTATATGTTCTATAACTATGTTCTTTGTGGTTACAGTGGGGAGTATAGTTACTATCCTAAAGTTATAGCACTCTAATTTGAATTTATACCAGCTTAACTTCCAATAACATATAAAAGCTCTATTCCTCTAAGCTCCGTTCCAACCCTTTTGAATTATTGTTGTCATAAAGTTACATCTGTATACATTGTGCCCCAAAACACAAACTAATAATATGTTTAATATGTTAATGTCTTAAATCATGTAGAAAACAAAAACCGAAGTTACAAATCATTGTTACAACAATACTAGTTTTTGTCATTGCCCATGTAGTTACCTCTGCTAAAATCTTTATTTCTTCATCTGACTTTGAGTTACTGCCTAATGTCCTTTGATTTCAACCGGCTGAATTACCTTTAGTATTTCTTGCAGGACAGACCTAGTGGTACCAAACTCATTCTGTGTTTGGGGGTTATGTATGAATGTCTTAATTTCTCCCTCACTTTTGAAGGAAAGTTCTGCCAGATAAGATTCCTGGTTGACAGGTTTTGTTTTTGTTTTTGTTTTTTTTCCTTTTAACACTTGGAAAACATCTACCTCCAAAATTTCTGATGAGAAATCTGCTCATAATCTTGTTCAGTATCCTTTGTATGTGATGAGTTGCTTCTGTCTTGGTGCTTTCAAGATTTTCATTTGTTTTTATCTTTTGATATGTTGATTATAATATGTCTCGATGTGGGTCTCTTTGATTCATCCTACTTGGAATTTACTGAGCTCTTGATTTTGTATTCATGTCTTTGATGAAACTTGGGAAGTTAATGGTGTTAAAGGCATAGTTAGTCATTATTTTAAATGATCTCTCTACCCTTTTCTCTCTAATCTCCTTCTGGGACTCCTGCAATGAATACGTTGGTCCACTTGATGGTGTCCCAGAGGTCCCTTGGGTTCTGTTTACTTTTCGCCAATCCTTTCTCTTTCTGTTCCTCAGACTCAATAATTTCAATTTTTCTGTTGTAAGTTCACTGATTCTTTTGAATCCCTCTAGTGAGTCTTTCATTTCAGCTATTGTACTTTTCAGCTCTATTTTTTCTAGAATTGCTTTTCATTTCTTTGTAGATTTTCCATTTCTATTAATATTTGCATTTTGTTCACACATCATTTTTTTTTTTACATTTTCCTGTAGTTCTCTAAGAGAGTTGTTTAAAATCTTTGTCTGCTTGGTGAGTCATCTGGTCTTTCTCTGAAACGGTTTCCTTTTTTTTTTTTTCTTAGGTTTTATTTATTTTAGAGAGAGAGAGAGAGAGAGAGAGCATGTGCATGTGTGCATAAGTGGTGGGGTGGGAAAAGGAGAGAGAATCTCAAGGAGGCTTTGCACTGAGTGCAGAGCCTCAAGAAGGCCTTGATCTCATGACCCCAAGATCATGACCTGAGCTGAAACCAAGAGTCCGATGCTTAACCAACTGAGCCACCACACACCTCTCTGTGAAACAGTTTCTGACGGTTTATTTTTTTCCTTAGAATGGACCAAAATTTCCTCTTTTTTGGGGGGGGGCATGCCATTTGATTCTTTTGTAGAAAACTGGACATTTGAATCTAATAATATGTTAAGTCTGGAAGTCAGTTAATTACTTTCTCTTCCCCAGAATTTGCTGGAGTTTTTTGGTCTTTTTAATTTAATTTAATTTTTTTATTGTTGTGAGCTTTGTGCTAAGGATCAGCCCGATGTATAAACCCAAGACCTTCTTGGGTCTTTTCTAGCCTAAACCTCTCCCTGGCCATGCACAGTGTGTTTCCTCTATATATGCAGTTGCTGTCCCTAAAGGGGGAAAAGAGAAAACTGAATGTGGAAAAAGTATGCCAGCCTTTTAAATCCCCTGGAAGTGACTTCAGCTGCAGGGGTGTGTTGGGGGGGAGCTTGCCACAATGATTGGTTTGGGTGGGGGGAGTATAAAAATGGCAACCTGCTTCTATGTCTGCACCTCTGTGATCAGAGGTAGCAATCAGTGATCAGAACACAGATACCTGATTTTTAGAGGACGAGGTCCTTATTGTCCACTCTGGCTCACACACACACTTCGAGCCAACTGCTCCAGGAACAGGTGCATAGCTGCCCACCATGGGGCTGTGGTGGAGCTGAGTGACTGCTCATGAACCGAGAGCTGAAATTGGCAGAAATTAACCACATATTACTGTCTAAACCTTCCTCTGGAAGTTGCAAGACATCATTAAATTCCAGAGTTCCAGAGTTTCAGACAGAATCTGCCCATGCAGTTGTCTAGGTGGAGAGACAGATTCCTGCTACTCCTTCCTCTGCCATCTTCTGAGGCTGCAGTAAACCAGTTTTGGTGCATTTTTGTCCATCAGTTTTGAATAGCATGTGGAGGAAAATGACGAGGGTGCTTGCAGATTTCTAGGGTGTAATAAGGGCAGGCTCTTTCATTCCCGAGAAGAAGATGTCTGAAGGGTTATTATTATTTTGTTAACACATCCTGTTGACACATTAGTGTTTCATTCTGACTTATTTGAGGTTTGCATCATTGTTTTGTGGCATTGGGAAATTTTGATTTGTTTCCATAAAAGCAGACTGAGATGAAAAACAGGCTTAATCCCAATGGATACTGCAAAAGTCCTTTTTTTCTAGCTGATGTTTTTTTCCAACAGAATATATATATATATATATAAAACATGTTTCTGAATGCATATTTTTTCCTCCCTCTTCTTTACAGTCATCATATTTAAAACCTAATTCTGAATTCTTAAAAAAGTCAGTGAGCCAATTACCTCAAATTACTTTTTTTTTTTTTAAGAGGAATTGCTTCCTCCCTTGGAGGTGAAAATGAGCCAGAAGCCTCTGTGCATGGTTCTGCTTTCTACCCTCAGAGGTGGAATGCAGGTTCTTTGGTTCCTGGGAAGCTCTTGCTGGGGAATGTGTACTTTGAGCCCAGCCAACTTGGCTCAGGAATGGCAGAGAGAAAGGTTTTGAGACTCAAGGTACATTTAAAAGCTTCATACCTTGTAAAATCCAATTACTATTTAGAGGGAATGGTGGTGTTAAATATAGTTGTTCCTCTATAAAAGGTCTAAAAGCATCCCTTAATTGGAATTGAATGCAGGCTTCAAAAAATGCATCTTGATTAGAGAGAAAAAAGCAAATGAGACTGGTTTCTTTAGTCTGTTGATATATGTTTATATCCATGGCTAGACCTGCACATGAATATATAGACACATATCTGTACGTATTGTTTATGTGGGTCAGAGAAAGGATGCTTCTGATGGTGTCATAATGGGCTGCTTTCTTGCAATTTCTAATTAGAGAGAAGGTACGAACGCAGTTTCAGATTTTGTATTTTGCTCTGTTGTGAACATTAGGGTCTCTACACCCAAATGTGACAGGACTCGGGCTCTGCGGAGGTGGAAGGGAACTTCCTCATGACAAAGGTCCCGATCTGCCTTCTGGAGAAAGGTGGTACCCTCCACCACCTACGTTCTCCAGCTCCCAGGGCGAGTCTCACCCCTCCCCTCCTTCCGTCCAGGTCGGATGCTGTCTCCAAGAACGGTAGCTGGAGTGGAGTCCGTGTTGCCGGCTGGCTGGTTTTTCTTGGGATGAATGCCTTCCCAGTGATGTCATCTAATTTTAGACTGCTGGAGATGGAAATGAGGCACCAGACTCACACTCAGGAAGCAGATGTCAGAGAATCTGCTCGCTCACACCCGGCAGTGAAGCTCAGAGCCCCAGCCAGAGGCATTTCAGAGGCACAAGGAAGGGTTGGAAAGGCTCAAAAGGCACAAATCTCTACCTGGAGGGAATCTGGTGCTCGCAGAACTGACCTGGGGCGGCCTTCACCGGCCCAGTCACCCTGGGTGCACTCGAGGAAGTATTGGGGCATTTCTGGTCCAATCCTACAGCGCCTACAAAATCAGAGTTAGTCAGCCAGTAACAAGTATTTTTTGAGCATTTATATTACTAGGTACAGGTAAAAAAAAAAAAAATTGGCATTGGAAAGGAAGAATTTTACTTAATCTCCATGACTTTGTTAAGTTTAACTATGGAAGGCTCCAAGCTGGAAACTGCACTGGGTGATTCTGGTAACCAGAACAGGAGCAACATGACAATTTTTTTTTTTTTTTTTGGAAGATATTTTTGTCAGGAAATGGCATTCTCACTTACTTTGAGGTGAGAAACCCCCTATAGTTTGTCACCAGTTTTAAAAGTGTGTGTTAGTGGGATTTTTCAGTCCTGTCCCTGCTGGGGCTTTCTCCCTCCCCCACTCCTGTCCCTGCAGAATCACCCAGGCCCCACGCCCGGAGGCTCTGGTGGCCTCCACTGCGTTTCCTCTTAAAGGTTACCATTCTTCAAAACATTGACTGTGGGCTCTGAGAAACAAACTGAGGGTTTTGGAGGGCTTGGGGAAGGAGGGCTGGGAGAGCCTGGTGGTGGTATTAAGGAGGGCACGGATTGCATGGAGCACTGGGCGTGGTGCATAGACAAGGAATCTTGGAACACTGAAAAAATTAAATTAAATTAAAAAAGAACATTGTAAGCGTTAGGAGAATCAAAAAGAAAAATAATCATCTACCATCTTCACTTTCCCATTTTTCTTTCTCTGAAAGGCTTATTTTTAAAAAATTAACCTATTCTGATTTTTTAACCTCCTAATGAAATAACACAAGTGTATTAGACAAAATCTGGGAGTTGTGAGCAGGAAGAATGAATCGTTTACTGGGAATCCCACTGTCATGGTTTCTGTGCTGACAACACCTGGGGTCTGGGTAGCCTGTCCTGACCCCAGACTCCCCTAGGACCCAAGACTCTCCACGGATTCAGTCAGAGTGATACCAAGTATCTCCATGTGGGGGAACAAGAGTGCCCCACTCCTGCTGTTAGCATCCACTGCCCCCTGTGCCCACCAGATCCCGCATCCTCTCATCTCCATACTGTTGCCCTGGGAACCGGGACCTGTGGGATACAGATGCTTGGCACTGAGGTCTCAAACCTATCCTCATCTAACTCGTGCAAAACTGAACCTCTGGCTCTCCTTCCAGGCATCTTCTTGTCTCCTGTCTCGCTGTAGGACCCACCACCGTTCAGCTAAACAAGCTCAACACCTACCAGTAGTTCCTGACACTCTTGTCTCCCTCACCTCCGAGCCCATGGCAGTCCATTTCCATGAGGCAGTCCTCTGGCTCTTGAATGCCTCTCCAGTGGATCCACTCCTGTCTACTTCCATGCCAACCCTGGTCATCACCTCGTGCCTGGACTGCCGGGTAATTGTTCTGCCCACATCCACTGCAGCTGAGCTCCCAACCCCTCTCCATCCTGTGGCAGAATGATCTTTCTGAATGCAAATCCCAGGCATGTCAACATCTGGCATGTAACCCTTTGTGTCCAGTTGAATTGGTCGTCCAATGCTCCTTGGTGAGAATTCCACAACATGGCCTTTGAGGACCTCCATGGTCTGCCTCAGCTTAGCTCATACCATGCCCCCTACGTTCTCCTGTTGCAACCTTTCTTCTTCCGGTATGTAAAGTATCTTGTAACTTTGCGAGCTGTGTTTTTTAATATGAAGTTTTAATTTTTACAGTGGCTAAATTCGTCTTACATGTTATGGTTTACGGATTTCTTTGTCTTCTGAAGAAGGCTTTCCCCATCCTAAGAGTACACAAATATTCTTGTATCTTTTCTTTCAGAGACTTGATTTTTTTTTTTAAGATTTTATTTATTTATTTGACAGAGAGAGATCACAAGGAGGCAGAGAGGCAGGCAGAGAGAGAGGAGGAAGCAGGCTCCCCGCTGAGCAGAGAGCCCGATGCGGGGCTCGATCCCAGGACCCTGAGATCATGACCTGAGCCGAAGGCAGCGGCCCAACCCACTGAGCCACCCAGGCGCCCCCAGAGCCTTGCTTTTTGCTCTATCTTTAGTCTTATGTGTAGTATGAGGTAAGGTTGAATCCGTATGCTTTTCCATATGGCATTGATGGTTTCATCTGCCATCTCTAACCCCTTCGTTCTCCAGTAAATGTCATAAACTTAGTTCCTATGTTGTTGCGTCCCTGTAGTCATCATTTCGTTCCGCTAATCTCTTTGTCTTTTGCTGCTGACACAAAAAGACACACATTCCTCTAACTTTACAACGTATTTCAAATTCTAATAGAATTACTCCTGCCAAATTGTTCTTATTTTCAGGACTTTCTTCATTATTCATCCATATTTATTCTTCGCTCTGAATTTTAGATGTATACGGCCTTTTGCACAATTGTCGAATAACCCAATTCTATAATAAATTTTCGTGGTGATTTTTATTGGGATTATATTGAACTCATGGATTCATTTAGGGAATAAATGATCATATTTACACCACCTCCTCCTACCTAAGAACCATGTAGCATTCTTTGTTTCTTCAAAGTGTTGCAGTTTTCATCTGAGTCTTCAGTTCTTCTTGTTTGATTTTAATTGCTAAATATTTATATTTTTGCTGCTGTTGGAGAGGCAATGTCTTTGTTCAGTCTCCTACTTGACTATTGCCTGTTTATGGGACAGATAGGGAATTTTTTGTTTCTTTGTCCTGTGTCTGGTGTATTACTGAACACTGTTACTAGTGTAATGGCTCAGGGGCTGGCTTTGGTTTAGCGTAAGCAATCCCATCATATGGGAACCACGACTTCTTTCTCTTCCTTTCCAATATTAATGTATTTTAATACCTTATTTCTTGTTTTAATTGTTTTGGTTTATTGTACTGGAGGCTGGAGAGAGCAGTAATTAATCGTGTGTGCAAGAAAAAAAGTATGTGGCCTAATTTGATAGATGAAGGGCAGGACTTGGTAGGGATTGATACAGGGAAGGAAGTTGCCAGATGACTGTCACAGCTTGGAAGCTCCTCCAGTGGCTTTTCTTACAGGAAAGGGAGAAGGAGAGTGGGATGCCCCACTTCTGAGAAAATGAGCTGAGAGGAGAATGGTGCCAGAATGTAAAGGGAGGAGAACTTCATTCGGATGATGGGAGGGAAGGAATGAGTTCAGTTCTAGACAACTGGAGTCAGTGACCCATGGGACCTCCAAGTGCAGAGTGTGTCGGGCATCTGGACTTTCAGATGTTAGCATGAATCCTTATTCCAGATGAACGGTTGCCTTCGTCAAAACCATCTGGATTTGCCTGCCCCTCTCCATACCAGGTCTGGGCTGGTGGTGGACGGAGTGTCAGATCAGGTGGTGCCAGAGGGCTGTGCAGGGAACATCTTGGGCATTGGGATGATAAGCAAGCACAGGGCGGGTGTGCGAGTAAGCTAGACCTGAGCCATGTCAGCCCATGGGACACTTTCGGGATTTAGATTCTGGATAGGGGCCGGTCAGTGAGGGTGACGACAAGGTCTGCAGCACTTGCATCTGTACTTTTTATTTCCAAGCACCCATGATGCTCTAAAACAGCATTTTTTAAAAAGCTACATGATTTTTTTTTTTCAAGTCTAGGAGAGGGTGGTAGGTGGCAATGGTGGAGGAGGGGAAGGAGCACTGCAGCCCCTGTGTGTTTGGAGATGGGGGCGAACTTGAATTTCGACAGGAACTGGTCTCGTCCCCTGTGACACCAGCTAATGATTTGTCTGCTTGGCTGTGTTTGGACCCCGGGCTGTCATCGTCTCTGCTGTGGCTCCTGTGGATCAAAGAGGGCGGCACTGTGCAGCCACATCACCCAACGCTGTCACCTGCACAGGGACCCTCGCGCCGACTTACAGGGTAACGGGCTGGGGCTCTGCACATCATTACCCAGATTAATGAGGACAGATGGGTTTGTATAGTCAGCCTTCCTCTGCTGCCATTCTGATTGGGTCACCAGGTGGAATAGTTCAGTAATGAATTCCTACAAATATAGCAACCGATTCCAACTTAGGAAAAACAGAGCGACGGGTGCCAAAGTAGGCAGTAAGAGGAGCCGGCGCTGTCTTGCATGAGGTTTGCCCGAGGGTGGGCAGGCTGCCCTGTCAGTTACCTTCCTAACAGATAACACGGGGGGAATGGGGGGATCCCCTCCCACTTCTTATCCCCCCTCCTCAACCTGACACCTCGCTCAGCATCCCAGGCTGCACTGTGGTGAAGGAGCAGCACACTGGGGTACCTCCGTGGTCGCGTCCATGAAGAAAACGGGCCGTACCCAAGCTCTGGGCACGTGAGATGCGGGGGACGGATGGAGGACCCAGTGGGAGAGATGGGGGTGGGGAGAGAGGAGGATGGCAGAGGGTGACGGGGAGGGACAGGGACGGCTGCCTGCTCTAATGGCTGACCCAGTGGGAGAGATGGGGGTGGGGAGAGAGGAGGATGGCAGAGGGTGACGGGGAGGGACAGGGACGGCTGCCTGCTCTAATGGCTGTGCCGCGGGCTTGTTGGACTGGGTGGCCAGAGGCTTGTGGGTGCACCTGTCAATTACATGTCATCTGACCATCACTGATTGTTAGTGGCTTTTTTGTTTGTTTTGTTTTGTGTTTGCTTTGTTTTATTTTATTTTTTGTTTTATTTGTTTATTCTTTGGTAAGAAATGAGGCCAGGGATATGAAGAGAAGCTGCTGTATTTGCAAAGGTAGGTGATGACAGCATTTAGCCTTATCTGTATGTACTTTTCCTGGTTGCAGGCAAAATCATTCCTTCTCAGTGGGTTTTTTTTTCTTTTTCTTTTTCTTTTCTTTTCTTTCCTTTCCTTTCCTTTCCTTTCCTTCCTTTCCTTTCCCTTCCTCTCTTTTCATTTTCTTTCTTTTCTTTCTCTCTCTCTCTCTCCTTCCTCCCTTCCTCTCTTTCTCTTTTTCTTTCTTTTTTAAGACTTTATTTATGTATTTGACAGGGAGAGACAAAGAGAGCACAAGCAGGAGGAGCAAGAGAGGGAGAAGCAGGCTCCCTGTTGAGCAGGGACCTAGATGTGGGGCTCAAACCCAGGACTCTGGGATCATGATCTGAACTGAAAGCAGACACTTAATCAACTGAGCCACCCAGCTGCCCCAGCTGTTTCTTTCCTCTATAAATTTCCCTTGTTCAAAAGAAGAGGTGGCTTCTCACCCGACACGAACCCCGCCTCTTCATTGCATTTGCCAGTTTACAATGCACTTATTTTTCTTCCCAGAAGTCTGTGCGTGCTGATACGTAAAGATCTCTAAAGCGATTTTAAGTGACAACTGAACTGGGAAGACAAGTGGAATCGAACCCCTCTCTGAAAAAAATTTTTTTTTAAATTTTAATTAATTTTATTTTTTATAAACATATATTTTTATCCCCAGGGGTACAGGTCTGTGAATCGCCAGGTTTACACACTTCACAACACTCACCATAGCACACACCCTCCCCAATGTCCATAACCCCACCCCCCTCCCAAACCCCTCCCCCCATCAACCCTCAGTTTGTTTTGTGAGATTAAGAGTCACTTATGGTTTGTCTCCCTCCCAATCCCATCTTGTTTCATTTACTCTTCTCCTACCCCCTCAACCCCCCATGTTACATCTCCTCTCCCTCATATCAGGGAGATCATATTGAAAATTTTTTTTTTTTAAAAAGCTTGTGGGTTTGAATGTTTGTTATGGAATTATTCGTAACTGCCCCAGATGGAAATATTCCAAATGTACATGACCTGGAGTATCATTCAGCAACAAGAAGTGGATGCAGCACAGGTGCGTGCCATGAGCGGGATGGACCCTGAGAACACGCCCAGAGAAAGCCGCCAGACACAGAAGGCCTCATAGTGGGTGGGTCCGTTTACAGGAAAGGTCCGTATTGGGCATGTCCACAGAGACAGAATGGAGATTAGGGTTTGCCGGGGGCTGTGGGGAGGGTGATGGGTATGGGTTTTCTTGGGGGGAGGCAATGGAATTGTCCTAAGATTGCAGCCTAAGTTGCACAGTTCCATGAGTATATTTTGAACTGTACATTTTAAATGGGTGAATTGTGGAGCATGTGAATTAGATCTCAATAAAACTCTTAAACATCTGTAGGCTGAAATGTTAGCACATGCATCATTCTTTTCCTGATCAGATGTGTAAGAAATTGTAAACAGTGGTGATCCTTGGCAAAGAAGTGTAGCAGCAAAGCACTCATATTTTCCATTTTATGTTTTTCCACAGTGTTAAAGTTTTTAAGCCCCTCACCTATATTACTTTTGTTTATAAATCAAAATTTAAAAATGTCTACACTGCTTCTCTTAGACTGTGCACAATAAATTATAGAACTCAACTCCCCCCAAATATTGGTTTGTTTCCCTCATTCGAGTGCAATATCCATAAGGACGGGACTTGGTACCCATCTTGTATAATGTCCTCAAGGGCCAAAGTGACAGAGAGTGGGCACTGGGTGAATATACACTGTCTCCCAAAATACGCTCCCTTCACCTAGAAATTTTACTGAAAATGAAAGAGGATATTACCCACAGGAAAAAATTGGGATTTTTAAAAATCATTTCCCAGAAGCAATATTTACTGAGTATATACTATGATCAGGCACCGTGCAAAAATGTGCCTCAGATGTATTATCTGATAGAACATCATAGCTGCCATATAGTAAACGTAGTAAGTGCTCGTCACCGTGGCCTATTATGAACAAGAATCTGGAAATTAATGCACCCAGTTTGGCTCAGTAGCTAAAAGATCCCCCCAAGAACCTGAGTCCTCTCTGTCTTTCCATTCTGCCAACTTCACTTGAGTCGGGGGTGGATGGTCTCTTGACTGCAGAGTGGCTGCTGCAGCGCCAGCATATATCTCCACAGGACAGCATCCCAGGCAAGAAAGAAGAGAAAAGGGACAGGGAAATAGAACTTCCGTTTGAGAAGTTCTCATCACTGTTTGGGGATGAACCTCTTCCCTAGAAGTCCCCAGCAGACTCTCTCTTTGTAGAATTGCATCCTGTGCCCTTCCTCCCCAGCAGTTTCTGGCAAAAGAGAATGTAACTGGCTTTGGCCACTTATGATCCATATTGTGGGGTGGGGCACAAAACGTATATCCTGTTGTGGGGGCCCAAGAGGACAACCACTGGTCTCCACCACAAGTTGTGTACGGTAGGGTACTATTATTATCCCCATGTTACAGATTAGAAAACTGTAGCAAGAAGGTGAGTCCATTTCCCATGGGCTCACATACATAATTTTATAAGTTGCCCGAATTCCGAAAGCTGTTGAACTCCCACTGTGAGCTCCTCACCATTGTATTATCGTACCTTCCTGGAAAACCCACCTTGGTCAAGACCCCAGATGGACTTAGAATATAAAATTCTAAGAAAGCATAAAATAGAGATATTTAAAACACAACTAGAGGAACTATAAATACATAAAATATAAAACATTTGAATTGGAAAGGATACGAAGAGTCGGTAATTAAAGTACAGCGTCGACCAGCAGCATCTGCTGGGAACGTCTCAGAAAGGCAGATTCCCGGGCTCCAGCCCAGACCTTCTGAATGAAAAGTTCTGTGGCGGGGCCCAGAAATCCATGCTTTAAAGCCGACACCTGCTGAAGTTTGAGAACACTTGAGCTACCCCAGTTCCTTCCTTTTGGAGACTGATCAAGGTTCTTTGGCTCATAAGGGACAGACGTGGAATTGTAGGTGGACTGGGTCGTGAGGTCCCCCGAATTCTGTGATAAACCTTTCAATGGTAGATGCTGCCCAAGCATGCACGTGACAAGAGACGGCGTTTTGTAATGGGTGCACATCTCATTAACAGTGTGATAAGAAAGCAATGTCATGTGCAGGCATCATGTCAGGCTCCTGCAGTGGCTCAGGGACCCTAAAGCAGCCCGGTGAGGTGGGCATCCTGCCCTCCACTTGACAGAGGAGGGAACAGAACGTGGAGAGACTGAGTGAAAGCCAGAGAACCAAGGTTCAAATGCATCTCACGGGAATACGGGTCTGCCTGAGGCCTAGCAGACGAGCAAGTAGAATCGGATTCTGAGCCTCCCCCCGGCCCACTGGAGAGAAGCCACCAGCAGGTGCCCCTGTCCTCAGCCAGGCTTCCAGCCTGAACCAGGCTGAGGAACATGGGGAGTGAGTCTGGCTGTGGTGAAAGCGTTCCTAGAGCTGTCAGGCCCTGTGAGGCTGCAGTGGCGAGCTGCCCGCACTGTCCCTGGGCTGCAGTGGCTATTTCTGGCCACCGCAGGGAGCCTCCTGGCTTCTTGAGCTTTGCCGGGGCTCCACAGGCCATGAGGAAGTTGGCCTTGGCTGCCTGGCCTGGCTGCCTGGAGTGGAGAGGGGTAAGGAGGAGCCACCAGGACCATGAAATTGCGGCCAGCATCTGGCCAGCCGTTCTCCCCCATCTGGACCGCTGGCCGGAGTGTCCCTCGGGGCTGGCCCCTGCAGGGTTGTGTCGGGCTCCTGGCGGAGGGCCAGAGGGAAATCTGTACGAGCCGGCCTGTACCCTCGGGGCCCCCACACCTGGTGCGAGCCATTACTGATCGGAGGGAGTTGACGCAGAGTGACGGGCAGCCACAGCTGGAAGGGACGTGCGTGGCCATATGGCCCAGTGGCCTTCAGACTCTTCAGCGTGGTAGAGACCTTCCTTCAAATGAAATCAGAAGCAGTAAAAACCCATCCAGAAGGGTGGGGAGCGGGGGGGAGTCCCTCGGAGCCCCGGAGCTCTGCAGGGCACTGCGGCAGCTGGAACAGTGTGGTCGTTTCCTTGAGCTCCCGGGCCACACAGATGGAAACTGAGGACAGAGGGTGGCTGGGATCCCTGCCTCTGGGGCAGCGCCAGGGCCCGGAGCCCAGGATCTCTGACTCCAAGTGTGGTCCACAGACGGGAGCCAGTGGGGGACCGTATACGAGAGCTCGCGTCTGTCCCAAGATGCTGTGGGGAAGCCATGTCCAGCTGCAATGGACAATCCCTGACATTCAGAGCAGAGGGGACGCCTCCCTCCCAAAGGCGGGAGAGACCTGAGCCAAGACCATGGAGGCCATGGCCAACCCTGGAGCCAGGGGTCTGAGGTTAGCCGGGGTCCGTGTTCCATAGAAAAAAATTGGGGGAACAGAGGGAGGGGTTCTTATAGCCATGCCCTTGAAGGAGGACAAACGCAGACTTTTTAAAGACTGGTTGAAAAGTCTTGGGAGCACGTTGATAGATGGGAGCCCCAGGGATGGACTGGTCCCTTGGCCCCTCCTGAGATAGTTGTTGGGAACGGAGGGTTTGGATGACTCTGGTTCTCAGAGTTCTCCCACATCCCGAGTTTGACCCAGCACACCGACCTTTATCTGACGCCATGGCCTTTACAGCGGTGGGTCCATCCGGTCACTTCCAGACTGAAGACTCCATCGGGCTCAGTGCGGGAGCCAAGCCTGCCGCATGGCTTGCGCCCAGAGTCCGTACGAGCACGCAGTTTGCCGGGGCTCTCCGAGGCTGGTCTGCCCTAAACCGTGTGTCAGTCAGTCCTATCACAATACACCTTCATTTAACTATTGAAATTACCCCTGCGTGTGCTTTATTTATGGACTTCCTCAACAGCTCACCTGTGCCTACGTTTCCCGCCTTGAGTCTTACCAACCAGCAGGGGGTTGGTGCTGCCTGGCATGGGCTCTGGCATCGGGCGGCCTGGAGTTTTGGGTAAAATAACACCTGCTGTGTGACACGGGGCAAGTAACGTGGCCTCTCGGAGCCTGGTGTTCATCACTGGTAAAGGCCATGAGAAAGGCGATGCCTGGAACACGCTTCGCACCTGCTAGCACACAGCAAGCATGCGGTCGGCTTTCTCACGGGTTTCAGGGTGAGCCTCACGACGACAGAGTGTGTTAGAGCAGAGTCAAGGCGAGCCCCGGGCAGGCGATGGAGGGAAAGGTAGGAAGGTGGCTCACTTAAAAACAAGAAATACGTTGTGTGTTTCTAAGACGAAATGAAACGTCTAGCTGTAAACTTGTGGGAGCCCCCGCAGGTTGGCACCTAGGAGGCAGGTGTCGGAGGGACGGTGGCAGAGAGACCCGCCAAACGCTGCCTTATCTCCTTGCAGCTCCCGGGGTGGGTGCAGGGGTTAGAAGTGTAGGGGGGCAGCAGTAACTCGGGTACCAGGGCGGCCCATCACAGGGTCCTGAGGATGGTTCAGAGCGCCCCTGTCCCGCCCAGCTGCATGCCTGCCCTCTGCTGATCGAGGTCTCTGGTCTCGTCTTACTCATGTGTGCACGGAGTCACTGCTCCGGAGCCCAGAGCAGGCTGGAGGGGCCTCAGGAGAGGGGGAAGGCGCGGAGCTGGTGGACATGGGGGTCAGCACGGAAGGTCGGGGTCCTGGGAAGCGTTCCAGAACAGGGACAGTCGGCCCTGGGTGGCTATACCCGCATCCACATAGGGGCTACGGGAGGTTGTGTTTCTGACCGAAGCAAAGAACTGGCACGGGGTAGTTGTGCATGTGCGCGCTTATGTGTGTGCACGTGTGTGCGTGTGCCCCTGTATGAGTGTGTGAAGCAGCAGTGGAGAAACTCAATATGGGCGGGGGGGTGTGAACCTGTGTATGCGTGTGTGTGTGCACGTGTGTACTTGTGTGTGCGTGCACACGTATGTGTGTGCACGTGTTCTTATGCATGTGTGTGTGTGCGTGTCTGCTCGTGTGTGTGTGTGTGTGTATGTGACAGAGAGAGAGACAGGGACAAAACAATGATTAAACCTAATGGGTCCTCAACAATCCCATTCTCCTTTGAATCCCCCAAATCTTAAAAACACAGCTTTTCAGAGGGAGCCCCTCAGAGCCAAAACTGAACCCTGCCACACGGGGTCACCATGGTCTCCCCGGAGCTGCCTGAAAAGCCCAACCGGGGATGTAGTAAGATTCATGACACCAGTAACGGCAAACCGTCGGTGAGTTCGTCTTCTCAGTACGTGGTGTCCACACATGCTATCACCTTATCTCCATGACGACCCTGGAAAGCAGGCCGTTATTTGACTTGAATTTTACGGGTTTGGAAACAGAGGTGCTGGGAGCGGAGGTGACCTGTCCAAGTTCAGCGGGCGACCTTGGGTGGTGCTGAAAGCCCGCCCATGCCCCACCCCCCTGGCGAGGCTCCTCACCCCTGGCCACCCCCGCCCCCCAGCAGAGGCACGGGAGTTGTCCTTCGGAAGACTGTCCCCACTCCGCTTTGGCGCTATAATGCACACCTGGGGACCGAGCTCCGGGGTCCACCCTGACAGTCCAGCAGCCCCATCCCTCCCCACTCTTGCTTTGTCCCTTTCTCTCGCCGGGTTTCTCCTTAATTTTGATCTTCCAGGGTTGACCCCTCGTTCTTAAAGCGTCTTTCCGAGACCTCTAGCTCACTTGGCGTGTTAGACACAGAATGAGCGTGAAGAAAGCCCCGTCTGCGACAATATGCGGCCGAGCTGCTTCCCTCGTGGTGCCCGGGTCACACATTTATTTTATTTTTATAATGAGCCTCTGCCTCTGGTCTCCGCTGTGCACTAATTGCCTGGTCCCCTAGAAAGAATGTCAACCACACTTCGCTGAAACCGAGCAAAATCACACAGTAACGATCTGCTAATTTCTTCCAAACTATGATTTATTTATTTGGCTACTTTTCTCTTTATGATGGTGAAGGGATTGAGGGGCAAAGCACAGGGAGACTTTAATTCAAATTTATTTATGGTTTCTGTGATCACGTTCTTCCACGGAGACCCTAAAAATTCCTACGGAATGTCATGTCTAACTTTTCATCCCTCTGATATTTAAAAACTACATCCCTCTTTCATGCCATTTGCACCAAGCTTGAGGTCAGAGCAGGAACGAGCCTGTTCCAGAAGGAGCCAGCTGTGGATTCGGGGCAGAAGTGGGTGGGCTGGGGGTCGCTGCCTCCATCCGGCAGGAGTAGGCACAGTGTCCAGGCCCCGTGATGCTTCTTGGAAATGTCTTACTTTCACTTAAACTTAGAATAAAGGCAACGACTATAATCGAAGCTAGATTATATTTGTCTTTATATCAGTGCAGTTGTAAAATGTAATTTTTAAGACCTCTTTACGGTGGAAGGGACCCACAGAAGTCATGATACAGCCCAGCGTTCTCATTGTCAAAGACCTCAGGCTCGCTGGCTCCTTCCTGCCTCTCCCCCCATCTCTCCCCCTCTCCAGTCTTATTTTTCGCTGCCCTTCTGAGGAATCCATGTTTAACACCCAAACAGCAGGTGCCAACCTTCCTAAAGAGACAGTTGATGGCGCCTCACGGGGCTGACCGCCCAGCAGGGTCTTGGGTGGCCTCACTGCCCGGCCCAGGGGGCCCCCCCACCCCCGCCTGTATTGAGTTTCTCTGGCGGCTGCTCCGCTGATGAAAAACAATCACCAAACAGAAGAGAAAGGCAATGCAAGACCCAAGTGCCAGTTTCCAAACCATTTTTTAGCTGTAGAACATTAAAAAAATGACATGAAAGTTTATGCAAAATCGCGCGCACACATGATAGCAACCGGGCAGAACCTGCTCAGGTGAAGGGGCAACAGCCCCTCGAGGGTCCTGGGAGATCCAGGCACAGTCAGGGCCTCCTGCCGCTAAGCCTGCCAGGCATGGTGCCGCCCGGCCTGGACCCCTTCAGGCCAGGGGAAGACGTGGGTGCGGAAGGCTTTGTCTCACCCAAAGGCCCTGGGGCTCGTTGGTGGGGAGTCCATCTGAGCCCCTGGGGGCCGTTCCAACCTTCATTTCCCAGGACCGGACTCCGGAAACCTTGGTTTGGCCGTGAAGTTCCATCCAGGCCCCATTAGGAGCCACAGGTTAACGCAGAGTGACATGCATTTGGGGACCTAGAGACACGAGATGTCCAACACGACACTCCTGTAAAACCCTCAGCACAAGTCCACGCTCCAGCTCAGGCCGTATTTATGGTGCACGTGCCCGGATCCCCGCCCCGTCTCCCGCCTACTTCGCTGGGTCTTTGGGGAGAAGTGAGCCACCCCTCCGCGGCCGAGGTCCTCCGGGCGGACGGATCTTCTGCCTGCCCACCCTTCCGGCCGCGGGAGGCCCGGCCTCAGGCCCATCCTCGGTACTAACCGACCAACGGAAGACCAGGCGGGCCTTTCGAGCCCCTGGAGAACGTTGTCAAGGTCGATTCGCGGGACTCGGGCCCGGTCCCTGCGAGGTCTGCGTTGGCGCGCTGAGGGCAGCTGCGGGAGCCTAACCAGTCAGGGAAGGGAGAGGGGCCGCGGAGGGACCCTGCGTCTTTCCAAACGCTCGGTCATGCACACCCAGCCTCTGGTTATAAAAGCGGCCGGACACACGCGCAAGCGAAAGGACAGAGGACACGCCGACGGCACGTGGCGCGGGGCTTTACGCAGCGAAGCTCTGCGCGCCGCGCACGGTGTGCGGGGGCTCTGGGTCCGCACACCGACCCCCCGGACCCTGGGTTTGTAGAAGTGAGACGATGTTTAAACACTTTCCTGCCACTTGGTTTTCGACTTTCATGCCCCTTTAAAACAAAACAAAAACAAAAACCAGAACAAAAACCTGTTTTTTAAAATAACATTTTCCTGTAACTAAAGCTCTATATCCGCGTTTTCATCCCCGAGTCACATTCCACACACCGGACAAACTGTGGGGAACGGGATGTCCTCGCGTCGCAGGTGCTTCCGTCTTTCCCAATAGCTTGGCTGTCCTCGAGGTGCGGAGCAGTGGACAAGGACACCTTGTCCTTCTGTTTCCCCGAGGAGAAGGACAAGGACACCTGGGCGTTCTGTTTCCCCGAGGAGAAGAGCGTGAAGGACTTTGGGTCCTTTGTGCCCCTTCTCCCCTGGCTGGGTTTTCTGTTTTCGCTCTTCCTCCTTTTTAAAGGGAAACCAAAGCCTGAGCTCCTTTGTGGTACTAGCGTGAAGATGCTTTTGTTTGGATAAATTTCACTTTACTGAGAGGATTATGCAAAGTGGTTTTGTCTGGGGAGGAGCTGGGGTTTATAAATGGGGGTGGGGGCAGAATGTGTGTCTGGCTGGGCACTGGGAATGGTGGCTGGGGGCTGGCATTGGGCATGGGGCTCTCAGCCTTGGCAAGCGTCCCCACCCCCAGCAAGGCTCGGAGGTAGGGGGCATGACCAGAAGAGGCTCTGTCAGCTTGGACAAAGAAACCTTCCATCTCCGCCAAGACTGGGATCAGCATAAGACTCCAGACTCCTTTGACTGCAGACTCTGGGGGAGACGCATCTCCCCCAAGTAGCCAAGATGGATTTCCCACCTGCCTGGCACAAATGGGTGTAGATGCCGTTATCTTCATTTTAATTTAAAAGTTACAAAGTGATACTGATATTTCTTGCATATCCAAGTCTGCACGATAAGAAATTGACTCCATGATGAAAATTTCAGGGACCATCTTTGCAAAAATCTGCAATTATCTTCTGCAGGTGCAATTCTGAAAGTGGGAGGGCTGGGTTAAAAGGGATGTGCATTTTTTTTTTTGAGGTTCCTGTCATTTTAATTAGGTTCGCCATGAAAAGCAATAACCTCAGCTAATGGCGCTGCCCTCCTCCTCCACATAACCCCCATCTCCCTTCATTTGCACATAGCACAGGGACCCAAAGACCCTCCTCCCCACAATCCTCCCAACTCCCATTATGGGAAGAAACATCACTAGATGCACTCAGCCTCCTTCATACGGCATGAGACGGGATGAATTTAAATATCTTCAGGAAGAGTTTTGTTGTCCTATTATCTTAGGGTGGAGTCAAGGACAGAGAGAGAGGCGGAGGCTGGGTGAGGTCTGGGGATGTCTTAGAGATCAGAATTGCCCTGAGGGGCACACTGCCCATCATGCGCCCAGAAAGGGGGCTCCAGCTAAGAGGGCAGGGGCTAGGATGGGCAAGGCTGTATGTGTTAGGATACGGACAGCTAAAAATCCATTCTCCCCAGCTCCCGAGCAGGGAACAGAATCCCAATTCTCAAGGTTTCATCCGTGGTTGCTAGAACGTGGGGCAGGCAGTGAGGGGGGCATATCCTCTGGTGCTGCCTGACCCCTTCCCCAGCTCAGGGCTTCTCTCCTCCTGTGAGCACCAGGGCCTGCAGGATGTCAGACGGAGATACAATCCCTTTGACTGCGTCATTCTCATCGACCACGACAAGTCGGTGAACTTCTGCTTCCAGCCGTCTGTTGATGATGGTTCCAGAGTCTCACAGAGGCGGCACTTAAGGACTCCCTCAAAGTAATGTGACCAGGGCTTTGGTCACAGACACATCTAGGTGGTCGTAGGTCTTTTCTGCTGCCAGACTGATCACATCAAACCTGGAGCAGACGTCCACCACACGCCCTTTCTCATCCGCTACTGGCAGTGCTGGGACTCAGTGTTGTGCAGATACCCCGAGCCTCATAGATGGGGGTGGTGGTGCGGGCATAGGTGCCGATCTCTAGCTCTTCTGGAGACTTGGACGTGAACTCTGGCTTGGGGAACTCAGTGATAAACGATATGAGGAACTTGAGGGTGCGTCTTTGGGTGCGCATGTGTAAGGTGTCGCCGGATTCTGGGTCAGCAGCTGGTGGCCTGTGGGGCTTGTTTTGAGTTAATGCAGAGACAGCATCAAACGAGCTGGCATTCGGAGTGCGGACGAGTGGTTTGAAGGAGTCCTGTAGGTACACCCATCTCCAAGTTTCTGTCTTGTGTTCTTCTAGCCCATACAGCTGTACTGAGGCTGATTTATGGTAGCGACGCAGGCTCTTGATGGGCCTGGGGACGGTCAGCGCGCCAACAAAACTCTGCTTCTCACTATCCCATGAAGGGGCAGCCCGTACTCCATTAGTCACCAAAGCAAAGAAAGCTTGCTTCGCCTGCAGGGAAGTCACAAATAGAACCAATTCGGAGCTTGTGGGAATCGGGTCATAGCAGCGAGGAGACTTCGTGAAGGAAGAGCACACTGTTGTTGGATTCTGGGCTCTCTTGAGGATGCTTGGTTCCCACAGCTGGGGAGCAATCTGAAGAGACCGTCTCCATTTCAAGAGGCGCTGACTGGGTTTGCTTGCTGTAGGGAGCTCTCTGATAGTGGGGCGGGAGGGGCGGAGGGAAGGGATGTGCATTTTTTTTTTTAAAGATTTTATTTATTTATTTATTTGACAGACAGAGACCACAAGTAGGCAGGGAGGCAGGCAGAGAGAGAGAGAGGAGGAAGCAGGCTCCCTGCTGAGCAGAGAACCTTATGGGGGGCTCGATCCCAGGACTCTGGGATCATGACCCAAGCCGAAGGCAGAGGCTTTAACCCACTGAGCCACCCAGGCACCCCAGGGATGTGCATTTTTAAAGGTCTTTTAAATTATCCACCAGAAAGTGTTGACTTCGTGTCCACACCCACTGGTGCAATCGGGAGTGCTCACTGTCCACACAGCAGCTTCTGGTCCCTCTCAGCCGTGGACTCCGGAAGCCTCCCTCCCGCCTTGGCCGTGGAGAAAGATTTCTTAATGAGACAGCGGTTCAGTTTTCTAGAAGGAACTCTCTGGAATCCTGTTAACTGCGAGAATAAAGCCTTACAGAAATGATTGAGTGGCTCTTCCCATCCTCCCAAGGTTAGTAAGTCGCTAGAACTACTCTAGATTGGCGAGGAGGGAGGTTATTCAGTGCTTACAAGGTATGCCTTGGGGCTTCAGGGCTTAAGTCTGTCCTGGAGGGGGACCCGAGTGGGGAGGGCTGCTAGAGCCTTTTGCCATCCGTGGCCCCTGGCCGCTCCCTCTGGAAAACTTTTCCTTGACCTTGCGGGAAGTGAGTGTGCAGACCAGCGCCTTCTTTGGGAACTGTATCACTTCTACTGCCCCTTTCCCCTGAAGCACTAGCATTATGGTGACAGTCAGAACTCTTTTTTTTTTTTTAATGGAGGTTCTTTAGCAATTTATAATTCCCTTTAAAACTTGGAAGACTTCTGATTTCTTTATTTGCATTCAGTGCTATGTGCTAGCAGTCCCCTCCCCTCGATTTTGGTCCCGGTTCCCTTGCTCCCCCACCCCTACCCACTCCGGGTCAGGCAGCTACCTCCCTTCTGTGGAAAGCCATCCTCGAGAAGGACACGTCCTTAGTGCGGTAGGTGCCTGGGGCGACTCGAGTCCCTTGAGACCTTTCGCCAGGTTTTTGCCGCCCAAAGCCTTTTCCAGTCCCCGTCTTGTGCTAGGTGGGGTCTCGAAGAATTTGTCTTTTTCTCGGCTCCCTGTTGCAAGTACCTGACATCTTTCCGTTCGCTTTCATGTGCGCTTATAAACCAGCCACGTCTTTCCGGAGTGTGGCTCTTTCCTGTAAGATCTTGCCAAGTTGAGCAAGTAACCACTGACACACACGGCTCTGCTTCTGTCTTCCATGGGATCGGGGGGGGGGGGCACCTGGTCTGCCTTTCCTGGCGGCAGGGGACGGTCTTTCTGAATGCAGTGCCTCCGTGTAACATGGAAACCCAGCCTCCTGGCCCACCGTACGCGTCCTCACTCCACCTTCAGGAATGACTGCCGGGTTAGGTGAGGGGTGAGAGCGGCAGGAGCAGCCTGGAATCTCAGTGGCTAAATACTGTGCCGTCTGCTCTGCTCGTGCAGACTTCCAAGTGCGCTTTCAAGGTTGGGGGCTCTCCTGGGCTGGCTGGCTCTCCCGCTGCTGCGGGTCTTTAGAATGGTAAGGCCAAATATGAACTCTATCTCTTTCTTTCTCCCCCCCCCCCTCCTTCCTCTGTCTTTCCTTCCTTCCTTCTTCTTTTTTTTTTTTTTTAAGATTTTATTTATTTATTTGACCGATCACAAGTAGGCAGAGAGGCAGGCAGAGAGGGTGGGGGAAGCAGGCTCCCCGCTGAGCAGAGAGCCCGATGCGGGGCTCGATCCCGAAGGCAGAGGCTTTAACCCACTGAGCCACCCAGGCGCCCCTTTTTCCTTCTTTTCTTCCCTTCTCTCTCTCTTCAGTTGACAGAAGCTGGCTTCGAGGCCACTTGAATTCAGGGAGAATGTTCTAGTCCTCGCCTTTAGCTGTGTGACATTGACAAGCCATTGGTTCTCCCACAGCCTCAGTTTACTCATCTGTTCAATGAGAGTCACCAGTAGGCATTCTAGAATATTCTCTAAAACCATTCTGATGGGAAAAACACTGTGATTCTAGAAATAGGATTTTTTTGTGAAAAAATATTTTATTTACTTATCTGCTAGAGAGTGAGATGCAGAGAGAGCCCAAGTTGTGTGGACAGAGGAAGAAGGAGAAGCAGGCTCTCCACTGAGCAGGGAGCCTGATGCAGGACGCAGGGATGGGATCCCATGGGATACTTAACTGTCTGAGCCACCTAGGTGCCCCTAGAAATAGGATTCCTTTCCTCTTTTCTCTCCCCTTGATCCTATAAAGACTCCTCATGTTCTGAGAAAGAATCAGCAACACTGAAAGTTATGAAGGCTGGGTTCCCCCTGGCTGCGACCTCCTGCTTTCTGTGGTGTGAATGGCACATGGTCATGGACGTTCACCTTGCTCCGATCTGTAAGAGCAGCTGTAAATCCTTACCCTGGATGGTGAACCAAGCATAAATATTTATGTCGGATCAACTCCCTGTGCCCGGAGGCTGCTGTTCATCAGTGTGTGAAAGAGATTTCATCTTGTTTACTACACCTGTAAAACCACGTACTCGCTTCTGCAGGAATTAGCTGTATTACTTACCCGGAAATCTACTGCCTTATTTGTTTATTTAAGATTTTCTTTATTTATTTGAGAGAGAGCACAGTGGGGTGAGAAACAGAGAGACAGCCAGACTCTAGTGGGGTGAGGGGCAGAGAGAGAAGGAGAAGCAGACTCCCCTGCTGAGCAGAGAGCCTGATGTGGAGCTCGATCCCGGGACCCTGGGATCATGACCTGAGCCGAAGGCAGAGGCTTACCACTGAGCCACGCAGGCGCCCCTCTGCTGTATCATTTAAAGAGCAATTGCCTATGTGTCTTACCTCTAGTACTTAAGGGTAAACCCCCCTGAGAGCAGAGACTGGAAAGAAGTGTAATTTTCATCCTCTCTAGGACATGTGATATGGGGACAGCCTGGGGACAACATTGTTAGGGAGGAAGCCTGGTTGTGTTGGCCCTTGGCTTTCCCCGGCTTCTCTTCATTCAGTCTGACCATTCTTGACTCTCTCCAACTACTTACCAACTACATCCCCCTCCGCCAAGTCTGTGGTTGTGGGAGATGTCTCACGTGGGGACCACCTGGGGATCTGAAGATTCCAAACCAGGATGATAGACCAGGCCTGGGGTTGGGGAGAACATTCTTAAGAGGCCATAATGTTACAATCTCCCTTTGATACCCAGCGAGAGTAGCACCCACGATACCTGAGCGCAAGTGGAAGTAAGAGTGACTTTCTGTAAAAGTGGAGAGGATGACGGGAACATGCAGGCTGGGAAGATGCCGGAAAGTTGGACCATTTACAGATATATAATAGCTCTTGCCTTCTTTACTGCTCGGAAATCCATCAGGAATCCTCATGTTCAATTCTGATAAAGAGGCCTCTGCTATCGTTGACTATCTCAAGGAGTCTTCACAGACCAATAGCTTCTAGTCGTTCTAGAGTCAGCTAAGTCTGGGTTGGGGTCTTAGCTCTGCTTTTACTGACCAGTGGGAACCTGGACAAGTTACTTTGTCTTTCTGAATCTCTGTCTGCTCACCTGTAAGTTGGGGAACAGGAGGGCTGTTGTAAGAATGAAAATGTATTCAAAGCACTTACTCGATATCTGGAACAATGGGAAGTCACATATTAAGGTTCCTTTTAAGTACATGAGAAAACATGAAGGCCAGGATCCCTGGACAATGAGAAATTCCCAAGGAAGTTCAGCTCTTTGTAGCTCACAATATGCTTGCATTTTCTTGGTCTCTGCTGATCCCCGCGAAGACCCTGTAATTAGGGTTGGCACGAATTTAAAGACTTTGGGTGTCTTACCTGGAATTATTCACCAAGTATGAATGTGTCAGGAACCAGAAGCAGAAGCAAAACCAGATTTTCTGACCGCTTCCCTGTCCTCACTAGTCCCTGGAAGTCATGATGCCCAGATTGTACATGTAATTTAATTTCAGCCTGTGTTTTTCAGCTTCAGATTTGAAAAATGTTCTACTTCTCAAGATAATGACAGAAGCCTGTAAAAGCCAGCTGGCCAAATTATAAAATTACATTTTTGTTTCATTACTAATAGTTATCAATTTTTTTTGCTATTTGTTCTATAGGAGTGGTGCCTATAATTCATTCTATCAGGTTGACCACCAGATGCTTCCATAGTGAAAATTTTCAGAATTTGTCTTTTTCCCCCCTCCCCCATAAATTTCTTAGATCAGAGGTAGCAAAACTCCATTCTCACTTGGTTATAAACAAGTTTAAGAAACAAATGTTCCATCTCTCATGCTCCATCTCAATTATCTTCATCAAACATAATTGTATCTGCATCTAAAAGAGACTTCCTCAGCCCAAAGAGGCATAAGCACTTCAAGTTGTTGTTACTGGAGGGATATGGCAGTTCTGCTACATTTGGGGGCATGGCGACCCAGAGAGGGGGTGTCGGTTTCAGAACTGCAGACCCCCTCTAACAAAATGTGTTCATCATTATCATCCTTTCAGAGATGCAGAAGGGGAGGTGCAGAACAGCTACGTAACTCCCCCGAAGTCAGATGCTGTTAACGGTGGAGGCGGAGGGGAACCTATGTTCTTAGCTACCTCTCCTCTCCCCCACTGAGGATTACCAGATCCTTCGAAAAAGAATGAGCAGGACACATTGCCTTGTCCCCTGTGAAGAATCCTGCAGACGTACATTAACATTTTTCTTAACCGTGTAGTTGAGAGTCATTATCCCCATTCTACAGTGGAAATGACTGAGGCCCCGGGAGTGTAGCCATGGGGATGGTTTTCTCGGGCCTGGGTCCCTGGTCCTCATTCATGTGTCCTCTAATGGTCACGGAGAGTCCAGAAGGAAAATGCGAAGGTCACAGATCTGTGGTTCTCCATCCCCCTTCCCCCTGAGGCTGTGTGTGGACCACTCCGGGTCACCCAAAGTGAGAAACAGTAACTCTGAAAGCGGAATTGTTTAGTAAAGAGAGGGAGACGAGGACGCACACTTCAGGTTTTAGAGATCTGTGGTACAATGGAACCCACATAAAAGAATCACGGCTTGTAGAAATATTAACAAAAGCTTTTGGGCACAAATTACAGTCTGTGCAATCATATAGTAGAGACTTTTAAATTGAATACTGTCACTGTTAAGAGAGCATAGCTCTTGCACAGAGAATCAGATATGGTGGGATATTTCCAATTAATACGAGGACTAAAGAATATAGTTTGGGTGCATTGAGTTGAAGAAAAGTGCCAAATAAAATAACACTTCATACCAATAATTGATATAAGAACTAAAACATTAAATATATAGTATAAAGCATCAAGATGACATGTAATAATTTTCAGGCTTTTTATTAAAACAGGCTCTAATTTTGACTCTGTCTTGAAAAGTTTCAACTTTAAATGATACAAATGTATCACATGCCCTGGACCGGAAGCTGACTAAGCCTGATGACTTTACTGTAGCAATGACCAAACTGGAAGGAATTAACATGGAAGTTTAACCAATCACAGAATTTTTTTTTCTTCTGCCACGATGGCATTAAATGCTCGCTGGAACCATTTTCTGTTAATGTCTTTACTGTCCGAGAAGTGCTTCTACACGTACCTTTCAGCCATACACTGTCGACTCCATCGGCGATGCCTCCCATGTCTTCACGGGCTAGAATCTGGAAATCTCTGGTCTATTCACCTACACTGGAGGTTTGGAAAAACATTTTGTTTATTGTGCATTTAGCGGCAGAAGGGCTTCTGTTCTTTGAGAAGAAGTCTTACCCAGAAACAAGTTCCCGGCAGCCTGAGGGGTAGACCAGGAGGCTGTGGGGGAGAATCCACACCTCGGTTTGTGCATTTGCTCTTGGACTTCTGCATCCAGGACCTGGGCAGGAGAGCTGTTTCTCTGGCTTCCACCCTCCTCCTTTCTCTACTCCTGTGTGGTCTTAGGGAAATCCCTTGACTGCGTTGAAGCTGGCTTTCCTCCTCTGTAAAAGGGGTAAATGTGAGTACTCTGCTCGCTGGGTTGTCATAAGGACAGAAGACAGTGTCACCCAGAGAGCACGACACCTGCTTTCCCCCACCTGCGAGGGGGATCCGTCCCTTCTCCCTCTACTCTGCACTTCTAACCCCACAGACGGATAAACACTTTGGGATTTTCACTTTCCCAGAGCTGGCCCACCCGACCGAGACTTCTGCAGGTGTACGGGACACCTGTCGGCATCAACGGCCCCATCTTAGGCCAGCACGGCTTCAGTTTTTCCTAGTCAAACTGGGATTGCAGATGCAGGAGTCCTGGGGAGCAGGTAGGAACCTGATCCATGCAAGGCTGCGTAGGTGCTCTCTCTCTCAGGCATTTCAATCTTGAAAGAAGACAGTAGGAACTTACTCATTCGCACGAGAGTCCCTGGACTGCATTCCTATTAGTGTTTCTGGTGCTGAGGGCTGTTTCTGTGACTCGCACTCAGGCCTCCAGCTCTCCTTGGTGCTTGGCATGACCTTCCAAGCAGAGAAAAGACTGACTGCCCTGTCCTTTCTCACCCACCTGGCATGACCAGAGACACTGGAAGACCGAAGGGAGGCAGGAAAGCCCTTGGTCTTGGAGCATGGTTACCCGCTTCCGGAAGCTGTTATTTCCCCTTCTAGAAGTTTCTCTCTGCCTACCTGTCTTTCTACGTTTCTTCTTTTTGCCACAGAAAAGCTCTTGCCTGATTGCCCTCCTTTACGACTCTTTCCTTCAGCAGCCGCTGTCTGCCCCATCTTCTGCACGACAAGCACCATGTATTAGAAAAGCATCTTCCTTGGAATGAAACTTTTGAAGGCGCATTAACACAGAACCTGTAGGATAGGTCATCAGTGAAACATTTTCACTGCATCCTTTATTATTGTTAATTTTTTTTCCTCAATGAGCAGCCTTCTTGTGCTGAGCCTCACCTCACTCTGCTCCTGGAACAGAATGTCACCCCATGTCACCGGGGCCTCAGCCTCCAACCATGGGGCACCTTCTGCTCTTAGAAATACTGAGCTGTGGGACACCTAGGGGGCCAGTGGGTTAAGCCTCTGCCTTCGGCTCAGATCATGATCCCAGGGTCCTGGGATCCAGCCCCACACCGGGCTCCCTGCTGAGCAGAGAGCCTGCTCTCCCCCTCTCTCTGCCTGCCTCTCTGCCTACTTGTGATCTCTGTCTGTCAAATAAATAGATGGAATCTTTAAAAAAAAAAAAAAGAAATACTCATTTGCCAGCCCCACTCCTTTGGTGGACTGTTAGTCATGCAGAGCACCTTTTTGTTTGTTTTGTTTTAATGAGCTGCCACGTACCTATCTCAGGGTGGGAAGTTTCTGGCCTCTGCCTCGGCCGGCCCTTGTTCTCCATCAGCACTGGCTTGTGACATCGTTGCCCGCAAGGGACTCAGCCAGAGGAACATCGAGGGTGTGTGTTCGAGTGCATGTGTTTCAAAGCCGTTCTGGAAAATGGAGGTTGGTTATGGCGTCTACTGTCACGGAAAACACACAGCTTAACGTCAGCAACTAAGTACCGGTGTGCAAGTGAAATTCTCCCAGTCTTCACAGTCCTCATAGTCTTTCCCTCCAGAGACCCCTTGTCGATAATCATCAACACCCACCCAGTCTTGTTTACTTACTGTCGTTGTCACAAGGGATTCGGGCCACACGCTCCACTTACACAATGGGCACCGGAAGGAAGAGGACAGAGATGTGCAGAGAACACTAACTCTGGTGAGTAAAGCAGTAGGCTGCAGACACAGTATGTCAGAAGTTTCTGGAAGACGCCATAGATCACTTGTTTCCAACCACTCACAAGCCCTATTTTCCAACCCCTCCTCTGGCCAGGACACTGTGGAACTCAAACATCTTCTCAGCGACCCTTAGGCCAGGGGTGGCCGTGTGACCCGCTCTGCCCTGGCAGGTGTTTTTTGCTGCGGCTTTCCATTTCTTTGCTGCCATTTTCTATTCCACATCTGTTTCAAGTGTGTCCCTAACTACTCATCAAAGCATTTTAATCACACCTTAAAGACTCTGACAGGGGGCACCTGTGCGGCTCAGTTAAGCCTCTGCCTTCGGCTCAGGTCATGATCCCAGGGTCCTGGGATCGGGCCCCACGTCAGGCTCCCTACTCAGCAGGGGGCCTGCTGCTCCCTCTCCCTGTGCCTGTCCCTTGCTTGCACTTGCTCACTCTCTGTCAAATAAATAAGTAAAATCTAAAAAAAAAAAAAAAAATTAAAAAGAAGTCTCTGTCAGATAATCCTAACATCTCTGTCATGTCAGGGTTGGCATGTCTTGATTGTCTGTTTTTGGTTTTTCTTAAGTTCTTGTGGAGCTATTCCTGGGTGTTGGTATGACAAATGATTTGGGAAGGAGTTCTGGGCATTTCTGTCTAACCATGGTACAAGGCATTGGATCGGATTTAATTCTGTTTCAGTTGTCTTTTCTCGACATCATTGTGGCAGGGGTGGGGAACTTCTTGTCAGCCAGGTGAAGGAAGGGGTGCAGGGTCCCTCACAGCCTCTGATGACACCCAGTGGTTGTGGAGGGCTCCTCTTTACTGATGGGCGAGGACGGCACTTTTGGGTCCCCACATGGTCCCCTATGACACCGTGGAAGGGGAGTGCACGACCAGCCAGCAGAGACGAAGGTGGGGCTCCTCACTTGGCCTTCTCTGACACCATCTGGTGTGTGTGTGTGTGTGTGAATGTGTAAAGTGTGTGGGTTGGGACACCTTGTTACAACCTTGTGGGGAGGGCCACCGATTTCTCTGTGGTATTTGGCTGGAGGACAGAGGCTGCTGTGTAAAAGGCTTATGTTTTTCTCAGCTGCCACTTCCCCGGTCCTTTGTCAAGATCCTTTGTCTTAGAGCTTTCTGTCTGTGCCTTTAGGGTTTCCTGGTTGCCAACCTCTTTGGCTCCAAATCTGGACTACATAAGGCAAACAGAAAACCCAGGGAACTCACCACTGTTTTGTTCCTGGAGTCCCGAGGTCCCCAGCTGGTCTGCCTTCTCCTGCGCATGTTTCAGAGTCCTCTTCTGTTTGTTTTAAATACAATGTCCAAGGTTTTTAGTTGTCCCAGCAGGAGGAACAGGGACAAGTACATCTACTTCGTGGAAGCAGAAGTGACCCGTGATGTAGTCTGAGATCCCAGGTTTTAAAAGGGAAAGCTCAGCTGGTAGGGACCTCGGCTTTGTGCCCTGTGCCTTTCCATGAACCTCTGCCGATGCCGGATGGTCACAGCCCTCTGGGACCGTGAGCGTGAAAGGCAGGTGGTCACAGGTGGCAGAGCTGGAACACACAGGGGCCTGAGTGGCCATCTTCTGTCGGTTCTTGTTATGAGAAAAAAACAAATCCCTACGTGCTTGTCATTGTTTACAGCCTAATTTAATTCAGGAGCTACAAAGCTCATTTGTTACATGAGTTGGTGAAGCCGTAAGTGGTAATTATCCCAGAGACCTTGTATTCTCTCTCTCTCTCTCGACTCTTCTCCTCTCACCACGAGGACCTTGAGTTTGTCCATGGGCTCAACACCGTAGGGATATGTTTGAGTCTTGCAAAAATATGCACCCTTTGGTACATTTGCCTTCCTTACACTTTTTCAGTTCAAAGGATAAGTCATTATAGGTGATCTGAAAATAAAAATAAACAGGCTTTTTTTAATTACTTTTTTATTACTTTAATAAAGAAAGGGGTGAAGGGGGTCAAAAGGTGCAGATTTGCAGTGATTAAATAAATAAGTCATGAGGATATAACGTAATGTCTCATAGCGACTGTAGTTAATGCTATGTTGTGTGTTTGCTAAGGGAGTCGATCTTAAAAGTTCTCACAATAAGAAAAAAACATTGTAACCATGCATGGTGATGGATGTTAATTAGATTATTGGGGTGATCATTTTGCATCGTATACAAATACTGAATCATTATGTTATACAGCTGAAACTGCTGTATAATGCTGTGTGTCCATTATACCTCAATTAAAAAATCCTCAAAGATATATTTTTAAAAATGGGCAAGTATAAAAAAATGTCATTTTGGATTCACTATTATGAGTAAAAGTACCTTTTTTTAATCTGTGTAGGTCTTTATAGATTATAAAAAGCTTTATATATATAATATATACCTAAATATAAGTATTTTTATACAAATAGGTTATACATACATATGTGTATATACAGTTATAAGACCATATATATATATAGCTACATATAGTTAAAAAGAAACAATAGGTCCAAAATGGAGCTCTCAGCCTCACATCACCAAACCAAAATTCAGCACCTAAGATAACTGTAGTCCCACGTTCCCTGAGAATGTAATGTCAAGCAGTCAGTCTAGAATTTCCTGGTCTAGCACCTGTGGATAGCCTCACAAATAGCATCTATGAGGCTATCCACCTAAGACACACGTTTGTCTCCCAAAGGAAGGTGACCTTGTCCAAAATATTCCTTTCTGGGGCGGGGGTTATGACTTCCATGTCCCACACCTTCTCTGCCTTTACTTATATATTTATATTGAAGTTTTTATTTATTCTTGAGAGAGAGAGGACACGAGCAGGGGGAGGGGCAAATCTAAGGGGCTCCCTGTGAGCTCCTCCCCCTGGACTGAAATGTCCCTGGGTTGCAAGGCTGGATGGGTGGCTCAGGGACTGCGGGTCACTCATGGCCCAATCCCAGTGCCCCCATCCTCTAAATGGGGAGACAGCTTTCCCTGGCTCTTCTCCAAAGAGCGAAGGCGTCCTGCCCCCAGGAAGGGACCGGGTGACTGAGTCCATGACCTCTGTGGGAACAAACTGGAAAGCTCTTGGCCTTGAAGGATCACTGGGGAAGGGAGCAGTTCCAGCCAGAGCCCTTACACCAGAGGGCCGTGCCTCCTCCTTTGTTCCTTCTTTTTCTTACCATCTCCATGGGGACGTAATAAAAGTGTGCTGGGTCGCTGGGCTCTTGGAGAAGAGGAAGAGCGTGATGGTGTAATTGAGCCGTTACTGCCTGCCTCTCCAGCACACATTAGCTGAATAAAACATGTAGTCAATAAAACACAACAAAACAATAAAACCAAGCCCTTTGGTACTCTCTTATTGGGTGTTATGCAACCCAGAAACCTCTGGCCATAAAACGGAGAACGAGGGAAACTTTACACTTGCAAGAACAAAGACACTCAGGCCCGAGGTTGCAAATGGCTTGCTGAGCCCAAGTCCTGCTCTCCCAACACCTGGAAGCAGTTAGCTTTGAAAGGGGCTCGGGCTGCCGCTGCCTGGCGTCCACAGGCCCTCCCTGAGACCTTGTTAGGAGCATGTATGGACATATGCTTTTCATTAGGCAAGGCATTGATCCTACCAACAAAGATACGTTTCTTTTCGATGATAAATTCATTAGCCATGGGCAGAGGGATCGCTTGCCACCCTTCCTCTGCTGGGGGCGGGGAGGGGGTGATGGGGGGACTCGGAGCACAGGACGGTCATCGGCGCCAATGCCTCTAGGCTGTGACTTAAGAAAGTGGTCTCTTCGGACCACTGGAACATTGCAGACCAAACCTCAATGCTTTCCTAGTCTGGTTAAGACCAAAAGAAAACCCAGAAGTTTTTATGGCCAGTGCGTTGCTGGGACTTGTTGAAAAGTAGGCCAGTGCAATTTGTCTATTTCGGGTTTCAGCAACATTTGTTCTTCCCACAAGGGGTATTTTAAATACCTTCAGGACTAAGACTGCAGCCCCAAACAATTCATTAATTTTTTTTTTTTTTTTTGCCTAATCTTAAAGCAAATGTGGACAATGACAATGACCACTGATAGTAAGTGCTGCTTTGAGCCTCGGTGGTGTGCCTGTCACTCGCGTTCCCACACGCCGCTGTTGGTCCGGGGGAACTGAGGTGCGTGAGGCATGGAGGGGGCCCCCCCAGCCCAGAACGCACCCTAAGAGAAAAGAATCAGATTTAAATCAAGAGAACCGTCTTGGCCAAGTAACAAAACCTGAGTCATCTGTGAGGAAGGACTGTTCTGAGTCAAGCCTGCTGTATTTTCACGTAGGCTTGTCCCCCAGCCTCTGCTGGAGTCACTCAGTGGAGTGCTGGGAGGCACACGGGGAGCGGCTTCCGTCCAGACTCCACGAGACACGAGCGTGCAGTGGGGCTGGTGGGAGAAAGCGTTCTCCATGGGTGCTGGGGCATCCGGATACACTCAGCACATGGCTCATAGTGGCATATGGGAGATTCCCTAAATATGCGTGAGAAGCTCCCAGGGTTCCCCCCAAATTAATTGGACATGTTGGGGTGTGGGAATGCATGCGTGATGCTTGTGGGGGCGTTGTGTGGACCTCTGTGGCTACAAGCCCGTGTTGGTGGGGCGGGCGTTGCTGGGACAGAGGGAAGTACCCCAGAGTGTATTTTCTTTTTTTTAACATTGGTGTTCTTTAGAATCGTAGGCACTTGAGAAAGGACGTATGGATATTTCGCCAAGATGTAAAAATAATTTAAGCGTGGTTAAGTAGGTTGTGGTCGCCGTTGGACCTGTTCTGATGGGTTTACCCCATGATGAACTTCACATTTTAAGATATTGCTCACACACAGGCATCTGATGTACCCACGAGCCCCAAATGGTTCTAAAGGATTCGCTTCTCCATGGTCCTGTGGCACAGGAACGTGTGGAAGACGTCTGTCACTAAGAAGGGTTGGAGTATTTGAGCTGTTGTATCATACGGAGAGATGGTTGGTGTCACCTCCCGACTTCCATTTCACATACACGGAAGTCCTGAATTATGTTTCCTATGTGGTACCTGATCGCATAGGGTGAGTTGTCATTTGTAATACTCCTTGAAGTAATTTCTCCGACTTCCTCCTTGGTCCACGCTGAATGAAAGGAGACACAGTTGGCCTTCTTGTGCAGGTCAGTGAAGCGTTTCTAGAGGTCATTTCTCCTTCGTGCTTGGACAAACTCTGTTACCGTGTCAACACACTGGTCCGTAGGAATGGTCCTGCAGGATAGGCAGGCGATAAGTGGCAGTGCAAACCAATGGCCAGGTTGGTTTTTTTTTTAATCTCTTTTATTTTCAAGATTCTAAACTCCTGAGTCCCTAATTGGTATTATATGTCTTGTAAGCCTCCCCCAGTATAGGCCTAAGTGCATCATTTTCACATGGAAAAATTTTAGTTCTATCTGTAAACATTTTCCATCCCCATCCATCATCTCTCCATCCATCCACCTGTCCATCCACCCATCCACCCATCCATTCATCCATCCATCCAAACACCATCCATCCACCCATCCATCCATCCACCCATCCATCCGTCTACCACCCATCCCTCCATCCATATGTGCTTTCTAACTTCCTTCAATAATTGATGAGCTGCCACGAACTGGTAGCTCATCCTGTCTTTACTTCTATTCCCCCAGGATTATGAAGATATAATTGACATCTAATATAAGTTTAAGGCGTACATTGTGATGATTTGACGTATATTGTGAATGGTGACCACGATAAGGTTAGTTAACACATCTGTCACTTCAATTAATTACCTTTCTTAAAAATAATGAGAACATTTATAATCTACTCTCTTAGCAACTTTCAAAGTACATGAATACATGGTTGTTAACTATAGTCACCATGCTGTACTCTACTATTTTTTTCCTACCCAGATAAGAATCCAAGTTCATGAAGTAACAACTGATGATGTTACCTGGGTGAGCTTTACAAAGCCCAATGAAATAATTGCTCCCCTTCTGCCTTCTCGGAGTTGGAGAGCAGATCGTGCACAGTGTACCTCACCTCCCATCCCTCCCGGCTTCACACGGGCATCATGGACAAAGCTCTGCATGGTGAAAGGTCTGCATACGGTTATACCCCATGGCGGTTGACAGTGATAAATACTGAAGACCGTAAGAGATACCATCTTACAGTTATGGAAGAGATGCTTGATATCTAATGGGGATGGATGGAGAATCGAAGGTCGGGAAATGTTCATGGAGGCCTTCGGAGCTGCAAGGGACTCATCCGTGTGACAAGGAACAGGTGCTCCCGTGTGCTCGAAGCCTGGGGGGCCAGTGCTGAGCAGGAGGGTATGAGCCCTTCCGAGCACATGACCCATTCTGTCTCACTCAGACCTCGTGGGTCAACGTGCCGATCTCCTGCCATTTCTCAGAGAGGAGCCCAAAGCTGAGGGACTTGAGGCATTTGACCAGAATTACACAGGAAATGGCAGAGTGGAGGCTCCACCCCAGGTGGATTTCAAAACCCGTGGATATTGAAATGGCCAAACTCTCGGAGAACGATGAAACTTCACGTGCCAAAAAGCCCTTTTCAACTTGTGGAAATCTCCTGTTTACATATGACTGGCCTTGCAGGAACATGGTTCCGAAGGGTATACTGTCAGTCTAGGTTTGACGTGGCGAGGCACAGCCCAGGTGTGGGTCGGGGTCGTCTGGTCCCATAGGCTTGAGGCAGGGCGGGCCCCTCCCATTAGGGTCATGGAGGGTTTGCCTCTTAAGCGCGGCCGGTGCTCGGTTCATCCTTAGCGGAATGCGGCGTCTCGGGCACAAGTGGTGTCCCTGACCCCTGTTCTGTTTAGATACTTTTCAGGCTTGATCTTCGGGGCTAGGTCTTCACCCTTTTTGGGTACTTCCTGGAAAGCTGTAGATCTTCTTTGTGTCACTCAGCCTATGTCGATTTATTTTACCCTGTATTATTCTTTGTTTAATAATTGCCTTCTCTGCTAGGTCTCTTGCAGGCAAAGATCACATTGTTTGCATCACTTGGAGATCACGGTGCTAGGCACAGAGACCAATGAGCAAAAGCCAACATGGCCTTCAGCTCCGATGGAGTTGACAGGGCAGTGGAGAGCATAGATACTAATCAAATAATCACAGCAGGAATGTGAAATGGTAGCTGTGACAAGAGCTGTGAAGGGGGCTTCTGCTTCTAGCTCCATGGTGAGCGAGACACTCTGAAAGCCGCTATTGTCAAAATGCAGCTAGACAGCCGAGAGTTAGAGGAGGCACATCTTTAAGGAAGGCTAGACCAGAAATAAAACCACGGCGCATTGCCAAGGGCAACACAGATTCAGAAAGCTGTGTTGCTGAAAAAAATACTGCCGTTTCGTTAATCGATCAAATGTTGTTATGTTACTTTCTTTGTTTTTTTTTTTTCCCACTTGTTTGAAAGGTATACTCTTAAAAATGATGCTGGGGCTTAGGATTCATTTTGGGCCTCATATATTTTGAGGTTCTGTCACTTGGTGCCTTTAAATGGTAAAATATTTCTGGCGGGATCGCCCTTTTCTCATTATGGAATGCTCCCTCTTTACTTCTAATCGTGCTTCCTGCCTTAAAGTCTACGTGGTCTGATATTAATATAGCTCTGAGAGTCTCAATGCATTAGTATTTGCATGATATATCTTTTTACATCTTTTGCTTTTAACCTTTTGTAACTGTATCTTGAAGTCCCTTAGAAGCAACACATGATTATGTTTTGTTTCTGTTTTTTTTTTTTTTTAAATTTTTAAATATTTGTCTTTTGAAAAAATAGACTTTATTTTTCAGAGCAGTTTCAGGTTCACAGCAAAATGGGGCAGAGAGTATGGAGATTTTCCATGTAGCCTCTGGTCCTGTCCACCACAGCCTTCCTTGCTACCAGCATCTCCCACCAGCAGGTACATACACTACACACACGTCATTACCACCCAAGCCCACAGAGCACACCGCTACGGCTCACGTGTCGTGTTGCATGTTCTGTGGATTTGGACAAATGTGTAATGACATGTGTCCACCATGATGGTATCACACGAAGTTTGCCCCCAAAACCCTCTGCTCTCTCTTCCTTGTTCTGGCCTCCCCTCAAACCCCTGCCAACCACTGACTTCAGTAACGCTTGGAGACAAAAGCCAACAATAAAAATATGTGACCAGATGAAAAGAATAACAATAAAAATAAAAAATAGGGCAAAAATGGAGCTTTGAAGCCGTGAAAAGACATGGAGGAACCTTAAATGTAATCACGAAGTGGGAGAAGCCACTCTGAAAAGGATCCATAGGCAAGGTTCCAATGACAGAACATTCTAGAAGAGGCAAAGTGATGGTAATGACACGGTTCAGTACACGAGACAGCTACCAAAAATCAGGACATTGACATCACGGGAAATAGTCATTCCTATGGTCTAATCACCAGACTCCCTACGGTTCCACGGGTTATCTCACGGAGGCCCGGAATCACAAAATGGTCCAGTCCAGGACTACGCTGTATGTTTACTTGCCACGCCTCCGTAGTTTCCTCAGCAGCAGGTTCCTCAGCCTTTCCTGACCCATTTGCATTCCCGTAAATTTCTTTATGGGACTCAGGTGGTGGGTCTTGGACATGAAGGTGTTAGCGTGAGGCGAGGCTCGCTTGGCTTCCTCCTATCCGGTGATGGCCCGTTGGAATCCGTCCCGTGACTGGTGATGTTTCCTTTAGTCGCTCAGTAAAGGTGGTGGCGGTTGCAGTTTTAGACTGGAAAGTTGTTCTCTTACTCGCTGTAATTCATAAGTATTTGGTGGGGGGGTCCTTGGAAGCGATGCTTCATCCTTTGCAAACTCAGTTCATTCAATGACTCGCTGATAACCAGCTTGGGCCCTTGGCTTCTTGTTTTATTTGGCGGGCTGTAATCATTACTCTTGTCGCTTATTGTGATGCCCAGACGTTGTCATGGGGGGCAGAGGGAGCCCCTTCAAGCTGGGTCCTGTGCCGTTCAGCGAGCACACACCATCTCCTACAGCACTGTAGGAATGTCAAATTGTAGCTGTGACAAGAGCTCATGGCATCTCTCTGCCTCCGTCATGCAACCAGTCACTTCTCCAAGGAAACGTGGCTCCTGGGATTTCAGGTAGGGGTTCTAGACGTGGATAGAGATTTACGGATCTACAAGCATTTACACCGATATTTACTTCTTTGCCTTTTTACATGCATCGAAAGCATGAGTTCACCCCACACCTTCAATTCCAACCCTAAACAACATTACAGGATTCATTCTAGTTTTATTTTTTTCATTTTATTTACTTATTTGTTTATAGTTGACACACAGTGTCACTCATTACAGTTTTTCTCCTCTCACACTTACAAGTTCCTTTCCCAATGTGAGAAACTGTGCCCTTTATCCTCGACATATTTACTTACTTGATGACGGCCTCTGGGTGTAGCTAGCCTTCCACCACCACCCCGCTTCCCCCCAGCTGTTCTCTTTGCTTCCGTCCCTCCACTGTTTGTCCCCATGCATGGTGCTGCACTGACCCCACCCCTCACGTGGGTGCTCCTCGCCCTGCAAGGGCCCCCCCAAATGTACCAGGTTTTGCTTTGATGGGGATGTTCTCCTTGGCCCTTCAATTTTGTTGTTCCTAGTTTTGAGAGCTAACGTTGAGAGGGAATTTAGTTTTAGTTTGGTCTCATCCGTGTGGGTCACACTTTCCTTCTATTTGTTGAATGGTCTTGAGGTGTTTCTGCTGCTCTCCATGATCCCCATCTCCCCGGACCCCTTGGCTCCTGGTGTAACCCCGTCTCATAATGGCTTCAAGGGGGCTCCAGCTTGGTTGTGTTATGGAGGATATCGCAGACCCAGACCCGGATTACAGAACAGTTTGGGCCCAGACCTCTGCAGCCCTACTACTCCCTAGGCAATCCTAGCTTTGGGTGGCAAGACACTTGCCACTTTTTCCAGCCTCCTTTAAAGTGGAGTGGGGACCCCTTCACTTCACACAGTCCCTTGACTCACTCTTATCTCATTTCCTATGGAAAATTTTTATCCCTGTTACCCCTATGGGGACCGAGCTCTCAGACACCTCCCTCTCTTCCTTTGGGTCCCAGATCTTGACGTTCCTCCATTCTGCTTCATTACTATGGGATTCTGCTCCACGTGTGGGCCACACAGATTTTTACTTCACTTTGACCTGACTGCCGTCCTCTGGCTCACCAATTTCTCTACTTTACCACCAGGAAGTGTTTTGAGTTGAACGAGTATGCTGAAGTACTTCTCCAGCACTAATCACTGTCATCCTGGTCCCAAGTCCTTATTTTGGTTTCTATTCATACTTGACCTTTAATTGATTTTTAAAAATGTATCCCTACTCCACACTTAAAGAATAATCACTTCTGGGAAATGGGCCAAGCATTTGGACGGTGACAGCTGAGCTGTGGGCCTCAAAGGATGACCGTGGAGGTTCAAGTTGTGAGAGGGAGGCTAGCTCGTAACTTCTTTCCCTAGCAAGCCTGCAGGGCAGAGCTGAATGTGCAGATGGGGCTCCTGTGGCCTCAGTTGTGGGAAGAAAAAATAAGTATTGAAATCTGACTTGTGTCTCCTATTGTCTTAGAGGACAGGTTGGGAACCTGTGGCTCATCTGACAAAGTGGCCACGGCCAGATGTGGCCGTGTTTTTGCTTTCTGCATCTTCCCCTTCATTTCTCCTGGTTTCTGAATTTATTGTGTTTGGAAACCTGTGGGCTAGTGGATTGCTGTCCAAAAATGTGCCGTTTCTCCTGTGGCCGCCACCTCCTCTCCGTCTCCAGGGGTGGAGGGTGCTTCTCTGCTCATTTCATGCTGGGTGCGGCTGTCACTTTCCTGGGCCAGTGGCATGTGAGTGGGCTTGCTGTGCCAAAAGTTTAAAATGCACTTTTGCAGTGGGCTTGCTTTTTGGTATGTCTCTTGCACTATGAGCAGAACATGCCCGGGCTAGCCCGCTGGTTCAGGAGGAGGAGAACATGTGGTGTGAAGCAACACCAGCCCAGCACCCGGCCGAGCTCAGCCTGCCTTCATAATCCCCGGCTCATCTGCACTTGATGTGAGGGGGCTTACTGAGACCGCTGGAGCCACCCAGCTGAGACCAGGTGACATCAGTTGACTTCTGGTTGATCCACATATGCGAGGTACACAGATGCACACTTTTCTATGCCACTGAGATTTTGTGGTTGTTTGTTACATAAAAATTAACTGAAATATTTAAGGCAGATGCAGGGCAGCACATAAGCTTTCCCCAAATACGCCACTTTGGCGTAAGGATTATTTTGAGCTGAAGGTAATTGAGAAGCAGATACAAGAAAAGCTCCCTGCCCTCTTCCTGTCTTCCTGGAAGCAGGACATTAATTAACAAAGGGGGCTCTCCTCCCCTCTCAATCAGGGAAGATAGAAGTTAATCACTGGAGATGACTACAGACCCTATCAGCCTGGAGATGGCACCAGAGGAATCTACATAACAAATTTTGCTCACGGGCCCGTATCCTCGCACTTGGAAGCCTGCAGCTGCTGTCTCTTTTCCCGTCCTTTCCCCACACAGGTTAACAGTCTTGGCTGAAGATGTCGCATAAGCCAGAGTTCTCAGCCGCCGCTTCGAGTTGTTCACTTGTCCATGGGTGTCTCTCGTGTGTGCCGGAGGCATGCATGTCAAAAGACTTCTGCTTCTTTGTCTCTTGTAAACCTTTTATTACAGGGATCTCAGCCAAATCACTTTAGAAGGGGAGGGAGGAAATTAGTTTTTCTTCCTTACACAAACGACACACCTTCTATCACCTCCCTTACTCACCAGGACCTGGCATCCCACATTGGGTTCCCAGTCTTTTCTTCCCTTTGTCTTTGAATATCTTAATTCTCACTACTAGTATTTTTCTCAACATCTTTTTCTGTTTCCTGTTCAAGACACCTACCTTGGATCTCCCTGACTAGTTAAAACTAGGGTCTTGCTTTGTCTCCTTCCTTTTTTCTCTTCTGAATTAGGACTATGCCTGACCCTAAATCCATTGACAGAGAACTGTATCTGTTGATATTTGATTTTGCACTTACTTGAACATCTTTTGGGATACCCTGCTTCTGGGTTCTACCCATCTGTCTCATAGGATTTTTCCTCCTGGACCACTAAATACCAACCTCTTTCCAAACTGCTTCCTGGACATTTATTTTATTACTTTTGCTTGCCATGTTTTTAAATACTGTGGTTTTTTTCACCAAGTGTCACAGTAATATTTGGAATATGAGGAGAGCAGTCAGAGCTGTGCCTGGGATTACTCCTATTAATGCAGTGATGTATTCTATCCCAGTGCCTACGTGAGTCGAGGCCTTGGCCATGCCTCTGCCTCTCTTCTCCATTCTGTTGTAAGTACTTGGCCATGATCCATCCCATTGCGAGCTGTACCTCCCCAATGACATAATGTGGATTTATGGTGGGTAGATTGGGATGAGGTGAGTGGGTGGGGGTTATGGAGTGAAAACAGAAGCCATCACCTTTTCAGAGATGAGGAAGAGAAGCAAGAGGGATGAGACCGAGCTCTCCGGCTGTCCAGACATGCACAAGTAATGAGGCACATTACCCAGCTGGGGTTTCTATAATTGGATTTTCATCCATTGGTCTCTCAACCAGAAGCCAGGACTTGTGTTCTTGGAGCAACACAGACCCTATTTTTCTTTGGGCTCCCTTTCCATCTGGGCTCTGTCTGTTCTCCACTGTTCATACCATGTGCCTACAACACGGTATATTGCCAGCCTCCTTTGATATCAATTGTTTCTGCCTCCTTGACACCACCCTCCATGAGCACAGCTTAGACTTGGGCGTTCTAAGGGCTCATCCACTACATCTTACAGGGTCTACATCTTACATCTTACAGAATCGCTTCTGACTGGGGTTGTAGAAGAAGCATGGAGTCTATACTTCTAACTTTGGACATCAGGGGTCACCTTCTTTCCAAGTTCCATGGGCATCTCCTATAGCTCTCTGCATGTTGTCTATAAAACCTCCAAATTTGATTTATGCATTCTCTTCCTTTGGGGGCTGCCTAACATTCGCTGGCCAGGGATTTGACTTTGGCAAACACCGAGAGGGAAAGAGTGGCTATCTGCAGACGGTGATGAATGGCATCCTCACGATGGAAAATGTGCATTGGTGGTGGATTCCCCAGTGGTTCTTGCTTACTTTAAATTGAAACATTCTACCAAACTTAGCCCAACTGCAGAATTCTTATAAATAAACAAACCTCCTTGGATTTTATGACTGTCGGCTCGCTGCCAAGTGCAAACATCCCTAGTCTGCGGCATGAAAATCCAGTGAAAGAGAACAGGAAAGGTAGCCCAGAGAGAGAGCACGCCAGAGAGAAGAGGGAGGGAGAGACACAATAGAGGGACTTTTCTGAAAGGTCTGTGGTTGATTTTGCAAAGCGCTGGGCATCCAGAGGCTGCGTGGGGGAAGAGGGCGGGGGAGCCCTCTGCGAAGCAGCTTGCCAAGAGCCACAGAACCCCGAAGGTTGTGAGAGAGGGAGGTCCCTGCCCAGCACAGCTGCTGTTGGAGGCTGTCACTCACCCATCTCCCTGCCACTTGTGAAGAATAGCGACTTTCTATTTTGAATATCAATGTGTGAAGTCAACTGTCCTCTAATCTATACCCACTGCTGGGACGGTTCCAGGGTGTTGGATTAAATGCCCCCAGCGCAAATCTCTTTAAACCTTCCCTAAATAAGAAATTATGCAAGGCTCTCTCCTGAAAGATTCTGGCTCCCAGGGAATTAAAACCTTCAGCTCTGTTTGCTCTGGGGAGAACAAAGTAGCTCGGGAGGCTTCTTCCTAATTGGCTGCTGTCGTTCTGTCCCGCTGAGAAGCAGCAGGCACCGATCCTCACACCCCTGCTGCAGCCTGCAGTGGCCACTGGCATCTATACTGGGCTCTGGGGTTCGGTTTTTTTTTTTTTTCCCCCGGTTCTCATTATTCATCTGCAGGGTTGCACCAAAATTATCACCAAATGAAAGCTTCCTTCCAAGCCAAGTCAAATAGAATTATTGGACTCTCTTTGCCGCATTCCTTTATGGCCATTGTCACCTGCTCAGCCAAATGAAGTGTATTTTTCTTTGCTGGGTGGGATGCAAACATTTCCCCTCCATTTTAGGTTTGTTCTGTGTTTCCGCTCACGGGCCTGGGAAGGATGAAATCGTCTGTGTTGCTGCTGTTAGGATGTGGGCTAGATGGTAGAGATCTGATTCGCCCGGGCCTACGTGAGAGCATGAAACCGCTGCGTAATGACATGGGGACACTTAGGGAAACGTCACTGTGTGTGTGACAGCTCCATGCGTCTCCAGGTGAGGGTCCACGTGTGCTGGAGTTGGAATTCTCCAAGCTTTCCGGCGGTCACTTGTTTACTGTTTTTGAGAAGACTTGTCTTTCTGCAAACCCTGCGAAGCCTGTCGTTTCTGTCTCCAACCCCTAGAACGTGGGGACGTTTCTACAAGGCACTAAATGGTCCGACTGCCGTTACAGAAAGACTTCTGTGCTGACGTGGGAGGGAGGGCCGAGGTGTGGGGTGGCGAGTGGTAGGGAGAACAGGCATCCGGAAGGGGATTCTCTGAGGGGAAAGGGCCTGGGCCTCCTGGTGGGAGGGGCGAGGGTGGAGGGTCGGTGTTGGTTTCCCTCCATGGAAGGGGACAGAGAATGGGGGAGGCACGGCTCACACGTCCTTTCGGAGGAACAGTCGATTGCTCCCTCTGACCAGTGGGAGAAGACGGGCAGAGAGGCTCCTTGGGAGGCGTAGACAGAGGCCTGGAGACATGCACATGGCCCTGGGGTTACCTCAGTGGAGCTATGACCTCCTCGGGCCTGAAGGAAATTGCTGGAATCCACGGGGCAGTCAGCTGGGAGGTCTGTCGGGGTCTGGATGAATTCGGGGTGCCTGTCCCACTGGACTGGTCTACGGCTCCTAAGAGAGTTTGGTTCACAGCTTGGGAGACGTTGGGCACAATGCGAATGAAAGGTTAGCACAGGGGCTGACGCAGCGCGTCCCCACAGGAAGCCTCTAGTGATGTCCCCAGTGGGACAGAGGGTCAGAGGGTCGCTGTGGGGACATGAGCTGATGAGCTGAGCAGCGGGCAGGGCCGCATCCCCACTGCAGGGGGTCGGCTATGAAAGGGGGAGAGCAGGGGCTGCAGCCTGGGCACGGCTCTGGTACAGATTTGGTGGGCGGGGGGTGCAGAGAGGTAGCCGTAGGGAAAGGGCGGGCTTGAGGGAAGGTGCTGTGTCCCTGCCGTGGGGAGTAACTCGGCGTACCCATGGGGAAAGTGAGCGAGTCCGCAGAGTCCGCTGAAGAGGACAGCAAGGGGGGGAGGGGCTCGGTGGAGTGAGCGAGGAGTGAAGGAAGAGAAGGCAAATGAGATCAGTGATGGTGATGAGGCTGCCAGGAGTCGTGAAGGAAAGGATGGGGTGGAGAGGGGGGAGGAGAGGGAAGAAAGAGGGGGGAGGGAGAAGGGGGGAGGAGAAGAAAGAGGGAAGGGCAGGAGGGGGAGGAGGACGAGGAGGGGGGAGGAAGGCGAGGAGACACGGGTCAGAGCACAGGGGACCCCATCAGTCCAGCCAGAGCAGCTCACTGTTTGTGACCCAGGGAAGCAGTAAGGATGGGAGTCGACGTGCTGCAGGAGGGGTGAGGGGAAGGAAATTCAGGAAGTTCTTATCAGATGGTCCCCATTTCCTATCTAACACAAGAAAGAGGATAATATGATTGTTGTACCCATTTCGCAGCTAGGACACCGAGGCAGGTGAGGAGCTTGAGGAGTACAGGAGGCGGTGTGAAAGGAAACACAGAGCCTGATTCTGCAGGAACATGCGCCCACCGGCCTCTCTGCACCCTGGCAGGCGCCTCGTCCCCCTGTGCCCAGGGAGGCATCAGAGTCACTCCAGGCGTGTGTTCTAGGCAGTCCCGGCAGCTGGGGATGGGTGCCCTGAAAGCTCTCGGCCCTGTCCACGGAGGAGGTGGCCCCGGAGGGGCTGTAGGCAGTAGGCACAGGTTCCTGGTGGTCTCTGGGTCACTTTGGGGTGCGTGGAGCAGGCGTGCGTGGCGGGGAGGGGTTCTTGATGGGCTCCTCACCTTCCTCCTCTCTGGCTCTGCTCCTGCCTTCCCCTCTGCTTCCTGCTCTGCATCACTAAGCCATGGCTCTCCGGCCCCCGGGCAGTTGAGGGCCCACTCATACCCCTTAATCTTCAACTCCATTCGCCAAGACATTTTCCCCGAGTGAACCCAGCTGTCCTCCTGAAAGGTGCTGGTGCCGGGTGTTGCTTTAATGACCTTCCTTGAGGTAAGGGAGGGAGGCAGGTAAGGAAAGAGCAGAAGGTCAGTGCTGCACACAGGAGGAGACTTTTCCCCGTGCTACACCCGGAGCTGGCTTGGACGGGCGACTTAGCTTCTCCCATGGTCAGCTTCCCTCTCTGAAGAGTCCAGCCAATTTGGCTCCATGATCTCTGGGGCTCCCTGTCCTGCCTCCGTCCAACTCTACCTCCTTCTGAACAGAACTGCCTTCCCAGGTCTGGGCAGACCCAGCTTGGAGGCGTAGCGGACCGGCCTGGCGCTCCGGGGAGCTTGCTGTGCATGGCAAATCATCATGACTAAGGGGCTGGGGCTGGGCTTATCTAAGACTGTAAGGTCCTCGGGGACTAGAGAGCTACCACAGTTTTGTGTGTGTGTGTGTGTGTGTGTGTGTGTGTGTGTGTGAGTGTGTGTGATGGAAACTCCCTTTGGTGCTGGAGATCACAAACCGTCCTCCAAAATCCACTTTCCCCATTAGCTGGTGTGCAGCTGGGCCGGTGGCTGCCCCGGCAAGCCCTGCACCCCCAGAGTCCCCATGCACCTAGGTGAGGCCTCTTGCTCCGTCTCTCCCTCCACGTGAGAGCACATGCTCTGCCTCACTTCTGGAGGGAGGGGCTAGGACTGACAAGACTTTCGCCCGCCGGACCCTGGACTGCTCTACTCACCTTGGACCCTGTGGCTGAGGAAGACACCCTGGGGAGGCGTGGCTGCGGGGACGTCATCATCACCCGAGCTCCACAGTTGATGCCAGGGCTCAGTCTCGCCGATGTACGTTCTCTGAGTTTTGACAGATGTGCAATGACCTGAGTCCAGTCCGGTTGTGTCCTGCAGAAACCTCTCACGCTGAAATCTTCTGTGCCCCGTCCATCCCTCTCTCTCCTCCTCCCCATCCACTGCCCATCTTTTCACTGGCTCCACAGGTTTGTCTCTTCCAGAATGTCCTGTAGGTGGGCTCATACAGTAGGTGGCCTTTTCGGACTGGCCTTTCTCACTCGGTAATATGCATCCGAGGTTCCTCCGTGTCATTTTGTGGCTTGCTATGCGTTTCTCTTTAGCGCCGAGTGATACTCTGTTGTCTGGGTGCGCTGCAGTGTGCTGACCGGCTCACCTACAGAAGGACATCTTGGTGGCTTCCAGGTTTTGGTGATTATGAATAAAGCTGCTATAAACACCTCTGGACAGCTTTCTGTGTAGAACGAAATTTCCAGCTCTTTGGGGTCAGTACGAAGGAGCACTAAATAGCCATTTGCGTTCCCCCCAACAACGAGTGAGGGTCCCTGCTTCTCACCTGCCCCCCAACGTGTGGTGTCACACCCCTCTTCTTGCACTTAGCAAAATTATTTTTATCTTTTATATTATATTTGATGATAATGACTTGCTACAAGGTCCTTGGAGGCAGAGCCTACGATTGGTCCCATTTCTTATCATCAGGAACCCTCAGAGGTCATCCGTAAATAGTTAAACGAAGGCAGGAACGCTTGCATCAGAAGGAATCTGCGAGCCAGTCATTCGGGCTGCGAGGAAGCACACCCTGGAGGGTGAGTCAAGACAGTTGGGTTGATGGTTCAGTTCTAGGTCTGCTGGTGACCTACAGGGCCATGTCCGCTCCGAACCTCAAACTTCCTCTATTTAAAACGAAGACATCCTGTTTTCATGTTTCTCCGTTCCTGTCAACCTCCAACCGTCTGTGGCTTAAGGTCTCTCTACTGGAACCCTACACTGTCCGGGCCACTGAGCTGTGATGGCAGGAGCCACTCTCCCTTCCAGCACCAACCTGAAGATCGCTGCCCCAGGGGACCGGGGACCGTCCTGCCCTTCCTCACTTGCCCCGGAAGGTGAATGTCTCTTGATGCACAACACGGCGTCTGTTTTTCTCATTGCGATGACCGCTTGACTCACCAGGGCTCCTTAATTGTCTGCTTCCCCCGCTTGGCATAGGCTCTCCGCCGTCCTGTCTGAATTGCTTCATTTACCTCCCCTGTTCCTGCCTGGCCCAAAGTAGCAGCTTAATCAATACTTTTATAATGAACAGTCAATGGACGAATGAAGGAACACATGGAGAGAAAGAATTTATTTTTCTTTACTGCTGAATAAAAACACTCTTCCCACACTACATATTTGCACCTCGGCTGTCCCTTCTTTATAATCTTGCGGGGTAATTTGTGTGGCCACGGACAAAAATGCAGCAGACGCACAGCCCGGGCACGCTTTTCTTTTTCACCCTGATCTCCGACATCTCCCGCGCGGGCTTAGTCTTACCGTAGAGTCTGACAACACGCCGTGTGCCTCTAGGCAGTTGATGAGAAAGATAACACAAACCAATAATCATTAAAATCGTCCAAAGACTATTTAGACTTATTCCTAAATCCATGCTTCAGAGATTCGCTTAAAAGGCAGGAAATGAGAACTCGGTGGAGATCTCAAATCCTGTCCTAAGAGAATTAACTCCCCAGGTTCTAAATCGGCTTCTGAGACTCTGGCTTCCGTTTAGGGTTAGACTCTGCTGCTGCGTAGACGGGTTGAGTTCCTGAAGGTAGAAGTGGGAGGCAGGAGACACACGTGAACTCAAGTCCAAGTAATTGGGAGGGTACCTTGTCGGGAAAGCTTTGTCTCCTGATTTTAAAAGCTGGTGATGCGCCCCTGATTTCATTGTGAAGATTATGTTCAAGACATATAAGCTAGATTGTCTTCAGAAGCCGTTAGTGTCACGCTGTGACGGCCGCAGGTCGACCTTTCCCAAGTGGGTTACAACCCATCGACGTACCAAATAATGTGCTGTTGTTGATAAAACACTTGATGGGAAGAGAGAAGAACCTCTCCCCCAGGCCCCCCCATCTTCCTGGAAAATATGGTCACACGGACTGAGAGCACAGCTGGCTTCTCCTCTTCCCTCCTTTCTCTTTCCCATTTGTGATGGGGCCAGAGGCAGGGCAGTGCCCCGAAAGCCAAACAAGATGCGGAAGAGATGCCTGGGAAAGCATTTTAAGTCGAGAAGAGCCTGATCAGGTAGACCAGTTACGGCCTACAGTGGTGCCTCTCAAAGGGGACGTTCTACCCCTTCCCCGGGGACGCTGGGGAACTTGTGAAGACACTCTTGGTGGTTGCGAGGCAGGGCAGTCCGCTGGCCTCTGGCCGGGAGAGGACAGGGTTGTTGCTGAGCCCCAACTGCGCACAGGACAGGTCCCCACGATGAAGAATGATGTGGCCCCAATATAAAAAAGTGCTGCTCTACTGAGAATCCTGGTCTGTTGCCTCCGCAAAACAAAACTAAAGCGTCTGGCTCTAGACATGCTGGGGGGTCCAGGCGGCCGGCGCAGTGAGACCTCAGCGCACAGGCAGGAAGAAGGGGGCAAACGCAGGTGCGGTCTAGGGCTTAACGGCCCTGCCGTGATGCCGGTCCCCGTGTTGCTGGTCTGCTACGGAGTGCACGAGGTCCTAAGGACTCTGGTTGGTGCCGGAGGCCTCGTGGTCCAAGAGGCTGAAGTCAGTGTGTGGAGTGCGCAGAAAGAGTCCCGGCTTGGGAACCAGTACAGTCGGATTTGCACCCCAGGTTCGTACAAGCTGCGTGACCGTGAGTAAACCGGCTCCCCCTGCTGAGTTCCTCCTTCCCTCCTGCTCTCCTTCCTCTCCCATCTACGAAATAAGCCCAGGCCATTTCACCTTTTCTAAGACTCCCCCACCCCGCCTTTCAGAATTCTGAAATTCTGGGGTGTCTCTTAACACTGAAGGCATGTCATCGCTTAAATGGGAAGTGGTTTTGTTTTCTGAAACTATATATACACAAAATAACGTATAAAATATATATAGAGAATGATGATATACAATGTTATTTAATATATAAAATACATATATTTATGTACCTGTGAAATAGATATATAAAATAATGATATTTATTTCAAGCTGTAGTGTCTTACCTTCTTTGAAACGTGCTTATGCTAATACGCACCCACGGACGGTCCCTGATCAGAAGCTTCCCGAACCCAGGCTTCCCACCCAGAGGAAGGAGAGCCTCGGCTTTGGTCTCCTTAGACTTGCCTCATTCCTCCCATTCGTGCTGGGGAAGGAACTGGGGTCCCGCTTTCATGTTTTCATGTCCTACTTGGTTCCCCAAGAGCTGCGCCTGCGCCCCTGACAGGTGCCGCCCTGCAGGACTGTTTTCTAGTTTCGTGTGGGAGCCGGTCAAGGATGGACTGAATGCCGGTTGCCGGAAGCTGAATGCTACTATGGAAATGATTAAATTGCGTGGGGCTGTTTTTCTCTACATTTTGATTCCACGTCTGGACAGAGCAATGGCAGTTAATAAGAGCCACGCTCCACTGCTAAAATACAGTCGCTTACAATGAACTTGAGCGAACCGCGTGCCGCAGGACCTGCCCACTTCTGTCCTGTGGTTCTTCTCCGGGGACCACGGTGCACCTTACCGTCACTCCCCCACAGGGTGACAGCGCGCCTGCCAAGCCAGGATTAGCTTCTCCTCGGATGGAAGCCCTAGGGGAGAATTACGTCCCTGCCCCTCGCAGGGCACTGGGCTGGCGTGTTTAAGTGGGGCGGGATCCCATCAGCGCCCTGTACAAGTCAGGAGGACCTGCCCAGTGTCGTGGGGATTGACGGGACAGAGGAGGAAGTCCAGTCTTGCCCTAAACCTGACCCTGTCTGCCCCAGGGTGACCTTGGGTGCTTTCTTTAACCTCCCTGAGTCTTGCAGCTGTACCCCAGGACAACTACCGTTAGCTACCAAGGCCGGCCTTGTACGGATGGAGTAAGATAAGCTGAACAGAAGTATTTAATATAGATAAGAGTATTTAATGAAATGCAGACCGTGCCTCTTCTATACGGGGGACATTAGAAATTCTACTTGCCATTTGTTCTTGCTTATAAAGATCTAGATTTTTTTTTTTCCCCATGTGACCCTTCTCTCTATTTTGGTCCAGATCTGCCCTGTAGGTCATCCCTCCACTGAGCCATAAAAGCGCGCCCAAACTCTTCAGATAGGTGTTGAAATAGCTTGTTAAATTCAGCAGAGTTGGTGCAGCATCTATGACTTTCTCCAAAAAACAGAGTGTGGGAACTCCCACTTGTTTGTAGCCTGTTCCCAGCAGACATTCCTATCTACAAACAAATACCCTTGACCTTAGAAGAACTCGAGGAGAGCTGTCCCCTGTGTGTAGGGTTTAGACAAGGCCCTGGATCTGAGCGGCGGCCCGTGTCTGACTGAGGTCTCTTGCAGCGAGCACGGCGAGAGCTCCCGGACAGGCAGAGGGAATGTGATATTTCACAGGAAACCATAAAAAACTTCTGGCCCAATGGCTTTCATTCCTTTTCATCTTTCATGACTGCGGTTTTGTGCCAGGCCGAGGAAATCAGCTGCTGCTCATTTATTTTAGACCTGAATAAAAAACACGAGTTGTACTTCAACTCTTACCAAGATTGATGTTAGAAAGGATCTATCGAGCCGGCCCACGGACGGGCAGGCCACGGAAATTGCACATTCTCTGTCCTGAGATCCTTATGCTTTGTGGGCTTGGTGTGATGAGCGGAAACCCAGGGTTTAGCATCCAGGGGCCACTGTCTTGTCAGACAGCCTGGATCTGAGCTCGGGAGAAGGGACGGGGCAGGGGAGGGTGCCAGGAGCTCAGCTCAAGACGGACAGCAAACTTGCCCTTTGGCCCTTCCAAATTAGGTAGCCCCGTGCTATTTCCAAATAGGAGGAGAATCTAGTAAGAGACTAGTTTTTTCCCCCTGCCTACCTAAGAAATGCCATTTCCTTAGAAATAATTTCAGGAGGTCAGCTTTGCATGATTCTTTGGGTTTCCAACCTCGATAGCATTATTAAAGTCTGGGGATGATAGTTTTTTGGCCTGGGGGATGTCACTATGTACCTCTGGGCCTCAGTTTCCGCACCTGTACGATGTCAGGCTCGGGCAGGCGTGTCTTCAGTGTGCCCCCGGTTCTAAACGTCGGGTCATCTTGCAGCTTCTCTTCCTTTTCTCTCTCCCCTTCCTGTTGCCATCGAACTAACTCTCATGGGAGAACCAGCCTTTTCTTCTGGTCTTCGCTGTTTTCCACAGCGTGGCCACCCTAGAAATCCAACCCCCAACGAATGCTCACAGTTTTAATTTTCTTTCTTTTCTTGGGATGCAGTTTTCTGTTGTTCTCATATGGAAATGATTTTTAACATATTCATTCATTCGCTCATTCCTTCAACAAACACGTGAGCGTCTACTATGAGCAAGACACTGCGCTCGTTACTGCGAAGATTACCGATAAACCAGAGATGGTTCTATCTGAAGGAGCGTATCCCCTCACAGTGGAGGGGAGACAGGTGTGTCCATGCACAGCAATGAAGGGGCAAGCTAGCTGTGTTCAGGAAAGGGGAGGATGATGTGATGCCTGAGTTTAGCGGGGGTGGGGGAGTAGATGGTCTGCCAGTGTTGGAGCTTTCATCCCCTGGGACACTCCTCGAGAAAAGGGTCCATTGTCAAACATGTTTGACAGAAGTTGCATTCTGCCACCTTCCTGGGAGATTCATAATGATTATTAGGGTAAAAAGTCTTAGTGGTATTAATAATAATGAATTCATGATGCTAATTATTACTAATCATTAATTAATCGATAACACTAGTAACTGCTAATTAATAATTGTATAATCACTGTTATTTGTTACGTAACTAATAATCGATTAGTAGTTATATAATAACAAATAAAATAATCAATGATTAGTTAGCTAATTATCAATGATTGATTAATTGATTGATAGTATTATTCAGAGTAAAGGCTCTGAAAAAACTTACAGCAAAGGGACCTGCTAAACGTTAAGCCGCCCCCCCACATATCCTTTTCACATCTTGGCAAAACACCTATTAATGTCTTCTGGAAGCCAGCGCTGTGAGAAATGCTGTGGAAGCGGGGAAAGCATGGACCGGAGGGTCAGGATGCCTGGGCATCCTTCCCAGCCTTCTTAGTGCTCCTCCCCAGAGATTTTGCTTCCCATCCCTCGCCATCGGTGGGAATGTGAGTCACATTAAACTCTGAGCAAATATGTGAAGGAGCCATTGCTTATTAGCCTTCAGCTCCTAGGCAAGTTTCTTCATTTCTTTGTGCCTCAGCTTTCTTGTCTGTAAAGTGGGTACCGTGATAGCACCTTCGTCACAGGGCTGCAGCCAGGACCAAGAGAAAGACAACTTGCAGAGCCCTTAGAACAATGTCCGGCAGTATTGGTGCTGCCTAAGTACTTGTTAAATAAAGTAAACCGGGGACCCGGCATTCCAGAGTGACGCAGCTCCCCAAACCCCTCCCTTTGGACTTTGGATCCGACCACATCTCATTCCTGTATTTTTGAATCTGGGGCTGCAGAGTGAGGCTTTAAGGAGATTCCAGAGCCTTCGCAGAGAGGAGAGATGCTTAGAGCTCCTCTAGGCCAATCTTCCCAATTTACGGACCCTGGAAAGGGGAGGAACTTTCCCCAAGCTAGATAACCTAGGTCTGTAGAGCCAAGGAAATAAGAGGACTTCTGTCATTGCCAATAATATACAGCTGTCCGCCCTTTGCCAAGAGCATTATATAAGCTCTATATTGGGACTCTTGTGGGGTGTGAGGCAGGATGGTCCCTGCTGTCTGCAAAGGCAAACAGGATCCCAGGCGAGGCCAGTGAGGTCTGGCCCCACTGACGAACCCCGAGGGACCTCAGCGGTCAGCGCGGTGGAGGGAATGATCTGCTGAGACCGTCCCAAGCTCCCCCATTTGTTCAGACCCGGCCCTTCCCACACACTAGCTTAGTTGTAACCTCGGGAGCACGGGGAGGGGAGAGCGGAAGGGGAGGAGAGAGTCAGTGGTGGAGGGAACTTTGCCCATCCTTCTCCTGAATGAGCTCCTTCCCTGCACCCCCGGGATGAGAAAGGCGACTCGTCCAGCCTCTCTGCCCGTCTGGTCTCCAGGGCCTGGGCCTCTGAGCCTCTCAGCTCTCTGGGTGTGATTCTGGTCTTTGAAGATGTGAATGTTTTTGGATGATGTAGACCCAAATACCAGCTAACTCTGCAGCCGGGCCCCGTGAGGGAGACCCCAGCCCATTCCAACCCTAAGAAAATGAGCTAGATGGGTTAGGTCTGTTCGGCCGAGGTCTGTTGACGCGGTGTGGCCTTTGCCTTCCGTGGTGATTTTGAACTTGAGGGAGCTGGGATCCCACCGTACATGTGGTTCCTGGAGTTCGACCGCCCTGACGCTGGGCCGGAGCAGGCAGCGTCCATGGCAGGGAAGCTCCTGGCCTCTCCTTCATCATCTTGCCCAACTCACTCTTGACTCTGTGGGACAGACTGGGTGGGTGTGACGGGCTCATTCATCTCGAGAAGGGGTCTGGGCCTCATGGACCACAGGGCCTGGAGGTCTGAGCTCGGAGTCTGACCTTCTGATCCAGCATTCCCGAACCTTCCCCAGCCCCTCACTGCTCCTGAGGGCTAATTCTCTCCTGGGGTGATGTTAGTGGTGGCAGAAAGCCCAGGCCCGAGCTGATCTCTAACAGGCAGCTCTCTTACAGAAGTCACAGTAGAAACGAGGCAGGACAGCCCGGGTCCACGCACTCCTGAGACAAGCGGCTCCAAGGACTCACGCAGAAGGTGAAGAGCTCACCCGAAACGGGCCGCTGGAAGGTGGCTCCCTCGCCCTCATTCTGGCACAACTTACCAGTGAGATTGGGCTGAGTTACCTCACATCTCCGGGCCTCAGTTTCTTCCAGGACCGAGCGTCTACGACTCGAGGGACCCGTTTGTGAAAGAGCCTGCATGGAAGATGGCCCGGCTTCCCCCTCCCTCTGGCTCCTCTCCTCTCCCCTCCCGCCCCTGTGAGAATACATACGGGTCAACATCTCCGAGCCAGATTCGGTTCTCCTCTTCCGACATCTCGTTGCCTCTTTTCTGTCGGTAGGGCCCTTCGATCTGATCCCAGTTATCTACTCCTAAAAATAATTACCGAGTTTATACAACCTCCAAGGAGGCAACTCCTAATTTATGGGGGCTGTCGGCTGCAGGCCTCTTTGGGAAATGATAGGTCTTTTGCATTTTGATTTACTCTTAACTGGTTAGAGAATGCTCATACTGTCATCACACACAGAGCCAAAAAAGAATTGGCCATTTCCCCTCACATATTAGATCCATAATGAATAGTTCAAATATGACATCATGGTCTTTCCTGTGCCAAGACACTGTGGAATCATACTGAAAACACTACATGAGCTTAGAAAACGGATTCAACCCCAAACGAGGTGGAGTGGCTGATGCAGAAGTCTGTGCTTAAGTGCGAGGCCCCGGAGCAGAGAGGCATTCGAAGGGCAGAGAGCCCCGCTCTGTGGCCCGAGGCCCCTCGTCCCCGCTGCACCCCGCAGGGGCTGCCACTGGGCTCAGCGTTGGGCCTGAGGCCGAAGGGAGGCTTTTCTGCTCAGCCAAGGCTTTGTGATGAGATTTTGAGATGTTATTTTCACTCCCACAGACAAGCAAACAGGAAAGCCAACTCTGTTCTCAATTCCCTGCAGTCCTCTCTTGTTCAAAGCAGTCCCAGGGAACCTTGCTCCCCTCCTCCCCGCCCGGCCTTAAGAAAACTGACAGAGCCTAGAAAAAGAGGGACCTCAAGGCCTCACTGTCACACATCCAGAGAGCTCAGGAAGATGAAGGAAAGGTCCCTGCCCTGCGCCGTGTTTGCTGTCCACCCACCAGGTGCCTGGGGAACACGCTCCTGATGCGACGTCCAAGCCTCAGGAGGTGAGCCCTGCGTGGACCGTGCCCTTGGCCGGCTCACCCCCCGGCCAGGAGGCCGCCCTTCTGCAGGCGCTATCGGTCACAAAGGACTTCGGGGGCTGCACACCTTTCCTTTGCTCAGGACTGTCTGTGATGGGCTATTGGGAGGCTGACAGGTGCTCAACCCACAGAAGGAAGGCCAGGGAACCGCAGCTTTCTGGACCGTGGTTCTGGGGGATGGGAGGGTTGGTGTGGGCTGAGAGCAGAAGGGTCCATGAGGAGGGAGGGAGCCCTGTGGAAGGAGCCAGGACGAGCCCGTGTGTGGAGTTAGATGTGGCTTGGTGTCCTCGGTGGCCTGACAGAACATTCAGAGAAGGGGCAGAGCGGGAGATCTGACAGCACGGCCTGGGGTGCCCGTGTCACCGAGCATGTCACCTGTGTCCCCCCAGATCCTTGGCCACTTTGCCTGTGGACTTGTGCTGTGTGGGGGGCGGCTGTGGTCTTGAGTGGGAGGGAGAGTGAAACTAGACGAGGAGCCGTGTCACATCTGGGTCCACGTGGTGACCAACCTAGACAGGCCACGTGTAGCCTGCGTCCGGTGGGGAGGTGGTCCCGGGGTCGGAGCCTCCCAAGCTTCCCCAGTATTTTCCATCTTCCACAAGCCTCATGAGGTGTGGTTCTGTAACAGTTTCCCTACATTTGGGGGAAAAAGGAGAACTTGGCTGCCTCTTGGCTATACCCGCCCGTGATACTGGTCCCGCTCAACTCTGGCTGGGGAGTGCAGACGCTGAGAGAGGCAAATCCTTCCCCGAGCCCCTCTCCTGGTCTCCTCGTTGGGGTGAGCTCCGCCTGACTCGTCTCTCCCACAAAACCATGCTGTCTGCTCCCAGCTTGAGGTGTGTCCCTCCCACTGAGCCCTGCATTTCTCAGTGGGGAGGCCTGCAGGTTGGGCACCCGGCCCAGGTCACGCGTGTCCTGCAGTCCTACCTGGCGCATTCGTTGGATTTTGCCCTTGGCGAGCTCATGGTCTGTTGCCAAGGATGGACACTGAAATACATCGTTATAAAAAGGCATGCTGAGATGTGTGTACAGTGCTAGGCATTTCTTTTGTCTGGGGTAGGATCCCGGTGCGGGGGATGAGTCAGGAAAGTCCTCATGTCCCAGGGAGTGGGAGGAAGGAAGAAAGATGGTTCCCTGGAACTCACGTCCATCGGGCATGGAGGTGAACCGCATCTCCGGGGACAAGAGGAGGTTTTGTTCATGCACATGGGGTACTTGCTTCATGCAGACCTGGTCCTGATGGTGATAAAGATGACAAAGCTGTGTCACCGTGTAAACGAGCGACCTGCAGACAAGTCTGCAGGGACAGAGCCCTTCGCCACATGGGGGATTTCCTGCTGCCGATCCTGGAGCAGGTTCCCTCCCTCTTCGCCTCCTTTCTGTGTTTCGTAAGAGACGCAGAAGTCAGGCTGGGGTAGCGGTGACTTGCTCAAGGTCCCGTGCTGCAGATGGGACCCAGCGCCCGGCCTCAGTGCCCAGGTCCCCGCACGTAGGAGGAAAGAAGACCTCTGCTGCCCCGGTGAGACGCACCCTGACGTTCCTGCGCTCCTAGAGTCTGGGAAACTGTCTCCTCGGGGCACAACAGCATGTGGAGACGCCGGAAACTGAAAACTGGATCTTGAGCCAAGAAGTGAGGAAATGGAGGAAAAAAAGGAGGGAAAAGGATAACAGAAGGAAAAAAAAAAAAAAGATCCAGCATGTTTTGCGTCTTAGGAGCTTTAGTTAAGAGTCTAGAAATGCTTATTCTTAGAGAGTGACGGGAAACCGCTGGTGAAGGGAGCAGAGAGTTGTGCAAATCGCTTCGTTTGCACACCGGGCGCGTGGAAAGCTGCCATCATTTGCTGTTGGTGGAATGAAAATAACCTGAAAGTTGAGAAGGGGAGCCAAAGGGGCGTTAAAACCGTGACGATAAATGAGCAGATCTCCCGTTTTGTCTCGGCTTTGTCTGCAGAATCAAGCCTGGCGGTGGCTGGGCTCGTGGGCGCTCCCTGCTTTCTGCCTTTGCGGCAAGGTGACAGACGGGTTGCTGAGTGGATTCGGGGAGTCCTGCCAAGCCAAGGCCCGGGGTCTTGTCCCTCCCTGGGGGACTTGCATGGAACACAGAATGCAGGTCCTCCGATCGAATTTACGCGATACACCCACGAAGGTTTTATCATTGTGAATGCCTCGAGTAAAAGAACTATTGTATTTTCAACCTGGGAGGGATCCTCTTAACCAGTCCCTTCAGATGAGGAGAACAGGCCCAGGGGGAAAAGTAATTTTTCACAAGTCACGTAGCTAAACCAGAGTTAGAAGCCGGAACCAGGTCTCCTAATGTCACCGGTGACTTCGCTTGGGAATCTCTGACTCTTGTTTTCAGGGAGGTGTCATTTTTTGCAAGGTGGCCAAGCATTTGACAAAAATGGGGGTCTGTGTCGTATCTCTGAGCCACTGTCCCCACCTAACCATCAACGAACCCTTCGCACAGACATAAGGGGCTCCGTCGGACATGACCGGGTGACGATTCGGAAATCGAACCGATTGGTCACGTTGTTGCACTTTGGAGGTTTTCCAACCTTCCCCGTCAAAATGATTCCTGGGAAAACCCTTTTAGCACATCTCTAGGATCATGCCTTTTGAATGACTACTCAGAAGTCAAATTATCAATTAAATTCTGAGTCTTCACAAATGTATCTTCACAAGAATGATCCCAAATTAGATTTTCATCTCTAGGGTAAGAGGACACCTTTGCTGTGTACTGTAACTGGAGTGGCAGGAAGTTTAACAGTCTGTCGGGACAGAAAAAAAAATTCCAGATCGTCAACGCGCTAATGATTAACCAATATTGTGAAAAGTTTCACCAAAGTTCCACCATGTGTAGACATGGAACTCCCCGTTCCCCCCTCACTCTGCGTGTGCGTGTTGCCTGTGGACACTTGGACTTTTTTCTTGTTTTCATTGAGTGTCTTGAGTTCGATTTGGGCTTATTCATTTTGTCACTTGCTTTTAAATAATGGAAGCACTTAGGGCGTTTGATGTGCTGAGCACAGTCTGAGTCAGGCCCCACTGGCTTTGATATGCAATATTTCACTCTGTCGCTGCTGTTTCTTCCTAAACAACCTGTGATCGCGATTTAGGTTTCGCTCGGAGACAGTTTTTAAATTTCCAAGTGGTGGCTTTCCAAGTATTAATTGCTAGTTTTGCTGCACTAAGGGGAGAGAGTGAATCCTGCTTTTACTTTTTACTTTGGGGAATTTATTATAGATTTCATTTTGCCCTAGCAGATACCTTCTTTCTTCCTTTCCTTCTTCTTTTCTTTCTTGGGGAGTAGGGTAGACGTTCCACATTTATTTGAAAGCGATGAATAGAGAATAAGTTACAAAGTTCATTATTTCCTGTAGATAATACTTTAAATGTTACTCTCTGATTTCTCTATTTCCTGGGTTTCTACGCTCTACCTGTTAAAGAGGTGTCTTTAGGTCTCTCTTTGTGATTTTAGTTTTGCCAACGTATCGTCATATTTTTGAGTTTTTAAATTCCATATGCTTCAGGCTATGATATTAGTACGTGAGGTTTCAAGGTAATTATCCATTAATTCTGCATGGTATCTTTCTCTAGCATAAAACAACCTGTTTTATCTGCTTAACAGTTTCTGCCAGGAATTCTAATGTGTGTGACATTATCACTCCCTTGTCTTCGGTTTGCTTTCCTGGCAGTTACCTCACGCCTCCCATTCTTTTAGGAAGATAATGCATTTTGCATCTATTCATGGGTTTTTTTGAAATTTGGTTTAAATGAACAGCTAATAAGTGCACATGAGCAAACACCCAAGAGGCACAAAATTATACCAGGAAAAAGCTTCCTGTCCCCCTGGGTCCTCTGATGTCTCCCCGAGAGATAGTCCCTCTTACTAGTTACTAGTTACTTACTAGTTACTAGACTACTTACTAGTCCCTCTTACTATTTTATATTCTCCTGTTTCTGTCCTTGTATGCCTGAGCAAGTGCGCGCACACACACACACACACACACACACACACATTTTTAAAAAGTAAAAATGGTGGCACAATGTCCACTCTGTGCTATACTCCCCCCCCCCCCCATTTAACTCTATAGCTGGAGAATATTCCTCATCTTTCCATGTAGTTCCCTCTTTATAAATGCTGCAGCATGTGCCGTCCTGAGCCTAGACTATCTTGCCATTGCCATCACCATTACCATACCATCACCATCACCATCGCCATCACCATTACCATCACCAGTACCATTCTGACGGACATGGAAATTATAAATGCCGTGTGGCCAGAGCCTTTCTCCCCATCTTCCCTCCCATAGGACCAACCTTGTTCAGGTACAGCACTGCCTCTTGAAAATGATGTTGGTCCCCAGTGAGCTGTTGAAACCAGGGGTCCAGAGGTGTTCTTGATGCACTGTCTCCTCCCACCCACCGCCACCAACGCTCTCCCACCCCATCTCCACACCCACCCAGTCACAGGTCTGGGCATGATGCTGTCTTGGGATAGTTCAAATCTGCCCCCACTCTCCGTCCCCAGGGCCACCGGGCTTTCTGCAGGAAGCCACCATCATCCCCTCTTCCGCCTCCTCCCTGCCCACTTGTCTGCCCGCCTTGTCCATCTGTCCTTTACCGCATGTCAAACGGACCACCTCAAAATGCAAATCCATAGGTAAGACGCTCCTGCTTTCCCATGGCTGTGAGAGTACCGTCCGTCGTCGATACTGAGTTGGCCTGTGAGCAAGAGCGTGAGCAGCCCCCACAGGGTTTTGATGGGCGTTTTGCTCTTCTCCACATGGCCCCACAGGCCACGAGGCTGAGTCCTGGAATCAGTCCCACGTGGCCCCCAGGCAGTGCCTTTGCACGCCTTGCTTCCTCTGCCTTGATGATCTCCCTGGCAACTCTCGCTTTGCCGGCGGAACCTCTCTTTCATGGGTGACCTCCCAGCATGGTCAGAACTTCCTCTGGGGACCCCGGGCCCATCATCCCTTCACCCCTGCTGCTGTGGCCATCATCCTGTCCTCCTCCCACCCCAAGTCTCCTGCCTCTGGCTCCAGGGGGCCCTGGTGATGATGACACGGGGCCCACCCACGTCATGCAGGATAATCTTCCCTCTCCAGAGCCTCAACTTCGTCTGAAAAGCCCCTTTATGCCACTTCAGGGAACTGCTAATGCGTTAGGACAGAGACATCTCTGGGTGGCCGCTGTCCTGCCCACTGGACTTAATGGTCAACCTTCTCTGTTCCGGACAGGGGTGTGGGAGACTAGCTTATTTTAGAAACATTTTCATTCCCAAAGTGCTACAAAACTGGTGCATAAGAAGGGCTAGACTCATTTATCTGGAAAGTTGTCTTTTGGGGCCACTAGTGGTGCTGAGAAGAGAAGGCAGCACTGTGCTCTCAAATGTGCTACTTGTTGCCCTTGTGGGGGGGTCATACCTGCATGGGGAGTTGCGGGGGTCATGGCTGCCTCAGTCTTTGCGACCTCAGGCAAGCCCCCTCGTCTTCCCGCATCTCAGCTCTCTATAAAGTCAAGAGGGGATCCAGGTGAAACAAGGGTGCCCCATGCCCCAAGACCCTGTGACTTTACATCCAACCACGTTTCCTTCCCCCATTCTCGTTTTCTGGAAAGCCTCGGCCCTTAGCTTTCTGCAGAATCATCAACAGTCGAAATTTCCCAACTGCTATCCACTGTCAGAGCAGTAGAGACGTCGTCAAAGCGTTTTACAAAAATTGCTTAACCCCATCCTGATTCATTGCAAAGAGCAACTCTAGGAGCGCAAGAGAATCATGCGACCCGGCGGGCCGCTGCTCCCCCAAGATGCACCAGGAGCACCAGTTCAGCTGCCTCTGTTTCTCTTCTTCCTCGACAGTGGAAGCTTGGGTCACCTCTCTGTCAACTTGTATAGTCCTTCTATCAGGTCACATGTAGAGCATCGATTTTTTAAAAACCTGGATGCTTTTTATTTATTTTTTAAATTTTAAACTATTTTTTAAAAAGATTTTATTTATTTATTTGAGAGAGAGAGAGAGAGAGTGAGTGAGAAACAGCACAAGAGGGGAGAGGGTCAGAGGGAGAAGCAGGCTCCCCGCCGAGCAGAGAGCCCGATGCAGGACTCGATCCCAGGACCCTGGGATCATGACCTGAGCCGAAGGCAGACACTTAACTGAGCCACCCAGGTGCTCCCTGGATGCTTTTTAATAATGATTTTTATGCTAAAGGACAGTAGCTTATATCGGGGAAATTGTAACAATTACCCGACTCAGACGTGCAATCAGCCATACTTACTCTTACAGCAGAATTAGAGGCCACTTTCGGAGACGCAGCTTTCACTCGGTACATACAGGTTTTACGATAAGCGGACGTGCTCCCCGCATCTTCCCTTCACCTCCGACTTTGGCAGTTTGTTCACTGGCTCGGGTAGGTTCGGTGCCGTGGCGGCGACGTGGGTACCGGAGGCAGAGCCTTGACCGCGATGGTGTGAGAGTGTCTGGAGTTGCTGCGTTCAGCCTTTTGGAAATGGCTGGATCAAGCTCATTTCGAAGTAATTGAAAATGAACTTGCAAGACATAATCTACCTAATTAAAAAAAAAAAAAGCCGGCGATAGAAGGCAATTTGCATGCAAAGTGTTACAATTGGCTACTTTCTTTTTTATCATTTTATTGGGGTGGAGGCATAGGGGAGAGACTGTCAGGCCACCTCCTGGGCTGACCTGTCCACGGCCATGCTGCGGTCGGGCCTGTCCTTCTGGTGGGTGGGTTTTCCGTAGCCTTCTCTTGGCACCGCCGTTCTCTGGAAAGAGGAAGGAACATCCTGGTTGGAAGGTAATTGGAACGAGCAAGGAGACGTTCTCCAAAACCAGAACAGGAAGCCCAAGACAGTTGGTCCCATCTTTTCTCCAGCACGTGACGGCGCAGAGCGACGCTGTAGGAGTGGGGGGCAACCAGGGAGGATAACAGAGTCCCCGTCACTGTGGGCTCAGCATGCTGGAGCTTAGACCACTTCCCACGTGTGACAGGCGAGTCTGCCTCTCTCTGGGGGCAGCTGGCCCTGAGATCCTGCTATCCTCTTCCTGGGAACTTCTCCGTCCCGACTCTATGACCGACGGGAAGCTTGGACTTAGTCCTTCCAAGTTACCCCCCGGTCTGGAGGGAGTCCCGAAGTCAACGCGTCTGCGTCCTGTCCCTCTGGCTAGCCCCTACCCTCTGCATGGCCTCAGTGTCCCTGTCCGTGTGGAGAGGCTACTCCGGTTCTGGTGGCCATGATCACGCCTCACAACCAAGGCTTTCCTGGGAGCCTGCGGTTCCGGGCGAGGCGGGATGTGATCGCAAACACACAGAAATCAAGTGAGGCAAAGCGAAGTGGGAAGCACATGGCCCGGGGCAGGCCAGGCGGAGGAGAGGACGGTACTCCTTGACTCTGGGGTCAAGGACAGCCTGCATGCTGTGTGGTCAGCCTCTGTGGCCTTCGTCCAGCTGAAGGAGTCGCTTGTAGGAATGTTTCCTCCAATGTTCTCTTGGATGCCCTTGGAGACACTTTTGTTGTAGGAAGGAAGAAGGAAGACAGCTAATATGCCCAGGTACCTACTATGTGCAGGACATTTTACACGTTAACTGTTTGATCCTCAGCCAGTGCCCTGGTAATGATCACCTTCCCCATGTAGAGACAGAGAAACTGAGGTTCAGGGAGCTTGGGCTATGTGCCCAGTGTGTTTAGGCCACAAGTGGACCTACCCACATCCATACCTGTTCTTCCCACCCCACAGCATGCTTCCAGGTTACGACAATTTTCTCCAAAGTCTTGATTCTCTGAGAAATGGGGAGGGGTCTCTTTTCCTTCTGATTGCTGGGCCCACTTCTGTGAGTTGACCCCGTTCCCAGGGACCTGGACTCCTGGACGTCCCCCCGGGGCACCGGCCTTCCCTTGTTGGGAGAATCAAATGCGTTTGTGTATGTCAAGTACGCCAGTAGAGACTAGCGTGTCATAAATCCTGGAAGCACTTGTAATAAGATGTCTGCCAGCTTGAAATATCTCTTTAAAATCATTTTGACACAATATTACATTTTTCCTAGTTGACAAAGAGGTTTTTCTGGAATGGATGTTTAATATTATCAAATTCTTCCTCCTCCTTGTGATGTGATGATAAACTGTAGAAATAGATTTCCTAATATTGAACTATTTTTGAATGTGATGGAATAAATTGTACTTTGACATAATGTTCAAGTTTGCTTAAGTATCATTTTATTACGGGAATTTTTAAAAACAAACAAAAGTAGGGACGCCTGCGTGGCTCAGTCAGTTAAGCATCTGCCTTCGGCTCAGGTCATGATCCTGGGGTCCTGGGATTGAGTCCCACATTGGGCTCCTTTTGCCCAGCAGGAAGCCTGCTTCTCCCTCTGCCCCTCCCCCTGAGTGTGCTCCCCCCCCGTCTCTCTCTCAAATAAATAAATAAAATCTAAAAAAAAAAATAAAAGTAGGGAGAAGAGAATAATGAACTCTTATGCTTAACTTCAACAATTACCAATATTTTGTCAGTTTTTGGCAAATCTGATTTTTTAAAAATATTTCTGGATTTTATTTGTTAAAATATTTTGTTTAAAGATTTACGTCCAGGACTGGAAGAGATTATGCTGAGTGAAATAAGTCAAGCAGAGAGAGTCAATTATCATATGGTTTCACTTATTTGTGGAGCATAACAAATAGCATGGAGGACAAGGGGAGATGGAGAGGAGAAGGGAGTTGAGGGAAATTGGAAGGGGAGGTGAACCATGAGAGACTATGGACTCTGAAAAACGATCTGAGAATTTTGAAGGGGTGGGGGGTGGAAGGTTGGGGGCACCAGGTGGTGGGTATTGTAGAGGGCACGGATTGCATGGAGCACTGGGTGTGGTGCAAAAATAATGAATACTGTTATGCTGAAAAAAAAAAAAAAGATTTACGTCCATATTCTTAAGTGGGATTGACCTAGTTTTCATGAGTGTGTGATGCGGCAGGTAAAGTTCCTTTTTTTAAAAAAACAATATTATATGTCTATGGCAAAATAAAAATTGTATTTTTTATTGTCATTCTAAGCTTTCTCTAAAATTTCCTTTTACCCTTGGCCTTCTGGAACTCAGTCCATTCAAAGCCTGCAGCCTCAGGAAAGGGATAACAGTAAAAGGTGGAAAATGAAAGGGGTGCTGTTGGCCTGGAGGGTCCGAACAAGGGTTTTGAAAGAACACCTAGAGAGCCACGCTCTGAAGTAAACAGACTCTGACTTGGGGGTGGGAGAAAACATCAAAGTTAGTTTCAGTAAGTGTTGAAAAGAAAACATGTCCTTTGCCTTCCCACCCCGAGACCCCAGGCAGGCAGGGAGGGGAGAGCAGGAGCCCAGGTAGTGATGGGGCGTGGGCAGGAGACAGACCCGCCCTCTGGTCCCCAGGGAGAGCGCAGACAGTGGGCGATCCTTGGGGTGGCGCTGGCCCATGGGATGTTTCTGGTGATTAGGAAAAGCATTATTTCAAAGTGGGGACCACTATTTCCTCTTTCATATCGAGGTTAAAACATATTTTAAACTTTTCCAATTTTAGAAAGTATTTTTAAATCCCCAAGCACGTTCACTTGTTTGGATATACTTTTGTTCTCAACTTCTCTGTTGAGAACAGAGAGGGAGTCTGAAAATGGTCACAGAGGAATGTCCTAATCCTGGTAGATGGCCATCATGTAGTTTCATGGTAATTAGATGAAGTATCCAATTTCGTAGTTCTTATACGCATTCACTGTGGTTTACATTTATCATTAGGAAATGCTATGTGTTTAGGATTTTTCTAAGTTTCATAAAAAAATATTGCTTTCCTTTTCAATGTTCACTAATCCTTTTGCTTTTATCCAATGTACGTTATTAGAAATGAGATTGTCTCTTCAAACAGCAAGGTTGAACTTTCTTATTTGACTCGAGATGAGAGACGTTGACTTGTTAGTTGCACTTGGTGTGTCCCTATTACTGTGGTCATAGATGGGCTTGATTTGAATGGTTTTGAATTTTTATTTCCTTGATTTCTTTACCCTGACTTTCCCTATCTCTTACACTAGTATTTTCTCCAAATTTTATTGATCCTTTTTCCTTCTAGATGTCCCAAAATATACAATTTCTTTTTATTCTATTCTAGTTACTTTAAGATAAAAATATACTGAGTTGATATCTTTCTATCAAACGTAAGAATGAAGAACATTTATTGCTCTATTGAGAGAAATGTATCACGTTCACATCCCCCTTGCCCTTTGTATAACTGTTTTGTATGTTTGTATGTTGTTTTTTTTTTTTTGAGGGAGAATATCTAAGACTTTAGACTAGTCAAAATATTTATTATTAATATTAAGTTAAATAATCAAAGAATATAAATCAAGTAAATATTATTGATATTTAAATGATCAACCTTTTTGCTGAAGATGGTTTTTGACATTTACACTAAGTTCCACAGTCACGTTAACACTTAGAGATCTGTACAAGTTTTCTTGACTTATTTGGTCTACCCCATCGGTGTTGAACAATATTGTCTGTTTTGGCATTCTTTATTTTGGTACTTTTTTTTTTTTTTTTTTTTTTTTTTTTACTGGTTGGGCTACTCACTCAATAATTAGTGTTTTTTTTTTTTTTCCAAAAAATCACATAAACATTATTGCATATTTTAGGTTTCCCCCACTTCTTTTACATTTTATAACATCAAAGGAACATTTTACCCAATATTTTGCTATTGCTGTTCCAATGACGACTTTAGAAATGCTTGTTCTCAAATCAGCTTTATTGAACCTGAAGCTTCTATAGGTCTTCTGGAGTCTGGGAGCAATCTGAAGTATGGAATTCTTCCAAGATGGTTAATAAACCAAATAGCAAAGATGATATTTAAAAAAAGTAATTCTACTAAATATCTACAATCTTACGGCCCTATACCAAGCCATGAACAGTAATGCTTTGCTGCTCACTGAGCAGGGATTAGTGACAAATGGCCATGCAAAATTCCCTTCATGAGCATTGAACAGCTCCTAGGCTTGAACTACCCATTAATTGGTGTCCCTATTTAAGACCTGTGGATATATGGCAAGGGAATGGGATTTATAGTAATTGTTCAAATCAAAATTTTTTCAGGTCCTATGCTTAGTCCTTTAAATACCTTATCATAGTTCACTCTACTAGGACTTCTAAGAGATAGGTGCATTATTACGATCTTATATTTGAGGAAATCTGAAGGTGGGTTCCTGATACGTGGTATAATCCCCAAACAGTTAGGGGCATTCATGTCTAGGTTTGGCAGACTCTGAAACTTGTCTGTGCATTACCTTAGGAAAGATGCATGGTTGTCCCAGGTACCTGTCCCAGGTACCTCCTCACCTGTCCTGTGCTGGGTTAAGATGTTTGAGCTTTTCCTGTGAGTGAACCCATTGTAATGGGATGTCGGCTTTCTTTTATTATTGCTTCTCTTCCAGGCTTTTTTCAAATCTAACCAATTTATCTTCATTAGATGATTATTCCTAATGATCAACTCTGTGACTGAGAAGTCCCAGCCTTTACCCACAAAGCCCTGGGAGGCAGAAATTTCCTTGTCTGGATTGTGCCATTAGCCTCAGCCATACTCTTACCTACAAAATCAGTTAATCAACAAACAGAATTAAAATAATATTAACCTTAATAGAAAGGCTTTTAAACATAGTGTTATGTAGTCTTTGTGGATACAGAAGAGACATGGATGATGGTCTTGCCTTTCTGTTTATGCAGAACATTATGAGTGATGAAGCTCTTTCACTTTCATATCCCTCCATTAAAGTAACCTTTGTGAGAACCGGCCATATACTGGGTATGGTGATAGGTCTCAGGGAATCGGAGATCGGTAAGATGAAGTCACGGTTCTTAAGAACTCATTGTCTACTAGCATGGAGTCACACAGAGATATGTCATCATATAATGTGGGAACTGTGAGAGCAGAGATTTAAATAAAGTGAGAGGTGACTCTAAGTCAATGACAGAAAACAGTGAGGCTAGGTAGATAGGCTTTTGAATTTAATACACCATGATCCCAAAATTCTATTCACAGCCAAGTCTATGAGTACTGGCAAAAGAAAGACACTGTCAGAATTGCCAGCTTTTAAAAAAATATACGACCCCTATATTCTTCCCCAAAATCTCTACTTCAAGATATATGCACCAGGAAATTGTGAGATACATGAAAACAAAGAACAGAAGCACACAGAAGTCGTGGCCTAAGAGGAAGAGAATGTCAAGCTGTATTAGGTATATTGAAAGAAAACTGAAATGTAAGTGCTTGGAAGGTTTTAAAAACTTCTCTCTAAATTGCCTCATGAGGAGACGTCAGTGAAAAATACAGTACAGGAAACAATAAGCTAGGGCAGAAATAAGGAAATACGTTTGGCAGGAGTAAGGCCACCCATGTGAACTATGAAACAAGATGTAGTTGGGTTGAGTACTTGTGTTAAATATAAGATATCATAAATCGGGGCGCCTGCGTGGCTCAGTGGGTTAAGCCTCTGCCTTCAGCTTAGGTCATGATCTCAGAGTCCTGGGATCGAGCCCCACATCGGGCTCTCTGCTCAGCGGGGAGCCTGCTTCCCCCTCTCTCTCTGCCTGCCTCTCTGCCTACTTGTGATCTCTGTCTGTCAAATAAATAAATAAAATCTTTTAAAAAAAGATATCGTAAATCAATAAGAATGTAATTCCATTATATGCTGTTTCTGAGAGACACATCTGACATAAACTACTTCAAATCTAAAAACAAAAAAAGTGAAGGATTTGTCTTACATTGGAAAATAAGTCAATGCTTGTGAATTAAACTTAGCATTCCTCTGCTGTGTTGAAAGAATAATATGACCATCACTAAGTTGAGTTGATTTTAGACAGGCAAGGATGGTTCAATGTGGGGAAATGGCACCATAAACTAAATTTGTTCGTAGATTAGAAGATTAAAAACTATGATTATTTTAATACCCAGAAGTACCGCTGATAAAAATTAGGTAACAATTTCTCACAAAATATTTTCATTGACTAGAAGTTGACAGGTGATTTGCCTATCGTGCTGAACCTTGAAACACAGGAAAATTTCCATCAAATGAGGAAAAGTGAGGGAAAAAGCATAGATCTGAGAGTTGAAGTGACAGGGGCATAGGTCCCAACTCTAGCATTGAGTGTGGATCTCAATTTCTCCAAGTCTCATGCCTTGTTCCATCTGTGAAATGATTGATAAAATGACAGCAGTTGTGACGTTAGCAGCTGTCATCCCAGAAGCTTGCTGTGTGAGAAATTAAACTAGGATCTTGAAGACCATCAGTCCACAACAAGCCTGTGGGGTGGGGATGCTGTTACCCCCATTTTGCTGATGGAGAACTGAGACTGGGAGGCTCCGTACCTTCTCCTATCTCTTAACGTTATTTTTAAGGATAAATAAGGGATGAGTCTTGGCTTGTCCAGGCAGCTACACCAAAAACACCATAGATTGTGTGGCTCAAATAACAATGTTTATTTCTCAAATTCTGGAGGCTGGGAAGTCCAAGTCAAGGCACACACAGACTCAGTGTCTGGGGAGGGTCCATTTCCTGGTTCAGAGATGGGCATCTTCTCACTGGGTCCTCACACGGCAGAAGGGGCGAGAGCTCCCTGGGGTCTCTTATCAGACCAGTCATCCTCATGAGTGGTCAGGCTCCACCCTTGTGACCTGGTTAGTCATCCCCCAAAGGCCCCGCCCCCAAAGATATCACACTGGAGTTAGGATTTCAACATGTGACTTTTGGGGAGCACAGACATTCCATAACAGCCAGTAAACTGCTCTGCAGGGTTTAGCACATACTAAGCACAGTAACATTTCTTAAATGCTAGTGAAGAACATCACTATCAACACTGTGAGTCAGTATTTTTATGGGCACATTTGCTAGTAGGGAAGAACAGATATAAGAAGGGACAGAGACGTTGAAGAGGGGGAGGCAAGATTATGATTTGTAGCTGATACTTTCTATCTCTGGGAAGACCCCAGTAAATAAAGTGAAAATGTATCTGAAAGAAAAGAGCTAGTGAGGGGGCTACTTTTAACATAAAAATACTTGCGTAGTGATTGAGAGCTTCCCTGTGGACTGAAAATAACAAGTTTGGATACATAAAGGAGAAATTCTCATTTGAAATAGCAAGAGTAAAAACACACACCCAGGAATAAATTAAATAAGCAGTAAGTTGCATTTACTTCAAGAGAACAACAAAGCTTTAACAAAGGACATAAAAAATGACTCATTAATCAGAAGGAATGCTGATGAACATGTATCTGTAGTCCCCAGAGAAGTCTGTAGATTCTTCGTGTCACCATGGAGATCTGACAGGTCAGCTCTGGGAATACTGGCGCATGACTACAATGTCCAGGTGACAACATAAACTGGTAAGAAGACAAAACATAGTTTTGATATTTTTGATATCAAAAAATATTTTGATGGTGGAGAGCCTTGTCTACCAGTATTAACATGTTGACCATAATTTGGGAGGGTGGGTGGGGGGCACGTGAAATGGGGATTCAGGAGGACACGTGTCCTGATGACCACTGGGAGTTGCATGTAGGTCATCAGTCTCGACATTCTTTGCCCAAAACTAGTGTTCTAGTCTGTGTTAACACACTGGAATTTAAATAAAAACTTGGGGGGGAAAAAGTGTGACTGTAATTTGATAAGGTGATTCTTTTGAAAGACTATACAAAGAAAGAATGAGAAAGAATGAAAAAATCCAGACATAGACCCAAAATAGATGAAAGCTCCTACCATACGATAAAGGGGGTGACTTCAAATCATGGAGGAAGCCTGGACCATACAATAAAGCGCATGAAAACAGAACACCCACCACGTGGAAATCAGTGAAAATGTGTTGTGTTCAAATTCTCTAGAGAAACTGTATGGCTGTCACCACGGGGATTTCTGAGCATACAGAGGTTTGGCATAGTTAAATAATAATTGTATAGAGTCAGGTGTCTTAGGTAGTGCATCACCGTGAATAATGGCATAAAAGGAACATCACGGAATGGTTTCTGTCTCAACCATGCAGCCCCCTGCCGCCTTCGCCTTGACTTTGGTCAGAGGAGGGTCTGTGACTGTAGGTACACATGGTATTGAGCTGGGAACCCCACACACCCCTCATCTGTGCAATGCATTCTTGTGAGGGGAGGACAGGACCGTTGCCAGCCTAGTGATGGGATGAGGGGAGATGATGTGTGGCATGGCTGTGGTCACTGCGGGGAGGACTGCCAGGCGGACACCTCGGGGCTTGCAGACGTGGGCCAGGGAGCTCCCTGTCACACCTTCTGCCGCAAGACTGTTCTGCTGGCTTTTCCATGTGAAAAAGGGAGCTGGGAAGGTCCAGCAGTGGAGGGGAAGGCTGCCGGGACTGCGGTCATTGTCCCCGCGTCAGTGCCCACCACTGAGAGTGGCGATCTGAGCCCAGAATAGCTCGGTTCCTTGCTGTTCAGACACCGGGCTTCCCCGGGACGACGCACAGGGGACTAGGAGGCTCCGTCAGGAACCAGCTTCTCCCAGAGGATGCCTTCCCAGAGCCTCCTCTGCCTGCTCAGAATCCCTCTGGGTGAAGCCCAGGGTCCCGGGAGCAGGTGGGTTTGGGGGCGCCTTCATCTCGTGAGCCTCTGGCTGATCTGTCAGATTGGACGGCTCCCCCCGGCCGATGCTGACTGACACCATAGTGTTCGGTGGTTTTCAGAATGCGGAGCCCTTGACTGGACTCTGTCGGGACCATCCAGAGGGGGTTCTGGCTGTAAAGACGCACGGTGACAAACCATTCCATGGGCACCTAGGGCGGGCGGGATGTTTTCCCCCATGGATGGGGCACGGGGGGCATATCTTCACGCAGCTCGGACCATGCCCATGTGCTCGCTCTCCTTAGAGACGTGGGTGGATGTGTGACTTTGATTATACTGGCCGCGGGACACAGACCCCCTGAAGAACCAGGGTGGGACATTGTCCCCACAATGGCTCCGCTCTGCCGCCCGTGTCCCCGGCCCCACTCTCAGTCTTTGGAGCTCGGAGTCTGCAAAAAACCACAGGAAAACCGGGTGACGAATGTGCAGCCTGGGAGCTGTCTGCCGAGCCGGCTGCGTGGCTCTCAGTCCCTCGGGGAAAGAAGTCGGGGAAGCGCGTAGAAGCCGTTGCCTCCTGGCTTTGCTCTCTTCGAGGAGGCCTCATCATGGGCCCGATAAAGACAGGCAGGAAGGCACAAGGTGGAAATTAAACCGAGGCAAATTGTTGCTGTCTTGACAATATGTATTTTTTGACCTGTTTCAGCAGTTTCTTTAAAACCATAAATCCTCCCCTGGGCTCATTAGGAGAGGCTGAGAGGAGGCCATTTGTCCTAAAACTTTCCGGGGACACCGTGCCCGGGCCTGGCAGGCTCCCACTGACCTTCCAAATGTGGACAGTTCAGCCCTATGTGAATTCTTCTTAAGCTAAGACTTGCCTGCCCGTTTACCTTCTCCACCCCATTCGTGTCATTCAGTTTCTCCCCGCAGGATGTTCTATCCCTCACTCCTTTCCAGCCCCAGAGACCGATGCCCAAATTAGATGACCTGTGTTTTACTCTCTCAAGGTTCTAATCTTCACTCTGATCTTTACTCTCTACTCTCTCAAGGCTCTGTTCTACCTAAATAAGGTGCGGAAGCAAGGCACAGGTACGAGGGCCACGTGGTCATGGACAGTCTGAACTGGGTGCCGGGAGACCAGACTGCTTTCTTAATTGGGTCACCTTGGATTAGTGACTTTACTGAGCTGGGCCTCTGCTTCCTAATCTATAAAATGGGTTGCACAGGACACTTTCCGGAGATCCTTCGGTTGCGGGGGGAGGCTGAGGGCACGGGCTCCACTGAAGGTCCCCCCATCCCCATCCCATTCCCTTGACCCCCATCTCCCTCACCCCTGACTACTTCAGTCAAGCACCCTGGTTTTTAGATGTCACTATGACCCAATATCCATCCACAGCATTCCCTGCCCTTTGGGGTCTAGTTTTGAAATGGTGTCGGATCCCTCACTTTGTCACCCAGTGGAAACCCAAACCTTCCTTCTGATTTCTGATCAACACAAAGGAGGTGGATGTTCCTTTGGCCTCGATTGTCTCTTGGGATTTGGAGTTTTGGGGCGACTCTGCCATGCCAAGTCAGCCCTGATACAACAAAGCCCCCTTGGCTTCTATAACAACAACCATTTCCCATATACCAGACATCCATGAGCTTAACAGACTTTTCCAGAGGAGGGTTCCATGGCGGCAGGCACGTCCAGCCCCTCCCAGTTCTCTGCCATCTAGGGGTTCCCTGCTGCCTTCCCAGCCCTTCTCCTCCCCCAGTCCTTGCAGGACTTTGCGGCCATCCCAAATTCTCCCCTTCAGTTGTGCAGACTGGCCTTGTCTTCCTCCAAAGCTTGGAGCCTGGCCCTGGAGAGGCTCACCTTCCACTCCAGGCATGCATCAAAGAAAGTTTTCCCAGAAGTGGTGTTCCGTCGCTGAGGAAGAGCCTGGTGCTGTTATTCAGGGTGACAGATTTTTACTTTCTTTGCATTGAATTTGTCAAAGGGCTTCGTGGTTAAGCAGAGTTTGGAACCCATGGCATATCACTGGTTTCTGATAGAGCATGGCATGAATGTGCTGGTGTGTGTACACTTCCAGGTAAATCGGTCCTTTCATCCAATTAAAATATTTGCCAGGACTAATATTTCTTAAATTTTAAAATATTTCAACCAGGGCGCCTGGGTGGCTCAGTGGGTTAAGCCGCTGCCTTTGGCTCAGGTCATGATCTCAGGGTCCTGGGATCGGGCCCCCCGTCAGGCTCTCTGCTCGGCAGGCAGCCTGCTTCCTCCTCTCTCTCTGCCTGCCTTTCTGCCTGCTTGTGACCTCTGTCAAATAAATAAATAAAATCTTAAAAAAAAAAAAGAAATGGAATAAGGGAGAATGGAAAATAGAAGAGTGTATCAATTTAGTAAATGTAAACTTCTTTCATAGAACTCTGGTTTCAGTTCTGTGTCTGTGTGCGTGCACATGTATGTACGTGTGGCGCAGTATAAAATAATTGTTTCCTTACTGTGGGTCACAAACAGAAAATGTGACAATTACCAGATAGACCGCGCTGTAATTAACACCCGAGTACTACCCGCTCAGTTACCTACTACTCAGTTCTGGGACGACACACCATAGGGCTGCAGGTTTTTTGTTGTTGGTCTCTTTTTTAAAAATTTTTATTTATTTTTATTTTTTATAAACATATAATGTATTTTTATCCCCAGGGGTACAGGTCTGTGAACTGCCAGGTTTACACACTTCACAGCACTCACCATAGCACATACCCTTCCCAATGTCCATAACCCCACCCCCCCTCTCCCGACCCCCCTCTACCCAGCAACCCTCAGTTTGTTTTGTGAGATTAAGAGTCACTTATGATTTGTCTCCCTCCCGATCCCTCTTGTTCCATTTATTCTTTTCCTACCCCACAAACCCCCCATGTTGCATCTCCTCTCCCTCATATCAGGGAGATCATATGATAGTTGTCTTTCTCCGATTGACTTATTTCACTAAGCATGATACCCTCTAGTTCCATCCATGTCGTCGCAAATGGCAAGATTTCATTTCTTTTGATGGCTGCATAGTACTCCATTGTGTATATATACCACATCTTCTTTATCCATTCGTCTGTAGATGGACATCTAGGTTCTTTCCATAGTTTGGCTACTGTGGACATTGCTGCTATAAACATTCGGGTGCACGTGCCCCTTCGGATCACTACGTTTGTATCTTTAGGGTAAATACCCAGCAGTGCAATTGCTGGGTCATAAGGTAGCTCTATTTTCAACTCTTTGAGGAATCTCCATGCTGTTTTCCAGAGTGGTTGCACCAGCTTGCATTCCCACCAACAGTGTAGGAGGGTTCCCCTTTCTCCACATCCTCACCAGCATCTGTCATTTCCTGACTTGTTAATTTTAGCCATTCTGACTGGTGTGAGGTGATATCTCATTGTGGTTTTGATTTGTATTTCCCCGATGCCGAGTGATGTGGAGCACTTTTTCATGTGTCTGTTGGCCATCTGGATGTCTTCTTTGCAGAAATGTCTGTTCATATCCTCTGCCCATTTCTTGATTGGAGTCTTTGTTCTTTGGGTGTTGAGTTTGCTAAGCTCTTTATAGATTTTGGACACTAGCCCTTTATCTGATATGTCATTTGCAAATATCTTCTCCCATTCTGTCAGTTATCTTTGGTTTTGTTAACTGTTTCCTTTGCTGTGCATTTTGATCTTGATGAAATCCCAATAGTTCATTTTTGCCCTTGCTTCCCTTGCCTTTGGTGATGTTCCTAGGAAGAAGTTGCTGCGGCTGAGGTCGAAGAGGTTGCTGCCCGTGTTCTCCTCAAGGATTTTGATGGATTCTTTTCTCACATTGAGGCCCTTCATCCGTTTTGAGTATATTTTTGTGTGTGGTGTAAGGAAATGGTCCAATTTCATTTTTCTGCATGTGGCTATCCAGTTTTCCCAACACCATTTGTTGAACAGACTGTCTTTTTTTCCACTGGACATTCTTTGCTGCTTTGTCGAAGATTAGTTGACCATAGAGTTAAGGGTCTATTTCTGGGCTCTCTATTCTGTTCCATTGGTCTTTGCATCTGTTTTTGTGCCACTACCATACTGTCTTGATGATGACGGCTTTGTAATAGAGCTTGAAGTCCAGAATTGTGATGCCACCAACTTTGGCTTTCTTTTTCAATATTCCTTTGGCTATTCGAGGTCTTTTCTGGTTCCATATAAATTTTAGGATTATTTGTTCCATTTCTTTGAAAAAAAATGGGTGGGATTTTGATAGGGATTGCATAAATGTGTAGATTGCTTTAGGTAGCATAGACATTTTCACAATATTTGTTCTTCCAATCCAGGAGCTTGGAACATTTTTCCATTTCTTTGTGTCTTCCTCAATTTCTTTCATGAATACTTTATAGTTTTCTGAGTATAGATTCTTAGCCTCTTTGGTTACGTTTATTCCTAGGTATCTTATAGTTTTGGGTGCAATTGTAAATGGGATTGACTCCTTAATTTCTCTTTCTTCTGTCTTGTTGTTGGTGTAGAGAAATGCAACTGATTTCTGTGCATTGATTTTATATCCTGACACTTTACTGAATTCCTGTACAAGTTCTAGCAGTTTTGGAGTGGAGTCTTTTGGGTTTTCCACGTATAGTATCATATCATCTGCAAAGAGTGAGAGTTTGACTTCTTCTTTGCTGATTTGGATTCCTTTAATTTCTTTTTGTTGTCTGATTGCTGAGGCTAGGACTTCTAGTACTATGTTGAATAGCAGTGGTGATAATGGACATCCCTGCCATGTTCCTGACCTTAGCAGAAAAGCTTTCAGTTTTTCTCCTTTGAGGATGATATTTGCGGTGGGTTTTTCATAGATGGCTTTGATAATATTGAGATATGTACCCTCTATCCCTACACTTTGAAGAGTTTTGATCAGGAAGGGATGCTGTACTTTGTCAAATGCTTTTTCAGCATCTATGGAGAGTATCATATGGCTCTTGTTCTTTCTTTTATTAATGTGTTGTATCACATTGATTGATTTGCGGATGTTGAACCAACCTTGCAGC